>NC_142467.1:48790000-51290000 GCF_049115385.1 Moschus berezovskii | reverse complement strand
AAATGGCAACCTACTCCAGTATTCTTGCCTGAGAAATCCATGGACAGAGGAGGCTGGTGGACTACCAGCCAGGGGGTCACAGTCAGACACGACTTGGCAACGAAACAACAACATGCCCACTTCCAGCTCTTCCTCATCTTCTAGGCCCCACCCAGATGTCACCCTGGGGCTGAATGACTCACCCTCAGTTAGGCTGCTACGGCTCTCCAATGTGTTAGAACACAAAAACCACATCCCTGCACAGCTGCTCATGTCAGGCTGCCCTGCCACATTGTAGCGTCACTGTAAGGGTCACATCCAACCTAAGCTTCACCAACCCATAGCACAATGCCTAATGCAGATGACCGCACTCAAGATGCAACATAAATAAATGAGGGAGACACCAGAGGAAGGAACAGAATAGGCAGGGAGGTCATGTGAAATGTGCTCAACAAGTATGGAGGTGAACAAGGGCCAGAAAGCACATGAGATTTCTTTCCTCTGCTCTTGATACAGGTATGGCAACCATTATTTGAAACTTGAAACTTCTTCAACCCCAAATACTTCAGGGGCTCCTCTTTGAACGAAAAAAAAAAAAAAAAACTGGCAGCCTAGGTAGAAACTATACTCTGGATTTAGTCAGCAGTGCCCAGAGCAGTCTCTGCTTCAAAGACTGTAAGAAGCTGGGCTGAAGCTGATCTGACCAGTAAACTGGGGAGTCACTACTTTCAGTCTGAGATCAAAAGAGAAGCTGGGCTAGGACTTCCCTGGTGGTCCAGTGGTTAAGAATCCATCTTGCAATTCAGGGCATATGGGTTCGATCCCTGGTTAGGGAACTGAGAGTCCACATGCTGTGGGCATGTGGCAATGAAAGATTCTGAATGCAGCAACTAAGACCCCAATGCAATCAAATAAATAAATAAAAATATTTAAGAAAATATGAAAGAGAGAAACTGGTCCACCCTTTAGCTCTACGGTCCTGAAGTCACTGGTAGGACTATAGAAAGAGGTGGAATTATCACAGATCTGGAGATGGAAGCCCACTTTTGATATGAGGCTGCTCATGCCTAGGGGGCGGGGAATAGCCTGGGGTTTATGGTTAGGTCTTTCCTAATGGGTTGATGCCCTGGCCATATAGGAGGTGACATGCTTTGACACCCCTTCAGCAGGAGCAATCATTCCAGGGATTTTCTGATCCAGAAAAGAGGCTTCTACAGTACAGAGGAAAGGGACTGAGATCCTGGAGGGAAGATACTAGAACAATCAGAAAGGGGAGTTTTCAGTAGGAAACAGGGATTCCTGGATGGGAAACAATCAGTAGTAAAACCAGGGCAGTCCTGGGTGAACTGAGATGATTGGAAGGTACCTAAGAGATCATTGCCTTGTAGTTGTTTTTCAGGCACCAAGTTCACACAGAGGCTAATAAGCAGGGTTGGGACTGGAGCCCAGGTCTCCAACCTTCCCTGCAGGCATTTCCCTCAATGGCATTTGCTTTCAGCATCCTCTGGACCCTCACTTTTTCATTTCCATGACTGCAGTTCCTTCCTTGGTACTACCCCAAACAGAGTATCTTTTGACAGCTGATTACCTGCTAATTGTTAGACAGGAGGGATACTGATGTGCCCTGGGAGCTCTTTGACTTGTTCTCTGGCAACCTCTATCCTCATCTAACGAAAGAAATGTTCTTACCCAAGCCTGGACCAGTGGCTCTGCTTCTCTCTTCACCCCTGGGCCCCAAATTAGACACAAAGCCTCAAAAGAAATAAAACCTTCTTCCTGTGCGACCCTTAGTACAGCCAGGGGAGAGGGCAGGGGGTAAATAAATGCACACTGGGGAAACTCAGCAAGCAATGGTACAGGGCATCTCCAACCACCTGCAAAGGGCACCTTCAGTTTTCATCTCTTTTCATTCCTTGGAGGGCTGTGTGGTTAAGTTAGAAAGTGATTCCCCTGCCCAACCCTCTCAGAATCAGTGGTGCGAGAGTGTCAGGCCCTGGGTGATGCAGTCGGCAGATGTGTGGCAGCACATGCTTCCCAAGGGACATAAGATCCAGTGATGGGTGGATAGCTGGACTTCCACAGGCTTTCAAAACAAGCATATAGCAAATGAGCCCCAGACTGTCTGTTTACAAATGTTGTGTTTTCTTCTTCTCTCTTCTCATGCCTGAGTCTGTTCAGGAATGTCACATTCCAGGCTTTCTGGGCCGACCATGAGTCACAGTGGCAGCCATAGTAATGCCACATATTCCAGAAGGTAGTACTTCTGAATGAGTCAGGCAGGAGTGCCTGGTATAACCCTGCCTCATACTGCTTCATCATGGGACTCCAAGGCTTGGATCACTGGGTGGTGTATTTCAAGATTCTTGAAGATAACATGCAATTTGCTATCCAGTTCAGTGAGTAATACAAACAGAGAAGTAGGACCACAATAAGAATGAGTCCATTTCTATCACTTTCTCATTTGTAAAGTCCTTTCATAGCCACTCTCTCAATGGATTCTTACAATATCTTTGTGAGGAAAGCATGGCTGGTGAAGTTCAGAGGGTGGAAATGCCTCAGATCAGATGACTGGTAAGGGCCAGGCAGGTCTAGAAGCTGAGTTATTGGAGGCAAACATGCTTCAGAACTTTTCCCACTGCACCATCCAATGTCTGTCTACTCCATCCCCTTTTATAAGTGGATCTGCTCTTTAATCCATTATGTGGACTGCAAAGTCACAGAGGCTTTTCTGAAGCATTGAGGTGGAAGTTTTGCCATAAAGCAAATGAGGATTTAAACAAGGATTAAATAAAATAAGGTTTGGGAAAGAGCAGAGTGTCCTGGCTGAGAGCCATCACTCTGGAGCTTTTGGACCTGGATTCAAGCTTCAGGTTTGCCACTTACTAGCTGTGTGACCTTGGATATGTCACATCACCTCTCTGAGTTTCATTTTCCTGAAGTGTGGATAAAATCAGTACCTGCTACATAGGGCTATGAGGATTAAATGCGAGAATGTATGCAAAATAGCTTAACAAAAAATGGGCACTTGATACATATTTGCTGAATAATGAACTGAAATGATTGGCAAGGCTGGGATATGAAAAAAAGAGCTGGCTGACTCTGCAGCCAGGGCTTTTAACTTTTTATGAAATGCTGATGCCCAAACTTGCCAAACACCTACCACCAGACAGTGAGGGTAGAGTTAGGTGGTTCTCCTTGAAGCCCCTTCCTGGCCTCAAACATCCATACCTCTCACCTGTTTCCTTGGATACGTTACAAAGACCTTCCAAAAGGAGGAGTTTGGGAAGGGAGTATAACCTCCATACCAGAGGTATGAACCCACAGCTGACGAGCAAAAATAGTTGGGTAGATCTGGCCTCATTCTACACCCAAGATGGGCCATTTCTGCCTTAGGGCTTAGAGTCATGGTGTGCCAGGGCAGGAAGGGAGCAGAGAGAGACGCTATTTAGTGAGAACATGGAGGCCCAGAAAGATGAAGCAGCTTGCTCGAGACTGCACAGCCATGCTGTGGCAAAACCAGGACTGGAGTTGAAGCTTCTTGCCTAAATACACAGGCTTTCAAAATCATTAGGGCACAGAATCAATCCAGCACTAAGCTTTCGAAATCCCCATGGGCCCTCCCACAGTTCCTCAGGACAAAATCACTCAGGGGTAAACAGTATTAAAAAGCCTTTTGAGATGGCAGAGGAAGTGTTCCCTCAGACAGGGTCTCTGAAGAGAAATTGAGCTGAAATATTGATTCGATCCACAGACCACCTGGGCTCCACGTCTTGTGCAATTTTACCTTTTCAGTATTTCAGATGGTGAAGTGTCAGGTTTATGAGCCTGATGTGCTCTGATAAGTGCATTCTGAATGTCTCTGCAGCAATGCCAAAGCAGGGATACGCCTTGTTCAGCCCTCACCGGAGTCTTGGGGAAACAGGTTGCTTCAATCCCTTGTCAAGTTTATTAGCAGGTACCCCACCCACCCCACCCATGAATTCCAAACAACGGCTTCGTTCTCACTGTCCTTCACAACTAGGTCACTGGCCTGGCAGGGGAAAAGATTCTGGAATCCCAGAATATTAGAGTTCAGGGACACTCAGAGGAAACTCCTTACCTCTCAGCTGAGGGAACTGAGGCTCAGAGAAAAGGGTCACACTTTGGGGTCAAGGTGAGTGTTTTGGTCGTTTGGTCCACAGTTTCCTTCCTGCGTGGTGGCCTGAGCAGTTCAGATAGCAGAGTATCTTACCAAGAAGCCACGGTTCCAGGGAAGCAAGGAGCAAGAAGAAGCACCCAGCCCTAGGAGCTTCTAGGAGCATTTAGCAGTCCAGGAGGCCTGCTTCTTACTGCACAGGTATTCCAGAGTAAGCAGCCAGGTATTTGCATAACGTGAAGTCATGCCTCCTTCAGACCAAAGAAAAGGAAGTTTTTCCCTTTTCACCTCTCCTTTCATCTCTAAAGCTGGATTTCCTAAACAAGTATCACTTGGAAAGGGGACTTCCTTCATTTGTAGTAAGAGATGTGTACTTTACATGCAAGGAAAGATAATCCCTAGTTTCAAAGCTAAGTCACATTCCTAAGAAATATTTCCTCCTTTTGAGGTAATTCAATTAAAACAGTAGGCATGGTTCTCTGGGAATATATAGTTCTAGAACTGAATAATCGATTAGGTCTAGAAAGCTTGCTTGTCCAGTTTTGTTGGGATTTGAGTTTAGGGCTGGGGATTTTCTTTCACGTTTGTTTGGTTTTGGTTGCTGGGGGTAGGGTCGTTCTTAAATATAGTACTTGGAAAGACCCAGTTAAGTCCAAGCAAAGTAACAACAATCCCTCTGAAAAACAAATACCAAGTCACAGGTAAGAACTATGCACAGAATCAGAAAACAAATGTTGATTCCTAAAGTCATCTTTGAGACCTTCTGAAAGCTTTTTGCCTAAGAGAACAAAGACAGCACAGGCACCTCTACAAATCAGACCTTAAAAACTATCTGTTCTTTCATGTATCACTGTATAATACCTTCAGATTTTGATGAGAAAATACTTTAAAACAAATCCATGAAATTTGAAAAGAAAAAGGTGTGTTTTCCAGAGAATCAAATAATGTTCTCAACAGTAAAAAGCAGAAAAACTTTATCCTCCTCGGGGCTGCTATCCCAGGCAAGGCTTATCATCTCTCTGTAGACTGCAGATTCTCCCTGATAATTGAAGGACCAATCAGAGAGGAGTCTGGTAAACAGAAGGCACTCAACAAATGTTTGTTTTATAAGTAACAGCCAGAAAGAGAATTTTTATAGATTAGAAGTAAAAAAAAAAAAAAAAAAAACATTTACTTTGGAGAGTGGTAAGAGAAATGAATGCTTGATCTATTTCACTTTGAGCAAAGACTGACAGGGGTTAATACTGGTCCTTATAACAACATCACAGCTAACACTTATTGAGTGTCTTCTCTATGCCAGGCACTAACATAGAGTGTTTCCTATCAACTTCTTCATCTAGCTCTAAATAACTGTCATTATATCCTTTTTACTGGTTGGGTAATTTAGGATTATGGAAGTTGAATAACTTGTCTAATACATGGCAGAGCTGGGATCAGAATACAGGTCATCTCATTTCAGAGCCTGTGTCTTAAATCATTTTGTTCTACCACCTGTCAATCTACAGAGCTTTTTGTAATTTAGTTAATTAGGGTCCTGAGAGTAGGGTATTTTATTTTCATTAATCAGCAGAAAATAAACT
Organism: Moschus berezovskii; assembly: GCF_049115385.1. Lineage (NCBI taxonomy): Eukaryota > Metazoa > Chordata > Mammalia > Artiodactyla > Moschidae > Moschus > Moschus berezovskii. The sequence continues at coordinate 51,284,306 of NC_142467.1, read as the reverse complement.
TCAAATTCAGCATGTGTTATTGAGTGCTGAAGTGTGACTCTTGACTTGGTTCAGGAAGTGTTGGAATTCCTCATTCAGCAAACCGAGGTTCATTCATTCAAATCCATATCAGCACCTAAGATAAAACCAGGTTCTGTAGTCAATATGGGAAATGAAAGAAGAGACACAGGGTCTGCCCTCGGGGAGTTCCCGGTCTAGTGAAGGGAAGCAAACCTGTGAGTAAGTTACCACCATTCAATCTGGTAAGTGCTGTAGTCAGTGCATGTGTGAGGTCCTATGGACAGCAGAGCAGAAGATGCAGTGAATGTAGCGCTTTCTGTGAATTCATGATACACAGCAGGAGAAGCCGGAGATTGAATCCTGGCTCCTCCATGTAATGAGCTGAATGACCTGGACAAGTTCCATAACTTTCTGAGCTTCAGTTTTTAATCACCTTTAAATGCTGACAGCAGCATAATCCGTGCCTCATCCCACTGTTACACGATGAAACGATACAACGTCTGCTCCAGCACACAACCTAGCACATAGTAAATGCTATATAAATGGAAGCCATTAGGGAGGACTAGTCTAGGGAGTCAGGTATGATTCTACACAAGCCTGGGGCAAGAAGTGTTGGTTGAAAGTGGTCATTTCAGGAGAAGAGACTTTGGAAAGAAGCGGAAAGGGGTAAACATGCATTGTGTGTTCAGGGGAAAGAGTGGTTTACTAGGACAAAAAGGAGAGCAATTAGCAGTGCCCAGTACTCTGGGCACAAGTGTGCAAAGACACAGGTACAAGGAATTTTTTGTAATGGGATTATGGATGAGTGAACATACTAATATACACAAATATATAAGTAAACAAATAAATGAATTGAAACAACCTCAACAGCCATCAAAGGAAGACTGGTGAATAGACAAATGAAGGGATAAATAAATGGTATTTCTAACAATGCGACGAGCTGACTCACTGGAAAAGAATCTGATGCTGGGAGGGGTTGGGGGCGGGAGGAGACGGGGACGACAGAGAATGAGATGGCTGGATGGCATCACCGACTCGATGGACATGAGTTTGAGTGAACTCCGGGAGTTGGTGATGGACAGGGAGGCCTGGCGTGCTGTGATTCATGGGGTCGCAAAGAGTCGGACACGACTGAGCGACTGAACTGAACTGAACTGAAACCTCAGTATTTACCACAAGAAGTTTGGCTAAATGAAGTGTGATATAGTTATGAAATGGAACACTGTTTGGACATTTTAAAAATTATATATGTCTGTATATACTTACGAGGAAAGACATCTGCAGCATAGCATTAAATGAAAATACCAATTGTAGAAGGGTACTAAAACAATTCCAAATTTGTAAGCAACAGCATAGAGGAAGTTTTACCAAACTAGTTTATAATGGTTGCTTCTGGAGAATGGCTTAGAGTTGGGGGTGGGGGAGTGTTGGTTTAGCCATAGAGTCCTAACCACTGGACTACCAGGGAATTCCCAAAGTGATGTTTCATTTTCTACTCTACATACTTCTTCAATATTTGAATTCTTTATAAAATGAGTATTATTGGGGGTATTTTTATAATAAATTTTTTAATTTAAATTTTAATACCTTGCAAGAGTTGAATAGATTTTTTTGAAAAAAAGGATTTATTCGGAGGTCATTTGTTACCCATCAAAAAGCAGGTTCAGTGGCACAGTAGTGGTGCAGAGATTAACAAAGGAGTGGGGTGAAAAGTGGAATCAGCAGTGGCAGCTCTTCTTTGCCCACATGTCATACAGAGGACAAGGAGCCAGGGAAGAGCAGAAAGTAGGGGTGCTGCAGAAGTCCTGAAGGAAGGTCCAGGGTGGGACCAGGGAAGAATAAGATGAAACAGGTGACAGGAATACATTTAGTGGGGAAGAAAGGGAGGAAAGATAGAGGGAGGAAGGGAGATGGTGGTTGATAATCCTAAGAGTTCCAAGAAAATGGAGGGTAGTCCCAGGCTTATCAGTAAGGCAGGTGGGAGGTGGTTTCCTGATTAGGCAAGTGGGGTGGTGAGATGGTGACCTCAGGTTAGAGGCTTGAGGAGATTGCTGTTCAGTAGCTCAGTTGTGTCAAACTCTTTTTGACTCCATGGACTGCAGCACGCCAGGCTTCCCTGTCCTTCACCATCTTCTGGAGTTTGTTCAAACTCACGTCCATTGAGTTGGTGATGCCATCCAACCATCTCGTGTTCTGTCATCCCCTTCTCCTCCTGCCTTCTATCTTTCCCAGCATCAGAGTCTTTCCCAATGAGTCGGCTCTTGAGATTAGTGGACCTGATTTCTGACTACTCAGAGGGGATGGGATGGAGCTCCCCCATATTACTCCCAGCTAAGGCCTTCCCATTCCTGGACTCCCCACTCCAGGTTTCCAGGCTTCCTTGTGCCAGCCCACCCTTGGCTTTCTCCAGACACAACTCTTTGTCTGCTGTAGTGCCCCTGGGGATATAATGAGGAAGGGCAGAGGGTGGGTGGCCTGTGACTACAACTACTAACAATGCTGCTTCCAGGTATTTTGTCCCTAGTGGAATAAAACTGTTGTTGTTGTTAAGGAAAGGAGGCTGGGACAAGCTCTCTAGAGTATACTAGAAGTGCCTGAAGGTGCTCAGAGCCAAAGTCTTTCCTCACACCCTGGGTCACCTGGGAATTAGCAGACGTGTGTCCTGATTTTTCTACTTGAAACTATAACCTGCAACTCATTAGCATTGACGATTTCACTATTGCCGAAATCACCCTCGCCTCATGGTACTTGGAAATATGGAAGGAGAGAAGAAAGAGGAAAAATAGTAGGAGAAAAAAAATGGGAACAGGGAAGAATGTGAGTCTCCAGGTCTCAGAAGGAAGTAAAGGGGTTGGTGATAAATGGATGCCCTGCAACCGAACCGAGAGGGTTTGGGGTCTTGGGTAAAGAATTTTAGATGTTTTCTTTGGGCTGTTCCATGTGGGAACCCATCCTCCCCTTCTCAAACTAGGAGGCTGTTCCAGAGACTGATTGCGATGCACACAGTTCCTGCTCCACTCCAGCCCAGATGTCTAAGGTAGACTGGGTTCAGGACGGGCACACACCCCTGCCTGGGGGAGTGGGACAGGATGATCCTGCTGGCCTGGGCTGAGTCGGGGTCTGCGCCAGGTGAGGTGTAGTCCAGAGGAGATCAGCTAACAGCCATCTAGCACTCAGTGACGGAGCTCCTCAACCTTCTCTGCTGTGCTGAGGATCAGAAGGCTCTGGGCCAACTGCAACAGAGGTATGGTATCTAAGAATACCTTAAGAGCTGGCAGGAACCTTCAAGATCATCCAGACAGAAGTGATCACTTCCTCCTCTTGGTCTCTACAGCACTTCTTGCAGGTAGCATGCTGCATTTTTAATTTATTGTCATGCATCTATCCAGAAAACCCTATTGTATTCACTGTGGCATTGCCAAAGCATGGCATCTACCCTGAGGTAGATTCAGCAAATGTTTGTGTGTGCTTGTTGCCTTTATTGGTGAGAAAAAAATGAGTCCAAAAAACTGGAAAGACATTCCAAGCTATTAACTTGGGCAAGCTAATGACATGCTGGCCAAAGGATTAGCTCCAGCCTGTAGCATTCAGGCCAAAACATGAAGGCTTTCTACAAAGTACAGCAAGATGGAGAGAAAGCAGTTTCAACACGGTGTGTCCTGAGCAGGGGCAGCCTGGCAGGCTTGTAAGCAAAAGTGATTTACAGGAATATCTGACTAAGGAGGCCAGATCCTCCAAAGATGCTCTAACCCTAAGGTAGAGTATACAAGTTGCCATCTTTTGTTTTTGCATTAAGAAGTGACCCCATCTCCCTCCAAGGAAAGTAAGCAGTCCTTCAAACTTCTTCAGATGTGTTTAAAAAGTACCTTAAGTAGAGTTAGGTGTCCAGGTGGGTTGCTGAGTTGTGTGTCAGGGACTCCATCTGTGTGCTCAATCATGTCAGACTCTTTGCAACCCCATGGACTATAGTCCACCAGGCTCTCCTGTCCATGGGATTTCCCAGGTAAGAATATTAGCCATTCCCTTCTCCAGGGATCAAAACTTCTTGACCCAGGATCTAATCCCAGTCCCCTGTGCCTCCTGCATTGCAGGAGGATTCTTTACCCACTGAGTCATTACCAGGGCTCAGACTTTGAATTAAGCCTTCATATGACAACCTTTAGAACACTCTCAGACAAAAGAAAGAAGGTGAAATCCTTAGAAACAGTATCTGCCAAAGTGTTTCCTCAAAACACTAGTCCCCACATATGTTTTTGAAAGAAAAACATGGTTCTGTGACCAAAAAAGATGAATAAATTCTGCATTCTACACCTGCTCTGGGGGAGTCATCACATACATTAGCACCTCAAAGTCACTGAGAAATCCTGTAGTGAGGAATCAGGTTGAATTTTGTTCAACCCAATATTGCACAAAATTATGTCACCAGGGGACACTTTGTTCCATATTAGGCTTAGAACAATAGTTTTCAGAAGTTTTGTTCATAGTACACTTTCAAATTCTGGAATTTGGGGCAGCACACTTGAAATCAGTAATGCAGGCAATGGGCAGGGGCAGGTCCAGTGTTTAAGGTCTCTCCACGGGACCATCAGAACTGCATGGTTCACTCAGTGCCCCTCCGTCCTGAGTTGAAGGCTGACTTGAACTTTGCTTTGCCCTAATCATGCTTTCTAATGAACTCCAAAACCAAGTTGCCACCTATTCCAGTAAAGTCTTCAAAAGTCTTCCTTGGAGTGCCTCAGCTTTACACAACACCACTTACAGCCAGTTGACCTGGCTCTGCAGCACATCACTCCATCTACTTAGCTCAGCAGGCACCCTTGCACACCCTTGTGTGATGTGCAGCTGAAGCAAAAATAAATTTTACACACATTGAAAAAAGTTTGGCAGCACATCCATAAATAATTTAAACCACACAGGCTGAAAGCACCAGCCCTGGAATTGGTATTCCAAGAAGAAACTAGAAGGGCTGTTGCAAAGAGGCATTCATGCAAGGTTATCTCGAGGATAACACTTGCTCCTCAAGAGTCATGGGCGGTTGGAGGGGGGATGCCAGGCTGCTGGAATCCTGGGAGCTGGGGTCCAAGGTCCTTCCAAACACGGAGACAGAAAGTAGTATATAAATCCCATTTTCCTGTTTCCAGTTCTTTAAACTATAAATTTCCTTGGAAGCTTTTCAGTATCTGTTTAGTTAGCTACATGCTTGTGACGTGTTATTTTCTTAAAGCAACCTACCAGGAAAATATGGTAACCCTTAATTAATTCTCATTAGGGGATAGGGATGGAGAAGGCAATGGCAAGCTACTCCAGTACTCTTGCCTAGAAAATCCCATGAACGGAGGAGCCTGGTAGGCTGCAGTCCGTGGGGTCGCTAAGGGTCAGACACGACTGAGCAACTTCACTTTCACTTTCACACATTGGAGAAGGAAATGGCAACCCACTCCAGTGTTCTTGCCTGGAGAATCCCAGGGACGGGGGAGCCTGGTGGGCTTCCGTCTATGGGGTCACACAGAGTTGGACGCGACTGAAGTGACTTAGCAGCAACAGCAGCAGCAGCAGAACCCTTTCAAAGCAGATATTATTCTGACTTCTGGAATGCACAGGAAATAGTTCTAAAAATAATACATAAATAATAAATGAAGTATATGGATGACATTATTATTGAATGATTATTTATTTATCATTAACATTTACTGAAAACAATGTACCAGCATTGTTCCAATTCTTTGCATGTTATTATATATTTAGGCTTACAACATTCCTACAAGCTATATGTCATTATTACCTTGTTTTACAGATATTAAGATATTAATCTCTTACAGAGATTAAAAAGCTTGGCCAGGACAACACTGATAGTAAGTAGTAGAGATAAGATTTGAATTCAACATCTTGACTCTAGAGTGACTATGATGTTGATTTTTCTAAAATATCAAGCTTAAAAGTACAGTAACAGATGCTAGTGTATCTTCTATATGAAATGTGTGTAAAATGTAAATCTAGGAAAGAAAACCCAAATACCTAAAGGGGGAAGATTTCTAAAAGGGGCTGATATGATAACAAAACTAAAATTTCCAGCCAAAACACAGACTGAAATCTATTTCACATATGCCCCAGTGGCCTGACACATTGGACCTGGGTTGATAAGTTGCCATGGCAAGGTTCTGGAGCTAGGTTCAGGAAGGAGTGAGGTAAGCTGCAGGGTGAGCCCCAGAGGGAGGAAGCTGGCAGGCATCCAAAGGAAGGTAGTGTGAGTTAGACAATGGAAACTTAGAATCCTTGCATCGAGAAGAGCTACTAGGAAGCTTAGAGGTCATCCTATCAAAGCTCCCACCCGAACCAGGCATTCCTTTTACAACAACCTGGTGGGTGTTTATGCTGAGCATTCCTAGAGATGGAGCTTGCTCTGCTTATCAGAGAGCCTTTCCCAATTGCTAGACACCCAAAGATGTTAGAAACATCCATTCCTTCTAATGAGACAAAATATGTCTTATGGTGATTTCTTCCATGGGCCCTGGTTCTGCCTCTGAGGGACTCCAAAATAACATGTGACCCACCCCCCATGATAGCCTTAAGAAATTAGAAGGTTCACTGAGTCCTTCACCATCAAGCTAAAGAGACTGGTCCCTGCAGACATTCTTCACGGGGCGATTCTAGGGCCATGACCATCCCAGTTGCCATCATGTGGGTGCTATCAGACTGACTCAGCCGCAGCTTACTCACCTTGGAGTCCTCTGCAGCACCTAGCCCAGGGCCTGTCACACAGTAATAGACACAATGTGATTTTTATTTTGAACAAAACGGAACAAGGAAACTGCAAAGGGAAAATATGGTAAAAAGTCAGAGCCTAGATCCTTGACAGCGTCATTCAGACAGCAGCTAGATCTATTTCTAGATCTGGGGCCATTTTCCAGATCCTGCCTAGGGGGTTCATTTTCTTCACGTGCTGGCACTGGGCTTTGGGAACACTGATCCTTGCCTGACACTTAAAAGGGGCATTTTAAGGATCAGCATTATGATCCTGGTGCCTAGCCCAAGCCCTGGCCCACAGTAACTACCAGACAAACACCGAACAAATGACTAGCAATACCAGGTTATTATGCACCTACCATGTGCTGAGTTCTTATGTATATTATGCATATTACCTGATTCAAACTTGCAACTCCATTTTAAAAAAGTAATATACCCATTTGGCTAATGAGGAAACTGAGAATCCAAGAGGTTAAGAAATGTATCCAAACTGACTCACCCAGCAAGTAGAAAAGCCACAATTCAAACCCAGACCTGCTGATCTCTAAAACCTATTGCTTTTAACCACCTAATACCCTCCTAAGACAAAAATGAAAGAAAGATGGAGAAGCAGAACAACAGAGAGACAGGAAAAGGAAAGAGCATTGAAATTAACTTTTGAACTATAAAACTCTCTTTAAGAGGAAGCTTTGAGACCTGTGTAAGAGAGGGTTGCTTTCTAAATCCATCATATCCAGGTTTTTCTAAACTGGAAATCAGAGGTGGAAAATTCTAGATTCTGATGGCCCTGCTTGGCATGCAGAGGCTATTGTGGGGCTGTTTCCATAGCTCTGGAGCTCCCTGCATTCACAGACCCTTGAAGACATGCATCTCCTTCTCTAGCTGCGAGTTGGCAAGCATGGCTTGGATCCCATCCAAGTCAACAGGCTGAGGCCAGGCCTGCCGTCAACGTCCACCAGCTTGCACCCTGGCCCCTTGGCATCACCTCCTCCACCCCAGGCATTTCCTCCAGGCCCTGCCAGCTTCCACTGTGTCCCTCAAACACCAGCAAAGACCCCATTATCTGGCTTTTGCCCCAACTTAGGCCACAAAGGTTTTACAAGGCATGTGTCTTGTGCCAAGCTTTGTGCTTAACACCTGCCCTAAAAAGAAAAAAAAAAAAACCAACCACACAACTGAAATCCACTCTCCTAGCAGAGCATAGGCTGATGGGGAATTCTGAGGCATGAGAACCACTGTGCACAGGGGAAGGAGCCAGGCTCTATGTCAGTGCTCCCCAGCCCATTCCTCTCAATGCTGTCTGACTGAAAAATCAAGCCAAACCTTTCCTGCTCCTTTGCTTGAAACTCCTGTGGCTCTCCACTGTGTTTAGAGTACAAATTAAATTCCCATAAGTCCCGCTAGATCCCCCTGCCCTGTTCCTAACCTTGCCTTATGGTCCCTGGCTCAGGCACTAGCCAGTTTTCGGAGCCTCAGATTCATGCTTCCACCTGCCTAGGGTTCGTGCTGTTCCCTCTTCCCAGAACAAATTCTCTCCTACTGTTCCATGGACCAACTCTTCCTCCTCCTTCTAAACCTCATGCCCCAAAGCAACCATCACTCAACCCTGGGCCAGGTTAGGCCCTCTTGTCAGAGTACCTGTACTCCTTTCCTTCTACACTTTTAATTATCTTGTGTGTGAGTTTTTTTTTTTTGTAGTCTAATTAGCTGAACAGATTATATCAGTTCCAGGGGTACAACATAGTGACTCAGTATCTTTATACATTATGAAATGATCACCATAACAAGTCTATTTACCATCTGTCACCATAGAAAGTTATTATAATATTATTATTTGTATTCCCTATATTACATCCCTGTGACTTTGTTTATTTTTAACTAGTTTGTACTTTTTAATCCTCTTCACAATCTGTTTCACCCATCCCCCTATTTCCTCTACTCTGGCAACCACCGTTTGTTTTCTGTATCTGGAAGTCTCTTTCTGTTTTTTATGTTTGTTCATTTGCTTTTTTTAAAATTTCACATATAAGGGAAATCATATGGTATTTGTCTTTCTGTGGCTTATTTCTACTTAGCACAATACCCTCTAGGTCCTTTCATTTTATCATTAGAGCAGGATCTCATTCTTCTTTATGACTGAGTAATATTCCACTAGTTATATGTTCCACATCTTCTTTATCCATTCATCTATTGATGGACACTTAGGTTGCTTCCATATCTTGCCTATTGTAGATAATGTTGCAATGAACACTGCATGCACATATCTTTTCTAGTTTCTGGATATTCAGATAATACCCATAAATAAAATTTCTGAGTCACATGGTAGTTATATTTTAAATTTTTTGAGGAACCTCCGTACTGTTTTCCATAGTGGTTGTACCAATTTATATTCCTACCAACAATGCACAAGGATTCCCTTTTCTCCATACCCTCTCCAACATTTATTTCTTGTCTTTTTGATAACAGCCATTCTGACAAGTGTGAAGTGATATATGAAAGTGGTTTTTAATGACCTGTTCAGTCAATATCCCCTATAAGGTCTGAGCTCCATGAAGCAGTAGACTGGATCCATTGTGCTCGCATTTCTCCCCCCAGAGCAACAGTAATCATGGAAGAAACATCTGAAGGTATGCAGATGTTCTAGCCCAGCTGTTGCCTGGAGCTGGCTGTATGCTACAGGAAACTCCCTCCCCATCTCTAGGCCCCAGTTTCACCAACAATAAAGTGAGACAGATGGGCTAGATAACCTCTGAGGCTTCTCACCATCCTGATGTTCTAGATTCAACAACTTGAGAACATCAGCCCAAAGCAAAATAATTTTAGAGCAATACCACTCATGAAGGAAGACCCTGGGAATGTAACTCCCTCCTGTGGTATGGGCTGTGTTTACAAAACAAACCCAAGAAATCATCATAAATCATTCCAAGTGGAGCTTTCTGAGCTGAAGCAACAAGACAAAAATACCTCCGGCACAGCTCTTCTGGGCCACCACCCAGCTAAAGGGAAGCAGGGCCAGCCAGCGCTGTACCCTCTGAAGAGTCACTTACTGGGTTTTTTCCACACTGGGCCCCTCAGCAGAGCTTCTCTCATGACCTTAAGACTTCTCACTCCTTCTAGGACCTTCACCATTCTAGTTCCTGGCAAAGAGGAAGTGACCTGAAAAGACAAGGGATTGAGTTCTTGGTCAACCCCTTCTGAGATGTGTGTAACTCTTCATAAATTTTTCCTTCATTCTGATCTGATCTGTCAAATAGGAGTTGACATAAGGTTCTAACGATCTTTAAAACACACAGAGGGGAAATGCTTTGAAAATCTTAAAAGGCTATACAAATTCAGGGATAACTTTTGGCCATCTTTTCTGACTTGCTCATTGACTAAAAGGCAGCCACCAAGAATCTCAGTATTTTATCTCTAACTGGGGAATGGAAGGCTTAGTCCCCAGGTCAAAGAATCTCAGGCACCCAAGTAGCAGGTGGTTGAATCACCCTGGACTGGCTTAGCTTGCTGTAAAGGAAGATCTAATTCAAGTTTCTCATGGGGTCCCTGAGTCGAGGTCAGGGGCCCTTGCTCTGAGGCAGACCCAGCCTCAAGAGCAGCCAGTGGGTACAGAAATACCTGAGTCCCAGTGATTCTGGGGACTCTGAAGTCACAGTGTAGCTGAAGGATTTAGAACACGCACTTTTGATGCCAGACAGATGGTGGTTTCCTCTCAGCCACTTACCAGCTCTATAAGTTTCTGTTTCCTCTTCAAGGAAATGAGAAGAGCTGATTGACCTCAATATTAAAAATGATGCTGCATATAAAGCATTGAGCTTGTGACTATGTCACGTTCGCCATTCAAAAAATAGCATTATTGCTACTGTTATTGCTGTTGCCATTTTTATTCCAGGGTCAGAAGCCTGCCTACTTTGGTATACACTGTACCCCATCCACCCACAGACACCTACAAACACACACACACACACACACACATACACTGGTCTTCTCCAAATGTCCTGAGTACTCTTTCTACTTCCTGCCTTGTCTAGCTTTGCCTCGTCCTTCCTGTTTTCCTCTAACAACTCTGCAAGACAAATACTTCTAAATTTACCTTGTAACTGACCTTATTTTGCTCAGTATTGCTCAGAACATACATCTGGAAAGTTTGGACAAAGAAGTCGTGGTCAATAAGTTACACCAAATTTAAGGGCCATTATGGAAACACCTGGGCATCCAAGTAACTTGGCCTAGGAATTAGATTCTGGACTGTTTGGAGTTGAGATTTTAGACCTGGCTTAGCCACTGATAACAACTGCCAAGGGATTTAACGCCCCTAAAATCTTTGTATCCTGTCTGTAAAACTAAAATATCTTTTTTTCCTAGCTATATAAAACCTTGTTTCTCTAAGAAATATTTTTGCAGAAGCCTGATATGTAAAACAGAATATTTAACAGAATAACAGCTCTGGATACAGGAGGGGAGGACAGGCTCTTCCCTGATGACCTTCCTTGCCTTCACATGGTCTTGCACCTTCCCTCATTCCCAGAGCAGCCTAGAAGCACCCACATATATATCCAAAGGCTTTAGAGAGTCCTGTTGATGTAGCTGTTTGTACCTCAGTTTCCTCAGCTGTTGAATGGGAATAATAAATACCCCCACAGCATAGGTTATAAGAATTTAGTAAGTTAACACAAAAAAAGTCTTGGCACAGAGCCTGGACTAAAATATCCAGTAACTATTAAACATCAATATTATCATTACTTGCCACTTAATTGTTAAGGCCTCCATCAATCAGAAGCATGATTAATAGTTACTGGATATTTTAGTCCAGGCTCTGTGCCAAGACTTTTTTTGTGTTAACTTACTAAATTCTTATAACCTATGCTGTGGGGGTATTTATTATTCCCATTCAACAGCTGAGGAAACTGAGGTACAAACAGCTACATACCTATGAGTGCATGCTAACTCACTTCAGTTATATCTGACTCTTTGCAACCCCATGGACTGTAGCCTGCCAGGCTGCTCTGTCCATAGGATTCTCCAGGCAAGAACACTAAAGTGAGTTGCCATGCCACCACTCAACCTCCAATCTCCACTCTTTTCAAGACACAGGAGAGACAGGATGGATAAATTCTGCTTCTATTGAAAGTAGGTTTTATAAAGCAATATTTCAATATTTCTTTCACTCCTTGATTCACTTGACAAACATTTACAAAGCTCCCCATTTCATGTGCCAGGATTGGTATTAGGTATAAATAGAAGAGACAAGTAAAGAAAGAGAGAACTCACATTAACAATGCTAGTTGGGCTGTGTCCAATGGTTAGTGACCCATGCATTCATTCACCCAACAAATATTTATTGTGCAACTACTATGAGCCAGGCAGCACACTGAGGACACAGTGACAGTGAAGAAAAATCAGGACTCAGCCCTGTGGGGTTTTCATTTCTAAGGGGTGTGGATAGCAAGGGCTAAGAAATTACAAGGAAAGAAAGAGCCATAGGGTGTGGGAGGTGGAGTGGAGGGAAGGAAAGGCAACCTGAGTGCAGAGAATAAAAGGACTTCGGCTGAGTTGATTCAAGAGAGGAACAAGGGTGTAGCCCAGGATAAGGTGAGGCTAAGAGAACAGTGTGTACAAAATTCTTTATCCAAGGAATTTCTAAGAACAGCACTGTATACTTCTATTAATTTGTTCTTAGAAGGACACATATTACTTTTTGGGGAACTAACTTTTTTATTTTAAATCATCTCTTTTATAAATAATTATTGAACTAACTTTTTTATTTTAAATCATCTCTTTTATAAATAATTATTGAAAGGACATTTGATACAAGAAATATGATTTTAATTATAACCTAGCATTAATCTTCTTTTCATGAGACATTGGCTAAGGTCTTGTTTCACAGACTTTTCATTCTGGGAAGTTAGTTTGAAAAGAAAGCAAATAACTGCATTTAAGAGACATCGGGAGTTGGTGATGGACAGGGAGGCCTGGCGTGCTGTGATTCATGGGGTCGCGGAGAGTCGGACACGACTGAGCAACTGAACTGAACTGAACTGAGCACGACTTTCAATACGGTGCCCGAGATTTATATTCAGGAAGCTGGGTTGGAAAGATCCTTTATGCAGGAAGGAGCTAGAGATTGGAGAAGACCCAAATTTGAATCCTCAATTTTTACTAATTGAAATTCCTCTCTCTGAGCCTATTTCCTCTTTGGTGAAATGTGGAGCCTGACACCTACCACAGAATGAAAATATCACAAGAGATAACAGATGTGAAAGTGATCCATAGATGTTAAAGCATATAAAAGCCATTTGTATTTATTTTATTTTAACTTCCTTTGTTTTCCCTGCCACATGCATCATAAGATCAGATTATTTTTGTGACCCCTGATTGCTTTGTGTTAGGAAGGAAGAATCAATATCTAACAATGGCATTGGAATTGTCTTGGGTTCACATGTCACCAAGCACTCTCCAATATGATCTGTCAGTGAAGCCCATTCAAGCAAAGAACATTCTGAGGCTGATCCTAAAATACTACACAAGTAGAATCCCAGGGACGGGGGAGCCTGGTGGGCTGCTGTCTATGGGGTCGCACAGAGTCGGACACGACTGAGGCGACTTAGCAGCAGCAGCAGCAGGACAGTTAAAGACAGACGTTCATTAAGATTCTGAGCCAGAGTCCAGCTTCCAGGACTCTGCCATCTGCCCCCACACACACCATGAAACCTTGAGTTTATTCGACACCATCTACAATATCAACTCTTTCCTTCTTTTTTTCCCATCTGAATCTACCAAAAAACAACCTGTGTGTTCTTACACTGGTTAAGGTCTCTGTGATTTTTAGGGGGTTTTTTGTTGTTGTTTTTTATCCATAAAAAGGACATGATAAAGGAAAACTACCCCATGAATTGTTTTCGGGATTACAGGTGATTATGCATTGTAAGGATTTTATACAGTTTGAGACTACTGTCAATACTCAGTGTTTGCTATCATGACTATGACTTGTAGTATTTCCTTCCCTCCTTCCATCCCTCTCTTGCTTCCTTCTTCTCTGTTCTGTCACTAACTTGGCTCCTCCTTCCCCTGCACTCCCCACTTCCTCCTGCCTTCCCCTGTCTGCTTGCCCTTGCCCTGAGTGTCCTTGCCTCCCCTCACCCTGACAGCTTCCCCAGTCATGAGTCATGGGAGTTTGCTCCCACACTGGCTCCCAAAAGGCTGTCACTGGCAGGCTGGCAGGCTGCAGAGGAGACACAAGCCTGGGGCAGGAGACAACTGCTGCCAGGCTTGCATTCACCAGATGGAGCCAGACTGGAGCTTGACTTTAGGGACATTCTAGGACATGAACAAGCATCTGTGGTGCCACCAGCCATTATTTTGGGGGACTGAAAGAGGACCAGAGTCCCTGAAGCCTGGGAGAAGAGAAATGTTGTATCATCCATCTTTGCTTAAAGGGGAGAATGACTGATTCTGGTCATTTTAAACCATTCTTTTACTATCTGGGAAACTCTCCACTAAGTCCTCTCTGCATCTGTAAGTGCCAGGGCCCTTGGCTGAGCCCTGAGCCTCCTCCCATCTCTTTCCGCCCTTTATTTATCTCCCAGTTTGAATTTGCCATCAGACTCTGACACCCGCTGACTTGTCCTCTCTCCTCTGTGGGACTCAGAGCTCCTAGAGCACAGTCCTCTGTCCTGTGATCCTAAATTGTTTTAGTCTCGTGTGTGTGGGTAAGGAGAACACTTGGAATCAGACAGACCTAGGATTTAATGCTATGTTTGCCAGTTTGTTCTTATGACCCTGTACAGAGTGTTAAATTCTCTATTTGCTCATTTACTCATTCAACAAATATTCATTGAGCACCTACTGTGTCCCAGGCACTGTGCCAGGTGTTGGAGACAGAGGACTGAAGGAGGAAGGCAGTCTTTGCCCTCAAGCAGCCCACAGTGAGGGAGACAGATGCAACAGGATTCACAAGCAGTGAAAATAATACACTGGGATGAGTCCCATAAATGAAACATTGAGGAGCTAAGCTAAACATAACTGGGTAAGAAGGGTGTGTGCTAAGTCGCTAAGTCGTGTCTGACTCTTTGTGACCCCATGGAATGTAGTCCACCAGGCACGTCTGTCCATGGGCCTTCTCCAGGCAAGAATACTGAAGTGGGTTGCCATGCCCTCCTCCAGGGGATCTTTCCAATCAGGTATCCAACCCAGGTCTCCTGCACTGCAGGCGGATTCTTTACCATCTGAGCCATCAGGCAAGCCCTGCTTCAGTGAAGTTGACAGAGATGGTCTAGAGCAGCAGTTCTCAGCCTCAGTGCTATTAACATTTTGGGCCCAATACGTCCTTGTTGGGGTGGGGGTGAGGCTGACCTGAGCACCGAGGGATGCTTAAAAACAGCGTTAGTGGCCTCTACCCACTAGATGCCAGTGGCCATCTCTCACATTGTGACAACAAAAAATGCCCCCGAGACATTGCCAGTGTCCCCTGGGGAATGGAGGAAAGGGACCAAAATTACTCCCAGTTGAGAACCTCGGTTTAGAGTATGAGTCATACAGACTCGAGTCTTTGAGTCTTTCTTCTACCATCTATTTGCCACGGTGACTTGGAATAGGTGACTAAGCCCTGTGAGCCTGTTTCCTTGTGCATGTATGCAGAGTTGCTCTGAGGAGTAATGTCTCTCAGTGCCATTATGAGGAAGAAATGAGGTTAACAGTTCACAGAAAGCCCTCAGTAACGTAGCAGTTGCTGCTGCCGTCACCAACATTGTGTGTGTGTCTCTCCAACTGGCCTCTGGCCTCTGGGGGCACAGGAACTGGTTCACAACCCTGTTTGTGCCTCCAACCGACAGGTCAGAAGCCAGGACTCCTGACAAACCTGGTGAACCTCTGAAGCATAAATCTCACAGTTCCCCCTCCCACCCACCTACACACACAGGACAGAAGAGATAATCAACGCCAACCCAGTGACTGGCTCTGCTTGGACCCCAGGTAGTCCCAGTTCTCGATGATTTGATATCTGGTCTGAATCAGGCATTTTTAGTGAAGAAAGAGGCAGCTCCTCCCGGCCCTGCTAAGTGTAGTCTGTACACTTTGGAAAGCTCATTCCCTCATGGGGTGTGGCTGATGAAAGATAATATTGCCTCTGGTCTTCCTCTTCTCCCTCAAACAATTGAAGGGGCCTTTCCTTTTCCCGTTTGGCTGGTTTGAAGCCCCTGATATGTTTCTGCATGTCAGATCTTGCCTCTGCGCAGGATTTGAGGCTCAGCCAGACTGAAAAGCTTTTGTTTTCAGACTTCCATGCCAATCTGGGGTGAGCGGGCTGGCATCTTGTGACCTCTCCAGCTCTTCCTGAGCGTTCCACAGAACTGGACTTGAGGGGAGAGACAAAGTTAAACTTTCTTCAGCTTCCTCATTTTTCCTGTTTGTTGGGGAATGTGTGATTGCAGGCACTTTGTGCAAACTTCACACCCATCCTCACCTCATCACCCTGAAACTCTTTACAGATCTAATCATCCAGGATTCATTCATCTTCTTAGTGTTAGTCGCTCAATTGTGTCCAACTCTTTGCGACCCCATGGACTGTAGCCTGCCAGGCTCCTCTGTTCATGGGGATTCTCCAGGCAAGAATACTGGAGTGGGTTGTCATGCCCTCCTCCAGGGGACCTTCCCAGCCCAGGGATGGAACCCACATCTCCTGCATTGGCAGGAGGATTCTTTACCACTGAACCATCAGGGAAGCCCTCCTCCTTGACATAGACAAAAGCAAATCAAGAAGGGCATTTACAGCAAAGTAAGTCAGAAAGAGAAAAGCAAATATCATATATTAACGCATATATGCTGCTGCTGCTGCTGCTAAGTCACTTCAGTCGTGTCCGACTCTGTGTGACCCCACAGATGGAAGCCCACCAGGCTCCCCCGTCCCTGGGATTCTCCAGGCAAGAACACTGGAGTGGGTTGCCATTTCCTTCTCCAATGTGTGAAAAGTGAAAGTGAAGTCGCTCAGTCGTGTCCAACCCTTAGCGACCCCACAGACTGCAGCCTACCAGGCTCCTCCATCCATGGGATTTTCTAGGCAAGAGTACTGGAGTGGCTTGCCATTGCCTTCTCCGAACGCATATATGGGGAATCTAGAAAAATAGTACAGATGATCCTACTTGCAAGGCAGGAATGAGATGCAGACATAGAGAACGAACAGGTGGACATGAAGAGGGGAGAAGGGAGTGAGATGAATTGGGAGATTGGGACTGACATATATACACTACCGTGTGTAAAACAGATAGCTAGTGGGAAGCTGCTGTATAACACAGACAGCTCAGCTCGGTGCTCTGTGGTGACCTACAGGTGTAGGATGGGAGTGGAGGTGGGAGGGAGGTCCAAGAGAGAGGGGATAGATGTATACATATAGCTGATTCACTTTGCTGTACAGTAGAAATCAACACAACATTGTAAAGCAGTTATGCTCCAATAAAAACAAAAGAAAAACAAGTGCATTTACCTTAGCAGTTTCATCCCCTAAGAAATTATTTCAAATATGCTCTGAGGCCTTGCTTGTCCCTGTGCCTGGCAATGCTTGCTCAAGTCCTTCACAGCTTCCAGATCCTGTGTTGAAGCAATTTTGGCAAGAGAAAATAGGGCCTGATTAAAAAAAAAAAAAACAACAGTGTTTCCCGAAAAACGATAATATACAAGATTCTATTCTGAGCACTGTGGTGGTTACAGTAATGAGTTCGGCCCAGTGCTCTGTGATGCCCTGTTATGGCTGCACAAAAGTGTTCAATGAATGTTCATTGGGTGAGGGCGTGGCTCTCTTAAGGAGGGAGCGGGGATAAGAGGACGGATGTCTGTTGAACACCTGCCATATACCAGGACCTTTCTGGGCACTCGTGGTCCGAAGGCAAACAAGAGACAATCCTGGAGACAAACTTAGACCTGGCAGAGAGAGGTCGGTCCACAGCAAATGTAATGTCATTTGGTAAGTGCTAGGGCTGGAGAAGACTCGTGAGAGTCTCTTGGACAGCAAGAGATCAAATCAGTCAATCCTAAAGGAAATCAACCCTGAATATTCACTGGAAAGGCTGATGCTGAAACTGAAGCTCCAATACTTTGGCCACCTGATGCAAAGAGCCGACTCACTAGAAAAGACTCTGATGCTGGGTAAGATTGAGGGCAGCAGGAGGAGGGGGCAACAGAGGATGAGACAGTTGGATGGCATCATTGATTTAATTGATAAGAGTTTCAGCAAACTTCAGGAGGTAGTAAAGGACAGAGAAGCCTGGCATGCTGCAGTTCATGAGGTCACAAAGAGTCAGACATGATCGCATGACGAACAACAGCAAAGGAAAAGGCTATGAATACTGGAGTAGTGGTGCTCAGCCAAGCCTGGGGGTCAGAGAAACCTTCCTGGAGGAAATGATACCCAAACTGAGTCATGAGAAATGAGAATGATAGATCAGAATAGATATTTTAGATGACAATCAGAGGCAGGAGGGCTGGTGGGAAGTAAAGCAACTGGGCTTCACTAAAGTGTCAAGAAAAAGGCAGGCAGTAGCAAAGAAGGCAGTGGCAACCCACTCCAGTACTCTTGCCAGGTAAATCCCATGGACAGAGCAGCCTGGTAGGCTGCAGTCCATGGGGTCACGACTGAGCGACTTCTCTTTCACTTTTCACTTTCACGCATTGGAGAAGGAAATGGCAACCCACTCCAGTGTTCTTGCCTGGAGAATCCCAGGGACAGAGGAGCCTAGTGGGCTGCCATCTATGGGGTCGCACAGAGTCGGACATGACTGAAGCGACTTAGCAGCAGCAGCAGCAGAGAATGAGACAGCAGGCAGAGTCAGGGACTGGGAAATGAAGGGCCCTCATGGCGGACGTGCACACAAGCTGCCCAGATCCTGCTGCCCAGTCGACAGCTCCTGCAGGGTCTGCCTCAGTCACAGAGAGCCATGGGGCCTGAGTCCCAGCCAGAGACAGAGGGAGGCAGGAACATCTTGGTCCACTGTGGGGTGACACTGAAGGGTCACATTCACTCCCAAGTTCCCTACCTGGTTGTCTCAGGTTTTTTCAGGCCTGCTTTGACTTCTTCCTCTGCCCACTCCTCTGTCCTCCCCTTTCTGTTCACAGGTATTGATCCTGTATCAACATCTCACACCCCAAACTCCATCCGCACACCTGCTTCCAGGAAACACAACCTGCTAGAGATTGGACAATATTCTACCACCATAGCATTCAATCATTTTTCCTTTGAAACACAGACAATCCAGATAGAGGTTTACACAGATTCTAATATTCTTTAGTATATATAGGATACCTAGTTCATAACTTGTGAAGAATTGGCTGGAACTAGTTATAAATTCCTTCACTCCTGTCTCACAGTTAAGATGGAAATCTTCCTCATCACCCATGCATGCATGCATGTTAAGTCGATTCAGTCATGTCCAAATCTTTGCAGCACAACCATATGGACTATAGTCCACCAGGCTCCTCTGTCCATGGGATTCTCCAGGTAAGAATACTGGAGTGGGCTGTCATTCTTCTCTCCAGAGGATCTTCCTGACCCAGGGATGGAACCTGCGCCTCTTATGTCTCTTGCACTGACAGGCAGGTTCTTTACCACTTGTGCCACCTGGGAAGCCCTCATCACTCATATTTCCATGTAAAAGAACTTCATCCTGAAAACACTTCTGCCATCTTTCTTCTCACAGCCCTCCTTACAGGAGGAAAAGGGGGTTTATCTGACTGCTCAGTGTAGAAGAGATTCGAGGTTCTGGGTACACCCTCACTTCTCCTGGGACAGGTTCTAGCAGAAAGGGGACTGCTATCAATCTGTGCCTAATGCCATGCAGGAAGCTTGGGGCCAGTTCTGTACCTGCTGGAAGGACTTTGGTGGCCCTGTCCTGCCAGGCACTGGTGAGACACATCAGCACACCCATTTGACTCCACAGCTAAGGAGAACCCCCAACCCAGCCTCAATCAGCAATAATGCTGACATCGCAATCTTCATCTTCCTGACAGTTCTCAGCTCAGGCAGGGAAGAGGGATGCTATTTTCCAAGCCCTCTAAAATACTCCAACACTCATAATCCAAAGGTTTAAAATATATTAGTTTCTCCGCACTCAAAGAATATCAATAACTGTCTGTAAAGTAAATAAATGATCAAATAAATGCATTTTAATCTACCTAAAAATACAATGCCACCCAGAGGAATTGTGATGGTCTAAGTCAGTGGACGGAGAAGGCAATGGCAACCCACTCCAGTACTCTTGCTTGGAAAATCCCATGGGCAGAGGAGCCTGGTCGGCTGCAGTCCATGGTGTCGTGAAGAGTCGGACATGACTGAGCAACTTCACTTTCACTTTTCACTTTCATGCATTGGAGAAAGAAATGGCAACCCACTCCAGTGTTCTTGCCTGGAGAATCCCAGGGACGGGGGAGCCTGGTGGGCTTCCGTCTATGGAATCGCACAGAGTCGGACACGACTGAAGCAACTTAGCAGCAGCAGTAGCAGCAAGTCAGTGGAGGCTCCACCTGCACACACTAGGGATGATGGACAGAAGCTTCAATTTAAATTCTGCTTCTGATTGCATAATATCGCCTTAGTGGTGAGCCACAGCATACTTACACAAGGGACAAGCCAATGAAAACTTCAGAGTATTTTGTGTTAGGAATTTGGCCAAATATTCTGAGTGTGAGGACCACAGAACTTTCTAAAAAGGTTAAAGTGTCTTTTCCTCTAATGTGTGTGAAAAAAACAAGCAACAAATCAGATGAGCATCTTTTTCCAATCAATGACTAAAAGGTAAGCAGAGTGGTGTTCTTCCCTGGTGGCTCAGCAATAAAGAATCTGCCTGCAATGCAGGAGACAACAGGTTCGATCCCTGGTTTGGGAAGATTCCCCTGGAGGATGAAATGCCAACCCACTTCAGTGTTCTTGCCTGGGAAATCCCATGGACAGAGAATGCCTGGAAGGCTACAGTCCATGTGATTGCAAAAGAATCGGAAACAACTTAGCAACTAAACAACAACAAAGCATAGTTAGTGGTAGGGTATCAGCTTAAACAGCGTAGGGTGTGAAGTCCATAGACCTTGTTCCCGAGCCTAGTTACCATCACAGACTCGCTAAAGGAACACACTCTAGTCATTTTAACTCTCTCAGCTTCAGTTTCCATGCCTGTAAAATGTCCATGAGAGTACCTGACACGTTCTGCTCACAGAGTCTTATGAGAATCAAGCATGACATTGTATTCTAAATCATGCTAAAGGATAACATTTATTGGAAGCTGGGTGCTAAAAACAATGCTTTGGTCCTCACACCTTTAGTCCCTGAAAAACTACCTTCTTTGTGCTGCTTGACAGACATCAGTCCAAAGTGACCACTTATTTTAAAAGATGAAGAATGAAAAGAAACATGAAGAATTGAGAGGGAGAGGCAGGGATTCTGTCACCACCATGACCCCACCTTTCCCATCCCCTACTCCCCGCCCCCCACCCTCTGTTTTCTCTCTCCCCGCTTCCCCTGCAGCTGTTCCACATTCTGGCTACACTCCAAAACTTCTTGAAACAGAACCCTGCCAAACAACACACGGTCCTCCTCAGAGCATGGCCCCACACCATGTTTTCAGGAACCATAGGGATCTATGTGAGAAGGAGTCAGCACGTGTGGAGGATGTTGGTGACTAGCAAGAGGCCATTATCTGGGGCCAGGGCCTCCAGGCATTTTATGGAGTGGCGGTGGATCTTAAAATGAATAACTGGAGGAGGGCTGCAGGCAGGGTGCTGGGCTACTGAGGTTTCTGAGCAGAGAGGTGAAGGGACAGGAGGCCAGCATCCTTCCAGGCTGGACATTCTGGGAGCTTGGCTGGGGCACCTGGCAGCTGCAGTGGGCTTGAAGATCTCTGCAGGATGATGCCTGTAGCCTTGTCACTAAATCTGACAATTCCACAGGAGCACGGGGATGACAGACCTTCCAGGCTGCCAAGTCCATTCTCACACCACATTCTCCATTTTTGCTGTAAGCCTATGTCTTCTATACCATTCTTTAATTTTTTAAATGACTTCCTTTTTTCCTTCAGGAAATTTATTTTTTAAAGGACATTTTAAAAATCACTCTCTGTGGCAGAGCCCTCTGGAACTCACCCTTTTCAGTGCTCCTCTTTCCAGGCATGCGGGAAGACTGTAATCCCAGCATCTCCTCCTCCTTCACTGTCTTGATGTCCATGGAGCCTCCTGGTGGTTCCGGCCAATGGACTGTGGAGGAATGATTCAAGCATTCAATGAAACAAGTTCATCAGATTGTTCTATTTATTAAAACACAAAACTATTTTATGTACTTTCTACATTTTCATATAGTCTCTAGTGAAACGTCTTAGTTGCTCAGTCACGTCCAACTCTTTGCGACCCTAAGGACTGTAGCCCACCAGGATCCTCTGTCCATAGGACTCTCTAGACAAGAATACTGGAGTGAGTAGCCTATTCCTTTTCCAGGGAATCTTCCCAACCCAAGAATCAAACTGGGGTAGCTCCTGCATTGCAGGCAGATTCTTTACCAGCTGAGCTGCCAGGCAGTTCTGCCTAACTAGTAGCAGTTCCGTAACATCTACCATACTTGCCTCTCTAAGTCATTTCCCCCTGTCCACTGTGTGTTTGTCAAAGCATCCTGTTGGTTTTCTTTAGGACACATCACAATTTGTAATCACATCAGTGGGGAGTTTTGTTTTACCTGTTTATTCTTTTTCTCCTCTACTCACAAGTACATAAACTTCACAAGGCAGGGAAAGAGTGTTTTGTGTTCACTGCTGTTCCCCCAACACCCAGCAGCGTTGTTGGCACAAAGTAGAGTTAGAAGTAGCAATGTGACAATCATCATCATAATAGATACTATTTATTGAGCACTTACTATACATCAGGCATATATTTACACGTTTTACACATACTAACTTATTTAAATGTTCTAATTTCCCGTGGTCATGTATGAATGTGAGAGTTGGACTGTGAAGAAAGCTGATCGCCGAAGAATTGATGCTTTTGAACTGTGGTGCTGGAGAAGACTCTTGAGAGTCCCTTGGACTGCAAGGAGATCCAACCAGTCCATTCTAAAGGAGATCAATCCTGGGTGTTCATTGGAAGGACTGATGCTAAAGCTGAAACTCCAATACTTTGGCCACCTCATGCGACGAGTTGACTCACTGGAAAAGACTCTGATGCTGGGAGGGATTGGGGGTGGGAGGAGACGGGGATGACAGAGAATGAGATGGCTGGATGGCATCACCGACTCGATGGACGTGAGTTTGAGTGAACTCCGGGAGTTGGTGATGGACAGGGAGGCCTGGCGTGCTGTGATTCATGGGGTCGCAAAGAGTCAGACACGACTGAGTGACTGAACTGAACTGAACTGAACTGAATAACCATTTTGAGTAGGCATTAACATTGCCCTCATTTTACAGGTGAGGAAATTGAGACATAAGAGAGATTAAGAAATTTGACTAAGATCACACAGCTGGTGTCAGAGCTGAGATTCCGTTCTTTAGTGCACCACAAATATTTTATTGAATGAGGGATGCATTAGTTAACACAATAATGGTTTGTGGTCTTCCTGATGTCCTTATGTTCCAAGTACAAGTAGTGCAATTTGCCTTAGAATAAATGAGAATGATTAGACTAATCAATAGAGTGAGTATGTGCAGGGATGTCATAGACATTAAGAGGAGCAGGCAGCTGTTTTCCATTAAGAGACAGTAACTCAAGCTTCATGAGACAGATCTGATGGCTGGGCTGCAGACAAGTAGAAGGGTATGCTGGCAGAGATATGGGAAGCTCACTGGGCTCCAGACCATGTTACCTGGAGGATGCTCCCTGCCAAACCCAGTCACAGCCAGAGCTCCGAGAAAGGAGTTTTGGGAGCAGCTGAGAACTGACTGCCCCAAGGACTATGCCAAGGAAGTAAGAGAAACCAGCTTCTGAGTCAGGCCAGGGAGATTTCTGTTCTGTTCTGACCTGGCCTTTAGAGGCAAGACCTTCCTGGAAGCCACACCTTACTGAGTCCTGTGAGGTGGATCCCAACAGCTGCCGATGTCAAGAAGAAAAATAATCATAGTACAAGGCAACGAAATCCATTGTGTTCTTGCCATTTTCCAGGTACTATGTGAGGCAGGGGCTTTAGATAAATTATCTCCTTTAATTCTCATAATAACTCTGGAGATAACTTCAACCTTCATTTTGTCAATAGCTATTTTTCAAGTTACTGCTTATGTTGAGGAAGTAAGTACTATTTTTAATTATCTTCTACAGATGAGGAAAAAGAGACTTGAAAAAATTAAGTAACTTGCCAATTAGAACTTGAACTCAGGTCTGCCCAGTGCCAAAATCGTCTTTCTTAACCTCTATTCTGAATTGCCTTCTGATTTTTAAAACCACCATTTATTTCTATCTATGTGTGAGGTACTGTACTGTAATCATTAGAAAAAAACCATTCAAGGAAATAATGTTGCCTGGTTCATAATAAATGGTCAGTGGCGTGCTGTGATTCATGGGGTCGCAGAGAGTCGGACACGACTGAGCGACTGAACTGAACTGAACTGAAATACTAGCTTATGTTATACTACATATTATATGTTTATACACTGTGATGGTTAATTTTATGTGTCAACTTGGCTAAGCCACAGTGCCCAGATATTTAGCCAGACACAGCTGGATATTGCTGTGAAGGCAGTTCTAGATTAATTTAACATATAAATCTGTTGACTTTGAGTAAAGCAGATTAACCACCCCCCATAATGTGGATGGGCCTCATCTAATTACTTGAAGAATGTAAAGGAAAAAGACTGTCCTCCCTCAAGGAAGAGCGAATCCTACCTCCAGACAGGCTTCAGACTCAAGCTGCAATGTCAGCTCTTCCCTAGGTCTTCATCCTGCTGCCCTCTCCTGAAGATTTTGGACTTGGCAACCTCCACAATCACATGTGCTAATCCCTTAAAATCAATCAATATTTATCTATAGATACATATATCCATGATGTATATATTACTTCTTCTATTTCTCTGGAGAAGCTTGACTACTATACTGGAGTGGGTTGCCATTTCCTTCTCCAGGGTACCATCCTGACCCAGGGATTGAACCCGGGTGTCCTGCATTGCAGGCAGATTCTTTACCATCTCAGCCACCAGGGAAGCCCAGAGATACATAAAATAATGAAATAATCAGATGAGCAGATAAAATGTGGAAAGGTCTATATGAGAGGCAAAGAATTCAAACTGCCCAAATTCTTCTAGAAATCTAGCTCCCAACGAAGAATATAGCCTACAACTGTCACAATCGTCTCCACTTATGTGAAAAGCTGATTTTCCTAATTTAGTTAGAAATTAATTAGAGATTAATGGTAGCTCTTCTCATTCTCTCCTCCCTCCAGGCCTGTTTTCCATCAATAAAATGACAACTACAGAAATGAATATGCAAGTCCGCTGAAATGTCAGGTCCGTCCTTTGCCCTCTCCCCTGCCCCGCGAGCTCAGTGTAGGGATGGGGGCTGGCAGTGGAGGTGCTGAAGAAAGAGCCCCTGTCTGGCAGCCAGAAATTCCGTGGGCTGGGCCCAAGGTCACTACTCACCAGCCTGGTCACCTGGGACAGACCTCTTTCACAGGTCCCGGCTTTAGTTTCCTCCTTACCACAGCAGTAATGATAATGATTACTCTGAGGGTGACTGCAAAAATCAACATGAAATCCTATTTGTGACACTATTTCATGAAGAGCAGGTTTTCTCTCTCAGAAAGCAGTCTGTGTGTTAGTCATTCCATTGTGTCAACTCTTTGTGACCCCACGGACTGTAGCCCACCAGGCTCCTCTGTATATGGAATTCTCCAGGCAAGAATACTGGATTGGTTAGCCATTCCCTTCTCCAGGGGATCTTCCCGACCCAGAGATCAAACCCAGGTCTCCCGCACTGCAGGCAGATTCTTTACCATCTAAGCCACCAGGAAGTCCCTAGAAAGCAGTCTTGTTGTTGAGTAAATGTCAGCATATCAGAGCAGGGTCAGCTCTGGGTACTGCTCTGGAGTCAATTGGCCAGGATGGTTGATGGTCACTGCTCACGTGCCTCATTGCTACTGATAGGGAGGGCATGAACGGTCATAACAGCTCCTTCAGTGGCAGGCATTTCAAGCTCCAAATACTTAGCCTCATGTTCTCTTCCTAGCCCCATCAGCTAGGCAGCCCAGGGAGGAAGAGGTTACACTCACGGCCACACACCAGGGACGAGACCTGGCTTGGCTGCAGCCCCATCCAGATTAGAAATCCAGGGTCTGTCCCTCCCCAGCTCCAGGTAAGGTCAGCTGACAGAACTTAACCTAATGATTCAGGGGCCAGGAGAACAAAGTGACTTGGTCACAAATCCTCCTTCTAAAGCCAAGGCCCTCTCACCACGGAGGAGAATCTGGAAGACAGATGAATTCTGGAAAAAGTAATTAATTTGAAAAAAAAAATAACAATAGAGAAAGTGCCAGCAAGATTCTAATCCAAGAATTGGGCTGCCAAAAGAACTGAGAATCATTCTCAAAGGTCTCCTGGAACTCAAACCTGATACATCACTTTCCCTGTTATCTTAGGATTTGGGGGAAATGGAACAGATTTTCATATGACTAAGCCTGGTCACCAACTCACTCCGTGACATTAAACAAGTCATTTAGTATCTCTGAGTCTCAGTTTTCTCTTCTAAAAAAACTCAAAGTGGTACAAAATTAGTTTCCAAAACTTTAGACATTAGACTTTTGGAATCATGATTTTTGTCATCACACAGCTAATGTTTGCCAACTATTGGTCTCTGAAAGTGAAAAGGGAAAGTATTAGTCGCCCAGTCATATCCGATTCTTTGCCACCCCATGGACTGTAGCCCACCAGGCTCCTCTGTCCATACAAGAATTCTTCGGGCAAGAATACTGGGGTAGGTACATGTATTTATACATTTTAAAAGGAAGGAAACATGCTATCACTTCATAAATGTACAACAGAGTCTTTTGCATTAATAATTTGCAATGAATACATAATTATTGCAATTTTTAAAATTCTCACATGCCAGATTCCTGAAAGCATTCCTCATGCTCCCTCTGGGGGTCGCTCGCCTCCAGTCTGCCATTCAGCCAATGAAAAATCTTCATCCCTTGCCACACTGCTAACTCCCAGGGAAGCCTTCCCAAACCCCTGCATTAGGCTAGTTCCCTCTGCAAGTCCCTATGGAGTCATTCATTGTGCTTCTCTGTCATTCACGGAAGTCTGTCTTCCCTGCTAAAAGGTGTTGGCTGAGGGTATTGGCTCTAGTGCACGTTGCTACGGAGAAGGCAATGGCACCCCACTCCAGTACTCTTGCCTTGAAAATCCCATGGACGGAGGAGCCTGGTAGGCTTCAGTCCATGGGGTCACTAAGAATCGGACACGACTAAGCGACTTCACTTTCACTTTTCACTTTCATGCACTGGAAAAGGAAATGGCAACCCACTCCAGTGTTCTTGCCTGGAGAATCCCAGGGACGGGGGAGCCTGGTGGGCTGCCGTCTATGGGGTCGCACAGAGTCGGACAGGACTGAAGCGGCTTAGCAGCAGCAGCACATTACTACATGTATCACCTTGGTCACCTTACTTAACAGTGTTACCTTACCTTATCTAAGACTCAGCTTCTTTAGCCTCAGAAGGAGGTTTATTTTTTCTTCAGTGAATGGAAAATGAAAAAAACAAAAAAAAAAGTTAAAAATAATTTGTGTGAGAAAGCAGAAGAGACTTAAGGTAGCCCAGAAGAGTTGAAATCAAGGGAATAATCTATCAACTGGAGGAGATAGGAGAATGCTTATATTATTCAATATAATCTACAATATTAAACCTAATTCACTCCATTCACATAATTCGTTACAACTATTATGACCATCCGTTCCGTTCCGTTCCATCGCTCAGTCGTGTCCGACTCTATGCGACCCCGTGGACTGCAGCCTACCAGGCTTCTCCGTCCATGGGATTCTCCAGGCAAGAATACTGGAGTGGGTTACCAGTTTCCTTCTCCAGGGGATCTTCCCGACCCAGGGATCGAACCCGGGTCTCCCGCATTGGAGGCAGACGCTTTAACCTCTGAGCCACCAGGGAAGCCCAACTGATATTTATTTAGTGGTTACTATTGTGACAAGTACTTCTTCTGTATGATTTCATCTAATTTCCACAACCACTATTATTACCACTTTTTGTTGTTGTTCAATCGCTTAGTGGTGCCTGACTCTTTGCGACCCCATGGACAGCAGCACCCCAGGCTCCTCTGTCCTCTACTATCTTCCAGAGTTTGACTTGCTTTCTACTCTTCCCCAGTAGCATATTGGACACTTTATTCTCACTTTACAGATGAAGAAATTAAGAGAGAGACTACGTGTGTGGTCCAAGAACACAACCAGTAAGTGGCAGAACAGGGACTTGAACTTGAGTCTGCATGACTTGAGGCCCTATGCTCTCACTGCAGGTAGCACAGTTCTGGTACTAGGCAATATGGTCACTCCTCCTCCAGGCCCCAAGCTGACCACCTGCTCCCCTCCAGAGGCTGCTCGTCCTGTGACCAGCTGAATGTGATTGATTCCTGAGAGGACACAGCAGCACATGTCTTATCTCTTCTGTAACTGTCAATTTCCTTCTGAGCTGTCCCTCTTCCTTTCTTTCCCTTTCTGATCCTTCCTACAAGCATCACCAGATCAAAGTTTGTCGCCCTCATTGTGTTGCAGGAAGCCAGCGAGTGCCCCTCCCTCGCCAAGGAGTGACAGTGGCTCTGAGTCCGTCCCACAAAGCACCAGTGAATCTGGTGGCTTCTAAACAGAGTTCCATGGTGGGAACTCAAGGAGAGAGCATCTGAAAGGGTAGGTCAGCTTCATCTTTCGTACACAATTACTCCCTGCATTGCATCAGTTAAACAAGGCTTCCCTGGTGGCTCAGAGGTTAAAGCGTCTGCCTCCAATGCGGGAGACCCGGGTTCAATCCCTGGGTCGGGAAGATCCCCTGGAGAAGGAAACGGTAACCCACTCCAGTATTCTTGCCTGGAGAATCCCGTGGATGGAGAAGCCTGGTAGGCTACAGTCCACGGGGTCGCATAGAGTCGGACACGACTGAGCGACAGAACAGAACGGAAACTCAGGAAACTACTAACAGAATGGCCCTGGGCAAAGAATGCAAAGACCCAGGCTTTCTTCTGGCGAGGCCACTAACCAGGTATCTCTGGGCTGCAGTTCCCATTGGTAATGTGGAAATGACCAACCTGTCTTACAGCACTAGTTGGGACCCAAGGAGAGACAGTGGACAATACTGTGCGTGTGAAGTACGCATGAGGTGCACGGGTAAGCAAACCCATGTGAAGAATTATGATCATTTGAAAAACCTCTTTTCCCTTTTTCCCTTCCATGGGTCCTGGTTCCCATTAATGCTGATCTCCTGTTTATGCCATTTTCATTTCATCTTCCTGGGTCCTCCAGATGCCATCTCCTCCCTCTGCATCAGTGCAAATTATAGGTCTTTGGGCTCTAAATCCAACTGACTGTTGTCTCTGATCCAACAACCTGGACTGCTGATTCGGCATGACCCAGAGTAGACACCAGCTTAAACAGACCTTCCTGTGCTCCTTTACATTGTCTTGTACCTCATCACCTCCCTGTCTCTTCCTTAGAGATTTCTGGCCATCCTGGGACAGGCAAAAGCTGATTGGGTCACCATCTCCATTATTCATCCTCTATGCTCACAAACTCTCAGGTGAGGCAACCACATGAAGGTGGCCCCGTCCCGGAAAACTACCGCCCTCAGCTCTGCTCCAGGCCAGCCTACCACCTGCTGCAACTGCCCCACAAATTTCAGAAATTTAATGGACAAGCTAGGTCCTGGAGCAACAGGTCAAAGAGATAAATATTCTGATTAAAATATTCCTTTTCAAGAGCCAAGATATTTGCATGATGCAAGACATGCCTGCATGTGCCCTTCTTCAGCCCAGAGTAAGAGGGTCAGAGCTTCCCAGATTCCACAGGGAATGGGAATGGTTGTCCGAGGTGGGAGCCATGGAACCATAGCCTCCTCAGCAACAGCAAATTCAAGGGCATCAGGTTCTTAGCTGTATTCCAGAGACCCTGAGCCAGGGCTCACCTGTCCCAGATGGACAGTGATTAAAAATTTAACAATAAATAAGTGCTTTAACCTGGAAGAGCTTAACTCTAGGTTTTGAAATTTAATCCTTTTTGCCTCCTGCTACAAGTCTTTCCCACCTGCCCACCTGCTGGAAATTCAGACTGAAAACCTTCTGCGAAGCTAAATTCTTGGCGTTTTTAATTAATTAGTCTGGGAGATGGTGAAGGGCAGGGAAGCCTGGTGTGCTGCAGTCTGTGGAGTCACAGAGTCTGACATGACTGAGTGACTAAACAGCAAGTTAGTCCGTGAGACATCAATAGGTGAGATCCTCACTTACAGAAATTAGCACATGAAAAAAACTTCATTACAGTGAAAATTCACATCTCAAATGGTTGACCCTTTAAAGTGAGATCCCTATGTATATTGTAGATATAATGTGAACTCCAAAAGTTCAAGCTCCTGGACTGAGAAGGCACCCCAAGTATTTAAGATACAAGCCTCTCCTAATCAAAAGTTTTAGGTTGAAATGCTTCTATAATTATACAGATGGAAAAACAGAAGACAAAGAGGGGAATGGACTTGCCCAATGGCGCCTGGCAGCTCAGATGGACCTGTGCACAAAAGCCTGGTCTTCTGATCCCTCTGCCAGTGGCTGCTCAACTTCTGGGTTTCTGCTATATGACTGTTCCTCCAAGAATGAGCTCAAGAAAGAATTAGGTATCACGAAGAAGACTCTTGAGAGTCCCTTGGACTGCAAGGAGATCCAACCAGTCCATTCTAAAGGAGATCAATCCTGGGTGTTCATTGGAAGGACTGATGCTAAAGCTGAAACTCCAATACTTTGGCCACCTCATGCGACGAGTTGACTCACTGGGAAAGACTCTGATGCTGGGAAGGATTGGGGGCGGGAGGAGACGGGGACAACAGAGAATGAGATGGCTGGATGGCATCACCGACTCGATGGACGTGAGTTTGAGTGAACTCCGGGAGTTGGTGATGGACAGGGAGGCCTGGCGTGCTGTGATTCATGGGGTCGCAAAGAGTCGGACACGACTGAGCGACTGAACTGAATTGAACTGAAACAGGTTCTGACTTTTTCCATCGCACTAATCACAGTTTGTAATGATATATGATTTCTCAATGTCCCTCTTTCCAACTAGACAGTGCCCTCCATGAGATAGGGACCTGTTTGGTACACCAGAATTTCTACCACCTAACAGTGCTCAGCATGTAGTGGAAGGTCAATAAATATGTATTGGATGGTTGGACAGATAGGATTTACAATGATGTCTCCCACATAATAGAAAATAGGAATACTGAAAAGAGAGGGGTTTGCCCACAAACAGGAACAAGTCTGTGCCATATGGCCAGCGAAGGCAGGGGGACCTCACTCTCCCTCAGGCCTCAGTGTCCAGGATTGGACCAAACAGGCTTTGACAAGCCTTCCGACTTATAATGGTCTATGTATATTTTGAATTTTATGTAATGAGTCCAGGATACGGATAGAACACAAAGTGCTGAACATTATGCATGCGTGTGTGCTAAGTCACTTCAGTCATGTCGACTCTTCGAGACCCTATGGACTGTAGCCCACCAGGCTCTTCTGTCTATAACACTCTCCAGGCAAGAATACTGGTGTGGGTTGCCATGCCTTGCTCCAGGGGATCTTCCCACCCAGGTATCGAACCCTCGTCTCTTACATCTTCTGCATTGGCAGGCCGGTTCTTTACCACTAGTGCCACCTTAGAAGCCCCATGCTGCTGCTGCTGCTGCTAAGTCGCTTCAGTCATGTCCGACTCTGTGCGACCCCATAGACTGCCCACCAGGCTCCCCCGTCCCTGGGATTCTCCAGGCAAGAACACTGGAGTGGGTTGCCATTTCCTTCTCCAATGCATGAAAGTGAAAAGTGAAAGTGAAGTCGCTTCAGTCGTGTCCGACTCTTAGCGACCCCATGGACTGTAGCCTACCAGGCTCCTCTGTCCACGGGATTTTCCAGGCAAGAGTACTGGAGTGGGGTTAGAAGCCCCATGCCAACTCATAAAAGGGCCTGGGTCCCCGAGGTCCCCACCCCCCAACTTTATGGTTTCACACCGCCCTCTAGTGGCTATAACATGTTACTAAACTTGTGGGTTTTGTGTTGTTTTTTTTTTGAAAACTGAGTTTATTATACTCAGCCAGTTTGTAGGCCTGGTTGAGTATAATTAATAACTTACATATGTATGAAACATATTAAATCCATCAAGATATTCATTTATCCACTGAAGAACAACTCACACCCAGGGCCTACTATACACCCAGGACAGGTGTCAGATATATTCCCTGCCCCTGCTTGTACCTCAGAAAGGGAAATACTCAGTTATCACACACAACTGGGTAAAGGACCACTGTGATGAGTGGTAAGAAGGAAGTATACAGAGTGTTAAAGTGGAATACAGCAAGGGATGGACCCCATTAAGGAAGGCTTCTGTGAAGGAATCTTGCTTAAGCTTCTATTTGAAAGAGGAGGAAGAATTAGCATGACAAAAGTGAGGGGCTGGGGGCTGGGGCTGGGGGAGAAAGAGGCAAAGAATTCCAGGCAAGTAATAGCTGGAGAGAGAAGGCCAGGTGGCCTGGGTGAAGAAGGGCACCAGATGAGGAGGAAAAATTAGGTGTTATTATCACCCCCATCACTTTCCCGTTAGTGTGGAAACTGAAGCCCAGAGAGGTGACGTGAGTTGCCTGTTAGACACAGCTTCTGAGTAGTGATAGAGAATATGATGCCCAGGTGGCCAGGGTGGACACTTAAGGGCAGAAAGAGCTGTGGGGATGGGAGGCGAGGCAGAGTGGCTGTGGGGGATGGGGGTGTAGCACGCAGCTCATTCAGCTTAATGAAAGCTTAGGCAGTAGCCGCTGGAAGGTACTTGAAAGGTCACCTAGGCCTCCCTGGTGACAGGTGAGAAAACAGGCCCAGAGGATGGTCAGTCATGTAGCCAGTGGAAGGCAAAGCTCCTTCCCCCACACCCTGAATCCTCAGGAGACCCCTGCCCCAGGTGCTCTGGTCCCCTTTGATGGATTCCACTTATCCCCAGAATGGTCCTCTCCCAGCCTATGAGTACTTCAGTCCTAGGATACATCTGCCACACCCTGGGGGCAGGGGCTTCTGAGTCCACACGGATGAACTCTGCATCCCATGGACCCTGCCCCCAGGCCCACACAGCAGGACCAACCAGCTATTGCTGCACCAAGTTCCTGCCATCTCTTGGCGTACCGTGTGCCCTCTCTCCCTTTGGGGCCTGCCCACAAACACTTCTCTCCACTCACACTACTCTTTCCTCTTCTCCCAGGCTGGATAACTGTGGTCCTTCTCCAGGTCTTAGCTCGGAGATCTTCCTCTGCAGAAGCCATCCCCATTCTCCCTGGAGCCACCTTCTATCAAACTTACCCAGTGGAGCACTGATCACACTGCATTCTGATTGCCTGTTGTCTTGTCCATCTCTCAAGTAGGCTTGAATACCCAGAGGCCAAAGACCACATAGATCTCATTTTCTCCTAATTCTCCAATTTCCAGCAACTAGCCCAGTGCCTGGCACTTAGAAGGTGCCCAGAACTATTCCTTTAATAAATAAAGGAAGGAAAATAAATTACTCAAACCTCCCAGCTCTACGTTCTTCATTTCCATCAGCCCATCATCTGCCCTCTCTATGTCTAATTGGGCCTGTTCACTGATATCGTCTAGCCTGAGAGAAAGAAAACAGCTCTGACCCAGCCCAGTTGGTGATTCATCAACCTTATTACTTGTGGCAGCTGCTGTTGTCCCCTCACCTCCCACGGAAAATGGAGCGAGAAGTAGCAAGGAGATGTCTACCTTTCAGACTTCTTAGCATTCTATCCACCGCCGACACTTGTTTTCCTGGTGACTCAGGACACATTTGAAAGGTGAGTTTTCTTTCTAACGAGCTTCCACAGCATTCTGAGGCTTGGGTTTCACTGGTAGAGCCTACAAACCACCATGGATCCAAAGCCAAAAACTCATACAAGGTAGCCCACAGTGAATCAGCTATCCTCCAGCTTGCATGCAAAATGGAATCTGGTGGTTCTGTTCAATCAATGGTGTGTATCTGTTGAAAGCCTACTATGAGCCAGGCTATGTTATCAGCTTTTCACCAGTGGAAAACAGTCAGACTTTGTCCCTTCCCTCTGCAGAACAAAATTCTGGTAAGAAATCCAGAATTAAGCAACTTATTACACAATTATTCAATGACAATTAAGAAACTGAAGGGGGAAATGCACTGTGCCAAGAACACAGCCTGAGTGGCCCAACCTCACCTGGTAGGTCAGAGCAGCTGCCCCATGGCTGTGACCTTTGGGTTGAAAGCTAAAGGAGTAGGTGTTAAGTAGGCAAAGTAGGGTGAGGGTGTGCGTGTATGTGATGTATGCACATGCACACACGTGGGTACATGCAAACATGTATGAGCATGTACAGCCATAGGTGTAGTATTGTGTATGTATGAGCATATATGTGCCATATATGTTTTGTGTGTTCGCTGTTGTTTAGTCGCTAAGTCACGTTTGAGTCTTTTGTGACACCATAAACCGTAGCCCACCAGACTCTTCTGTCCCTGGGATTTCCTGGGCAAGAATACTGGAATGGGTTGCCATTTCCTTCTCCAGGGGACCTTTCTGACCCGGGGATCGAACTTGCATCTCCTGCATTGCAGACAGATTCTTTACCTCTGAGTCACCAGGAAGGCCCACATAGTGTGTGTATACGTGTATGTATGTGCATGCATGCACAAATATGTGCACACATATGCCATAAGGATAAGTGTGTCCAGGTGTGAAGGCATGCAGGTGCATATGTGTGTGTGTGTGTGTCCCAAACACATATGTGTCTCTTATAGAGTCAGACACTCTTCAGCTTCTGGGCCTCTTTTCCACCATAAGAAATCATCCTGTGAAGCAGATTTCTGCTTCTCCGTGTGGAAATGCAGTTCTCAAACCTCTTTCAGCTTTGGATCATTTCAATGACAATAACAACAGCTAATCCACATTAACTGTGTGATGGTCTCGGTGCCATATGCTTTATGTTCCTTCTCAAATTTACTCCTTCTGCAACCTCAGAAGCAGGCCTGGCTATTGTTCCATTTTGTGGAAGAGGAAACAGATTCAGAGAGAGGAAGGGTTATTCCCATGGTCATCCAGCAAGTTAGTTTGGGAGCTGTGATGTGAACACAGGGCTGACTCCAAAGCATGTGCTATATTCCACTGAACTCTCTGTCCTGTTGTGAGGGCAGGGGACATGGTGGATCGGCCATACGGCAGGTCCCCTCCCACTGTTACTGAACAACACCATCCCAGCAATGAATGGAAAACGTCTTCAATGAAACTTAGACCCAGTTCAACCATGATTCATGATGCCTTTGGAAACATCTCTCCCTCCTTATTAACCTTGAGTTTTCTGAACTCTGCCATTGTACAAAGATAACTTGGCTCCACCACACACAAATTATTGGATGGTTACGTATCTCCCAAAAGTTCTGCTTCTTCATCGCTAAAATGGAGCTAATACTGCACTGCAGACAGCATTACTGTAGGGATTAACTGAGCATATGCATGCAAAACGCTCAGCCCAGTGACTGCCTCCTATCATATGCTCATTAAATGTACTGTCACTGATGCCGAGGAGTCCAGTGAACCTCTCTTAAAATGTCCACCATGCCTCCTAACAGCCATGTGACCTTAGCAAAAGTTACTTAGCTGTCAAATTCTCCTCACATGTAAAAGAGGAATAAAACTAGTACCTACTTTATAGGTTTGTTTCAGGACTAAATGAAATAATGCACTTAGCACAAAGTAATTGCCCTGCAAGTGTTGGGTAATATTATTATTATTTGAGTATATTGTGCAATAATATAAGCAGGGATTATTTAGGGTCTAATTTTGTACCAATTTGAGGGTTTAGAAGAAAATTCAAGGAAGGAAACAGAGTTTGCTGAATATTGGATTGTTCATAATCTTTTTTTTCTTGCAAAACGAAACCTGGCTCGTGGGTCAATGGAAAGTCGGTTTCCCTTTGGCTCTGAGGTCGGCGGTTGAATGCAGTTTATTCTGGTGCTGGCTCACAGTTTGGTTCAGTTCAAGGCCATGACCATGACTAAGTGATTCACCCTTGCCAAAAACCATAATAATGGTTATATTCCAAATATTTATATACAAGAAACCAAACTGGCCCAAACTTCAGGGGTCATAGGGGCCACTCACTCACTCACTCACTGGAGTTTTCATTCATCCAACTCAGAATTGTTGACCATGAACCTTGTGCCAGGCAGTGGGTCATGCTGGAGGCTGATGGGTTGGAAACCCATATACAACCTTGGCTGATTTTGGAGAAGACTGAATCAGGACTCTCAGAGACAGTAACAGCTCCTGAGCTGTGCAGAGTCCTAGAGAGAAAGCAGGCCGATGTGTTTGGTGCATCTCGCAGTGTGTCCTATCTGACCCGGGAAAGGTCCTTAGAGGTCATCTCAGCAAATACATGCATTTGACAGGTGGGGAAACCTAAGCCCAGAGAGAGAAAGGGAAGGCCCTGATATCCCCAAACCGGGCTGGCATGCTGCTCTCCTGACTCTACGTCACCACCAGAGTGAGTCCCCTCCGTTACTCCCAGGGTTTCAGGTCTGCCTCATACAGACATGTTGTTCCACAAACACCCTCATAGTGACAATAAGAATCAAAACGCAGGACTTCCCTGGGGGTCCAGTGGCTAAGAATCTGCCTACCAATGCAGGGGACACGGGTTTGATTCCTGGCCTGGAAAGATTCCACGTGCCATGGGGCAGCTAAGCCTGGGCGCCACAACTGCTGAAGCCGGCTCACTCTACAGCCTGTGCTCCCCAACAAGAGAAGCCTGTGCACCACGACTGCAGAGTAGCCCCCTCTCACCACAACTGTCGAAAGCCCACACACAGCAAACAAGATCCAGCACACCCAATAAACAAGTAGGTTATTTTTTTTTTAAGATAGCTCTTATTAAATGACTTTTTAAAAAAGAATAAAAAAGCAACCTTACTAATAATAGTATCTACCATTAACTGGGTAACTACTTGATGCCAGGTATTTTGTTAAGCATTTTATACTTTTACCATTTTGATACCCAAAACAACCACAGTGGAAGGTCATTGTTGCTCCATTTAAAAGAAAGGACACTGAGGTTCAGAGAGAGGAAAGGATTTTCCTGTGGTAACACAGCTAGAAGTTGCAGAGCCATAACTGAACTTGATTCTGCCTGCCTTCAAACCCAGTATCCATGTATCCATGGCCCCCATTAAATGTCCCTCATTAGGATACAGGACACAGGGTACCTTCCTGCACTTTTCTAGGCTGGCAATGGTTTGATGCCTACAGCTGAGAGGGGAAAGAAAGAGTGGCAGGAGAGCAGCAAAGGGGCTTGAAATCCAGTCCAAGGATTGAGCACCCACCAAGATCCAGGCTATAACAAGAGATGAAGATGGAGAGTGATGGAGCACTCACTGTCTGATGAGGATGAACAATATAAGGTCTGTTCCAGTGTCTGACCCAAGCTAAGGAATACACCAGATGCTGTGAGATAGCAGATCATTTTCTTTTCTTCCAGAGAGAGAGCACAGTAGAGTATTAAGCCCATGAGCTCCAGAGCCAGACTGGGTTAATTCCCAGCTCTGTCTCTTACTAGGTATGTGACCTCATGCAGTATTAGCATTTATTAAGTGTCATTTTTTGCTCTATAAAACTGGGATAATAATATGTACTTTTTAAAATTGAAGTCTAGCTGATTTACTCTGCTGCACAGCTAAAGTGACTCAGTTATACATATATAATCTTTTCTTATTCTTTGCCATTATGGTTTATCATAGGATATTGAATATAGTTTCCTGTGCTATACATCCGGATCTTGCTGTTTATCCATTCCATATGTAATAGTCGCATCTACCAACCCCAAACTCCCAGTCCATCCCTCTCCCTGCCGCCACTGGCAACCACAAGTCTGTCCTCTGTGTCTGTGAGCCAGTTTCTGTTTTGTGCATAGGTTCATTTGTGCCATATTTTAGATGCTAGATACAAGTGATATCATATGGAATAATATCTATTTTCTAGTGTCATTATAAAGACTAAATGAGCCACTATTTAGAACTCAAAATAATACCTAACACATAGTAAGAACTAAATATACAGAGTCGGACACAACTGAAGTGACTTAGCAGCAGCAGCAGCAGCAGTTTTAAAAAAGTATGTAAACCAGAGGTAATGGCTGATCATTCAAATTAAGATGCTTTGGCCTATATAACAGAGTATCTGACCCAAAGCGGCTTTAACAAGAAGCTTTTGTTAGTATTTCTCACAATGAGGACCATCTGGAAGACAGTGATTCCAGGCTCAAGGATGTCCCCAGGAACTCAGGATTGTCTCATTCTTCCTCCCAGCATCTTCCACACATCACCAACGCCTCTCCTCATATCCAGAGATGGCTACAGCAGCTCCAAGCATCACCTCTTCACAGAGCCACACCCACAAACAGAACAGAAGGGACATGGAAATCTCTCTTGCACGTGTCACTTTCTTATGAGGAAGGAAAGTATTCCCTCAGAGCCTCTAGGAACACTTTCCTTGTCTGTCATTAGCCAGAATAGGAGCGTGTGATCCTCTCAGCCACTGCAGAAGGCCAAAAGGCAAGATTCTGGGATTTTCAGTCACTGCCTAGAGCTGGGTTCTAGAGCAAGGAAGATGGGAGGAAGAGGAGCTGCTGAGTGGGCAACTGACCTGCCTAGCAGGATAGTCTTGAGAAGGAAATGTTAGAAAAGGTGCAGGAATCCTGTGGAGTTAATCACTTTCACTATACACATGTAAGCTAACGTTCTCATAATTAATAATTGCCAGGCTAATTCGAGTCTGCAGAAAAGCAGGATGTCAGTCATTCTGGGTAGTGCTGTTCTTTTTCCAAGGCCATGACAGATGAGGGGAAAATAAAAGGAAGCCAACTGCCTCATGGCCAGACACCGAAACTGACATTGCATGACTTCCTAATAACCCAGACCTGGGGAACAACCGGTCACCAAATTCCCCTGTCAGTTTGGTAGGTTATAAATAAAGTCTGAAGAGAGAGAAAGTGAAGTTAGTTTAGAACACTGGTAAGAATTCCTCTGATAGGTGAAAACTTTTGTTTAGAAAACATGGTCTAGATCAGGGATCAGATAGGGTCTCTGTAGGGCCAGATAGAAAGTATTTTAGGATTTGCAGACACTGTGATCTCTCTAGCAAGTAACCACTGCACTGAGTACTATGAAAGCAGCCAATATGACCCAATATGACCCAATAAAACTTCATTTATAAAAACATGTGATGGGCCAGATTTGGCTCACAGATCATAGTTTGCAACCCCTGTCCTCTAAGCCAAGGGTCTCAAACTCAAATGTGCATGGGCCTACTCAAGGCACATAAAGAAGCAAGCAGGCTGGGTGGGGTCTCTGGTGGTGTGGAGAATACATGACTCATGGAAAGAGGGCAGTTGTCAGATCCTCCAGTTTTTCAAGAAAACCAGAAATGCAGATGTTTCTATCTTCGAAATTTTTTTAGTGTTGGCAACTAATTCAAAATTTTAAATCTGATACAGACCAAACAAAACCCACTGGGTGCAGACAGTGTGTGACCTCTGGCTTAGAAGATCATCCTTCTTGAGCAACATGCTATGACTACCAAGTACACATGACACATTTGAGTGACACAATCCAGGAAACTTAGCACAAAGCCATTCTGACCTATTGGGAATGGAATGTATAACCGCTACCATCCTGCCCGGTGGCCAAGCCTAAGTGGGAGGCCGTACACAGGAGAGTCAGCAATTAGCCTGTCTGCACCATTTTCCTCTCCCTACCTCATTAATGCTCTGCTTTCTCATGGGGGTGGCATCTGCAGTGTTCTGTGACGTTGGATGCTGTGTAGCATTCCTCTTACACACCTTCCCGACATACCTCAGAGGAGCAATGAGGTCATGTATAGAAAGGTATTTTGCAAATCATATAATCTTGGCCAGTTTCTGACTTTCACTGACCCAAATTCAGAGGCTCCAATGATGGGTATATTCTTCAGAGACCCCTAGAAGCAAGGAAAGGAGGACAGACACAAAGCAAAAGGAACCAGCCACTTCTGGTACAAATGCCCTTATGCTGTGTCTGACCCTACTCTGAGGAAGCCCGGGAATCACGTAAATACCCTGGGCTACAAACAGCTCAGCATGTGACACTCTGTCCTTGGCTGTCTTTTAGCTGCTGCCCTCGCCTATTCTTAACTTCTTTACCCTTCTCCCAGTTTCTGTCCACCTGAGGGATCCTGAGAATTTACTGGGAGCCTCTTCTTGCCCAGCTCAGCACTCCATCTTCCCACCTTCTGCCTGGAATCTCAGCTTTAAAGGATATAGTGGCCTGCCTTTCTCATCTCTCAAAACCACTCTCTTGTTTCCCTCGGCCTTATCTTGGGACAAGGAAGGGAGCACCAGGCAGAGACAGAAAGACAAAGAGGAAAAGAACAATGCAAACTTTCTAGCCCAGATCCTGTTCAGGTGCCCACTTGCCCCAGGCTCACTTCGGTTCAGATTAGGTCAGTAGTTTTCCAGTGGTTCCTCAGCACCTGTGGTTCTTCAGAGCTGCCTTAGGGACCCAGGTAGGAAAAGTAAGGGGGATGCCACAGGTCAGGGGTCATTTCAAGAGAGAAGTTCTATCATACCTGTTTTGTATATTATAATCCTACATAAAACTGTGATTGAAAAAAATTATTCCATTGCTTAAAAAAAAAAAGCTTGAAAATTCCCAAGCTAGCCACTGTAGCTAGATCACATGGAGAAACTCAGGCTCCTATATTGAAGAATCCTATAGGATACCCAAAGGTAAGCAGTATTTTTTGGCAAAAGGCAACTCAGGAAATATTGGGCTACATTTTTGTCTAAAATTAAAATAATTTTATTGAGTCTCATATGGGGAAAATGTATCTGTTCACACACAATTCAAATTATCTATGTCATTGAATGAAGAATAGCATTGAGGAAATGAATGACCGCTTAAAATTAATATCTGTTTATATCTACTTAGTAGTGATAAGGTGGAACATTTCTAATTTTTCATTCTGCAGATGGGTTGTGAAGTGCTTCTCAAAGCTTCCATGAGATCCAAGTCATTACTGCTTAGTGGACAGACCATCCCTAGGTCTCTCTGGGGATTATGAACAGGGCAGAAACTCTAAAGTAGTGTCCAAGGTTCTGTTTTCTTCCCCTTTTTGCTCAAGTTCAGATTTTTCCTGTGTGGCCTGCAGATTTATCCTACAAGGATCATAAACTCCAGGTCTGTGAACAAGCCAGCAGATCAGGAAGGCAGAGCCAACTACAAGAAGCCTGTGGGCAGAAGCCAGAATGAGTAAAGGGATGTGTTCTGTCAGCTGTGCTAGAGTCTAAAAGCCCTCACACACCCACTCTGCTGCTAACTCAGCAGACAGCTCAGACCAACAGCTAACTTGGGAGGAGGACATACAGGTATGAACACTGATCAGCTCCAAAAGAACAGAAAAGGCATTCATTGTATTTTAGAATCCTACTTTCTCAGACTTTGAGAATCAGAGTCTCTTAGAACCTCTGGCCTTCAAGGAAACAGAGAGGCTCTCTCCAATATTGTATAACGGTTAAACTCCTGGGCTCTAGAGGCAAAAGACTGGAACTCAAGACCACTCACATTCACTGGAGGGTGTGGGGCTACTCACAAAAGGGAAGGTAAGAGAAGGCTCGAGACAACCTCAGAGCAGGAACAGAAGTTCCCTGGCAATCTCTGACAGGAAATGGAAATCCCATCCAGTCCTAGGGATTCTTCTGCTCTCAAATGATAAGCTCAGGATTCCAAGCTCGGAAGAGGGAAATTCCAACTGGACTTTACCTTGCCTTCACAGTGTGATTTGAAGAAACCTCGGGTACCACAGTGAGAGAGGGAGACAGCTGATTTACCATTCCAACAAGACCAGAAACAGGAATATAGCTCCCAGAGAGAAACCAGGACTCATGATCAGAGTATGAGTGCTGCCTGGGACCACAAACCATGAGCATCTATTAATACTATCACACACCTGCCACAGGGCTGCTCAGAGGATTGACAGAGACTATCCATGTAAGGGCTGAGCATGCTGCCTGGCACACAGTAAGCTGTCTGTTAGCCATTAGCATCTTTTGTGACATCTTATGCTTCTTGTGAAGCCAGAGCCCCCTTACCTCTAACTGAGACCTTTTCCTCTTCGGAATCATGGCTCCCTAGCTACCTTTTGACTGTAAAGACCATTTGACTGGGGAACTTGAAAAGATTTTGCTGACCACAAAATATAGTCCATGCCACAATTCAGTTCAGTCTCTCAGTCGTGTCCGACTCTTTGCAACCCCATGAACTGCAGCACACCAGGCCTCCCTGTCCATCACCAACTCCTGGAGTCCTGGGGTGAGACCAGCTGTGGCTCAGAAAGAGACTTTCACATGGATTTTATTCTTTTCATTATCTCAGTAATGTCCTATATGTCATCTCCCTCTAATCCAGTCAAACTGAGTCAAGTGTTGAGTTCTTGAAGCTTACTTTCATCACACTGTTAAGTCAGGAAAAGAGAAACAGAAACCCTTATCAGAAGACATGACTCAGAGACCTTAACTCCTTAATATTCCACTAAGTCAGGAGCAGGCTCCTTGGAACGTCACATCAAAACTCAAAAACTCGGAAAGCACATGTGAGAAAGGGGATACCCCCCTGCTTCACTGCCC
This sequence comes from Moschus berezovskii, assembly GCF_049115385.1. Taxonomy (NCBI): domain Eukaryota; kingdom Metazoa; phylum Chordata; class Mammalia; order Artiodactyla; family Moschidae; genus Moschus; species Moschus berezovskii. Next base: position 51,241,680 of record NC_142467.1, on the reverse strand, counting down.
CCAATTATTGCCCTATCAAAGAGCTGCTGCCAAACTCTAGCATCTGAAGGCATGTTGGCTTAATTTGAGGCATATGCTCACTTCAACCTCAGTCATGCAGAAAGAGGACAGTACATGGAAAGTCATCCTTGTCTGGCCAGTCGAAGCCACTTTACCTTAAAGGACAACAACTGGGCTGATGGGTGACAGATCTAAAGTGTTGCCTCCAAACTCACTTCAATTTTTTATTTTGATATTTGATGGGAGTATCAATACCATAACTTGGTAATATATATCTTCCGCTTGGACATCTCCAGTTTCCTCCCTCTAAGGCAGCCAGTTCCACCCTTTGTTCCCTCAGCAAACATCTACTGAGACCCACTAGCAGCCAGTTACTGTGGAAGGAGTTAAATAATAATCATAACTATTATTTATGGAGTGCATCCAATGGGCTGGACACAACTGCCAGCTTTACTTTCAGCGTCTCAATTCATCACAACAGCCCTGTGGAGAATATCACTTTGTTCTTTTGTAATAACTATTTTCACTGTTTATGTAACTAGAACGTTTTTCATTACATTTCAATAAGTCTGCTTCCACTTACCTCACCCTTGATGTTCCTTTGCCCTCAGAGGAGGCTAACACAGCTGAAGCTTGGCTGAGGGGGCAGAGATGGCAGTATCTAAAAGATGACCTCACACTTCCCTGCTGCTGCTGCTAAGTCACTTCAGTCGTGTCCGACTCTGTGTGACCCCATAGACAGAAGCCCACCAGGCTCCCCTGTCCCTGGGATTCTCCAGGCAAGAACACTGGAGTGGGTTGCCATTTCCTTCTCCAATGTGTAAAAGTGGAAAGTGAAAAGTGAAAGTGAAGTCGCTCAGTCGTGTCCGACCCTCAGCAACCCCACGGACTGCAGCCTACCAGGCTCCTCCATCCATGGGATTTTCTAGGCAAGAGTACTGGAGTGGCTTGCCATTGCCTTCTCCGCACACTCCCCTACCTTCCCCCATGTAGGGAAAAGCCTTCACCTGAAACATGAGGTGGGGCTGATGAGAAAGTCAATCTGTGCTCTCTGTTGTACTAACTCTGGTTGCAGAAGCAGCAGTTCCCAACAACTGAAAGTCAGAACCATCTACAGTTCTAAGGGGAAAAGGGAATAGAACACAGAGGTGAATGAGGGTCAGTGATGGCTCCCCTGAATCCACTGGTCTCCTTGGACCCTCAGATGCCCCTGTGGGAGCAGGGGTACCCAGGCCAAGGCATTGTTTCTGTGGAATCTTCTCACCAGTGTCTTCCCCAGCAGGACCAGCTGTTTGGCTGTGTTTAAACTGTCATCCAGCCAAAGTAGCTTGGTGGCACGCCCAAACACTAACCCAGCAGACACACCAGGTCTATAGACCATGCCAAAACTGTTTTCAAGCACAATTTGAACCAGCCAGTCAATTTAAAAATACTCCAAGCAGAGAGCCAATGAGATTTGAAAACAAGGAAAACCAAATATCAAAAGCAAATACACACACACACACACACATTTATTCACTCATTCACTATTTAAATCTTGTCTTTTTCCATAGAAGATCTAAGATGTCACAAGCCAAATTATTTAAAAACAAAAATAGTATTAAATTTGTTCTACACATGTCAATGGGATCACAAAAGTTCAACTTAGGTTAAAGTTCAACATTCAAAGTATAGAGCATGTTTGCATGTGTATGTGTGTCCATCTGTGACTGTCACAGCTCCAGAGAGTCTGAAATGCAGAAGGTTCTTTCTCCTTTGCAACAAAACTTAGAAAGATACCACAGTGCAGTATTTTCCACCTGAGTCATCCATTCATTCCTTCAGAATCATATAGTAAAGTCCAACCATGTGCTGCCCACTGAATGGATACAGTGGTTACAGATGTTTTGAATACAGTGCCCAAAGAGCACATACAATCACTGCACACACAAAGCTTACATTTAAGGCAGTTGGAGGCCAATAAAGTATGCTCTGTGCTGAAACCAGGGCATTCACATCCACTGGCCCAAGAGATGAAAAGGCACTTAGAGGTCATCTAGATGGGTTTTTCTCAAGTGCAATCATTCAAGTACCAACCTCATGGTTTTTGCCATATGTGAGTATCACCTTCATAGATTTCTTTAGATGGTCTCATCTACATAAACACTTATTTTATGAGAAAACTCTGTATCATTGCTGTAAATGGAAAATTGGGGTCACTTGTCTTAAAAACAAAAGTAACCATAAAAATAAATGAAACAAAACAATGTAGAGTCTCATCTGGATACATACATATAGTCTTAGGAAGACTGAACCTGAAGTCGGATCTCAGTATCTGAAAAAAGTAGGATCAAGAAGTATTCAGGTGTTCAGTTCAGTTCAGTTCAGTCGCTCAGTCGTGTCCGACTCTCTGCAACCCCATGAATCACAGCACGCCAGGCCTCCCTGTCCATCACCAACTCCCGGAGTTCACTCAAACTCATGTCCACAGAGTCGGTGATGCCATCCAGCCATCTCATTCTCTGTCATCCCCTTCTCCTCCCGCCCCCAACCTTTCCTAGCATCAGAGTCTTTTTCAGTGAATCAACTCGTCGCATGAGGTGGCCAAAGTATTGCAGTTTCAGCTTTAGCATCAGTCCTTCCAATGAATACCCAGGATCGATCTCCTTTAGAATGGACTGGTTGGATCTCCTAGCAGTCCATGGGACTCTCAAGAGTCTTCTCCAACACCACAGTTAAAAAGCATCAATTCTTCGGCGATCAGCTTTCTTCACAGTCCAACTCTCACATCCATACATGACCATGGGAAAAACCATTGCCTTGACTAGACGGACCTTGGTTGGCAAAGTAATGTCTCTGCTTTTTAATATGCTATCAAAGTTGGTCATAACTTTCCTTCCCAGGAGTAAGCGTCTTTTAATTTCATGGCTGAAATCAGCATCCGCAGTGATTTTGGAGCCCAAAAAAATAAAGTCTGACACTGTTTCCACTGTTTTTCCATCTATTTCCCATGAAGTGATGGGACCAGATGCCATGATCTTCGTTTTCTGAATGTTGAGCTTCAAGCCAACCTTTTCACTCTCCTCTTTCACTTTCATCAAGAGGCTTTTGAGTTCCTCTTCACTTTCTGCCATAAGGGTGGTGTCATCTGCATATCTGAGGTTATTGATATTTCTCCCAGCAATCTTGATTCCAGCTTGTGCTTCTTCCAGCCCAGCGTTCCTCATGATGTACTCTGCATAGAAGTTAAATAAGCAGGGTGACAATATACAGCCTTGACGTACTCCTTTTCCTATTTGGAACCAGTCTGTTGTTGCATGTACAGTTCTGACTGTTGCTTCCTGACCTGCATGCAGGTTTCTCAAGAGGTAGATCAGGTGGTCTGGTATTCCCATCTCTTTCAGAATTTTCCACAGTTTATTGTGATCCACACAGTCAAAGGCTTTGGCATAGTCAAGGAAGCAGAAATAGATGTTTTTCTGGAACTCTCTTGCTTTCTCCATGATCCAGCGGATGTTGGCAATTTGATCTCTGGTGCCTCTGCCTTTTCTAAAACCTGCTTGAACATCTGGGAGTTCACGGTTCACATATTGCTGAAGCCTGGCTTGGAGAATTTTGAGCATGACTTTACTAGCGTGTGAGATGAGTGCAATTGTGTGGTAGTTTGAGCATTCTTTGGCATTGCCTTTCTTTGGGATTGGAATGAAAACTGACCTTTTCCAGTTAGAGCTATATTAACACTACTCTGAGATGTTCTCCTTTCTTTAAGCAAGAGGATTAAAGGAGAATGAAATTTTTCACAGTCATCTACTATGTGATTTAATTGTTTTTAATTATTGTAATAATCAGTTACAGGATTTGGGAAATCATGTCTAATCCAGCCCTCTCATTTTGCAGAAGGAGCTGGGGCCCAGAGACGGGTGGCAACTAGACCAAGGGTGAACAGCACCTGAATGGCAGAGCTGAAACCAAACCCCAACTCCCTATGTTTCTATCCAGACCAGTATGTTCTACTACAGTGAGCTTCAGATCAGCAAACAACTAAATAAATTTGTACATTTGCTCTTCATCATGACTGAAGACCAGTCTTGATCCATCTCACTTTTGGATGGGAAGAAAGCAAAATCTATCTCAAACTGGCAGATGTGGTGATCCCTCTCATTAACAAAAATCAAATTTTTCTTTTCCCCTTTCTGTTTTCTCAATCCACTCATTTCCCACATGTTATAGAAGTTCTTTTGGTGGAAATATCCACCAAGATCCCAAATAAAATCTAGCAAGTTTGTAGAAACTTCTGAATATCCTACATCCTTAGCTAACTTGCTATGGTAAGGTATTCTGTGAGGAAAAAAAAAAACACCTAGCCCACTCCTTAGGGACTCATTGTCCTCTAAACTCTCAGTGTGCGCATCCTATACTCAGCAGCCATCACCACATATTGACGGTAACACTTTAAATCAAGTCTAGGAGACGGGAGTTGGGGGGTGGGGAGGTGAACCCTCTCTTCTATTCTGAGGTCACCTTCATCTTGCCTGCTCCCAACCCATCTCAAAGAGCAGCTCTTGGCAACGATCCCAGGGAAAATCACTGATGCCAGAGGCACAGTAACCATCTGCCTGTCAAGGAGGATACATTCCAGCATCTCTACTCCCTTCTGGGAAGATGAGGCCAGGGTTTCAAAGCACCTTTCACAGGACAAGAGGGAGGGAAAGGGGGATGTGACAGTGCATGAAACCTTGCTGAGTTTTTTCTCTTTACTTAGAATCTGGCACAGGACATTTTAAGGCTTCTCAGAGGGACTGAAATCCATGCTTTATGGTGAAGACTCAAATTCAGTTTCTCCTTGCCTGTCTAACCTCCTGGGGTAGACTGTACCTATCTATCTTACATGAGCAGCACAATAGCTTTGTGCCCTCTAGGACAAGTGTCATGTTAGCATCCAAAAAGCAAAGAGAAGTGACTCCTGTTCCTAATGTGGAAAGAGCAGGACTTCCTATGATACAGCTGGTGTTTCCTGAAATAGAACAGGATTTGAGCAAACGGTTTTCACTAGGCGGGCAGGAAAAGCCGAGTGTGGTTTGATGTCTCATTAGTGGTGACTCAGACCCTCACTCCTGGGTGCCTGCTCATCCTGGTTGGGTCTGACTTTTTTCCAGTCACCAGGCTCAATAGCCAGATTCCCTCTTTGCCAGTGCTGTTGTCCTGCCAGCCTGTTTGATTTCCTGGGGAGGCCATGCCCCTGTCCTTCTTATGTCATTTACACTCAGTCCCAGTTTCTATTTTGAAGTTGACTAGGTCTTGGTCAAACACTCCTGTTGGTTTGCAGAACACCTTCTGTCCACCTCTGCTCCATATGGGAGATATGGTGATTTATATTTATCTCAACCAGAGGCAGGACTTTTTTTGGAGCTGTTTTCAAATCTGGGGAATATGCCCAGCTGCTACCAGAATTAGTTGGAGAAAAGTGTACCAATGGTGCTGGTTCAGCCAAGATTGCATCAGACATGCTGCATCAAAAAGACTCCATTCCTCAGACTTTCCATCCTGTCTCAAATCAACCCTCATTCAGTCTATATGTAGTGAATCCTGACTATGAACCAGACACTGTGTTGGGGCTACAGACAAAGGGGAAGAAAAAAAAACAGTCTCTGATGCCCAGATTATGCTTCAATGTGGAAAGCATTTCACAGAGTTACTATCAAAACACTGTGGGAGTCATACAAAGAGGCAGCATGAGCAAGCCCCTATCTGTCTCTCCAGCTTGGCCCATAGCACTCCTACCCTCCTCACCCGGCTTTGGCTTCTGTGAACTTCATTCAGTTCAGGTGAAGCTCTGTGCTCCTTAGAACAATAGCTTCAGCATCACCTTAAAGCTTGAGAGATAAACAGGACGCGGGGTCCCATTCCAAAATTGTTGAATCATAACCTACATTTTAACAAGATTCCCAGGTGATATGCATGCACTTTATTTTTTATTTTTTTTTTATTTATTTATTTTTAATTTATTTTACTGGAGGCAAATTACCTTACATTAATATATTGGTTGGTTTTGCCATACATTGACATGAATCCGCCCCAGGTGTACATGTGCTCTCCCTCCCGAACCCCCCTCCCACCTCCCTCCTCCCCATATCCTCCCTCCATGTCATTCCCGTGCACCAGCCCCAGGCATCCTGTATCATGTGTCGAACCTGGACTGGTCACTTATGATAATATACATGCTACAATGCCGTTCTCCCCAATCATCCCACCTTCACCCTCTCCCACAGAGTCCCAAAGACTGTTCTATATGCCTATGTCTCTTTTGCAGTCTCATATACAGGGGAGAAGGCAATGGCAAGCCACTCCAGTACTATTGCCTAGAAAATCCCATGGATGGAGGAGCCTGGTAGGCTATAGTCCGTGGGGTCGCTAAGGGTCGGACACGACTGAGCGACTTCACTTTCACTTTTCACTTTCACACATTGGAGAAGGAAATGGCAACCCACTCCAGTGTTCTTGCCTGGAGAATCCCAGGGACGGGGGAGCCTGGTGGGCTTCCGTCTCTGGGGTCGCACAGAGTCGGACACGACTGAAGTGACTTAGCAGCATACAGGGTTCAGGTTTCCATCTTTCTAAATTCCATATATATGCGTTAGTATACAGTATTGATGTTTTTCTTTCTGGCTTACTTCACTCTGCATAATTGGCTCCAATTTCATCCACCTCATTAAAACTGATTCAAAGGCATTATTTTTGATGGCTGAAAAATACTCCATTGTGTATATGTACCAAAGCTTTCTTATCCATTCATCTGCAGATGGACATCTAGGTTGCTTCCATGTCCTGGCTATTATAAACAGTGCTGCAATGAACATTGGAGTACATGTGTCTCTTTCAATTCTGGTTTCCTCGGTGTGTATGCCCAGGAGTGCGATTGCTGGATCATATGGCAGTTCTATTTCCAGTTTTTTCAATGCAATCCCTATCAAGCTACCAACGATATTTTTCACAGAACTAGAACAAACAATCTCACAATTTGTATGGAAATACAAAAAACCTCGAATAGCCAAAGCAATCTTGAAGAAGAAAAATGGAACTGGAGGAATTAACCTGCCAGACTTCAGGCTCTACTACAAAGCCACAGTCATCAAGACAGTATGGTACTGGCATAAAGACAGAAATATAGATCAATGGAACAAAATAGAAAGCCCAGAGATAAACCCACACACCTATGGACACCTTATCATCGACAAAGGAGGCAAGAATATAAAATGGACAAAAGACAGTCTCTTTAACAAGTGGTGCTGGGAAAACTGTCAGCCACTTGTAAAAGAATGAAATTAGAACACTTCCTAACACCATACACCAAAATAAACTCAAAATGGATTACAGAGCTAAATGTAAGACCAGATACTATAAAACTCCTAGAGGAGAACATAGGCAAAACACTCTCTGACATAAATCACAGCAGGATCCTCCAAGACCCACCTCCCAGAATATTGGAAATTAAAGCAAAAATAAACAAATGGGACCTAATTAAAATCAAAAGCTTCTGCACAGCAAAAGAAACTCTAAGCAAGGTGAAAAGACAGCCTGCAGAATGGGAGAAAATAATAGCAAATGAAGCAACTGATAAAGGATTAATCTCCAAAATATACAAGCAGCTCCTGCAGCTCAATTTTATGCATGCACTTTAAACTTTCGAGATGCATTGATGTAAGAGGTTCAGTTCAGTTCAGTTCAGTCGCTCAGTTGTGTCCGACTCTCCGCGACCCCATGAATCACAGCACGCCAGGCCTCCCTGTCCATCGTTAGTAGCAGTGAATTGTTAAGCTGGCATCTGACTCATCACCATCCCCTCAGTTCGGTTGTGTGTGCATGCTAAGTCGCTTCAGTCAGGTCTGACTCTTTGTGACCCTACAGACTGTGGTCCACCAGGTTTCTCTGTACAAGAAATTCTCCAGACAAGAATACTGCAGTGGGTTGCCATTTCCTTCTCCATCTCAGTTTGGTTAGGAAGAGTCTATTACTCCATACATTTACTGGATTGAGTCCTCCTCAAACTTTAATGTAAGCACAAATCAATGCAGGGAAGAGATTCTGAGTCAGTGGGTCTAGTGGGCCCCTGGAGTCTGTATTTCTAACATACTCCCAGGTAATGGCAGCGGAGGCTCACGTACCATTCTCCCAATAACAAAGTCGAAAGGAACCTGACAGATCAAGAATCTGAACTGGCAAAGACCATGCACTTAGGATGACTTCACTCAGCAGAGGCCCCCCTGTTTCCCCTGTACACCTAGAAGGCAGACAGCATCTCTGGTCCCTGGGTTCTCAGCACCTCCTTTTGTATTATCACAAAGGAGGCATGTGTCATCACTGAATGAATGAATGAACATCAGTCAGTCTCACCTCTCCCCTGCTTACCAGTGTCTAGTGGTTCCTTATGTTTAACAAACTCCATGAGGCCCAAGCTGACCTTGGTCCTGCCCACCTCCTTGATGCCTTCTTACTTCTCTCATCCCACTCATGACCACCACACTAGCCTTTTTCCGATTTCTCAAACATACCAAGCTTTTGCCTGCCTCAGGATCTTGGCACATGATCTCCCCTTGACCTGGAATGCCCTTCCTCCAGCTCTTTCCATAGCTAGCTGCTTCTTGTCATTCATAGCTCAGCTCAAATTTCACTTCCTCAGCAAGGCCGACCCTGACTGACCTGTCTAACCCAGCATACACACAATCCACCCCCAAACTCTCTGTGCTAAATTTTTTTCTTAGCCCTTATCAACCTGAAAATATTTCATTTGTTTATTCACTTTTCTGTCCTGATTCTCCTAAAAGAAAGCAAACTTCAAGAAAGCAGGGACCTTGTCTACAACCCCCAGTCCACAGTAGGTGCTCAGTAAACAGTTGTGAAATAAATGGACAAATGATCTAATACACACCATAATCCGCTTCGGGCATTGCAGCAAGAGAGGTAGAAGCTGAGCACCATGTGAGGCCAGCAGAGGAAATGATCACTTCCTCTCAGGGTAAGGAAGTGGGGGTGGTGATCAAGGTAGGCTCCCTGAAGGAGGTGGTATTTCAACTTCACCCTGAAGTGTGGAAAGGATTTTGGTGGGCAATGAGAGGTAGAAGTGGCCACCCTAAGCAGGAAGAACAGTTTGGGAAGATGGTGTGGGAGGAGGAAACAGAGCATTCAGCTGATGAGTGGAGACTTAGTATCTGCCCAGCTCAGGGCTCCAGGCAGAGACAGCATGCACTATGGTTGTGACAGAGCATAGCAGGGCTCCTGCAGCTGAGCAGCTGAGGTCACTGCCTCCCCTCAGGCAGTCCTCAGTCACTCCCTTAGCCAAGATGATGAGGCCAGATCTCTGTGGCAAAACAAGGCATGAGGAAGAGACAGGGCCCAGGAATCAGGAAACACCTCCACCCCACTCCGCACCTTACTCCAGGGGGCCACTTTAAGACCTGCCTGACTTCTGTCTTCTTGCCTGTGTCGGGCCAGATAGTTGTAATTATTCATTAACCCCCTGTGATCATCAGTTTCAGGTTCAAGTCCCTGTTTTAACTCTGAGCTCCATAAGAGAAGGACCCATGTTGGTCAGCCTTATTCATAGTTCTGTTCTGAGAGCTAAGGGCCAGAAGAAGCCTGGAACATAAAAGCTCTTCAGTAAGACTCATTCATTCCTTCACCACTACTGATGAAGCATCCAGGTCATGCCAGGCACTGCATTTCTACATGGAGGCTGCAAGAATTACACAGGGCAGTGAAGGTCTCCACTCTCTCAACTGTAGAATTCACATTCTATTCTAGAGGCTAGATTTGGCCAGTCTTACTGTGTGACCTCAGCAAACCACTGAATTTTGTAAGCTGCCTAGAAACTTGAAGAGGATAGGAAGATTACCTAGTTCATAATTTTGGAATAAATTCTGAGGGATTCTAGGATTCTCTGCTGCTTGCTGGGTCCAGCAAACAATGATGTGTTTCTTTCAGGAAAGATTTAATTAGCCTAAGCAAGCTTTTATTTTCTGTTTGGGGGTTCCACCTAAAAGTTGATGCGTAAAGTAAACTTGCTGTTAATGAAAAAGTTGTTTGGAAGCTACCATTTTTAGTCCAACCCCTCATTCTGGCCATGGCATGGGCCAGAGGGGAAGAAGTTAGAAACTAGACATGCTTTCAGGTCAAGCACAGCAGTAGGTGTTGGGAAAATACTCTGGGAAGGCAGTACATGAGGAAATGCAGAAATGGGAGTGAGCCAGGGAAAGAGCAGCCTTACAGAGGTGAACAAGACGAGGTAGAAACCAGCACTCTCCAGCTCTTAGGAGTGTTAAACTACATGCCTGATAGCTGGTTATGACCAAAGAATTTCCTGGGAGGTCTAAGAGCGAGTCAGAGGACCAGGGCCTCAGGGAAAGTGAAATGGGAACTAAATAAGGTCCCTCCCTGGGAAAAACTAGGACTTACATACAAGACTTACGCCAGAACTGAAATCCAAGGTGGGGATTTGGCTGGTTTATGAAGGAGGAACCATGACTCACAGCAAAAGTTAAGAGTCAGAATTGACTCTACTTGGGATCACACTTCCTACCCAGAATACTTTAAGTCTCCCACTAAGGCTTGTCCAAAGTCACGTGGCCAGCAAGGGGTAGGAATCAGAAACACAGCTCCCTGTACCTAATCCACTGAGCAGGACTCTTTCCACTACCTAATCCATGTGATGCTCACTGGGCTAGACTCCAAATCCAAATGGAATTTTCTAAACTTCGAGACAATGAGTTGTTTACTGCTTGGTGAAAATGAGGAGATCATTTTCTTTTAACTGAATTCTGGCTCGTGTCCTCAGGAATTAGACTGACATTTGTGTTTTTAGCCCACTAGGGAAACTGGAAGCGCTTTTTCTGTCTCTAGCTCAGTGCCTCTGAAGCAAATCTTAAGGCTGATATGAATTCTGTCTACATAATACCAAAGCAATAGGTCAGTCCAGGTCAAAACTAACAAATAAGAGATCACTACTGGATTAACAGGGCTTCCCCAGTGGCTCAGAGTGTAAAGAATCTGAGGGCAGTGCAGGAGACTTGGGTTTGATTCCTTTGTTGGAAAGATCCCCTGGAGAAGGAAATGGCAACCCACTCCAGTATTCTTGCCTGGAAAATCCCAAGGACAGAGGAGCCTGGCAGGCTATAGACCATGAGATCACAAAGACTCGGACACGACTTAGTGACTAACACACACACTGGATTAACAACAAGGTCCTAATGTATAGCACAGGGAAATACACTCAATATCCTTTGATAAACTATCATGGAAAAGAACATATATAAAGAAAAGAATGTGTAACTGAGTCACTTTGCTGTACAGCAGAGATGGGCACAACATCGACTACACTCTAATAAAAAATTATAAGCTCAAATAAATTCCTACTATTAATAATGTTTGCTCCCTTAGTAGCCATTGTCCTATTTGTTCTTAACAATCTTAGATGCAGGGGGTGGGTCAGGCTGTATCCCCACCTTAGCACCTCTGCCAAGTCACCCTGTGTATTCTTCAAGGGACTTAACATTCTCTTAAATAATAGTCTATTTGGTTGATCCATTGCTACATGTCTTTCCAGCCAGAATACAAGCCCCTTGAGACAGGGAATGTATCTGTCTTGTTTAGGGCTTTATCTCCAGGGTCTAAAACATGATAAATGCTCAGGAAATAGTTGTTGTATGAATGAATGAATGAGGCAGATCTGTATGTTTTGAATAAAACTAATGATGTATGCTGAGCCAGGCTTCAGCAATATGTGAACCATGAACTTACAGATGTTCAAGCAGGTTTTAGAAAAGGCAGAGGCACCAGAGATCAAATTGCCAACATCTGCTGGATCATGGAGAAAGCAAGAGAGTTCCAGAAAAACATCTATTTCTGCTTCATTGACTATTCCAAAGCCTTTGACTGTGTGGATCACAATAAACTGTGGAACATTCTGAAAGAGATGGGAATACCAGACCACCTGACCTGCCTCTTGAGAAACCTGTATGCAGGTCAGGAAGCATCAGTTAGAACTGGACATGCAACAACAGACTGGTTCCAAATAGGAAAAGGAGTATGTCAAGGTTGTATATTGTCACCCTGCTTATTTAACTTCTATGCAGAGTACATCATGAGGAATGCTGGGCTGGATGAAGCACAAACTGGAATCAAGATTGCCGGGAGAAATATCAATAACCTCAGATATGCAGATGACACCACCCTTATGGCAGAAAGTGAAGAGGAACTCAAAAGCCTCTTGATGAAAGTGAAAGAGGAGAGTGAAAAGGTTGGCTTGAAGCTCAACATTCAGAAAACAAAGATCATGGCATCTGGTCCCATCACTTCATGGGAAATAGATGGGGAAACAGTGGAAACCATGGCAGACTTTATTTTTTTGGGCTCCAAAATCACTGCGGATGTTGATTGCAGCCATGAAATTAAAAGACGCTTACTCCTGGGAAGGAAAGTTATGACCAACCTAGATAGCATATTAAAAAGCAGAGACATTACTTTGCCAACAAAGGTCCGTCTAGTCAAGGCTATGGTTTTTTCCAGTGGTCATGTATGGATGTGAGAGTTGGACTGTGAAGAAAGCTGAGCGCCAAAGAATTGATGCTTTTGAACTGTGGTGCTGGAGAAGACTCTTGAGAGTCCCTTGGACTGCAAGGAGATCCAACCAGTCCATCCTAAAGGAGATCAATCCTGGGTGTTCATTGGAAGGACTGACGCTAAAGCTGAAATTGCAATACTTTGGCCACCTCATGCGACGAGTTGACTCACTGGAAAAGACTCTGATGATGGGAAGGATTGGGGGCGGGAGGAGAAGGGGACGACAGAGAATGAGATGGCTGGATGGCATCACCAACTCTGTGGACATGAGTTTGAGTGAACTCCGGGAGTTGGTGATGGACAGGGAGGCCTGGCGTGCTGTGATTCATGGGGTCGCAAAGAGTCAGACACAACTGAGCGACTGAACTGAACTGAACTGAACTGATGTTAAGTAAAAAAGAAAAGTTACCTAATGAGATCCTATCGTCAAAATGATCATAGAAAGTATCCTGGAAAAGGAATTCAGAAGTGAGGAAGGGAGATTTGGTTATTAATGTTTGCATTTCTATAGTTTGAGTTTTAAAATATTGAGATATTGTATTAGTACTATCAAATATGCAAAGATACAAATTTTGGTAACTGGCTGTGTTGGAGAAGACATGGAGAAAAAGGCTCATTACAAGGCTTTATAAAAAGGCTCATTATATTATAAAGGCTGTTATAATACTCTCAAGTATTATAAGAGTCTACCTTATAGGAGACTCTGGTGGGCTTCCATCTATGGGGTCACACAGAGTCAGACACGACTGAAGTGACTTAGCAAAAAAAAAAAAAATTGGGGGCAATTTGACAACATTTATCAAAACAACAAATGCACATACCTTAACATTCTATTTAATTTTTGTGGAATTTATCTTTTATATATATATCATTTCAGTTCAGTTCAGTTGCTCAGTTCAGTTCAGTTCAGTTCAGTCGCTCAGTCGTGTCCGACTCTCCGCGACCCCATGAATCACAGCACGCCAGGCCTCCCTGTCCATCACCAACTCCCGGAGTACACTCAAACTCATGTCCACAGAGTCGGTGATGCCATCCAGCCATCTCATTCTCCGTCGTCCCCTTCTCCTCCCGCCCCCAACCTTTCCCAGCATCAGAGTCTTTTCCAATGAGTCAACTCAGTCGTGTCCAACTCTTTGCGACCCCATAAATCACAGCACGCCAGGCCTCCCTGTCCATCACCAACTCCCAGAGTTCACTCAAACTCATGTCCATCGAGTCGGTGATGCCATCCAGCCATCTCATTCTCTGTCATCCCCTTCTCCTCCTGCCCCCAATCCCTCCCAGCATCAGAGTCTTTTCCAATGAGTCAACTCTTCGCATGAGGTGGCCAAAGTATTGGAGTTTCAGCTTTAGCATCAGTCCTTCCAATGAACATCCAGGACTGATCTCCTTTAGGATGGACTGGTTGGATCTTCTTGCAGTCCAAGGGACTCTCAAGAGTCTTCTCCAACACCACAGTTCAAAAGCATCAATTCTTCGGCGATAAGCTTTTTTCACAGTCCAACTCTCACATCCATACACGACCACGGGAAAAACCACAGCTTTGACTAGACGGACCTTTGTTGGCAAAGTAAAGTCTCAGCTTTTTAATATGCTATCTAGGTTGGTCATAACTTTCCTTCCAAATAGTAAGCGTCTTTTAATTTAAAAAAAACTTTATATAAAATGACATTTATATGACATTTTTGTTGCAGTGTTGTTTACCATTGGAAAATACTGGAAACCATCAAAATTGACATCATTAGAGACCCAGCTATATAAATTAGGGTCCCCATTGTGCAATGGAAAACTTTGCATCTTTAAAGATGAATGAGGATGCTCTCTATATACTCATATGGAAAGTTTTCTAAGATAACAACTTGAATGAAAAAGCCAAGTATATAGCATGCTATAATTTGTGTTTAAAAAATGGAGAGAGTATGTCATTAAAATTGCTTATTTATGCACAAAATATTTCTGGAAGAATACACAAGAAACTAATAAAAAGCATTGCTATGGATAGATGAAACAGGGGTAAGGGAAGGAGACAGGATTTGTATGCCATTCCATATTAATCTTTTATTTGGGAACTATGAGAATGCATTATATGTTTATGTAGTTTTCTTTAAAAATATTTGCTTGCATAGAGATTGCTTTAAAAAAATGAGCTGTTACAACATACCTTGGTCTTATGAAAGATCATTTTAGTAGGTTGGACCAGCAGAAGCATCATGTTTGGGAAAAGAACTAAACCAAGAAGAGTCACTGATCCTCGGCCAGCTCTGACATTGACATTGATGTTGACATTGATGCTGATGTTTGGCGAAGTTGTTCCCTCCCAGGGCTTCCGTGCCCCCACCTATAAGATAATAAGGGTGAACTGGAAACTTTTTAAAGGTTCTCTATTGCTCTGACATTCTGGGATGTATTCAATGGCTAAGCTTTACTTAATTTGAATTAAACTACATCCTCTATAAAATATGTCCTATTAAGGCATTTTGAATACTTTTTTTTCACTTTGCTTCATTGGTATTCTTTTTTAAAACTGTCTTTTTACAGTTACTTTTGAGAAGCTCTCATCTTGCCTCTGCTAAGGTTACATGGTCATGAAGATGACTATGGCCTGGGATATGGCAGTAGAGGACAGGCCAGGTCCTGAGTAGAATATGACCCAGAAAAAGACAGAGAGTAGGAGCCACCAAGAAACAAGATTCAGTGGGATGGAAGCAGCCCATAAATGCATCCTGAACCAAGAGACTCAGTTCATCCAGATGGATATTCTAGGAAACCAAATGCAGCTTCCTTTTTCCCACTTCTGCATAACTGGGAGCTGAATTGCTCTGAGTGGTAAGATTTCAAATGAGGTAAGACACACTGGTTTCACCTCACCAAACTGAAATGTTCCCATTCTAATAACAGTATTCTACATTCCTATTTCTGGTGCGGGGTGGGGGGGGGGGTTCTGCCCTTTCCTTGTGCTTCATCCCTAGGTCCAGGTGTCCCCAGCTGGCCAAACTGTAGAATTCTACCCTGCCACAGTGATCATCAGACCCAGGACTTTTGTGCAATGCATTGTGAAATAAGATGCTTTCTTTACTGTTACTATCAAAACTTGGGGAAGAGTGATGTAAGGGAGTTGCTGGTCACCATGATGAAATTGCATAAAGCTTGGGGATAGAGGAAAGCAGAAACAAGAGATGGCAACAACTTTGACATATTGTTAACATGCTCCTGAAACGTTGGTTTCTAAGTCACATGGACCAATACAGTTTTTAAAATTATTTAAGCCAGTTTACTTCACCTCTGTTTCCTGCAGTCAAAGGACCTGCATATAAATGCCAGCTCCAGCAGATTGACAGTGACTGCCTGAAGAATTATATTGAGAAGAACCTTGAAGGCCTTATCTGGTCTCATGACTCATGAGAACGGTATGCCACAGAGAGAGAAGAAAAAGATGTAAAATGGTAAGTCGTCTTTTTGACTAAGATGAAACCCCTGACTCATCCTCTGCCTCGCTCTGGACTGGGCAATACTTCATTTTTTTTCAAGGCATAGTCTTTCAGGTTGGGATATGGGAAGGAATTTGTTAGCATGTGTCCCCAGAAAGGTAGATGTCCACATTTACCTAGAGGTTTAGTGGGGGTTCCTACTCTCAAAGAAACTTGGTGCCATAAGTAAATCTCTTCCCAGTTGGTGTTTTTGTTCAGCCACCAAGTCATATCTGACTCTTTGCACCCCCCTGGACTGCAGCACACCAGGCTTCCCTGTCCCTCACCATTTCCCTGAGTTTGCCCAAGTTCATGTTCATTGAATCAGTGATGCCATCCAATCATCTCATCCTCTGTCACCCTCTTCTCCTTCTGCCTTCAGTTTTTCCCAGCACCTGAGTCTTTTCCAATGAGTTAACTCTTTGCATCAGGAGGCCAAAATATTGGAGCTTCAGCATCAGTCCTTCCAATGACTACTCAGGACTGATTTCCTTTAAGACTGACTGGTTTGATCTCCTTGCTGTCCAAGAGACTCTCAAGAGTCTTCTCCAGCACTACAGTTTGAAAGCATCAATTCTTCTGCACTCAGTCTTCTTTACAGTCCAGCTCTCACATCCACACACGATCACTGCAAAGACCATAGCCTTGACTATACGGACCTTTGTCGGAAAACTCATGTCTTTGCCTTTAACACACTGCCTAGGTTTGTCATAATTTTCCTTCCAATAAGCAATTGTCTACTAATGTCATGGCTGCAGTCACCATCTGCAGGGATTTTAAAGCCTAAGAAGAGGAATTCTGTCACTGCTTCCACATTTTCCCCTTCTATTCGCCGTGAAGTGATGGCACCAGGTGTCATTATCTTCGTTTTTTAATACTCAGTTTTAAGCTGACTTTTTCACTCTCCTCCTTCAACCTCATCAAGAGGCTCTTTAGTTCCTCTTTGCTTTCTGCCATTAAAGCGGTATCATCCACATATCTGGGCTTGTTGATATTTCTCTCAGCAATCTTGACTCCAGCTTGCCACCCATCCAGCCCAGCATTTTGCACGATGTGCTCTGCATATAACTTAAATAAACAGGGTGACAATAAACAGCCTTGCCACACTCCTTTCTCAGTCCTGAACCAGTCAGTTGTTCCATACACGGTTCTAACTGTTGCTTCTTGACCTGCATACAGGTTTCTCAGGAGACAGATAAGATGGCCTGGTATTCCCATCTCTTTCAGTTTTCCACAGTTTGTTATGACCCACACAGTCAAAGGCTTTAGTATAGTCAATGAAACAGAGGTAGATGCCTTTCTGTTGTTGTTGTTGCTGGAATTCCCTTGCTTTCTCTAGGATCCAGCGAATGTTAGCAACTTGATTTCTGGCTCTTCTGCCTCTTCGAAACCCAGCTTGGATGTCTGGAAGTTCTCAGTCCAAGTAATGCTGAAGCTTAGCTTGAAGGATTTTGAGCATTACCTTACTAGCACAGGAGATGGGTACAATTGTCTAGTGGTTTGAACATTCTTTAGTAATGCCCTTCTTAGGAACTGGGATGAGGATTGAACTTTTCCAGTCCTGTGGCCACTGCTGGGTTTTCCAAATTTGCTGACATATTGAGTCCAGCACTTAAATAGCATCATCTTTTAGGATTTTAAACAGCTCTGCTGGAATTCTACCAACTCCATGAGCTTTATTGACAGCAATGCTTCCTAAGACCCACTTGACTTCACACTCCAGAAAGTCTGGCTCTGGGTGAGTGATCACACCATTGTGGTTGTCCTGGTCATTAGGATCTTTTTTGTACAGTTCTGTGTATTCTTGCCATCTCTTCATGATCTCTTCTGTTTCTATTAGGTCTTTATTGTTTTTGGCCCTTATTGTGCCCATTTTTGGATGAAATATTCCTTTGATATTTCCAATTTTCTTAAAGAGATCTCTTGTTTTTCCCCTTTTGTTGTTTTCCTCTATTTTTTTGCACTGTTCATTGAAGAAGCCTTCTTGTCTCTCCTTGCTATTCTCTAGGACTCTGCATTTAGTTGGGTGTACCTTTCCCTTTCTACCTTGCTTTTTGCTTCTCTTCTTTCCTCAGCTATTTGCAAAGCCACCTCAGACAGCCGCTTTGCCTTCTTTCATTTCCTTTTCTTTGGGATGATTTTGTCTGCTCCCTCCTGTACAATATTACGAACCTCTGTCCATAGTTCTTCAGGCACTGTGTTTAGCAGACCTAATCACTTGAAGCTATTTACCACCACCACTGTATATTCATAGAGGATTTTATTTAAATTGTACCTGACTTCCCTAGTGGTTTTCACCACTTTCTTTAGTTTAAGCCTGAATTTTGCTATGAGGAGTGTATGACCTGAGCCACAGTCAGCTCCAGGTCTTGTTTTTGCTGACTATATACAGCTTCTCCATCTTTGGCTACAAAAAATGTAATCAATCTGATTTCTCTATTGACCTTTTGGTGATATCCATGTGTAAAGTCGTCTCTTGTGTTGTTGTTAAGTTCAATCACTCAGTCATGTCCGACTCTTTGCAACCCATGAACTGCAGCATGCCAGGGTTCCCTGTCCATCACCAACTCTCAGAGCTTTCCCAAACTCATGTCCATCGAGTCAGTGATGCCATCCAACCATCTTATCCTCTGTCATCCCCTTCTCCTCCTGCCTTCAATCTTTCCCAGCATTAGGATCTTTTCAAATGAGTCAGTTCTTCGCATCAGGAGGCCAAAGTATTGGAGTTTCAGCTTCAGCATCAGTCCTTCCAATAAATATTCAGGACTGATTTCCTTTAGGATGGACTGGTTGGATCTCTTTGAAGTCCAAGGGACTCTCAAGAGTCTTCTCCAACACCACAGTTCAAAAGCATCAGTTCTTCAGTGCTCAGCTTTCTTTATAGTCCAAATCTCACACCCATACATGACTACTGGAAAAACCATAGCTTTGACTAGACAGACTTTTGTCAGCTTAGTAATGTCTCTGCTTTTTAATATGCTGTCTAGGTTGGTCATAGCTTTTCTTCCAAGAAGCTAGCATCTTTTAATTTAATTTAATGTGATGTTGTACCTATCCTCAAAACACACTCTGAAAGAGAAATCTCCTGTTATATGACCTGGTGTGCCTTGTGCTCCACTCACTTCTCCGACCTCAAAGAGCTGCAATCTTGTATGTGGTCAAAATGAGCAATGATACTAAAAGCATAATGGATTACAGAGGTACCATTTTTAAAAGTTTACAAAAACAGAAGATAAGAAGTGAGTCCTGGAGGCTGAAGCAATGAAAGGTTATTCATTGATTATTTCTCAACTGGCTTTCATGGTTTCCTGAATTTGGGCAAGTTGATATGTTTAACTGAGATGCTTCTTGTTGGAAATTTTATTAATTCTGACCCCATTTGACATCCTCTAAAAATAGACACTGCTCCATAAGAATGGGGTGTTTTTCTGACAGAAAGTTATTCACTCAAAACATTTTAAAATCAAAGCACATAGATACATACTGCTACTTTTTTGAGGCATTCAGGCTTTTAAGGCATAATTTACATACAATCAAGTTCATCCTTTTTAGTTACAGAGTTCTGTGAATTTGGACAAATGCATTCCGTTGCACTATCACTACCCCAATCAAGATACAAAACAGTCTCATCACTTCAAACAATTCCCTTGTGTCCCTTGATAACCAGTCCCTGCCCCCAGTCTCAGCACCTGCACATAGATCTGTTTTCTGAACTTAGAGTTTCCCAAAATGACATGACAGGGGAATCACACAGTAAGTACCCTTTGAAATCTGACTCACTTTAACTGGCATAATGTATTTGAGATCCATCCAAGTTGTTGCATCTATCAGGAATCCGTTCCTCTTATTATTGAGTAGTACTACATTGTGTGTATGTACTATAGTTTGTTTATCCATTCACCAGGGAAAGGACATTTGGGTGTTCCTGTTTTGGCAACTATGAGTAAAGCCACTATAAACATTTTTTTACATGTTTTTGTCTGCACAAGTTTTTGTTTCTCTAGTACAAATACCTAGGAGGACAAGTGCGGGTTGAGTGTATGTTTAACTTACAAGAAACTGTCAAAGCATTTTCCACAGTGACTGTTTCATTTTGCATTCCCTGCAGCAATGTAGTCACATTCATTCATAAATAAGTTGAATGTCATTTTATATAGGTTTAGCTATATCATTATATCTCCATTAAGCCTTAGGGGACTTTGTGTCCTTGGTAACAGCACAGTAATCTATAGATATCACTCAATCATTTTTGTGACATGAGACACAAAAGCCCTAGCTCAAGTGTGATTTTTTAAAAAGACACAAATATAGAACTGTGATATTTGAAAGGAAATTAAAGTTCACTGCTTCAACATTTTTGAGTAGAGCTGGTTTTTTTCTTTTTTTAGCTTTCTTGAGGTATGACTGATAAATAAAAATTGTATGTACAATTTTGTGCAATATGATTATTATACATATACACATATACACATTGTGAACTGTTTACCACAGTCAAGCTAATTAACATATCCATCACCTCACATAGTTTTGTGTATGTGCAGGGAGGGGAGTGACAATTGATTTACACTCTTAGCAACTTCCAAGTATACAATACAGCACTGTTAACTATAGTCACCAAGCTATACATCAGATTACCAGCACTTACCCATCCTGTATATATGAAACTTTAACCAACATTTCTCCATTCCCCATACTTCCAGTCCCCTGGTAACTATGTTCTCTCTGCCTCTAAGAATTTGGTTTCTCTAGATTGCACACATGAGTGATATCATGCAGTATTTGTCTTTCTGTGTCTGAATTATCTCACTTAGCATAACACCTTCGAGGTTCATCCATGTTGTGAAAATGGCAGGATTTTCTTTATTGCTCATTGCAGCATTAGTCACAATAGCCAAGGTTTAGAGACAACCTAAGTGTCCATCACCAACTGAATAGAGAGAGAAAATATGAGATTATACATGTATAAACACACAGTGGAATATTATCCAGCCTTAAAAAAAGAAACTAATCTTGCCATTTGAGTAAAGCTGTTTGTTCAATATATCCCATGTTTACTGCCCATGTGAAATTGCACATGTTCTTTAGCTGCTTTAAGCTCACTTCTTCATCTCTAAAGGCTTTTTGTGAGGATCAAGAGAAAAATGTATGGGAAAGAATTCTGGAATCAAAAAACAGTTAAATACTAAGCATTAATAAAAAATAAAAAACAGACATTGCTAGCGTTTCGCTTTCTATGGGCAATCTTACCAAACCCAGGTAGGCTAAAAAACGAAAGCATGGACCATATGATTATTAAATGTTAGCCCAGATAATGTGATTTTTTAAGGTTAGAACTAAAAGAACTTTTGAGATCTTCCACCAAGTCCTAGCTCTTAATGATAGTGAAGAAATGGAGGCCCAAAAATGCTGAGATCACACAAAGTTACTAGTTGCAAAGCTAGAGAATTCAGAAACTTCTGACCCAATGTCCAATTCTCTAATTCTTCTGCCCAACTGCCTTCTCAAGACTGGTTTGAACAGCAATTAGACACAACCAAATTTTAGGTTGTGTCCTAAAAGATGATGCTATGAAAGTGCTGCACTCAGTCAGTTCAGTTCAGTCTCACAGTTGTGTCCAACTCTTTGAGACCCCATGGACTACAGCACACCAGGCCTCCCTGTCCACCACCAACTCCCAGAGTTTACTCAAACTCATGTCCACTGAGTCAGTGATGCCATCCAACCATCTCATCCTCTGTCATCCCCTTCTCCTCCTGCCTTCAATCTTTCCCAGCATCAGCATCTTTTCAAATGAGTCAGTTCTTCGCATCAGGTGGCCAAAGTATTGGAGTTTCAGCTTCAGCATCAGTCCTTCCAATGAACACCCAGGACTGATTTCCTTTAGGATGGACTGGTTGGATCTGCTTGCTGTCCAAAGGACTCTCAAGAGTCTTCTCCAATACCACAATTCAAAAGCATCAATTCTTCAGAGCTCAGCTTTCGTCATAGTCCAACTCTCACGTCCATACATGACTACTGGAAAAACCATAGCTTTGACTAGACAGACCTTTGTTGGCAAAGTAATGCCTCTGCTTTTTAATATGCTGTCTAGTTTGGTCATAACTTTTCTTCTAAGGAGCAAGCGTCTTTTAATTTTATGGCTGCAGTCACCATCTGTGGTGATTTGTGAGCCCCAAATATAAAGTCTGTCACTGTTTCCATTGTTTCCCCATGTATTTGCCATGAAGTGATGGGACTGGATGACATGATCTTAGTTTTCTGAATGTTGACTTTTAAGCCAACTTTTTCACTCTCCTCTTTCACTTTCATCAAGAGGCTCTTTAGTTCTGCTTTGCTTTCTGCCATAAGGGTGGTGTCATCTGAATATCTGAGATTATTGATATTTCTCCCAGCAATCTTGATTCCAGTTTGTGCTTCATCCAGCCCAGCATTTCTCATGATGTACTCTGCATATAAGTTAAATAAGCAGGGTGACAATATGCAGCCTTGATGTACTCCATTCCTGATTTGGAACCAGTCTGTTGTTCCATGTCCAGTTCTAACTGTTGCTTCCTGACCTGCATACAGGTTTCTCAGAAGGAAGGTCAGGTGGTCTGGTATTCTGAAATTTGGAAAACTCAGCAGTGGCCACAGGACTGGAAGAGGTCAGTTTTCATTTCAATCCCAAAGAAAGGCAATGCCAAAGAATGTTCAAACTACCACACAATTGCACTCATCTCACTCACTAGCAAAGTAATTCTCAAAATTCTCCAAGCCAGGTTTCAACAGTACGTGAGCCATTAACTTCCAGATGTTCATGCTTTAGAAAAGGCAGAGGAACTAGAGATCAAATTGCCAACATCTATTGGATCATCGAAAATGCAAGAGAGTTCCAGAAAAACATCTACTTCTGCTTTATTGACTATGCCAAAACTTTTGACTGTGTGGATCACAACAAACTGGAAAATTCTTCAAGAGATGGGAATACCACACCACCTTACCTGCCTCCTGCAAAATCTGTATGCAGGTTAATAAGCAACAGTTAGAACTGGACATGGAACAACAGACTGGTTCCAAATCAGGAATGGAGTACATCAAGGCTGCATATTGTCACCCTGCTTATTTAACTTATATGCAGAGTACATCATGAGAAATGCTGGGCTGGATGAAGCACAAACTGGAATCAAGATTGCTGGGAGAAAATCAATAACCTCAGATATTCAGATGACACCACCCTTATGGCAGAAAGCAAAGCAGAACTAAAGAGCCTCTTGATGAAAGTGAAAGAGGAGAGTGAAAAAGTTGGCTTAAAAGTCAACATTCAGAAAACTAAGATCATGTCATCCAGTCCTATCACTTCATGGCAAATACATGGGGAAACAATGGAAACAGTGACAGACTTTATATTTGGGGCTCACAAATCACCACAGATGGTGACTGCAGCCATGAAATTAAAAGATGCTTGCTCCTTAGAAGAAAAGTTATGACCAAACTAGACAGCATATTAAAAAGCAGAGGCATTACTTTGCCAACAAAGGTCTGTCTAGTCAAAGCTATGGTTTTTCCAGTAGTCATGTATGGATGTGAGAGTTGGACTATAAAGAAAGCTGAGCACTGAAGACCTGATGCTTTTGAACTGTGGTGTTGGAGAAGACTCTTGAGAGTCCCTTGGACTGCAAGAAGATCCAACCAGTCCATCCTAAAGGAAATCAGTACTGAATATTCATTGGAAGGACTGATGCTGAAGCTGAAACTCCAATACTTTGGCCACCTGATGCAAAGAACTGACTCATTTGAAAAGACCCTGATGCTGGGAAAGATTGAAGGCAAGAGGAGAAGAGTATGACAGAGGATGAGATGGCTGTGGCATCAGTGGCTCAATGGACAGTGAGTTTGAGTAAGCTCCAGGAGTTGGTGATGGACAGGGAGGCCTGGTGTGCTGCCGTCCATGGGATCACAAAGAGTTGGACATGACTGAGTGACTGAACTGAATTGAACTGAAATTTTAGGCTATATGCAGCCACCACAAGGGAATTGCCACCCAGCTTATACTAACACCGAGTTGCTCCCTATCACATGCCCTTGTCTTACTCTCAACTACTACTAATTCTCACCTTCACCCACTTGTTGTACTGTCTCTCTGCCTCAGTGGAAGTTAAATTCTGCCAGGGTAGGAACCTCTATTAACTACCTTACCTGGCACACAGTAAATCCTAAATAAAATTTTGTTGAATGATGATTAGAAAAACAGACATTAGTCAAATCATTCATGCTCACGATAGTTTTGACTAAATGACAGATATTCTCTGACAACTTTTTAAGTCATTTGTTTGGGTGACTTGAAGGCATCACAAGCCCGATGGGAGAAAGATAATTGCTCAGGGAACCAGACTCAAGGGGCCTAAATCCCATTCCATCCCGTCATTGCCCAGTCCTGCTCCGTCTTGCTCCTGTAAGGGACACATTGTCTAAACAGCATCAAGTGTTAACTTGTTAAATCAGTCACACCCAAAAGGGTTGAGATTATTAACAATGCAACAAGATGAGGTAATATCAAGAATTCTGAGGAGAGGCAGCATTTTCAAAGACTCTAGTTCCATGCCAGGGAGATATTGTTTATGAAAAGATTTTTGGAAAATGAAGAATTAACTCAGTAACTAATCTCTTTCATGGGAATTCATTGTGTTTAGTTCTCACATTTGAAATTCTTAATTTTATATCCATTACACAGTCATCTTATTAGTCTAACTTTTTAGAAGAAATGTGTAAAGCAAATGCTTCTAAATTTAATTAGAATTTTAACCACTGTAACTCATCCATGTGGAGGAAAGAAATACATAATTGCCAACCTTATTTGTTCTGAACAAAGATTGGTTCCATTTGCCACCACAGGAAATTTTTAGGAATACTCTCTTTGGAGGTCATGGATTCTGTGAGTTTTTCTCACTGGTCTATTTCTAGAACCTGGGATGGTATGAGGCTCATAGAAGAAATCTAATAACTATTTACTGAGTACATGAAAAAATGTGGCATTATTTACCCAAGTGAAAACCCTCCCATGGCTTTTTCAAGGAGAGATAAGTCTGGGCCTCTAACTTCCAGCACCACTCCAGAAGAGACCTGTGTGGTCTTTCCATCCATGTTCTCAGGCACATTTCATATAAATCCCATGAATTAGACTGGGTTTCCTACTCAAGCTACCTTATGGTACTTTTCTGATAGCCTCACTATATATAAACTATAGAATAAAAAACTAGGTCCCAGGAACCAGTACAGAAACAAAGGGAAACCTTACAAGGAAGGCAGTGGAGTGATTCAGTGAGGATCATCAGATTAAAACTTGGAACAAAGTTCTGGTCACTCCCACACCATTTAACTAGTATATAAATGTCAAAAAGTCACATCCTCATTCTAGACCTCATCCGAAAACTGAGGAGGTTCTTCAGAACATGGGTTTTCTCATCTAAAAATCACTCTATGGACCAAGTAAGTTTTTATACAGAGTGCACTTAAAGGTGAACCCATCTCTTACTTTCACCACTCCTCTGGATGCCCACAAGAAAAGCCTGAGGTTGCTGTAGCACCTGCCTCTGGCCAGGGGCAGAGTCATGCCTGCCCCATATAGGGGCAGAAAAGGTGATTTATTATCACTGCTGCATCTCTTAGAGATAAGGTTGATTTATTCCAGCCTCACTAGATAATAAAAACCTGTGCATATGTGCTAGGAGCTCCACGGTGGAAGGTCTAAGGAAACCACTGGATTTTGTGAACAGCAGACAACAAAGCATCTTTCTCTTTTTTCCATGGAAATGAAAGTAATTTTCAAATATCCTCCCCTAGACGGGAATGCCACCTGATCTCATAAAGCCCCTGTAGGATCTATCTCATCTTCAAAGATGTCCCCCAGTGAACCATACATCCCAGTATTTATACCACCATGTAGTGCCCTCCCTTACCAAATCTAAGCCAGGCAAGAAATTCTGGGGTGGGTTGCCATTTCCTTCTCCAGAAGTAACTGGAACACTACTGCAAATTCCTTTACAAGTTTCTATGACCTTGAGTTGCTCTCATAAGTCATTTATGCTCATTTATGCAAGACTCTGCCCCTTCCTAGCAGAAGTTTACAAATAACTGAGTTTGTTTTAAATACTTCTAAATTAAATTTTGAAGTTAGGACTTTCTCCCATTGAATTTGAAAAAGATTTGCACTGCATGCAAAACAAAGAGGCTGAGTTTTTAAAAATATAATACAAAACTAGTTTTATAAATTTGGCTCCAAATACATGTCTGTGATTATGGTCTATCGCTCTCACAATTATGTTCTTCAAAATTATCCTTATTTCAAATAATCTTCCCATTAAATTACAGGAAATGGGGGGAAGTTGAAATATTGTGTCAAATCTACATCTTGCAAGCTGCATCTCACACCAAAAACAAGCATAGAAACCCTAGGTCAGGTCACATATTCCTTCTCATGTTTCAAAAAACATAATCCCCATGACTCCTTGTCTAGGGTACTAGCTTTGCTTTCTTTTTTGGATTTGGGATGCTGATTTATCTGGTCTAGTTGTGCCCTACTGAACCCAATCATGACAGAAATGAAAAACATCAAACACACACTCATAGAAACACACACAAATACACAGAAAACAAATATCTTGGATCATGGAAGAATTTGATGTTGTCATTGTTTTGTAATTTATTTTCTTTCAATTTCTCTCGGTTCCTTTTGGAGTCATTGAATTCCACTTATGAGTTGTTTGTTAAGTTATCGCTCTTGTATTCCAGGCACTGTGCTAAGTGTTTTAGATGCATTTACTCATTAACTTCAGAACCTTGTGATACAAGGTTGTTTATTATTATTATAAATACAAGGTTTGTTATTTATTATCCCCACTTTATAGCTGAAAGAACCATGGCTCAGAAAAGTTAAGTGATTTGCTAAAGTTTCACAGATATTAAGTACTCCGAGCTGTGAACCTAGGTCCACCTCTCAAGCAACAGAAACATAGCTGGGAACATCTCTGAATTTCCACACATCCAGAAAAGTCACCTCAATTATTGAATCATTAAGCAGGAACCATAGCTTGGCCAAAATAACTATGTATTCTTGTGGATCACCCTAAGGAGAGAATTTGAAGCTGAGTTTGGAAAACTGCAAAGTGCTGACAATTTCAGACTGCTTATTTATATTAGTACAGTCACTGGCAGAGTTCTGTATTGTCCAGACTGCACTGGTAGTTTCCCTATGTAGGTTTTATCCCATCCTTCATGTGCATGGGTTTCCCTGGTGGCTCAGACAGTTAAAGTGTTTGCCTGCAATATAAGAGACCCGGGTTCGATCCCTGGGTCAGGAAGATCACCTGGAGAAGGAAATGGCAACCCACTCCAGTACTCTTGCCTGGAAAATTCCATGGATGGAGGAGCCTGGTGGGCTATAGTCCATGGGGTTGTAAAGAGTTGGACACGACTGAGCGACTTCACTTTCACTTTCATGTGCATGGACATTGGGGATTATCCATTCAGAAGACTTTGGGCAGGATACAAAAGGCAATCACAGGGACCCAGAGGCTGCAGGCATGAACTGAATAGCAACCAGGACATTTAGGAACCATTCCTATGGATCAGTCCATATGCACTGGGGAGCGAATGGGACACACAACAGAAAAGAATGGGTTCTTGGAGAGGAGGGAATGGCATACGTGTGTGCACACATTTGTGTGTGTGTGTGTGTGTGTGTGTGCGCATGTTGAAAGGGTAGGGGCTGCTTTCCCCCACGAGTTGTTTCCAAACAACCTTTTCTCTCATTCCATCTGTGCCCCTTCAAACCAATTTTCTCTGTATTCTTTCATAGCCAAACCATCCTGGAGAAACTGAGACAGCCTCAGATGAGATTTCATGGTAGAATATGCAGGGGTGGGGTGGGTTGCTCTATTTGTTCTTTTTCTTTTATTCCTATCTCTAGTCATACTTGCAGTCCCTCTTTCCCTCTAGGACATCTGCCATTTAAAATATATTCAAAAATAAGTAAATAAAGTATAATTATATTACGATAATCATAGTTCCTCTTTGGAAATGCAAACGTGTGACTCTGAGCCTCAGTTTCCTCGTGAGTAAATGTCCATACTTCTCCTCCCAGATAAGTTGGCCTTTGTCAACACACACACATACACACTACATTGTATTGTCAATTAACTGAAAAGAGACTTCAGTGGATGACTAGAGTTACCTGAAGACAAGACTGCAAAGAAGCCAAGTTGGGAGCAAATGTTATCAGGACAGCCTGGAAAGCACATGGGCCCTGAGGTCAGACCAGCCCACTGCAAACCCCACCCCTATGACTCACAAAGTGTGAGATCTTAGGCAAATTATTGAAATTCTCCAAGACCTGGCTTCCCATCAGTAAAATGGAGATATTAATAGTATCTACCCTCAAAGCTGTTTTGAACATGAAATAAGTCAATACATGCCAATTACTTAACCCAATGACTGATACACAGCAAATGCTCAGTAAATATTAGCTGTTGTTATTTACTATATAGTACACAGAATAACGGAGAAGGCAATGGCAAGCCACTCCAGTACTCTTGCCTAGAAAATCCCATGGATGGAGGAGCCTGGTAGGCTGCAGTCCGTGGGGTCACTAAGGGTCGGATATGACTGAGCGACTTCACTTTCACTTTTCACTTTCACACATTGGAGAAGGAAATGGCAACCCACTCCAGTGTTCTTGCCTAGAGAATCCCAGGGACGGGGGAGCCTGGTGGGCTTCCGTCTATGGGGTCACACAGAGTCGGACACGACTGAAGTGACTTAGCAGCAGCAGCAGCAGCACACAGAATAAAATTTATAATACCTATTAGTTATTGAATATTTTCTACATACAAGACTGTAGGCTATTTAAATACACTATCTCTCTCAATCTTCAGAGCAACCCTATAAGCCCTGTTCTAGAATATCCCCTTTTCCAAATGAGAAAACTGAGATGCAAATAAGTTAAGTCATGTCTGCAAGGTCCCAGTGTTACTAAGTATCACAGCACAGTTGGTCCGACTTCAAGTCTGAGGTCCTAGCCAAGTCTCACACAAAATTACCTTCCTAAAACCCAGAGCAGAGTTTCTTTGAAAATCTGTCAATACTTTCCATAGGCCTTTCAGGACCCCAATGCCTCTGAACTCCCCAAAACCTTTATGGCCCTTTAAAATACCAGGGGTATCCACTGTGGAAGTCAGATAACTTCACATGAGGTAAAAATGAGCATGTGTAGACGACTTTCTTCTCTATGAGCTTTCACACCTACACACTATATTTGGTATGAGGATAGATGTATTTATTATAAGTGCTTTTAAGATGCTGCAAGTCCTGACACATGGTGAACATGGCAGAGAGCAAGTGAGGCAGCGAGAGAGTGTGATGGACACCTGCTCAGAGCTTGGAGTCAGACTACCCTGCATCAGCTTTGGGCAGCTCATTTCACATCTATGAGCCCGCTTCCTCATCTCTATAGGTAACAGGACACACCTCTCCCCAGAGGATGTTTCTGAATATTAAATGAGGTCATCCCTGTGAAGTACATGACACAGTGCAAGACAAATGGGAAGTCCTTGGTTAATACTCTTAATACTGTGGTTGTTAAGTGTTCAAAAATGTTATTTGTAATTATTATTAATATTTAATTCTCAAAACAGTTATACCATACAGACAAGGATACCAAGACTTGGAGAGCTTGGGTGCCCTTCTCAGGACCCCTTAAGGGCTGGCAGTGTTCTTCTCACAACCTCCTACCAGCTGCTGAAATCAGCAGGGCAGTGAAGTACTCATGGGTGCTGCTGCTGCTAAGTCACTTCAGTCGTGTCCGACTCTGTGCAACCCCACAGACGGAAGCCCACCAGGCTTCGGGTAATGTGCTAATGGGTGGGCTCTGAGGAAGGAGTCCACTTCTTTTGAGAGAGTAGCAACACAAGCCGTTACCAGTTCTACCATCTACAGTTCCTCAACAGCAAAGTTAACCCCAGTCTTCAGGGACCATCCTGTATTGTTGGGTACCCAGTAGAACTGAGAAATGTCTTGGGTGGGCTTCAACCTTAGTTTTTACCTTGAGTCAGATACTAAGGTGATTAGGTCAGAAAAGTTTCCCCCAGAAGCTCCAGTTCTTTGAGTGGTGGTGACATTAAGCAACCCCTAGATGTTGCAGACAGGTGGTTGAAATGCCTGCTCTGGGAGGGGTGGCCAGTCACAAAAGCCGGGGTCATAACAGCCTTGTTATTAGAATTGGGGTGACTAATTTCCAGGTAGAATCAGAGGCTCTTACAAATTACTTTTGTAGAAATCATACCCTCAAATGTCCAACCTGCCCTGAACCACTCTACACTCAAAGCAGAAACAGCTGGCATCAGAGAACTCAATAAATACATCACAGAAACACATGGGATTTGGTCTGAGGAGACGGGCCTTCTCTCGCCTTGAAAAGTGGCATGCTGATGACATCATGTGAGTTGACATTTTTCCCAGTGTCTACGGGTAGTTTCAGAGAGCCACACAGACTCTGGTGAGTTGGGTGACCTTGGAGAAAGCTCTTCCCTTTATGATTCTCTTTTGGTAAAATGAAGGGTTGAACTAGATAGTCTCTGAAGCCCATGGACTGTAATATTACCACATGTTATGATATAAAATTCTCTGAGCGTTGGTTTCTTTAAGAGGTAGTGAGGGCAGAACAGGCCTTCACATAGTTAGATTTTTTCAGAAAAAGGTTTTATGAGTTCCAATTCTTGCATCTTCTCATACCTAGAAAAACACTGACGCCATTAATGGTGAAATCTGTTTTGGCTATTAAAAAAAAAAATTTTTTTTTTTTTACAATTAAAAGTCAAAATAGAGTACCTATGGTTCAGACATCCTGGGAAATAACTATTTCCCAGATATCCCGAAAAATGATATTATGGGTGTGATTTCAGATTAGACGCTGTGACCTAATGTAGAACTTAATACTCCTGTAATGCATTTTTGCTTCTGTACTTTGCTTGCTGCTCGTGAAACCATAGTTACTCCATTTTAAGATAAGGTTGTTTTTAAGTAAAGATTCCTAAAATTGTTTTTGAAAAAAAAAAGAGGTAGTGAGAAGTAATAACTTAATATCTAACTGTTCCATACAACAGCCCTATGAAGTTGGTACTATTAATACTCCCACATTACAGATGCAGAAATCAGGGCCCAGACTAGTTAAGTGTTTTGACCAAGACACTTGTGCAGAGCTTGGATTTTAACCCAGGAAGCTCAAACCATATGCCTGTACTCTTAATCAATATTATTAATGAAAATACTAATGAACCAGTCATGCAAACTAAGGGTTCCAGATGCTTCTTTTCAGGATTTCTCCATTTCTATGCCATCAGCAGTGTGTGTGTGTCAGCTCTAAGGCATCAGCTGGCAGATGTACATACATATCACCTACCTAGGTACTGGCATGTCAACGCC
The DNA here is from genome assembly GCF_049115385.1 of Moschus berezovskii. Taxonomy (NCBI): domain Eukaryota; kingdom Metazoa; phylum Chordata; class Mammalia; order Artiodactyla; family Moschidae; genus Moschus; species Moschus berezovskii. The sequence goes on along the minus strand of NC_142467.1, from coordinate 51,210,169 downwards.
AGACAGGTCCTAACAGATCATCTGGGTTGGGTGTTCTTAACTTATTATCCTTGAGCAGCCATTAAAGGACACATAAACTCTCTAAAGTTATACGCAAAATAAGGGTGTGTTGTAATTCTGAAGACAGATGTCACAGATTTCTTCAGATTTCCAATAAGGTCTAAAAATTTTTAGAGATCAACGCATGTTTTGACAGTCGATAAAACTGAGACCACCACGTGAAAATGGACCTGACCAGGTACACACAGCAAAGAGTGACAGAGCTGGGCTCAGACCCCAGATCACCTGACCCAGAGCCTGGGCTCTTTGGCTACATCATGCACATTCAGCTCGATTCTCTTCAACGTGCATCAAGGGCCTGCCAGGGTCGAGAAGTCTTAATGGGGATTACACACACAGCTCACAAACTTTGGGTAGTTTTAGAAAATCGTCATGCTTCATGATTAATGTAAAATGGCATTTCATTGTTTCTCTAAAGTTCATGTCATTGATAATTACCACTGATCTGCCTGTCTGCTATTCAAGAAAACTTAGTCCATGGTATTTCATTCATATCTGGTCCAGTCTGTCTTTACTAGCTTCTCTCCTGACCTCTATAGATGCCTAAGGTAGTTGGGAATTTCTATCTCATTGTTCTGTTTTAAAAAATCAGTTTAAAAGAAAACTGACAACAGCTAAACTACATAAAGCAAAATATATTAAAGTTCAGATCAACCAAACGTGTTTCAGGAAAACTGGACTTAGTAGAAGTAAAGCCACAGTAGAAAATTCACTCTGGAAGAAACTAAAATTTGATACAATTACATTTGATACAGATAAATTACAACTAATAATTAAGCCTTCCTTGTAAAAATTCCTGTAAAATTGACTTTAATAAAATAAGAAATGACAAAAAGTAGAAATAGTTTCACTGCACTATATTGAACATTGATTTTTAAATTAAAATGGCTTAATGAGACTAATTAAGAAAAATACGTTCTTGACAAAAATTCAATCATGTTGGTGCTAGTTATAAACATGGAGTCAAAGCATCCTCGGTGCCAAAGGACAGAGGTCAAAATGTCTGCCATGTTAAACACATGTCAAAAGGAAAGTGCTAATATAGGGAGATCAAAACTTCCTGTAGTCTTTTGTGAAGATTTGCAATCAGTTGCAGGCAATGCTCTGATGAGGCAGAGAAACTGACATGGCCACTGACTTTGCAAAGCTCACTTGAAAAGTCAAGCAACTAGCACAGACTATATTATTTTAGGCATGCTTTAATCCTACAAGTTCCATGAAGACACAAAACATCAAGGAGTAAATGTTATCTTTATGGGTGGAGTGAGTGAAGAATTTCTCAAACCTGCAAGGGGGTTCCAGGAGAATTTACTTTTCTTCCTGAACAAGAGAGGTCTCTTTCCTCTTTGTCTTCCTTTTCCGGTGGTCCCAGGAGTTACTTGCCCCAGGTCACTCCAGCGCTAGGCACTGGCTTATCCACCAGACCTCTGGGCCTCATGCCTGTGCACTCTCTTATCTTCTTTAACAAGGCTGGAGTCAGTGGTATGCCAGAGCTGGCTCAAACCCACTCCTGAAAACCAATTAATAAATTTTAAGGATTTGATGAGCTGGGTGTTAAACACAGCCATTATTAAAAATGAAATTATATAAAGAATATAAACTTATGATCAAATATACCACCTTAAAAAGAGGTCATAAATATTCAAAACTCATCACTTCCTGATTAGTAGAATCTGCTTCTAAGGTCGCTTACCTCTATCACATTTGTATGGTAGTCACTATATGGTGATGTGCATATCTTTCCCAGCCCCATATTCAGTAATATCACACTGGTAGATCAAATTAGCCAAAGTAGGAGTAGTTACACCACAGAAAATTGCAAATGCTACAAATAGAGACTTCATTATGGTTCTGTTGATTGTCTAGATTTAAGAAAGTGATACTAATAATGTAGATTATACTTAAAGCTGTCTATAGTTGTTCCACAGTGATAAGCACAAAAAGCAGGCAATATTCTTTCAAACTCACCAAAAAAGTCACTCACACTATTGACAAATGAGTGGTTTCCAAGCTCTTTGTTGTTTCACTTTTGTCTTGTTAATGAAAATATCAATGAACATTCATGTCAAAACTGTTCTTTTTATCCAAATTTAACCATGATTGACTCTAGATACAAGAGTTCTGAATAAATCATGGAATGCATTGTCTGAAAATCAATATGGAATTTACCTTAGCATTTACATTATTTGTAAATTGGGTGTTGTACATCCTTCACAAAAGTAAAATGTATCATAACCTTGAGTATGCATTCACACACACATTTCCAGAGTTGTCACTTACCTCTGATGTCCCTCAGAAGCCTCCCATCTCTTACCATGAGACCACCAGGACCTGCTGCAGCCATCAGGCCACTAGGCCAACTGAGGTCATGATAGGCCCAGGGAAGTACTAGAAGCTTCATACTAGAGGAAAGGAAGGCCAGTGTTTACAGTGACAGCTGGCTGCAGAATGGCCTTTGTCTGCTCTGGGCCTTTATTTATTTTCACACCAGCCTAAGGCCTTTAACCCCATTTTCAAGTCAAAGGACAGGAAGAAAGATTTTTTACTTTCATGATGATTGGCAACATAGTTTGGCTGGCAGAAAACACCAGGGCACTGTGAAGTCCTGGCCCAAGACATCTCAGGGCCCTGGAAGGACAGCTTGCGCAAGAATTGGAAAGAGAATGACCCCACTTCTTCCTTTAGTCAATACACTGTTTGGAGTCTCTGTAGGAAGACCACACTCATTTGCATTCCTCTCTATTTCTCATTTGCTGGTGTCCTTTTGGGGAGAGGAGGACCATACTTAGTTATTTCATCATTTTACCCATGTATAACTTATATCCTAAATAATGCCTACCATGCAATCACATATTCATTCAATCATTTATCCAATAAATCAATACTGAGTACCTTTTGTGAGTCAGGCACTTTTGTCGTGCTGTAGGTACAAGGGTGACCCAGGCAATCTCTGACCCCATGGTGCATAAGTCAAGTGGACAAAATGGACATTAAACTGGTTTCACATCCAGTTGGATGCAAACTCTAAGTGTTTGCTCCACATGTTCCAAGCTGAAATTCATTATTTTCTTCACATAAATACTCTTCTCAAATGTCTGTCAATAGAACCACAGCAGTCATAGCCACTACTTATATGACATGTGCCAGGCACTAACCTAAACACTTTACATACATTAACTCACATATTCCTCACAAAAATCCCACAAAAAATCATTAATACTATTATCACCCTCATTTTACCAAGAGCTTAAAAGCTTCTCTGATAAGCAGTGAAATTGTTCAATGGTACCACCATGCCCCTTGGGCAGGATGTTCAGGTAAACAAGATCAATCCAGCTGAAATTCCATGAAATTTAGCAAATGTCGAGCTTCAGATTTTATGCAATACCTGCAGTCTGGATGAGGCTCAGATGGTATCCTGACTCTGCCACTTTCCACCTGAAGGACTTTAGCCAAGAGTTAATATCTTACTTAACCTCTCTGAACTTGTTTCCTCATGTGTTCCATATGAACAATTATACTATGCAGTTACTTCCTGGGTAGGGTGAGACCATTAAGAGGAGTCAGGGATATAATGGGACCGCACATCTGGGACCGTGGCCCACCCAAGTGTCCATAGACTCCTTGAGGTCATGGACCTTGATTACCTTGCTCTCTGGAATGTGAGCCTAGCACATAAGAGATGTTGAATATTGGTTGGTTGAGTGATTGGTTGGTTGGTTGGATGGATAGATGGATGGTTCTGTTACCATTGTCCCACAGGAGCTAGCCCCAATTCAGACTCTCCTTCTGCGAATTTCTCATACATGAATCCATTCTCCCTCAAGAAGACCAACAGATACTCAAAGGCAGGTCTTCTGTCCTACATCTCACCACAGCCCCAATTTATGATTCACTCAGAAATGAGCCTTGGAAGTCTGAAACAACACTGCCCACTCAGGCTTCAAGACATCCTAAAATTTCACCTGTTCCCTGCTGCCCTTACTTCCAAAGAACTTTCAGAACTAAAGGGATTTCCTGTAATGCTTGGTAAATTAATGCTATATAAACTGAGTTTCCTGGTTATTCACTTCCTTAAGAGAAGGGAACCATCAAGTGTTCACAAGGGAAATCATTCTCTTTAGGATCCTAAGTTCTAAATAGAAAATGTGAAACCGGAATTGCATGGTTATTGAAAGCACTGCTTTTCAGATCAGATAGAACTTGTTTTGAATCTCTGCAAGTGTCTTAACTTCTTTGAACCTGTACTCTTTCATCTGGAAAGTGGGAATAATAACACATTCTTTGTAGGGTCATTTGAAGGATCAAGTCAAATACCATAAGTATATTACTTAACACCATGCCTAGTACAGGGCAGGGACTCAGCAAAACACTATGATCATCCCTGATCATAATTGGTACTGAGTTGAAAATCAGGAAGAGACTAGCACATCTACAGCAATACATCCTAAACAAATGAAAACTATGTCTATTATTCTCAATAAACTTTTACTGAGCACCTACTATGAACGTGAGCAGTCTTCTCTCCTAATTCCTTATGTTTCTCATGAGCAAAAAGCAGGTAGATTATGGTCTTAATACTTTCTCTGTCTCATAATTAATAAGAAGGGGCCACAACATGAAAGTTTCATTCATTCATTTTTTTATTAACCCATTCACTGAACCTTTATTGAGGTTCTACCATATGTCAGACACTGCTAATGACTGGGAATACAGAAGTGAGTGACTGAAACAAAGTCCCTGCTCTCATGGAGCTTCCAATCTAGAGGGTGCACAGGAATTTTTTTAAAGTCACACAGACAGTATAACTATAAACTGTGATAAGTGCCCCAGTGGAAAAGTGCAGGGATCTACGAGCACATGAAAGAGGGATAGCTTAATGTAAAGATACAAGAACAAAGGAAGACACAGACTTTATATAACTGGAAAGAAAAGAAAGGAATGTCATGGGACTTGGAAGAGGGTCAGGTTATAAATCTGAATAATCCCTTAGAACTTTAAAATTACCAAAAATGCAGACCCTCCATGTCATCTCTCTGGCTATCCTTTTCTCCGCTCAGTAGAGTCCCAAAGCTACATGTTCTAGGATAGACAAAAATCTGTTTTGTTTGTTTCATGAATAAGTAATTGGTTGTTGGGATTACCGTGCAGCTGTTCTTTCAGCCTGGCCCTTGGCAGTTCCCCTGGTGAAGAAAGCAGATGTGGCTAGTGTCACTGCTGTCTGGGGCAATGTACAGACATAAGGGGTGTTCCTATGAGCATCTCTATGAAGCAGATGTCCAGTATACTCCCAGATGAACAAACATCAAAGCTCTCAATTTAAAAGAAAGTTCAAAAACAAAAATGTCACTTCCCTACATAATATTTGGCCCATGCAAGAAAGGTAAAGTAATTGAGTCATATAAATCATGTTAAAAAGCATATTCTATTTCTAAAATGTTAGAATCAAAAACAGAAGAGATCACCTACTTAAAATTCTTTGCATAGATAAAGAATTTGCAGTAGGTAAAAATTTGCAAAGGCAAAAATTTGCAATCCCAAATAAAAATAAAATAGAAGTTTAAGAGAATAAATGTGTTCCTAAATATTGTGAGTTGGTTAAAAAAAAAAACAACATCAACAACCCTGTTCCTAACAGGCTTCATGCATATGAATTAAAGCATCTCAACATGAACATAAGCTTCTCTCTGGCTATTTGTTTCATAAGACACATTTGGAAGATGAGGGTATCCCCACCAGCTTTCCATGATATCAAAAGTAGGTAAACTCTCTCATGTCTGTGACCTCCCTTCTGCGCTACCTTTTCAAGTACCGCAAAATCCCATCCACCTGGCTGCCTCACTTACTCAGGTGTCCACAGTCTTCTACTACTGACTCTGGGGTCTCCTGCAAATTCATCCCATTCCTCACCTGGAATCTTTAAAATCGAATTTATAATTTGTTCTGATGTATCACCATTGTGTGACTATAGCTTTCTATTTCTCCTCTCATTTTCTATCTGGGAAAGATGGTCTATCATTTCTTCTGGATTATTAAAAGTGGGTGAAAGTTAAAATGGCTCAGTCATGTCCAACTTTTTGCAACCCCATAGACTATACAGTCCATGGCATTCTCTAGGCCAGAATACTGGAGTGGATAGCCTTTCCCTTCTTCAGGGTATCTTCCCAACCCAGGGATCGAACCAAGGTCTCCCACATTGCAGGTGGATTCTTTACCAACTGAGCTACTTGACTGTAATACGTGAAAATCTCCATATTTTCTCAAGATCCCCTAGAAAATCAGTTCTCTCCAACCCTGTTCTAGACCCACAGAATTGCTTGAACCACCAGAATCACCACATTGATTTCAGCCTAGCATTCCAGGCTGCTGAAACAAGTTTTAGCCTTGCTTCTCTTCATGATCATATTAGTGGTGGTATCTGTCCCAAAGATGTGTCACCTGACTTAGATGCACAATATAACATAATAGTTTCTCCATTCTAGTTCCAGCATCTGGGAGACAAATCTCACCTCAAACATGTACTAACTTCGATCATATCATTCTCTAAACCTCAACTGAGATAACAATAGTATCTTCCTCAAAATGCTGTTGAATTAGATGAGAGAGTTCTCAAAAAGTTTTACATAGGGGATAGCACATAATATTTATTCACAATGTCAACCATTGTTTTTATTTTGAAATGTACACATTCTCTGGTCTCAATAAAGTTGTCCCAGCAAATGATATGTGTGAAAGAACAAAAGCCAGAGCCCTCAAGGTCAGTGTTTTCAAACGGTAGGTTAGTAAGTCTAGAAATCAATTTAGGAGGTCATAATCTGAATATTTTTAATTAGAATAGAATGTTCTTTAAAATGAATGGAATAGACTATATTAAAGTGCATTTCATATTGTAAGCACTAAATGATGTTTTGTCAAATATTATATGTATGTTTGTGCATATGCATACTGAGATACAATGTAAAATGCATTTCTTATTGTGTGTCATGGTTTTAAAAAATAAAAAGAGTTTTGAAAGGCATTGCTGTAGGCTGATCCAGAGCTTACCAAACACACTCTGGTAATGAGATACAATTTAAGAGAGACATTACTGCCCCCTGCTGGAACTCTTTATTTCTCATGGAGAAGAACAACCATAAAATGGCAGAGGCCTTGCTTCTCCTAGACCATGACCTCATCCATCCTACCAGTACCTTGTTAGGAAGCTTGCCTAGGGGGAATGCACCCCTTGAGCTATCCTGACACCCTGGGCAATGAGTCCAAGGCAGCATTAGAAGTGGGAGCTAGAGTTCTCACCCTTAAAATAGTTTTGAAAGTCCAGTGTCCCTCCCTTCCACCTGCCTCCCACAGTCTCTCCCAGAAGCTACGCTGAGCAGCACCGAAACTGAGTTATCCGAGGTCTCACCTCTGCCCGGTCACATATCACAGCCCGGCAGAGCCTTCCCAGCCCCTAAGCAGGGGCCTGTCTCTGCTTCTCTGGGCAGATGACACCCCTCAGAGGAGGGTGAACCCACTGCATGTTCTCCGAGCTGGGACTGCCAGCAGCCTCCAACCTCTAATGCCTCTGAATTCTAAAGTAACTCACTAGGGTTGGAAGACCAGAGGGGTACAGGCTTGGAAAGATATGCTGTCCCACCCTGGAGGTAAGCCTGCACCAAGAGGTAAAGACCCCAAGAGACCAGCACCCCTAATACATATCCTTGTCTTAAGATGTTAAAGCCCAGAAAACCAGATACACTTACTAAGAATCTATTTAGTCCTGCTTCAGTATGAGAGCTACTATGAATTGAGGGCTCATACCTAGTTATCCACACTTGAAGTCTCAAGTAAAACTTGAAGCAGAGTTAAAACTGAGGCTGAAGAACGTAGAGTAACTTGCCCAGTCACTCAGCCAGCTTAAGACCCAGAACCCCTTGAGTGCAGGACCAGCTTTCCCAGCCACTGCGCTAAGTCTGGCTGCACTTCCAAACTTCAGAGCTTACACCAAAAAAAGAAAAAACTGACAGAATTGCAGAGTGGCAAATAAAACCCCGTATGAAAGAGTTTAATCTTAACTTTAAAATAAATAAACTAATGGCTGGATCATAATTGGCATTTTTTAAGAACATAAACTATTACTTTGCTTTAAAAATAGTCCTGGATTTAAGTTCTGGATCAGACTTCTTTCTTCCTCAGGTAAAGGCCTGTCCAAAGACAGACGTGCCTCAGCCATTTCCTCATCTATAAAATAAAGAGTGTAAATAAGTGTATTAGTTCACCTAGTGTCTATACTATGTGCCAGGCATTGAGTGTGCTTGGTACTTTTACGTGTGCTGTCTTATATAATTCTTACAACTTTGGGCTCAGAGAAATTAATTTGCTGAGAGTCACACAGCTAGTAAGAGACAGATTCTAACCCAAGTATCCCTGACTTCCTTGCCCAAAACTAAGAACTCAGTGAGTGCAGGGTTTATCCCCTTGAATTTTTGCTTCCTCCCATCTCCTCATCCACACATCTCAATGGCAGCAACTATTGAAAGGAAAGGAAGTCAAGATCATGAAAAACAAGGAAAGACTGAGAATCTATCACAGATCAGAGATGACTAGGGAAACATGGCAACTTAAATGAAATGTGATATCCTGGATCACAAAAATGACTTAAGGGGAGAAAACTGGTGAAATCCAAATAAAAGCTGGAGTGCACTGTTGCAATATCCAGCTAATGGGTTTCCTGCCTTCCCTCCTGCTGTCCTGTAATCCATTCTCATGCTGCTTCCAGATTCATCTTTCCAAAGCACAAATCTGAACATGCTCTCTCTCCTGCTTAGAACTTTTTTTGTGGCTCACCCTCACCTCAGGGTCTGTCTCCAGCTCCTGTCTCCAAAGTCTTCTCTCACTTCCCCTCCCTCCCTCCCTGACTTTGCTCCAGCTTTGCTCAACTCACTGCTGTTCTCAGAAAACAAGCCCTCTCCACCCTCTGGACCTTTCTTGACACATACCCTGTCGGTCAACCGCCCAGGCATCAGCTAGAATTAAACAGAAATCTCTTTCTCAGGATTCAGTTTAGATGTCACTTCCTCTGGGGACCACTCCCTGATGCCCTCACTCCTATGCCTGGGTTAAGTCCTTTCCCCTGAGTTCTCATTGCACCCACTAGTTAACTCCCATCACAGTGCTTTCTATCCTGGATCATATATATATATATGCCCCTTTCCTCTTATACAACTGAAATGGGAAGCATGCACTCAGGCATGGCATTAAATAGCATCGACTCCCATTGTGAGGAGGTCAGTTGTTCGCACTGCTTGCTGTTTTTCTGATTGCAAGGAGAACTGTGTTAGCTGGTCTTCATCACTCTCTGCCAATTGTTAATCTCTTTATTTTCAAATAATGCTAGATCAAGCCTAGGCTCAGCACTTGCCATAAGCAACAGGATCTAACTTGAATTTAGTACACTGTTTCACCGTGTTTGTTCTTATTTATAAAATTCTGTTTATAGAAAGCAATACAGAAGTTTCTCTTCTGCACAGACCAGTCATCCTTTATAAAATTAATTTACATGAGTAAAGAAGTAAGTTAATTTAGAAAAAAACTGGGAAGGGGTTTTTCAGGTGGCACATATGGCGGTAAATGCATGTGTGCATATGCATGAGCACATATGAACACAAACATGCACATATGCACACGTGCATCTAACTGTGAAAATAGCCCTGAAGTAATCATTTGTCCTTGGATCCAGGGTACTGCTCTTTGCCATAACTACCTATGTGGCAGGGAAAAAATTACTTTTCTGTTTTTCAGTTTGTGTATGTGTGTGCTCGGTGGTCTCCAACTCTTTGCGACCCCATGGACTATAGCCTGCCAGGCTCCTCTGTCCATAGAATCTTCCAGGCAAGCATACTGAAGTGGGTTGCCATTTCCTACTTCAGAAGATCTTTTTGACCTAGGAATCAAACCTACGTCTTTTGTGTCTCCTGCATTGGCAGGTGGATTCTTTACCATTGTGACACCTGGGAAGAAAAGAAAAAAACTGGGCCATAAAAATATAGGAGTTCATCTCCCAGATAAAACTCTCTTCCTGCTCATATGGCATAGAAATAACATTGCTGAAAAGGAACCTGAAGCAGGTCATACTTTTTCTATTAGAGATCAGAGATTCAAAGTGTATAGAGGTTAAGTAACATGCCCAAGGTCACATCGCAATTTAAAGTCAAATTCAAGACCAAAATCCAAGTCTCCCCAAACCCCCAGTGAACTGTTTCTCTATTCATTTCTGAAAGCTTGCACCCCTAGTTCTTTCCCCAGATAAACTTGTCAAAAGAATTATGTTTTATTTACAAAGTATAAGCAAATACAGACAGATATAATATAAATACATCTTAAAATGATGGCAAAGTAAATAAGAAAAGAATAAAAGCAATATTAGATTTCAAAGCATTAGTATGATTGAATAGGGAAGTAATGTACCTGAAAGCTGAGAAAATATGTTATGGGTTTTCCACAATGTTGTAATTCCCTCCTTGTTCTTTATTTAGATTAGATGCAAGGAGCCTGGAGCCAGGATTCAGGCATGTCGCTAAATTTTGGGGGAGGATTAGGATAAAGCAGGTAATTGATTCATCTTTAGCTACTACCTATGAATAATAAAACCTGAATAAATAGAAACCAGACCCAAATATCACTTTACTCACTTTCTATGGATCATGAAAAAGTGCACGAACATGATTCCAGGGGTAATAGTTCACCAACATTTTTTAAATGGAATTTTCAGACACTTTTAAAGACTGTCTTAGCAGACTAATTTGCATACACAGTGTAGTCACTGCAATGTTTCTTCTCATTTAAGAAAAATAGCCTTATCCTTGTCTTTGGAAATATGCTGAACATTTTCATAATTGACCTGGTTAAAGGCAAATTTAACAGATTTACAGGTGAACCAAAATACACAGAATCACGAAGAAATGGAAAGATATCCCATGCTCTTAGATTGGAAGAATTAATATTGTTAAATGGCCATACTATCCAAAGCAACCTACAGATTTCATGAGATTCTTATCAAATTACCCATGACATTTTTCACAGAACTAGAACAAATAATCCTAAAATTTATATGGAACCATAAAAAACTCAGAACTGCCAAAGCAATCCTGAGGAAAAAGAAAAAAAGCAGGAGGCATAACCCTCCCAGTCTTCAGACAATACTTCAAAGCTACAGTAATTTAAACAGTGGCATTGGCACAAAAACAGACATATAGATCAATGGAACAGAATAGAGAGCCCAGAAATAAAACCACACACCTATTGGCAATTAATCTCTGACAAAGGAGGCAAGAATATATGGTAGAAAAAATACAGTTTCTTCAGTAAGTGGTGCTGGGAAAGTTGGAAAGCCTCACAGAAATCAATGAAGTTAGAACATACTCTCACACCACACACAAAAATACACTCAAAATGACTTAAAGGTTTAAATGTAAGACATGATACCATAAAACTCCTAGAAGAAAATACAGGCAAAACATTCTCTGACATAAATCGTACTAATGTTTTCTCAGGTCCATCTCCCAGAGAAATAAAAACAAATATAAACAAATGCTGCTGCTGCTGCTAAGTCACTTCAGTCGTGTCCGACTCTGTGTGACCCCATAGACGGAAGCCCACCAGGCTCCCCCGTCCCTGGGATTCTCCAGGCAAGAACACTGGAGTGGGTTGCCATTTCCTTCTCAAATGTGTGAAAGTGAAAAGTGAAAGTGAAGTCGCTCAGTCGTGTCCGACCCTTAGTGACCCCACGGACTGCAGTCTACCAGTACTGGAGTGGTTTGCCATTGCCTTCTCTGATAAACAAATGGGACCTAATCAAATTGATAAGCTTCCTTACAGCAAAGAAAACCATAAATAAAACAAAAAGACAACCTATAGACTGGGAGAAAATATTTGCAAATGCTGTGACTGACAAGAGCTCAATTTCCAAAATATACAAACAGCTCATACAACTCAACAACATAAAAAACAAACAACCCAAGTGAAAAATGGGCATAAAATCTAAATAGACGTTTCTCCAAAGAAGACAGACAGATGACCAACGGGCACATGAAAAGATGCCCATCACTGCTAATCATGAGAGAATGCAAATCAAAACTACAATGAGGTACCACCTCATAACAGTCAGAATGGCCATCATTAAAATGTCTACAAATAACAAATAGTGGATAGTGTGTGGAGAAAAGGGAACCCTTCTACACTACTGGTAGAAATGTAAGTTGGTGCAGCCACCATGGAAAACAGTATGGAGGTTCCTCAAAAAACTAAAAATAGAGTTGCCATATGATTCAGCAATCCCATTCTTGAGCACATGTCCAGACAAAATCACAAGTCAAAAAGATAAATGCACCCATACATACATAACAGCACTATTCACAGTAACCAAAACTAGGAAACAAATGTCCATCAACAGATGAATGGAAAAGAAGTTGTGGTACATATATACAATAGAATACTATTCAGCCATTAAAAAAAACACAAATGAAATAACACCATTTGCAGCAACATGGATGGACCTGGAAATGATTATACTTATTATACTAGGTGAAGTAAATCATACTTATCACACTAGGTGAAGTAGAATACTATTCAGCCATTAAAAAAAACACAAATGAAATAACACCATTTGCAGCAACATGGATGGACCTGGAGATGATTATACTTATTATACTAGGTGAAGTAAATCATACTTATCACACTAGGTGAAGTAAGTCAGAAAGACAAATACCATATGATATCACTTGTTGAATCTAATATATGACAGAAATGAACCTATCTAGGAAACAAAAACAGATTCACAGACATAGAGAACAGACTTGGGTTTACCAAGAGGGAGGGAGTCAGGGGAGGGATGGGTTGAGAGTTTGGGGTTAGGAGATGCAAACCATTATATATAGAATGAATGAACAGCAAGGTCCTACTGTGCAGCACAGGGAACAGCACAGTCTGTTCAATGTCCTGTGATAAATCATAATGGAAAGGAATTTTTTAAAGAATATATATTTGTGTGTGTATATATAACTGAATCACTTTCCTGTACAACAGAAATTAACACAACATTGTAAATAAACTATAATTCAATTTTTAAAGGTATGCAGAATCAGAAAAGTCTAACCAAATTTCTCAGTGAAGTGTAAAATGGGTAGTTATAATGCTCTTCACCTAAATATATGTGTGTGTGTGGGGGGGGTGTTGTTGTTGCTGTTTAGTCACTAAGTGTGTCCAATTCTTTTGCAACCCCATGGACTGTAACCCACCAGGCTTCTCTGTCCATGGGATTTCCTTGGCAAGAATACTAGAGTGGGTTGCCATTTTCTTTTCCAGGGGATCTTCCCAACCCAGGGACTGAACTCATGTCTCATGCACTGCAGGCAGATTCTTTACATTGAGCCACCTGAGAAGCCCGTGTGTGTAGGTATTTATGTGTATATATGTGTATGTGTATGTATTTATATATACAGATATGTATATTTGTAACAATTGAAAAATACTAGGCCAAACAGAAACTCATATGAGCAGAGACCGCAAATGATAAGCTCGATGTGAGCCAATGATAAGATGTAGCTGTTGAGAAGAAGAAAAATCTTAATGCAATGTTAAAATATGATATTAAACCACATTAAGTACAGTAATGGGATTCCCTGGTGGCTCAGCTAGTAAAGAGTCTGCCTGAAATGCGTGAGACCTGAATTTGACCCCTGTGTCAGGAAGATCCCTTGGAGAAGGAAATGGCAACCCACTCCAGTATTCTTGCCTGGAAAATCCCATGGACGGATGAACCTGGGGGGGGGTACAACCCATGGGGTTGTAAACAGTTGGACACAACTGAAGAAGCAGGGAAAGGACAGTAATGACCCTCAGTACTCTCTACCCACCAGCCAATATCAGTTATAAGAACCACACTATCAAAGAGACAGGAATTGGCATCTGGCCAGAGGAGAGTAATAGGTCAGTGGGGAAAAGGGGAAAAGGAGAGGGTCTGTAACCTGAGACAAGTGGGGAATGGTTCATGGCTTGGATCCCAGAGATCCCAGAGAAGCAAGTCTTCAAATACAAGATTCGTAACCATTCTGGAATGCATGTGCGTCCCAGGAAAGTTGTTGAAATGCTTCTGCATGGGAGGTTAGACTCAACTTCAACATCCCTCCCTTGGGGATTTTATAGTTTGTGGTGGGGACAAAACCACATCTATCTTACATGGTAGTGGACTAGGTCACTTCATTTCCTTCCTGAAGGAGAATACTCTAGAGTAGAGAGCATTTTAACAACCAATCAAGGTCCTAAGAGAAAATAAGACATACCAATATGTGCACAATATTTCTGACTAGAAGATGCACTGCTGACTCAACTCACCACCTCTATCCTACCCCTCCACCAATCATCCAGTTGCCCCAAGAAGCTAGAAAGAAAGGGCAGAGGATCTTACAGTAAATCGAAGCTATCTGTGATCAGATGGCGAGACTGGTAGCTAGATCTTGCATGTTTCAGAACAATAGTGAACCACCAGCATCTGGGGTATTTCAGATGCTCATTAAAAATCCATGCTCCTGGGGTATCTCCCAGACCTACTGAATCAAAATTATTGGGGTAAGAACCAGAAAGTTCATTTTCTGCAAGTTTCTCAGGTAACTCCTTTGCATATTCTCTGAGAACCACGGTTCCAGAGCACTGCTTCTCATGCTTTAGTGTACATTAGAATCACCTGGAAAACAGGGTAAAGTCAGGGCTCCTTGGCCCCAGAGACTGTGCTTCAGATGTCTTAGGTAGAGCTCTGATGTTCACGTTTCATACAATCTCATGGGTGATGCTGATGTTGCTGGTCCAGTCAGTGGGCCATACTTGGAGTTCACTGCCTTAGAAAATTCCTGATTTTGTCATCAAAGAACTCAGATACTGTGGTAGCCCCAACTGACTCCCCACCTTCTGGAATCCACAGCCTTGGTAAATCCTTCCCTTTTGTGTGGGCTGGACCTAGTGATTCACATATAATGAATAAAATATGCAAAACTAGTTGGATGCCACCTCTGAGACTAGTTTTGAGAAGACAGTGACTACTCACTGTCATCATTGCTCTTATTCTTCTCACATGCTCACTGATGAAGAGGCTGCCATGCTATGAGCTGCCCAGTGGCAAGGCCCACAAGGCAAGAACCTGTGGGCAGCCTCTGGCCAACAGCAAGCAAGGCACTAACTCCTACTAATAGCAATGTGAGTGAGTTTGGAAACATATCCTTCCCTAGCTGAGCCTGAGAAGACTACAGGTGTAGCTGATGCCTTGATGGAAGCCCTGTGAGCTACTCTGAGCCAGAGGACCCAGAGAAGTCAAGCTTGGATTCCTGCCTTCTCACAGAAGCTGTGAAATAATCAATGTTCCAAGTCACTAGATGTGTTATGCAATGATAGATAATAGAGATGCTTTGTACATAAATCAATATGACCCCTTGGTATTTAACCCATCCTTCAAGTCTCTCATCTCATCTTCCTTATTATTAAGGAGACAAATGTGTGAATAAACATAAACGAGCAATGTTTAATAATACACACTATTTACACATAATTTATGTCATAATGTTCTTAGTGTTCAATTTTCAAGCCATGGCCCTGGGGAGGCTTCCCCTGGATTTTAGGGAGGTTGTGGGGGAGCAGAGGCTCAGGTCAGGGTAGGATGGGGATGGTGCATCCGTGTCAGACCTCACCCTCTGTGCACTCCTCCTGGCCACTCTGAGTCTGTGTCTTCTGCACTAAGAGCGTCATGGATTCTCGCTCGCCAGTCCTCGTGACAGGAGGAGAAGCACCTCTGACTGAAGAAAGAGAAGAAAGGAATGACCAGGTTCGCTGTTGGCAGGGGCGGGGTCTTTCCCTGAGAAAAGTCAGTAAAGGGAACAAAGCTCAATCTGCCTGCCTTCTCTCCAGGGCAGTGCCTGACTTCTTCACTGAGGGAAAGGGACAGCTTTTCCAGGGGCAAAAGTTCTAATTTTCTCTAGAACTGTTTGTCGAGAAAGTACATTTCAGGGGCTGCATGTGTGGAAGGGCCACAGTCTACTTGAAAGGCTCTAGACACAAAGCCAGGACCCTAATCCCTGCTCCACCATCCATTCCTTGTGTGCCTGAGATGAGCCCTCTCCCTCTGGACTGTGCTCTTCCCATTCCGAGATGAGACGATGGACCAGGTCATGACTTGAACTCCCCAGATTAGTGTCTAAGAGGCTAAAAAGAGAGGTAGCTTCTGACCATGGCAACTGGTCGGAGATGGGACAGCTGTCCTCAGAGGGCCAGGCCCCCACCACTCAGCCAGCGCGCCCTCTCTGAGGAGCGCCCAGAGGGACAGCTATGCCACAGGGGGCTCTGGCAGATGTTGTCCAGCCTGGTCCTAATGATGTCCTGCAGCTCCTCGTCACCAAGCAGGACCGCTGCCGCCAGGGCCAGCCAGAAGTACTCGGTGGCATCATGTGCATCCTAACCCCCAGCATGGGGGCAGAAAAGAGACAGCATTAGCAGACATTTTCAGGAGAGGCTTGGAGGCAATACCAGGAAATCTAAGAAAACTAGCTTTTGCCTGTTTGACATCCTTTCCCACCCCTTTCTCCTGGTTCCTTGGGGAAGTTCCCTCACCAAGTCCATGGCAGTTCTGTGACATTGCTAAACCCGATGGCCCTCCTTCCCAGGCACAGGGATGGCGTCTTACCAAGACACAGACAATCATGAAGCAGCATCACCCTGGACACAGCGCTTTAGGTTTAAGAATATGACTCTAGCTGACTTGTCCCAAGTCACTCCCTGGGACCTTTCAAGTGTGACCTAAGACAGAAAATGGTCCCTCACCCTTTTAGATGGGGGCTTGAATCTGCGAATAATAGGAGGAGAAAAGGCCAAGTAACAGAGAGAAGTAGAAACATTCTAAGCCAAGAAATACAGAGAGAGGTCCCCACCTCTCTCTGATTCATGATGGCATCTGACTACCAGATTCCAGACAACCTGAAATTAAACTTATACCTGAACTTCCCAGTTCCTTGAGCCAATAAATCTCCTTATTTGCTTAAGCTAGTTTGAGTTGAGCTCTTTCCCTTGCAATGCCTAGAGTCCTCGGTTGATGGAATCAAATCATACACTCTTTGTCCTACTTCCTGGGAGCTGTGGATCAAAGGCAAGATTGCTGAGGGGAGTCGTTCACTACCCCATCGTCCCTCCCTACATGGTTGGGATGCAGAAAATATGGTTCTTCCGGTGAGACTCAAAAAGATATGTCTGGTTCTCATTAACCCTCATAAGTCAATAATAAATTCAGACCAGAAACACACTGGCAAATAAGAAAAAGACAGCAGAGCTGCTGCCCTAAGGGTCTGCAAACAGAGGCATGACAGAAAGGTCTGCAAACAGAAGCTACTGTTTCTGTGTGAAGAGAGTAAGGGTTGTGCTGAAGCAGACAGAGACATATGGTAAGGGAAGTCAATGCCTAGGGACAAAGTTCGAGGGCCAGAATGCAACTGAGAATTATAGACCACACACACAGTTCTATTAATAGAAGTCACTGGAAAAATAAGAAGCTCTGGATTCAACTCCAGCAGAGCAAACAGGAGATCAGGGATAAGATCTTCTCAGGACCTAAGCATGCTAACATTCTAAGATCCTGCATATTATTATCTCAAACATGCCAACGTGTACCTAGATTTCATCTAAAATATCGTTTATAAAACTTCATAAGAAGCAAGTTGCAACTGACTAGTTCACCTATAACATTTTTTAGACATACAGTTAGGAATTAATTTTAATTTTGAAGCTTATATTTCTTTTGTTTAGGGGTGGCGTGTATTGTTTAGGTCTCATATATTTTCACAGGCCCTAGAGGAGCTCACAGGCACTAGAACATGTGCCCATAGCATCTGACAAATGAAATGGGCCCAGAAATCCTGCACCCAGAAATCCAAGTAGGACAAGGAAAGAGAGGAACATGTCTCCTCAGCAGAGATGGGAGCCTCTTTGAGGTCTTCAAGGAGGGCTAAGTGGAGATTGTCATTGTGTTCCCAGAGGAGCCACTTCCCACCCTATGAGACAGCACTCCCCAATTTACGCCTCTCTACTTTACCCTGAAGGCTCAGGGTCAGGGAAGAATATAACTGGACAGCAGCTCTCAGACAGCCTCACAAGCCTGGTTCTTACCTTCAGCTGGTAGAAGGTGAGTCGGCCCAGACGATAATACACCTTGGCATAGTATAAGGCCTCCTTGGGGCTCTGCAGCCAGGGTGGACAGAGGGACAGAGTCTTCAGGTAGCAGTCCTCAGCCATCTCATACATGTGCAGGGAATAGTACACAGTGGCCAGACGGTGGAAGGCCACCATCTTCTGCCGCTGATCTCCTAGAAATTGGAAGACTAAGATATCCTACAGCCAACACCTTGCATCATTAATTCACTCAGTCATTCTGTACAATTTAGAGACCCTTTCACTTTTAACTTATGCTTTAGAATCTTGGGGTCTAATGGGTCTATGACTGGTTTTGCCTTTGGTGGATTTATTGTTTCAATAACTAATTCCTTTAACACAAAACAGATTTTTAAAGAGAACAAAGGCTTCCAATTGTATTTTTGGAATATTTACAAGGTAGCTGTTTGATGCAATCTAAAAACATCACTTTTAAGCTTCAAAGAGCCAAAAGTCAAAGCTAAGAGAAAAATCCAACTCTCTGATATGGAAATATCCAGTCATGCAGAATCACATGAAAGGGTGAATATATCCTCCTTTCAGCTTCCGTCCAAGGAAGGATAAGAATGCTCCAGAGGGAGCGGCCTGGGCCCTCAAGGCCTTCCTAAGACCAGCAGACAGTTGCACAAATAAGGTTTTCTGCAGTAAAGGAAGAGTTAGGAAAAGAATAGAGAGCTCTGAAGTGCAATTAAACACAATAAAGTAGTACCATCCACATCTCATGCCCTTGAGAATGCCCAGAAGTCCCTTCTAGAATCATCACAGAAGGCTCCATTTGCCCTTAACATCTAATCAAGCATCCTTTAATAAAACCTGCTTTTCCTCAAGCACCAATATTTGAGATGAGTTTATCTTTTTATAGTCTGCATTTTTTTTTCTGTTTTAGTGACTTACATTGTTTCTCATTAGCTTTTGTTGTAAATGCAAGCTATTTCAGCTACTGAGTGAGTTAGGTTAATGGGAATCTGACTTTCATTTACATTTCAATAACATACAAAAATACGTACCTGACTAATAATCAACTAATTAAAAAGTTAAGGCACAGTGCTTTTGTAATAGGCCATTAGTGCACAGGATAGGATAGGATAAAATACCATATGTGCATAGGATAAAATACTATTTACCCTGGACTCAGAATAACACCAATGATACTAACTATAATACTGTGCACTTATTATATACCAAGCACTGTGCTGTGGGTTTCAGCTAGATTATCATTGGTCTTCATAACAACTGAATGCTGTGGGTGTCATTTTTAATCCTGATTTGCCAATGACAAACTTGAGGCTTATAGATATTAAATGAAGCAACTTGCTTGCCTGGGGGCTCCTTAACACTTTGACCTAAAGTTTGAACCTATGGAATCTGACTCCATGGGTATGCTTTTACCACTTTGTTGTCCCTATGTCAGACAGTTAGGACCACCTACCTGCAACTGTGCTGAGTCTGGCTGCCAAGGTGGCAAATTCCAAAGCCTTCTCATAGCCTTCCAGGCTGATCTGCAGCTCTGTCAGCTTGTTGAAAATCCGGAGCTCAGTTCTCACTGCCTTCAGCCTCCTCGCTAAGGGAACAGCCCCAGTCTGAGAACAGAGGCACAAGGAAACTTAGCCTAGCCAAGAATCAGTAACACATACCATGTTCTAGTAGGTTATATTATATCTTACTGCCAGGGACTTAGGGATAGCAGTGACTGAAGCCCAGGGGGAGATGGCACTTCCCATGCATGGCTTTTCTCAACTCTCTCCTGATCCTTGCTCTTGGTTGCTCTGCCCAGACCTCAGAGGTGGAGGAACTAGAGGTCATCAGGCTACCCTGAAACTGAGGCAGGAAAGAGAAGACAACTTTCCTCAAGGCTACATGGGAAGTTACTCACCTTCCAGTTATGCACTCCCTTAGCACCCACAGTGCTAATCTACGAAGTACATACATGGAGTATGTGCATAATGTCTGAGAGTCCCCAGGAAATAGTCATTTCTATTATTTTTATTATGAATGTTGGGCAGGTCAATTCAGCTCTCTGAGCCTCAGTTTTCTCATCTATAAAATGTGTATGACCATGAGAACCTCAAAAGTCAGAGACATGTCTTTCATTCACTCCTAGCACAGTGCCTGGCACATATTGCCTGCTTGATGAATGTTTGATGACTGAATAAACAACTGAACAAGCAAATGAGTAAGTATTGGAATAAGTGAAATTTTAGGATCAAATAAGATAACAAAGTTTCCCAAACTTCAGTCTGTAACGAACAATTATGGTTTTTTACATATCTACTTAACATATGGACATTTATTTAATTATTTCTTAAATTAACTGTCTTTTGTTTTCTTGCCTCATTCTTTGCAATAATATCTGTGAAATCATGAGTTTGATGAACTGGCATTATACATATGCAATTTTTTAAATATATTTTAATACAGAATAAAACATAGTAAAGCAAAAGTGTTCATCCATAGACCAATCATCTCGCACCATGCCATGTACATAGAAACATTCTGGTCAACAAAGACATGTGCTACAAACTGTATAGTACCATGCACCTAAAAGTTGAAATTATTATGGTATGTTCTCTCAGGAAGAATACTTTATTTACCAAGCCCAAGAGTGACGGAATTTATCAGCTCCTTCTTTGAGAGCCTGCTGGACTTAAGAGGGGGATAGCCTGTAGGCACTGAATGAAGACGGGAAGACAAAGAAATGCCATCAAGAGAAGGGATGGGGCCCCAGGCCAAAGTCCAAGTGAACCTGCCCACGTTTGTGCCACAGCCTAGCTGGGGCTACTGCTGACTACGCAGCCCATGACTCACTCGGTAATACTCCACCGCGCGATGCCTGTGGCGCGTCCCATTGAAGAACACATCACCCGCTTCCTCATAGAGCTTGAGAGCCAAGGAGGGCTCCTCTGACTTCAGGGCTTTCTGGATGGCTGCCTGGGTGGGACAGAGACTGGTGTCAAAGGCGGAGAGAAGCACTTCTGAATGTCCACAGGACTGGCAAGAAGGACATCCTGACCATCTAGTTAACCCTCTGTTAAAGTCCCCTGAACCTTAAATTGTCTTCCATACTCATAAGGCTGGTAAGAAGCCTTCAGGATTCCCTAGTTCTGTATTTCCCCTTGGATGACATGGAGATGAAATCATTTGATGAGATGAAGAGTTTACTTTGAAGGCCCTAGAAATAGTTTTCAGCAGCATAAACATCTTGTAATAGTTGAATATTTATTTTAATGTGTTTTAGAGAAAGAAGATTAATAATACATCAATAAATAGCTAGAGGGAAACTTGTATAACACAGGGAGCTCAGCTCCGTGTTCTGTGACAACCTAGATGTGTGGGATGGGGGAAGTGGTTGGAGGGAGGCTCAAGAGGGAGGGGATATATGTATTATAGCTGATTCACATTGTTGTACAGCAGAAACCAACACAATAATGTAAAGCAATTATCCTCCAATTAAAAAATTTTTAATTAAAAAAATACATCAAAATCTCTGATTTTAGATAGCACTGTTTAGTGTAAAAAGTTAAGTTGATTTCAAGTTGAGTCTAAGAAAAATAAATAAATAAATAATGGTACAGAGGTACTGGATATGGCAAAACTATAAACCTGACATATAAATGACTAAAGTTTTTAAAAAGTGATTTCATCCAACACTTACAGTTTCCAAATGGAGAAACAGGCTCAGAATAAGGAGTTTTCAAGTTTACATCAATAGTTAGTGGTAAACAAATGCTAGTGTCTTTGATCCCATTACCCTTCTCCTGGCCCCTATGATCTCTTTATCTCGAACAAGCTATTTAATTTTGCACCTAAACAAAATGTGATGAAGACATAGAAGAGAAGAATGCACCATACCTGTAGCACAGTTACACTATCTCAAAGATCCTTAGGTAGAGAATGATTTATCTTAATGGGAATGACTGCAGAACATCAAGTCAGGTAGGAGTCTGGGGTTAAGGGTACCTGGGACCAATTTTGGTCTGTGAATTACAGGGCCAAGATCCCTCAGTTATTTTTATTGCATATACAGATACACAAAGATAGAGGCAGTGAGATGAAATCCTGGAGTCAGGAGTTCTGCCACCAAGCAAAGCACAACCCCAACAGCCCCCTCTGGGCCTTTGTCTCCTAGAGACAGAAAGACAAGACCGAATTGTCTGTTCTCTGATAATTCTTCCACCTCTAAAATCCCAAGGCAGAACAGTCTCTGAAAGAAAAAACTTTAAGTCATACTGCTGGAGAGCAGTTTTAACCACTTACTAGCTGTATCACTTTAGGCAAGTTACTCAGCCTCACTGAGTATTGTCTGTAAATTTCAATAGAAACCCCTGCAGCATTTGTAATGAGGATGAAACAACATCCTGCATGTGAAGTGATTAACAAAGTCTCCCATGCAAAGTAAGCCTTCAAACAATGTTATACAATCATTATTAGGACTCAGTGGAAGGAAATTTGTGTGAGTGTAAGTAATAGAGTAAGGGAGTTGGGTAAAGGGGAAGAAAATGACAAATGGGAAGGAAGTGAAGATTAACAGGCATATTTTTGATAGAGTACATCTTCTTGCTAATGCTGCTGCTGCTGCTAAGTCGCTTCAGTCGTGTCCGACTCTGTGCGACCCCACAGACGGCAGCCGACCAGGCTCTGCCGTCCCTGGGATTCTCCAGGCCAAGAACACTGAACATCTTCTTACACACCTCATAATGTCAGTATTGTGCAGACAGTGATAATGATGATGATGAAACACCATTTATTAAGCATTTACTAAGTCCCATGAACTTAGTAAATGTTTATGTACATGTGTTTACTATGCAAATGTTATATTTAATATTTACTAAAGACATGAAGAAACTGAAGCCCAGAGAGCTCAGATAGGTCACATGGTTCATAATCAATGGCCCTGTGATTTGATTCCAGGTCCATCTTTCTTTAAAGCAGAGGTACTTAATCTACACTACACTACAATATACTACAGATGTTAAAGGTGTGAAAACAAAAAAAAAATCATAAGAAAATAATAATGTTAATACACTGTCCTTACCTCCCTGAAGTCAAGCTGTGTGTTGAGCTTGAGAAAGATGGATAAAACTGCCAAGACAGAAGAGCAAGTCTCCCATAATGTTCTTTGAGAGCTCACACATGCATATGGAACTCAGGGACTGGCCCTCAGCTGCTTGTGTTTAGCCTACCAGACTGCCCTGGTTTCCATCTTGAGTCCAGGGAGCAGCCCAGAGTTGACTGTCCCTCTAAGAGCTTAACAAGAACATCACCTCTCCCTAGTTCCAGCTCACCACTTTGGAGGGTACAGCTGCTCCTACTCCCATGGTCCAGGCCAGCAGATAAGCTCTGCTGGAGACCTACCTGCAGGTACAGCTCCACAAGTTCATCTTCCTGCATGAGGTAGTAGAGTCGCCCAGCTCCAAGCCAGGCCTCAGCAGCCTTGTCTCTCTCCCCCAGGTCAATGAAGATACGCAGGCTCTCCTTGATGCAGGTGAGGGACCTCCTGAGGGACCTGGGGATGAACATGGACTCATAAGGCATGAGGGCTCAAAGAGATACAGAGTCATTCAGCACAGGAGGACACTGAAGCTCTGGTGGGGGAACATTATTTCAGATCACACAGGGAGATCTGCCTAAACCAGCTGTGATCTGGATCCGTCTAAACCAGCTGTGATCTGGATCTGTCTAAACCAGCTGTGATCTCATTCCAAACCAGCTGTGATCTGATCTGCCTAAACCAACTGTGAGACCTTGAGAAAGTACAGAATCTCTCTGTGCCTTGATTTCCCCATTTGCAAAATGGGGATATAATTGTACCTGCCTCAGAGGATGGTTATGAGAATTAAATGAGATAGAGTGTTAAGAACAGTGCCTACCATACAGTAGGCACTTGATAAATGTTTAAATGTTAGTTATCATTTTTATGATTACTGGCCCATGATCCAACCATCTTTCCATGACACTATAAGATTTTTCATAAGAACCCAACACAGTGGATGACAAATGCATACTTACTGAGTAAATGTACAAAAGAATGACCATAGCAGTAACTGTAAATCATTAGAAAGATTTTGATGTTTGTATAATAAGAAAAATCAAAGAAGGAGGAGAGTTTTGGTGTTTAACAAACTATTGTTCAGTTATTTGGAAATTGTTCATGTAGAAAACTCTTCCCCTCATGTCAGAGATTATGAAGAAATGAGGTAATAGAGTGTTGCACAGGTTCAGAATTCCAGAACAAGAAGGAACACTGGGCATCACCAACTTCAGCAGTAATTAGAATCATCTAGAAACTCTTTAAACATGCATCCACAGGCAAAGTCATCACCTCAGTGTGTTGACATACCATGCTAGCCTGGTACACTCTAGCTCAGGCAGTAGCATTTTGTCAAAGCTCCTTATCAGCTCCTATTGTGACTCTATTGTACAACTTGGGTTGAGACTCTCTCTTTATTTCATAGGGAAAACAGGCCCAGAGATGGGAAGTGACTTGCACAATTCCACACTGGGGAACAATCAAAGGCCAGAACTCCATTCTTCTGAGTCTCAGCCCAGGACTCATCCCACAATACCCATGTTCTTCATAGTGTGATTCATGATTCACCTGTACCAACATTACCTGCTGCGCTGCTAAATCACCCCAGTCGTGTCCGACTCCGTGCAACCCCATAGACGTCAGCCCACCAGGCTCCCTGTCCCTGGGATTCTCCAGGCAAGAACACTGGAGTGGGTTGCCATTTCCTTCTCCAATGCATGAAAGTGAAAAGTGAAAGTGAAGATGCTCAGTCGTGTCCGACTCAGCGACCCCATGGATTGCAGCCCACCAGGCTCATCCATCCACGGGATTTTCCAGGCAAGAGTACTGGAGTGGGGTGCCATTGCCTTCTCCGAACATTACCTGGGAAGCTTATTAAAAACATACTCCCAGAGATCTCTCAGACTTACTGAATCAGAATCATCACAGTAGCAAGCCAGTAATCTGAATTTCTAAGACATACCCAGATTATACTACTGTGCACTGAAGTTTGGGAAACACCAAACCATGCAAATCCTTCTAGGAACACTGACCATTACCAACTAAGTCTGTAAATAGTTAGGAGGTCCTTTTCAAACATGGTTCCATATCATGATAGGCAACCCAGGCCCCAGACCCTCTTGTGCACAGTGATGGACATAAGCATTGTTTGTGACTAATAAGGCCCTGATTCATCTTGGCAACGAGGCGGCTATTAGCCTTCAGAGAAACTGCCAGACATTTGGCCCTTCTAAGTCCTGAGAAGAAAGAACTCTAGTTCTCTGCTGTCCTGCTTCTGATATAATATTTACTGACATCAAGGATGGGCAGTGGCCACTCTCTGTCAAGAATCAAAATGTCAGACTTGCTGCTGAGACTGTGGTGTGATCCGAGAAGCTGCACACAATGCTGAGGTGGTCACCAACCTCCCTGGCCTGGTAACCACAGGCCTCCTTCACTATAGGAAGCCCTGACCTTGTCTCACCCACTCTATACCCCTTAAATGCCAAGCAGGGATAACAGGTTCTACAGGCCTGGCCTCCACTTCTCCCCCTACTCCCACTGTAACAATTAATGAAGACAGGACCCATACATCTCATCCTCGGAGATGCTTGGGATATGGTTATTTTCTCCAAACCCCCAGGGAGCAAGATGTTGGTTATCACAGAGAAATCAACTCATGAGAAGGCATTTCGATCTTAGAATTTTTCTCTCTGAGCTCACTATGACTGTGAAAGAGAGGAGGTCAGCATTCCTCAAGGGGGAAGACAGGACTTAGAGAGACCCAGATGCTCACATAACTCTATCAACACTTTATGTGCATGGATTTTCCAAAGACCACTGCTTCCACCAAGACTTATACCTGATTCATGACTCCAGTATAAGACAAGCACCTTATGGTCTAAAGTTGGGAAGTAGTCTCTAGCTTCCTTGGTTCTTTCCTACCACCGCTCACCACCTCATGTATTTACATCCACCAGTGAATGGCAAGCCACTCCAGTACTCTTGCCTAGAAAATCCCATGGACGGAGGAGCCTGGTAGGCTGCAGTCCATGGGGTCGCTACGAGTCAGACATGACTGAGCGACTTCACTTTCCCTTTTCACTTTCATACATTGGAGAAGGAAATGGCAACCCACTCCAGTGTTCTTGCCTGGAGAATCCCAGGGACGGGGGAGCCTGGTGGGCTGCCGTCTATGGGGTCACACAGAGTCGGACACGACTGAAGTGACTTAGCAGCAGCAGCAGCAGTGGCTATGCTATATCACCCACAAGATGAGTCACTAGCGTGGCCTGGAATGTCCCAGCATGCCGGTTCCTCCAGTCAACACCTGCAGGTTCTAGGTGTGGCTCAGCTCCCAAATCAAAGCAGTAAGGAGAACAGCTGGTGGAAGACTATGAAATCAGTCTTGATCCCAAGTCTCACGAATTCCAAGCCTGCTATACCCAGGCCCTGCCATAGTATCTCCTCTCCTCTTAAACCCTCAGTTTTCTCTTTTTCTCATTTTTTTCTGCCCCCCCAAATTCAATCTCTGTGGCTGAATCCTTGTTTCTTCCTTCCTGTGTGGATATCAGCCATGAGTCTATAGTGAGGTGACCTCAGTACACCTGCATTCCCAGACTTCCTCCTACCAACCTCTGCTGGGGTTTTCCAGATCCCTGCCCTGCCTGGATGAATGTTGGACCTCTGGCCAGAGCCCAGCCTTCACTAACTGGTCTCATCCAACTTCCATAATAAGAACTGCCACTTACCAGGGGCTGACCCTGGGCCAGGTTCAGTTCAGTTCAGTTCAGTCGCTCAGTCGTGTCCGACTCTTCGCGACCCCATGAATCACAGCACGCCAGGCCTCCCTGTCCATCACCAACTCCCAGAGTTCACTCAAACTCATCTCCACAGAGTCGGTGATACCATCCAGCCATCTCATTCTCGGTTGTGCCCTTCTCCTCCCGCCCCCAACCCTTCCCAGCATCAGAGTCTTTTCCAGTGAGTCAACTCGTCGCATGAGGTGGCCAAAGTATTGCAGTTTCAGCTTTAGCATCAGTCCTTCCAATGAACACCCAGGATTGATCTCCTTTAGAATGGACTGGTTGGATCTCCTTGCGGTACAAGGGACTCTCAAGAGTCTTCTCCAACACCACAGTTCAAAAGCATCAATTCTTCGGCGATCAGCTTTCTTCACAGTCCAACTCTCACATCCATACATGACCACGGGAAAAACCATAGCCTTGACTAGACAGACCTTTGTTGGCAAAGTAATGTCTCTGCTTTTTAATATATTATCAAGGTTGGTCATAACTTTCCGTCCAAGGAGTAAGCGTCTTTTAAATTTTCAGTACACATCCTCTCATTTAATCCTCAAGAAATCCCCAGCCATGAAAGTTCTTAGCTCATTTTGCAAATAAAGAAACCCAGGGGACTTTTAAAAAACTTGTCCATGTTTGCATTCCTCATTTCTAAAGCTTTATGTTTAGCTCTCTGCTGTTTTGTCTTTAATAACAGCACTGACAGTAATTGTTACTTATGATTTATTGAGACCTTAGCATGCACTAGGGGCTTGACATGCATAATATCATTTAATCATCACAACAGCACTAAGAGAACAGTATTATGATCATATTCATTTGCAAATGGGAAAAATAAAGCTTTGAGGGGAGGCAATAAAGACCAGGTAATCAATTCTGTTTAAATGAGGATCTAACCCTGAGAATCAAACTCCAGAGCCCTGCCACAGACCCTCAAACAGTGCTCAATTTCTGGCTCAGAAATCAACTTGTGGAAACGCTTTTGTTTCTTTTGATACTTTAACAACTTCAAAATTTTGAAGGACATAAGCAACCTCAAACCTTGAACAAAGTGCCCGCATTGGTAAAAGATGGACGGTGATGTACATCCTAGGCTTGTGATAAAAGGAGAACATGTCAGCAAGTGCAATTCTTTCCTTGTTTATGAGTCCAAAAATATTAGGGATTAGTCATATTAGCTATACTGAAAACCAAACATTGAAACATTTTTTTTCAGTTCCATAAGAGTAAGATGCACAAGAATATGAATAAAAGTCATGAAAAATGACTTCTAGGCATCTAGGGATTGTATTACATGCAAAGAATCATTACTTTGCAAAGGCCTGTTGCATGCAAGGCATTTCTTTCTGAAAAATAATATGTACATCCTTTGTGTCTCTTCGCACCATTTATGTGATACTTGCAGTGAGTATGTGTATAATATCTACTTCCTCAACTAGATGATAAGCATTGTCAGCTCAGGGACTGGGCTGACATTTGTCAGCTTTTAACATAGGGTCTGGGCCATAGTACATGTTCAGCAAGTATTAGTCAAATTGATCCAATAGAGTCATAAA
The DNA here is from genome assembly GCF_049115385.1 of Moschus berezovskii. NCBI lineage: Eukaryota > Metazoa > Chordata > Mammalia > Artiodactyla > Moschidae > Moschus > Moschus berezovskii. The sequence continues at coordinate 51,181,532 of NC_142467.1, read as the reverse complement.
GTTCTTAAGGAACCCACCTGGTTCAGCTCTAGAGCCGAGTCTATAGACAGTGTGAAGTCTATAGTGTCACCTTGAGACAGAAGATAAGACCCCTAATGACCTTTCTCATTGAGAGACTGAAAGACTTCATCAAACTACATTATGCAGTCATCACCATGAAGGCAAAGAAAGCAAGACTCAAAAGATATACTGAACAAAGGGACATCAAAGTGTCTCAAGACAAAATTCCGAAGGCTGAGCCAAAGTTTTCATCATCTACTGCCCTGCCTCCCTACTCACCATCACTGAACACTAGAGAAAACCTTTCAAACAGGAGGAATGTAAATGAGCAGAAAAGCCGTATAGGTAGTGAAAATCACTCACTCTTTCTTCCTCATAAGGTCATCCTGGGATTGCACGTTGGTTATTAATCAGTGCATATTCTCTGAATGTCTTCTGTTACTATTATGACCACCATTTTCAATATGGATGCCGACTGTGCCAGTCCAGAGGCCCACCGTAACCCCCTGCACCCCCATCTAAGCTCCACATCCCTCCCCTGGAGGTAGGCTATAGTCTTCTCTCTCCTTTAGTACCTATACCCAGAGAAACATCAAACTCAGTCCACTAGATCTACAGAATGTTTTTCAAATGTGTCCTCCCCCTTCCATTGCTACAGTTAGACCCTTGGCCCCAAATGGTCTTCTCTTACCCTTCTCCAGTTTTCAAAATCTTCCTTATCCCTCAAGGGCATCTTTAAATGCTATCACCTTCATGAAGTGTTCCCTGACAGACCCGCCAACCCTTAACTGAAAGTGTTTCCTCTCCCTCCAAACCTGCCCCGGCAGATGCCTGCCATCTCGCCCACGAACACTTCCTGCCTTTGCCTGATATGGCTTTGAGATTTGTAAGAATGGAAATCCCTTGGGGAAGATTTAGTTGAAAAAATGTATCCATTACATCAAAACCCACTTAATAAATTCTTCCTAGAAGTCAGTGCCAGGAACAAATTTTGCTCCAACAGATACATTTGTTTCTATTTTTTTTTATTAGACAGCGAGAACCTTATACGGTTTTTCCCTTTTTACCTCAGCTACCAGGAAGCTTACAGCTAAATTACATTAACCACCTCCAGGTGCATGGAAACACTTGTTTCTCTATTTCTGTTAGCTGGTCTTTGTTCTATTCTTTTTCACAAAGGCTTTGCAGGAGTAGTTGATTTATACATGCTAAATAAATATAGCACTATAGCACATTCTCCTTGACAAACTGAGCATCCTGAAAAGGGGTAAACATCTTATGCCCACACAAATATGTTATGTCTCTGTTCTATGCTAGACACCAGGTCTGCCCACTTGGAGTTTACAGTCACTACATCAAGACCTTCTGAAGCTACTGCAGAGTCTTTAAAAATCCCCAAAAGTTTAGGTCTCTGATCTAGAAGGCCCATAACTTTAAGAATCTGCCTCCAAAACTCAAGACTCTTTGGAGGCAGCAGGAATTCTTATACTAACAGGGCCATTACCAGTGTCAGCATAGCATAGCTGGCTCATCCTAGACTTAACAGTTTAGAACTAGAAGGCACCTTATTCAGTTTAACCTTATAAACGGGGCAACCAAGAGGAGAAATGACTTATTTAAGGACATGTTATAAGCTCATGGCAGGCTCAGGTTTCCTGACTCCTAATCCAGTTTTGGTCTCTTTTCTCATTGCTCTGTGGCCTGTGACTTCCAGACACTCCTTGGAGCAACTCCAGCTCCACACCTTCCCTTCTCTCTATCACTCCCCACACCTAAGCAATCCAGTGGTCCTTCATACTGCCTTAAGGCCTCTGCACTCTGTTGACAGCATCCAGGGCTTTTTCTTTGGCTTTCCCCTTAGAATTTCAGTGGTTTTGAACAACTGGAGGCAGGAGGAAGGCTGTGAGCAAAGGATGGCAGTTGGGTAGGTGATTAATCACTGCACAGCAATTAATCTGAGATTGAAGCTGCACACAGGGAAAGGTGGCAATAAACCTGACACATATTTGCCACCCATACTCCTGTCCCTTAAAAGTCAACTTTTCCAAAGCCCATTCTCACTATGTGTTACCATGAATATATGACTATCTCATCTCTAAGGTTAATTTAAGCCTACCTTCTGGATCGGCTCCCAAACTATACAGATTCCTAAGGTGTTCTGAACAGAAACAAAGTGGGGCTGTGGCCAGGCTTCCTGGACCCTCACAGGCTGCAATGATCCAAAACTCCATTCCTGGGACTAAAGACAATGGGGTATTTGGAGGATACCTGATTCTTGTGAGAGAGGAAAGAGATGAGGGAGAGGGAGACAGAATGGGAGAAAGAAAGACAAAGAAAGATTTCATTATCTGATTATTAGTGGTCTGATTTGTCAGGTGCCCAAGGTTACCACATTGCCTAGAAAAGCAAAAATTATCATTTAAATAGCTTTTCCTCAATTACTTCTCTTTGCTCAACCCTAGCAATCATCTCTCCCCTATGTTAGAAGTCATTCATAATTATGAATACAATGCTACAATGCTAAGTGCAATTAAATATAAACCATGCAGAGTTTAATGGAATCAATTAAAGGCTTGTTAGAGAGCAGAGCTACAGGCCATGCCACTGGCAAATGAGGATCAGGCAGATCTGATCAGTAAAGAGACAGAAAGGAAAATCAGAAAGAGATGGCAGGATAGTTCACTTGCTGCTGCTGCTGCTGCTAAGTTGCTTCAGTCGTGACTGACTCCGTGCGACCCCATAGACGGCAGCCCACCAGGCTCCCCCGTCCCTGGGATTCTCCAGGCAAGAACACTGGAGTGGGTTGCCATTTCCTTCTTCAATGCATGAAAGTGAAAAGTGAAAGTGAAGTCGCCCAGTCGTGTCTGACTATTAGCGACCCCATCGATGCAGCCCACCAGGCTCCTCAGTCCATGGAATTTTCCAGGCAAGAGTACTGGAGTGGGGTGCCATTGCTTTCTCCGTAGTTCACGTGAGAATAATTTAAATACCAAGAGTGAAAAAAAAAACCTTTGGGTAAAACAGTTACGTTTTGGGATATTTTTGAAAAATAAGTCTTTCTAAAAGAGTCCCGAAAAGTCAATCACAAAACACTTCTTTTGTTATGTTTAGCCTACGACTTAGTGCACAGTTGCAATTATAACCTTAGCTTCTTAACTAAAAAGTGAAAATAAACTTAGTTTCATCATTTTCAGTTTCATTTTAAAGGTAAGTTACCATCAAAATTTTTTACTGTGAAATTTTACACCCCTGTTTTCTTGTGCATTTATTTACTTTGTGTCCTTTCTCTAATACCAACTGTCCTCAGGTAATGAAGACCTCCTGAGGGTTCCATGGTCCTCAGTATAATAATTTCCACCTCTCTGAATTATGCACCTTCAGCCACGTCCATTTGATGGATTGTTATAGAAACACACAGGAAATTACTTGTAACACAGCCAACATGATCAAGCCTTATTAGGCACTGTCCAAGTGTCCCGTGTGCATTAACTGGTGAGGAAGTGGAGGCATGGGCAAGTATAAAAATTGCCCAAAGTCACAAAGCTAATAAGTGATGGGTGGCACTGAGTTTACAATGTGTGGTGGCTGCAAAGACCACATTCTTTTCCATGCTGCCATAAGCACATCATGTACATTTGGACTTAACTTTGTGAGGGAAAGTATACTGATTCTCCTTAAGGAAGAAAAGATGTTTCTAGGAGAGTCCTTGAGCCTGCACTCACCTGGATGTATTTAGGTTCCGATAGAGCTGTCCAAGGGACTCCAGCAGCCTCCCCTCCATCTCCCGGTCTCTGAGTTGCTGAGCCAGTGTCAGCCAGTGCTCGTGGTAGGTGATGCATGCCTCGGGGTCTGGGGACACAGAGCTGTAGAAATGGCAGAGGGATTTGGTGACCTGAAGCTGACCTGAACATAAAGCAGGAACATGGATGAGATGACTGGAGACAGGACAAAGGGAAAAAACGTCCTCTAACACTTTTCTCTAAAGCATCTCAGCAGCACAGGACATACTCACTCTTCAGGTGTTGATGCCTTAAGCCAAACAGCAATGCCATTTCATAACAAAAGCGGCCACTGGCCAGCTGGCCTCCATACACCTGGACCTGGGCCAGCCAGAGAAGCACCTGTACTAATTCCACGTCTGTCTCCATGCTGGCCTGGAGTGTAGAATAGAGTTGAACAGACTGCAGAAGATAGTTCCTGGCCAGCTGCTGAGGCCAGGACTTAAGGGTCAGATGGCCAAGATTGGCCAAAGCCACTGCCTGGTTGCGCATATCCCCCACCTCCTGGGCTCTGTTCAAGGCCCGAAGATAGCTCTTGGCTGCCCTGTTCACCCGGCCTTCACCTTGAAGTGCAAGTCCCATGAGGTTATAGACCACTCCCTTGTGGATAACACTCTCTGTCTCCTTCAGGGAGTATAAGAATGGCTCAAGGATGTCCAAAGCCTTCTTTGGCTGGCTGGATAAGAGATAGGCCCATGCCAAGCAGAGGGAAGACTCAAAAGCTTCCTGCTCACTCAGCAGCTGGCCTAGCATCAAAGCTTGGCTCAGGTAGTGGATGGCACCATCAGGAGACCTGTGTTGGAGGTACACTTTGGACAGGATGAGACACAGGACCCTCTGGGTGCTCCAATCCGCCTGTTCCTCACAGGAAGTCAGTGCCTGTCTGATTGCCGGGCAAGCCAGGGAAGAAACTTCACCCCAGCTTGGGGAGGAGATGCCAAGCAGCTTGGTGGTGTTCTGCAGGACCAGATGGACCTGCCAAATTGGAAGGGCCATCCCTTGAACACTCTGAGTTCCACGCAGCCGGACAGAAGCCACTGCAAGGTGTGGCAGATATTTCTTGTCATAGAGAAAACTCAAGATGGTGGCTGCAGCATCTGAGGTGGGAGGGTGTCCAGAGAGGAGCTGCAGGCGCTCGGCAAAGGGCAGGACCTCATCATGCCGGCCAAGGCTTAGGAGCAATCGGATGGCCAGAAAGCAGGCCCTGGCCTCCAGGGGGCAGCTGCCAGACACGATGCCCTGTCTCAGCACATAGGCTACCACATCCAGCTCGCTCTTGGAACTATACTCCCGGTCAGGCAGGCAGGCCAACAAGGTACCTGCCTTCTCCAGCAAGGATGAGCCTTTATGCCTTAGCCTCTGCCTCAGGTAGATGGCCGCCAAATTGATGTACAGGGCAGCCACCAAGGATAGATCCTTGAATGCCCCATTGAGAATGTGGATGGCCTCCTCAAAGTACACCCTGGCCTGAGAGAGTTTGACCTTCCTGACACTTAGCCGACCCAGGAGGAAGCAAAGCCGGGCATGGGCCCAGGTCATGTGGCTCTGCTTGGCCCACTTCCTCGAGGCCTCCAGGTAGGCCATGAGCTCGTCCTCCTCAGAGTAACTATAAAAGGAAGACGTGAGGAAAGAGAAGGAAAAATCATAGAGGCTCTTAAAGTGGTCAGCATAACCCTCATGATCCAGAAAAGCCAATATGGGGGCGAAGTTCTCAGCCTCCTCTTCCTCCTGACCAGTGTTCAGGTTCATGAGCAATTCTGGGTCATCGAGGTCATCAGGCTCCGGAAGATGATAGGTGTCTGAGGCAGCTGAAAGGAGCTCTTCCTCCACACTGGAGTCCTCAGAGCTGCTGGACTGTCTGGAGCCCACGGCCTGATGCTCCTCCCAGGCTCCACCAGGCTGGGTCTCCTTGAAGCCTTCAGACTGGCACACTGTAAGGGACAGGCAGAATTGAGCAACACTAAGTACCTGCAACTATGGTGGCCAGCTCTTGGCAAGAGGACAAGATTCTGTCCCATAGGACTGGAGGTCTGGTTCAGCATGATCTCTACTCACCACTCAGATCGTTTGGAAGACTTTGGATGGATTCAAACCCACCTGGATAGGGATGGAAGACAGACCTGAGTTAGGTCAGAATGGTTCAGCATGCCTATGCCTGCATGTGTTCCCTGGACCAGTGGCCCCTTGAACACTTTGTGTTTCAGACCATCTGCTGCCCCTAAGGTACAAGACAGCAACTTTGGATGGATTCAAACCCACCTGGATAGGGATGGAAGACAGACCTGAGTTAGGTCAGAATGGTTCAGCATGCCTATGCCTGCATGTGTTCCCTGGACCAGTGGCCCCTTGAACACTTTGTGTTTCAGACCATCTGCTGCCCCTAAGGTACAAGACAGCATCTCCCCTTCACCATCAGTGCTGCAGGGACCTAAAGATTATCTGGTTTAACCCACTCATCATACAGTTGAGCACTGAGGTAGAAATGAGACGAGTCAGAGAAGAAAAGACAGAAACAGGAGCTCTATGCCAAGAGGTGTGACTATGCAGTGCAGGGGTGATGATGGAATCTTAAGGCCCACATCTTTCTGTGAGTTTATGACAGAGCCGTGAACCATACTCCATGGGCAGCACACTTTTGGCATGTGGCACTGCCTCTCGTTTCCACGTGTACAGCCTTCCTTCTTCCTTCCTCTATCATCCACCCATTCAACAGACAGATTCAGTGTGCACAATGTGCTTTGTAAATTTGATAGGATGAGGTGACCAAATGTCAATAATTAAGAAGAGAAGGTAAAGAAGCATCTGAGGTTCCTAAGTCTTGTTCCCTGAAGTACTGTGGTGGGATGAGGTGGGAGAAAGCACAATCGCTAGTAGTTTTAGACATTTTGAATTTGTAGTACCTGCAGGAGCTCTAGCAGAGAATGAAATAGATCTGTGGCCAAGGAGAAAAGTGGAGACTTGCAAACATGGATTTGTGACTGACACTAGGTCACAAAGAATGTCTCAATGTCCCAAAAGAAGGATTTGGAAGGAGAAGCAAAGCAGGTGGGGGAGGAGTGGTTAGAGGCAATTTGTGAATGAGCTGGAAAAACATCAGCATTTTACTGGCAGATGAGAGCCAATCCAGGAGACTGGAAAGGCACAGAGAAAAGAGGAGTCATGGAGACCAGGGTGGTTTATGGTGCAGCCATCTAACAAAAGTGACATAAGTGAAACAAGTGAAACAAGATAAGTGAGCGAGAGTGAACAAGATAACAAAAGTGAACACATTTCACCACGTTCAAAAGTGAACAAAAGAGAAATAAGATAAGGTGAGAACCAAAAAGATGACCTTGGGCTTGGCAGCACAGAAGCTTACCCCCTTGGCCAAAGTAGCCACAGTGGAGCTTGTGGAGGTGAAGGCAAGGTTCATGCTCCGTAGAATAGGGGCTGCTAGAAAAAAGATTCTACCTCTTCCTGGCAAAGAAGCAAGAGCCAGCCACCTGTGCCCCCACTCTGAGCTCTCCAGTGAACTTAGAGGGTAACAGGCCCCTCACCAAGTCAAGCCTCCACTTGCTATTCTCATGAGGTTTCTTCTGTGAGTGTCATTGAAGGTACTTGATATCTGCAACCCCCAAAGGTCCTACATCCAAATACAGCAGAGCTAGAGAGCTGGACTCTGGGTTACTGCACCTGTCCCTCACTGATGCTGTGGGACACGTTCCTGTCATACTGCAACCATTTCTCTTTGGGCCAGGACCCCCAAGAACACAAATAATGCAGGAATTTTAAAAAAAATGCTTCTTCTCAGAGAAAGAATTACAGGGCATAGGCCTTGGGAGAGTTGGAATTTACCAACAGGATGCCCCTTCTGCTGGTTACCTTGGTGCCAGGGACAACCTGTGAAGCCATGAAGTGCAGCCTGGCACCCAGCAGAGATGCACCCTTGGTCTGTAGATAAGAGTTAATGGGCTGCCTGAGACTTGTCCCTGGATCTCTCTCAACCACTGGGTCAACAGTTGACAGATACTCTGGATCCAAGTCTGCAGGCACCCTTACTTTCAAAGCAGGCCCCTAATCCTTGATTTTCAGACCTTGGCTCCTGACTACCAGGCTACATTCATAACTTCAGCTTCCTGGTTCAGCTTGGTGCAGCAGTATGATCTGCCTGTAGTAAGAAAGTGCTGCCTGGGCTGGTGCTGATACCTGGGCAAGGTGCTAATCACAAATGTTCCTGTGCCTGGAGAAAGTTTCTAACTCCCACTTCTGCTCCAGAGGCTAGCCTGTGAGTACTTCTGCAGAATCTCTGGCCATACCCATGAAATGTGTGCCATCTAATGTGGTCACAAAGGAGTGGATGCAGCGTCCCCATCACTGAAGAGATAGGAGAAACAGGAATCCTTCTTCAAACCCTGTCAATGGATGAAGCACTTCTTGACACAGAGCAGGGGACCCCTCACAAAGTAAGGGAAAGGAGTGTCAATCATTTACTCAGTCATTCAGACACCGCTAAAAACTGTACTAGGTACTGAGGCTCCTCACTCACCCAAGGCTGACATATCCAACAGTCCAAAGTCATTTTGTGTCAGGGGCAATGTGGTGAAGTAGGAATTGTCCTGACTAGAGGACAGGGGAGGGTAGCTCTTATCCTGGCTCAGGCACTAATTCACTGGGCCTCAGCTTCCTAATCTATAAAATGAGAGAAGTCATTTCTTAGGGTCTTTTCCAGCTATAATGTTCTATGGCCCCACTTTTATTATTGTGGGGCCAGACCTACTTCAGCCCTAGGAGGAAGACCCTCAGCCACAACCCAGGAAGATTTCTTCTCCAGTTTAGAATGGAAGGTTCAATATAGCCAGCCTCCCATTCTATAGCTGAATTGATTTCATTACATGTCATAGTTTTTAGGCACCAAGTCCCTTGTGACTTTAGAATCATCTGAAATCCAAAGTGAAAATGCTGCTAATCAAATATGACCTAGGTCATCAACTGAACTGTGATCATAGCCCCACATATATGCATGTGGTTAGACTTTAGAGATACTGTACTTTTTGGTTAGGAACAATTCCTTAATCTTGAGGAGTTTGGGCTTTCTGGGGGTGCGGGGGACACTTGAGAAGCAAATACTCACTAAGCTGGTAGACAGATGTTATGTCAGTCTGAGCAAGTGTGTGGAGGAAGTTGACACACTCAGCTTTCCTGTCACTTCCCAGGAACCCCAGAGAGCATTTTTCCTCATCACTGAAAAAGGCGCAGTTCTTGCTCCTATGTTGAGGCAAAAGACATGGACACAGATCAGTGCAAGGTTTCAGACACGATCTCTTCTCTCTTCACCCTGGAACATGAAAACTAGAAGTGCCTTGGAAAGTATTCAGTCCAGTACCCATCTAGACAACATTTAATATCTCTTTGTTCCCAATATAATTTTAACTTCAGAATCCAGTTTTAAAACAAAAATAACTTGGAATCCAAGTGTTAATACCAGCTAATACTTTGTGGAGGCTGTTTATTATGAATCAGATACTCATTTAATGCATGCAGTTGCCCTATGATGCATATACTATTCTTATTCCCTTTTTACAGAGGAAGAGACTGAGGTACAGAAAAATAAAGTCTGTGGTTAGGTAACCGTAAAGCAGGATATAAGAGGAGCTTCTTTACTTCAAGCATGGTAAAGGGAGGGGCTGGGATGCAGTGCCACAGTCTGCCACTTACCCACTGTCTCCATAGCTCAGATAAATGCAGTCTGAAAGTCAGCCACTTTAGTGGCTGCTTTCTAGTTGAGAAAACTAGCCACTAATGTGAACTGCTCAAGGTCACAACTCTGACTGGAGGCAGAACTAGCACTAAAGCTTGTCTTGACATCTACAGCTCTTAACACCATACTTAAGTCAGTCAGTTCAGTCGCTTAGTCATGTCCGACTCTTTGTGACCCCATGGGCTGCAGTACACCAAGCTCCCTGTCTTATGGAATCCCTATCTCTCTGGCTTGACCTCCAGATTCTCCCCAGCAGTTTAAGATATTCCATTCTTAAAAGAGCATGTAATTGAATTCTACATCTAAACTCATTTGAGATAAAAAGAATGATACAATCCCATTCCTGAATTTACTATTTCATTTACTCCTCATAACAATCCTATGATGTATGTATTTTTATTCATATTTGTAGATGAAGATTCAGAAAGGTTTAGTGACATGCTCAAAATTACACAGCTGGAAAGTGGTAAAGCTGAGACCGAAGCTGAGGTCTTCTGCCTCTGCATCCATTGCCTACGGCTAATATGCTAATGCCCTGAGTCCCAGATACTTAGAGAGAGTCCAAGAAGCTTGACAAATTACATTAGGGCTTGCCAGCATGCAGATGGACTTGGAAGGAGTGTGGTAGGGCTTCTAGAAATACAACAGGCTGAAGCACAGGGCTACTTGCCACCATATACATACACAAAGCATGGATAAAATCTGATAAAGATAAACATTTTAATATAGTCTTTAACTTTAAAGAGAGAAAGGGAAATTCCTGGGAACCAGAAACAAAAGGAGAAACCAAAGCCAAGTTGGTAAGTTAGAGTAGATGGTCCATAGATGCTGGCGGTTCTCAGCTGGGCCACTGGCCCTCAGAGGTGGGGCTGACCTGCTAATACCACTTAGGGACAGAATGTGACTTTGAACCTGTGTGAAGCAGGGAAGCTGAATGGAGCTCCCAAAATAGCTTTGTGTTCCCTATGGCCTAAAATCAAGAAGCGCTGCAACTTCTATAAAAGGGGATTGGAAATTTCTCATAACCTGCCAAGAACATGCTTTCTGCCTGTCTGAGTGCCTAGAAAAAATAAAACATCTAGGTTTACACTATTAGAAGGTGTGGGATATGAATTTACACTGCACAATGTAGGTACCCTATCAGAGAATCAGATCTGAACCACTGAGCTTCTAAGTTTCCAGGGAAAGCAAAGGCCAAAACTGCTCTGCTAGAATGCTTTCTGTAGTCAAGGCTTCAGGCAAAGACCATCTTTTAAAATGTTGAAAGTTCATTCACATAACTGAAAATACAAACCACACAAGAAAATGAACTATTGACAAAGAGAGTCAGCAAATGCACAAATGGGTAGATCAACACTACAATAGAACTAACAGTAATCTGAAGATAATTTATAATAAGCATGGTTAAAATAATGAAATAAAAAGAATGAATAGAAGCTACAATGAAAATATGGGACTATAAGAGCAGAAATAGCATATGTGAAAAATAGTACATTACAAATTTTAGAAGTGAAAATAAAAGCATGGACACTTGGGACCATATCAGTAAAGTTAACAGGTTTAGTCACAACAGAGAATAAAACTGGTGAAACTAAAGAATGTTCTGAGGAAATCATCCAGAATGTAGCCTAGCATGACAAAAGATGAAAAATATAAAGGAACTGATTAAGCAAGATTGAGGATAGAATGACAAGTCCAACATACCTCTAATAGGAATTCCAGAAGAGAGACTAAAGAGAATGAGAGAGAAGCAATATTCAAAGGAAGAATGACTGAGCATTTTCCAGAAGCGAAGAAAGACATGAGTCTTCAAATTGAAGAAGCACACCAAGTCCTAAGCAAAATAAATAAAAATAATACAATTTAAACATGATTTCCATTTCATTAAGGTTATAAGTCTTTGGATTTTCTATTTCTCCTAATCATTCTTTCTGGTTTCAACTATCAATTAATTAACTATTCAACTCATGGAATAAAAGAGTTAAATATAAAGGATAGGAACATAATGAAATAAAAGCAAAGTAGAAAAATTATAAAGGTAAATATGAAATTAATGAAATAGAAAACAAACAATAAAGATGGTCAGCAAAAGAAAAACTGGCTTTCTGAAAAGACTAATAAGATTGACAAAACTCTGGCAAAATGGATTTGAAATTTTATATTAATAATTAATTTTCACTCTACACTTTGAAGATATTATTCTACAACTATGTAAATGATCATTCAAGAGTATATTTTAAGTATCTTAAAGAGATGGAAAGCATTTACCAACTCACAGATCTCCACTGAAATATCTACCTAGAGGTGTACACAAAGGAGAAGGAAGCGGACAACTTGTTATAAATAATAAAATATATCAAAGCTAGACATATTATGGTACAATTGCAAAACATCAATAACAAAACAAAACCTTAACAAAAACAGCAAGATAAAAGCTACCTACTGCAGAGAAATGGTTACGAAACAGCAAACTTCTCAACAAAAATAGATGCCACAAGAAATGGAATTATAAAGAAGATACAGATAAACAATAAGAATAAAAGAGGGGATTAACAAAGAAATATTTTAACATTTAATACCATGAAATATTGGCTTTTCTCCTATTCTCTTATATCTGGTTTCAAGTACATTAATCTTTCAATCTTGTTTATTTTTAAATTTAGACATTTAAGTATATAAATTTCTTGTAAGTAACACTTTATGAAAATGAACTATATCTTTTACAACATGAATAAATCTTAAATTTATAATGTCAATTGCGGAAAAGGCCAGTTGTAGAAAAAACATTTATATAAAATTTTAATACACAAATCCATAGTATTTTCATTTATAAACAAATGTCAATTTTTTAAATGTATCAGAATAAGAAATTTCAAACAGTGTTAGCCTATAGGATGGAATCAGGATCAGAGGATGGAAGTATGAGGGGGTAAAGAGGCATCTTCAATTATATCTAAAGACTTTTTTTTCACTTAAAACACACACAAACTCAAACACAAACACATTAAATGCTTAAAAAAAAAAAAAAGAGGACAAATGTGGCCTTCTGTCACTCTCAAAAGGGTGATATTCTTTGAAGTCACTCTGGTCAAATACAAAGACTTTGTCTATTCAGACAGACCTGCCCAAGGTTTAAGAACAGGTTTTCCAGCTACTGTTGCTGTGAAACTGGGTAGCTGATGTTGAAATCTGAGCTATAAAAAAAGAAACCCACAAAAATTTGCTTCCATAGATAAGCAAGATCCCGTTCCCATGTATCAGAGGCATGACCTACATCTGACTCAGAAAACAGCTTCTGAGAAATTTCATTGTCAATACACAGCTGATTTGGTTAAATCAAAAAATATATGCATACATACATACATATGTTGTAGTAACACTTCAGAGAATAAAAAACCATCAAAGGGAGGAAGCTGAGAAGAGAGGATGGAGACTTCAGCAAATGCTGGGCCATCTTCAGAGACCTGACCCCAAACAAACACCCAGTGGCCTGATCACAGGGACAGCACAGCACACAGGGATGGCTGGTTCCTAGTCCATGGCTGCTTCAGGCAGCAGGTTGTTTGTGGGGTTTTCATCCAACTGCTGTGTTTTGAGAGTACCTGTAATCTAGAGAGTGCTTTGGGGCTGTGCAATGAACAAGTGTCCCTCCACTCTCCCTCTGCCACCCTTCTCTGTCTCCTGTCCACTCTCTTCTTCCTTCCCTACCAAATGTGCAATCTCTGGTGCATGGGGTCCCACAGGTGACCAGGTGGAGGCCAACAGGTGACTCTGTGCAAGTAAGGAGAAGGTCTCCTACCACCTCTGTGATACAAGGGATGATATTCTGCAGGATGAGTGTATCCTGTGCAACTAAGCCAGCTAAAATGTGATGATCAGATTAATTTAGTAGTACTGGGTTATTGTCATTTGAGGCATGGTATGAGGTTGTTGTTTAGTTGTTAAGTCATGTCTGACTCTTTTGCAATCCCATGGACTGTAGCCTGCCAGGCGACTAGAGTGGGTTGCTATTTCCTTCTCTGGGGGAGCTTCCCTCCCTACCCAGGCATCGAACCTGTGTCTCCTGTATTGACAAGCAGATTCTTTACTGCTGAGCCTCCAGGGAAGCCCATGGTATGAGGTACAGAAGTCCAATATAATTGATGAAATCTGACACCTACCCTCAATAGCCTATTTAATGGCCTCTCAAAGATTACCACCCACAACAGTAACAGCAATAATAAGAGTTAATGCATATTGATCATAATGCACACACACACACACACCCTCATACATACTATGCCAGACACCATTCTAAGGGATTTACATGTAGCTTATTTCAACTCAAGGCAATCTTATGGGCAAATACTAACACTGTATGTATTTTGCAGATGAGAAAACTAAAGCTTAGAGAGACAAATTAACATACCCAAAGTCACCCACTGGTAAGCTAATGGAAACACAGGCTGTGCTCCTGTGGCTATAAATGCCTATCAGGAAATCGGGCTCTGAAACTCTTTATTACCGAGCTATGCTACTTTCCAATGACCAGTGACCTCCTCATGGCCAGTGACTTCTCATTGGTCAATCTCAAAGGCCTTTCACCGTGTTAAGCATCCCCCCATCTCCCACATGGCTAGTAGTTCCTCCTTCTCAGTTGTCTCCTTCACTACATTCTTTCTTACTCTGCTCTGTAAATGGTTCTTCCCATTTACAGAGTCTCTGTTCTTTCTATTCTTTCTCCCTTTCATCAGAGCCTCAGGACTGTGCTGTTGAAAGAGAACCCCAGATTTAACATCAGAAATCTGGGATTCCAGACCCAAGGCTGAGGGTTCAGCTATTTCACTCCTGGGATCCTCATCTGCTGCTGCTGCTGCTAAGTCACTTCAGTCATGTCCAACTCTGTGTGACCCCATAGATGGAAGCCCACCAGGCTTCCCCATCCCTGGGATTCTCCAGGCAAGAACACTGGAATGGGTTGCCATTTCCTTCTCCAATGTGTGAAAGTGAAAAGTGAAAGTGAAGTCGCACAGTCGTGTCCGACCCTTAGAAACCCCACGGACTGCAGCCTACCAGGCTCCTCCATCCATGGGATTTTCTAGGCAATAGTACTGGAGTGGCTTGCCATTGCCTTCTCCGAAAATCCTCATGAATTCACACTAAACTGGATTTTTCTTTTTTTTTCATGCCACAGTACCATTTCAGGTCCCTTAAGAACCATTGACCACCTCAGTTTCAGAATTTAGTTTTCAAGCTCAGTCTGATTCTGGCAGGATGCTGAGGTATCCCTTGGAATTTTCTGGTTCTTCTAGTTATAGATAGTTGGGGAGCCATCCAGTTTTAATTCCCAGATTATCTGTTGGGAAAACTCTAACAGAGCTCAGTTTGCAATCCTAGACAGTAGTTTCAAAAACTCAAACTTGTTTTCGTTGCTGTTCTTCATACTAGACCGAGCCAAAGGGCTAGAGGGACCTTCTAGTAAAGCCACCTTTTAAAATTGAGTTTGGGCCTCATTCTTTTGGTGGTAACATCAAGATGGCACCTCTACCACATTTCAAGGTGAGTGGCTTTAGCACTACGAGCTTCCACTTCCTTGTGTCCAGGCTGAACTAGGACTCACATCCACCCTATATCTAGGATGGGGGTGCCTCACGCCTTTTTGGGAACTAGAAAGGATGTAGCCCTCAGATCCAAAGTCACCAGCATGTAGATTTAACCTTAATTACGGGTCCCATGTATTTCTAGCAGCCATTTCTTTCTCTTCTTAGCCTTGGTCAAGGCAAGTCTTTTGACTGAGCCTCTGTTTTCCCCATCTGTATAATGGAAGAGGAGTTGGACCACACAATTTTTAGGGATCCTCATCTACCCCTGCAGTAAACTGAGGGGATAGTTAGAGCAGCAGTTTTCTCCCAGTGTGTGCACTAGCCCCTCCTGGGGAGCTTTTAAAACCATAGCTGCCCAGGGGCCACACAGACCAATGAGAATGGACTTCTAGGGGCAGGACACAAGGATCCACATTTGTAAAGCTCCCACAATCTCTAAAGTCTGTTGACTGGTCCTAGCAGTGCCCTCTCCTCTCCAGTCCCCTTGCTCCTTCCTAAATGCCCTTAAACTCAGCCTTCTTATTGGTCCCTTGCCTCCAGGCTCTCCCCTGACCATGCATAGCTCGCCCAAAGCCAGAGCTGGCTTCCTAGACAGAAGTCCCAGTCACCTCATGTCACCCTTGCTCAGATACATTCAGTGGCTCCTCATTCCCTGCCAGGTGAAGGACAGGTCCTTGGCATTGGCGTTTCCCATCTTTCACATCATGGCCCCCATGAGTCTTGCCACACTAGCGTCCACCTGGTGAGCTGCTCCTAACAACACGACTCATTCCTCAACATCTCCCTTACGGTCCTACCCATGACCTCCTTTCCCATTTATGTCTGTTGAAATGTCTTATATCATGCAAAGCTGAAGTCACATGTTACCGTTTTGAGGAAAGTTCTCTTGACATAGTTTACCTCCTAATAAACTCCTACTGTAATCCATACCTCTCCAGGAACTCAGTGAGTCAGTCCTCTTATAGAGGTACCTGGGTTCCCACATGTTTGTGTAGGGAAAATTACCTTCTCTCCCCTCTCCCTACAAAGGCAAAAGCTTGTTCTTGGCTCACTCTCCTTAGTGGCTCTTTCAGTGAGGGAAGGAGTTCCAGTCTGAGGGTTCAGAGCCTAAGGCATTGCTTGGGCCATGTTTTCCCTAAGTGGAAGGCTACAATGTCTCAAGTTTAGCCACCTACTCTGTGTTTCCTCTAGTACTTCCTGGACCCAGGCTTTTCACTATTTCCTATCCCAGTGCAGGATGCTCACCCAGAGAGAGGTGGAGGTATTCTAGGACTCTATGACAGGGTGGCTGGAGCAAGCTTGCCACCTGCTGCTGACTGGTCACATGGTAGCTCTGTGCCTCAGAACCAAGCCTTTTGGATTTAAGGCAGGAAACAGTAAAAGAGGTACTCTGTCATCCTGGCCAATAGTGATTTCCCACACTGAACTTTCAGCAGATAGACCTACGTGAGAGGGCACTCTCCATTTACTAAGCAGCAGTCTACAAGTCCGTGTGCATGCACTCCCTTGATGGGGCCCCTTGATTGGATGGGAAGGTCTAAGAGCGGGCCTTGAGTTTGGAGGGTTGTGCTTCTCTCCTAGAACAGAGGAAGGCCTCAATGACCATCTGCTGAAATGAACTGACTCCTTCCCTGGTCACTCATCTTTCCCTTCTTATCACTCCTCATGTTGTCTAGGTTGTCAGAATGTGCTCTTATGGCTTTGTGTTACTAGGAAGTCCTGAAGCTCATCTGCAACCTGCATAGAATGGGACAGGACCATTGGGGAAAGTGGCCCTGCCCCAGCACATCCCAGACGGTCTATCTGTCATACTCACATTGGGGAATAAGAATCAGGATCTATGATCCTGGTGGGGACAAAGCCCACTTCTCCTGAGAGCGCTGACTTCCCAATGAACCACTGAAGCCCAGGAATGACAAAGCCGATGATCTCAATGCTTTCTCCCTGGTGGAAATTCAGCTCGTCCTTTTCTTCCCTCTCATATTCCTTCCAGGCCTTACATTTTCCTCTGCCTGTGGGAAAACAGCACACAGGTCAACCAAATAAGGCAGAAACAGCTGAGCCACTCACTAGCTTCCAATGTAATATGAAATGAAGTGTTCCCAAGACTTTAGAACTTTAAGGACTAGTGAAAGTTCTCCCCCCTCTTCAAAAAAAAAAAGAAGAAAGAAATTGGCAGGAATGATCCAGGGTAACTGGCTTTTCATCTGGCCAATCTAGGAAATTCAAAAAAGGAAACATCATCTACTTTTACCATTGTTTTATAAAAGAAACTTAAACAAATGTAGGAAATATAATCTCAGAATACTAGGTATTTCTTAAAACAGAATAAAGGCAGCTTGTGTAAAACTAGAAAGCTCACTATATTGTCCTACTTTGTCTTATTTGCCATTGCCATGCAAACACTTCATCATGGTTAGCACAGATCTACAGACCAGGGTGAGGACCACCATAGGATCTCTCCATTTCTTTCTGGCTCCTTTGGCCATTATGATTGTCCAACTCCCTAGCTGTTGATTGTGTCTTCAAAATCAGAAGTTCACACTGCTTTGAGGGTTAATAGTATTTACCATGAGTTAAACACTTACAATGTGACAAAACTGTACTAAGTGATTTATAGATGTCACTTAGTTTAGTTCCCATGACAAACCTGAAGTTGGTTTTACAGTAACCTCATTTGCTATTGATGAAGTTGTGGCATAGTGAGGGCATATCACAAATAGGCCGAGGTCACACTGGTTTTAAGTTGTAGGGCTAGAATCTGAACCCAGAACATACTTTACAGCCCCATGTTCCTAACTACAAGACCATACTGCCTCAGATAGATAAAAATCTTGTTTATGGTCGATTATTGATTAGATCTACTGTCTGGATCTGATCATTCCCTCTGTATATTTTTAAGTGTTATTTGAGCTCAGAACTTTAAAAATTGCACTTTGTGCTAGGTGTGGTAAGGCAGCTCCAAGGATGAAGATGAAAACATTAAATTTCATTATCTAGTAGATATAAATATACTTACAGATATATGTGTATGTGTTTATGTATATATATGTGTGTGTGTGTGTATTTATGTGTGTATATGTATATATAAGTATGTGCATTGCATGCATGCTCAGCCAAGTCCAACTCTTTGTGACCCTATGGACTGTAGCCCACCAGGCTCCTCTATCCATGGGATTCTCCAGGCAAGAATATTGGAGTGGGCTGCCATTTCCTTCTCCAGGGAATCTTCCCAAACCAGGGACTGAACCACGTCTCTTGTGTCTCCTGCATTGGCAGGTGGATTATCTATCACTGAGCCACCTGAGAAGCCCATTTATACCCAAACATACATGGAGAGATTAACTAAAATGTATGCGTATATTTGAGCATTCTTTGGCATTGCCTTTCTTTGGGATTGCCATGATCTTTGTTTTCTGAATGTTGAGCTTCAAGCCAACCTTTTCACTCTCCTCTTTCACTTTCATCAAGAGGCTTTTGAGTTCCTCTTCACTTTCTGCCATAAGGGTAGTGTCATCTGCATATCTGAGATTATTGATATTTCTCCCAGCAATCTTGATTCCAGCTTGTGCTTCTTCCAGCCCAGCTTTCCTCATGATGTACTCTGCATAGAAGTTAAATAGGCAAGGTGACAATATACAGCCTTAACGTACTTCTTTTCCTATTTGGAACCAATCGGTTGTTCCATGTACAGTTCTGACTGTTGCTTCCTGACCTGCATACAGGTTTCTCAAGAGGCAGGTCAGGTGGTCTGGTATTCCCATCTCTTTAAGAATTTTCCACAGTTTATTGTGATCCACACAGTCAAAGGCTTTGGCATAGTCAATGAAGCAGCAATAGATGTTTTTCTGGAACTCTCTTGCTTTCTCCATGATCCAGCGGATGTTGGCAATTTGATCTCTGGTGCCTCTGCCCGCCGAAGAATTGATGCTTTTGAACTGTGGTGTTGGAGAAGACTCTTGAGAGTCCCTTGTACCGCAAGGAGATCCAACCAGTCCATTCTAAGGGAGATCGATCCTGGGTGTTCATTGGAAGGACTGATGCTAAAGCTGAAACTGCAGTACTTTGGCCACCTTATGCGACGAGTTGACTCACTGGAAAAGACTCTGATGCTGGGAAAGGTTGGGGGCGGGAGGAGAAGGGGACGACCGAGGATGAGATGGTTGGATGGCATCACCAACTCTGTGGACATGAGTTTGAGTGAACTCCGTGAGTTGGTGATGGATAGGGAGGCCTGGCATGCTGTGATTCATGGGGTCGCGGAGAGTCAGACACGACTGAGCGACTGAACTGAACTGATGCGTATATTTATGCACTTATATGTATGCATGTATTTCATTATTCAACAAATATTTACTGAGCACTCACCATGTGCCAAGCATTCTTAATCTTCCTAAGCACAAAATTCTAAAGGAAATTAGAAAACATTTTGACTAGAGATTGAAAGCAGGCAGCCTGCAGGCCACATCTGGCCTACATGGAGATTCTTTTTCACCCACATATCTTTAAAACCCTATGATCCCCACCATTTCCTAACATCATCTTCCATTCAGGCCCTCCATGCATCTGTGTGTTCTGCCTGTCCTTGGAGGCATTTATATCTACAGTATAGCCCTGATCTGAGACCTCTCACTTCACAAGCAAGGGAACCCATGTCTATGGATGGTACAACTGGCTTCCCCAAATGGAGTCAACAGCAGAGATGAGACAGTATTCACATCAACTGACTCCAAATCTATGGATAAAGTAGGAGGCAGAGCAATATTATCTCCCTACTAATACTGTCTTCAACTCAGCCATACCGATCTGATAGGAGCCTGTCCAATCCCTCTTCCTGGAAAGGCCACAGTTTCCTGGATAATTCTTTAGGAACCATCTGCCAATGGAAACACAGGGTTTGCAAACATGGATTTCAAAAAATTTGAAAAGTGAACAGAATAATTCATTAAAATAACAATGATGGTAATAATAAGTATTATTGTCATTTGGATTACTCTTATTTTAATAGTGGCAAACATCCACTCAGAACTTACTTTTTATCAAGCATTATGAAAAAGAGGGAAGCCTAACAGGCCTGGGGTATCTTCTAGCTCAGCAATTAGTTTTCCAGTTAAATAACTAACAAAGGATCCCACTCCATTCTACTGTCAGACTCTCTAACACACAGGGCCCATGGCCTGGAATCATGCTTATTGTCACTCTGCTGGAATTTATACTACCTCCCAGCAAAGATTCTCAGACTTTAGTATAAAAAACTTACCCTGATATTTAAGGGGAGCTTATATAAATTGAAGATTTTTGGATCCAACCCCAAGAAAGACTGAGAAAGACCAGGGGATATAAACTTGTAGTAAAATCCCCAAGTGACTCTGGTACAAATGGTCACCAGTCCCCACAAACACTGCATTGGAGACCAGGCAGTATATTTCTTCTTTGATGCAATGTCCATTTGAAATTTGGGGTTTTCTCCATTTCATCTAACTGTGCAAATCTTGACAGTTTTAATCTTGTTTTAAAAAAAACAAAAAAGATAAAAAGCATCCAGGTTTGTTCCCTCCCTGGCACCATGGATGTCCATATCTACAAATGTGCCTACTCTGTTCTGTGCAGACTTCAGTGAGCTCTGGGACCCTCTCCCAGGATTTGAGTGGTTACTCACTGGTGGAAAGGGAGAAGCAGGGGTTCCAAGGCTGACACTGGCACCAGGCCCCGCTGACCCGTCACCAAGGACACACCTTCCCACTCAGACTCGCCTTCAGCCATCTTCACCGATATTAACTCATTCTTGCAAAGTGTCAAATACTCCCCTTCCTTCTCAGCTGGCTGAGCCACAGAGCACATGGCTCTGCAGAAGAAATGACCTGTAGATAATGAGAAAAGCTCTTTCCAAGGAGTAGCAGGAAGTGAAAAGAAGTATCCACTATGTACATTTCCATCAGAGCCCAAATACTTTTATTTCTGAAAATAAAGTACACAGTCCAGGGAGAGATGCTATAGGAGGTCTTTGTAACCTCAGGAAATTGATACCAGGTTAAAAAATAAAAACCACTGAGAGGGAATTCACTTAAAATAGGCACCAAAAATTCCAAATAATTCTCAAGAATGAGGTTTAATTGGGACTTCACCTTGAGAAAAGATGAAGCAAAGTTAGTGAAAATATATTTAAGAGAACTTCAGTTATAATTGCAATCTCATGCTTAATCTTAAAATCAAAAAAGAATAAATTAAGTTGATTTGGGTGAACATAATTTCTCCAACTAAATTTCACAGTCGTACAGTATGAAAGTTTTTCTTTCATGATTGATTCATGTGACACAATCAAAATATTCTGCAGAAATCTGGCTCTTTCACTGTGTCTATTGAAAGGTTATTGCTGAACCACGAAAGACGCCAGGATTCTTGACCTCTGGAGGAGAAGAATTCAATCCAGGGCCAGAGACGAGGCTTTGGCCTCGTCTTTGCTCAGAGTTTTTGTGTAATAAAGTTTTATTAAAGTATAAAAGAGAAAGCTTCTGACACAGACATCAGAAGGGGGCAGAAAGAGTACCCCCCAGTCACTAATCTGACAGGATTAGTCAGAAGGTTTTCAGGAAGGAGAAACTGTCCTCAAGCAGGATACACTGTTGTTGTATAATCCCTAGTACAGAATTTAAACTGAGTTGTGTAATTGACTAAGACTAAGGAATAGAGACAAAAAAGTTTGTCCTTTCCTCCTCCTTGAGAATTCCAGACCCCTATCTCCACTTTGAGAGCCCCAGACCCCTATCTCCTCCTTGGGGACCCTGGACTTCTTATCAATCTGCCTAGGAATTGACTCTCTCACTATGATGTAATCAGTTGTTAACCAGTTGGTTGCAGCCTTGATCAGTCCTTCCTTATAAACAGATTGGTGGATGTTCCAAGAAGTTTTCCAGTATCACTTCCTTCAGTCTCATGAAATCATGCAAGTTCTGTAAGATCTGCAATTTTACTTTACAATCAAATTATATCACATGCTTGGAATAGTGGTTCTTAATCTTGGGTGCACATTAGAATAACCTGCAACTTTTGAAAAATATCAAAGCCTGACCCCCATCTCTGGAGATAAACTGACCCCAGTGAAGCCCTGACATGGGCATCTTCTTAAAACTTCTCAAGTGGTTCCAACATCAGACAATCAGTGAGACTGGCCAACACAGCTGTTCATGTGATACTGATGTTAAATTGAGATGCTTGAAATAATACTATAACAGGTGGGTTCGTTTGTGAATGTTTTCATGTTTGAATGGTTTCTGCCTCCCTCTGTATCCTGTTGCAAGGTCTCTGATAACAAATGTCCAGATAAGACCCTCATTCCCACCCCTGCACCATACTCACCTTCCTGGGTCAGGAGTCCCAGGTATATAGTTTCCAGGTGTTTATCATCTATTGACACGTGGATCTCTGTATCCTCAACCAGTCGGCAGTTGAGCCAGTATTTGTGGTCAAAAAGGAGATGCTCCAGACATGTAGATACATAGCCTAAGTCAAGCCCAACAGGATTCCTCAACAACATGATTCCTGCCATTAGCTGAGCATTAGGGTGAGTAATTTCCCACCAGAATTTCTCCCCCAGACTTTCATCCCTAACCTGACTACATTTAACTGGAATTAAAAGAGCACAGAGAGGTAGCTAGAAATTTTCTAAAACTAATTAGTTCTTCTCAGCATCTGTTGGGAAGTACAAATCATTTTTAAATCATGTTATTTTCAATATATTATGAGTCTCCATAAACACAGAATGAGATTATCAAACCAAACTACCTTTCTATAACATACCCATAGAGGAATCTCCAAGATTACAATGTTGACTCTGGGGGTTCCTTGTTCCCCCTTAAAGTTCTCCTGACCAAATCCAAATTCTAATATCCCTGATGATGCAGTAGTCAAGGAGACTCTCTATGATCCATAAGTGAGTCAGGATTTACTTTAACATTCCTCTGACCCTACCCTTACCTCATGCCCAGTAAGATCTCACTTGTTAAAACCAGACTAAAAACTATGCAAATTGCAAAACTGTAATGATAATGGATAGTATTTTAAACATTCCTATCAATTGAAATGATTTGTATTAAAATTTTGATTCTTCTCTAGACTTCCTTACTTTCTTAAGATGCAAAACCTGTCTTTTTCCATTCTGACTCTCCACTGTACTGATTTATGCCCTGTGTATCTTCTGTAACAGTGCCTATCATACTTTAATGTGCACAAAAATCACCTAGGACATTATTAAAATAGAGATGCTGGTTCAGTTGGTTTAGGGTGGGGCCTGTTGTTGTTGTTATTCATTTGCTAAGAATTCCATTTTTCTAACAAGCCCCACTTGATGCTGATGCTGCTAGTGAATGGAGCATATGTTGAATAGTAAGGATCTCTAATGGTCACAGAAGGAAATGGGTGGAATGGAGAGCAGAAAATCACTCTGACTACAAGAGAAGAATTTACGGCTTCTAGTGAAGAACCATCTTGACCCTCCTCCCCTACATGAAATCACTTCCTGCGGTTTGCATGGAGCCCAGCATTTACTAAGCCTAGCATTTAATAAGAGATGTAAAACATGCACATCAATTTAAGAGGCCTCTTCTTGCTTTGCTTGGTTTTGCTTCGCAATTGTAACTTCCCTATCATGAGTTACTCTCCATGGAGATTGTAGGTAAACTATTTCCCACCACACTGGTACTGGTGCTGTGCCCCAATATTCTTCTTTACCTTCTAGAAAACCCTGTATCCTGAGGTCCCTTTAGCAGACCTATCTTTCTTTGACTCTTCCAAAAACATGGAACATGGATCTGGAACTATTTTGAACAGCTATTTAGATCCTACCTAAGGCTGGTTTCTTTTTCTTTTTAACCATAAATTTTGAATCTATCTCTATTTTGAATTTTGTAGATGAACAATAGCTGTTGGGCAGTTTTAACTGATTATCTAATAATCTCTCCTTGAAACAAAGAAGTGCTGCATGTGACATTTCAGTGCAGTATCTGCTTTAGATTTAGTTCCAGGAAGTTTGTTATATTTCAATTAGAGCATCCAATTAGGCGCTATCTCTTTTAATTATCAGAGCCACACCAATTCCTTAATGTCAAGCTCTACAAAATGACTGATCTGAGACACAGGTGCTCCTTTACCTGCCTGCTCCATGTCATACCTAAGTTCAGGTAGGTGGAGAACTTCCAGATTTCCTCTATAGTCTTAAAGGTGATGAGGAACTGGGCTTTCTGGGACTGGATACCCACCAACCTGGCTGAGAGGTCCTGAGGAAAGAGAACAGTGAGTCAGTCTGGGATGACAGAAGTGTTCTGTGAACAAGTTCACGTATGACAACGTGATGTGTATGAACTTTTTTTGAGATATAATTGACATATAACATTGTATTAATTTTTAGTGCGCAATATAATGATTTAACATATGTATATATTGTGAAATGATGACCACAGTAAGTTTAGTTAACATCCACCACCTCATATAATTACAGATTCATTTTTTCTTGTGATGAGAACTTTTAAGATCTATTCTCTTAGTAACTTTCAAATATTCAATATAGTATTATTAACTATAGTCACCATGCTATATGTTACATCCCCAGCACTTATTTATAACTGGAAGCTTGTACTTTTTAACCCCTTTCACCAGTTCTGATGTAGATTTTTTACATCACCAGAAAAACAAAAAGGAAATAACCTAAATGTTCATTGATAGGACACTGGTTAAGATAAATTATGATTCATCCATTCAATGGATACATTATATATTATAAAATGATAAAATTATATATCCATAAGAAAGCTCTTTGTGAATTGATACAGGCTCCAAATGTACCCTCTGAATGAAAGAACAGCAGCAACAAAAAGAAACCAAAGTGTAGAACTGTGCACAGAAAATGTTATCTTTTGTGTTTAAAAAAACTACGTGTTAGAGGGTGAAGAATGCATCACAGAAGGCACCTTGGAAGTAAATTCAATTGTGAATCTCTGTTTAATAATTATTTTTATGAAACTAGCAAACATAAAAACTAAAACATACAAAAATAAAAAGTATCCATAACCCCTCCTCCTAGAGATATCAGTGTTAACAACTTTGTCTATGAACTTTGTACCTTTTATCCTGAACATGAGTTTCTATGTAACTATTTTTATATGAATAAAATCACATTACTAAGTTGTTTTGTAATAGTTTTTCACTAAACAACGTTTTATGAACCATTTCCCAAGTCATTAAATAATCTACATTATTTTTAATGGTTATATACACCATTGTCACATTAAGATAATTAATTCTTAATGATTTATTATTAGTAGTCATTTGAATTGTTTTAACTTTTAAACATCCTAAACAGTACTGTGATAAACATCCCATATCTAAATCCTTGCATGCATCCTTGATTGTTTTGACACAAGTAATTCCAAGAAGTATAATTGGGAATACACATTTTCAATCCTAAAATACAGGAGCCAAGCTACCCTCCAAAAGGCTGTACAATTTACACACAAGCAGAGCAAGAAGAGACCTGTAACTCTTACCCTCTCTTTTTAAATACTGAATAAAAAAGCCTGAATCACTGCCCAGACTTGGTTTTCCCCTAAAACATCTCTATTCTGTTTGTCCAAGCTTCTGGACTTGACTATAACAAGTTATGATCAGAAAGTCCCTCTCCCTCCAGGCCAGGTCCTACCTGAAAGATCAACCCCTGAAATCCTATCCTGAGAGGTTGATTTCATCAACCCCTGAAATCCAACCTTGAGAAAGAAGAGGACAGAAGGATCAAAGAAAAAGCCCCTACATCAGCAAAGTCAACTCTGAGATTCTCCAATCCCAGGCCCCAAGAGGCCTCAGCTCCTTGGGAGATGTGGATCCTGGTAGTCAGGGAAGAGGGTCCTTAGGAAAAATTGGTTTACAAGAAATTTATTACACACCAGACACTTCAGCAATAGTTTGATGAGCAATGCTTCATTTAACTTTCACAATAACCCTATGAAAAGAGGAGTTAACCCATTCCAAATACACATTTATCACATTTAACCATTTCTGAAATAAAAGAGGAAGTGTGACATCATAAATAATTGTCATCACTTATTTTCCTTCTAAAAACAATAAATTTATAATCAAATGGCATTTCTGATTTAATAGGAAATGGTATTATCCCTGTTTTATACTCAAGGATGCCAGAGCACAGACAGGGTAAGTTAAGGCAGCCATGACACCCAAACTGGAGTCAGATTCAACTGACTCCAAGTCCCAGCAGGCCATTTTGCACCACCAAACCCAGTTCTTACCCATGTCAAAAGTGACTGAAATTAAAAGAAACTCAATGGTGCCAGTTAGAAGCTAATCCCTCCAAGTTCCTGAATTCTGGAGATTTAAAAACAAAACCACGCTGCTATTTATAACATATCTACTATTTCTGGAGCACATCCTACCACCCAAGCACAACACCAAGCTCTCTACAGATACTATCTCCTTTACTTCTCCCAACAAACCAAACACTATCTTTTTTATTATAAGGCTGATTAAGAGAGTATGTTCCTCTTTTAAATTTGTATCAACTTCATACAGAGACTGTAAAATAACAAGAACATGCTAGTTTAATATGTAAAACAGTGTTCTCTTTCCCCCATCTCTTTTAACAACTTGCAGCAACTTTTAATATTTGTCTTTAATTCTCCTAGCAAGTATCACACCACCTTTATGGCAGAAAGTGAAGAAGAACTAAAGAGTGAGCCTCTTGATGAAAGTGAAAGAGGAGAGTGAAAAAGTTGGCTTAAAGCTCAACATTCAGAAAACTGAGATCATGGTATCTGGTCCCATCACTTCATGGCAAATAGATGGGGAAACAGTGGAAACAACGGCTGACTTTATTTTTCTGGGC
Source organism: Moschus berezovskii (assembly GCF_049115385.1). Lineage (NCBI taxonomy): Eukaryota > Metazoa > Chordata > Mammalia > Artiodactyla > Moschidae > Moschus > Moschus berezovskii. Next base: position 51,154,550 of record NC_142467.1, on the reverse strand, counting down.
TCCAAAATCACTGCAGATGGTGATTGCAGCCATGAAATTAAAAGACGCTTACTCCTTGGAAGGAAAATTATGACCAACCTAGACACCATATTAAAAAGCAGAGACATGACTTTGTCAACAAAGGTCCATCTAGTCAAGGCTATGGTTTTTCCAGTGGTCGTGTATGGATGTGAGGGTTGGACTATAAAGAAAGCTGAGCACCAAAGAATTGATGCTTTTGAACTATGGTGTTGGAGAAGACTCTTGAGAGTCCCTTGGACTGCAAGGAGATCCAACCAGTCCATCCTAAAGGAGACCAGTCCTGGGTGTTCATTGGAAGGACTGATATTGAAGCTGAAACTCCAATACTTTGGCCACCTGATGTGAAGAGCTGACTCGTTTGGAAAAACCCTGATGCTGGCAAAGATTGAGGGCAGGAGGAGAAGGGGACGACAGAGGATAAGATGGTTGGATGGCATCACTGACTCGATGGACATGAGTTTGGGTAGACTCCAGGAGTTGGTGATGGACAGGGAGGCCTGGCGTGCTGTGATTCATGGGGTCGCAGAGTTGGACACGACTGAGCGACTGAACTGACTGACTGAAGTACCCCGTAAAATATAAATAATTTAATTATACCCTCCTTCCTTGGTCTAGAACTTGAAGATACTATCTACCTACTATGAAAGATGAGAAATTGGTTTATCTTACTGTCTTTTCCTCCTCTCATTCTAAATTTTGTAGCTATTAATTTTTGATTGGTAACTTTGGCATTTAAAAAAAGTACACTTAGAGGTTACCAGTGACTGAGGAAAGGGGATAGAGGAGAGTTACTGTTTAGTGGGTACAGTGTTTTAGTTCAGGATGATGAGAAATTCCGGAATGGATAGTGGTGACGGTTGCACAATAATATAAATGTAATAAATATCACTGATGTGTACAGTAAAAATCATTAAAACTGAAAATGTTATGTTATGTATATTTTATCACAATTTTTAAGAGTCAAATTCACAACATTTTTTAAAAAGTATACTTTATATTAAGAGAAGCGAAAAGCAAAGGAGGAAAGGAAAGATATAAGCATCTGAATGCAGAGTTCCTAAGAATAGCAAGGAGAGATAAGAAAGCCTTCTTCAGCGATCAATGCAAAGAAATAGAGGAAAACAACAGAATAGGAAAAACAAGAGATTTTTTCAAGAAAATTAAAGATATCAAGGGAACATTTCATGCAAAGATGGGCTCGATAAAGGACAGAAATGGTATGGACCTAACAGAAGCAGAAGATATTAAGAAGAGGTGGCAAGAATACACAGAAGAACTGTACAAAAAAGATCTTCATGACGAAGATAAACACGATGGCGTGATCACTCACCTGGAACCAGACATCTTGGAATGTGAAGTCAAGTGGGCCTTAGAGAGCATCACTACGAACAAAGCTAGTGGAGGTGATGGAATTCTAATTGAACTATTTCAAATCCTGAAAGATGATGCTGTGAAAGTGCTGCGCTCAATATGCCAGCAAATTTGGAAAACTCAGCAATGGCCACAGGACTGGAAAAGGTCAGTCTTCATTCCAATCCCAAAGAAAGGGAATGCCAAAGAATGCTCAAACTACCGCACAATTGTGCTCATCTCACACGCTAGGAAAGTCATGCTCAAAATTCTCCAAGCTAGACTTCAGCAATATGTGAATCGTGAACTTCCAGATGTTCAAGCAGGTTTTAGAAAAGGCAGAGGCACCAGAGATCAAATTGCCAACATCCGCTGGATCATGGAGAAAGCAAGAGAGTTCCAGAAAAACATCTACTATGCCAAAGCCTTTGACTGTGTGGATAACAATAAACTGTGGAACATTCTGAAAGAGATGGGAATCCCAGACCACCTGACCTGCCTCTTGAGAAACCTGTATGCAGGTCAGGAAGCAACAGTTAGAACTGGACATGGAACAACAGACTGGTTCCAAATAGGAAAAGGAGTACGTCAAGGTTGTATATTGTCACCCTGCTTATTTAACTTCTATGCAGAGTACCTCATGAGGAATGCTGGGCTGGAAGAAGCACAAGCTGGAATCAAGATTTCAGGGAGAAATATCAATAACCTCAGATATGCAGATGACACCACCCTTATGGCAGAAAGTGAAGAGGAACTCAAAGGCCTCTTGATGAAAGTGAAAGAGGAGAGTGAAAAGGTTGGCTTGAAGCTCAACATTCAGAAAACAAAGATCATGGCATCTGGTCCCATCACTTCATGGGAAATAGATGGGGAAATAGTGGAAACAGTGTCAGACTTTATATTTTTGGGCTCCAAAATCACTTTGGATGCTGATTGAAGCCATGAAATTAAAAGACGCTTGCTCCTTGGAAGGAAAGTTATGACCAGCCTAGATAGCATATTAAAAAGCAGAGACATTACTTTGCCAACCAAGGGCTGTCTAGTCAAGGTTATGGTTTTTCCTGTGGTCATGTATGGGTGTGAGAGTTGGGCTGAAGTAAGCTGATCGCCGAAGAATTGATGCTTTTGAACTGTGGTGCTGGAGAAGACTCTTGAGAGTCCCTTGGACTGCAAGGAAATCCAACCAGTCCATTCTAAAAGAGATCAATCCTGGGTGTTCACTGGAAGGACTTATGCTAAAGCTGAAACTCCAATACTTTGGCCACCTCATGCAACGAGTTGACTCACTGGAAAAGTGTCTGATGCTAGGAGGGACTAGGGGTAGGAGGAGACGAGGACGGCAGAGAATGAGATGGCTGGATGGCATCACCGACTCGATGGACATGAGTTTGAGTGAACTCCGGGAGTTGGTGATGGACAGGGAGGCCTGGTGTGCTGTGGTTCATGGGGTCGCAAAGAGTCGACACGACTGAGCGACTGAACTATCTAACTAACTTTATAATATAATGATTCCCATTCTACAGAAGTATGCAGAAGATCAAAAATTAATAGATTTAAAATGAAGCTTTCTCTGACTCTGATTCCAAGGGTTGACCAATTCCTGCTGAGCAGAGAACCTACACATTATTGTGCATTCATTAGAAGTTTTCTTGAGGGACTTTGTTCCTGGCGCTGTCCTAGGTTCTGGGGAGAGTGTAGGTAGTGGAAGGACAAAAGATGAGGTTGCACTGCTCCCAGAAGCTCACCTTAAACAATGCACGCACCTCCTGGTCCTCATTCTCCAGCACCCAGAGCCGCCTCCTGGCTGTTTCCTGCAAGGGGCCATTTACACACTTTCTGGAGCGGCTCTTCACACTGAAGGAAAGTGTCAGATCTTAAAGAGAACAGAGTGAGAAAGATCAGGATGGAAATGCAGTAACAGGGAAGAAAGATTTAGATAACCCCCAATGATTCCCACATCCATTCCCTAAAGTGGTGGTCTCATCAATTAGAGATTGTTAACAGACCACCTGACCTACCTCTTGAGAAACCTATATGCAGGTCAGGAAACAACAGTTAGAACTGGACATGGAACAACAGACTGGTTCCAAATAGGAAAAGGAGTACACCAAGGCTGTATATTGTCACCCTGCTTATTTAACTTACATGCAGAGTACATCAGGAGAAATGCTAGGCTGGAGGAAGCACAAGCTGGGATAAAGATTGCCTGGAGAAATATCAATAACCTCAGATATGCAGATGACACCACCCTTATGGCAGAAAGTGAAGAAGAACTAAAGAGTCTCTTGATGAAAGTGAAAGAGGAGAGTGAAGAAGTTGGCTTAAAACTCAACATTCAGAAAACAAAGATCATGGCATCTGGTCCCATCACTTCATGGCAAATAAATGGGGAAACAGTGGAAACAATGGCTGACTATATTTTTCTGGGCTCCAAAATCACTGCAGATGGTGATTGCAGCCATGAAATTAAAAGACGCTTACTCCTTGGAAGTAAAGTTATGACCAACCTAGATACCATATTAAAAAGCAGAGACATGACTTTGTCAACAAAGGTCCATCTAGTCAAGGCTATGGTTTTTCCAGTGGTCGTGTATGGATGTGAGGGTTGGACTATAGAGAAAGCTGAGCGCCAAAGAATTGATGCTTTTGAACTGTGGTGTTGGAGAAGACTCTTGAGAGTCCCTTGGACTGCAAGGAGATCCAACCAGTCCATCCTAAAGGAGACCAGTCCTGGGTGTTCATTGGAAGGACTGATATTGAAGCTGAAACTCCAATACTTTGGCCACCTCATCCGAAGAGCTGACTCATTTGAAAAGACCTTGATGCTGGGAAAGATTGAGGGGAGGAGGAGAAGGGGACGACAGAGGATGAGATGGTTGGATGGCATCACCAACTCGATGGACATGGGTTTGGGTGGGCTCTGGGAGTTGGTGATGGACAGGGAGGCCTGGCGTGCGGCGGTTCATGGGGTTGCAAAGAGTAAGATACAACTGAGCGACTGAACTGAACTGAACTGAGGTAATTGTTAAGTAATCTTAACAATTCTCTGAGCACATTCTTGAAACTTCTCCCCCCTCAAAAAAAAAAAAAAATGCTGAAGCCCAGAATGTTCTAGAATCTCAGGAACTGCTACAGTTGGGTTGGTTACTTCTGTTTGTACAGGGTATCTTCCTAGCTGCCTGGCCCTGAGGGAACAGTACCACACAGAACCAGCTAAAACATATATTTCCTCCTGTGGATAATTTGTGAAAGTTTCCAAATAATATGAAATTTATCCATATTTATGGACAAGCATTTATATGTCAGATTTATGACATGTAATAAATATCATGTACTTTATGCATTACACATTGCTGTTGTTGTGTCTGACTCTTTTGCAACTCCATGGAGTAGCACCAGCCTCCTGTAGCCCACCAGGCTCCTCTGTCCATGGCATTTCCCAGGCAAGAGTACTGGAATGCGCTGCCATTTCCTTCTCCAGAGGATCTTCCCAACCCAAGGATTGAACCCACATCTCTTGCATTGCAAGCTGATTCTTTACCACTAAGTCACCAGGGAAGCCCATGCATTATACTTACACACATATATTTCCTCTAACATGCTTCTTTCTGATAATGCATTTATTGTCTGTCAGAGTAGATGGTTAAAATATTATAGCCTATCTTTAATATCTTCAAAATGCACATTCATTCAAACCAACACTCTGAACAGAAGCTGTTTTAGGTGTAGGATATAGTGGGAACAAAATAAACATGGTCCTGCTCTCATAGAGCTTGTGTTCTTGGAAAGTAACCAATTCCATGCACACAATAATTTCAGGTGGAGAAAAGGGGTATGAGTAAAACAATGTTAATAGGGTAAAGAGACAGAGTGATGGAGCTGTTGGAGAGTGGATAGTGCTGTCATGAAAGGCAACACTGAGGAGGTTCATCATTATAACTGCACTTTGCCATGTGTCTTCTTTGGACAATAAGTAGCAATCCCATTAATAATTTTCAAACACAATGAACCATGAAGGCATCAACTGGATAAGCACAGAGGTTTGTCTTCTAGACTTAACTTGCCAGGGCTTCTGCAAATTCCTCAACACATTAAAAATAGCCCTTGTCATGTTTGCCTGAGCACACAGGCAGCCTGAACTTCTATCTTTAAAAAGGCTTGTCTCTAACACAGAAGTTGCAGAAATGCTGTGGCTGCAGGCCAGCTCCGACATAATACCTACTGACCTGACATCGGTGAGAGCTTCAGGTGAATGTTTACTCCACTCCGCTCCTCCCTGGCCTGTGTTCTAATCTCATGCAAGTCCTCCATCTTCAGCAGTCCAGGTCCAATGTTCTGTTAGCCTCACTGAACACTGATCTCTGGGAGGAGGTAAAGCCCAGGGAGGAGGAGTCACACAGACCTGGGCTCAAGGCTTGGCTCTGCCTTTGTTAACTGTGCCACCCTGAGCAGTTAATTACTCCTCTACACTTGACTTTTCTCATTAGCTGAAGAGCTTTTATAGTACAATCCCACAGAATTTTTAAGAGGCTTACTAAATGAGATTATGTTCATAAAGCATTCTGTTCAGTGTTGGGTGCATACTAAACATTCAATAAACGCATTAAGCATTAGCTGTTGTCCGTCACAAACCCCCATCCCTACCCCAGTTCTCCAGCAGTTTCTGCTCTCTGCCCTCATCATGTTACACTGTAATTAACCTTGACGCTAACTGATTCTGTGATTTCTTTTCACTAAACGTCTTGTCCTTCCAAAGCCTGATCCAAACTCCTCTCCAGAATCTCCCCCAGAAAATCTCCTGATAAGTGATGGCCCCTTCAAAGTGAATCTCCTTGCCAGGCACTTGAGTTCATGGTTATGGAACTCAAAAGACCTTGATTTAAACAAGCAGACTGCTTTTGGATCTCAACCGGTGAGAGCTGATACTCAGAGCAACACCTCCACGCCAATGTGGGATCCTACATTATCCACTGAGGACAAGGGAATAAATCAAGTTCACTCTACTTTTAGTGCAAAGTACATTTTGTCACTTTTTAATCCTTCTGAAAACTAGTGGTTTAATCATGATAATGTATCTGATTGACTGTCTGTGACTCTTCCTCATGAAGAAGAGGTTGGCAGTTGGAGCTGAGTCTCCCCTTCCCACACTATGATCTTCTTGGAAACAGCATCATGGCAGAAAATTCTGAAAGATGGACAAGTTCTGGCTCAGGAGGTGAAGTTTCACCTACATGTACCCTTTGTTCACTTGCCTTCATTCACTGATAGGATAAAATGCTGACTCCACTGTGTTCATGAAACAACAGATGGTTGGCAATTCAGCTTTTTCAGAGATGGCACAAGCTGACAGACAGATAAGCAGATTGACACAACAGCAAAAAAATAGAGGACAAGGTGTTTTTCATAGTCAACAAAGAAGTCTGACAGAATTTAAAATGGGGAAAAGAAAGAATGTGGCATGACATTATACACTATCTGTTTACATAGTACATATCCTTTAAAACATTCATACTGCAGATCTTTTTTCACAAATCTTGATTTTGTATGCTGTAAAGAAGTGCATGTTTGGGAGACAACAGGGCATCATAGTTACAAACAAGGACCAGGGATTGAATCCCTTTCTCCTCCTGTATTAACTGTGTGGCACTGGGGAACTTACCCCATTCTGTGAGTCTCTGTTTGCCTCCTTTGAAAGGCAGAATGTGGTGCCACCTCCTAGAAGTGAGTATGTGAGAATGAGAAGTAGATGCAGGCATGACTTAGCATGTGCTTGGTATGTGATTTGCCATTAAAAATGGTCCTTGTTACTGGATAATAGAAACTGGGTTTTTCCCAGGTTTACCCTCAGAATTTCCAGTACAAGGTTCAGCTCAGGTGTACCTCTCTCTCTAAGGATGGTTCTCTTTGCCAGTTTCATTAAAGTCTCTTAAGGATAACATTGTGAAAAATATGTATTAAGAAAAAGATTTTTTCTACTTTAATTTCAAAATCTTTTTTTTCCTTCTGAAAGAATCATACAGACACCCTTCTGCTCAACCAATCTCATCCCACATACTCAACCCTTTATTCCCTTACGTATTTAATAACCTCTGTATAAGGTGGTATACAGAAGACAAATAAGACTTCCATGAACTTATTCAATCATTCATTTATTTATTTACCAAATATTTTCTGAGCACCAATTACATATGTACAAACAACTCTTTTAGGTACTATGTAGAATACTTAATTATTCAAAAAATTGCACCTGCCCTTCAGCACCTTAAAATCTATTTGGTGATATATACTTTATTTAATACAGCAAATATGTATAGAGTTCCTAATATATACCAGATTGTGAAAAGCTTTCAGAGTCAGCTGAGATGGTTTAGCTTTAATCACACAGGCAATGGACAGCACTGGAAGGTTTGTGGGCATGTGAATATCATAGTCATTACAAAGATGTATTTAATGGTGGTGCCTAGGAAGGATCAGAGGGAGGGAACTTGTAGACAAGACTGATAAGGGGGTTATTGTAACATTCTACATGAAAAATATTTTTAAATAAGTTTTGTCTTTGGGGTTTAGATACCTGGAATCATGTTCTGTGGCAGGAAACATTTTTCCTTGTTTTCAGATGAGGATATAAATTCACTCGATATGGTTGGATCCTTGGAAGAAGTGTCTTTACCTGGAGGAGATCAAATGAAAGATCATTTGTGAGAGTGTGAGAAAGCCATAAGCAAGGGTTACAAGTTTTTGTCACGCAATCATTCTTTTATCCAGGTTGGTGGTCCAGAAGAATTCTAATTATTATCACTTTTGCCTTAGAATTATTTAGTTCTCAGCTAAAGCATGCTATCTCAGTGCTACAGCAGCCTGGGTATCTCCACTATATTTTAAAAAGGGGAAAAAACAAACAGATTTCCCACCTACAGGTCAGAGTGAGTCCTATGGCTTATGTGTTCAATATATGCTGGGCCTTCAAGGTCATAATAAACCTGACTACAGCAAGGTGGATAATGGAAATGCTGGAGCAGAGCAATTGAGAATAACATCCTGAGGGAGGTGACTGGGGCATGGTTGTAATGGCCCTGAAACCTATGATTGGCCCCAAACTATCCTTCTGTCTGCCCACTTTACAGACTTCTGTATGGCAGGGGTCCTCAATCTCTAGGATCTAATGCCTACAGATCTGAGGTGGAGTTGATGTAATAATAATAGAAATAAAGTGCACAATAAATGTAATATGCTGGAATCATCCCAAAACCATTTCCCACCCCCAGTCACTGACGAAAACTGTCTTCCACAAAACCAGTCCTTAGTGCCAAAAGGGTTGGGGACCGTTGCTATATGGGATTTCTTTCCTCCCCAGCTCACTATGATGTCCCTATCTTTGCAGCTGTAAGACTGGAGTGAAAAACAGAAGTTCATAGCACATACTAGGGTTAAGAAGGAGGCTATTTTGATGACACAGAGTTGAAAAGAGAAGAAAATTGCAGTTATAAAGCACAAGGCAGTAGATTAAAAAAAAGAACAGAAGGGAAATTTGCAAGTATTGACATGGAATGTGGGCCTCTTTCATGGTATCTTCAAAATACAACAAAAGAACTCAAGTTCTTAACCCATTGTTGTTGGTTGCTCTGTTCTTTTGAACATGACACTGCTCAAGGACTCTACCATGGGGTCAGAATATTGTAAGCAAAACCTGATACTGGAAATAAGGGTTAGGAATCTTGGCTCAGCTACTAATTGTCAGTCAGTCATCTAATCCGTCCAACTTCTTCATTTGTAAAATGCTGGTGGATCAAAGTCAAGCAGATCTACTAGGTTTGCATTCTGGACCTGTGCTTCTCCTGAAGCACAGGCAGTCCAAGAATGATAAGGAATGAAGTAATCATGCACCATCCAATCATGGCTGGTTAACCTTGAACCCAAATCCTCATATTGCTGCCAGAATTCTGCCTTCTTCCATGGCTGTTCAGTGGGATTTTGAAACCCAAGCTGAGGATCTTCCATTTTTTCATAGCAGGAACAGTTAGCACTTTTTTAGGGCAATGAACAGGGAGAATGAAATGAATTTAGGCTTGAATATGCCAAAGGAGGGGTCATTAGCTTACAGATTTTCATGTAGCAATCTTGTTAGTGCTGAAATTAGGCAGTTTACCTGTAAGCTAGCAGTAATGAGCTATAGTCTACCAGGATCATTTTGTAGTTCTGCCCCCAGGAACCAAAGTAACTGCAGCAGAAAAGGTTCTGGCTTGAGAATCATGAGATATGAGTTTGCACAAATCAGATTCTCCCATACATTGGTTAAGTGACACTAGTCAGGATATTTCATCTGTCCATTTTTTTCAGATTTCACTTTTCCCAATTATAGGTGAAGTCTTGACCTGATTGCTTTTCAACCCTGTCTGCCTATTCAAGTCACCCAAGTGGCTTTTGAAAAAAGCAGTGACTTTTTTAAAAACCCTGCCGAGTTTTGCTGGAAGATGGCGGGGGAATAGGACGGGGTGACCACTTTCTCCCTGACAAAATCAGCAAAAGAACATTTGAACGCTGAGTAAATCCCACAAAACAACTTCTGAATACCGGCAATGGACATCAGGCACCCAGAAAAGCAGCCCATTGTCTTCGAAAGGAGGTAGGAAATAGTATAAAAGATAAAAAGAGAGACAAAAGAGGCAGGGACGGAGCTTCGTCCTGGGAAGGGAGGCCTAAACAAAAAAGAGAGAGAGAGAGGTTTCCAAACACCTGGCAACACTCATGGGCAAGTCTGTGGCGAGCCTTGAAACCTCAGAGGGCCACATAACCGGGAGAAAAAATAAATAATTAAAACCCACAGACTAAGTGCCCAGAGGAAACTCTCAGCAGAGAAGCGGCACAGACACCCGCACCCCCCACTAGCAAGCGGGGGCCGGGCAGCGAGGCACAGCGGCAGCGCTTAGAGAAAGGACCAGGCCTGAATGCCCCAAGGGCAATCTGAGAGCACTAACGGGAGATAGCTAAGCAGACTGTGCAGCTAAAAGGCGAAAAGCCGGCGAAAAGGCAAAAAGCTGGCGAAAAGGCGAAAAGCCCCAACCTAAGAATCCGCCAGCCCAGCCCCGCTCACAAAACAAAGGACTGAGCAGAGCTAGCCGGCTGTGGTTGGCCCATCCCCCAGCCCCCGCTGGGACAGGCAGGGAAGGGCGGCCAACGCCAGAAGGGGCAACCACGGCCCCAGAGAGGCTTCCCATACCAAGCTGCAGGCAGGCTTCATAGCTAACCAAGACTTCTTGGGTTCCAGCCGGTCGATGGCCGCCTGAGAAGCTGCACCAGTTGTACACCCAGAAAACCGAGCAGCAGGGACCAGGGAGGCGATAAGTCGCAGCAACAGCGCTTGCCAAACGCCTGGTCACCTGAGCTGCTCGGACCGGGGAAGGCACAAAACGCAGGCCCAACCAAGTCTGCGCTTTTGTGGAGTACCTGAGTACCTGAACCTGAGCCGATCAGACAGACCTGGGAAGTGCATGCAACACAGCAGCAGCCGCGGACAGCTCCAGGCAGAGCAACCTACAGTCTGAGCAGCATAAACAGGGAAAGCACACACGCCACCAGCGGGAGCAATCCCAGTGTAGCCAAGACACTGCGAGCACTCCCCACAGACGCCAATGATATTTGTTAGCAGCGTTCCTCCCTCCCCACAGCAGGACTGAACAGGTGAGCCAAAAAAGAAGTGTCCACCACCGCCCCCTGGTGTCAGGACGGAAATTAGACACTGAAGAGACCAGCAAACAGAAGAGCTTTAATAGAAGGAACTGCCTTGGAAATAACAGATGGAGAAGTCTTGAGCCTACTGTAAGAATAAGACTGAAAACCAGAGGCAGAGGCTTAAGTCCAAATCCTGAGAACACCAGAGATCTCCTGTTCCAGGGAACATTAATTGATAGGTGCTCATCAAATGCCTCCATACATACACTGAAACCAGGCACCACCCAAGGGTCAACAAGTTTCAGTGAAAGACATACCATGCAAATTCTCCAGCAACACAGGAGAATAGCCCTGAGCTTCAATATACAGGCTGCCCAAAGCCACTCCAAACCCACTGACATCTCAAACTCATTACTGGACAATTCATTGCACTCCAGAGAGAAGAAATCCAGCTCCACCCACCAGAACACCGACACAAGCTTCCCTAACCAGGGAACTTTGACAAGTCACCCGTCCAACCCCACACACAGTGAGTAACTACATAATAAAGAGAACTCCACAAACTGCCAGAAGACGGAAAGGCCACCCCAAGTACAGCAATATAAGCAAGATGAAGAGGCAGAGAAATACCCAGCAAGTAAAGGAATAGGATAAATGACCACCAACACAAACAAAAGAGGAAGATAAAGGGAACCTACCCGATAAAGAATTTTGAATTTTAATTGTGAAAATGATTCAAAATCTGGAAAGCAAAATGGAGTTACAGATAAATAAACTGGATAAAAGGATTGAGAAGATGCAAGAAATGTTTAATAAGGAATTAGAGGAAATAAAAAAGAGTCAATATACAATGAATAATGCAATAGATGAGATCAGAAACACTCTCGAGGGAACAAACAGTAGAATAACGGAGGCAGAAGACAGGATAAGCGAGCTAGAAGATAGAATTGTAGAAATAAATGAAACAGAGACAGAAAAAGAAAAACGAATTAAAAGAAATGAGGACAATATTAGAGACCTCTGGGACAATGTTAAATGCCCTAACATTCGAATCATAGGAGTCCCAGAAGAAGAAGACAAAAAGAAAGACCATGAGAGAATACTTGAGGTGATAATAGTTGAACATTTCCCTAAAATGGGGAAGGAAATAATCACCCAAGTCCAAGAAACCCAGAGTGTCCCCAAAAGGATAAACCCAAGGTGAAATACTCCAAGACACATATTAATCAAATTAACAAAGATCAAACACAAAGAACAATATTAAAAGCAGCAAGGGGAAAGCAACAAATAACACACAAGGGGATTCCCATAAGGATAACAGCTGATCTTTCAACAGAAACTCTTCAGGCCAGGAGGGAATGGCAAGACATACTTAAAGTGATGAAAGAACGTAACCTACAGCCCAGATTACTATACCCAGCAAGGATCTCATTCAAATATGAAGGAGAAACCAAAAGCTTTACAGACAAGCAAAAGCTGAGAGAATTCAGCATCACCAAACCAGCTCTCCAACAAATACTAAAGGATCTTCTCTAGACAGGAAACACAGAAAGGGTATATAAACTCGAACCCAAAACAATAAAGAAAATGGCAATGGGATCATACTTATCAATAATCTCCTTAAACGTAAATGGGTTGAATGCCCCAACCAAAAGACAAAGGCTGGCTGAATGGATACAAAAACAAGACCCCCATATATGTTGTCTACAAGAGACCCACCTCAAAACGAGGGACACATACAGACTGAAAGTGAAGGGCTGGAAAAAGATATTCCATGCAAATAGAGACCAAAAGAAAGCAGGAGTAGCAATACTCATATCGGATAAAATAGATTTTAAAACAAAGGCTGTGAAAAGAGACAAAGAAGGAAACTACATAATGATCAAAGGATCAATCCAAGAAGAAGATATAACAATTATAAATATTTATGCACCCAAAATAGGAGCACTGCAATATGTAAGACAATTACTAACAAGTATGAAAGGGGAAATTAACAACAATGCAATAATAGTGGGAGACTTTAATACCCCACTCACACCTATGGATAGATCAACTAAACAGAAAATTAACAAGGGCACACAAACTTTAAATAATACAATAGACCAGTTAGACCTAATAGATCTCTATAGGACATTTCACCCCAAAACAATGAATTTCACCTTTTTCTCAAGTGCACACGGAACCTTTTCCAGGATAGATCACATCCTGGGCCATAAATCTAGCCTTGGTAAATTCAAAAAAATTGAAATCATTCCAAGCATCTTTTCTGACCACAATGCAGTAAGATTAGATCTCAATTACAGGAGAAAAACTATTAAAAATGCCAACATATGGAGGCTGAACAACACGCTGCTGAATAATGAACAAATCATAGAAGAAATCAAAATATGCATAGAAATGAATGAAAATGAAAACACAACAACCCAAAACCTCTGGGACATTGTAAAAGCAGTGCCAAGGGGAAGGTTCATAGCAATACAGGCGCACCTCAAGAAAAAAGAAAAAAGTCAACTAAATAACCTAACTCTACATCTAAAGAAACTAGAAAAGGAAGAAATGAAGAACCCCAGGGTTAGTAGAAGGAAAGAAATCATAAAAATTAGGGCAGAGAGCAAGACGGCATGGCTAGCCTGAGTCTTGCAGCCAGTGAGTTATGAGACAGAAAAGGTAGAGAAGGAAACAGTGCTAAGGGCCCAGCTACTGAGCCTGTGTCCCTTCCTTCTCTTTCGCCAGCGAGTCTCCAGCCTCAGGGGCTGCTGTGAAGAAGATGTTGCTGAACCACTGGGCTGAGGAGCTGTGCACGAGGCGCTCAGGCACGCCCCCTGCTCTGCACCAGCACTGGGGCTCTGTATGTGCTCCATTTGTGCTGACCAGTCTCAGCCCAGGTAAGCAGCTTCAGGGGTCAGCAAGCCACGTCTGGGGAGTGTGAGAAGAACTGAGCTCCCATCCAGTGGTAGGCTTGTCCAGCAGCCACAGGGAGGGACTGGAAGAATCCATGTGGCCCAAAGCAAACAAAGCTAGGGGTTTATCCTGAGTTTTAACTTGAGAAGACAATAGACCTTTTATAGATCAGTCACCCAAGAGAGAAGGTCCAGAAGAAGGAGTGGATTCAGTGCGGTTTCCTTCTGCTCTTCTTTGGGATTCGTGCAACTTGTATCACCCAGCAGCATCCAGCGGTCCCCACAACTGAGAAGTAGGCCTCAGCTATTATTTCTTCTCAAGCTTCTTGATACTGAAAGAATCCTTCAAAAAGATTCAAGGCCAGACGCGAGAGACGCCCGGCTCCCGGCGGCGCAGACGCGAGAGACGCCCGGCTCCCGGCGGCGCAGACGCGAGAGACGCCCGGCTCCCGGCGGCGCAGACGCGAGAGACGCCCGGCTCCCGGCGCAACCGACCACGTGCAGAATCGTGACTGAGAGGAGCTGCCCCGCGCCCAGGGTTAGGGCGGTGGCCGAGAGGAACTGTACCACGTCCAGGAGGCGGTGGCTGCTTGGGCACCGGAGGGCCGAGAGGAGCTGATCCACATTCAAAGCAGGAGGGGCGGCCTTGAGGAGATACCCCTCGTCCAAGGTAAGGTACAGCGGCTGCGCCTTGCTGGAGCAGCTGGGAAGAGATACTCCAAGACCAAGTGGAATATAAGAATCCAGTGTTCTGGGGAGGAAGGAATAAGACGGCGAGACCACTTTCTTCCCCACAAATTCATCAAAAGAACATTTGAACGTGGAGTAAAGTCCACAAAACAACTTCTGAATACTGGCAGAGGACATCAGGCTCCCAGAAAAGCAGCCCATTGTCTTCTAAAGGAAAGAGAAGAAATCCAGCTCCACCCACCAGAACACTGACACATGCTTCCCTAACCAGGGAACCCGGACAAGTCACCTGTCCAACCCCACACACAGCAAAGAAACTACATAATAAAGAGAACTCCACAAACTGCAAGAAGAGGGAAAGGACACCCCAAGCAAAGCAATATAAGCAAGATGAAGAGGCAGAGAAATACCCAGCAAGTAAAGGAACAAGATAATTGCCCACTAACACAAACAAAAGAAGATGATATAGGGAATCTACCTGATAAAGAATTTCGAATTTTGATGGTGAAAATGATTCAAAATCTTGAAAGTAAAATGGAGTTACAGATAAATAACCTGGAGAAAAGGATTGAGAAGATGGAAGAAAGATTTAATAAGGACTTAGAAGAAATAAAAAAGAGTCAATATACAATGAATAATGCAATAGATGAGATCAGAAACACTCTGGAGGGAACAAACAGTAGAATAACAGAGGCAGAAGACAGGATAAGCGAACTAGAAGATAGAATTGTAGAAATAAATGAAACAGAGACAGAAAAAGAAAAACGAATTAAAAGAAATGAGGACAATATTAGAGACCTCTGGGACAATGTTAAACGCTCCAACATTCGAATCATAGGAGTCCCAGAAGAAGACAAAAAGAAAGACCATAAGAGAATACTTGAGGAGATAATAGTTGAAAACTTCCCTAAAATAGGGAAAGAAATAATCACCCAAGTCCAAGAAATCCAGAGAGTCCCCAACAGGATAAACCCAAGGCGAAATACTCCAAGACACATATTAATCAAATTAACAAAGATCAAACACAAAGAACAAATATTAAAAGCAGCAAGGGAAAAGCAGCAAATAACACTCAAGGGGATTCCCATAAGGATAACAGCTGATCTTTCAACAGAAACTCTTCAGGCCAGAAGGGAGTGGCAAGATATACTTAAAGTGATGAAAGAAAATAACCTACAGCCCAGATTACTATACCCAGCAAGGATCTCATTCAAATATGAAGGAGAAATCAAAACCTTTACAGACAAGCAAAAGCTGAGGGAATTCAGCATCACCAAACCAGCTCTCCAACGAATGCTAAAGGATCTTCTCTAGACAGGAATCACAGAAAGAGTGTATAAACTTGAACCCAAAGCAATAAAGAAAATGGCTACGGGATCGTACTTTTCAATAATTACCTTAAACGTAAATGGGTTGAATGCCCCAACCAAAAGACAAAGGCTGGCTGAATGGATACAAAAACAAAACCCCCATATATGTTGTCTACAAGAGACCCACCTCAAAACGAGGGACGCATACAGACTGAAAGTGAAGGGCTGGAAAAAGATAGTCCATGCAAATAGAGACCAAAAGAAAGCAGGAGTAGCAATACTCATATCAGATAAAATAGACTTTAAAACAAAGGCTGTGAAACGAGACAAAGAAGGAAACTACATAATGATCAAAGGATCAATCCAAGAAGAAGATATAACAATTATAAATATTTATGCACCTAACATAGGAGCACCGCAATATGTAAGACAATTACTAACAAGTATGAAAGGGGAAATTAACAATAACACAATAATAGTGGGAGATTTTAACACCCCACTTACATCTATGGATAGATCAACTAAACAGAAAATTAACAAGGAAACACAATCTTTAAATGATATAATAAAACAGTTAGACCTAATAGATATCTATAGGACATTTCACCCCAAAACAATGAATTTCACCTTTTTCTCAAGCGCACACGGAACCTTTTCCAGGATAGATCACATCCTGGGACATAAATCTAGCCTAGGTAAATTCAAAATAATTGAAATCATTCCAAGCATCTTTTCTGACCACAATGCAGTAAGATTAGATCTCAATTACAGGAGAATAACTATTAAAAGTGCCAACATATGGAGACTGAACAACACGCTGCTGAATAATGAACAAATCATAGAAGAAATCAAAAGAGACATCAAAATATGCATAGAAATGAATGAAAATGAAAACACAACAACCCAAAACCTCTGGGACACTGTAAAAGCAGTGCTAAGGGGTAAGTTCATAGCAATACAGGCACACCTCAAGAAACAAGAAAAAAGTCAACTAAATAACCTAACTCTACATCTAAAGCAACTAGAAAAGGAAGAAATGAAGAACCCCAGGGTCAGTAGAAGGAAAGAAATCATAAAAATTAGGGCAGAGATAAATGCAAAAGAAACAAAAGAGACCATAGCAAAAATCAACAAAGCCAAAAGTTGGTTCTTTGAGAAGGTGAATAAAATTGACAAACCACTAGCCAGACTCATCAAGAAACAAAGGGAGAAGAACCAAATCAATAAAATTAGAAATGAAAATGGAGAGATCACAACCAACAACACAGAAATACAAAGGATTATTAGAGAATACTATCAGCAATTATATGGCAATAAAATGAATAACCTGGAAGAAATGGACAAATTCCTAGAAAAGTACAACTTTCCAAAACTGAACCAGGAAGAAATAGAAAATCTGAACAAACCCATCACAAGCACGGAAATTGAAACTGTAATAAAAAATCTCCCAGCAAACAAAAGCCCAGGTCCAGACGGCTTCACAGCTGAATTCTACCAAAAATTTAGAGAAGAGCTAACACCTATTCTACTCAAACTCTTCCAGAAAATAGCTGAGGAAGGGAAACTTCCAAACTCATTCTATGAGGCCACCATCACCCTAATCCCAAAACCTGGTAAAGACCCCACAAAAAAAGAAAACTACAGGCCAATATCACTGATGAACATAGATGCAAAAATCCTTAACAAAATTCTAGCAATCAGAATCCAACGACACATTAAGAAGATCATACATCATGACCAAGTGGGCTTTATCCCAGGAATGCAAGGATTCTTCAATATCCGCAAATCAATCAACGTAATACACCACATTAACAAACTGAAAAATAAAAATCATATGATTATCTCAATAAATGCAGAGAAAGCCTTCGACAAAATTCAACATCCATTTTTGACAAAAACCCTCCAGAAAGTGGGAATTGAAGGGACATACCTCAACATAATAAAAGCTATATATGACAAACCCACAGCAAACATTATCCTCAATGGTGAAAAACTGAAAGCATTTCCCCTAAAGTCAGGAACAAGACAAGGGTGCCCACTCTCACCACTACTATTCAACATAGTTCTGGAAGTTTTGGCCACAGCAATCAGAGCAGAAAAAGACATAAAAGGAATACAAATTGGAAAAGAAGAAGTAAAGCTTTCACTGTTCGCTGATGACATGATCCTCTACACAGAAAACCCTAAAGACTCTACCAGAAAACTACTAGAGCTAATCAATGATTACAGTAAAGTTGCAGGATATAAAATCAACACACAGAAATCCCTTGCATTCCTATACACTAATAATGAGAAAATAGAAAGAGAAATTAAGGAAACTATTCCATTCACTGTTGCAACGAAAACAATTAAATACTTAGGAATATATCTACCTAAGGAAACAAAAGACTTGTACATAGAAAACTATAAAACACTAGTGAAAGTAATCAAAGAGGACACGAATAGATGGAGAAATATACTGTGTTCGTGGATTGGAAGAATAAATATTGTAAAAATGAGTATACTACCCAAAGTAATTTATACATTCAATGCAATCCCTATCAAGCTACCAACAATATTTTTCACAGAACTAGAACAAATAATCTCACAATTTGTATGGAAATACAAAAAACCTCGAATAGCCAAAGCAATTTTGAGGAAGAAGAATGGAACTGGGGGAATTAACCTGCCGGACTTCAGGCTCTATTACAAAGCCACAGTCATCAAGACAGTATGGTACTGGCATAAAGACAGAAATATAGATCAATGGAACAAAATAGAAAGCCCAGAGATAAACCCACGCTCCTATGGACACCTTATCTTCGACAAAGGAGGCAAGAATATAAAATGGAGAAAAGACAGTCTCTTTAACAAGTGGTGCTGGGAAAACTGGTCAGCCACTTGTAAAAGAATGAAACTAGAACACTTCCTAACACCATACACCAAAATAAACTCAAAATGGATTAAAGATCTAAATGTAAGACCAGAAACTATAAAGCTCCTAGAGGAGAACGTAGGCAAAACACTCTCCGACATGAATCACAGCAGGATCCTCCAAGACCCACCTCCCAGAATATTGGAAATAAAAGCAAAAATAAACAAATGGAACCTACTTAAAATCAAAAGCTTCTGCACAGCAAAGGAAACTATAAGCAAGGTGAAAAGACAGCCTTCAGAATGGGAGAAAATAATAGCAAATGAAACAACTGACAAAGAATTAATCTCCAAAATATACAAGCAGCTCCTGAAGCTCAATTCCAGAAAAGTAAACGACCCAATCAAAAAATGGGCCAAAGAACTAAACAGACATTTCTCCAAAGAAGACATAAAGATGGCTAACAAACACATGAAAAAATGCTCAACATCCCTCATAATCAGAGAAATGAAAATCAAAACCACAATGAGATACCATTTCACACCAGTCAGAATGGCTGCTATCCAAAAGTCTACATGCAATAAATGCTGGAGAGGGTGTGGAGAAAAGGGAACCCTCTTACACTGTTGGTGGGAATGCAAACTAGTACAGCCACTATGGAGAACAGTGTGGAGATTCCTCAAACAACTGGAAATAGAACTGCCACCAGTTCAGTTCAGTTCAGTCGCTCAATCGTGTCCGACTCTTTGCGACCCCATGAATCACAGCATGCCAGGCCTCCCTGTCCATCACCAACTCCCAGAGTTCACTCAAACTCATGTCCATCGAGTCAGTGATGCCATCCAGCCATCTCATTCTCTGTCGTCCCCATCTCCTCCCACCCCCAATCACTCCCAGCATCAGAGTCTTTTCCAGTGAGTCAACTCGTTGCATGAGGTGGCCAAAGTATTGGAGTTTCAGCTTTAGCATCAGTCCTTCCAATGAACACCCAGGATTGATCTCCTTTAGAATGGACTGGTTGGATCTCCTTGCAGTCCAAGGGACTCTCAAGAGTCTTCTCCAGCACAATCCAGCAATTGCACTCCTGGGCATACACACTGAGGAAACCAGAATTGAAAGAAACACATGTACTCCAATGTTCATTGCAGCACTGTTTATAACAGCGAGGACATGGAAGCAAACTAGATGTCCATCTGCAGACGAATGGATAAGAAAGCTTTGGTACATATACACAATGGAGTATTTTTCAGCCATCAAAAAGAATGCATTTGAATCAGTTCTAATGAGGTGGATGAAATTGGAGCCTATTATACAGAGTGAAGTAAGCCAGAAAGAAAAACATCAATACAGTATACTAACACATATATATGGAATTTAGAAAGATGGTAACCTTAACCCTGTATGCAAGACAGCAAAAGAGACATAGGTGTACAGAACAGTCTTTCAGATTCTGTGGAAGAGGGTGAAGATGGGATGATTTGGGAGAATGGCATTGAAGCATGTATATTATCATATGTGAAACGAATCACCAGTCCAGGTTCGACGCATGATACAGGATGCTCGGGGCTGGTGCACGGGGATGACCTGGAGGGAGGATATGGGGAGGAGGAAGGTGGGAGAGGGGTTCAAGAAGGGGAACACACGTACACCCAGGGTGGATTCATGTCAATGCATGGCAAAACCAACCAATATAATATTGTAAAGTAATTAGCCTCCAATAAAAAAAAGAAAAAGAAAAAAAATATATGACGGCCTAGGCCTCAATTCCAAAAATGTTAATTTATTTCCTTCATCATGCTACACAGTCACACGTATTTTTCTTTTCTTTTCTTTTCTCTTCCTTTCCTTTGTTTTCATCTCTTTTTTTCTTTCCCCTCTCCCAGGAAGAGCAGTGCTCCACCCCACCGCGAGGTCAGCCCACCCCTCATCCTTCTGTGCGCTTTGGAGGGGCAAAGGCTGGGAGGTCCGGTACCCCTAGGCTCTCTCTCGGATGGCTAGAGGCTTTCTCACTCAGCGTGCGTCGTCCTCCACCCATTGTCTCCCCATTGGGCCCACGGAGGCACTTCAAGAGAGGCCAGTTTTCTCTTGGCTGGGGAAGGGCGGCGGGGAGAGGGTTCCTGAGATAAGGTAAGCGAAAAGTGCAGGAGGCCTCAGACTCCTCCATTTACCTCACAAGGAGCTGGAATGTCTCACAGAGGCCCCGCTTTGCCTCGCTGGACCCTCCATGGTCGCTCAAACTCCCCCGTGCAACCCCGCCCGGCGAAGGGAAGACACGAGGGCCAAGTCAATCCTCCCAGCACTCAGTAAGGTGCTCAGCGAGATGCACCACCTCAGGGGGGACCCCAGGGGCTCACTGGGAACTGGAAGCCTCACCCGCTGAGGTAAAACTGTAGCGCTGCAGGGGCACCGCAAGGGCAGGTGGGATGTTCACGCACGGAGAGGTGAGCACGGCGCGACGCCTCGCGAGACCCTCCGGGAAAGCGAGGTGAGACTGCCCGCGGTGCGTCTGAGCACCGGCCCAGCCAATGCCCTGAGACAGCGGGGCCAGAGACCCAGATGGGACGTGGTTCACACAGCACCTGCCTTACACACGCCACCAATAGGCAGGAAGGGGAGATGAGGGGCCCGAGCAAATGAGAAGAGTGGTCCTGTTGCCTTGAACTTCTGTTCCTTGTCAGGTGCTGCTTAAGCTGAGATAGGAAGAGCGCGACGTCACCACATCAATGCAGGTATTTTTCTTAAGTTCCCCAAATGATTCTGATTTGAGTCAGTAAGAACCACATATCTGCATAAGGTTTTCAAACTTTAATGAATCACCTGGGACTATTGATAAACTTCCCTAGTGGCTCAGACCGTAAAGAATCTGCCTACCATGCAGGAGACCCTGTTTCCATCCCTGGGTCAGGAAGATTTTCTGGAGAACGGAATGACTACCCACTCCGGTGTTCTTGCCTGGAGAATCCCATGGACAGAGGAACCTGTCCGGCTACAGTCCCAAAGGGTCAGATGCGACTGAGCGAGTAACACTTACCAACACTCATTGATAAAATGCAGATTCTGCCTCAGTAGTTGAAAGCTTGAGTTTCTGCATTTCTAATATGCTCCCTGGTAATAATCCTGCAGGTTCTAGAATCACTTTGAGTGGCAGCCTGGTTCCCTACTCTAAGACAGAGCTTGAAAACTGGTATACCAGAGGCCACTTGGAGAAGGCAATGGCACCCCACTCCAGTACTTCTGCCTGGAAAATCCCATGGATGGAGGAGCCTGGTGGGCTGCAGTCCATGGGGTCGCTAAGAGTTGGACACGACTGAGCGACTTCACTTTCACTTTTCCCTTTCATGAATTGGAGAAGGAAATGGCAACCCACTCCAGTGTTCTTGCCTGGAGAATCCCAGGGACGGGGGAGCCTGGTGGGCTGCCGTCTATGGGGTCGCATAGAGTCGGACACAACTAAAGTGACTTAGCAGCATACCAGAGGCCACAGGCCATAAAAACCCACCAACATTTTTCTTTTCTTTTTTGCCTCTACACTGTGCACTTTTAAGATTTAAATTGCTCCACATCATTTAGAAATCAGGATGTTTAACATAACCCAGATGCTTGACTTTGCTTTGAAAAGTGGAAGAACTATAGTCTGGGGCCCTCATGCTCATCTGGCAACAGTCAGCTGGCACTGAGTGGTTGCTGCCACCTCTAGGGGGCATTTGTTCTCTGGCCATCATGGTCCCCAGGAATGCCAGCTCACTTATTTACACCTAGTCCTGGCAAGCTTTGTGTGTCCAAGAGAAGAGACAGTTGCCTAAGGACCGTGAGGGTCTGTGGCATGATCCCATCTTGAAGAAGGAAGTTCAGGATGGTGACCTCAGTTTGGGGGAGAAGGCAGGGCTCACAGCTCTTAAAGAACATGTAAGGTTTAGAGAAGAAAAATCACAGTTTTGCAGAATGTGATTTGTGGATGATCTGCATCAGAATTATTTAGGTGCTTGTTTTTTAAAAGATACCAAAAAAAAAAACTTGGAGCAAAATATAGAAGAGTATTTGCATGACTTGGGGTAGCTAACAATTTTCTAAACAGAGCGGGAAAGGTTGTTGGAATTGTTGTTCAGTCACTAAGCCATGTTGGACTATTTGTGACCCATGGACTGCAGCATGCCACACTTCCCTGACTTATGTTATCTCCCGGATATTGCCCAATGTCCGTTTAGTTGGTGATGCTTGCAACCATCTCATACTCTGTTGCTCCCTTCTTTTCCTGCCCTCATTCTTTCCCAGCATCAGGGTCTTTTCCAGTGAGTTGGCTCTTCGCATCAGGTGGCCAAAGTATTGGAGCTTCAGCTTCCACATCAGTCCCTCCAAAGAATATTCAGGGTTTATTTCCTTTAGGATTCACTGGTTTGATCTCCTTGCGGTCCAAGGGACTCTCGAGTCTTATCTGAAAAAAAAAGAGTCTTCTCCAGCACCATAGTTCAAAAGCATCAGTTCTTTGGCGCTCAGCCTTCTTTATGATCCAACTCACACACCCATACATGACTACCTAAAAAAACATAGCTTTGACTATACGGACCTTTGTCAGCAAAGTGATATCTCTGCTTTTTAATATGCTGTCTAGGTCTATCATAGCTTTACTTCCAAGGAGCAAGTGTCTTTTAATTTCATGGCTGTAGTCACAGTCTGCAGTGATTTGGGAGCCCAAGAAAATAAAATCTGCTACTGTTTCCACTTTTTCCCCATCTATTTGCCATGAAGTGATGGGACCGAATACCATGATCTTGGTTTTCTTGAATGTAAGGGCCAGCTTTTTCACTCTTGTCTTTCACCTTCATCAAGAGGCTCTTTAGTTCCTCTTCACATTCTGCCATTAGGGTGGTGTCATCTGCATCTCTGAAGTTGTTATTTCTACTGGCAATCTTGATCCCAGCCTGTGCTTCATCCAGCCTGGTATTTCGCATGATGTACTCTACATAGAAGTTAAATAAGCAAGGTGACAATATACAGCCTTGATGTACTCCTTTCTCAATTTTGAACCAGTCTGTTGTTCCACGTCCAATTTTAACTGTTGCTTCTTGACCTGCATACAGGTTTTTCAGGAGGCAGGTGGTCTGGTATTCCACCTCTTGAAGAATTGTCCACAGTTTGTTGTGATCCACACAGTCAAAGGCTTTAGCATAGGCAGAGAAGTAGAAGTAGATGTTTTTCTGGAATTATCTTGCTTTTTCCATGATTCGACGGATATTGGCAATTTGATCTCTGGTTCCTCTGCCTTTTCTAAATCCAGCTTGTACATCTGGAAGTTCATGGTTCATGTACCATTGAAGCCTAGCTTGAAGGTTTTTGAGCGTTACCTTGCTAGCATGTGAAAGAGAAAGTGAAGTCGCTCAGTCGGCGTACAGTCCATGGAATTCTCCAGGCCAAAATACTGGAGTGGGTAGCCATTTCCTTCTCCAGGGGATCTTCCCAACCCAGGGATCAAACCTAGGTATCCCACATTGCAGGAGGATTCTTTACCAGCTGAGCCACCAGGGAAGCCCTGGTAAAATCAGGGAAGCATGTGAAATCACATGGGAGGCATGTGAAATCAGCGTAATAGTTGAATATCTTTTGGCATTGCCCTTCTTTGTGATTAGAATGAAAAATGACCTTTTCCAGTCCTGTGGCCATTGCTGAGTTTTTTAAAATATGCTGGCATATCACGTGCAGCACTTTAACAGCATCATCTTTTAGGTTTTCAAATGACTCAGCTGGAATCAGTTAAAATCATTTAAATACTTTGATCCAGACATACTTGGAACAAACAATCCCTGGACTTTTCATTTGTGAATCAATAAATTACTTTCTGGAAGCTTGTTTTATTTTTATTATTGGTCAGATACCAGTGCTCAACTGCTTTCCAAAGTTGCCATACCTTTTGCATTCCCATCAGCTACACATGAAAGTTCCTGTTTCTCCACATCCACACCACTTTAGTATCAGTCTTCTTAATTGTAGTCATTCTAGTAGGTGTGTGGTTTTATCTCATTGTTTTAATTTGCACTTTCCTAATAACTAATGAGGGATTCCCAGATGGCACTAGTGGTAAAGAATCTGCCTACCAGTGCAGGAGATGCAAGAGACTTGGGTTCAATTCCTGGGTTGGGAAGATTCCCTGGAGAAGAGAATGGCAACCCACTCCAGTATTCTCACCTGTAAAATTCCACAGACAGGGAAGCCTGGTGGGACTATAGTCCATGGGGTTACAAAGAGTCAGATGTGACTGAGCACAGCTAATGATGCTGAGCATTTTTCACATGTATGATTTCCATCCCTATATTTTCTGCATGAAATTATCTGAAAATTTTTATTGGATTGTTTAGCTTCTCATTACTGAGTTATAAGATTTTTTTTCTATTCTGGATACAAGTATTAGATACGTAATTTACAAATATTATCTCCCAGTCTATGGCTCCCTCTTTATTTTGTTGGTAGATTTATATAGGTGGTAGAAAAGTGGGATTACTGGTAAAGAGATCAGCAGGATAGGAGCGAATGTTTGCTTGCACATGAGCTGACAAAGAACATACTGGAGAGGTCAGGATGATGGAGCTAAAATTGATAAATATGGTAGGGTCAGGAAAAAGAGAACGTTTTAAAGAAGTCAGAGGAATTTAGAATGGATATAGCAAGCAATATGGAGCTATGGAACATTCTTGAGCATGAGTGTGGCAAAACAAAAGTGGAAATTCTACCTGGGATAGCAGTAAAAGGACAGGGAGAGGCAAGAAAGAGAGGCAGGGAGGATAGCTGAAAACTGTAAGACAATCCACAGTGTGAGTGTGAGAATGTGGACTGTGATCTTAGCAAATGAGAAGACAGGGGATAAAGTGAATGACACTGTATTTTAAAATTAGAAAAGGGAAGGCATCTTGACATTTTAAATATGAGAGATAAAAATGAGGAGAAGCAATAATTACAGAAAATGAATATTTGGAGGGAATAGAGATCATTGAATTCCACTCCTAATTTTACTGTTGAGAAACTAAGGCCCAGAGAGAAGTAGTGATTTTACCAGAGTCATACAGAGTCAGAGGCCATCCAGATCATGGGTGTAGATCTTGCCAGTTCCACTACATAAACCCAACCTCAGAACACTGAACTCTAAGGTCTCCAACTCAGGAGATATTTCAGTCACAGAAACTTGCTGGAAATGAGAATATACTCCCACTTTTCTCTCAGTCTCTCCTTGGTCCCACTTATTCACCACCACTCCCAAATTTAAGAAGAAAACTAAACAGTAAAGATTTCCCTGCGTGCTTTTTTTCTCCACCCACATTTTATTTCTTTGACTTGACAAGCATACCAACAGCAGTTTTTATGATGTGAATCCACATTGTCCTTGTTGGGACAAATATCAGATTAGAATTACAGCTATGTTTATCTACCTGAATGTATCTTAGACAATAGTTTAGTAGTGTTAATCGTTTAGTCATGTCCGACTCTGTGACCATATGCACTGTAGCCCACCAGGCTCCTCTGTACATGGGATTCTCCAGGGGAGAATACCGGAGTGGGTTGCCATTCCCTTTCTCCAGGGGATCTTCCCAACCTGGGGATCAAACCTGAGTCTTCTGCATTGCAGGCAGATTCTATACCATCTGAGCCACAAGGGAAGCCCATCTAGATCATAATGCTGAATTATTTTTAAAAAAGACAAAACAGGCTGCATAATGATATCACTTTAAGTTTAAAAATCTTAACAATAAATCCTTTACAGTGATTCAGTTCAGTTCAGTTGAGTTGCTCAGTTGTGTCCAACTCTTTGCAACCCCATGGGCCACAGCACGCCAGGCCTCCCTGTCCATCACCAACTCCTGGAGTTTACCCAAGCTCATGTCCATTGAGTTGGTGATGCCATCCAACCATCTCATCCTCTGTCATCCCCTTCTCCTCCTGCCTTCAATCTTTCCCAGCAGCAGGGTCTTTTCAAATGAGTCAGCTCTTTGAATCAGATGGCCAAGATACTGGAGTTTCAGCCTCAACATCAGTCCTTCCAATGAACACTCATGAGAATACAGATATGCAGTGAAGGCACAGAACCACTGAATTCATGAATGTGATTAGTTTGGGGGAAGGAAGTGAGAAGTAAGATTGGGGAAAAACTACCAGGGGACCCTAACTGTATCTGTAATCTTTTATTTTTCCAAAAAGTAAAAGAAAGAAATAAAGAAGTTCTGAAGCTAATAGGACATAAAGTAGAAAGTTGCATATTGTTCTCATATTCCCGATTATCAGTATATTCAAAATGTCTCAAGTTTGTTAAAGCTCAAATGTGAATCATGATTTACTATTGTCAGCATTCATCCCTCCGTCTCTTGTAATTTTACTGATGATTCATATTTACCAAAAAAGGTTGAAAGGAAAGTTACAAACAACAGCAATCAATGTAGGCAAATGTATCTCTCCCACATCTTCTGTATAAGGGTATAAATCTGCCAGATCTCTTCAAGATAGTGTTGAAGGATAAGGCGGCAGTGCTAGAAGCTTTTAGGTCAACAAATCTTGACATGACTTGCTCTGTGATCTTAACTAAGCAACTGTGGTTTAGCAGTGGCAAAAATTTCCAGGGGTCCAGAAGTCAGAAATAATGGCAGTTACCAGAAGCCCACCCCTTGCCCATGTCCAAAGTAAGAAGCATCATGGGAACAAAGGCTGCAGGCAGAGCCCATGTGTGAGAATACAGCACACCTGGGCATCAGGAACAGCTTTTTTCATTTTGTCACTCCACTGCAGACCAGCTGGGCAGCGGTCCAGGGCTTAGTGCTATCAGGCCTTCTCCTTTCCTGCCTCCCTAACCCCTGAGGACTGTTGGTCCTCACTGTTTACTCCCTCTGAAACAGACACAGTGACAGAAGCAGTCGAAGAAAGAGGAGCACCGACTCCTACTCCAGTGGGGTCAGGTATAGAAGGGATGTTGGAGTGGTCCTTATTAGTTAACAGCAAAGCAGCCGGCAATTACTGAGAGGCTATCAAAAGCCAGACCCTGCTAAATCCATGAGATGAATTATCTGATTTAATCTTCACAAAAGCTCTGTGTGACAGATACTATCATTATATTCATTTTAAAGACAGAAAAACTGAGGTTCAAAGAATATAAGAGACTTGCCAAACTCACATACTATTAAGTCAGTCTAGATGTGTCTCATACCTTGTTCCATTTCTCTAGGATGAATAGGGGAACCTAGAAGGGGATGTTTGTAACAACTGACCTCAGACCTATAATGCCATATCATCCTCCCCAGGGAAAGGCCCTGACAAGTACAGAAAACTGGGGAGATGGCATGAAAAGCCTCAATAAAAATAAATATCAGGCTGACTATTTTTGACAAAGTGAATCCAGGATGCTAACCAATTGAACAGCAAAAAAGTGGTGAAATAATAAGGTAATTGAATGATAGTGTCATGAGAACTTTAAGATTGTTTTCTTCTGTGTTGGTTTGCTTCTTTCAAGCTGCAGAATTCTTTACATGAAATCTTGGGCTAAACAACAGGATGTCAAACAGAAGCAGGGTTATTCAGGCTGAAGCTAGGGGATCAGGGACCAGGAGCAGAGCTCCCTAATTTACCTCCACAGGCTGAGTTTACAACCCCTTCATTTTATAGATGAGCAAAGGGAGACCTAGAGAGAGAGCGTGATATGCCAGAGTCATAGAGATGTGATTAATGTGCCTTGTTTTGTTTTCTGTGCTTAATTAACTGTGTCAGGTCGTTTTAACTGTTTTTCATATAGACTTAATCCCTACCACAACACTTTATAAGGAAAGCATAATTATATCATAAAATCTGCAAGTGAGAAAACTGAAACACAGAAAGGTTAATAAATAAATTGCTCAAGGCAAATCAAAGAACCAAGACCTTGTCTGGCAAATCCAGACAAGACCTAACCTCAAAGACTGGGTGATTACCTGTGAGGATGCCTGACTAAAAGGAGATAAACCAAATCAGATCTAGAACGCAGGTCCCTGCCTTACAGACCAGTGGTCCTTCATATTCTTGCAGCCCCCATGCAATGTCTACTCCCATGGTGTACAAGGATAGCAGGATTTAGGGGGAGGGTCTGAAAAGTGTGTACATTTTAGAAATTTGGAGAAGCAAAATGTTTTCTAGCTAAAGGTTGTGTGTTTAGTGCCGAGCATTATTTGGGAGATTTTTAAGTCTGGGGTAGCTTTAGTGTGGGAGCCTCTCCCTGCTAGAGATACCAAGGTACCTAGGTTGGAACTTCAAGCAGAGGAAGCAGAACATGGCTGCTTCAGATTTGCTTTAGGAACCTTTAGTGCCTTCCACCTAATCAAGCCCAGGTCACAAAACTACAGGGGGAAGTTGTCTATCAGAGAGTAGAAAACCTTGGTTAGAGGTTCTCCTGGGCTCCCCCTCCAAGGAAACATGGTGGTTCTCCAGGAAGACATGGAATCCTAACAAGTGTTAGGAATAATTTCTTGGTGTAATGCTCATTTGTCTTCCAAGAGAGTCCTCCCTCAATCCACACTCTTCCCATAAAGCCACAGCTCATCGGGGTGAATGCCATACATGAGACCACTGGGCCTCACCTTGGTCTCCCTCTGAAAAGAAGCAAGGAGCTTGCATTCGGGTGACCAGTGACCGTAGTCTGCCTGGGACTGTTTTGATTTTAGCACTGAATGCATCCTGGGAAAGCCCTGGGTCCAAGTGAAACCGGCAGGGTTGGTCACCATATGTCAAGCCTCAGATGACTTGACAATTTCTTAGAGCAACAACTCTAAGTGACCTCAGTTTGACGTACACACACACACACACACACACTGTAACAGGTAGGAGGCAGGAAACTGCCTGATTTCCTACAGCAACGTTAACCCTGACAAAAATAGGGTTGAGTGACTAAGGCCAAGTTTATGACCACCGCTGGTCCCCAGAGGAACCAACTGCCTGAGCTTTCTTCCTGAACTGGGGCATCTTGGGAAAAAAGGAAGGAAGGTCTTAGTCACACCCTGGCAATGGCAGCCAAAAGCAGCCTTCTCTCCTCCTCCTAGAGTGAGCTCAAAGCCTCTTTCTTTAGGAAAAGTAGATGCTTCCCAGGTTTCACTCCCTTTTCACGGTGTCAGAATGACAAATACCAAGTGAGGAAGGGAGGAGAAGAAGCCAGAAAGTGCAACCATCTCCCCGTCTTGAGAAGAGTAGCTCCCCAACCCAGCAGATCCCTCAGCCTTCAGTGGACCCACCCCCGCCTCAGGCATTCCGCAGGCCGGGGTCCCCCTTCCCCCCCAGGAAACTCACCTGGGCCCCAGGACAGACTTGGCTCCCCAGGGATGCAGAAGCAGCCACCCATGTGTGCACCATCCTCCCCAGGCTGAGGCCCCTGGGAACACCAGCCAGAGGAGCACTGGGAGGAGACAGCCTCCCAGCGGTGTCCCTCCTCCCGCCTCCTCCCTGGCACACGAGGGACCAAGTCCCGCTCAAAGCACAATGCAGCCTTTGATATCCTGGCTGCGGCAGCAGGCCCGGGGAGGATGGGAGGGGCCGCCCAGCCCTCAGGACCCATAGTCCTTGCACTGTCGGGCCTCTGACTGGGGAGCAGAGCTCCTCCCTGCCTCTCTGCAGATTGCTTCATGCCTATCAGGCTGTGGCACATTCCACACATTCTAGGATTGAGATACACAGTTTGGTTCTTGTGCGGGTGGACGGTGTGGGGGAGTGGCACAGGAGGAGGAGGCAGAGAGCATCTCAGGAATCAAGGCTGCTTCTGTTCTTTCTCCCTCCCTGACTGGCTTGACCCACACTGATTCTCCTGCTGCTAGGAAAGCGCTCCCCACCCAGTCTCTCTCTGCAAACACCCCACCTTAGCTATTTGGGTGAAGCTGGAGCTGTGGGTATGGCATTTCACCTCACCCCCAGCCCTGGCTGCCAAAATCAGGTCAGAAGGAATCCAAGAAATGACCTTATGTAGCCCAACATCTTAAATGTGAGAGGTTGGGGGACCAAATATGTTAAGGCTACAAATATGCACACAAAATGGATCACACCAGACCAAACTCTTTTCCTTCTTAAGGAGCAGTCAGTCCTAAAGGAAATCAACCCTGAATATTCATTGGAAGGATTGGGGCTGAAGCTCCAACTCTTTGGCCACCTGATGCAAAGAGCCAACTCATTGTAAAAGACCCTGATGCTGGGAAAGATTGAGGGAAGAAGGAGAAGGAGGCTTACAGAGGATGAGATGGTTGGATGGCATCACCAACTCAATGGACGTGAGTTTGGGCAAGCTCCCGGAGATGGGAAAGGACAGGGAAACCTGGCATGCTGCAGTCCATGGCATCACAAAGAGTTGGACACAACTTAGCAACAATAGGGAGCAGAGCAGTAGGATGCAGTTGAGACAGTATGACTGAATTTCAGAAAACCTCCCATGGCATCTCCTAAGAGATGGAGAAAATATGGCCAGTAACATTAGACAGAGGCATGGCTGATCCAGCAACCAAGCTGAAGGATCATAAGCTACTTATTGTTTCCTTAATGCCTAGAGCAAAGGTCACTCCTGAGTGGTCCAAAGAGTGAGGAGGTGTGGCCTAGGGAAAGCAAGTAGTCCTGCTGTGCAGGCTACTTGGAGGTTGAGCTTGCAGCCAGTAACACGACCACTTCAAGGAGGGAGGTGGCCTGGTCAATTTTATATTCTGGGAGGAGCACTGGGAATACAACATGAAGGAGCACCTAGGCATCAGTCTTACTGGAGTGATCAGGGGCGTCCATCACACACCCCAGCTCAGTCCCAGGTGACAGGTTCTCCACCATGTCGCCGAAGTCTGGCTTCAGTTTCAGTGCTAACCCATCTTGATTCCCAGTGACTGAATGTTCACTACGGGTTAGGCACTCATCATACATTACTTAAGTCCCATAACAGCCTCATAATATTAGCATTATCATCTTTATTTTGTAAGTCAGGAAGGGAATGCATGTATAACTTGCCAAAGGCCCCGCCATTTATGGATGTCAGATTCAGGGCTTGAGCCAGATCTAGTTAATTCCACCATCCACGAGCTTTACTTTTCTAAAATTCAGGGTCTTTCCATGACTACAATGAGGAAGGATTTGGTGATCTGATGCTGAGCCCTCTGGAGCTTAGCTGACCACTTACAGAGGGCCCAGGAGAGGATGCCTGGGGTGGGGCCAGGAATGCAAGGACACGGGGTTTCTCTGATCACAGAACTGCCATGCAAGATGTTTTCTCTGCACAGATCAGTTTAAAGTATCCACTTCCCATAATATGTCTCATATCTTTTCCCCTCACCAAAGCACAATGTTTTACGTATGAATTTGGATGTTTTCTTGGGCCTAAGATAAAAGGGCAAGGATTTTTTTTACAAAGCAACCACTCAGAACTTTGGGAGGTATGTGAGAACTGGTGAAGAGAAACCATGGTATAATTTGCAAATGATGTCAAATGCTCAGACTTAGCATTTCTCCTTGACTTGGCTGAACACCATTTCTATACAGGTGCATTGATGGAGGTCAGAAATTATAAATGATCAAGACCAACCAGTGGAAGGATCCCCAGGCCAGCTCAGAAAGGACAGCCTCAGGCAGTCATTTGAGACACATATTTTGGCAAATTTGAACTAAATGGTCCATTTTGGAAAAGGTCGTTTCTTCTCTTGAGATACAAGAAAGCAGTGTTCTTCTGCTTATGGGAAGCTCAGATGAATAAGCCAGAACAAAGAGCTTTCCAGACAGAGAGCAGCAGGTACTAAGGCCCTGAGGCTGAAACTTGCCTAGAAAGCTAAAGGAAAAGCATGTGTGGTTGGAGTCTCATGAGGCAGGGCAGGGGGTAGAGATGAGGTCACTGAAGGCCAATTGTGTAGGACTTTGAAGGCCATCTAAAGACTTCAGCTTTTACATTGACAGAGATAGGAGCCAAGGGAGGACACTAAATAGAGGTTTCACATGACTGACTTATGGTTATAAATGGTCTCTCTGGCTGCTCCTTGGAAAATAGGCTGTAGCTAGAATTCCAAGTATGCAACAATTGTAACATCCAGAAGAGAGATGATGAAGGCTTGAACCAGGGTAATAGTAATGGACATTTTTGAATGAAGACTATATTAGTCAAAGTTCTCTAAGAGAAGCAAATCCACTAGGACATGGATGTGTGTGTGTGTGTGTGTGTGTGTGTAAGGAAGAAGGCACTATCCAGTCCAAGGACAAGCCATTGCTAGGCTTCAGGCAATGAAGTACATGGCACAGTGTTCCTCTGGTATGTGACCAAACATTCTGATTTGTTATGAAAACCAGACACTCCGATTTTCAGGTATAGTTTCCAAAATTTTAAATGTTCACAAACTGAATCAGAACATTTTCCAAATCACTGTATGGGCCAATACTTCAGGACAGATAAACATGCCTGTAGGTCACATCCAGTCTGAGACCAGCCAGTTTGCTACATCAGATGAAAAATTGAATTTTTCTCTTATAAAATTTATAATCTAATTGGGTAATAAGATATGCACTTGGATACTAAAATTCACTGGAATAACTGAAAGACCATCTTATAGGTAGAATTGTAGCCCCCAAAAGTGATATATTGAAGCCTTAGCCCCCAGTACATGACAATGTGACTTTATTTGGAAATATGATTGTTGTAGATGTAATTATTTAGGTTTAGATAAGTTCATACTAGAGTAGGATGGGCCCCTAATCCAATATGACTGGTTACCTTCTTTAAAAAACAAACAAACAAACAAAAACACCCTGTGAAGGGATACACAGAAGGTAACAGTGAATGGAGAAATTAGCATTCTGCAGCTGCAGGCCAGGGGACACCAAGGATTGTCAGAAACCACCAGAAGCTAGGAAGAGGCAAGGAAGGATTCTCCCTGCAGGTTGCAGAGGGAGCATGGCCATGCAAATGCCTTGATTTGGGGCCTCTAGCCTCCAGAATAATGAGACATTAAGTTTCTGTTGTTTTAAACAGCTCAGTTTATGGTACTTTGTGAGGGCAACCCAAGGAAACAAATGCAGACTACATGAGAGATAAGAACAGCAGGCCACTTATTCAATCACATTATTCAGTGGACAAAAAATTATAGAGCATCCCACTAATCTAGGCTGTGATCTAAGTTGTAAGAACACAGCAGTGAACAAAACAGACAAATAACTCTCCCTTGTGTAGCATACGTTCTAATAAGGGAAGAAAGACATGAAACAGACTAAATAAGTAATTTATGCAGTGTGTTGGACAATGGAAAGTGTTACAGAAAAAAAATATAGATATGGAACCATCAGAGTAGAGGGGCTGCAATTTTCAAAAGGGTGGAGAAAGAAATGGTCACTAAATGGCTGAGTCCCTTCTCTGTTCACCTGAATCACAACATTGTTTTTTAATCAGCTATACCCCAATACAAAATAAAATGTTAAAAAAATATATCTAGTTAAAAAAAAGAAGTGGTCACTGAGAAGGTGACAGCTGCGTGACTTGGTGGGGTGGAGGGGATCATGGGCATCCAGGAGAAGAGCCTGCCAGGAAAAGGGAAGTGCCAGTGCAAAGGCCCTGAGGCAAGAGAGTACCCAGCATGCTAGAGGAAGAGCCAGGGAGAATGTAACTTGAGCAGAGTAACAGTGGGGCAGGAAGCAGAGGGTACCTCCAAAGGAGTAATTAAACACAGTTTAAAGAAGGAGCTATTTACAAAAGTGTGGGCAGAGTTAGAGAAAACTAGCAAGGATGGTGAGGTACTGCAGGGTTAGGAAGATGAAGAAGCCATTAACATCCTGAAGGGAAGCCTGAAAGGACAAAAGGAAAGAGTGGCTTTTGGAACCTAGCAAGAGCTGGCTGCCAGCCCAGGTTGATGACAGGCCCTGTGTTATTAATAGTGGAACACAGCTGTGGCCTAGCCAAGGCCATGTGCACACATGGGCCAGAGGAATAATGCTCCATCCTCTCACCTCCCAACTTCCATTGACTGAACACAACTGGAAGCCAAAGTGTGAGAGAGCTGAGCTGAGGACACCTGAAGAGGCCAGCCTCCAAGGGGCCCAGAGCAGTGGAGAAACGGGTGGAGAGAGGATTCCAGAGGATAACTGAAGATTATCCAATACAAGGGGAACAGTAACATCATCCTGAGGATGCAGGGCTTACTGGACCACTTTAAGGAGGTTGGCTTTCACTCTGAGTGAAATGGCAGCCATTGCAGAGTTTTGAGCAGAGGAATGACTTATGATCTGAAAGAATCAGAGGAGCTATCATAGGCTACTGCAATAATCTGAGCAAGAAGAGAGGGCGGCTTGGGTCAAGGAGGTAGCAGTGAAGGTAGTGAGAGTGGCGAGATTCCACCTTATTTTGAAGGTAGAGGCAGAATTACCTGTGGATGAGATGCAGGCTGTGAGAGAAGGAAGGGTAAATCTTGCCTTCCCATGTTTGGGCCTGAGCTCCTGCAAGAAGCAGGGTAGCCGTGACCCGAGATGGGGTTCTGCAGGGGGAGTAAGCTTGGCTGAGTGGGTGGGTGGACAGGGTGAGAATGAAAAGTCTGTTCTCCATCTGCCTGAGGACCTTGAACAGGCAGTAGGATACACAAGTCTGGAGTTCAAGGTAAAGGCCTCTACTGGAATCAATCATCAGTATACAGAGATATACTGGAGACATGAGAAGAAAGTTAGCATATCCCATTGATTAACGCAAAGAAAGCTCATGGAGGAAATGTGTGACTGAGGGCCTTGAAGGATTGAATTTTGACAGACAGACCTAAATGGGAAGAGAATCCCAGACTCAGGAAAAGCCATTAGCAAAGGTGCTAGGATTGGCACTGAGGACAAGTTTAGGAAACAGTCATTCCATTTGAATGAGCCAGACTGATGCAGGGAGCCAAGTGTAAGCCTCTTAACTTCTGGTTCTTTCATCACTTATCTATTTATTCATGAACATTACTGGTCACCTACTTTAACAGCTATTTTTGTCATGGACATTAATAATAATAAATGCTTACTGAACTCTTATGCTCATGTGAAAAGTCCCTATTTAATCTTAACCCCCTACTTAAAGATCAGCAAACTAGGTCTGGGTGAGTCACCCCAGCTCATCACTGACAGAGCACAGCAGAGTCAGGGCTTGAGCCCAGGAGGGTGACTTCAGGGCCCTGGTCCTCACCACTCTGGTTAGTGCCCGAAGCTTTGCCAGGAGGACAGATCCCTGTCTGTGCCATGTAGCCAGGAGGTTGTCAGAGGTGTAGATAGGCCACCACACCATGGGCAAGGTGATGCCCAGACTTCCCTCTGCATGGGGTGAAAACGAGCCCTTGCCAGGTGTCAGCTGAGCAACTGGCCCAGCAGCTCGGAGGAGGACTGGCTGCTGATCTGCTGACCAGGGCAGAGGTCACCACGTTGCCAGCTCTGACCTCACCCAGGACTGCTGACTGCTCTTTCCAAAACATCAGTTTCCTATTTCTTGGCTCCCACAGCCAACCCAGAGTCAAGGACAGGCAACCGATGCCTCACCCTGGAAGGATAGTAGTGAAAAGTGTCCTTACAGTAACATGTCCACTCCCCAACCCCAGTTAAAGATAAAGAAACTGAGTCTCATAAAAACTGAGTCATTTGTTCAATACTTTTAGACAATTTTGTGGCAAAGCCTGTGTCAAAACTCAAACCTCAGAACTCTCAATTCATGCTTCCACAGAACATGACAGATTAATCAGTTCATGTTTCAAAATTAGGTTCCCTAGTGAGCAGGCTAGGATAGGATGGTGTGTGTGTGTGTGTGTGTGTGCACTTGGACTGTGCATGCCAAGTACAAGCCCTAGGGCTGACACTCCCTACCACTCCCAAGGAAAAGAATTTCTCTTCAGTCCAGTTTAAGAAAAATTCAAGTTTTCAGGAAATGGGAGAGGAAGGACGAGCCCCGTCCATTCAGTGAGTCTGTCTCAGATGTCTTTCTTGGGTGTCCAAGTACCCACATCCTGTGCAGGTGCATGGCTGGAAATAGTGAGAAATGGAAGGAACCTGAATGCCTGTCAATATGGAAATGGTCAAATAATGACGGTGCATCTAGCCAGCAGTGAAAAAGCACAAAACAGGTCTAGATAGAGGGTCAAGGGCAGACCTCTAAGATGTATTATGAAGCAAAAACTAAAGAGACCTGTATATAGTGCATACGGTGTGGAGCCACTTGTGCACAGAAGCACACTGCATATGTGACTGAGTGTATAAAGGGCCTGATGATGACGGTTTGTTCACTTATTCCACCGATGCTCACGGAGGGCCCCCCGTGCCTCCGGCCCTAGGCTGGATGAGAGGATCAGCAGAGAGCAGGGCAGACAACATCCCTGCCTCCTGTAGCCAGGTGAAGAGGTGGGGGTAGGGGAAAAGGGACATGAAGTCTTTTTATTTATGTACTTCCGTGTTAAGGCAAGTTTTCCAGCTAGAATGTTTCATGGTCATAATAAATACAGAACATCAGAACAAAGAGAGGTGGAAAAAGAAGAGAAGGAAGAGGGGAGGTGTATAGGTGAACACAATGTGTCAGGGTAGGTCGTGAGAGGGTGACTTTCAAGCTGTTGACACTTTACCTCTGACTCGAGGAAGGGTCTCTCATACTGAGTGCCACAGAAGGGCAATATCAATTGGAGAATGTCAAACACAATGTCCGCGGCATCTTCGAAGTAAGAGGGCATATTCCAGTAACAAAGTCCTGTAACTCCCCACAGTGTCTTGATGGCCTTCAGAGAGCACTGCCTGTAGCTGGTTATAGCTCCAAAAGAGGTAACTTTTTAATCCGAGGATCATCTTCTGGGGCTGTTGCCATGAAAATATTAATAGCTACACTGTCTTCTGGGAATGTAGTCTTACAGATATGGCCTCCCTCCTCCCACCTCCTCATGCTTCCACCTGACCAGTGACCTATTTAGAGGGCCCTCCCTGGTGCTGGGATCCATGACTAATGGGAGAGGAAGCAGAGCAAGCCTCTTCTTTTCTTGAAGGTGCCACATCTCTACTCAGTTTACCTGCGAGCAGATTGCACTGTCCATTACATGGGTACCCAGAGGGGCATGCCCCTCCCCACCCGAGCAACCCCAGTCCTAGGCTTGTCTTGTCTGAGCCGAAGAGCTAGGGAAATAAGCTATTGGCCAATAAGGTAACAAATTTCACCACCACTCTGTGTTTTTACATCTCAGTGATCAACTTGGATTTGTGGTTAGACAACCTAAGTTTGAATCCTGGCTCTTGCCATTTTCAAGCTGTATATACTCTTTGGCATATTTCTTCCTTTGTAAATAGCAACAACAGCAACTATTATTATTATTATATATAATAGTAATAATGATAAATGGAGGTAACAAAAATGTTCTCCCTCACAAAGTGATTGTGAGGATGTAGAAAAGTGTTTATAGGTGTTTGTTTTTCACTTATGCAAATCTTGTGTGTGTGTGTGCATGCACATGCACACGTGCACTTCCACACACACAGTCACAGTCCTATTAGTTCTGAGCATTTGCTCCATACATCTGGAGCTGCTAGGATTCTGAGAAGAAAGGGACATCCTAAGTGAGCAGAATGTGCCTGGCAGCTGTGACAGAGACAAAACTTCAGTTCCAAGTAAAATCAGATCTGCCTGTCTTCAGAGATAATCAGAAAGATTCCTTTCTGTTACTTCAGGCAAAGGCATCCAGCCTAGGCCACCCTAGCTGCATTTCGGTCATTACCTCTCCACTGGCTAACATTTTCAACAGAAAGGAACTTTACAAGCTGTTTACTTAAGAAAGAAAGCAAAATCTCATGCTCAACTACTTTCATCATTATATTTGGCTTTGTGATCTCAAGCACAAAGAAATGTGTCTGTCTCTCTCCTTTCTCTCTCTTTTCTGGTGTTTTCACTGATAAATTTCATCAGGTGACAGTCAGTCAGCCATGTCCTCTTCAGTGCTTTCCCCTCTTCCTTATATAATGTAGCCTTGAGTCCCCACACTTAGGTCTTGTTCCTGTGAAGACTTTGCCCAAGATCCTCTGGAAGTAGGGTACCCAGATCTCCATCCAGTGTCCAATACGGCTTTGTAATTCGTATATGACTCTGAAGCATCATTCCCTCCTTTGTTTCACTTACTGTACTTGTATTAATGAATCTCAAGTTTATGTTATCTTACTGAGTCAGGATACAGCTCATATTCTATTCACTTGGAAAGAGTTATCAAAATTCAGATGCCTAGACCTTGCCCAGACTCAGTGTATCATTCTCTCTGGACACAGAGTAATTGTAGGTCTCCTTTTAGATCTATTCCAAATGATTCTACTGTGCATTGAGATTTTGGTAAACAATACCCCAGTGATTTCTTTTGCCTGGATGAGGGGCAGGCAGGTGTGTGTTTCAGGGGTGTACATACCCATCTCTCCTTTCTTATCTTCTGATCCATGCCAAAGTTAATTAAAAGCCTTGACCATATGAGGGCAGCACAAGTAGGGTCGACACACTTTGAGAGGGAAAAGACTTGAGAGTGTCCCTTTTATTCCTCAATCTCCACAGATAATCAAATAACGACTTACAGGAGTTCAAGAGTTCCCTCCTGACAAATTACTCCATCTCATTATATCTTCACACCATCTGTGACACGGGGGTTGGACCTGCCATTTTGTCAGTGGTATAAATGACTTCTGCAGGGTCTTCCTATTAGTAATTGGCAGAGATGGACTTTCCCAAACGTCCCAGCCGGCACCAGCACACGGAGTAGCTTCCACCACTTAAGACATCCAGGAAGACATGAGCCAGATATCACACACAGTGCCCCACCCTCCGACCCCGTCCTCAAGCGACACCTGTCCAACAGTAAAAGATTAGAATTACGTTAACCGGCACAGAACCGCATATGTACAGGGGTCGAGCAAACAAAACAAGTTTATCATATATGCTGCTGCTGCTGCTAAGTCACTTCAGTCGTGTCCAACTCTGTGTGACCCCATAGACGGAAGCCCAACAGGCTCCCCCGTCCCTGGGATTCTCCAGGCAAGAACACTGGAGTGGGTTGCCATTTCCTTCTCCAATGTGTGAAAGTGAAAAGTGAAGTCGCTCAGTCGTGTCCGACCCTTAGCGACCCCATGGACTGCAGCCTACCAGGCTTCTCCATCCATGGGATTTTCTAGGCAAGAGTACTGGAGTGGCTTGCCAGTGCAGTTTAACTTAAAAGGTTTCAACCATATGTGAGCACTCAGGGACAGTAGGAAAGAAAAAAACATTTAAATAAGGTGGCCAGGGCTTCACACAGACTTTAACACAGATGTGAATTATCTGGTGTGGTAGACAGAGAGGGGGTCCCCAACAATGCATTAACCCTCAAAACCTGTGAATATGTTACCTTTCCTGGTTAAAGAGACTTTGTTGATATGATTTAACTTATGGAATTTGAGAATGGGAGGTTGTTTGGATTGTCCAAGTGTAATCATATGGTTCCTTACAAGTGGAAGGGTGTCAGAGTCAGAAGATGCAATGGCAGAACTAGAAGTGAAAGTCAGAATCAGAGAAAGTCATCTGAAGATGCTATTATTACCCTGGTTTTAGATGAAAGAAGGGACCATAAGCTAAGGAATGCGGGAACCCTCTAAAAGCTGAAAAAAGCAAGGAATGGATTCTCCCCTAAAACATCAAAAGGAACACAGCTCAACCAACATCGTGATTTTACTTAGCCCAGTAAGACCCACTTCAGACTTCTGACATCAGAACTTTAAGATGGGAAAATGTTATAGTTTTAAGCCATAATTTTGTAATTTGTTCAGCAGCCCTAGGAAAGGAATACACCTGGGAACTGGTTAAATGCAGATCCTTATCCCACATCTAGGAAAGAGTGGGAAACTCTATTGAGAGCATGGTGTGGTACCTTTGCTGGATCTTGGACCACACTTTGAACAGCAAGGCCATAGGCAAATGCCATAGAGCTGTTCCTCCAATGACTGGAGGCCTCCCCTTGGCAGAGGATGGAAGCATTGACCCCACAGACCCCTGAATTCGTTTCCTCTGAAAATGGTGCAGGTACATTGTCATTCTTGTTACTTAATGTCACCTATTCTGAGAGCTACCCCCTTTCATCCTCTATTTCTGCCCCCTACCCCCATATATTTTCCTCCTAGACTGTAAGCATAAACCTGGGTGTTTTGTTTATTGTCTCCCTCATGTTGTATCTTGCTGCCTCACCCTCACTGTGCAGCACAGTGCCTGGCACAGAACAGGCTCTCCTGTGTGAATGAATGAATGAACTACAGAATTAATGACTCAGTTCTTTTTCAAATAAATGCCAGAATCTCTCACATCTTGTTTTGTACAACTGAAATTTCGGGAGTTGGTGATGGACAGGGAGGCCTGGTGTGCTGTGATTCATGGGGTCGCAAAGAGTCAGACACGACTGAGCAACTGAACTGAACTGAACTGAACTGATAGAATCCAAAAGTTTACATTGATCCAAGGAGCTCTATCTTCTTTGACTGGAATCTGTGTTTCAAGCAAATGAAATCAATCTGAATATTGATCTTTCTCACCCATGCTCAAGATCTCTCCCCAAATTTGAAAAGCCTACTATATATAGCAGGTTAGTTCCTGCAAAGCAAACTGGAAGATTTGCAGTCAGGAAGATTATGGGGACGTGCTTACAGGATCCATACAGAAAGAAGATGAGGGAAACAGGCCTAGGTGGAGAGATAGGCATGGGTTGCAGTGTAGACACTAGTTCATATAAGAAGCAGGCATGGCCCTTCAGGTTTGTCCTTAACTGCGCCAAGGGTGCCCAGTAACAACCAGTCATTGGACTGGTTACATTCTTGGGAAAACCAGTCATTGAGGGCAGGCTGACTCAGAAGGGGGCAAAACCTGAAGTTGGCACCGTTTGGTTCTCTGTAAGCCCCAAAGATCTGTCAACCTCGAAAGCTTCCCAAAACTGAAGGCAGGAATGGGCCAGTGGTGATAGGTGAGAATTTAAGAAGACTTCACAACACTCAACTTGTTTCCTCAGTTGTTAGGGGAAAAGAAGCTATTAAAAGCCAGAATAAAGCTCTGTGTCAAACCAATATGAACCAGAGAGGAACAGACTAAAGATGCAAGAAAGAGAAAGATTGCTGACACAGAAGGGTCCAGAGAAGGAAAACTGGGGTGGACGTGAGGGTGTACC
This sequence comes from Moschus berezovskii, assembly GCF_049115385.1. Classification (NCBI taxonomy): domain Eukaryota; kingdom Metazoa; phylum Chordata; class Mammalia; order Artiodactyla; family Moschidae; genus Moschus; species Moschus berezovskii. Next base: position 51,112,633 of record NC_142467.1, on the reverse strand, counting down.
CAAAGAATTTATGTTGAGACAGGAGTCTTCTGAGATGGGCCAACTGCAGAATGTAACGTGTGAAGGCATTAAGAATATGGAGGAAAGAGGTGGGCATTTGGGGTAGGTCACAGGTAGGGCCATGCATAAACAGGGACGGGGGGAAGGGTACATGGGGCAGTGGAATAAGAAACTGTCCCCTGTCCCTGGGATTCTCCAGGCAAGAACACTGGAGTGGGTTGCCATTTCCTTCTCCAATGCATGAGAGTGAAAAGTGAAAGTGAAGTCACTCAGTTGTGTCCGACTCTTTGTGACCCCATGGACTGCAGCCTGCCAGGCTCCTCCACCCATGGGATTTTCCAGGCAAGAGTACTGGAGTGGGTTGCCATTGCCTTCTCCGAAGAAACTGATTAGAAAACCCTAAAGACATCAACAGAAAATTACTAGAGCTAATCAATGAATATAGTAAAGTTGTAGGATATAAAATTAACACAGAGAAATCCCTTGAATTCCTATATACTAGCAATGAGAAAACAGAAAGAAAATTAAGGAAATAATTCCATTCACCATTGCAACAAAAAGAATAAAATACTTAGGAAGAAATCTACCTAAAGAAACAAAAGACCTATATATAGAAAACTATAAAACACTGATGAAAGAAATCAAAGATGACACAAATAGATGGAGAAATATACCATGTTCATGGATCAGAAGAATCAATATAGTGAAAATGAGTATACAACCCAAAGCAATCTATAGATTCAATGCAATTCCTATCAAGCTCCAATGGAATTTTTCAGAGAAATTGAATAAATAATTTCACAATTTGTATGGAAATAAAAAAACCTCGAATAGCCAAAGCAATCTTGAGAAAGAAGAATGGAACTGGAGGAATCAACCTACCTGACTTCAGACTATACTACAAAGCTACAGTCATCAAGACAGTATGGTACTGGCACAAAGACAGAAATACAGATCAATGGAACAAAATAGAAAGCCCAGAGATAAATCCACCTTATCTTTGACAAAGGAGGCAAGAATGTACAATGGAGAAAAGACAATCTATTTAACAAGTGGTGCTGGGAAAACTGGTCAACCACTTGTAAAAGAATAAAACTTGAATACTTTCTAACACCATACACAAAAATAAAGTCAAAATGGATAAAAGATCTAAATGTAAGACCAGAAACTATAAAAATCCTAGAGGAGAACATAGCAAAACACACTCTGACATAAATCACAGCAGGATCCTCTATGACCCATCTCCCAGAGTAATGGAAATAAAAGCAAAAATGAACAAATGGGACCTAATTAAACTTAAAAGCTTTTGCACAATGAAGGAAACTATAAGCAAGATGAAAAGACAACCTTCAGAATGGGAGAAAGTAATAGCAAATGAAGCAACTGACAAAGGATTAATCTCAAAAATATACAAGCAGCTCCTGCAGCTCAATTTCAGAAAAAATAAATGACCCAATCAAAAAATGGGCCAACGAACTAAACAGACATTTCTCCAAAGAAGACATACAGATGGCTAACCAACACATGAAAAGATGCTCAACATCATTCATTATCAGAGAAATACAAATCAAAACTGCAATGAGGTACCATCTCAAGCCAGTCAGAATGGCTGCTATCAAAAAATCTACAAACAATTAATGCTGGAGAAGGTGCGGAGAAAAGGGAACCCTCTTACACTGTTGGTGGGAATGCAAACTAGTACAGCCACTATGGAGAACAGTGTGGAGATTCCTTAAAAAACTAGAAATAGAACTACCGTACAACCCAGCAATCCCACTGCTGGGCATACACACTGAGGAAACCAGAATTGAAAGAGACTCGTGTACCCCAATATTCATCGCAGCACTGTTTACAATAGCTAGGACATGGAAGCAACCTATATGTCCATCAGCAGATAAATGGATAAGAAAGCTGTGGTACATATACACAATGGAATATTACTCAGCTATTAAAAAGAATGCATTTGAATCAGTTCTAATGAGGTGGATGAAACTGGAGCCTATTATACAGGGTGAAGAAAGTCAGAAAGAAAAATACCAATACAGTATAATAACGCATATATATGGAATTTAGAAAGATGGTAATGATGACCCTATATGTGAGACAGCAAAAGAGACACAGATGTAAAGAACAGACTTTTGGACTCTGTGGGAGAAGATGAGGGTGGGACGATTTGAGAGAGTAGCATTGAAACATGTATATTACCATATGTGAAATAGATCGCCAGTCCAAGTTCAATGTATGAGACAGAGTACTCCAGGCTGGTGCACTGGGACAATGCTGAGGGATGGAATGGGGAGGGGGGTTCAGGATGGGGGACACATGTACATCCATGGCTGATTCATGTAAATGTATGGCAAAAACCACTACAATATTGTAATTAGCCTCCAATTAAATAATTTAAAAAACTGGTTAGAAAGCAGTAAGAGGACCTCTGGCACAGTGAGAGGTGGGATGGGCTGGCTATTAGGAGTTTGCAGGGATCTAGTCATGAGAGCTTATGTCCTCCTTCCAGTAACTTCAAAACAAAGCAGGGACAGCAGACAGTTCCCAGCTGGCAAAGCGGGCATGGCAGGGAGACACTGGGCTGAAAAAATCAGTCGCTGGAGAGTCACCAAAATGGGTGCCTCAGAGTCAGGCTGGATGAGGAGGCCAAGATGGGTAGAAAGGGATATGAGAATAGGGATGACATGAAAGAAAAATTTCCAGCATATTTGGGAGGATTCAGGGAGAGCGATAACTGAAAGGCAGAGAGTACAGAGAGAAGTTTCAGAGGTATTTATAAAGGTGGAGGGCAAGAGGGAGTGCCTGCAAGGTGGCAGGGGCGGGAGGAGTTAGGCAAGTATCATCCTACAGGAAAATTGAGCAATCTGCTTAAAATGGCATCATTACAGTAGTAATACATGCATGGGAAGGTTCAAACTATACATGAAGTAAAAATGTGAGTCCCCTTTAAACCAGTTCATCCCTAACCAAAGCTCAGTCCCCTCTCTGGAGGCATGCATGCATGCTAAGTTGCTTCAGTCATGTCTGACTCTTTGTGACCCTATGGACTGTAGCCTGCCAGGCTCCTCTGTCCATGGGATTCCCAAGGCAAGAATACTGGAGTGGGTTGCCATTTCACTGGTGATTTTGAGCATCCTTCCAGACCTCTGGCTCTGCATTCCAGACACTTGCATATATGATCCCATTTCTGTGAGAAATACTATATATACATATGTTATATATACACATTATGTATAAATGTTCCTAAATAGGATAATATATATTATCCCATACATCAGTTTGCTTACTGCTTCACTCTCAACACTGGAATCATCCCTTATTGTGAGGATGACAACTCTGACTTGGCCTGTTGCACCTGACTTATCACCGGGCCCCTCAAATAGAAATGATAGGAGCTTTCCAAGGAGTAGAGAGCCTTAGAGAGGGCATCCCAGGCAGCAGTCATGAAGGGGGAGGTGATGGCCGTGGGTGAAGCTGGTCCAGAGAGATTTCCTGTTTTCCCTTGCTGAAGGTAGAAGTGTGTACCAAAGCTTTCTCCAGGTGGTTTTCCAACATCTAGGAATAATTCCTTGTTTCCGGGTAAGAATTGTTCATCACCCTTCCTGGAATCAAAACAAACTTCTAAACAAAAGTATCCTCTGTTCCCAGGTCTCAGTTCCATTCCCTTGAAAGGAATAAGCCAAGATACAAGTCTTCTGACAAACTTTCCCATCCAAGCCTCCCAGAGAAACCTGGCGCAGGCTTCCTCTTGCCCCTTCCCAGTGGCCACCAATTGATAAGAATGTCCTCATGGGTTTGAAGCATCTTATTTCTGTTGACCCCTTTCTTCATATCCTCATAATCATTTAGGGAGAAGATTGTTTTCCCATTAGAGGTTATTTGGGGTGTTTCAGTTGTCCAGGTTTCAACAGCCTAATTCATCACAGCCAGCTAGGTAAGGTGAAAAATGCTATAGACAGAGGTATGGGGGTATCACATTCAAATGTGGAGCTCCCCCTGCCTCAGAGAGAGGCTGAGCTGACTATCCAAGGGTGGGGCTCCTGGGCTTTCAGATGTAATCCCTGCTTTGTGGGCTTTACAGAGTAGTCAGGAGGAGAAAATCAGAAAGATCCTTGAAAGCATTTTGTTAGTTGTGAGGTGCTGGGAAGCCTTGGGTGTGTTTCATTAAGCTGAGCTCACCCAACTGGGGAAAATGTTTAGTCCTAGAGAAAGAAGTTAGTCTCAGACTGGAATATAGAGAAAGGACTCAGGACCATGTCACCTTTGTGTGTGAATTTATGCTGCTTTGAAAGCACATTCAGTCAAATCCTCACAAGACTGTGAAATAAAGAAGCAGGGTTAGATTCTTACTGCCATTTCAAGAAAGCAGCTGGAATCTGAGAAGGGAAGCAACCATAAGCTTGCTTGCCTCTGCCTGGTCCCTGTCTGAGTACTACTCTGCAAGGAGATGGAAACAAGGACATAGGCCAGCCTCATTTGACAACGTTGTGATTGACCAAGAGGAAGAACCACACCCTGAAATCCCCATGGCAGCAGAGCTCACCACACATTCCCAGGCAGGAAAGTGCAAACAGACAGCAATGGATGAGGGAAAGGTCCAGCAGGCCTACCAGAAGAGAAAGCTAGATGGTGGACTTGTCACATGAATTAGTCTAAGTAAACAATGATGGTGATAGCTAACATACATTGAGGGCTTGATATGGGTGCACTATACTTATTATTTTAATTAGTTTGCTTGTTTAATACATCACACCATACAATCAGGTAGTTAGAATCATTATCCTGATCTACAGATGAAGAATTTGAAAGCCTTGGGGGCTGAGTAAACTTCCAAAGGTCACACATCTGGCAAGTGATAGACCCACGACTCAGAACCTGGTAGGCTGAATACAGAGCTGGGCTCTCGCCTAGAACACCATAAGTTTGTCCTAATTAATGCTTTGGCAAAGAATAATGCAACCGACATTTCAGTTCAGTTCAGTCGCTCAGTCGTGTCTGACTCTCCGCAACCCCAAGAATCACAGCACGCCAGGCCTCCCTGTCCATCACCAACTCCTGGAGTTCACTCAAACTCATGTCCACAGAGTTGGTGATGCCATCCAGCCATCTCATTCTCTGTCGTCCCCTTCTCCTCCCGTCCCCAACCTTTCCTAGCATCAGAGTCTTTTCCAGTGAGTCAACTCGTCGCATGAGGTGGCCAAAGTATTGCAGTTTCAGCTTTAGCATCAGACTTTCAGCTTTAGCATCAGACCTTCCAATGAACACCCAGGATTGATCTCCTTTAGAATGGACTGGTTGGATCTCCTTGCAGTATAAGGGACTTTCAAGAGTCTTCTCCAACACCACATTTCAAAAGCATCAATTCTTCGGCGATCAGCTTTCTTCACAGTCCAACTCCCACATCCATACATGACCACGGGAAAAACCATAGCCTTGACTAGACGGACCTTTGTTGGCAAAGTGATGTCTCTGCTTTTTAATATACTATCAAGGTTGGTCATAACTTTCCTTCCAAGGAGTAAGCGTCTTTTAATTTCATGGCTGCAATCAGCATCTGCAGTGATTTTGGAGCCCAAAAAAATAAAGTCTGACATTTATAGAACCTTGAATATGGAGAGTGGAAGAAATATTGACGATGACCTGGGGGCTTCATTAAACAAATACTGATAAAGCACCAACTGTGGGGCAGGCCTTCACTGATACAAGTTCAGGAGGGAAAGTAAGTACACTGGTAAAGTCAGCAGACATATCTATCTTTCATGGAGTTAACATTCTCATGGGAAAGAGAGATGATAAATAATTGTAACAAAAGAGTCAGTGATAAGGGGTATGAAACGGGAGGTAGGAACAGAGTTAGGAGACTGGAGGAACCACTAATCTCTTACCCACTTATCCAGCCCCCACTTTCTACACTTGAGGAACACGAAGCAAAGCCAGCAGCGACCTGCTAGAGAGCAGACTACACCCCGCTGGTTAGAAGCAGAGTTGGAAGTGAGCACAGTCTTCCCGCAAAGCCAATCCTTTCTTCACAGCCCCTCTCATGGAGGGTCTATTTTCCTGTCATTGTCTAGTTCTTAGACCCGAGTATCGAGGGAGGGACGCAGCGCTCAAGCACCCGCTCGTTCGCCCCAGGACGCAGGGTCCCATCCATTCAATCCCTTCACAGCCCAGGACCAGAGAGAAGCCCGGGCGGGGCGGGGCCTGGACTCGCGCCGGCGCGTCCAGCAGGTGGCAGCAGCGAGCAGCCGCGCCCCCCGCGCAGCCACCCGGCGAGCCCGCGTCATGGATGTCGAGCTCTGCTATTTCGCTTTGCTCGCCTTGGAATTCGAGACCCCAGACGAGGACCAGGATTCATGAACTGGTCTCAGGGGCCCGGGCAGGGGCCTCTGGCTCCCGACGCTGGCCGAGAGGTGGGTCCCGGGGCGGGTCGCTGCTCGTGGACGCCGGGTGGGGACGCGCTGCCCAGCAGAGCCCGGCGCCCAGCGCGCTGCCCCCGCCCTGCCTCGCTGTGGTCCACACCCCCTTTGGGCTCCCGAGCCGCTGGGCTGCAATAGTCGGGGTGCGCGCCAACAGGCGCTGCCGGCCCCGCTTCTGCCGCGCAGTCGGGTCCCAGGAGCGCACGGACCCAGGCGCCCGCGTCCTCTCTGCCGCCTCCTCCGCCCTGCTCTCACCTGAGCTATTAGCCCCCTCGCCTTCAAGGCCAGAGGCTACAGCCCAGACTGAGAGGGAAGGCAGAAAGAGAGAGGGCACCTGAGGATACAGAGCTAACACTGGACTATTTCACCCCCAGGTGATGAGTGAAGTCCAAAGATCCGAAGGTTTAAAGGAAACTGGGGCCAAAAAATGAAATAAAAGGCATTCGGGTTGGAGAGGAAATAAAACTATATCTAGTCTCAGGTGACATAAACTTCTAAGTGGAAAATCATAAGGAGTCTAATTTAAAAATAAAAACTATTAGAACTAATAAACAAGTTTAGTAAGTTTGCAGAATAAAAGAACAATATACAAAAATCAGTTGTTTTCTTAAGAATAAAACCACCATATGACCCAGCACTCCCACTCCTAGGCATATACCCTGCTGCTGCTAAGTCACTTCAGTCTTGTCCGACTATGCGACCCCATGGACGGCAGCCCACCAGGCTCCGCCATCCCTGGGATTCTCCAGGCAAGTTCACTGGAGTGGGTTGCCACTTCCTTCTCCAATGTGTGAAAGTGAAAAGTGAAAGTGAAGTCGCTCAGTCTTGTCCCACTAGTAGCGACCCCATGGACTGTAGCCCACCTGAAGTCGCTCAGTCTTGTCCCACTAGTAGCGACCCCATGGACTGTAGCCCACCAGGCTCCTCTGTCCATGGGATTTTCTAGGCAAGAGTACTGGAGTGGCTTGCCATTGCCTTCTCATGTACCCTGAGGAAGCCAAAATTGAAAAAAACACATATATTCCATTGTTCATTGCAGCACTATTTACAATAGCTAGAACATGGAAGCAACCTAGATGTCTATTGACACATGAATGGATAAAGAAGTGTGGTACATATACACAATGAACTATTACTCAGTCATAAAAAAAAACACATTTGAGTCAGTTCTAATGAGGTGGGTGAACCTAGAACCTATTATACAGAGTGAAGTAAGTCAGAAAGAGAAAGATAAATATCATATTCTAATGCATATACACGGAATCTAGAAAAATGGCACTGAAGAATTGATTTACAGGGCAACAATGGAGAAGCAGACATAGAGAACAGACCATGGACACGGGGAGAGGGGAGGAGAGGGTGAGATGTATGGAAGGAGTAACATGGAAACTCACATTACCATATGCAAAATAGCCAACGGGAATTTGCTGTATGACTCAGGAAACTCAAACAGGGGCTCTGTATCAACCTAGAGGGGTGGGATGGGGAAGGAGATGGGAGGGAATATCAAAAGAGAGGGAATATACGTGTACCTATGGCTGATTCATGGGGTCGCAAAGAGTCGGACACAACTGAGCGACTGAACTGAACTGAACTGATGGCTGATTCATGTTGAGGTTTGACAAAAAACAACAAAATTCTGTAAAGCAATTATCCCTCAATAAAAAATAAATTTTTTTAAAAATCAGTTGTTTTCAATACACTAGCAATGAATAATCAAAAGATGAAAATAAGAAAACAACCTAATTTGCCAAAGCACCAATAATAACAAAACACATAGAAATATATTTAACAAAAGAAGTGCAAAACTTCACTCTGGAAACTATAAAACATTGTTCGGAGAAATTTAAAAAAAAAATGAAAAAACATCTCATGTTCATGGATTTGGAAGATGTAATATTGTTAAAATGACAATAACCCCAAATTAATCTGCAGACTCAATACAATCCCTACCAAAATCTCAGCAGCTTCCTTTTTTTAAAAAAGAAATTGACTAGCTGATGCTGAAGTTCAAATGGAAATTTAGGGACCCAGAATAGTCAAAATAGTCTTGAAAATAAATATTCGAAGTTATTATAAAGCAGTGGAAACCAAGACAGTTTGGTGTTATCTACAGATAAATCATCATAATAGAATTGAGAGTCCATCAATAAATCCATGTACCTATGATAAATTGATTTTCCACAAAGATACCAAATCAATGGAGAAAAGAATACTCTTTCACCAAATGGTGCCAGGAGAACTGTATGGCCACATGAAGAAGAATGAATTTGAGTCCTTACCTCACATCGTACGTATAAGATAACTCACAGTGATGGAATCACAGCCTTGCTTTTGACCAAGGAGGTCCTGATTTATTTGGCAGTGAGGCAGCTGTTGACCTTCTGAAAGGAGTGTCAGGCTTTGGTTGTTTAAAAGACTGGGAAGAAAGAGCCCCCACTTTTCCTGCTGTCCTGCCTTTGACATGATATCTACAACATCCCAGGACTGGCTCTGACCACCCTCTCTAAATTTTAGAATGTCACACTTACTGCTGAGACTGTAAGCTGAGATACTCCATGGTAAGCTGATGTGATCAGCTTCCTATCTGAGTTCACATAGTCACAACCTTCTATTACTAAGATCCCTGTCCTACTATCAACACATTATATCCTCAAACCACAGTAGCGTTAAGAGATTAGGTGCATCTGGCTTAATATTCTCACTACTTCTGCTGGACATTTGACAGCATGCCCTAAGTAACTCTGGATGTTTTATACCAACTGTACCCATCAACTGTTACCTAAGTCATAACCTCAATTGTGACCATTGCTCCAAATTTTTGGTAGCATTAGAACAATTCACCATTAAAAAGACTATTGATCTTGAGGGGCTTGAACCTTCAGAAGAGACCAGGAAGGTACAGTCAGGTGGCAGGCAGATCTTATGTGGTAGGCAGATGTTTCGCAGTAGGCAGATGTTACACGGTAAGCAGATGTTATGCAGTAGGCAGATGTATGAATATGAGCAACCTGCAGAGGAGCTGGCACACTCTGATTTCCTCTCTCTTCCCTGGACCTACCTTGTCACTGAAGATGGCAGAGTTCTTACCCCTGACTTAGGTCACAGAACTGCTGCACTTTACTCTGGGATGTGGTGGGAGACCATCAACCCTCATTGCTTTTGGCTCAGCCCTGACTCATCATCTCACTGGTTCATAATGTAGTCACGCTCCCAAGTAAGAAAAGTTATTCCTGACTCATGAATGCGGAACTGAGCTGAACAATCGCTGAGTAGATCAGAGCAGGAATGAAAGTACCCCTCCTAATTTCACCTTCTCTCATCAAACAAAGCCCTTCTCTTAACCCTATCTATTCCTTGAGACTACATGGTCCCCACTTTTATAGGAAATGTAGTAGGGGTTACCATATATGTAAAGATCAGAGAGATCATTAAATGGAATTTCTTTATAGTTAGGTGATTTTAGCAAAAAATCTAGGGATAGGTGACGCAACATTGAGAAACTGTGGAGCAAAGCTGACTCTAGTCAGAAGGAAGCTTGTACAACCATTACAACAAGTTCATTGTGAACCATTAAAATAGAATTGCTAGGGATGGGAAGTGGGGTTGAAGGAATGTCAGGGGGCTGGAAGAAAGTGATCACAAACAATAGAGATCTTTATGCCCACCCTGCTAGGTTTCCAAGCTTGGCTAAAACTAACCTTCCTACTATCGTGTTGATATAGAAGTGAAGAATTTTCAAACTAGAAGATCTTTTAGAAAGTACCCAGTCTAGAAGGTATGTGGATAGTTTTGAAGACCCCATTTAGCTCTAAAAATACTCTGGTTTCTGTTTGTTTGTTTAGTTCAGAATCATTTTTAAAAAGAAATGTAACTTGGAACTCAATAATTAACAAAGACCACTTCAGTTCAGTTCAGTTCAGTTCAGTCGCTCAGTCGTGTCCGACTCTCCGCAACCCCATGAATCACAGCACGCCAGGCCTCCCTGTCCATCACCAACTCCCGGAGTTCACTCAAACTCATGTCCACAGAGTCGGTGATGCCATCCAGCCATCTCATTCTCCGTCGTCCCCTTCTCCTCCCGCCCCCAACCTTTCCCAGCATCAGAGTCTTTTCCAGTGAGTCAACTCATCACATGAGGTGGCCAAAGTATTGCAGTTTCAGCTTTAGCATCAGTCCTTCCAATGAACACCCAGGATCAATCTCCCTTAGAATGGACTGGTTACTGAGTGCTTATTTTGAACCACGCATTGACGTGACTGCTTCATGTATATTACCTCATTTAATCCTTACAACAGTCTGGTGAAGCAGCACTGTAATTGTTCCCTTTTTACAGACGGAGAAAGAGAGGCACAGAACGGCCAACTGTTTGCCAGGGTCACACTGCAAGGCTGTCATAGAGCAGCATAAAAGAAGAGCTGCCAGTTTAAAGCAAGGAGAGGGAAGGGTTTCAAGTGGTGAAGGTGTCAACAACCCTGTCATTTTTTCTTCTCCCTCACAGCTCAGAGAACTCTGTTTGAAAACTTTTGATAAGAAAACCGGAAGATAAACTGAATCACTCAAGTTCAAGATAGGATAAAATGTGACAAAGGTAAATATTTTAATTTATATTTAGTTTTAGAGAAAGAAAGGCAAATCTGTCAGAGCCAGAAACAAGCACATGATTCAAAGCCTTATGGGTTCATGGGAGCAGATGCCATGGGAACCCTGGGGGTTCTGGTTCTGGTCCTCAGAACTGGGCTGGTCTTCTAATGTCCACCACCACCTCCCTATTAGACATGACCTTGGGCCTGTGTAAAGCAGGAGAGCTGGACATTTGCTCCCTGCATGAAGCTTGAAGCCTAAAAGTGTTGCTTTTCCATCAAAAAGGCATTAGAAAGCTTACTTCAACCTTCCAAGGACACCCGAATAAACCATACACCTGTGAGGAAAAGTCAAACCCTCAGAACCACTACTGGAGAAGGTGTAGGATCTGAATTTGCCCTGTGCTCTACAGAAATTCCAGTCAGGGAAGTAAGTGATAAAAACTGGCCCTTCGATGTTGATTCTCTAGGAAGACAACAGAAACAATTGCAAACACTACTCTATAAGGGTACTCTCACAGAGCAGAGTACATAGGTTGAAGACTAGTTCAGGGTAGTTCACAGTAAGACACAAATCTCACAAGGAAATTAACTATCTGGAGAGAATACCAGTAGATGTAACCAGCCAGTGAATTAGCATTGCAAAAATGGGAAATAAAAGAACTGAAAATGAAAGACACCTAAAATAAGTGTTTAAGGTTATTTAAAAGATTTTTAAAATTAGGAAACATATGAAAGTTTAGAGCATTGTGGACAGACAAATCTGATAAATAACAAGGTAGAACAACCAAAACTTTTTTGATAAAATTTTATTTGACAACATACAAATTTGACTTTAAAAAAAGAAGACACATTTGATAAATTTTCAAATACAACTCCTATAAACAAACAAAAAGGCACTGCAATTAAGGACTCACTGGATAGGTTAAACAAAAGATTCAGCACAGCAGAAGAAAAAAATCCTTGAACCTGAACACAGATCTACAGAAATAACCCAGAATATAGCTGTAAAAACAGGTGAAAAGTGAAAGTCGCTCAGTTGTGTCTGAGTCTTTGCAACCCAGGCCAGAATACTGGAGTGGGTAGCCTTTCCTTTCTCCAGGGGATCTTCCCGGCCCAGGGATTGAACCCAGGTCTCCCACATTGCAGGCAGATTCTTTACCAGCTGAGCCACAAGGGAAGCCCATAGAATTCTACAAAAGAATTAAGCAAGATAGAGAATAGAAAATGGGAAGCCCAACATAATTTAATAGAACTTCTAGAAGCAACTACTGAAAGGGAGTCAGTATTCACAGGGAAAATGACTTAAGAATATTCCAGAATGAAGACATGACTCTTCAGGCTGAAAAAGCACATTAATTCCTCAAGAGGGTAAGTAACAATAAAAAGATTTTTTAAACATGATTTCTTTTTCTCTAAAGGTTTTATCTGTTCTTGTTTTTCCTTCCAATCCTTCTTCCAGGGTTTAATTTCTATTTCATCCAAGTGATCAGTTTTATAGAATGAAACAGTTAAATGAAAATGTAAGAACAGAAATTAATAAAATGAAAAACAAGGAATATAGAAAGAAGGAGATAATAATGACAGTGACAAAAATAATGAAATATTTCTATATTTTAAGAACACATTCTCAAGCTGCTGCTGCTGTTTTAGTTACTTACGCTGGGCTCTGCTTGCTTCCATGACAGACAGACTGTTCCCCCATGTGCTAATCAGAAGTCAGCTTCCAGGGCAGCTTTACTGTCAGTCTACTGCCCATGTGGTCAGAAAAGCCTTCCAGACCAGATACACCAGCACAAGGAGGGAAGCTGGGGGAAGAAGATGGAGACTTCAGCGAAGGTTGGGCCATCTTCAGACATCTGACCCCAAAGGAACACAGATTAAGAGTGACACCCGGTGGCCTGATCACATGAAGAGCACAGCACACAGGGATGGTGGTGGGTTCCTGATCCACACCCTGACTGCTGCAGGCGGCAGGTTGTTGTGGGGTTTTCCTCCAATCGCTGTGTTTTGAGAGTGTCTGTAATCTAGAGAGTGCTTTGGGGGTGTGCAATGAACCAGTTCCCCTCTCCTCTCCCACCTCTGTCTCCCCTTCCTTCCCTACCAAATGTGCAATCTCTGCTGCATGGGGTCCCATGGGTGACCAGGTGGAGGCCAACAGGTGACTCTGTGCAAGTAAGGAGAAGGTCTCCTACCACCTCTGTGATACAGGGGACGATATTCTGCAGGATGAGTGTATCCTGTGCAACTAAGCCAGCTAAAATGTGTTGATCAGATTAATTTAGTAGTATTGGTAGTACTAGTAGTAGTATTGAAAGTCAAGGTGGAGGTATAAGATGCTGGAGTGCCAGTGTAGACAGTCCATTATATCACAAATAAACCTCAGTGAGGCCTGGTTAGTTCTCCCTCACTTCTCCAAACAGAGCTGTAGTTATCTTTCTAAACTCTTTAGCAACTGCCAGCTTGGAGATTATTCTGCGGAAATGCTGGCCAAGATGCAAACACTGTAACAACACTGTAAAATCTGACACCTCCCCTATCATCCACAACCAATAGCCACAACAGTAACAAAACTAGTATATATTGACAATACACACACACACACACACACACACACTGTGAGAGGCACCACCCTTCTAAGTGCTTTACATGTATTAGCTCTTTTAAATTTATGATAATCCTATTAGGCAAGTACTAATACTTTACAGATGAGAAAACTGAAGCATAGCATAAATTAATGTGTCCAAAGTCACCGAGCTGGAAAGCTAATGCGGACACATGGTGTTCTCATGTAACCCCAGAGTGCCTTTCAGGCAGTCTGTCTCTAGAACTCTGTCAACCATTAAGCTGCACTATATCCAAACGACCTCCCAATGGCCAGTCCCAAAGTTCTTCCCTCAGTCCACCCTGCTTTACCTCTCTGAGATCTGCAACAGTGTTAACCATCCCTTCTCCTCCCCAGTGGCTGGTTCTTTCCTCTCAGCCTTGTTGTTGATGTTCAGTCACTAAGTTGTGTCTGACTCTTTGCGACCCCATAAACTGCAGCATGCCAGGCTTCTCTGTGCTTTCTATCTCCCCAAGTTTGCTCAAACTCATGTCCATTGAGTCAGTGATGCCATCCAACCATCTCATCCTCTGTCACCCCCACATCTCCTCTTGCCCTCAATCTTTCCCAGCATCAGGGTCTTTTCCAGTGATTCAACTCTTCACATAAGGTGGTCAAAGTATTGGAGCTTCAGCATCAGTCCTTCCAATGAATATTCAGGGTTGATTTCCTGAGGATTGACTGGTTCGATCTCCTTGCTGTCCAAGGGACTCTCAAGAGTCTTCTCCAGCATCATAGTTCAAAAGCATCAGTTCTTCAGCACTCAGCCTTCTTTATGGTCCAGCTTTCACATCCATACATGACTACTGGAAAAACCATAGCTTTGACTAGATGGACCTTTGTCAGCAAAGTGATGTCTCTGCTTTTTAATATACTATCTAAGTTTGTCATAGCTTTTATTCCAAGGAGCACACATCTTTTAATTTTGTGGCTGCAGTCACCATCCACAATGATTTTGGAGCCCAAGAAAATGAAATCTTTCACTGTTTCCACATTTTTCCCATCTATTTGCCATGAAGTGGTAGGACTAGATGCCATGATCTTAGCTTTTTTAATTTTACCCAGTTTATTCACTGTCCTCTTTCATCTTCATCAAGAGGTTCTTTAGTTTAATTCCTCTTTTGCTTTCTGCCATAGGGTAGTATCATCTGCATATCTGAGGCTGTTGATATTTCTCCCAGCAATCTTGATTCCAGCTTGTGCTTCTTCCAGCCCCACATTTCGGATGGTGTACTCTGTATAGAAGTTAAATAAGCAGGGTGACAATATACAGCCTTGACGTACTTCTTTCCCAGTTTGAACCAGTCTGTTATTCCATGTCTAGTTCTAACCGTTGCTTCTTAACCTGCAAACTGATTTCTCAGGAGACAGGTAAGGTGGTCTGGTATTCCCATCTCTTTAAGAATTTTCCACAGTTTGTTGTGATCCACACAGTCAAAGGCTTTAGCATAGTCAATGAAGCAGAAGTAGATGTTTTTCTGGAACTCCCTTGCTTTTTCTATGATCCAGCAGATGTTGGCAATTTGATCTCTGGTTCCTCTGCCTTTACTAAATCCATCTTGTACATCTGGAAGTTCTTGGTTCATGTACTGTTGAAGCCTAGCTTGAAGGATTTTGAGCATTACCTTGCTTTCATGTGGAATGAGCAGAATTGTGTGGTAGTTTGAGCATTCTTTGGCATTGCCTTTCTTTGGGATTGGAATGAAAACTGACCTTTTCCAGTTCTGTGGCCACTGCCGAGTTTTCTAAATTTGTTGGCGTATTGAATGCAGCACTTTCACAGCATCATCTTTTAGGATTTGAAATAGCTCAGCTAGAATTCCAATACCTCCACTATCTTTGTTCATAGTAATGCTTCATAAGGTCCACTTGACTTCACATTCCAGGATATCTGGCTCTAGGTGAGTGACCACACCATTGCAGTTGTCCAGTTCATTAAGGCCTTTTTTGTACAGTTCTTTTGTGTATTCTTGCCACCTCTTCTTAATCTCTTCTGTTAGGTTCTTGCCGTTTCTATTCTTTATTGTGCCTATCTTTGTATGAAATGTTCCCTTGGTATCTCTAATTTTCTTGAAGGGATCTCTAGTCTTTCCCATTCTTTCCCTTTCAGCCTGCTCCTGTCTCTTTTGCTATGCTTATTTCCTTTGCTCTGTAAATAGAGGCATCCTCCAAGGTTCTTCCCCACCAACCCTATTTTCCATTCTCTTTATTCTTTCTCCTTTTCACGAGGACCTTGGTTGAAGCGTTCCTTGAATTTAACGGTCAGGACACTGGGGTTCCATACCCAAGTTCTTGGGTTCATCATTTTCACTCCTGGAGTCCTCACTTCCTCCTGCAGTAAAGTCAGGGGGTTGTTTAGATCAGTGGTTCTTACCTTGGCTGCACGCTAGCTCCACCCGGTGGTGGGATCAGAAGAACATGAGAAAGTTATGGCTGGGAGTGGGTAGCTAGAAAATTTCGAGAATAAATGTGTTTTCCCATGCATTAGTTTGGAGATATAAATTGTTTTGAACTTATCTTTCAAAACATCTTACATTTATCTTACATCAAAATATCTTACATTTATTAACATGTTATGAAAATGTTACTCACATGTAACATGTCTGACTCTGCGACTCCATAACCTGTAGCCCTCCAGGCTCCACTATCCACGGAATTCTCCAGGCAAGAATACTGGAGTGGGTTGCCACATCCTTCTCCCAACCCAGGGATCGAACCCAGGTCTCCCGCATTGCAGGCAGATTCTTTACCGTTCGAGCAACCCGGGAAGCCCCATTAACATGTTATGGGTCTCTCTAAATGTTTAGTGAAATGTCCAAACCAAATTCAACTTCTAAAACATGCAGGATGGGAGTGCTCCAGACTGAAAATGTTGAGTGCCGCCACCTGGTGCCTTCCTTAACGTTCTCCTGCCTTGGGCTCAAATTCCCATAAAAGGGATCACAGAGAGTTTAGAGCCAGGATTACTCTAGCATCCTTGCTGGCCCTGTGTTCCTTCTCATCCTATATCCAGTAAGCTTTTTCTTGTAAAAAGCAGACTAAAAACTATGAAATTCTGAAATTCTATTAATCCCTAGTCCTCTAAGCACAGTTATAAACATGATTTATCTGTATGGATATTTTCCTCCTTTAGGCTTGATTTCTGAAAAACAAATACGTGGGTTTTTTTGCTTTTTTTTTTTTTTTTCTGTTCTGGCTATTTTGAGCCCAGATTTGGCCCTCAGGTAGGTATTATAACAGTGCTGCTTGCACACATTAATATGCAAAAAAATTTTCTAAAATCTCATTAAATGCAAGTTCTGTTTTCAGTAGGTCTGAAATGGGGTCTGAAATTCTGCATTTCTAGCAGGCTCCTAGGTAATGCTGAGGTTTCTGGTCAGTGGGCCACACTTTGAATAGTGAGGGTCTGTAATATTCACTGGAAGAGATGTTTAGCATGGAGAACAAAAGATCTCCAAGACTACAAATGGAAAAATCTCTCCCTTATTCTGTCAACCATGAGCCATCTGACCCTTTACCCTTTGCACAAGGTTGCTTCCTGTGTAAAGCTGCATGAAGCCAGTATTTTCTGGATGATATTAAAGATACATCAAATCGGGTGGCATTCCCTTGCTTTGCTTTGTTTTGCTTTGTGACTCTCCTATCATGAGTTGCTCTCCATGCAGAGGGTAGGTGAACCATTTCCCACCACACTGGTACTGGTGCTGTGCCCCAGTATCTCTATTTACCTTCTGCAAAACCCTGCAGCCTGAGCCTGCTGTAAGCAGAGAAATGCTGACTCCTACCCAAAGCTGTGGCATAGAATATCTGGTACTTTTATATTCCCAACTGCTTCTTTGCTCTTGCTCAAAACTAGTTCCTCATTTTTAAGAAGCTATTAATCACACATCAATCTCAGTACCTTGCATTTAGTAGGTGATCAATAACTCTTTGCCAGATTTGACTGGTTATCTAATAAAGAAGGATCTCCCTGGAGACAAAGAAGCCAGATTCTTCACATGGCATTTCAGAAGAATGGTTAACATTTACTTTCGATTTATTTACAGACAAGTGGAGATGTTTCAAAAAACCAACCAGCGACGTTCTCTTCAAGGGTTTACCTCTTGCAATTTTTAGAGCCAGATTAATTCTTTAATGTCAAGTCCTACAGATTGGCTGAGTTGGGAAGTGGCTGTCTCCGCCTGCCTGCTCCATTCCTGCCCAAAATTCTACTTTGACTATAACTAGCCATTGTCCAAATGTCACTTTTTCTCAAGGTCAGGTCATTTTATCAAGACTCAACCAATTGAACCAGCATGTGACAGGTGACAGAATCTCAATTCAGTTTGAAATTGAATTGAGCTCAGTAAAGAGAGAGGGAAGCTCCAGCCTCTGATTAGGAGACACAATGAAGGAAAAGGTAACTGAACTGTACCTTGGAGGATGCAGGCAAACCTGAGTGAAGGTGTGAGGGAGAGCTTAAAAGTAGTGGGGATGAAATGGATGGAGACTTGTCAGCCAAATGCACAACGTAGGTCTAGCAGATAATACAGAGTCCGTCTCAACTGCGACCAAAAATAAATGATACGGAGTGGAGCATAATGAGTCGTGACACGGGGGAGAAATGGTAGCCAGACTGTGCAACTTTCTATATGTCAGCCTGAAGAGATTTAAATTAACCTTGTAGGCAATAGAGAGTGATGAAAGATTTGTAATTAAGTAAATGTCACAGTGAAAATTAATGTCCTTACAAAGATGTATTTGGTCGTGGTGTCTAGATCATCTTCAGATGAGGTATGAGTTTGAACATGAGTCATATTCTCCCACAAACTCGATCTGTCTTGGTAAATGTACTACATACATGAGAAAAATGTCTATTCTCTAGTTATAGGATATTGTGTTTGTCAAACACAATGTGAAAATGATCAACTGTTTTCCATGTCATGTTTATTTTTACTGACTTTTTTGTGTTCTTTCAATTGTATGTTATTTTGTTGTCATTTTAATTGCTGAGCTGCTACTGCTGCTGCTAAGTCGCTTCGGTCGTGTCCGACTCTGTGCGACCCCGTAGATGGCGGCCTACCAGGTTCCTCCATCCCTGGGATTTTCCAGGCAAGAACACTGGAATTGGTTGCCATTTCCTTCTCCAATGCATGAAAGTGAAAAGTGAAAGTGAAGTCGCTCAGTCTGAGAGGGTGTTAAAATCCCTAATTGCGATTGTAGAATTTGTTTCTCCCCTTGATTTTATCAATTGCTTCTTTTTTCAAAGATTATCAGCACACACATTAATGATTATATGTCTTTTCATATACCATTTCAGCCTTCTTATGCTTACACCTTACATGATATCTTTTTTGATCCAATTGCTTTTAACCTATCTTTGAATTTAAAGTATGTATCTGGAACAGAGCATACAATTGGATCTTACTTTTCACAAATCAATTCTAACAATCTCTCTCTTTTAAGGAGTGTTGTTTTTTCAGTCTTCTGTCTCCCATGGTTTGTAATGAGAAGTCAGAGCTCTTATTTTTTTAATAATTATTCATGACACTTGTTAAAGAGGATACAGAAGACTTTATTCAAGAAGGAGGAACTACTACAGTGGGGTTTTGCAGCAGGGAGGAGAGGGCAGGTTGAACTCCAAATACAACAAGGACAAGTGGAGATTGATACCCAAGGAACAGGATGGGGTCAGTAAATGGAAAATTACTAAGAGGAAAAATCAGGGATGGGGGGATTCTTGCTGAAGCCACACTAGGGTGATAAGATATTGAGGATCGGGGTGAGGAATTTGATCAGATGTGGGGAGTGACCAGAGACTGAGTGAGGGATTTTGCTGAACTTACTCCACAGGATTCTTACTAATACTGCAGTGAGTGGATCAGGAAAGCGCCCACAGGTGGGGTCTAGTCAAACAGGGGTCTCAGAGAAGCTTGATTCAAGTGTGATCAAAGGAGAGAGTCTGTCACAGTCCCCTGTGCGTAGTGTCTTTTTGTCTAGCCCTTTCCACATTTTCTCTTTACCTTTGGTTTTCAACAGTTTGATTATTAAGTGACTAGAAACAGTTTTCTCTAATTTCTCTAACTGAGCTTCTTGCATTAGTGTCTTTGAGGAAAGATTCTGCCTTATTCTCTCTCTCCTCTCATTTGGGGACTCCAGTTACACAATGTTAGACCTTTTGTTATCATTCCCCATGTCATCTTTTAAGGATTTAGTTTTTCTAGAGTAGCTTTAGATTTAAAACAAAATTGAGAGGAAAGTACAGAGATTTCTCATATTACATCCGCTGCCCACACACAAGCATAACCTCCCCCACTTTCAGCATCACTCACCAGAATGGTACATTTTTTACCAAGAATGAATCTACTTTGACACAGCAAAATATTTTTTATAATCTAAAATTTATAGTTTTATCCAAGGGTTCATTCTTGGTGTCATACATTCTATGTGTTTAGACAACATATCATGACAAATGTCCATCATTAAATATACAGAATATTTTCACCACTCTAAAAATCTTTTGTGCTGTCTATTTATCACACCCTACCCCCACCCATGCAAGCACTGATCTTTTTCTTGTCCCCCTAGTTTTGCCTTTTCCAGACTGTCATATGGTCAGAATCATATAGTATATAGCCTTTTCATATCTGACTTCTTTCACTTAGTAATATGCATTTAAGATTCCTCCATGTCTTTCTGTGATCTAATAGCTCATATCTTTTTTAGCACCAAATAAACCACTCTGTTGTCTAGATGTGCCACCATTTATTCACGTACTCCAGGCCATCCAGTCTGCTTCCAAGTTTTGGCAGTTATGACTAAACCTGCTATAAACATCTTTGTGGGCTTTTTTTTTTAACATAAGTTTTTAACTCCTTTGGGTAAAAACCAAAAAGCTAAATCATATGGGAAGGGTATGTTTAGTTTTCATAAGAACTGCCAAACTATCTTCCACAGTGGTTGTGCTATGTGCACTCTCATAGCAGTGTACGAGAGTTCCTGCTGCTCCATACCCTCACCACCATTTGGTGTTGTCAGTGTTCTGGGCTTTGGCCATTCTAATAGGTATTTAGTGGTATACTGAACTGCATTTCCTGATGACGTATGATGTGCAGCATCTTCTCATATGCTTATTTGCATCTCTTCCTTGTTAAGATGTCCATGAAGGTCTTTGGCCCATTTTTTTAATTGGGTTATTTGATTCTCATTGTTGAGTTTTAAGTGTTATTTGTCTATTTTGAATAACAATCCTTTATCAGATGTGTCTTTTGCAAATATTTCCTCTTAGGCTTTAGCTCATCCTCTCATTCTCTTGACATTGTCTTTTGCAGAAGCAGAAGTTTTTCAGTTTAATGAACTCTAGCTTATTAATTTGGAGAAGGCAATGGCAACCCACTCCAGTACTCTTACCTGGAGAATCCCAAGGACTGCGGAGCCTGGTGGGCTGCCGTCTATGGGGTCGCACAGAGTTGGACACGACTGAAGCGACTTAGCAGCAGCAGCAGCAGCTTATTAATTATTTATCCTAGGATCATATCTTCAGTATTATATCTGAAAAGGTATGGCTATACCCAAGGTCATCTAGGTTTTCTCCTGTGCTATCTTCTCGAGTTTTGTAGTTTCACATTTTACATCGAGGCTTGTGATTCATTTTGAGTTAATTATTGTGAAGAATGTAAGATCTGTGTCTAGAACAGATACAGGTCTAGATATTCCAGCATCATTTGTTGAAAAGAGAAATATTTTTGCTCCATTGTACTACCTTTGCTCCTTTGTCAAAGATTTAGTTAACCATATTTATGGGAGTCTATTTCCTGGACTCTCTATTCTGTTACACTAATCTACTTGTCTTTTCTTTTGCCAGTACCTCACTATCGTTGCGTGATAGTAAGTCTTAAAGTCAGGTGACGTCAGTCTTCCTACTTTGCTATTCTCTTTCAACATGTTGCCTCTTTCTAGGTCACCAGAAACATGAGGGACCCAAAGTCCTGCTCAAAATGCAATGCAGCCTTTGATATCCTGGCTGCGGCAGCAGGCCTGGGGAGGATGGGAGGGGCCGCCCAGCCCTCAGGACCCATAGTCCTTGCACTGTTGGGCCTCTGACTGGGGAGCAGAGCTCCTCCCTGCCTCTCTGCAGATTGCTTCATGCCTATCAGGCTGTGGCGCATTCCACCCATTCTAGGATTGAGATACACAGTTTGGTACCAGTGGGGGGTGCCAGGGTATGGGAGGGGGGCAGACAGCATCCCAGGATTCAAAGCTTGCTCCCTCCCTGACTGGCTTGGCCCACGCTGATTCGCCTGCCACTGGGGAAAGGGCTCGCCACTCAGCCTCTCTCTGCAAACACCTCTCTTAGTAGTATGAGTGAAGCTGGAGCTGTGGGCATGGCATCTCACCTCACCCCCAGCAGCATCAGTGAGCTGACTCCTAGCCCTGGCTTCCAAAGTCTTGGTCAGAAGGAATCCAGGAAATCACCTGATGTAGCCCAGCATCTTACAAGTGAGAGGATGGAAGACCAAGTATGCTAAGGCTATGCACGAATTCTAACTGCATAAGATAAACCTCATTTGCTTTTTTGGACAGTCAGCAGAGCAAGGGCATGCAGTTGACATAGTGAGCTGAACTTTAGAAAAGCCTCCCATGAGATCTTGCAAATGAGATGGAAAAAATATGGACTGAATCCAAATAAGGTTAGACAGATTGATGCCTCTTGAGAAACCTGTATGCAGGTCAGGAAGCAACAGTCAGAACTGGACATGGAACAACAGACTGGTTCCAAATAGGAAAAGGAGTACGTCAAGGTTGAATATTGTCACCCTGCTTTTTTAACTTATATGCAGAGTACATCATGAGGAACACTGGGCTGGAAGAAGCACAAGCTGGAATCAAGATTGCTGGGAGAAATATCAATAACCTCAGATACGCAGATGACACCACCCTTATGGCAGAAAGTGAAGAGGAACTAAAATGTCTCTTGATGAAAGTGAAAGAGGAGAGTGAAAAGGTTGGCTTGAGGCTCAATATTCAGAAAACAAAGATCATGGCATCTGGTCCCATCACTTCATGGGAAATAGATGGGGAAACAGTGGAAACAATGTCAGACTTTATTTTTTGGGGCTCCAAAATCACTGAAGATGCTGATTGCAGCCATGAAATTAAAAGACGCTTACTCCTTGGAAGGAAAGTTATGACCAACCTAGATAGCATTTTAGAAAGCAGAGACATTACTTTGCCAACCAAGGTCCGTCTAGTCAAGGTTATGGTTTTCCCAGTGGTCATGTATGGATGTGGGAGTTGGACTGTGAAGAAAGCTGATCGCCGAAGAATTGATGCTTTTGACCTGTGGTGCTGGAGAAGACTCTTGAGAGTCCCTTGTACTGCAAGGAGATCCAACCAGTCCATTCTAAAGGAGATCAATCCTGGGTGTTCATTGGAAGGACTGATGCTAAAGCTGAAACTCCAATACTTTGGCCACCTCATGCAACGAGTTGACTCACTGGAAAAGACTCTGATGCTGGGAGTGATTGGGGGTGGGAGGAGATGGGGACGACAGAGAATGAGATGGCTGGATGGCATCACCGACTCTATGGACATGAGTTTGAGTGAACTCCGGGAGTTGGTGATGGACAGGGAGGCCTGGTGTGCTGTGATTCATGGGGTCGCAAAGAGTTGGACACGACTGAGCGACTGAACTGAACTGAATAAATTACTTAATGCTTCCTTGGATGCTCTCTTCAGGGCAGGTTCTTAGTTGCAGCTCTCATGCCATTCCAGGCCAAATTTTAATACTCTTGGATGAAGGCATGAATTCACTCCTAATACTCTGGCCATCTCATGCAAAGAGTTGACTCACTGGAAAAGACTCTGATGCTGGGAGGAATTGGGGATGGGAGGAGACAGGGATTACAGAGAATGAGATGGCTGGATGGCATCACTGACTCGATGGACATGAGTTTGAGTGAACTCCAGGAGTTGGTGATGGACAGGGAGGCCTGGTGTGCTGTGATTCATGGGATCACAAAGAGTCGGACATGACTGAGTGACTGAACTGAACTGAACTGAAATAATATTGAGTGGATGCCTACTCTGTACTGGGCACTCATGGCACTGTTGAGTAAAAGCAGAGCCCCTGCCCTCACAGGACCCACCATCCACCGAGGACACAGAGGTCAATCAGGGTGAAAAACAAATGGCTTTGCAGTAAGTGCTGTGATGGGGAGGAAGGTCCGTACTGTCAGAGCACATCAAAGGGGAGTTTCATCCGAGGGCGAGTAAGAGAAATCAAGGAAGACTTCCCTACAGAAGTGCCTTTTAAGTTAATATCTGAAAGATACATAAGAGCTACAAAAACAAGAGGAAAAGGAGTTCCAGAGAGAGGGACTAGCCTGTCCCTCCGGGCCCTGTGCCAGGAGGCAGTGTGACTAGGGTGAAGGAATGAAAGGCCAGAAAGCCAAGGGTGTGGGAGCCATGAGGACCTGCATCCATCTGCTGAAATGTAAGTTCCATGAGGGCAGAGGATTTGTATTATTTTTCTCACTGCTGTATCCCCAGCGCCTAGAGCTGTGCCTACTGCATAGTTCAGTTCAGTTCAGTTCAGTCGCTCAGTCGTGTCCAACTCTCTGCGACCCCATGAATCACAGCACGCCAGGCCTCATAGTAGGTACTGAGAAATATTGAGAGAATGAATGGAGGGATAGATGGATGCTGATGAGTATGTAAGAGATATGAACAATAGAAATTTTCTAAGTTTTTAGGCAATAGGATGTTGTTTTGTAGAGGTTTCCCTGGTGGCTCAGACAGTAAAGAATCTGCCTGCAATTTGGGCAACCCAGGTTCGATGCCTGGGCTGGGAAGAACCCCTAGAGAAAGAAATAGCAACCCACTCCAGTATTCTTTTCTGGAGAATTCCATAGACAGAGGCTACAGTCCATGGGGTCGCAAAGAGTCAGACATGATTGAGTGACTAACACTTTGACTTTTCAAGCATTGGGAAGTTATGAACTGTTTTGTAGAGATTAGCCTGGCTTCAGGCTACAGAGAGGACTGGAGAAGGCAGGAATTAGATGTGTGTGACCAGTCAGGATAAACATTCCATTTCTGGATGAAGATCAAACTAAGCTGAGGTACTCCAGAGAGAACCAAGTGAAGAGTATTGAGGGGTGTTCAGGGGACTTGGTGAGGAACTCCTGCTCATGAGCTGGTGAAAGCCATTGGTGAGGGGGCACAGAGGGTGAAGAGAAACAGAATCAGAATTCACCATTATCTCAAAAAGTTTGAAGGAAATGGCACAGTAAGATAACAAGCAAATGAAATACATGTAAAACTCTTAACTCAGAGTACACTCAAAAATACAATGACACAGTACAGGTGGGGAAATGACTGAAAAACAACACAAAGAAACATGTCAGAGTCTTACCCTCAATCTCCAAGCAAGAATTATCTGTAAATGAGGCTGCCAAACATTAATGCGATTTAGACTACACAAGGAGACATACTGTGTAAGAAAACAAGATGGCAAGTCCTGCTGTACTCTGGGCTGACTAACGTGACCATGCTCTCAGCTCTAAGTGACAGATATTAAAATAGGTTTTTATTGACTGGAAATTCTTGAGAAAAGGGCCATGAATGACTCACTAAAGCAAGTCAGTACATCAAGGAATACCTCAGTTAACCAGAGGACATTTAGCAGGCATGAGAAAAAACTCAACGGGAACAGTCACATTCCGGTACTTAAAGGCTCTCAAGAGAATGAGAGATCATACTTCAGTGGTCTCTAGGAGTCTAATCCAGGGTGGGTGTAACAGGAACCAAGATTTCCACTTAGTGACAGAAAGTTTTCTAAATCAGTCTGTCCCAAAATAGAAGTTTTCAGCAAGTGTGGAGTCTCTCTTGAGGAAGAGTAAGCACATGCAGACTCAGAGAGGGTGGGGCCAGGTCGTGAGATTACAGGGCCTGTGTTTCTGGCTGCTTGGATTCAGAACTTGATTCTGAAAGTTACATGGAAACCTCAGGATCATTTTAAGGAGGGCAGCAGCCTGTCCCAGTTTATATCCGGGAGGACCCCTTCTGTTACTGTGGATTCCCTGGGCATTGGCCTCTCAGGCTTGGTCAGCAGTGTCCAGAGCAGGCACCAGCTCACATCCAGGTGCTGACACTCTGCCTGGGATTGCATTGAACTTATAGATCAGTCTGGGGAAAAATGACATTTTGACAACATTGACTCTTCCAATCCATGTATGCAATATGTCTCTCCATTTATGAGGTCTAGTTCAATTTCTCTCATCAGTCCTTCGTAAAAATGAGCATATAAATCTTGCATGTATTTTATTAGACTTATCTCTATGTTTCTAATGTTTTGGGTACTGTTGTAACATGTTGCTTGTAGAGTCTTTAGGATTTCCTACGTAGATGATCGTGTCATCTACAAATGAAGACAATATTTATTTCTTCCGTTCTTATCTTAATGCCATTTATTTCTTGTTCTTGCCTTCAGTACAATTTTGAATAGTAGGTGAACTCTGGGAGTTGGTGATGGACAGGGAGGCCTGGCGTGTTGTGATTCATGGGGTCACAAAGAGTCGGACACGACTGAGCGACTGAACTGAACTGAACTGAAGAGTGGATATCCTTGCCTTGTTCCTGATCTTAGAATAAGCATTCAGTCTTTCATACACTAAATGTGATGCTAGCTATACATTTCATGGTTGATCTTTATTAGACTGAAGAACCTCCCTATTATCTCTAATTTCTTGAGAGATTTTATTATGAACAGATGTTGGATTTGCTAAAATATTTTCTCTGCATCTATTGAAATAATCTTTTTTTTAATCTGTTGATATGGTGATTATATTAATTTTCTTTTGTTAATTTATTTTCAAATATTGAACTAACCTTGCATTGCAAGGATAAAACTACTTGTGCATCAGGTGTTATCCTTTTTATATATAGCTGGATTTAATTTGCTAATATTTTGCCTAGGGTTTTTATATCTACGTCGGGGTGGGGGATGTTTGGGCTGTAGATTCTTTTCATGTGATGTCTTTGTCTGGTTCTGATATTACGTTAACATTGGATTCATAAAGTAAATTGGAAAATACTTCATCCTCTTCCATTTTGAGGGGAAAAAATTCTCTAAAATTAGAGTTATTCCTTCCCTGAGTATTTGGTAAAAATCACCACTAAATTCACATGGGCTAGGAATTTTCTTTGTTAGAAAGTTTTTAGCTACAAATTTAATTTTTAATAGGTATGGCATTGTTTGGGCTATATATTTCTTCTTGAGTGAGTTTTGGCAGTTTGGGTCTTTCAGGCAGTTTTTTCATCTCATGTAAATTCTCAAATTAATACAAAGCTATTCATAATATTCCCTCATTAACCTTTTCATTTCTGTAGGATCTCTAATAAAGTCTTCTCTTTAATTTCTGATATTGGTAATTGGTACCGTCCTTCTCTTGTTTTTAATTAAATATATTGGACAGAAATTTATAAATTATAGTTTTGTTGACTTTTCCCTGTTGTTTTTCTGGTTTCTATTTTGTTGATTTCTGCTCCTATCTTTATTTCTACCTTTCTGCTTCTTTTGTATTTAACTTCCTTTCCTTTTCATAATTTCTTAAGGTGGTAGCTAAGATCATTGTAATGAGACTTTTCTTCTTTCTAAGTGCTTTCAGTTCAGTTCAGTTCAGTCACTCAGTTGTGTCCGACTCTTTGTGACCCCATGAATCACAGTACGCCAGGCCTCCCTGTCCATCACCAACTCCCGGAGCTCACTCAAACTCATGTCCATCGAGTCGGTGATGCCATCCATCCATCTCATTCTCTGTTGTCCCCTTCTCCTCCCGCCCCCAATCCCTCCAAGCATCAGAGTCTTTTCCAGTGAGTCAACTCATCGCATGAGGGGGCCAAAGTATTGCTTAATGCCCTATAAATCACACATATTTTTATAGGTTGTCTAATTTTCATTTGTCTAATTCAATTATCATTTCCTTTATGATTTCTTCTTTGGTTCGTGGGTTATTTAGAAATGTATCTTTTAATTTTTAATTATTTAGAGATTTCTTGCTGTTTCTCTTTTATTTCTAGTTGAATGCTATTATGTCAGAGAGCATGCTTTGTATTACTTTGATCCTTATAAATTTTCAGAGATTTGTTTTGTGGCCTGGAATATGACTTATCTTGGTGAATATTCCTCATGTACTTGAAAAGAATGCTTACTTTGCTATTGTTATGTGTTCTATACATGTTAATTAAGTCAGTGAAAGTCTCTCAGTCATGTCTGACTCTTTGTGACCCTGTGAGATAGTCCATGGAATTCTCTAGGCCAGAGTATTGGAGTGGGTAGCGTTTCCTTCTCCAAGGGATCTTCCCAACCCAGGGATCAAATCCAGGTCTCCCGCATTGCAGGCAGATTCTTTACCAGCTGAGCCACAAGGGAAACCCAAGAATACTGGAATGGGTAGCCTATCTCTTCTCCAGAGGATCTTCCTGACCCAGGAATCGGACTGGGGTCTCCTGCATTGCAGACGGATTCTTTACCAACTGAGCTATCAGGGAAGCCCCTAATTAAGGGGCTTAATTAAGTCAAGTTGGTTAATAATGTCCTTCAGGTGTTTGACCACAAGTTGATGAGACTGTCCTCAGTGTTCTTCAGGTCTTCTTTAGAAGTCATACAATCATAAATATATATGCACCTAATAGTAGAATTTGAGACTACAAGAAGGAAAATGATATAACTTGAAAAAGAAAAATCCACTTATATCTGGAGACATTAATACTAATTGATGCAACAAGTAGATGAAGAGAAGGTACAAGAGAAAAGAATTTAAAAAGTAGAAGTTCAACCCATTTTTCTCTCTCATTAGTATCATATCATCATCCTGAAACACTTATTGGCTCCCTAGGATATGCTTCACCATGAGGGGTTGCAAACTCCTGTTTCTACAAGGGCCAAGCAGATGAGTAAGTTAGAGTTGGCTGGGTGACACCAGCTTTGTGGAGGTCAGGGAAACAATAGGAAGAGGTACAGCCTTGATGCCCAGGAGGGGATATGCCCAGCCTAAAGAGGAAGGCCCTGCTCAGCCATTACGAAATGAGAAACATGATGTGAAGTGTGATCCAACCTGATCTGGCATGGAAACCAGTAATCCACATCTTCAAGTGAAATATCCCTATTTTTTAATGTTGGAAAGGTAAATCATAATGATATTTGAAACAATGTGTGGGCCAGTACTTCAGTACAAACAAACTTGCCTGCAGGCAAACACTAGCCCAAGAGCCTCTGCTTTCCAATCTCAGGAATAAATGCTAATTCTTCCTCTTGAAGATTTTACAACTTAGTTGGAGTAATGAGCTATGCACCTGGTTTATACATTTCATGGGAAAATGTGGAGATAAAAAACAAAATGTGGAATATATTCACACTTGCACTCATCCAGCATGCATTTATCACCTACCATGTATGTACGTGCATGCGTGCTCAGTCGTGTCCAACTCTGCAACCCCATAAACCCGCCAGGCTCCTCTGTCAACAGGATTCTCCAGGCAAGAATACTGGACTGGGGTTGCCATTCCCTTCTCCAAGGGGTCTTCCTGACCCAGGGATAAAACCCACATCCATGTCTCCTGAGTTGCAGGTGGATTCTTTACCACTGAGTCACCAGGGAAGCCCCTCAGTTCAGTTCAGTTCAGTCGCTCAGTAATATCCAACTTTTTGTGACCCCATGGACTGCAGCATGCCAGACTTCTCTATCCATCACCAACTCCCAGAGCATACTCAAACTCATGTCCATCGAGTCAGTGATGCCATCCAACCATCTCTTCCTGTCATCGCCTTCTCCTCCCACCTTCAATCTTTCCCAGCATTAGGGTCTTTTCCAATGAGTCAGTTCTTCACACCAGCTGGCCAAAGTATTGGAGTTTCAGCTTCAGCATCAATCCTTCCATTAAATATTCAGGACTGATTTTCTTTAGGATTGACTGATTGGATCTCCTTGCAGTCCAAGAGACTTTCAAGAGTGTGCTCCAACACCACAGTTCAAAAGCATCAATTCTTTGGCGCTCAGCTTTCTGTATCACATCCATACATGACGACTGGAAAAACTGTAGCTTTGACTAGATGGACCTACCGTATTCCAGGTATTATTCTAGAGAGTGGCAACTCATCAATGAAATCCTTGCTCTTAAGGATCTTATAGTCAAGTGAGAAGATAGTGAAAAATCACAAATAAATAATGTAGTGAGTTATGAATGATTCTTTCCACTTATTCTTTGCCATCTGAGCCACAGAATACTCCAAGAATACTGGAGTGGGTAGCCTATCTCTTCTCCAGTGGATCTTACCAACCCAGGAATCAAACCGGGGTCTCCTGCATTGCAGGTGGATTCTTTACCAACTGAGCTATCAGGGAAACCCTATACGTGGTTATGTACTATTTTTTAGTTAAAAAAAAAAGTAAAGATTGGAACTGCCAGGGTAGAGGGACTATAGTTTTTACTAGGGAAGAGAGAGATGTGGTCACTGAGAAGGTGATAACTGAGCAAAGATGTAAGGACATGAGGAAGGGATGCATGAATATGCAGAAGAGGATGCCAGGAAAGGGAAGAACCAGTGCAAAGACCCTGAGGCAGGAGTGTTCCTGGCATGATAGAGGAAGACCAGGGTGGAAAGTGTTGCTTGAATGGAGTGACCTAAGGTGAAGAGGAATCGATGAGTTGTACAGGAAGCAGAGAACACCTTCAGTTCAGTTCAGTTCAGTCGCTCAGTCATGTCCGACTCTTTGTGACCCCATGAATCACAGCACACCAGGCCTCCCTGTCCATCACCAACTCCCAGAGTTCACACAAGCTCACCTCCATCGAGTCGGTGATGTCATTCAGCCATCTCATCCTCTGTCATCCCCTTCTTCTCCTGCCCCCAATCCCTCCCAGCATCAGAGTCTTTTCCAGTGAGTCACCTCTTCCCATGAGGTGGCCAAAGTATTGGAGTTTCAGCTTTAGCATCAGTCCTTCCAATTAAAACCTAGGACTGATCTCCTTTAGAATGGACTGGTTGGATCTCCTTGAAGTCCAAGGGACTCTGAAGAGTCTTCTCCAACACCACAGTTCAAAAGCATCAATTCTTTGGCGATCAGCTTTCTTCACAGTCCAACTCTCACATCCATACATGACCACTGGAAAAATCATAGCCTTAACTAGACGGACATTTGTTGGCAAAGTAATGTCTCTGCTTTTTTAATATATTATCAAGGTTGGTCATAACTTTCCTTCCAAGAAGTAAGCGTCTTTTATTTTCATGGCTGCAATCAGCATCCACAGTGATTTTGGAGCCCCCAAAAAATAAAGTCTGACACTGTTTCCATTGTTTCCCAGTCTATTTCCCATGAAGTGATGGGACCAGATGCCATGATCTTAGTTTTCTGAACACCCTAAAAGGGAGTAATTGAAGTGACTGAGGTGACTTAGCAGCAGCAGCAGCACAGAGTTAAGATAAACCAGCAAGGTCAGGCCCTGGAGACGCAGCAACAGCTAGCCACCTTTAGCACTCCAGAAGCAGGCATCAGAAAGCACAATTTCTGGACCTGGGAGGACTGGCTGTAGGAGAGGGCTGTGGCAGATGTGATCTTTGGTAAAGGAAGACAGTCATGGCCACAACAAGGCTTAGCAAGGAAAGAAGCAGAGGTCTAAATAGCTCAACTTCTCTCGGCTCCCGTTTCTCCTTCCTGTACCAGTGCCTGCTATCGACAGGTCAACTCCAAACCCAAAGACAGTGGAGCTTGTTTGAAGATACCTGTGGCCAGTCTCTTGGCAAAAAGAGGAGAGTGGAAAAGGCTGGAGGATGAATCTAGAGGGACAAAAGGAGAGTCTACAGGACAGAGAGAGCAGCTGGAGATGAAGTCAGAGACCTGTGGTTTTAATGTCAACTTTTACTCTAAGTTGAAATGTGGGGCCACTGCAGGATTTTTAGCAGAAGAGGGATATGCTTTGACCTTTACTTTGTAAGGAATCATTCTGGCTACTCTGTAGAAATGACTGTGGGCGAGAAAAAGGCAGAGGTACAGGCTGTTGGTCCTGACTTTTACCACAGTAGGAGCAGTCAGTGGAGGTGGTGAGAAGTGTTCTGATTCTGGGGATATCCCAGTGGATACAAAAAAAAGTCTGGATCAATTTAGTGTAGGATGTAATAGAAAGACAAGCACCAAAAAGTGACTAGTGTTTTGGTCTGAGCACCTAGAAAAAGATGGGGTTGTCTTTAAGACGGGAGAGCCTGCAAGTGAAGCTAATTTAAGTGGATAGATGGGTGGATGGGTGGGCAGTGGCTATATTAAGCCTGAGTTTATTAGTTGTACAAATGAAGATGCCAAGTAGATAGTAGAACAGCCTAGTTTGGAGTTCATAAGAAAGTTTTGGACTGAAAATATAAATTGGGGAACTATCAACAGAGAAATATATCAAAAATATGAGAAGGAATAAACACTTCCAAATGGGGAAACAAGGCTTCATGGAGGAGGTGGCATGCAGTGTGCATCTTGAAGGATAGACTTTTGACACAAGAAAAAATGAGAAGAGTATTCCAAATGGAGGGAAAGTCACTAGGAAAAGGGCTAGGATAGTAAATTGGAGGCATGGGTGGGGAAGGCCAGGTTGGGAGGGCTGTAGCCTTGCTGTTCACGGAAGTCAGGGCAGAAATGGAACTAGAACGTGGTTCCTCACTTCTAGTTCATCAATGCTTCTGTCATATACTCATCAAATATTTATTTACCACCTACTTCGCCAAGCTGGAGAAGGTGATGGAATTCCAGTTGAGCTATTTCAAACCCTGAAAGATGATGCTGTGAAAGTGCTGCACTCAGTATGCCAGCAAATTTGGAAAACTCAGCAGTGGCCACAGGACTGGAAAGGTCAGTTTTCATTCCAATCCTAAGGAAAGGCAAAGCCAAAGAATGCTCAAACTACCACACAACTGCCGTCATCTCACACGCTAGTAAAGTCATGCTCAAAATTCTCCAAGCCAGGCTTCAGCAATTCATGAACCGTGAACTTCCAGATGTTCAAGCTGGTTTTAGAAAACGCAGAGGCACCAGAGATCAAATTGCCTACATCTGCTGGATCACGGAGAAAGCAAGAGAGTTCCAGAAAAACATCTATTTCTGCTTTATTGACTATGCCAAAGCCTTTGACTGTGTGGATCACAATAAACTGTGGAAA
Organism: Moschus berezovskii; assembly: GCF_049115385.1. NCBI lineage: Eukaryota > Metazoa > Chordata > Mammalia > Artiodactyla > Moschidae > Moschus > Moschus berezovskii. Next base: position 51,079,841 of record NC_142467.1, on the reverse strand, counting down.
ATTCTTCAAGAGATGGGAATCCCAGACCACCTGACCTGCCTCTTGAGAAACCTGTATGCAGGTCAGGAAGCAACAGTTAGAACTGGACATGGAACAACAGAGTGGTTCCAAATAGGAAAAGGAGTACGTCAAGGCTGTATATTGTCACCTTGCTTATTTAACTTACATGCAGAGTACATCATGAGGAACGCTGGGCTGGAAGAAGCACAAGCTGGAATCAAGATTGCCGGGAGAAATATCAATAACCTCAGATATGCAGATGACACCACCCTTATGGCAGAAAGTGAAGAGGAACTAAAGAGCCTCTTGATGAATGTGAAAGAGGAGAGTGAAAAGGTTGGCTTGAAGCTCAACATTCAGAAAACAAAGATCATGGCATCTGGTCCCATCACTTCATGGGAAATAGATGGGGAAACAGTGGAAACCGTGTCAGACTTTATTTTTTTGGGCTCCAAAATCACTGTGGATGCTGATTGCAGCCATGAAATTAAAAGACGCTTACTCCTTGGAAGGAAAGTTATGACAACCTAGATAGCATATTAAAAAGCAGAGCCATTACTTTGCCAACAAAGGTCCGTATAGTCAAGGCTATGGTTTTTCCCGTGGTCATGTATGGATGTGAGAGTTGGACTGTGAAGAAAGCTGATCGCCAAAGAATTGATGCTTTTGAACTGTGCTGTTGGAGAAGACTCTTGAGAGTCCCTTGGACTGCAAGGAAATCCAACCAGTCCATTCTAAAGGAGATCAGTCCTGGGTGTTCATTGGAAGGACTGATGCTAAAGCTGAAACTCCAATACTTTGGCCACCTCATGTGAAGAGTTCACTCACTGGAAAAGACTCTGATCCTGGGAGGGATTGGGGGCAGGAGGAGAAGGGGATGACAGAGGATGAGATGGCTGGATGGCATCACTGACTCGATGGAGGTGAGTTTGAGTAAACTCTGGGAGTTGGTGAAGGACAGGGAGGCCTGGCGTGCTGCAGTTCATGGGGCCTCAAAGAGTTGGACACAACTGAGCAACTGAACTGCACTGAACTGGCCTAGGGGATATGCTCTGTTCTGAATGTTATAATAATAACACTTATTGTGCAGTAATTATGCACTCACTTCAAAAAACTCAGCAGTGGCCACAGGACTGGAAAAAGTCAGTCTTCATTCCAATCCCAAAGAAAGACAATGCCAAAGAATGCTCAAACTACAACACAATTGCACTCATCTCACACGCTAGTAAAGTCATGCTCAAAAGTCTCCAAGCAAGGCTTCAGCAATATGTGAACCGTAAACTCCCAGATGTTCAAGCAGGTTTTAGAAAAGGCAGAGGCACCAGAGATCAAATTGCCAACATCCGCTGGATCATGGAGAAAGCAAGAGAGTTCAAGAAGAGCATCTATTTCTGCTTCATTGACTATGCCAAAGCCTTTGACTGTGTCGATCACAATAAACTGTGGAAAATTCTGAAAGACATGGGAATACCAGACCACCTGACCTGCCTCTTGAGAAACCTGTATGCAGGTCAGGAAGCAACAGTCAGAACTGTACATGGAACAACTCCTTTTCCAAATAGGAAAAGGAGTACGTCAAGGCTGTATATTGTCACCTTGCTTATTTAACTTATATGCAGAGTACATCATGAGGAACGCTGGGCTGGAAGAAGCACAAGCTGGAATCAAGATTGCTGGGAGAAATATCAATAATCTCAGATATGCAGATGACACTACCCTTATGGCAGAAAGTGAAGAGGAACTCAAAAGCCTCTTGATGAAAGTGAAAGAGGAGAGTGAAAAGGTTGGCTTGAAGCTCAACATTCAGAAAACAAAGATCATGGCATCTGGTCCCATCACTTCATGGGAAATAGATGGGAAAACAGTGGAAACAGTGTCAGACTTTATTTTTTTGGGCTCCAAAATCACTGCAGATGCTGATTGCAGCCAGGAAATTAAAACACTTACTCCTGGGAAGGAAAGTTATGACCAACCTTGATAGTATATTAAAAAGCAGAGACATTACTTTGCCAACCAAGGTCTGTCTAGTCAAGGCTATGGTTTTTCCCGTGGTCATGTATGGATGTGAGAGTTGGACTGTGAAGAAAGCTGATCGCCGAAGAATTGATGCTTTTGAACTGTGGTGTTGGAGGAGACTCTTGAGAGTCCCTTGTACTGCAAGGAGATCCAACCAGTCCATTCTAAAGGAGATCAATCCTGGGTGTTCATTGGAAGGACTGATGCTAAAGCTGAAACTGCAATACTTTGGCCACCTCATGCGATGAGTTAACTCACTGGAAAAGACTCTGATGCTGGGAAAGATTGGGGGCGGGAGGAGAAGGGGACGTCAGAGAATGAGATGGCTGGATGGCATCACCGACTCTGTGGACAAGAGTTTGAGTCAACTCTGGGAGTTGGTGATGGACAGGGAGGCCTGGCGTGCTGTGATTCATGGGGTCGCAAAGAGTCGGACACGACTGAGCGACAGAACTGAACTGAATCATCAACAATATAAAAAAGGCAAATGGGAGAAATTATTTGCAAATGATATATTGGATAAGGGGTTACTATTCAAAACATATAAAGAACTGATAGTTTCTGATCTTACATTTAGATCTTTAATCCATTTTGAGTTTATTTTCATGTATGGTGTTAGAAAGTGTTCTAGTTTCATTCTTTTACAAGTGGCTGACCAGTTTTTGCAGCACCACTTGTTAAAGAGACTTTCTTTTCTCCGTTTTATATTCTTGCCTCCTTTGTCAAAGATAAGGTGTCCATAAGTGTGTGGATTTATCTCTGGGTTTTCTGTTTTGTTCCATTGATCTATATTTCTGTCTTTATGCCAGTACCATACTGTCTTGATGACTGTGGCTTTGTAGTGGAGCCTGAAGTCCGGCAGGTTGATTCCCCCATTTCCATTCTTCTTCCTCAAGATTGCTTTGGCTAGTTGAGATTTTTTGTATTTCCATACAAATTGTGAGATTATTTGTTCTAGCTCTGTGAAAAATATCATTGGTAGCTTATAGGCATTGCATTGAATGTATAAATTACTTTGGGTAGTATACTCATTTTCACAATATTTATTCTTCCAATCCACGAACACGGTATATTTCTCCATCTATTAGTGTCTTCTCTGATTTCTTTCACCAGTGTTTTATAGTTCTCTGTGTACAGGTCTTTTGTTTCTTTAGGTAGATATATTCCTAAGTATTTTATTCTTTACAACTCAAGAGCAAAAAATAACTCAAAAAATTTAAAATGAGCAGAGGAACTGAATAGATGTTTTTCCAAAGAAAGCATACAAATTATCAACAAGTACATGAGAAGATACTAACATTGCCATTCATTAGGGAAATATAAATTAAAACCACAATAATATATCAGCTCACACCTGTTAGAATGGTCATCATCAAAATGACAAGAGATAACAAATGCCAGCATGGATACAGAGAAAAGAGAACCCTTGTGCACTGTTGGTAGGAATGTAAATTGGTGCTGGCACTATAGAAAATAGCATGGAGTTTCCTCAAAAAGTTAAAAATAGAACTACTATATGATCCGGCAATTCCACTTCTGGATACATATCTGATGTAAATTAAGTCACTGCTTGAAAACATAACTGCATCCCCATGTTGATTAAAGCTTTATTTACAATAGCCAAGACATGAAAACAAGAGGATCTCAAAAGCCTCTTGATGAAATGAAAGAGGAGAGTGAAAAGGTTGGCTTGAAGCTCAACATTCAGAAAACTAAGATCATGGCATCTGGTTCCATCACCTCATGGGCAATAGATGGGAAACAGTGGAAACAGTGGCAGACTTTATTTTGGGGGGCTCCAAAATCACTGCAGATGCTGATTGCAGCCAGGAAATTAAAAGACACTTACTCCTTGGAAGGAAAGTTATGACCAACCTAGACTGCATATTAAAAAGCAGAGACATTACCCTGCCAACCAAGGTCCATCTAATCAAGGCTATGGTTTTTCCAGTGATCATGTATGGATGTGACAGTTGGACTGTGAAGAAAGCTGATCACCGAAGAATTGATGCTTTTGACCTGTGGTGTTAGAGAAGACTCTTGAGAGTTCCTTGGACTGCAAGGAGATCCAACCAGTCCATTCTAAAGGAGATCAGTCCTAGATGTTCATTGGAAGGACTGATGCTAAAGCTGAAACTCCAATACTTTGGCCACCTCATGCGAAGAGTTCACTCACTGGAAAAGACTCTGATCCTGGGAGGGATTGGGGGCAGGAGGAGAAGGGGACAACAGAGAATGAGATGGCTGGATGGAATCACCGACTCGATGGAGGAGTTGGTGATGGACAGGGAGGCCTGGCATGCTGTGATTGATGGGGTCGCAAAGAGTCGGACATGACTGAGCAACTGAACTGAACTGAACTGAACTGATAAATGGAAAATGTGATATATGTAATGGAATATTATTCAGGTATATAAAAGAAGGAAATCCTCTCATTTGTGACCAGATGGATGAACCCTGAGGCCATCATGGTGAATTAAATAAGTCAGGCAAAGACAAATACTGTATGATCTCACTTACATATGGAATCTAAAAAAAGCAAACTCATAAAAACAGAGAAGAGATTGGTGGTTGCCAGAGGTAGGGGATGATTGGGTGGGCAAAATAGGTCAAGGCAGTCATAAAATACAAACATCTATTATAACTCCTGGGGATATAATGTACAGCATTGTGACTGTAGTTAACAATACTGTTTTTTATATTTGAAAGTTGATGAGACAGTAGGTCTTGAAAGTTCTCTTCACAAGAAAAAAAATTTTGTAAGTGTGTGAGGTGATGGATGTTAACAGGACTTACTGTGATAATTTTGCAATATATACAAATATCAAATCATCATTTTGTGCACCAAAAACTAATGTTATATGTTATCTTCTTGCCTGGGAAATCCCATGGACAGAGGAACATGGTGGGCTACAGTCCATGGAGTCACAAAGAGTCGGACACAAGTTAGTGACTAAACAACAACAATCTCAATGATACTGGAAAAGAAAAGTCATTTTTAAAAGGAAGTATACAAAATAGTAAAACCAAAACCAAAGAGCAAGAGTATTTACAGAACTCCAGCTTTGTGCCGGATGCTCTTCCAGGCGCTAGGCATAGAACAAGGAATTAAATGGACCAAGGTCCCTACTCTTGTGGAACCTTCGGAAGGCAGTTTGTGCAGCTTTAGTTGAGACCCACCTGGCAAGAAAGGGTCCTTTCTGGAGACTCACCTACAGCCCTAGTCCAACGACTGCTGCTCTCTTACCTATTTTCTATTCTACCTTCCTTATCAAGGCTCCCAGAGGCCAGTTCTTCAGTTTTTACAGCTAACATTTTATTTAAATTTTATGTTTTCAGGATAAAAGCTTTCTATGCATATGTAATAATATGGGATTCCCTGGTGGCTCAGAGGTTAAAGTGTCTGCCTGCAATGTGGGAGAACTGGGTTCTATCCCTGGGTTGGGAAGATCCCTTGGAGAAGGAAATAGCAACCCACTCCGGTATTTCAGGATGAAAGCTTTCTATGTTATATGTAATAATATAAATAAACTTTGGTCAATAAAGTATAAAACAAATAAACAAAAAAAAACCTTCACTTAATCCTTATAACACCCCATAAGAAATATACTAACATTATCCCCAGTTTGTGCGCATGCATGCTAAGTCACTTAGTCATGTCCGATTCTGTGTGACCCTATGGACTATAGCCCACCAGTCTGGAATTCTCCTGGGATTCTCCAGGCTAGAATACTGGAGTGAGTTAACCCCAGTTTAGAGATCAGCAAACAGCGACTCACCCAAACTCACCCACTGACAGGGCACAGCAGAGTCAGGGCTTGAGCCTAGGAGGGTGACTTCAGGGCCCTGGTCCTCACCACTCTGGTTAGTGCCTGAAGCTTTGGCAGGAGGACCGATCCCCATCTGTGCCATGTAGCCATGAGGCTGTCAGAGGTGTAGATAGACCACCACACCATGGGCAAGGTGATGCCCAGAGTTCCCTCTCCAGGGGGTGAAAGCAAGCCCTTGCCAGGGGTCAGCTGAGGAACTGGCCCCACAGCTCAGGAAGAAGAAATGGCTGCTGATCTGCTGACCAGGGCAGAGGTCACCACACTGCCAGCTCTGACCTCACCCAGGACTGTTGACTGCTCTTTCCAAAACATCAGTTTCCTATTTCTTGGCTCCCACAGCCAACCCAGAGTCAAGGTCAGGCAACCGATGCGTCACCCTGGAAGGATAGTAATGAAAAGTGTCCTTACAGTAACATGTCCACTCCCCAACCCTAGTTAAAGATAAAGAAACTGAGCCCCATAAAAACTGAGTCATTTGTTCAATACTTTTAGACAATTTTGCGGCAAAGTCTATTTCAGAACTCAAACTTCAGGACTCTCAGTTCAGCATGCTTCCACAGAATGTGACAGATTAATCGGTTCCCTAGTGAGCAGGCTAGGATAGGATGGTGTGTGTGTGTGTGTGTGTGTGTGTGTGTGCACTTGGACTGTGCATGCCAAGTACAAGCCCTAGGGCTGACACTCCCTACCACTCCCAAGGAAAAGAATTTCTTCTCAGTCAAGTTTAAGAAAAATTCAGGTTTTCAAGAAATGGGAGAGGAAGGAGGAGCCCCTCCATTCAGTGAGTCTGTCTCAGGTACCTTTCTTGGGTGTCCAGGTGCCACATCCTGTGCAGGTGCATGGCTGGAAATAGTGAGAAATGGAAGGAACCTGAATGCCTGTCAATATGGAAATGGTCAAATAATGACGGTGCATCTAGCCAGCAGTGAATAAGCACAAAACAGGTCCAGATGGAGGGTCAAGGGCAGACCTCTAAGATGTATTATGAAGCAAAAACTAAAGAGACCTGTATATAGTGCATATGGTGTGGAGCCGCTTGTGCACAGAAGCACACTGCATATGTGACTGAGTGTATAAAGGGCCTGATGATGACGGTTTGTTCACTTATTCCACCGATGCTCACAGAGGGGCCCCCGTGCCTCCAGCCCTAGGCTGGATGAGAGGATCAGCAGAGAGCAGGGCAGACAACATCCCTGCCTCCTGTAGCCAGGTGAGGAGGCGGTGGTAGTGGGAGAAGAGAAAACAGTACTATCTCTCTCTTTTATAAGTACTCTGTGTTATCTGAGGATTTTAGCAACAGTAATTTACTTGTGAATGTGTCATTATAAATAAGCAAAAGAAGAAGGTGGTTGGAGAATGGAGAAGGAGGAGAAATTAATGGCTATGTGTGGGGTGGCAGAGGTGACCTTGGAAAGGAGGCATGAGGTATCTCCTTCAAGGGTTATCACAATAGGTGATCAAAATCTCTGGAGAGAATAATGTCATTGGGAATCTTTTATATGCCTCCTAGATGATTTTGATTAGCTGAGATTTTCGCAAATACTGCCTCAGGGATTCCTCTCACAGGGATGAGGGACAAGGTATAAACTTCAGGAATCTTTAAACGGACTAGCTCTCCTTTCTTCATCTTCTGATCCATACCAAAATTAATTTTAAAGCCTTATCCAGCAGGGGGCAGCACGGGCCAGGCCTTTGAGCTACAGAGAACAATCCCACTGAGGAAACTGTGATCGTACCACAATCCCAGGCTTCTAAATCGTTCTGAGGATTATTTTAACTAAATGAGACTTGGAGCCCTAACCTCTGATAGGACGTGCATCCCATGTATGTACGCTGTCATCGGTGTGAAGCAACAGAGAGTTTTTCGGTGTTTTATTTTTCATTACTCAATTCCAGTGGTTCCCAACCAGGGGCAGTTTTGCTTCCTGGGAGACATTTGGTGGGAGACATTTTTGTTGTCACAACTGGCTACTATCTTCCAGTGGGTAGAGGCCAGAGATGCTGCTACTCATCCTACACTGCACAGGACAGCCCCCATAGCAATAAATTGTTGTTGTTTAGTTGCTCAGTCATGTCTGACTCTGCAACCCCATGGACTGTACCCCACCAGGCACCTCTGACCATGGGATTTTCCAGGCAAAAAACTACCCAGCACAAAATCAATGGTGCCTGTCCTATTTCACCCTCTTACACTAATCTGTATCTTTGTCAACTTACTGAATAATTATCCAAGTATTTCAACAGATCTGGGGAGAGAAATAGATTATAGGCAGTTATTCACATCAGATACCTTAGAGTTCTTGTTTTCCATTGAGCAGGAAATGTAGTGGCTGAGGGGTCCCATGTTTGGGTATGAATGCCAGTTCTCTCATTGACAAGCTGGCTGGAAATGGATATGTTATGAAGAAATCTCTCAACTTTCATTCCCTCAAATGTCAAATGACTATAAACCCCATGAGGGCAGGGACTGTCTCTATTTGTGGCAGTGAAATATGTACATTCTTCTGGCACATAGCAAGTGCTTGTGTGTTTATTGAAGGAAGGAATAGTACTTTGTTTATAACCTAATCATTTTTTGCAATCTGATATTGATTGCTGCTTTTAAAATCTTATTGAAAACCTGAATGTTAGGGATTATTTTTATTAACTATACCTTGTTCTAGCAGAGCCAGACCTGCACTGCAGGGTATGTATAATGTTCTGTACTACATATCCCCTAATCGGTAGTGGGAAAGACTGTAGGTTCTAGGTTTAAGCCTAGGTTTAAATCTGAGCTCCAGTCCTACATAAGCTGAGGCACTTGATTTACCCTCTTTTAGTTTCAATTTCTCCATCTGAAAAATGGGGTAATAATTCCTATCTCATAGGGCCCTTGAAAGAATTAAAGTTAAATGAAATAATGAATAATGTCTGCAAAACCCTTAGTCCAGTGCCTGGCACACAGCAAGCTCTTAGTAAAAGGACGCTTTCTAATGCTTCTGGCCTCCAGCCTCCAAATCAAGGACATCTGCTTAGTTACCTCTCCAACGAGAAGTAGAGACACAGCACTGAAATCCGAATCTGGCCTCAGAGGCCATGCTGACCCAGCTCCTTTCTGCTGTATGGAAATTTGGGGACTCAGCCTTCTTATTCACACTCCACGTGCCCGAACGAGGAGTTTTAGAATATCCCATAGTCTCTATACCCACTTAGTCATATCCAAAATACCGCCTCAATGACTAGATACACAGAATTTTCATTCTGCTAAAAGGTCAAAGGACACTAATAAAGATGTCAACACTGAAAACCGTTTGCAAAGCACAGAAACAAATGAGGAGAGAAAACTGCAGTCTTTGACTCAGTAATGAATTTTACATAAAGGGCTCCATATTACAGTGCATCAGAGACCACATGCCACACACTCTGCATTCTATTTTTTATGAGAAATAGGAAAATGGAAAGAAAAAAGACAACACTAAATTGATATTAAGGGCATATTAAAGAAAGTGTATTCAAGCATATATCTTGATTTGAGCATGTGGGCTCAAATCATTTATATTTTATAGCATAGTAAAAGCGTGGAGCTGAAAAGAAGCATCAAGTCCAGTTCCTTCACATTCCAGCTGAGCAGATTGAAGCATCTAGGCATTAAGTCACAGGCCCCACACCTTCAGCATTGTGGGGGCCCACTTGGAAAGAGGAACCATGGGACTTGTCCCTTTGTCCAATCTTACTTGACTTGGGGATTCAACTCCAGACTGGAGGGAACCAGAAATAACTTGGGTCCTTCTCCAAGTGCACTCTTCTCACTGGGCTCATAAAGATCATGCATTCCCTTAATCTTTACTGAGCATCAACTATGTACCAGATACCACTCTCTTGATACTTGAGTTCCAGAGGAGAACAGGACAGGTGCCTGTTCCTAGTGCCTCTCCCTTCCAGTGGGCAACCCAGTGGGTGAAAGTGCACAAACAAATTGAAGAACATAACTTCCAGTGGTGTCCATTCCCTGGGAGAAATAAAACAGCACATTGTGACAGAGAAGGACTGCCAGGGAAGGATGACTTGCAAGGCCTCTCTCAGAGGAAAGTTCACTAGAGATGAGTCCTGAGCCACAAGAAGGAGCCACTCACACGGACATGGGAGGGAGAGCTTCAGATCAGAGGGAACAGCAACCGGGGCAAGTGTGGGAGGGAGGGGCGCACAGAAAGGAAGCCTGTGTGGGTGGAACGGAGTGAGTCAGGGACGGATGCCAGGACAGAGGTCAGAGCCTAGGCAAGGCAGCCTACTGGGGCTTCAGGCACTGGCCAGGTGCCCCGCTAGGATGTGGGAGCAGGATTGAGATTTGAAGTGGAACCTCTAGTTTCTATGGTTTTTATGGTTCTGTGTCCACTGTGCTGGGCAGACTATCGTGGAACCATGTCAGTGACAGGAGAACCCTGCCACTCTGGACTCTGGCCACACTGTGCTCACTCTCAGGACTTGGCATGGGACAGGCCTCCAAAAACCAAGGGAGCGCCCAGGAGCAGAGTGACCCGACTTCGTGGCGATGGAAAGTGGACCCTCCCTTCCCTTTAGTCACCGTGACCCATACAAAGGTCATGAATCAGCCCTGCCAGTCCAGAGGCTCAGTAGAGTCTGAGGCTAATTTTTTTCAATCATTATTATTAATTTTTAATCACACAAGAATTCGTGAATACACTTTTCTTTAAGAAAAAAGAATGCGCTTCCTTGGTGACTCAGTGGTAAAGAATTTGTCGGCCAGTGCAGGGGAGACGGGTTCAAGCCCTGGTCCTGGAAGGACCCACATGCTACGGGACAACTAAAGTCCGCGTGCCTAGACCCCGCACTCCCCAACAAGAGAAGCCACCACGCCGCAGCTAAAGAAGGCCCCACTCGCCACAACTAGAGAAGGCCCGAGCACAGGAATGAAGACCCAGCACAGCCAGCAATAAATAAATCTTAAAAAAAAAAAAAAAGAATGAAATAGAACACAGCCCCTAAGCTCCTCTCCTCCAGTCCTGATCATCTTGTCAGCCCTACACCTCTATCCCACCTAGAGCCGAATACTATGATTATCAGTAAGTGGGAAGCCTTCCAGGCCATTTCCTATGCTTTAAAATGCATATGTATGTACTCCTGGCAAAAAACAGTATGATTTTTATGTCCATCTTAATAAATTATAGCAGACTGTATGTAGTGGCTCTGCAATTTGTTTTTGCTCCCCCAGAAACAGGTCTTGAATAACTATCCACGTTATGTAAACACCCATCTCTTTTTTGCTAATTGCTGTATATTCCTTAGTATTGAAGAAAGAAATGGCATCCCACTCCAGTATTCTTGCCTGGGAAATCCCACGGACAGAGGAGCCTGATGGGCTACAGTCCATGGGGTCTCCAGGGTCAGGCCACCTCCCTATGAATTGTCATTTAAATTGTTTCCTATTCTGTTTGTATTATAAATAAAATAAATGCTATAGTGGGATTCCCTCTCTGTCCCCTTAGTGAGTGTTCCTCTGTGGCAGAAGTGGGACTTTACTCTTAGATGCAATTCCCAAATGGAAGCAGAATCAGTCATGAGAATCTCTAGTAACCTAGTGGTCATCTGGACCCCAGAGACCTTTCCTCACCATTAGTTCACTGCGGGAATTAGCTAATTCCCATCGCCTTTGGGACTCTGTGGAAAGAGGAACTTATTTTTTACGAATTCTGAGAACATCCACAGTGATTGTGATGTAAAACTTGATGACCACAGGTGGTAAACCTGCAGGGTTCTCTCACAAGTAGAGGTCTGATTCCCTTTCAGAGGTTACAAGATTTTGCAGGAGGCCTGCAGATTGCAGTATGTCCCTCCAGGCAGCGGCAGCCACTCTAATGGTGTTCCTGGGGAAATGACTAGTGCACATATACTGCCGAACGCTGCTTGCCCTTTTCCATGGCCTTCCTGGATACCAGGGGATATGATGTCACTTTTTGCAAATTCTGTGTAAATAACTGAGCTCGGATCACCAAGTTACAATGAGATGAGGGGAAAATGATCACCACTTACTTTGCATAGACTTTCATTTACAAAGCACACAGTTTCTCATTTCATTCCTGGAACAATTCCGAGATACACACAAGAAAGGGAGAATAATAATACCTATTATAATAATGTTTAATGGACACTGTTATTCATTACAACTTAGCAGACTGAGACAACAATAATTAACTGATTGCCCAAGGTCACATAACTAGGAACTGAGAGCAAACCTGGAACCCGGATCTTCTCATTCCCAGTCCATTTCGTCTGCACACAGCAGCATGGCCTTGCGAACCGTGTAGCTATGAAGACCCACTGATGTGCTGACCCTTAATTCTAGGGAAGACATGCATCCTTAGTAGACTCTGAAGGATTTAGTGAAAGACCACATTCAGGGGGAGAATTTAGTTCTTTTATTTCTTTTTTAAACATTATTTATTTTTTAAGTTGACATATAGTTGATTTACAACGTTCTGCCAATCTCTGCCGTTCACCATAGCGGCTCAGTTATACACATTTATACATTCTTTTTACAATAAAATTTAGTTCTTAAAGAGCCAAGTGAATAAGGAGGGAAGACAGCCAAATTTGGGGGAAGAGGGCATGAGGGCTGCCATAACCAAACTCTAAAAAAAGGTGAATGAATCCATGCTGTCTGAGAGACTTTTACTCCACCCATTAATTAGAGATACTCTCTCAGATACTTTAGCTAGCTGGTCATGGAAGGCCTCTCTCAGGAGGTGGCAATTAAACTACGACCTAGGGGATGAGGAGATTCCAGCTTTGCAAGGAAACAGGAGATAAAGCAGACCAGGTAAAGGGAACAGACAGCATGTGTACAGTTTTTCTAAGATGGACAAACTCACTGAAAGGCCAAGGCATCCCTCTCTGCAGGGAGCCAAAAGGAGACAGAGGTATAGGATAAGGGGCCCAGAGGATGACTTCCAGGAGAAGACAGACTTGAGGGACTCTTCAGGAAACGGGCGGCTTTATACAGGGGAAGCACAGCAGAGGAGGACAGCACTGGCAGAACTGCAGACAGAAGAGCCATTGTTGGTGAATAAGGGGTAAGACTCAGAGTCTTAATGCAAAAGTGGATTAAGAGGGAAGGCTCACTGAGGTCCCTTTTGGATTGGGTTTACCAGCACAGAAACCAAGCCTGGAGAAGGCTGGCCAAGGGAATGGTAGGCTGAACCCATGCAGAGCTGGCTCCACCCCAGCTCCTTGCTTCTGCCAGCAGGGCGGCTGTCAGGAAGGAGGTTCAGGCTGCGGTCGGATGTGAGCAGAACCCCGTGGTGGGATCGTCTGCTCAGAGCTCCCCCGCTGCCAGCACTGCAGCCCCCAACACTCTGATCTCAGAGCCAGTTCCTTTGTTCCCCCCAGAAGCTTCCCAAAGACCTCAGGAACCCCTTTGATTTTTTTTTTAATATTTCTCCACAAAACAATATGAGGAACAAGAGGAAAAAGCATGGCCCCATCACAAAGCGCTCTCAACCAGAAAAACAGGCCTGCGTCCTGCCAATTCCACTTAGTTCGGGGGGCTCCTCCAGGAGGAAAAGAGGTGCAAAAATGGGATCAGGAGCGACCGCACATCTTCTGGTGGGAAGACCACACTTCCCTCGGACTTGGGTCTCATCACAAACCAGTGGTGCTCCTGGTGGGGGGGTGGGTAGGGGGGAATCAAGGGTCCCTGCACCAGCCTAGAACATGGTCAGACCTTCTGCCAAACTGCAACCACAGGACACTCAGATGCTTAGGACCAAGAACGTTAAGAGTGAAAGGAACCTCAGGACTCATCTGGTCCAAACTTCCGTTTGTGAATATGGAAACTCTGGCCCAGAGAGTGTCACCTACCAGTCAGTCTGGTTGTTCCAAACAAGAGCCAGGTGTGTGAGCACGTACTCAAGGCCTGACACGGTGCTTAGTCATTATATCTGTCTTTGCTGTTGATGCTCACAGAGAGGGAGGTATTGCTGTAAACTCAGCTTTACAGGCTAAGAAGCTATGGCCCAGAGAGGTTAAGTCACTTGCCTAAGGTCACACCGCTGTGAAGAGTAGACCCAAGACTCTTATCCAGACCACTTTGTTCCACCGCCCCCAGGCTTATACACTCCTGCAGCATCAGGACTCTAAGCAGGACCTCTGACCTCCCTGTCCATGGAGTCACTCCCGTCCCAGGCCCATTAATCCTGAACGTGATCCTGACTCTGTGTACCCCGTAGTACTCACAGTACTCAGCTCTTCCACCGAGAAGCCATTGGCCCCATCACTTTGGTCCCGTCTTGCCTCTCCCACAGACCTGTTTTCCTTTTGCCACTTAGTTCTGCACCCTCCGCTTCTCCCAACCCTGTACCAAGCCGGATGTTGGTTCCTTCCTCTTCAGCCTCAGCTCGAATGTCACCTGTTAGGGAGACACCTATCCCTGAGTGTCCATGAGTGCCCCCTCTTCTCTTCCTTTTTGAACTGTAATAATAAGTCTGTGCGTTTATGTATTGTCCCCTCCCCCTGTCCCTGGCCAGGATGGTGCTTGGCACAGAATAAAAACCCTGTCAGAAGTTGTTGAATAAGGAACAAATGAATGAATGAACTAAAAAGTGAAGAAATACCTTAGTTCTTCAAATACATTTCTACCAAAATCTCTCACAGCTTACATTTGTCCAAATGATTTTGGTAAACCTACATAATCCAGAAACTCACCTGATCCAAGAGTCTGGTAATTAGAAGTGCGCCCTTCCAAGTCTTATGCATTTCAGGTCTACATATATGTAGCACCTATATTGGATCCCCTTTGTGGAAAAGATGATTTAACACAATTTTGTATATCATGTATATTCTATATGTTCTTTACATTATCTATGTTATATACATATTATATCATATATAATACAATATGCTGAAATATATACATTATCCTAAAGGCCATACTATATATATATATTTCCGCAATTTTCTTTTTTTATTTAATAACATACAGTGAAAATCTTCCCTCACTACCACATGTAGATCTCTCCTGTTGCTGAAAACTACACGTTATTTTTCAAATACAAGTAAGTATAGTATTCCCTCTTGGAGGAATATTCAAATAGTCTAGGAATGGCAAGTAAATATATCAGATCACAAGCACCTCTGCCCACCTTCCCATCCCTCATAGGCCAGAAGGGTTTTGTATTCAGGATGAGGACGGATGGGAGCATATTCATTATTTACGAATGGACAGGAGCAGCAGAGGAGTGGGGTTGGGAGGCAGGCTGATGTGGAGGACAGAAGTATCAGGTGGAGCCGGATGGGAACAGAGAAGTGCAACCACAAGGAAAAGTTGGAGCCTAGGGCTGTGTTAGGCAATAATAGCCATGAGGGGGCAGAAAGTGAGGAGGAGAGCCAGAGGCCACCCCAGTGAGGGACAGGAAGTCAGTAAAGAAGACAGCTCTTCGGGGAGAAGAGAAACATAATGGGGGAGCAGCCTGGCTGAAGTTGGTCCCATGGTTTCCTCTTTCCCACTAAAGAAGGTGGAAATCTGTATCCCGATGATTTTGCCACCTGGTTTTCCAACACCCAGGAGCATTTGTCTGTTTCCGAGTGTGACTTGTTTATCTCCATTCTGGAGTCATAAAGTTCAAAACAAACTTCCAAACAAAAGGACCCTCTGCTCTGCAGCTCTTAGCCCCATTCTCTCGTGAGGGCAGAGCCAAGATTCTGCTTTCCTAATGATTTTCACAGCCGATTCCACCAAGGATCCCACCCCCAGCTTCCTCCTTGTGTCTTTCCCCTTTCCCGGCTACCTCCGATTGTTATGGACATCCTCACGGGTATAGCTTTTCAAGCTTCTTTTAACCCTTTTCTTCCTATCCTAATAACTGTGCAGGAAAGATAAGATTGTTTCCCCAAAAGAAGCTAATTGGGGCTTTTAGAGTGAACTAATGGTCTCTCCAAAGAGCTGAATTCACCAGCATCCAGATGGGTGTAGTGTTTAAAAAGCAACCTAAACAAGAACTGGTCAGTTAATCCCCACCTTAGCTGGAAAGTTCTGAGGCATATTTTCATTGCCATCACTATATGGAAAAGTAGAAAGTGACAGGATTCTCTCTGAAGGTAGGTATAAGTGAGGGATGATATTAATAATTAACTTACATCATCTTCATTTGCCTAGCATTACGCTGAATATTTTCATACAACAATCTGTGAGGTAAGTACCATATTATAACCATTTTATAGATGAATAATTTGAGGCTCATAGAGGCTGAGTCTCTTGCTAGTGAGTGATGGAGCTGAGATTGAAAATCAGCCAGGCTGGAATATGCTCCTGGGCTCTTAACCAAAACACCATCTGGTTTACCTAATTCATACTTGGCTTAGTTCATTACTGTCCTCCTCACTGCTACCAAAAGATTTATGCTCCGGGAGGCCAGGGTCTTGTCTGTCTTCTGTCCCCAGCTGCCAGCACAAGGCCTAGCACAAAGTAGACAATAAATAACTGCTGAGTGAATAAATGAACGAGTAGTATGCTTTTGACTTTGTAAATCGGAAAAGTTCTGGACACTGAGGTTTTGGGTGATAACTAAATATGTTCACTGAACAGTCTTTTTAATTTTACATGTTAAATTTAGCTGAACTTTCTCCCAGGGTGAAAAATTATCTCTTTCCAAGCCTTAGAACCAAGCAAGTTACAGGGAGTTGAATAAAGAATCACAATCTGAAAACATAGGGGGTCTCTAAAGTTATGACCAACCTTGATAGCATATTAAAAAGCAGAGACATTACTTTGCCAACCAAGGTCCGTCTAGTCAAGGCAATGGTTTTTCCCGTGGTCATGTATGGATGTGAGAGCTGGACTGTGAAGAAAGCTGATCACCGAAGAATCGATGCTTTTGAACTGTGGTGTTGGAGAAGACTCTTGAGAGTCCCTTATACTGCAAGGAGATCCAACCAGTCCATTCTAAAGGAGATCAATCCTGGATGTTCATTGGAGGGACTGATGCTAAAGCTGAAACTGCAATACTTTGGCCACCTCATGCGACGAGTTGACTCACTGGAAAAGACTCTGATGCTGGGAAAGGTTGGGGGCGGGAGGAGAAGGGGACGATGGAGAATGAGATGGCTGGATGGCATCACCGACTCTGTGGACATGAGTTTGAGTGAACTCCGGGAGTTGGTGATGGACAGGGAGGCCTGGCGTGCTGTAATTCATGGGGTCGCGGAGAGTCGGACACGACTGAGCGACTGAACTGAACTGAACTGAAAGAGATCTTTGGGAATCACATACGTATTTATTAAACACTACTGTGTTTTCAGAATTATCCTAGGTCTTTTCCGTGGCAGAGTGGTATGTGAATCACCTGGGATGCTTGTTTAACATGCAGAGCGGATCTCCAGGTGATTGTTATACAAACAAAATTGTGAGGAGGTTAGGGTTATTCCCCCTCCATGGGCAACAATTCCTAGGAAGCTATCACAAGGTGTTTCAAATCCGTTGACCCTTCAGTTTATCTAAAGATCCTTTTGTTGTTATCACATCTCGGGGGGGTATGAGCCATATCACTTTTTCATGTGTGAGGTAGAAACACTGTATTTATCTAGGAGGTGTTCTTTCCTGTTTTAAGAGGGTGGCTACCCACCTTTACCCTGGCATCTCAGCATCTGGTACACTGGCTCTCTCTCACAAAGGACCAACCTAGAAATAAGAAGATCTGGTACGGTTCAGCCACCAGATGCTGTGTGTCTAGGGGCAGGTGGTGTAGCTTCTCTGACCCACTGTTTCTTGTCTGCAAGTTGGGGGTGTGAGTGGTTCATAGCTTCTTTATTCTACACCTCCTCTAACCAGAGACATTCTATAGACAGGGATTATGTGTCCTTTCGGTCTTGTTTTCCTATGCTCAAAAGAAATGGTTCTGTGACCATGAACTAGATTCAGAAAGGTGACAGGGTAAGTAGAGGAATGTCAAGAATCTCGTCCCACTGACTTAACCATGACCAGGAGAATCAGAATATAGGTTTCTTTAATACACACCTGCAAAAACTAACTACAGGAGAAAAAAAACTTTTGGCCATACAAAACTGGGTGAACCAGTGAGGTTGAGTCACTAGGGTACATAGCTATTATTTGCCTCACACAGGGAAGTGTTTCAAAGTAGGTGTTCCTGGACCTTCTATTCTGAGGGCTGAGTGATAATAGATCCAGAAAAGACTGGGGTAGTCTGTCAGTGAATATCTATTGATACCTACTATGTGTCAGGTGCTTTTCTGGGTGTTGAGGGCTTGGCCAGTGAACCCTCCTGACAAGACCCATACTTCGATGGAACTAACATTCTTATGGAGGAGAGGGATAATATTGAAAAAAAAAAAGTAACAAATGAGTCAGTGATAAGGGGTATGAAGGGGGAAGTAGGGACAGAGTTCAGTTCAGTTCAGTTCAGTCGCTCAGCCGTGTCCGACTCTCCGCGACCCCATGAATCACAGCACGCCAGGCCTCCCTGTCCATCACCAACTCCCGGAGTTCACTCAAACTCATGTCCACAGAGTCGGTGATGCCATCCAGCCATCTCATTCTCTGTCGTCCCCTTCTCCTCCCGCCCCCAACCTTTCCCAGCATCAGAGTCTTTTCCAGTGAGTCAACTCGTCGCATGAGGTGGCCAAAGTATTGCAGTTAGGAGACTGGTAATCTCTTACCCACTTATCCAGCCCCCACCTTCTACACTTGAGGAACACGAGGCAAAGCCAGCAGCGACCTGCTAGAGAGCAGACTACACCCCGCTGGTTAGAAGCAGAGTTGGAAGTGAGCACAGTCTTCCCGCAAAGCCAATCCTTTCTTCACAGCCCCTCTCATGGAGGGTCTATTTTCCTGTCATTGTCTAGTTCTTAGACCCGAGTATCGAGGGAGGGACGGAGCGCTCAAGCACCCGCTCGTTCGCCCCAGGACGCAGGGTCCCATCCATTCCCCTTCACAGCCCAGGACCAGAGAGAAGCCCGGGCGGGGCGGGGCCTGGACTCGCGCCGGCGCGTCCAGCAGGTGGCAGCAGCGAGCAGCCGCGCCCCCCGCGCAGCCACCCGGCGAGCCCGCGTCATGGATGTCGAGCTCTGCTATTTCGCTTTGCTCGCCTTGGAATTCGAGACCCCAGACGAGGACCAGGATTCATGAACTGGTCTCAGGGGCCCGGGCAGGGGCCTCTGGCTCCCGACGCTGGCCGAGAGGTGGGTCCCGGGGCGGGTCGCTGCTCGTGGACGCCGGGCGGGGACGCGCTGCCCAGCAGAGCCCGGCGCCCAGCGCGCTGCCCCCGCCCTGCCTCGCTGTGGTCCACACCCCCTTTGGGCTCCCGAGCCGCTGGGCTGCAATAGTCGGGGTGCGCGCCAACAGGCGCTGCCGGCCCCGCTTCTGCCGCGCAGTCGGGTCCCAGGAGCCGACGGACCCAGGCGCCCGCGTCCTCTCTGCCGCCTCCTCCGCCCTGCTCTCACCTGAGCTATTAGCCCCCTCGCCTTCAAGGCCAGAGGCTATAACCCAGACTGAGAGGGAAGGCAGAAAGAGAGAGGGCACCTGAGGATACAGAGCTAACACTGGACTATTTCACCCCCAGGTGATGAGTGAAGTCCAAAGATCCGAAGGTTTAAAAAGCATCTGGAGTCTCCGTGTTGAATGAAAGACCCAGTGCAGAGGCATCATCATGAACACGAGCCGTAAGTGGGTCCTCCTCTTCTTTGCCATGGGAACAGGGTGGGGGCGGGAGGTGTAGGAGCCGGCGCTGGGGTTGCCTGGAAGGAGGAAGGAAGCCTGGCACCGGGCGGACACATGCCCCCAGACTCCTCCTCGGTTTTTTCTGTGCTCCCCCCGCCCCCCGGGCACAGGGATATGGCTCCGGGTTTTCATGACAATTTGCTAATGTTTTATTGGCCGCGCCACTTGTCTCCGTGGGGAAGGCTGCTTGTCTCCTTCTAGCAATGCCTGAGAAGGCCTAGGAAGCAGAAGTGTGGCCATTGTCTGACTGAGGGGGCTCAGAGGAGACCTCCCGGCACACAGCTGGAAAGAAGAGGAAAGCCCTGCTGGTCTTGGAGCTGGGAAGAGGCAGGGAGGCTGGCCTCGGGCTGGTGGGTGGGTGGGTGTGGGCAGGCTGTGGGATAGGAATGAGCAGTTTGATAAACAAATTGTCAGGAAGCCACCTTTGGGTCTGGAGATTGTGAAATATCCCGCTCTAGTGCGCAGGCAGCCCCATGGACCCAGGGCTGATATTTTTCACATACCTGAAGTCTGCATTTAGCCATCCTGAGAACAAGAGAAAAGAGACAAGCCCTTTGGCCAGTGTCTCTAAGATGCCAGAAGCAGTAACTGCTCTGCA
The DNA here is from genome assembly GCF_049115385.1 of Moschus berezovskii. Classification (NCBI taxonomy): domain Eukaryota; kingdom Metazoa; phylum Chordata; class Mammalia; order Artiodactyla; family Moschidae; genus Moschus; species Moschus berezovskii. The sequence continues at coordinate 51,059,674 of NC_142467.1, read as the reverse complement.
GAGGCAGGACCAGACATTTTACTGCTGGGCTGAGCCTCAGCTGCTGAGAAATGCAGTGGGAGATACAAGGAGGCCTAAGCTGTTTCTCTTTAATTCAGTACCTTTGACTGTGGGCACCCACTGGGGCAGGTGGCGTGGGCGCCACCCTGAAAGAGAGATCCGGATTCAAGTCCCCCTCCTGGCCAGCTTCACTTGTCTGGGTTGTTTAGCAGCATGTGGGGTTGTTGAACCAGAGAACGCCTAGGAACATTCACTTCCCTGGGTTTTGACTTGGCCCTCTCCTCTCTGGATCTCCAGTTGCTCATCTGTAAAATGAGAAGGGTTGAATTTGAGGTTCTTCTAATCTAAGAATCTGCAAGTTTCTTCTAAAAAAGCTACAGCTGAAAAGCAAGGTCATAAAAATCAGTACCTTCTGAGGCTGTGTTTGAGACCAAACCAGGTTTCCTTAACCTTCCATTTCAAGGATGTTGGTATGGAGGGGAGGAAAACAAAGTCAGGGAGATGGAAATGAAATATATTTATTTACTATATATTTGTATGAGTCATCTCTCTGCCGTCTTCCTTTGTGTATTGCATAGCTATGCTAAGCAGGTAAGTGTAGCTGGACTCCCTCTGCCTTTTACAGCCCAAGAATTTTGCTTCTTGATTTTGACGGTCTGGAACAGGGTTGAGGCTTCACACGAGGCTCAGGAAAAGAGCAGAATTAGGTAGACCCTATCACCTAATGGGCCACAAATTTGCATCCATCTGTGCTCTCAGACAAGTAAGAATGTGAAGTGCCTGTCACTTCTCACTATCTCTAGGCAGGCAAAAATGTATTTATGGGAGTCCTTTCTCACTAAACGACAGAAGAGAAAGATGGCTCATTTATTTTTCAAGGAACTAAGAAATAAGGTAACAAGCAACAGACCCTGCTTTTTTTTCTCTTTAGAATCATAAACTCTTGTCCCATTAGATAGATTTTACTTAAAAAAAAAGTAGTAGAATTGAATACTGCAGAAGAGAAGGACTAACAAAAATGCCATTCCAGCTTCATATACTTTTTCTAAGTGGGGAGAGTGCATTTATTTTCCAGGAACAGTGGAAAATAAACAGAGTGACTCAGGCAGCCTGGGGGTCCCTGAGGTTCCCTATGAGGAAGTAATTCTCTAAAGGGCTACCTGGGGGCAAACTGTGGAGAAACTCCTGCTCAGGGCTCTGGGGCTGGGCTCCCTCATCACTGAGGCTCCTCCCTACCCTGGGAGTCTTCAGAAGGAAAGAGTAGAAATCAGAACTTGCAGGAGTGATGGTGTGATGGGGTCATAAGTCACAGGGACAGAGCATTGGCATGTGGTCCTTGGGTCGACCTGATGTAAGCAAAAATGCTCACCCCTTACCATGTGAAATTCTTAACTCAATCCTCATGCCTGAAATTGAACCTAAGAGAAACTGTTACTCAGTTGTTTTCTTTCACTTTCACTTCCTGAACCGTCACTCTACCAGCCACTGGGCTACGCATTTCAGCTGCGCCTCTCCCCCATCCACACTGTCAATGGGCATTATTGCTCCAGTTTTGCAGTCTTCTTCACGTCATGTGGCTAGTTTTTGGGTTGTGAAAGGTACTTGGATGCATAACATTATCAACAGTGTGCGCCATTCCTAATCAACTGTTCAAATGTCACCATTGAGATGGGGGCAGATCATGAGCTTATATTATACCGCTGATCACTTCATCTGGAGAAGAGGTGCACGGGCTGTAGGCGTGGGACGGCATTTGCGAGTTGATGTAGCTCGAGCCCTGCCATCAGGTGGGCCCAGGTTCTAGTTGTGTTTTCATTTACTGGCTGTGTGGTCCTCAGGATGGTTGTCTCATCTGCAGAATGGGGATGATGGGACCTTCTTCCGCGTGGAATGGAGATGAGTGTTCATGTGTCATGCACAATCCAGAGAGCAGTGCCCGTGACATAGCTGGCAAGGTGCCAACGATGGTGGCCAGGCTGTCACTGTCCCTGCTGTAGTCATCGTGGTTCTTACCATTGCTGACTTCATGACATTAGCGAGCAAGTCGCTCAACCTCTCGGATGTCACACCTTTGTCATAAATTGAAAGGGATGTAGAAATGTGATCTTACCTGTCAAGACAGGAGGGTGAAAGATTGCTTTGTAAATATATGTAAATTTTTTATTAATAAGAAACACATGTCTCAGGTGGTTTAAAAAAAACAAACAAACAGGAGAGTGCCCAGTCAGTGACTCCTCAGAGCACATTTTGGTTTAGTTTCATCAGAATTCTTCTGAAATCTAGCTGAGCTTTAGCACACTGCAAAACAGGGCTGTGCGAGAGAGCGGTAGTTCTGGAGATGGAGAGTAGGGTGGTGGTCCAGGCCTGGAAGAATGCAGCAGGTGGGCTCCAGCCATCTGAACCAATAAGAGAAGGAGAAAGAGGGCTCCTTGCAGAGAGAACAAAACACCAAAGGCATGAGCAGGGCACCCAGGGCTAGTACTGAGATCATGGCACCCATGGACCAAGGACTTTAGGGAAAATAGAGCTGTCATTTCTACTTTGGCCTCTGTGAGGTGGGTCTACCGTCCAGCCTTTCTGTCCCCCTGCACATGCCCAACCTGATTCCAGGGATCTGTCATTTGACTCCTGATGTGCTGAGGCCGTCTCCTAACTGGTCTCCTTTCACCCACTCCAGCCTACTTCAATACCCCTCTGCATCACCCTCTGCTTAAAATACACATCCCATTGCTCTTAAGATGCGAAAGGAGACCCCTCAGCAAGGCCTGCAGAGTCCCCCGTGGCCCAGCCTGGCTCACAGCCCCAGCTCATCCACACATGCATCCACTTTCTCTGCAGCCCCATCATGTCCACGTCCTCTCATTCGCATCCTGGAAAGCTCCCTGTCTCTAGCACCAGCCCCTCTGCCCACCACCCCTCTTCACCAGGCTGGCCTCCTCACCCCGACCCCGACCCCAGTCCAGCTAACATTTCCCCGATGATGTTCTCCTCCTACTCCTTCAGAACCTTGTCTCTGGCATCACACACTCACCCCTGTGGCCACATTTTCCTGACCCTACAGAGCAAGGAAAGTCTAGCCCCAGACCTCTTGCTCTCACATAATCCCCAAAGGCCTCACCACCTAATGTGCATTTTCTTAGGCAACAATGAATCTTTGGTTATTTTCTGTCAGTGTCCCCCATTCCGTCTTGGCCCCAGGAGTACCCAAGACCTGGAAATCAAAGCCAGGGGAGACTGAGTCGACCCCAGAGCATCAGATGCCCAGAGCACCAGAGTCAGTTCTGTGTGTCGTAAAATGCTGTGCTTCGCCTGGGTTGGAACTCCCAGAGCTCCTGAAGGCCATGGCTTTCCTGGGCACAAAGCCAGCACTGGCTCATCCTCGAAGTTGGAGAGTGACCTGCATACCACATTAAATGGTACCAAGAGCCATTCTCCCTTCATTGGCTTCCCCTGATGGTCTCTTCCTTGGCTGTTGTTATGGATTGGCATGCCAACAAGCTTCTTTTTGGGAGTAGGCTTTGTTTTGTTGAAGGCCTCCCAGGTGGCACTAGTGGTAAAGAATCTGCCTGTCAATGCAGGAGATACGAGAGACAAGGTTCAAGGATCCCTGGGTTGGGAAGATCCCCGGGAGTAGGAAATGGCACCCCACACCAGTATTCTTGCCTGAGAAAGTCCATGGACAGAGGAGAATGGTGGGCTACAGGCCATGGGGTTGCAAAGAGTCAGACATTTCTGAGCATTGTTTTGTTGAAGGGAGCAATAAAGAGTCATAGAAACCTCACAAAGGTGTCAAGGGATAAGCAGACAGCACACTGGGGCAGTAAAATCCTAAGCTTTGGGATATGGATTCCTGAGTTCAAATTCAACATCTATCATGTATTCTCTTTATAATCTTGTACAAGATAGACCATGTCTCAACCTGAATTTTTATGATTATAAAATGTTGACAGTAGTGCCAGATGGGTTGTTGTGAAGATGAAGTGAAATAGCATGAGAAACTCTTTGGCGGTAGGTCTCAGGGAATGAAGTTGAACCTGAAGTTGCATTGGTCATTGAGTAGAGCAAAGTTTTGAAAAGATGGTGTCATAAGAGTCAAACCCTCTGGTTCAAAACCAGCCTGTTTTGCTGGTATTGTGGCCATCACTGGGTTCAGCACACAGGAGAGCCATGGCTTTCAGGAAACCTTCAGGAAAATTATTAACCTGGTGTTGTATATGGCATGAGTCTAAAAGGGCAAGACAGGAAGTTAGGATCCTGGATGAGATAATTAACCTAGTTCTGAAAAGGTCTGAGGGCCAGGATTTGAGTGAATAAAACTTGGACAAACTTCAGGAGATGATGAGGGACAGGGAGGCCTTGCGTGCTATAGTCCATGGGATCGCAAAGAATCAGAAATGACTGGGTGACTGAACAATAACAACAATAGTAATAAGGGGAAAGATCCTTTAGAGAATGAAGTCCGCATGGCCTTGCACCTGATTGAGTTATAGGGTCAAAAAGAAGAGGAGTCTATCTTAGGGTCCTGGCAGGGAACAAGATGAGTGATTTGAGGGGAGAAGGGCTGATGCTAAAGCTGAAACTCCAATACTTTGGCCACCTCATGCGAAGAGTTGACTCACTAGAAAAGACTCTGATGCTGGGAGGGATTGGGGGCGGGAGGAGAAGGGGACGACAGAGAATGAGATGGCTGGATGGCATCACCGACTCTGTGGACATGAGTTTGAGTGAACTCCGGGAGTTGGTGATGGACAGGGAGGCCTGGCGTTTTGTGATTCATGGGGTCGCAAAGAGTCGGACAAGACTGAGCGACTGAACTGAAGCAGAAGCCTTTGCAAATATGTGAGAAGGATGTAGACAAATAAACAAGAAGCCAGGATGACCAAGGACTAGGAGGCTAGAAACAGTGGCCCTTACCACTCTTACCACACCTTCCCCCAGACTGAAAGAGGGAAAAAAAACAAAGGAAGCCAGAAACCCAGTAAGCTCTAGGGAAGGTACTGCCTGGTGGGAGTTGTTGCTCCTGGCAGGCAGGCAGCTCATGGTAACACCCCAAGGAAGGAACCAGGGGAATAAATATCCTGACCTCTCTCTCCTTCCTCCCTTGGATTTCCTACGATACCCAATCCAACCAGGAGCCAGAGGGCAAGGAAGGCAGCTGGGCCCCCACCATAGTCAGCCTCCCAGGTAGAGGGGGGCAGAGTGGACCTGGGCAGGCGAGGGGTTTCAGCATCGAAGTCACCCAGCTCAGGAGCAGCAAGACCTCCCTCTGTTCATGTCATTGCTCACCTCAGGAACGCTAAGAATTTCTAGAGAAAACGACCTATTGTAAATGGCACAGGAGGATGCCCTCTAAAGACATTCTAAATTCGCAAAATAGATGGAGTGGAGATGATTATATACTTTATGAGAATAGAGATTTAAAAAAATAAAACAGTACTTCCTAAATGAATAGAGCACTTGTTGGCAAATGACCACTTGAGGCCAAGGGAGCGTTAGAGGAATAATATAAGGAACAATGTTAAAACCATCCCAAATGAGTATAGCACATCTCTCAAATCACAATGTGATTTCAAGAGAACTTGCATTGCATAAAGGAAGTGATATCAGTTCTGAACTCTTTCGTTCCTATCTGGCAGAAGCCTTATCTGACTGAGATATCATCTGCTGTTGAATGTGGACAACTGGCCAATACGCAGCGTTAGCCAGATGCCATTGTAAGGAACGGAAAACAGTCAGAAGTGTGTAAGCACCTCTTGTTGGGTGCTTTGCCAGTTAAGTTGTTTTCCTGGAGTTCTTAAGGGCATAGACTGGACCTAGATAGCTGGGTTCACATTCCAGCCCTGCCCTTTCCTCGCCATGTGTGCTTGGGCAAGTCACTTACCTTCTCTGTACCTCCGTTTCTCATCTCCAGAGATAATCACAGGGGCGTAGTAATAGTGCCTCTCTCATAGAGTTGTTATAAAGAATGAATAGGTTAACAGTTGTGAATTGCTTAAAACAGTGCCTGGTATATAGCAAGTGTTTATAAAATGAATAAAAATAGTATTATGCTAGAGCTGCTGTAATAAAGTACCTCCAACTGGGTGGCTTAAAGAACAGAAATATATTGTCTCATGGTTCTGGAGCTGAAAGTCCAACATCAAAGTTTCTGCTGGGTTGGTTCCTTCCAAGGGCCGTGAGGAAAGGATCTGCTCCAGGCCCCTCTCCTTGGTGGTGGCTGTCTTCTCTCTGTGTCTCTTCAGGTTGCCTCTGTTTATGCGTATTTCTGTGCTCAAATTTCCCCTTTTGATAAGGACACCCATCTTATTGGATAAGGGCCCACCCTAATGACATCATCTTAACATGATTACCTCTGTAAAGACCACATATCCAAATAAGGTCACATTCTGGAGTACTGGAGGTTAGGACATCTATATATAAATTTGAGGAAACACAATTCAATCCATAAGGCATTTGTTAAGTAAATGACTCCTCAAGGAGAGGATTTCCCTGTGGATCGGTCTTCCCAAATACCAGCCACACCCTGGTGCTAGAGTAGGATGCTGATAGTTGGTTATCTACCTAGTCTTGATGTTTAAACTCTAATTTTACCACCTCTAACCAGCAGAGATGGAGCCTGCCCCGGAGAGCTTGAAGGGAGTGATCACACGTAGGAGGTGCCCAGAAAAGAGGACCGTGGTGACTCAGTATTCCAGTCTCTCTGCAGAGCACACGCTCCCCACCTTACCCCTCATTGTGGTCATTATGCACAGCTGTGGCGTTTCAGCAGTGAACAGAATTTACAGTCGTGGAATTGTTTTTCAGTCTGCCTGGTTCCTAGGAATGTCCAAGAGGGGGAACAAGAATTAGACTGTTCATTTGTTCACTCAACAAATATTTACTGACCACCAACTCTGCACCCAGCATGTTGCTGGAGACACAGCAGTAAATAGGACAGGCATGGTCCTTGCCTTCGTGGATCATACAGGTCAGCAAAAGGGGCCAGCTGGTGGCCTGCATGATAGGATATGTTTTATGTGCCCAACACCAGGCTTTCAGTGAATTTTAATTATCTGCAAACACTCAGAAATCAAAATTGGGATTTCTAGCTTCCTTTAAGGACAGCCTGAAAGACCTTGCATCCGTGCCCCTTTGTTCCTACATGGCAGACAATAGTCAGTAGAATTGCCTGCCTTGAGGGGGCATGTACTATTCTCTAGAGAGCCACAGCTGCCACCTGTATAGGAAGAGAGGTGTCACACAAGGACAGCTTAATACTTTTCTATTACCTTGCCACTGTAGGTATTCGAATTTATTTTTAATTGAAATATGGTTGGCATACAATATTATGTTAGTTTCAGGTATACAGCAAATGATTCATGTATGTGTGTATATATATATTTTTTTCCAATTCTTTTCCATTACAGGTTACTGTAAGATATTGAGTATGGTTCCCTGTGCTATATGGTAAATCCTTATTTATCTATTTTATATGCAGACATTTGAATTTTTTAAACTCTAGTCTAGTATATGACCCATATAACATCAAACACAGAGAAGAGGAAACCGCAGCATATTGTTCATCATGGGAGAAAGTCCTGTCTGGAGTTAGCAGTTGATTAACACCGCCATGCCATAAAGTGCTCTTGAAGTGAGCCAGATCCTGCTCATGTCCTTTTTTTTCCCAGCTGACACATTCCCAGAGGGTGATATCATATCCTTTTGGATACAGTTGGGCAAACAGTGCCCCACCCCCAACTCCTAGAGGTCAGTTTACTTCCAGAGGAATCTGTTAGTAGGGGATGGGCACAGACCAAAGGAAAGCAGTTCTGGATAACTGGTCCCAGTTCTGGGTGCCTTTATCAGCCCAGAAGTAGGACCCTGGGAGGCTGGACTGTTCCAGAGGTGGTTGTGACATATGGGACATGCCTGGTCCAATGGAGGACGCCTAGTCGACAGCATGAGCGCCATATCTGTAAGGTCAGTTTATACACCCACTCAGCTAAGGGGTGATTACTGCAAGGTCACACCTTGACCCAGAATGGCTGCATAAGACCTCTCTGTTATGATGGGGATCTTCTACTTGAGAAAGAAAGGTCAAAAATTGGGTAATGCCAACAAAATTTCTTCAGTTGAGACCAGATTATATCTTCATTTCTCTGGAAGAAATCAGGATAGTAAATTATTCATAGAAAGCAAAGCACAGTACATAGAACATTGTCATTGCTCAAAAGATATTTGATGATTTAATTCATTAATGAAAAGCCCACTCTCTTTTCCTTTATGAAGATCTCTCTTAGTTTCATCTTTATGACCATCTGCTATGTTGCCCACCAGGATATTCCAAGCACTTCAAATTCAAACTAAGATTTAATAAACTTACTCTTTTTTTAAATTGGAAAAAAAGAAACCCATCTTCTTCTACTCTGTGGTCCCAGCTGATTGCTGCTGCTGCTGCTGCTAAGTCACTTCAGTCGTGTCCGACTCTGTGTGACCCCATAGACGGCAGCCCACCAGGCTCCCCCGTCCCTGGGATTCTCCAGGCAAGAACACTGGAGTGGGTTGCCATTTCCTTCTCCAATGTGTGAAAGTGAAAGTGAAGTCACTCGGTCATGTCTGACTCGTAGCGACCCCATGGACTGCCCCCTACCAGGCTCCTCCTTCCATGGGATTTTCTAGGCAAGAGTACCGGAGTGGCTTGCCATTGCCTTCTCCGCAGCTGATTGCTAGAATCTCCATTTACCTCCATTTACCCGGGAAGGAAGTTAGTAATCAGAAACTAGCCCTCATCTGCATTTCTGTTTCCTCCACTCCCCTGTGTTCAGTCTCTGTCCACATCTGGTCATTCGTACCTCCCACATGTGACTCGAACTCTTCCTTCCTCAGCTGCCATCACTGCCCAGTGTCCCCAGCACCAGCCATGGCAGCCACTGGGGGAGGGGTGGGTTGAGCTCAAGTTCAGCTGCAGGCATCCGAGACATGTGGGCTGCTGGACAGTGTGATTCCAGGCTGCAAGGGGCAAGAGGGGTCATATGCTGCTCTGCAGAACCCTGATTAGGCTGTGTCTGAGCATTGCACCCAGGGCAGAGCATGCCCAGCAACGGTGGAGGGACTTGAAATACCCTGAGGAAAGGGCCCTGAAGGAGCAGTAGGGATCCTCTAGAGTCAGCCCCACACATTGGTTCTGTGTCCCCAAGAGAGTATAGATGATCCCTTGGCGATTTCACATGATGCTGCTGGATTGTGCCCTGCAATCCAGAAGCGTTAGCCTCTTTTCTGAGTGCCTCGCCAGCCAGACAAGAGGTCCAGACAGGCTCCACTTTGCCGTCCTTTTGCTCCCTGTGCTGTGGTTACCGCTGTGTGCTCATGCCACAGCCCCACCCCCTTCTCTGGCAGAATTCCACTCTCTACTGCCTGTATCATTTCAAAAGCTTTTTCCTCACATCTGCTTGATTTTGTGCAAAGCACAGGTCTTTCTCCATGGGCTGTTATCTCTTGCCCTCACCCACACCAGCAGGGCCAATGAAAGGACTGCCTTGCAATGGTCTAATGACACAGTTGATCTATTTTAAGCACCTGAAGCACACTCCACCAAGTGCCAATCTTCCCGCAGCAAGCTGCTCTCAGCGTGCGGGGCCAGGGCCAGCTCGAGGTCTGCTGCTGCTTTTTGAAATCTGGGGAAGCAGCCCGGGGATCCGGACCCTGCCTGTCCAAGGACGATCTAAAGCAACCGTAAAATTAGATATCTTCACAGTCAGTATGAGGTATTCTGCAAGGAGAATTGCCCGTGGTATCAGGAATATAGGGCACAGGAACCTCGAGTGACCATAAATTCCTCTTTCAAAGGGCAGAAACAGAGCCCAGGCCCATTTCAGGTAGGGAGAAGGGACCTAGGACGCAACATTTCAGAAACAAAGAGAAGCTCAAGCCCCATCAGAAATGCCTGAGCCTTAGACCCATTTTTCCTCCTCCTCCTAATCAAGAGACATTCTTTTCCGATTACAGCCTATCTGAGTGCAATTATTTACAAATATTATTTATTTAATCCTTGCAATAATCCTGCAAGGCCCTTCCCTTCCCTGCTCTGTATGTAAGGACGGTCCCCCGTGTCACATGGACTCTCACCATTCTACACAGAACTCACCACCGTTGGTAAGTGTATTGTCATTGGCTTGTCATTTCTGTCTCTTTTCCCCTTTTGGACTATAAGCCACATGATGGCTCCGTGACAGGCCTGTTTTGTTCACTGCTGAGTCCTCAAAACTCATTACAGCTCTTGGCATAAAGTGATGGCCGCCAGTGACGGTTCATGTTGGTTGAGCATTAACTGTGTGCCAGGCGCAGTGCTAAGGTCTTCAAGACATGAATGCATTTAACCCTCACAGGAGACCTATGACATAGATGCTAATAATATCCTTGTTTTACAGAGGGGCAAACCAAGGCTCAGAAAACAGGTCGCTGGTCCTAAATCTCATATTTAACAAGTAATGACACCTTGAATGAATATGTGAATGGGAGGATCTAACATAGACTATTAAATACTCCCATTTTGCATAAAAGGGAAATGAGGTTCAGAGGTACAGTCTCCTGGCCTCAGTCACATGAGCTGGGAAGTGGTGGAGCAGGTATTTGAAACCACGTCGAGCCAAGGATCTTTTCCCTCCTCCCTGCTTCCTCCTTTTCACCATCTTTCCCCATTTTACTGTGATGAGAGCTACGGGGTGAGGGGGAAGTGCAGGTTAAGGTGTCTGGTCTCTTTCCTGTTGGATGTCCCGACACTGCTCTCCTGTTCACTAGGGCAATGACACAAATCCCTGCTCTCTGCCTGGCGATGTACCAGGTGCTGAGGGATTGGAGATGCACAGGAAAGAATGTGACCTCAGACAGCCTTCTTCCGGCATCACCCAGGGGCAGACACGAGCAAGGGTGTCTGTAGTACAATAAGACCCTCTTGGCTATTGAGAGGGCAGGAAAGAGTAAAGAGGGAGTCAGGCCAGATTCCCCTGAAAGAGCCGGGGACTATTTTGTGGAGAAGGTAGCATTCACTCCAGATCTTGAGAGGTAGCTTGGATGGGGAGGAAGGGCGTTCCTGATGGGCTCATCCATCCACTCTAGCAGGCAAGCTTGCACGTTTGCTTGTTGCACAACTTCTGCATCCCAGACCCGTGGCTTGGTGGGGAGGGTAAAATAAACAAAGACAAAGTAAACAGAGGGTTTCAGGAAAGGTCCGCAAGTCTGGTTATCTATGAAGTATGAGGAGGTGGACTGTCAGGAAAGACGGTGGGGCGGGGGTGGCTGGTGAAGATCAGATCTTTGAGAGTTGTCCATGCCAGGCTGGAGAGTGTTTGTTACAGTCTGTGACCAATGAGGAGCCATGAGAGCTTTTGAGCCGAGCAGTGACCCCCCTCCGAGCTGTGCATTATTTAGGAAGATCTCCCTGGTAACACGCACCCGATGGATAGGAGAGCCCAGAGGCAGCAGAGGCTGGCTGAGCGCCGTGGAGCAGGTGTGAACAGATGAGAAGGGAAGGCACGGGGAGCAGAGAGGATGAGCTGGCGGGTTCCCTAGGCACGCTGTGCGTTGCTGTTGGTGTCACTGCTCTTGTACCTTCAAGTGGACCTGTTAATCTGATTCTGATTGCTGGGACTGTGCGAACTGATACTTTAAAAATTAGGTTACTGACCAAAGTGAGATGCCTTTGATAGTGTATTTGATAAGCACTTGAGCTGTGGAGTCAAAATGCCTGGGTTCATGTTCCAGCTCAGCCACTAACTAGCTGTGCAACCATCTGTGACTTTCTTTACCCCCATAGCTTCAGCTTCCTCTCAAGGTGGTTGGGATGGGGGAGGGCAGAGTGAGGGAATGGGTGTTAGATGCTTAGCACACACTCAGTAATAATTAATGAAATACAGTTGAATGTGTTGCGAAAACCCCCTTTCAATAAACAAATTAATCAATGCATGGCATGGTTAGGACCAGTTACCGCTTAATCATTCCACTGGAGAGAGGAACAGTGGTATTGATACCCTAGGACTTTTATTTCACTAATATTTAATTTTATTTATTATATGTCAAACTATATTCTAAACTCTCCATGAATTGTCTCTTTTGATCCAAGTGTGAGTCAGGAATGAGATTAATGTTGAAGAGGACAATCTTAACTGAATAGGGAGAGAGTCATAGCGGGCCAGGAATTGACAAACCTTTCCTGTAAAGGGCCAGGTCGTAAATATTTGGAGCTTTGCGGGCCATACGGTGTCTGAGGCATAGAAGCAGCCTGATAATATGTGGTCATATGGATGAGGCAGCAGTTGAGTCACAATTTATTTCCAAAGGTAAAGGTGGGGGTGGATTTAACCTGTGGGCCAGCTTGCTGATCCTTATGCCACATAATCTCTAAGGTCTTTTACAACTTTGAAATTCCAGTCTAAAAGGAGGACACAGAAATACCTAATCTCTCTTGCTTAGTTCATCCTTGTAATTATAAGAGAACTTCACCTTAAATATTATAAGGATTACACTGGAAAGATAGACCCAGAAAGGACTCTAGAAGGCTCCATTCTCTTTGTGGCTTTGTTTTCTGCATAGCCTATAATTCATACTCTGGGATTACCTTACTCATCTCATGTGACCACTAAATGCCGGGGTGTACAAGCTGCCCTAGAGTCTGTTAAGTAGACAGCTCTTGTTATTCAGGTCAGAGACTCTCCACTTGCAAAAACATATACAGGGCAGTATTTCATGCCAGTGCCTCCATGTGCAAAGCGAAGTCTCCTCCTAATTTGTTCCCCATTCACATTTCCTGCTCAAAGCCCACCTTCCTCTGTAATGAAATACGATAGCCAAATTGTCTGTCCAGCATGTTTTATCATCCCTGCTTCTGATTCCTTGCAAGAACTGCCCTAACTCCCTGGAGTACAAATGAGCTGTCAGTTATGGTGTTCTGCCCCTCCCCCAGATGGTGGCACATGACCTAGACTAGCCAATCAGGGTATCCCATCTATCTATGCCACAAGGATTGTTCCTCAATGGACATTAGACCCAAGGGAGGTCAACCATAGTATTCCCTGGAATTGTATAGGGAAATACTAGGAAAAAGTATTCATTCCATTAAGGTTGCTGAGCTGAGGCTCTCGGAATACTAGTGGGCATTCCTGTCCAGCATGTGGGAAGAAGCTGTTTGAAAAAAGTTATAGCTCTGACCATATAGTAAAGCCTCTGAATCCAGCCAGATCTGAATGCAGAGGCTGCCCACCCCACCCATAGACCTCTCACTTGTAAGAACCAACAGATTCTCTTTTTTGCCTAAACTAATTTTGAGTTTCTGTAAATTACAATGGAAACGATCCTAACTAAGGCACTTGCTGTTGTTATTTTACCCTTTTTCTCATAGGCAATTACCTCATATAATTATCCTCATTTATCAAAATTCTAGCTATCTTTAGGCTAAAAACTTCCTCTCCTCCACTCCTGAAGTGATTTTATTTCCTCTTCTAAAGTCCCTAACCCTTGTTTTAAAATATTCTTATGATTATAGGTCATTTGCTGTAACTCAACAGCTTTACTCATGTGCATTTCCTAGCACCCTTCTTAGACTATAAGCTCCTTGAGAATAGGAGCCAGGTGTCAGTGGGGAATAGTGCATTTGTTCTACAACTACAAGCAATAGACCACTAAGGAGTTAGAGCGTTATTGCTGCAGCCTACAAATCCATATGTGCATCAAGATGCAAACACATAATATTCTGTCAAATGCATGCATATAAGGAAAATCAATGTGGTAAAATAATTGTTACTTAAAGATGATGCTAACATAGTGAGGCTAATATTTTTGGCAATAAAAAGGAATCCTCCAATGATCTGAAAGTGGTTACATGGATGTAAACAAACGTAAAATTCTTAACCTTTACACTGAAGATTTATACACTTTATACAGGTTGCTGCATAAAAAGTAAAAAATAAAAATAAAGGAGTCCTTATACCTTATACTTGATAACCCTGTCCATCAGTAGTCAATACACAAAATTTGAGATAGGTCTTAGACCTAATAAATGAAAAGCTAAAACTGTACAGCTTCTGGAGGAGAATATTGAAGATTATCTTATGATCTTGAGGTAGGCAGTGACTTCTTAGAACACTAAAAGCGGCAAAAATGGGCAAGAAATTCTAACACGTTGCAAAAGAACATATACAAATGGGTACTCAGCATCATTAGTCATCAGTTCAGTTAGTTCAGTTCAGTCACTCGGTTGTTCCGACTCTTTGTGACCCCATGGACTGCAGTGTGCCTTAGCTTCCCTGTCCATCACCAACTCCCAGAGCTTGCTCAAACTCATGTTCATCGAGTCAGTGATGCCATCCAACCATCTCGTCCTCTCGTCCCCTTCTCCTCCTGCCCTCAATCTTTCCCAGCATCAGGGTCTTCTCTAATGAGTTGGCTCTTTGAATCAGGTGGCCAAAGTATTGGAGTTTCATCTTCAACTTCAGTCCTGCAAATTAAAATCACCTTTTTACACCCATAAAAATGGCTTACGTTTCTCATATATTGTTGGTGGGAATGTTAAATGGTACAGCAACTTTGGAAAACTGTTAGTTTCATAAAAACTCAACACAATAAAATGAAGATCCAGCAACTCCACCCATGAGAGGTGAAAACATAAATCTGCAGAAAGTTTTGTGCAGGAATGTTCCAGGCAGCTTAATTCATAATATCCCAAAGCTGGAAACAACTGGAATGTTCGTCTGTGGAGAAATGGATAAGCAAATCTGGTTACATTTCCACAATGGAATACTATTCAGCAAAACAGACGAAAACAAAACAAGTAACTATTGATACATGCGACAGCATGAATTAATCTCAAAAAAAAAAAATTCTGAGTAAAAGAAGTGAGACAAAAAGAAGTACATACTGTATGATTCCATTTATGAAGTTCAAGAACAGACAAAACTAATCTATATGGATAGAAATCATAACAGAGTTTGCCTCTGGTTTGGGGGTGAAGTGATTGGTCACAAAAGGTTACAGCAAATTATCTCCATATTATGGAAATGTGTCCTTTCTTGGCTGAGATGTTGTTTACATGTGTTTATATATTTGTCAAAACTTTTTGCTTTTAAGATGTATATATTTCATTATTTGTAAATTACACCAAATTATTCCAATAGCTCAATTGGTAAAGAATCTACCTGCAATGCAGGAGACCCCAGTTTGATTCCTGGGTCAGGAAGATCTCCTGGAGAAGGGATAGGCTACCCACTCTAGTATTCTTGGGCTTCCCTGGTGGCTCAGCTGGTACAGAATCCGCCTGCAATGTGGGAGACCTGGGTTTGATCCCTGGGTTGGGAAGGTCCCCTCGAGAAGGGAAAGGCTACCCACTCCGGTATTCTGGCCTGGAGAATTCCATGGACTGTAGTCCATGGGGTTGCAAAGAGTCGGACACAACTGAGCAACTTTTACTCTCTCATTTATGTGTGTGTGTGTGTTGTGTATAAAAGATTCCTAGGCTTAGAAACAGAAGAACTGACTCCTAATCTCAGCTCTCCTACCAACTCAGTGACATCTGTTGATATTCTCATCAGTTCAGTGGGCCTATCCTATTCATCTTTGCTTACCACAAAGGACTATTTCAACTGTCATCACACCTGGGAAAGTGCTTGGTGAATGCTCAGACATTGTACATTTCAAGAGCCTCCTCTTCAGATGGTCTTGTGCAGGTCTCTTCCTGGCCCTGATTTTCCAGCTACACTGGCCTCCTTGAACTCACCACACACTTTTCTAGCCTCAGGACCTCTGCACATGCTGTTTCTCCATCAGCATTGTTCTCACCCCTGGTCTTCCATGGCTCCGGGGGATCTTTCCAACCCAGGGATTGAACCTGCATCTCCTTCACTGGCAGGTGGATTGTTTACCACTGAGCCACCAGGGATGCGTATCTTTCCTGTGGAACTATACACTTCCAAAGGAGAGGAAACATGCTTGTTTTATTCACCAGCATGTCTCCAGTCCTTGGCGCATAGAAATTCCCCAGCAAATATTACCCAATAAATAACTGCACCAATGAAGATGGTATTAACATTAGCAAATGGACTGTGTAACCTGTTAGTGTTCACTCGGGACTTTCTGCTTGGAGCCAGGTCTTCCCTGGGGCTTGGTGGGTGTCAGGAGGGCTAGTATCCCTGTAGCGTACTTAATAAGAAAAGCTTTTTATGTTAAGGAACTCAAGGAAATCTTAGGATATCTTGTTCTTAGTAAGGCTAGGACACGTTTTATTTATGAGTCTGTTGGGCTGTAACCTAGGGGCTCTACATTTATCTACATGTTGAAAAAAGTCTGAAGCACACACAGGCTAACTTAACTATCACACAGGAATTGTCCTGTCTCTCCAGGGCCCTATGTGTCCCACACCCAGCACAGGGCCCAAGATCAGGTAGAATGAATGCTTATCTCCATATTCATCCTCCTGCTCAGCACTTTTCAGATCTCTGGTCCATCACATGGCCTTTTAGCCCTAATTGCTTTCCCCTCTCCCCTTCTAATAATCAAATCACCTTTGGGGGACTTTCTAGATGTGAATGCCCTTGCCCCACTGAAGCAGTTTCTCTCCTGGGCGTCAGCCCCAAGTGCAGGGCACCTGGACATCACCCTCAGCTGATCTGTCCACAGGAGCGCTCCAAAACCCTCTGTTTTACCACAGGAATGTGTTAGCAGTCCTGGATTACCTTGGCTTCTGTGACATCATTCTGTGCTGTGGGGAAACACTTGTTAGCCAGGAGCAAAGTCCAGTTGAGGGTGTAAACTTAGAGAAGGCTCTGGTGAAAATCTAAGGGATTTGAAATAGGGAAGAAGTCTACCCCGTCCTCCCACCCATTTCCTCTATAGCCCAAATTCTGCCTCACTGTCTCCCTTGTAGTCTGTATTCTTTCTACCAGTGTCAATAAGCCCTTTATGTGAGTGGGATTTGGAGCTTCACTGTTTCTCATCTGAGGATCTGTCCTGTGCCAATGGGTTTGGGCCTTTGGCCCACATGTTAATTATTGTCCCAGGATTCATGGAGTCGACTGGGGACAGAATGCCTCTTTGGCTGGAAAAGAGGTATTCTAGTAGGTTTTTTTTTTTTTTAATGAAGCCTTAATCTAGTTTAGAGAGGCTGCAAGAGTGAAAATGCGTGTATACTTCATTGATGTTTGTTCCTTCTTGTTTGGGTGCCACACTTAGCTGAGGTTTGGGAATTAAATGTTAATGAATCTTTGAGGATTTCTTGAACTTATATTGACAGTTATCATTTTTTGCTGCCATTGGTGTCAAGAAATTTTTTAAGGGTATTTTAGAATGCAGAATGGTGGAAAGGAAGTCTGGTGGTGTGTGTGTGCCCAAGTGTAGAAAATAAAGCTCACTAAACTAGGAGTCAGAAGTCTTGATTTGGAGTCTGGGACCGTCTCAGTTCCCTGAGCCTTAGTTTTCTCATCTGTAAAATAGGTGGAGTGATCTTGCTTCCCTTGACTCATGTTTTGTGGTATAATTATCACAATAAATGAGAAAACCTTTCAGTTAACCTCTGTTTCACTAGTAATTACACAGATGCCTTCTCCCTTGACTTTCTTTGAAAGAGAATCCAGCAAATGTTTGAATTGTTTTTTCTTATTACTTTTGATAGTTAGCTATCTTTCTTTTAGTCATTAAAATTTGATACAGTTGTGCCCAGAAATTGAGCACAAGGCAAATCTAGCTTTATTTGGGTTATAGGTAAATGGGACAAGGTAAAAAAAAGCCCATTCATTGTGGGTCTAGTGTCCTTATGTACAACTGTCCTCATTTCAAATATTTCATCCCATTGTTAGGCCATGCGTCCAGTCATGCGTTTCAGTATCTCATTCAGAAAGCGTGGTCTCTATAATTAAATGACAATAAAGAGAGACACAGGACAGTAACCATAGGATAGAATCTTTGCTCCTATCTTTGTGTCTTGAAGGGCAGCGAGCAAGCTAGACCAGAAAGAAAGAGCCCTTTCATCATGCCCGTCAGAGCAGGTGACCCGTTTTGGCCGACAGGCCCAGAATTTCACCCTTCAGATCATTTTACAATTCCCAGATGAATGGAACCCGTCACAGGATTCACCCGTGCCTGGTTTGGGAAGGACACCCTTGTACACCTTGGTACACTTTACTGTTTACTACTCCCCTCACTGTTCAATTTTTTTTAATTGAATTATACTTGATCTACAATATTGTGTTAATTTCAGGAGTACATCAAAGGGATTCAGTTATATATTTATATTTTCAGATTATTTTCCATTTTAAGTTATTACAGGATACTGAATATAGATCTCTGTGCTATGCAGTAAATCCTTGTTGCTTCTCTGTTTTATGTATGTGCTTAGTCACTCAGTCATGTCCAACTCTTTGCGACCCCATGGACTGTAGCCCACCAGGATCCTCTATCCATGGGGATTCCCCAGGCAAGAATACCGGAGTAGGTTGCCATGCCCTCCTCCAGCAGATCTTCCCAACCCAAGGATCGAACCCAGGTCTCCTGCATTGCAGGCAGGTTCTTTACCATCTGTGCCACTAGGGAAGCCTGTTTTATGTCTATCTGCTTGTATTTATTAATCCCATACTCCTAATTTATCCCTCCCCCCCACCATCATCCCTCTCTCCTTTGGTAACCATAAATTAATTTTCTATAATATGTGAGTCTGTTTCTATTTTGTACATAGATTCATTTGTATTATATTTTTAGATTCCACATGTAAGTAAATATCATGTAATATTTGTCTTCTCTGTCTGATGTAATTAGTATGATATTCTTTAGGTACATCCACATTGCTGCAAGTAGCAATATTTCATTCCCCCCATTTTTGTGGATGCGTAATATTCTACTGAAAAACATCTATTTCTGCTTCACTGACTATGCCAAAGCCTTTGACTGTGTGGATCACAATAAACTGTGGAACATTCTGAAAGAGATGGGAATACCAGACCACCTGACCTGCCTCTTGAGAAACCTGTATGCAGGTCAGGAAGCAACAGTCAGAACTGTACATAGAACAACAGACTGGTTCCAAATAGAAAAAAGAGTATGTCAAGGTTGTATATTGTCACCCTGCTTATTTAACTTATATGAAGAGTACATCATGAGGAATGCTGGGATGGAAGAAGCACAAGCTGGAATCAAGATTGCCGGGAGAAATATCAATAACCTCAGATATGCAGATGACACCACCCTTATGGCAGAAAGTGAAGAGGAACTCAAAAGCCTCTGGATGAAAGTGAAAGAGGAGAGTGAAAAGGTTGGCTTGAAGCTCAACATTCAGAAAACGAAGATCATGGCATCTGGTCCCATCACTTCATGGGAAATAGATGGGGAAACAGTGGAAACAGTGTCAGACTTTATTTTTTTGGGCTCCAAAATCACTGCGGATGCTGATTGCAGCCATGAAATTAAAAGACGCTTACTCCTTGGAAGGAAAGTTATGACCAAACTAGATAGCATATTAAAAAGCAGAGACATTACTTTGCCAACAAAGGTCCATCTAGTCAAGGCTATGGTTTTTCCCATGGTCATGTATGGATGTGAGAGTTGGACTGTGAAGAAAGCTGAGTGCCGAAGAATTGATGCTTTTGAACTGTGGTGCTAGAGAAGACTCTTATCCAACCAGTCCATTCTAAAGGAGATCAATCCTGGGTGTTCATTGGAAGGACTGATGCTAAAGCTGAAGCTCCAATACTTTGGCCACCTCATGTGACAAGATGACTCACTGGAAAAGAGTCTGATGCTGGGAAGGATTGGGGGTAGGAGGAGAAGGGGATGACAGAGAATGAGATGGCTGGATGGCATCACCGACTTGATGGACATGAGTTTGAGTGAACTCCGGGATTTGGTGATGGACAGGGAGGCCTGGCGTGCTGTGGTTCATGGGGTCGCAAAGAGTCGGACACGACTGAGCGACTGAACTGAACTGAATATTCCACTGTATTTATACACACACATACACACACATCATATCTTCTTAAGCCAATTTCTGTCGATGGACACTTGGATTTTTTCCCAGAGGCTATTGTAAACAGTGCTTTTAGCTGTTGTTGAAACAGTCTCTACCAGTGACTAGCCTAAAAGAGGCAGTGGGGCAAGAGCAGTCAGGACTGAAAGCTATCTGCCTTGAGATGAATCTTCCAGGACATACAACACATCTGCATGTGAAAGCACCTCTGTCATGTCTGTTTTGGAGTGGGAGTCTCCTAGTGTTGAGAGGAAGCAGGGTGCATTGGAAGGAAAAGAAAGAAAGCCAGGCGGCTGTCATCTACTGCTGGAGGTAAGGACAGTCTGAAAGGAGATGGGGGAGGCTGGCAGGGACCAGGCCATGCAGGCGCTTGTCAACCATGGCAAGGAGTCTGGCTTTATCCCAAGAGCCAAGTGAAGCCATTAAATGGTGTTAAATGCTCTGAAGTGTGGTGAGCGCTTCAGCACTTCAGGAGTAAGCATCATCGGATTTGCATTTTGAAAGCATCACTCTGGCGACTGTGTAGAGAAATGAGTGGGCGAAGGAGACCAGTTTGGACCTGTTGGGATCCTCCAGGCTGGAGATACTAGGGCCTAAACTAGGAGGAGATGGTCAGGGCACTTTCCA
Source organism: Moschus berezovskii (assembly GCF_049115385.1). Taxonomy (NCBI): domain Eukaryota; kingdom Metazoa; phylum Chordata; class Mammalia; order Artiodactyla; family Moschidae; genus Moschus; species Moschus berezovskii. The sequence continues at coordinate 51,039,072 of NC_142467.1, read as the reverse complement.
CTCCAGGAGCATTGCCTGGTCTTGATTCCCTGGTAGGTTTTATATCTCTATACTATTTAAAATAATGATTTGGAGTCTGTATTAGTTTGCTAGAGCTGCCGTCACAACCTATCACACGTGAGTGACTTAAGCAACAGAAATATATTTAATGATAGCTCTAGGGACTAGAAGTCTGAGATCTAGATTTCTTCTGAGGCATCTCTCCTTAGCTTGTAGATGGCCAGCTTCTCCCTGTGTGCGTCTGTGTCCTCACCTTCTCTTGTTATGAGGGCACTAGTCATATTGGATTAGAGCTTACCCTTACAACCTCATTTGAACTTAATAACCTCTTTAAAGACCCTGCCTCCAAATACCGTCACATCCTAATGCCTAGCAAACATTTTTTTCTTGATTTCCTTATAAAAGGTATTTAGGTAACCTGTGAAAGTGAAAGTCACTCAGTCATGTCCGACTCTTTGCAACCCCATGGACTATACAGTCCATGGAATTCTCCAGGCCAGAATACTGGAGTGGGTAGCCTTTCCCTTCTGCAGGAGATCTTCCCAACCCAGGGATCAAATCCAGGTCTCCTACATTGCAGGCGGATTCTTTACCAGCTGAGCCACCAGGGAAACCCAAGAATACTGGAGTGGGTAGCCTATCCCTTCTCCAGAGGATCTTCCCAACTCAGGAATCAAACTGGGGTCTCCTGCATTGCAGGCAGATTTTTTTTTTGCCAACTGAGCTGTCAGGGAAGCATTTCTATTATTCATCATTGTCTACTCCCACCTCACTCCCTTTAGGCAAACACGTACCTAGAACCGCAATATGTATAGGAAAAGTTGTATAATTATTTGATCGATTTCATTTGGGTTTTGGTCTTTCACCAGAATACTGAACTTGATGGAATTTTGAATTCTATTACAGCATGGTTTAGCCACAGAAATTTCCTTTATTGGTTACTTCTTGAGAACAGGTCTGTTGCATTTGCGTTCCTTGTGGTCTCCAGAAATTCCTGTTGTAGAAAACAGCTGTCAGGTATACCTTAGCCAAAAATGTAACTCCTCAACTCATCCCATGGCTGTATCTAAATTTTGTGAAGCGCCCACAGAATTGTCATTGTTCAGTCGCTTAGCTGTATCTGACTCTGCGACCGCATGGACTGCAGCATACCAGGCTTCCCTGTCCTTCACTGTCTCCCGGAGTTTGCTCAAACTCATGTCCATTGAATTGGTGACGCTGTCTAACCATCCCATCCTCTGTCACCCTCTTCTCCTTCTGCCCTCAATCTTTCCCAACATCAAGGTCTTTTCCAATGAGTTGGCTCTTCACATCAGTTGGCCAAAGTACTGGAGCTTCCGTTTCAGCATCAGTCCTTCTAATGAATATTCAAAGTTGCTTTCCATTAGAATTAACTGGTTTGATCACCTTGCAGTTCAAGGGACTCTCAAGGATCTTCTCCAGCACCACAATTTGAAAGCCTACAGAATACTCCAGGGTTTGTGAATATAAACAGTATCCCTCCTCAAGTAGTGTACAGTCTGCTAGAGAAATAAGGCAAGCACAAAAGTAACGATATTATAGGGTAGACTGTGCTCTAGGTGAATGGTTCTAAAAGCGTGGTCCCCAAACCAGCAGCATGAGCATCACCTGGGAACTGGTTGGAAATCCACATTCTCAACCAGCCCTGACATCCTGAATCAGAAACCCTGGTGGTGGGGCCCAGCAATCCGAGTTTTGATAAGACATCCAGGGTTCTGATGCATGCCTAGGTTTGGGAACCACTGCTTAGTCATAAGAAGTACATGCCATGAGATTTTAAAGAAGAGAGATAATGGAGGGGGGGATGAGGAAGAAATCTGGAAGTCTTTCTAAAAGTATGTTGCATATGAGATAGGCCTTGAGGAGTGGGCTGGATTTTGGTATTTATATGTAGATGAACATATTTACTACAGTTGCCATCTGCATGTTTATATATTTCTTTTACAAAAGTAATTAACAGCCTGGACTCTAACTTGAGAGATCTGTTAGCTGTCCCTTCCGTGCATTTTAACTGGCTCAGTATGAATTGAGGCTTCTATCAACATATGCTCAGTTATAGAGCTGGTAATTATGATTGGAGGCATTTTGTTGGAGGAGACTTTCTATTCCAAACATAGCTTGAATTAGAGTCTACCTTTAAATCCTTAAGACAAAAATCAAGCCAAAGCATCCTTGAATCTCACAGTGTGTAGAGATCTTTAAGATCACCTAGTCTAATAACCCCAGAGAAGGCAATGGCAAGCCACTCCAGTACTCTTGCCTAGAAAATCCCATGGACAGAGGAGCCTGGTAGGCTGCAGTCCATGGGGTCGCTACTAGTCAGACACGACTGAGCAACTTCACTTTCCTTTTCCTTTTCATGCATTGGAGAAGGAAATGGCAACCCACTCCAGTGTTTTTGCCTGGAGAATCCCAGGGATGGTGGAGCCTCGTGGGCTGCCATCTATGGGGTCGCACAGAGTCGGACACAACTGAAGCGACTTAGCAGCAGCAGAAGCAGCAGTAGCAGTCTAATAACCCAGTCAAATAACCTGTGAGCTGGCCTTGAAATAAACATGGCCTTAGGACACTCAGCATAGTCACATTTCTACTAGACCAATGATTGATTCCATAGCATGGATCAGCAGACTATGGCTCAAAGGTAAATTCTGGCCCACTCCTGATCTTTGTAAATAAAGTTTTATTGGAACACAGCCATGCCTGTTCATTAACATATTGTCTAAGGCTGCAGTCCATGGGGTCACTACGAGTCAGACATGACTGAACAACTTCACTTTCACTCTTCACTTTCACACATTGGAGAAGGAAATGGCAACCCACTCCAGTGTTCTTGCCTGGAGAATCCCAGGGACGGGGGGCCTGGTGGGCTGCCGTCTATGGGGTCACACAGAGTCGGAAACGACTGAAGTGACTTAGCAGCAGCAGCAGCACAAAATTTTAATCCATCCTTAAGATTTTGCAAGAACTCTTAGATCACGAGTGACCAAAACTCAGGTCAAAGTAGCTCAAGTTAAACAGGAATCCATCAGCTCCTGGACCTTTGAAATCAAGGGAAGGTCTGGGTGAAGTTGCTGCTCTTGGGATCAGATGGACTGTCTTTTCTAGTCCATGCTGCCCTGGTCACGTCTACTGTGCCTCCGGCTGCTAAGCTCTCTCCCTGCTCACCCAGCCTAGTTAGCTCTTCCGCCCTCACTGCCCATTTCCATTTCATTCCATCCCGTCTGCTCTACTAAGTTCAGATCTTTTTTTATAGCATAGTGGATCCTGCAGCCATAGTGTTGAGCACTAGACTTGGCATCAGAAGTCAGGTTCTAGCCCTGACTGTGCTCTTGAATACAGAAATGTGCATGAAATAAGATGTCAAGACACACTGAAAATTTTTAAAAAAATAAATAAATATAGGGTATTTCTTTTATTCTCTTAGTATCAAAGAATATTTAAGCTAGAAAAGGCCCTGAAGTTTATCTTATCTCAGTGGCCCAAGTGACAAAATGATCCATACATGTGTTTACTTGACTCATGTATTGTTCTTCTTTATTTTTGGGTATTTGAGCCAAACTATTAACACCAAGAGGTTTTAAAATCAAGACTTTAAAATCCAGATTTCTGGTTTCCCCAAGCCCATATCCCCACATGGCAGGGGTCAGTTGAAATAGAGTAGGAACCATGCCTCTTTGGCCACGTCTCTCACTCCCTTCATCCCAGTCCACTCACTCATTTATATGACCTCCTATCCCTGAAGCACTGAGTTTGTGTTCCCTGATTTGACGCAGTCATCCATCTGATTCCCAAAGATCTGATTCCTGTCTGTCAAGTCAAGGGACCCGGCAACCTCAACCAGCTTCCACATATGGGAAACTCACTGTCTGGAAAGGCAGCTCATTTCATCTCTGAGCAGCTCTGACTCTTGGGAAAGTTTTCCCCATGTAGTCCATTCCCCTCAGTATCCCCAAATAGATTGGGATGACTTGCCCTAAGTCTCCTGGTGTGCTGGAGGATTAGAAGCAAAGGTCTCAAGCTGATGGCCTTTTTATCCCACCTGACGGAGGTGTGTTCTTTCTCACCTTCCTTATTCATTCACTAATGCCCAGTCCAATTTAGGGGCGGAGGGGTACATGCAGAAATGTCATTCAACATCAATTTTATTTTTGACAGAAGCGTTTGCCTTCGTAAATATTCTAAAGAACAAGAGTTGGCAGACTTTTTCTAGAAAGGGCCAGATAGCAAGTCTCTTAGGCATTGTAAGTCCTACAGGCTCTGATGTAACTATCAACTCTGCCATCTTAGCGCAAAAGTAGCCATAGACAAAACATCCATGAATGGGCATAGCAACGTTCCAATAAAACTTTATTTACAAAGACAAGCAGTGGACCAGAATTGATCCTCAAGCCATAGTTTGTCCACTATAGTTGTAGACTGGGTCAGCAGAAGAGGAGTGTGTCTCTGCTGGTGTCCCCATGCCTTCCATCTTGTAAGGACCAACTCAGATGTGCCACTTCTGAGTAGGAATCAATTGCCCTGTTTCCTCTGCAGGAAGTTATTTCTAAAACATTAGGATTCCTATAGTGCAACAGTTTTCAGACGTGTTATAGGGACCCCTGAGACTCCTGGAGGCCCTCTGAGTGGTCCACAGGACCAGTACCATTTTTGTAACAATCCTGAGAAGTGTTTTGCCTTTTTCACTCTCTGTCTCTCATGAGGGTACAGTTGAGTTTTCCAGAGGTGATTTCTGATGAAGTCACCACTGACAGCTAATGGAATGTGTGCTTCTGTTTTTTGTTTTTTAAAAATTTCTCAGATGTGACTCCAATATGATAGATATCAACAGATGTAAAGCACCTAAACAAAAGCTCTTTGAGGTTCACAATAATATTTCAGGGGTGTATAAGAGTCCTGAAACCAAAGAATCTCCAATCTGCTGCCGTTGTGATTTTCTTATACTTCAAAACAGTTATCTTAAATATGAATCTTTCAAAGAGTCCTTACGAGAATGTAATTTTCTAGTAGGCAGGACCTATGCTAACCATTGTGTTCCATGATTGCACATGAATTTACACAAAGTAAGTTCATTTATTTTAAAGGTGTTTATTATAAACGTGCTGTGTGCCTGATATTTTGCTTGGCCTGACTAGAGAAGTGAGCTCAATAAACAGCATCCCTGCTTTCATCAAGCTTAGAGTCTAATGAAGGAAACAGAGTAAGCAAATAATCATGCTTGTTATATCAATACATACTGAAAATAATACAGTCAAGGGAGGGTACCCAGGACTGTGAGAACCAGTAACAATAGGGTTTGTACTGTGAAAGTAAGTCAGAGAAGGGCCTTTGACCTGAGGTCTGTGGGGTGTAAGGGATCCATCTAAAGCGGGATTTCTCAACTTTGACACTATCTTGGACCAGATAATTCCTTGTTGGATTGGAGAGGAGCTATGTTGTACATTCCAAGATAGTTAGCAATATCCCTGGCCTCTACCAACGAGATGTCAGGATCATACCCACACACACACACCCCTCATTTGTGACAACCAGAAACGTCTCCAAGCATTGACAAATGACTCCTGGCAGGTGGAGTCAAGAAGGAGTGGAGAATTGCCCCAGAGTTGAGAACCACTGGTGCAGAAAAGAGGTAGGGTAGGAAAGCCACTGTGGTAGCCCAGAGGAAAGATGCCTGTCATTGGGCCAGAGCTGATGGAGAGGAAGATGAGCTGAACGGCAGAGCTATGTGAGGGGTTCATCTGCACAGCTTGGTGATGGGTGGAGCATGAGAGTGGATGTGGGGAGGCCAACAAAGGATTTCAGGGCTTATCATGCTGAAGGGCTGCCTTTGGTTTGGGCAAGTAACACCATCACAAGCTGGCTCTGAGACATCACAGCTATGCTCCTCAGAATACACTAGATAAAGAGAGAGGGGAAATACCTTTGTTTGTCTCCCTGTCTGCACGACCGCCTGTGTTGTGCATCTCTGCCTGATGGGGGGTGGCTCTAATAACAAACCAGAAACAGCTCTTCCTAAAAGAAATGACAACTTTAGAAAAGAAAAACCATCTGCCAGGGCTGAGTGAATTAAATGTGTGTTTAATCTAGCTGTATTAGGACATTATTTCAATGCCAGTTGACTTTTTTTAAATGTTTGTGAAGGTTGGCAAACGTATCAGAGAAAATACACTTTGTAATACTCAGAAGGATATTGGCACATTCTCTATGGTGGCACTTTGGTACAAATTAATATATCAGAATTTCTAAAATTCTCATCTAAGTGCCAAAGATTATATGAGTCTTCTAGTCACTGACCCAATGGTTCTCAGCCTTTAGTGAACAAGACTCTCCAAAGGAGCTTGTTTAAATTTTAAAGTGTGACTCAGGTTTGGGGCAGTGCCTAGGGATCTGCATTTTTATAATCCACGCCCATCTCCCCCCACCCACCAACCTCTGGACATTCTGAAGCAGGTGGTCAGTTTGAGAAATACTACCATAGCAAAGAGCATCATGATGGAATGTGTTCCAGTTTGGCTTCCACCACTGACTTCTGCTCTAAGACCACTTCATCTCACATCCCACCCCTGCTTGGCTAGCTTTGCTCATCTTCGGAGTGGCTTCAGGAGGCTTTCCCTGATGGCTCAGATAACCCCATAACATAGCCTTAGTTCCATAGAGTGCCTGCAGCAGCACGTGGCATCCCCCAATTAAAAGTGGCTTAAACAATCTAGACACATCTGTTTTATAGTACAGTGAATCTGAGAAGGGACAGATCCAAGACAGGTTAGTTCAGAGGTTGATCATCATCTTCAGACACCCAGATTTTTTCCATCTTGGATGGCTCCCTGTAGAGTTCATCATAGGCACCGGGGCTGGAGTTCCAGCATCCCAGAGGCCAGGAAGAGGGAAGAAAACCTTCTCAGGACCCCCACCTGACCTCCCCTCATGTCTCATTGGCCAGGAATGTGTACATGCCTTTGCCTAAGTTAATCAATTGGCAAAGGAATGAGAGTACTAGAATCTGTTTTCACCAGTCAAGGTTCCTTCTCTGAGTCCACGAAGGGTCACAACCATTCCTGAAAGACATGAATGCTCAGGGGATGATAAGCAAAAATGGGTTCCCTGCAGAGGAGAGAGGTTCCCTTAGCAGATGAAGAGACGAATGGCCATTGGGATGGCATCGTTCGTGTCTGCTACAGGCCTCTTCTTCCTCTCCTGCAGCGCTTTTCCCAACGTTTCCCCCGCTGGAGTGTGAGTCATGTGAGGCCAGGGACCATGGCCACCTGGTTCATGGTGTCCTCAGCAAGATGCTACAGGCCATGTTAGATACATGAGATCTAGTATGCCGTGCTCCTGGAATGCTTGTTTAAATTAATAGCAGATTTTTATTTTGATGGAAAACTGAGGACATAAAGTAGTTCATTGCAATTGATGAAACCCCAAGTCAAACTAACTCATTTTTTTAAAAAAGGAACTAAACTATATAGGTTTGTATAATTGGGAAGTTCAGAAGTACAGTGGCTTCAGGCCCATCTTTATCCACAGACTCAAATGATACATCAGGGACTTGTTCACTCTCTCCATCTGTATAATGCTCTCTCTTGATCTGAAGGCAGGATGGGGCCAGGGGCCTCAGACTGCCTCCTCCTGACTTAGCAACCCAGATGGCTTCTCCAAGAGCCCCTGTAGAAAAACCCCAGAGGTGATGAGGTCAGCCAATCCCATGGAAAGAAGATGGGGTTCTCTGGGTGGCCGGACTGGTCTACTTGCTGATCGGTGTTGGAACAGGTTCAGCCCACCAAGCTCCACAGAATGGGTTCCCCATGGGAAAGAGAGGTTATATTGCCAGAAGAAGCAGACAGCAGATGCTGAGAAGGCAAAACAGCAGATGTCCACTACACTTACGGATGGAAAGAAAAAAAAGCAGCTTGTAGGGCATGATACATGGACCAACAATAATTGAGAACTACTTGCTGATACACACAGAATGTAAACATTTTCCCCTCTTTCCCCAGACCATACAAATTCAGTTTGAAACTTTGAATGATGCTTTGTTTCCTAAAGACAAAAAAGCAACTTTCATTCGCTGATTTTTATGGAGGATCTTTGTTTTTAAAAAAAGGTTTTAATCTCAGAAGAAAGTATATTCTTTGTGTTTCCTCCTATTATTTTTCATCTTTGTCGTCTCTCTTTTTTCTTGGTTACTGTGTATGTTGACTTCTTCATCTCATTACCATGTATCAACAGCCTGCTAAAAAAATGTGGAAATGATATCTCTCCAAGTGTTTTTCTTTCCCTCCCCTCCCCTTCCCAATCAGAAATAATTCATGAGAATCTTAGCACTTCATGTTTGGATTTCTCTGATTCCTTTGTCCAATTATACCTGAGATTGTAGCATTTAGGGATATATTTTAGTCATTCATCTACTTGGCAAGCATGAGTTGAGTGCCTACCAGTACCAAGTACTGGGTTTAGCATTAGAGATACGATTTTTTTTTTTTTTTTACAAAACTCCCCTATTCCATCCCTGGAATTTCCTTTGCAGTGAGAGATGCGTTTATCTTTAGTTCTCCACAATATTCAGCTTCATTTTTAAATTGTTACCACAATTTAAAAATTGTCATTATCATTATTATTATAGCAAAACTTTGACTTCGCAGTTACAATATGCTAGACAATGTGTTGGCATTTTATATATATCTTACTTCTCCTTTCAAAAGTTCTGAAAGGTAAGCATTATTATCATCATTTTACAATGGGGAAACTAAGGCCCAGGGACATAGCACCTTGCCAAATCTCATCCAGCCTGCCTGGATTTGAACCCAGTACCAACAGGTTCCAGAGCCTATTCTCTCTCAAGCTCACAGAAATTATTCCATAAAAGCCCCAACAAGCAGTGAAAATTTGCTTCTGTTTTTCTGTGAAAGTTAATATTCTGGTACACCCCCTTGTAGGATGGACTCTGATTGTAATTCCTATAATGAGGATAAATCTGCAGGGGACCCATTCTTCATCCGAATTCTTCTTGTGACCCCTGGCAGACATTTTTGAGACTATGTCCACTTGATGCCAACCCATATATCCACAGCTTCAGATATATTCCTTTGAAGGACCCTGCCCTTAGTTTCTTCATTGGGCCAGACTGTGAGATTTAGGTTCAGTTCAGTTCAGTTCAGTTCAGTCGCATCTGACTCTTTGTGACCCCATGAACCACAGCACGCCAGGCCTCCCTGTCCATCACCAACTCCCGGAGTCCACTCAAACCCATGTCTATTGTGTCGGTGATGCCATCCAGCCATCTCATTCTCTGTCGTCCCCGTCTCCTCCTGCCCTCAATCTTTCCCAGCATCAGGGTCTTTTCAAATGAGTCAGCTCTCCGCATCAGGTAGCCAAAGTATTGGAGTTTCAGTTTCAACATCAGTCCCTCCAATGAACACCCAGGACTTATCTCCTTTAGGATGGACTGATTGGATCTCCTTGCAGTCCAAGGGACTCTCAAGAGTCTTCTCCAACACCACAGTTCAAAAGCATCAATTCTTTGGCGCTCAGCTTTCTTCATAGTCCAACTCTCATATCCATACATGACTACTGGAAAAATCGTAGCCTTGACTAGATGGACCTTTGTTGGCAAAGTAATGTCTCTGCTTTTTAATATGCTATCTAGTTTGGTCATAACTTTCCTTCCAAGGAGAAACCGTCTTTTAATTTCATGGCTGCAGTCACCATCTGCAGTGATTTTGGAGCCCAGACAAATAAAGTCAGCCACTATTTCCACTGTTTCCCCATCTATTTGCCATGAAGTGATGGAACCAGATGCCATGATCTTAGTTTTCTGAATGTTGAGCTTTAAGCTAACTTTTTCACTCTCCTCTTTCACTTTCATCAAGAGATTTAGGTTAGGGATATCTAATAGATTGGGCTTCCCTGGTGGCTCAGAGGTTAAAGCGTCTGCCTCCAATGTGGGAGACCCGGGTTCAATCCCTGGGTCGGGAAGATTCCCTGGAGAAGGAGATGGTAACCCACTCCAGTATCCGTGCCTGGAGAATCCCATGGACAGAGAAGCCTGGTAAGCTACAGTCCACGGGGTCGCAAAGAGTCGGACGACTGAGCGACTGAACGGAATGGAATAGAACATTCTAAAGTCATGAAAACTTTTTTTCCCCCGTATTATCCAGTATAGTTGCCACTGGCCACATGTGGCTATTGAGTACTTGAAATGTGTCAAGTGTGACTGAGGAAATGAATTTTAAAATTCTTTAAATTGTAATTAATTTTAGTTTGAATAGTCACATAAAATAAATAGCTCCCATATTAGACCCCACAAACCTAGAATAATCTTTATCATTCTTTTCACCTCTGATCATGTACATATTATTGGGTTGCAAACAACATTTTTTAATGAAATGGCATAAAGTATTAAAATGGAGGGAAAAGAAAAGAAAATATTAGTACATATTATGTATACTAAGAATTAGTTTTGTTTGTGAGACATTTATGTCCCATGTTTGTGTACTAAGTCACTTTGTAGAGTTAATTTCTTCCAGTGGATCATGGTCAAAAAAATGTTTGAAAACCTCTGTTTGTCCCTGAGTAATGTCACCAAGGGAGAAGGCAATGGCAAGCCACTCCAGAACTCTTGCCTGGAAAATCCCATGGATGGAGGAGTCTGGTAGGCTGCAGTCCGTGGGGTCTCTAAGGGTCGGACACGACTGAGCGACTTCACTTTCACTTTTTACTTTCACACATTGGAGAGGGAAATGGCAACCCACTCCAGTGTTCTTGCCTGGAGAAGCCCAGGGACGGGGGAGCCTGGTGGGCTTCCGTGTATGGGGTCACACAGAGTCGGACACGACTGAAGTGACTTAGCAGCAGCAGCAATGTCACCAAGACCTTGAGAGTGGCATGCTTGCATGGTGCTCCCTTATCCAGCCTGGGGCTCTGCAAGACCTCATTTCAGGAAAGTTCTAGATCCTCAGGCATGTAGTGGGCATGTAACTTCTCTCGATGGTAATGGTAATTAGAAGTGACTTTGTGTTCATCTATCCATCTGGATGCAGGGATCCAAAATCCTACATTTTGGGTGCCCACAGGCAGAATCCAGCTCCCACAGACAACCCTCTTTGGGACCTTGATGTGTTTTTGTATAACCATAACCCACTGGAGCCCAGCAGCTTCTTCCCCTTCTGGTAGCCCAGTCTCTCCAGTTGAACCCCTTGGATGGTGTTTCACTGACTTTACGTGCCCAGCCCCTGAAGATGTTTTGTGTTGCATCTGTGTTAATAGGCATAGACTCCTGGATCTGAAAGGAAACTGAGAGATGACAAAATGCAACCCTTTTACTTTATAGATGGGAAAACAGTGACCCAGAATTGGGGAGTCCCTGCCTGAGACCTCACCAAGAATTAATGGCAGAGTAAAGCCTAGAAGGGATAGGTTCCCTCTGACAGGGAAGCTCCAGATATTAAGAAAAATCTTAGGAGGAGAGAAGGATAGAAAGAGAGAAAAGGAGAGAGGGAGGAAGAAAGAGAGAGAGAAAGAAGGGAGGAAGAAGAAGGAAGGAAGGAGAAAGAGGAAGAAAAGAAAGGGCCGGAGGGAGGAGGGAAGGAGAGGGCATGTGGTAGAATGACAGTCCATGTCCTCTCGGCCCTGGGAAAGGAGGAGAGGGCCTGACCCACAGGCCATATTTCTGCAAGTGGAGCCCCTCTGGTGGCCATCATGCTGGAGGGGCTTCCAGCGAGTAGATGACTGCAGAAGCCAACGGGGGAGCCTGTGGAGCATTGAGCAATGGGACAAGCACCGAAGATACCCAAGAGGGGGTCTACCTCCGGGAGGCCTGTGTCTTTTCAGAACTGAGGCTGCATGGGCTGCCTTTGAGTATCCCCTGACCAATCTCACCTATACCTCATTTTGACCGGCCCTGCAAACTGTCCCTGATCTGAAACAAGGCATTTTCCTGCTGGTCCTGGTATGGCCAGCATGGTGCGGGCCCTGAGCAAGTTCCTCCTTCTCTGAGCCTCAAGTCTCTATCTGTGAAGCTGGGAATGTGATGAGACAGGGCAAGAAGTGCCCTGGGGGCTATGCTGGGGAGACTGGGGGTTCCAAGCAGATGGCTCTCCAGGCCCTACCCCCAGGCAGTCACAGCACCTCTGGAGCCCTAGGCAGGAATCACACCTGGGCCTTCAAGCACGTGGCAGCATAGGAGAGAAGCGGACCAGAGGTGAGGCAAAAGGAAGAGGTAGGAACCATGGTGATCTGGAAGGATTGGAAAACCAACACCAGGCCTCACAAGTAAACCTTGTCTGGGAGCCACATCCCAAGCCGGGCAGCCCTGGTATGGGGGATTTCCCTGAATGGTCACCAGGTCATCATGTATTTACATTCCAAGCATGGTTTGGAATAGAATCAATATAGCCTAGTGGCCTTCTCATCATTTCAATAAAGGGTTCATAGCTTAAAGTCGGGGACTGGGGAGAGAAACCTCCAGACATATAGATGTTCTCTCTGTGCTCTCTGCTGTGATACTAAAAACCTGAAATAAAGGTGAACCCAGGTGACAGCTGCTATTCCTTGGATTTCCCCATAACCTATCAGAGCTTGATGGCCTGCCAGAGTCTCGGGAAGTAAACATTGTATAATTATTTAAACCTCTGGCCCAGAGGCCAAGGGACTGAGTCACTCAAAGTGCAAAGACAATTGCTGGCTTCCTGAAGTTCCTCTATTTCCAACATGGTTTCCAGGGCCCCAGACGAAACCCAAATAGTATTTTTCAGATAAGGAAAGGGTGCCACAAGGCCACACTGCAGGGCAGTACCATTCTCCCTGTTGGGGGTGCCTGACAGATCCCCTTATTTCTCCCAGGAGAGTCTTGATGCGCAGAGGAGACCCTGCTGGGGATCCCCTGAGGAGAGGAGAGAAAACTGAGCATCTCCTAGTCCTACTGATGCCTGCTACTGCTGCTAAGTCACTTCAGTCGTGTCCGACTCTGTGAGACCCCATAGACGGAAGCCCACCAGGCTCCCCCGTCCCTGGGATTCTCCAGGCAAGAACACTGGAGTGGGTTGCCATTTCCCTCTCCAATGTGTGAAAGCAAAAAGTGAAAGTGAAGTCGCTCAGTCGTGTCCGACCCTTAGCGACTCCACGGACTGCAGCCTACCAGGCTCCTCCATCCATGGGATTTTCTAGGCAAGAGTACTGGAGTGGCTTGCCATTGCCTTCTACTGATGCCTATCTGAACTCTAACTCTACCATGTACATGTGGTGTGGCTTCAGGCAGATGAATTGATCTCTCTGTGCCTCAGATTCCCCATATATAAAATACAAGATGGATCATATGGTGTCTGTCTCATGGAGTGGCTGGGAAAATTAAATAAGATGGTAGGTGTGATGCACAAGGCCTGGCACATAATAAATTTTGCCTAACTCACATTAGCTGTTGTTAGCTATTTTCACAGCTCCTCAGCATCCCTGACTGGGAGCTTGGTAAAGGTATTGAGGATAGAGTCAGCAGTGACAAGGGAATTAGTGTTGATCGACAGGAGCTACTCCAAAGTGGGAAAACCACCAAGGCTGGGATTTTTCCCCTTTCTCCATCAAATCTTGTCTGTTCCTCAGTCATTCTTACACAGCTCTGTATGTTATATTCATAAAACCCCATGACCAAGTGTGGCAAGACGATATTTTTGAAACATTAATTGGTATTTCCCCCTCCCGACCTTCCTGAGCCTTCCCTTCATTCAGGGAGCACTGCCTCAGGGACTGGATGAACAGCAGAAGGCAGAGACAAAAGGGGTCGCTTCCTGGCTTTTGAATCTCAGACATCTGTGCCCTTAGAACAGGAAGGGTTTATTACAAAGCTAAATATTCTGAAGAAGCCATGAACTAGGGAGGGGAGAAAGGGCTCCTTTACCCCACAGCTAACAAACTTGATTCCCTGGCCCAGAATTGGGGAGAAGGATCTCAGGGAAAGAAGAGAATACACAGATCTCATTGAGTCCTTAGAAAGAGACTGCCCTCTGAGGCAAGGCAGGGACACAGCCCCAGTGAACACGATGAGGGGAGGGAGTGAGCATGGGGACAGGTCCGTGGTTTGGGCAAAGCAGCCCAAACTTAGCTTCTGCTTGTCTTGAAACAGGAACCAAGTTGGTTATAAGAAAGAATTGAGTTTGGTTTGTTTTTAATCTTTGACTTCAACTGAAAGTACACAGTTTGGGGGGTTTTTACAAGGAGAGTAATATAGAAAAAAGTAAAAAGTTAACTACCTGAGCCGACTTTCTAAATTTGCAAATGAATAACCAGTATGCCGTTCTCATTTTATTGAGTTAACTTCACTCACAAGTGAGAAATCTATCCATCCATCCCTTCATGGACTGCAGTTCCAGCCTCTTGGCCCGTGATGCTCACCCTGGGGAAGGCTGTGCGGGTCTAGCCCAGATCCTCTCTGCTGTCGCTGTAGCATGGCAGCTGGCTGTCAGGCAAGAGCAGTCTGTCTGGCCAAGAGCATGTGGTTCTGACACATGTCCTGACAACATGTTGCTGGAGAAAGCGGTATGAACTGTGTTGCCAGCTTCACCCTGTGACCGCAGTACATGCTGAGGAGCCTGGCAGAGGGAGGCTCTGGAGGAGTTTCTGCTGCAGCAAAGGTTTTACAATATCGTCTTGGGATGACAGACTGTTTTACTGACCTGCTGATTCCGGAAATTGTGGCCAGGCCGGGGCCATCTGTGAGGTTCCCAGAGGGTGCCTGCCTCTGTTCTCCACAGCTGCTGGCACCTGCAGAGCCTGCCTGTCCCAGGGCACCCGCCACGCACACCTGTCAGGCTGTACCTGCCCACGCCAGGGAAGCTGCTCGAGGCTGACACACCCTGGCCTGGGGACAGCAATCACAGCTTCTTCATCATCTATCTGCCAGAAACTCAGGATGACTCTTCCTGGTTTCCTGATCTGCACTCTAGTACCCGCCATCATTATTCTTGCTACTGCTGCTGCTCAGTCACTTCAGTCATGTCCAACTCTGTGCGACCCCATGGATGGCATTATTCTTAAATCTTTGTAAAATCCATAGGCCATTATATATACACAAATACACATATGAAAAAAAGTGAAAGTGTTAGTCACTCAATTGTGTCTCCATTCACTGTAGCCCTCTAGGCTCCTCTGTTCATGGGATTTCCCAGGCAAGAATACTGGAGTGGGTAGCTATTCCCTTCTCCAGGGGATCTTCCCGACCCAGGGATCAAACCTGGGTCTCCTGTATTGCAGGAAGATTCTTTAATGTCTGAGCCACCAGGGAAGCCCAAATACATATATACACATATGTAGACACACATACACACACACACACACACACACACACATATATAAATATTTAAGTAATGGATGGTTGCTATTGAGGGAAAGAAATTAGGTGCCTTTTTTACCTCCCCCAAAGCCTGCTTCCTCCCTAGAGGCAGCTGCTGTTGGCTCTTTTGCACCGCAGGCAGCAGGGCTCAGTAGTGAGAACACAGGTTCTAGAGTCAGAA
The DNA here is from genome assembly GCF_049115385.1 of Moschus berezovskii. Taxonomy (NCBI): domain Eukaryota; kingdom Metazoa; phylum Chordata; class Mammalia; order Artiodactyla; family Moschidae; genus Moschus; species Moschus berezovskii. The sequence continues at coordinate 51,023,557 of NC_142467.1, read as the reverse complement.
TGCCTGGGTTCAAATCCTGCCTCTACCATTTACTAACTGTATGACCTTGGACAACTGACCACAGCTCTCTGGGCCTCTGTTTCCTCATTTGTAAAATAAAGATAATAAAATATGTAGAATAAAGATAATAACTTTGTAAAATAAAGATAATAATAGCTCCTCCAGAATTATGGAAAACTCTGTGAGATGACATATGTAAACTGCTGAGCACAGTTCCTACTGGAGTAACCGCTCTCTAAATATGATGTTACTATCCTTACTCAGTTACCCCTCCATTTTCTTCATGCATACCTTCCATTCCAAACTCCCTCCTATGCTTCTGCATCTTGGAACACTAACCCCCAGCCCACCTGTTGTAATGTTAAACCTCAGCGCTTAGAGTCTGGTTCCAGGTATTCGTGGGAGGAACAGAGATGTTAATGACACAATCAGATGACATATGCTTGACCCTAAGGGGTTACCAAAAGCAGCTCTCATAGTCTCCCTATTGGAGTTTTCAGGAAACAAATTACTCACTTACTCGAAGCATGCACAGAGCACAAGCACGCTAACACATCCCCCTGGAAACAGCAGATGCGCCCCAGGACAACATAGATCATAACCTCTCATTCCCACTACAGGAAACACCCAGTTCACACATTCCTCTGCAGGATATATCAAAAGCATGTCAGCCACCCACCTCTGCAGCTCAAAGAAACCTATAAACAGAGAAAACTTGGAGATTGGGGAGGTAAAAGGAGGTGCTTACAGTGGAATGGGCTGCAGCCAAGGGCTTTTCTCTTGACAGTCAGCAGGTAGGGAAAACCCGAAAACCTTTGCCCAAGCTGGACTGGTCAAAAAATAGATTTAATAATGCTCAAGCAAAGCTCAGTGGCAGGCTGGTAGGGGTAGTAATTTAGAAAGAACTCCTGCATTGAATAGCAGTTGGGGTACATGACTTTAAGGATTCTTTTTTGTTTTTTTTTAAGATCTGTTTATTTATTTTATTTTTTGATTATGGTGCATCTTTGTTGCTCTGTGCAGGCTTCTCGTTGCAGTGGCTTCTCCTGTTGTGGAGCACAGGCTCCAGGCGCACTGGCTTCAGTAGTTGTGGCTCACAGGCTCTAGAGTACAGGCTCAGTTGTCATGCGTGGGCTTAGTTCCCCCAAGGCATGTGGGATTCTCCTGGACCAGGGATCGAACATTTCAAGGCAGATTCCCAACCACTGGACCGCCAGGGAAGCCCTGAGGATTCTTTAATATTAACTATTGCTTGTACCATACGGAGCCAAAGTGACATGCCAGCAAGTGTACTAAGCATCTGCATATCATTTAGGTAATTTAATACTCACAAATGACCAGAGTTGTTCCCACTTTAGAGATGAGCAGACTGAGAACAGTGTCATGTGATTTGGCCAAGTTCACACAGTGAGTGAGTGGCAGGACTGGGACATAAACGCAGCCTTCCTGACTCTAGCATCCACACTCCTAACTTCTCTGCCTCTAGCTGCTTAGCACCCCTTGCCACACAGGGAACCCGTGTCTCTCTGGTCTTACTAGAGGAAACAGGATTGGTGCATGTGTTCTGATTCAACTCCAAAATCAAACTGAGGGGCCCTGTTCTGAACTACCAGACAACTCTTATATCCAGACCCAGGCAGATAGCTTTCTACCTGTGAAATGGCTGGATCCTCACTTGAGTCTCCTCCTGGGTCTTTAGCGAATACCTGTTAACACACTAAGGGTACTTTGGGAGCTGGGCGGCGCGCGCCAGCTGCTGCACTCAATTGTTTTCTGGGGCCCTGAGCTACGGAAAGCTCATTGCTGAACCAGTTGCTTCTCTGCTTGATGTTTCACTGTTCAGACAGAAGCTCCACTGTTTTTATTACACCTCCAGCCAGTTATTCACAGTTGTTATAGTATCTCATGTCAGTTTTGTCACTCTTTTAATTATACCCCAGCATTACATAGGTGCTTCTATAATATCTTTTAAAGATTGTTTTAAAGATGACTCAGAATGTGGGAACACTTTTACCTACAAAATCAAGTGACCCTCAGGAAAGGAAAAAAAAATGTGCCGGTGCCACATCAGTAGACAGAACATTTGACTTAGGTTGTGTTGTTTTGAAAGAAGAATCATGCTAATATCTGCTTTTAAGAGAGACTAATAAATCTGATAAAAGGCATCACAGACTAGTTTAAAAGTAGGACCAGTTAGAGGAGAAAGGAAAAGGTGGAGGGAAAGAAAGAGGCACAGAAAAGAACACACAGAGACAGAGCTGTTTCTGATTGGAAGAGATTTTAAATCATTTTGTCCAATCTTCTTGACAACTAAGGAAGGAATTGAAGCCAGAAAAGTTGCAGGATTTTGCAGTCCTGTAGAAAACTAGGTGACTGCAGAAAGGGCATTGGAACCTGGGTTACCCCCAGCACGGCCTATCAGAGAGACAGGCGTGAACTGAGTAGTGGCAGAGGGAGAGCGGAAGAGCCAGGAGGAGGAGCCGGGTCCTGAAATTGTCTCCTGCTGGGTTCAACTGTCGTGCTCCTTTTTCAACTTCTGAGGGGCAGTCACCCCTCCCTTTCCAATATGTTGTTTAGCTCCAGCAGTTTTAAACTTCCTTGGTAGCATTTGGGAAAGAGCTTTACTCACAAATTTAGTTGTGGAATTAAGATGTATTTTCTCATAGAACACTAAAGATATGCTAAGAATATAGAACCTTAATTTTTAATCTCATAGGTACTGACCAGCTGATTTTCTTTCTTAAAAAATTATTCTGACAGCCATTGACAACTGATTATCTTTCTTTCATTCTTGGAAGGATTAAGATTGTTCTTAATTTTAGAACAGTCTTAATCTTAATTGTTCTTAAGTCTTACAGTGCCTGAAGAAAATGTGCTTTTAAAAAAATCAGTATTTGTTTCTCTGCTCAGAACCTGTTGTATCCAGATCAAATTCAGAATGGGTGAATCTGTGTGTAACTGGTTCTTATTGCAAATAATTTTTTAAATACAACTTTAAAACTCTTCAGGGATACAAAGGAATAATTTAAGTCTGAGATGGTATTCCTAAATTAATTTGTACTTGTGATTTTTGTATAAACAGGATTGAACCAAGTTTAATTTCTTTTTCTTCATTCTTAATGCCTGGTGTTCCATTTGGGAAACAATGAGGCTGCAAACTGGACATGGAACAATAGACTGGTTCCAAATAGGAAAAGGTGTACATCAAGGCTGTATATTGTCACCTTGCTTATTTAACTTATATGCAGAGTACATCATGAGGAATGCTGGGCTGGAAGAAGCACAAGCTGGAATCAAGATTGCTGGGAGAAATATCAATAACCTCAGATATGCAGATGACACTACCCTTATGGCAGAAAGTGAAGAGGAACTCAAAGGCCTCTTGATGAAAGTGAAAGAGGAGAGTGAAAGGTTGGCTTGAAGCTCAGCATTCAGAAAACGAAGATCATGGCATCTGGTCCCATCACTTCATGGGAAATAGATGGGGAGACAGTGGAAACAGTGTCAGACTTTATTTTTTTGGGCTCCAAAATCACTGAGGATGCTGATTGCAGCCATGAAATTAAAAGACGCTTGCTCCTTGGAAGGAAAGTTATGACCAACCTTGATAGTATATTAAAAAGCAGAGACATTACTTTGCCAACCAAGGTCCGTCTAGTCAAGGCAATGGTTTTTCCTGTGGTCATGTATGGATGTGAGAGTTGGACTGTGAAGAAAGCTGATCGCCGAAGAATCGATGCTTTTGAACTGTGGTGTTGGAGAAGACTCTTGAGAGTCCCTTATACTGCAAGGAGATCCAACCAGTCCATTCTAAAGGAGATCGATCCTGGATGTTCATTGGAGGGACTGATGCTAAAGCTGAAACTGCAATATTTTGGCCACCTCATGCGACGAGTTGACTCACTGGAAAAGACTGTGATGCTGGGAAAGGTTGGGGGCGGGAGGAGAAGGGGACGACAGAGAATGAGATGGCTGGATGGCATCACCGACTCTGTGGACATGAGTTTGAGTGTACTCAGGGAGTTGGTGATGGACAGGGAGGCCTGGCGTGCTGTGATTCATGGGGTCGCAGAGAGTCGGACACGACTGAGCGACTGAACTGAACTGAACTGAACTGAGGCTGCAAAAATGTCCACTTTGGTGACCATTGGTCACATGAGGCTATTTCAATGTAAATTTATATTAATTAAAATTAACAAAATAAAAAATTCAGTACCACAGTCACACTAGCCACATTTTAAGTGCCCAACAGTCACATATGGCTAGCAATTATTATATTGGACAGTGTAGATATAGAACATTTTCATAGCTCAGAAAATTCTATTGGACATCACTGCTTAAGAACCAGTAATTGCAGATGTCTCTCCTGGATAACAAAGTGTATCCAAATAGCATAAAACAGAAGATAGAGGTTCCTGCCTTTTAGAAATATATCACATGACCCATATGTCTAAACTTGTTAACTTCATGGATTATTTAACAAGTGAGAAGAGCTAATGTCCTGCTTTGAGGCTTTGAAGAGCTAATGTCCTGCTTTGAGGCTTTGAAGAGCTAATGTCCTGCTCTCCAATGTTGCTTTAAAAGATAGGCAGTTCCTAGCATGAAGCAGCTCAAAATTTCATGTGTAAGTCAATTTGGAATTTAAAAGTCATTGGCCCATAAGATAAATGTTATAAATAACATGACTGAATTTTAGTACTTTCTGAAATAAAAATTAATGGAAATAATAGCCAGCAGAAAATCGACAATAAAATTTTAGAGTTTCAAAGGGTGTTACAGATTGGAAGGAAGAAATGACCACCCTGCCCCCCCCCCATACACTCACAGAATAAGATTAGATTAAGTTGCTGACTTAACCGAGAGTACAAAATCTTACTGGAAATGAGGTGGCTTCCAGGGGAACAGCAGATGTGGCATATCTCAGTGGCACTTCCCTTGACCCCCACAGTTCCTACTGGCACTGTCTGAATAAGAAAAGGTCTGTAAGCTCAAATCTTACACATCTGCTGCCCATTTATAGTCATGGCTTACATCAGCAACATGGAAGAACCAATGAGGCGTGTATTAATTTTTTATTAAAATACTTATTTATTTGTCTGTGCCAGGTCTTAGTTGCAACATGGGATCTTTGATCTTAGTTGGGGCATGTGGGATCTTTAGTTGCAGCATGTGAACTCTTAGTTATGGCATATGGGGTCTAGTTCCCTGACCAGAAATCAAACTTGGACCCACTGAATTGGGAGCTCGGAGTCAGCCACTGGACCACCAGGGACGTCCTATTTTTTTTTTTTTAATTTATTTATTTGACTATGGATGCATGCATTTCTGTTTATGGGACTATTTATAAACATCAGACATCTGTGGACTCCAGTCATAGCCAGCATCACAGAAACAGCACCCTCATGCTGAACGAAGCAGTAGAGTTAGGGCAGGGAGCCCAAGGCTACTCTACCCCCAAAGGTCTGTTTTCCCAGTCCATCGCCTCTCTGATTTTATGGCTTTTATCTGAATGGTTCAAAGATTGAGTTTTGACTGAAAACCAGGATCACTAAACAATCTTTCTAGAAAATCAAATCACAAAAAATTAATTGATCTTGGAAGCTGGTTCTTGAGAAATACGTTGAGATCAATTAGAAGAGGTAGATGAAAGAATTCCCTGGTGGCCTAGTGCTTAGGATTCAATGTTTTTACTGTGGAGGCCCAGGTTCAATCCTGGTCCAGGAATCATCCTGCATGCTGTCCAGTGTGGCCAAAAGACCAAAAATAATAAATAAATAAATGTTTTTGTTCAGTCACTTAGTTGTGTCCAACTCTTTGCAAATCCATGGACTATAGTACACCAGGCTTCCCTGTCCTTCACTATCTCCCAGAGTTTGCTCAAACTCATATCCATAGAGTCAATGATGCCATCCAACCATCTCATCCTCTGTTGCCCTCTTCTCCTGCCCTCAATCTCTCCCAGCATCAGGGTCTTCTCCGATGAGTCAGCTCTTCATATCTGGTGGCCAAAGTATTGGAGTTTCAGCTTCACCATCAGTCCTTCCAATGAATATTCAGGATTGATTTCCTTTAGGATTGACTGGCTTCATCTCCATGCAGTTCAAGGGACTCTGAAGAGTCTTCTCCAACACCACAGTTTGAAAGCCTCAATTTTTCGGCACTCAGCCTTCTTTATGGTTCAACTCTCACATCCAAACATGACTACTTGAAAAGCCATAACTTTGACTAGACAGACCTTTGTCTCTGCTTTTTAAAACACTGTCTAGTTTTGTCATAGCTTTTCTTCCAAGGAGCAAGCATCTTTTAATTTCATAGTCACTGTCCAAAGTGATTTGAAGCCCAAGAAAATAAAGTCTGTCACTGTTTCCATTCTTTCCCCATCTATTAGCCATGAAGTGCTGGGACTAGATGTCATGATCTTCGTTTTTTGAGTGTTGAGTTTTAAGCCATTTTTTTCACTGTCCACTTTCACCTTTATCAGGAGGCTCTTTAGTTCTTCACTTTCTGCTGTAAGGGTGGTGTCATCTGCATATCTGAGGTTATTGATATTTCTCCCACAATCTTGATTCCAGCTTGTGCTTCATCCAGCCCAGCATTTCTCATGATGTACTCTGCATATGAGTTAAATAAGCAGGATGACAGTATGCAGCCTTGACATACTCCTTTCCCAACTTTGAACAAGTCCATTGTTCCATGTCCAGTTCTAAGTGTTGCTTCCTGACTTACATACAGGTTTCTCAGGAGGCAGGTAAAGTGGTATTCCCATCTCTTGAAGAATTTACCACAGTTTGTTGTGATCCACAGAAAGGCTTTAGCATAGTCAATGAAGCAGAAGTAGATGTTTTTCTGGAATTCCCTTGCTTTTTCTATGATCCAACAGATGTTTACAATTTGATTTGAGATTCCTCTGCCTTTTCTAAATCCACCTAGTACATCTGGAAATTCTCAGTTCACATATTGTTGAAGCCTAGCTTGAAGGATATTGAGCATTACCTTGCTATCATATGGAATGAGCAGAATTGTGTGGTAGTCTGGACATTCTTTGGCATTGCTTGTTTGGAAGTGGAATGAAAACTGATCTTTTCCAGTCCTGTGGTAACTGCTGAGTTTTCCAAATTTGCTGGCATATTGAGTGCAGCACTTCAGCAGCGTCATCTTTTAGGATTTGAAATAGCTCAGCTGGTATTCCATCACCTTCACTAGCTTTGTTCATAGTGATGCTTCCTAAGGCTCACATGACTTCACATTCCAGATGTCTGGCTCTAGGTGAGTGATCACACCATCATGGTTATCTGAGTCATTAAGACCTTTTTTGTACAGTTCTCCCAGTATTCTTACCACCTCTTCTTAATATCTTCTGCTTCTGTTAGGTCCATACCGTTTCTGTCCTTTATTGTGCCCATCTTTCCATGAAATGTTCCCTTGGTATCTCTAATTTTATTGATGAGATCTCTAGTCTTTCCCTTTCTATTGTTTTCCTCTATTTCGTTGCTCTCTTAAGAAGATTTTCTTATCTCTGCTTGCTATTCTTTGGAACTCTGCATTCAGATGTGTATATCCTTCCTTTTCTCCTTTGCCTTTCACTTTTCTCAGCTATTTGTAAGGCCTCCTCAGACAACCATTTTGCCTTTTTGCATTTCTTTTTCTTCGGGCTGTTTTTGATCATGGCCTCCTGTAAATGTCACTAACCTCTGTCCATAGTTCTTCAGGCACTCTTATCAGATCTAATCCTGTGAATCTATTTGTCACTTCCACTGTGAACTGAACTGTATAATCATAAGGGATTTGATTTAGCTCATACCTGAATGGCCTGGTGGTTTTCCCTACTTTCCTTAATTTAAGTCTGAATTTGGCAATAAGGAGCTCATGATCTGAGTCACAGTCAGCTTCCAGTCTTGTTTTTGCTGACTGTATAGAGCTTCTCCATCTTCTGTTACAAAGAATATAATCAATCTGATTTCAGTATTGACCATCTGGTGATGCCCATATGTAGAGTCATCTCTTGTGTTGTTGGAAGAGGGTGTTTGCTATAACTGGTACGTTCTCTTGGCAAAACTCTGTTAGCCTTTGCCCTGCTTCATTTTGTACTCCAAGGTCAAACTTGCCTATTGCTCCAGCTTAACTCTGAACTACCTACTTTTTCATTCCAGTCCCCTATGATGAAAAGATCATGGCATCCAATCCCATCACTTCATTGCAAATAGATGGGGAAACAATGGAAATAGTGAGAGATTTTATTTTGGGGGGCTCCAAAATCACTGCAGATGGTGACTGCAGCCATGAAATTAAAAGATGCTTGCTCCTTGGAAGGAAAGCTATGACCAACCTAGACAGCCTATTATAAAACAGAGACATTACTTTGCCAACAAAGATCTGTCTAGTCAAAGCTATGGTTTTTCCAGTAGTCATGTATGGATGTGAGAGTTGGACCATAAGAAAGGCTGAGTGCTGAAGAACTGATGCTTCTGAACTGTGGTGTTGGAGAAGACTCTTGAGAGCCCCTTGGACAGCAAGGAGATCTAACCAATCCTTCCTAAAGGAAATGAGTCCTGAGTATTCATTGGAAGGACTGATGCTGAAGCTGAAACTCCAATACTTTGGCCACCTGATGGGAAGAACCGACTCACTGGAGAAGACTCTGATGCTGGGAAAGATTGAAGGCGGAAGGAGAAGGGGACGACAGAGGATGGGATGGTTGGATGGCATCACCAACTCGATGGACATGAGTTTGAGTAGGCTCCAGGAGTTGGTGAAGGGCAGGGAAGCCTGGCGTGCTTCAGTCCATGGGGTTACCAAGAGTCAGACGTGACTGAGCAACTGAACTGAACTGATGATGAAAAGGACATCTTTTTTGGTGTTAGTTCTAGAAGGTCTTGTAGGTCTTCATAGCACCATTGAAGTTCATCTTCTCCAGCATTAGTGTTTGGGGCATAGATTTGGATTACTGTGATAGTGAATGCTTTGCCTTGGAAACAAACCTAGATCATTGTGTCATCTTTGAGATTGCACCCAAGTACTACATTTCAGACTCTCTTGTTGACTATGAAAAAAAAATAGATAAAAAATTTTAAAAAAAGAGAGATGAAATTTGTGTAGTGATTCTGGAGGGACTTTTGGATCCTTTGAAGAGCTCTCATCATTGATGGTGGCGATTATACTATTTTTTCTTATTTTATTTTCAGACTCACAGTTTTATTTCCCTCAGCAATAGTAGATCATTACATTGCTCATATAAACAGAATCTATATTTTTCTCACAAATTTGGGGGAGATGGGAGAATGAAATATTTTTCAGGGGACACTGAGCAGGAATTAGAAAAAGAAGCAAAATAATAATAATAGTAAGACCAAGGAGAATGTTTGTGGACCTTATGGGAGTGGGAAAGGATTGCTCTGAGCTCTGGAGAGGATGTGATGGTCAAGATACCAGTGGAGCCCTGAAATATATTTGTGGAATACTTCATGAACTTTTGAAATGCTTTACATGTATAAACTCATTTTCTGAGTTAATTAATGATTTAGTTAACTAGCTAACTCATTTAACTTTTGTCTTAAATTTAAGACAGGAAAAAGAAATGTTAAATAAAGAGCATGAACTTCTTGAGAAAAAGACTATAGGAAAGATATTATTCTCCCACCTCAGATAAAAGTTGTCAGTATTAGCAGATTCAGGGATAATCCACCAGCTTTTGGCCCTTCAGTGCATTTATGGTTCAAGATGTGGGAGGTAATTGAAAGTCCGGCATTTCTGTTCCTTGTCTTCAAAAGGTGTAAGGAACATGAGATCAGTTGTGGAGATCATCTTTGAGAATCTGAAGAAAACTACAGTATAATGTGTATAACACCAAATTTTATGTTTCATTAGAAATATTAGATATCAGGTATATCAGGGTATGCTGCAGTTAAAAAAACGCCTTAGAGGCTATGACAACAGAAATTCCTCCTTGCTCATGATCGACGTTCATCCTGGGTTAGCTCTGAGCTCTGCTCCAGGACTGCTCTATCAGGAATGCAAGCTGCTGCATCCTGCCCACCATCTGGAATATCACTGGTCGCTGGGCTATTGGAAAGGCAATGCGGCAGATCCCATGCTGGCTCCTAGGGCTTCCAGTTGGAAGTGACACACAATTTTCATTCACGTTTCACTGTCAAGCAAGACACTATGTGTAGTCCTTCATGTGCCAAAAATTTCAATAAACAGACATAACAGTTACCACACTAGGTCAAGACCCTTGATCTAGGTGTTCTTTAGGTTCCTTGGGAGTTCACAGTTTCTTTGAGTACAGTTTTAATTTACACTTATTCAGAGTTTAGCCAGCAAGTCTACGTGTCTAAATCAGTTCAGTCACTCAGTCGTGTCCGACTCTCCGCGACCCCATGAATCACAGCACGCCAGGCCTACCTGTCCATCACCAACTCCCGGAGTTCACTCAAACTCAGGTCCACAGAGTCGGTGATGCCATCCAGCCATCTCATCCTCGGTCGTCCCCTTCTCCTCCCATCCCCAACCTTTCCCAGCATCAGAGTCTTTTCCAGTGAGTCAACTCGTCGCATGAGGTGGCCAAAGTATTGCAGTTTCAGCTTTAGCATCAGTCCTTCCAATGAACACCCAGGATCGATCTCCCTTAGAATGGACTGGTTGGATCTCCTTGCAGTCCAAGGGACTCGCAAGAGTCTTCTCCAGCACCACAGTTCAAAAGCATCAATTCTTCGGCGATCAGCTTTCTTCACAGTCCAACTCTCACATCCATACATGACCACGGGAAAAACCATAGCCTTGACTAGACAGACCTTGGTTGGCAAAGTAATGTCTCTGCTTTTTAATATGCTATCTAGGTTGGTCATAACTTTCCTTCCAAGGAGTAAGCGTCTTTTAATTTCCTGGCTGCAATCAGCATCTGCAGTGATTTTGGAGCCCAAAAAAATAAAGTCTGCCATGGTTTCCACTGTTTTTCCATCTATTTCCCATGAAGTGATAGGACCAGATGCCATGATCTTTGTTTTCTGAATGTTGAGCTTCAAGCCAACCTTTTCACTCTCCTCTTTCACGTTCATCAAGAGGCTTTTGAGTTCCTCTTCACTTTCTGCCATAAGGTTAGTATCATCTGCATATCTGAGATTATTGATATTTCTCCCGGCAATCTTGATTCCAGCTTGTGCTTCTTCCATCCCAGCGTTCCTCATGATGTACTCTGCATATAAGTTAAATAAGCAGGGTGACAATATACAACCTTGACGTACTCCTTTTCCTATTTGGAACCAGTCTGTTGTTCCATGTACAGTTCTGACTGTTGCTTCCTGACCTGCATACAGGTTTCTCAAGAGGCAGGTCAGGTGGTCTGGTATTCCCATCTCTTTCAGAATTTTCCACAGTCCCCTCCAATCAAGTGGTCATCCTTACAATTAGGATAAGAGTGGGCCTTCTAATAGGATATGAGCATAAATTTGTGGACAGTTACTTCAGCCTTGAGTAAGAATTGAGGAATTGAGTGATTGTCTCCCTAGGACCCCTAGGGGCTTCCTCCAAAAGAGAAGGTTGGATTCCTCACTGCCAAAGTTGTCTCAACAGTTTATGTGTAAAGAGGTTGGACCAGACAGCTATTAATATCCCTTCTGACCCTGAAACTTATGTTCTAGACAGGTGAATGGAGAAGGCAATGGCACCCCACTCCGGTACTCTTGCCTGGAAAATCCCATGGACGGAGGAGCCTGGTAGGCTTCAGTCCATGGGGTCGCTAAGAATCGTACACGACTGCGCGACTTCACTTTCACTTTTCACTTTCATGCATTGGAGAAGGAAATGGAAACCCACTCCAGTGTTCTTGCCTGGAGAATCCCAGGGACGGTGGATTCCCTGGGATTCCCTAGTGGAATCCCTGGTGGGCTGCCGTCTATGGGGTCACACAGAGTCGGACTTGACTGAAGCGACTTAGCAGCAGCAGCAGACAGGTGCCTACTATTATTAAATACTAGATGACCATTTTATAAAATGGTCATTCAAAGTATATTCCAGGGGGAAAAAATCTAGAAAAGAAGCTATGAGAAAGTCTAAGCAAGAGATCAGTAGCCTCAAAAGGCAAGTGTAGGTCTACAGTATCATCAAATGCTGACCATAGCACTGCCATCCCAGTGACTTCAGCCCCTTTATAAGGTCTCCACCAGCTCTTTCCCCCAACTACACACATTTGACAATGTTTTCAATGTTATGGAAAGTGCTATTCAAAGGCAGTTGTAAGGTATGTCATGTCATCAACCTCCTTCCAACTTGAGCGCCTCTTTTTCAGAAAGTCAGCCACAATTGAGCATCCTCGTTTCATAGTTGTGTAAACTGAGAGACAGAGAGGGGCTGGAACTTGCTCAACAGAAAGACCAGTTGGAGGCAGTCAGCCACCCCTTTCCTCAAGACTCATAAGTCAATGGCAAGACCTAAATTCCCTTTGGGGCTTGGTATTGATCCAGAGATCTCCCAAGAAATGGTATTTCCAGATCATTTATCTTGCAATACTCTACTTCCTCTTTTATTTTTAATTTGTGAATTTGGGCTCTATTATCTATTTCTGTTTCATTGACTATGCCAAAGCCTTTGACTGTGTGGATCACAATAAATTATGGAAAATTCTGAAAGAGATGGGAATACCAGACCACCTGACCTGCCTCTTGAGAAACTGTATGCAGGTCAGGAAGCAACAGTTAGAAACTGGACATGGAACAACAGACTGGTTCCAAATAGGAAAAGGAGTACGTCAAGGTTGTATATTGTCACCCTGCTTATTTAACTTATATGCAGAGTACATCATGAGGAACGCTGGGATGGAAGAAGCACAAGCTGGAATCAAAATTGCTGGGAGAAATATCAATAACCTCAGATATGCAGATGACACCACCCTTATGGCAGAAAGTGAAGAGGAACTCAAAAGCCTCTTGATGAAAGTGAAAGAGGAGAGTGAAGAGGTTGGTTTGAAGCTCAACATTCAGAAAACAAAGATCATGGCATCTGGTCCCATCACTTCATGGGAAATAGATGGAAAAACAGTGGAAACAGTGTTAGACTTTATTTTTTTGGGCTCCAAAATCACTGCAGATGCTGATTGCAGCCATGAAATTAAAAGACGCTTACTCCTTGGAAGGAAAGTTATGACCAACCTAGATAGCATATTAAAAAGCAGAGACATTACTTTGCCAACCAAGGTCCGTCTAGTCAAGGCTATGGTTTTTCCCGTGGTCATGTATGGATGTGAGAGTTGGACTGTGAAGAAAGCTGATCGCCGAAGAACTGATGCTTTTGAACTGTGGTGCTGGAGAAGACTCTTGAGAGTCCCTTGGACTGCAAGGAGATCCAACCAGTTCATCCTAAAGGAGATCGGTCCTGGGTGTTCATTGGAAGGACTGATGCTAAAGCTGAAACTGCAATCCTTTGGCCACCTCATGTGAAGAGTTGACTCACTGGAAAAGACTCTGATGCTGTGAAGGATTGAGGGCAGGAGGAGAAGGGGACGACAGAGAATGAGATGGCTGGATGGCATCACCGACTCTGTGGACATGAGTTTGAGTGAACTCCAGGAGTTGGTGATGGACGGGGAGGCCTGGCGTGCTGTAATTCATGGGGTCGCAAAGAGTCGGACACGACTGAGCGACTGAACTGACTGATTGCAAGAAAAAGGTTATGTTCACTCAGAAGTCTCTGTCTGCTGAAGTAGACTTATAAACTCTTGTCTTAATGCCACTCACCTTTTAAAGATGTCTTAGCTCGGCATACTCAGCCTAATGATGTATTAAAGGTACTCTGCTAATCATGCTCACCCTTTCTGCTTTTTCTGCCAGCTAATATTATAATTGTGTGTTATGGCAGCTTTTTAAAGAAAAAGAGCCTTCTTGATGGTTATCTCTTTGTTTCTTTTTACAGTTCCATATCAGCAGAATCCTTACAGTCCTCGGGGCAGCTCCAATGTCATCCAGTGCTACCGATGTGGAGACACCTGCAAAGGGGAGGTGGTTCGCGTCCACAATAACCACTTCCACATCAGATGCTTCACCTGTCAAGGTAGGAGGTCCAGTCTCCCAACTCCCTTCTCAGATCACTGGCCATACTCTCACCCCAGGACATGCCACAGGGCAGGCAGAACAAACAAACAGGCAGTTAAGATACTTACAAAGGCCTAAAAAGACCTTCCTTGAGCTGGTTATAAGAATTCTCTCTTCAGCAGTGTGGCATGAGATGAGAGGGTAGAGTAAAGGATGTGGTGGGATGCAGGTGGGGAGAGGGAGCCTGGAGACCCTGGAGTGGAAGTGTTGGCCCAGAAGGAAAATGGCACTCCTGCAAGCTTACTTTACACATTTGAGAAGACTCCTGGTTTGTGCCTATAAATCAATTTGAGAGCCAATGAAAGGGCAAAACTGTCATGGCTAAAATTTGGCATGGCTCTGAGATAAGGGTGAGAGTCCTCAGAGGTTAGGTTTAACAAGGGAGAAGATACATCAAGTGAGCTAAGCATTCCAAAAGAAGGCTCACTAGAGGCAGGAAAAGAGGAACTGGGCTGAAGGAGCCTTGTGGGCCCTCTCAAACCAGGCCACCCTCCTTCCCCCGTGTCCCTGACTAATGCCGCTCCAGCCTCCACTTTTTGAACTTTTCTTCCAGGCTTCTTGTTCCACAGAGAAGCCATTCTGATACTGGATTGTCCTTTGGGTTTAGAGAATGTTTGACCTCTAAGCCGTAACTTCCACTTACTGGTTTTAGATTTGTCCTCATGGGGTTTTATGAGCTCTTTGTGATAGCTTTTCCCCATGGCTACCCTACACATGCTTGTAGTCAGGTCTCTCCCACACCCAATTATATTGCAGGTCCTTACACTGGGCTTCATCTGAATTGATTCCAACTTGTGTAATCATCCTAGAGTCTTCCTCCCTGATTCTTTCCAGTTTGTCACTATCATTCCTAAAGCATAATGCTCATAACAGACCACATTTCTCAAGGTCTGCCAAATACAGCAAGGACTACATTTCTTTAATGTGACTGATACTAAATTAACTTCCTGAGGAACCACTTCACACCACTGATATATATTGAATTTAAGGTCAGTTGAAACCACCAGACCTTTGCATTTTAGTGCCTGCTACTAACCTTAGCCTCATGCATCTGAGATTGACTTCCTCTGCCATCAAGTAAAGTCCCAGATTTCTTTCCCCAGAATCTAACTGGACTCTTCACTGAGCAAATAAATTTCGTATACATATTCCCTACTTTATCTATGGAAGATTGTATGGAATATATTTAAATTATGTGGTTTCCTTTTTTAATTTTTGTTTTGTATTGGAGTATAGTTGATTTACAATGTTTTGTTAGTTTCAAGTGTAAGCAAAGTACTTCGGTTGTATATGCAAATATATATATATATATATATCTTCTTTTTCAAAGCCTTTTCCTATTTAGATTATAATAGAATATAGGGTAGAGTTCCCTGTGATATACAGTAGGTCCTTGTTGGTTATCTATTTTAAATATAGTAGTGTGTATATGTCAATTCCAAATTTATCCCCCCCGCACCTTTCCCCTTTGGTAACCATAAGTTTGTTTCCTAAAGTTGTGAGTCTGTTTCAGTTTTATGAAAAAGCGCATTTGTATTATTTTTTTAGATGCTGTGTAGAAGTGATACTATATGATATTTGTCTTTCTCTGCCTGACTTATTTCACTTAGTATGATAATCTTCAGGTTCATCCATGTTGCTGCAAATGGCATTATTTGATTCTTTTTAATGGCTGAGTAATAGTCTATTGTATATATTACCACATCTTCTTTTTTGTTTCCTCTGTTAATGGATATTTAGGTTGCTTCCACATCCTGGCTATTGTAAATTGTGCTGCAATGAACACTGGGGCACATGTATCTTTTTGAATTATAGTTTCCTCTGGATATATGCCCAAGATTGGGATTGCTGGGTCATAGGGTAGTTCTATTTTTAATTTTTTAAAGAAACCTCCATACTCTTTTCCACAGTGGCTACTAATTTACATTCCAACGAACAGAGTAGTGGGTTCCCTTTTCTCCACACCCTCTCCAGTATTTATTGTTTGTAGATTTTTTAATAATGGCAATTCTAACCAGTATGAGGTGATATCTCATTGTAGTTTAGATTTGCATTTCTGTAATAATTAGTGCTGTTGGAGAAATGTCTGTTTAGCTCTTCCATCCATTTTTTAAATTTGATTGTTTTTTTGATATTGGGCTACATGAGCTGTTTGTGTATTTTTGAGATTAATCACTTGTTCGTTGCTTCATTTGCAAATATTTTCTCCCATTCTGAGGACTGTCTTTTCATTTTGCTTATGGTTTCCTTTGCTGCTCAAAGGCTTTTATGTTTAATTAGGTCCCATTTGTTTATTTTTGTTCTTATTTTCATTAGGTGGATTGAAAAAGATATTACTGTAATTTATGACAGAAAGTGTTCTGCCTATGTTTTCCTCTAAGAGTTTTATAGTATCCAACATTACATTTAGGTCTTTAATCCATTTTGAGTTTATTTTTGTGTATGGTGTTAGGGACTACTCTAATTTCATTCTTTTACATGTAGCTGTCCAGTTTTCCAAGCAGCATTTATTGAAGAGACTATCTTTTATCCATTGTAAATTTTTGCCTCCTTTTTCTTAGATTAGGTGACCATAAGTACATGGGCTTATCTCTGCACATTCTATCCTGTTCTACTGATCTTTATTTCTGTTTTTGTGCCAGCACCATTTGTTTTAATGACTATAGCTTTATAGTATAGTCTGAAGTCTGAGCCTGATTCCTCCATTTTTCTTTCTCAAGATTGCTTTGGCTATCTGGTGTCTTTTGAGTTTCCATACAAATTTTAAATCTTTTTGTTCTAGTTCTGTGAAAAATGCCATTGGTGATTTAATAGGGATTGCACTGAATCTGTAGATTACCTTGGGTAGTATAGTCATTTTGACAATATTTTTTTCTTGCTTTTTTTAAAAAAAACTTTTTATTTTAAATTGGGGTATAGTCCATTAATAAATAATGTTGTGACAATTTCAAGTGAATAACGAAAGGACCCAGTCATACATACACATGTATCCATTCTTCCCCAAACTCACCTCCCAGCTAGGTCACTACACAACATTGAGCAGAGTTCAATATATTACACAGTAGGTCCTTGTCAGCTATCCATTTTAAACATAGCAGTGTACATATGTCCATCCAAAACTCTCCAACTATCCCTTCTCTCACCCCTCCCCCTGGCAGCTATAAGTTCATTTTCCAAGTGTGGTTCTCTTCCTGTTTTGTAAGTAAGTTCATTTGTATCATTTCTTTCTAGATTCCACATATAAGAGATGTTATATGATATTTCTCCTTCTCTATCTGACTCACTTCACTCAATATGATGATCTCTAGGTTCATCCATGTTGCCATAAATGGCATTATTTCATTCTTTTTAATGGTTAAGTGACATTCCATTATATATATGTACCAGATCTTCTTACCATGCCTCTGTTGATGGACATTTAGGTTGCTTCCATGTCTTGGCTATTGTAAACAGCACTGAAATGAACACTGGGGTGTGCATGTATCCTTTTGGATCATGTTTTTCACTGGATATATGCCCAGGAGTGGGATTTCAGAGTCATATGGTAGCTCTATTTTTAGTTTTTTAAGGAAAAAACAAAACTAAAAAATTCCATACGGTTTTCCATGATGACTGTCCCAATTTACATTCCCACCAACAGTGTAGCAGGGTTCCTTTCTCTCCACACACTCTCTAGCATTTATTGTTTGTGGATTTTTTTTTTTATGATGGCCATTCTGACTGGTGTGAGGTGATATCTTATTGTAGTTTTGATTTGCATTTCTCTAATTAGATATGTTGAACATCTTTTCATGTGCCTCTTGTATGTCTTCTTTGGAGAAATGTCTATTTAGGTCTTCTGCCCATTTTTTGATTGAGTTGTTTGTTTTGATGCTGTTACGCATCATGAGCTGTTTATAAATTTTAGAGGCTACTGCTTTGTCAGTCACATCGTTTGCAAACATTTTCTCCCAATCTGTGAGTTGTCTTTTTGTTTTGTTTGTGGTCTTCCTTTGCTCTACAAAAACTTTTGAGTTTAAGTAGGTTCCATTTGTTTATTTTGGTTTTTATTTCCATTATTCTGGGAGATGGTTTGAAAAATATATTGCTGTGATTTATGTCAGAATGTTCTGCCTATATTTTCCTCTAAGAGTTTTATAGTGTCCAGTCTCACATTCAAGTCTTTAATCTATTTTGAGCTTATTTTTGTGTATTATGTTAAAGAATGATCTAATTTCACTTTTTAAATGTAGCTTTCCAGTTTTCACAGTACCATTTGTTGAAGAGATTGTCTTTCCAATATTGTGTAGTCAATTTGTCATAAGTTAATTTACCATAGCTGCATGGATTTATTTCTGGTTTTCTATCCTGTTCCATCTATCTGTATTTCTATTTTTGTGCCAGTACCATACTGTTTTGATGACTGTAACTTTGTAGTATAGTCTGAAGTCACAGAGCCTGATTCTTTCAGTTCCATTTTTCTTTCTCAAGATTGCTTTGGCTATTAGGAGTCTTTAGTGTCTCCATACAAGTTTTAAGATTTTTATTTTCTAGTTCTGTGAACAATGTCATTGGTAATTCAATAGGGATTGCCTTGAATCTGTAGATTGCCTTGAGTAGTATAGTCATTTTGACAATACTGATTATTCCATTCCAAGAATATGGTATGTCTTTCCATCTGTTTGTGTCATCTTTGATATTTTTATTCAGCATCTTACAGCTTTCAGAATGCAGTTCTTTTGTCCCTTGAGGTAGGTTTATTTCTTGGTATTTTATTCTTTTTGATGTGATGGTAAATGGAATTATTTCTTTAATTTCTCTTTCTGATCTTTCATTGTTAATGTATAGGAATGCATCTTTCTGCATATTAATTTTGTATCCTAAAACTTGACCAAATTCACTGATGAGCTATAGTATTGATAGCTTTCTGGTAGCATCTTTAGGATTTTCTATTTATAGTATCATGTCATCTGCAGTGACAGTTTTATTTCTTCTTTTCCAATCTGGATTCTTTTTATTTCTTTTTCTTCTCTGATTGCCATGGGTAGGACTTTCAAAACTGTATTGAATCAAAGTAACCTGACTTGATATCCTTGTCTTATTCCTGGTCTTAGAGGAAATGCTTTCAGCTTTTCACTGTTGAATATGATGTTAACTGTACGTTTGTCATATATGGCCTTTATAATGTTGAGGAAGGTTACCTCTATGCCCACTTTCTGGAGAGTTTTTATCATAAATGGGTGTTGAATTTTATCAAAAGATTTTTCTGCAGCTACTGAGGTAATCATAAGGTTTTTATTCTCCAGTTTGTTAGTGTGGTATATTGAGGAGTTTCAGAAGGATAGGTGTTAACTCTATCTACATATAAAATAAAAACTTTTAAAAATAATCATATAGGAAAAAAAAAGTGTGTTTCAATGTAATTTGCTAAAAATTGTGATGATGTCTGGCAATGTGTCACATGTGACCAGTTCATGAAATTAAACTGATGATTTGGAAAAAAAAAAAAAAAAGATGCTCTGGGAGCTCCTCCTCCTGATGCCAGACCCCCAGGCTAGGGATCCTGATGTGGGGCTCAGAACTTTCACTTCTGTGAGAGAACCTCTGTGATGTAATTGTTTTTCAATTTGTGATACACCCACCCAGGGACTGTGGGGTTTGATTCAATCATGATTGTTCCTCTCCTACCATCTTGATGTGGCTTCTTCTTTTCTTTGGGTGTAGGATATCTTTTTTGGTAGGTTCCAATGTTTTTTTGTCAGTAGTTGTTCAACAGTTAGTTGTTATCTTGGTATTTTCGTGAGAAGATGAGCTCTTGTCCTTCTACTCCATCTTGGCAAAGTTCTGTGTGGTTTGTAGTTTATATTGAGAACTGACAAACCCCTTGTGTACTAGTTGACCTGAGAGAGTATCTTGGTGTGTGACCATTTTTACATCCCCAGAAACTGAGACAGGACAAAGAGTAATGACAATAAAATTGTTATAAGATGGTTTGAGCTATGAATCTACAGTTATATTCTTAAGAGATTGTGTTTGTTATTTTGCTTTAAGCCAAAATTTAATAGTTTGAAACAATCTTTTATTTAGCCCATGTTTCTCTCGGTTGGCTGGGCAGTTATTCCAGTCTGACTTGGCTCTGCTTATCTCTCCTCACCTCATTATAATGATATGATGGGTCAGCTGGCAGTGGTTGGCAGGCTATTGACCTGAGTACCTCCATGTGGCTTCTCGTCCTCCAGCAGACTGGCCTGGACTCATTTGCATGATAGTCTTTGAGTTCCAAATGTGAAAAAGAGAGGCTTTAGTAAGCAAGACCGTTTTGCACCTCGAGGAGAAGGGGACGACCGAGAATGAGATGGCTGGATGGCATCACCAACTCTGTGGACCTGAGTTTGAGTGAACTCCGGGAGTTGGTGATGGACAAGGAGGCCTGGCGTGCTGTGATTCATGGGATCGCGGAGAGTCAGACACGACTGAGCGACTGGAACTGAACTGAACTTGTGTTACACTTGTTAATGTCCCATTGAACAAAACAAGTAAAATGGCCAATCCCGATTCAAGATCATGGAGAAATAAACTTTGACTTTTGTGGGAGGAGCTGCAACATGAGATTTCAATGATGTGAATACAGAGAAATGAAGAATTTGGCCATTTTGACAGTCTACCATAGGGAGATCACAGAAAATCTTTTAAGGGAGATTTTAAGACCAAAAAAAATTATCATTGTTCTGAATATTTTCAGTGTCAGCTTTACTTGGAGAATATTTTTGTTTCCAGCAGTAAATGGTATAAGGATTAGTTACCCTCGGTCAGTTCACTTCAGTCGCTCAGTCGTGTCTGACTCTGCGACCCCATGAATTGTAGCACACCAGGCCTCCCTATCCATTACCAACTCCCAGAGTTTACTCAAACTAATGTCCATCGAGTCAGTGACGCCATCCAGCCATCTCATCGTCTGTCATCCCCTTTTCCTCCTGCCCCTAATCCCTCCCAGCATCAGGGTCTTTTCCAATGAGTCAACTCTTCGCATGAGGTGGCCAAAGTATTGGAGTTTCAGCTTTAGCATCAGTCTTTCCAATGAACACCCAGGACTGATCTCCTTTAGAATGGACTGGTTGGATCTCCTTGCAGTCCAAGGGACTCTCAAGAGTCTTCTCCAACACCACAGTTCAAAAGCATCAATTCTTCGGCGATCAGCTTTCTTCACAGTCCAACTCTCACATCCATACATGACCACTGGAAAAACCATAGCCTTGACTAGATGGACCTTTGTTGGCAAAATAATGTTTCTGCTTTTTAATATGCTATCTAGGTTACCCTCAGTTCAGTTCAGTTCAGTCGCTCAGTCAAGTTGACTCTTTGTGATCCCATGAATCACAAAACACCAGGCCTCCCTGTCCATCACAAACTCCCGGACTTCACTCAAACTCACGTCCATTGAGTCGGTGATGCCATCCAGCCATCTCATTGTCTGTCGTCCCCGTCTCCTCCCACCCACAATCACTCCCAGCATCAGAGTCTTTTCCAGTGAGTCAACTCGTTGCATGAGGTGGCCAAAGTATTGGAGTTTCAGCTTTAGCATCAGTCCTTCCAATGAACACCCAGGATTGATCTCCTTTAGAATGGACAGGTTGGATCTCCTTGCAGTCCAAGGGACTCTCAAGAGTCTTCTCCAGCACCAAAGTTCAAATGATCTCCTTTAGAATGGACAGGTTGGATCTCCTTGCAGTCCAAGGGACTCTCAAGAGTCTTCTCCAGCACCACAGTTCAAAAGCATCAGTTCTTCGGCGATCAGCTTTCTTCACAGTCCAACTCTCACATCCATACATGACCACGGGAAAAACCATAGCCTTGACTAGACGGACCTTTGTTGGCAAAGTAATGGCTCTGCTTTTTAATATGCTATCTAGGTTGGTCATAACTTTCCTTCCAAGGAGTAAGTGTCTTTTAATTTCATGGCTGCAGTCAGCATCCACAGTGATTTTGGAGCCCAAAAAAATAAAGTCTGACACTGTTTCCACTGTTTTTCCATCTATTTCCCATGAAGTGATGGGACCAGATGCCATGATCTTTGTTTTCTGAATGTTGAGCTTCAAGCCAACCTTTTCACTCTCCTCTTTCACTTTCATCAAGAGGCTTTTTAATTCCTCTTCACTTTCTGCCATAAGGGTGGTGTCATCTGCATATCTGAGGTTATTGATATTTCTCCTGGCAATCTTGATTCCAGCTTGTGCTTCTTCCAGTCCAGCGTTCCTCATGATGTACGCTGCATAGAAGTTAAATAAGCAGGGTGACAATATACAACCTTGACGTACTCCTTTTCCTATTTGGAACCAGTCTGTTGTTCCATGTCCAGTTCTAACTGTTGCTTCCTGACCTGCATACAGGTTTCTCAAGAGGCAGGTCAGGTGGTCTGGGATTTCCATCTCTTTCAGAATGTTCCACAGTTTATTGTGATCCACACAGTCAAAGGCTTTGGCATAGTCAATGAAGCAGAAATAGATGTTTTTCTGGAACTTTCTTGCTTTCTCCATGATCCAGCGGATGTTGGCAATTTGATTTCTGGTGCCTCTGCCTTTTCTAAAACCTGCTTGAACATCTGGGAGTTCACGGTTCACATATTGCTGAAGCCTGGCTTGGAGAATTTTGAGCATGACTTTACTAGCGTGTGAGATGACTGCAATTGTGCAGTAGTTTGAGCATTCTTCGGCATTGCCTTTCTTTGGGATTTGAATGAAGACTGACCTTTTCCAGTCCTGTGGCCACTGCTGAGTTTTCCAAATCTGCTGGCATATTGAGTGCAGCACTTTCACAGCATCATCTTTCAGGATTTGAAATAATAACCCTAAATGTCTATGAAGTTCTTTTAGAACCCTTTTAAAGTGCACAACTGTGCTGACATGAAAGGAAAGAATCTGTAGAGGTGAAAAAAAATAAAATAAAAGCAGAAATCCTGGTGTGACTGCCAGTGCCAGATTTAATCCTCATGCTTTATGCCAAATCTTGAAGACCTTGAGCTTTTACCTTGATGGCTACTTGGATCATGGAGACTAGAAGTCAAAGCTTAGAGCCTGACTAGCATAGGATTCTAACAGGAGACCTCTGAGTAAAGCTAAATTTCCTCCTACCAAAGATTACTCCCAATGTATAGATGGATGAGAAGTAAACCAGAAAAGGAAACAGCACTGAAACTCCTGTACCAGCTTAGGCACTGGGTATAAGACATTGAAACTTGTATCAAAATGTGTAGCCATACCCACTCTTTATATGGATTCACATTCTATATTCATGCTATACATTTGACATTTTAAAAAGTGAAACAGAATTTAAAAGTGATCCCACACTTGGCAAAGGTCAGATTTATTCTAGACCTCTAAGAGTTTCTACAGATAACATTATTATCATAATGAATAACTCCAGGAAAAAATATACAAATCATGATGAGGGAAAGCCAGCAGAATGATGGAGAGTAGAATGGGAACCTTGGAGACTTTATAGATTGAAGTTTTCTAACATTGTATAACAGCTACTTTCAATACATTTAAACAAGTAAGAGAAGCCAGCAAAAACAATGAACAAGAGACAATACATTATAACAACAGCAGATTTGAAAAAGAAACAATATACATTTTAGACATAAAAATGTATAGTATTTAAAATTTAAAACTCAGTGATTGGATTAAATAGCAGATCAGATGTTGTTGAAAAGACAATAAACTTTATGATTCAGTAAAGAGAGCGGTATATATGTATAGCCCAGAAATACAAGAAAGTGGTAAAAAATAAAAGAGAAGTTTATACATGGAGAATATAGTGAGAGAGTTTGACATATATCTAACCAGAGTTCTACAGAGATATAATAGAGGACGTGAGAAGGAGGACAATATTTGAAGAAATAGCATCTTTGAATTATGTAGAACTGTTGAAAGACACAAATCCTTGAATCTGGGAAACTTAATAAATCCCAGTAGGAAAATATAAAATAAATCTACCTGTACACATCATATTGAAACAGCAGATCACCAAAAACAACCTCCCCTCCCCGCCAAAAAAAAACCCCATCTTAAAAGTAGTCAGAGAGAAGAGCCAGGACATCTGCATATGAATGGTAAATAAGCTGACAGCTGGGCTTCCCTGGTGGCTCAGAGGTTTCAGAGGGTAAAGCGTCTGCCTCCAATGCGGGAGACCCGGGTTCGATTCCCTGGGTCGGGAAGATCCCCTGGAGAAGGAAACGGTAACCCACTCCAGTATTCTTGCCTGGAGAATCCCATGGACGGAGAAGCCTGGTAGGCTACAGTCCACGGGGTCGCATAGAGTCGGACACGACTGAGCGACGGAATGGAATGGAAAGTTTTAGTAGCAACAAGGAAATCTGAAAACAGTGAATTAATATCTTTATGTACTGAAAGAAGTACCTAAAAATTGATGTATTCAGCAAAACTGTCTTTCAAGAACAAAGGCAAACCGACAGCTAACATCATACTTAATGGTGAAAAACTGACTGACTGCTTCCCTTTGAGATCAAAAGAAAAAAAAATCTGCTCTTACCACTTTTGTTTAACGTTGTACTACAATTTCATGGTAGGTCAGTTAGGCAAGAAAATGAAATAAAAGACACCCAGATTGAAAAAGAGGTAAGAATATCTCTATTTGCCCATGGCATGATCTTGTGTATAACAAATCCCAAGGAATGCACTAAAAACTATTAGAAGTAACAGGTTGATCAGATTTCAAGTTACAAGATCAGTTTACCAGAGTTAGTTGTGTTTCTATATACTTAGAATGAACAATCTCAAAATAAAATTGAGAAAACAATTCCCTTTACAATAGCATCTAATAAAATGCATAAGAATAAATTTATTGAAGGCATAAAATTTATACTTTGAAAGCTATAAAATATTAAAGAATAAGTGAAAAAATATACCATGTTCATGGATCAGAAATCTTGTTTTGATGGTGATATTCTCAGGTCAGTCTATGAACTTAGTGCTATCTTAGTCAGCTCAGGCTGCCATAACAAAATAAAGACTGGGTGACATAAACAGCAGTAATGTATTTTCTCACAATTCTGGAGGTTGCAAGTCCAAGATCATGGTGTCAGCATAGTCAGGTTACGGAAAGCTCCCTTCCTGTCTTGCTGACAGGTACATTCTCACTGTGTCCTCATGTTTTCTGAGAGGGAGGGAAAGAGGTGGGAGGGAGGGAGGAAGGGAAGATGAGAATGAAAAAGAGAATGACAAGTTTGCTGGTGTCTCTTCTAATGAGGGCACTAATCCCATAATGAAGGTCCCATCCTATGGCCTCATCTAAACCTGATTATCTCCTAAAGGCCACTATCTAAATACCATCACATTATGGCTTGGGGCTTCAACATACGAATCTAGGGGAGGACACTATTCAGTTCATAGCACATGTAATCCCTATGAAAATCCCCACTGGCTTCTTTGCAGAAATTGTCAAACTGATTCTAAAATGTATGTGAAATTAGAGACATAGAATAACCAAAATAATCTTAAAAAAGAAGAACAAAGTTGGAAGACTCGAAATTCCCACTTTAAAAGCTTACTGCAGAGCTACAATAAACACAACAGTGTGGTACAATGATAGACATAGAGATCAATAGAGTAGAAATGAGAGGCAAAGATAAAGCCTTGGGCTTCCTTGGTGGCTCAGTGGTAAAGAATCCATCTGCCAGTGCAGGAGAAATGGGTTCGATCCCTGATCCGGGAAGATCCCACATGCTGTGGAGCCACTGAGCCCATACCCTAGAGCCCAGTTGTTCAGTAGTGCTCAATAGTAGCCTATGCTCTAGAGCCCATGTGTTGTGACTACTGAGGCCCTCATGCCTTGGAGCCTGTGCTCCACGAGAGAAGCCACTGCAGTGAGAAACCTACACACTGCACCTAGAGGGCAGACCCTGCTCATCGCAAGTAGAGAAAGCAGCAATGAAGACCTAGCACAGCCACAAATTAATTAATTAAATTTTAAAAATACAGTCTTATATTTATGGCCAGCTGAATATTATCGAGACAATAAAAATAATTCAATAGGGAAAGAATAGTATTCAACAAATGATGCTAGGAAAACTGAACATATGTACACACACAAAAAATGAAATTGCAGTCTTCTTCACACCATACACAAAAATTAACTCAAAGTGAGTCAAAAATCTAAAGGTAAGAGCTAAAACTACAAAATTCTTAAAACAAAATATAGGAGCAAATATTCATGATGTTCAGTTAGGCAAAGCCTTCTTGGACATGATAACAAAGAAAGCAACTGGGGAAAAATAAACATCATCAAAATTTAAAACTCTTTTGCTTCAAAACAGATCATCAGGAATGTAAAAAGAAAACACATAGAATGAAAGACAGAATCTGTAAATCATGTATTGATATTTATAAAGGAGTTGTATCTAGGACAGGTTGAATAGATCAGTTGTGATGTAGTCACACAGTTGAATCCAGCACAGCACAACAAAGGAACCACAGTTAGGTGCATCGACATGAATGAATTTCAAAAACATAACACTGAGAGAATGAAGCAGTAAATTACACAGAAGAGTTAATGCAGTATGATTCCATCTGTATACAATTCAAAAACAGGCAAAACTAAACAATGTAGTTTGTGGATATCTCAAAGGTAGCAAAACTGTAAAGAAAAGCAAAGAGATTGATAAACTCATGATTCAGGAAAGGAATGTACAAAGGAGGCATTCTTAGGGAGATGAATGGGATTCCAAGGTGCTGGTAATGTTTCATAAATTAAGTAATGGATACCTGGGGGCATATTTTGTTTCTTCTTTACAATGTACAGTATACAGTGTAGTATATTATTACATTTTCTTTATGTATATTTCACAATTTAAATGTTTAAAATAATGAATGAAATCCCCCTCGGGGACCTTCTAACACTTTGAAAGTCCATAAAACTGTCTCATTTGAAAAGTTGAAAATCAACAGAATTATATGACAGAATCCTAGACTCTTAGACCTGGATGTGTCCTCAGTTACCAATGGCTCCCTCATTTTACAAATGAGGCAGCTGAACTCCAGAGAGGTGAAGTCACTTTTTCAAAGTCACACAGCACCTGAATGCTAGAATAGAAATATGGAGGAAGGTCCAGTGACCCTCAAAATAGTACATTTGCCACTGAAACACAGTAAGGCTGGGTGTAAAGCCTCTTCTAGGCATTATATTTATCGTGAGCTTTCATCCTTTATTTTCTTAAAGCAGTTCTGAGTTCTCATATTCTGTCCCATTGTCAGACCATATGATCTTTCTTTTAATTATAAGACTTTACTTTTTGATTCACAAAATAATGACTTCCCTGGATATATTAATTCCATGTCACTTCCATACTGCAGACCCTTCCCGTGGCCTTTCCTGTTATTTGAATGAAGACCTCTGCTCAGGCTCAAACACATCTGTCATGCTGGTCCAGCCTACCTTCCACCTCGTGTTCCCCACTGTATTTCCAGGAACCCTGGGATTCTTATCAACTCTTACATCCTTTCTACCAAAAACTTCCTCCTTCAGCTCCTTGGGGGAAATGAAGGAACTGATTGTTCCAAGTTTTTGTGTGGCCTCCTGGTTTTCTCCACTGGGAGAGGTGGCTCTGGGAGTAGAGTTGGCAGGAGACACAAAGGAGAGAAAAGAAGGGAAAAAACAGGAGCTCTTTCCAGTGAGGTCGTAGGCCATGACCTAACTAATTCCACAGCCATTGAGTCAATCGATCTGCCACCTGCACACTCCAGAACAGCCTGTTCTCTGGCCTTGCCTGCCCTCCAGACCAGGCATTGTTTGATGTGATGAGTTTTCATGAAGCCTGATGAAAGATGGACCCTTCCCCACTTGCTACCTCCACCACCACCTCTTCCACTCGTCACCCTACAGGGCTTGTTTCTATGGGCCTCCAGCTCTACCTCATACAGAGTTTTAAATGTTTAGGCACACAGTCAGCCCTGAAGAAAGCTTTCCTTCTTCTAGACTCACAGGATGTCAATATCAGAAGAAAATCTCAGGTCATTTCTTGTCCAGTTTCTGCTTTTTGCATAGCAGTGAACAGAGGCCCCAGATTACAGAGGGCCAAGGTCATTGTCACCCAGAGAGTTAGTGGCAGTGACAAGACCAGAGACCAGGTGGTCAGACTCCCAGAGTAGAGTCTGTCACTGACCTAGACTGTTTTCCCTGGTGCTATGACATGTGAATTCACTTTGAAGCTGCCCTGCTCCCTTGCCTTGGCCCTTTAATCCTACCTCTGGCCTGCAGAGTAAATAAACACTTGTGAAATACTTCTGACATTCACCTGGAAGTCCCTCCTACCTTTAACCAAGCTGCTTTTGGAAAACAACTTTGCCTATTAAAGATGAGAGGGTACTTACTGGGGTGATGTCACCCAGTCCAGGCCAGGTCCTTGCACTTACAGGCTTGGAAACCATCTTGTTGGTTTCCCCACCACAGATCCCACTTGATAAAGCTGAGTCAGGCTAACTACATTTTTGGGAAACCGATGTATTAAAGCTAAGTGCCTGTTTATTACCATAAACAAGAGCTATAACTCTCTGTTGTATCAGTTCACATTGCCCTGACCAGCTGCTTCTTCCTAAAGGCAACCTGTGTAGAAAGTCACACTGTCAGACAGTCACTTGGTGAATGCAAACTCTGAACAAGGGGGATTTGAAAGCGCTCTCCAGCTGCCTTCGTTTGTTGCTGACTGGTCCCTTCCTGGCTGACCCATCCTTGCTTTAACTGGATCAATACACTCAGCAGTTCTGGTGGCCCTGAGAGTCATTCGATATCTTGAAAGAAACTTAGCCTCTTTCTGCTCTTCCTATTATGTGTTGATTTCATAACTCTCAGAGGGAAATCTCATTTCCCACATTTCTCAGTCCTTTGTGGGAGGGGAACCCCATGATTCAGTTGTTCGGACACCTATAATTATATCCACGTGCTCTTCTATTATCCATCCTACATTACTTCATCTTGTGCACCAGGATATCCCAAAATACTTTATAAAGTATGATGAGGACAGATTATAATCTTCAAATCATATATCCCATTGACATTCTAAGTTGTCTTCATCTAGCACAGACTCGTGCACATAGGAAATGCCCAGAAAATTTTTACTGAATGATTCTTTTATTAAATCATGGCATCACTAGCTGTGTTGCATTGTGTGAGCCGCATGGCCTATATCTTAAGAGGATTGTACAACATGGCTGGTCTCAGTGTGCATCAGGGTCAGCCAGGGAGTTGTGCTAAAAATGCAGATGCCTAGGCTCTGCAACCCCAGGGAGTCTGATTCAGGTCCCGGCAGCTGCATCTCCAGAAGTCTGCCAGGTGATTCTGATGCAAGTGATCTTCAGACAATCCTTTAAAAAGCACTGGCCCCAGAGGCCCATGAGTTCCCATGTGTCACCATTATCTGGTCGCTTGTAACTGAGTCAGCCTCCAGCCTCATCCCCAGCAAGAACCTCCTGCTTACAGACCCTTCCTTGGACTCACCTGCCTTATTTCCCTGCTTGTTTCCTCAAGTGTGTGGCTGTGGCCTTGCCCAGTCGGGCTTCTTCTTCAAGAACCAGGAGTACATCTGCACCCAGGACTACCAGCAACTCTACGGCACCCGCTGCGACAGCTGCCGGGACTTCATCACGGGCGAGGTTATTTCCGCGCTGGGCCGCACCTACCACCCTAAGTGCTTCGTGTGCAGCTTGTGCAAGTGAGTGGGTGGCCAGCAAGGGCTGGGACCCTCTGCCTAGGTCCCTGGGGAGGGGAAGAAATGGCCTTTCCAAGGCAGATCTCGGGGTGAGCACTTTCATTCCTTAGAATCTCAGGGGTGGAAGGACTTGACAAGCAAATGGTTTTGAACATTTAGCAGCTGAATCCTGTCTGTTAGATGTGGTCTCATACAAAACACTAGTTTGTCCCAAGGTGAAGGCAGAGTAAAGATCTGAGCCCCTACATTCAAGTCTCCTATTTCCCATCAAAAGGCCTGAAAGGAACCACTGAGTGCCATGGCCTCTCAAGACTCAGTGTGGAATCCACGGGTCTGGCTCAGGCTCTCACATCCTCAGCCACATGTGGCCCTGGGATGTCTATTTATAGCCTTCCTCCACGACCCTGGCAGGTGACCCCACCTCTGTAAGCCTCAGCTTCATTGGTAAAATGGGTATCAAGACCAGTCCAACTTCATTAGGTTTTCAGGAAAATAAATGAGACGGTACCTGCAGAGACCGCTCAGTGACTGGTACCAAATTGTGTCTGATTTTATTCTTTTCTTTATCATAATGTTCATCATCCACCTTCTCAAGACTTTAAAATTTATTTATTTTTAATTGAAGGATAATCACCTTACAATATTGTGTTGGTTTCTGCCATACATCAACATGAATCAGACATAGGTATACCTCGGTCCCCCGACTCTTGAACCTCCTTCCCACCTCCCACCCCATCCCATCCCTCTAGGTTGTTGCAGAGCCCTGGTTTTAGTTCCCTGAGTCATACAGCAAATTCCCATTGGCTATCTATTTTATATATGGTAGTGTATATGTTTCCATGTTCCTCTCTCCATTCTCAAGACCTTTGATAGGTGATAGAAAGCTCACCATCTGCCTCCTCCCCACCCCAAGCAACCCCATCACTTGTTAACTTAGCAAATGTACCTTAAGGACCCACTGTATACCAAATACCATATTAAGGAGACAAAAAATAAAGAAAACCTCAACCCTGTCCACCAATATTTTAACATTTAATGGAGTGCTCTAAGTCATAAGTAAAGCACTATTGGAGTATATGTATGTACTTTTTAATAGGGAAAGTAATCTGTAGATTAATTATTCTTCTCATAAAATAACCACCTCTTTGTTACCAGTTAGAGTAATTAACCACTTGGGGTTTTTGATTGAGACTAATGACCCAGTGCCTAAGAAAATATCACCCAGTGGCATTCATTCTTTCATCCAGCCCTTAAAACCTGGGCCTTAGGTCCTAGAATGCCAGGACCATTGGAAGTTTGCACAGTAGGGTCCATATAGTATGAAGTGGAGGTTTTGTGAAGCTCCATGGAGATGAGGTGTCTTCTCAAGTCATGATCCATGTCCTTTTACCGGTAGTGAGTGCCTGGGCTGTGACAAGAGCACAGCTCCCCCCTCCCCAGCACTCCCTCCATCATTCATGTTGCTAATGTAAGGGCAGTAGAACCACTGCAGGCTTAGGGCCGTGTGCTCAGAACCCATGTTAACAGGCATTCTAGACTACATGAACAAGAGCTGCTGCGTGATGGGATTGGCTGAGCTGAGGGTTCTAAACTGTTTATATTTAGTTAGGGAGGCAGGACAAGACAAGCTTGAGATTCCTGAGCTGTGAAACTCCCAACTGTTCAAAGGCAGGTGAGCAGAGGAAGAGGTTCTCTCTGGGCATCTAAGATTCCTGGGGGGTAAAAGGAAGACCTTTTGGCAAATTGAATTGAGTTCTTCCTGACATACAGGGATAGGTCAAGTTGGGAAGACATCCTTCCAGGAGGAAGTGCCCCTGGGAAGAGTTTTTAGCCTCTTTATTGTATAGAAGGAAATGGAAACCCACTCCAGTATTCTTGCCTGGAGAATTCCATGGACAGAGGAGCCTGCCAGGCTATAGTCCGTGGGGTCGCAAGAGTTGGACACGACTTTGCAACTAAGCCACCACTGCCATCGTTGTATAGAGGAGAAATGTAAGCTCAAATAAGTGTTGTGATTTGCCCAATGTTTAAAAATCATGTAAATGGCCCAACTGGATCTCCTTCCAGTCCTGATCCTGATTGAGTGGTTTAGCTCTGCCCGGGGAACAGCCCGCGAGTGTAGCTGGTACTCTGTATGTGCTATATGTGCTACCAGAGATCTTCAAGCACATGTCGTCAAGTCACCTATAGACACAGAGCCATCTGGAGAGGAAATGTTGAATTTCTTCTTCCTCCTCACAGGAAGCCTTTCCCCATTGGAGACAAGGTGACCTTCAGTGGGAAGGAATGCTTGTGTCAGACGTGCTCCCAGTCCATGACCAGCAGTAAGCCCATCAAGATCCGCGGACCAAGCCGTGAGTCCTCCCCGCCGGGTGCCTCCCCGTCTGCAAGCACATCTCCCAGGGCTCCCCTGTCCCAGTTTCATTAACCACTTCCCTTCTGCAGCCTGGAGGGAAGTGGGGGCGGTTCCCACACTGGAGGACTCCTGAAGTATGACCCAGTTGGCAGACAGCCCAGACTCATGAGCTTCCCTACATACAGATGCAGGGAAAACAGGCTGCCCAGCAGTAAACAGGGGTGGCCTGGGCCATGTTTCAACCGCTTGGGTGGTTCTCCTGGGATGAGCAGACCTCCTTATCTCCCCTCTGGTCCATACTGCCTGGAGCACCCCAACAGAGCCGATCAGGTGTTTTCCACCAGTGGCTCTCAATTCTTAAAAATTCCATTAAAAAACTGTACGCAGACATATCTTAGCAAAAGATGGAATATGGGAGAAAGCCACAAGGGCTGTGCTTAGTGTCTCTTAGGGTGTGTCCTGTGGACTACAGCATTAGCTTCACTACAAAACTGGCAAAAATACAGATTTCTAGGCCCACTTTGGACTTGTAGGAATGGGACCTAGAAATATATGATCGTAATAAGCTTCCTGAATGATTCATTCGCTGTTCCTAAAACTGAGAACTACTCATAAAGGTCATGTTCTATCACTAAAACACAGATTGTGGCTTGAAGAGGAGCTGAGGATCAGAGGTGTACCTTAGAACAGTCATTCTTATTTGTGGAATGTCCATTCCATTCCAACTTGTCTAGCTGTAAGATATCTAAATCACTGTTGCAAAACGCCCTTCTCGGTCCTTCACTGCATGTGCCCACACACACACCCAGGGTCTCGTAAGCCAGGTTAGGCTCCAGCATTCTTTCATGTTACATGACACTCTCACTTGTCGGCAGAATCAATGAAAACCCATTAGCGTCCTGTGCTGCATCACTGCGCCATGTGGGGGCTGTCAGCCACGGCACCAGCAGAGTCAGCATTCTGGGGCTGTGTCCACTCGAGGAGGGTGAGCACAGAACCACCTCCCCCAAGTCAGCAGGACTCAGTTCCCGGAGGCTCCAATAGCAAGGGAGCCTATCAGGGGCTCCCTCTATCATTCTTCCCTCCTTTCAGTTGATTCAGACCTGTTCCCAGACTTTCCTTCAGTGTCTTGGGTGGGGATCAAGAAAAATTTGCTGCTCTGAGCAGGTTTCCATCTCAAGGTGGCTAAGGCTGAATGCACACACAGTTATCTTTCATAACTGCTTGAAAGCATCAACCAGAATGACAGCAAGTCTGGAATGCTAGGTTGCAGGACTACAGGACCATGGCTGATGCTGCTCAGGTACCCAGACACCAGTGAGACTACGTGTGAGGCCATAGAGAGGAGCCAGCTGGAGTCAGGAGGCTGTGTTCCTTCTGTGTGATGCACACCTGTCATGCAGCCTCCCTGTGACTCAGTTTACCCAACTGAGTGGAAAGCAAATGTATCCGTATTCGGCAATCAAACTAACATACATCATAGTGTGTAAACTGCTCTCTAAATATAAAGTGAGGGGCTTTGGCGGTCTAATCTACAAAAATGCCAGAGGAGAACTGAGAATAAATTCCTGAATCTGCTGTTATTTCACTCAGCTTGTGTTGTGTGTTACTGTGTGCCTTGAGGATCTCAGGCAGGTGGGAGATTTTCTCAGCTGCCTATGGGAAGCCTGCATGGGAGCATGTCCACGAGGAGAGGCTGCTAAATGTCTGCACCATAATTCTTCAGATCAGGAGGTGGAAGAAGGGAAGGAAGAGTCAATACAGAAGAACAGTGAGCACGTGGGCAGTCTCCAGGGGAATGCCTAGGATCATGGCTCATCTTGCTACTTGCAAAGTCTAGACATCACTGTGTGGATCTATGGGGCATATGTTTCCCCAAAGGTGGTCATTGTCCATGCTGCAAACACCAAGTAGTCTCCTGACTTGAGGGGAAGTTGAAAGGGCTTTTGAGTCCCCCAAGGATGGAGGAAACTAAAACAAGATTCAAAGTGTGCTAAGATGATGAACATAACTTGGAAAAGGAAAACGAAGGACAAAAAACTTGCTATATTTTTGAGCCAGAGGAGTGTGAAGTTTCATTCCTGGAATGTCAAGACACTGTGGAAAAACAAGATCTGTATCTACTCAGAAGAGATCAAGAAGAATACTTGGGAACTATCAAGAAATGGGAATCATGTTACTTATCACAGGCAGGAGAACTGCTTCTTCACAGACCTCACTGAGTAGAATCAAGAACAGACCACCACCTCCACCAACACTATGACCATCACCACCACCATCATGATCACCATCATACCATCACCACTGCTAACATTGACCGACTATTCCTAGTGCCAGGCACTGCACAGACCTCACTGAGAAGAATCAGGGGCAGAAGCAACATCACCACCTCCACCAACACCATTGCCATCACTACTGCCAGCATTGATTGGCCATTACTGTTGTCAGTACTGCACTAAGTTTTCTAAACATCTCGTTTAATCATTACAACAACTCTTTGAGGGAGACAAGAGCAATGGTTTTTAGATAAGAAACCAGATACTCTAAGAGTATCAAAGGTAACTCAGATAATGGTAATGGAACCAGAGTGTGAACCTAGGCAAGTCTGGCTTTGGAGCCTATTCCCTTAACACCCTATACCAGAGACATGACTTGCTAATAGGAAGGGTCCTGTCTTTCTGGATTAGCTGCCTAAAACAAGGTGGGGAGCTTGCTGTGACTCACATACCCACCTATTTTTGCTGTAATGAATGACACAGTCAGAAAAGGCTAAAAATAACTGTCTGGGGTCTTCAGAGATTCCAGTAAACTGAGGGATTTAGGAGGAGCAGGTGCATCATGCTTATTGCCAGCTGAAGGTGGTAATTTGGGAATAAAGAAGAACGTATGAGGAATGGAGCGGACAGCTGGCTGTGCAGAATCCAGCTTGGGACAGGGTGTGTCCTGACCTTGCTTATTACACCAGGTCCATGGGCTTCCAGATGCAGTGCCTGAAGCTCCAGTGTTGGTCATAAGTAAAAGTTGGAAGAAGAAGGGGGAAAAAGATCCTGGTAACGATCCTTCATCTGAAGCCAGTTGAGTGGAGGATGAGCAATATAATATGAAAAAAACAAAAATGTGGAATAGGTGTGCCAGAATTCTCAGGAGGAATTAGCAGGCCTTCCCTACATCAGAGATGCTGCTTCTGACCTCATATCAGAGATTGGATAATGCAGAGTGTGAGTTAAAAACCATAAGACTGTGGAAGAATAATGATAAGAACCACTTGTTGGGTACATACATGCCCGGCACTGTGCAAAGTCCTTCCAAGCCTGACTTCAGTTCTTCACACCAGTCATGTAAGGAAGATGTTCAGATGAGGAAGCTGGACCTGAACAGCTGTACAACTAGTCAGCTGGGGAGCTGGGATTCTCCCCTTGGCCAGCCCCTCTTCACTCACTCTAACCTCTCAGCTCAGCCTCTAACCACAATACTGTACCGTCTCCTAAATTTTCATTCAAGATGCCAATTCATATCAGATGTGTCACTGCAACTTAAAGAGATGGAGCTCATCTCTTTTGTGGCCACAAAAGGATGCAACTCTTTGAGTAAGGTTTATTGAAAAGATAGACAATGGTGGTGTTAGCCAGTAACTTGTCTACCTCCATGGAATCCACAAGTGAATTTGCTCAGACCATATCAAGCAAGGAAAAGTGAAGTGCAGGAGATAAAGGAGAAGAGAGAAACTGTAGTTGTCATAAAAGATTTGAAGAAATACATTTAGGGTAAGAGGTAGATAATCCTTGGTTGCTTAAAATAGGGGGTGTCACAAGAATTCAGGCCTCAGCTTCATATAAAAAAGGCCGTCATGACAGTCTTACCTGTCCAGAAGCAAGAGGTGGTGATTTAGAGGAAGATGCCCACCTGTTGAGAACGCTGAGGTGGGACTTTGATGTGAACTCAGAGCCTCTGTGGAACCATTTAACCCTATCAAGAAGGCCCACAGAGACACAAATTCAGCACCTGTGGCCTCGAAAGCTGGACCAGATGCCTGAGCCCTCGGGTTTTCCTATACAGAGCATGGACAAGTTACTTCAGAGGCCGTATGTCTATAAAAGAAGAGGGTGTACTGACCTCTAAACAATGACATTCTGAAGACTGTGATGATTGGGATGGAGTGGAAGCTGACTTATTCCAGGAGAAAAAAAAAAAAGGAAAAGAAAGTCTAAATCTGTTCTACCAGCCCCCGTTTGAAGACCTGGGACTTGAAGCATTTTGCAATGGGAGACCTTCTTGGCCCCAGCTTGCGCTAAGAGACATTAGAAAGGTGCTGTGTAGTCAAGAGGCGTGGACTGTGGGAGCTGACTCGTACACACACTTCGTCAGGGCCCAGACTTTCCACAGCTTGCTGGACACACCCCCTTCCTAGAGACACAGACACCTCATCTCTTCTCCAGGACTGGCTTCCAGCTGGATGAGAGAACCTCAGCCAACCTCTCCCGACTTGCTGTGTGTCTCTCTCCTCTTCTACTGCTCCCAAGTGTGCATTTGCGTTTGGTGCCAAGAAGGAGGCCTATGCTCTGGTAAACACTGCCCCTTGACCCTTTCCTCCTCCAGAGTGGGACATCCGGTTGGCTAAGCCTGAATTCCCAGCATCTCCCAAGTACCTCGGACCCTGCCTCCATTTCCTGCCCCTCCCTAGACATTGTTGAGCAACAGGCAGCCTCTGGGCCCCCCTGCATTCTGTTGGCCTCAGACATGGTCCAGGGTGATGAAACGGAGAGCAGGGGTGCCTTTCTGCTCTGGAACAATCTCATCAGACTCTTTAACCTTCACTGCCTGGGGAGGCAGATGTTTGGTTTGTAGTCGCAAAGTTCTATGCTTTTGCCTGGGTGCTTGGAGGGCTGCTCATTCCCCACATCTGCCCTAAGTTCTTACTGTGTGTTGAGCGTGGTGCTAGGCAAGAGAATAGGTTTAACCAAAAGCACACAAATCACAAACCATTGAGCATATGAGCCTAAAGGTGAGAAAAAGTAGAACCTAAGCTTGGAGCAGGGATTCCCAGATTCTGCTGTGCTTGGAGATCTTGATAAAATTCAGTGACAAGGGCTTGATTTCCAAAATATATAAAACAGCTCATGCAATTCAATATGAAAAAAATTAACAACCCAGTCAAAAAAATGGGTAAAAGAACTAAATTCTCCAAAGAAAACATACAGATGGCCAACAGGCACATGAAAAGTTGCTCAAACATTTTGCATTTTAGAGAAATGCAAATCAAAACTATAATGAGGTGTCACTTCACATCTGTCAGATTGGCTGTCATGAAAATATCTGCAAATGACAAATGCTGGAGAGGCTGTGAAGAAAAGGGAACTCTCCTTCCCTGTCGATGGGAATGTAAATTGATACAGCGACTATGAAGATCAATATGGAGGTTCCTCAAAAAAACTAAAGATAGAGCTATCGTATGATCCAGGAATTCCACCCCTGGGCCTTTACCTGGAGAAAACTCTAATTTAAAAAGATACATGCTCCCCAGTGTTCATTGCAGCACTATTCACAGTAGCCAAGACATGCAAGCAACCTAAATGTCCATCAACAGATAATGGATAAAGAAGATGTGGTGTATATATACAATGAAATATTACTCAACCATAAAAAAGAATGAAATAATGCTACTTGCCACAACATGAATGGACCTGGAGATTATCACAGTAAGTGAAATAAGTCAGAGAGAGACAAATATCATATGATATCACTTATATGTGGAACCTAAAAAAACAACACAAATGATTTACAAAACAGAAACAGACTCACAGGCATTGAAAAACTTATGGTTAACAAAGGAGAAAGATAAATTAGGGTTTGGGAATTAAAAGATATACTCTACTACATATAAAATAGATTAGCAACAGGACCTACTGTATCGCACAGGGAACTATATTTAATCCCTGTAACAACCTATACGCAGAGTACATCATGAGGAACGCTGGGCTGGAAGAAGCACAAGCTGGAATCAAGATTGCGGGGAGAAATGTCAATAACCTCAGATATGCAGATGACACCACCCTTATGGCAGAAAGTGAAGAGGAACTCAAAGGCCTCTTGATGAAAGTGAAAGAGGAGAGTGAAAAGGTTGGCTTGAAGCTCAACATTCAGAAAACAAAGATCATGGCATCTGGTCCCATCACTTCATGGGAAATAGATGGGGAAACAGTGGAAACAGTGTCAGACTTTATTTTTTGGGCCTCCAAAATCACTGCAGATGCTGATTGCAGCCATGAAATTAAAAGACGCTTACTACTTGGAAGGAAAGTTATGACCAACCTAGATAGCATATTAAAAAGCAGAGACATTCTTTTGCCAACCAAGGTCCGTCTAGTCAAGGCTATGGTTTTTCCCATGGTCATGTATGAATGTGAGAGTTGGACTGTGAAGAAAGCTGATCACCGAAGAATTGATGCTTTTGAACTGTGGTGTTGGAGAAGACTCTTGAGAGTCCCTTGGACTGCAAGGAGATCCAACCAGTCCATTCTAAAGGAGATCAATCCTGAGTGTTCATTGGAAGGACTGATGCTAAAGCTGAAACTGCAATACTTTGGCCACCTCATGCGACGAGTTGACTCACTGGAAAAGAGTCTGATGCTGGGAGGGATTGGGGGTAGGAGGAGACGGGGACGACAGAGAATGAGATGGCTGGATGGCATCACCGACTCGATGGACATGAGTTTGAGTGAACTCCGGGAGTTGGTGATGGACAGGGAGGCCTGGCGTGCTGTGATTCATGGGGTCGCAAAGAGTCGGACACGACTGAGCGACTGAACTGAACTGAACTGAACTGAACAACCTATAACAGAAAAGAACCTGACAAAGAATATATTACATATGTGTGTGTGTGTGTAACTGAATCACTTTGCTGTTACCTGAAATGAATACAATGTTGTAAATCAAGTGTATTTCAATAAAAATAAAATAGTTAAAAATAAAAATTCAGTTGATCTGGATGGAGCCCACATTTCTACACATTTGCAATTTCCCAGGTGACACTGATGCTGCAGGTCCCCAGGTCACAGAGAGTTGCATGAGCTTTGTTAGCAACCTGAGAACAGGCTAGGAGCAGTTCAGGATCCGCTCTGGATGAACCACAGTCAGGATGACCAGCAAGGAACTTTCTGGAGTAAGCCTATGAGGTCTTTCTTTCTCCCTCACACCAGGATCCCTTGTCAAGAGGCCAAGCTGCCTTTGGCCTTTCGCTTACCTGACATAATCTCAACTGGTGCTGGTACCTAGGTGGGAGCAGTTACAGAAAAGCCAGCATTCAGTAGGGGTTGCCTAGACTCGGGCGCGAGACGACAGAAAGGGTCCCAGGGCCCAAGGTGCTTTGCTCATCGGATCCTCTTGTCTTTGCAGACTGCGCTGGGTGCAAGGAGGAGATCAAGCATGGCCAGTCGCTCCTGGCGCTGGACAAGCAGTGGCACGTCAGCTGCTTCAAATGCCAGACCTGCAGCGTCATCCTCACTGGGGAGTACATCAGCAAGTAGGTCTCTCCCCTGCCCCACCTGCCTGACCTCTGCATGCCCCCAGGCCTGGCCCCACATGGCCCTTGGCCTGAGTCACCAGCAGCACCTCCCTCCATTTCTGTCCGGCTGCCACACTCCAGCCACAGACAGCACCCCACTCACCTTGGTCTCTCACTCAGTGCTTCCTCTGTTCTGAAATGCTCTTCTCTGTTCCGAGCATGCTTGCTCCTCCCATTCCTCTGGTCTCAGGTCCCATACGCTCCCCTCAGAACTGGCTTCATACCACCTCTTACAGGCCCTCCAATCGGCCCTCCCAGTGGCCCTCATCAGCCCTATTGATTTCCTTCGGGTAGGCCACCATTTGCAATTGTATATTTAACCATGTTACCTTTTTAATAAGGGTAATAATATTAGCTATCATTTATTGAGCTTTTAGTATGGACAAGGAATGTACTAACTGCTCTGTACAAATTATCATGTTAAGCCCCATGACTACCCCCATGAGGTGTTAACCCTGTTTGAAAAGCTGTAGAAACTGAGTCTCAGGAAGTTATTGCTGCAGTGATTATATTTAGTGTCTGTCCTCACCAGGGTGGGACTTTGTTTAATTCACTATGGCCTGTAGCACAATGCCTGACCCAAAGTCGATAATATAGTTGTTGAATGGAATGAGATAAGAGATGATGGACACACAGTTGTCAGGAAAGACGGCCTAGCCCCACCGACAGTGAACACTAGACAAAGCCCCTTGTGCCAGGCCCTTATGACCATATTTACATACTCAAGTACGTAAAAAAAAATTAGGGCCACTAGCCCTCAGAACTTTTTACACTACGACCCAGATATTTTCTAGTATCACTCTCTGACCTGATGCTAGGATGTAGTGAGCATTAAAGTTGTAGCATGCATGGTTCTGCTGTCAAGAAATAAGAGAGACAGGCTATATGCATAAAAAATGATGACTCCAGGGTACATGTGATTCAGAGCTCAAGAGAAGTTCTGTTCTTTAAGACCTTTCCAATCAGAAGTGACAGAAAATCCAACTCAAACTCCCTTGAATGCAAAACTGGGAGTTTATTGACTCATAGAAATGGGAAGGCCAGTGGCATTCTGGCTTCTGACATGGCTGAATCCAGACACTTAAAGCTGTCATTAGCCCTTCAGAAGCCCCACCCTCTCCCCAGTCTTTCTTGTCTCTCTCAGCTCTGCCTTCCTCTGTGTCTGATTCGTTCTCAAGCAGGACCTCCCCAGGTGGTAGCAAAGATGATTACCAACAACTCCAAGCTTTGTTTCTAGCAGCTTCATAAACCTGGCAGAGAGAGAAAGGCCTCTTTCCCAAGAACGCCAGCAAAAGTCCCACAGCTGCCTCTGATTTGGCCTCCATTGGGTCACATGCCCATCCCTGACCAATCACTGGCCAGAAGGATCTAAACCCTAGAGTCAGAGAGCAGCCCTTTGTAACTGTGAGTGGGAAGGGGTGGTTCCCAGAACTCAGGCAAGGTACTGCTGCTGTCAAAAAGGGAGGTAGGTACTAGCCAAACAACCCTTGTCTGTGTCAGAGGTCTAAGCCACAGGCTGTGGCTGTGACTGTTCACTTCTAACTAGCAGACATGGTAACTGGAATATGTGAGAGCTTTATGGACGATGGTAATATTTGGGCTGGACCTTGGAAAGGGGTATAAGATTTGAACATGCAAAGAAGGAAAGCTTGTAGCCAGAATGCCAAGCCTGGGCAAAGGCAGGGAGTTGCTGGCCACGTCCATCCTGTTTGCTGGACTCAGGCGTGTGCACAGGTGAAGTCCAAGGCTGCAGAGGCGAGTTGAGGTTGCAGCCCGCGTGCTGTGGACGCATGTTAGTGGGAGCTTGGCATGCATCTGTGTGCCTGCCAAGTAAGATGTTCCCTTGGTCCTTGAGTCTGTGAGTTCAAGTCCAAATTCTCTGGGGGACTAAGGGTTTGTTCAGAGCTCCTTATGAGCCGGTCCAACCCAGATTACCCACCACACCTTAGGCCTCTGCAGCTGGGCTCTGGGTGCTTCATCCCTCTGCCAGCAGAGTGGAAGGTACTTTGCAGCACCGGCTCTGGTATTGATGCCCCAGTTAGAAGCCCAGCCCACTTGACCTCAGCAAGAGACTCAACTTCTCCAAGTCTCAGTTTCTTCATTTATAGAAATAGGGCTAAAAAGAAGAACCCTCATAGGGTTCAGAGATCTGTGCTTTGTACCTAATCAATACCCAGTAAATATTAATTTTTACCCTCTGCCTTTTTTTTAGAATCATATATGTCAAATTCCCAAAGGCCTCACGCAGCAGCAGCAGACAGTGCTTCCCAGGCATGCATGGGGAGCTTGTGAAGATGCAGATTCCCCGGGCCCAAATTAGGAGGTGTTTGCATTTATACCCAGATTTTGCTGGTTCATTGCACCCACCTCCTCACAAATAACTTTATCCCCCTGCAGGGCTACCCTCCCACCCCCAGAGTGTGAAGGGTTGAGGGTGAGGGAGGCTTTTCTCATGGACCCACAAACAACAGTGTCACCTCATGACTTTGCTGAGTCCTCAATGTTGCCTCGCCTTCAGGAAACTGATGATTCTGCTGCCCAGGGTGGGCTCCTGGCAGTGCCCGCAGGGCAGCAGCATGGATGTGCCTGGTCTAAGGCATTGCTGCGTGTGAGTGAGTTCTGTTCCGTACAGAAGATGTCATTGGCACCTCAGAGCGACGTCATCAGATCTGGGCCTTAGAGCTAGGCTGGGCCCGAGCTGGGCTGAGCGCTTTGATGCCCCCAGTCATCTCCATGTTGGTCCTTGAAAGCTGAACCCAGACGTCCTTTGGGGACTCCTGTCAGCCATCATGGGGATCCCCCTAGGACAGGTGCTGTGCTGAGCTCTGGGACACCCTGGAGCCACATCCTTTAATTCTCATGACAGCCTGCTGAGAAACCAGACCATGTGGATTTGAACCAGCACTAGATCATTTGAGTTGGGTTTTCTTATCCACACAATGGGAAGACCACTAATTCCAACCTCATAGGACTGCTGCAAGTATTAAATGAAATAACCTATGTAAAACACCATCAGAGAGCCCAACACATACCAAGCAGTAAATAGCAATGGCTACTGTAGTAGGGGATAGTATAAGAATAACTGACAATAATCTTATTAGTGCCCAGTAAGTTAGAAGCACTGAGCAAGAATGGAGCACTTAGGAGATGACTGGGGAGGGCAAGGGTTCTTGTTTTCTGATTCAGGAGCACAGTCATATGATTCTTTTTGTACCAGTGTTTTGTTAGAAAAGGAACCCTTAAGAATATGCAAAAAATTGATCACATTGATGACCTCCTGGAAGGGAAACTGTTAGAGACTGAGAGGAGGGTACAGACTTTTCCCCTTGTGCCTTTGCAGTGTGCCAAGTGCAGATATTACCTATTCTAAATGGAAGCTTTATTTTTCAAATGACCTTTTAAAAGAGTCCTTTAGGGTAAAGGGAAGAGAGTAGGTCTGAAAAATCTGAGGAGAGAGCAAAGAAGAAGAGTGAGGGACCCTCACAGCCAGCAGCAGAGAGTACTTTCCAGGCATGCGTGGGGAATTTGTCAAGATGCAGATTCCCCAGCCCTCTCACCCCAGGGACTGTCTGATCTTGTAGATCTAAGGGGTATCTGGTCTGTTTTTGCACTTTGAACAGCTACCTGAGTGCTTCTAATCTTGGTCCAGTCACAGTTACCTTTGGGTCTGGGAAGTTCCATGTGACACCCCCGTGGACCCCCCTAATTTCCTTTTCCTGTGTGGATTTCCTCTGCAGGGATGGCATTCCGTACTGCGAGTCTGACTACCACTCCCAGTTTGGCATTAAGTGCGAGACTTGTGACCGATACATCAGCGGCAGGGTCTTGGAGGTGAGTGGGTACAAGGAACTGTGAAGATGATTGAGCAGGTGGCCTGTGACCCCGCAGAGTCATCCCTGAAGAAGGGAAAGTCACCCCACACCCCTGTTTCCTTAGCCTGTACCTCCCCTGCTTTCTCTACCTCAGCTTAGCTTGCCGCATGACCTTGAGCAGATAACCTTGCTTCTGTAGGTACCCCTCAAATGGGAAGCTGGATGAAATTACTCCTTGTTCAAAAAATGTTGTGTTGGAAATATCAGTTGTTTCTCTGGATTCAAACCCAGATAGATTATTGGGGAGTGATAATTATGATTTTCTTCTTTGCCCTGCCTAAAGGATAGAGCCTTTATTTTTTTTAACATTTGGTAATGTGCTGATTTATGAACCAGCTTGTCTAGCAGCCTGCTCCCTAAGCCCTTCTTTGGCTGGTCCATCACCATGGCAACACTTTCCTCTCCTTCTGATGCACAGCTCGCTCTGCCAGTGACAGACAACCTGCAGCACCCTTGCTGAGCCCCTCCCTGAGCCCCCATTCGCTGGCCTTCCTGGCCTTCCCTCCCACACTCTGGGCCCAGGCAGCTGTCTTCCTATGCCTTGGGACCACCCTCCTTGAGGAGTCAGAAGCAGGAAAGAGTTTGGCACAAATGAAACACAGTGGCCTAGCATTCTATTCATACCAAGTCAAACAAGTAGAATCGAAATGTCGTAAAGTCTTTTGCGAGGCAAAAATTCTAAAGTTTTCTGAAATATATACATTATATTATACATTCTATTTATATATATATGTATACAAAAGCTTTCTAATTTATATTCACTCAAAATTTTGATATAGTTTCATGTATTTTGGCATCTAGAATCACAGCTAGAAGTCTAGAAAATTTATTATCTTAGTGATTAAAATAACTTGAATGAGGCTTGAAACTCCTAATCCAGTTCTGAGTATATAAAGAAATATTGTTGGTTAAAAAAACAGGAAATTAACATGTGATACAGTATTATTAACTAAAGTACAGATTTTGTTCAAATCT
Organism: Moschus berezovskii; assembly: GCF_049115385.1. NCBI lineage: Eukaryota > Metazoa > Chordata > Mammalia > Artiodactyla > Moschidae > Moschus > Moschus berezovskii. Next base: position 50,979,015 of record NC_142467.1, on the reverse strand, counting down.
CAAAAAATGAAAAGCAGTAGCTAAAAGTACAAATAATTGGGTGCTAATATTGACTCTTGTTTTTCCTATTCTGTTGTTTTCCTCTATTTCTTTGCATTGATCACTGAGGAAGGCTTTCTTATCTCTCCTTGCTATTCTTTGGAACCCTGCATTCAGATGCATATATCTTTCCTTTTCTCCTTTGCTTTTCGCCTCTCTTCTTTTCACAGCTATTTGTAAGGCCTCCTCAGACAGCCATTTCGCTCTTTTGCATTTCTTTTCCATGGGGATGGTCTTGGTCCCTGTCTCCTGTACAATGTCATGAACCTCCGTCCAGAGTTCATCAGGCACTCTATCAGTCAGATCTAGTCCCTTAAATCTATTTCTCACTTCCACTGTATAATCATAAGGGATTTGATTGAGGTCATATCTGAATGGTCTAGTGGTTTTCCCTACTTTCTTCAATTTCAGTCTGAATTTGGCAATAAGGAGTTCATGATCTAAGCCACAGTCAGCTCCTGGTCTTGTTTTCGCTAACTGTATACAGCTTCTCCATCTTTGGTTGCAAAGAATATAATCAATCTGATTTCGGTGTTGACCATCTGGTGATGTCCATGTGTAGAGTCTTCTCTTGTGTTGTTGGAAGAGGGTGTTTGCTATGACCAGTGCGTTCTCTTGACAAAACTCTATTAGCCTTTGCCCTGCTTCATTCCGTGCTCTAAGGCCAAATTTGCCTGTTACTCCAGGTGTTTCTTGACTTCCTACTTTTGCATTCCAGTCCCCTATAATGAAAAGGACATCTTTTTTGGGTGTTAATTCTAAAAGGTCTTGAGACCTCTTGAAGAAAATTAGAGATTCCAAGGGAACATTTCATGCAAAGATGGGCTCGATAAAGGACAGAAATGGTATGGACCTAACAGAAGCAGAAGATATTAAGAAGAGGTGGCAAGAATACACAGAAGAACTGTACATAAAAGATCTTCACGACCAAGATAGTCATGATAACGTGATCACTGACCTAGAGCCAGACATCTTGGAATGTGAAGTCAAGTGGGCCTTAGAAAGCATCACTACTAACAAAGCTAGTGGTGGTGACGGGATTCCAGTTGAGCTATTTCAAGTCTTGAAAGATGATGCTGTGAAAGTGCTGCACTCAATATGCCAGCAAATTTGGAAAACTCAGCAGTGGCCACAGGACTGGAAGAGGTCAGTCTTCATTCCAATCCCAAAGAAAGGCAATACCAAAGAATGCTCAAACTACCGCACAATTGCACTCATCTCACACGCTAGCAAAGTCATGCTCAAAATTCTCCAAGCCAGGCTTCAGCAATATGTAAACCGTGAACTCCCAGATGTTCAAGCAGGTTTTAGAAAAGGCAGAGGCACCAGAGATCAAATTGCCAACATCCGCTGGATCATGGAGAAAGCAAGAGAGTTTCAGAAAAACATCTATTTCTGCTTCATTGACTATGCCAAAGCCTTTGACTGTGTGGATCACAATAAACTGTGGAACATTCTGAAAGAGATGGGAATCCCAGACCACCTGACCTGCCTCTTGAGAAACCTGTATGCAGGTCAGGAAGCAACAGTTAGAACTGGACATGGAACAACAGACTGGTTCCAAACAGGAAAAGGTGTACGTCAAGGTTGTATATTGTCACCTTGCTTATTTAACTTATATGCAGAGCACATCATGAGGAACGCTGGGCTGGAAGAAGCACAAGCTGGAATCAAGATTGCTGGGAGAAATATCAATAACCTCAGATATGCAGATGACACTACCCTTATGGCAGAAAGTGAAGAGGACCTCAAAAGCCTCTTGATGAAAGTGAAAGAGGAGAGTGAAAAGGTTGGCTTGAAGCTCAACATTCAGAAAACAAAGATCATGGCATCTGGTCCCATCACTTCATGGGAAATAGATGGAAAAACAGTGGAAACAGTGTCAGACTTTATTTTTTGGGGCTCCAAAATCACTGCAGATGCTGATTGCAGCCATGAAATTAAAAGACGCTTGCTCCTTGGAAGGAAAGTTATGACCAACCTTGATAGTATTTTAAAAAGCAGAGACATTACTTTGCCAACCAAGGTCCGTCTAGTCAAGGCAATGGTTTTTCCCATGGTCATGTATGGATGTGAGAGTTGGACTGTGAAGAAAGCTGATCGCCGAAGAATCGATGGTTTTGAACTGTGGTGTTGAAGAAGACTCTTGAGAGTCCCTTATACTGCAAGGAGATCCAACCAGTCCATTCTGAAGGAGATCAATCCTGGATGTTCATTGGAGGGACTGATGCTAAAGCTGAAACTGCAATACTTTGGCCACCTCATCCGACGAGTTGACTCATTGGAAAAGACTCTGATGCTGGGAAAGGTTGGGGGCGGGAGGAGAAGGGGACGACGGAGAATGAGATGGCTGGATGGCATCACCGACTCTGTGGACATGAGTTTGAGTGTACTCCGGGAGTTGGTGATGGACAGGGAGGCCTGGCGTGCTGTGATTTATGGGGTCGCGGAGAGTCGGACACGACTGAGCGACTGAACTGAACTGAATATTGACTCAATTGCTTACTCATGCTCAGATTTTGGGATGAGTATCTTTGCCTTTCTAGACCCACATTTTCTCATCTGACAGTGGCTGAGGGACAACAGACTGGGCCAGGGCTTACAAACAGAATCATTAATTCTGACAAATCTGGCCGGGAGACCGAGGTTGCCTGGAATCAGCAGTGTGTTGAGAAGGATCCTACAGCCTCAGCTCAGGAGAAAGTGTAGCAACCAGGAAGGGACTCTGAGGAGAGGCACTGTAGCTGAGCCCTGAGGGTGATAAGGAAGCTGCCATGTGAAGGGTTAGAGGAGGAATGAGCTTGACCCTTTCAGGGAACAGAGAAGAAGGCCAGTGTGGCTGAGTTCTATAAATCAGGGCTAGAGGAAGATGGAGTAGATCATAAAGGGCATATCATATCAAGCTTTATAGGCCTGTTTAGGAGTTTATGTTTTATCGCAAGTGCAGTGTAAATTCATTGGAGAATTTTAAACCAAAGAAAGAGCAGCAGTGTAAGATTTCCATTAAAAGACTATAGGGAATCAGAGAATAAGATAAATGCACAGAGTGGATAAGCCATCGGGCAGTTCCAAGGAGCAATAGGAGTGCACAGTGGAGAGAAAGGGAAACAGAAGTAGATGGAGGATTTGGGCCCAGGTTTCTGAGGGCCTGATACCAGGGCGAGGCGTCTGTAATTCACAGGACAGCAGGGGGTTGGGGAGAGGTCAAGCAGAAGTGACCTGCTTCGAGCTGCACCTTAGGGAGAATAACATGATGTGCACAGGCTAAATTTAAAGGAAAGAAACTGGAAGCGGGAGACCCGCAAGAAGACCTCGACCCCCCAAGGACTTGGGAAGTACAGGGGCAGTGGCAGGGTTAACCAGCCTGTCTACAACACTGTGGAAGTTGAATTCCAGTAGCTTTGCAACCATGGGGCCACTTGTAGATGCAGCCATCAAAGGAGAAGAGGCCAAAGGTTGAACCCAAGTGTCAAGCCCAGGTGAGAGGAAGTCTGGTGTTGCCATTGCAGAAGAGCAGATGGCAGGGAAAGACTGATCTGAGCAGAAACACATGAACTCCCTTTGGGAAGGAGTGTGGTTGAAATTCCAGGAAATTTTCAAGAGGACAATGAGAATATGGACCAGAGGTCAGGGACAAACCTCAGGCCTGGAGGGAACAGTCTCAAAAATGCTCAGATTTGAATAATAGCACACTGGGAGTCATCAGGATTTCTTAGAGAAGAGGGCTGAAGATAACATGGGGAGTGGCAGCTTCCAGGAGTGCAGAAGGAGACTGAGAAGTCAGGAAAAGAGGAGGAGCGCTAAGGGATGCAGGATTGGGTGAGATTGGGGAGGGGTGGTGAGAGGACAGAACTCCAGAAAAGATGGAAAGTAAATCAGAGTGTTGGGCAGATTCTGCAAGAGCAGTTAGTGATATGCAGGCTGAGAAAAAGCTGTGGGGTGTGGGACACGGTCACATTCAGGAGAACCACTTGTCAGGTCTGCAGAATTGTGGGCAGGGGCACCCACCAGTAGTGGGGGTCAGTGACCTGTTGTTGTTGTTGTCATGCAGACTTTCAGTCGTATCCAACTCTTTGCGACCCCACGGACTGCAGCATGCCAGGCTCCCCTGTCCTTTACCATCTCCCAGAGCTTGTTCAAACTCATGTCCACTGAGTCGGTGATGCCATCCAACCATCTCATCCTCTGTCGTCCTCTTCTCCTCCTGCCTTTAATCTTTCCCAGCATCTTTAACAGCATCATCTTTAGGATTTGAAATAGCTCAACTGGAATTCCATTACATCCACCAGCTTTGTTTGTAGTGATGCTTCCTAAGGCCCATTGACTTTGCACTCCAGGATGTCTGGCTCTAGGTGAGTGATCACACTATTGTGATTATCTGGGTCATGAAGATCTTTTTTGTATAATTCTTCTGTGTATTCTTGCCACCTCTTCTTAATATCTTCTGCTTCTGTTAGGTCCATACCATTTCTGTCCTTTGTTGAGCCCATCTTCGCATGAAATGTTCCCTTGGTATCTCTGATTTTCTTGAAGAGATCTCTAGTCTTTCCCATCCTATTGTTTTCCTTTATTTCTTTACATTGTTCACTTAGGAAGACTTTCTTATCTCTCTTTGCTATTCTTTGGAACTCTGTATTCAAATGGGTATATCTTTCCTTTTCTCCTTTGCCTTTCGTTTCTCTTCCTTTCTCAGCTATTTGTAAGGCCTCGGACAACCATTTTGCGTTTTTACATTTCTTTTTCTTGGGGCTGGTTTTGATTACAGCCTCCTGTACAATGTTACGAACCTCCATCCATAGTTCTTCAGGCAGTCTATCAGATCTCACCCCTTGAATCTATTTGTCAGTTCCACTGTGTGATCATAAGGGATTTGATTCAGGTCATGCTTGAATGGCCTAGTGGTTTTCCCTACTTTCTTCAATTTCAGTCTGAATTTTTCAATAAGAAGTTCATGATCTGAGCTACAGTCAGCTCTGGTCTTGTTTTTTGCTGCCTGCATAGAGTGTCTCCATCTTTGGCTGCAAAGAATATAAACAGTCTGATTTTGGTATTGACCATCTGGTGATGTCTATATGTAGAGGTAGAGTTGTCTCTTGTGTTGTTGGAAGAGGATGTTTGCTATGACCAGTGCGTTCTCTTAGCAAAACTCTGTTAGCCTTTGCCCTGCTTTATTTTGTACTCCAAGGCCAAACTTGCCTGTTACCCCTTAACTACCTACTTTTGCCTTCCAGTCCCCTAAGATGAAAAGGACATATTTTTTTGGTGTTAATTCTAGAAGGTCTTGTAGGTTGTCATAGAACTGTTCAACTTCAGCTTCTTTGGCACTAGTGGTTGGGGCATAGGCTTGGATTACTGTAATATTGAATGGTTTGCCTTGGAAACAAACAGAGATCATTCTGTCATTTTTGAGATTGCACCCAAGTACTGCATTTCGGACTCTTTTGTTGACTGTGAGGGCTACTCCAATCCTTTTAAGGGAGTCTTGCCCACAGTAGTAGATACAATGGTCATCTGAATTAAATATGCCCATTCCAGTCCATTTTAGTTCACTGATTCCTAAAATGTCAATGCTCACTTTTGCCAATGTACCTTGATCATGGATCTAACATTCCAGGTTCCTATGCAATGTTTTTCTTTACAGCATCAGACTTTACTTTCACCACCAGGCACATCCATATGTCATTGGCATATGTCATTGAGAAATCATAAAAGCAGACTTTTTCCAGAAGGGAGAGACTTGTTACACACAGGGCCAGAGCCTCAGACGGGAATTTGTCCCAGCATCTCCAGGCTGCTCTGAAATCATGTCAGCACCTGTCTTTCCCCCCAGTGTTACTCTCATTCAGCATTGTTGGAGCCCCCTCTTCTTGGGCAGCTCTTGTGACTGGGTTTCCATTGATTCCGATTGTATGAGGCTCCATTAGCATCTTGGATGTATTGATTTTTTTTTTTTCTTATATCTGGAAGAGACTTTTAGCAGTCAACTAGTTCACCCTCCTTGCTTAACGGATGAGAAAAGTGAGCCCTGAGACATGTGGTTCTTTCCAAAGTCATTTGCTGTATTTCTGGTAAAGACAGAGCTGATACCTAGGACTCCAGCCTCCTGTATTCCACACCAATGCCCACAGCTCTCAGTTCTCCAGGGCCATTGACACGGTGGGATGTCGAGAAAACACACAGTTGGAGTTAAGCAGACTTGAATTCAAGTTTCATCTCTTCTAGCCATGAAACCAAGCAAATCACTTTCTTTGAGTCTTAGAGTCTTTATCTATCAATGGAGATTACTACTATTATTTAACTCTTAGTAGATGGAGAAGGCAATGGCACCCCACTCCAGTACTCTTGCCTGGAAAATCCCATGGACGGAGGAGCCTGGTAGGCTGCAGTCTATGGGGTCGCTAAGAGTTGGACATGACTGAGCGACTTCGCTTTCACTTTTCACTTTCATGGATTGAAGAAGGAAACGGCAACCCACTCCACTGTTCTTGCCTGGAGAATTCCAGGGACGGAGGAGCCTGGTGGGATGCTGTCTATGGGGTCGCACAGAGTCGAACACTACTGAAGTGACTTAGCAGCAGCAGCAGCAGCAGATATGCCAGTGTGAAATCATGGAAAATATATATAATAGTTTCTGCCCCTGGTTCCTGGCACAGAGCTCCTAAAACCCTTGTAATTTCCTAAGTGATAAGAACATTAGGAGCATATTTTCTAACATTTGATTTTTGACCTCAGTTCCTGAACATAGAACTCCTAAACCCCTCAGAAATTTCTGAGTGATGGGAACATCTTTTGTTCTAATGAGGCGACTCATGGGCAGAGGCCGGTCACCATGATTAGAAGCTTGAAACTTTCAGCCCCAACTCCCATTCTCTGGGAAGGGGAGAGGGCCTATAATTTGAGTTAATGATGGACCCTGTCGATGCAAGGAAGCCTCTGTGAATATCCTGCGAGTACAGGGTTCAAAGAGTGTCCAGATAGGTAAACACCCGAGGTTCTGGGAGAGTGGTACACAGCAAGAGGGCATGGATGCCCCCTGCTCCTCCCCATATACCATGAGCCTCTTCTGTCTGAATGTTCATCTCTATCATTTTATAACAAACCAGTATAACATAACTGTTTCTTGAGTTCTGTGAGCCATTACAGCAAATTAATAAACCCTAGTTGGGGGTCATAGGAACCCCAGTTTAATGCTGGTCAGTCAGAAACAGGTGACAACCTGGAACTTAATGACTGTTATCTAAATTGGGGTTGGGGGAAACAGTGTTGTGGGGGAGACAGGTCTGAGCCCTTAACCTGTGGGATCTGGCTGTTATGTAAATTGGGGTTTGGGGAGACAGTGTTGTGGGTCTGAGCCCTTAACCTGTGGGGTCTGACACTCTGTCCAGGTAGAGTATCAGAATCAGTTAAATTACAGGATACTCAGCTGGTGTCACAGAGAATTTCTTGGTGTGGGAGAGGAAAAAACCCCACACATCTGGTGTCAGAAGTATGAGTGTGGTTGTAGTCTGAGAGTAAGGGACAAACACAGGAGTGTGTTTTCCTTTATAGCTAGTCAGGACTCTCTTGGTTTCAAATACAGAAACTATACTCAGAAACTACCTCAAACCAAAGAGGAAATTTATCAACTCCCATAGTGAAAAACCCAGGAGTAGTCCTTGGTTCAGGCACAGCTTGGATCCAGCACTCACACAAATGTGTTTGAATATCTTGCCCTCTTTCTTCTGGTTTGGCTTTATTCTCTCTCCTCTATGATGGGGAAATCAGACACCAGTCACTCTAGGCTTCCACCATGTCAATCAGCATTTCCAGTGGAAGGAGAGCTTTCTCTTTCCTAATAGCTCAGCAAGCATCCTGGGACTGGCTCTCACTGGAGAACCTCAGGCCCATCTTCAAACCAGTCACTGTGACCATAGAGCTGGAATAACCACATGGATTGACATGGGGAACGGGTAGTCATTCCCACCCAGGAAAAGCTTGATGCTGTTTCTGAAGGAAGGAGGAAGGCTGTTGGCCAGACTGAAACAACAGCCTCCTGCTATGGGCCCCAGTATGTTTCTGGGTACACAGTAGGCACTTAATTAAATTCCATGTCCCCTTCCCACCCCAGGCCACCCCACAATCCCTTCCTCAGTGAAAAAACTCAGCATGCTGAGCACTGACCACACTCCTTTCTTGATGGTCTGTGTCCTTGCTGGGGAGAATCATAGCCCTGGGGTCCTATGCTGCCTGCCTCACATTGCTTGCGGTTCTCAGTCCTTGCCAAGAGGGCCCATTTTCCAGCTACTGATTCTTTATCCTGAACACTACGTTCTGGACTTTGGCTTGTTAACAGAATGTCTCATCTTATCCCCCTGACTGTTTCCCCTTGTGCTGGCACCGGCGGCTGTGTGGCCTCCCTCCCGCTTCCTCAGGTGGCTTCTGTGCAGAGTTTCTGAGACGTGCACAGAACCTCTTTTGGCTCGAGCAGGGTTCTGGGGTGTGACATTTAGGAAGGTGCCAGCTTCAGTTTAACCAACCCACTGTTGCCATTCTAGAAACAGATCTATAATTGAAATGATAAAGAAACACAGAGTAGGAAGAGACTACTAATTAAAACAATTATCCCTGTCATGGTATGGGAGAATCAGTCCCACGACATCTCAGCTTGGGAAAATAGCAGGTCCTTCCAGAGTTTGAACACAGTTTGCTTGGGTGACGATAAGGACATTCTCTCATTAGTTGGAGCCATGCAAACAACCAAGACTGCAAAAAAAAAAAAAAGGGATTTGGGGTTTTTTTCTTTTTTAAAAAGCCTGCCCTTTCCATACTTTTGCTTAATTTTTAGAATAAATCAAGTATCTCCCAAATAGATAAACCCACGCCCAACTACCCCCTCCAACACACACACAAGATTTGGGGATAAGCCTTCAGCATTATGCAATTATAATACAATATTTTTAAGATTTTTTTTTTTATATGGGCCATTTGTAAAGTCTTTATTGAATTTGTTACAGTTTTGCTTCTGCTCTTATATTTTGACTTTTTGGCTGTGAAATCTTAGCTACCTGACCAGGCATGGAACTCAAACCCACACCCACCCCCTCCCTTACATTGGAAGGCAAAGCCTTAACCAATGATGGCCAGAAGTCCCTACAATTTTTGAATTGGAAGGAACCTATTAGCATCAGACCAAGTGATGGCTGGGGAGGGGTCCTTTAACAATACCCCAGTATTCATCAACTTCCCCCAGGCGTATACCCCCAAAAGGGAGGATGAGTTGGTTGGATGGCATCGCTGCCTCAGTGAACATGAACTTGAGTGAACTCCAGAAGATGGTGAGGGACTGGGAGGCCTGACATGCTACAGTCCGTGGGGTCGCAAAGAGTCGGACACAACTTAGCGACTGAACAACAGCAACAACATATCCCCCCAAAAAACTTTGCCCTAACCTGAAACATACACCTTCAAAATGAGCCCCACCTTCCAACCCCATTGCTGCCTGAAGCTCCTCCATACAGTAGTTCTCGAGCCACCAGGGAAGGGGCCTCATGGGTCAGGTCCGCTCGGTTAGGCTGTGGTGTAAGGACTGTCTGCCCTCCAGGAAGCAACTCCCACATGGCTACTGGCTTCCGGTGGGACCTTGAGTCACAACCTTCTCCGAGGCACTTTCTTCCACCTAGAAAGGAGTTCTCAGCTTCAGATCATTTCCATTTTTACTTGAAACAATGCGTAGGGAAACAAAGTGGGAATAGGGAACGCCAGATTGGGGCAGAGGCTCCCAAGCACAGTAGTTATGGGACTGGCCTGGGGGTCAGAGACTTCCCCACAGATCCTGGCTTTGTGGGTCTCATTTGTCCAGTGAGCCCCCAAAATGTGTCTGTCCTGTGCCCTCTCACCATTTTTGCCATGCCTATGAGCCTCATGTATTCATTATTCAGTTCAGTTCAGTTCAGTCGCTCAGTCGTGTCCAACTCTCCGCAACCCCATGAATCACAGCCCGCCAGGCCTCCCTGTCCATCACCAACTCCCGGAGTTCACTCAAAGTCATGTCCATCAAGTCAGTGATGCCATCCAGCCATCTCATTCTCTGTTGTCCCCTTCTCCTCCCGCCCCCAATCCTTCCCAGCATCAGAGACTTTTCCATGAGTCAGCTCATCTCATGAGGTGGCCAAAGTATTGGAGTTTCTTACCTAGTGCTTTATCTTATCTTCAAGTTGGCTCTCTTGCAAAGAGAAAACTTGTGTGACATGACAGGAAAACCAGGATCACTTGCCATGTTGCCAGTAACTAAAAAATGGTGTTCTAGTGGAGGCTTCAAGAGTCTTACCTATTCTCATTCCTTAAAAGGTAGATTAGTAAGGTTTGGATAGATGTTATCCTCTGGACCAAACTGATATTTTCTCCTTGAAAAAAAATCAAAAGAATAGATAGAGGATTGAAAAGGAAATCTTTCTCTCTCTCTTTTTTTCCCCATGAATTCAGTGTTATTAAACCTGAGGATCCCTTTAAAACATGTCTTGAACCACTGGCAGTAAGGGCCCATTGTTGGGGAAATGCTGAGATGTCCTCAAAGTAAGACTGTTTTCTCATCAGGAAATAAGGCAGTAGGACCAGAGGCCTCCAAATGACCCTTCCGTTGCTGGAATAGATGTGACGGTGTCCAGGCAGGTCCGCTGAAAGCTTTCAGATGCCCGTGGTATGGAATCACCAAGCTTCTGGCAAATGTTTAGATTGTTCTGGGGGACTCCCTTGGGTAGATCCCAGCCAGCCTCAGGGCCATGAAGATGCTGTTGACACTGTGAGTCAGGAAACGTTCAGACTCGACCTGCCCTGCTGGACGGCGGCCACAGCACTGACCTCCTCTCTTACCTTTTGTTCCCGTAGGCGGGAGGGAAGCACTATCACCCCACCTGCGCCAGATGTGTGCGCTGCCACCAGATGTTCACCGAGGGGGAGGAGATGTACCTCACAGGTAAGCAAACCTGACCCTCAGGGAGGCGCTCCTCTCTGCTTAGGACTGGAAGGGAGATGGAGCCTCCTTCAGTCCCAGCACTGTCTGTGCTGTCAGCTTGTCCTCAACACTGTGATTAATTCGCCCCTCTCTGGGTGGTTCAGGAAAGTTGCCGGTGTGGCTAATGTGAAGTGACATGTAATCTGCCTTCCGTCCCGGCGCACCTCCCCCGGCTGCTCGGCTGGCCCGCTTCCCTGGCAGTTCTCTCTGAGCACACTCTGCCTCGAGGTGGGAGGTTGAGCTCCTTCGGGCCAAGGGGTCAGAGAACAGGAGGATGACGGGGCTGCAGAGTGTCTGCACCATCACAGCGCCTACCGCCACCTCCCTCTCCCACCCCTCCCTCCACATCTCAGAGCATCACACCCGGCCACTGCCTGGTCGCCCCTCTCAGGAAAGACCAAAAGGAATGCACGGGAACCAAGAGTCACCAAAAAGCTGATCAGAGCTGCTTTTCCTCTGCCACTTCCCAGGGTCCAGCCCTCTAGCCCCAGGATTCCTGCTCCAGTCTCCTAATTAGTCTCCAGGCACTGCTCAGTCCTCCATCCTCTGCCCAGTCCATCATTCTCAGGCATCAGTGTTCTCGGCAGAGCCCTGTTGAGGGCTCTCTGGGAGACCTCTGGGCCCACTAGTTAGATGCAAACACTTCAGCCTAGTATTTAAGACACTCTCAGTGAGGACTCCATCTGCCTTGAACAAACTCAACACTTCAGCTTGCCAGAGCCAACTTGCAACCATTCCTTCATCCATTCAAAAACTCCCAGATGCCTACCAGGTGCAGACTCTGAAGGGGCCACAGTGAGTTCCAACCCTATACCCATGGCTCTGATGTCCACGGGGCAGGTGGGCCGTGGTCAGTAGTCACGCGGAAAACTGTCAACTGTGATGAGCTATACGGAGGAAAGGCGTGTGAACTGTGAGGGCACGTGATGGGGTGGGGAGGGGTGGCTGGGAGGGTCCCTGATGCGGGGCCGGGGTTCCAAGGAGGAGTGAGCGTTCCCTGGGCACAGAGGGGAGGGATGGAGCTAGCCAACCTCAGGGCACAGAGCCTGCTGGCCTCCTGGTTGGCAGTGGAGGTGCGGGAGGCAGGGTAAAGAAGTAGCAAGTGTGGGAGACCGGGAGGCGCCAGTGTGGCCAGGGTGCAGCAGCAGGTGAGAGATGAGGGCAGGACAGGCCGCTGCTGCTGCTGCTAAGTCGCTGCAGTTGTGTCCGACTCTGCGCGACACCACAGACAGCAGCCCACCAGTCTCCCCCGTCCCTGGGATTCTCCAGGCAAGAATACTGGAGTGGGGTGCCATTGCCTTCTCCGCGGGACAGGCTAGGCTGGGCCTTCTGGCAGGGACGGTATTCACCCTCGAATGATCCCATGGTCCTGGTGCCTCCAAGTAGCCACTCTTCACTCGCAGGCCTCCTGGACCACCAGGCCTCTGTGCCTTCCTTTGGAGCTCCTAGCATTATAGCTCAAGTTACAGGCATTGCCCACTTCTAAAGCCCCCCAGGTGTCCCCAGCCCCCACCCAAGCTCGCTAGTCCCCCCCTCCCTGAACCCCCTGAGCCCTCTGTTTGCACCGGGTCCCTCCAGCCTGCACTGAGCCATTGGCCGCCTCCCTGAGAACCTTGCCTCTGACATTGGCTCCTCAGCCCTGGCATTGACCCCCGTGCGCTCACTCGACTGGTGATCGCTTTTGGCTGAATTTCTGTGCTAGCCATCTGCAGATGTTTGAATCGTCATCTTGGGGAGGGCATTTCTTTGGGAAACACCTTCCTCCTGGTTTCCTTGCAAGGCAAATGGAAGGTCAGAAAGGCTATTATGAGGAGCATAGCTTCTTCTCAAGCTTGTCCAAGCCACACATGCCCATACCAGGAGTTGCCTCAAGATGTAATGAATCCCCTTTGCCTCTAGCTGGTTTCTAAACCTCAGCACTGTTGACATATGGGGCCAGATCATTCTTTGGTGTGGAGACTGCCCTGTTTATTTCAGGATGTTCAGTAGCGTCCCTGGCCTCTGCCCACTAAATGCATAATGTACATCTTCTTGTTGTGACAACCAAAAATATCTCAGACATTGCCCCAGGAGGCATAATCAACCTGGGTTGAGAACCACTAGCCCAGAGCTATTCAGCAGAATCTCATACCATCTGCTAGGAAAGCTGAAACATGGTTTCCTGTTTTGGACTGGGCAAGGGGACCGTCTCTAAGATACTTTGACCCTACAACCACTGACTTGTATGTACAGTCATACAGTGTTAGAGGTGAATAGACCCCAGGAGTCACTCTAGACTGTGAAGTAGCAGTCCTCATTGTATAGAAGGGAAAAGTGAGCCCCAGAAAGAAGAAGAGATTTGCATGAGAACTTGCCGGTACAGGGGCAAAGGTGGGGAACCTGGCCTTATGACTTGCACCCCAGAGCTCTCCCCATCTTTCCTCCTGAGACCCAGGCCCTGAATGCTACTCAGGTCCCTGCAGAGACTAGGTTTCCCCTTTCCAGAAGCACTGATCTCTCAGTGCCTGGGTCCCTATGTGGTTCTTACTGCAGTACCCCGTGTTATGTGATGGGAAGCCCATGTGAGTCTCAGCACACTGCATGGTATCTTCATGGGCCCTGAGAATCTAGACTTTATACTTTGTTTGAAAGTTTGCTGCATGGTATTCCCTTCCCCAGAGGATGAGGTGGTTGGATGGTATCACTGACTCAATGGACATGAGTTTGATCAAACTCTAGGAGGTAGTGAAGGACAGGGAAGCCTGGCATGCTGCAGTCTAAGGGGTCGCAAAGAGTTGGACTCAACTTAGCAACTGAACAACAAATTCCTCACACCCTTCTCTGGTGAAGCCCTTTGCTAGTATTGAAACTGTCCTCATGTTCATATCACTGGAATTAAGATCTCTCCCTTCCTGTCTGAATTCCCAATGCTGATATTTGCCCATCTGGTGCTTTGAATCCTGGCTCTGCTGTTTAGTATGTTTTTTACCTCTTTACTCTCTAAACCCTTATTTCCTAGACTGTAAAAGGAGGTCATAACAGTTGCTATAATATAGCGTATAGTAAGATCCATGGCCAACAAAGGTCCGTCTAGTCAAGGCTATGGTTTTTCCCGTGGTCATGTATGGATGTGAGAGTTGGACTGTGAAGAAAGCTGATCGCCGAAGAATTGATGCTTTTGAACTGTGGTGTTGGAGAAGACTCTTGAGAGTCCCTTGTACCGCAAGGAGATCCAACCAGTCCATTCTAAGGGAGATGGATCCTGGGTGTTCATTGGAAGGACTGATGCTAAAGCTGAAACTGCAGTACTTTGGCCACCTCATGCGACGAGTTGACTCACTGGAAAAGACTCTGATGCTGGGAAGGGTTGAGGGCAGGAGGAGAAGGGGACGACGGAGAATGAGATGGCTGGATGGCATCACCGACTCTGTGGACATGAGTTTGGGTGAACTCCGGGAGTTGGTGATGGACAGGGAGGCCTGGTGTGCTGTGATTCATGGGGTCGCGGAGAGTCGGACATGACTGAGCGACTGAACTGAACTGAACTGAAGATCCATGGACTTCCCTGGTGGCCCAATGGTAAAGAATCTGCCTGCCAATGCAGGAGACGTGGGTTCGATCATTGGGTCAGGAAAATCACCTGGAGAAGGAAATGGCAACCCACTCCAGTGTTGTTGCCTGGGAGAAACCATGGACAGAGGAGCCTGGCAGACTACAGTGCATGGGCTCACAAGAGTCGAACATGACTTAAGGACTAAACCACCACAGCCAAGGTCCTTACATGCAGGAAGCTCTTAGTTCCCTCCTGTAGCCGATACCTATTGAGCACCGCCTATGTATCCAGTGCTGTTCTCACAACTGGAGATGTGGCCGTAACCAAGTCCCCTGCCCTCCTGGAGCTTACATCCTCGTGTTCCAGTATCTTCCAAGCCCTGCTTTAGACCAGAACTTCACAGATTGCTGAAAGAGTTAAGTGATGAAGTGAGTAGCTTTGTGATCAGGAGAGAGAATGCACAATTGTCTCCAGGAGGTGGAGATATTCTTGGTGATAAAGAAGGGTTTGTCACCCTCCTCCTTAATTATCCCCTTCCCTACTCCCCTGGCTCCTGGGAGAGTGGGAGTAATTGCAGGGCGTTCAGGGACCCGCCTCGAGGGATGCTGAGTGATCCTGGAATGAGGGGGTCCGGGCCATCCACTGCTGGAGTCCTGCTGACTTGGGCTATGGGCATCTCAGAGGTGGCAGCCACCAGGGGCTTCTGCTTCACTGGGAACTGGGCTTGTGATTGCCTTAGACACCCTCCCCGGGCAGGGTAACAAGACTCAAAATGATCTTTTCCAGAAATGGCAAGAACACTGTCCTCCCAGGCAGCACAGGAGTGGTGGGGACCAGTTCGGAAGACTCCTGGGTCCAGGCATCAGCACTTCTGCTAAGGAGCTGTGACCTTGAGAATAACTTCCTTGTCTGAGGTCTCTTCCTTCACCTGTAAAATGAGGAAGTGGTCACTGTCTTTCATTCAAACATTCACACTGAGGTCATGCTCGTGCCAGGCTCTCTGTTATGTGCTGGGCACCCAGAGATGAACGAGGCAGGGTGCTGGCTTCAGTGGTGGAGTTTGCTATCAGGAGCGGGAGACTGACTTAATCAAACAGAAGTGCAAACATTGGGGGACAAGCTGTGATAAGACTGTGAAGGGGAAGCTTGGAAATAACTGGAGTGTGTTATTAGTCTCCTCATCTAGTCTAGGAGGTCTGGCGAAGCTCTGCTGATGAAGGGAACTTTCAAGCCCACATCTTGATGTTGAGTAGGAGGTGGGAGGGTGCAGACGGGAGGGAAGAGTGTGGAGGCAGAGAGAACAGCAGGTGCAAAGGCCCAAATGGGAGGAAGCTTTATGTGGCGGAGAAACCGAGGCAGGCCCACCTACCCCGTGCGCAGGGAGCAAGTGGGGGCCTCCAGAATATTAAAGGGCAGGGTGAATGTGAGGATGCTAAGTGCCCCATAAAACAGTGTGCTCATGAGAGGGTGGGTTAGGAAGCCTGCAAAGCTTATAAACCCAGTCTTTTCGTCCCCCATGGCAGGACACACTATGTTACTGGCAACCATGTTACTCAGGAGGACATTTGGGTCAGTTTGTTTGTGTTTTAATTACTGTGTGATGGCTTTCTGATGGGCTCTAATTGGGAGAGGTCTGACATCTGTCTAGATAAGAACTTCCGGGGCCCCAGGAGACAAGAGCAAGTTTTCTTTTATTTGTTGCATGTTCTGTTGTGCATTCATCTTTTAAGTTTTTTTGTAAAGATGCCAGATTTCTAATCTGTTTGTTGTCCAAACCCTTCATTTGGGCTTCACCAAGAAATTAGGTCACTGGTTTTGCCCAGCAAATTTTTGCCAAAATGCTGCGGGTTATGGGCAAAACTTATACAAATATCACAAAAGTTGCATACAGTTGCTAAGGTCAGTGGGAGTTTTTCTAAACCCAAAATGTGGCTCGTGAGATAGATTTTGCTCTTGTTCTTGTGCCTGTGCCCCAGAAAAAGGAAAGATGGGCCTTTTTCTCTCCTTCTGTCTGCACTAAATGCTTTCCTTTTCTGAGGACCTGAGACAGAGAATAACACTAGAAACATAGGATTTCAGCTGTATGTTTTTAAATAGGTCTCTGCTATCATTTGTATATTTAATTAAAGCACACCAGTCAGGAAATCACTTAAAAAATCCTAGGACAAATCTTGCTGCTAAGGAAAAATACTGTAACAAATCGTAGGTCCTAACAACAAAAAGAATAAATGCATCAGCTGATATTTGCTGAGCACTTACTGTGCGCCAGCACTTTTCTGAGTTTTAAATGCAGCATCTCATTTTATCCTTCAAACCCTGTGAATTGAAAGCCATTCATATCTTCAATTCAGAGAACAGGAAAGTTTAGAAAAGTTACATCTCTGAGCCAAGGTTAGCTAGCCTGTCTTGCTTTGTTCGAGGCATTTTTTCCCACTTATTATCAGAATTCTTAACCTGTGGTTCATAGTTGGCCTTTGAACTCAATAAACCCCCTGACATTGCTTGCCGGAGTTTGCTTATGGGTGGGTTTCTCTAAGGATAGGGTGTGTGACTTTTATCAAATTTTCAGAACTGTTTATGGCTCAAAGTAAAGTGAAAAAAGCTTTAGTTCTGTTTTAATGCAAATCCCAAACAGAGCCCTGAAAGCTTTGGTAATTACACCATACACTTCTCTTGGAAAACTGACTCTATTTCAGATTACTTTTTTTTTTTCCAGTTTAGATGATATAAGGTCCTGGTACGAGGAGGTGTGTCTTTCTGGCTCAGCTGGAGAAGCCTTTGATATTTAGCTGAGGCCTCATTTCCCTCTGACAAGTACCTCATAAGAGGTGCCCTGAGCTCATAGATTGTTCAAGAGAGGGCCGCCCATCATGATGGATGGTGGAACACCAGTCCTCTGTCATCATCTCCACATCTCATCAAGCCACACTTTAAAAAGCACTAATGAAACATTGGTTGCTATAATTTAGTAGTTTAGCAGTGTTATTTTAAATTGAATCTCTCTACTGACAGCTTAGGTTGTAGGAGTCATGCTTAAAAACTTTAAATCTTATGTTTCCCCAATCCTGCTACATAATTTTAGACTCTTCAAACATAGCCTAACTGTACTAAATTGATATTTCCTCAAGTCTGAGTCTTCGAAGCATATTTCATTTTAAATAGAGTACATTTTAATTCTTGATGAGCTGTAATTTTTTTTAGATGTTTAGGGTTACCAAACATCTTGAATCATATAGAAAATATTATAGCGTGGTAGTTTAAGACTTGTACGTGTATAGTCTGTTTCCGACTTGCTCCTTGCACCGCAAACTCGAGACGACGTGGCCATTTTTTTTGCCAGTTACATGTCACATCAACTTCACCAGCCAATTTGTCCATGTTGGTCAGAATTAGGTCTAGAGTAGCAATTTCCCTGGTTGCTTCCTCTATTTTTCTAGGAAACAAAATTGCCTGCTGGACAAGTCAAGAACTTGTCAGCTACTCGGGTTTTAGCTCAATGAGATGTTTTATTGGTGTGGACTTCTTAGGTGGCAGGAACTCAACTCGAATGACGTCAGGTGAAAGGAGACTGATGAGCTCACAAAACTTGGGAGTGTCCAGGAGCAGCCCAGCTGGGTTGAGGGGCCCACAGGAGGCAGCAGGTGGGTCTTCTCCCTGCTCCTTTTGTGGGTGGTCCCCTGTGCAGATCCAGGCTGACTGCCTCCCTATCAGGGGAAGGAGGGCATGGCCAGGTCCTGGGCACCGTGGGAACAGCGAGGCAGCATTTCCTGCCCGGTTCAGCAAGAAGCCCCAAAGTGATGCCAAGGAGCCTGACTCTGGGCGCGTGTGGACACTGGCAGGGAGACAGCAATAGGTGAGCAGGAAAAACATCTAAGCTCCCCAAACCTCTTCCCCTCTCTAAAAACACTGATAGCCACAGGCCCTATCTCACCAAGCTCTGGTGAGGATTAAATGAGCAAATGCACAGAAAAGCCTTCCCCTCAAACCTGCCACCACCAGCCCACCAGCCCAAGCTCGTGGTAAACACCCAGTCACGTCAAAAGGGCCATTTCCCCGAGCCATGACTAATAAATACTGGCAGCTGTTAATATTATCATCATTATCAATACCTAGCATAGGGCTCAGCGTATGTTCAGTTCAGTTCAGTTCAGTTGCTCAGTCGTGTCCGACTCTTTGCGGCCCAATGGACTGCAGCACACCAGGCTCCCTGTCCATCACCAACTCCCGGAGCTTACTCAAACTCACGTCCATCGAGTCGGTGATGCCATCCAGCCATCCCATTCTCTGTCGTCCCCATCTCCTCCTGCCCCCAATCCCTCCCAGCATCAGAGTCTTTTCCAGTGAGTCAACTCATCGCAAGAGGTGGCCAAAGTATTGGAGTTTTAGCTTTAGCATCAGTCCTTCCAATGAACACCCAGGATCGATCTCCCTTAGAATGGACTGGTTGGATCTCCTTGCAGTCCAAGAGACTCTCAAGAGTCTTCTCCAGCACCACAGTTCAAAAGCATCAATTCTTCGGCAATCAGCTTTCTTCACTGTCCAACTCTAACATCCATACAGCGTATGTTAGTGATCATTATTATTTTTTAATCAGTCACTGTTGTTGTAAAGTATGTAACATAAAGTCTGGCACAGGCAGTCTCAAAATACTACTTATAACAATAAGAATAATAAGACTACTTAGCACCTGACATAGACGAAACACTCAATACATTTGAATTGCAGTGCTAGCTATTATTATTGTTAGTATCCTGTGAATTATTGGGCACCTCCAGCTGCCCGTTCTCTTCTCCTTGTGCTGTCTGCTCTCCTCTGTGGTAACCAGCATCCTGGTGGCCAAGCACTTTCCTCCTTCAAACTTTTTATTAAGCTTCAGGCCTACTTGATCATGTCAAGTCCAGGCAAACTGGTCTTTTCCACTTCTCCCCAGTGCCCTCATCCCTGGGCACCAGCCCAGCCTTCCAGAAGGTGTGCTGGCCGCCAAACCAGGCTTCTGCTCAGTGACTACACCTGCCCAGCCAGCCCTCTGCTTGCTGCATGCCCCTCGCCCAGCCAGGCTCCAGCTCTGGGAGGAGGAGAGTAAACACCACCCACCCCCTGCAGGTCTCCCCATTACTCCCTTCCCCTCACCCTAACTAGATCCTGGCCAACAGGATTTGACAAAAAATAACAGCAGCCACAACTGACACTTATGTGATGCCTGCTCTTGACGGACACTGTTCTCAGTGCTCTACATGTTCAGTTCAGTTCAGTTGCTCAGTCGTGTCTGACTCTTTGAGACCCCATGAATCGCAGCACGCCAGGCCTCCCTGTCCATCACCAGCTCCCGGAACTCACTCAAACTCATGTCCATCGAGTCGGTGATGCCATCCAGCCGTCTCATCCTCAGTCGTCCCCTTGTCCTGTCCCCAATCCCTCCCAGCATCAGAGTCTTTCCCATATATTAACGCATTAATTCATACAGCAGATGTACAAGGCAGGTACTATAACCACCTCTATGTTCTAGATGGGAAAACTGAGGCACGGAGAGGTCACTGACCTGCTCCAGGCAATGAAACTAGTAAGTGTTATAACCAGGATTGAACCTTTGAGGAATATCACATTACATAATGTATAAACTGCCTCATACATGGTGAAGATTTCCCAGTGGCCAAGATTATAATGATGATATTGTTGTTATTGGGCTTCCCTGGTGGCTCAGAGAGTAAAGAGTCCACCTGCAGTGAGGGAGAGCTGGGTTCGACCCTGGATTGGGAAGATCATCTGGAGAAGAGAATGGCAACCCACTCCAGTATTCTTGCCTGGGAAATCCCACAGAGAGGAGCCTGGTGCGCTACAGTGGCAAAGAGTCACAAAGAGTCCAACACGACTGAGGAACTTTAACTCACTCACTCAATCATTATTACTACATGTCAAATTCAACAAAAGGGGTGACTCTCTGTTCTCCTCTTGCTAAGACTAGAACCCTTAGTAACAAGTGAACAGTGTCCTTTGATCTACAGAAGCATCCCCTAGTGGTGGGGGGAGTATTCACATACATAAAATTACCCATTTTCGAGTGAACACCTTAGTAGCTTTTGGTGCATTCACAATGCTGTGCATCCACTGCTTCAATCTAGTCCCAAAACATTGTCATCACCCCAAAAGAAACCCACAGCCATTAAGCAGTTGCTCCCTATTTTCCTTCCTCTGAGCCCCTGGCAGCCACCAGTCTGCTTTCTGTCTTCGGATGACATATTTGGGGTATTTCCTATAGCTGTGGCCTTTTGCATCTGGCTTCTTTCACTTAGCACAATGTTTTCCAGGTTCATCCACATTGCACCATGCATCAGTGTCTCCTTCCTTTTTTCCAGATGAGTAGTATTCGATTTTATGGATATGTCACACTTGTTTATCTGAGTGGGGATTTTAAAGGAGCCTTTCCAAGGTCCTAGCAAGGTTGTTTAACAGAAATAGTGGTTCTACCATAAAGGTGGAACTCAGAAACCCCACTTGTTACGATCCTAACAGTCTGGCTGGGATCAGGGGCTGAAATCTCAAATGCCTGCTTAAATGAGTGAGAAGGGCAGGGAAGCAGACAGCAGGGAGGGTCCCTGGCCTCCTGCAGGGTCTAAGCGCATTCACATGCAAGAATACTTTAAAACACTGTGATTGCCAAACAGAACCTTCAGGTGGGCCAGTTTCAGTCCCTGCAGGGCTTCCGGAAAACTGTGGCACCAGCTCCAGCTTTGGGTTTTATAAATCTCCACTAATGCAAAAAAAAAAAAAAAAAGATTTTGACAAATTGAATTTACAGGTCTGGCAGAGATGTGGGTTGGTTCCCAAACCTTAAATAAGCCAAAATGTTACAGGGGTGAGGTGTGTTGTAACCAGTCAGAGAGGCAAGACTGAATGCTGACTCTGCTAGGGATTCAGAACAGCCTTAATGCTCGGCTGAGGGACAGTTTTAGAGATTTAGATTTCTGACTCTGAGTCAGCTGAATCATAAATAGCTAATCTTTCACTTCCATAACTTTGCAGAATCTGGAATTGTGGGTGATAGAGGATGAGAGAGTGACTTGTGAAATCACTAGTCTAACAGTGTTGAAGTGTTGCAAGTTAGGAGTTCTGTCGGGTCATATCGGTTTATTTACCCCATGACATTCCAGGGGAACAGATTCGAAGTATTAACTGATAGTTAGCCTTGTGGTTCTCCAATTTAGAATAAAATTCACCTAGGGAGCTTGTTAAAACTGCAGATTCCCAGGCCCCTTCTAGAAAATTGACTTCAGGAACTGTTGGTGGCAGGGCGGGAGTGGTCGGGATTCTGCATTTCACCAAACTGCTGGACAGGTGGTCCGCAGGTCCCATTTTAAAGACTCTTGAGAGTCCCTTGGATTGCAAGGAAATCCAACCAGTCCATTCTGAAGGAGATCAGTCCTGGGTGTTCATTGAAAGGATTGATGCTAAAGCTGAAGCTCCAATACTTTGGCCACCTCATGCGAAGAGTTGACTCACTGGAAAAGACTCTGATGCTGGGAGGAATTGGGGGCAGGAGGAGAAGGGGACGACAGAGAATGAGATGGCTGGATGGCATCACCGACTCCATGGACATGAGTTTGAGTGAACTCCAGGAGTTGGTGATGGACAGGGAGGCTTGGCATGCTGTGATTCATGGGGTCACAGAGAGTCGGACATGACTGAGCGACTGAACTGGACTGAATCTACTAAATCTTACAGACACTCAATCTGGAATTGTAGCTGTCATATCAGAGTTTAGACTATACCAGTTGTCCAAATCTCTGAGTCCAGTTCAGAGAATTCACCTGGCCTAAAATAGAGTATCGTGTTTCTTTTGTTTCTTCATTCATTCAGTATTTATTAAGAATCTGTGGTCCCTTCAGGTTTGTCCGTAGATAAAACAAATGTGAATCCTGCTCTTTGCAGAACCTACATTCTGGTCCAGATTGTTGAATGGGGCAAATTAATTTTTTTCTCTGTACAGAGGTGCCTGTTAAGTTGGAAGCAGAATCTCTAAGGGTTTGGAAAGATAATAAACATCTATTAGGGTAACTACCACATGATGTGTCTCCTCAAAAATGTCCCTGCTGAGCAATTATATACCCAATGTGTGCTTGAATACTGCCAGGGACAGGAGGCTCACTCTCTGAGTGAACCCATTCAGTCTTTAAAGGTTAAATTTTCCTTCCCTGAAACTTCTGCCCTTAATACTTTTTTTTTTCAGTTTTTGAAAGTCTTTTAATTCATTTTTATGCAATTTTGAAAGGCTGTTTTCCATTTACAGTTGTTATGAAATATTGTCTCTATTCCCTGTGTTGTACAATACAACCTTGATCCTGTCTTATATCTAGTACCTTGTACCTCCCACTTCCCTGCCCTTAATCCTTGTTCTACTTCATAAGACTCACCGAGCAAGTTAATCTCCCTTCCCCTGGAGAGGCACTGAAATATTCAAAAGTCCTTTCCTCCTTTCTGTTGTGTCTGCTCTTCTCCGTGGAGAAGACCCTGCATTAAGGCCTAATTTTGGGTCCCCTCACCATCCTGGTCACCATTATCCTGTGGGCACGTATCAGTCTGTCTCTCTTTTTTAAAAAAATACAAAGATAGGCTCCAACCAGTCATTCCTTCATCTGGATCAGGTACTATTTTAGGAAGAGAGCTATTGACTGATGACATATGCAGACCATAATCTCACAGAGGCCTTTATGAACAAATCATCTTTTCTTACCTTCATTTATCTAAGTTGGTCACTAACCTCCAACAAATCCCTTCCTTTTATATATACATATATATGCTTGTTTGTTTGGCTGTGCCCAGTCTTGATTGCAGCACGTGATATTTAGTTCCCTGACCAGGGATCAAACCCGGGCCCCCTGCATTGGGAGCACAGAGTCTTCCTAGACCAGCAGGGAAGTCCCCCTTCCCTCTTTAACTTAAATGATATACTGCCAAAACCCAAACTTCTGATTTTTAAAAATTTCAAAAATTTTTTTAATTTTTAAAGATTATAACTATTTAATTACAGTTTATTTCTTCCTTTTCATCCCTCCCTCCCCCTTCACACACACACACCACTTATGAAAATCTGCTTTCCTGTATGCAGAATGCCGAAGCCAGTTTTGACTCGGCCTTATTTCAGAACAGATATGTCTGTGGCCTGGAGAGATCATCTAGTCTGACCTGTTGCCTCTGCGCTTCATTTCCCCCCGTGAGAACCTCCGTCTGACACTTTACCTTCCCTGTGCCTCTCTCACTTAATCTCATGACCTTCTGAGACATCTGTGTCCCCCTCATCCATTTCCTACAGTGACCTGTAACATGTGCTTCCTGCCAGAGCCACTGCAATAAACAACCCCTGGTGGATTCAGAGGCAACTCAGAGAGGACCCGGAAATGCTCTCTAATTATTCCCAAAGCTGGGGTCCCCACCCATCACTTGGTAGTGGACACACCCTAAGATCGCTGGCTCCAGCTGCAGACCCAGAGTCCCCCTACTGGGTTCCGAGAGCCATTGCACTTTGCATTGGGAGGAAATACACTCAAGAAGGCAATGGCAAGCCACTCCAGTACTATTGCCTAGAAAATCCCATGGATGGAGGAGCCTGGTAGGCTGCAGTCCGTGGGGTCGCTAAGGGTTGGACACGACTGAGCGACTTCACTTTCACTTTTCACTTTCACACATTGGAGAAGGAAATGGCAACCCACTCCATTGTTCTTGCCTGGAGAATCCCAGGGATGGGGGAGCCTGGTGGGCTTCCGTCTATGGGGTCACACAGAGTCGGACGCGACTGAAGTGACTTAGCAGCAGCAGCAGCAGAACCAACAAGGGAGCATCAGCAAGCAAATACCTGCAAACATCAGCAAACAAGAATCAGATCCCTATCTCTCAAGTGACAAAACTGGCCCTAGAATTCAAATTTTTGAGATGAAAATAACGTCTCAGACCCTCCAAAGCCCACCTCACTGTTACTCAGATGAAGAAACTGGGACAGAGCAGAGCCCAGACGGGCTGCTTACTTTGGGCCCCTCCTGTCTCCACCTCACTGATCACCCTTACACTACCCGCTGTCATTTACTCAGTATCCAGCCCTAGTGGTTCCAGGCAACAAACTGTAATGGAAAAGATATTCTAAAAACAAAGTGAGACAAACAAATGCCATCTGGGAGCTCAGGAATCTAGCCATTTGCTGGCTCCTTTCCTTTTAGGGTTGATTACAGGAACAGTGGCACCAGAGGGATAACATGTTCCTATTTTTCCTTCTAATCCAGGACACCTGTCCTTTCTTTGGGGAATGTGTGATATTTGGGGCTTCTCAACACGTGACTGGCCACCTGTTGCTCATGCCTTTCCAAATAGGCCTGTCCGGTCGGGGCCTGGCCAACTGGACCCCACACACACACACAAGAAAATATGGGCAGCCGAATATACTAGATTTGAGGAGTCTGAAGTCTCTCAGAATTTAGCAGATCAGGACTGCTCTGAAGCAGAATATGCATCATGACACCTCCTCTCCTTGAACGTGATAGCTCTGGTAGACTGTCCTAAGGTCTCTGAAGAGAGAGAGGAAGGCTGGCGTTCACACAGGCTGTCCCTTTATTTCACCTCCACTGCCATTCGTTCATTCGACAAATATTTATTGGCCACCTGCTATGTGTCACTCGCTGCCAATCATCTACTCATTGCCCCACAAACATGTACGGAGCCTCTGCTGAGAGCAAAACCCCATGCTGGATGCCGTGGGGGACCCAGTAATGAAGTACGCTCAGCTCCCACCCACAAGGATCTCTTAATTTAGTTGGGGTGATAAATCCACAAGCTACTGTGTTTTAAGGCCATATGTGCTGGTAATGATACAAAGAATGATGGATCACAGAGGAGAGCAAAGTCACTCGCAGCTGGCAGGTAAGAAGGTTCACAGGATGTCATATGAGATATGGACCTTGGGAAGGACGGGGTGTGGACAGGCAGAGAGAGTGTGTGGGTGGCTGGAGCGATGTTGCAGCTGAGATCCAGGAAGACCAAGGGGTCCTCCTGGCTGCTGTCGGGCACATGTGCTGACAGGGGAGTAAATGGAGGTGGGCATGGGGAGAAACCCAGGATTCTGGTGGGTGTGAAAGATCTGAAATTTTTATTATTTTCCTGGTCCCTTAGGTTCTGAGGTCTGGCACCCCATCTGCAAGCAGGCAGCCCGGGCAGAGAAGAAGTTAAAGGTGAGCAAAGGTGGTGATGATACCAAACCAGTTACTTCTAGTCCCAGGTTGGAGGCACTGCGCTTTACTGGAGAATCACTCCTTAGTGTGCACACTTCCAAACATGTGCCTGTATCCTTGGATTTCCTTAACAGTGACATCCACCTCATGGAGGTTTTGAAGGGATCGAGACATTGGATGTGAGAGCACTCTGAAAACTGTAAAGCACTGTATGAATGTGAGTTTTTCATGTTTCTGGGGCGAGGCTACACCCTTCTCATTACTCACCAGGATGGTGGCCTCTGTGAGGCACCGATGCCATGGTTTTTCCCCAGCCTAAGGTCATTCATTAATAATAGTGGTTAAAATTGTCACGGAAGTTGACAGTTTGCAAAGCGTCTTCACAGCCACCCTCTGATTTGATTTAATACCGCAGGGCAGATGGGTAAGGAATTGTATCTTTACTTTGCTTGTGAGAAATCCAGGGCCTTAAAGAGGGTGGTGACTGTCCCACAGTCACGCAGCCAGGCAGGAGCACAGCCAGCCTCCCCAGGCACACGCTGGAGCAGCTGAGGTCCTGTGTCCATCTGAGTGGCCGTGTGCTGATCCTAGGACTGCAGGAGGGGTGGGGCACAGCTCCCGAGTCCTTGATGCTGTGGAGGGGAGCCCTGGGGAGTGTGTTGGGGACCCTCGATGATCTCTAAAGTGTCTCTACACCCTGGTCCCCCGGGTGTAACTCGGCTGTTGGGACGCTATTAAAGTTACCTACTGTAATCTCAAATAAAAACGCACGTGTTCAATTTCTGACCAGCTGGTTAAACTATATCCTTTGCCATCTCGTCTGTTTCATTTATGAAAGAGCCGATTTATTGATGCAAATTTTTTGAGCTGTGAGTTTTTTACCCTATTCTTCCAAGGCCTCTCCTTTTTAAGGTGTAAGAAGACCTATTTGTCCTTTCCTTCCACAATTTCCTTCTCTTTGTTGGCGTTTCTCAAATTTCAGTTACCTGTCTACAAACCTGATGCTTTTTGCTATATCTGTGTACCACTTATATCATCATGTACTTCTTTTTTTCTTGAAATCACTTACTCCTTTTCAGTTAATCAAACTTATTTTAAAATAAGACTTTGTATCACCCAGTGGAAAATCAGTATTGCTTTCTATAAATAGAAGGTAACCCTAAAATAAATTCATTGAAAATGAAATATTTTGGAAGACTAACTCTAGAAATTTTAGCTAATCATGTTGCCGGTACTTTCTTTTTTCTTAAAAAAAAAAAAAAAAGGTGGGGGAGAGAGTCGGGGAACAGAATTAGCAATTGTTATTGAAATGTATTAGGACCAAATTAAGATTTCTTCCTTAATCTAACCAGGAGGATTGAAATAGAATTTTACATTTTATTCTCTCACTCTATGACTCAGTATTATCAAAATTTTTCCTAAATTCATATCCCCACAGACACAGTAGTCCATGATCTACAGTTTGGGAAGCAGTGCCGTGTAGTCCAACTTAGAATGCTTTAGGGGCTTCCCTAGTGGCTTTCACTTGTAGGATGAGAGATCCTGATCGGAATGTAGCTAACAGTCCTTAAGACAAGCCCCTCATTTCACAGATCAGGAATTCAAGATGCCTAAAATCACATAGTTTACCAGTGATCCTTGATTTCCAATTTGTTTACTATTTAACCGCTCTTGCTACCACTCTCTTAAACACATCAAAGATGAACACAGTGCTGTTCTGTTAAGGGAGCCATCAATCCATCATTGCCATTGTTCAGAGAAAGATATTTTAAGTTTCTCACTTAGGTTGATGTCATTTTCCAATGGGTACACTATAAAAAGAATCAGCATATTGTGCAAATTACACGGCATTTAACCTACCTTTCCATTTTGTATAAACAAACTGCTAAAGAATGAGGCTAGCCAGTTTTATCTATTTAAAGTAAATACATTATTGACTGGGATAAGCCAAAATGACAAGTTTTTATGAGTAGATTATTCTTGCCTGGAGAATTCCATGGACAGAGGAGCCTGGTGGGCTCCAGTCCATGGGATCACAAAGAGTCGACACAACTGAGCGACTCTCACTACTATCTAATAGGTCAGTTAAAAATACTTGAAAAACAAATTCTGTCCAATCACGTAAGGTCCTGTGCATTTCCACTTTCATTCACAGTCAGACATTGATTTAAAAGGCAGAATATAAAGAGGTAGTACAGAAAGAGCCAGAGAGTGCTTTTAGCAGTGTTACTAATGTGTCCCAAAGAACTCCACCCGCATCTCCCCCGCCCCACCAAGCGGCAGGTGCAGCCCCTCACCCTCTTCTTCCTCTCTCCCACAGCATCGGAGGACATCTGAAACTTCCATCTCACCCCCTGGATCTAGCATCGGGTCACCCAACCGAGTCATCTGCGTATGTATCACTTTGCAGCCACTAACCCTTTTCTTCCCCGGGGCCTGGTAACTAGAGAGTTTTTGCATGCGTGCTCAATCACTATGTCATGTCCAACTCTTTGCGACCCCATGGACCGTAGCCTGCCAGGCTCCTTTGTCCATGAAATTCTTTAGTCAAGAATACTGGAGTGGGTTGCCATGCCCTCCTCCAGGGGATCTTCCTGACCCAAGAATTGAACCCATGTCTCCTGCATTGCAGGCAGATTCTTTACTGCTGAGTCGCTGGGGAAGCCCCAAAGAGTCTCTAAAGACAGGCAGAGTTGGCAGTCAGGTTTCCATCCATCTGGTATCTCGTGTGTGCCTGTCCTGTGCCAGGCTCTGTGCTAGGTCCTGAGGATGCAGCAGGGTGCAGAGACAACACGGGCCCTGCCCTTGTGGAGCCTGCAGCCTCGTAATAGTTATAAGGATCATGTTCAGTTCGCAAGGAGCTCTGAAACCAGTGTGATGTGCCTCTTCCCCAGGACGCACTGAGACCAAGGCAAGAAGAAAACTTGGATCACAGTGGTATTCAGAGTAGGTCTTGGCTGGGATGTTGATGTGGAGATGATGGTGTGTGGTAAAGAGGCAGACAGGAGAAGAAGCCATAGAAATGTGGAAACATGGCTGTAAAGGATCTGCAAACATAAAGAGCTTTCTGATCATGTGAGGAGTCCAGGGGTGGAGTAAACTACATGCCTGAGTCTGAGTTCCCAGCCCCAGAGGCTTCAAACACAGAGACGCCCCTCATTTGCAGGGATGTGGCAGAAAGGACAAGAGTTGAGTTAGATGACCTCACAGGCCCCTTGGGTGTGAAATGTATTCATTCATTCATTAAGCAGATAGGTACTCAGTGTCCCCTCTGGCCTAAGTGCTGGGCTCTGGTGAACTGCATTCACCTGCTGCCTGTCGTAACATTGACCCCATAATCCCACAGATAATCAGATGGCATTCTAATAAGTGCCCATAAGAAAACGTGCAGGGTGCTCTGCTGATGCTGCAGATGAACAGAGGGACCCGACGGCCTAGGATCATTTGGGAGAAGACTCCTGAGGAAGAAACAGTTAGCTCAGGCCTGAGAGGCAAATGCAAGTGAGGTCACAGAGGTGGGGGCGCCGAGCCAGCGCGGACTGCAGTCAGTAGCCCTGGGGCCCAACGGTCAGCAGACCCCGGAGTCCAGAGCCTGCAGCCTTCCTCAGGTCAAAGGGCCATGAAGACCAGAAATGAGGGAAGTGGTCTAGAGCAGGAAACCCGCTCCTCATAAGGAGCTCTAGAGACAGCCAGCAGTCCTGGGTAGGCCATGCCCACCATTGCTTCATCGTCATTTCACTCCAGACCCGCATTGTTTCCTCCTTGATCCCTGGATAACGTCCATTGACGAGACTGTTTCCTCTCCTTTCATCCTCTTTTCAAATGAGAAAGAGACGTGAGTTACCACTGACTGCAACTTCAATATGGGTCAATACAGCCATGTGGCTCCCACAAAAGACAAGCGACTGTGATCACAGGCTGTCCTTGTTGGAGATTCCGGTCCAGAGCGAGAGAGCGAACAGTCCCCCTTGTGCTGTGAATGGGGTCGGACCAAAGTAGGATTAATGAGCTTAGTTTCAGGGCTTACAGGGTGAGAAGGTCACTGACAAAAATGAGCATGTCTCTGGAAGAGCATTGCCAGGATATGGGAGCTCAGACACACACAGGGACACAGAATGCCACTGGCCCCTGGCCATCCCCCACCTGGGGAGCCCCTGAACTTTGCGATGTAAGTTAGGCCCTGATGACGTTCACCCTGGAGTTCTGGAGTTCATCGATTTGCCCCTTGGAGAAGCAGCCCCACTCCAGATGAACAGCAGGAGCTGGGGGCACCTGCCACGGTGTCCTCCAAATGGGGGCTTATCCATGGAGACCAGTCACCCCTGGCAGCCCAGCACGGGCCTGTGTGTCTCCCCTCCTGTATTCCCCTGCTCTCACCTCCAGCTGCTCTGGGAAGTGACTGCCCTTGTCATGTGAGCCTTGTTTTAAGTCAGACCATTGCAAGCATAGTTTCCAAATTCAAGGAAGAATCCATTCAGCCACTTCTGGGGCATTTCGTAATAGGCAGAAAGATCACGTATTGGCTTCATGTTCATAAATATGGAGGTTTGATATTAGAATGATCCATGAACCTGGAGGGGCAGGTTCTTTCAAACTTTTCTCCACTCCCCACTGACTGTTAGAATCATCCCCAGCCCAATGTGTTCTCTTCCTTCCTTCCTTCCTGCTAATTATGTTAGGATGCCTCTGATATTGACAAGTCTGTCAGATGCCAAGAGCTCTCCAGGTCGAGATCTAGCATCCCAGGACAAAAGGCAGCAGTTAATTCAGCAGATGGAGTCTCCTGATAAGGTTTTCTTACCCACACACCCCCAGATTGATTCAGACGTGGGCATCTTACCTGGGCAGGGTCTAGCAGAAATGAGATGGCATGGTTCAAGGGGTGTAAGTGTAAAGGAAGCATGTACAGAAGCATGTGTAGGGCCAGGGCACCCATGAGACCTACTGTGGCAGAAGGGTGTCGCCACCCCAGGCCTAAAGAGAAGGACTGGCCAGGCTGGAGCTGTGGCAAAGCAGCCAGGACAGGAGTCAAGTCCACTAAGGGCGGGCAGGGCCATGCAAGGGAGGTACATCCACAGCGCCTCTCTCTACTCAGTGTCAACCTGCAGGCGACCCTGTTGACCAAACCCAGCTGACAGCCAGAGAGCCTGTAACAGTCCGTGGGACCTCAGTGCTCAGAGCAGGGCCAGGAGGAGTGGGCTGTGGATCTCAGTTGAGCAGACAATGAACAGCACAGTGCCCAGACAGCAGCAGGATAGGGTGGGGATGGAGGAGTGGAAGGGGCTTGGGAAGTGTTTAAAATATCAACAGTCCTAAGGTCTTTATGAAAGTTGCTGTCTCTATGGCAGTCTTGGCTCTTGAGACTTCCCTGGCCCCCCAGGTACTGGGAGAATATTATAGAATAATACAATCTTCCTGGATTCTCTCTCAGTCTACCTCACCTCAGGACCTTGTAAGCCACAGTGATTTTGGGAGACAGATTCTGATTGACCACAGTAGAAACCGGGTGACCAGAAACAGGGAATGGCTGGAGGACACAGACACAGAAAGGACATGGCTTCAGGCACCATGAGACGGTGCCGTCCCCAGCAGGGGAAGCTATCCCTCAATCCTTGTGCTTCCAGAGGGCTGAACTCAGGCAAAGCCGGGTGGTCGATAGAGGCTCGCTTCAGTTCAGTGCGAGGAGCAGCTCTCTGAGTGCAGCAACCTCACCATCCCGGGAAGCCAGGAGAGGCCAATGGAGGGGGCAAGCTCCCAGGCTAGCCTGCCTGGGCTTGAATTCTAGTACTGCTACTTATTAGCTATGTGACCTTGGGCGAGTTCATTGATTTCTCTGTGCCTGTTGCCTTATGCAAAAATGAGGATAATATTAGTATATACTATTAGAACTGGGAGTTCTATTAACTCAGTTAATCCATAGAAGGGACTTAGGATGCCACCTGGCTTATTATCAGTGGTCATTACATGTTTGCTGGTGTTTTACTGTCATGATTAATTCTGTCTTTACATCTTCAGCATCTTCTTCAAGGATGCCCTCACTGTGTGGGCTTGGAAGGCTGGATTCAGCCCTACTGGCTAAGTGGTACAAGTTAAAGGATCTTTGGGGCTATAATTTCCTCATCTGGAAAATAGGAATAATATTTTATTTAATTTTTATGTTATATTGGAGAATAGTTGATTTACAATATTGTGTGAGTTTCAGGTGTACAGCAGAGTTACTCAGCTATACGTGTACACATATCCATTCTTGTTCAGGTTCTTTTCCCATTATAGAATATTGAGTAGAGTTCTCTGTGCTATACAGTAGGTCCCTATGGACTATTCATTCCATGCACACTAGTGAGGATTTGTCAGCTTGCAGTCTGTCCCTCCCCTCTACCTTGACAACCATAAGTCTGCGAGTCTGTTGTGTTCATTTGTGTCATTTTTTAAGATTCCACTTATAAGTGATATCATATGGTATTTGTCTTTCTCTGACTTATTTCACTTAGTATGACAATCTCTAGGTTCATTCATGTTGCTGCAAATGGTATTATTTCATTCTTCCTTATGGCTAAGATTCCATTGTGTGTGTGTCCATTCCTCTGTTGATAGACATTTAGGTTGTTTCCATGTCTTGACAATTGCAAATAGTGATGCAGTGAACATTGGGCTGCACAGATCTTTCTGAAGTATGGCTTTCTGTGGGTATATGCTCAGGAATGAGATTGCTGGACCATATGGTAACTCTATTTCTAGTTTTCTAAGGAACCTCTATCCTATTCTCTGTAGTGGTTATACCAATTTATATTCCCACCAACGATGTAGGAAGGTTCCCTTTTCTCCACACTCTCTCCAGAAATTACTACCTAAACTTTTTGATGATGGCTACTTGACTGGTGTGCGGTGATATCTCATTGTAGTTTTGATTTGCATTTTTCATAATTAGCGATGTTGAGCACCTTCTCATGTGCCTCTTGGCCATCTGTATGTCTTCTTCGGAGAAGTGTCTATTTAGATATTCTGCCTATTTTTTGATTGAATTGTTTGTCTTGTTTTCTTTGATATTCAGCTACATGAGCTGCTCGTGTATTTTGGAGATTAATCCTTTATTGGTCACTTCATTTGCAAATATTTTCTCCCATTCTGTGGGTTATCTTTTTGTTTTGTTTGATTTCCCTTTGCTGTGCAAAAATTTTTAAGTTTAATTAGATTCCATTTGTTAATTTTTGCTCTTATTTTCATTACTCTATGAGGTAGATCCAAAAAGGTATCGCTATGATTTAAGATCATGGCATCTGGTCCCATCACTTCATGGGAAATAGATGGAAAAACAGTGGAAACAGTGTCAGACTTTATTTTTTGGGGCTCTAAAATCACTGCAGATGCTGATTGCAGCCAGGAAATTAAAAGACGCTTACTCCTTGGAAGGAAAGTTATGACCAACCTTGATAGTATATTAAAAAGCAGAGACATTACTTTGCCAACCAAGGTCCGTCTAGTCAAGGCAGTGGTTTTTCCTGTGGTCATGTATGGATGTGAGAGTTGGACTGTGAAGAAAGCTGATCACCGAAGAATCGATGCTTTTGAACTGTGGTGCTGGAGAAGACTCTTGAGAGTCCCTTATACTGCAAGGAGATCCAACCAGTCCATTCTAAAGGAGATCAATCCTGGATGTTCATTGGAGGGACTGATGCTAAAGCTGAAACTGCAATACTTTGGCCACCTCATGCGACGAGTTGACTGACTGGAAAAGACTCTGATGCTGGGAAAGGTTGGGGGCGGGAGGAGAAGGGGACGACAGAGAATGAGATGGCTGGATGGCATCACCGACTCTGTGCACATGAGTTTGAGTGAACTCCGGGAGTTGGTGATGGACAGGGAGGCCTGGCGTGCTGTGATTCATGGGGTCGCGGAGAGTCGGACACGACTGAGCGACTGAACTGAACTGAACTGATGTCAAAGAATATTTTGCCTGTTTTCCTCTAAGAGTTTTATATTATCTGGTCTCAAATTTAGGTTTTTAGTCCATTTTGAGTTTATGTATGATGTTGGGCTTCCCTGGTGCTCAGTGATAAAGAATCCACCTGCCATTGCAGGAGGCAGTTTTGATCCCTGAATTAGAAGAACCCCCTTGAGAAGGAAATGGCAACTCATGGGATTTCCTTGCCTAGGAAATCCCATGGACAGAGGAGCCCGGTGGGCTACACTCATTGGGGTCACAAAGAGTTGGACTTAGTGACTAAATAGCAACAACAATATATGATGTTAGAGAATGTTCTAATTTCATTCTTTTACATGTAGATGGTCCAGTTTTCGCAACACCACTCACTGAAGAGACTTTCTCCATAGTATATTCTTGCCTCCTTTGTGGTAGCTTAATTGACCATTGGTGCATGGGTTTATTTCTGGCATTTCTGTCCTATTCCATTGATATATTTCTGTTTCTGTGCCAGTACCAAACTGTTTTGATTGCTGTAGCTTTGTAGTATAGTGTGAAGTCAGAGAGCCTGTGCCAGTACCAAACTGTTTTGATTGCTGTAGCTTTATAGTATAGTGTGAAGTCAGAGAGCCTGATTCCTCCAGCTTTGTTTTTCTTTCTCAGGATTGTTTTGGTTATTCAGGGTCTTTTATGTTTCCATACAAGTTTAAACATTTTTTGTTCTAAAAAGTAGGAACAATGTTGACCGTTCTTTCATAGAAGTGACCTAACATTTAGAGAAGGTCATTCCTGTACAGCACAGGGCAGCACACACATGTGCTCAGTCACCGTCAGCCTGGACGGAATGAATGACCTGTCTTATTTTCACATTTTCTGAGTCTTCCATCTTAACTGAAGAGGCTCATTCCCTCTGTGCCTGGCTTTTATTTCCACTCTCCTTTCCCGCTTATCTTTCTGCTTCTTTCCTGTCCATTTCCCTCTTCCTCAGGCTAAAGTGGATAATGAGATCCTTAATTACAAAGACCTGGCAGCTCTCCCCAAGGTTAAGTCAATCTACGAGGTACAACGCCCTGACCTCATTTCCTACGAGCCTCATTCCAGATACACGTCCGACGAGATGCTGGAGAGGTGTGGCTATGGAGAGGTACGGGGTCTCGCCCTCTCTCTGGGGCCGTTGGAGGAGAGGGAAGCCCACGGAGTCCCCAGGCCCCTCAATCACAGAGACTGAGGCCTCCATAGTGGTGGCCCCAAGGCTCTTTTAAACTGGTTTTTATAGTCAACACTTAAAAATCAATCCATTTCATCCAAAATCTGGCTTTTCTTGAAAACTCAGAACTGGCAGCACTACCCCAGTATTTCCACCACCTGGAGACGGGGAGCAGCACCCTCTGTAGGCGGGACACCGGCTCCCCAGTTGTCTCCAATCCCCACTGCACCCTGAGAACCCCAACATTAAAGCCAGGAGCCTGTGACCACTTATTGCTTGAGCTGTTTTTCCTCTTACAGTGGAGAGGTTTTATACACAGCCTCCAGCTCTCATCACCAGCCAGGCTCAGAGGCCAGTTAAGTTTATAAACCCTGGTTAGGTAGGTTCTCTGGGTGTTGCCCCTGGCCTGTGCTCAGGGCAAGAGACACTCTTATTAAAAGGCAGCATCAGAAGGGTTTTGAAATAACTAAATGGCTGCTGGACAAGAGAAACATTCTCTGGGGCAGGCAGTGGTGCTACTACCAGAGGTCCTGGCAGCAGACGTCCCAGGAGGTATCTAAACCCATCCCAGGCCCCTGCACTGAGATCATCTGGCGCTTTAGAAGGGGCCCTGACCTTGTCCCCACTTCGCTGCTGACCCCTTCCTCTCTTAAGGAGGATGAGGTTTCATTTGGTTTAAGAGCCCAGTGCTGAGATTCTCTGAGTTCTGGCCTCTGAAATGGACCAGTAAAAGGAAACCAAGCATTTGGTAGAGGCTGAGTCTCCTGAAGCCAGAGATGGCAAACAGGGGGCCACAGGCCAGCACCAGATTTGTTTTGTTTCACTCACAGAGTGTCTTTTAAAAATGTAAATTAGTTATCAACATTTAGACATTAGGAGATTTCACATAGGTGTCTACTCTTCTGTCTTGTCTTGGAAATAAGAACCTGTGATAGCGTGGGACTGGCCAGGGTGCCCTGGAGCTGAGCACCATCCCCTCTGCGGGCAGTGCTTCCATCCCCGACTTCCTGCTCCCCTGCCCACCAGCCCAACTCCTGCCTTGATGGCACCAGCCTGGCTCTTGCTTGGCCCTGCATTTGGGACCCCTGCCCTGGGCCCTGTCCTCTGAACCACAGAGGGAGCATGAACTGATAGACAGGGAAGGGCCGTGGACTGGCTCTGAGCTTGCAGTGGGGAAGCTGGGGTCCCGGTGAAGACCCTACCGATCCTTTCCTGAGGGGCCCCGAGCCCCCTCGTCCCTTCTCGGGGACATGATCTCAAGGTTCCCTCCCACCCATGAGCACTAGGGACATCCTGGCAGGTGCAGTGTTACCCGGGGTCGGGGGCTGCGGGGCAGCTGCAGGCCTCTCTCTGCTCTGTGTAACCACTCCCTGTCCCTCCTCTCACCCTCCGCTCTCCTCTCGCTCCTTCCACGGCTGCCTTCAAACTTCGCCTCCAAGTCGCTGGGAACCTTATCTCCCTACTCCCAGGTAATTAAGCTGGTTCCAGGAGACCTTTTCTGGAATCGTGTCCTTTTATGCTGACCAAACAGACTCCTGATTTAGCTCTTGCACAGCCTCCAAAGTGCTCCCACAACCTGAGCAGAGATGGGGAGAGCTAAGAGCATGACCCGGAGGGAGTGGCAGTGACCTAAAGGGCAGAGACGGTGGGGAGAGCCTTCCTTCCAGGGATGGCCTCCCTGACGCTTCTGTGATCCTCAGTCAGGATCCCTGGGGCTTCACCTACGGGTTGCATTCAAGAGTGTGTGGGAGCGGGCGAAGGCCCTGAGAAGCCACTGCAGTCTCTCGGGCTGCACGTCACCCAGGGAGGGGGCGTCTGTATTCAGGAGGGCAGCCCTATGCTTCAGCCCCCGGGGATCCCAGAGTCACGTCACTCCCCCTGCTGCCTGCCGGACCCTTGGCTCCAGGCCCCCTCATGCAGGTCTTGCTTATGGCCCTGCTTCCTCCCCTTCAGGACATCTATGAGAACCTGGACCTCCGGCAGAGACGGGCCTCCAGCCCAGGATACATCGACTCCCCCACCTACAGCCGGCAGGGCATGTCCCCCACCTTCTCCCGCTCACCTCATCACTACTACCGCTCCGGTAAGGAAGGGGGAAGCCCCCACAGGGACAGGAAGAGCCAAGGGACAGCATCATGGTTTACATCCCCAGCTGTGGAACCCCCAGCATGGGGTTCCCTGGGACATCTCCATCACAGCATGGTTCCCGGGAGGCCTGTGGCACCCAGGCCTCGCCAAGTCCCTGCCGATGCCCCTGGCAGGGGAAGAGAAGGGGTACGTGGCACTGAGATGCCACAGGAGGTGGGTGGTGCGCTGCTGGGGTTGGGGGCGGGGGAAGTGGCAGACCGCCCAGCCGCCCTGGCTGAGAGAAGATGCATGCATCTCCGTCGTTTGACCTGTCCCATCCAGAGGGTAGGACCAGAGGACCAGAGTGGCCTGGCTCAAACATGGGCCACTCAGTGGCTAGGGATGAAGTGGGCAGAGCGCTTAAGGGAGTGGCCCAGGTGGGGCGCTAAGAGGGGCAGAGACGCTCAGTGCTGTTGGTTCTTGCAACCCACAAAATCTGACCTGGGGGTGAAGCAGGACAACGGGGCCAAGCCTGTTTCTGCAGACGCGTGCATGAGAGCACAGCACCCCCGCCATCCTGCTGCCACCCCTTCACTGCTGCCGTCACCGCTGCCGCTGCGTTAATGCCTGTTTTCTCTGTGCCTCTGTTCTCTCTGGGGACCACTGCCTGCGTGCTCCAGGGCCCGAGAGTGGCCGGAGCTCTCCATACCATAGCCAGTTAGATGTGAGGTCCTCCACTCCAACCTCTTACCAGGCTCCCAAGCACTTTCACATCCCAGGTAGGCTGCCAGCCTGGAATTCCCGGCACGGGTGCATGCTCTGTGGGGTCACTGGCACCAAGGAGAAATGGGTGCTGGGGACCCTCCCTAACCAGCCACCTGCACCAGCCCACCTCCAGCTCCAACACGCCCACTAACCTTAGCCCAGCCACAAGACAGAACCAGCCTTGATCAGGACCACCAGGAAGCAGTCCAGGGAAGTGCCTAGAAGGTCTGAGGGCTGTGATGGGACATGGCAGTAACCGTGCTAAAGGTCATGCGCTTTTGCATCAAAACTCTTGGGACTGAATCCTTGATTCTGCTGCTTATAAGCTCATGACCTCAGGACTGGGACTTAGCTTCCTGGAGCCTGAGTTGTTCCTTCCGGACAGCCAGCCCTGTTCTGGATCCTGAAGGTGCAGCTGTGTTCAAACCAGCCCACTTCCTGCCATCAGGGTGTTTTAAGTTCTAATGTGGGAAGAGAGCAAATAAATAAGTAAACAATAAGTAAAAGTATAATTTCAGGAGATGGGTGCTAAACGTAATAAAAACAGGGCGCTGTGGTAAAGTGACAGGGTGAAGGAGGCTGGGCTAGGTGAAGCAGTCAGGAAGGGCTTCTTGGAGGAGGTGACACTGAAGCCAAAAGATATTCCAGGGTTAAACT
This sequence comes from Moschus berezovskii, assembly GCF_049115385.1. NCBI lineage: Eukaryota > Metazoa > Chordata > Mammalia > Artiodactyla > Moschidae > Moschus > Moschus berezovskii. Next base: position 50,940,627 of record NC_142467.1, on the reverse strand, counting down.
TCTGGGTGGAGGAAACAGCCAGTCCAAAGGCCCTAAAACACTGCCTGCAGCAGGCCAGAGTGGCTGGAGGTGGTGAGCATGAGGGAAGGTGATAGGAAGGTAGAGAAAGGCAGAGGGTGGGGGCCCTTGGAAAAGGTCTTACCCTAAGTTCAGCAGAGCCAGGCCTAGGCCCCAGTCTCGCAACTCTGAGCCCAGGTTTACACTGCCCACTCACTTTTTCCCATAAGTTGGTCATGCCGTTTCTTCTACACCATTCTCAGTTGCCCCAGAAAGTTCTCATCTGGTCTATTTATGTGGAGGGTGGGGGTGGCAAGAGTGCAGAACTGTGGCTGAAAGGTTCTGGGGACGTCCATGTGGAATGAGGCATGGCCGCCAGGTGGAGGTGGGGGCACCTTCCGCATGGAGTCTTGCTGAGCACAAGCCTGCCTTTACCTGCATGCCCACCATTCCAGCCCAAGCCCCTGCCTCAGCCCCATTTGAATCCATGTACCCCGTCTCCCCTCATCTTTCCTGGAGCCGGATGGGATAAGGTTGGAGGCTCACCTTTGGAAGAGGAAGTCCACGGGGAGAGGGTGAGGGAAGCCTCGGGAGAAGCTGCTAAGCACCTCTCTTCTGGGACCGACTGACCAACTGCTGTCTCCTGTTCTCCTGTCTTTCTCTCTCCTTTTCACTGTCCCTCCCTGGTCTGGCTGGCAGCTGGAGAAAGTAACATCTACCGGAAACCCCCGATCTACAAGCGGCATGGTATGGTCAGGGGTGGAGAGGGCTCAGCCAGGCAAGGGGAGGGGCAGTTAATAACCTGCGCAGATGGCTCTGCAGAGCCACCGAGAGGGACGCTGACAAGGATGCAACTCAGTCCTTGTCGGCTGCTCACTCACGGTGGCCTTGGGTGGGGTTTGGTGTCATTTCAAAAGGCAAGGGAGGCCTGTATCCCCTCTGTCCTTTCCTACCATCTCACCTCCCCCCACGCCCCACCTTCCCCTGCTGGCTGGTGTCCTAAGGCCCATGGTCAGAGTAACCCTTGTCAAATGCAGGTGGCCCTGGGAGGCTGATGCTCCCAGGCATTTGTCCTCAAACTTGGAGGTCCGTTAGAATCCCGTGGGATGCATACAGGTTCCTGGGCCCCACCCTGGACTTAATCCAAGTTGTGTATTTGTAACAGTTTCTCCAGGTGATTCTAATGTCCAGCCCAGCTTGGGAACCACTGCTCTAAGGTGTTCTCTGTCACCATGTCCTGGGAGTACATCCATACCCGGAGGCCTGGAGACGGGGTGTGGATGAGAAAGGGGCTGAGGGTGCCTTCATTTGCTCATCCACTTAGTGTTTCTTACAGAATGGCCTGTGGACCACCTGCACCCGAAATTTATGTACCAATCAGATACCCTGACCCCTCCCCTGCCCTAGACTTCCTTAATTAGAAATACTAAGCGTGTAGCCTACACGCTCTGCACTGTAACCCGCTTCATTCATGACTCCGACCCGTGCTCAGAGTGGGATCCTACCTGTGCTCAGAGTGGGAACCGCTGTTGAGACATGTTCGTTCTGATCCAGTTCCAGTCTCGCATGCTGTGTGGGCTGAGCAAGGCCCTCCCCCTCAGGTGTTCAGACCCCCAACTATGAAATGAGAGTCTTGACCTCGGTGCTTTTCCAGCTCTAACGCCCATGTCCCAGACCCTGGCCTGGATGTGGCTTCCCTCCCCTGGGCTGGAGCCCAGTGAAAAGGGACAGTGTGTCCAGGACACTCTTCCTAGGACGTCAGCCTCCCTGAAGCTCTCTCTCCGGGTCCTTTGCAGGTGATCTGTCGACAGCAACCAAGAGCAAAACAAGTGAAGACATCAGCCAGGCCTCTAAGTACAGTCCGGCCTACTCGCCAGACCCCTACTACGCGACGGAGTCTGAGTACTGGACCTACCACGGGTCCCCCAAAGGTACCACCCCCTCCACAAGGGAGCCAGGACCAGAGCCCTGTCACCTACGCCAGGGACACAGAGGGCTAGGACAGACAGTCGCCTTCCTTCACACAATAATGCATTTACTCGGCAAACATACTGAGGGCAGTCATGGGCCTTCAGGAGACACTGGAAAGAAAACTAGAGCAGGTCCTTGCCCTGTAGACAAGACACAGGTCCCAATTAGAGAGGGTGGTGAGGTACAGCAGGTAGAGGGCTGATGGCAGGGGTGTGCCATGCAGCCTGGAAGATGACAGAAGCTTCTTACATGCAGAGCCTCGGCTGCCACAGGAAGGGTGAGGAGCAGGTAAGCCTACAGGGTTAGAGACACGTCTGCAAAGATGCAAGATCAGAGGATGGGCTCTACTGGAGCAAAGAAAAGGCTGTCAGCTTAACCTTGAGCTCAGAGAGGGAAGGGCAGGGGTTGGGGTGAGAGGCCAGATACCACAGGGCCTTGAAGATTTTTATCTTTATCCAAAATAGTAGGAAGTTGTTAAAAAGTGGTAGCATGATCAGATTTATGTTTCTAAGAGAACACTTTGGCAGTAAGTGGGAAATGGTTTGGAGAATGGGAAAGAGAGGACTGTGGGCAATGGAAGGCTCTCAGAGGCAACTGGTGGGGTGTCTTGACGGTCCTCAAGGTGCCAGCCTGCCAGACGGTGTTTCTTTCAAGTATGGGGAGGAGCTGTCATTAATGCCACTTTGCTTCAGCATGTACCTTTAGTAATGAATGTCCATTTTGAGCAAAGTTTCATGGGAGCTCAGAGGTGACCATGCCCCACCCTCAAAGAATTCTCCATTTGGAAAAGGGTTACGACACAAGCACAAATATAGCGCAGAGTAGGGGAGTGGGCAGTGTCCACAGGAGATAGTGTTCAGTGGTAATCTTAGATGAGACTATTTCAATCACAAAAAAAGGAGAAACAATATTAAAAAAAAATCTCCAAATGGCTTGAGGCGAAACAAGGATTTCCTGGGTCAGGTGACTGGAAGTTTCTGGGGTACAGCTGGATCTAGAGGTGGGAGGGAACCACCTGGACCTGAGCAGTCCTCAGGGCTGGGTGGCTCCAGCCTCAGGCTGACTGTCCTCGTCACAGCAGGATGAGCTCTGGTGGGTCCAGGCTGACCCCCTGCCCTTGGCAGAGAGAACACCTTTCCTGCCAGTGTCAGCAAGAGTCCTAACATCGTGGTTGATTAACACTGTCTGGACTGTTAGCTTTGCTGGCACTTTCCAGCCCAAGAGGGCTTCCCTTGTAGCTCAGTTGGTAAAGAATCTGCCTGCAGTGCAGGAGACCCAGGTTTGATCCCTGGGTTGGGAAGATCCCCTGAAGAAGGAAATGGCAACCCACTCCAGTATCCTTGCCTGGAAAATCTTATGGACAGAGGAGCCTGGTGGACTGCAGTCCATGGGGTCGCAAAGAGTTGGGCACAACTGAGCGACTAACACTCCAACCCAAGACTGGGAAGGGACACTGGGCGTCTCAGTACAGGGAGGCCCACGGTGAAGGCAGTTCACCAAAGTGCACTTGTGAGGGGTCACCCATTTGGTAAGTGGTAGCGCCAAGCAGAAACACCCTGTGAAGGTTGTACTGCCCCCCACACCCTCTCCCCAGGGCAGGGGCTGATCCTAGCTGTCTTTTCCGGCAGTGCCCCGAGCCAGAAGATTCTCATCTGGAGGCGAGGAGGACGACTTTGACCGCAGTATGCACAAGGTAAGCAGGCCCCACCGCTGAATGAGACGCTGCCATGGTATGTTACTGAGGGTTTTTCCATTTGTGAGGGACAGAAACCAAACTCAAACTATGATAGAAAAAAAGAAATGCAAAACTTGGCATAACAGAAAAGTCAGCTGGTAGGATTCAGTTCAGTTCAGTTCAGTCGCTCAGTCGTGTCCGACTCTCCGCGACCCCATGAATCACAGCACGCCAGGCCTCCCTGTCCATCACCAACTCCCGGAGTACACTCAAACTCATGTCCACAGAGTCGGTGATGCCATCCAGCCATCTCATTCTCCGTCGTCCCCTTCTCCTCCCGCCCCCAACCTTTCCCAGCATCAGAGTCTTTTCCAGTGAGTCAACTCGTCGCATGAGGTGGCCAAAGTATTGCAGTTTTAGCTTTAGCATCAGTCCCTCCAATGAACATCCAGGATTGATCTCCTTTAGAATGGACTGGTTGGATCTCCTTGCAGTATAAGGGACTCTCAAGAGTCTTCTCCAACACCACAGTTCAAAAGCATCGATTCTTTGGCGATCAGCCTTCTTCACAGTCCAACTCTCACATCCATACATGACCACGGGAATCAGTGGGTACCAGTGACTTGTATATCGCAGGTGGGAATGGAAGGTGGTGCAGCTGCTGAGGGAGTCTGTGACCCTCACAAAGTTACCATGTAGAATTACAACAGGAGCTGTTGATGGAAAACACACACACACACCACCTAAAAGGTGAGAATTATGTTTTATTCAGCAGATATACTGAGGACCTAAGACCAGGATCCAGCCTCTCAGATAGCTCTGAGATAGTGTTCCAAAGAGGTAAGGGAGGAGCCAAGATATACAGTTTTTGCACAAAAAAAAAAAAGGAAGTTAAACATCAAAAGATTGCTGCTGACTAAAGAAAAAGTAGACATCTCCAGGTAATGAATTTAGCCCTTTTCTATGTATGGAAAGATACGAGGGACTGGGCTCACTGAACATTCCTTAATTTGCACCTTAACTGTCTAAGGTCAGCATCCTGTTTTTCTCCATCCTGAATCCCCGCAGGGTATGCCACTGAGAGGAGCCACAGAGGTTGGTGGCAGCAACATCCTTTGCTTACTGATATGGCAGGTGACATCCTTTGCTCACAATGCTTCCTCTTGGTAATAAATTTGACCAGTTTTGGAGGCACTGCATGACCGATTTTGTCCCTTGGTGCCAGGAAGGTGCATTCCTAGATCAGGCAAAGATGCTGTTGATGGGCCACTGAATGTGCTGATTTTTCTTGGATTAGGCCCTGCTGATAATCTAAAAGTCTCTGGGGCATGTGTCTTACTAGTCTGTCATGATCCAAGAAATATTTTCCCTTGTTCCTTCTTCCCATATCTAGAGTTCCACTATTACAGGTATTCTTTGTAGAGTTATGTATATGATCAACTGCCTTGAGATAAGATTAAATTTGCTGGAGGCTTGATTACACATTGGTAATGTAAGAGAGAACAATCTTAGAATATAAGCAATACAGCTGGTAACATGAATAAACTGATAGTGCAGCAGAGAGGCACAAAGTATAAATAATTTGAAAACAAGAGAGAACAAACTAAAAGAGTGATTAGTATAACTAGTTGTAATCTGGTCAAAACAAGTCATCAAGTCCACAGGCAATCCAGCTGGAAAAGCCAAATTCTGGAAGGATCGGGTAGAGAAACAAAGGTAAATGTTTCATCTTTGTTTACAAAGGTATACTTTATCAACTTGCTGAAGGTCATAGTATAAGAGGAAAGTTTTTCAGGAAAACAGAAATTAAAAATTGGTATATATCAGAAAAAGTCATGAAGTTATCAATCATATTTATCAATTCATTCAGTCCCATGTAATTAATTCCTGTTAATCTAGATGAAGTTGTCCGGTTTTCCATTCGTTTTTAAATTTCTCACCCAGTTCAGGAGTATGATCTAAAAGTTATCAAAAACTCATGCTTATCAAAAGTCATTTCTAATGAATCTTTTTTAAGATTTTCATTTTATAGAAGTGTCAGAGTAAAACAGTGATTGTCTATAAACAATAAGACAAAATGGCAAGGTTAAAGATCTGACTTATTATAACTGACAAGATACTTGGATATTTCTGTGATGTAGAACATTTTAAGATAACTAGAATTATGACATAACTTTATAGTAGGACATATCAGATTTTTAGGAATTCCATATAAATTTTGGAATATCTATATTAGTGATATTTACCCATACAATATAACCTTGACAGTGCTTCTCAAGTAATTTAACACAGCAGTCCCCAACCTTTTGGCACCAGGGACTGGTTCTGTGGAAGATAATTTTTCCATGGACCAGGGGGATGGTTTCAGGATGATTCAAGCACATTACATTTATTATGTCCTTTATTTCTAATCTGGCCACCACTGATCTGACAGAAGTTACCAGTCCCTGACCCAGAGGCTGGGGACCCCTGATTTATTAATAACGTACCAAATAACATTTCTGAGATGCCTCAGAATTTCTTTGAAGCATCTCAGAGTTAGCTAGGGATCAAATAACTTCAGTGAGAATTTGTTCTTTGGGAAATTTGTCAAAAATATCACAAAGGTTTCAAAACACTTGGCCAAATAGGATCATAATTCACTGTGAAACAATACTCACTTAACCAAAGTGACAAACAATTTCAAAAACAAATACAGGTAAATGGATATTACTATTAGAAATGGGCTGGTACAAGACTGGATTTGGTTCCTCTCTCTGTTAAGAGAACAAAGTTTTCTTGGAATACTGCTTTTGACAGATTGTGTGAGATTCTTTTTCTATAAGTGATCTGTATTTGTTTTTGAAATCTTTTGTCCTTTTGACCCACTGTATAGCACAGGGAACTCAATATTCTATAATAACCTTTATGGAAAAAGAATCTGAAAAATAATGGATATATTTATATGTATAACTGAATCATTTATCTATACACCTGAAACTAACACAGCATGGTAAATCACCTATACTCCAATATGAAAGAAATTTTTTAAATTAATAGGAAAAACTCTAAAGTTTTAAGTTTCCAAAAATCTGCAGAAACTATTTTAAATCAATACACCCAAATCAGCAGTTCAGTTCAGTCGCTCAGTCATGTCCGACTCTTTGCGGCCCAATAGACTGCAGCACGCCAGGCTCCCTGTCCATCACCAACTCCCGGAGCTTGCTCAAACTCATGTCCATTGAGTCGGTGATGCCATCCAACCATCTTATCCTCTGTTGTCCCCTTCTCCTGCCTTCACTCTTTCCCAGCATCAGGGTCTTTTCCAAGGAGTCAGTTCTTTGCATCAGGTGGCCAAAATATTGGAGTTTCAGCTTCAGCATCAGTCCTTCCAATGATTTCCTTTAGGGTGGACTGGTTTGATCTCCTTGCAGTCCAAGGGGCTCTCAAGAGTCTTCTCCAATAACACAGTTCAAAAGCAGTTAAAAACCCAAATCATGAAAACTCTAATCTCAATTACCTTTATAACTTGCAAAAATATCATCATACCAATTTTGTTTGCTGACAAACGCTGTAACAGAAATAACATGAACTTACTGACCTTCAGTAAAGCTTGGTACAAAAGTAAAGACATGTCTGTCTTGATTAAACCAGCAAGCTTAAGTTAGTTTTAATACCAGGTATTAATTTAATATTGAATATTTCCTAGATGAACCTGAAATTCATTCTGGCCAGTTTCATTTTGTTTAGAAGTATTTAATTTGTAAGCACTTACTTTTAAGCTAATTAAATAGAGTTCTTTTATAAATTTAACTTTGACAGTATTTTCTATGGGTAGAGATGCTGATGTAATGTATATGTATATTTACATTAGCTTCACCTTAAAAACTTAGTTATGAATCAGGTATTACAATATAAACTTATTAGTTTATAAATAACAGTTGGATTAAGTTAAATTTGCTTGCTCAGATTACTATGGCCTTGCTGTTTGTGGAAAAGACTGATATCATTTAGACAGCAGACCAGTTTTTTTGAGAATCAAAAGCAACTGTCTTTTTCCTGCAAGTTTCTAAAAATCAGAAATGTAAATAGGAGCCCACACTGATGACACATACACAAAAAAATCAGGTAGAATACTTACATCTCAGACACAGGGACAGAAACGCAAGTTCTCCCTAGAAGGGCTTCTGTTTCTTTAAGGTCAGAATCCTGAAAAGATATTTTATCAAGACAGCTTTCTCTAATTTAACTGTGTACACAATAAAAGAGGCCCTTTTCCCCCCCACCCCCCACCCCATCACCCCGCCTTAGTCATTTTCAGGACGAGAGTTACTTCAATTTCTAATGAAGTAAGTACTTGTAAATATAAGTTTTGTACATGCAGAAGTCTGGCTGGGGTCTTAGAGGCTGGCAACCCATTGATCCTTATTCTTTTTGTTTTAAAAGCTTTATTCCCCATTCCAAGGTCAGTTTGTCGAAATAAAATCACTAGTGATGACTGGTGGTGAGCCAATGTGCTGATGTGAGCTTAACTCCTCTAGATTTTAGCCTGGGGTCCGTTTAGCCCTCTTATGTTTTGGTTTCTCCCTTCAGTAGCCTGAGACCACTGTGGGTGCTTGGATTATGGAGTGGTCAGTTCTTTGGCATGTCCGTGGAAAGCAAGTTTTTAATTAAAAAGAATGAGTTACCCTATAGGTACAGCTGCATGATGTGAGGACTTGCCTCTGTCACTCCCACAAGTTTCTCAGTTTCCTGAGAAAGCCGTTGCCAGCCAGGAGGTGCTGTTCCTTCTGAGCTGAAAGCTCTCATGAGATATCTTCACTTTTATTTTTACAAACTCTATAAAGCATCCAATTCAAGGGAAAATGACAAGCCAGTCTTCTATATAATTACTCTGTCCAACCTTAGTTGCCAAGTCTCCTCAGCATTTCACCTGAGGATAACCCGTTCGGTGTCTAAACTAGGCAAAAAATCTTCACAGTGTCTTCAGACAGAGGATAACCCAGGTACCTCTTATTGAAACTAAGTTTCAAGGATAACCTACTACTCTTCCAGCAAGGAGTTTACCACCACTGAATAAAACTTAGGATCATCAGCCAATAACAGGAGAGTGAAGTGAAAGTCATTCAGTCATGTCCGACTGTTTGCAACCCCATGGACTATACAGTTCATGGAATTCTCCAGGCAATCTTTCCAACCCAGGGATCGAACCCAGGTGTCCCGCATTGCAGGTGGATTCTTTACCAGCTGAGCCACAAGGGAAGCCCAATAACAGGAGAGACTCACCCAAATTCATCTGGCCTATGAGGAGGTAGACAGGCCCAAGAATCCTCTGCTGGTACCTAGGCTCTGGAGCCTTTAGAATTCAGGCAAAGGAGAAAAGTCTGCTCTGGGTCCCTTTGTGGCTGCCAAAACTGTTGACAAAAAAAAAAAATACACAACTGAAAAGTTGAGAATTATGTTTTATTCAGCAGACACTAAGGATCTAAGCTCTCAGATAGCTCTGAGGCACAGTTCTGAAGAGGTAAGGGAGGAACCAGGAGATAAATGTGTTTCTGCAAAACAAGACAAAAAATAGTCAAACATCAAAAGATTATAATTAAGGAAAAAACAAGCATCTCAAGTTAATTAATTTAGCCCTTTTCTATGTATGGTAAGATGCAAGAGTCTGGGCTCATTGAAACGATTCATTTGATATGCACCTTAACTATCTAGGGCCAGTATCCTGTTTTACTCCATTCTGAATCCCCTCAGGGTGCACCGTTGTGGGGGGGGCGGCGCTGGCTGCAGAGGTTGGTTTGATGGCTGTAACATCCTTTGTTTATTGATACGCCAGGAGATGTTCTTTGTTCACAGACCCATCAATTCCATTCCTAGGTATATACCCAGAAGAACTGAAAACTGGTACTCAATAACATACAGGCAGGTCATGGCAGTACCACTCACAATAGCCAAGAGGTGGAAGCAGCCCAACAGTTCATCAACTCACGAATGAATAAACAAAATGTGGCATATCCATATGACCAAGTGTCAGCTAAAAAAAGAATGAGGTGCTGATACATGGTACAGTGTATATGAACCTTGCAAACACTATGCTTAGAGAAAGATGCCAGACACAAAAGCCCACATACTGTACGATGCCATTTATATGGAATATCCAGAAGAGGTAAATCCAGAGAGACAGAACAGAGATTTTGATTATCAAGGCCTAGAAGGAAAGCGGGGGAAAGAGAGCGATTGTTTAATGAGTAGAGGGTCTTCTTTTGGGGTGATAAAAATGATGTAGAAGTAGGTGGAGTTTGTGGCTACACAGTATCAGGAATGTACTAAATGCCACTCACTGTATTGTGTGGTCACTTTAAAATGGTTAATTTTATGTTATGTGACTTTCACCCCCTCCCAAAAAGAATGTCTGTTTTAAAAAGATGGGTGCCATCAACTCCAAGAGTCGCAGGAAGGCTCTCCCTGGCCTAGCTAGAGCTATCTGTCCATCGCTGAACCAATCACTGTGGACAGGGTTAATGCTGTTGCTGGCCAGGTCTGATTTCTGTGCCCACCACCAGGGCCCCACTCTGACCACAGGACTACTTGTGGAAGAAAAATGAAGTCCCCAAAAGAAAACATGGATGCTGCGAAGGTAGAGGGACACTGGGAAGGCAAAAAATGTGAGAGGTTCACTCTAGAGTCTGGTCCCTCAGCCTTTCCCAAGCCTGTTTCGGCTCAGTGTTATTTGTTTCCTTCTAACTTCATCTTCCTCCTCTCCCACGCCCAGCTCCAGAGCGGAATCGGCAGACTAATTCTGAAGGAAGAGATGAAGGCCAGGTCCAGTTCCTATGCAGACCCCTGGACCCCACCCCGGAGCTCCACCAGCAGCCGGGAGGCCCTGCACACAGCTGGCTACGATGTGTCCCTAAACGGCTGTAAGCACTGCCCCGGAGCCTGCTGGGCGGGGTGGGGCACTTTCTTCCCATCAGCTCTTCAAGTGAATCTAACCTCCTACACAGCCTCACCAGGGTCTAGAATACAGGCTAAAGACTATGCTCTGACCTGAGGAGGCACTTATGCCTCTTTGGGTCAGCCTGAAGCTGTGACTTCCAGTCAGGTGCCATGTAAAGAAAAAACTCTTCTAACAGTCTGAAGATAAACGGGGCTGACTCTTGAGGTAGTGAGCCTCCCATCACTGGAGGTGTACAGTCAGAGGCTTGGTTCAAGCATTTTGGCCTGACAGTCTCTCAGTGTAAGCTCCTCCCTGTTCCTGGACCCACACATAACTTTGCCTGCCTCATCTCTTACTTACCCCTGTGGGATTCAGTCCTGCCAGGAAATCCTATCTCAGGTCAATACCTGATAGATAAACAAAGGTACCAATTATAATCCAGTGTGCCGGGCATTTGCAGATACACTAGAGCCCTGGTCCTCACAAAGACCCAGAATGTAAAGGGATTATTACCACCCACTTCACAGAGGAGAGACCTCTTGCCTAAAGTCAGACCCAACACAGAGTGACTCAGGCCTTAAGCTTTTCCCCCTCTTTGCTGTATGTACTGCACCTTGACTCCAGGTGAGATCAAAGATGACAGTGGTAGTGACGATGATGATAAAGCCAGTTTTATTGAGGGTTTCTATCTGTCAGGCACTGTACTGACATTTACTGTACTGTGCCCTATATCTTTCACAGGAACCCTATAAAGAAGACACTGTCCCTCCCTGTCTTACAGATAAGCATGATTTACTGATCTAAAGCTGGTATCTGTTAATGGCAGAGCCAGGATGAACTGATGAGCTGTTTCCCTGTTTGACCACTGAGGGGCACTGTTTTCAACCCCTGGCTCTGGGCTCTACATTCTGTCAGTGCTGCTCAAAATTTAGCTCCCTTCATGGCATCTGTGCAGCAAATATCACAGAGCACCTGCAGTGGGCTGCATGCCGGACTGGGGAGGGAGGACCCGGTGCAGGTGCAACAGTTAGAAACTGACCAGTGGGCAGAGGCACTGAAGGCGCCCCTCCGCCCTGCCGCCAGGGCGGCCCAGGAACGAGAGCAATTTCTGTCTGTCAGCATGAGCACTGATCTCCAACTTCTCTCTCTTGCAGCCCCTCGGTCCCACTACCTGGCCGACAGCGGTACGTTCTGCCCACCCTACCTTCAGACCATCATGTTCCGTGAGGGCCAGAGCCGAGGCAGCCGCAGGGCCCCTGAGCTGTGATGAGCTCAGCACGGCTGTTCCAGCACAGTCCTCATCTGACACAGCCCACCCCACGTGTGTGTCAGATAGTGGGCCGCAATCTTTGGTTCTGGGACCAGGGCTGCCGTGCCCAACAGCTCCCACCCATGTGGGAGCCTGCCCGTCTGAGTTCCGAGCTCGACTCCAATCCCAGGGGCTTTGTTCAGAGCCACCCTGTGGCCAGGACACATAGGTCCGTCATAGGAGTGTAAATGTGAGCATTTGAGGCCATAAGACTCTGTGAATGGGTACTTCGGGGGGGGGGGGACCTTGAATTCTGCCAGGGTGAGGCAGCCCTGAGATGGTCAGCTGTAAGCCTGGAAAGCAGTGGAAGGAGCTGGCGGCCCCTGTCCATGCCCCTTCCCACGAAAGTGGGGAGTAACGCTGGCCATTTGCCCAGATGATCTCAGGGGGAGGAAACTCTGGCTTGGGACTTCTGGTCATTGTCTTGGCTCCTTTTCAGATCCCCTCATCTCTAAATCTGCCTCGCTGCCTGCCTACAGAAGAAACGGGCTGCACAGGGTAAGTAAGAGAGGCTGCACTGGGGACGTTATCCCCAAGCAGTTCATGGCTCCTGCATCCGCTCATGGGTGATGACTAACAGGCGAAACCTGGACAGAGGCTTTGGGGCCAGAGGCGCACTGACAAGAGCCCCATGGGGGCTGGGAGCACCTAGTATTTATGGCACAACTGCTCCTTGCCGGGCACTTTCCAAGCACTCACTCCTTATAACCCTGCAAGCTAGTTACTGTTTTTAATGGCCTGTTCTGTCGATGAAGAAATGGAGGCACAGACAGGCGCAGTGACCTGCTTGAGCTCTCATTCCTTGTAAGCGCTGAGCCAGGATTCGCGCTCTGGCCAGCTGCCCCCACAGCCTGACCTGACTGACTCACCTGCTGTGGCCTGGAGCCTTCCAAAATGTTAGATATCCTACGGCGTAAAACCTTCATGGAAGCTGAGTTGGTTTAAGGACTGAAAGGGAATGAAAAATGGCTTGTTGGCAAAAGGAGAGGCTCTGTGACTAGACAAGGGATGGGGGAGGGAAGGGACACCCAGACAGATATTCATTACTGAACACCTACCAAGTGCCAGGCACTGTTGAGGGTGCTGGGGGTCCAATGGTGAACATATTTGCTGCTGCTGTGGAGCTCACATTCTAGCTGGAGAGACAGATGACCTGTAAGTGCATGTGTGACTTGAAGTCAGCAATCACGTGTGTTTGGAGAAGGTCAGAGAGGGGTGAATTTAAACAAAGGCCTGAGTGCAGGGAGGGACGACCTCACCTGTCCAAGATGAGGAAAAGCCACCCAAATAGAGGCAAGCGCTGTGTCAGAGTCCCTCGGTGGAGAGGACACGAGGCTGGGGTGGAGTGAGCATGGAGATGAAGCCAGACAGGTGTCACTGGGACCCCGCGCTGGTAAAGACTCAGAAGGTTTCCCGTGGGTGTGCTGCACCATCCAGCTCAGATTTTTAATGGGCTCCGCCTTGTGTAGAGAAGAGACTGCAGAGGGACAGAAGTGGGAGACTTAACTGTATAAGAGCCAATTTTAGGGTTAAGCACACAAAAGGGATCAGAGCTCCATGGTAGAGTGATGGCTGGTGTTAATACCATCCCCTCTCCCAAGCAGGGGACAGACAGACCCTGTCCTCAACACGCCCAGAGCCTGTTCATGAACGGACGTTAGTTCATGAACAGATGTTTATACTGAAAGCCATTTGCGTATGCCAGGCATTGCTCTGGGTGCTTGGAATACCAGTGACCAAATCAAACAAAGACCCCTGCCCCTTGGAGCTTATATTCTTGTAGGGAGAAATAGAAATCAAGCAGTAGTACGCAGTATACAAATCACCTTATACACACTATGTAGAAGGTAGTAAGTGCTATGGGAAAAGGGGGAAGCTGAGCAGGACAAGAAGGGTGGAGAGGTGGGGAAGGGGCGACTTATAATTTTAGACAGAGTTGTCAGGGTAGATGTCACAGAAAAAATGATACTTGAGGAATGAAAGAGTCTGCTGCAGTTCACCAGTATATGACTATTTACGGAGTGCCTACTATGTGCCAGGCCTAGGCACTAGGCACATGGCAGCAAATTAAATCATCCCAACTTGAGACTGGGGGGCTTCCCTGGTGGCTCAGAGGTTAAAGTGTCTGCCTGGAATGCAGGAGACCTGGGTTCGATCCCTGGGTCGGGAAGATCCCCTGGAGAAGGAAATGGCAGCCCACTACTCTTGCCTGGAGAATCCCATGGAGGGAGGAGCCTGGTGGGCTGCAGTCCATGGGGTCGCAGAGAGTCGGACACAACTGAGCGACTTCACTCACTCACTCACTCACCTTGAGACTGAGGTTTCTGAGACAGCGCCGAGTCCCACCAGCTCCAGTCCACTTTCTGGAGACGGGTAAGGACTTGAGTGAGGCAGAGGTGAGCCCACCTCAGGCCAGCCCTGCTTCTGTCTCCCCTGCAGACACCCAGTGCAGACCTATTCCACTACGACAGCATGAACGCCGTCAACTGGGGCATGCGAGGTGAGTGTGGGCCTCTCCTGGGACTTCACAGGGACCTCGTTATAATGTACTGCTCACAACTGCCCATTTGACAAACGATTATGGCCCCACCCTGGGCTCTATCTAAACCCCGAGTTCCCTTTCATTTCCCATTCCCTCCCTTTTCCCCTGCCTCTCCCTCATCCTCTCAGGTCCCTGGCCTTGGGTGATCTCTAGGTCATTTGTCCCATCTGGATTCCCAGAGCCATCACAGAGTGCTTGCTTTTCTCCCAGTACTGCTGAGCTAGAGTTGCCTGCCAGCCCGCAGGTGGAGGGAAACACTCAGAGCCAGACACACTGTTCCCAGAAAAAATTCCATGAGCCTCAGGCTGTGATGCTCTTCCACCAGCCTCATCCGGCTTCAGTAAGCAGGCTCAGGCAGGTCCACATCAAACCCCGGAGGAATCCCCCTGGAAGATGAAGGACTTCACCCGTGTGCTTCATGCCCCCCAGGCTCTTCTTATTTCTATTCTAAATATCTCTAAAAACCTGTCCCTGGATCAGTTCAACCCCTTTTTCCATTGTATTCAAACCAGACTTGATTGGGGATGAATGCAGTAAGGACAGGGTCTCTATAACAGAAGCCATTGTAGGGATGAAAAGGAAAGACTGATAGTTTCTACTTTTTGTGTGTCTGTTTTCTCTCTGCAGAGTACAAGGTAAAGATGCATAGACGCTGGGGGTCTCTGGGACCCTGCAAGTTGCTACATGGGACGAGCGGGAAGATGACAGCACTGTCTATGAGGGAAGGGAACATCAACAAATAACCCCAAGGGTCCTCTCAGGACTAGCATTTCCAGTCCCTCCTTGGGCACTTTCCCTGAATCCTGCCCGACATCTCTTGCCTCCTGAAACCAGACAGATCCCCCAGGCCTCGGAGACGTTTCTGGAGGCTTGCCAATCACAAATATGAGACATTCACATGCAAGAGCCCTTCTGCTCACACACCACACTCATCCCTGGCAGTATCCGAGGACTCTGGGGCGTTTTCTTTGGGAGACGGCGCCTTGAGGCTGCCGGGAAACCCCAAAGAGGATGCACCAGTGCTTCCTCCAGACTTGATCATCTCTGGCCCTTCCTGGATAGAAGAGGGATTGCAGCCACCACCCTCACCCAACCTACAAACACCCCCTCCTCTCTCCTCAGATCTACCCTTACGAACTGCTCCTGGTGACCACAAGAGGGAGAAACCGGCTGCCCAAGGATGTGGACCGGACGCGTTTAGAGGTAGGCATAGAAAACTGAGCAGGAGCCTCTGGGTTTGAAGTGATTGCACAGAGTGACTGGGCTCACCCAGCTCGGGAGGGACAGACAGAATGAATGACACAGGGGTCACACAGCTGGTTGCAAAACCAGACTCCTACCTGGTTTCCTTAGCCAGGCTGTTCCTCGTTCTGTGCAGCCTCTTGATTCGGTTAGCATCTGTGGTGCACAGCTATAGCCTGTCTCCAACCTGGGCTGATACTTTTGCAGACATAAGAGGGGAGCTGAATTTGGTTCCTGCCTTTCAAGGGCCTGCAGCCTGTGTGCTAAGAAAAAACACAGCGCTGGCGTTACACAGGACTGTATAGAAAACCAGTGCCTGCAGTGGGAAAGGATGGGGACAGGTCTCTGCAGAGGGTAAACATATAAGCAAGTCTCGAGCAGGACTCCCTAGGCTCCAACCCTAATGCTGCCATCCCTAGGTGGATAGTTTGGCCACATGACGAACTGGCCCCTCTCCAAACCTTGGTTTTCTCCTCTGTAAGACGGGATGATTGTCGTGCTTCCCTCAGGTTGCCAAGTGACATACCTGAGACAGTACACACAGAGCCCTTGACACGGAATCCTGCAGTGTACTGAGTAGAAAGCTCTCCAGAGCGTCTGTGCTGTTACTCGGAGAAGACCACAAGGCTGGCTGTGCTGACACAGGCCTCCAGGGAGAGGGAGGGACTGGATGGACTCGGGGTGGGCGGGTCCAGATGGACAGAGAGGGAGGAGCAACACCAATACAGAACAGACGAGGCCCGAGCGTGGCCTTGGGCTCTCGAGCCGGCCAGTCCACTGAGCGTGGAGTTCCAGTCTGCTTACACCAACTCCAGAAGCACCCCTGCCCTTTCCCTCCCTGCCTCTCCCTGGAACACCCTTTCCATCTCAGCAGCCACTTCACTCCTCAGGGCTCCATTCTAGTGATGCCTGTGCCCCAAAGCCTTCCTCAGGTGTCACTCACCTTCTCCTCCAGCCCTGTGTCCAGAGTACAGACCCAATACCTTTCTCCTTTGCATCAGATCATCAAATCATGCATCTCCTCTGTCTGACATGCTGTCATCTATCACAGGACCTGGACTAGGAGAAGGGTCAGGAGATGTCTGTGGAATTGAATGCAGGCTTGTGAGAGAGGAGGCTGGGCAGTTCTTGGGACACCCTTGACCTGACAGCTAAGGAATCGGCCCAGAGTAGACGATTGAAGCCATAGGAGGTGGGTGTGGGTGGCCAGGATGCTCTGTGAGTCCTTCCAGCTCTAGCAGGCTAGGGTAGCAGGGGCAGAAGCCGGTGATTCTCCCCACAGAAGTGTCTGCCGGTGCTGACGGGGACAGCTCCCTCAGCAGCTCAGAGGAGCCAGCATCTAGGGATGAAAATGTTCACAAGCCTGGTTCGTCCTGGATGACCAACTGCTTTGCTCCTAGACACCCAGGAAGACACAGCCTTCTCTAAGAATCACTTAAGGAGCTTTTTAAAAATACTAGTACAGGGTCCCACCCAAGTCCAATTAAATCGCAATCTGGGGAATGAGCTCAGGTATCACTATTATTCAGAGGTTCCCAGGGATGTCTGATATGTAGCCTGAGCTGAGACTCCTGGGCTCGAGACCCTGCAGCAGCAGTTCAGGGTAGGCACTGAAGAAGGAGACCCCTCTGTCCTCAGGGAGCTCAGAGTATAGACACTTATTCACACAATAAATATTTCTTCAAACCTATTATATATACCAGATACTGTTCTAGGCGCTTGCAGTGTTATCAGTGAACAAAACAAGGACCCCTGCCCCTTTGGAGCTGGTGTTCTCATGTGAGAAGACATACAGTAAATGATACAATAATAAGGAAATAATACAGTGTATTGGGAGGTAACGGGGCTGAGGGGAAGGGGTAAGAGGAGAGCAGAGTGAGGGGGATTGGGAGCTGGAGGGGTGAGTTGCAGGCTTAAATAGGGAGGTCTGAGTAGAGCTCATTGGAAACATGACATCTGAGCACTGACGCAGGAGTGAGCCTGGTGTGTTGGAGGACGGCAGGAGGTAAGTGTGGCTGGGGCCACGTGAGCCCAGGAGAGAGGATGAGGAGAGATGAAATCAAAGGGAACGGAGACCAGGCCACCCTGTGTGACAGACACATGAAGAGATCCCTGCACTGAGAGCGCCAGGATTCGCTGTGCCAAGAGCATGGCCCCCATCATCTCAGTCTTCCTCACGGGATCCATGAGGGTAGGTGCTGGCACGCTGCCACTCTCACGAGAGGACACTGAGGCTCAATGATGGTGAAAGTACCATGTCCAAGGTCACACACTCGTATCTGCCTGGCTCTAAACCCCGTGCACATAATCTTTATGCCTTAAAGTCTGTGATGGATGTCAAGTGGACAGGCTGCCATTAAATGCTCTGAGAACTCAGGAGGAAGGAGACTCCATGTGGCCCTCAGCGGAGAGAAGAAAGCCTCAGATTCCTCCGCATGTCCTACAGTGCCTACTTGAGTAGTTTAGGCTCAATTCCTTTATATTGTGTTAAAGATTTTTTAACACAGTGGCGAAAGCCAGCTAGAGAATCAATAGTAACCATCACTCTCCAGCAACAGAAAAAGAACAGATTAGACTAACTTACAGTTCCCCTCAGGCTTTACTATGGAAGGGGCAGAGAATGTTCTCATTTCCACATATTTTCAGCACTTGAGTGAAAGTAAAACAGATCTGGGCGAGTCAAGAGCATGAGCAAAAGGAGAAGGGCACTGTCTAGACTGGTGGGGTCTGAAGGAGTCTAACAACCAAATGTGACATATGGGTGCTGTCTAAATCCTTGCTCAAACAAACCAGCTCTAAAAGGATACTTCTGAGACCATTAGGGGAATTTTATTGTGGACAAGTATTAGGGAATTCTGTGTAACTGTCATTTTTTCTTGCCCATGCTGTTCTGGTTATGCTTTGCAATGCCGACTGCTGAATGCAGGAATGAAGTGACGTGTCTAGAGTTAAGACACTAGAGAGGAAAAAGAAGAAAATGTGGTAGATTCCGATAGTCACTGAATCTGGGTGAGGGACATGGGTGTGCATTGTGCTATTTTCTCTTTTGTGTATTTTTGAAATTGACCAAGAGGGTGGTGGGCATACACTGCATTTGGAATCAGGAGCCCTAGACTCAGTTCTGCGACCTACCTAGTGGTCTTTCCTCCCTCCTAGGCAAGACATGTTAATTCTCTGACTTCTGCTTTTCTCATCTTTCAATTGGGTAGAAATAATTCCTGGTTTTCAGAGTGGTCGGAAGAATTAAAGGAGAAAAGGGTGAACGTACATGTGAGCATGATAAAAATGCAATATAGGTAACTGGAGGGTAGTGTTAAATACTAAGTACCAAAAAAATCAACTCAGATATATAACCAGTGATATCTAACAAAAGTATGATATGTAACTAACAATATCTAACAAAAGTATCAAAGTTACCTTTACCTAAAGAAAGTTTTGGAAATGTGGCAAAAACATTCATTCACAGTGACAATAAACCAGAGAATTGGCTAATTGTTACGTGGCTGTACACATAATTCTCACTCAATTTCCTTCCATATCTGATGAGCTAATATAACTGGTAACAAGAGCAAGTGAATGCAGTAAATTTTCAGGGAGGATATAGGCCACCTAATTCTCTCTTTAAACAAAATCATAAATTTTATTTAAAAAATAAAATTTCAGACCTCCAGAGGAGTTTCAAGAATAGCAAAATGAGGATCCATTTATCCTTCACCAACTGTTTACATTTTGCCTCATTTTAAGTGCCATATATTTCTAACTCAAAGCTTAGAAATCAAAGTTGTATCAACTTTCAACTCTGCTCAGAAGGGACAGGAAGGGGTAGGAGACAGGACAGGCAGAAAGGGGTCAAAAAATCCACTAAGACATGAAGAACAGTGTTTCGTTATGTGGCATACTTGTTTTCATATAACAAAGAGTATGGTATGGAGAAATCGGGAGAATTTTTTTTTTCATTGATTGACCTAAGGAAAAACCTTCCAGATTTTTTTGTAAACTTATTACTAAGAGGAAATACACCCTAAAATCTTGGATATGCCTCCTTTTTTGTCCAAAGTAGACAGCAGTAACATTACTCCATACACATTCCTGGACACAATGCATGGAGCAGGGATGCAGAAAGGGGAGGCCAACCGAGAGGCACTCAGGTGAAGCGCAAGTCCCGCCTGAGTCGGGTAGAGGAAGCCTCTCCAGCCAGATCAACTACAGAGGTCCCTCCCAGGAAACACTCCCTCACACAGGCATCCACTCGACAGATACTCATCACACACCCTCCGTGGGTCAGACACTGCCAGGCACAGCAGAACCAGAGGAAACGCACAGGAACCGCTCCTGCCTCCACCTGCCTCTCACATCCTCAAGTTGTTCCCTCTCTGTCTCCTGCCCTCTTCTTCCAGCGCCATCTGTCCCAGGAAGAGTTCTACCAGGTCTTTGGCATGACCATCTCCGAGTTTGACCGGCTGGCCCTCTGGAAGAGAAATGAACTCAAGAAGCAAGCCCGGCTGTTCTAGGCAGAGGCTCTATAAATATATATGCATTTATATAAAGATATATGTAAAATCTCTATACTGAAGCTCGGTATAATCCTCTTGTGTAATGGGACACACTGCCTGCCATGAGACTTGCTTTTCTGTATCGTCAGGCAAACCCACATCATCAAGATATTTTTATGCTCCTTACTTTCTCTTTTTTAAGTGCAATGGGGTTTGGGAAGGAATTTGTGGGGACTCCCATCCTTTTACTGGGGAGCCTTTTTATACTGAAACATCTGTCCCGACTTGAGTCCCCCAAGGTCCAACTCTCTTTCCTAAAAGAGGTGCCTGAAGGAGTCTTTCCTCTCTGCTTCTTGGCTCTTTCCCCCCAACCTCCAGGGAGGATGCTGACCATGCAGTTTTCACACTTCACTGGCCCCAGAGGGGCCCTTCTCAAGGTGGATCCACAGCGTTCTCCCCAAGTCACTGAACACCTTTGAGAGCCCTGAAGAATTTTCTTGTCCCCCCCATTAGGACCTCAGTGCTGTCTGGGGGTGATGCAGCTAGAAATGTGGGTTTCACGTCTATTCGTTACAGAAATAAACAAATGGATAGGGCCTTGGCCTCTCCTCACCTCTCAATCCTACTCCTATCCTTGATCCTCACTTCTCTCTAGTCCAAATCTGTGACTCATGGTAGGAAAAGAAAAAGCACTTCCCTTTTCTGCATCGTTATTTCCCATGGCCCCATGCCTGGCCCCTACGTGAAGAACCAGAGGGAGAAAGTGGGAGCCGGGAGCAGGAGACAGAGCAGGACACCCATTAGTGCTGGGGCTGCAGGACCCCTTGGGACCCTCCCTCATTGCTCCCAGAACCTCCAGACCCTTCCCCCTTAAGGAGGAGAGGCCCATATTCGCAGCCTGTATTTTTCAGCCTTACTACAATCTAATGTGCCTGACAACTCGCCACAGGGCTAATGTTCCCACCACAGCTCCAACTGAACAACTAGACAGACCACCTTAACACACACCTCCAAAGGTAATACAGACCATGTCCTAAAGAAAGCTTCCTGGCCTATGTTGTCTGGTCTCTGGGTTGGTAGAGCAACCCAGCCACACCCCCACCAGTCCTTGGCTCCCACTGCAAAGTTGGCCACACTTCATGGGGGAAACTTTTGAAGAATGACTGCTTAGGAGATTCCAAACTGGAGCACGGGCCAATGTCGCTCACAGTCATCCTGATTTCCCCAGTGGCTGCCTTTCCTGCCTCCTTGCCTTCTGGAACAGGGGTGAAAGCTTAACCATCTCTCCTCCCCTCCCCAAATCTGCAACCATGAGTTGGTGATGGTGAGGTCTGTTCCTTCCTGGAGATGGCTTGAGTCAGACCATGAAGGAAGGATGAAGAAGTAGAAATGACAGTTATGACTCTCAAGAGGTTATGTGTTGTGGCAAATGTAGAACTGACTTCAACTCAACAAACCCTCACTGAGCACCTGCTGATGCTGAGCACCTGCTGTATACTGAGCACTTAATGTGGGAGGGCAGTGGGAATACTAGGATGATCAACCTGGGGCCCAATCTCAGGGGCATGCCTACTAAAAATGGGTGTCATAAGGCATGCACTCAAACGTGCCGGATGTGAGGCAGAAAGCGATAGGAGACAGCATGAGAAAGTGTGTGTGACGTTACTTAGAAAGCAGATGCAGCTGGTGCAGACCAAGGACGGCTTTCTGGAAGAGACTGCATCTGAGCGAAGTGCAGGAAGGTGAAGGAGACTGTAACCTGAAAGGGTGATAGGATGAAGGGCCAGAAGGGAGGTCTAATATACTCTCATTTAAAATGTCCACCCTTTCTGCATCTTCTCTTTTTGGCCAATGTCTTTCAGCTGTCCTGACCCTTTTAGAAAAGTCCCCAGCCAGACACAATCATTGAAACTGCCTCATTATCACTGGTTGAGAACGTGGAGAGATTGAAGGGCTTTTGTTATTGTTATTGAATATCTTTGTTTCCCATAAACGCACATAATTTCAACCCAGACTTGTGTCCTTCTGTTGTTTCTCATGTGAGTGGAAATGAGTGACATGGGAAGAGGCTGGACCATGCACATTTTTTCAAAATAAAACTATCAGAGAGAAGCCCTCTCTTGGTCTCAGTTTCTCCTTTGACTAAGTCTGACCAGGTAAGCATTACCCAAAGTGTTTCCTGCAGAATGCAGGGTCCTAGAGGATGGAGGAGGATGTTGCAATAATAAATAGGGTTCTATGATTTTAAAAAATATAACAATGGTAGTAAGACCCAGGTGAGCTGACAATTTCCAAAAGGTAGTAAACCTCGAGATGGGGAAGCATGGTATCAGAGTTCTCATCCTCAGTGAGCCAGAAACCATCCACCTCTACACTTCATCTGAATTGGTGTTGCAGTTACTGACACACACAAGAGGAGATCAAGAGTAGAACATGAAGTTCACTTCCCTACACATATGCATCAAAAATAATCCAAATGTTGAACAGTTCTCAAAGGAAACCAACTGAAAACTGGCAGAAGAGCTCTTATACAACCAAAGCTGCAAGAAAGATCTCCATACAACCAGGGAGGACAAAAAAGAAAAATAAGGCATCAGGACGGGGCCAGGACCCCTGGGGGTTAGTTATGAAGGAGGAAAGGTTCTCTCACCCTGGACACTGCCTTTGCCAGCTGGGAAGTCCACCGGAACAGTCGGGGAGCTGAAGGGGCCTGGTCTCTGCTTGCAAGGAGTGTGTGTGTGCTGGTTTGCTAGCAGTCAGGGCAAAGAGGGACCAGCACTTGATGGCTACCATGACCTCATATTGTCAACCCAAAATGCCATCTGGGCAGGGCTGCTAGTATGCACAGCAGCTAGGTGCTGAAACCTGACCTTGAGCAGGTGGCCCCTGGGAGAGGACTCAGTCCAGCTGTGCAGAGATCACCTGGAGTGTGGTCTGGGCCTCCACTGCCAGTGTCTGCCACAGGGGCACAGTCCACCATAAGACCCCCACTGTCCGCATGCTCACAGAGGACAGCAGCTCCAGTGGTGGTAGACTCTGTGAGCCCACATGTGACAGCGGTGAGGCTGACATCAGAGCCAATTATCAAGGCTCCCATTTCAAGGAGTGGGCCCAAGAGCAAGTCCAGCATCACCGGACTGTGCTGGTGTGCACACTAGATGGCATGACCACAATCGCACAACCCCCCAATAGACCCTGGAGAGGAGAACGCAGCTGTTCCTTTTCCAGTGGGAGCACCCCAGTCCTGCCTACCTCACACCACAGCTTGGAGTCATATCTGGGGTAGACAAGCCCTGGGAGAGTCCTATCACCGAGACAGCCCAGGTGCTAAACGGCAGCACAACCACCTCAATTCCTGCAGCCACAATGCCCTGGCCCCCAGTACCTGCCTAACACCAGGTCTCAGAAAACCACAACAGAGAAAGGAACATGGCCTTGGGCTGCTCCTAGGCAAAACCAAGGACACCTGCACAGGTGGTGCGGACATTCTCTGTGATAGCTTGGGCCTCACTTACTTCAGCACTCATATCCTTTAGGAAAGAGCGTGCACTTAAGGGCAGTGCAGCCTTACTGAACACAATCATCAGAGCTTCTACTTCAACAACAGGAGAAGAGACTCCACCCCCGACAGGGCTGTGACAGCCACAGAACTAAGCAGAGGACTCCCCACACTTCCCAGTGCACAGTCCGGTTACCACAACACCAATCACACCCACTATCCAAGGAATAATTTCCACTCCAAAAAAGACATGACTGGCATTCATACCAAAATAATGGACTCACACAGTCTACACAGGGACACTTCCACATTAAAACAGTCCTTTGAGACCACAGTAGATAACTGTGTTTCCTAAATTCACAAAGATAAATTTAAGTAAAGTGACAAAGAAGAGGAACTATTCCCAATTAAAAGAGCAAGAGACAGACCCACCAAGAAAAAAGAAGACTCAAATCAATAAAATTAGAAATGAAAAAGAAGTTACAACAAAGAAATACAAAGGATCATAAGAGACTACTATGAGCAGCTACATGCCAATAAAATGGACAGCTTGGAAGAAATGGACAAATTCTTAGAAAAGTATAACCTTTCAAAACTGAACTAAGAAGAGATAGAAAATATGAACAGACCAATCACAAAAATCAAAACTGTAACCAAAAATCTTCAACAAACAAAAGCCAAGGGCTAGATGGCTTCACAGGTGGATTCTACCAAATGTTAAGAGAAGAGCTAGCATCTATCCTGATCAAACGCTCCCAGAAAAGTGCAGATGAAGGAAAACTCCCAAATTCATTCTACGAGGCCAACATCACCCTGATACCAAAACCAGACAAAGATGCCACACACACAAAAAAAAATTATAGATTAATATCACTGATGAACATAGATGCAAAAATCCTTAACAAAATTCTAGCAAACAGAATCCAACAACACATTAAAAAGATCATATATCATGATCAAGTCAGCTTCATCCCAGGGATGCAAGGATTCTTCAATATATGCAAATCAATCAATGTGATACACCATATTAACAAACTGAAAGATAAAAACCATATGATCATCTTAGTAGATGCAAACAAAGCCTTTGACAAAATTCTATACTCATTTATAATAAAAACTCTCTAGAAAGTAAGCATAGAAGGAACATACCTCAACATCAGTTCAGTTCAGTTCAGTCGCTCAGTCGTGTCCGACTCTCCGCGACACCATGAATCACAGCACGCCAGGCCTCCCTGTCCATCACCAACTCCCGGAGTTCACTCAAACTCATGTCCACAGAGTCGGTGATGCCATCCAGCCATCTCATTCTCAGTCGTCCCCTCCTCCTCCCGCCCCCAACCTTTCCCAGCATCAGATTCTTTTCCAGTGAGTCAACTCGTCGCATGAGGTGGCCAAAGTATTGCAGTTTCAGCTTTAGCATCAGTCCTTCCAATGAACACCCAGGATTGATCTCCCTTAGAATGGACTGGTTGGATCTCCTTGCGGTACAAGGGACTCTCAAGAGTCTTCTCCAACACCACAGTTCAAAAGCATCGATTCTTTGGTGATCAGCTTTCTTCACAGTCCAACTCTCACATCCATACATGACCACAGGAAAAACCATAGCCTTGACTAGACGGACCTTTGTTGGCAAAGTAATGTCTCTGCTTTTTAATATATTATCAAGATTGGTCATAACTTTCCTTCCAAGGAGTAAGCGTCTTTTAATTTCATGGCTGCAACATAATAAAGGCCATATACGACAAACTCAAAGCAAACATTATCCTCAATGGTGAAAAACAAAGCATTTCCTGTAAAATCAGGAACAAGACAAGGGTGCCCACTGTTACCACAATATTATTCAACATAGTTTTGGAAGTCCTAGCCATAGCAATCACAGAAAATAAAGAAATTAAAGGAATCCAGATTGGAAAAGAAGTATAATTCACTGTTTGCAGATGATATGATTCTCTACATAGAAAACTCTAACGATGCCACTAGAAAATTACTAGAGCTAATCAACGAATACAGTAAAGTCCCAGAATATAAAAATAATACACAGAAATCTCTTGCATTCCTATATGCTAACAATGAAAAATCAGAAAGATATTATGGAATCAATCCCATTCATCATCGCAACAAAAAGAATAAAATACTTAGGAATGCTGCTGCTGCTGCTAATTTACATCAGTCGTGTTAGGAATAAATTTACCTAAAGACGAAAGACCTGCATGCAGACAACTATAAGACACTGATGAAAGAAATCAAAGACAACACAGAGATGAAGTGATATACCATGTTCTTGGATTCAAAGAATTAATATGGTAAAAGTGACTATACATTCAATGCAATTCCTATCAAACTACCAACAGTATTTTTCACAGAACTAGAACAAATAATTTCACAATTTGTATGGAAACACAAAAGACCACAAATAGCCAAAGCAATCTTGAGAAAGAAGAATGGAACTGGAGGAATAAACCTGCCTGACTTCAGACTACACTACCAAGTTACAGTCATTAATACTAGCACAAAAACAGATATACAAACTAATGGAACAATATAGAAAGTCTGGAGATAAATCCACACACCTGTGGATCTGACAAAGGTCAAATCTTAGACAAAGATTTATCTTTGACAAAGGAGGCAAAAATATACAGTGGAGAAAAGACAGTCTTTTCAACAAGTACTGCTGGGAAAACTGGTTAATCACATGTAAAAGAATGAAATTAAAACACTTCTCAAACCATACACAAAAATAAACTCAAAGTAGACTAGAGACCTAAATGTAAGACCAGAAACTATAGAACTCTTAGAGGAGAACATATGCAGAACACTGACATAAATCACAGCAAGATCCTTTATGAATGGAAATAAAAAAAAACAAATGGGACCTATTTAAAATAATATAAACTTAAAAGCTCTTGCACAATGAAGGAAACTATAAGCAAGCTGAAAAGATAACCCTCAGAATGAGAGAAAATAACAGCAAGTGAAGCAACTGACAAAGAATTAATCTCCAAAATGTATAAGCAACTCATGCAGCTCAATTCAGAAAAACAAACAACCCAATCAAAAAATGGGCAGAAGACCTAAACAGGCATTTATCCAAAGAAGACATACAGATGGCTAATAAACACATGAAAAGATGCTCAACATTGCTTATTATTCAGTTCAGTTCAGTCCAGTCGCTCAGTCGTGTCCGACTCTTTGAGACCCCATTAATCACAGCATGCCAGGCATCCCTGTCTATCACCAACTCCTGGAGTTCACTCAAACTCATGTCCATCGAGTCAGTGATGCCATCCAGCCATCTCATTCTCTGTCATCCCCGTCTCCTCCCACCCCCAATCCCTCCCAGCATCAGACTCTTTTCCAGTGAGTGAATTCTTTGCATAAGGTGGCCGAAGTATTGGAGTTTCAGCTCTAGCATCAGTCCTTCCAATGAACACCCAGGACCGATCTCCTTTAGAATGGACTGGTTGGATCTCCTTGCAGTCCAAGGGACTCTCAAGAGTCTTCTCCAGCACCACAGTTCAAAAGCATCAATTCTTCGGTGATCAGCTTTCTTCACAGTCCAACTCTCACATCCATACATGACCACGGGAAAAACCATAGCCTTGACTAGACGGACCTTGGTTGGCAAAGTAATGTCTCTGCTTTTTAATATGCTGTCTAGGTTGGTTATAACTTTCCTTCCAAGGAGTAAGCGTCTTTTAATTTCATGGCTGCAATCAGCATCTGCAGTGATTTTGGAGCCCAAAAAAATAAAGTCTGACACTGTTTCCACCGTTTCCCCATCTATTTCCCATGAAGTGATGGGACCAGATGCCATGATCTTCGTTTTCTGAATGTTGAGCTTCAAGCCAACCTTTTCACTCTCCTCTTTCACTTTCCTCAAGAGGCCTTTGAGTTCTTCACTTTCTGCCATAAGGGTGGTGTCATCTGCATATCTGAGGTTATTGATATTTCTCCTGGCAATCTTGATTCCAGCTTGTGCTTCTTCCAGCCCAGCGTTCCTCATGATGTACTCTGCATAGAAGTTAAATAAGCAGGGTGACAATATACAACCTTGACGTACTCCTTTTCCTATTTGGAACCAGTCTGTTGTTCCATGTCCAGTTCTAACTGTTGCTTCCTGACCTGCATACAGGTTTCTCAAGAGGCAGGTCAGGTGGTCTGGGATTCCCATCTCTTTCAGAATGTTCCACAGTTTATGGTGATCCACACAGTCAAACGCTTTGGCATAGTCAGTTAAGCAGAAATAGATGTTTTTCTGGAACTCTCTTGCTTTCTCCATGATCCAGCAGATGTTGGCAATTTGATCTCTGGTGCCTCTGCCTTTTCTAAAACCTGCTTGAACATCTGGAAGTTCACAGTTCACATATTGCTGAAGCCTGGCTTGGAGAATTTGAAGCATGACTTTACTAGCGTGTAGGATGAGTGCAATTGTGCGATAGTTTGAGCATTCTTTGGCATTGCCTTTCTTTGGGATTGGAATGAAGACTGACCTTTTCCAGTCCTGTGGCCACTGCTGAGTTTTCCAAATTTGCTGGCATATTGAGTGCAGCACTTTCACAGCATCATCTTTCAGGATTTGAAATAGCTCAGTTGGAATTCCATCACCTCCACTAGCTTTGTTCGTAGTGATGCTCTCTGGGCCCACTTGACTTCACATTCCAAGATGTCTGGTTCCAGATGAGTGATCACGCCATCGTGATCATCTCCATCGTGAAGATCTTTTTTGTACAGTTCTTCTGTATATTCTTGCCACCTCTTCTTAATATCTTCTGCTTCTGTTAGGTCCATACCATTTCTGTCTTTTATCGAGCCCATCTTTGCATGAAATGTTCCCTTGATATCTCTAATTTTCTTGAAAAGATCTCTTGTTTTTCCTATTCTGTTGTTTTCCTCTATTTCTTTGCATTGATCGCTGAGGAAGGCTTTCTTATCTCTCCTTGCTATTCTTTGGAACTCTGCATTCAGATGCTTATATCTTTCCTTTTCTCCTTTGCTTTTCGCTTCTCTTCTTTTCACAGCTATTTGTAAGGCCTCCTCAGACAGCAATTTTGCTTTTTTGTATTTCTTTTCCATGGGGATGGTATTGGTCCCTGTCTCCTGTACAATGTCATGAACCTCCATCCAGAGTTCATCAGGCACTCTATCTATCAGATCTAGTCCCTTAAACCTATTCTTATTTCCACTGTATAATCATAAGCAATTTGATTTAGGTCATATCTGAATGGTCTAGTGGTTTTCCCTACTTTCTTCAATTTAAGTCTGAATTTGGCAATAAGGAGTTCATGATCTGAGCCACAGTCAGCTCCTGGTCTTGTTTTTGCTAACTGTATAGAGCTTCTCCATCTTTGGCTGCAAAGAATATAATCAATCTGATTTCGGTGTTGACCATCTGGTGATGTCCATGTGTAGAGTCTTCTCTTGTGTTGTTGGAAGAGGGTGTTTGCTATGACCAGTGCGTTCTCTTGGCAAAACTCTATTAGCCTTTGCCCTGCTTCATTCCGTGCTCCAAGGCCAAATTTGCCTGTCACTCCAGGTGTTTTTTGACTTCCTACTTTTGCATTCCAGTCCCCTATAATGAAAAGGACATCTTTTTTGGGTGTTAGTTCTAAAAGGTCTTATAGGTCTTCATAGAACCATTCAACTTCAGCTTCTTCAGCATTATTGGTTGGGGCATAGACTTGGATTACTGTAATCTTGAATGGTTTGCCTTGGAAACGAACAGAAATCATTCTGTTGTTTTTAAGATTGCATCCAAGTACTGCATTTCGGACTCTTTTGTTGACCATGATGGCCACTCCATTTCTTCTAAGGGATTCCTGCCCACAGTAGTAGATATAATGGTCATCTGAGTTAAATTCACCCATTCCAGTCCATTTTAGTTCACTGATTCCTAGGATGTCTACATTCACTCTTGTCATCTCCTGTTTGACCACTTCCAATTTACCTTGATTCATGGACCTAACATTCCAGGTTCCTGTGCGATATTGCTCTTTACAGCACCGGACCTTGCTTCTATCACCAGTCACATCCACAACTGGGTATTTGTTTCGCTTTGGCTCCATCCCTTCATTCTTTCTGGAGTTATTTCTCCACTGATCTCCAGTAGCATACTGGGCACCTACCAACCTGGGGAATTCCTCATTCAGTATCCTATCATTTTGCCTTTTGATACTGTTCATGGGGTTCTCAAGGCAAGTATACTGAAGTGGTTTGCCATTCCCTTCTCCAGTGGACCACATTCTGACAGACCATTCTGTCAGAGGCCATTACTATATTGCAAAGTATTTATCCTCCAATTAAAATAAATTAATTAATTAAAAACAAACAAAAAGGACAAGAAAAATCACTTGAAAGAACAAAACAATAAAACAGACCTCTCCAGTCAACTAGATCCCAAGTTCAAGAAGGAGGCAATAAAAATGCTAAAGGAATTAAGAAAGATTATCAACAGAAATGCACATTACTGTAACAAGAAACTAGAAACTATAAAGAGGAACCAATCAAAACCAGACAACTGAACTGCCAAGATAAACACTAAGCTAAAAGCAATGAATGAGACAAAGATACCATGAAAAAAGAAAATCACTGGCCAATATCACTGATGAACATAAATGCAAAAATCCTCAACAAAATAATAGCAAGCCAAATCCAACAATATATTAAAAGGATCCAACACCATGATCAAGTGGGATTTCTCCCAGGGATGCAAGGATTTTTCAATCCACAAATCAATCAGTGTGATGCACTTCAAAAACAATTGAAAAATAATCATATCATCATCTCAATAGATGCAGAGAAACCACTTAACATATAATAGGAACTCTCCAGAAAGTAGACTTAGAGGGAACATACCACAACATAATCACAAGCTGGAATCAAGACTGCTGGAAGAAATATCAATAACCTCAGATATGTAGATGATACCACCCTAATGTCAGGAAAGCACAGAGGAACTAAAGAGCATCTTGATGAAGGTGAAAGAGGAGAGTGAAAAAGCTGGTTTAAAACTCAACATTCAAAAAAACTAAGATTATGGCATCCCATCCCATCACTTCATGGCAAATAGATAGGGAAACAATGGAAAAAGTGGAAGATTTTATTTTCTTGGGCTCCAAAATCACTGCGGATGGTGACTGCAGCCATGAAATTAAAAGACGCTTGACCCTTTGAAGAAAAGTTATGACAAACCTAGACAGCATGTTAAAAAGCAGAGACATTACTTTGCCAATAAAGGCAAAGCTATGGTTAGATCCCAAGTCTTTATAGTCCAACCTATGGTTTTTCCAGTAGTCATGTACGGATGTAAGAGTTGGACCATAAAGAAGGCTAAGTGCCAAAGAATTGATGCTTTTGAACTGTGGTGATGGAAAAAACTCTTGAGACTCCCTTAGACAGCAAGGAGATCAACCCTGAATATTCATTGGAAGGACTGATGCTGAAGCTGAAACTCCAATACTTTGGTCACCTGATGCAAAGAGCTGATGCACTGGAAAAGACCCTGATGCTGGGAAAGATTGAGGGCAGGAGAAGGGGGTGACAGAGGATGAGATGGTTGGATGCCATCACTGACTCAATGGACATGAGTTGGAGATCTCTGGGAGATTGTAAAGGATAGGGAAGCCTGGAATGCTTTAGTCCATGGGGGTCACAAAGAGTTCCATGTGACTTTGCAAATAAACAACATATATGACATATATGTCATATACACCAACCTACAGTTAACATCATATTCAACAGCAAAGAGCTGCAGTCATTTCCTGTAAGATCAGGAACAAGATGAGGATGTCCACTCTTACCACTTTTATTCAACATAGTTTTGGAAGTCCTAGCCACAGCAATCAGAGAAGAAAAAAATTAAAAGGAATCCAAACTGCAAAAGAAGTTAAACTGTCATTGTTTGTACATGGCATACTATGCATAGAAAATTCCAATGATGTTACCAGAAAACTACAAGAGTTCATCAATGAGTTTGGTAAAACCACAGGTTACAAAATTAATACACAGAAATCTGTTACACTTCTATACACTAGCAATGAAAGATGAGAAGGAAATTAAGGAAACAAGCCCATTTATCACCACCTCAAAAAAAAATACCTAGAAATAAATCTACCTAAGGAAATGAAAGATCTGTACTATAAGACACTGCTGACAGAAATCAAAGAGGACACAAACAGATGGAAATATATACCATGTTCTTAGATTGGAAGAATCAATTTTGTCAAAATAATTATACTACCCAAGGCAATCTCAGATTCAATGTCATCCCTATCAAATTACCAATGGCATTTTTTTACAGAACTAGAAATATTTTTAATTTATATGGAGACACAAAAGACCCTGAAGAGCCAATGTAA
Source organism: Moschus berezovskii (assembly GCF_049115385.1). Lineage (NCBI taxonomy): Eukaryota > Metazoa > Chordata > Mammalia > Artiodactyla > Moschidae > Moschus > Moschus berezovskii. The sequence continues at coordinate 50,908,629 of NC_142467.1, read as the reverse complement.
TCTTGAGAAAGGAAAATAGAGCTGGAGGAATCAGGTTCCTGGACTTCAGACTATACTACAGAGCTACAGTAACCAAAACAGTATGGTACTGGTACCCAAAAAAACCACAGAAATATAAATCAATGGAACAGGACAGAAAGTAAAAAAATAAACCATGCATACCTGGTCAATTAATCTACAACAAAGGAAGCAAGACTATACAATGGAGGAAAGACAGTCTCTTCAATAAATGGTGCTGGGAAAACTGGACAGCTCCAGGGAAAAAAAATAAATAAATCACAATGCTCTTCAGTATCATACAGAAAAATAAATTCAAAGTAGACTGAAGACCTAAATGTAAGACTGGACAGTATAAAACTCTTCAAGGAAAACATAGGCAAAACACTCACTGATGGAAATTGCAGCACTGTCTTTTTCAATCCATCTCCAAGACTAATGGAAATAAAAACAAGTGGGACCTAATTAAGCTCAAAAGCCTTTGCAGAGCAAAGGAAACCATAAACAAAACAAAAAGACAACTCACAGAATGGGAGAAAATATTTGCAAATAATGTGACCAACAGGGGATTAGTCTCCAGAATTTACAAACAGCTCATGAGGTTTTAACAGCATAAAAACAACCCTATCAAAAAAATGGGCAGATCTAAACAGGCATTTCTCCAAAGAAGAAAGACAGATGGCCAAGAGACATATGAAAAGATGTTCAACATCCCTAATTAGTAGAGAAATGCAAATCAAAACTACAATGAGATATCACCTAACCCCAGTCAGAATGGCCATCATCAAAAAATCTGTAAATAATAAACACTGGAGAGGGCATGGAGAAAAGGGAACCCTCTTACACTGTTGCTGCAAATGTTAATTGGCACAGTTACTAGAGAGAACAGTATGGAGGTTCCTTAAAAACTAAATGTAGAATTACCATATGATCCTGCAGTCCCACTCCTGGGCACATATCCAGAGAAAACCATAATTCAAAAAAAGCACATGCACCCAGCATTCACTGCAGCACCATTGACAACAGTTAGAGACATGAAGCAACCTAAATGTCCATAGACAAAGGAATGGATGAAAAATATGTGGTACATAAATACAATGGAATGTTACTCGGCCATAAAAAAGCATGAAATGTTGCCCATTGCAGCACCACGGAGGGATCTAGAGAATATCAAAACATGTGAAGTCACTCAAAGACAAATATTATATCACTTATATATGAAATATAAAAAGATAATACAAATGAATCTATTTACAAAACAGAAACAGACTCACAAATATAATTTTAAAAAACACCTAAGCTTATCAAAAGGGAAAGGGAGTTGGGGGAAAAATAAATTAGTGGTTTGGGATTAATAGACACATATTTTATATATAAAATAAATAAGGAACAAAGATTTACTGTATGACACCGGGAACAACTTTAATACCTTGTAATAACCAATAATGAAAAATAATCTGAATAAAAAATAATATTATATATATAATTGAATAACTTTGCTATACACCCAAAATACAATATTGTAAACCAACTATACTTCAATTTAAAAATAATCATAGTAATAGTTCCTCATTATTAAGTACCAAGAGTGTGCCAAGTTTTTTTATTACTAAACTTTTTACTTTGTATTAGAGTATAGCTGATGAAATGTGCCAAGTTCTATGCTAAGGACTTTTCACCCATCATCTCATTTAAGCCTCTGTTAACAACCCAAGAGGTATCATTATTCTTACCTGCATCTCATAGAGGAGGAAGCAGCTTTAAAGAGGATGCCTAATAACTGTGGTGGTGCCAGGAGCCAATTCCTACCTCTCTGACTGAAGAAATCAGTTCAAACTCTCTTATCAGGTAGGATGCTTTCAGTTGCAAGTAAAGAGTACCTTCTTAGGGAAGTCCCTGATGGTCCAGTGGTTTAGAATCCACCCTGCAATGCAGGGGATGCAGGTTTGATCCCTGGTTGGGAAAGTAAGATCCCATATGCCTCAGAGCAACTAAGCCTGAGTGCCGCAAGCACTGAACCCACATGCTTGAAAGCCCACACCCCAGAACTAGAGAATCTGCACCACAACGAAAGATCCCCGCATAATGCAATGAAGATCCTGCATGCCGCAACTAAGAACTGATGCAGCTAAATAAATAAATACGTTTTTTTTTTAAAGTACCTTCTTAAAAGTGGCTTTAACAATGAGAACACATTATTTTGCCAACTAGAAAGAGGTCCCAGGTGCAGGGCCAGTCGATTCAGCAGCTCAGTGGTACTGTTGGGAGCCCAGATTCTTGGCATTGCTCCACTCCACCATCCTCAGGTGCAATTCCTCAGGTTTTGAAGAGGCTGCTGTGGTGCCAGGCATCATGTCCTCCCACAATCTCACTGAGAAACAAGACAGAAATTTCCCTCTGTGTGTCTCTTTTAAGCAGACAAACCTTCCCAGAAGTCCTCAGTAGGCTTCTCTGCAGGTTCTGCTGGCAGAGCTAGAAAACAGGCCCATGTCCCTGAAGCAAAAACAGCTGGTATCTGTTTTTTGCATTTCAGACTCAACAGTGGGAGGTTCATGCCCTGCTGGTAAAGAAGAAAGACAGGGCAGACGGGGAATGGCCTATGGGTTAAGTGATCACGGGGTTTCAACCACAGTTACTCTCTCCCCTCAGAGAATCACAATGCATGTTACAAGAAGTTTTATGAAGTTCTTTTTGTGACCTAACTACAAAACATTAGACTTACTTTTTTTCATCCATTCTAAGATATAAACTTTTTTTCACATTTTTTGACGTCTGTGATGATGAGACGTGGCTTAAAAGGAGCTCCTTTCCTGACTTCTCATGCTATGATTCCTCTAAGTATCACCCCCATCAGAGCCCCTTGAGACGGGTGGCTAAAATGTGCAAAAGGAAACTCAAGCACGTTTCCTCGCCCCCTGGCTACACACACACTCAGAGAATATTTATTTATGGGGCATCTGCGGTGACGTAGGAGCGCTGAGGACACAACTGTGTGCAAGTCAGGTGTGAGCTCTCGTGTAGCTCCAGTCTTAAAGAGGAAACAAGACTGTAAACAAGTGGACAGAAAAAGAGACGGCACGTGAAGTTACCTGCCACAGAGACACAAATAGGGCACCAGAAAACAGGAGCAGAAAGGAACTCACTCCATGCTCTGAAGGAGGACAACGAAGCACCCGAGGGAAAAGTGGGGATGGGAGCATTTTAGGCACAGAGGACGGTATATGTAAAGGCACTGAGGTGAAAAAGAGCCTGATGTATCGAGAACTAAAATACAGTGTAGAGGCGCAAAGCAAGGGGAGCTGGAGCGCAGGCAGAGACCAGAATACGCAAAGGGACTAGAAGGACACCTCTCAATCACGCAGGCTACATGAAGATCGTCTGGCTTGCACTGTGGCTGTACCTACCAGAAGCAGGGAGAAATGTTCTAAGTCTAGCTACGCAAAGTGTGGTCCCCAACCAGCAGCCCTGGAGTCACCAGGGAGCTTGTGACAAATGCAGAATCTCAGGCTCCACTCCCAACCTACTCAATCCAAACCCATATTTTAATAAGACCGCCGGGTGCTTCACACACATAGCGAACTTTGAGAAGTGCTGCTTGAAACCATCTTGCTATTTTGGACAGGGATGGCAACATTTTGTGCCTGACTTCCTGAAGCTCTAGAAGGGAGCCTTTTCCCTGACCACATGACTTCTCTGGACACTGGAGGGCAACCTTACATTAATAAAGCAGAACTCAAACTAGGGGCCACGGAAATCACAGGTTAGAACTTTAAGACAAGGCAATGGCTGCATTTTGCAGCCACAGAAACAGGCCCACTGAGCATTGAGCAGAACAGAACAAGCCACCAGCTCTCCTGCGCCCAGAGCTGTTCGTCCTCACGAGGCACCTGGTGCGGAAACCCGGGGACTGGCTGTGGACTGTGTCAGCAGCTGCAGCTGGCCACTGAACAGAGCCAAATGTGGTGAAGAAGGGCTTGGAATTCAAGGGCAACAAAGTACTCCTAAATTTCACGCAATTATGAAGTGAGTTTGCAGAGTTATGCCAACTCTGTTAATGACCCATGTGTGATTAAATTTTAATTACTTCATTCCACATCAGATGTCAAGTTGCTAAAAATCTTGATCGCACAGTGATAAACATCTGCTTTTACGTACAGAGCTGTGAACCACTGCCAAGCTATTCAGAAGCCCTAGAGCAAGACTAAATAAATAAAATCCAGAAGCCGTGATGACTAGGCTGGCCTCTATCACCCAAGCATCCACATGCCTCTTCACCTGGCCTCCAATGTGATTTTTGGCACAGGAGCACAGGCAGAAAAACCAAAGGCCTGCAGTCGCGCCCATGGTTAGTCCTTGAGGTAAATGAGGGCCAAATGTACAGATGAATCAGGTCAAAAAATTAAGGTGACATCTATGCCCATGTCCAAAAGTGTTTCCTCCTTGGGGGAAACTGTCCTAGTGTTTCCCAAATTTCAGTCACTCAAACACCACCTCCACATTTTCATCATGTATTAATATTAATGCTGTTTATGTGATACTTTTCTTTCAATTGATTCATTCCTGACTTTTCTATTTATCAGTATCAAATAAGGACCCACTTTATGCTTTTAATACAAATTCAGATCAATTCATAGATGTGAGTCACATCTAAACCTACCTTACATATTCACCATGAGCCTGAATTCCACACTTTGCAAATTACTGTTCCCTTTGACATAAGTGAGAACAGAGGAAAGACATATATTCCCTCAGTCTCTTCATGATGACTGTTCTTTAGGAAACCAAAGGAAGATGCTTCAGGGAAAAGAAAACACAAGTACTCTGACAATCAAGCAGGGCCGAGTTAACCCCGCCCCACCTCAGGGAGCCAAAACTCGCCCATTCCACAAGCCTGTTCCCAGGACACCATGTCCAAGGACTTCCTGTTTGCTACGGTTTTCACTGGGTCCATCCCTCTCTGTGCCGCTCTGGGCTGTGAAGACTTGCCCACTTGGGCACCACTGTGAGCTGTGGCAGGAACATGGCAGCACCGTGGCTAGACTCAGCCTCCCTGAGTACAAACCTCAGCCTCTCCATTCACCTGGGAGGGTTATGGGCTCAAGAGTATCCCCCCAAAATTTATATGTTGAAGCCCTAACCCCCAGTTCCCTAGAATATGGCTATATTTGAGATAGAGCCTTGAAGGAGGTGATAAGTCAAAATGAGGCAGGAGGATGGGCCCTATTCCAATCTGACTGGTGTCCTTATAAGAAGAGGAGATTAGGACACAGGGAGAGATGCCAGGAATGTAGGTGCACAGCAGAAAGACCATGTGATGAGGCAGCAGGAGGGTCACCACCGGCAAGCCAAGGAGAGGGGCCTCAGAGCAGAGCAACTGCTGACACCTGGCTTGGGGACTTCCAGCCTCCAGAAGCAGAAGAAAATAAAATTTCCATTGTTGAAGCCACCCAGTCTGTGGTATTTTGTTACGACAACAATAGCAAACTAACACACCACTTGAAATGAGACTTTCAAAACAGGAGTAACAGCACTCGTTTCACTAGAAGGTAAGGACTGAATGATGTGATTCAGGCACAGCACCTGGCTGCAAGGGGCGGCGGGCGGTTTCTCAGCACCTCCCTCGTTCTCAGACCAGGTACTTTACCCTTACCTGAATTCCCACCAGCAGTAAAGGTGTGCAGACCTTGAGCCTTGGGGCCTTCTTTGCACAGATTGAGACACCGCCCGAAGATGAAAACTGAACAGAGGAGGCTGGAGTCAGGAGATGGAAAGAAAGTAGCAGCCTCTTTGTGTTCCTGAATCTGAGCTCATCTTCAATCCAGCTTCACTTTTCAAATCCCCAGTTACCTTCTGAGTTAATAATTCATTAATTCCTTTTCTGGTTTTAGCTGGTTTGAGTTGTTATTATATCACTTGCCATCAAAGGAGTTGTGACAAACGCATGGCTCCAGAGTGAATTAATAACGTCAGCTTTGCTGTGTTAGGGAAATCACGCAATCCCACTTTCAGTAGAGCATATATCGGCTCCTGCAGGAACCAGAGATAGGCCATGTGACTCACTAGGGAAGCACTTGTGAGGAGTCAAAATGTGCCTCCGTCAGTCATGAAAAGTGCTTGCAGAGCCTGGACCAAAGGTCTTCTTGCTCCCAAAGCCCTCCTTTGGATAAAGACTTTATTGTCATACAAAAGAAATGTGCCCAAGACTCAGGTCTTGCCTACTTGGATCAGGAGAAAGCAATTTGTCCTTCTGACAAAGTAACAGCACTCTTTAATTTTTTAAAACATAACTACAAATTTCTACCCCTTCTCAGACTCTGTGGGTAACAAGAGCTGAAAGCGCCATAGTCCTCGTATCTGAGGGTAACAGGTGTCCCCACAGGGAAGGAGGAAGCTGGCAGAATTTACCCCATTTCCAATGGTCTGGCTTACACAAAACTCCCTGCAGGGGGCAGCCTGGATATGCAGCTGAGAGTTCAGTGTTCCTTAATATTTCCAGCATCTGACAATGTCTCCAGAGGAAATGCACGTTGATTACAATAACTTGTACTTTTACACTAAGCACTTTACAGACTTCACTTAATCCTCTGGGTACTACTTTCATCCTCATTTTACAGATGAGGAAACTGAGCCCTTAATACATAATTCATTGAAGGTTTCACAGCTGTTTGAAACAGAAATCTAGAGCCCTCGGCACTACTCCCCAATTCTGCCTCTAAGATCTTTTGTGATTCCAGGCAAGCTTTCTTCCCCTTTTGACTTCAGCACTCATTGGACAAACAAAGGGACTGGCCTGGCTAAAGTCCTGGGCTCCTCTCAGCTCTAAAGTTCTTCTAGTTCCAAGGTTAAGAAATTCACTTTGCACTCTGCACCCTGGCATCAGCCTGCATACTAGAGATGAAGAGGGAGCAGGCAGTGCACCCTTTCAAAAGAGAGTTAGTCCCTGCTGCAGACTTAAAGGATGGGCATCACCTTGGCCCCCAGGTAGAGGCACCCAGCTGGACAGACTCTCAAGAAGTCTTCATGGGTCCACAGTTTTTCTCAGGGTTCCTGTATGCCAGTTTTAAGCCCACAGGGGTATTTTAGTGGGCCCCTGCAATGTTTTAAAACAGTTGGACTTGTTTACCAACATTTTAAAATCAAAAGCTGAAATCTGGATTCCTGGGTTTTCCTGAAAAGTCTGAAGAGCTGGCCACTCTAGGCCCATGTTCCCCTGGCCACACTGCCCTGAGTTGCTGGCTCCTTCCAGGTGGTCGGCTCACATACACAGCTCCCCTGGCTGGTACTGAGGGTGCTTCAGCCTGTGAGCCTCACTGAAGGAGCCGCAGTAGGGGGATGTGCAGCGCTGGGCACAAGAACAAACACTCCTTTTCCTGCACACAGAGCAGTGCTCTGGGCTCTGTGACAGCGACACTGAACCTGTGGCCTGGGTGCAGGTAGGAGCCTGGTGCCTTGGAACAAAAACCAGAAAGTGCAACAAAAGTTTCATCCAGCCATGAAACTCTCCTTCCCCAGTAGCCACCACTCAGATCTCTATCTGCTTTCTGGGGCCCAGGGTGGACCAACAGCCATGTGTCATTTCCCTGGATAGGGGCTATAATGGTGACATTGTGCTGAGTGGAACAAGAGAGGTTTTCATCCAGCGACCAGCACTGGGCAGACACTCAAGCAAGGGGCTCTGGGGCTCACCCTGCACAAAGGAGTTTGGGAGTGGGGCCCTGTGCCAATAAGAAGCCCCATGGATTGGGCTGCATGTCCACAGTGGCAGGCAGTGGGAAGGGAAGCAGAGAGGCATTGCTCCCAGAACACATCACGGCTATCTCATTTTCCTCTACAAATAAATAAGCAAATAAACAATCTCAGAGGATAAAGGAGATCACCCCCAAGACACCTGCATTAATAGAAACCTCCTGAGTCCTAGAGTATTTATTCACTGACTCACCCGACAATACTTGCTACCATTTAATAGGTTCCAGACATTGTGCTAGGCTGTAGGGATCTAGCAACAAGTAAGACACAACACCCACTCGCATAGTGCTTGCAGTCTAGGGGACCAAGAAGAGGTAAAGAGAGAAGTAGGAATTTAAACACTGATGACCCAATGGAAGAACGGAGAGTAAGAGTCAGTTCAAGAATCCAGATCTGAACCCCAATTGGTGGTTTTTCTTACTTTTCCCAGGGTCTCCTGAGATCACTACTCTGTGGAATGGCAGGCTGGAGCTTAGAGAGGAACATACCCCAGATACTATAATATGGAATCTGAACTCTGCATGGACAGCAAAGGAAAGCCATCAAATACTTTTAAGGGGGATCTGACTAGAACCATGGAATGGTCACTGTGGCAGCCATGATGGAAGCAGACCTAGAGACAAAGTGACAGATTAAAAGGCTAAAGTATGTTTCTTTCACTGGGACAAAGAACATTTAGCCTCTAAAGTTTTCTTTCCTTGGGTTTCCCAGTTCCACCTGATAAGCTAAGAATGAGAATGGGGAGTATCAGTTGTTTTCATAAGACTAACAGCATGTGGGAGCTGAAAGCTTTTTTCCTGGAATTGTTCAGTGGGACCAAATTTGATATCTTTTTACAGAGCTAGAACTCTTCACACAGACTTCTTTAGACAAGCACCAGGCAACCTGGGAAACTTACTACAGCAATAAGAAAAGGGAAGATATGAGGCAGATCCTAAAAATCCTTTTCAGAGAATTGCATTCACACAGGGAAAGGAGAAGGGAAGGAGAAAACCAGGCACAGGCACCCACAACCTCCATCCCCATTCCAGCACCGCCCACCCAATACCCTATAATCTGGCCAAGCCAAACTGCTATGCAGACACATCCTGCAGTTTTCTATCTCCATGTCTTTGCTCTCACTGTTTTCTCTGCCTGTAATGTTATCTCCTCATTGCAGGCTCACCCAAGTGCCTGTCATCCACTATTGTCTCCATGGTCAGTAAGAAATTCCTGCTTCATCTTACTGAATTCCAAGAGCGCTTTATATTTCCTCTGGTACTTTTCACATAATAATTTTTAATTAAATTATTTTATGCATATTTACCTCCTCTACTAGATTGGGAACTCATAAAGGATGGAGATCATTTCTACTTAGCATTAGTTCTCCCAATAGAAATTGGCATAGAATGCAACAAATATTCCGAAGTAGACTAATCAGAAGTAGGGGTAGTTTTTAATGGTGTCTATGGGCCTATGTGAAGAAAAAGTACAGAAAAAATATGCAGTTATTCCTTGTTCCAAAACCACAGCCTTCTCGTCCACTTCATTAAGTTCCCCAACAGCAACCAAGCTGTAGTCAATTTAGTCAACAGTGCCACCTAGCGGACACTGTGGGTAAATATTAAACCAGAACCACCGCATCTTGACAGCTACTTCTCTACTGCTGTTAATCCTTAGGAAAACCGCACAGACCGTGTTTTCCCATTTTCACATCTTTCCTAGCACACATTTCCCATTTTACATCTTTCCTAGCTCAGTTAATCTCATTCCATATACCATTTCATAGGTGCATATAAATTCCCTTTAGCTTTTATTTTTCTGTTGCAATTCTCTGATAAACTTCCAGAGTCTGAAAGTTTCTCAAAGCTTCTAAAAGTTCTAAGCCCTCCATCTGTTCCTGCAATAGTTACACTATACATTTTTTAAGTTTACTTCAAATGAAATAATGTGTTTTTTTAAAGTAGTAAATGATAGACTGGGAACTTAACTATAATTTATAGCCTTGTTTTCAAGTGTTTCAGAATTAAAACAGTGAACTTTTAGAAGTTAATTCACTTATAAATTGTTGGTTGTCTGCTTTAGAATTTACACTGACCTTTTCAAACTGGAAAAGTGGGCAGGAACAAAGAGGAACTTGGAAAATAATAATGGCTCACATTTCTATAGCTATTTATGGTTTACAAAGTGGATTTGTACCATCATGTCATTTGCCTTCCCCAGAACCTTGCGAGGTCAGTATGAGTTTTCCCATAGCACAGATGAGCAAGCAAGCTTCATAGGCTTGAAGTTATACACTTCGTAAGTAGCAGAGCAAGAGCTCAAACACAAGTTTTAGGACTTCAATCCCATTGTTTTTTCACTACACCATATTTCCTCTGGGCTCACACACAGATATATTAAACAAACTACTGATGCAATTTGGTGAAGCAAGGGCTAACTAATTTCAACTTCCTATCAAAGCAATGGAGGAAATAGTCCCAGTCCAGGAAAATGCAGGATGCTCTTTCCCAGGTCCTTCCTTGAGCCTTTGCACAAGATGGTCCCAATGCTAGAATGTTCTATGTAAAGGAGTGGCCTAGCCAAAACTTCAAACTGTGATCTGGCCTATCTTGGGGAGGAGAAGTGTTTAGAAGAAGAATTAAGCCTCAACTTCACTTTATAAAGGGTCTTAAGACATTTCATATGTCTAGAATCGGTTTGGACCTACTTTCACAGAGACACACGAACAGGACAAAAGATGCAACATTCTTCATACAGTTTTAAACTTAAATCCCATTCCTGACCACACTGCTGCTGCTGGTCATAGCAGTATTTTTCTACATCCTGTAATTATTTAAGGAAGAGCACACTTAACATTGCATTGCACTTGTGTGCTAAAAAAAGTGTTCATTTCCACAATTTTTAACACTCCGTGTTGGCATTCTTCAAGATGCAATACACTAGGAACCTCAAAAGTTTAATGTTTCCCAAGCCACTGCCCACCTTTTGGCAATCCTTTCTCTCCTTTTCCTAGGTGATTTTTTAAAGATCATTATTATTTCACTCCTCTTTTACACCATTATTGGCATAGTGTCTGGTCCACTGTCTGGCTCTAGAAGGTGCTCAGGAAAGACCTGTTTAATGAAGAAGATAAACCCAAAGACACGAAATGGGTGGCAGCAGCAGGCAGAGATTTTTTGACTCTACTGTTGAAAACAGATTCTAACAGTTTGGACAATCTGAAAATGGACCCGGCTAGAAGTGTGGTAGCAAGCTTCTCGTCACCAGCGGAATGCAAGCAGAGCTCAACAGTGCCTTGGTCTGGGCAGGGGTGGGACGCGCGCAGGCACCGACATGAAAAGAAGTGTGAAACGGCCTGTGGGTCCTCTGGTGGCCCCTCCAGAGGGGCGCGAGGACTCGTGAAAAGCAAGGCGAGGCGAGGGTGTGTGGGGATGAGGGACACCCGCGGCCCAGGGGGCCAGGCGGGCTTCTGGTCTATTCCGGGAGCGGAGCGCAGGGGCGGGCGCGGGCGGGCGGGGGCGCCGGGCGAGCATCCTGTCGGGGGAGGGGACGCGCGGAGGGCGTCCCGCGGGGCCGGGGCCGGACTGGAGAGCACCGCGCCCGCCGCTGCCAGGCCCGCCGGAGGCACCGCGCCCTGCTCCGCTATCACTGGCGCCATGGACCGAGGCCGGGGTAAGAAGAAACGCGGCGCCCACACTTGTTGCTTTGCAGGGCGGTAAGGGGAGAACCGCGCGATCTAAAAGCCAGAGAGCTGGGGGCAGAGACTAGCGGGTTGGGCCGAGCCGAGGAGTGTGGGGGTGAGGAGGAAGGGAGAAGCGGGGGCCGAAGACCCGGCGCTGTGTGGACAGGTGCCTCCTGTGCCTGGGCTGCTAGGGGTGTGCTAGGGGGTCTCATGCCCCGGACTTGAGTTGCCTCCAGTGTGTGAAACCAGAGTTTTCATACACTCGGAGCCTTAACTTCATGAAAGATCCCCACAGGATTCCTGAGGAAGGCAAGCTCCTCTCACCCCATCCCAACCCCCTCCACCAAGGGTAGAATAGAGTTAACAACTCACCCTCTTGAAAACAACAGGGCGTGTTAAGCTCCTACTGCTCACACGCTGAGAAGCCCCAGGAGACACAAGTGTGTGCAGCTACCCAGGGTTTCGGGAGGAGGAGCTGCAGGAGTGCCTGTGGGTGCCTGCATGGGTGTCCGAGCCCTGGCTCTGAGCCTTACAAGCTGTGTGACCTTAGCCCACCCTCTTTCTCTCTGGGCTAGTGACAAGGTTGAACTGGATTGTCTCTGAGACCCCTTCTTACCTGGACAGTTTGAAGAGTTGAAGAGTATTTAAGAAAGGTTCACAAATGTGGTGGGGGTGCTTGTTGAAACTGCAACTAACAGGAGCATAGAGAGAGCATTTATGGGGGAGCGCGTGCATGGGAAGCTATGCCTAAATAAAGGCCTGGACACCTCAATGGGCTTGTAGCTGTTAAAAAAAAAAAAAGTGGCTTGCTTGAACATGGGGGCAGTGACAAAGGCTGGGAACCAGAACACCACTGTCACAACGCTCTGGAAACTGAGGAGACCACAAGTGTGAATGCACTTGGTAAACTGGCAAGTGCTGCCAACATGACAAGTAGTAGTATTCTTGTTATTATTATTATTATTAATGGAAAATTCCTCCCCTTCCTAATCTTACACACTTGCCCTATCTGCCTGTTTGCTGCACTGAGACCTCCAGGGGGAAAAAAGGAGTGGCCAGGGGTGTGGAAGCAATGAGTAAGGGCACTGGGGGCAGGGATGGGACCAAGAGCAGGTGTCCCGGTAACTCCTCTTACGGGCACAGCCAGAGTTCAGAGGGCTGCAGGGGACCCCAGACTTCCAATTCAAGGTGCTGGGGACAGCTTCCCCACCCACACCATCTCTAGCACAAAGTGCTGCATCAACCCTTTCCTATTAGGAGTTGGAAGGTCAGACAGAAAATGGGGGGACTTCCGGTTTGGCTCTTTGGGGACCAAGGCTGTGATCTATAAAGCAGTTCTTACCTGTTAACTGACTCCTGGACAAGTGTGCACAGAGCATACACACTCGTCGGGGAGAGAAAAAGAGAGCAGAGGTGCCTCTAATGTCTCCCATCCCCATCTCCCACACTGTACGTTTAAAGCAAACAGCACTGCCCTCCACCCCATCACACCCCACATGGTGCCAAATACCACCCTATTCCCAGTACAAAATCCTCAGTACAAAAATCCGTACCTAGCCTACCGAGTTGTAGAAAGCAGACTATGCCTTCCCTTGACAGACCATGAATGACAATAATTCATTCAGCTTAAAATGCTTAATAACTGATACCTCACTAAAGAAGGCTGCTTCCAGACCACTCTTCCTAGGAAGCCAGACTTCCCCAGGAATCTGTTAGTACTCAGAATGCTCTAGGGCGCTGACCCTCTCCCCTGCTGCAGGCTTCCTAGCCTACTTTATTTCTCCTTCATAGCTCTCGTCACGATGTGCCATTCCTCTAAGAGTCAGTTATCCAAATACATGTCTAGTGTCGACATAGCCTGTCAGAGTGTAAGCTTCAGGAAGGCTGGGAGTGAATCTGGGCAGGCACCCTGCTGACAGCAGTGCCTGGCACACAGTCAGTGCTCACTAACAGTGGCTCAAGTAGTTCACTAACAACATGAAACACACTTTATAGTGCACCCCAAATTGAATAGTTGCAATGCTGATTTTGAAAGATACATACCACTGAATCCTCACATCAGAACAGTGCTTCGTGACTTGCAAAGGCCTTCTCAAATGCAAGTGAAGTGGACGAGGCACACGGGACGAGGTCCTCTGTCTAGAAACTCAGTGGTCTTCCCTGAGAAATTACTGCAAAAACTGTAGGAATTAAAGCAAACACAACTGCATATGAACTAGAATACAAAATTTGTGTGGGTTTTTACGATAAAATGTGAGTCTTTACAAATCATTCTGGTGGAAATTTGTTGTGCCCATATCCCCAGGAGGGCGTGAGCACTCTCTTCTCTTGTCAGGGAGGTTTTAAGAAGCACAGGTCTCATTTCACCCTCATACCTACCATGTGAGGAGTGAGACTGTCATGCCCAGGGAAGGAAGCCACACTTCACTGTTAATAACAGTAACAACTGAAATCATCAGGGTATTATCATGAGCCAGGCAACATGCTCAGCTTTTTTCATGGCTACTCTTGGAACAAGCAACGGGATAGGGCTATGACTGGGTACTATTGTTAATCCCTACCTCACAGGAAGGCAGGTCTCGCAATGTATTAGTCAGCTAGCGCTGCCATAACAAAATACACAGATTGGGTGGCTCAAACAACAGATTTATTTCCTTACAGTTAAAGAAGCTAGAAGTCCAAGGTCATGATGCCATCTGGGTGGATTTCTGGTGAAGCCTCTCATCCAGGCCTGTATATGGTGGCCTTCCCATTCTGTCCTCACATGGCCTCTTCCCTGTGCACAGACAGAAAGAGACAGAGATTTCTGGTATCACTTCCTCTTCCTAGAAGGTCATCAGTCCTATTGGATTAGGGCCCACCTTTATGACCTCATTTAACCTGAATTACCTCCTTAAAGGCCCTATCTCCAAATGCAGTCACACCGGGGGTTAGAATTTCCATACTTTGGTGTATGGATCTGAGGTGGGGGCACAGTTCAATCCGTAACAGCAGGATTAGGGCACTGACATTAGCTTGTACAGTCATTCATCACATGAGAGACAGAGCTGGGTTTGAACCAAAGTCCTTATCTTAAACTGGCTGCTGTCTGACTCCACAGTGGCAGGTGACCTGCCCAAGCCCTGCAAGAGAAGAGGGCTCGGACACTGCATCTTCTTGCACAGGCCCGGGCACTTCCATCACGCCATAACCATACCGTTCAGATCTTCAGTAGCAATTACAGCATAAAAGCTCGGCATCAAAGTCAACTGACTTAAGAATGTAAACAAACCTAGCAAGTAGGATTTCTCTTCTAACAGGATATGTGTCTTCTCATGAGTAAAGGAGAATTCATATGATGCAGTAACAGACACAGAAATGACTTACCTTACATTATAAGGAAATTCCTTCCAGCAGGACTTCCCCAATTCATGAACATCATGCGAAGTATCAGCCACTGGTGAAAGTAACACCTTCACTGTAGACTAATGACTATGGACACCACCTTCTACAGAACCAATCACTTAACTCTTTAGCCTCACATAAAGATAAAATATGGATACTGATGATACCTGCTTCATGGGGTTGTTATTAAATGTACGGAAAATACTTCAGACAATGCCTACCATATGAGTCCCATTCAATAAATACTGGCTACAGTAATAATTGTGTTTTTTAAATCACATTTAACATAATAAAATTCTACTGGCCCCAAGCTGATCTGACTCTGAGGACACTTTTGAGTTCCCACTGTCTTTTAAGAAC
This sequence comes from Moschus berezovskii, assembly GCF_049115385.1. Taxonomy (NCBI): domain Eukaryota; kingdom Metazoa; phylum Chordata; class Mammalia; order Artiodactyla; family Moschidae; genus Moschus; species Moschus berezovskii. The sequence continues at coordinate 50,893,478 of NC_142467.1, read as the reverse complement.
TGGGCTAGACAACTTCGCATACAGCTCAAAGACAGGGGCTATGTCACAATCTCTGTATCCTGGAGCTCTTTCCTGGTGCTTGTCTCTTGAAAATCCATCTCTGACATGCAATAACAGAACCATCTGACAAGTGTTTCTGAGTGACAAATATTTATAAACCAACATGTCTGTTTTCTCTTATTTATGCTATGTATTCGTGCCTACCGACTATAGTTGTATCTTCACAATTTTGCTTTTGTGAACTTTCTAGTGTTCTCAGGCCATCTTTGCTTAAGTCTTTGGTCTAAATTTTCCCTCATTCCCTTCTTAATGCCCAAGGTTCTGATATGCCTAGCTCATACAAAGCAATCAATTTTACCAAAGTTTCTTTCCTTTCTACTTCACAACTAGTTCTTTTTCAACTAGTTGCATTCAACCCAAGATGGGAGTTTCTTTTGCTGAATTATATATATTCTCTGGGAGATTATGTTGTCTCCTGGGCAATTTAAGACATAATCTGAAGCTCTGCTTTTCATTAAATGAGATTTTTTTAATTAATTTATTTTAATTGGAGGTTAATTACTTAACAGTATTGTAATGGTTTTTGCCATACATTGACGTGACTCAGCCATGGGTGTACATGTGTTCCTCATCCTGAACCCCCCTCCCACCTCCCTCCCCATACCATCCCTCAGGGTCATCCCAGTACACCGGCCCTGAGCGCCCTGTCTCATTAAATGAGGTTTTTATCATTCAAGAGATGCTAGAAGAACCCACTCTTGTCTTGCCTTTGGTAGACCAGCTTTGACATCTGTAACAGGAAAGCCACATCTTTCCTATCTGTGGCTTCCATTGGCCAAGCAGCCCACAGCCATTCCTACAGTGAGCTCCCTTCCATGCCCCCTCTGTGATTCACTGCCCAGTTTCTGTCCCCCAGGCTGTGAATTCCCATACCTCTTCCTGACATCTGAGTTAATTTTCTACTCCTGTCAATTACTGTTCTTCTGAAAGGAGTACACACCCATATGTTTTCTTCCAAACATGTTCCATAAAGTCATCTTTGTTAGCCTGGAGACTCGGCACGGCTGAGTGGTTCAGGGAATGGACAAACTTAGGTTTTCACCACAGCTTTCTAGCTGTATGATCTTGTATGAACTGGGTAAATTACTTAATTTCTTTGAATACCAGTTTCATTTCATTTGGAGTGTCATGAGGAAAGGTGATGCATGTAAGCGAGCACTTAGGAAGTATTCAGTAGATGACAGATATTACATTTATCAAATATAATTACTTGGATTTTAGCCACACTCTGCACTGGATGTATGCATAGGAGTTAACCTTACCCTCTTCTCTGTAGAGGCTTCTGTTGGTCAGTGGGCACCACTTCCATTTCCTAGTCCCACTCAGGGTTTTTTTCTGCCTCTCCCTCAAGTATCAGTTTCAAACTCTACTGCTCACATGAGTGAATACCCTGCCAAGTAAGCCCTCCCTGTCCACTCTCTGCCAAGAGCTTATCATTATTTCATTCTGATCTTAGGTTCAGAAAAATAACTGCTTTTGGATACCATCAGCTCCTCATACCCACCTTACCCTTCTAAAAAGAACCTTGCAATTGAACAGAAAAATAAAACCCCACCACCACACAGTCTCCTGCTTCTCCCCATATTCCCTCCTTGCAGTCTTACTTCCAATCACACCTTCTGACGAAAGCCCATTCCTAAGAGTCACAAGCAGCTTCTGTTTTGTCTAATTTTTCACCTCTTCTCATTCCCATCTCCTGGGCTTCTCTGTAGCTCTTTTCTAAATGGATTCTCCTATTTGCAAAGATGGAGAAAGCATGGATTTTGGAATCAGATAAGCCTAGGTTAAATTACCACTGCCCCAGCCATCTTCCAGAAGCCTTTTCTGTCTCCCCTTCCCCACCCCACTCCTGCCTGGCCTCCAATCCCACTGTTATAGGTGCTTATAGCCTCAGGGCTTCTCTTGCTCTAAGGCAAGTGACCCAGCTAAGTCTTGTTCCTCTAGTCTGCAAAGCAGGAAGAATGACACCCAGGATTAGGAAACTGCAATGTGGTCATGTATGGATGTGAGAGTTGGACTGTGAAGAAAGCTGATCGCCGAAGAATTGATGTTTTTGAACTGTGGTGTTGGAGAAGACTCTTGAGAGTCCCTTGGACCGCAAGGAGATCCAACCAGTCCATTCTAAAGGAGATCAGTCCTGGGTGTTCATTGGAAGGGCTGATGCTAAAGCTGAAACTGCAATACTTTGGCAACCTCATGCGACGAGTTGACTCACTGGAGAAGACTCTGATGCTAGGAAAGGTTGGGGGTGGGAGGAGAAGGGGACGATAGAGAATGAGATGGCTGGATGGCATCACCGCCTCTGTGGACATGAGTTTGAATGAACTCCGGGAGTTGGTGATGGACAGGGAGGCCTGGCGTGCTGTGATTCATGGGGTCGCGGAGAGTCGGACACGACTGAGCGACTGAACTGAACTGAACTGAATGTGGTAATATCTGTGCAGCAACCAGTGCCTGGCCCATGATAGGTGCTTGCATGCGTACTCAGTCACTTCAGTCGTGTCTGACTCTTTGTGACCCAATGAACTGTGGCTTGCCAGGCTCCTCTGTCCATGGGGATTCTCCAGGCAAGAATACTGGAGTGGATTGCCATTCCCTCCTACAGGGGATCTTCCCAGTCCAGGGATCAAATCCATGTTTCCTGCATCTCCTGCACTGGAGGCGGATTCTTTACTGCTGAGCCACTTGTTATTTCCCATCTTTTCCTGCAGCTCGATTTTTCTTGTATGGTGACTCTTGCCTTGTCTTTACATTAGTGCTGTAGACAACCAAGCCTCTTTTGAGGGCTGCTCTCAGTCTTCAGCCATGAGTTGAGCTCCATTCCTGCACTGGCTCCTACTTTTGGTATATTTCCATTTGGAAGTCAACTCATCCTCCAAGTGACCCAATTGTGAACTCATCTTATTCACCACCAAATCAAATCACCCTTCCTGTTCCTCTTTTCTCTATTAACAACACAACAATGTGAGGAGCTATTGAAGGAAATGGGGCTGTTTGTGAATAAAACTAAATTTGAAGGGGGGGATATGGGATCATTTCTGAGACTAGCTGTCCTGTAGAAGAGTATTAGAAAGACTCTTCAGAAGGCTATTCAAGAGGTTAAGTAGAGACTAGCTGGGGCACAATCTGGAAGAAGCAAACAAATGAAAAGAGCTATTCAGTGGCAGAGTAAGAGGTGCCCAGAGACATAATGAAGCAGAAGATGAGTGGACACAGATCGGGGAGTCCTAGAATGACTTCTACGGGGACCACAGTAGTAGATAAATTAGAACAACTGTCACTCAATTCAAGAGGTTTCCCGAGGCATGGCCCTTTTGAAAACTATAGAGAACGGAACTTGTAGAAGTATATACTTTACCTTTTATTCCTCTTTTATTCAAATGTATATCTATCATAGCTTTTAATGGGACTTATGAATTATCTATGCTTGTGGATAGAATATGGGAAGAAGAGGGCCTGATAACAATTAAAGACAGTTATTTAAAACTGTAGATCTGATTATGCTTAAACTGCTTAGTGGTTTCTCACTATTCTCAAAATACAGACTACAATCATGGTGTGGTCTCAAGAATTGCCCTGCCTTTTACCAGCTCCCTTTGGGCTCCTGCCCCTGTCTTACTGTGGACTCTCCTCACAATGGCCTTTGTAGCTTTACCTGGTTAACTCCTTCCTTCTCATCCTTAGCAATCTGCTCAAATATTACTTCCTCAAAACAATCTTTCCCTGTCTCCCATGCTACATCCCCCATTACAGGTAACCCTAGCACTCTGTACCTTTCATTCGTTACCATCTTCACAGTTCAGTTCAGTCGCTCAGAAGTGTCTGACTATTTGCGACCCCATGGACTGCAGCACGCCAGGCTTCCCTCTCCATCACAACTCCCGGAGCTTGCTCAAACTCATGTCCATCAAGTCGGTAATGCCATCCAACCATCTCATCCTCTGTTGTCGCCTTCTCCTCCCACCTTCAATCTTTCCCAGCATTGGGATCTTTTCAAATGAGTCAGTTCTTTGCATCAGGTAGCTAAAGTATTAGAGTTTCAGTTTCAGCTTCAGCATCAGTCCTTCCAATGAATAGTCAGGACTGATTTCCTTCAGGATTGACTGGTTGGATCTCCTTGCAGTCCAAGGGACTCTCAAGCGTCTTCTCCAACACCACAGTTCAAAAGCATCAATTCTTTGGCACTCAGCTTTCTTTATAGTCCAACTCTCACATCCATCCATACACGACTACTGGAAAAACCACAGCTTTGACTAGACAGACTTTTGTTGGCAGATTAATGTCTCTGCTTTTTAATATGCTGTCTAGGTTGGACATAGCTCTTCTTTCAAGGAACAAGCGTCTTTTAATTTCATGGCTGCAGTCACCATCTGCAGTGATTTTGGAGCCCAAGAAAATAAAGTCTCTCACTGTTTTCATTGTTTCCCCATCTATTTGCCATGAAGTGATGGGACTGGATGCCATGATCTTAGTTTTCTAATGTTGAGTTTCAAGCCTACTTTTTCACTCTCCTCTTTCACTTTCATGAAGAAGCTCTTTAGTTCTTCTTCACTTTCTGCCATAAGGGTGGTGACATCTGCATATCTGACATTAATTATATTAAAAATATACCCCCAGAGGTCTGATCAGTGGGTCTGGAATGAGGTTTGGGAATGTGTACTTTTTGCAAAGCTCGCAGGTGAGTCTGACATGCTTGCTGTTTTCATGCACAGGCTTATCAGGACCTTTGACCTTGCTCAAACACCTCCCTTGATTACTTGCTCCAGCACTGCCTTTCACACTTTTCAACCAAGTGAAATTCTAGTGTTTGGTCTGTTACCCAAAGTGGCTTCTGAAAGCTTGAAGTGTCTCATTTTATCTAAAGCCAAACAAATTTCTATTATCATCCATAACATACCTGAACAAACACCCCCCCACCAAAAAAATCTCTGGGCAGTGGACTTGCAGACACACACAAGGTTTCTTCCCTAACCCCACCCTGCCCTCCACCATGGACTCCCAGAGTATGGGTACTCTAGCCTGAGAGGACAAACCTCCAATAAATGTGCCAAGCACACAGTGCCAGCAGAGAAATGGATCTGGACATAGAAGCAGAAGTACCATGTCCTAGCGAATGGCTCAGCCACTCACTTCTGCAACATAAGTACATACATTTTTATAAAGCTTTTAACTTCTAGAAACCTTTTCACACTTGCCAATTGTGTCCATTCCCACGTAGTGTCACGGTTGTTAATCATAGAATGCTTCCTTTAGAGCTTGGGCAACTCTGGCAGTCATACAGGTTCTCGCTCAGCAGTCATCCACAGTGAGGTCACTTTGGGCCAGAAGGAACCTGTGTAATAGCAGGGATATTCAAACAGATAATTGACCACTAAAATCCTTTCTCTGGGACCCTTTCAGCCTTGAGATTCTCTTCAATGACTTAACTCTGGTAAAAGCCTTGTGAAGTGGTCAGCTGAGACATTCTCCCAGTTAGACAGATGTAAAAACTGAGGTTAAAAAGATGCCTCTGCTTTTCCCTCTCCCTGAAAGAGAGCACTCAGCATCACCTCCATGAAAACCATCTGCCACTTCCTCCCTGGTCCTTCCCTCTGACTGGGTTACCACCACCCTCCTCAATTTCAGTTCTTAGGATATTGTATTGTACTAACTTAAATGCCTCCTCTGTGTATATATGAAGCCTGTGCTGTGAGACTGTCTCTACATCTTATTTCCAGGGTCTAGCACATAACAGATGTTTAATAATAATTGCCAACTGAGCACTCACCATGAGTCAGGCAGTTTACATATGTACATTGAGCCATTTAATCCTCTCAACAATCATGAAGCTGATGCAGTTTGACTTTCCTGTGTATAAAATACGCCATTAATTTTATTGAGGGAGAAATTCCATCCAAAAATGTTGCCAGCAATTGTGAGGGGAGAGTATCTGTACAATGTGTAGTTTCTATTTTTTTAAATCACAGCTAGGGCATGTATATGAATTAGAAAGATGTAAATACAATTTTGTGTTAAAAATTTTGTAGTTTATGGCAAAATCTGGTTCTGTGGTAGACTGATAAGTACAGTCCCTGTGAAAGCATGTTTGTGGCCCATGTCAGTGTGTGAATGCACAATAATTTGAAGTTTTTGATATATTTGTGATATTTATCTTCCCTGAGCCCTGCAGTCTCATCACCACCACACCTCCCAACAGAATTTGATGGGAATGTTCATCGTGACTTTGCCATCTGTTGCATTTTAAGTTTATTTACTGTAATTTATTTTCAGTACCTACTTTAAAATGTGTCGTATATGTATTTTTTTTAAATATCCCAATTTTACGGATGAAAAGACTAAGACCTAGACAGGTCAATTTATATACCCAGCCCTGGCCGTCTCCAAACCTAAGTTCTTTACCATCGCTCTCCACTGCTTGTCCAGTGGAGAGAGGCATTCCCAGGTCTATTACGTGAAGGACCTGCCAGATAAGCCACAAAGACTTAATAGGTGAAGATTTCAAGGTGGGAAGCAGGGGAGAGAAAGGGAATCTAAACAGTTCCAGGAGGGACAGCTTCCATCAGTGAATGGTACAGCCAGGCAGCTGGCGTGAGACTTTATTTCTTACCCGTCACACTCCTCCCACTATGGCCCTTAGAATTCAAGAATTCTATGGCGTTTAGAATTCACGAAACATTCATCCTCCTTGAACTGGCAAAGATCCTGCCCCAGGAGGGCCCGGGCAGGGTTTTGTCCTCCACCTAAAATTCCATTCAGGGAATCCCAGCCACACCCCAAGTGGGGGTGGAGGCGCACAGCCTGCCAGCCCTGATTCTTCTCCCTGCACAGCTGTCAGGCTGCAGAGGGGGCAGAATGTGGCACCACATTGCAGTCATTCCAGCTCTGGGGAATTTACTGACAGAACGTCCCACAGGAGGCAAGCTCAGGGGCTTTTTATAGCCCTCTAAGAACCTAGGGGAAAACTCATCTCCTGAGAGGGGATAAGTGGGGCACGTGCCCTTTCTGGGCACCATTCCCTCAATCATGCAATCTCAGATGACCACAATCCAAATCAGGGTAAGGGTTATGGTGAAGTGAGCAGTGTGGAATGGTGAAACCATGTTCGCTGACCGAGGTACAGGGATCCCGACCAAATCTAGTTACTTGAATCTCCTCCTTGGGCTTCAGTTTCTTCACCTGTCAGGTCGAAGTGTTTATTACAGCATGGGTAGCAGTATACCTCGATTGTTAGACCAAATCCAGAACACCACGTCTCTTTGTAAATAAAGTTGTATTGGCCCACAGCCATGTCCATTCATTATGTTTTGTCTATGGCTGCTTTTTTGCCAAAAGAGCAGAGTTGAGTAGTTGCAACAGAGGCCCATGTGTAGCCTGAAAAGCCTAAAATATATGCTATCTGGTCTTTTACACAAAAAGTTTGCCAACCCCTGAATTAATCTGTAGAGTCTGGGAGTGTCTGCCTAGAGTACTGTGGTGAGAAAGATTCTGAGGGTGTGTCCAGGCTGAGGAATGAAGCCCTGTCCTCAGATCATTCAAGAGGACGTACTCAAGACTAATATTTGGAAAGGCCCCAGAATGCCATTTACCAGTGTTTTCCAAACTACATTTAGCCTCAGAATCCTTCTGCAAATAAAATCTTAAACAAAGAGTTGCTCTGAGGGAAGTAGGAATGAAAATACTGAGTACAGTCCACTCCATCTTCCTACTCCCAAGGCAGCCCCCAGAGAAGCCTCCCAGACCCCAGAGCTCCATCTGCGGAACATTTGAAAACCGCCTGTCTAATCTTATGCCTCTCACTTTACAACTGGGGAAACCGAGGCTCAAGGGGTGGTGTCGTGCCTAAGGTCGTATGATGGACTCCCAGTCAGCTTTCCCCAGAACCACTCACGTGGTCAAGAGGTGTCAGTGTAACACAGCGTTCTGTTGGGGAGAAAGCCTGTCCACTGGCCTTGGGGGCCTCAGTGCTGCCACTGGTACATGCCTGGCCTTACGTGCCCTTGCTGACCCAGCAACCCCAGGGGTTCAGGGCTGGGACACCACTGACACCTGTCCGTGCTTCATGGTGTTTTAGTCAAGACTTAAAAAACTTTTTTCTGAGACCGCAAGAATCAAAAGAAAAAAATCAAGATTGAATTGGACCATATTCTTAAAAATATTTCACTGATACCAAACATACTTTTGAAAGAACATCGTAAATTTGCTACATCAATTTGTTCATTTATTCTGTTTTCTTTTTTCAAAAAGCTATTATTTAATAGATAAAATATCTTTAAATCAGTGAAATCTTAGAATGGAGAAATTATGATAATTTATACTAAGGCTTTCTTTTGAAGATGGAATCAGATTTATTCATTTGTAGAATAAATATTTATTCTTCCTGCTCATTCTTGTTGAAGAGTTTGCAAAGGGTAGATCCAACCGATATGAAACCAAGTGGGATTTTTTTTTTTTTAAGCTTTACTTGAAGCAAAAAGAAAAGTGATCTAGGGGTGTGCTGGGAACCCAGAGGGACTGATCGCATTTCCTCACCTCCAGCCAGCAACCAGCTGTGGTTCTAAGGAGTAACAGGGGGAAGCGTAGGGTTCCTACACCCCAAACCTCCTAGTGAGGCAGAAAAACTAAGACTCTGTCACCAACGCCTGTGACATGAAGTCATATCTGGTTAGTGTCCGTCAAAGAGAATACATAAAGGCTCAGAAGATTCAAGGGACACTGTTTAGCCAGGAACCTCAGACACACTGGGGGATCAGCATTCTAAGTAGAGACAGTGGTGAGTAGAAAGGGGAGAGACGCAGAAGCCATGCTCAGAGCACAAGTTGATCAGTGTGCCTACGGCCCAGAGAAGCAGGCAGAGGTAAAATGGAGCATCGAGTAGGGCCTTATCCTCCAGGTCCACAACTGCGGGTGTGACTGGTAACTAATAATAGAGGCAGCATACTGTGGGAGCCGAGTGCACTGGCTGCGGTGTCAGGTTGCTAGGGTTTGAATCCCCCCTCTACTCCTTCTATTTAATACCGGGTCTCAGTTTCTTCAGCTAAATATGGAGATAACAATCTCTTGTCTGACTATGGGTAACAATTGGATTTCTGCAAGAAAAGCAATCAGGGTGCAGGAAGCACACAATTAAAAAAAAAAAAAGCCAATGTTTAAACAACACTTCAATAAATGATCTCCTTTCTTTAAAAATCAGAATGGATTCCTCTCACTTCTTGCCTGCCCATCCTGGAAAGGGATGGAGTTACAGAGGGAATAAACCACAGGGAGTATAGGGAGCATACGAAGCTCTTTCATCATCTGAGTCACAAAGGAAACTGGTGTCTGGGCCCTGGGGAGCTCTGAAGAGGTGTGAGCAGGAGGGGGTTATGCTATGTATTGCCACTTGGGGAAAATTAAAGCTCACATCAGAGTAGAAAGGGAGAGATTAGAGAAAGGAGACCAGTTAGGAAGTGCAGCAAATACTGCATGTGAGCAGCAAACTTTGTAAGACTACCTCACCTTCCTATTTAAGAACAGAAAAACATAAAACTTCACACTCTGTCCATTTTCAAAGAGAGCGTGTAAAATTGTTGATCTCATGGGAGAGCAGAGGAGACATCTGTCCAGGCTTCTTCAAGACTCAAGACAGTCATTCCCGGGACCTTTAACCATCATTTTCTCAATCTCACCCCCAGCTCTGGAGGCAGGAAATCACTCTAGGCATCTCCCAAAGCCTCCCGGGGGTGTCTGGGCTCCCTGTGGGCTGCACTCGCAGGGGCCTGGCCCAGAACATAATCCAAGGTTAGCACTGAAAGACTTTTGCAAGCAAGGGGAAGGAAGGAAGGAAGAGAGGGAAGAGGATGGACTTACCACCTGGGCAGCAGGCAGGGTGGCCATTCTGAGCCTAACCTTTAGCCTCCCACCTAGGATGTCTAGACTAAACTCTGGGAGATACCTGAATCCCCTGTGATTACTGACAACATCAACAACATTAATAGTAACAACCAACCTTTGCAGGAGGTCTTCGATGTGCTTGGCACAGAGCTTAACACTATTTCTACGTTATCTCCCTTTCTGCTCACCACAACCTTCTGACATGAGTAGTCTTATTACCTCTGGCTCACAGATGAGAAAACTGATGTCACCTGCTTGGAGGTTGCTGGGCTAGGTAGGACAAATCCCAGGTGTGATTCTGTGTTCTTCTCACTATAGTCACCCAGTGTCATAATTACCCATTATACTAACTCACCCCTACTTTCCTGCCAAGACCCAGTCCACCAAGACTCAGCCCCTCTTGGAAGGGATAGCTGGCTCTCTCCTTAATTCAAATTTCTGGAAAGTTCCTCCATACAGTGGACCTTACAGTATGGTCTTGGAGCTGCCACCGCTGGTCTGGACTGTCCTCCAGAGCCCCAGAGAATAGGTCTGCCTCTTCTTCCCTCTTCCCCCATCCCCATAAGCCCTTCTGCGCTTGGAGATGGCTGTCACAGGCAGAATTAGCAGCCCTCTCCCTAATCTGCAGTTGTTCCTCTAAATTCTGGGCTGTTAGTTAACCTCTCTGCAGTGCATCTGCTTTGTGCCCATTACGGTACTGGGCACCAGGCAGCAGCAGCAGATATTAAACCAGGCGTCATCTCTACTCTCACAGTTCACACTTTAATGGAGGTCACTGAACAAACTGTCTGCCCTGGAGGCTCTTAACAAGTAACCTCACCTGTCCAGAAGAGAGGGACAGGCCTCCTGGAGGAAGTGGCCTCTAAACTAATTCTCAAAGAATAAATGGGCACCGTCTAGGGAACAGGGGAGAGTTTAAACAACGACATTAGTCAATTTGGTATGTGTCAGGAACTGTTCTAAGCAGTGCATATAACACCTCGGTGGACCCTCATGATAGCCCTGTAAGGTGTAGTTATTATATTATCCCCATTATTCAGATGTGGAGACTCAGAAAAGTGAAGTAACCATTCCAGGGTCATATAGTATAGTAGCTGGAGAAGAAGACATGCAAAGGAAACACCACAAGCAAACAGTAGTGGGGTGGGGTCTCAGATAATGAAAATAGGTAATAAATAGTAAAAAAAAAAAAATGTTTTTAAACTCTACTGAACAGAACAAAGATAAATACACTGTTCCCATTAGTGCAGCCTGAGGCCTCTATTGATAACTTTATATTCTTTAATCACATGAAAGTTTCTATGGGCTGATTGTCAACCTAACCCTTGCTTTTCTGAATAGGGATGCTCATCTCTTGAGCCCTACACATGTTCTGTTGTTTGACTGAGGGAAAGGGGGAGCAGATGACACACGTGTGATCATTAATGTGATTAATGTGATCATTAATCACAACATACTGATTTATAAAAACTTCTGTTTACAGACTGTTTACTATCACTTTTCACAGATATTGTCAGGTTTGAGTCTCACAACAGGCCTGAGAGGTAGACAGAGCAGTTACCATCACTCCACTTTAATGCTGAGGAAATAGAGGCAACTTGCCCGAGCTCGCACAGCCAGTAAGCATGGAGCCTGAGCCCTAGGCTTTTGGCTCCAGCTCCTGTGTTTTCCACCAAAACACAGTGTACAGTGAGGGCCAGAAAGATGTGAACCTAGCACCTATGACCTCCAGCAAGCTCTTTAGCCTCTCTAGGCCTTAGTTTCTTGTCAGTAAAACTGAGATAAGAAGAGCTCCTACCATATGCAGTTGCTGCAAAGATGAAATAAACATAATAGGCACAGAGTATTAGCCATCAAGAATATTCCCACAATGGAGTATCATATAGCACAATGAATGAGCACAGTGACAGGCAACGATATCGATAAACCTTAGCAGTATCGTAGTAAGAAAAAAGTCACAAAAAATTACCAATAACATTATGCCCTTTTAATAAAGTTTATAACAACTAAAATTTTTAAATTCTTATGGGTAAATCTAGTTGTAATCTATACGGGAAAACAAGGATGTGATGAATACAGCATTCAGGATGACAGACTGGGAGAAGGTAAGCAGAAGCGTGAGATCATAGTTAGATGTATGATATTGTCTAAATCCAGGATTCTGCTCTGAATGGTGGATTTGTGGGCATTTACTACATTAGCAAAAATAACTGATTACATAAATAAATAAAAATGAAGCATGCATGGACCAATGATGACAGTGTCTCGTGAAACAAGGATTAGGATTAATCCAATTTTTGTCCACTTGAGGTCCTAATTTATTAAAGAAATAAAAGTGTTAGGCCCACATTGTAAAATGTGTTCAATAAACATTCACTGTCATCATTGACTATCTTTATTATTATCAGCATTATTCGCAAACCCCTAGCCAGACATCCTCAGTGTCTGTTGCGGGCAATTGATGAGATAGTTCCTCAAACTCAAACTTCTCAGAACGGTAAGCCCAGCTCCATCTAGGCCTCAGACCAGGCACCCATCCTATGAAGGGACACTAGTGGGGAGTGATCATGAGTGGCTCACTAGTGGTTCTACCAAGCTTCAGAGATAGGGAACCTCTTTTAGAATAAGGTGGCCAGAAAGAACTATGATGCAACAGATAGAAGTTTAGGCCCTAGATTTAGGTCTAGGTTCTGCTTGCCATGTGCCTTTAAACAAACAATTGTGCCTCTCTGGGCCTCACTTGGTTTAGGTATAAAACAGAGGGTAAGAACAGTAACTACCTCACAGGGCCATTATGAGAATCAAATGAGGTAATCCATGCAAAATGCTTAGCATAACATCTGGAACATCACTTAAGAGCTCAAAAACACTCCCTGCCTTTATCATCCAGTATCCCAGGCCACTCCATTCAGTGAAGGAGACGGTAGGGACTTCCACCAAGCGGAAACAGCTGCCATCTTGTGTGTGAGGGCTGAGCGTGTGTGTGTCACAGTTTTCCACTTCCTCCTGGAACCATTTCCTTTGTAAGCCAAACAGGGAGGAATCTGCACACAAAGGAACAATTCTGGGAGAATCCAACCCCACTGCCAAAAGCTATTTCCTTGCCCCACCCCACTCTTGTCTGGATGTGTCTTGATGAGGGGGAACTACCACTTCCCTGGTCACCCAGAGTTGAGAAACAAGGTGTTCAGAATGAGAGCTGTCCTGGTGGATGACAAGACATGGGCAGAGCTGCTGCTCAGAAGGCCATTAAGATGCAGGGCTTCCATGAGCTTGTCACTCTGGCCCACCTCCCGGAACAGAGTCACCCCAAAACATCCCCACAACCTGCTTCCCCACTGACCTGCCACCTCCCTGACCTTTTACCTTCCTGAAACAAAAGTACATCACAAAACTGTGCTACAGAGGATCCACAGTAAGAATCCCCACAGTTTACAAACCCTTATCCCACCATTGCCCATTTCCCCTCCCACAAAAGATTCCCACACACAAGGATTCTAAATCCCTTCTTCCAGAAGAGGAAGATGATGCTCTGAGGGGCTGATTTACCCGATTCCCCACTAGCAAGTGGGAGGAGTCAGAACCCAAACCAAATACTCTCCTCTGAGTTCAGTCGTTCAGTCGTGTCCGACTCTTTGCAACCCCATGGACTGTAGCACGCCAGGCTTCCCTGTCCATCACCAACTCCCAGAGCCTATTCAAACTCATGTCTATCACATCAGTGATGCCATCCAACCATCTCATCCTCTGTCATCCCCTTCTCCTCTCACCTTCAATCTTTCCCAGCATCAGGGTCTTTTTCAAAGAGTCAGTTCTCCTACCAAATCCCAAATCCTCCACTCTTCTTTTCCACCTCCCTCAGGATTCTGGGTTTCTCTCCCAAGGAGTCAAACTGTACTATTCTATTCAGCATAAAGGATATTCCACTTCCTGCATAAGCTGTAATTATCACATACAAAAGCCTTTCAAGGTGACCTCGACAACCCTCTGCCTGTCTCACACAGGAGCTATATTTAACTCCTGGAAAGCAGTCAGCACAAGGCATTGGCTTCGCAGCTGGGTTTCTTTGCTGCTCCTTTTCTATTCTTTTCCAGCCCACATGAACTACGGTCTTCCCTGTATGCTCTGGGACAACAGGATGTATTTGTTTTAGCGATCAACAATGCTAGTCCAACCAGTGAGGTCCCCTCCAACGTCCTGCCCACTGTTTGGCCTTCATTTGGACTTCGTGAAGTGCTTGTAAATTCAAAGGAAGGAAGTGAGACATCTTCATGGCCCCAGATGGGTAGATCTGCAATAACCTGGAAGAAACTGGGCAGAGGAAGGAGGGATTTCTGTACCCATGAAGTGAAGGGTCAATTCCCTCAGCCTCACCTGTGTGGCTGGGGGCCTCTCTCCAGAGTTAACGCAGGACTTAGCATAGATGGAAGCAGCATTCTGAAGGAGCACTGGGAGAGGCATCTCCAAATGGCCTCAGGATTCTTCTCATTCTGCAGTCCTCAGTTCCCACATCTGTAAGAATTAAGTTATGAATTTCATTAAGAATTTACCAAAATTCATAATTTAATTATGTAAAGAACACATGTAAATCTCTTAAAGCAGGGTATGACATATAACAGTAAAGGAAGAATAATGTAAACAGCTAACATGTACTGAGTATTTACTATGTGCCAGACACTGTTTTAGGGACATTCTTACTGAAGTAGGGCCCACTGTTGAGGTGGATAAGCTTCACAGGTCACCAATGATGTACATCGGGCGGTTATGTAATTATCCCAAAGGTATACAGCTAGAAAATGGGAACAAGACTTGAACTCACCTAGTTCCTGTATTAATGTTACTATGTTAGGATTAAAATCCACAAACTACAAAGCATGGATCACTAAACCAACTGGAAACCATATTCATACAAGGGGTACAAGTTCAAACAAACAGGGTTTGGGGAGCTTAGCCGCATGAGAAATTGGTCTTCTGCTCCCTTTTGTACCCTGAGCTTTTTGCTACCTGTTTTTTGGTTTTTTTGTTTTTTGCATTTTTTTTACTATCCTGTGTCACCATGAGAACAAACATGGTTAACTAGACATTTGCTGTCGTCGTCATTTAGTCGCTCAGTCGTATCCAACTCTGTGACCCCCTGGACTGCAGCACGCCCAGGCTTCCCTGTCCTTCACCATCTCCTGGAGCTTGCTCAAACTCATGTCCATCGAGTTGGTGATTCCATCCGACCATCACATCCTCTGTTGCCCTCTTCTCCTCCTGCCTTCAATCTTTCCCAGCATCAGGGTCTTTTCCAGTGAGTCAGCTCTTCGCATCAGGTGACCAAAGTATTAAGAGTTTCAGCATCAGTCCTTCCAATGAATGTTCAGAATTGATTTCCTTTAGGATTGACTGGTTTGATCCCCTTGCAGTCCAAGGGACCCTCAAGAGTCTTCTCCAACACCACAGTTCAGAAGCATCAGCACTTAGCCTTACTTATGGTCCAACTCTCACATCCATACATGACTACTGGAGAAACCATAGGTTTGACTAGACAGACCTTTGTTGGCAAAGTAATGTCTCTGCTTTTTAATTTGCTGTCTAGGTTTGTCATAGCTTTTGTCTAACTAGCTGTTGTACTTTATCAACTCTTAAGAAAACTTCGCTTCAAGAATTTACTCATTCCACAAATACTTAAGTACGTATTCTGTGTCAGGCACTAGCAAAAGCTGGCACTATTCTTACCCTCAAGGAGTTAAGGCTCAAGTCGGGGAAACAGATGCTAATCAGAGATATACGTATTTAAATACAGTCATCCTCTGGGATCTGCAGGGAATTGGTTCCAGGACCTTCACCAATACCAAAATCCTCAGATACTGAATTCCCTCACAGTCAGTCCCATGGGTTCTGCATCCTCAAGTTTTTCATCCAGGGATCCATCCAGAGAGCCAGTGAAAAGTGTAACATTTCACCACGAGAAGTATCACAGGGAGAGTGATGCTATGACAGCATAAAATAGAGGGAGTGTATGTGGTCAAGAGGACAGGGAAGGTCTGTGAGAAAGTCATGGGTGAGCAGAGGGCTGAAGGGGGCCATTACTGGTTAGGCGGAGAAGGGAATTCTGACAGGAAGAGGGAACCACATATGCAGAGACCTGGGGTTAAGAGCCTGAGGAACAGAGCAGAAGGCACCCTGGAGAAAGGTCTGTCAGGAAGGGCATGCAGGGTTGGAAGGCCACAGGAAAGTCTCCTCTTTCCTTCCTTCCTCCTACCCAACTGTTGAGACCACCTCTACTAAGTATACTGCTTTCCTTTCTAAGGTGAGTTAACTCCCCACTGCTATAATGGGTCATGCCTCACTGACATGCTAGGTTGTTAAAACAATTTACTAAATGTCATCTCTAAAATCATGATCAAAAGGTTTTAAAGGAATGTACTAGTTCTTTCTCCAGGTAAGGAACCTTTATGAGATAGAAATTGGGTTATTTTGCAGTTGGGGAATGAGAAAGGAAATTTGAATAAATGAAAAACTGCATACCCGTCATAAAACCACAGTCTGACAACTCTTCCTATTTTTCATTTTTCAACCGTACTGTTTGCATTTTCTTTGACTTTGATAACAAAGAAGGATGAGTTGTTTTTGTCCTAAAGAGGCTTGTCAAGTACTAAAGTCAGGAAAAGAGAAATTGGTTTCCTCCTACTGCTTTGCATTTAATGAAATTATAACTTGCAAGCTGTTTCCAAGCATTTTTGTAAATTTCAGAGACTAAAAGGTGTCCAGGAATGAGATCACAAGTCAAAGAGCCCACCAGCTGACTAGGCAGGAACCCAAACAGGGTTTCTTATTCCTGTGGCTCGCTGAAGAGGTATTATTTACTTGCTTTTTGTCATGGAAATTAGACCTTTTACCTTTCAGATCTCTAAATAAATCTGACCTTCTTTGCAGTGGGAGCCTATACTGGTTGTAATGAAGGCCTTTTGCTTGAAGGTTTCACTTAAGCTACACCAGGGATGCAGTCCTGGGAACAAGTGGCAGTGCTTTCTGCTTGTGGCTTCCATTTCTGCTCTCTACCACCTCATGCTGTTTTCACTTAGGTGGGGAGGGTGAAGGAGCAGAGAGAAAACTGATCTTAGTCTTAGCTGGGTATTCACCAGGAACAATAAGCACAGAGTGGTATAACCTTAGATAAATGTTTAAGTAGGTTTCTAATTTTATTTGACAAACTTTTCTGCATCCCTGTGAACAGTTATCAACTCTCTTGGATTTCTATTCCCCTCTGTCCCACCTGGTTAAAAAAAAAAAAAAAATGAAGACTTATAACAATGATTAGATGATTTCTCCCTGATTTTTCTTGATTGGAATTCACTGTACCTCCCTAAGGCTCAACTAAACCAAACAAGATCAATGAAATATATTCATGGTTCTAAATAAAATCTAGTCATAAAAGGCAACCCTGCCCACAGACAGCAGAGATGACCTGGACCAGGAGCAAAGATGGGAGGTGGGTGGGGTAGGAACTAGTGGACTTTTTTCCTGGGATGGCAGGGACAGGATTCTGGGCTGTATCACTGCCCCTCCAGCTGAACGATGCTGTCCCTCCACATGGCATGGAGGGAGTCCTTGGGAGGGGAGCACTCTGAGGAAAGGGGCTCTGCTGCCTCCAGTTGCCATAACCACACACGCTCAGTGTCAGGCCCAGGGCCGTGAACAGTCCCTGTTGGGAGGGCGGCACTTGCAGAATCCCACAATGTCCTTCTGCCCTGGGAACTCCCTTCCCTTGTGCCTAGCACACTTGAGTCTGTTCGGGGGGTTACACAAATGAAGCGAATGCCATTGAGTTCACTGAGTACCATATATATCTTTTTATTTCATCTGTACAGCGACCATGCGCAGAAGCTACTGTTTTACCCCCACTGTTTACAGATAAAGAACTGAATGCTAAGGAAAGTTAAGATGCTTCCCCAAGCAGAAAATGGCAGAGTTGGGTGGGGACCCAGATTGTGTATACCCTGAGCTCTCAGCCACTCTTCTATGACTTATCTAAGCATCAAACCGAGTGTAAATTTAACACTAGATATTCTTATTTTCAATGACTGTAGCTAAGTCAGATAAACTCTTGAACCCTCACATTCCACATCTTTAAACTAGGTCATCAAAATATTCAATGAATGGATGCTTGTTGGGCATCTACTGTGATTGAGGCACAGATTAAGACATGTCCTCACAAAGTCTGTTACCACAACTATAGCAGATCTGTCACTAAATAATATCTGTTCCATACTCTGGAGTGTGCACAATTCTGGCAAATACTAGGAAGCAGCAACAACAATAATAGGGCCCTGTTGATGGCTCCAGGCACAGCACCGAACAAAGCGCTCTGCAAGCATAATCTTAACCTAGTTATCCCAGCCTAGAAGGCTGGGATCCTAGTATTCTCACTTTACAGATGAGAAAACTATGGCTCAGAGCTCTCTAACGTGCCCATCTTTGCACAACTCGGAAGTGGCAGCACAAGAAGCCAGCTCAGAGGTCTCACCCCAAAGCCCTAACCACTGTGCTCTTCTAAGCAAGACTTCATGATCCAGCTAGTTACAGTCATCTGCAGGGGCTCTTATTCCCACCTTCACTCAGTTGTTTCAGAAAGGGATGTCTAATGACAATTTTTTAAGGAACGAAGGAGATCTTCCCACAGTCTTCACAGACATGCCCTCTAGTAGGTTTTCTGGTGGCTTATTTTTCAGAGGTTGATCCTTGGAATCACCTGGAATACTCCTTAAGAATGTAGATTCCTGGGTCCTAGTATAGAGCCTACTCAATGAGACTCTCAGGAGGTCCAGCAAACCCCTGGGAGAGGTATGACCATTTGTCATAAGCATTATATAAGCATTATATATATATATATATGATTTCTCTCCAAATTAAATTCTTTGATAGCTTAAATCCTTGTGGTTTGAAATCTAAGGTGTTAAAAATGAAGGCACATCTGTATTCACCACACCTGAAAGCTAGCTTTGTGGGGAGAGTTCCATATCATCTTTAAAGAACAGAGCACAGGCCGAAAGCTTTCTTGTAACCACGATGTATAAGCTTCTCCCTGGGATGACATTCTGCTGCTAAGTCAGGTATAAGCTGGAATCACTTGGTTTTTTTCTCTGAGATCTACATAGTTAGGGCTCTAAAGTTTAATGGGCTCAGTGGAGAGAGCCCCACTGAGCAGGATCTCAGCCCCACAATAAGGGTCTTCCACTCATCCAGTGAGAGGACTTCCAGATCCAGACCCCCAGTGACCCAGCTCAGCAAGCAGGCTTTGAGGGGCCATCCACCTCCTCCCTGCCCCAACCTGGCCTCCCTTTCTCTGAGCCCAAGTTCTCTGATCAAGGATTCAGCAGTCATAGGGAAATGCAAGCTGTGAAGTCAGAGAGCCTGACCTTACAGCGTACTGGCTGGGTGACATCAATTCTCTAAGCCTCCGCTTCCTCCGTCACAGAACATGGAGACACCTGTGTGGTTTGCGAGGATTAAATGAGACGATGTGCGTTAACTGCCCAGCATAATGGTAACTGCTCAGCTGAAGGAACGGTTCTTGCCCACTAAAGCTACAGGCTGAGCTTTCTCCCAGGGCTCACGCTCCCTCCACCATCTGCCCACCACTTCCTTACAGGCTCCAGAAACCAATGCCACCAGGACGAAGCAGCTCCTCACTCCCCATGTGCTTCTCCCAGGTTCACTCAGCTCCCTCCTTTGCTCTATTTGGACTTTTGTGATCACAGCTGTTAAATGAAAAACACTTAGAAGTCAAGGGCCCATGTTAAAAATGTTAGAAGGGCCAAGTACCAGGAAAAATAAAAGCAAAAAAGTGTGTTATAATGCTTGGGTACTTAAACTCATGTTTTTAAATGCACAAAACTCACTCAGAAACTACCTGTCCTCACTTTAGAAGCAGGAGAGCTTTTAGAAGCCGGAATGCTGCCACAAGAGGCACTTGCTGATAGCAGCAAGAGGAAATTTGTGAGATAAAACCTCACAGACAAAAGAGAAGGAGATAGGAAGAGGAGAAAGGAGGGAGACAGACAGACTGGTTTAAGGAATACAGAGGCTTAGCAATCTGAGATCATTTATTGAAGGACAGCAATCCTCAGAAAGATGTGGCTGGGGACAGGAATGCTTGGGGGGGTCCCCAAGATGCTTTCCAGGGGACCCCCAAGATCACACCTACTTTTACATAGTACTGAGACCTTACATGCCCTCTTCACTTTCATTCTCTTACGGGTACAAAGTAGAGTTTTCCAAAGGCTATATGATGTGTGTCACTGTGGTAGCTTTGAAGGTTAATGGGATGTGTGACTGTGTATTTTTGTTTTTTAAGCTTTTCTCAATTTTCAGTTCAGTCGCTCAGTCGTGTCCAACTCTTTGCAACCCCATGGACTAAAGCACACCAGGTTTCCCTGTCCATCACCAACTCCTGAAGCTTGCTCAGACTAATGTCCATCAAGTCGGTGATGCCATCCAATCATCTCATCCTCTGTTGTCCCCTTCTCCTCCAGCCTTCAATCTTTCCCAGCATCAGGGTCTTTTCCAGTAAGTCAGTCCTTCACATCAGGTGGTCACAGTATTGGAGTTTCAGCTTCAGCATTAGTCCTTCCAATGAATATTCAGGACTGATGTCCTTTAGGATGGAGTGGTTGAATCTCCTTGCTGTCCAAGGGACTCTCAGAGTCTTCTCCAACAACACAGGTCAAAAGCATCAATTCTTCAGCACTCAACTTTATAGTCCAACTCTCACATCCATACATGACTACTGGAAAAACGATAGCTTTGACTAGATGGACCTTTGTCAGCAAAGTAATGTCTCTGCTTTTTAATATGCTGTCTTGGTTGGTCATAGATTTTTCTTCCAAGGAGCAAGCATCTTTTAATTTCATGGCTGCAGTCACTATGGCTGCAGTGATTTTGGAACCCAAGAAAATAAAGTCTCTCACTGTTTCCATTGTTTCCCCATCTATTTGCCATGAAGTGATGGGACTGGATGCCATGATCTTAGTTTTCTGAATGTTGAGTTTTAAGCCTACTTTTTCACTCTCCCCTTTTACTTTCATCAAGAGGCTCTTTAGTTCTTCTTCGCTTTCTGCCATAAGGGTGGTGTCATCTTCATATCTGAAGTTATTGATATTTCTCCTGGCAATCTTGATTCCAGCTTGCACTTCATCCAGCCTGGCATTTCTCATGATGTACTCTGCATATAAGGTAAATAAGCAGGGTGACAGTATAGAGCCTTGATGTACTCCTTTCTCAATTTGGAACCAGTCTGTTAGAACTATGTCCAGTTCTAACTGTTGCTTCTTGGTCTGCATACAGATTTCTCAGGAGGCAGGTCAGGTTGTCTGGTATTCTGATCTCTTTAAGAATCTTCCATAGTTTGTTGTGATCCACACATTCAAAGGCTTTAGCAGAGGTAGATGTTTTTCTGGAACTCTCTTGCTTTTTCAATGATCCAGCAGATGTTGACAATTTGATCTCTTGTTCCTCTGCCTTTTCTAAAACCAGCTTGAACACCTGGAAGTTAACGGTTCACATACTATTGAAGCCTGACTTGGAGAATTTTGAGCATTACTTTGCTAGCATGTGAGATGAGTGCAATTGTGCGATAGTTTTGAACATTCTTTGGCATTGCCTTTCTTTGGGATTGGAATGAAAACTGACCTTTTCCAGTCCTGTGGCCACTGCTGAGTTTTCCAAATTTGCTGGCATGTTGAGTGCAGCACTTTCTCAGCATCATCTTTTAGGATTTGAAATAGCTCAACTGGAATTCCATCACCTCCACTAGCTTTGTTCGTAATGATGCTTCCTTTGTTGGTAATGATGTTCACGTTGCATTCCAGGATGTCTGGCTCAAGATGGGTGATCACACCATCATAGTTATCTAGATCATGAAGACCTTTTTTGTACAGTTCTGTGTATTCTTGCCACGTCTTCTTCATATCTTCTGCTTCTGTTAGGTCCACACCATTTCTGTCCTTTGTTGTGCCCATTTTTCATGAAGTGTTCCCTTGGTATCACTAATTTTCTTGAAGAGATCTCTAGTCTTTCCCATTCTATTTTTTTCCTCTATTTCTTTGCATTGAGCCCTGAGGAAGGCTTTCTTATCTCTCCTTGCTATTCTTTGGAACTCTGCATTCAAATAGCTGTATCTTTCCTTTTCTGCTTTGCATTTCACTTCTCTTCTTTCCTCAGCTATTTGTAAGGCCTCCTCAGACATCCATTTTGCCTTTTTGCATTTCTTTTCTTGAGGATGGTCTTGATCGCTGCCTCCTGTACAGTGTCACGAACCTCCGTCCACAGTTCTTCAGGCGCTCTATCAGATCTACTCCTAATTGAGATCTAATTCTCAATTTTAAGTGATATTAAACTCATACTGGTTTCCCCAGTAGCTCAGCGGTAAAGAATACACCTGCAATGCAGGAGACTTGGGTTCAATCCCTGGGTCAGGAAGATTCCCTGGAGGAGGAAATGGCAACCCACTCCAGTATTCTTGTCTGGAAAATTCCATAGGGTTGCAAACAGTCAAAGACAACAGAGCACGCATGCACGCAAAGTCAGTACTGGTAGATGCAACTCACACCAATAGCTCTTTGGGGGTCTTCTATAATTGTTAAAATTGTGAAGTAATCTTGAGGCCAGAAAATTTCACAACCACTGGTAGAGAGATAAACAGCCACTGCACCCTGTAGCCTTGACACCCCTGCATAATAGCAGAGCAGCGTCAGGGATTTTCAAGTATGAACCACAGCTGCATGCCACAAGAAAGTTCCCACAGTTATCCTGTGGTGCCTTCCTTATAGCATTTCCACAGCCTCCCTGGTGACCAATTAATTACTAGTATGTGTGTGTGTCTGTCTGTCTGTCTGTCTGTCTGTGTATGACAGGGATGGAGGAGAAATACTGTGGGAGAGAGAGAGGGTGATATCCCAGAACAGTATCTTATTCATTTTCTAATTCCCCCAAGTGGCCAGACTGGCACAAAATTAGAGTAAATCAGGAAATATTTTGGAATTGATTACTGACTTTTGGTGTGCCTGCTGGTACCAAAGAGGTTTGTGTTTCTATTTGAAAAGATTTCCTGCAAAACAGATAAAACTTGGCCAAAAAAAAAGTGAAGTCGCTTCAGTTCAGTTCAGTCGCTCAGTCGTGTCCGACTCTTTGCGACACCATGGACTGCAGCATGCCAGGCCCCCCTGTCCATCACCAACTCCCGGAGTTTACCCAAACTCATGTCCATTGAGTCGGTGATGCCATCCAATCATCTCTTCCTCTGTCGTCCCCTTTTCCTCCTGCCTTCAATCTTTCCCAGCATCAGGATCTTTTCAAATGAGTCAGCTCTTCGCATCAGGAGGCCAAAGTATTGGAGTTTCATCTTCAGCATCAGTCCTTCCAATGAACACTCAGGACTGATCTCCTTTAGGATGGACTGGTTGGACCTACTTGCAGTCCAAGGGACTCTCAAGGGTCTTCTCCAACAACACAGGTCAAAAGCATCAATTCTTCAGCACTCAGCTTTCTTTATAGTCCAACTCTCACATCCATACATGACTACTGGAAAAACCATAGCCTTGACTAGACGGACCTTTGTTGGCAAAGTAATGTCTCTGCTTTTTAATATGCTGTCTAGGTTGGTCATAACTTTCCTTCCAAGGAGTAAGCGTCTTTTAATTTCATGGCTGCAGTCACCATCTGCAGTGATTTTGGAGCCCAAAAAAATAAAGTCAGCCACTGTTTCCCCATCTACAGTCATATCCAACTCTTTGTGACCCCATGGACTGTAACCTATCAGGCTCCTCCAACCACAGGATTTTCCAGGCAAGAACACTGGAGTGGGATGCCATTTCCTTCTTCAGGGGATCTTCCTGACTCAGGGATCAAACCCGGGTCTCCTGCATTGCAGGCAGATGCTTTACCATCTGAGCCACCAGGGAAGCTAAAATCTGGCTAAAATGACTTTAAACAATTTTCTGCTTCAAAGAGAGAGCCCTGCCCTTCCAGAACCCTTGCTCAGTGGCACCTCAGGGGGTGCCAGCTCCTTTCACTTGAGCTCTGGAGTGAGGCCTGGAAATCTATCACACAGCAGCTCCAGGAATCATGCAAACTTGGGATCAGCCTGGCTCCTCCTTTTTTGAGCTGTGCTATCTTCTCACAGGTTCCCTCAGCTTGAGAGTCAGCTCCTAGAAAATAGGTATCCTGGAGGACCTACTCACAGTCGTGCTGCAGGGATGAGATAAAACATGGCATGGAAAGCCCCTATTCAGAGTCCAGTGGTAGAGAGAGCCCATGAGGTAGGGGCTGTCAGTAACAGCCTCGAGCTCATTTCCAACAAATTTGGGGTGATTTTGAAATGGCACAGAAAGATTACATCATCACATTTTTCCAATGAGTGCTACTCTCTGTGCATAAAATTTCTGTTTTTTAAAAAGTCCTCATGTGGTCATCTCTCTATTCCCTCTCTCATCTAACACATATGAGCACCCACTCTGAGCAGGTAGACTAGATGCTAAGGAAGCTGAGATTCACAGTTCACACCTCCCAGAGCCCACAGCCTCTCCCCCTTCCTGAGGGAGACAGACATGCAGATCTCACAGATCAGCATGGCAGATACTATAGTGACAGTATTCATTGCTGACTTGGGGTGGGATTTACTATGTTCAGGGTAAGGCACTTTCCATACATGACACTGTGAGGAAAGTGCTGTTATTTACCCTTTACAGAGGAGGAAATTGAGTCATATAGGATAAGCAACTTGCCAAAGGTCCCATGGCTGATGAATAACAGAGCCTGAACATGAACCCAGGAAATCTGGCTCCAGGACTGATTCTCTTATGCTCCATGTTACAGCCCCTCTTACACATCCCGACCTGTAGCTGCAAGTCAGTCTCACCACTTTCTCAGGAGGTCCTAGTGGGGAGAAGCACGTGGATTTGGGAGTCAAAGAGACCAGGGCTTAAATCTTGACTCTTCTGCTTATCCATGCAACTTTAAGCAAGTTACTTACCTTCTCTGAACCTTAGTTTCTTCATCTAAAAAATGGGCTTGATCATCAGACCAATCTCAACTTGGTAGGGCCCTATAAAATACTACAAAGCAATGTAAGTGCTGTAGTATAAAGTACAAAGTGAGGAAATTCTGTTGAGGTTCTGCTGGCTGTATGGCCCTGGAGAAGTTGTTTAACCTCTCTGAGCCTTAGCTGCATCCTCTATGTAATGGAGATAATCAAATACATGGTATGAGATTTAAATAAGACAATATGTATGAAAGGGATTAGCACAGCTGGAAATAACTGTTCAATACACGTGAGCTCCTATTATTATGCACAAGTGATTGGCAAGCTGCAAAGAGGGACAATACTACTTCTATAGAGAAGTCAGTCTTTGGCTCTAAGGCAAACCAAGTCCCAAGATACTGCTTTGGGACAGAGAGACATTGATGACATCATGGTCTTGGTATGCTTCAGTCTTTTTAAAAGACTCTGTGCTCTAGGCTTTGCAACTCTGTGTGGTCTCAGACCAGCAGCATCAGTTTTAGCTGGGAGCTTGTCAGCAATGCAGAATCTTAGGCCCCACACCAGACCTCCTGAGTCAGAATCTGCATTTTGACAGTATCCTCTGGGAATTCCTATACACACTCAACTCTGAAAAACACTGGTGCAGCATAGAGAAAAGAACAGCAATAAGAATTTTTGGCCAGGAGTGGGAAGGGTTAATGTTTAGTTTGGCTCCTGTCAAGTCACCGGAAACAGAAGGTTCCAGAGATTGAAGTGTATAGACTGATGGGACAGGAAGGCTTCCTTCCTGCCTTGTGTCCTGGACGGCCAGAGCTCCTGCCTGGGACCTGCGCTGACCCTTGAGCTCAGTGAGGAAGGACCCGGGGCCCGCAGAGCAGAGGGCAGGCTGGGACAAAGAGAGGGCTCAGTGCCTTTGCTCAGATTACCTGGGAGGTTCAGTCCTCAGGCCAAGCCCAGATGAGGTCTGAGGAGGAGGAGCGGGGAGCGGGGAGGCCGGAAAAACGTCACAGTTAACTGAGCAGGGCTCTCCCAAGGGAGGCTGGTGGCCAGTGCTGGGACAGCTGTGTGAGGGCCTCTGAGGTCTCTGTGTTGCCCTGGGCCCTGTCCTCTGGCCCCTGCTTCCCCGCATCCTGCAGGGTGGGAGTGGGGCCCAGACCCCGGACACAGCCATGACTGTGCTCCACGGGCTTCCTCCTCAGTGCTGGAGCAGCTCCTCCCCGAGCTAACAGGGCTGCTCAGCCTCCTGGACCATGAGTACCTCAGCGACACCACTCTGGAGAAGAAGATGGCCGTGGCCTCCATCCTGCAGAGCCTGCAGCCCCTACCAGGTCAGCCGTCAGCACACTGCCCAGAGCTGCTCAAGAACCCTCAGTAACTCCCCAGGGCCTGCTGGCAGGAGGAAGTAAACCTCACAGCATGGCAATTCAGCTCTCTTCATGGTCTAGCCAGTGTCCCCATCCACTCTAAGCTTTGTCCACCACAGCCCTGGCTGTGCTCCTTGTCCTCCTCCACCCCTGCTGCTGCTGCTGCTGCGTCACCTCAGTCGTGTCTGACTCTGTGCGACCCCATAGATGGCAGCCGACCAGGCTCCGTCGTCCCTGGGATTCTCCAGGCAAGAACACTGGAGTGGGTTGCCATTTCCTTCTCCACCCCTGCTGCTGCTGCTGCTAAGTCACTTCTAGCCCTCTACAAACTCATACAACACACAGGCCATACACACTCATGTACACACCACTACCACAGTCACACACACAACATGCTTTCACATAGACCTCACACAGTAACAAACACACATCACACATAACGTACCCCACATGCTCCACCACACGCCACACACTCACTCATCACATACACGTAGCATACATGCACAACCCTCATGCACACTCTGACAGACATATCACACACACATCACAGTCTCCTGCACTCAGATGCACACTCACACACTCCCTCTTGGCTTTATGGGTTGTATACCTGCCCCTGTATCTCCATTCAGGCCCTCCCTCTACTCCCCAAAACCTCTCTGCTTCACTGTGTTCTCAGCAGCAAAGCTTCCTTCTCTGCTCCAGCCTTTCCCCAACCTCAAGTGAGCCCACGAGGTGGTATGTGTAAATCAAGAGCTCAGTAAACTCTAAAGGGGCTGTGTCCTGTCCCGCGGGGTTGGAGGGGTCTGAGTGACATGGGGCGGGGGCGGTCACCACTGGGTGAAACTGAGCCTCACTTCCCAGGGACAATGTCCTTGGCCACTCTCACAGGACTGCTGGAGAATGAAAAGGGCAGCAGTTTGCCAACTGGCCCCCAGCTATCCCCAGAGCAGCGCCTCTTCTTTGTCCGCTGTACTGGGCTCTGGGCATCCTTTCACTCAGAGAAGGAGATCCTCAATAACAATGGAAAAAAGGAAACAAAGTTTGAAAGCTTTGGATATAACCTAGGATATGCACACGCTTTGCAACCTGAGTGCTGAGTCCTGTGTGGGACAGAAGTCTGAGTGGGCAGGGGGGCTAGCTGTCCTCAGCGGCAGCATCAATCCTGGGCCCCCAGCCCCCTCCTCAGTGCTGGCCTGCTCTCCTCCTTCCTCACAGCCAAAGAAGTCTCCTACCTGTATGTGAACACAGCAGACCTCCACTCTGGGCCCAGCTTCGTGGAGTCCCTCTTCGAAGAATTCGGTAAGCCACTCTCTCCTGACCTCAGCTGGAATTTGTCCTTCCAGCTTATGCACATCATGTACGTCTACCACCGCAGTCTCTAGAAGGGTCACCTGCATCTGGGTCTGGCTCTAACATTACAAAATTGAGTCACCTCAGAAAAGTCCCTTTGCCTCTCTGGCTCCTGCCAGGTCTGAAAGTCTAGTCAAATCCATAGTTACAGGAAGTCATCCCTAAGATTTGAGGAAGGGTAAGGATGAACACACAGGCCGAAGAATGCTGGCAATAGGGCGTTGTCTCGTCTGCTGCTAACATCCATCTTAGTAGCTGCCTGGTCTCTGAGTTGAGCGGTCCGGCAGCTCAGCAGAAAATGGAGCTGTGAGGGACTAGCAGAGGCGCCTAGAGTGTGGGAGCAGCCAAGCCAGGCCGTGTGCAGGGTGTGTGCGATCCCTGATCTATCCTAACGGAGAAAGGCACTTATACAACACAGGGAGAAAGCTGCGGGTCAGATGAGAGGATTCATGGACTGACAGACTCTGGGAAAACACCGTGCCTTCATTAAATAACCCTTGAAAACTTCCAAAGCACTGTACCAAATTGCATTACCCCATTTGATTCCCTGATAACACTGGGATTACTGTGACCACTTTATGGATAAGAGGGATGAAGTCACTTGCCTCGGATTACTAATGGAGGAGGTGGTGGGGCTTCCTGGCCCCAAACCTAGTCCTCTTCTCACTCTGCCGTGCTCGTCCTCCACTTACTCTGTCCTAATGGCCTAACTCCCCATAGACTGTGACCTGAGCGGCCTTCAAGACATGCCAGAGGACGAGGCGGAGTCCTGCAAAGGAGCCAGCCCTGAGCCAGCCAAGAGTCCATCTCTGAGACACGTGAGTTCTTACACTCTCTGGCCCTCTTTTCCTCTGGAGGAGGTAGGGAAACTCTCAACTCTAATGCTGGGGATCCTCTTGACCATGAGACATCTACTCTGTCTTCAGTGTGGTGGTTAAGGGCAGAAACAGCACTGTGAGAACATTTCAGTGATTCATGATGACATGCTCACTATGCCAGGGCCGAGCAGAGATAATGTGGTAAACTGACGTGTCCCTTCAGGCCCAAAGGACATGCCCACCCCAACTTCTGATATCAGGAGCACAGGAGGAGTGACGGGGAAAGCTCTGGATCACAAGATGGGTGGCCTCTGCCTTCCTCCCTTCTGCTGTGTGGCAGATCACTTCCCATCTCTGAGCCTGAGTTTTCACCTACAAAAATGAAGGTCTGGATCACCGACCAAAAATGAAGTTCTCAGCCTCTGGGGCCATGGAATTAGGGCAGGGGGCCCAAATCACATCAAACAGTATCTGTTGACTGCATAATTCACCATCATCACCACCATAAATGGCACCAGTTGTTGGCCACTCATCTTGTCTTTTCATATTCAGAAACTGCATCCTGCCTTCTAGGACCTCCTGTCCCCCTTACCCCCAGGCTCCTCCCTGTCACTCTGCCTGCTCCCCATGCTCCCCTGGTCTTCTGGGTTTCACACACCTCCTCTGTCCTCTTTCAGACAGCTGACCTGCCTCCACCACTCCCCAACAGGCCTCCGCCTGAGGACTACTATGAGGAGGCCCTTCCCCTGGGCCCTGGCAAGTCCCCTGAGTATATCAGCTCCCACAGTAAGTTCTGGTCCCTGAAGGTTGGGGGTGAGGGGGAGAAGGCTCCTCTCCTGAAGCTCCTGTGTGTCCTTCTGGGGCTGGAGCTCCAAGCCTGGCACCATTCAGCCATGCCCACCTACTGGGGAGGAGCGTGGGAGACCCTGGGCTCTCCAGTGACAGCCTGGGTGGGCAGGCCAGTAGGCATGGCCTGGGGGTCAGGGGTTGGGGTTCCAGACCCAGTTCTATGTGACCTTGAACAAGCCCCTTCCCCTCTTTGGGCTTCTGTTCCTCTACCCTTGAAATAAGAAAGAGGGGCTAGATACACACATATCAAGGTACTAGGGCGGAAGTTCACATGAGTGCTACGGTCTGGGTATAGGGACTTAACATTACATAGAAGAAACTCTATTATGGTTTTTGGGTGATGCACCATGTGTAGTTGAACCTGCATAAGATATCTGTGTCCCGACATCCTATCATTTGGCAGCACAAAGGAATATTCTTCAACCATGAAAAAATACATGAGACAGGTCTGTCTGTGCTGATCAGAAATGAATTCCACGATACATACTGAAAAAAAAAATCAGAATACTGCATATAATATGATCCCATTCGCTTTTAAATAGGGTACTCACACATGCATTTAACAGTTTTTCTAGGATATGCAAGAAACTCTTGACAGTATTTTCCTATAGGAAATGAATGAGCAGAAATCTGGGTGAAAGGGAACATATTTTCCCATTCATACTCGTTTGTACTGATTGTGCTTTTCATCATGTTGTAGTAAAATACACATGACATAGAACTGACCATTCCAACAGTTAGCAAGTGTCCAGTCACTGATGTTTAGTGCATTCACAGGGTTGCGTAGCCATCACCACTATCAAGTTCCCAAACATCTTCATCAGTCCAGAAGGAAACCCCAAACCCAGTAAGCAGTCACTTCCTGTTCCCCTCTCAACCAATCTGCTTTGTCTCTATAATTTGCCTTATCTGAATATTTCATTTAAACAGAATCATACAATATGTGGCCTTTTATGTCTGGGTTATTTCATTCAGCGCAGTGTTTCTGAGGTTCATTCATGTCATTGCGTATATCAGTACTTCCTTTTTATAGACAAATAATACTCTACTGTATGAATATACCATATTTCGTTTATCTATCTGTCAGTTGATGGACATTTGGGTTGTTTCCATCTTTGGGCTATTATGATGTATTATTCTTATGATTAATAAACTAGTTCAAACAAAACTAGTGAAATGGTGGACTTGGACCAGGTGATCCATGGCCCTCTTCAGACTTGGGACCTTTGTCACTGCCAGCAGCTGTTTATGTGAAGCAGCTGACTTTATTTTATCCACTTGAGGACAGAGAAGGAGGAGATGAAGTGCTGCTAGACCCTGAATCCCAGGACAAGCCCTCAGCTGGGTGAGGCTCTTTCCCCTCCCCAGAGAGCTCAGATGGGGCAGAGAAGTCGCCTCCTGGAGCAGCGGGGATCCTGGGGTGGGAGGGAAGGGAGTGCCTCAGGAAAGGCCAGGGACCTTGTCCAGGAAGAGGGCGCCAAGCCCGACAGGAAGTGTCCTTCCTCTCGCACAGTGTCCAGCCTGCCAGGTGTCCGAGTGCTTTCAGTTCCCTCCCTCTTCTCCCTGCACCTCCTCCTCTTCCACCCGCGCTTCTGGCCTGAGTACCCCAGTCCACCTCACAGGGATGTCTCCAGCATCTGCGACCTCAGGATGCCTGCTGGGAAAAGCAGGTTGTGAGTCTCACTTCAGAGATTTAACTGGGCACCCCAGTCACTGGGAATTTGAGTGCTGCCATCCTCAGGAAAACAGTAGGGCTGAGAGCCCAGAGCAGTGCTCTGAGGAACAGTGGGGTGTGAGAGCAAGTTGGTCTGAAAGAAGGAAGGCTTCCTGGAGGAAGGGATGGGCACCTGTCCCCTGAGCTGGCAACTTCAGTTCTGATCCAGGTTCTAGCACTAGAAAAGTGTGTGGCCTCAGTTTCTTCATCTGTGAAGTGGGTCTGATACCTCCCTCCCTGCATTGCAGAAATCAAGATATAATAGTTATAATGATGTCTCGCATTTGGCTAAGATGTTTTATGTGCCAGGCTTTATACTGAGAGTTCATATGCATTATATCACTAATCCAGGGTAGGAACTGTTCATGTCAATTTTATAGGTAAAGAATCTGAAATGCAGAGAAACTGTGTTTTCTTTCCAAGGTCACTCAGTAAATAATGGAGATAGATTTGAACTCAGATCTGATTAACCCCAAAGCACATGCCCTTAACCCACTGAGCTTCAGAGTATGCTCCAGAGACCATCTGTATCAAAATAATCTTAATTGTTAAAAAAAAAAACGTGATTCCTTGGAATTCCATGCATTTTCTATTTTTCCATATGTTTAGAACCATCCAGTTAAATAGGTTTTTTCCATAGTGCAGATTCCTCAGTTCAACCCACACCAATGACTCAGAATCTCTGGAGATATAGTTCAGAGATCTAAAATTTTTTTTTCCTTTTTATTTATTTTTAATTGGAGGATAATTGTTTTACAGTATTATGTTGATTTCTGCCATATATCAACATGAATCAGCCATAGGGATCTGCATTTTTTAAAAGACCCCAAATGAATGTAAGTTGGTGCAGCCATTAAGGAAAAAATATGGAGGTTCCTCAAAAAACTAAAAATAAGAGTTACCATATGATCTAGCAGCCCCACTCCTGGGTGTACACCTGGAGAAAACTCTAATTCGAAAAGATACATGGGGCTTCCCTGGTGGTCTAGTGGTTAAGAATCCACCTGCCAATGAAGAGGACATGGGTTCGATCCCTGATCCTGGAAGATGCCACATGCCACAAGGCAACTAAGCCTGTGCGCCACAGCTACAGAACCCATATGTCCTAGAACCTGTGCCCTGCAACAAGAGATGCCACTGCAACGAGAAGCCTGTCCACTGCAACAAGAGAAAGCCCTAGGACAACAACAAAAACCCAGCACAGACAAACATAAATTAATAAATTTTTTGAAAAGAGAAAAGATACACGTAACCCTGATGTTCACAGCAATGTTATTTGCAACAGCCAAAACATGGAAGCAACCTAAACGTACATCAACAGATGAATGGATAAAGACATTCCATTGTGTGTGTGTGTGTGTGTGTGTGTGTGTGTACACACACACAATGGAATGTTACTCAGCCATAGGAAACAAAAACAAAATAATGCCACTTGCAGCAGCATGCACAGACCTAGAGATTTTCATCCTAAGTGAAGTAAATGAGAGAAAACAAATACCTGATGATATTACCTATACGTAGAATCTAAAGTATGATACAAATGAACTTATTTACAATACAGATACAGACTCAGACATAGAAAATAAACCTATGGTTACCAAAGGGGAAAGGAGGGGATAAATTAGGAGTTTGGGATTTAATAGATCAAGCTAGTAAATACAAAACAGATAACCAGCAAGATCCTATGTATAGCACAGGGACCTATATTCAGTATCTTATAATACTAATGGAAAAGAAAAATAAATTAAAAGACCCTTGGTAATTGTGATATAAAATACAATGTAGGATACCTCCATTCCTATAGCATATTGACTCCCATGAATGGGAAAAGTGCGAAAATTCAGCAGTAGCAGCTATTGTATGTGTTGTATATATTCACTGTTGTATGTGTTATTATTATTTCCTCTAGTCCACTTCCTCCTCTGCAGGTTTATGAGATGAGGGGGTAGATGCATTAAGAAGCGAGCAGAGGGGCTGAGGTGGAAGACGACGAGACAAGGGCAGAGCAGAAAGGGGGTCTGGGCCCAGGTGCTGGGACACCACTCCCTGCAGTCCAGTGACTAGAACTGTGACCAAGACACACACCCACACATACCAGTGTTCTGGGGTCAGAGGAGAGAGGCTGACCACACTCTGCCTGGGAAGGTCAGAGGAAAGATCTTCGAGCTGGGTATTGGAGGCTGAGTAGGAGTTTTCTAGCTGTTGCTAAGAGGGCACAAGGAATAGCATGAACATAGGCCTGGAAGTGTGACAGGCCGGTCCAGGTGACAGAAGCATCATGGGCAGGTGTGGCACTAAGACAGATGAGATACGGAGAGGAGGCCCCACACTCTGGCCAGGCAGTGACTGGAAGCTCCACTCCCTCTTCCCTGAGGAGGACACTGTGTCCAAGATCTTTGCCAGCCCTGGCACCTGGAGTCTGCCTGCATTTCTCCAAGTACTGCTCTTTCTGCCAACCCCATAGATGGCTGCAGCCCAGCCCACTCACTTATGGACGGCTACTATGAGGATGCAGACAGCAGCTACCCTGCCACCAGGATGAACGGGGAGCTGAAGAATTCTTGTAAGTACTGGGTGGACGTTCAGTCCAGTTCTGTCCTCAGGAAGAGCAAACCTTGACATGCCCATACCCACTGCCCCCCTCAACTCCCTGGGGTCGCCACAGAGGCCTCAAAGCCCTTGTTCTGAGTGACCCTGGCGTTCAGTGGGAAGACTGCTGAGCAGAGTTAGGGGCCCCCGACGAAGCCCTTGCCCTGATGCTCGGTGACTGACCTTAAGCAAGTGATTTACTCTCCCTGAGCCTCCAGATTCCTCTGTATCAAACAGGGACTTGCTGAGGGCCATGAAAGTGACCTGAGACAACAGATGCAAAGATGATGGGTAAAGACAATAGCTGATGTTTCCTGAGCCCTCAGTGAGTGTCGAACACTCAGCTAAAGCTCTGCATTTGTTGCTGCTCAAAATAGCCTAGTGAGATAGGTATCATAATTTATTATGACTATTTCATTGATGGGGAAACTGAAGCTCTGAGAGGTAAAGTCACTGAGATCACAAAGCAAGTGGTAAATCTGAAAGACACAGGGCTTAGTCATTACCAAGAGCTAAGTGGGACCTTAGTCATTACCAAGATCACACCTCACACCCACCCCTTCACAGCCCTGGGGCCCCAGAGCAGGCATATCTGCAAAAGAGTAATAAGGTCCACCTCCCCCCCCACACCGGGTGACAGCACAGGGACAGGTCCTTTCCTATGGCTCCTGCAGACAATGACTCTGACGCCATGAGCAGCTCCTACGAGTCGTACGATGAGGAGGAGGAGGAAGGGAAAGGGCCACAGCCCACACACCAGTGGCCCTCAGAGGAGGCCTCCATGCACCTGGTGAGGGACTGCAGGATATGTGCCTTCCTGCTGCGGAAAAAGCGCTTCGGGCAGTGGGCCAAGCAGTTGACCGTCATCAAGGAGGACCAGCTCCTGGTGAGTGGCCACAGACGACAGCCTCTCGGCCTCACATGGACTTGCATGTGTGTGCGCATGTGTCTGTGTGCGTGCAGGCATGTCTGCCTCTGTCCCTCTGGGCTTGCTTTGTGCACAAAGGCTCAAAGGACAGTTCTTCTGAGAACAGAGCTCTCCTACCCAAGCAGAATTTTAAAAAAATAATAATACAAAACGTGAAGAACTGATAGACTTTACCAAGTTTTGTTTTCTGAAACATGAATTTTTTTATCACTTTAAAACAATGTTTATCATTTTTCACTAAGTAAATATATTTACTTATACAGCTAGAAAAAAAATAAAATGAAAAATGATTTTTTTAAAAAACCTACCTAATCCCATTGACCAAGAACTAACCACTGTTAGGCTTTGATGCATAAAGTTCCAACCTCATTTCCATACATCTGTCTTTTCTGAAACTGAGCCCATGTAATATTTGTTATTATATAACTTGAAACATTTTTTTTTAATTTGTCATGTCTCATCACTATCATTTCATAAAAGAAATATACCTTTAATTCCAAAGTATAAGGATGACATTACAAAAAAGGAAAGTCATAGACTAATGTCTCTCATAACATAGTTGTAAAAAGTATAAACAAAATATTAGCATATAGAATCCAGATAAAAACCATATTGCATAGAGATCAAACTTATTCTAAGAGTGCAAGAGTGGGTTATCATTCAAAAAATAACCATGTAATTTATTCCATAATTTCTGGGGAAAAAATGACATCTCTTTACCTGTTCAGTTCAGTTCAGTCGCTCAGTCATGTCTGACTCTTTGCGACAGTCTTACTAAACATGTATCCATTGAAACATGACCTTTTCTCACCTCGGAGCAATGAAAAGCGCATCCCATGTCAGAACCAGGCCAAGAATCATGACACTTCTTTCCACACATTATGCCTTCTTTTTCTTGACTTACTGCAATGGCTATGAGCTCCAGTGGAAGATACTCTGGTGGCTCAATGGTAAAGAATCCACCTGCCAATGCAGGAGATGCACATTCAAACCCTGGGTCAGGAAGAAGGAAGTGGCAACCCACTCCAGGATTCTTGCTTGGAGAATCTCATGGACAGAGGACCTGGCGGGCTACAGTTCATGAGGTTGCAAAGAGATGGACACAACTTAGTGACCAAACAAGAACAACAAAGGACCTCTCAGTTCAGTTCAGTCACTCAGTCGTGTCCGACTCTTTGAGACCCCACGAATCACAGCACGCCAGGCCTCCCTGTCCATCACCAACTCCTGGAGTTCACTCAAACTCATGTCCATCGAGTCAGACCTCTTCAGTTCAATTCAGTTCAGTTCAGTCGCTCAGTCGTGTTCAACTCTTTGTGACCCCATGAATTACAGCACTCCAGGCCTCCCTGTCCATTACCAACTCCCGGAGTTGACTCAAATTCATGTCCATCGAGTTGGTGATGCCATCCAGCCATCTCATTCTCTGTCGTCCCCTTCTCCTCCCACCCCCAATCCCTCCCAGCATCAGACTTCTCCAGTGATACAACTCATCGCATGAGGTGGCCAAAGTATTGGAGTTTCAGCTTTAGCATCAGTCCTTCCAATGAACACCCAGGATTGATCTCCTCTAGAATGGACTGGTTGGATCTCCTTGCAGTCCAAGGGACTCTCAAGAGTCTTCTCCAGCACCACAGTTTAAAAGCATCAATTCTTCGGCAATCAGCTTTCTTCACAGTCCAACTCTCTCTAGTATGATATAAATAGAAATGGTGAGAGTAGGCATATTTGTCTCAATCCAGATCTCAAAGGAAATTTCAATAATTCACCATTAAAGCTGATGTTTGTTTGTGGGGTTTTGTGTAGGTATTCAATCCCGATCTCAAAGGAAAGTTCAATAATGCACCATTAAGGCTGATGTTTGCTTGTGGGGTTTTTTTTGTAGGTATTCCTTATTATCACATTAAGCAAGTTTCCGTCTAAGAGTTTGCTAAGAGTTTATGTTACAAATGGATACAGAATTTTATCAAATATTTTTTCTGCTTCTATTGAAATATGTGGTTTTCCTCCTTTTTTCTGGTCCTACAATAAATTACATGGTTAGTTTTTGAATGATAACCTACTCTTGCACTCTTAGAATAAGTTTGATCTCTATGCAATATGGTTTTTATATGTCTGGATTCTATATGCTAATATTTTGTTCATAGTTTTTACAACTATGTTATGAGAGACATTAGCCTATGACTTTCCTTTTTTGTAATGTCATTGTCAGGTTCTGGTATCAAGGTAATGTTAGCCTCATAGTAAGAAATGGGAAGTGAGAATCATTATTGATCAATTATGGACTTCCCAAGCCCAACCCTCCATCTCTGCTATAACTCTCTCCCACATTCTTGCCTTGTAGGCCATTAATAGCAAAGAGCTGGCTTCCTCCCAAGACAGCCTGTTTCTTCTCTGGTTCTTTAGACTAGAATGGTCTTCCTGGTATTGTGCTAAAACCTGCCTCTTCCTAAATAAGTAGTTGTGACCCTTGAGACCGCTCAGTAGCCCTTGAGATCTGGAGTTTTCCCGAAGATGCCCCTCCCAGGCTTCTCGTCTCTGTGGTGAACAGTCACAGCCCCTGTCTTCATGCAGTGCCCACAGGCGGGATGGGTGGGGAGGTCTCTTTGGGGCAGGTTGAGTTTCAGTCTCCTCCCTCCACTCTCCACTCCAGGAGGCCCTAACCCCTTCCCTTCCTGTCCAGTGTTACAAAAGCTCCAAGGACCGGCAGCCGCATCTGAGGCTAGCGCTGGATGTCTGCAATGTCATCTATGTGCCCAAGGACAGCCGGCACAAGAGGCACGAGCTGCGCTTCTCCCAGGGGGCTACTGAAGTCCTGGTGCTGGCACTGCAGAGCCGGGAGCAGGCCGAGGAGTGGCTGAAGGTACAGGGGGGCCTGTGCCCTTCACCCACCCTTCCACCCTCCCTCCTTCCCTCCTCCCTTCCTTCCTCTCTTCCCCAGGCCCAGCCCTCAGTGGGGTGGGCCTCTGTCACTGGAAGAACAGGCCTGACTCAGAGGGTCAGTACCTTCCATATGGCTAGGGCTTTATGTGGAAATGGGCCTCGGATATCTCCAGAAGACAGACCTCAGCCTAGAGACCTATGTTCCTTCTAGCTATTTGAATCCCCTAACATGCCTACTGTGCGTTTATCCTACCTGCAATGTACATCTCCAAGAACAGAGAGCTTAAGACCTCCTACAAAAGAAACTGATTTTATCATTAGACAGGCTAATCCTTCTTTTTTTAAATAAAAGAGAAATTCTTTATCTTAGGTGAAATGTGCATGCTTATAAGATCCACCTATGACCCAGTTCCTCCGTCTTACACAACAATTAGAGTTACCATGTACTGAGCACTTACTTTGCGCCATGCATTATGGTAAGAGCTTTATACACATGACTTCATTTACTATTCACCATGGGACTAATATTGTTCCCATTTTATAGATGAGGAAGCTGAGGCACAAGAGCTTCTGTGACTCACCCAAGGTCAACCACCAGTGGTTCGGACCAGAATTGGAAGTGAATCCAATTCCAAGGAAAATCTAAGGAAATCTAGTCCAAAGGTGACAGGATGGCATAGTGATGACGAGGGAAGACTTTGGTGCTATACAGACCTTGAGTTCAAGTCCCGGACCTAAGCAGCATTTACTGAATATGTGATCTTCTGCAAAGGACTTCACTTCCCTGTGCCTCAGATTCGTCCTCTATAAAATGGTTCTTGTAAGCATTCTAGAGAGTACCTGACATAGAGCCTGCCAGGCAGCAAGTCCTCAGTAACTGTCAGCAACTACTGTGCAGTGATGGTGAAGCCCTCACCCCCAGGCTCTTACAGCAGATCTCTCCTCCTCTGATCTTCCGGCTGGAACAAAGAAACCAAACCCCTCCTTCCCTCCCTCCCCATCCTCTCTTCCTTCCTGTGATAACCAGCTCTCCCACTGGGATGTTTACTGTTTCTCATTACTGCCTTTGTCTCAGGAGGGGAAGGAAGAGAGACAACCTGCCTGCTGGGGTGGGGGTGGGGGTGGGGGGAGTGCTCTGTCCTTAAGGGACTGTGGTTGGGTAAGAAAAAGCCCTAGACTTGGAGTTAAAGAGGCCTGCCTTGATACCCCAATTAGCGCAAACAGTAGGGCAGAGCCTCATCATCCTCATTTGTAATTTGGGGACCAAAGTACCCCATCCCACAAGGCTGCTGTGGGGATATACAAGGGGATAATCCAGGCAAAGCCACCTGACAGATGAGCAGCAACGGTCTGCTACTATTTCGTGATCAGGATGCTTGTGCTGCATGGCCTCAGGTGAGTGCCTTGGGGTCTCAGTTTCCACATCTTTGAAATGGAGAGAATAATCCTGGCTATTCTGCAAGTTGTTGTGAAGTTCCAACATGTCACAGAAGTGAGCTCCTCGTGCCTGTGCAGGGCATGCACATGGCCCTTCACACCCATCATCTCACTGGTCCTCACACCCCCAAGGAGGTAGCAGAGGACCAGTAATCCCTGTGTTACAGATGGGGAAATGAAATCCCAGAGCAGGGACATGGCTTTTCCAAGGCCATGCAACTAATTCGTAATGGCGCCAGGTCTAGAAGCCAAGCCGCTAGGCTCCCAGCTCCTTGTTTTCAATTCAAGGGACACACACAGGAGAAAGCCTGTTCAGATCCTGATGTGCCCTACACATGGGGCAGGAGGCCATATCAACCTGTCTCCCACCCAGTGATCCCAACCGCTCTGCTGGACCTCATTCTTGCTTCTGTCTCCACAGCATCTCTGCCACCTGCTCACAGTGTGTGTCCTCTCCACAGGTCATCCAAGAGGTCAGCAAACCCGCCGGGGGCACTGAGGGGGCAGATGTGCCCAGATCCCCAGTCCTCCTGTGCAAGGTGGACTTCGACAAGGTACCTCTGTCTTTACAGGGTCCCTCTGAGACAGACAGTGGGAACTCAGCACAGGCTCTATCCCAAGGGACTCGCCGACTGGTGGTGAAGCCAGACGTTGACCATAGGCACTTAATAAACGTCTGCTAAATTCATGAATGCCTATGTCCAAACTGCAGCACAAGCCAGAGGAGGGAGTGACCACCCTGCCAGGACAGGAAAAGGTCACGTTCTAACCAAGCCATGAACACCAAACTGGAATCAGTCAGTCAGACAAGGAGTGTCCACTGGGACATAAGTGAAGCAGTCGTTTCATTCTGTCAGGCCACCGGCAAATACATGCTAAAGCCTATGTCTCACCAGGTGCTGTGGGTGACCATGGGACTCAGTCCCAAATCCTAAGGGAGGTTAAGACCCCCACATAAGGGTCTCGCATGACATAATAAAGGCTAGCATTATAGAAAAGGTGACTGTGGCTAGCACTGTTCTAAATGCTTTATGTGTGTGTGTATCTAATTTAATTTCTATAATTCCCTGATGAACTGTATTTTCAGCAGAGGAAGCCATGGCAAAAAGAAATTTGCCCAAAGTCACACATAATAAGAACAGAGCTAGCTGATCACACCCAGCCAGCCAACCTGTGGCTGAGTGTACAGCAGGAGGGTAGCTAAAATGTTTAGGTGGTGTTTCTGGAGAAGAGTGGGAGTGAGGACGTGTTATTGGTGGCTCGTTCTCTCCATAGACTCCTGTGATTGAGCTGTCATCATCATTAAGTCAATTCCAAAGTGCACAGTGTTTCTTTATATTTGCTGTCTATCTTGATTAAAAAAACTTAACATCTGTACATCATCACAGAACAAATAGGAACCACAGCTTCTGTTTCACAATTTACAGAGATGATTCTTTATACTTGACAGTTCTGTCCCATTTCTGACAGTTGCCATTTTTCCAACCTTTGGAAACTTGGGAGAGTACACCGACTCTCTCATTTCCCCTGCCTTCTAGTCCTATGCTTATAGCAAAGCATCCCTGAGCCTGGTCTGGGGTATCCCCAGAAAATGTTTAGGGGCTTCAGAGCTCTGTAAGCTCACCTTTTTAAGTAGATGGGTATCATTTCAGTCTTGTCCTGAGTCTGGCTGGCACAGTTTAGCTTCTTAAAGTGGGACAGTCGCATACCACACAGATGTTAGAAATGACAATTTCTAACAACTGGCCTCACAATTTCACTTGTGCCAGTTCCCTGGTGCCTCACAGCAGCCCACTGACAGGAGGGTAATTCAAGTGAGAAGGCTTGGAGAGATGAAAGGATTTTCCCACATCCCCACAGCTAAGGAGAGACATTTCTTCCAAGGCCCATCTTGACTATTCTACACCATTCCTTAATAGGAATGAATGAATGACTGGTCCAGAGTTGACATAATAAGTAAAAATACTGCTGGCTGACCACGAAGTTGTTACCATGGGGTGGTGGGTGTGTGTGTGTGTGTGTGGTGGTGGGTGGGGGGTGTGTGTGGTGGTGGGTGGGGGGTGTGTGTGTGTCTGTGTGGTGGGTGGGGTGTGTGTGTGTGTGTGGTGGTGGGTGGTGTGTGTGTGGTGGTGTGTGTGTGGTGGTGTGTGTGGTGGTGTGTGTGTGGTGTGTGTGGTGTGTGTGTGTGTGTGTGGTGTGTGTGTGTGGTGGTGGGTGGTGTGTGTGTGTGTGGTGGTGTGTGTGTGGTGTGGGTGGTGTGTGTGTGTGTGTGTGTGTGGTGGTGTGTGTGTGTATGTGTGGTGTGTGTGTGTGGTGTTCGGTGTGTGTGTGTGTGGTGGTGTGTGTGTGTGTGGTAGTGTGTGTGGTGTGTGTGTGTGTGGTGGTGTGTGTATGTGGGGTGTGTGTATGTGGGGGGGGGGTGTGTGTGGTGTGTATGTGTGGTGTGTGTGTGGTGTGTGTATGTGTGGTGTGTGTGTGTGTGTGTGTCTGTGTGGTGGTGTGTGTGGTGTGTGTGTGGTGTGTGTGGTGGTGGGTGGTGTGTGTGTGTGTGTGGTGGTGTGTGTGTGTGGTGTGTGTGTATGTGGTATGTGTGTGATGGTGTGTGTGGTGTGTGTGTGTGCGTGTGCTGTGTGTGTGTATGTGGGGTGTGTGTATGTGGTATGTGTGTGTGTGTGGTGTGTGTGTGTGTGGTGGTGTGTGTGTGTGTGGTGGTGGTGTGTGTGTGTGGTGGTGTGTGTGTGGTGTGTGTGTGTGGTGTGTGTGTGTGGTGGTGTGTGTGTGTGGGGTGTGTGTGTGTGGTGATGTGTGTGTATGTGGGGTGTGTGTGTGTGTGGTGTGTGTGTGCGGTGTGTGTGTGTGTGGTGGTGTGTGTGGTATGTGTGTGTGTGCGTGTGGTGTGTATGTGGTGTGTGTGTGGTGTGTGTATATGTGGTGTGTGTGTGTTTGTGTGTGGTGTGTGCGTGTGATGTGTATGTGGTGTGTGTGTGGGGTGTGTGTGTGTGTGTGGGGTGTATGTAGTGTGTGTGTGGTGTTTCTGCATGTGGTGTGTATGTGGTGTGTGTGATGGTGTGTGTGTGTGGTGTGTGTGTGTGCATGTGGTGTGTGTGTGTGTGTATGTGGGGTGTGTGCGTGTGGTGTGTGTGTGCGTGTGGTGTGTGTGTGATGGTGTGTGTGTGGTGTGTGTGTATGTGGTGTGTGTGTGGTGTGTGGTGTGTGTATGTGTGGTGTGTGTGCGTGTGGTGTATGTGGGGTGTGTGTATGTGGTATGTGTGTGTGTGTGGTGGTGTGTGTATATGTGGGGTGTGTGTGTCGGGTGTGTGTGTGGGGTGTGTGTGTGGGGTGTGTGTGTGTGTGGTGGTGTGTGTGTGTGTGGTGGTGGTGTGTGTGTGTGTGGTGGTGTGTGTGGTGGTGTGTGTGGTGGTGTGTGTGTGTGGTGTGTGTGTGTGGTGGTGTGTGTGTGGTGTGTGTTTGTGGTGTGTGTGTGTGGTGGTGTGTGTGTGTGGTGTGTGTGTGTGGTGATGTGTGTGTATGTGGGGTGTGTGTGTGGGGTGTGTGTGTGGGGTGTGTGTGTGTGGTGTGTGGGGTGTGTGTGTGGGGTGTGTGGTGGCGTGTGTGGTGGTGTGTGTGTGGTGTGTCTGTGTGTGCGTGTGGTGTGTATGTGGTGTGTGTGTGGTGTGTGTATATGTGGTGTGTGTGTGTGTGTGGTGTGTGCGTGTGATGTGTATGTGGTGTGTGTGTGGGGTGTGTGTGTGTGTGTGGTGTGTGTGTGGTGTGTGTGTGGTGTGTGTGCATGTGGTGTGTGTGTGATGGTGTGTGTGTGTGCGTGTGGTGTGTGTGTGTATGTGGTGTGTGTGCTGTGTGGTGTGTGTGGTGTGTGGTGTGTGTGCGTGTGGTGTGTGTGTGGTGGTGTGTGTATATGTGGGGTGTGTGTGTGGTGTGTGTGCATGTGGTGTGTGTGTGGTGTGTGGTGTGTGTGCATGTGGTGTGTGTGCGTGTGGTGTGTGTGTGGTGTGTGTGTGTGGTGGTGTGTGTGTGTGGTGGTGTGTGCGTGTGGTGTGTCTGTGGTGTGTGTGTGTGTGTGGTGGTGTGTGTGTGTGTGGTGTGTGTGTATGTGGTATGTGTGATGGTGTGTGTGTGATGGTGTGTGTGTGTGGTATGTGTGTGGTGTGTGTGCGTGTGTGTGTTTGGTGTGTGTATGTGGGGTGTGTGTATGTGGTGTGTGTGTGTGTTTGTGTGTGGTATCTTCGCCATTCTCTCATCCAAGCTGGAAT
Organism: Moschus berezovskii; assembly: GCF_049115385.1. Classification (NCBI taxonomy): domain Eukaryota; kingdom Metazoa; phylum Chordata; class Mammalia; order Artiodactyla; family Moschidae; genus Moschus; species Moschus berezovskii. The sequence continues at coordinate 50,850,320 of NC_142467.1, read as the reverse complement.
TGTAATGGACTCCTCTCGTCACCATTCACATTTACTGATCACCGGGGCCTCTTCTGACTCTTTGGAACATGCCGACTCATCTCTTTCCCCGCCCTCTTCGGAGCTCGCTTCACCTCCTGTCAGGCCTTGTATTGCCCAGGATGACAGTCTTACTGCCTCTTTTGCTTCCAGTCTTGCCCGCTTCTTGTCCATCTCCCATGATGCATCTGGGGGGGGCTTACAAAACCAACTTCACTCATGTCCCACTTAAATACCTTCTTACCGCCCCATCACCTAGCAAATATGGTCCAAACTCCCAGGACACTAATCTCAGCCTATTATGTTGAATTTCTCACTCCCCAAATAGACTGAATTCCTCGCTTCCAAATAAATGGAAGACACAACCACCCTGTCATAATTGTCCTCCTCATACCTGTATGACCGTTGCTGACAAATATTTCTTTAGCTAATCCTCATGTACAGGGGTCAAGGGGAGACTGAACCAAAAAGGGAGACTTTGAGTGTGCCCTCTGACAGGGGGCTGTCTGTGTTCCTCCCCAGAGGCTGTCCCAAGAGAAGCAGACCTCGGATTCTGACAGCCTAGGCATGGGTGACAGCTGTTCCACTCTTGGCCGTGAACACGGTAGGAGCCTCTGGGGGCTCAGGTGGGAAAATGCTAGAGCTGGGAGGGGCCTTGCCATGAGCACATGCAGTGCAGATCAGGTCCTGACCATTCTGGAGACCTGGCTGATGTGACCTGGCCTATCCATACTGGGCCAGGCCTTGTGTGCAGGTTTCAAAGGCTGGGGGGAAGGCTAGGGGCAGGTGAATCTAGAACTTGGGGCTCCCTCCCCTCACCTAACCCATCTCCACGGCAACAGGCAAAGGGAAGAAGAGCAGCCTGTCAGAGCTGAAGGGTTCAATGAGCAGGGCTGCAGGCCGCAAGATCACCCGTATCATCAGCTTCTCTAAGAAGAAGGCACTGGCTGATGACCTGCAGACATCCTCTACTGAGGAGGTTCCGTGCTGTGGTGGGTACCATGCATGCAGAGAATTCAGACCCTGTTGATGAGGGATCCTGGGGCCAAGCCAGAAGACCCTCCAGGCCTAATCTACCTCATTCCAAAGGCAGAGGATAGAATCCTCCTACTAGATAACTAACCCCCACTCCCTCAATAATCATGCCCATCCACCACTTCTCCTCCATGAGGCCCTGACACCTAACAGAAGGAAAGGTCAACCAACTGTCTTATTTCTATGCTCCCTATGACATTAGTGCCAATCACTGCCCATCTCTGGGCCTGTTTCCTCTACTATGATAAGAGGAGAGTATCTTAACTTCCCAGTATATAATATACCACGTGTTTAAGTTACAGTCCAGTCTTACAAGGATATTTCTTGAATGAAAATATTTAAGGACTTTATTGTAAATGCATAAAATGCGAATTAAAAGTAGTTTGAAAGAAAAGAAACATTGTTCATCTAAACTCTTTGTTCCATGTACTGGAATCCAATAAAAAAATCACATGTTTTAGGTAAACAGTAATATTCTGCTAACCTGGAAAGAACATTATAAAAGTACATGGATATAAAGAAACATTTTGTAAGTGGATGAGGATACTGTTATGGTAAAAAATAAATTAAAATCTAAAACATTAAGACAGAATTCTAAATTCATCAGCCATCAGCCTGCCCCTCACTTGTTTTTAATTCTTCATCTTGGCTACATGCTGTCTGTTCCCACATGCTGCCACCAGGTGTCAGCATCAGCCACTGTTTTCCATCCTCCGCAATTAGTTTTTGCTATTTTAGGAGGAAAGGTAGAAGGAAGAGTTGTGTCTTTTGTTCATTATATATAGTAGTTCTGTCCTTTACATCAAGGTTGGTATGGTCTGAAGGCTGTTCAGGTATGTACAAATATGATTATCAATCCCCTGTTCACAGATAACAAACTGAAACCTGAGGTCACAGACCAGGAATGAGCTGACTCAGGACCCAGAAGGCCTTTCTTTCCAGCGAGAGTACAAGAGTTACCCAGGCCCTCTGTCCCTGCACCCTGACTTGTATCCCCGAGGACTATCAGGAGGTCACATTACTGGTCTCTCCCTCCCAGGTTATCTGAATGTGCTGGTGAACCACGGATGGAAGGAACGCTGGTGCCGCCTAAAGTGCAACACCTTGTATTTCCATAAGGACCGCACAGACCTGCGGACCCACGTGAACGCCATTGCCCTCCGCGGTTGTGAGGTGGCCCCAGGCTTTGGGCCCAGACACCCATTTGCCTTCAGGATCCTACACAACCGGCAGGAGGTCGCAGTCTTGGAGGTGAGAAGAGGAAATAGCTTAGGGGTGGGAACTAAGAGGAGCTCTGGCCTGGAGGTTGGCTTTTGTCCAGGGGACCTTATTGACATTACAGGGACTAAGGAAGCGGGAAAGTAAGCCAACTGTTGCCAAGTAGCCGGTTAAACTATAGAATAGCCACTTACATGTGAATTTCAGATAAATGGTAACTAATTCTTTTTAGTACATGTATATCCCATATGGCAACCCATCCCAGTACTCTTGCCTGGAAAATCCCATGGACGGAGGAGCCTGGTAGGCTATAGTCCATGGGGTCGCAAAAAGTCGGACACAACTGAGCAACTATACTAATAAACTATTGTTTATCTGAAATTCAAATTTAAGAGAATTGTGCGTTTTTATTTGTTAAATCTGGCAATCCTAGACCCAAAGTTTGTTTATTCTGCCTTATAAATACAGTCCCAAGCCTGAAAGGGATCTAGTCTAACTCTGATCTAATTTTGGAAACCTCTCTAAAATTTACTTCCCACCAGTGACTGTTCATCTCAGATAAACCACTGCTCCTACCACCAAGCAACTAAATTTTTACAAAGATTCTCTCCATATTGAGTTGAAATCTTAAAACTCTGTGCAGGCAGCAACTACACCTGTTCTGCATTTTTTTTTTCCCCCAGAACCCAGCCTGATATCCAGCAATCCTGGGCTGGACAGTATTGGGCTTAGTAAGGGACAGTAAGGACTCAATTAACATCTGTTGGACAAATGGCTGGATGACAATGTGATTTCATTTCACCCACTCATTTTTTCTAACTACCCACAGGCACCAGGCCTCCTCTCTGGGGTCATACAGAATACATTGAATCTCTCTTTACATGTCAATCCTTCAGCTATTTAGAAATTTAAAATATAACTGGAGGAAAACTTAAACTGCCCCCTCATATTACAGATAAGGAAACTGAAGCCAGGACAGTCACATGCTTCATCCAAAGCTCCACAGAGGATTAATGGCCTCTTGGTCTTTTTCCTACAACTTAAGACCCAGCCCCTTGGTATTGTTTTCTTTGCCCAGTACCCACTGCCTCTCTCAGTTATTAAATGTAAGGAAATATTGATTCTGTAAGTCACTTCTACTTTTGATAGCTTGAGATGGGTCTTTTACTTCTCTTCAGAAAGAGCTTTCCCTTCCTCTTCACAAAGAACTTTCTGGCAAAAACTGTGCTTTTTAAATTCAAGTTTAGTTTTTGCGTGCTAACTTGATTTTATGATGATGCTCTTGAACATTTCTCTGAGAGTATTTATCAAGTGCAAAAAAATAAGAATAGGAGCATCTTGAATGATGTCATTAGTAATTTAAACATAATAGATTTCTATTTACATTAACTTATATTAATCTTATATCCTACACAAATATATTTAAAATTTTGCATCTCATATGGTATTATTAGATGTCCATAGAACACTTAGAAAAACTGGCAAAAAGATAAACATTACTAAATTTCAAATGGAAGAATTCTTTTTTTGTGTGATTCAGTTATATATACACAATATTATTTTTGAATTTATTTTCCATTACAGGTTATTACAAGATATTGACTGTAGTTTACAGTAAACCTTTGTTGCTTATTGCATATCTATTTTTTTAAACTAGAAATCTAGCATTCTATTCATACTAAGTCAAACAGGTGGAATCAAACTGTCATAAATTTTTTAGTTAGGCAAAAATTTGTAAGTTTTCTTATATATATTATTTTATGATAATGTTCTTTAAATAAAAACGTGTTTAGTTGACCAGCAACTTCTTAGAGATTTTCCTGTATACAATATTATATATAATTGGCATTTATGATACAAGGAAAAAAGTTGGGTTATGTGATAAATAGCCTCCTCATTCAATAAAAAGCAAATATTAAAAAAAAAATTCAGAGAACACCTAAATTTTGTTTTCATATCCAATCGGTCTGGAAGGCTCTGAGGATTATGAGTGAGATTATGTTTTAGAGAGGTAGTTGGGGAGGGCTTCTCTATTTTCTATCCAGAAAACTTGGGCTTCTGGATGAGTGTTCTAGTCTTGCTCCTTTTGGATCCCTAAGTATTGGGTCCAAACAGATACTATACGTATACGGGTCTGGCGGAAGTGAGTGGGTAGCCAGAGGCCCTGAATGCGCCACAGTGAACTCAGCTTGTGCCTTCTCTCCCTCAGGCAAGCTGCTCAGAAGACATGGGCCGCTGGCTGGGGCTACTGCTGGCGGAGATGGGCTCCAAAGTCACCCCCGAAGCACTGCACTATGACTATGTGGACGTGGAGACCCTAACCAGCATTGTCAGTGCAGGGCGCAACTCCTTCCTGTAAGGGCCAGTGCCCCACAGCCCCCAGGGCGGCCCACAACCCTTCCTATCTCAGCTCCCTCTCAGAGGCGGAATGGGAGGGAAGGGAGGATGGGCTGAGAAAGACTGCTTCCTTGGGAAGTCAGAGTGGGTGCCTTCCTCTTCCATCAGGAGGAGTAAGCTGGTTAAAGGAGGAGGCTCAGGGTTGGGGATGCTGTGGATGAATGAGCCAGAAAGGAGAAGCTCTTTTGGACCATGGCCTGGGCTCTGCTCTCATGCCATAGAAACTTGGGGTCCCCATACCCTTGAGCCTCTGGGCAGGCATGAGGCTCGTCTGCAGAGTTTGCTTTATAAGTGCCAGCTTCGAGTTACGGCTCTATCATGACCAACAGCTTGGATTGGTTGCTTGCCAACCTGGATCCTCTGTTTTCTCATGTACAGAAAGGAGGCGATGAATAACCTACTTCCGGGATTGTGAGAATCCCATGTGTCCCTGCCTATAGCTCTAAACACATCAGTGGCCCAGTGCTGCCTGGCATGGCTGCTATCACTAACTTTCTGACCTCCATTAAAAGCTGCTGCCAGAATCAAATAAGTGGACAGGAAAGCACTGTAAGCTGCATAAGTACCACTGCCACATCATCATCATCATCCTTTGTATTTTCTAGATATGCAAGATCCTGCCAGGATCAGTGGCCTGAGCCCCGAGTCTATGATGATGTTCCTTATGAAAAGATGCAGGTATGGTCCCTTGGGACTTTGGGGGACATGGCAAAGACCACTTATTAGCTCTCCCTCTCTCCTTCCCTCACTATTCCTTTGCCTCAGAAAAATCACTTTTGTTTAACCAGCACCTGGAAGGTGGGGGAGAGGGGACCTTCTCGCCCCAGACTGTGGCTTGGGAGAATCTCTGGAACAGGAGGCTGGGCAGTGTGGAGGAAAGAGCCCCTAGCCAGGAAGAAGAGAGGGATCTGCAAGCTGCAGAGCACTGCTCCAGTCTGAGCACGCTTGGGCTTTCCACCCCTGTTACAGCTCTGTGAACTGACTGATTCAGTAGTTGTCTCAGGTGTGATAACTGAGTGGCTGCCCCCACAGGCCTTTACCTGGTGGCATCCACAGTCTGGGCTTCAGTTACCAGGACAATCTCCCTGTCTTGCTCACTAAACCAAGAAGATGCCAGCTTATTAACTTACAGTAAGGCCTCTGTAGCCATCACATGACCCATCCTGCTCCACAATCTGCCCTGTGCCTCCTCCTGCCACAGGAGAGCAAGAGGACCACATTCTGACTAGACACTGGTGAGTCAGGCCTCACAGCTCATGGACAGAGAGGGAATCAAGGTGCCAAGGAAAGCAGATGTGTCTGCAGGCCAGGACCCCTGCCCTGGACAGTGCTGGATGACCATCTGAGCTCTTACCTCTAGGTCTTAGAAGAACTAAATGAAATACTTTATGGAAAAAGCTTAGCACAGTACCTGGACACTGGAAGGTCTTATAATGAGGGTAAATAATACTGCTATTATCAATATCATTATTATATGACTATTATATTCCACTCATGGTTTCCTGAGCTTTGACAAGATGTTGAGTGTTTTCACTACTATTTCATGTGAAAATGTATAGCCAGTCTATTAAGTTATGCCGCTTCTACCACTGGCTGATCTCAACTTTGACTTTTTTTAACTTGAGTTTTATTTTTATTTTCAATTCAGAAAATTTGAAGGATACATCCAAATGATGTACTGACAAAAATATCTATGATAAATCAAATATGGTCACCCAAAGTCTTTTGAGACTTCCTAGATAGCATATTAAAAAGCAGAGACATTACTTTGCCAACAAAGGTCCGTCTAGTCAAGGCTATGGTTTTTCCACTGGTCATGTATGGATGTGAAAGTTGGACTGTGAAGAAAGCTGATCGCCAAAGAATTGATGCTTTTGAAGTTGGTGTTGGAAAAGACTCTTGAGAGTCCCTTGGACTGCAAGGAGATCCAACCAGTCCATTCTAAAGGAGATCAATCCTGGGTGTTCATTGGAAGGACTGATGCTAAAGCTGAAACTCCAATACTTTGGCCACCTCATGCGATGAGTTGACTCACTGGAAAAGACTCTGATGCTGGGAGGGATTGAGGGCAGGAGGAGAAGGGGACGACAGAGAAGAAGATGGCTGGATGGCATCACCGACTCGATGGATGTGAGTTTGAGTGAACTCCGGGAGTTGGCGATGGACAGGGAGGCCTGGCGTGCTGTGATTCATGGGTTCTCAAAGAGTCAGACATGACTGAGCGACTGAACTGAGCTGAATTTTCCACTCAACAGAAATTCCAGTTTAGGGTTGCCTTTAGGAAGGTATGAGGATCAAGTAGCAAGTGGTTTATAGATTGTTGAGGGCTGCACACAACTAAAAGTGTAAGGCCAAGATCTCAGAGGTCAGGCAGCACTCAACCACCAAGTGCACATCACAAAGCACCTACACTGAGGACTCTGAGCCCACCCATAATTTATCTTCTCCTTCCATCTCCCACCCAGGACGAGGAGCCTGAGCGTCCCTCTGGAGCCCAGGTCAAGCGCCATGCCTCCACCTGCAGTGAGAAGTCCCACCGGGTGGACCCACAGGTCAAAGTCAAGCGCCATGCCTCCAGTAAGTTCTGTGTGCAAGGGAGGAAGGGAGGGGAATGTCCAGGACAGAGGCAGGGCAGGGTGGGGGATCTCAAAATCAGATCCTTCCAGGGGTCATGTGGTAAGTGAGTAAGGAGAGGTGTAAGAAGATACTCTAAGAAAAAGAACAGCACAACAGAATGACAAAGAGCAGTGAGCAGGAGGCCTCAGAGAAAACAACAGGAACAGGTTGGGGGAGACTGAAGGAAACTGCAGTGCTCAGGCCCCAGCTCTAGGGGCAGCCAATACTCAGCTCCAGCCAAGGCCCCCAGGCAGCAGTGCCAGCTCAGATTTGCCTATTATTCAAAACAAACCAGAAATCTACTTATTTTTTAATGTTAGCAACTATTTAAAAATTTTAACACTACATAAAGCCACATACATAGAGAGAGTTCACCTCTGTCCTAGCACTTCATAAAAGTTTGTTGAACTGGCTAATTGCCACACTGCAAAGTAATGACTAACTGTGTCAGAAAACTCTATGGTAAAAGGTCTCTTTGATTCCCAACATAAATCTCTACTCCTGTATGATTTATCTTTATGAGCAAGCCAGCTTTCTGTAGGACAACATGTCCCAAGACTCTTCTGTTGCTTTTACTTTCTTTCCCCTGTACCTGAACAGAGTCAAGTTCTAGTCTTTGCTTTCTGAAGATTTATTTTTTAAAATACTTTTCTTTATGATAACTCCATATCATTGTTATTGTTCACTTTCTCAGTTGTGTCTGACTCTTTGAGACCCAGGGACTGTAGCCCACCAGGCTCCCCTGTCCATGGGATTCTCCAGGCAAGAATACTGGAGTGGGTTACCATTTCCTCCTCCAGGGGATCTTTCCCACCCAGGGATCAAACCCATGTTTCCTGCATTGGCAGGTGGGTTCTTTACCACCTAGCCACCAGGAAAGCCCACTTCATTAGCACAGATAATCTCTTCTAGAGTCAGGAGATTTGTATTCCATTCCTTACTTGGTCGCTAAAATAGTATATAACTTTGGAAACGTCCCCTCCCCTCTCCAGAGTTTCCTCTCTGAACAATTAAAGGGTTGTTGTAACATTCCTTATGCTCTATGCTTGTGGACACTAGAAATGCACAGCTTTATGGAATACCCATTTCAAAATGGGAAACTGAATTGAAATAAACATGTAAGATTGAAGAAATCACAAAATGTAACAACAACAAAAACTAGAACAAAGATTAAAAAAAAATTCTTCAAATCAAACCTTATACTGAAGCTCAGTTTATAAGAAAGAGAAAAAGCGGAGCTGCTTTGCCTGGAATCCAGAGACCCGCTTGGCCTCCCCTTTGCTCCACGCAGTAGCCTGTTACCCATCATTGTGAAATCATACAGCTCCTTGAAGACGATTGGAAACCATAGAGCTAGCCCAGCAGTGTTTTTCAGATGAAGAAACAAGAACATAAGAGAAGGGTTTTACCCAAGATCGCGTATTAATTACCTATTGCTGCATAATAAATTACCCAAAATTCCACAGCTTCAAACACAAGTGTGTGTTATATCAGTGTTTCTGTGGGTCAGAGATCCCGAGACAGCTTAGTTAGGTAGCTCTGGCTTAGGGTCTCTCATGAGGTCACAGTCAAGAAGTCAGCTGGTCATCTGAAATCATCTGATAGCTTGACATGCTAGAGAATCTGCTCCCAAGATGGTTCATGTGTATGCCTGGCAAGTCTGTGCTGGCTTTTGGAAGGAGGCCTCAGTTCCTTGCCATGGGGACCTCACCATTGGGTTGCTTGTCCTCATGACAAGACAGCTGGCATCCCCCACAGCACGTGACCCAGGAAGGAGGAACAGAGTAGAAGCTGCATTGTTTTTGTGAACTGGCTTTTGTGATCATTTCTGCCACATCCTAATAGTTACCCTATCTAGAGTGGAAGGGGACTGCAAAAGGACACAAACAGAAGAACGCAAAAATCATGGGAACTGAGGGGATTACTGAGGAAATAGTGGCATTAGAAGCTCCACAGACCTGTTTCCCAGAAAACGACCATAACCAGTGAGGACTGCTAAATCAGTCATCTAAAGTCTCCAGAAACTGTCCTAAGGGCATATGGCAAGTGAATTTATTCTAGATAATTTACTAACTCTCAGTTAAAACACTGAGACTTTGTGGCATCTGAGCCACAGCCCATTCCTTTACCCCTTTCCCAGCTCAGTGAGGCAGAATCTCTAGGAAGCTGTGGACAAGAAAACGGGCTCTCTCTCCTCTCACTCCGTCAAGAGCAGCAGTTTCTCTCCAATAATATCAAGTCACGAGCATTTCTTATCACCACCAATTATGTATTATAGACATGAAATCACAGGTGAGTGCAGCCCACAAGTAGGGTGCTCCCAGACTCCACTCAGGGCAAATGCTCTACTCAAGGTTGGGCAGGCCAAGGATATGGGGGCCCTAATTGTCCTCACCGCGGATCACGCATAAGGCAGGAGTTCCACACTAGGAGAGGCAAGTTTAGAAGATCAGAGGTAACAGTCCCCACCCAGCGCCCAGCTCACAAAACAAAGATGTCACTCCAAGAGAAGCAGGCCATTGTTCAGAACAGTGACTCTGAGATTTTTGCCCAAGGTAAAAAGAAAGGCAAGTCATAAAAACATTAAACTCCAGGGACTTTCTTGGTGGTTCAATGGTTGACAGTCTGCCTGCCATTGCAAGGGAAATGGGTTCTATCCCTGGTCTGGAAGATCCCACATGCAGCGAGGCAACTAGGCCCACGTGCCGCAACTACTGAGCCTGTGCTCTAGAGCCCAAGTGCCACAATTACTGAAGCCCACGCACCCCAGAGCCTGTGCACTGCAATGAGAAGCCACCGCAATGAGAAGCTCATGCACAACAAAATAGACCCCACTCACCACAACTAGAGGAAGCCCACACACAGCAACAAAGACCCAGCACAGCCATAAAGAAATTAATTAATTAAAAAAAAACAAAACACTGAACTCCAAAGCTCTCCTTCAAAAGAACTGACTTTAGTGGGAACAGAATGTGGAGCAAATGATGATACAAAGCATTATCAAAAACAATAGAACCATCAGCTGACAAAGCAATGGCACCCCACTCCAGTACTCTTGACTGGAAAATCCAATGGACGGAGGAACCTGGAAAGCTGCGGTCCATGGGGTCGCTGAGGGTCACACACGACTAAGCGACTTTACTTTCACTTTTCACTTTCATGCATTGGAGAAGGAAATGGCAACCCACTCCAGTGTTCTTGCCTGGAGAATCCCAGGGACAGCAGAGCCTGGTGGGCTACCGTCTATGGGGTCGCACAGAGTCGACCCCACTGAAGTGACTTAGCAGCAGCAGCAGCAGCAACAGCTGGATATGATACTAAGAGTCAGGCAGTGTAACAGAGAGATCAGAAAGAAAGTCCTGCAAAGATCACTGTCCTCCAAGGTGACCGTATATGCCTAAGGCTGCACCCTCTGTGGATCAACATCAGAGGCCACTGTCACCCTGATACCAAAACCAGAGAAAGATGCCACAAAAAGGAAAACTACAGGCCAGTATCACTGATGAACACAGACACAAAAATGCTCAACAAGATACTAGCATACCAAACCCAGTAATATGTTAAAAGGATCACACACTATGATTAAGAGGGATTTATCCCAGGGATGCAAGGATTCTTCAATATCCACAAATCAATCAGTGTAGTACACCATTTATCAAACTGAAGGATAAAAACCATATGATTATCATAGATACAGAAAAAGCTTTTGACACAATTCAACACTGATTTATGACAAAAACTCTCCAGAAAGTGGGCATAAATGGAATTTACCTCAAGATAATAAAGGCTATATATGACAAATTCACAGCTAAACTCATTCTCAATGGTGAAAAACTGTAAGCATTCCCTCTAAGATCAGAAACAATGCAAGGATGTCCACTGTCATCACTTTTATTCAGCATAGTTGTGAAGTCCTAGCCATGGCAATCAGAGAAGAAAAAGGAATGAAAAAGAATTCAAACTGGAAAAAAAGAAGTAAAATTGTCACTGTTTGCAGATGACATGATACTACACATAGAAAATCCCAAAGATGCTACCAGAAAACTACTAGAGCTGAATAATGAATTTGGTAAAGTTGCAGGATACCAAGTTAATACACAGAAATCTCTTGCATTCCTTTATACTAACAATGAAAAATCAAAAAGAGAAATTAAGGAAACAATCCCATTTACTATCGCATCAAAAAGAATGAAATACCTAGGAATAAAAAGCTACCTAAGGAGACAAAAGACCATACTCTGAAAACTATAAGACAATGATGAAAAAGTCAAAGATGACATGAACAGATGGAAAGATATATACCATATTCTTGGAAGACTCAATATTATCAAAATGACTGTACTGTGCAGGGCAATCGACAGATTCAGTGCAATTCCTATCAAATTACCAAGAGCATGTTTTACATAAATAGAACCAAAAAAAATTTTTTAACTGGTATGGAAACCCTGAAGACCCTGAATAGCCTAAGCAATCCTAAGAAGAAAAATGGAGCTGGAGGAATAGGGAGCCCTGATTTCAGACTATACTACAAAGCTATAGCAATCAAAACAGTATGGTACTGGCACAGAAACAGAAATATAGATCAATGGAACAAGGATAAAAAGCCCAGAAATAAACCCATACACCCATGGTCAATTAGTCTGTAACAAAAGAAGCAAGAATATACAATGGAGCAAAGAATCTCTTCAAGTGGTGCTGGGGAACCTGAAGAGCTACATGTAAAAGAATGAAATTAGAATATTCTGTTACCATACACAAAAATAAATTCAAAATGAGTCAAAGACCCAAGTGTGAGGCTGGACGCTATAAAATTCCTAGAGAAAAACATAAGCAGAACACTCTTTGACATAAATCACAGCAACATCTTTTTGGAATATATTTTTGGAAGATTACATTACCCCCTGGAGTAATGAAAATTAAAAAAAAAATAAACAGGATCTAATTAAACTTAAAAGCTTCTGCACAGCAAAGGAAACTATAAACAAAACAAAAAGACAACCCATAGAATGAATGGGAGAAAATATCTGCAAACAAAGCAACTGACAAGGGATTACTTTCCAAAATATACTAATAGTTCACACAGCATTTCATTAAAAAAATGCAATCAAGATGATAGATGAACTAAATAGTTCTCCAAAGAAGACATTCAGTTCAGTTCAGTTCAGTCGCTCAGTCATGTCCGACTCTTTGTGACCCCATGAATCACAGCACGCCAGGCCTCCCTGTCCATCACCAACTCCCGGAGTACACTCAAACTCATGTCCACCGAGTCGGTGATGCCATCCAGCCACCTCATTCTCTGTTGTCCCCTTCTCCTCCTGCCCCCAATCCCTCCCAGCATCAGAGTCTTTTCCAGTGAGTCAACTCTTCACATGAGGTGGCCAAAGTATTGGAGTTTCAGCTTCAACATCAGTCCTTCCAATGAACACCCAGGACTGATCTCCTTTAGAATGGACTGGTTGGATCTCCTTGCAGTCCAAGGGACTCTCAAGAGTCTTCTCCAGCACCACAGTTCAAATGCATCAATTCTTTGTCAATCAGCTTTCTTCACAGTCCAACTCTCACATCCATACATGACCACGGGAAAAACCATAGCCTTGACTAGACAGACCTTTGTTGGCAAAGTAATGTCTCTGCTTTTTAATATACTATCGAGGTTGGTCATAACTTTCCTTCCAAGGAGTAAGCCTCTTTTAATTTCATGGCTGCAATCAGCATCCGCAGTGATATTGCAGCCAAAAAAAATTAAGTCTGACACTGTTTCCACTGTTTCCCCATCTATTTCCCATGAAGTGATGGGACCAGATGCCATGATGTTTGTTTTCTGAATGTTGAGCTTCAAGCCAACCTTTTCACTCTCCTCTTTACTTTCATCAAGAGGCATTTTAGTTCCTCTTCACTTTCTGCCATAAGGGTGGTGTCATCCGCATATGTGAGGTTATTGATATTTCTCCCAGCAATCTTGATTCCAGCTTGTGCTTCTTCCAGCCCAGCGTTCCTCATGATGTACTCTGCATAGAAGTTAAATAAGCAGGGTGACAATATACAACCTTGACGTACTCCTTTTCCTATCTAGAACCAGTCTGTTGTTCCATGTCCAGTACTAACTGTTGCTTCCTGACATGCATACAGGTTTCTCAGGAGGCAGGTCAGGTGGTCTGGTATTCCCATCTCTTTCAGAATTTTCCACAGTTTATTGTGATCCACACAGTCAAAGGCTTTGGCATAGTCAATGAAGCAGAAATAGATGTTTTTCTGGAACTCTCTCCCTTTCTCCATGATCCAGCGGATGTTGGCAATTTGATCTCTGGTGCCTCTGCCTTTTCTAAAACCTGCTTGAACATCTGGAAGTTCATGTTTCACATATTGCTGAAGCCTGGCTTGGAGAATTTTGAGCATGACTTTACTAGCGTGTGAGATGAGTGCAATTGTGCGGTAGTTTGAGCATTCTTTGGCATTGCCTTTCTTTGGGATTGGAATGAAGACTGACCTTTTCCAGTCCTGTGGCCACTGCTGAGTTTTCCAAATTTGCTGGCATATTGAGTGCAGCACTTTCACAGCATCATCTTTCAGGATTTGAAATAGCTTAACTGGAATTCCATCACCTCCACTAGCTTTGTTCCTAGTGATGCTTTCTAAGGCCCTCTTGACTTCACATTCCAAGATGTCTGGCTCTAGGTCAGTGATCATGCCATCATGATTATCTTGGTCATGAAGATCTTTCTTGTCCAGTTCTTCTGTGTATTCTTGCCACTTCTTCTTAATATCTTCTGCTTCTGTTAGGTCCATACCATTTCTGTCCTTTTTCGAGACCATCTTTGTATGAAATGTTCCCTTGGTATCTCTAATTTGGGAATGGCAAACCACTTCAGTATACTTGCCTTGAGAACCCCATGAACAATATCAAAAGGCAAAGTGATAGGATACTGAAAGATAAACTCCCCAGGTCGGTAGGTGCCCAGTATGTTACTGGAGATCAGTGGAGAAATAACTCCAGAAAGAATGAAGGGATGGAGCAAAAGCAAAACCAATACCCAGTTGTGGATGTGACCGGTGATAGAAGCAAGGTCTGATGCTGTAAAGAGCAATATTACATAGGAACCTGGAATGTTAGGTCCATGAATCAAGGAAAATTGGAAGTGGTCAAACAGGAGATGACAAGAGTGAACGTAGACATTCTAGGAATCAGTGAACTAAAATGGACTGGAATGGGTGAATTTAACTCAGATGACCATTATATCTACTACTGTGGGCAGGAATCTCTTAGAAGAAATGGAGTAGCCATCATGGTCAACAAAAGAGTCCGAAATGCAGTACTTGGATGCAATCTTAAAAACGACAGAATGATTTCTGTTCATTTCCAAGGCAAACCATTCAATATTACAGTAATCCAAGCCTATGCCCCAACCAGTAATGCTGAAGAAGCCGAAGTTGAACAGTTCTATGAAGACCTACAAGACCTTTTAGAACTAACACCCAAAAAAGATGTCCTTTTCATTATAGGGGACTGGAATGCAAAAGTAGGAAGTCAAGAAACACCTGGAGTAACAGGCAAATTTGGCCTTGGAGCACGGAATGAAGCAGGGCAAAGGCTAATAGAGTTTTGCCAAGAGAACGCACTGGTCATAGCAAACACCCTCTTCCAACAACACAAGAGAAGACTCTACTCATGGACATCACCAGATGGTCAACACCGAAATCAGATTGATTATATTCTTTGCAGCCAAAGATGGAGAAGCTCTATACAGTCAGCAAAAACAAGACCAGGAGCTGACTGTGGCTCAGATCATGAACTCCTTATTGCCAAGTTCAGACTTAAATTGAAGAAAGTAGGGAAAACCACTAGACCATTCAGATATACCTAAATCAAATCCCTTATGATTATACAGTGGAAGTGAGAAATAGATTTAAGGGACTAGATCTGATAGAGTGCCTTATGAACTATGGATGGAGGTTCATGACACTGTACAGGAGACAGGGACCAAGACCATCCCCATGGAAAAGAAATGCAAAAAAGCAAAATGGCTGTCTGAGGAGGCCTTACAAATAGCTGAGAAAAGAAGAGAAGCGAAAAGCAAAGGAGAAAAGGAAAGATATAAGCATTTGAAAGCAGAGTTCCAAAGAATAGCAAGGAGAGATAAGAAAGCCTTCCTCAGTGATCAATGCAAAGAAATAGAGGAAAACAACAGAATAGGAAAAATAAGAGATCTCTTCAAGAAAATTAGAGATACCAAGGGACATTTCATGCAAAGAAGACATACAGGTGGCCAGAAAGCATGTAAAAGATGCTCAACATCATAGTATATGAGAAATGCAAATCAAAACATCATCAAAAAGTCTATAAATAATAAATGTTGGAGAAGGTGTGGAGGAAAAGGAATCCATCTACACTGTTAGTGGGAATGTAAATTAGTACGACCACCCTGGAGAACAATATGGAGGCTTCTTAAAAACCTACAAATAGAACTACCATATGATCCAGCAATCCCACTCCTGGGCATATATCCAGAAAAAAACAATTTGAAAAGATATATGGACCCCAGTGAATTTTCAAAAGATACATGGACCCCAGTGTTCACTGCAGCACCATTTACAATAGCTAGAGACATGAAAGCTACCTAAATGTCCATCGACAGAGGAATGGATAAAAAAGATGTGGTACATAAATACAATGGAATATTACTCAGCCATGAAAAAGAACAAAATAATGCCATTTGCAGCAACATGGACGGACCCAGAGATTATCACATT
Organism: Moschus berezovskii; assembly: GCF_049115385.1. Taxonomy (NCBI): domain Eukaryota; kingdom Metazoa; phylum Chordata; class Mammalia; order Artiodactyla; family Moschidae; genus Moschus; species Moschus berezovskii. Next base: position 50,834,285 of record NC_142467.1, on the reverse strand, counting down.
AAGTCAGACAGAGAAAGACAAATATATGGTATCACTCATATGTGGAATCTATTTCTTTAAATGATATAAATGAACTTATATGCAAACCAGAAACAGACTTACAGATATCAAAACAAATGTATGGTAACCAAAGGGTAAATAAGGGGGGGAGGATAAATCAGGAGCTTGAGATTAACATACACACACAGCTATAGAGAGGATAGAAAACCAACAAGGACCTGCCTACTGTATAGCACACGCAACTCAATACTCTGTGATAACTATATGAGAAAAGAATCTGATAAAAAATGAATATATTTATATGTATAATTAATCTCTTTGCTGTACAACTGAAGCACAATATTTTAAATCAAGTATGTCAGTAAAAATTTTTTTAAAAACAGAAAAAGTGTGGATAAAGATGTGACATACATATATACAATGAAATATTGCTCAGCCATTAAAAAGAGTGAAGTCCTGCCGTTTGCAACAACACAGATGTCCTTAAACAGTATCATGCTAAGTGAAATAAGTCAGAGAAAGGCAAATACATATAATTTCACTTATACATGAAATCTGAAAAAAAACAAGCAAACGTAGCAAATAGAAACAAAGCATTAGATACAGAGAACAATAGGGGGTTGCCAGAGGGGAGGGGGCCGGGGGAGGAGAGCAGTGAAGAAGATTAAGAGGTACAAATTTCCTGTTATAAAATAAATGAGGCATGAGTATGAAATGTACAGTTCAGGGAATATAGTCAACAATACATGGTAACTTTGTATGGTGACAGCTGGTAACTAGACTTATCATGGTGATCATTTTAAAATGTATAGAAATATCAAATCACTGTGTTATATACCAGGAACTAATATATAATACTGTAGGTTTAATACATTAATAGTTCAAAAACAAACAAGCTTATAGAAAAAGAGATCAGATTTGTGGCTACCAGTGGCAGGGAGTATGGGGAGGAGAACTGGATGAGGACAGTCAAAAGGTATAAACTTCCAGTTCTAAGATAAATAAATACTAGAGATGTAATGTACAACATGATGAATATAACTAACACCTTTCTATGTTACATATGAAAGAGAAAAGAGTAAATGCTAAGAGTTCTCATCACAAGGAAAAAAATATTTTTGTATTTTTTTAAAATTTGTATCTACACAAGATAATGGCTGTTCACTAAACTTGTTGTGGTAATCATTTCATGATTTATGGAGGTCAAATCATTATGCAGTATACTTTAAACATACACAGTGTGCTGTGCTTAGTCACTCAGTCATGTCCAACTCTTTGAGATCCCATGGACAGTAGCCCACCAGGTTCCTCTGTCCATGGGGATTCTCCAGCCGTGAATACTGGAGTGGGTTGCCATGCCTTCCTCCAAGGGATCTTCCCAACCCAGGGATCGAACCCAGGTCTCCCACATTGCAGGCGGATTCTTTACCATCTGAGCCACCAGGGAAGCCGACACTTTAAACTTACACAGTGCTATGTCAATTATCTCAATAAAACTGGGAGGAAAAAAAAAAGTCTGAGAAATGTCACAGCCAAGAAGAACCTGAGGAGACATGATGACTAAATGTAATGTGGTAGCTCTGCAGCAGAAGAGGACATTGGGTAAATTCTAAGTAAATCTAATGAAGTATGAGCTTCAGTTGGTTAAAAAAGAAAAGCAAGTAAGATGACATTGTTCTATCAAATGGCTCAATAGTACATTTGAACTGGCAAAAGAATCAGCAAACCTCATGATAAATCAAGAGAGATTATGCATTTAAAATAACAGAAAAAAGAACAAAGAAAAATAAACAGAGCCTCAGAGAGATGTGAGACACACCATTAAGAGTACTAACATATACATAAAGGGAGTATTAGAAGGAGAGAAGAAAAAGAGGAGCATAAGAAATATTAAAAGAAATAATAGCTGAAAAGTTGCCAAATTTATTGAAATCATTAATTTACCATACCGGAAATTCAGTAAAGTTCTAGTAGGATAAAGGCAAAGAGATCCACAAAGACACATCACACTTCCTGGAGGTCTTCCATGGAGGTCCAGTGAAGAAGAATCCTCCTGCTAATGCAGGGGACATGGATTCAATCCAATGCCTGGTCCAGGAAGATTCCACATGCCGTGCAGCAACTAAGCCCGTGCACCACCACTACTGAGCACTTGCACTGCAAATACTGAAGCCTGCCATGCACCTAGAGCCTGTGCTGTGCAATAAGAGAAGCCACTGCAATGAGAAGCCCATGCACTGCAAAGAGTAGCCCCTGCTCACCACAACCAGAGGCACACAGCAACGAAGTCCCAGCACAACCAATAAATATATAATTTTTAAAAGACACATCATGCTAAAATTCTAAAGCCAAAAGCAAGGAGAAAATCTTGAAAGTAGAAAAGAAAATCAACTCATCACTTACAGAGGATGAAAATCTAGTTTGCTTCTTTAACACTCAGGCATTACAGGGTTGGGTGTGAGGTAAGCCGCTCTCCGAGGTGCTGACACAGCAAGGTGGATCAAGATGGTGGCTCCCAAAGGTGAGTCTACTTGCTGGTTTGGTCCATAAGGAAGTTTTCACTCATCTGCAATGAAATGAGAAAAATAAGCACAGTGCATGAAATTTTTCATAAAGTTAATTCTACTCAATATAAATGACTATTCTACATTTGTTTCCAATTCCTTATGCTAAGATATTACTCTGCTAAACAGTGGGAATAATAATAACATTGGTAGTTTTAAGGTCTTTATATTGTCAACAATATAATGCTGACAGTCCTTTGTTGGTATCCCTATTTTTTCTGTGAATATTTTTTTACATTTTTTTAATTGAAGTATAGTTGACTTACAATGTGGCGTTAGTTACAAGTGTACAGCAAAGTAAATCAGGATATCCTTATTTATATTTTACTGGTCTATAAATTCCAAAAGTCTGAAAGCCAACTCCTTTGGGATGCTATTGTATATCTGGGAATTACAGAGAGCCATGTGCCCTCTTCTCAGCCCTCCATGCCTTATTTATAATGAGGTTTGAATTGTAGAGTAGTTAAAGCAGGAACTGATTTTTACATAGGCCATGGGTGACCACTGCAATCCCTACAGAGCTGCAGAGACAAGACCCCCCAGTTACCAGTGAACTGTGGGAATTGCTCCACATCCACTTACAAAGGACTATGTGTGACTGACTGTAGCATAAATAAATAAAAGTTTCACTAAGAGGTTAAACTATGGCCTTGCTCAAGCTCAGCAGTATTTCATAGCATGGATCCTTGAGTCAGATAGACATGAGTTCAAACCTGGGTTCTCCCATCATTAGCAGTGAGACCTAATCTCTTGTGCCTCAGTTTTCCCAACAATAAAGCAGAGCAAATAATAGTAACTTTTGTGAGGATTAAACAGAAATGCAGATAAATTACCTAGTATATAGTAAGCGGTCAATAAATTTTTGCCATAATAATTTGTTGTTATTGCCCACCATAGTGTAAAGCCTATAGTAGAATACTAGGTCTCTCTCCCCTCCCTCCCACTTTTCTCAATAATAAAACAGGCAATGCCTGACTTTAACTCAGGTCTCAATTCTCTGTAGATCTATGTTACATGTAGCTGTCTATGCTATATGCACTGAAAGTTAACTATAAAAATGCCCTTTTAAAACAAAAATGTGTATACATCACAAAATCTATTTTAAATTATTACCTAACATTTACTAAGCTCTATTTGCCAGTACTATTTACCAAGCACTTTTCATGAATTATCTCTTTAAAACCTTATCAGACTGCCAAGAGATAAATCTGATTGATATCCATATTGACAAGTTAGGAAACTAAAGCTAGGGGAAGGTACAAAAACACCACATTCACTTTGTCTGATGTCACACAACCAGTAATGGGCAAAAGAAAACACAGACCTTGATCTGTCTGGTTCTAAAGCCCTTGTAGGGCTTTCCCTGGTGGCTCAGTGGTAAAGAATCTGCCTGCCAGTGCAAGAGATGCGGGTTCAACTCTGGGTCAGGAAGATCCCCAAGAGAAGGAAATTGCAACCCACTCCAGCATTCTTGCCTGGGAAATCCCATTGACAGAGGAGCCTGGCAGGCTACAGTCCATGGGGTCATAAAAGAGTTGGACACAACCTAGCTACCTAACAACAACAAAGCCCTTCCTCCTCATCCCTGTGCAATATTGCCTCCCTTTGGCTCCTAGTTTCCTCTCCTTCACACTAAATATATCTAGGGGTACGGACCTAAATATTCCCACTTTATGGACAGATTGAGGCTGAAAGAGAAGCTCACACCACCCAAGTACTCTCACCAGAGCTCAGAATTGGGGACCTTTTCCTGCCTCATCTCTGCAGGTGCCCATCAATATAAGTACGGTAAGAACCGAGCTGAGGAGGATGCCAGGAGGTACCTGGTAGAAAAAGAGAAGCTGGAGAAAGAGAAAGAGACCATCCGGACAGAGCTGATGGCACTGCGGCAGGAAAAGAGGGAACTAAAGGAAGCCATTCGGAACAACCCAGGTATCTATGGGGTGTGGCCCTGATATGAGGGGCTCAGCCTTGACACCTCCCCTGGCACTAGCCACCTGGCCTCTTACCAGGAACAGGTAGGCTTCTCCTCTCCTTTCTCCTCCTCCTCACCACCACCATCACCATCTTTCCTGACTAATGAAAGTGCCATTGATTGACTAACTGTTTTAAGAGTGAGGGGATGAAAAAGTAACACAAATGTATATACTTAATGTGGTAAAATGAGATCTGATTTTAGAAATTTTAAAACATGAAAAACAGTGTGCTTTAGAATCAAGGAAGAGATATAATTTTGAACCTCACATTAACTCATTTATTCACAGCTTTGAACTAAGGACCCAAATGTGGGAAACATTGGTCCAGGTACTGAGACAGTTCAGGTCCAGGTACCAGTGACAGTTCACCAGTATCCCCTTCTGAAATCCAGGACCATGACCTCTGCAGGCCCTGTATACCCAGGGCTCCTTTGCGCCCCAACTTTCTGCCATTTTTCTGTTGAATTCTCTCTATAACTGCAGTTCAGCACACTTTCAGACTGAGATTTCTGAACATGTTGCAGGGAACTGGAGGTCCTATCCTTATATAAAATATGTCCAAGGTCACATAGCCCCATGAAAATCTGATGGAACCTATGGTCCCTTTCCTAAGGGAGAAAACTCCCATAAATCACAATGTTGCAAATAATTTCAGGAGCTCAAGTGCACCCAGAGTCACAGATTGCCTAGGAATTCACAAACCTCAGACTGAGAACTTCTGGCTTAATGACTTGTTCTATGTGGCTAGGAACCAGAGTCAGTGGGAAGGAGGCACATTAAGACAGTTTGGTTTCAATATAAAGAACTTTCTAAGAGTCAGAACTAGGGTTTGAAGCAGGTTAACTTGACTGTCCAACTTGTCCTGCTCAATTTTTTTCTATAGCATATAACTTCTTAACAGATTACTTATTGTATTTATATTGTTTTCACTCTCACACACACATATAAACACACAATTATAAGTTCAATAAGGGCAAAGATCTTTCCCTGTTTTGTTCACTAATATATCTTACTCAAGGGCATAGAACACTGCCTGGTACCTAACAAGCACTCAATGTTTACTGAATGAATGAATAAAAAGAATCACCATTACCAGAAAATCCTCCAGTGCAAAATCTTTCAGGGCAAACAATGGAACTAATTTTAAAACCTATTAAGATCCAACGCAGCTCCTGACACAAAGTCCTAACAGAGGTTTGTTGGTTTAAACTGAATAAGCAGCAAATCCTAGCAAGGTCTTGTGATCAGTGTAAAGCCCTGTGTTAATTCTTGGTTACAAGTAAGAAAACTCACCGGCTTAGAAATGAAAAGAAAAACATAACTGGAAACTTAAGTGATCAGGAATAGCAAAGTCCAGGGACTTAAATGATGTCACCAAGAAGCATATTTCTCTAATTCTTGCTTCTGCCTTTCCCTATTTTGGTTTCATTCTCTGTCCCTCATGGTGGTATAAAGGCTTCACAACTCTAGCCCTCACAGGGTCCACGCAGCCACTCCAGAAGAGAGGCTTCTCTTCCCAATGGGCCCCATAAGCACCTTAGGATTCACTTTAACCACTGTGACCAGAAAATGAGATACAATTATGGGCCAGGTCTAAGTTATGTGCCATCTCCTGAACTGGAAGTGAGGTCAACCCCATTCAATCTATAGGGAATGAGAGGGGAATGGGGAAATGGATAGTGGGCAGATAAAAACCACAAAAGCCAGCATGGAGCTAGAACTGAAGGTCCAAAGTCCATCCCTTAACCAGAAGTAAGGCTAGAAGGCCCTCTGGGAAGGCAGGTTATGGCCTGTGGGGCTGCCAAACTCCCTGATGTTTCTGGCCAGGCTCAGCTATTTTTCATAGATGTCTTTGGACACAGGGGCAAAGTTAAAAGCTCTTGAAGAGGCTCTGGCCACCCTGGAAGCTCAGTGTCGGGCAAAGGAGGAGCACCGGATCGACCTGGAGCTGCGGCTGGTGACTGTGAAGGAGCGCTTGCAGCAGTCCCTGGCCGGGGGGCCAGCCCTGGGGCTCTCCGTCAACAGCAAGAACAAGTGTGGGGTGAGCTGATGCTTAATCCCTTCACATGCTACAGGCTTTCATGATCATTCTTTGAGGGGTAGGAGTTATCCTTATTTACAAATGAGAAAGCTAAAACCCTGAGAGGGAACATGTCATAAGTGGCACACCTATGAAGGGGACTCTTTGGAGCAAGGTCTCTGGACTGTGTTCTCTCCACTGAAGCACCACTATTTGACTTTTTATCCTGCATGTAATCTTAGAAGTGGCCTTGGGGTTATTGATAACATACTATATTGAATAAGAACAAACTTGTATTGATCAATTACCACAGGCGAGTGCAGCACCTTAACCTGTATGATTTCACACAATCTTCATAGCAGTCCAATGAGGCAATATTATGTGTATTCACCCTATCTGACAGACGAGGAAACTAAGGTTCAGATGTCGAAGTACATGCTCAAGGTCATTCAGCTAAATGGGAGACAGGATTCCAAACCCAGGAAGTCTGACTCCAGAGGCTTGCTTTAGCCACTGGTACAGGCCCCTTCCTGGGATCCCCTGTGTACCCGGCCCTATCCTCAGGGCTTTGCCTCCATTGTCTCTAATGCTTCCAGCAACCCTCATGTTGAATGGGATTTCTTCAGGGAGAACTTCAGTGACCCCAGTCTGTATCAGTGTCTCAACCCCAGCACGACTACTAGTAATTTTTTATAGGGCCTGTCATGTGCATTGTAGGATGTTTAGTAGCATCCCCAGCCTCTACCCATGTGATGCCAGGAGTTCCATGCCCAGTTATGACAACCAAAAATGTCTCCAGAAATTGCCAAACATCCCCAGGAAGGACAAAACTGTCCCCATTTGGGAACCACTGGTCTAAATTACCAACAGTCCCATCTGTTATTCTGCTTCATGGCACTTAGCCACAATTTGTGTGTGAATGTATATATGTGAAAAATAGTAGAAGTGCAATAAATGCTTGTCAAATGAATAAATGTTTATACCTGCTTTTAGACAAGGAAACAGTATTCCTATTGCCATCCAAGGTCAGGCCACACCTCATGCCTCAGAAGCCAGAGCAGTTTCTTCTACTCCTACACTTCCTCTCCATGGGGTCATTTCCAACCTCATTTACAGAAAAGCTTAGAGGCCAGGGACAAAACAATTTCCGAGAATCACAGAGGGCTTGTGGAGGAGTAGAAGTGGTTTCCTCATCCCAGATGCTTCCTCCCACCAGCATGCCCTGATGTTCACATTCCACAGAGGTTTTCCCTCCACTTTTGATCCTTGTGATGGCCTTTGGAGAAAGTCTTCTCTAAATTCCCTACAGGCTTAACTATTGGTATGTCACATTCAAGGAACTACATCTAGCAAGATACTAAATGTAAGGTATAACACAAACAGCCCACACACAAGAGGGATGTCTTAACAGGCTTTAATGGCGAGGCGCTCCCGGGCGAGATTCCCGGACCCAAGCAAGGGAGGTCGAGGAAGTCCGCGCCCGAACAAAGACAAAGAGCGACTTACATAGCTTCACAGTAAGGAGCAGCGAAATTTTTTTCAAATAAGGCAAGGTTTGGAATGGTTGTCCCTCATAGGTCAGTTAGTCAAGGTGGCGAGACCGGGTTGGTCGCTCTGGAGGTTAGGAGTGGGGGTTGATGCATAGTTCAACGGCTGCAAAAGATGACCCGAGCTGCCACCGGACAGATGATGATGATAGCCGCCTATTCCAGACTCCCGCCTAAAGATCCTGAGAACCCCTAGGGGACACCGGGGCTCGGCCATGACCCAAAAAACCCCATGACGCCCCTTTCCAGCAGGAAGTAGCCAGAGACGACAACGTCGCCCCCATCCTATCAAAAGGGTCGGAATGTAAGGCCGGACCCCGATGGCCATCTTGGCTTCTCCTTCTCTTCCTTTCCCGCTGCGGGAAAGAAGTCCCATCGAACTCTGACTATTGTACTTCCTCATTCCTTCCCCGCCGCTGAAAAGTCTCTGATGTAACAGCTCTTAACAGAAATCAACCCCCACTCCTAACCTCCTGAGGGACCAACCCGGTCTCGCCACCTGGACTAACTGACCTGTGAGGGACCACCATTCCAAACCTTGCCTTATTCGAAAAAAATTTCGCTGCTCCTTACTGAAGCTATGTAAGTCGCTCTTTGTCTTTGTTCGGGCGCAGACTTCCTCGACCTCCCTTGCGTGGGTCCGGGAATCCCGCCCCATTAAAGCCTATTAAGACATCCCTCTTGTGTGCGGGCTGTTTGTTTTATACCTTACATTAAGCAATCACCTGAAAAACTGAGGGAAGAAAGACAGTGTAAAAAATGTGAAGGAATTCAGGAGAGAGGTTAAGAGACAGGACTGTGGGATTTAAATCCCAGCTGTCTCACTCACCAGCTTTATGGCCTTGAGCAGTGACTTGACCTTCTCATTTTCCTTATCCATAAAATGTAACAACATAATAAGCATCTGCTTTATATATAACTGAAAAGGCTAAATGAACTATGATAATTTACGCAATGTCTGGTGCACAGTGAGGATTCAGATATTTTAACTTTAGTAATTTTAGTCATTTAATCATAAATTTATTCCAAGGCCCTCAGGTATTTTGCACCCCTTACCCTGTTTGATGCTGACATGTTTGGATAGTCTTCTACTTGCATTCTTTGAAAGGCAGGCTGTGTGAGTACTAGACCTCACCAGTGTAACTATCTCTTGTCATCAACAGGAAACTGCAAATAAACCCCAGAACAATGCCCCAGAGCAACCTCTCCCTGTCAATTGTGTTTCTGAGTTACGGAAGAGGAGCCCATCCATCATAAACTCCAATCAAGGAAGGGTGCTACAAAAAGCCAAGGTACCACAACAGTTTGGCTAATCAAAATTCAGAGACCCGGAAGCTTCCCTTCTATAGAACCTCACCAAGAACAACAACAACAAAAAAAAAAAAACAGCTAGTAAGAAAGACAGAGAATTGCCAATATATCCGTGCAGTAAAACTCATAAACTTTGCTCAGAAAGCAAGACCTTCAAATCTCTTTGGAACCTATTTATTCTTTCTTAATACATAATTCTACCAAGCTTTGGTTTCTGAACCTACAATATGTCTTGAGACAAGAAAGGCCCCATTTAATAGGTGAGGAAACTGAGTAAAGGGACTTGCCCAAGGTTATGCAGGGCATCACAGAGAGCTGGGATGCAAATCCATCTCTTCCAGCTCCAAGTCAACAGCTCACTCCATGATACTGGAGTGAAACTTGGGGAATCCTACCTCTGAAACTTGGGGCCAGCTGTGTTCCAGAACTTTTTGAATTTTAGAAAGGTAATGTGGTACATATACTATGTATGATGAAAAACCCCAAGTTCTCAGGAGGTACTCTGTAAGCAAACATGTTGATAATTCTATAGCAAGACACAAACATTCACAGCACATTAAATAAACAGACTTCAAACGACCTCATATCAGGTCAGGCCAGGCCACTGAATCTGTGCCAAAACACTTGAAAAAGATTCTGGTCTCAGAGCTGTCTGGTTTCAGAATTGCAGATAAGAAAGTGTGGACCTAAAAACAAATACCTGAGCATTAGGACATGAGATAAGAGAAGTAACCAGCCCAAGGCCAGACCACCGAGTCTAGACATCAGCGAACTTTTTCGGGAAAGGGCCAGACAGTAAATATTTGGTGCTCTGTGGACCACACAGTCTCTTTCACAACCACCCACCTCTGCCATCATAGCAGGAAAGTAGTCATAGTATGTAAAGAAGTGGCTGACATAGCAGTGTCCCAATAAAATTTTGTTTATGGACACAACTTTGAATGTCACATAAATTTTAGGTGTCATGAAGAAAATTTTTTTTTTAAAATATTAAGATCTGAATACCATTCTTAACTGATGGGTCATACAAAAATATGTTCCGTTCCATCGCTCAGTCGTGTCCGACTCTTTGCGACCCCGTGGACTGTAGCCTACCAGGCTTCTCCATCCATGGGATTCTCCAGGCAAGAATACTGGAGTGGGTTACCGTTTCCTTCTCCAGGGGATCTTCCCGACCCAGGGATTGAACCCGGGTCTCCCGCATTGGAGGCAGGCGCTTTAACCTCTGAGCCACCAGGTAGTGAGCCAGATTTGGTCCCTGAGCCAGAGTTTGCATCTCCTTGATCCTTATGGGGCACTGGAAGAACTCTGGATTTTGTTCTAACATAATGGAAAGTCATTGGCAAATTTGGACCAAGGAATTCTGGAGTGTGAGTTACATTTTTAAAAGACCATTCTGGCTGCTATGTTGAAAATAGATGAGGGGACAGAGAGATCAGTTAGGATAATTTTGATGAGAGATTAGAAAAGTTTAGTGGAGGTGATAGGAAGTAGCTGGTTTTTGAGGTAGAGAAGAAAGATTTGCTGCTGAGGATGTGGAGGATAAGGAAAAGAAAGAAATCCAGGATGTTTTTACCTTGTTGTCATCCTGCAAGTTACACCTGAATATTCAACAAACCGATTTTTTTCCTGTTTTTCTGTTATTCAGGAATGGGAAATGAAGAAGACCTAGAAAGAAGATGAGGATTTCATCCAAAGGAAATAACACCTTGTCCATCCAAGGCGAAGTCTTTTTCACAAGGGGACATCAGAAGACTGGAAGTAGCCCAAACTCTCTGGCCATCCCAAAGACCAGCCTTTATTGTCTGCATGATTATAGGGAATATGGGAAGAAAAGAAGTAGAAGAGGGAAATAGAGGGCATCCTTATAACTTTACAGAGGGTGGAAATGGGGGCGGAGGAAGACAGAAATCTCTACAGTTGTAAAGGTTTTGTTGAATGTCTTTGCCTTCCCCTCTGAAGAAGAAATGAAAGCACATGTGAATAAGCCATTCCATCCCCTTCTCAGAATCCCATTCCCAGTCCAGAGGAAAAAGGAAGGTCCTGAGGCATTGGTGGTGCAGTACAGAGAGATGGGACTTGATCATCTGACAATACCTGTGCCAAATGGATTCACACTGGGCATTACTGACAAACTCTAGGCAAAACAGGCTGAAAAATCAACACCATCATCCCTACTCGCATGAAGTGAACAAAAACTACAGAGATTATGCAAATTCTACAATCATTCCTCATGACACAGAGTCTAGAATCCCAGATTTGAGTGTTTTCAAATCAGAGCTCTGGCACAGAGGAATTCAGCAGGCCAAGAAGTTCAGCAGCTGACATATTTTAAGCTCACAGTGCTACTCAGAAGCACAGATTTCTAATGTCCACAGAATGTTGTAGGCACTGTAAGGTGGGATCATTTGCTATCAATGAAATTCCCTACCTAATGTATATGGCACTCAAGCTCTGGGAGCTATGATTAGAAACCCAGGTGATACTCTTTATGTCTTTAACCTTACTTTGCACTTGGAGACCCACCAGTCCACGCTTTCAACCCTACTATCAAGTAAACCTATCACAGAAAACCAAGAGGATGGTGGCTCATTTATGCCACAGGGGTGCTAAACCGTTTATATAAACATTTGATATTTTTATAGATCAAGGACCTCAAGTCCCAGGCAGTCTTCTAACTGTGCCATTCATTACTTTCTCAACACTGTAGGCCCATTACAGGCCTTCACCACCTTTCCCTCCAATAAAGATAAAAATCATTTAAATGCAAAAGCTCAAAGGTTAACTCAAGGGGAAAGAAAGGAAATCCTAGAGAAGCCTCTGGACACTCTGGGCTGCACACACTTTGCTTACCTAAGGCTTTACACACTTGAGCCTCACCCAAACTGTATCACCCTCTGAGGGAGTAGCAGACCAAAGCAAGTAAAATAACCTGACCAAAAGTACCCAGCTGTCAGTGGCAGAATATAAGGCTTAGGGCTGATAAGCCTGGATCCAGACAAGGCTGCTTGAGCTCTGCCTCTGCCATTTACCAGCTGTGACTTTGACCTCTGATTGTTTTACCTGTGAAAACCATGTTAACAATGGTACTTTACTCCCAAGACTACTGGGGGGATTCAATGAGATAACACACAGGAAGCATCTTGCACACTGTCCAAGAAATAGGAAAGGTTCAGCCATAGTGGTTATTAGCTAGATAAGAAACATCTGAGTCAAATTTTGCATCTTTTCCACTGAAGAAATTACTTTCACATTGTTTTAACAACCATTAAAACCTAAAAGGCAGCCAATTCATAATTGACATCTTTCATCCAAATTCCACCTGAGTGTCTTCAATGACAATGGAGCTCACATAAAGTACACTGCCAATGTTCTTCCTTAAAATGTCGATCCTGGAATGGCACCCAGCAATTCAACTGTGTATGTGATGTGTGTCACATTCTTTGCTATAGTTATTTTTAGTTATTTTGAGTGCCTTTTCCCACCAATAGATCTTGGCTCTTTGAAGGGGTTATCCTGCAAAATTAACATTTACTGAGCACTCACCATGCATCAGGCACTGTTAGCCATAACTGGCTTACAAGACATACAACCCGTGCACTCACAGAGGGCCACACGCCTAGCAGGGCTCTGTGCTTGGTTCATTGCTCTGTTACCCACTCAGTAATCTTGAGCAAAGGGCTCCACACTTTACTTTTGCCTTTTATGTAGCCAAACCTGGTGCTAATTACTTCTCTAGGTATTTTCCCTTTAATCTTTGCTGAAACCCTGTGAGATAGGTTCTGTTATCCCAGTTTTCACAGTTCAGGAAATGGAAGCCCAGAGAAGTTAGGTAACACTCAAGTCCACATTTAAGAAATGGTGGAGTCGGTATTTGAATACATGGAGTCTGACCCTAGAATCCCCCTCCTCTTGGTTCTAAGGTTCTGTTTCACTCATGTCCTCCCTCCTTTTGCACTGCAGCATTCAGAACCTAATGAGTGGATGCACCACACCTGGTGTCACTTAGCTACAAGACGTTTTTAACAAAATGGCTACAGCGTGGATGCCACTTCTGGTTTGGTTGTTTTTTTCAAAGTGTAGGGCCGTGGTTCTAAGGTGAACTTGAAGCTCCATCCTCCCCAGGACTGCAAAGTGTTTAGATTATCAGATTTCTAATATCTAGTATCCTCAGTGGGGGTCCCTGAGCAGGTTCACCAACCTCTCTGAGCCTGTTTTCTCTTATGTAAAAGAGAATCATGATCACTCCTTAACCCATGTTTTCCTAAGGTCAAAAGGAAACAGAAGATTGCTGATTATAACACATTTGAGCCAGGCCTTGGATAGAATATAAGGAGACTCCAGCTTTCTCTTTATGGAACTCACAAACAAGCAGAGAAAAACTATGACTCAAATAGCTACAGTACAAATGAGCCACGCTAAGGTGAAGATTCAGAAGGCACACTCCTCCTTCCTTAAAAGAACTTTTTTTGACGTTAAGGACTATCCAGTAACTAGTCTGGCAACTCCAAGTGTCCACAACCCCAATTACCAGTCTATTCTCACAACATGTCAATTTTCCGTACTAAATCTCTCTAAAATTCATCCATTTCTTCCCATCTCCACTGACACCATCCAACTTCATTAATTCATTTAACAAATACTAGAGCATCTACCAGAGAAGGAAATAGCAACCCACTCCAATATTCTTGCCTAGAGAATCCTGTGGACAGAGGAGCCTGCTGCTGTCCATAGGGTCGCTCAGAGTCAGACACGACTGAAGCAACTTAGCATGCATGCATGCACTGGAGAAGGCAATGGCAACCCACTCCAGTGTTCTTGCCTGGAGAATCCCAAGGTTAGAGGAGCCTGGTAGGGTCGCACAGAGTCAGACACGACTGAAGTGACTTAGCAGCAGCAGCAGAGCATCTACTGTGTGCACCTACTGTACTGCTGTTGCTAAGTCACTTCAGTCGTGTCCTACTCTGTGTGACCCCATAGACGGCAGCCCACCAGGCTCCCCTGCCCCTGTACTAGATGTCAGAAATCACAGCTATGAACAAGGCAGACACTCTCATGAAGCTTACACTCAAAAACAAAACTACTGGACATATCTAAAATAGTAGTTACTTTAGATAAGGTGGTTACAAACGTCTTTCTGGTGAGGTAATCCCAGGACAAAACACACCCCTTCCCTGCATGAACCCGTCCAACAGCTTGTCTCTCCACCTCTTAGACCCAATCTCCACCACACTGCAATCAGTGACCCCTTAAACACGTAATGCCACTGTAACATTGAAGTTCTGTAGACAAAAAGATTTTGAACAACTACATTAGGGCACTGTTCTACTGTTTATTAAATATGAACAGACCAAAAAAACCCAAAAAACTCTACCATAATGGAGTTTACCCATTAGTAAGGAGAAATAAAAAATACACATTTTGAATCACAGTAAGTCGAGGGGGAAGGGGAATTGGCGAAAAAAGCGAGCATGAGTGGTAAGATCCACACAGTCAAAGGCTTTGGCATAGTCAATGAAGCAGAAATAGATGTTTTTCTGGAAATTTCTTGCTTTCTCCATGATCCAGCGGATGTTGGCAATTTGATATCTGGTGCCTCTGCCTTTTCTAAAACCTGCTTGAACATCTGGGAGTTCACGGTTCACATATTGCTGAAGCCTGGCTTGGAGAATTTTGAGCATGACTTTACTAGCATGTGAGATGAGTGCAATTGTGCGGTAGTTTGAGCATTCTTTGGCATTGCCTTTCTTTGGGATTGGAATGAAGACTGACCTTTTCCAGTCCTGTGGCCACTGCTGAGTTTTCCAAATTTGCTGGCATATTGAGTGCAGCACTT
Source organism: Moschus berezovskii (assembly GCF_049115385.1). Lineage (NCBI taxonomy): Eukaryota > Metazoa > Chordata > Mammalia > Artiodactyla > Moschidae > Moschus > Moschus berezovskii. The sequence goes on along the minus strand of NC_142467.1, from coordinate 50,819,031 downwards.
TCACAGCATCATCTTTCAGGATTTGAAATAGCTCAACTGGAATTCTATCACCTCCACTAGCTTTGTTCGTAGTGATGCTTTCTAAGGCCCACTTGACTTCACATTCCAGGATGTCTGACTCCAGGTGACTGATCACGCCATCATGATTATCTTGGTCATGAAGATCTTTTTTGTACAGTTCTGTGTATTCTTGCCAGCTCTTCTTAATATGTTCTGCTTCTGTTAGGTCCATACCATTTCTGTCCTTTATCAAGCCCATCTTTGCATGAAATGTTCCCTTGGAAACTCTGATTTTCTTGAAAAGATCTCTTGTTTTTCCTAGTCTGTTGTTTTCCTCTATTTCTTTGCACTGATTGCTGAGAAAAGCTTTCTTATCTCTCCTTGCTATTCTTTGGAACTCTGCATTCAAATGCTTATATCTTTCCTTTTCTCCTTTGCTTTTCACTTCCCTTCTTCTTACAGCTATTTGTAAGGCCGCCTCAGACAGCCATTTTGCTTTTTTGCATTTCTTTTCCATGGGGATGGTCTTGGTCCCTGTCTCCTGTACAATGTCATGAACCTCCATCCAGAGTTCATCAGGTACTCTATCTATCAGATCTAGTCCCTTAAATCTATTTCTCACTTCCATTGTATAATCATCAGGGATTTGATTTAGGTCATATCTGAATGGTCTAGTGGTTTTCCCTACTTTCTTCAATGTAAGTCTGAATTTGGCAATAAGGAGTCCATGATCTGAGCCACAGTCAGCTCCTGGTCTTGTTTTTGCTGACTGTATAGAGCTTCTCCATCTTTGGCTGCAAAGAATATAATCAATCTGATTTCAGTGTTGACCATCTGGTGATGTCCATGTGTAGAGTCTTCTCTTGTGTTGTTGGAAGAGAGTGTTTGCTATGACCAGTGCGTTCTCTTGGCAAAACTCTGTTATTCTTTGCCCTGCTTCATTTCGTGCTCCAAGGCCAAATTTGCCTGTTACTCCAGGTGTTTCTTGACTTCCTACTTTTGCATTCCAGTCCCCTATAATGAAAAGGACATCTTTTTTGGGTGTTAGTTCTAAAAGGTCTTGTAGGTCTTCATAGAACTGTTCAACTTCGGCTTCTTCAGCATTACTGGTTGGGGCATAGGCTTGGATTACTGTAATATTGAAGCAACAGTTGGAACTGGACATGGAACAACAGACTGGTTCCAAATAGAAAAAGGAGTACGTCAAGGTTGTATATTGTCACCCTGCTTATTTAACTTATATGCAGAGTACATCATAAGGAACGCTGGGCTGGAAGAAGCACAAGATGGAATTAAGATTGCCGGGAGAAATATCAATAACCTCAGATATGCAGATGACACCACCCTTATGGCAGAAAGTGAAGAGGAACTCAAAGGCCTCTTGATGAAAGTGAAGAGGAGAGTGAAAAGGTTGGCTTGAAGCTCAACATTCAGAAAACAAAGATCATGGCATCTGGTCCCATCACTTCATGGGAAATAGATGGGGAAACAGTGGAAACAGTGTCAGACTTTATTTTTTTGGGCTCCAAAATCACTGTGGATGCTGATTGCAGCCATGAAATTAAAAGAGGCTTACTCCTTGGAAGGAGAGTTATGACCAACCTAGATAGCATATTAAACAGCAGAGACATTACTTTGCCAACAAAGGTCCATCTAGTCAAGGTTATGGCTTTTCCAGTGATCATGCACGTATGGATGTGAGAGTTGGACTGTGAAGAAGGCTGATCGCTGAAGAATTGATGCTTTTGAACTGTGGTGCTGGAGAAGACTCTTGAGAGTCCCTTGGACTGCAAGGAGATCCAACCAGTCCATTCTGGGGGAAATCAATCCTGGGTGTTCATTGGAAGGACTGATGCTAAATCTGAAACTCCAATACTTTGGCCACCTCATGCAAAGAGCTGACTCACTGGAAAAGACTCTGATGCTGGGAGGGATTGGGGGCGGGAGGAGAAGGGGACGACAGAGAATGAGATGGCTGGATAGCATCACCAACTCGATGGACATGAGTTTGAGTGAACTCTGGGAGTTGGTGATGGACAGGGAGGCCTGGCGTGCTGTGGATTCATGGGGTCGCAGAGAGTCGGACACGACTGAGCGACTGAACTGAACTGAGGTAAGAGATGAGGGTCAGGCTTTGACTTTTTTAATTCCTCACAGGCCCTGGCTCTAACCACAGTCTTGTGCTGCTCCTCCACCTCCTCCAGTACTTCAGTCCCTTACTCGCAAGGCGCTCCTTTTTGACTTTGCAGATGCTGTTTCCTTCTACCTGAACCACTTGCCTTCTCTTCATTTACTCGTTACTCCGCTTTCAGTTCAAACGTTATTTCCCCTGGGAAAACGGCCCACACTAGGTCATATCGCATTGTAGGGTTCCGCAACACCAAGCCCCTCGCGTTTAAATAGGGGTCATATTTTGACTTTATATGGTGTTTGCACTTTGTTGTGTAAAACTTCATTTAAGCTCCTTGAGGGCACAACTGTTACTCCCTGTGGTCGCCCCGTATTCCGCGCCTAGCACTTAGCCTACTCCCTTACCACAGGAAACCAACCTACCCCCGGAACACCCTGGGGACCGGAAGAGTTGCGTTGCTTATAGACCGGGTAGGGAACTGCACAGGAGCAACCCGACAAGTTGCGTTCCCATCCGGGGCCCTAAGAGAAAAACGCCCGCGAAGGCTGCTGGGAAGCGTGGTTTTTGAAGCGAGCGTAGCTCGTCATTTGGAGCAAGTGCGCATGCGTTGCTTCCGTAAGCCGAGGTGGGAACATGGCCGCCAGGCTCCTGTGGGCGGTCCGGCGGCGGATGCAGCCCCTGGCCTCCCATGCCGCGTCCGAGGGCAGGTAAGTGAGGCAGGTGGGGATTGGGGACTTGAGGACAATGAGGGACGAGTTATCTGAAGGGGCAGTTTTGGGCTGGAGGACGAGGGGACCTCTCTAGCCTCTCGGCCGCTACAACTGGGCGCTCACGGCCCCATCTTACAGAGCGGGAAACTGAGGTCCACAGCCGCGCCTCCTTATCGGGCCGAGGTTTGTTGGAAGATCCGAGGTCACGCCCTCGGAGGTGGGAATTGTTCTTCCGACTGAATTTGGGACGTACCCTTCCCGCCCCTTTCTCCAGCTTTGGTGCCTACAGGTGAATTGGGATTCTCTCCTAGCACCCTCTGCGAACATAATGGGGAATCAATATCTGAGCTTCACTTTTCCTGTAAGTAAAAGGAGGGCGTTGGACTTTGCCAAACGGCCCTTCCACTTGCCTTCAGGAGTTTAAGTTCTGGTTGCTGCTTTTATCCATAGATTGCAGCAGCTTTTTTTGATCACTTATCTTGCCCATTGCAGAACTATGGGTAGTTCTTTTTATTCTCCCGTTTAATTGGGGGAAAATGTGGTTTAGAAAATTTGAATAACGTCTCCAAACTTAAATACTCATGAACTGGTAGAATTCAGACTGAAAACCAGTCAGGGCTATAGAATCGGCCCGTTTAATTAGTGACCAGTGTTCGTTATTCTCAGGGACGATTCCCTGTTGACAGTTTCTTTACCAGAAAAAATAAAAATTGCTGAGTACGGGGATAGGTAAGGTTGGATCTCTGAAAAGTAAATTACGGTGAAATTCGAAAATTTTGCATAACTATTTGTCGCCTTTTTATCATAACACATCTGACCTAGCACTAGGGTGAGAGGTTGAATTCTAGGTTTCAAGCTTTTTTTCCCTAATCTTTTTGGCAGTTTTTGGTGTAGGGAAGTGATCGGGAGCAAAATGGTTCCTTCTAATAAAATTTTCCCCCACTCCAGTTCTGAAAGAGTAGCAATTGAATGAATCCACCACAACTTCCCTCTTTCTCATGACTTGGGCCCTTGCCATGTTCCCTTCAACTGGCCCCGAGGATATTTTGATCTATTTTTAATTGGATAAATGTTGTTTTTTAGAACTTTAGGAGGATCTATTGCACCCTGTTTGATGTGTCCCAGATTTATGGTGACCACATTTTCTGAACTAAAAATTGGTAATCGTGTATAATTTGACATAAGATTATAATTGAATTCAGGACTAGCATGAAAGATAAAAAGTAACCTTGACCACACACTTATACTGATGGTTCCCTCTTCCCTTTCTTGAACTAAACTCCTTTACCCTTACTAAGCATTCATTTAGATTTCACCTTAGTGGCCGCTCTTCAGTATATACCAGTTTATTTAAATAAACTATTTGTTTTAAAGACCTTTTCCACCCACAGATTTTCTTGATGGTTTTACCTCAGATTAAATTATGAGGACCCAGGAAGTGTAATGGAAACTTCCTTGAACAGGGGGTTCAAAACTGCTGCAATCCAAGATCTACAAACCCCTACTCTAAAATGTTTATGTAAACTGAACTACTTATCTGTATGATCTATTTCATTCACCTGTTCACAGTCCACAACATATAATAAATGTTTTGTAAGTTTTTGATTGATTTGATTTTACATGGTAAGTTCCCAACTCATTTTCTCTTAATGCAAATTTTCTTCTATAAAAGCTTTTTACTTAGAGCTTATAAAAGCTTTACAAGCTTTTTTTCTTGTATATCAAGAAAGCTTTAGAATTCTAGGCCTCACTCCAATTTGATAAGGTACCTTTACTGGGGTTAATTTTCCCCGTTTATAAAAGGAGAGACTGAACCTGAACTGTATGACTTTTTGTTTTGAATTCTTGCTTCTGGCATTGTCCTGCTGGTTCTAGGTACGATAATTTGGTGTTCTCTTGCTGACTTTTGTGTCCCCACTTCCAGCTATTTCTGCTGCCTGATGCTCAGTATCCTGATTCAACAGAATACTAACTGTGTGATCTTGAGCAAGGCATAAGCCTCTCTGGACTATGCTTTTCTCATCTATAAAATAGGGATGATAATAGTATTTATCTCACATATTGTGAGATGAAAAGATGATTTAATAAAATCTGTCAACTGTGTCTGGCACTTAACAAGCACATTTTAAGTGTTTGTGTTGTTATTGAAACTGAAAGCATTTTGTCTAGAGAGAGTCAATCTGGGAAGCATTCCAGTCTCTGAACTTTGTTGTAACTTTGGCTGTTTGTCATGGCTAGGGGATGGCTGCATCCTTTCAGCACTGCCACTCAGAGAACCGCTGGTGAAGACTGCAATTCTGAGGACCCCCCTGATGAACTGGGACCCTCTCTTGCAGAACGAGCCTTAAAGCTAAAAGCTGTTAAACTGGAGAAGGAAGTCCAAGATTTAACAGTAGGTAGATTTTATATTATCTGTTCATATAGTCTGAAATATATATCATATTTTCTATCATCTGTTTATGTTACCTGTAGTCACATCTTCTCTCTGGCTTAAATATTTACAGAAAGTTTTTTAAGTCAGTTTTTTAAACTGTTTTCTCTAATTATCTCTTTACTCCCTCTTATTAGATATACTGAGCAAAATAATCTGTAGTAGTTCAAAAACATTGCCAACTATGGATGCTCATCTTTGTTCAGTTTCCTGGTGTGTCACAGTACTTAGATATCTGATATTTTGGTAGTTTCAATGGAGGTACAATGCCTGGCATGTAGTAGACACTCAGTAAATATTTGTTGAATTAGTGTGGTCATTTATCATTTTATTCTGCCAATAAAACTCTATCTGGCTTAATGTGCCAGTACTATACTGACAGATTTTGAGAAATAGAGTAATTCCAAAGCAGGAGCTTTGAAAGGGCAATGAGGTTAGACAGTGTGTCTTATGAGAATAATGAAAGGAACCAAGGATTATAAGAATGAAAGAATAAAAGACTAAAGAGGCTAAATAATTGCCTTCAAATAGATGACATTTTTTTAAAATACATATTTATTGGCTGTGCTGGGTCTTAGTTGCAGCATGTGGGATCTAGTTCCCTGACCACGTATCGAACCTGGGCCCCTTGCATTGGGAGCATGGAGTCTTAACCACTGAACCATTAAGGAAGTCCCAAGATGACATGTTTTTAAAAACTTACTCTTGGTTGTCCTAGAGGTCAGTTCAACAAAAGAAAGTTGGAGGGTGGCAGTGTTGGCTGAAGATGGGGAAAAAAAGCTTTTTCTGAAGATAATGAGCTTGAAAAACAGTTGTTTTGGCTTCAAACTGGCAGCCTAAATGACAGCCTATCAGAACTGTTGTAAACAGAGATTGCTGCTCTGACTGGGAATTTGGAGTAGCTGATACAAGATTCCTACACAACTCCTAATGTTTTTGTTTTAATAAAAATCTATACCAAGGGTGAAATTTGTAAAATAAGAAAAAAGTTTCTTTTCCACCAATAAGCATTTGTTTTCTCATCATTTTGACTTTGCTTCTGATGCTCAGGTGAGATACCAGAGAGCTGTAGCTGACAGTGAAAATATAAGAAGGCGAACCCAGAGATGTGTAGAAGATGCCAAGATATTTGGTGAGAGATTTATTAATAATAAAAATATTTTTTAGTTTAAGGGCACTTACTAGCAGTTCTGCACACTGAACTTAGCAAAAAACACATCTCGGTCCTTAACCAACCTATACTGTACCCTTCCGCTATTTCCATAGGCTTTCTGCGCTACTTATTGGGAATGTTGGAAAATGAACCATTTGCTGAAATAATGTTTGCCTTTATTTTCACCAGACTTTTGTTATTTTTCAAGCATGTATAGTTATCATTCTAGTGCCTGTACAGGCAATTCTGTTTAACTCTTTAATGAACAAGTGAAGTGAATCATTAAGATGTTCCGAAAAGAATCCAAAGAGCAGACACATAGGCAATCAGAAATGCTAAAATTTGCTTCATCTAAGCAAAACTGATCTATATCCAGAATGCAATAACTATGTCTCCATCAGACAACTTTCACAACTATAGACAAAAATCATTTACATTACTGTCACTGTTCTACAGCTTGCTGAATTACAACTCAAAGGCTCAGACCACATGGAATCAGATAACCTTGATGGCTGTGCTAGATCAGATCTTCTTTTTTTCACTGATGGCACTGAATAATCTTTTTGGTTCATTTCAAAGTCTCTCAGAAATCTTTTCCTAAATGCACCACATCTTGTTCCAAATCTGTTCATGAAACTGTTAGTTGAATAACAGAGATTCAAGGGTAAAAGGCAATCTGTGATGACTTGCTATACTCACAATTTAATATGGCGCATTATACTTTTACTGCACATAGAATGGAGTGCCCGAGGGGCCCTTGGATACTATTTAGTCCAGTCTCCTCTTACAGGCAAGCTAGAAAAAGTTATTTGACGTCAGATGTAGATATGAATCCACTGAACCCTGATCCCTAATCTATTTTTCTTTCCCTTGTATCACTCATACTCCTTCCTGTTCTCTGGATTTTATCTGCTATTGATACACGAGATTCACTCCATTTGTGTCCCATCCAACGCCATTCCTTTGGCTTAGCCTTCTGATTCTCATTCAGTGCTTTAGATACCATGTTTCAAGACTCTGAATAAATACTAATCCTGAAACTGTATTCCGAAATAACTCAGTACTGACCCCCAAATGTGTTTCTGATATTTCATCTAAGTTTTAGTTGCATATTTTCAACTCTAAGGGCTCAGCAAACTGCAGCCTTTCCATCCAGACAGTATGTGCCTGGGAAATCTCTCCTCTGTCATTATCTCTTTTATTGGCTGTGTGTTTTGATACAGGGCCTTAAACTTGTCCCTGGGTTAAAACTAGATCAAGAAAGTCCTTTGCCCCTCACCAACTCCTACAAGGGCTTTTGTGTTACCACACAAAAATGATACTCCTTATCATTTCTATAAGAAAAATGAAGAATGCTGCATTGAAAGTAATGAGATTTCTCAACAACTGAGTTCACTTTTATAAAGTTTTATGTGACTCTAAAAAAATTAGACAAGCTTGGTGGCCTGTCTGCAGCACACAGAACAGAGTGATTTCCTCACAAACAATAAGATATAACTTTGTAGCAGGCATTTAGAGACGTACCTCATCTATGGAACATATTTCTTTCCTGTTCCTGTTTAGCTATTCCTCCAGAATAAACCACTCCTTTACTCATCCTTAGCACAGTCTTGTCAACTCCTCTTTTATTATTCCCCCATCAGTGAACGTCTTCTTCCTATTGAGAATGCGTGCCTTAGCACAAATGAGACGGGCAGGAATTTTTTAAATATAATACTTTGGCCACCTCATGCGACGAGTTGACTCACTGGAATAGACTCTGATGCTGGGAAAGGTTGGGGGAGGGAGGAGAAGGGGACGACAGAGAATGAGATGGCTGGATGGCATCACCGACTCTGTGGACATGAGTTTGAGTGAACTCCGGGCGTTGGTGATGGACAGGGAGGCCTGGCGTGCTGTGATTCATGGGGTCGCGGAGAGTCGGACACGACTGAGCGACTGAACTGAACTGAAAGGTGAACAGCTCACTAAAGGTGAGTTGTTCAGTCACTCAGTCATGTCCGACTCTTTGCAACCCCATGGACTGCAGCATACCAGGCCTCCCTGTCCTTCACCTCATAGATAAAAGAAGCATATAAAACTAAGTCAAGGTTTTAAAAAGACAGGTTTCTGAACCTTTTGTACATAGTCTTACCTAGTTCTTGGGTTCTAACGATCTTCCCCATCTCCTAGGCGGCTTCCTAGTCATATGTCTTCTAAGAGAAATGTTGGCTTATCAGTTCAGTTGCAAGGGTAATCACTAGTGATGATCCTCGAATCCCATGTAGCATTTGCTGGGGTACCTAGCATACCAGCCACCTCTTTGAGCCTTCACCAAACTCTGCCCTCAAGAACAGAGTGATTTCCTCACAAACAGTAAGCATGTCTGGTTTCTCTGTAGGAATTCAGAGTTTCTGTAAGGATTTGGTGGAGGTCGCAGACATTTTGGAGAAGACTACAGAGTATATTTCTGAAGAAACAGAGCCTGCGGACCAGAAGCTCACTCTGGAGAAGATCTTCCGAGGATTGTCACTTTTAGAAGCAAAGCTGAAAAGTGTGTTCGCCAAACATGGCCTGGAGAAGATGACACCCATCGGTGACAAATATGACCCTCATGAGCATGAACTCATTTGTCATGTGCCAGCTGGTGTTGGGGTGCAGCCTGGCACCGTGGCATTTGTAAGGCAAGATGGCTACAAGCTTCATGGCCGCACCATTAGACTTGCCCAGGTGGAAGTGGCAGTAGAGTCTCAGAGAAGACTGTGAATGGCCCCAGAAGAACTGCATGTTCTCCCAGAGTGCAGTCACCTGTGATTCCTTTATTTATTAAACTAGGTTCATATTGTACATGAGGTACTTCATGTGATCTGTTTTGGATTTAGTCATATTGGCTTTATTTCTGAGATACTCTATTGATTTAATGTGACCTGTTTGGTCTCATCAGAAGTCTTGCCATTGGGCATTTGAACAATGTGACAAGTGTTCCTGTGGCCTTATCAAAATGTGTTTAAGAAAATTATTTTAAAATTGGTACTCTGATGACTTTCAATCCAAAATCTTTTTTAAAGGTGGAAATGAGTGTATGTTTATGTGTTTTCAACTAAATATTCATTTCTGGTCCCTATAACAGAAATTGAATAGGATCTTGAATTTGGTGGGAAGAGGAGGTGGTAGGGATTGGTTTAACATTTGGGTACTGAAATGATAAAGCTTTATAGCTGTGTGAATTTAAATCATTTGAATTGATTTTTATGCACATAGATTTTCAGAGCCTACCCTTTTCATTTTATTTTTCTTCTAACCATCTTTTGTCCTTGTAGTTCCTGCCAGGTGGACTTCATATTCACACTCACTTCCCTTTTCAAATCCCATTTACAAGGCTAAGGCCCCAGCAAAGACTTGGAAGACAGAGATTGGCAAGAAATCAAGACACCAGGTCCCTTGCAAGCAAGTATGGCTAAGAAACCTTGTGCTTTCCTTGCTGAGTTGTTTTCAAATTGTTTTCGGCCTCCCTGGGTGTATAATCATTTCAGGGAAATTGAGGCAGTGCCAACAGCTAATGACCTAAACTGGTCTATGCAAGTAGTTTACCACAATTTCTCTTTCCACTGGTCCTTAAATCCTCTGCCACTTTGTCAGATTTATCTTGTGATCCTTGATTAGATTATGTAGGGAGGTGGTCAGAACCAAAAAATGTTAGGTTCTTATGATTCCTCATTTCACTTAATTATGCTGGGCTTGGAGTGTTTGTTTTGGGGTTTTTTTTGGGGGGTACTCACAATTCACTACCTCTCTTACATTGACTAGCTTTATATCCTAGTTTTTTTGTCTTATGTCACATGTAAACATCTAGCTCCCCTTTAATGTACTGACGTCCTAGAGGTAATGAGCCTATGTGTATATTTTTTAATTTCAGTCTTATAGATAGTATTCTATAAAAAATTTATTCAGTAAATGAGTTAGTGAAAGAATGATATGTATATCAATCGAACATTAGAAAGGAGGTCTTTATAGATATTTTAATGTTAGAAGCCGCCTTAATGATCTAATCTCACTCTTTCAGTTTCTTCAGACTATGTGTGAAAACAGTCTTTAGGACTAGACTCAAAAATGTCTAAAACTAGTAAACTAAATTTCAGTGAGAACATAAGTAAGAAACAATTAGATATTAACTTCAGTATTTAAGATTCAACAGTTCTATAATGAACATGCAAATATACCCCCAATAGACAATTAAATGTTGTTTGGTGTCCAGATTGTCCAGGTTTAGGTTTAAGTTACTTTCCCATAAAATAAATCCATTTCTTCTAGAACTCTATGACCCCATTCTGTGGGGTGGTGAAACAGCCTCTTAGACATCATAGATAGTTCTAGCACAGTACACAGATATGCATCAACAAAACCATCCCCTAATGGGTACTACCACCTCCACCAGATTTAGACAACTAAAAACACAAATACATACTTCTAAGCTGCAAACAAAAGACCGGTGGTGAGATTTTAAAACCAGGACCTCTTGGCATTCCACTAAGTACATCCTGTAAATGTAATGGGCAGTCAGATTTTACAGTGGGAATTTGTCTCTTCTTTTTTGCCTTTATTCCTTTGAGAATGACAAATAGTAACAATAAGAAAGTGAGGCAATTATGATTTTCCATTTGTTCTTGGATCACTAGCTATTCATTACAAATGAATTAGAATAACCATAATTTTAGGTGTGGAATGTTCTGATTACTTGAAGAGTTTTTCAGTATTCTTTGCAACCTCCTGCTTTAGCAAGTAGATTGAGAATAATTTTAGATTCTTCTATTATTCAGTAGTTTTGCAGAGTTAAAAGTATAAATTTAGAAACTGGAGCTGTAACAGAATCTCAAAAAGTTGAAAGGCTTTCAGGAGTCAGCACAGCATAACAGAGCATATGCTTAGTAAGCATCAGCTCGAACATAATTCCCAGCCTAGTCACTTCACTCTTCTGAGCCTGCTTCCGTGTTTGTAAAATAGTTATAATTCTCAAACTATTATGAGGATTAAATGAAATGTGCAAATTGCCTATTACAGTAGGCCCTCAAATATTTATTTTTATTGCTTTTTATACACATTGTTTTTTGTATGTTTTCATAGTTGCCTAAAGTCTAGGGGAAGGGGAAGACTGGTGCTTGACTGTATAAAAAATAATTGTAAGTTAATCAGTCACAGTGAATTACTTTCCTTTCAGCTTCTGTTTTTGTGTGTGTGTGTGTTTAAACTATACTGAGGAAGTCTACATTTTTAGACTGGAGAAATAAGGTTGTCTCAGCACTCTTAATTATTTTCATCTTGATGGTAAAGTAAAAAGATACTGTTGGCTTGTAGATGATATGTGTGAGGAAGCTTTGGCTCATGTGAAGAGGGACCTTGGTGTCTTAGTACTTGGATTTTATGAATCTTTGGTGGATTTTCCTTACCACTATAAAGGAATCATTCAGTTTGTTCTGACATAAGTTACATGGTGCTCTTTCATGGCAAAGGATTTAATAAGTGAAGAAACATCCTTAAACACTAAAGCAAAATCAAAGACAACAAAGGTGAAATATAATCTTCAGAAACAACATTAATAAAACCTTAATTGAAATTACTGTGTTTCATGTATTTACTGTCTGTCTGCCAGAATTATACTATGTATTGACATGGTCTCTTCACTGATTGCTGACCGACCTTGTTGACGCTCAGTGGAGGGAACTTGGGGTCTCACAACTGCCCAGGCAAGTGGACGCAGTGCAGGCATTTTGCCTTGGTGTTGAAGCCTTGTCTGTTTTTTTACCTCCTGATTTGCATCCTTCTGATTTCTATGTATTTCTTAAATCTGGACTCCTATTTACTTCTGCCTTTCTGTCTGGCACTGCCTTATATTCTTGTGCTTGCTTCTTGGTTCTAATCATCTTACCTGCTTTAATCATTTTACTTGAACTGCAGAACTTCTGACCATCCTCTCAATCCAGTTACTGGCATATGGCCGCCTGCTTCCATGTGCCCTTCCCAACGTTTGCCTAGCCTTGTCTTTACCTCTGCTTCTCCACTGGCTTCCATGTACCCAGCCTCCTGGCCAAGTGCCCCTCTTTGTAGCCAGTCTTCCTGTAGTTTTGGCTTGGCATTTTCATCATTCTTCCCACCCACCCTGGCTCCATAATCCATTGTTTTCACATTCCCAGAGCTAGTTGGTAAGTATATCCTTACTCTTGTCCATTCTCAAATTCACTGGAGGTTTTAAAATACAGCTTTGAAATCTCCTTGAATCTGGACCAGTAGATTATAGGGAGGTGACACTGCTGGTTTCTGACCCACACCTTCCTGTCTGTGAATGCTCACTCTTGATACCTAGCCATCAAACCAAAGAGCCAACTCAAGTAGCCTGTGGAGTAGAACCAAGGGCCATGGCTGAGCTTTTAGCTGACAGCCAGCACCAACCTGCCAGCCACCTTAGTGAGCCACTTCGAAAGTGGACTCTCCAGTCCCCAGTGGAACAGCCCCATCTGACATCACATGGAACAGATGAGATCTCACTGAGTCCTGCCCAATGTGCAGAGTTATGGGCAAAAAAAGTGGTTGTTACCTTTAGCCACTAAGTTTTGGGGTAGTTTGTTATGCAGCAATAAATAACTGATGGAAACACCCAACCCCACTCCCAGTCTCACTACTAGTTGTTTTGTACCTTGGCTCCTTGCTTTTCCTCTTAAACAGCTTTTTTTTAATTTGTCCTACAACTTTGATATACATAGTATTGTGGGATTGCAAGAATTTTTTCCTAACAGGAGAAAACAGCTGTAAAATCTAGAATTACCAAGGACCCTAAAATTGGCTCAGAAGGTGAAGCGTCTGCCTACAATGCGGGAGACCTGGGTTCAATCCCTGGGTTGGGAAGATCTGGAGAAGGAAATGGCAATCCACTCCAGTATTCTTGTCTGGAGAATCTCATGGGTGGAGGAACCTGGTAGGCTACAGTCCATGGGGTCACAAAGAGTCAGACATGACGGAGCAATGTTTACTTACTAAAAAGCAAATTTGAGTTTTAATATGATTTTACCCTATAAATACTGCATGGATCATACTGTTAGCACATAAGAGAACAAGGCACAAAGTGATCAATGAATGCTTGTTTTAAAAGATGATTTAAGGAAGGAACTTCCCTGACATTCCAGTGGTTAAGACTGCTCCCAATGCAGGGGGCACAAGTTGAAATGCAGGTTACATGCCATAGAGTGAGGCCAAAAAGAAAACAGTAATTTAAAGGAGTATCTTAAGTCTGGTTTTGCATTTTAACAAATATTGCCCAAAAGTGTTTGTTTTTTTTTTAATGGGAAATGCATGTTTATTCATCTACCATTTTACTAATAATCCAGTTTGTCGATGTTAAGATTTACAAAGTTGGCTGTAATCTCAGCTCTATGCCCTTTTACTCTTCTCAGAGTCCTGTTTCTATTCTTAGCCATAATCTGACTGAATACACACGAATTTTCCTTTTTTCTGAAACATCCCCAATTTTATTTTCTGTGAGAGGAAATCTGTCCTTTATAGTGTAGAAAACTAGCCATAGTGAAGCTGCTTTTGTTTCCTTAGAGGGTGAAAATGGAGCTTACCTCTTCCTTTCTACCTTTCCTCTCCCCTCTAAAGAGTGGATGGAACTCTTACCTTTTGTGTTTGAAGTAGAAGACAGAGACAGAAACTGTGTGTCAAAGCTGCAAAGACACGTGGTAACTAACAGCAGTCTGGAAAGCATCTGGCTGAAACAAGTAGCGTCTAGCCATCCTGGCTGCATGGTTGGTCAGCAGTTTCCAGCACTTGCAGACACTGCCAAGTGATTTCACATGCCTTATTTCACGTGATTGTCACAACCACCTAGAAAGGTAGAGCAGGAAACTGAGACACAGAGAAGGCACGTTGCAGAGCTACTAACGCCCAGAGGTTGGATTTGAACGGAGATCGTCAAAGCTTCAGTTCTTTCTCTGTCATCAATCTCCCCGGAGCTGGGCCCGGGTCCTGATGCTGAGCACCCAAAGCGCGCACACCTGCGCCGGAGCAGGACAAGCCAGCCAATGAGGAAACCGCATCCAGGAGGCGGGACGGAGAAGTTGCCAATGACAGAACCTGCCCCCAGAGAGATGCGGCTAATGAGGGCCTCGTGCCGAAGAGGGACTGCTGCTTGTCCAATAAGAAGCTGTGACCAGCGAGGCTGGAAGGCGGAACAGCCAGCTGGGCGCTGGGGCGGGGCGGGGAGCCCAGCGCCAACCCGCCAGTGCCCGAGCCCCGGCGTGCTGCCCCCATCGCTGCCCGCCATGGCCCACGCTGCCCGGCTCCTCGCCGCGCTGGCCGCGCTCCTCGCTGCCGCCGCTACAGGCGATGCCCGGCCCAGTAAAATCGGTGCGGGAAGGACTGGGTGGGGTGCAGATCTGGGAGGGCTGCGAGGGAAAAGGGTTGTCAGCCGGGAGCAGCTGGATGGGGGAAGGGGAAGGCAGCTGGACGAGGGGAGGGGTCCTCGGGAGAGGAGCTGGGTGGAGAAGAGCCGAGGCACTGGGACTGGGAAAGGAAGGGGACCGCAGTAGGCAAGGTGCTGATGGGGAGGGAGGCGTGGGCCTGTGTCCAGGGCTACCTGGGGCAGAAAAGAGCCTTGGGGCAGGACTGGTCACTGGTCTCACCAGAAGGTTCAGGGGCATTGAGCATCTGCCCTCGACCTGGCTCTTTGCCAGGTGCCCCCAAGACTCTGGCCTGTCTGGATGATGTCATTCACACAGGTTTATTGAGGGTCGTCTGTGTAGCAGGCACTGGTCCATAGTTCCTGTCCGGAGGAGGAGAGACTGCACAATACAAGGAAGTTAGTGCTAAGGCTGAGAAAGACTGAATATACACACCGTCTTTGTGGGCTCTGGGAGGGCTTCCTAGAAGCAACATCTAAGCCAAAAACCTCATGGAGGGTAGGAGAGACAGAACCCATGGTAAGTCCTCTGGGGACAGATTTGCTGAATGACAAAATGAGGAATGTTTCACAGCAGTCTTCTTAGTTATTTGCTTTTTTTTTTTTCTTCAACATTTTATGTTGAAAATTTTCAAACCTAGACCAAAGTTAAAAGACTTACACATTGATCATCTCTTTACCCAGCACCTAGATTCTGCTGTTAAGAAACTGCTACTATATTTGCTTTATCACAGACCTATCACATGTCCATTAATCCATCTTACATTTTAATGCTTTTCAAAATAAATTGCAGACATCAGGACATACTGCTAAATACTTCATCATGTATATAACTAACATTCCATATTTGTTTATACTCTTTTCCTCTTAACATTTGTCATTTTAACTCAATATGAATCAAAGATTTTCAAGTCCCTCATATATCAGATTTCTGTAGGCAGAGATTCTGGGTTTCTGGTGTGGGAGAGGAGTGACTCTCATTGGGAGGGAGGGCTGCCCCATGGGAGTGCCACAGACATAATGGGGCCAGTGCAGTGCTAAGGTCTGCATTACCAAACCCCAGCTCAGGCCATAAAGGATTAAGACAGGCTGAAGGGTGCCAGAAATCAATTTAGGACTGACATTTAGGGGTTTCAGAGGAGAGAGAATCCTGAGAGTGAAGTGGATAGAGAAGGCCTGATGAAGGAGATGGATTTGGAGCCAGGCTTTGAAGGATGGGGAAGAATGTGGCAGGCAAGGTCTTGATGTGCAGGGCTCCCACATCTCTTGAGAAAGAGCATGATGCAGCAGAGCATGGCATTTCCCAGTGACCACTGAGGAAGGGGCAGGACCTCCTCACAGCTCAACTATTTCTGCCAACGCAGAACTTGCTGCCTGCCTCATTCCAGCTGGCCCTACCCATCTCCCCCAGGCATCATCAAGGCAAGAGATTTGGCAATGCCAAGCTTCCTGCAACTTTCTTGATTTTCCTCAGTGCTCTGATAAGAGCCTCTGTGCATCCTCGGTGGCTTGGACCCTACCCACAATGGGAATGAGGAGCTTCCTGTTAAGATGGTGTAAGCCTCAGGCTGCTTCGTGATAAAATCTGAACACCTCGGTGTGGCATCGGACCCTTTAAATTCCCCTGTAATTCCACCCGGGCCTGCTTATGCTGTTCTCTCTGCGGAGAATGGGTTTCTGCTCAGTGGTAAAACCCACTGTCCTCCAGGATCCCGATCTACATTGCTACAGGGCCTTCTCAATTTCATTCATTCTATGTCCAGCAAATCTTACCACAGACTAGAGAGCAGGTGTCAGGTCATTGGTGTTGAAGGAGCCAGTTCTTAGTGAGGTGAGGTCTCCTGCTTCCCTATAGCCTTTAGGCAGCTTCCAGGTCTTGTGATAACAATTTCTCTTGGGGGGGGGGGGAAGATAATTCAGGGCTTTGTCAAAAATGGAAAGGGTGGGAAGCACTTGGTTTAAAAGGTTAAAGGGTATCCTTTGAAGCGACTTTGTAAACACTGAGAATAAGGAAGTAATTTGTTCTTTCAAAATGCAATAGTGACCTCTACTGCCTGCCAGAATCTGGGGACATAGGGACCTGCCCTCAGTCCTTGACAGATCACTTGAGTAGTGTCCCACAGACCAGGCCAGGGTAAGAAGAGTATGCTGTGGGAATATGCAGGAGGGACAGTTGTCTTAGGCAGGTCAGGCCAGCCAGCTAAGAATGACATATAAGGGCCACAGAGGTCAGCAAGGCAAAGGATAACAGAGTGTTTCTGACAAAGGGAACGACGTGGGCAAAGGCACAGGCATGACAGGGCGAAGTCTCTGTTCTACAGCAAAAGAAGCTGAGGCAGGGGACTAACCTGGCGGTCCAGTGGTTGAGATTCTGTGCTTCCATTACAGAGGGCACGAGTTCTATCCCCGGTCAAGGAATTAAGATCCCATATGCTGCATGGAATGGCCAAAAAAAGAAATTGAGGCAGACAAGAAGGTGGAGTGTTGCAAGGCTGAGGCAGAACATGGAATAAGTAAATGGAGACCAGATCATAAAGAACCTTGTAGTTTTACCTTCTTGACAAGAGTTAGTAGTCTTAGGGTCCAACAGGGGTGTGTGTGTGTGTGTGCTCAGTTGTATCCAATTCTTTGCAACCCCATGGACTGTAGCCCACCAGGCTCCTCTGTCCATGGAGTTATCCAAGCAAGAATACTGGAGTGGGTTTTGCCATTTCCTCCTCCAGGGGATCTTCCTGATCCAGGGATCAAACCTGCGTCTCTTGTACCTCCTACATTGGCAGGCAAATCCTTGACTACTGCGCCACCTGGAAAGCCCAGCATGGGTCTAGTAAAGACAAATCTCCTTCTCTTTGGTAGGTTACTGACTGTCGGGTGAGAAGAAAGCTGTGTCTTAGATACCTGGTGGGCAAAACCTGGGTAGCATGGCTGTCCAGCTCAGTAGCTTCACAGCTGCTTCACTATCCTCTCAGTGCTGTGTAATGATAAGTATCTGTTGGTCAGTGGTACCTAGCAGCACCTCAGAGCCCTGACCAGTAACACGCTTTTCTCAGTGACTTGGATCAGAATATTGATGGTATATGAACTAAGTTTGCAACTAACTAAGGAAAGAAGAAGGAGACGTAAAGACAGTGGGCAAGACCAAAAAAGATGTCAAAAAACTGAAACTATAACAAGAGTCCAAAGTGGAATAGAGTGCCCTATATGGTGATGAGTTATCTGTCACAGGGTGAATTCCAGGCTTGGCAAATGTGGATGTGGAAATGACTTAAGTGTCAGGTGAGAAGTTGCAATAGATCAAGGGTTGGCTGAATTCTTAAGTTAAAGGCCAGAGAGTAAATACTTTAGGCTGTGCTTACAGCCTCTGTTCCAACTTTACTCAACTCTGCCTGGCATGAGAGAGCCATAGCCAATAAGCTAAAGAAAGGGCATGGTTCCATTCCAATAAAGCTTCAGCTTGCAAAAACAGAAATCTGCCTTTATTTGGCTCTCAGACTGTAGTTTGCCAACCTGGATTAAGGACTGGATTCCTAATACTAATCTAATTACCTGGCAGTGACCAGGTATTCACCAATTCATAATAAAATATCCCTGGTGACTCAGATGATAAAGAATCTGCGTGCAATGTGAGAGACCTGAGTTCAATCCCTGGGTTGGAAAGATCCCCTAGAAAAGGGAACAGTATTCTGGCCTGGAGAATTCCATGGACAGAGCAGCCTGGCAGGCTACATACAGTTCATGGGGTTGCAAAGAGTCGGACACCACTGAGTGACTTTCACTTTGACTTTCAATGAGTTTGTATAAAGCTAGATTTATTCCCTTAAATAAATTTTGAGATTCTTCCCTGCCCCTTTGCTGCTGACTTGTTTTTTTCTTTATAAAATAAGGGTTATAGTAGGTGGTAGTTTGCAGGTTGTACTTCGCTGTTTATTGATAGCTTTACTGTCTGGCGAATTCCATAGATGGAGGAGCCTAGCAGGCTACAGTTCATGAGGTTCCAAAGAGTTGGGTCGGAAATGACTGAGCAGCTAACACTTTACTAAGCACCAGTCTACAGATTTCGTTTTTGAGATGTTAGAAGCCTGTGAGAGGCGAGTACCTAGGAAACCACCAGCCCAGGAGACTGAGAAGGAGTGACCCACAGTCTCATGCCCCTGCTCTGTCTCTCCCCATGCCTGCCTCCTGGGCCTGATGACAGCTGTGGTTGGAGCTGGAATCGGGGGCTCTGCTGTGACCCACTTCCTCCAACAGCACTTTGGCCCCAGGGTGCAGATCGACGTGTTCGAGAAGGGGACCGTGGGCGGCCGCCTAGCCACCATCTCCGTCAACAAGCAGCACTATGAGAGCGGCGCTGCCTCCTTTCACTCCCTGAGCCTCCACATGCAGGGTTTCGTCAAGCAGCTGGGTGAGTGCACCATCCTGAGCTGGCAGCAGCCCTCGGGCCCTTCCCAGGTGACCCTGATGGTCAAGGCCAGAAGGTCATGTAGCCCAATCTCCTCATTTTACAGATGGAGCAGCTGAGACCAGAGAGGGGAAGGAACTTGCCTGAGGTTACACAGTGAGTTAGTTGCAGAGCCAGGATTAGAATTCAGGTTTGACAGCCCCACCCCCAGACTAGTTTTTTCCCCCATCAGTTTACTGCTTCTCAATAATCTATAATCAGAATGGCTTCCACATGCTGTGTGCTTGCCAAGCACCTGGCGTCCTTCTGGGTCATACATAGACATTACCTCTAACCCTCCTACCAGCCTGCAAGATGGGTGCTGTATCTCCTCCCAAGGAAACTGAGGCTCATACACCTGGGCTAAGGCCCTACAGCTAATAAGTGAGAGAGCTGTGATTCAACCCCAGCAGCATCTGTCAAAACCACAAATATATATACCACTGGATGCAGAAATTCCACTTCTCAGAAGTGATCCTGTAAGTGTGCTCACAGATGTACAGAGCAGCAGACGTACAGGGTTACTCATTACAGCACTGTTTGTAATAGTCAAAAGTTGAAAATATCCTACCTGCCCATCCACTAGGATCTGAGACTAAATATTGTTTAAGCACACAGCAGACTATTCAGTAGCCAAGTCCTATATGCCCAGGTATAGGACACTCTTAAGATGCACATGTCAGTAAGGTGCAGGCTAGACCCGGGTTCAGTCCCTGGGTCGGGAAGATCCCCTGGAGAAGGAAATGGTAACCCACTCCAGTATTCTTGCCTGGAGAATCCCATGGACGGAGAAGCCTTGTAGGCTACAGTCCACGGGGTCGCAAAGAGTCGGACACGACTGAGCCACGGAACAGAACGGAACGGAACGGAACTGTGTATATTAATAGTATGTGGGGGTGGGTGGAGGGAGAGACAGCTCACAGATGTGTACACATTTATTTATAAGTGTTGGCACAAAATATCTCTAGAAGGATGATGAAGGAATATACTTACTGGTTGCCTCTGGGTAGGGTAACTTTGTGGTTTAAGGACAGGAATAAGAGAGAAAGAAAGAAAAACCCATGACTTAGGGCAGGCCCTATAATCTCTAAGCCTCACCTTCTATCCATCCATCTTTACCTGGGGGGTACTGACTCTTGTTCTGCCTCTCCCGAGACTGTGAGAGGAGGAAGTGAGATCCGAAGCTCCAATGCTCTGGCAGTTGTAGAGTGCAGGTGGTTGTCAGGAGCTGTGGTTTCTTCCTTGTGGCCTTGGTGCCCCGGGCCACCATCCCAGAGCAAGCCCTGTGGCTCTCAGCCCCTAGACGATCCAGGATGACGCCTCAATCTCCCTCACTCATGGCTGAGTGGATCCCTGTCAGAAAAACATATAAAACGGAATACGAGCTTAATTTTCATTTCTCTGTTGACTAGCCGGGCCAGACAGCTCCCCAGCACACTGTTTACTGTTGCTGAACAAGCAGCACAGATGCAGCAAGCATACTGTCACATTCCCTTTAGTGGAGCCATCCTTCTGGGTGGCCCTGAATTTAAGCTTCCGGCATTGCCAGGTCCCCCTGGGGTTCAGGGGGGCCTCTGTAGGGGACCTAAGGGCCTCTCCCTTGTCTCCTCAGGGCTGCGGCACCGGCGCGAGGTGGGAGGCAGGAGCGCCATCTTCAATGGGGAGAACTTCGTGCTGGAGGAGACAGACTGGTACCTGCTGAACCTCTTCCGCCTCTGGTGGCACTACGGCATCAGCTTCCTGAGACTGCAGATGTGGGTGGAGGAGGTCATGGAGAAGTTCATGAGGTAGGGCTGGGCAGAGCCTTGGGGAGGGCCTTCCAGAGGGAGAGAGGAAAAGAGGTGCAGAAGGAACCAACTTGACTGCAGATTGTCAAAATGGAAAAGGCACTCACTGGGTGCGAGAATTCCACCCAGGTTCTGAGCACACCCCCAGCATCAGGAAGGGACTTACTTTAGTACAGCGGTACTTGGTCTCTCGTGTTGTCACACTGGCATCCTCTTTCCCTTGGCGAAACTGGTAAATAACAGCATGGGTGGCAGGACTTCCCTGGTGGTCCAGTGGTTAAGACTCTGTGTTCCTAGTGCAAGGGTCATGGGTTTGATCCCCGGTCAGGGAACTAAAATTCCCACATCCCTTGTGCTCTGGCCAAAAAAAAAAAACCATGGGTTGCAAACTCAGCCACCATCAAGGGCCTACCTGGGATATGAATAAGTGAAGCAGTTTAGTGAAAGGGAAGGATACAGAGTGAGGGGTCCTGAAGAGCCAGGCCCCATCGGAATGGACAGCTCACTCTCTGCTCAAACCCCTTGTGGCCATGTGGGAATGCCAGCCTCACAAGGCAAATTCCAGTTTTTCAAAAGAAACTGGAAATCCAATTGTGAGATTAGTTTTTCAATGCATACAAACCAGTTCATCTTACAAGGCAAATAAGACATATCTGCAGGCCACAAGCAACCTGTGGACCACCATTTACAAACTCTTCTGTCCTCCAGGTCTGTCTAGAATAAAACACCTCTCTTTACCAGTTATCTCCTCATGTCCCAGCCCCCTCCCCATCAACTCCAAATAAGAAGGATAAGTATCCTGTTGTCACTCTGTCTACCCCTCATAGTCTACTCACTCACCAGGCTGGTCCCCAGCTCTCCCTGACAGTCAGTCCTTCCAAAGGTTCTCCCTGTTTCCTGGCCTAGGTGCAGAGACTTCAGGGCCAGACACTTGTTCATGGCCTCCAGGCCACCTTCCTGGTTTCTGGCACTTCTCTGCTCTTCCCACTCCTGTAACTATGCTTTTTATGGCACTTCTTCCTTGTACTCTCTGGGATCCCCAGTTAGTTCTTCACTTCTCTTTCCTCTTTCTTATACGTTTCTCGCTTGTCAATTTTATCCAACCCCCCAGCACCAAGTTCTCCATTTTGTGGGAGACTCCATTTTGTGGGGGCTCTACCCGTGAGCCCCAGTTTCCCCTTAAGTTCCAGACCCACGACCTAAGCAGTTTCTAACTGCTTTCTGGACACCTCCATTTGGGCTTCTTGTCAACAACCAAACCCGGCACATTTACAGAACAGCCCGAGGAGAAGCAACATTCCAAAGGCCACCATCCAAAAGTTCATCAGCTGATGGCTCCAGGCAAATGCCAGTCCTCGAGGTGGGGAGAGTCGTGGGGGAAGAAGATATTAGCGAGGGGGTGAGTGGGAGCCTCGTTGGACCGAGCCACCGGGGAGGACAGGCCAAGCTAGCAGAGAGGGTGACAACTTTGGCATAAGGCAGCTGCCATGGGGTCCAGTGTGGTCCTAGAACCCAGGGAAGAGCTGTTGTTGCTGGAGAGGGGATATGTCAGTGGGGGCGGGCCTGGCCCACTGCTTGGCAATCCCAGCTGAGTGGGAAGAGGCCTGCAGCCTCATCAGGGAGTGGCTTGAGAGGTGATATGATTGTCATTCAGAGGAGCCACCATGTGAAGCCAGGTTCTGGTGAGATCCAAAGTGTTTGCCCTTCCCTCTGGGCTGTCCCTCCAGGTGGGGCGGGCCTACCATAGCCTGCAAATAGGCCAAAGGTAACCTAACAAGCTTCCTCTCCCACCCCTACATGGAGAGGAGGGGTAGGCCCCCAGGTGCAGTGACCCAGCGGCAGGTGGTCAGCAGAAAGGCCTTTCTGCACAAGGGCTCTGGGTCGACATGTCTCCCAGGATCTACAAGTACCAGGCCCACGGTTATGCCTTCTCGGGTGTGGAGGAACTGCTCTACTCGCTGGGGGAATCCGCCTTCGTCAACATGACCCAGCGCTCCGTGGCTGAGTCCCTGCTCCAGGTGGGCGTCACCCAGCGCTTTATCGATGACGTAGTCTCCGCCGTCCTGCGGGCCAGCTACAGCCAGTCAGCTGCGATGCCCGCCTTTGCTGGTGAGCCTCCAGCCCTCAGCCTGCCCATCTGCCCTTCCCCAGCCCTCCCTGTAATAACCTTACATTTACCCGACTCAGTACATGACATCACCCCAACACCCTTTGATTCTGGCATCCATCCTCTCAGTTGGCAGGAGATTGTGTTCACCTCACTTCACAGAGAAAGGGAAGCTCAGATCTCAGGTCTGGGGTGTTTCTGCCACTCCTGTTTGGATTGGTTTCATAATCTGCCCCTCTAAGGCCTCTGGGCTCCTGGGTATCCACTTATTAAAGCACCGCATCTTCCCTACTCATTACTGGGGTGGGCGGGCACATATATCACCCACCATCTCCCAGCACAGGACACAGATCTGCCCAAGAGAGACATCAGGACACATCTTCCCCAAGGTGTGGTGACTATTCTGAAAGACACAGTAGGATTTTATTGGGGCGGTGGAGGGCCGGGGAGGGGCATTCAAGGCCAAGGAACTACACAGGCACTCACTGGCCTGCTTGGCTGGGTTCTTCTCCTCTCCTGCCTCCTGACAGGGACGGCCCAGGCTCAGTCCCGTGTCCCCTTCAAATGACACCTGATTCAAATGTCAACTACGCAGCCTCCTTGGTGAGCTCAGCCAGTCTTGGGGCTTCCGCTCCACCCACCTGACTCCCAAACATGACCTCTAGCCCAGACCTGTCTCCAGAACTGCAAGCTCATGTGTCAGCCGTCACCCTTGTGTCCACACAAGGAAAGGCTAATGGGCGTCTCAGACTCAGCGCATCCAAACCTGAGCTTCTGATCTTTCCCCTCAAGCCTGCCCCTCCCAACCTCCCCATAGTTTGGCTGGTAATTACTCCTCTCGGTTGCTCCAGCCAAAACCTTGAATCATTGCTTTCTCTCATATCCTTTGTGTCATATGTCAGGAAATCCCATCTGCTTTACCTTCCATGTATACCTAGAATCTGACTGCTTCCTAGCAGTGCCTCTTCCTTGGTCTAAGCACTGGCATCCTTCACCAGGATTGCTACAAGTCCCCTACCAGGTCCCCCACCCTCTGCCCACTCCCTGGCCCCTCCAAGCTCAACACATCACCCAGATGATCCTTTTAAAACAAAAGACAGATCCTGACAGGCCTGCGTGTAAGACTGTAATGGCTCCTACTTTCCTTCAAGGAAAATCCAAAGTCCTTCCAGTGGTCTGCAGGGCCCTATGTGGTCTAGGCCTCACCGTCTCACCACTCACACACCCCAGACCAGCCACTCTGGTCTCCTTGCCATGTCTCCAGCGTCCCAGGAACACTCCCACCTTGAGGCTTTCACGTGGCCATCCCTCTCCCTGGAGGAATCTTCCTGGAGACGCAGTCATAGTACACTCTTGCTTCCCATGTCTCTGTGAAGATGTTGCCTTTTCATCGAAGCTGCCTAACCTGTCCCAGCCCCAGCAGTCCCAGTCCCCTTGCCCTGCCAGTATCATCTTCTAGCAGGCTACTGAATCGACATATTTTATCTCCTGCCACTAGAATGCAGGCTTCCCAATGGGAATCTGTCCCCTTTGTTTACTGAGATATCCTTACAACAGTGCTGACCATCATAGGCACTCAGACCATTTTTGCTAAATAAATGAATGAAAGGGTTTATAATTAACAAGTACCTCCCACATGCCCAGGATACTCTTCCTCTGGCCGCTGCTAGCTCCTTCCCAGCCTTCTAGTCCTGCCTAGTGTCCCCTCAGCGAGATGACCCTGTTCACTCTTCCAGCATCTTGTAGGTATCCTTTGAGATATAATTCCGATGCTGGGAAAGGTTGGGGGCGGGAGGAGAAGGGGACGACTGAGAATGAGATGGCTGGATGGCATCACCGACTCTGTGGACATGAGTTTGAGTGAACTCCGGGAGTTGGTGATGGACAGGGAGGCCTGGCGTGCTGTGATTCATGGGGTCGCGGAGAGTCGGACACAACTGAGCGACTGAACTGATCACACAGTGCATGCATTTAAAATGTAGGAGTCAATGGCTTTCAGAACATTCAGAGTTGTGTCTCCATCTGGCTTCCCTGGTGACACAGCAATAGAATTCACCTGCTAATGCAGGAGCAATGGGTTCAATCCCTGGGTCGGGAATATCCCCTGGAGGAGGAAATGGCAACCCACTCTAGAATTCTTGCTGGAAAAAAAAATCCCATGGACAGAGGAGCCTGGTGGGCTATGGTCCACACAGTCGCAAAGAGCCAGACATGAACCCTGAATGTTCTGAAAGCCATTGACTCCTACATGAGCAACTGAGCATGCACACACATACACCTGTATCTCCATCACCACAATCAATTTGAGAACATTTTCACTGCCCTCAAAACTCATCCCTATAGCCATCAGTTCCCCCAACATCCCCTAGCCTTCCAGCCCTAGGCAACCACAAATCTGCTCTGTGTTTCTACGGATTTGCCCATTCTGGTCAGTCTATTTAAATAGACTCATACAATCTGTGGTCTTCTATAGTGGCTCTTACACTGAGCATAATGTTTTTACAACATTGTGAATTCTATTGTATTTATTTCTGTGTATTGTCTCTCCATGCGGGAGTTGGGAGGAGTCTTGACCTGGGACAGAGGCCTGGGTAGGATGGTGCTGGACTCTCCAGCCCCACTGCCTAGAGGTTGAGAAGCCACTGGTCGCCCTCCCTCCCCCTTTGCCCAGGAGCCATGTCTCTAGCCGGGGCCCAAGGTAGCTTGTGGTCTGTGGAGGGAGGCAACAAGCTGGTTTGTTCTGGTCTGCTGAAGCTCACCAAGGCCAACGTGATCCATGCCACGGTGACCACTGTGACCCTGCAGCCAACAGGTAAGTAGACAGAGCAGGGGCCATGACACACAGACAGTGAACCCTTCCACCTTCTCTATCCCTAAAACTCCTCTGCTGGGGTGCAGTTCCGAGCACTGCCAAGTGACACCAGAGGGCACTGTTGTCCTGATTCAAATGTCAGAGCCAGAAAGCAGATTTGCCTTCATCTAGCCCCATTCATCACTTTCACTTTTCACTTTCACGCATTGGAGAAGGAAATGGCAACCCACTCCAGTGTTCTTGCCTGGAGAATCCCAGGGACAGGGGAGCCTGTGGGCTTCTGTCTATGGGGTCACACAGTCGGACACGACTGAAGTGACTTAGCAGCAGCAGCAGCAGCCCCATTCATTTGACCACTGAGCACTCAGCCACAGCCTTGCCCACGTTCCCTAGCTAGCCATAGCCAGAGAAAGAGCTTGGGTTTCCTGATCCCAGTCCAGGGCTCGCCCTGCCACCATACCAGCATGGAAAAACTGACACGGCAGCTGGACTGCATGGCTGCACCCAGGGTCTTGTCCCCTCGGTGCTGGGCCTCAGACGGCAGATAAGTGGGTAGAAGCCAAGAAAGAAGTTGACTTTTGTGTTCTCTTCTCTCTCCGTCCAGAGGGGAAACCCTTATATCGGGTCAGGTATGAGAATGAGGCGGGCACGGGCTCTGACAACTATGACATAGTGGTCATCGCCACCCCCCTGCACCTAGACAACAGCAGCACCATTGCCTTTGAAGGATTTGACCCGCCCATCGATGTCGTCCAGGGCTCTTTCCAGCCCACCGTCGTCTCCTTGGTCCATGGCTACCTCAACTCTTCCTACTTTGGCTTCCCTGACCCTAAGCTTTTCCCCTTTGCCAACATCCTTACCACAGATTTCCCCAGCTTCTTCTGCGCCCTGGACAACATCTGTCCCGTCAACATCTCAGCCAGCTTCCGGCGGAAGCAGCCTCAGGAGGCCGCTGTTTGGCGAGTCCAGTCCCCCCAGCCCCTCCTCCGGTCCCAGCTGAAGACCCTCTTTCGCTCCTATTACTCAGTCCAGACGGCTGAGTGGCAGGCCCACCCCGTCCACAGCCCCCACACCCCACTCCCACGGTTCACACTGCACGACCAGCTCTTCCACCTCAATGCCCTGGAGTGGGCAGCCAGCTCTGTGGAGGTGACGGCTGTGGCTGCCAAGAACGTGGCACTGCTGGCTTTCAACCGCTGGTACCAGGACCTAGACAAGATTGACCAAAAGGATTTGATGCACAAGGTGAAGACCGAGCTGTGAGGGCTCTGGGGAGAGCTGGAAATGTCCCGCCTCTGCTGAAGAAGGACTCCCTTCACAACAGCCAAGGTCGTATGAGCCACGTGCACCCACAGAGTCCTTCTCTGACCTTCCTGTGGGGAGTGTCCTTTCCCTGCAGTGTGGGTCCCGGTGGCCCACTCTCTGCCTTTCCATCTTCAGGATTCTCACAGTGGTTGTTTTTGAAGGGGGAGAGTAAGAGAAGGGGAAGAACATTCAAGCCAATGTATTCACTTATTTATTTTTTTTTTTAAGAAGAAATAAAAACCCATCTTAAGCTGCTTCTGACTTTGTTTTCTCAGTAGAAGACAGTGATAACTGTGGTAGGGAGTATAAGGCAGAGAACTTCGAATCCAGTTTCTTTATTGTCTACTCCCAACGGGTACCTAAGGAACACCTCCAATGAAACATATGTAACCAGATGGTTACAAATAGAGGGAAGATGAGGAAACATAAATAAGACAGGATAATCAGTTCAATTCAGTTCAGTTCAGTCGCTCAGTCGTGTCCGACTCTCCGCGACCTCATGAATCATAGCACTCCAGGCCTCCCTGTCCATCACCAACTCCCGGAGTCTCCTATTTATGTCAGGCTTCCTAGATGCAAGTACCTAGTTAAGAACTTTAACTAGACACCATCCAAGTTTTTAAACAACAGTGCATTTGGAGGAGATGCCTGGAAGGATACAAGGAAGAAATGGTTACCCCAGCAGAGCTGGCAGCCTAGCTCTGAGCCTCCTGGCAACCAGTGGCAAAAGGGAAACATACCAGGCTGTAGGAAGAGGAACACTTTTTTCCTTGGCAACTGGAAGAAATTACCATTCTGTCCATTAAGAGTCTTGTCTTATAAGAAGACAAGTTCCCAGCTGGTAGAAGGCAGTTGTACCTCACCCCCAAATATCTACCCAGAAGAGAAAAGGGAGGAAAGATGGTGCTGTGATGAAGTTTGTTGGAGACTGGATGTCCAAGTCCTATCCAGACCAGCTAAACCTGGTTCCAAGGAGGGCCCAGATCCCCATGAGGATACCACACTGCCAAATGACATTGGCATTGTAAATTCCTAACAGGAAGAGTCCCAGAGATCATCCCGCTAACTTCCCTCCTTTTGTAGAAATGGAGATAAAAGCCCAAAGTGAGGAATGAATTTGCCCATTCTCTTGATGAATTCATAGAACTTAAATCCAGAGCTTCTCCTTAAAAGTTAACTGAGTTCAGTATAGGACAAAATACCCTTCAAGGCGGCAGAGGCCCAAATTTGTCTGAAGTTGCTTTTACTACGCGGAAGTGATGGTAGTGAAAGAGATGGTGACTTTGAAGTGCACATAGCATGTACTCATTGGTCATTATAAGAAATAGGAAGCTGACACATCAGTAAGAATACTTTTGGTTGTGGCAGTAGTAAAAAACCAAACCCAAACTAGCCTAAGCAATAAAAGGGTCTTATTAAAGTCCAGGCACAGGGCAGGCATTGAGTGTAGTGCAATGCCAGCGTCATCACTTCTTTTGTGGTCAGAGATGGCCACCAACAGCTCCCAGGGCCATAGGGTCTTCTATCACAATCCCTGAAGCAGAGTCTGGGCTCTCGACTCACTGGGCCCCTAATGAACCAATTCCTGTGGTCAAATGCAGATGGCTTAGGACTTAGCTACTGGACCAGCACCTGGGACACAAGGGATGAGATTAAACTAATCAGCTTAGAACAGCCCTGAGGAAGAGGTGATCTCCAGAATACAAGATCAGAGGGGTGGAAAGGGTGCTGGAGAGAGGTCAGCCAAATGCAGGATAGGGCTGTTCCATCCCCCTCCTCTCAGGTCTGGTGAAATCTACATGCAGTGATTTCTTGTCAAGCCCTGTGTTTGAAATAAGGATGCTGTGGGCTGTCGTGGTGTAAATGATGACCACTGGTACTGGGCTGGAGGACCAAGGCCAATACCAGACTTGTCCCTATTAACCCTCGCACCCCTCAGGGTATGTGCACAGAAGAGCCCAACCAGGGCAGATTTACTTGATCCTCAGCCTGATCGCAGTGTGGCTCGCTGGTCCCCAGAAACTTCCTTTGTCTGGGTAGGCAGGCCTGAACAGCTCAGAACAAAAATAGGCCAAGATGCCTAAGCTACCTGCTTCCACAAGCCCAAACGTGATAGCTGGATCCCACTACCTCTCTGCCTATAAGGAAAAGCCAGAGATTCCTGAAGGCAGCAGAAGGGAGTGTGGAAACCAGCAGGAAGCCTAGGCCTCAGAGCCCACCCTAGCCTTCCTAGCCCAGGAAAGAGGCCCGCATGGGCCCACAGTTCTCTGGGAGAAGACAGCATTTGCAAAGACAGAGCCCTACAACCTACCAAATGAAACAGCAAAGAGGTCACACCACCTCAGTAGTCCTGGGTGCAACATTGTTGTGACAGACTTTGCAACCCCATGGACTGCAGCACACCCTGCAGGCTTCCCTGTCCTCCACCATCTCCCAGAGTTTGCTCAAACTTGTGTCTATTGAGTCAGTGATACAATCTAACCATCTCATCCTTTGTCAACCCCTCTCTGTCAGCCCAAGCGCACTAGGCCAGGCTCCTAAGTCACAGAATGGTAAAACCAGAGAAGACCCTGGAGATCCCTAAATCCCACTGCTTGCTTCACAATTGAGAAAACTGAAGCCCAGAAAAAGGAAAAGGCAACATCCATATAAAATCAAGGAGTGTTCATTGAGCACCAGGCTCCGTGTGTCTGATGTTCTCATAGGAGGAGGACAGCCATTCACACCCACATTAGAAGTTTCCTCACCCAATCCCTGTGCCCTGGGCACCCTGGGGGGCTCCTAGGCCCTTACCCCACAAAAAGGCCTTGGAACCCCCTCATGTGCTGCTGAAGTCTTAAGGCCTGGAGAGCAGACTGCAGGGACCACAGGGAAGAGCCACCCCCAGGGAGGAGAAGCGGCTGCTGAAGGCATCAGCACGTGCTGGCATGTGAAGTCTATTTTCCATGTGTCTGGAACCAGGCCGAAGCTTCCTAGGGTAATTTTAACCAGTATCCACTCTAGAACAATACCAAAAAAGGTAAGTTACTTGCCAGGCACATACCTAACCACTGCCCTTTCATGAATTAAACCCTGAAAACATTCAGAACGAAGGCTGCTTTAGGCGCTGAAGTTTGAGCAGCCAAGTATTCTACATTGGCGGTTGGCTGTCTTCTTGAAATTAACTCTAAAGTGCCAGCTATTCTTACCTTCAGAAAACACCGCCTGAGCCCCTCAGCTGTCTTCAGAGAGGGTAGGTATTTTTAGCCCCTAGAACAGCTGATTTAGGATTTGCTGCAGGGGCTAGGAGGGCACAGGAGGATTGGATTGCAAGGGTCTAATGGGTGGGGTTGGGGGAGGGATTAGCATCCAGGGGTTAGAAGCCAGCAGGGGCTTTAGGACAAGTCAGCCCATACAGCCTTTTTTTTTTTTTACCTTTTTGACTGTACCCCACAGCATGTGGAATTTTAATTCTCCGACCAGGGATTGAACCCACACCCCCTGCATTGGAAGGCAGAGTTTAACCACTGGACTGCCAGGGAAGTCCCCACACTGCATTTTTGATCAGCAAAGATTCTTGGTATAAGCCAGCAGTTCTCAAAATGTGGTCCCCATACCAGCAGCATCAGCATCACCTGGGAACCACTGCATTAGAAACACCAAGTCTCAGTCCCCTGCCCCCTGCCCCCACCTGCCACCCCCCTCCGCCCACCCCGGCCAGCAGCAAGGGCTTGTTTGCAGTGGCCCTTGACTTCACTAGGGAGAATCAGCCCTTGTTCACTCCTAGATAGGTTTCTACTAACAAAGCTCCAATAATGTGACTGAAATAAAGGTTTATAAATGCAAAGAAAGTATCTGACTGTCCTAAATGGTAGAAAGGACTTCCTAGGCGACTCAGATGGTAAAGAATCTGCCTGCAATGTAGGAGACCCAGGTTCAATCCCTGGGTTGGAAAGGTCCCCTGGAGAAGGGAATGGCAACCTACTCTAGTATTCTTGCCTGGAAAATTCCAAGGACAGAGGAACCTGGCAGGCTATAGTCCATGAGGTTGCAAAGAGTCAGACACGACTGAGCGACTAACACTTAAATGGCATAAATGAATGTACAGTTTTTGTAATAACCCATCTCAGTGTTGAAGAACTCTGGGTGACAGAAAATCTTCCTCCACATTGATTGAAATCTACCTCCCACCCAGTTTTGGCTTCAGAGCCACAAGGAGCAAACCCAAGGTCTTGCTTTACAAAAGACAGCCTTTACTTTTCATCGGGTGAAAAGGGGGTGAAAAGGGAGGGCTGTCTCAGAAGATGCAGGTACAGCCCACGGCGATGGTCTCCATGACCGCGCGCTGGCGGCAGGGCCCGGTGCGTGGCGGCAGCGGGCAGAGGCGGCGACGCACAGGCACCTGGCTGAACACGGGCACGCTCACCATGCTGCGGTCCTCCTGCATGGTGAAGGGGTTCACACAGCCCAGGCACAAGCACCGCGCCTCCGGCAGGTCTGCAGGAATGCGGCTGGGGTCATGGTTGATGCTGTGGGAAGGCAGGAGACAGCACAGGGCAGAAAGAAGGAAGATCGTGGGAAGGACAAACCGACACCCACCACCATGCCCCTGCCTTTCCTAGCCCAGGTTTCGACCACACGGCAAGCATGTGCCACGTGGAGGACAGGCAGTGAACTTGTGGGCCCGCAGCGTCGGCACTGCCCGGGAGCTTGTTAGAAATGCAGAACCTCCCCCTACCCTAAACCTCCTGAATCAGAGCCTACATACTCATAAGACCCCAAGAAGGTCAAGGGCACAGCAAAGTAGAAGCCCGGCTTCAGAGGGTCTTTACAGACCCTTTCAGTTGCCACATTCCAGGTATGGGAGCCACTAGCAACATGGGGTTGTTCGAGCTTAAAATAATCAAAACTAGCTCCTCAGTGACACTAGCTGCACTCTAAGCACTCAGGAGCCACATGAGGCTAGTGGCTACCACACTGGACTTTACACTGGCACAGAAAGTTCTATGAACATACTGTTCTAGAGTCTCAAGATATAAATTGTGTGGCTAAAAACCTTCGACCTGGGTTCGTGAGTGAGGACCCCTCAGGGTCAGTCCTTTTCCTTATTATTTAATCAACCCGTATACACGTGGCCCCTTCTGTGTGCCAGGTGCTGTGCTGGGAAGTGAAGCTACAACCAAGGTAAGACACCAATGCTGTCCCCTAGGGGCAGGGCGTCTTGATTCCCAAGCCCAGCAGGTGTGTCCTAACCATGTGGAGATGTAGAAAATGCCACTTGCTGGGCCTTGTCCCTGGAGATTTTGATTGGATGGGGCGTGAGAATCCTTAGATGATTCTGATACAGGCACTGGGATGGTCCCATCTAGCATGAGAGATGGATGTGCACACAGTCAACTCAGCACTGTCTAAAAGTGCTGTAACTAGAGGTGTGTACAAGACACTCTGAGCTGGAGGACATGGAGTTAGGGGGAGGCCCTTCAGGCCCTTCACTGGAGACTTGGAGAATATAACATCAGTGCCTGGCATAGATATCTCATTTCATAACAAGTCAGTGAAGTAGATACTACCATCACCTCCACTTATAGTTGGGGAATCTGAGGCTCAGAGAGGCTAAACAACTTGCCCAAAGCCACACAGCCAGTAAAAGGCAGAGCCAGGATGCAAACCAAAGCCTCTGAACCCAAAGTCTTCACTCTTGACAGGGAGAGTGGGCAGAGCATCCCCTCCAGCCCCTAACACAAAGCTTTCCCACGGCTGCCTGGCCTACCTGTAGCCCCAGGGTGACAGGCTCCTCTTGTTGGACAGCCACAGCTGCAGGTTGACCTCGCACTTCCTCCTGGCCGGCTCGGAGCTGTTCCTCAGCTGGGCCACCATCTCCCCCAGGTTCCTCTCATATTCCTCCATGCGGGCATAGGGCTTTGCCCGGGACACCAGGTCCAGTGGCAACTGGTGAGGCCCAGGGGCCAGGGTCCCAGGCCGCCCTGGCCCCTTTCTCTTGCCTTTGGTGTTCCTGGGCTGGCCCAGCCCCAGGAAGATGGAGATGGTGAGAAGGAACAGCTGGGGAGGAAGGCCACAGGTCAAAGATGGGAGAGACAGGTCACTGCCTAGGCCAAGACTCAGGGCACAAGGAAGGAGGAGGGAAGACGAAAGGCCTCTAGGGGAGCCACCTTTCAAGCCCTGGCCTAGTCCCACCAGCCCACCACACCTGTATTGATACGTGTGCATGTTGCATTCATCACTAAATCCTGTTGCACCTCTTAAAAACCTCCCCACCCATCCACTTCTCTACCTGCACCAACCTGTCACTTTCCCGGACAGCTCAGCAGCCTCCTACCTGGTACTACATATCTCCCCATCTCCCCCTGGCTCCTTCTGATCAGTTCTCCATACCTGCCCAACGATGGGTTGGAATGCCAACCTACTAACATCACCTCCCCAGGCCAGACCTGTGCTGTGTTCTCCCTCCTCAAATCACACCTGGTTTCCTCTTGCACCCATGCTTCAGCCTCAGGCCTTCTCTCGAACCTTCCTCTCCTCGCACAAGGACTTTGCACAGGCTGCTTCCTGCAGTCACCCCGCATGTCTTGGCTCCAGTGTCACTTCCTTAGGGAGGCCTCTGTGGACCTCCTTGGGCTCTCAGCAGCCCCTGCCTTCTTCATGACTGCCATCTTCCAGTGTACGTGTGAGCCTTTCACAAGTCAGGCCCCTACTAAGCACAGGCTCCATGAAAGCCAGCGCACTATCCGTTTCCACATACAGCCTTGTCCCCCATGTCTGCACGGTACTGGGCACTTAGTATTCAGTGAACATTCGCTGAGTGAATGAATGCCTGTCACCACCCCTGCCCATCTGTAGCTTGCAGTCTGGGAAGGAAAACAGATGGTGAACAAGAAACAAGCACCTAAGTCTCACTAGCAGCAGTGTGAGGATGGGACCACCCGGCATGCGGTCAGAGACAAGCAGGGCCACCCGCTTAGCCTGGTGGCAGTGGGGTTGTCTTGCAAAACCTTTTTGGAGAAGGGGGCATGTCAGTGAGGTTTGAAGAATAAGACAGAGGCAGATGCGGGCAGAGAGAGCCTAAAAATGATATGGAAGTGGGGGAGGGAACCATCTGAGAGGAAGTTTCAGTGGCTTAAAACTTTGCTGAAAGGAAACAGTGGGGCTGAAATAGAGTGGACGGGAGGTGAGGGCAGGGGATGAAGTTGGTGATGTGTGCAGGTCACGGCCAAAGACCCCTGATGAACTCCATGACACTGGTTCTCTGCTCCTCCACGCCCCAACCATCTGCCTTCCCGACCCCTTGTCCACCCCCACCCGCCGCTGTCCACCTCTCCCTGCACAAGCAGCATCAGGAAAGCCTCTCATTCACACGGAAGAGGACCTGGGTGCCCAGCAGAACGCAGACTCCACAGGAAGCTGGGAGAGGAGGGCCAGGACTTGGGTGGGAGCCAGGGCTGGTCAGAAGGGAGAAGCCTCCAGAGGGGACTTCATCTCCTCCCTGAGCCTAGCCAGGCTCCTACCTGCCCTGTATCCCTCACCCCGCCATCCGTGTGGCCCATGCTGATCTCTCCTGCCTACCCAGACAGTCTTGACCCTTGCAAACAAGTTTCAGCAGAGCCCCTCTTGGTAGAACCATTTCTTGGCACCAAATCCATGACAGATTCAAGTCACTGGTACAGAAAGACGTCTCCCTAACAATAGGCTTTCTCATCTGAGCTTCTCACATGGCATTCTTAAACCCTGGCTCTCCACTCAGAGAAATTCAGAAGAGAACCCATCTCTCTCCATCCGTTTATAGATGGGAAACAGAGAAACAGGACCTGCCCAAGGTCACATAGGCTGGATCTCAGGACACAGAGACTCTGGAAAAACCCCGATAACCGAGATTGCCAAGATCTCCTCAGTTGCCTTTGGCCTGAAAGGGCCTTGGTGCAGTGGGGCTGCGCCCAGCCCAGGAGCCGGAGCCGCTGGCCATAGCTGCAGGCTCTGAGACCAGTCTCTGTTTCTCTCTCGTCCTGGGGGACAGGACAGAGGGAGAACTCGCCTCTGCAGATTCCAAGCCAAACAGAGACGGCCGTTAATCAATGGAGAAGAAGTAAAGAAACACTCAGGCCCTAAAAAGGAGTGGGGGTGGGGTGGGGAATCGCCACGTACCAGGTTATGCGGCCAGTCCATCCCGCGAGCCAGGCGATCAGCCTGCAGCTGCCGCCCGCCTGGAACCCCAGATGCCTCCGCCACGAGAATGGCAGCAACAGGACTCAGCGCAGCAATTATAGCTCATCAGGGGGTTGCCGGGGGAGTGGGTGGGTGGGCTCGTCATCGCCTGGGAACCTTGGGCTCCCAGCTGGCGGGCCTGGCACAGTGGCAGGCGGTGAGGGGCGTGGGGGCAGGCCAGGAGCCGGGCTGAGGTGCCCAAGGGCTGTTGACTGAGGGACAATGCCCTGTGTGTCTGGTGGGGCTCTGGCGGGTGGCACCTCCGCCTGTGGCCTGAGGCCGGCCGCCCAGCCAGCACCCACAGGGCCACCTAAGACAATCAGCTTCGTTAGTTTGGGGGATGGCAAGGGGGCGAGGGCAGAGGAGGCTGTCCAACAGGCTGTCCATGGGTCAGGACAGCAAATGTTCTCGGAGCATGCTGCCCAGGAGCAGGACACAGGCCCCATCTCCCAGGGAGACAGCCTCAGGCACTGCAGCCTCAGCCAGCCCAGGCGAGCTCAGAGGCCCTCGGCACAACATAGTTCCCCGGCAGGGAAACTGAGGCCAGAGTGAAGAAGGGACTTGTCTAGGATTATATAGTGAGTGAGGGATGCCAAAACTGGGGTTTATACCTGGTCTCTGGGCAGGGCTTTATCCACCCCCCGGGCTGCTTTTCTTGGCATATTTTCTGCACGGTTCCAGCCTGCTATGAACACATTTCTGAATCTGTGTGCTCTCACGAGGGCCAAGTCCATGAGGTCCGTGAGGACTTGATGGCTGGTTGTCCCGGCCTTCTGGACGCAATGCTCCCCCTCATGTAGAGAAGGTCTCCACTCCAAAGGCCTGTCCCTGCGTGGCTGCTTGTGACTTCCATCCTCTCTCAGCCTCAGTTTCCGTCTCTGTAAAATGGGAGCTGTGCCCAGGAATCAGTGGTGGCCTGGCCCATTTCTCCTGGAAATCTTTCTCATTTCCCCTGTGTCTAGAACAACCTCTAGGGGTTGTTACTAGGAGTAAGGGAATTAAGCCACATTAAACAGCTGACACAGTGCCTGGCATGTAGTATGTGCTTAATAAACACAGCTGTTTATTATGAAGACTATCACTGTACAATAATAGTGCAATCGTTCTTGGGAACATTAGCTGTTCTATTTAGCATCAGGGCAAGCAGAGTTCTCATGGCCCAGCCAACTCTCCTTTCTACCTCTTTGGGCCCTCCTGGCTGAGAGCTTTGGACCTCACGGGTTCTGGCCAAAATTTCATGAGCTTAGGTAACCCCAGGGTCCTCTTGTCTGGGAATCATGTGCTGGATGGACTTGGTCTGGGTCTCTCCCCTCAAGTGAATAGCCCAGCTGACTATGAGCAAGTGAGCTCCCCTGAGGAAGAGGTGAAAGGGGGTGTGAAGAGGACAGGGGAGGGGAACAGAGAACAGGCTCCAGGGCGACACCGTCCTGTTTGGGGCCACTCTTGGCCATTTACAGGAATCGCCTAGGGGAAGAACGCAGGCTGCAAGGCACTCCTGAATGTCACAAGATTAATCTGTCCGGGGAAGGTTTCCACAGCATAACTGAGAAGCTGGCTGAGGCTCGAGCTCATGAGAGATACCACCATATTTGGTCAAATACTAGACAGGGCTCTATTCTATCGCTGGAAACTCCAGAGGGAGGGGGACTCTGAAAATACCTCCTCAAGCAACAAAGGCCCCCAGTCCCACCCCAGGCTGCCCCAGCCCCAACACCACTGTCCTTTGGACGTGTGAAACAGCCAGCATGAGGAGGCAAAGGATGGGGGCAAGCTGGTTGTAACCTGTGCAGCCTTCTTGCTGCCCTTCTGCTGCTGCTGCTGCTGGGGTCCCACAGACATGCAGCTGGGGGGCCCCTCCCTGCATCCACAGAAAGGGAGAAATTAAAAGATGAGGATTGGGCTACAAGGGAGTTCCTCAGCTTCTCAGGACCCCTGAAACCACCACACTCTTCTTCCCTGCCAGCAACACACACTGTGGGCTTCCATCTCCCAAAGACAGGGCTTGGCTGCCTCAGCTTCCAACTTCACACAGATTCCAGGGTCCCAGCTCCAGAGTTCTAATGAGGCAGCCCCAGGAATCTGCACCTTACCAAGGCCCCAGTCAGGGAACTACAGGGCTCCTCACCCATCACCTGCCCCATCACCATTCTACCACAGTGTGACCAAGGCCCAGGGAGGGACAGGCCTTACCCAAGTTCACACAGCATGTTGGTGCAAAGCTGGGTAAGGCTGGTTCAAGCACAATTTATCCTCCTAATTCTTAAGCAGGGGGCCTGGATTCAATCCCTGGTCAGGGAACTAGATCCCACGGGCCACAACTAAGACCTGATGCAGGCAAATAAATAAATTCAAATATTTTTTTTAAAAGACAGAGAACCTAGGAGCCAGGCCAGTCCCTCTGGTGGCCCCAGAGAGGGGAGGGGGGTCTGTGGATACTCAAGCAGGTACAGTGAGGGGTCAAGGATGGGCCCAGTCACCATCACTGGGTTTCCCATTCCTGGGCCAGCTCAAGCCAGGAAGCAGGCCCGTTCTTCCAACTTTGGTTTCTAGAAACCACTGAGAAGTCATCAGACCTGAAGGATATCCCGAGGATGAACCCTGGCTGACCACTGAGGGACCTTACCCTGCAGGTCAGAGCCAGGCCTGAAGGAGGCGTGGTAACAGAGCCCCCACAGAGCCCCCTGAGGTCTTCTCTCACAGTCAGTGATCAACACAGGGGAATGCGGGAAGGGCTACGTGGGCTGCAGGGCAAGGGGCAGGAAATGGTCGTGCTCAGAGCTACTAGGTCCCTCGAAGGCTGCCCAGCTAGAAGCAGTTCTGTACTCACCACCAGGTGGCACCACCAGAAAGCCAGATGTCCCCAAGGAGCAGGCAAACCCTGGCAGAACTTTTCACCCCAGCCATTCCTTTTCCCTAGATGAAAACAAAGGAACCAGGTAAATAAAAGTCTTGTGCCTACCCATGGCCGCCAGAGCAACCCTAGCGCTGATGAGGACCAGTGCCCGGGATACCTTCTACATCAGAGCAGGAACTGCATGACACTCAACCAGCCAGGAGTGAGGGGGCAGGGGCCGGGTGGTGGCTCTGTCTGCTGTGTGAGTGACTGCCTTTACTTGCAGCACCTACCATGTATTAGGCCCCAGGCCTCTGGCACCAGGACAACGTAATCTTCAGGAAAACAATAAGTAATAATAACTGCTGCTTAATTCTACTTACTTAGACCACCTGCATGCATGCATGCTCAGCCGCTCAGTCACGTCCAGCTCTTGCAACCCCATGAACAGTAGCCCATCAGGCTCCTCGGTCCATGGGATGTCCCAGGCAAGAATACTGGAGTGGGTTGCCATTTCTTCCTCCACTTAGACCACCTAGTACAGTGATAAGTCTTTCATGTGCATTGCTTTTTGTGGTTGGTTGGTTGTTTTTAATCTTTTGGCCACACTGCTCAACATACGGGATCTTAGTCTGCCAACCAGGGATTGAACCCGTGCCTTCTGCATTGGAAGCATGGAGTCTTAACCACTGGACCTCCAGGGAAGTACCACATGCACTGCTTTATTAAATCCTTCCAATCACCCTGTGGTGAGGTCTTAATTTTATCCCGAATCTACATATGGGGAAACTGAGGCTCAGAGAGCCCAAAGTCACAGAGGATTCAAAGCAAATTTGATCCCTGTGCATACTGCTTCCTGCTGTGCAGGAAGGAGAGGGGCATCACAGTCAGCAAGGAGGCAGGAATGTCCAACCTGTCAGCTGGTCACTGAGGGAGGGCTATCCTTGCCTCAGCCACACCTTGAAATCGTCAAACCAGATCCTGCATGTTGGGGCGGTCGCTGAACCCAAGCCCAAACAGAGTCCTCACAGGGATCTAAGAGTTCCCAGGCTGTGGGTCTGGCACCCAGCAATATTCCTGGCTCATAGTAGGCATTCACTAAATACCTGATGCATTCAATCCAAACGGCTATATATATATATATGTGACACAGGGTGATAATGCTGGGGTGGAGCATGGGAGGCCAGAGCAGCGGGGAACCAGAGGAGGAGGTGCATCCCAGGAGGTCAGAATTCAGACTCCAGAGGTTGACAGACCTGAGTTTTAATTCTGCCTCTGCCACTTCAGAGCTGTGTGACCTCAGGAAAGTTACTTGACATCTCTGAACTTAGTTTCTTATGCTGCTGCTGCTGCTAAGTCACTTCAGTCGTGTCCGACTCTGTGTGACCCCATAGACGGCAGCCCACCAGGCTCCCGCGTCCCTAGGATTCTCCAGGCAAGAACACTGGAGTGGGTTGCCATTTCCTTCTCCAATGTGTGAAAGTGAAGTCGCTCAGTCACTTTTGACTCATAGCGACCCCATGTTTCTTATGCACAGTAGAGATAATAGTAACTTGGCTCTCCGTGGATGGTTGTGGGGACCAAACAAGATAATGCATGTTATAGCCCTTAGCAGATCACCTGACAAAAGTAAGCCCTCAATCAGTGGCAGCTGCAATTGTCACTGTGATTGTTAAAACAAGTTTTGACTTGGGCCTTCCAAAGAATCCTTCTGGGGACCTCCCTGGCAGTCCAGTGGCTAAGACTTTGCCCTCCCAATGCAGGGGGCCCAGGTTTGATTCCTAGCCAGGGAACTAGATCCCACATGCTGCAACTAAAGATCCCACATGCCACAGCTAAGACCTGGTGCAGCTAAATGCATAATTTTTTTTCTAAAAAAGGTTGCTACCTAGGATGTTCCTGGGTAGGAAGGGCATTGTGATAGGGAGACAAGGATAGAACCAGTAGAAGAATGTAGAGGTCCCTGTTCCCTGTGGGCCCACCCTGGAGCCTCGGCTGAGCCAGGAAGGCCTGTGGGATTCAGCATAGAGATTTGCCCAAGTGGACCCAGTAAGGTCAGGGGAGGCAGGAGGAGACTAGCAGGCGCCTCTGCTGCAAGATGGAGGGGGCTGTGGCCAAGAGGGCGCATCCTCCACTGGAGGTCTTGGCTCTCCTGCCGAGCTGCCCACACCATCCCCCACCCTCTCGGGGTAGGAGTTCTTCTCCCAGGCCCATATTTGCACAAATGCCTCCCTCACTGCTTGCTTCAGGGCCCCAGCCAAGAGGCACTATTTTAAGCTCCCTGGACGGGAACGCTGTTGGTGGGAACAGACCCAGCCAGAAAGCTCCCAGTTCTCAAAAAAGGGCAAGGCCTGGGTGAATGGGCGGCCACTGGGATATGCAGAAGGCCCATCACGTCCACATGACCCTCTGCCCAGGCCAGAAGCCAATGCCTCCGTTTCCAGGGGCAGTCAAGGAAACGTGAGTGGAGGTGGGGTAGGACTCTTAAGAGTGGGCTTGTGCTCTGGAACTGGGTGGCCGAGGCCACTCTTCCACCCGGGATCCAGCCTTGAAAATGTCAAGTTTGTGTTTCTGGGTTGCAGACTGACACTGGGGAATATCTTGTGTTAGCCCTTACTAGTGTAAGAACTTTTAAAGCATCTTTGCTGGACATCTCCAGTGGAGGGTGATCATTTGTCTCTGAGGTTGCACATCCCACTTTTCAGAGCTTTAATTGTTGAAAAGAACAGTGATAAAGGTTTTGTCTTTCACTATACTTCAGTCCCCTCCTATCACACAATAGGGTGTAGTGGCAATTGCAGACTTCAGAAATGGTACTTGAACACTTGCTCTGCCACAGACATTTTTTTTCTAACTTCAATGAGCCTCAGTTGCCTCATAGGGTTGTTAAAATGGTTTTATCATAAAAATTACGATTTGTTCAGCATACAATGGATACTTAAGATTTGGTTCATCTGGGTTGCTTTTATAGTAATGTGATTGGTTTGTGTGTGAGTGTTTGTTGTATGGGTGTTTTGTGGTAGGTGTGCTATTTTTGCTTTTTGATCATGAAGAACCAGTGTAGGTTAATATTTAAAGCACAGACTTTGAACTATAGCAACTGCATCCCAGACCCATCATGAAACAGCTGAGTCAGCTCAGGCAAGTAACCTAACTCTTCTGAGCCTGTGTCCTCCTTGAGAGGAGGGAAAATTTAATGGGAAAACGTATATAAAGCACAGTGTG
This sequence comes from Moschus berezovskii, assembly GCF_049115385.1. NCBI lineage: Eukaryota > Metazoa > Chordata > Mammalia > Artiodactyla > Moschidae > Moschus > Moschus berezovskii. The sequence continues at coordinate 50,777,478 of NC_142467.1, read as the reverse complement.
GGCTCAGTGAATGGCCATGCTACACATTATTCTTAGCTGTGCTCAATCAGGTCACACCAAACAATTCTAGAAGCACTTTCTTCTAGAACTTTTCAGCTGCCAGAGTGCCAGTAATAGCATGGACTGCCCTGGAAGAGTGAGCTCCCCATTAGCTGAGGTGTTTTAGTGGAGGCCAGAAGACCAGTTGTGAGGGAAATTCAAGAAAAAGAGAGAGTTGGGCTCTCTGAGCTTTATAAGTTCCCTTCCAGCCCGGAGAGGTCGAGTCTGACGTCTGAGGCCTCAGGCCCCCATGCGGGCCATCCTGCCTGCCTCTACTTGCCCAGGCCTAGACAGGAAGGAGCCCAGGGGGGCCTGCGAGGGATGTGGAATAAACAGCCTGTCCTCAGGGCAGATGGAGGCGCCGGGCCCCCTGCCCACCAGCATATCCTCCCCTCAGTCCCGGGGGATGTTTATACTCTGGTCAGAGTTTACAGGACGTCTGGACTTACAAAATCCAGAGTTCTGATTTCCTCCCCGCCAACTGTCAGCCCCTCCTCTTGCTGGGTGGGTCTGCACCTATTTTGGGTGGGAAGCCCCATCCTCCAGGGGAAGCAGGAAAAGGGTGAGAAATGTTCTCTTCAGTCCCCCAGAGCCTGGACCCCAGAGGCGGAGGGAGCTTGTGCTGTGGGGGATGAGCAGAGAAGGCGGTGGTGTCTCACAGCTGCTTATGGGAGAGGAGTCCTGGGAGGGAGAGGCAGGGGGAGGAGGGACACTTCCCTTGCAGCTTGGGTTCAAAGACCTGCTCCCCCCAGCACAGCTAATAGTGGATGGTACTCACAAAAGTCTGACTTACATATTGGCTTCAGCTACTGACTCAGATAGTGCTGTTTTTGTTGCCCAGGTTTTGGAGTATACCTGCATGACCACAAATTTGTGGATGGGGTCTTGCCTGTGGGGGTTTTGTTTCAATAGTCATCAGGCAGAAGCTTTTTTCAGGCCTTGGACACACCTTGTTCATATGTGCTTCTCAAGTACCTGACTTCGGAGTCTGGGCCCCGCTTTGACCAGGGCAGAATCTGCTAAGAAAAGAGAGAAACCCTAAGGCTACTCATTATGCACCACTTGGGAGACAGGCAGAGACTCCAAGGTCCATCACCTTCACTCTTCAGCAAGGAGCCCTGATGGCCACAGCCAAGGCTTCCATCCCCACCCTGCCTCCCCTGACCAAAAAACAACCTCCAAAACTTGCAGGCTCTTAGAGCTGCAGTGAACTCAACCCAGGCCTCTCAACAGAAGCTCGTCCCTGTGGTCTGAACCTCTTGGGAGACAATATTGAGAAGACACACCAGGTCTTACATACCTTGTCTGGGAGGTTCTGTAAGTTTCTAGGAGCTGTGACCTTCAAGGTAGGAGCAAGGAAGAGCCTTAAGAAGTCTTGAGAAGGGTTTATTCCCTTCATTTAACAAATATATACTGAGCACCAACTATGTACCAGGCATTGTTCTAGGCACTGGGTGAATAGCAGTGAACAGTTAAAACAGTTCCCAAGCTCATATTCTTGGAGAGGGTGGTAGAGGTAACAGTATCAACATTTTAGGACAAGCCTGTGACTTAGGGTCTTGCTGGGCCCCTCTCTTCTCAGTCCCCTGTACCTCTTGTATCCGTGGGAACTCCTGCATCTCCTGGGAAGCCCATGACCTCAGCCCTCGGGGCATGTGGAGGAAGGTACAATGTCTCCAGAATGTGAAATCTTGCCAAATTTCCATTGGAAGGTCAGTTCTCATAAATACTGTATTTGTGGGGAAAGAGGAAGAAGTGCCTAGCGTGGAATCTATTTCCAAAGTCTGGTTCCCAGGAAAGAAACCCCAATCCTTTCTTCTGCTGTTAGATGACAGCCTCAAGGTTTCTGACCCTGGGAGACAGAGGTGGTCCAGCCCTAGGACCCAGGCAGACGCTGCAAGTAGTTGTGCTAGTGATAAGAGTGACACCCCTCTTACATCAGTCACACTCCACAGTTTACAAAGCACGTTTATATCTGTGACTTTATTTATTCCTGGCATCAATCCTATGTAAATGTAAGATTTTCACAGGAGCTCTCATAAGTAGGCAGAACTGTGAGAATTCAGATTTTCCCCTACGATCTCGGCTTAATTACACTACTCTGCTATCTGAAATGTTCATTTCAAAGTTAAAACAGATGACTGAAAATACCAGAAACTAGACTTCTACAATTAACAGGAGGTCATACATTAAAAGAATAAAAAGAAAAAAAAAGAGATTTTCACAGGAGTTGAAACTGAGGCCCAGGGAAGGGAAATAACCTGCCCATGTTCATATAGTAGGTAAAAGGGTGGCAGAGCTTGAGATGAAAGGCTGGGCTCCCAAAGCCACTTTTGACCCCCACCCAACCCTAACCTTTGCCCCAGTTAGGGAATGAGCATTGTATGTAGGCTATGGTTAGAAGTGGGCACCCTGTCATTAGGCAGTGCACACAGAGCACCAAAAGCCATCCAGATCATTTCTGACACAGCCTGGCTGTGCTCTACGGACAAACCTACATTCCAGGGAAATGTGTCTGAAGAGAGGGCTCAGTGCCCAAGGGATATGTTTTCTGAGTCAGCACTGGAGAGAGTTCAAAGGTCAGGCTAACCGTGCTCTCCACCCATCCTACTCCCCACCCCCACACTGCGTGCTCTTGGTAAACACTGGTTTTGGCTCTTCAGTCAAGGAATCACATAACTATGTCCATAACTTTTTGTCTTCCATATTGGGATTCCTTTGCATTCTATCTTATTATCTCAACCACAGAGCCAGCTCTGACCCTGTCATTCCAGAATCACTTACGAATCTTGTTTTTTAGATCATTTCTTAGAATCACAGGCTCAAGGGGACCTTATGCATCATTTTGCTGGAGTCTCAGTGATACTCCTATCAGATGCTCCCAGTTTCTTATTAGTCTCTACTTCTTTTAAAAATGTCTGTCTCTCCCGTTCTTCCATCTGCTGATGACAAATTTGCTCTTGAGAATACAAAGAATAAAGCTGTTCCCTCTCCCTGTGACAAGTAGTATCAGTCAGGATGGGCCAAGTTGTGCTGCAGTAACAAGTAATCCTCTTGGAGGCTCGGCCCAGGAAAGGCACCTTTCTCATATACAAGTCCTATGTAGGCTGCCTGAGTGGGCTTTGCTGATCAGAATCACTCAGCAACACAGTGTGGTGGAAGTTTCATCATGATACTTGCTTCCACAAGCACCATAACTGGATCAGAAGTATACAGACAGTGGATTTACAAAGATCAATGACAGGTTCTGGAGTCTTGGCTCCAACCACTTATTTTCTTCAAGCAAATTATTTCATCTCTTTAAGGTTCTGTCTCTTATCTATAAAGTGAGGATCATAAGAAAGTACCTATCTCGCAGATTTGCTATGAGATTAACTGAGAGGATGGATGAAAACCCTTGGCCCAGATTCTGATTCATAGAGAGAACTCAATAAATGTCAGTTATATATAATGTTACCATGGAATTATGTTAACTGAATAGTGCCTACCAGCTCTAGACAGAACAGTGGTTCTTTCCACTGTTCCTCATGTTGACCAGTTTGAATTCCTTTGAAGAGTTTTTTTTATGATGCAAGTCATTTTCACGTTATTTTTTAATGTACTTTATCTCATGAGAGAGGCCCTTAAGGGTTCAAAGCTGAGGCACAAAAGGATACATCCATGTGTCTTGCCAACCGCAACCAGTTTATCCAGTTCAAGGTACATTACCAAGTCCTTCTGAGGAATCCAGAGAAGAGAAGTAAAATCTGGAGAATTCTTGCTTGAGTTACAACCCTATGGTAGAGAAACACAGTAATCAAACTAGAATGTCAGAGTGACAAAAGACTTTTAGAACAAGAAGGTCCCATCATGACCTCTCTTTTCCAGAAGGGTAAACACAAGTCCCGGAGAAGGCAATGGCAAGCCACTCCAGTACTATTGCCTAGAAAATCCCATGGATGGAGGAGCCTGGTAGGCTGCAGTCCGTGGGGTCGCTAAGGGTCGGACACGACTGAGCGACTTCACTTTCACTTTTCACTTTCCACTTTCACACACTGGAGAAGGAAATGGCAACCCACTCCAGTGTTCTTGCCTGGAGAATCCCAGGGACAGGGGAGCCTGGTGGGCTTCCGTCTATGGGGTCACACAGAGTCGGACGACTGAAGTGACTTAGCAGCAGCAAACACAAGTCCAGAGAGGGAAGCGGGCTGATACAATGTCACACAGCAGTTCAGTGTCATAGCTGAGACCAGAACACACTTCCTTCAATCCCAATCTTAGGGCTTTCCACACATCACATAAGGGAACAACATTCTCTACCACTGGGCAAGGAGTGGGGCAGATATCTCAGAATTATAGCTTGTCCTCATTTCACAGAGTTGTACTCTGATGGAGTTGTAAAGTTAAGAACTTTATAAACATTACCTTATTAAGGCTTCTTGGAAACCCAAAGTCACAGCTCCTCTGGGTCATGGGACATGCGTTGAGCATCCAGTGAACAAACAAAGGGTAACGTCACATTTTTCACTTCGTTTAGGAAACCTGGCTTCTAATTATAGGATTTGTTTAATAATCCTGGGTGGTTTACAAAGGCTCGGAGTCAGCCTGCAGTCCTGAGGGCTGCTGAGGAGTGTCAGATGTGGAGACACGGGCGGGGTGAGGGTAGGGAGCAGGAAGGGGGCCTCTGTGGCAAAGGGGATGGATGGATGAGCAAAGTCAACTTAAGTCAAGGCCTGGAGGGGACTGTTAAAGTAACTTCACCTAATCCCACCAACCAGGTTGCTCCCATCTGGAAATTATCTCCAATAACTCCCCTCTGTTACCGTAACCCTTTCGTACAGGGGCAGTGAACCTGAACTTGCTCTGTGGCAAGCAGGTGAAACAATGATCACACTGCTCTTGGCTTCTATAAAAAACTGACCCCTTTTATTAGCAGTCATGATTAGTGCCCTTCTCCTTGGGGAAACATGGACTAGGAGTTGGTTTGATCTCCATGGTTATTTAAATAAATATATTTTAAGTAAGTTATTTTTAAAAATAAATCTTTACAAATTTATTCTATCTTAACACAAAAAATCACAGACTCTGTGGACATGAGTTTGAGTGAGCTCCAGGAGTTGGTGATGGACAGGGAGGCCTGGCGTGCTGTGATTCATGGGGTCGCGGAGAGTCGGACACGACTGAGCGACTGAACTGAACACAAAAAAATTAGAAAAAAATTAGAAATAAAAATATAAGTACTTATAATAACTGTATATATAATAGAATATAGAATATAACTAAACCCTTTGGTTAAGTTCATCACCTCAGTGCAAATCAGGAAAAAAAATCAAAAACAGAAAACTACAATGAAGTAAGACAAAATCACCCAAATTCCCACATTCTTGCAAACATCTAACAAGGTATGTTCACACACATGTGCAACCATACACACACTCACATGTCTCACAGGCAGTTCCTTTGCACCATTCAGGTTGTGATTACTGTGGCCCACTCACTCACCTAGAGCCAGACATCTTGGAATGTGAAGTCAAGTGGGCCTTAGAAAGCATCACTATGAACAAAGCTAGTGGAGGTGATGGAATTTCAGTTGGGCTATTTCAAATCTTGAAAGATGATGCTGTGAAAGTGCTGCACTCAATATGTCAGCAAATTTGGAAAACTCAGCAGTGGCCACAGGACTGGAAAAGGTCAGTCTTCATTCCAATCCCAAAGAAAGACAATGCCAAAGAATGCTCAAACTACTGCACAGTTGCACTCATCTCACACGCTAGTAAAGTGATGCTCAAAATTTTCCAAGCTAGGCTTCAGCAATATGTGAACCGTGAACTCCCAGATGTTCAAGCAGGTTTTAGAAAAGGCAGAGGCACCAGAGATCAAATCGCCAACATCTGCTGGATCATGGAGAAAGCAAGAGAGTTCCAGAAAAATATCTATTTCTGCTTCATTGACTATGCCAAAGCCTTTGACTGTGTGGATCACAATAAACTGTGGAACATTCTGAAAGAGATGGGAATACCAGACCACTTGACCTGCCTCCTGAGAAACCTCAGGAAGCAACAGTTAGTACTGGACATGGAACAACAGACTGGTTCCAAATAGGAAAAGGGCATACGTCAAGGTTGTATATTGTCACCCTTCTTATTTAACTTCTATGCAGAGTACATCATGAGGAACGCTGGGCTGGAAGAAGCACAAGCTGGAATCAAGATTGCCGGGAGAAATATCAATAATCTCAGATATGCGGATGACACCACCCTTATGGCAGAAAGTGAAGAGGAACTCAAAAGCCTCTTGATGAAAGTAAAGAGGAGAGTGAAAAGGTTGGCTTGAAGCTCAACATTCAGAAAACAAAGATCATGGCATCTGGTCCCATCACTTCATGGGAAATAGATGGGGAAACAGTGGAAACAGTGTCAGACTTTATTTTTTGGGGCTGCAATATCACTGCGGATGCTGATTGCAGCCATGAAATTAAAAGACACTTACTCCTTGGAAGGAAAGTTATGACCAACCTAGATAGCATATTAAAAAGCAGAGAGATTACTTTGCCAACAAAGGTCCGTCTAGTCAAGGCTATGGTTTTTCCCGTGGTCATGTATGAATGTGAGAGTTGGACTGTGAAGAAAGCTGATCGCCGAAGAATTGATGCATTTGAACTGTGGTGCTGGAGAAGACTCTTGAGAATCCCTTGTACCGCAAGGAGATCCAACCAGTCCGTCCATTCTGAGGGAGATCGATCCTGGGTGTTCATTGGAAGGACTGATGATAAAGCTGAAACTGCAATACTTTGGCCACCTCATGCGATGAGTTGACTCACTGGAAAAGACTCTGATGCTGGGAAAGGTTCGGGGCAGGAGGAGAAGGGGACGACCCAGAATGAGATGGCTGGATGGCATCACCGACTCTGTGGACATGAGTTTGAGTGAACTCCGGGAGTTTGTGAGGGACAGGGAAGCCTGGCGTGCTGTGATTCATGGGTCGCAGAGAGTCGGACACAACTGAGTGACTGAACTAAACTGAACTGAATTGCTCCTCAGACTTTAAATGTTCAAGGCCTCATATGCCAGTAAGAGCACAAAACAAAGCACAATGCAGCCGTTCCCCTGAGGCTCTTACCACCTTTCTCTTACACACCCAGGGGTCCCCTAATCCTTACAGGTGTCTTGGGGGTATAGACAGTGATGAGCCCCACCGGGTGCTATGTCAATGTGTCGATCATCATAGAAGGATATGAATGTCCAAGCAGAAGCTGCTCCTGGTGAGTGACATCCAGAACTCGGGGTCAAGTTCACAATCCCCAAAGGGCCTACAGAGTTGCAAGTTAATATTCTCCCTAGACCAGGGAAGGACTCCAAGCCAACTGCCTAGGGCCCTTCAACAGGGCAAATCTGTCCCATTTTCCAACAGCATTCATATGCCAGAGAGTCACAGAAATTTCAAAGAACTGTACCACACCATTGCCCCTCCCCTACAACCGCTCCCTCCCCGGTGATCAGCACAAAAGATTTGTTACATCTCTCTCTCCCTGCCTTTCCCAGAAATACTCCCTTCAGGCAGCTCATAATGACCTTCTGTCCTGGTCCGTCCATGCAGTGGACTAAGGCAAGGCTAAACACAAACCTAACCTCCAGCAGGGCATCTTGCTACATCCACACGCACTCCTCCACACAGACACATCATTTATTTTGTTATGGTAAAAATATGCACAACATAAAACTCAACATTTCAACTTTTTTAAGTGTACAATTAAACGGCATTAAGTACCTTCACAGTGTTGTGCAATTATCACCACTATCCATTTCCAGAGCTTTTTCATCATCCCAAACAGGAACTCCACAGCCATTAAACATTAACTCCCCATCTTCTTCCCCCCAGGCCTGGCAACCACTACTCTTTCTGTCTCTATGACTTTGTTTCCTAGATACTTCATATAAGTGGAATCAAACAGTATTCATCCTTTTTGCATCTGATTTATTTCACTTAGCATAATGTTGTCAAAGGTCACCCACACTGTTGCATGTACCATAATTTTGCTCCTTTCTATGGCTGAATAACATTATAATGTATGCATGAACCACATTTTGTTTATTGACTCATCCATTTATGGACACTTCAGCTGTGTTCACATTTTGGCTATTGTGAATAATGCTGCTACAGAGGTCAGTGAACAAGTGTCTAAGTATCTATGGGTTTGGTTGGTGTTGATAATTATTATTATTATCATAGCCATCCATCCTGAAGAGTGTGAAGTGGTATCTCATTGCAGTTTGGCAAACACATCATTTTACTTAAATGGTATTATTCCGTATATCTTCTTCAATACCATGATCTTTAACCTCAGTAATATGTTGTGGACAGCTATCTATAAAATATTTTTGAGGGACTTCCCTGGTGGTCCAGTGGCTAAGACTCCATGTTCCTAATGCAGATATGATCCCTGGTCAGGAACTAGATCCCACATGCCGCAACTAAGAGTTTGCATGCCATAACTGAAGATTACACATGCCACAATGAAGATCCCACGGCCACAGCTGAGACAAGGCACAGTCGAATAAGTGAGTGAAATAAATAAATATTTTAAAATACATGTACTTTTTAAAAATTGGTTTAATGACAATTACAAGCAGTTCTTCACTAATTGTTTATTACCTCTCAGAATCAAACTCGGTCAATGAAACAAAAGTCGTATGCTCATCACAGAAACATACAGAGCTTGATTTTCAATGTTCCAAAACATGTTTCCCAAATGATCACCTCTGAGTTCTGCCTTTGGGCCAAATTAGCATCAAATAAGGGCTAGAGGTCAGGGACAGGTTGGGATGAGAACATGGAGTGTGAGATAAAGCTCGCAGGATCTAAGGGCTGGAAGGGACTTGTCAAGCTGTCATTCAGTCTGTTAGCTGTCCTGCTAAAGTGATGAGTTCTCTGACCCATCAATTTATCAAGACAGCCCATTAGTCCATCTCTTCCTTGAGTAAATCCACTGACTCAAAAAGTCCTTCCTGGGACTTCCCTGGCAGTCCAGTGGTTAAGGCTCTGTGCACTGGGGATGCAGGGTCGAACCCTGGTTGGGAACTAAGATCCCACATGCCCCTGCCAAAAAATGTCTTTCCTATGTAGGTCTAAACCCCATCTTCCTTCAAGTTCAACTGCACCAGTTCAACCTCTTTCTTGATCACCAGTAGAGGTGGAGTAGCTTTGCTCCTGTCCCCTGTCTCCTGGTCTCCAGGCCCCTCACCCTCCCACTAGGGATGACCCTGCCCCTGACAGCACACACCCTCTGAGGACACAGAACTCACCAAACACTCTCATCAGTTTAGTTCAGTTCAGTTGCTCAGTCGTGTCCAACTCTTTGCGACCCCATGAATCACAGCACGCCAGGCCTCCCTGTCCATCACCAACTCCCGGAGTTCACTCAAACTCATGTCCATCGAGTCAGTGATGCCATCCAGCTACCTCATTCTCTGTCTCCCCTTCTCCTCCTGCCCCCAATCCCTCCCAGCATCAGAGTCTTTTCCAGTGAGTCAACTCATCGCATGAGGTGGCCAAAGTATTGAAGTTTCAGCTTTATCATCAGTCCTTCCAATGAACACCCAGGACAGATCCCCTTTAGGATGGACTGGTTGGATCTCCTTGCAGTACAAGGGACTTTCAAGAGTCTTCTCCAGCACCACAGTTCAAAAGCATCAATTCTTCGGCGATCAGCTTTCTTCACAGTCCAACTCTCACATCCATACATGACCATGGGAAAAACCATAGCCTTGACTAGACAGACCTTTGTTGGTAAAGTAATGTCTCTGCTTTTTAATATGGTATCTAGGTTGGTCATAACTTTCCTTCCAAGGAGTAACCGTCTTTTAATTTCATGGCTGCAATCAGCATCCGCAGTGATATTGCAGCCCCCCAAAATAAAGTCTGACACTGTTTCCACTGTTTTTCCATCTATTTCCCATGAAGTGATGGGACCAGATGCCATGATCTTTGTTTTCTGAATGTTGAGCTTCAAGCCAACCTTTTCACTCTCCTCTTTCACTTTCATCAAGAGGCTTTTGAGTTCCTCTTCACTTTCTGCCATAAGGGTGGTGTCATCCGCATATCTGAGATTATTGATATTTCTCCCGGCAATCTTGATTCCAGCTTGTGCTTCTTCCAGCCCAGCGTTCCTCATGATGTACTCTGCATATGAGTTAAATAAGCAGGGTGACAATATACAACCTTGACGTACGCCCTTTTCCTATTTGGAACCAGTCTGTTGTTCCATGTCCAGTACTAACTGTTGCTTCCTGACCTGCATACAGGTTTCTCAAGAGGCAGGTCAAGTGGTCTGGTATTCCCATCTCTTTCAGAATTTTCCACAGTTTATTGTGATCCACACAGTCAAAGGCTTTGGCATAGTCAATGAAGCAGAAATAGATGTTTTTCTGAAACTCTCTTGCTTTCTCCATGATCCAGCAGATGTTGGCAATTTGATCTCTTGTGCCTCTGCCTTTTCTAAAACCTGCTTGAACATCTGGGAGTTCACGGTTTACATACTGCTGAAGCCTGGCTTGGAGAGTTTTGAGCATCACTTTACTAGCGTGTGAGATGAGTGCAATTGTACGGTAGTTTGAGCATTCTTTGGCATTGTCTTTCTTTGGGATTGGAATGAAGACTGACCTTTTCCAGTCCTGTGGCCACTGCTGAGTTTTCCAAATTTGCTGACATATTGAGTGCAGCACTTTCACAGCATCATCTTTCAGGATTTGAAATAGCTCAACTGGAATTCCATCACCTCTACTAGCTTTGTTCGTAGTGATGCTCTCTAAGGCCCACTTGACTTCACATTCCAAGATGTGTGGCTCCAGATGAGTGATCACGCCTTCGTGATTATCTTGGTCGTGAAGATCTTTTTTGTACAGTTCTTCTATGTATTCTTGCCACGTCTTCTTAATATCTTCTCCTTCTATTAGGTTCATACGATTTCTGTCCTTTATCGAGCCCATCTTTGCATGAAATGTTCCCTTGATATCTCTAATTTTCTTGAAGAGATCTCTTGTTTTTCCTATTCTGTTGTTTTCCTCTATTTCTTTGCATTGATCACTTAGGAAGGCTTTCTTATCTCTCCTTGCTATTCTTTGGAACTCTGCATTCAGATGCTTTTATCTTTCCTTTTCTCCTTTGCTTTTCGCTTCTCTTCTTTTCACAGCTATTTGTAAGGCCTCCTCAGACAGCCATTTTGCTTTTTTGCATTTCTTTTCCATGGGGATGGTCTTGGTCCCTGTCTCCTGTACAATGTCACGAACCTCCGTCCAGAGTTCATCAGGCACTCTATCTATCAGACCTAGTCCCTTAAATCTATTTCTTATTTCCACTGTATAATCATCAGGGATTTGATTTAGGTCATATCTGAATGGTCTAGTGGTTTTCCCTACTTTCTTCAATTTAAGTCTGAATTTGGCAATAAGGAGTTCATGATCTGAGCCACAGTCAGCTCCTGGTCTTGTTTTTGCTAACTGTATAGAGCTTCTCCATTTTTGGCTGCAAAGAATATAATCAATCTGATTTCGGTGTTGATCATCTGGTGATATCCATGTGTAGAGTCTTCTCTTGTGTTGTTGGAAGAGGGTGTTTGCTATGACCAGTGCGTTCTCTTGGCAAAACTCTGTTATCCTTTGCCCTGCTTCATTTCGTGCTCCAAGGCCAAATTTGCCTGTTACTCCAGGTGTTCCTTGACTTCCTACTTTTGCATTCCAGTCCCCTATATACTTAGCCCCTAACAAGAAGCTCCCCTCACCTCCCCAGATGCCTTACTCTGGCGTACTTACAAAGCCAGAGTCTTTCTGCTTCCCCTGGAAATGGAGGGTTTCATGGCTGCCTCGCCACACTGTGGAAAGAAAAGCCACGTCACACAATGGTTAGTAGACATAAGGCTCTAATAACTCCCGAGAGAGGGCATGAGAGCAAACAGAAATGGTTTCACAAATGTTTGAGACAGATCTGGGGAGACTGTGTCACAAATGGCTGCCATTTAGTTAAGTCTCTTGAGATATTTTGGCTCCCGGACAACTCCTCTCCTAGGATCTGCCTCCAGGTCACTTCAAATCCTTGCTCTGACCTCTAATAAAAGACTTCCTGATAAAGGAAACTTGGCTCACAAGGGTGGCGGACTCATGCTTGGCCAGGCACAGAGTTCATGAGTATTCAAATGGTGGGTCTCTCCATGACTTACACTGGTTATTTTTCTGTTTTCTTCTCTGTCTTGATGTCATATCCTGATGTGACAGTAGCAGAAGTAACAAACATAACTTAAGTTTCACAGATTCCAAAGTGGACTTTCCATAATTTTGATGGATCCATCAGGCTGGTTTTATCTTTATCCTGGGGTCCGCTGGTGGTGCTTTGGAGTGTTGGACAAAAACACTGAACAGGGTAGAGGGTGAGGGTGACAAGTCTTCCTTGCCACAATCTTACACCCCAGGGGTACATATGTAAATGGCATCCATCTTCTCAGCTCAGGAAGGAAGCAGATGACATGAAGAGCAAGCCTGCTATGTTTCAGGTGTAGGGTAAATATCTGGCATTTACTGAGCACTTATTCTGGAGCCACACAGGACTGACCCCTTCATAAGCACTGTCTGGTTTCATCTTCACAGCAACCCTGGGAGGTGAGGGCTGCTTCTGGCTCCATTTTACAGAGGAGGAAAGTGGGGGTCACAGATGTTAAACACAGTTCCAATCCCCACCCACTGAGGGAAGCAGCAGAGGCAGTGCTGAGCACAATCTGGCTCCAGACTTGACCCATCCATCCTCCAGGACTGTACTCCACCTGACCCTCGTGGCAACACTAAAAGGCAGGCCCTGGGTTCCCCATTTCACGGAGGAGGAAAGAAAGGCTTGGAACAGCAGCTAAACAACTGCACCCAGACCTCACAGCCAAGAAACTGCAAAGGCAGTAACAAACACAAGCTCCCAAGAAGAGATTTCTTTCCTCAGAAGGAACAAAATCGGGGTGAAGACCCTCTTACTAGACCAGGAGCTTCTTAAGACCAGGTACAGTGTAGGGTTCAGCCTGCCACATCCCCAGGGCCACCTAGCTGCCCCACACAAGACGGCCTGAGGGAATTCTAGAGGTAATCCTGCCCCAAGAAAGGGGAAGGGGGGGCAGCAGTCCCGTGTGGGCCAGGGGTCCAGGGGACTGTGAATGAGTCTGAATGAAGGTGATTGGGATACAGCCAACCTCACCACAGAAAGGAAGCTCTGAGCAACAAGGCCACTGGGAGGAGCCCTCCACCGGCCTCAGCTCCACAGACATCTTGTTCCTATGCCCATGGCTGCTAGCTCCACAGACATCTTCCTGGCCATCCCTCTCAGTCACTGCAGGAGGCCTGGGGACTCAGACCCTCCCCAGGGGAGTCATGCTCTCTGGGAAGAGCTAGATGACAAGTGACTACTTCAGCAGATACACACAAAATAGGCACAGCCCTGGAGGGCACCAAGCAGAGGCTGCAATGGAGACTAACACTATGGCCAGACAAGGCCTCTCCCGGAGGTGACTTCTGAGGCCAGAAGCCGGAGGAGGAGTCAGCCATGGGAAGACTGGGGAGAGAGCACTTTTGTCAGAGAGGACTGCAGTGCAAAGGCACTGAGGCCTGAAAAGTGTTAAGGACTGTATAAGAGCCTTTGATGGCCAGAGCATAATGGGAAAGGGCGAAGGACAGGCATTCCTCTAGACTAGGACTCCAAGGGAAGGAGAGCCCAAGAGGCGGGTCCTCAGACTCCCTCTCCTGCCGGTCGCAGGCCCCGTGTGTGACCGGGGCAGGCCCTACCCTTCTGGGGCGCCAGCCTTCTTTGCACAATGATGGGATTGGCCTCCCAGGGTCCCGACTTTCTAAAAAGAGGATTTACTTCCTCATAGTCACCTATTCCCTGCCATTCCCACCACCCTCTGGACCCCAGGAGCCAGGACGGGTATCTTCCCTGCCAGAGATTCCCAGAAAAAAATCTCAGCACTCCCACTCCAGCCCTGGGACACAGGGGCCGGGGGAGAGGGAGGAAATTCTCACACATAGCTTGCTCCCAGGGAGTTTGCTCATGTTCCCAGGCTGACAACTGGCAACCCTCAGAACTCCGGCCCCTACCCCCTTCCTCCTCCTCTGCTGCCTCCCGCTCTCCCCCCAGCCCCCCTGCTCCAGCTTAATGACTTCCACATGGGCCTCTGGCAGCTGGAGCCAAACCTCCCAGCATTGTCTGAAATCTCCAAATTTAGAAGAAATATGAAAATTGTCAACCACTCCTTCCTTAGGGGGTAAAAGCAACATTCGGCACCGGGGGCAGGTCAAGGCGAGGCAGTCACGTGGCAGGCGCCTGGGCCAATGGGGGCCCCCGAGAGGACTCAGCACCCGCCTCGCCCCAACACCGGGCTCGCCTCTTCAGCTCATATAAGGTAAAAGGCAGAGGGGTCTTTGCAGCCAGGGGGCAGCGGGCAAGCGGCTAAGGGGAGGGGGGCCCAGTGCCAGCTGTTTAAAAGTGCCCTTGCGGCAGTGGCAGCAAGGGGTGCCAGAGGCCCAGTGAAGTTAGTTGAGAAGCAGCGATACCTCCAGCCATCCCCCAAACGGGCTGGTCCATGTCTCCAGGCCACAAGGAGCCACACCTGGATGGACCCCGAGAGAGGTAAGAACCAGTGGCAGACAGGGGTCTGTGAGTCTAGTTGTGTGTGTTGGCGGGGGGGGGGGGGGGGAGTCTCTGTGGTATCCTCCTCCCCCGGGAGACCCTGGGGGATGCTGCGCAGGGTTCTGATCCTTGCTCTCTTGCTAACCCCCTCTGGGTCTCAGTTTCCTCATCTGTGCAGAGCCTGGACTGGATGATCTCTAAGCACCCATCTTGCCCTGACCAGATGTGCAGATCTGTGATCTTGCTGGCTTTGGGGACTCCATGTGGCTGTGGTTAAATGCAGGGGGTGGGAGCAGAGGGAGGGGATGGCGTTGATGTCCCACCACCTGAGCATCACCACACTACCGAGTTTGGGCCCGCCTTGCTGACTTCGCTATAGACAATGCTTCTTCCTTGTCTATGAGGTTTGATTTCTCAGCCGTAAGAGCCTGGGGCTCTTGGCAAGTCAAATTGTTTTCAAATAATGGTTTCAAGAAACAAAGCTGTTGGAGAAGCTATGTCAGCTCAGGTTCCAGCAGACAGGCAGCAAGGCGGGAAGGCCAGGGTGTTGGCTGAGAGGCAGCAGTGGGTAGGGCACGCTGGCTGGGGGATGGGGGTGCAGGCTCCAGCCTCAGCTCTGCTTCTCACTGCCTGGTCCTGTGGCCCCGGGCAGACACCCTACCCTCTCTGGGTTGCCATTTCCCATCTGTACTGTGAGACCATCAGACACACAGTCTCTGTGCTTCTGAGGATGTGGCTTGAGAGCCCCGTTTGAGCCTAGAGGGCAGCTGGTGTTGGGAAGTTTCCCCAGGAGGCCCTGAGCTGAGTCTGCCATTTGACAACAGGCTTAGGGTCCAAGCTGACACCCGGAACCTGGGGATGTGCTTGGAGGTTGAGCTTCAGGAGATGGAAAGAGCTGAAGCATCTCTGACTGCAGGCTTGGCCAAGGGAAGGGTCAGCCCACAGCCTCAAGACCTCAGGATGAGCCTGCCCCAAGGCAGCCTCTGTTGGGGAAGGCGCTGGTCTCTAAATTCAGTGTACTAAGGGTTCAGGATCTTGGAGGGAGATGGGGACAGCAGAAAGTTTCAGTGAGGTGAGGCGGTGGAGCCAGGGGATTCAGAGGAAAGCAGAGAACTTGGGATGGGGAACATGGGAGGCAGGGCAGGAAAACATGACTCTTCTGAATATGCTCTGGCCGCATCTAGGGCCCAGAATGGACACAGTCCTCCAGTGTCAGCCTGCCCTGCACTTTCACCTCCCACTGTTGGTTACACAAGACCCGAGGCCACAACAGTCCAAAAGCAGAGTCTGGAACCAAATGCCTGGGTCCAATTCTGGCTTGTTTTTACTTACAGAACAAATGACCTTGGGCAAGTCACTTGCCATCTCTGAGCCTCAGCTTCCTCTTCTATGGAACAGCTATGGTCTCTGTTCTGACCTCACCTGGCTGTCCTAAGGCATGAGGGACATATGTACCTAAGAGCAAGTTCCTCTGTCCATGGGATTTTCCAAGCCAGAATACTGGAGTGGGTTGCCATTTCCTCCTTTAGGGGATCTCCCCGATCCAAGGATCGAACCCGCATCTCCCATGTCTCCTCCATTGCAGGCAAATTCTTTACCTGCTGAACTATTGGGGAAGCCTAAAAGCAGAATAAATGGGGCTCACGTTCATTACAGTTGGATCCTAGTCCTCTTGTGAAGCAAGAAGACCTTAGCTATGTTTAGAGACAAGTGAGAGTGAGGACTGGCCAGGGAGCACCCTGAATTGCTGAAGAGACAACAAGGTCTGGAAAGAGGCAAGAGGGGTGAGTTCAGAAGAGGGGTCAGCTTGAGATGTGTAAAGGGCTAGGTGAAGTCTCATTTTCTACATACATAATAGGGCATTTTGTGGGTCAAGTGTCCCAAAGTGTGGTGTCTGAAGCACTGCACACTCATCAGCTGACAGGGAATCCTGGTTGGGGCAGCAAGCTGCACTCCAGCCTCTCCAGGAAACCCCAGGTGTATGGAGTTTGGAGAATGCTGTGCTGTGAAGTAGCCTGGGACCCTTACAAACACAGTCGAGGTCACTGAACCCAGAAAAAGAGTACTGCTTTAGGTCACACAGAGAGCCGGATGGCAGAGCTACAGCACAAGCCTCGGCCACTAAGGTGGTGCGGACAGGAGAATTATACTGCAGTTATGACGGTGAAGGCCTAAGGCCTTTACACAAATTACGATCATTCACTTCATCTTCCAAACAACCCTGTAAGGTAGGGACAACAATTATCCCCATTGCACAGACGAGGACACTGAGAAAGAGAGGTTAAGTAGCTCGCATAAGGTCACACAACTGGTGAACTATTAAACCTGGACACGGTATGTGTATCCGCTGCTCCCGCCCCTTTGTCCCCAGGGGTCTCCTACCTCCTGCCCTGCTCCTTGGACACCACACTCCATAACTTCCTGGGGACCCTCCAAAGTACCTCATGAATATGTTCAGGGGATCTCCCCGCTCTTGCATTATCACTAAATCCTCCCAGGATTACCCTGGGGCAGGATCAGCATCATTCCATCATCCTAATCCATAGGGGAAAAAAACCACTGGAGCTTACCCAAGGTCACACAGCTAGAAGTGGCGGAGGGGGTTTGAACCCACTCTGCAAAATGCATGCTTATAGTCTGCCCACCAGGACACCTCTGAGTGCAGGGATGAGGAATCCCTCTTCTTGAGGAGACCGAGGCTAAGCGGGTGACCACACCAGAGTTTGAATCTGAGTCTTCTAGTTCCAAGGCCATCGCTCTTCCTTTAGCTCCACCACTGCCAAGACAGAAAAGGGTCTGCTTGTCATTGGTCCCTAGGAGCCACAGGACAGCTCTTTGGGCAAAGTCAGCCCTTTCCCAGGCTGGCTTGTGCCAGGGAACAGCTGACACACACACAGCCCTAAGGAATACAAAGTTCCAGTCCTGGTGCCACGCCTGACCTGCGGGGCTGCGTCTGATTCTCTGTGTGATCCCTGAGGTTGGGGGAGACAGCCTCTGAGGTCCTCATCTCTAGGTTATGCCTGGGCCCTGCCTCAACAGTGATTTCCCAACTAAACAGGCCCTGGGGCTCAGGGCCATGGGTTGTGCAAAAGATCATGATAAAGACTTTTTCCAATTGTGGTTATTATGACCATTTTTGTCTACATCTCCTGGGGTGCATGAGCCAGAGTTTCTCTGGGGTTCATATTTAGAGAGGGATTGCTAGGTTCTGGCATGCATGCCTGTCAACTTTACAGGAAAGCACCAGATTATTTTCCAAAGTTGGCAATCCATGTCACAGCTTCCGTGACACCAGCAGTACGTGAGCATTCCCTTCCTTGACAAGCCTCGAAAGTACCTGAATTCTTGTTATATACTTTGTTCTTATTGAATTTGTATAATTAAGAAGGAAGAAACAGAAATGCTTTAACGCTGTGGTCCACATGGGTGTTTAGAAACTTGCCCTACATGCACCAAGTTGCAGGGTAGCCTGCAGGCCCTCCCCCAGCCCAGCAGTACGCAGGGGCCGTGGGCCAATCGGAGATTGTCTGCAATAGTCTGCAGGAATTTGGGGTGGGGAAAGAGCCCACGGTGTCTGCCACCTCCTAACGGCCTGTCTAGACAACGCTGGCCCCACAGGGCTTCACCACACATGGTGAAACCCCACAGAGACCGACCCCCTCCCCTCTTGCAAAAGAGGCTTGTTGGCGACAGTGCTTCATCACCAGAAACTTTTTCTCCAATTCAAAACAGGAATGCACCACATGAGTCACCCACTCTCACGGCCCATGGATCACCCACTCATCAGGCCCCTTTTTGTTTGGATGGGAAAACAGAGGCTGACTCTGGAGCCAGGGACATTTCCAGTGTGGGCTGAATGAATCCCCGTGCCCAGGTGATAAGGGGACCAGGCAGGTCAGAGCGCTGCTAGAGTGAGCTGAGATGCAGCAGTTCAGTTCAGTTCAGTTACTCAGTCGTATCTGACTCTTTGCGACCCCATGGACTGCAGCACGCCAGGCTTCCCTCTCCATCACAAACTCTCAGAGCTTGCTCAAACTCCTGTCCATTGAGTCAGTGAAGCAACCATCTCATCCTCTGTCATCCCCTTCCCCTCCCACCTTCAATCATTTCCAGCATCAGGGTTTTTTCAAATGAGTCAGTTCTTCACATCAGGTGGCCAAAGTATTGGAGTTTCAGCTTAAGCATCAGTCCTTCCAATGAATATTCGGGACTGATTTCCTTTAGGATGGACTGGTTGGATCTCCTTGCAGTCCAAGGGACTCTCAAGAGTCTTCTCCAGCACCACAGTTCAAGATGCAGCAGGCTAGCCATTAAACGTGCCAGAGAGGAGTCAGGCTGCTTGGGTTTGAATCACAGATCTGCCCCATAACAGCTGTGTGCCCTTGGGCAGGTAAGAGTACTAGCCTCATTAGGTTATTGAATCATCTAGATTGAATGAGTTACAACTCATGAAGTCCTTAGATCAGCGACTGGCACACAGTTAGTACTCAATAAATAAACAACTGTCCAAATGTGATGACAAAAGGCAGTTTCTTTAGGAGGGAGGAAGTGCCATATGAAGCCCCACCTAGGGGGATAATCTATTCTTGCTCCTTCAGAAATAACAATAACTATATATCAAGTCTTCCCAAGCAGCCAGCTCTCTACCCAGCACTCTCTGAAGTAAATACCATGATCCCTCTGGAAACCCAGAGGCTCAGAGAGATTTAATCATTTGTCCAAAGTCACACAGCTTTATAAAAGGCTCAGCTGGAGCTCAAACCCAGTCTGGCTGACTCTAGAACCCATGCACAGAAACCCTAGCACTTTTCCGACTAGTCTGTGAGCAAAAGCTACTTCTGGTTGTATTCGTCTAATAGGGAAACTCTTGGCATTTAGGAAGGGGGCCATTTGAAGCATGATGCCTCAGTAAGATAAAAACAGAACCCCCCATTCCCATCCCCATGCCCGCTCAGGGGCAAAAAATGTCAGACAATGCTTCTCACCAGTGAGTATACCTTACTGTGGGCTGAGTGCCCCCAAGGCCTGATCAGTCCTGGTTGCCCCTGACTGGCACAGCTCATCAGTTATTTAAGGAAGAAGCCACCTCACTCCTGCACATCCCCGAGAGTGCACATTCCAGCCAAGGCCTAGGTGCCCTCCTCTGAGGTCCTCCTCTGACCCAAGCCACGCTCCGAAGGAGATGGAAAACACACTGGACACTGCAAGCTTAGCAGGGACACTGCTCAGCTGCCACTAGCTTCTGCCCCTACCCTCCTCCCCAGCTCAGGTTGAAGTGTTCAGAGGCAGGGTGCCGCCTTGGGAGGCCATCCATAGTGGCCATGACACCACCCTGGCTGGGCTGCTGGTCTCCGAGGCCATTGGTCAGTCTGCCCAGAGCCTGCCAGACCTCAGGCATGTGACCCAACAACCCCACTGTGTCTGAGGGCATCTGATGAGATAAGCTGAACAAGATGGGGAGAAAGGGAAAGAAACAGGCTAAGACGCTGGCCCTGGCTCTACAGCCAACACAGAAGTTAGTCCATCCCTCTGGGCCCTGCAGGGTGAGACACTCCATGATTTGGGATGGAAGGAGGACAGCTCCCGTCACCCCTTGTATGACAGTAGACACCCAGACTCTCAGGGAGGAAAAATCTGGGGTACGGGTGGTCAGAGTAGCAGGGGCACACTTTGGATAGGCAGACGTGAGAGAAGACGGCACCCCAGGGGAGTCCATGTGGCTGGAACCAAGAGTGGGTCAAGACCCTGGATGATTTGAGGCTGGCTAAGTGGTGAAGGTCTGGTCATGGACTGGCTTTGGTCGCCAGAAACCAAAGCTCCAGAAGATGGAAGAAGTGTTCCTGGGAGGGAGATTTGTACCCTCCCCTAAAATACCATCAGACCAAGAGCCCCAGTGGAGGAAAGAGACCTGGGAATTTGGGCACTGTTGACTCTGAGATGTCAAATATGAGACTCGGGGGTTAGGAAGCCCAAGGGCTGCAGTCATCATCTTTGAGATTTGAAGAGCTTTCCAGGGATCAGGAATTTATTCTTTGCAGCCTGAAAACACAGGGCATGCAGCCCATGTGGGCTGTACCCACCCCCACTCCAGGAGCTTCAGCCCCAGAGCATGAAGCTCTCAGCTTCCCATCACCAGAGAGGTATGTGCGCTTAGCAGGGACACTCTAGAACTCAGCATTAGAGGAGGTTGGACCTAATGGCCTTTCCCACCACCAGCCTGAGACTTCACATTACAGCACTAATGGCCCTGGGACAGTCTTGTGGGGCTGAATCCCCCACCCCCACCCCCCGCCGCCGCCTGGATGTCAGATTCCCAGCTGGGCATGACATCAGTTCTGCCCTGACTTCACACAGGGGCCTCTAGGGACCACACCCCCCCCCCCCCCCGCCTTCTTCCCACTTCCTTCCACCCCTCTGCTGCCTTCTGCCCTTTTCAGAGAGCACCAGGCCTAACTAGAGAGACCTGGAGCCTGCTTGTGAGACCGGGTCCCCAGGGAACAATCTGCCCAGCAGGAATGAGGCAGAGGGGGCCAGCATCCCTCGGGGCCCTGTTCACACGCCCCACAGAGACTGCATGGAAATTCCAGGAGGGTCACAGGGAAGATTCCAACTTAGAACAAAATGCTTTATTTTTGTCCCCTTTTCTTTCCTTTCCCCATACTGGGAGGACAGGGAGGCTGTCACAGGAGGCTGGGAGGGGAAAGCAAGCATCCTCGTTGGGCAGAATCACAGGAAGACCAGTGTGGAGAGATGGGGGTGCAGGGCAGAGAGGGAAGGGACCCAGATGAGCCTGGGGAGGTGGACTCCACGTGGGAGACGGCAACAGGGAAGGCAAAATCAAGGTGATAATGAGACCAGCAGGCATTCCTGGACACTCAAGACCAGAGTTACTTCAGCTCTGGGTTCAAGCTGGGGTCAGAGAGTCAGCCAAGTTTCCCAGAAGAGACAGATGGTATCAGGATCGGTTCTTTCGAGACCCTTGGACACCAGGGCCTGGCCGTAAGGGACTGTAAAGGTACAGAGTACTATTAAATCCATCACATTCACCCTGGTGATCCTGGGAGATGCTTAGTAAACACTCCTCATGTTGAATCCTAAACCCATAGCGTAAAAGTCCTATTAGAGCCAAAAGGGACCTTTAAGTGCATCAAAGCCATCTCCTCGTGTTACAGATGTAGGACCTGAGGTCCACAATGGGAGGAGACTTGCCTAAGGTCAGACTGCCAGAGTGGCCACCCAGCCCTATGCATCTTTCTTTGCCTCTTTCCTGCCTTCTAACCAGAGATGGAGACTATGGTATGGTCTCCCCATCAAGGAGGGAGACAAAGAAAAGGCAGGTGCCCTGCCAGGACATAACTATCTCCAGGAGTTATAACTGAGAAGATAGCGTCATAGCTTGAGTCCTGGGAGCTCTGCCCAGGAGGGTGCTTTCCCTGGCCAGACATGGTCCCCAGAGTTGTCAGCTGCTGTAGATAGGAGGCCTCCTACAGATGAGAGAGCAAACAAGGCTGGAGGGGAAGCCCTAGGTTCTGTTTCGGGCTCTGCCCCAACTCACCACATGACCTTCTCTGACCTCAGTGTGCCTGGTGAGGGGCTTGACCCAACCAGCTTGGATGGTCAGAGGTTTCACCCATGACCTGACTCAGCCTCCTGCAGTGCCTCCCCTCTCTCTCTCAAGCCATCTTAGCTTTTACTTTGGTACAGAAGTGGGCCAGGAACAGGAGAAAAGAACAGTAGCCTGCAGATCCCCCTCTGCTGGGAACAGCATCCTCTATGCCCTAGCTTTGCTTTCTAGGCTTGAAATTCCCAGAGAGGCAAAAAACTGGGAAGGCTCTTATGATCAATCCAGTGAGAGATCTGAGACCAGAGAGCTTCCGCAGCCTGCACGAAGTCACACAGCAAGTCACCTTGGCAGTGGGCCTTAGGTCTCCTGACACTCAGACCAGTGCTTTCACTAACCACACTGCCTTCCAGGATGATAGGCACATAAGCTAATCTAATGTGGACCTAGGCACTGACTCACTTGACACTTAACACTCCCCACACAGGGAGCCCACACTCTTCCACCCCTCTCTGAGACTTGGTTTCTTCTTCTATCCAACGGGGAGATGGGGTGGAACAGATGTCTCTAGGAGCCCGTGCACTTCAAGACCCCAGGGTAGCCTCCTCAGCTCTTTCTTCACAGAGGGTGGGGCTACCCAGGCCAGGAAACCCCACCAGGTCACAACCTCCATCCAGCCTGGTCCCACCCTAGACCCCAGGACTGGGTTGCATCCAGATCTACAGGCTCCAGCCCAGCTCCCTCGGAGGATCTGGATTTTTCTTACCATAAAAGGGCAAGCGTGCCTCTCTTGGTCCCCACTGCCAGCCCCACTGGGGGAAAGGCGGAACTATTTTTAGAAGACTCTAGGGTTTGCTCCTGAATTCAAGATGGAGCCTGTCTGACCCTGCACCGGGGAGCCCTCTCCCACCTCCCTCGCCCACCTGCGCCATCTTCCTCCCTCTTCGCCTGCTGCTCTCTCTTCCCTCTGTCCTCCTCTCTCTGCCTGTCTTGCTCTCTCTCACTCCCTCAATCTCTCTTCCTTTTCTCTCTCCCTCTCCTCCTCTCTTCCTTCCCCCTCACTTCTCCCTTCTCTCCAGATCTCCTCTCAGTCAGCTCCCCCTCCCCCAGATCTTGTGTTTGGTGGTTGGAGAAAGTAACACATTTGCACCCCCACACCCTTCTTAAACACTATTTACAACATAAATTCCAAACATCCGCCATCTGGTTCTAGAAAGGGCCAAAAGATATTTAGAAAAGGAAGTCATGATTATTCCATCTTCAAAGCCAAAGGAACATAAAGGCCCTCCTCTCTCCCGCCTCCCTCCCGGGGCCCCTTTGTTAAAATCTGACGGATTAGGAGTCTTCAGTGAGTGGAAGGGGTCAGTCCCAGCTGGGCCTCTGATGGGCTGCATCACTTTAAGCCTGTCGCTTCTCCTCGCCACACCTCAGTTTCCTCATCTGAACAGTGGGAACACGACTAGGGAGCCTCCAGGGCTAATGCTCTGAGACTTCATGTCCTAGTGCAGAAAATCCTGAGGTCCAGGTCCCTGGGGCCCACCTTGGGCTGCGAAGTGAGGGTGAGATGGGGGCAAGGGGAACTCCAGCCTCTCCCCTTGCAGCTCTGTGCCTTTCACCCCAAGGAGATCTATACATTCCTTGATGGGGGCAGAAGCGGAACCAAACCATCTCCCTTTTTGTGACCCCAGAAGGACTCTGGATGCCACAGAGTCCAGTCCTTTCCCTACATCATACTGAGGCCCGGAGAGGGGAAGGCTCTACAATCACACAACATGCCTACAGGAGCCCCGGTCCCTAACCTGCTGCTCTTCCCTTCCAAAACCTTCCAGAAGAAACCAATCTTTGTATTATCCAGAAAACATCACCCAGCCCAGCAAACTGGAACCCTGAAAGTCTCAGTTCTTTGCAAAGTGGGCAGGAGAGAAAGGAGCACTAACTCCTTTATCATGGAATTTTCTTCAAATAGACCGCATACAAGGGAGAAATGCTGTAAGAAGTCCCGTTTCCGGAGACACACATTGCCAGTGTGGACAGAGCCTTCACTAACGCTGAAAATGTGCTCTCTGCTCACAGCCCCCGTTCCATAAGGATGCTTTCCATAACACACATTTGACAGAATGTCCTAAGACACTGACTCACTGACTCAGGCTGTCTCCATGAATAGTCTGGTCTTACAGGGGAGCTTGAAAAACACAAGCTAGGCGGCAACCCTGATCCTGACACCTACTAAGGATGTGACCTCAAGGGACAGCTGTAACTCATGAAAGCCTGTTTCCTCATCTACAAAACAGGATAAGATTGGTACCTGACTCATAAGCAATGGGGAGGATGAGAAAAACCTGTGTAAAATAAAGCCCTTAGGTGTGGAGCACATCGAAGACACCCAGTGTGCCACGTGGAACATGCACTGGCCACGGTTAAGATTACGGCATGTCCCGGTGTGGCCTAGGTGGGTGGCGGCTGTCACCACTGCCCCTGTTCTGCCAGTCTGTTCACACTGGAAAGTCAGGGTGATGGGGACCCTGGTCTCTACCCCCAGCCTCCCAGAGCCCAAGCTACTCAAGGCTGGGCTTGGGATTATAGGCCGTGGGGCTGGGCTCCTTTCTTTCCCTCTCTTCCCTTTCTCCTGCATCGTCTTATGTTAGCCTCAGACTCCATTCCCAGGCCTTGCTCGAAAGTCCCCGGCAGCAACCTTCCCTGGGGAGGAAGTGGGGAGCGTGTGAGGCTGGTGAACTCAGCTGGGCTGTCAAGGGCATGGGAGGGCGCTCTGGGAACACAGGCCCAGAGAAGCCGCACGATGGAGGGGGACCTGGGAAGGGGCCCTACACGGCAGCTCGCACCCTAGCTTCCACATCTTCTCTAGATGCCACGTTGGACCTTTGCCCTCATCCTTCCTGCTTCTCTTGCTCCCGTGCCTGTGTCTCACTGTGGGCTCATAATGGAAGCTGCCGCTGCTCATTGTGGGCTTACAATGTGCCAGCAACAGTGCTTGCACTTGACATCCACCTCATTTGACCTTCACAAACAAGCCAAAGTCCAGAGAGGCAAAGCCACCAGCTTGAGATCACACAGCTAGAAAGTGCTACGGGTGAGAATTCAAACAGAGGTCTGCCGGGCTCCAGGGTTAGCGTCTTCTCAATTCTTCCCAAACGTTTGCTGGAAAACCTAGGGCCCTGGAACCCAAGGAGAACACAGGCCGGAGGACTTGTACCTGGCTGAGGGAGCTGAGGAAGGGGAGTTGTGGGTAAAGAAGCTCTTCCAGAAAAAGCCGGCGTCGGGTGGTGAGGGTGTACTCACATGGGGCCCCGACTTCAGCCGCCTCCCAGGGTAATGCCATCTGGCTTGCAGATGTGGCCTATTCCCAGCCCCTTGGACTTCTTGGAAATGAGCAAGACCAGGAGAGGGCACAGGGCCTTTTGCAACATCTATGACGACGTGAGCTCTGTCTTGTGGTCATCCAGCCGACTGTGGCCCAAGCTTGGGGGACAGCTGGTTTGAGAGTGAGCAGCCCAGGGGTCAAGCTGACCTCTGATACTCACCAGGCATTGACCTGAGTACATTGCAGAGCCTCTTGGAGCCTCAGTAAGCAAAGAAGTCACTCCTATCTCTGGCAGGGGTTTTGAGCATTTCCGAAGCTATGGGAGGGAGCATTTTGCAGGCTGCAAGCCTTGTGCAGCTGCAAGTGGTCACAGGTGGCCCCAGGGCTGTCCCTTCAGTCTTGGTTACTGTGTTAACGACAAATTCCCATCTACCCCTAAATGGTTCCTTTTCCCTGGGTGAGTCTAGAAGTGGGGGCATTGGTCACCGGGGCCTCTGGGAAATTTCCTTCCAAACCCACGTTTCTGCCAACGGGATCTTGGTGCGCTGAAGAGGGTAGGCAGCCCCTCTTGCTCTTGGAGCCCAGAGCTCCTCAGAAGACCCCCTTTGAAAGCCCGGCAAGCATTGCAGAGATAATGGCAGCCTAGGGGCGGAAGGACAGATGCCTTGAGGCCCGGAAAATCCCAGCAGACTTGGCCTGAGGCTTCTAAGGACCCAGCAGCAGCCCAGGCTCATCCTCAATCGCTTGGAGCCCGGCAGCCTGGTCAGGACCCACAGGCAACCCGATATTCTGATAGGGGGCATCCTTGTTCCTTTCAGGCAAGGGCACTGGCTGGTGGGAGCCACCCCTATTCAACCCTCACGCTGACAGAGCAAACACCCCAGAGAAGGGCCTCCTGAGGACCCGAGGAGGGCAGGCGGCGGGTTCCCTGGACACAGAACTGTGAGTGCTACCCCTCCCCACCCACTGGCACCCACATCCTCCCCTCTACACCCCGCCGGCAATAAACTCCCCATCCCATCCTCAGAATGACCATGAAAGCAGGCCTCAGAATGGGAAGTGTTAACAAGGAAGGTCCTGTTGATTGACGGGCTGAGGACAAGTCAGGGCCGTTGGGTTGAGGTCATAGGTGAAAAGAAATGGAACTAAGGAAGGGAAAACCTACCAGGAGCCAAGAATCCACCCCCATCCCGTGCTCCCTATAAACCAACAAACACAGAGCCTGCATGCTACCAAAACCAAAGGACTTGAGGTAGCTGTGGAGGATGGTGGTCATCTTCCCTGGAAAGGAGTAAATGGGGTCAGATTCTGAAAGCAGGTAGATGCAGGGCTGTCGGGTTGTCAGCTTCTGATAAAAGAAGCAGCTCTCAGGGCTTTGAGAGGGTCAGGTGTGTGTGCGGATTCACAGAGCTTGGAACACAGTGAAGCTCTAGAAACCCACACGGTTGTGTTCACCATCCATCACGTTCTTCCCACACTTACAGCTGTTCATGGAGCAGACAGCGTTAGGGACCAGCTCCATAAGACAGGTGGAGAAACTGAGGCCCAGGGTGGCGAAGGGACTCCACTTAAGAGTCATTCAGTCCCAAGTGCCCAGGGGCTTTCTGGCACAAGATCTCACAAAGACGAAAAAAGAGGAAGACTTGGAAGTGAACAGAGGAAGCAAGACTCCGAGAAGGAGCTTACATGCCAAAGACACAGGGTGCCCCAGGCCTGGATTATATAATACAGCACACCTGTTTACCTCTGCACACCACACACGTGCGTGCAAACGTGCGCCCCAGCACAGCGCACACACCTGGCCCTCATTCACTAGCAAATGAACCTCGGAGACTGGGTCCAAACAAATTGGATTAAGAGGGCTGCAGGCGCCTCCTCCCCCCCAGTGGCGGCTCCGACACTGAGCAGGCCTGCAGAGCAGCCAGCTGCGGTCTCTCGGCCATGCTGACAGGTCGGCCTCCTCGGTCCCCTCACCCCACCCCCAGGCCCCAGGAAGGGGGCCTGGGTCCCAAAGAATGCCATGATGATGGATGGGCTGAGGGAGGTTCCAGGGCTAACTCAAGAGCACACAGGATGTTCGTGCTTATGCGAGGCTCATTTCTGAGCTGTTTCCAGCAAACCAGCCCCACCTCCCTTCCCTCCCTCCCCTCCAGCATTCTCTCCCACGGTCACCCGGTCACTTCTGCCAGAGCCCAGACCCCGAGCAGATCTACCTCCAACTCTCGGTCCCACAGCTGGACTGAGCGGGAACCGGTCACTTAGGAGACAAGGCCTTGGGGCTGAGACACAGGCACTTCAGAGGGGACACGAAATCTGTGAACTGAGATAACACCATCATAAAAGTGGCATCTCTGTGCTTTCTCATCCATTGTTTTATTTGATCCTCAGAATGTGCCAGGGAGTTAGGACATTGTGCCCATATTACAGACGTGACTACTGAGCTTCACTCCTTCAGTGATCCCATAGCCCCCCTGTCCTGAGCCCTGAGTCTGCACCAGGCCCTATGTGGGGTACAGCCTCTGCCCACATGGCTTAATAAAACAGTCACCTTTCAGCCAGATCACTGAGCACTGGGACCCCCCGATCTTCCTGGGGAGCAGCTCCAGCAGATTCCCTTTTCCATATGGCATGTGTGAGGAGTTGAAATTATCAGCAGAAGGAGCCTTAGCAATCAGCCCATTCAGAACACAGACCCTGAAGTCAGACATTCCCAAGCTCAAATCCTGCCTTGCTCTTCTTTTAACTGGATGGCTGTGGTCTTAGTCTTTTGAAGCCGGTTTTCCCACCTTTAAAATGGAAAATACAAAAGCTCCCACCTCATGAGACTCATTGTGAGGACTAATTCTTATTTTCCCTACGCTTATTTGACACAGGGAGAAACAGGGGCCTGGAGAATGAAAGGGCTCGGCCAGGGTCACGCTGGGGGCTGTCATAACCCGGTAGATCCCTTCCCCCCGCCTCCCAACCTGCTTCACCCTAAGCAGCCCAGAGCCACAAAAGCTGGCAAGTTTTTGCAGGGCCCACAGGGACATGTCCTGGGTCCTGCCCTCCTCCTTGAGCCCTGCCCAGCCTCTGCAGCACCAGAGTCCCAGGTGACCAGTGGTGGCCCCCTGCCCACAGAGACGGCGGGGGGTGGGGACACTTAGCGGCAGGCTCCCAGCCCAGAGCAGCCTGGCCATATAAGGGAAGGAGCCAGGAAGGTCTCTTCGCTCAGGCCTGGCGAGAAAATCCAGACAGCCACTGTTTATTTTCTCCTTCCCAGGCTCCCCAGAGCTTCCCGACAGAAGACACAGGCTGCCCCCCGGGGCCAAGCGACATTTCCTGAAGACAGTGGGGAACAGGGAAGAAAAAACAGTCCGTCCTCTAGGAATAGGAGGATGTGGACAGCCAGCACCAGGTAAGATTCTGCCAGGTAAGACTGTGAGGCCACCTGTTCGACTGCCTCTTTTGATGGAATGGGAAACAGGGAGACAGTGAGAAGTGCTTGTGAGAAGGGATCACACCACTTGAGTCTCCCTAGTGGGACCCATCTCCTGACTGGGGACCCAGAGCAAGAAGGGGCCTCTTGTGGAGTAAGTGGAACAGGAGAGCTATAGACCCCCTTCTCAGTGGGGCCTCATTTGAAAGAGAAATGGGGTTGAGGCCAGCTCTATCTGCCTCCCAGCAAGGATGCAAAACTCACAGGAGGAGTTCCTGGAGCCAGAGAGCCCGCAGAATGACATCTTTCCTGCACCTCTGCCCTCCTTCCAATCCAGCTGCACCACCTTCTTCTCCAGGAAGCCCTCCTAGCTCCCCCAGGGAGGAGGAACCTAAGCCCTCAGCAATCCTCTCTGGGCTCTCTCTTAGGCCACTTGGGTCTGTCCCCTATTCAACTCACCAAGGGCATTTATCCTTCCATCTCAGACTGACTACGCTCCTTCCTCCAGGATAAGGACCATGTCAGATGCAGGCCTGTCCCCTCAGCACGTAGAAGATGCATTTGGTTTGCTAAATGGATGGATGAAATGGTTAGACCCTGTCCTTAACCCTGATCGACTGGTATAGTGGTCAGGGGAGGAGATGTTCAGCACGGAGGTTAAAAGTCATGATCCTGAAGCAGCTGTTCTGATAGGAACCCAAGCTGAGCTCTGTGCCCTTAGAAAATCCCCTTCTCATGGAACCTTGGGATGAATGGGGATTAGCACAATGAAAACATTCAAAACATGACCGTTCTTTTTACCATCAGCGTAACTGTGATCTTTCTAGAGACAAAGGAA
The DNA here is from genome assembly GCF_049115385.1 of Moschus berezovskii. Taxonomy (NCBI): domain Eukaryota; kingdom Metazoa; phylum Chordata; class Mammalia; order Artiodactyla; family Moschidae; genus Moschus; species Moschus berezovskii. The sequence goes on along the minus strand of NC_142467.1, from coordinate 50,747,672 downwards.
CAGAACCAAGCAGCCTACAGACACAGAGGATACGGAAGCAAATACCTTCCCCTGGTCAAAGGCCTCAACCTCTGGCCCTGTGTCAGATTTTCCCACAGGAGCGTGGGACTGCCTCCCATCCATTTCCTGTCTCTGCACCCAGGAGAGCTGCTATCTTTGCGGCAATACTCTGAGCCCAATGGGGTGTGCTGGAAATAGCCGCCAATTCCCCTAGTGCAAGCAGGGCTGTGACCCTGGAACTGTCTCCTCCCCTTCCTGGCTCGCCATGTGCAGTGATAAGGCTCCCCTGACCACCGCACAGCTGTTCTGCAGATTAAACGTGGTGGGGCGGTTTTTCAAACATGAGGCACTCAGATGCCACCCCCCCTTTATTTTTCTCAGATGCCCCCTTTTTAACTTTTGCCATATCTGCAAACAATCACAAGATTTTAAATTTTAAGGTGAGTCTTTTTTAATACCTAAATATAAATAGGAAACTAAACACTGTCCATAATTAGGAGATAATAAAGATAAGAGAGACAGTAAATATGCAGCAGTGCTCTTACTCTTTCCCTGGAGCTACGGCTGGCAAGGCCCTGGACTTGGGGGAGATAAACAGGAGCCTGAAAAGTGTCAGAGACATGATAGCACCAAACTGAGGTTCTTTCCCCGCCGGGAAAACAGAAGGACTGGAAGCAAACTGACAGGGAACAGCCTGGATCACTGTGTTTTCCAAAGTCTGTGCTCAAGCCACATATGCAGCAAAATTGCTAGAAGCCAAAAGTGGTCAGGTGAAAGAGCTTTGGAAAGAGTCCCGCACCGAGGAATGCAGGGGGCTGGCCTATCAGCTGGCCTCCCAGCAACAAAGACTCATTTCTGGGGGAAGACCCTCCCTGCTTCTTACTGAAACCTCCACGTTGGCCAGGCCAGGCATCTCCTCTTGCAGAACTAGTGGGAGCAGTCTGAGAGTGGAGTAGACAGACTGTGGGCTGTCCAGGACCCCCCAAGCTGGGTCCTGTTGTTGGAATCACTCCCCAGCCAAATGCAGTTTGGAAGCAGTTCCCACTCATATTAGAGGAAGGCAGTTCTTTGGGTGGGAATACCTCATAGAGGGGCTGACCTGCCCCAAGCGGCAGACCAAAGGAAAACACTCTGCTGTTTGGGGCCTGATGTCAGATTTCCGTCCGAGGCATAGAGACACTAATTTTTGAAGGATGTGAGTGTTTCCCTGCTCTCTCCCAGCCCTGAGATAAGGCTGCCAGCCCCCTCCGCCCTTCAGACATCCCTGAAAGGACATGTCATCCAGCATCAAGGCCATCACAGTGGTATCAGCAGTGCAGGAGGGCTGCCCTGAGATCTCGGCGGGACAGGAGAAGGGGGTACAGGGCTCTGCCTGCTCACTCAGAGATTCCCACCTAAGCCAGGTCTTAAGAGGAAAACGAATGATCCATTCAGTCATGAATGACAACGAATGACATGGCCATTCAGTCATCTACCAGCAGCACTCCCTGGGGTTCCTCACCATGTACAAAGGCCCTTCACAAGGCTCAGGGATCCCCACCATGAACAAACATGGGTGCAGTCCTCAGGGAACTGCAGTTCTAACCCAGTCAGACCCAGAGGCAAACAGCTCTGACACTGGAGAGAATGTGACTGAAGAACATGATTCATTCACTCAGACAACACATATTAAGCATCTCCCATCACAAATGCAATAAAAGATGAAAAAGAGGGCAGAGAGGACTTCCCTGGTGGTTCAGTAGTGGAGAATCTGCCCTGCAAAGCAGGGGATTCAGGTTCAATCCCTGCTCAGGGAACTAAGATCCCACATGCCACCGAACAGCTGAGCTCTCATGCCACAACTAGCATCCCACAACTGAGCCCTCATGCCACAACCACATACCGCACGAGGACTCCACGTGCCGAAACTAAGGCCTAATGCAGTCAAATAAATAAATTTTTTAAAAAGAAAGAGGGCAAAGGATGTGGACCAGGGAGTTCCGATGTCTAAAAATGTCAAAGAGGGCTTCACAGAAAAAGCGGCCATTTAAATAGAGACTCATCCCACCAAGAGGAGACGGGCAGGGGAGTGAGAGGGAGTAACATGGTTCCTGGGAGCCCCAAGGTGGTGGGCACAGGACTCCCTGGGGGAGCGGAAAAAGAGGGCAAGGGCCCAAGAGGAACAGCCCAGCTGGGCCAGAAAGGGCAGGCCTACAGCCTTTTGTAAGGGCTTTAGAATTCAGCCAGAAGGAGACCTTTCACCATTTTAAACCCAGGAGAAATATGGACACATTTGCATTTTGAGAAATCATTCTGAGAGGATGGCTGGGAAGCTGGTGGGAGCAGAAGCAAGGGAAGCCAGGAAGGAGGCTGAAGCAAATGTCTGATGATATAAAGTACCATGAATGTGCCACTTGGCTGGGATACACCAAGCATAAAGGTGAGGCATGGGGCCAAAAAGGCAGAACATCACCCAGGGTGGCTGATGGGGCGGCAGAGGGTTTTTTCGGAATGGTGAAATGTTCTAAACTTGATTGTGGCGATGCTTGTGCCACTCTGTGCTGTTGCATTCATGCTTGGTCGCGTCCGACTCTTTGTGACCCCATGGACTGTAGCCCGCCAGGCTCTCTTCCATCCATGGAATTTTCCAGGCAAGAATACCGGAGTGGGTTGCCATTTCTTCCTCCAGTGGATCTTCCCGACCCAGGGATGAAACCCTCATCTCCTGCACTGCAGGCAGATTCTTTCCCACCGAGCCGTCAGGGAAGCCCAGCTCACCACTCTGTGACTGAACTAAAAAAACATTTCATTGTGTAATTTGAATAGGAGGATTATATCTCAACAGAACTTTTTAAAAAGAAAAGGAAGGGTGAAGCTTGGTCCCAGAGGGTCCCAATGCCAGGCTGAGGACAGGAAGCACACCCAGTGTAGCGGCAGGAGCTGGAGGGAGGAGCCGAGGCCCCTCTAATGCCCCTTCTCCTGCCTAGGGTGGACTCCCTGCCATCGGCACCTGGTGCAGAGCGGTATGGCATCCTGTCTCCCAGCCTGAGGTGCAGTGCTGCATCTCTGGTCAGTTGGGAGTCTGAGATGAAGCACTGTAGCTCAGGAAGGGAGAAGTTGTTCTGCAGCCGTCGCCAGAAGAGGTAAGTGGTATGGTGCCTGCAGGCACCAGGAGGACGGGAGTGTCTCCAATCTCCAGAATGTCCGCTGAGCAAGTACTGGACTTGAGTCCTATCTGTGCCACTGTCTGCTTCATGACTCTGGGCAAGTCCTGACTCCTCTGTGCACCGCAGTTTGTTCATCTGTAATATGAGGTTTTGGAGCATTCGATGGTGGCCATTACCCAGTACCCTGACCCTGCTTGCTCCTGAGCCCATGGCAGACACAGCTAATCAGTCAAGGCATCCTTTCTTAAAGCATTCAGATGTGGCTTCAGAATCCTTCTTAATGCTAAGTCCTAGAGAGCTACTACTGATTCAAAGCTGAAACACTTCATCATTTGTGAACTTGTCAATTCCTAAAAACTCTTTCAGACTAAAGACAAAGTCCTGGGCTCTGAGTTCAGCTCTTTACTCTTTGAGGTGTTGCCTAAACTAATCCAGGCATCTCCCAAATATCTGATCCCTCTCAGGGGCTTCAGACTAGTCAGAAATAGCAGAAGAAAACCACTGGGCTAAGCACAATTTTATTTAACCTCCCGACAAGCTTGGGAGGTGGATTTTATTGACCCATTTTCCAGATGAGAAAACCGAGGCTCAGGTAAGCAACTTGCCCAAGGTCACACATAAAATATGTTGAGCTGGGCTTGGAACCTAATCTGTCTGTTTTCAGATTCATGTTCTTACCCCCTGCATGTGACTTGGGAACCTGGGATTGGGGGAGCAGGAGGAGAACATAATAAATCCTATTCTAGTCTTGTCCTTACATCCTGGGTCACTTTTAGCAAAGACAGACTGAGACATTTTCCAGTAACCCTATAGACTTCCTTCCTCTTCTTCCCGCCCCCCACCATTGTGTGTATCTCACCTTCCAAGTAGGTCCTATACCATTCCATTTTATAACTGGGGAAGACTGAGGTTAAGTGACTTGCTGGAGGTCACCAGCAAGGAAGGTGCCATACAGAGACTGGGAACCAGAACTGTCCAGGTGGTTTCGAGTAGAACCCTCCCTCTGGCTGAAGACTCAGGAATACACACAATCCATGGCAACTGAAGCGGGGGGGTGTGTTACCAGATGATTTCTGGTCAACAACATGGCCTCTGACTACAGGAAGGTACTTTCCAGGGCCAGTGAAGTTCCAGTCACTACCCCCTTCCCTGAAGCAATCATCCACATCCTGCCAGACATGGTGGCCACACTGGCTTCTGCAGCTGGCCCTTAGGGATATGGCGGGGACTTGGTGCCGAAGGCCACTCTCGCACCTTGTCCTCACGGTCCAGTTTTCCCAGGAATCCCTTAGATGCTAAGATGGGGATTCCTGGAAATACTGTTCTTGAGGTCATGGTTTAACAGCTGGATTCGCCTCCTTCCCACCCCAAGTTGCCCCCGCGGGACTTGGGCTCAAGCACGGCATGAGGTCACGTGGAAGGCCATGCACTGGAGGTAAGAGGACTTGAGGACTGTGTTCCTGACCTTTAAATTGCTTTTCTTTCCATTTTGTCCATTTCGCAACATCCTGTGAGAATGGAATGGGAACTTCACCTTTGTCTTACTCTTGGGAAATTTGTCCAGACACTCAGTTGAGCAGTGGTTGAACCAGGACACCAAAAAGCTTGTGTCTCTTTCCACCTCCCCCAACCCCCATCCTACTTCCCAGCATGCCAAGCAGTGAGGGGGGTGGGTCACAATATCAAATCCACGTTAGTGATAAACAAATAAATATATGTGAATTTATTTTAAAAGTTCACTAAATCAGTTAACGTAAACTAAAAATCTCTAAGTTTTAGTTCGATTTGGAATACCACAGAATTTTATAATTTTTCATCAAGGTGGAGAAGACAAAAAAGCTCAGACTGCCCTCTTGTGGTGACGCCTGCCACAACCCTGGAGAACCCAGGAACACTGGGCTGTCTACACATACACACACATACACACACACAGACTCCTTTTGAACCAGCTTAAGACCCATCCATCATTTCATTACCAACGATATCTCCATCATTTACAGTTTAATTTAACTCACATTACCTGGCTTTGTCCTCAAAACTCCTGAAGGTCAGTGAGACAGTGAAGTTCAGAGAAGTGAAGTGACCAGCCCCTGGTCACCAGAGAGCATTAGGCAGAGCCAGGATCTGTTCCGAGTTCAGTGACTCAGCCAAAAGTAAAACCTATAAAAATAAAATATAAAAGGAAGACATCTGAATAGATGCAGAAAATGCTGGCTGGATGCCAGAGACCTGATGAGGTCCAGGTGCAATACTAGAACTTTCACAAAATCTTCCTAGTGCTTTTTATGGAGTTTGTGGAGACAAGAGGTGCCATCACCCCAGGATCCTTACTTTGGGGTCCAGTAGCTATGTTCCCCGGAGAAGGCAATGGCAAGCCACTCCAGTACTCTTGACTAGAAAATTCCATGGATGGAGGAGCCTGGTAGGCTGCAGTCCATGGGGTCACTAAGGGTCGGACACGACTGAGCGACTTCACTTTCACTTTTCACTTTCACACATTGGAGAAGGAAATGGCAACCCACTCCAGTGTTCTTGCCTGGAGAATCCCAGGGACAGGGGAGCCTGGTGGGCTTCCGTCTGTGGGGTCACACAGAGTCGGACACGACTGAAGTGACTTAGCAGCAGCAGCTATGTTCCCAGGGACCAGGTGGCTCCCACTTATGTATCAGGCTGTCTCTCTTAACAGGCCATGCTGCAGACAATTTACAAAGTATCAGATTCCCGTCCCTCTCCTCAGAGACTGGAGCTGGCCTGACCATAAAGAAATCTGATTTGCTCCAAATGATAACAATAGCTTCCACTTACAAGCATTGTCCCATTCAATCCTCACAACAACTCAGTGAGATAGGTTCTATCACTTATTCCACTTCACAGACGAGGCAGCCAAGACACAGAAACGTTAAGAGACTTGTCTAAGATCACACAGTTAACAAGTTGTATGACTGAGTCAAATCAAGTCTGTGTTTATACCTGTCACCTGCCCTTGCCCCCTGTCTCCCATTTGGCCTGGTCTGGCTGGTGGAGCTCCTGTGGTTTCCCCTGGGGCAGATGGTAAAACAAGCCTTCAGTGAGACCCAAGCAGCCCTCCTGTGTTCTGTGACTATAATAAAGTGTAAGACCCTTGACTTGTGTCCTGTGTCTTTTGGGGAACATGAGAGGGGAGGGGAGGTGAAGGCAGCCTAACAGCCTGTATTAGTTCACTAGGGCATCTATAACAAAGTGCTACAGACTGGGTGGCTTAAACAACAGAATGTTACTTTATCATAGTTCTAGACTCTGGAAGTCTAAGAGCAAGGTGTCAGCAGGGTTGGCTTCCTCTGAGACCTCTCTGTCTTGTAGACAGCTGTGTTTTCCCCGTGTCTTCACTCTGAGCATGGCAGTGTCTTAATCTCTTCAGACAAGAACACCAGTCCTGTTGGATTAGGGCCCACCCACAGGTCTCATTTAACATAAATTATTTCTTCAAAGACCTACCGCCAAATATAGTCAGAGTCTGAGGTACTGGGGGTTAAGACTTCATCATGTACATAGTGGGGGGGAAACAATCCAGCCCACAGCACAGCCCCAGATGAGGTAACCCTAAGGTGACTTCACACTGCTGGACATTTCCAGGGGCCAGCCACACAGCAACCAGGACCCACATCAGGATGGTCAGAAGCTCTCGGAAGGTGCCAGGCTGTGTCTGAGAACACCCACCAGAGAGGGAGCGGAGGGGGAACGTCCCACAAGGTGAGGGCCCCTCGGGCGGGGGCCGAGGCACAGGCTGAGGAGCCTGGCCACGCGGCAGCCTCTCCCCTTCAGTCCCAAAGGTGCCACTGACCAGGTGGAGGGGGCAAGACAGACTCTGAAATCACACCTCACACGGTGCCAGGAATCAGAGTGAATGCAATATCAGTGGCACCACAGGCATCATGCCCAACTGTGCAGACATTTTAAACACACTTCTCTACCTTTAGCACTGACCCTCCAAACTCCCATACATTCTGAGGAGGAAAAAAATCAACATGACTTCTTCCTACCTGCTGATTCCCAGATGCCCAGGGCCTCCCCTCAATGCTCCTTTGAGCCCCAAAACAAGGCCTGCATGCCTGCGCCGCACTGCAGAGGAGTCCGAGGTCCCACAAGGCCCAGGGCAGCAGCTGGGGAGCCACAGGGATGAGGAAGAGGCAGGATGGAGGGATAGCTCCCACCACCACCACCCAGCCGTCCACCACACCCCACGCCCCGATGACACACCCTGTTCTTGTTCAGCTTTGGAGCATCAGTCACTGGGGCCTCCTCCAAACTCACGGGCCTGGTCCTGCTGAAGTCCTTCTAGAACTTTCCGTCACACCTCTGGGGAATTATCGCTAAGACGCAGCTTCCTGATTCCCACAGGCGGGTTCTGCTCTGTGGTTTGAGATTTCCCAGGAGGGAAGGGTGGGTGGGAACAACAGCAAATGTCCAGCAAAGGTGTGTCCACTCCATTTACCTCTGCCTGCCTTCTTGACTGGGTGCCCGTATGCGCCTGCTGCTGGGGACACAGCAGTGAACGAGACAACTCCACCTTGTGAGGAGGACTCGCTCACACACACACAGGTGTGAGGTCTCGCGCTCCTCTTCCAGAATTTCAGCGTTCAGACCACTTCTGAACAGAGCCATAACGTGGTAACACTCTCTCAAATACGCCCCGACATTCCCAGGCAAGCCATGGGCCCCTGTCCTGTGGGGAGAAGGAATTGGCACCCCCTGGCAAGTCTGGTGACAGATCTCCCAGCAGTGAGGCCCGGCACCTCCTTTACTGACAGGGCAGCCGGGACCAGGTGCCTCCTGGGGGAGTGTCCAAGAAGGCGGCGTGACGCACGCAAGAAGGAGGCGGTGCCCTCTTGTGGCCCACCCTGGAAAGACAGGCTAACTTAGAAGGGCTTTTTGTTATTACCATCAATGACCATTATCTAACATATTTGCATAGGATTCTGCATCTCAAAAGGGAATTTTCCAGGTGACGCTAGTGGTCAAGAACCCGCCTACCAATGCAGGAGACAAAAGAGACGTGGGTTTCATCCCTGGGTGGGGAAGATCCCCTGGAGGAGAGCATGACTGCTGCTGCTGCTAAGTCGCTTTAGTCGTGTCCGACTCTGTGTGACCCCAGAGACAGAAGCCCACCAGGCTCCCCCGTCCCTGGGATTCTCCAGGCAAGAACACTGGAGTGGGTTGCCATTTCCTTCTCCAATGTGTGAAAGTGAAAGTGAAGTCACTCAGTCATGTCCTTGCGACCCCAAGGACTGCAGCCTACCAGGCTCTTCCGTCCATGGGATTTTCTAGGCAATACTGGAGTGGCTTGCCATTGCCTTCTCCGGAGAGCATGACAACCCCCTCCAATATCCTTGCCTGGAGAATCCCAGGGACAGAGGAGCCTGGCAGGCTACAGTCCATGCGGCCGTAAAGTGAGAAATGACTGAAGTGACCTAGCACATATGCACACTGCATCTCAAAACACTTCTCATCTCATGATCTCACTTGATCCTTGTGTTAAGAAGGGCACTCCAAAGTTGCTACACGCTATGGTCCGAGGATGCTTTTTGGAGAAGGAAATGGCAACCCACTCCAGTATTCTTGCCTGGAGAATCCCATAGACAAAGGAGCCTGGTTGGGTACAGTCCATGGGGTCTCAAAAAGTCAGACATGACTGAGCGACTAACACATGGTCCGAGGATGCAGACAAAGGAGGTGAAAAGGACTGCTCTGACCCTGAGGGAACCAGAGTCGGAAGCTGAGACGAAGACAGTCAGTCTAGTCCAGGGAAGGTTGCATGCCTCCAGGAGTCCTAGGGGGCCTGGCCAGCAGCCTATGCAAGCCAATCTCCTTGCTGTGAAAGGAGAGTGGCCAGAAGCGGGGACTCAGGCCTATCTGGGCATTTCAGACCTAGACAGCCCCGCTCCAGGTCACGGAAGCAGGCAAAGTGAAAATCAACCCAACAGGGAGGGGATTGGTCTGAATTTGCTCCTTCTATGTAAAATATGGGGATGGCACCCAAGTGGCCTCACTTTGGGGACATCAAGAGCCATGTCAGTTGCATTCCAGTCTGTGGGAGCCTGGAAGGAACCATAGCTATATTAATTTAGAAACTGTCCCCTTTGCCTTAATCCATATACCACTCTGAAGTGCCAAAAGTGCTTCCTTGGCCTGCTCATGCCACAATTTCTGACAGATGGGTATGCACGTCAATTTGCGTACCTTCAGTGACAAGGACCTCACCATCTTACCAGCCAGGCTATGTCCTTGATCAGCAGGGATTGTTAGGAGGTCCTTCTCTTGGAGTAAAAGCTCTGTCATTTTCCCTACCTCCTTTGCTGCCCACAGATGTGGACTTAAAAAGATGCACAACTTGAGAGTTGTGAGTCAAGTTTTATTTGGGGCAAAATGAGGACTGCAGCCTGGGAGGGAGCATCTCAGAGAGTTCTGAGAGACTGCTCCAAAGAGGCATTGGGGGAAGGCCAATATACAAGGTTTTGGTGAAGGGGGAGTTCAATACCATGAAGTACTCATTTTAAAAAGGTTTTTTTGTTAGGCATAAGGATCTGATGTCACCATGAAGGGATTTAGTGCTTCTCTAAATATGAGGAGATGCAAGGATTGAGATCATAAAATCTGTTCCTAAAAACATCCAACTATCTAAAGACCTGTCCCACCAGATTCCCTGGAGCACAGAGTTTCTCTCTCTACCCTCAACTCCTCCCTCAGGGATTGTTGAAGGTCAACAGCTGTAGCAGCATGAGTTTCAGTCTCCGTGGAGGCAGATGGCAAATGCCTTTGTTGTTCAGTCCTTGGCGATGCTCTTGGTAAGTACCAATTTGTAGTTGACACAGAGATGTACAAACAGTGGCTTTGGCTTCTTTCCTCTCCTCCAAGATAAACACTCCCAGGGCTCCCAGTGGGCCTCTGAGACTGAATTTAAGTTTGTTTCCCTGCCTGCACATCAAGACCCCTTCTTTGGGGTCAGGATGTCCTTTGAGAGACTAATAAAAACAATCAACCATCTCCAAGAAAATAGCGCTACTCACTACTTTAGAGAGTCCATAGGCCCTTTCCTTAATGCATGGCACAGTTTCCAGAAAGTGGTTGGCCTTTAGTACTAATTTATGTATTCAACAAATGTTTACAGAGAACCTACCACATGCCAAGCACTGTTTCTGGTGCCCAGGATGGAAGGGTGATTAAAACAAATCTCAGCTCCAAGAATTTACAATCTGGAGCAGGAGAGAGACACAAACAAATCAGCCACCACATCTTTAATTTTCTATTGTGACAAATTTGAGGAAGAAAATGGAGGGTGGTACAATGAGAAGTGGCAGGATTAGGAGAGCTGTTTTAAACTGGAAGGTTGGAGAGGGCCCTGGGGTGGGTAGGATGGGGTGACATTTAAGTAGAGATCTGATGACCAGAAGACATTGGGGTGGAAGCGGGTGGGGGTCAGGCAGGAGCAAGGATGGTTGTCAAGACTTTGAGGCAAGGGACTTCTCTGATGGTCCAGTGGCTGAGACTTCGCGATCCCAATGTAGGGGGTCCAAGATTCGATTCCTGGTCCAAGAACTAGATTCCACATGCTGTAACTAAGATCAAAGATCCTAGATCCCGTGTGCCACGACTAAGACCCAGCACCACCCAATTTAATTAATTAGTTAAAAAAATAAAAAGACTCAGGCAGGAGACCAGGAAGGCTACAGCCTGGAGTGAAGGCGGGTGTATAATACGTGGTTGGGGAGCACAGGGCCAGGCTGAGTGGATAGTCTGGGTCCCATCTCAGTGCAGTGAGTGATATAGTCAGGTATACATTTGAAAAGATCACTCAAACCAGGGAAAGGAATCAAAACGTATTCCCCTCTCATGTTTCCTTATATCTGCACAGAGAAATCCTAGAAAAATACAAAGGAACTTAATAAAGAATACTTACTTAGAAAAGCAAGACTTCTCAATATTTACATCTTATGTTGTTTTGTTTTGACATTTGAATGACCTGAATATTTTACCTGTGTTAGTTTCTTGTAGCTGCCATAACAAATTATGATAAACTGGGTGACTTAAGGAGAAGGCAATGGCAACCCACTCCAGTACTCTTGCCTGGAAAATCCCATGGGCGGAGGAGCCTGGTAGGCTGCAGTCCACTGGGTCATGAAGAGTTGGACACGACTGAGCGACTTCACTTTCATTTTTCACTTTCATGCACTGGAGAAGGAAATGGCAACCCACTCCAGTGTTCTTGCCTGGAGAATCCCAGGAACTGCAGAGCCTGGTGAGCTGCTGTCTATGGGGTCGCAGAGTCAGAAAATTAGCAGTACCAGCAGGTGACTTAAAACAATAGAAATGTATTCTCTCATAGTTCCAGAGACCAGAAATCCACAATCAAGGTGTTGGCAGGGCCAGGTTCCCTCTTAAGATCCTAGGGGAGTTTGCTCTTGCATCTTCCATTTTCTGGGGACTCGGAGCATTCCTTGGCTCATGGCTATGTCACTCTGCTCTGCTCTGCCTCCTTCTCTATGGTCTGACAAATCTCCCCTGTGTATCTCTTGTAAGAGCATTTATCACTGAATCAGGGCCCACCTGAATAATCCAGTATAACCTTTTTATCTCAAGATCCTTAACTTAATGACATCTGTAAAGATCCCTTTTCCAAATGAGGTCATCTTCACAGATTGCAGGAATTACTGTGTGGACTTGCCTTTTGGTGTGCCACCATTTAATCCATCACAATGCCTATCTGATAAGGTCAAAGTAAATTTAAAATGGGGCTCTAGCTCTGGGGTGGCAGAGGGACGGCACATTGACAGATAGAGGAGAGAGGTGAAGGGAGGTAAGTATGTATGTGAGCAAAGGCCCACTGGACTCTGGAAGGATCGGAGGCAGGACGGAGTTCAGTTCAGTTCAGTCGCACAGTCTTGTCCGACTCTTTGGGACCCCATGGCCTGCAGCACAACAGGCCTCCCTGTCTATCACCAATTCCCGGAGCTTGCTCAAACTCATGTCCATCGAGTTGGTGATGCCATCCAATCATCTCATCACCTGTCATCCTCTCCTCCCACCTTCAATCTTTCCCAGCATCAGGGTCTTTTCAAATGAGTCAGTTCTTTGCATCAGGTGACCAAAGTATTGGAGCTTCAGCTTCAGTGTCAGTCCTTCCAATGCATATTCAGGGCTGATTTCCTTTAGGATGGACTGGTTGGATCTCCTTGCAGTCCAAGGGACTCTCAAGAATCTTCTCCAACACCACAGTTCAAAAGCATCAATTCTTCAGTGTTCAGCTTTCTTTATAGTCCAAATCTCACACCCATACATGACTACTGGAAAAACCATAGCTTTGACTAGATGGACCTTTGTTGGCAAAGTAATGTCTCTGCTTTTTAATATGCTGTCTAGGTTGGGCATAACTTTTCTTCCAAGGAGCAAGCATCTTTTAATTTCATGGCTGCAGTCACCATCTGCTCTTACAAGAGACACACAGGGGAGATTTGTCAGACCATAGAGAAGGAGGCAGATTTTGGAGCCCCCAAAAATAAAGTCTGACACTGTTTCCACTGTTTCTCCATCTGTTTGCCATGAAGTGATGGGACCGGATGCCATGATCTTAGTTTTCTGAATGTTGAATTTTAAGCCAACTTTTTCACTCTCCTCTTTCACTTTCATCAAGAGGCTCTTTAGTTCTTCTTCTCTTTCTGCCATAAGGGTGGTGTCATCTGCATATCTGAGGTTATTGATATTTCTCCTGGCAACCTTGATTCCAGCTTGTGCTTCATCCAGCCTGGCATTTCTCATGATGTATATAAGGTAAATAAGCAAAGTGACAATATACAGCCTTGACATACTCCTTTCCCTATTTGGAGATAGTCTGTTGTTCCATGTCCAGTTCTAACTGTTGCTTCTTGACCTGCATACAGATTTCTCAGGAGGCAGGTCAGGTGGTCCGGTATTCCCATCTCTTTAAGAATTTTCCACAGTGTGTTGGGATCCACACAGGCAAAGGCTTTGGCATAGTCAATAAAGCAGAAGTAGATGTTTTTCTGGAACTCTCTTGCTTTTTTTGATGATCGAACGGATGTTGGTAATTTGATCTCTGGTTCCTCTGCCTTTTCTAAAACCAGCTTGAACATCTGGGAGTTCACGGTTCACATATTGCTGAAGCCTGGCTTGGAGAATTTTGAGCATGACTGAGTGCAATTGTGCAGTAGTTTGAGCATTCTTTGGCATTGCCTTTCTTTGGGATTGGAATGAAGACTGACCTTTTCCAGTCCTGTGGCCACTGCTGAGTTTTCCAAATTTGCTGACATATTGAGTGCAGCACTTTCACAGCGTCATCTTTCAGGATTTGAAATAGCTCAACTGGAATTCCATCACCTCCACTAGCTTTGTTCCTAGTGATGCTTCCTTAGGCCCTCTTGACTTCACATTCCAGGATGTCTGGCTCTCTGTAAGTAATAATACCATCGTGTTTATCTGGGTCTTGAAGATCTTTTTTGTGTAGTTCTGTGTATTCTTGCCACCTTTTCTTAATATCTTCTCCTTCTATTAGGTTCATACCATTTCTGTCCTTTATTTGTGCCCATCTTTGCATGGAATGTTCCCTTGGTATCTCTAATTTTGTTGAAGAGATCTCTAGTCTTTCCCATTCTATTGTTTTCCTCTATTTCTTTGCACTGATCACTGAGGAAGGCTCTCTTATCCCTCCTTGAAGGATGGAGGGACCCTCATAAAGCATGCCCCCACCATCCCTGGGTCTGGCTTGAGTAAATGGTCAGATTTTGGTACCTTCCCTGAGTCTGGGAAGATCAGAAGACAAAGGAGCTCCAAGGAGGTGAGATTGGGAGGGAGAAGTTGTAGACATTTAAAGCAGAAGTTACCATGAAGGAAGCTGGATGTATGTGGCAAGGCCTGCAAAAACCTTCAAGGGAACAGAAGCCTCAGGTGGACAACAAGCCCAGGCTACAGAAAACCCATCACCTCCTTTGTTTGGAAAGCTCAGCATCGACTGATGCAAGCCCACATCACAGCCACATCACAGAGGCAGCTGTGACTCAGCTTGGGAAATCTAGGTTTCTTCCATCCTACATTTAGACAACCAATGCTTTGATTCTAAATGCAAGACTTGTCTTCAGTGCAAATTTCAGGATCCCCGTGACTAATCTTTCCACATAATTCTGCCTCCAAACCAAACAGGGCAGTATGCATGGTACGATCTTAATTTCATAGGAGAGAAAACGACTCTCTTTAGGTGTGTCTACAACAATAGTAATCTTCCCTGAGCACTGCAGGCTCTATTTCATTTAATTCTCTCCATCACACTGTGAAGTAGGTGCTATTACTATTCTCACCTTACAGAGAAAGACAATGACGCTCAGAGAGGTTAGATACCTTTCCTATGGTCACCCAGCTAGTAACTGTTAGGACTGGGACTTGTACCCTGGCAGTCTAGGGTGTTGTGTCTATAATCATTACTGCCTCTCCTCATTCATGCCCTCCTATGGATATAAATGCTCATACAAAGTTCAAGGAGATACCTACAGAGCTGTTAATAGTGACTGATTTTGAGAAGGGTATGAGGACTATACAATCTCTAGTTCTGCCTTGCTTTGAATTATCTTCAAGGAAAATGCTTTTGAATTAATATAAAAATTCCTATCTATTTATCTTATCAAAAGAAAAGTCTGGAAGAACACACACCAAAATGTCAACAGCATTACAGCTGGGGAGCATGAACAGGAAACTACCTTTATTAGTTTGGTGTTGTTTGAACTTTATACAATAGGCATATACTGCTTTTGTAAGCAGAAAAAGGCAATTAAGACTTTAAAAAGAGAAGGAAAGTGAGGAGCGGAGTGACTCAGCATCTCTTCTGGGATCCCCAGCAGTTCCCAACAGAGGTCCCGCCCACCTTCTCCAGCCTTCTTTTCACTTCTCCCTCCACCCTCTTTGCACATCCTAACCAGAAAAACCTGTGTCTGGGCAGCATCTGTCCTGCCTTTCCCTTCTCCCAGCCTCCAATCTAGGCCTCTGCCAATCCCAGTCCCACAAGGCAACACTATCCCCTCATCCTCCATTAGCAGTTCTGGAGCTTAGGAAGTGCCTTCCCATGCCAGCTCACAGTTCATCTTCCCAAAGACACTGTGAAGTGGATATTCTCATGCCCGTACAAATGTGGAAGCTGAGGCTCAGCGTGGCCAAGCTCATTGCCCAGAGTCACATAGAGTCTGGACTTGTACCTGGACCAAGATTCCCAAGCCAGATCTCTCCAGTGCTGCATCAGTTCAAGCTCACGTCAGAAACTTGTTTCAGGACCTAAAACTGACCTGTTGGATCTTGTTGAGACCTATGACAGAGGTGTTCCTGTTCGCTACAGAAACATTCCTGGAGCCTCCTTGGCACACTCAGCCACTGCGCCAGGCACCTGAGACTCGTCAGAGCCGCACCCTGCACTGCCGAGGGCCTGGGGCTGAGCCTGAAGAGCAGGCAGAATGGAAGAGACTCTGGGCCCAGACGAAGGAGTGTGGGAAAAGGGAGCAGGAAGCCAGTGTGCCTACAAGGCAGAAGCAGACAACCCCAACAGGCTAGGACAGCAGGTCATGGGCTTGGGTAGAATCCTGGATATAAATTTGATCAAAGCACTTAGTATCTCTCGGCCTCAGTTCTCTTATCTGGAAAATGGATATTATAATAGCATCCCCTTAAAGCTGATCGCTTTAAGAATTGATGCTTTTGAACTGTGGTGCTGGAGAAGACTCTTGAGAGTCCCTTGGACTGCAAGGAGATCCAACCAGTCCACTAAAGGAGACCAATCCTGGGTGTTCATTGGAAGGACTGATGCTAAAGCTGAAACTCCAATACTTTGGCCACCTCATGCGACGAGTTGACTCACTGGAAAAGACTCTGATGCTGGGAAAGGTTGGCGGGAGGAGAAGGGGACGACAGAGAATGAGATGGCTAGATGGCATCACCAACTCTGTGGACATGAGTTTGAGTGAACTCTGGGAGTTGGTAATGGACAGGGAGGCCTGGAGTGCTGTGATTCATGGGGTCGCGGAGAGTCGGACACGACTGAGTGACTGAACTGAACTGAACTAGAGAATTCCCTGGTAGTCCAGTGGTTAGGACTCTGTGCTGTCACTGTCAAGGGCCTGGGTTCAATTCCTGGTGGGGGAACTAAGATCCCACAAGCTGTGCAGTCAAAATATAAATAAGTGAATAAAATAATACCATCATCTTAGAAAGTAGTTCTAAGGACAATGAGCAATTCTTGTAATGCATACAGTACGATGCCTGGACATAATACATGCTGACTAAAAGCTTCTTATTATTACTAATAGGAGTGAATTGGTTTGCCCCAACCAGTTATGTTCCTTCCAGTGAACATTTACTGAGAGGCCACACTGTGCCAGGCCCTTGGCTAAGCCCTGGGGACATAGAAATAAAGTGGACGCAGCTCCTGCTCACTTAGATCACAAAACGTCAGGGGAAGCCAGCCCAAAAGGAAACTAACCGTTTCTGTAGACATGCAGTGGGAAGGAATAATGGCTGGGGTGGTGTTAGGCAGGATTGGTGGAGCCTTGAAGGCCAGACTAATCTATCTGAGAACTTCTCTTGTCTGCCTGGGACCCAGGGCAGTTTTCACAGCAGGAGAGTGGCTGACCCAGTCATCTCACTTAGAAGTGAGACCTTAGACCCTACGGCCTCACAGGGCGCCTGGGCCATCATGGAGGCAGGGATAATATGGGGGAAGAGAGAACAGGAGGGAGGGCACAGAGGTCTATCCTTGGGGTGGGAACAATCTGAGTTCAAGTGACAGTGGCTGGGTGGACTGGGTGAGGCTGCCCAGAGAGGTCAGGAAGGAGAGGTTCAGTCCTGGAGAAGGTGGAAGGGGAGGAATTCATTTAGACTCCAGCAACAGCAGAGTGAATGGGCTATTTGGGGAGTGGGGCTGATCACTGGGTTGGTACCTCAGGTGGTTTTGCTTTCTTTCTGCTTCTCTGTGCTTCCCCTTTGTCTACATTGAGTAACTAGTAGAGAAGGGAGTGGGCTACCTCTGGGAGCCCCAGGCTGGAAACCAGGTGGCCCTGTCTCACTGGAGGGACTCGCCCAGGGCAGCCGGTGAGAGCAAACGAGCCCCCTGGGGAGCTCCTGGGTCTGGTGGGAGAGGCTTGGACACCTGGAGTGGCCTTTGGCAACTCAGCCTCTCGGTGTCTCCCTCTACCCCGAGGGATAATGACTCTATAGCAGAGGCAGTGGGTGGGGTGGACGCGCCTAGTTCCCCCGCCCCACCCCCAACACACACACACACACACACACGTACCCGTAGGCTCCCGGGTGCGTCTGCGTCAGCATCACTGTGCGCCCGGGCGTGGGCAGCCAGCTCAGCAAAGTCACTGTAGGACTGGCCTGGGTGCCCAGAAGAGGCAGGCTGGGTTCCGCTCCCCCACCGCCTACTTCCCCACTGTGGCCCAGTTGCTCCAACTAGTAGGGCAGCCCAGTGAGCTAAGAAAGGTTCATGCTGAGTAGGAAAACGCCAGGACTCGCCCGCCTCCCCGTATCCATGAAGGTGCTGCTGCTGCTAAGTCACTTCAGTCGTGTCAGACTCTGACAGCCTACCAGGCTCCTCCGATCATGGGATTTTCCAGGCAAGAATACTGGAGTGGGGTGCCCTCGCCTTCTCCGTCCATGAAGCTACAGGAGGGCAAGCCTTGAGCACTTGCTAGTATGCATTCTGCATGAGCAACCAGCTCACTGGGTTCCCCCACCTGGGCCTCAGTTTCCCCTTCGACTAGTCAACCAATGTATACATTCATTTTCTCTTCCTGGCATCCAGCGAGTGTCAGACCTGCAATAAGCATCCGAGACAATAAACTCGGATCCTAGGCCTTGGAAAGCGTTCCCCTGAACCCGGTGTGGCAGCGAAGCAGGTGGGGTGCGGTGCGTTCCGCCCGCGACGGACGCCCAGAAGAGGGCGGCAGAGAGCGGGATCCCAGCGCAAGGGAGCCGTGACCTCGTCAGTCCACGAAGGCGGAGGCCTGGGGGTTTTCAGCCTCACTGCTGTCAGGAAAAAGTTTCACAAGGGCCTCTGGCGCAGCGGCACTCTCTTGGATCTCGGCCCCGGCGCGGCCAACCCCTCATCACTCTCCTATGCCCGGAGGGGCAGAGAAGCCTTGGGGCTGGGGCCCGGCCACGCAGGGGCTATTGTCAGCGTGCGGAAGGGGACCCGAGGGCAGAGGGGGGCGGGGTGGCTGCCGGGACAGTCTGTCGGGGAAGGGTCACAGGGTGGGGTCGGGGGCTGGTTCTAGAAGCAGCTCACACCCAGCACTTTCTTTTTCTGTGAGCCAATCCAGAAAACTAGATTTTCTGAAGATCACGCTGTTGCTGTGATGGGGATGGACTTAACCTACACACGGACACACACTCCTATTTTCCCATCAGCATGGTCTCAACACACTCACATTAACACGCATTTCCACCCAAATCACACCCAACTGATACACACAAACACATTCATATCGCACCAACACACAGTTCATGATCACACTCACACGTGTTCACACAAACACGCTTGCACACACGAATGCACATCCAGTTTCACCCAACTTTCTTCATACTCACACTTGTGTACACGCATAACTCACACACATTCATACTCTCAAGCATATACAAGCACACACCCATTTTTTTCACCCAGCTCTCACAAGTACTCACAGACACAACTTGTACACTTATACACTCACTCACAGTCACACATTCACACACCTGAGGCCCTTTCCCAAGAAAAGCCAGTGGAGCCAGGGGGCTGTCTGGTCCCTCATGTTGGGTTCCAGGGTTAATCTCAGCTCTCAGAAGACTGTGAGCCATTGCCTCCCACCCACTTTCAAAGGGGGTTTGAGATGATTTAGAAGGTTAAATCCTAAATAAAACAGGATAATGAAAAAGAAAAACAAGAGGATAGAAGCATTAAAAGCATAGCCCTTGTTTCTCCGGCCCTGGGCCTTCTAACCTTGTAAGGACCCAATGATCTGTGATTTCAGAGCCCCAAGATCATGACCTCATGACCATCCCTCTGCACTTGCCTTCCCATCCACCATCAGTCAGCCTCTTGAGCTGAAACCTTGACCTTGGCCTCTCTCTCCCACCATTTGAGTTCCCAGCCACTGAAAAGCAGAGTTCCTCTCCTCATCGTCCTAGAGTCTCAATTCTCAGACTCCACTCACCTAACCCGTAGTCTTGACCTTTCCCACCACCATCTCTCAAAAAGGCCTTCATTCAAACAAAATACCCAGTAACACATCCTGATATTTTAAAGTTGCTCAAGTGGGCATTTCAGTCAGCTATTGCTGTGTAGCAAACTGACTTAAAACTTAATGACTTAAAGCAGCGCTTAGAGGGAGTCCCCTGGTGGTCCAGTGGTTAGGACTTGACAGTTACACAGCAGTGGGCACGGGTTTGACCCCTGGTCAGGGAACTAAGTTCCCGCATGCTTCGTGGCAAAAAAAAAAGCAGCAATTTGTTCTTTTTTGTGATCCTTAGGTTTGGGTGGACTCATCTGGGCTCTATTTGGTCTCTATTTGGTGTTGGGACTACTCAGTCTACTGCATTCAATTCAGTTCAGTTCAGTCACTCAGTCATGTTCGACTCTTTGCAACCCCATGGACTGCAGCACGCTAGGCCTCCCTGTCCATCACCAAGTTCCGGAGCTTGCTCAAACTCATGTCCATCGAGTCAGTGATGCCATCCAACCATCTCATCCTCTGTCGTCCCCTTCTCCTCCCGCCTTCAATATTTCCCAACATCAGGGTCTTTTCCAATGAGTCAGTTCTTTGCATCAGGTGGCCAAAGCATTGGAGTTTCAGCTACTGCATTCAGCTGCATCCAATTGGACTGACTGCCTTCAGGCATGCCTAAATCTAGAGGCTCAAGTAATGTCATCAGGAATGTACCACACTTCCTGTTCTCTGCTCTGCTTGCCTGGGGCTAAATGTCCAAGATGGCTCCCCTCATATGCTTAGTGTCTCCACTGTGGTGCCTAGAACATCTGGGGCTGCCTAGACCTGCTCTCTCACATGATCTATCTAGCAGGTTAGCCAGACTTCTTTATATAGCAGCTCAGGTTGTAAGAGCAAAAGCAAAAGCCTCCAGTCCTCTTAAGGCCTAAGCCTGGAACTATCACAGCATCCCTGAAATCACATTGTATGGGTCAAAGCCACTCATAAAACAAACCAAGATTCGTGGTTTAAGAGGAGAAAAACGGATTTCACTACCCAACGGGAAGAGTGTCACCCGTGCATAGGGATGAGAGGAATCATTGGCAATCACTTTTGCAGGCACTCTGCCACAGCTGGCATGCTCATTAGCTCCCAACACATTTCCTATGAAAGAAACTGAGCAGCAGGTAAATCAAGCATCTTTGGTACCTTAGCATTCTTAATCACAAAACTCTTATCTCCACTTTCAGGCAGAATTGTAGTTTGGTTAGTATATAACTGAGGACTATTTCATTTGTAAGTGATGGGAACTGAGTTCAAACTGGCTAAAGCAAAAAAAAAAGAGAGAGAGACTGTGTCTGTGTGTTAGTCGCTCAGTCGTGTCTGACTCTTCGCGTCCCCGCAGACTGTAGCCCACCAGGCTTCTGTGTCCATGGGATTCTCCAGGCAAGAATACTGGAGTGGATTGCCATTCCCTTCTCCAGAGGAACTTCCCAACCCAGGAATCAAACCCTCGTCTCCTGCATGGCAGGCAGATTCTTTACCGTTTGAGCTACAGGGAAGTCTGAGAGAGAGAGACTGTATTGACTCACACATAGGGAAATTTAGGGAAACACTGGGAAATTTAGGGATAGGCTGGCCTCAGAGGCTCACTCGTGTCATCAGGAACGTGTTGCTGCCGTATTCTGTGTTGTCTCATTCCCTCATTCTCGAGCAAGCTCTTTCTACAAGGTGCAAAGATGGCCACCAGCAACTTCAGATTTGTCTTATCAGCTTAAAGCCCCCAGTGGAAAGCATGTACTTCTCCCATTCGTCAATAATATCAGCAAAAGTCTCAAGGGTGTCATGTAAACATCCCAGAGTGAATCATAATCCAATTCAGGAAGCAATCACTGTGACTTCAATTATCCAGGCCTGCACATCGTGCCTTCCCCCTGGAGGAGAAGAGAAGGTAGAACCAGCCCCAGCAGAACCACATGGACTGGAAGCTGGGGTGGGGAGTTGGAATGGGGTGTTGCCCAAATAAAAGCTGGTGACGTTACCAAAGGAAGGGGAGTCAAAATGCTAAGACAGCACACACAACAGAGGGCAACTATGTTATCTGATGTGTTACAGAGAAAGAAAATCATGTGAGCTCAGCTAGAGATAAGCATTTTCCCGATTCTAAATTCCAGAATGGATCCCTTCACACGGCAGTAAAATCCAGTGCTGTTTCCTGACATAGTGGAGCACAGCTTCACCCCCATTTTGGCATAAATATGGAAACATCCTTCAAGTGTGTGTTTTGTAAATCGCCCACCTATGTAAGCCAACAATGTGGAGCCATATACCAAGGTCACAGGTGTGGAAGCTCTATCCCAAGGTCACATGATAAAAATCTCTGGAACTGACCGAGCCCCACAGCAACTGCTGCCATGAGC
This sequence comes from Moschus berezovskii, assembly GCF_049115385.1. Classification (NCBI taxonomy): domain Eukaryota; kingdom Metazoa; phylum Chordata; class Mammalia; order Artiodactyla; family Moschidae; genus Moschus; species Moschus berezovskii. The sequence goes on along the minus strand of NC_142467.1, from coordinate 50,725,901 downwards.
CTCTGAATCAAAACTGGCGAGCTTTCTGACCCAATATTAGGTAAAATACCCACCCTATTATCTACCCTACAGGATGACCATTCTGGTCATCCTAATGCCACCATTCTGGTAGCAATTTTCTCTGTCTTGAGACTATAAAAATTGGCTGCTAGCCTGCAAAAGTTATGACCAACCTAGATAGTATATTAAAAAGCAGAGACATTGCTTTGCCAACAAAGGTCCGTCTAGTCAAGGCTATGGTTTTTCCAGTGGTCATGTATGGATGTGAGAGTTGGACTGTGAAGAAAGCTGATTGCCGAAGAATTGATGCTTTTGAATTGTGGTGCTGGAGAAGACTCTTGAGAGTCCCTTGGACTGCAAGGAGTTCCAACCAGTCCATTCTAAAAGAGATCAATCCTGGGTGTTCATTGGAAGGACTGATGCTAAAGCTGAAACTCCAATACTTTGGCCACCTCATGCAGAGTTGACTCACTGGAAAAGACTCTGATGCTGGGAGGGATTGGGGGCGGGAGGAGAAGGGGACGACAGAGAATGAGATGGCTCAATGGCATCACCGACTCGATGGACATGAGTTTGAGTGAACTCCGGGAGTTGGTGATGGACAGGGAGGCCTTGCGTGCTGTGATTCACGGGGTTGCAAAGAGTCGGACATGACTGAGCAACTGAACTGAACTGAACTGAGCCTGCAAAAGGGTTCCACTCTCCCTTGAGCCAGCGCACTGTTCTAACAGCATCTCCCACTCTAATAAATTTTATTCTCCTCTCATTCTGCTTCATGTCTGGAAATTCTTTTCCAACCTGCACATGGACCACAAAAAACTATAGAAAGTTTCATTACCTCAAGGAAAGGCAATTTTGTAGGTTGCTGAGCTCATGGGTTCCTGCTGAGAGGCTTCCAAATATCGAGTTGGCACTCAGCATGGAGAAGAGAGAGGCAGTACCCTCTCCGATACAGCATTTCTGTGATCCGTCCTGCCTTCCCTTAGCAGTCTTAACCTGTCCTATTCCATTCAGATACCCACTCTGGGTCAAAAGTAAGGGTTTGGACCTTAGTTACAGTGATATAAGGTCAAGAATCACAAGCTTATGGACTTTTGGAACCGAAGGATATCAGAAACATGCTGATTGCTCCTCAACCTTGATTCCCTCCTTCCACCAAAGGATTTATTAGCTAGAACCATGGCTACCTAAGGGGCTTCACCTTAGAGACACAGGTTTGATCCCTGGGTCAGGAAGACCCCCCTGGAGAAGGGCATGGCAATTCGGTTCAGTATTCTTGCCTGGAGAATCTCCGTGGGCAGAGAAACCTGGCGGGCTACAGTCCATAGGGTGGCAAAGAGTCAGACACGACTGAAGCGACTTAACACAACGGGCTTCCCAGGTGGCTCAGTGGTCTGCTTGCCAAAGCAGGAGACGCAAGTGACGTGAGTCTGGAGGAGGATATGGCAATCTACTCCAGTATTCTTGGAGTGGAAAATTCCATGGATAGAGGAGCCAGATGGGCTACAGTCCCTCGGGTTGCAAAATGGGACATGAGTGAGTGCGCACGCGCACGCTAATGGCTCCCTAAAATGAAGACTGCATTTCATTCCCCTCTCCGCCACTAGGTATGCCCTGTGACTGAGTTCTGGCCAGTAAGATGCGGCAGCTTTGCGGCTTCCTTTGCTCCCTCCCGTCTCTTAAGAAACCTGTATGCTGGTCAGGAAGCAACATTCAGAACTGTACATGGAACAACAGACTGGTTCCAAATAGGAAAAGGAGTACGTCAAGGTTGTGTATTGTCACCTTGCTTATTTAACTTATATGGAGAGTACATCATGAGGAATGCTGGGCTGGAAGAAGCACAAGCTGGAATCAAGATTGCTGGGAGAAATATCAATAATCTCAGATATGCAGATGACACTACCCTTATGGCAGAAAGTGAAGAGGAACTCAAAAGCCTCTTGATGAAAGTGAAAGAGGAGAGTGAAAAGGTTGACTTGAAGCTCAACATTCAGAAAACAAAGATCATGGCATCTGGTCCCATCACTTCATGGGAAATAGATGGAAAAACAGTGGAAACAGTGTCAGACTTTATTTTTTGGGACTCCAAAATCACTGCAGATGCTGGTTGCAGCCATGAAATTAAGAGACGCTTACTCCTTGGAAGGAAAGTTATGACCAACCTTGATAGTATATTAAAAAGCAGAGACATTACTTTGCCAACCAAGGTCCGTCTAGTCAAGGCTATGGTTTTTCCCATGGTCATGTATGGATGTGAGAGTTGGACTGTGAAGAAAGCTGATTGCCGAAGAATCGATGCTTTTGAACTGTGGTGTTGGAGAAGACTCTTGAGAGTCCCTTGGACTGCAAGAAGATCCAACCAGTCCATTCTAAAGGAGATCAATCCTGGGTGTTCATTGGAAGGATTGATGCTAAAGCTGAAACTCCAATACTTTGGCCACCTCATGCGATGAGTTGACTCACTGGAAAAGACTCTGATGCTGGGAAAGGTTGGCGGGAGGAGAAGGGGACGACAGAGAATGAGATGGCTAGATGGCATCACCAACTCTGTGGACATGAGTTTGAGTGAACTCTGGGAGTTGGTGATGGACAGGGAGGCCTGGCGTGCTGTGATTCATGGGGTCGTGGAGAGTCGGACACGACTGAGCGACTGAACTGAACTGAACTGAACTTGCTCCCTCCTCTTTGTCTGTTCACCGTTCCGTTTCTCTCTCTGCAGCCTTGCTTCCTGCAATGTGGGTATGATGGCCAACTTTTTGTGGCCACTCGGATGAGTGCTGCACCATAGGGGAGGTGGACGTGAATCAGAAGGACGTGAACTAGCCAGGAGAGTGACCACTGCCCCGGACTTCCCATCTTTACCATTTTTACTTTATCCTTTTATGAGAGAAAGAAATAAGCATCCATATTGGGAAGCCATTGTTTTGAACTTGTTTCCTGTAGTCAAATGAATTCCTAATTGATGGCATTATCTCTTCCAAATTTTCCATATCCTCCACCACCCTTCAAAAATACCATCTTTCCATCCAAGGCTTGAATCCATTCCTTAAAGGATTAGGACAGCTCACACAATTACTGCCTCTCAAAGTCATTTCATCTTTGGAGTTGAATTGTTAGGAATGTGTTAGAAAGTTCTTCCTCATCTTCATTCATTCAGTCTGCATACAGCCAATTTTCTCCCTCAGGAGGGTCAACCAGAGTCCTGCTGACAGTGCTCACAAGGGCTCAGAGCTTCTATTCCTGACTCCCTCCTTTCCTCGCAGGATCTGCCTGTGTTCAGTGTATCCTTTATGCCATTTCCCAGAGCCCCATGAGAAAAGAGACCCAGTGTCTGCAGCTTCTCCGCACATGGGTGAGGCTTCAGGCTTGCAAGCAGCGTTTGATTCTGTGATGCAGTGTATTATATATCAGTGAAGTTTGAGACATCTGGAATATGTGATAAGAATCCCTCCCATTTGCATATCAGCTTACATACGTTCTCCCACATTCTCATTTTATTACTATTATTGGTACTATTAGTAATAATAATAATGTTCCCATTATAGAAACTTAAAGAAATATGTAAAATGTAGCATGAAAGTCCAAAGTTAGGAACAAAGGAATAAAGAAAAACAGAAGACTGGATTACAAAATATCATCAGACAACAGCTATAAATCATATATACACAGGGCATAACTAGATGCTTTGCTGCCATTTATTGAGTACTTATTCTTCATAAGGCCCTGGAATAAGCTATGTAATTAAATCCTCGTGAGTATCTTGCAAGTTAGATATTTTGGCTAATTTAAGATGATGACAAAAAAAAAAAGTTTAAAAAAAAAAGATGATGACAACGAACCTTGGGGAGGTTAAGGGTCCTTTCTAGGGCCCCAGGGGCTCTAATGGTGAAGTTAGCGCCTTGGTCTGCATGTCCCCTACCAAGTCTTTCCTCCTCACTCCTTCAGACAGACCAATCCTGCAGCCTGGAATGCTCTCTTCTGCCCCTTTCTTGATGACACGGGCGCCGTCTCTTCCCCCACATCTCAGCTTCAGTGTCACCTCCAGGACAAAGACTTACCTGACCACCACCCACCATCTCTCACCACTCTGACGGTTTATTCATATGGAGTCTTCTCCTCAACACACTGAAGTGTCTGTCCAATGCCTGTCTCCATCACTGGTGCTGGGGATTGCATCTGTCTTGCTTGCTGTTGGCTTGTCGGCACCTAGAACAAAACGTGGCACATTCAGGTGCTGAGATCTTGGTGAATGAATGGCAGCCTGGGCTCACAGCTCCCAAATCACCCTGCCTCCCCAGGACTTTCCCCTGCCTCCTGGGCCTGAAGGGGCCCTCAGAGCTTACCTAATCCTACCCCTGCATAAGAGAAAGGGGAAACTGAGGCCAGAGAGGGCAAGGCACCTGTGAGGGCTCCACAGTGGTTAGACACACAGCTAGGTGAGAGCAGGGTCCTGGTTCCAGGGCAAGGACCAAAAACCAGTGGGTGGCCCCGACTGGCCCAGTTTTCTATTTGTGGAAGGATAAAATGATGCGGGATAGTCCTGAAAAGTGGCTGGTGGGAGGTGCTGCCTAGAACCATGTGGCCAGCCTGGGGAGGAGGCGGAAAGTCCTGCTGGTCTGGCTGGGAAGGAATCCAGCAGGGGCCTTGCTGGGTTTCCTCTCAGCAGCGGGGGAAGTAAACACATTCCTTGGCCGTGCAGGCATCCCCCCAGCTCCAACCGTCCCACCAGCTGCCAGGGCCTTGGGTCCAGTGGTCTGTTGCCCTTTGGAGGAAAGGGCCCGGAAAAGGTGTGTGACTCACCAGGGTCAGAGATGTGTGTGGTGGCTGGTACCCTGTGCCAAGCTGCCTCCTGCCCCAGTGCACAAAGATGAGAAGAACATCATGTCCTTCTCCCCATCCTGCTCCTGCAGAAGCCCAGGGACTACTGGGCCAGCTCCCAGCCAGGACAGTGAGGAGGGCACTGGAGACCGCTGACCAGTCAGGAATGGCTATAGTAGCACTGGACCCTGCCTCTTACTGTGCCTATGTACATGTGCTCAGTCGACTCAGTCGTGTCTGACTCTTTGCAACCCCATGGGCTGTAACCAGCCAGGCTCCTCTGTCCATGGAATTCTCCAGGCAAGAATACTGGAGTGGGTTGCCATCCTTCTCTGAGGGATCTTCCCAACCCAAGGATCAAACCCACATCTCCTGGAGTTCCTGTAGAGCAGGCAGATTCTTTACCACTGAGCCAACGGTAAAGAAAAAAGCCCCCTCTTACTGTACAGGTGGGGAAACCGAGGCCCAGAAGGGCAGGGGCTTGCTCCAAGAGGCGCAGCAAGGTGGTAGCTAAGCCAAGACCAGAATCCAGGTCCTGTGGAGAATGGTGTCATGTCACTGAAACCAGGACTCTGGCTGCAACCTCTAGCTCCTCCTCCACCCCCCACCCACCCCCCTTCTCCCTTCAGCTCTGTCAGACCCTTTTACACATGCTGATTCTTCTGCCCAGAATTTCCTCCTTGAACTCTCTGGACTGGGCAGACTCTTACCTGTACCTCACCACCATTCTGTGCTTTCCTGGCACACAGACCAGCTGCCCTGGGGGCAGGGTGTGCCCTGCAGCAGCAGCAGCAGCTGTCCTCGGAAGCCAGTGCCAGGGCTGCAAACACAGCAGCTGGCTGTGAAACCTGGTTCTTGGCAGCAACCAGCAATGATTCACAGGGAGTGGGAAGACAGGAAGGCTTGGGTGTCACCCTATGTAATAAGTCTGATGTCAGGAAAAAGAGCTTGGGGTCTGGATCGGGAGAACCAGCCCACTTCTCTCTCCAAGCTGTAGGATCTGGTGGAGGCTCTTCAATCCCCTAGAGAGGAATTACTGAGGCTCATACTCCTGTGTCTGGAATTGGAACCACAGGGCAGCTATGAACCCTTCTATCAGATCCAGTTGGTAGATAATAGCTCTGGATGGGGCACTGTGTTGAGGAGGATTCAGAGGAAGGAAGTCTGATGTTTGTTGTTCAGTCACTCAGTTGTGTCTGACTTTTTGCCACCCCTTAGACTGCAACCGGAGAAGGCAATGGCAAGCCACTCCAGTACTATTGCCTAGAAATCCCATGGATGGAGGAGCCTGGTAGGCTGCAGTCCGTGGGGTCGCTAAGGGTCGGACACAACTGAGCAACTTCACTTTCACTTTTCACTTTCCACTTTCACACATTGGAGAAGGAAATGGCAACCCACTCCAGTGTTCTTGCCTGGAGAATCCCAGGGACGGGGGAGCCTGGTGGGCTTCCGTCTATGGGGTCACACGGAGTCGGACACGACTGAAGTGACTTAGCAGCAGCAGCAGCAGCAGACTGCAACACCCCAGGCTTCCCTATCTTTCAGTATCTCCTGCAGTTTGCTCAAATTCATGTCCATTGAGTCGGTGATGCCATCCAACCGTCTCCTCTGATGGTAGACCTGTCATTTATTTGATACCCCTGCACTGGGATCTCTCTAAGGGCCCTTCCTCCCTGATGAGCACACTCCTGTGATCAGAATCAGCAGCTGTCCAAGCTCTGGCAGGGCCCCAGCACAGGCAACAGGGTCTTTGGTCAAAACACACACACACACACACACACACACACACACGAGATAGGGGCCCTTCCCAGGCAAGTGGCTCTGGCTGCAGGCTCCAGCCCTCTCCCTTCTGTTGGCCCCAGATAAACATTCCTTCCAGCTTTGCCTCCTGAGCTGCTGCTAGCTTATTCATGCCAGATCAGCACAGCCCAGATCTCAGCAGAGTATCAGGCTAAGCTGCTTCCTGCCTGCTGCTGGGAATGGCTGAGGGTCCTGGACCTGGAAAGAGAAGGGAAAAGGGCTGGGAGGCTGAAGTCCAGTCCCTGGGCTGATAAGCGGCCTTGGACGTTGCCCTAAGAATTTCCTGTTGTTGCTTCCTTCTTCCTCATAAGTGTAGCTCCAGTCTCTCGCCTAGCAACCTAGCATCTGGTCGCCATTATAGACTCAGAGGCCTTTTGTAGGTCAGGGACCTGGGTTTGCTCTATGACCCTGGGCTGGCATGTGCCTTAGTTTTCTCATCTGTAGAATGGGGGAAATAGCAATGAATGCATTCTGATAGGTGATAGCTAAGGGATTGTACTGGTTTGAATAGTGTCCCCTTAAAATTTACATCCACAGGAAGCTGTGAATTTGACCTTACTTGAAAATAGAGTCCTGGCAGATGTGATCAAGAGGGCATAGTGCAGTAGGGTTGCCCTAAATCTATTGTGACTGCTGTCCTTATGAAGATTTGGACGCAGAGATGAAACACAAATGTCCGCAGAAAGAAGGCTGTGTGAAGATGGAGCTGAGATTGGAGTGCTAGGGCCACAAGCCAAAGAGTGCTGGAAGCTACCAGATTGGAAGAGGCGAGGAAGATTTCTCCTGGGAGCCTTTGGAAAGAGCATGGCCTACCTGATACCTGGATTTTGGACTTCTGGCCTTGGGAGTTGTGAGAAAACAGATTCCTGTTGTTTCAAGTCACCAGTTTGAGGTAATTTGTTACAGCAGCCCTAGGAAACGCCTACAGGGATGTCTGCATGCTGTATCTGCCACACAGTGGTCACTCAGGAGAAGGACTCCCACCCCCACGAGGCTCCTGGTGATGTTGGTGCTTCTGCTTCCGAACCTTGACCCTAAACCCTATCCCTAACCCTGAATGCATCCCTCTCCTTGAGCATGGACTCTGCCAGCACAGGCTCTGCCAGCACCTGCCAGCCAGGCTGCGGGGGAGGGCAGAAGCAGGACTAGACGTGTGGGCACCATATCAGCCTCACCAGGGCTGGCTGAGACCAGGTCCAGAAAAGACCAGTTTCCCCACAGCGTGAAGGTCAGAAGTGGGCAGGAGTCCCCAGCAGCCACTGAATTCTAGACTCTATGCTCCGTGGGGGCAGGAGCCAAATCCACTTGGTACCCTCAGCATCCGGCACAGGGCCTAACACTTAGTAGCCCTACTATGTGCCCATCCTACTTTAACCCCTCACGGCATCCCTGTCAGGCGCCCTCACTGCCCCACTTTTACAGCTGAGAAAACTGAGGCACCGGTAGTTTACGTGAATTAGCCAAAGTCTTATCGTTGGTAAGTGGTATATCCAGGGAATCTGGCTGATAAGCCCAGCCTCTTATCTGCTCATCTTCAATATGTATTGAAATAATGAAAGGCTAGAGCCAGGATGCTGGAGAAGGCAATGGCACCCCACTCCAGTACTCTTGCCTGGAAAATCCCATGGGCAGAGGAGCCTGGAAGGCTTAGTCCATGGGGTCGCTGAGGGTCAGACACGACTGAGCGACTTCACTTTCACTTTTCACTTTCATGCATTGGAGAAGGAAATGGCAACCCACTCCAGTGTTCTTGCCTGGAGAATCCCAGAGATGGGGGAGCCTCATGGGCTGCCGTCTATGGAGTCGCACAGAGTTGGACACGACTGAAGTGACTTAGCAGCTTAGCAGCAGAGCCAGGCTGCAGCCTCTGATGAATTCACACATGTTCTCTTAAGGCCCCATTCCCCACCCCCAAGAGATAGTTACTTGACCCCGTGAGTGAGAGCTGGTGCACAGAGAGTGCGCTCTGCCCACAGTGACCCAGGAATGCATCTGGCAGTGTTCTAATGGGAGCTAGCTGTCACTTTAATCAACCCACCCACAGTCTGCCCTCTGGAGCCCACCGTGACAAGCCATCCCTCACAGAAAGAAAAACCCCTTAGGTCAGAAACAGATTCAGTGGGTTGGAGGGACCTGATTCTTTCTTTCTTTCTTTCTGGCTGTGCCGGGTCTTTGTTGCTGCACATGGGTTTTCTCTAGCTGTGTTAGGCAGGGGCTGACTTCATTGCGGTGCACGGGCTTCTCATTGTGGCGCCTTCTCCTGCTGTGGAGTACAGGCTTTCAGTTCATAGGCTTCAGTAGTTGTGGCTCGCAGGCTCTAGAGCACAGACTCAATAGTTGTGGTCCACGGGCTTAGTTGTTCCGTGGCATGTGGGATCTTCCCGCACCCAGGATTGAACCCATGTCCCCTGCATTAGCAGGTAGATTCTTATCCACTGGACCACCGCGGAAGCCCTATAGGGCCCTGGTTATTGATAAACCAGCAAGCATGGCTTTTGCCCTCCCACACCCTCACCCATGGTTACTGCCATAACTGGTGTGTCAGCTGCAGGAATTGGGAGGTTGCCACTTTAGGGTATATCACTAACCCCACACAGCTTCTCTCTTCTCTCTGCACTTCTGTCTGTTGATCAGCTTTGGTTCTTGCAGTCAACTGTTATTTTTGCCTTCAATTCTTGTTCCCCCAAGAGAATGGTGCAGTTAATTTCCTACCATTCCTACCAAGCTACCTCAAAGGCTGGTGAATCAGGCTGTATACTGGGACCCCACCCACGGTCCAGTTAGCTGCAACCAGGGAGGTGGGGGGAGGCATCACGTGACACCAACATGACTGCTTCTGAAGGAGGCTGTGGGAGTGGCAGGCAGGCTGAGGCTGGCTTGGACAATGTGCTACCAGATGGTTGTGCCCTCAACTGCCTCCTTCATGCCTTGGCTCCCTTATTAACAGTTGAACCCAGCTCCCTCTCACTAATGCTCCCAACCCCTGGAAGGACCCCTGAACTGACCCACAGACCAGAGCCAGGATGTTAATCTGGGGCAAACCCACCACTCTTTCTTTTCCCACCATGGCAGGTGATACCAGTGGGTTGCAGGTATCTGTTCACTGAGCTGAGTGCTGAATCAGACTCAGAATCAACAGTTTTCTCCAGGAAGCCACTGCCAAGCTATTCTACCTGACATGAAAGAACTAGGGAAGATCTCTAGAGTTGCTCTAGGCACTGGCATGGCTTGCGTCTGAGTCAGCGCTCCCACCTAAGCAGAACACCCAGCCTGGGAGGGGCCTGAAACCAGTGGTCAGGGCTCCCCAGGGGAGAGAGTCTAATTACTGATAACTCTTAGGATACTGGCATCAGTCAGGCTCGTGAGGGGATGTCCAGGTCAAGCAAAAGGCTGAGGGTGAGACGCTGACTCACTGGCTCTGGGTTTGAAGTTCTTCATCACTTGATCTCATTTTGTCTCTGTCTGTCTGTGAGTCAAACAGGCAACATCCCCCACATCAACAAGTGCTCCTCAGCCAGCTTAGGGAGACCTGCCCAGGCCTCTGAGAAGATGCCAAGGCATTCACCAGATGGGGGTGCGGTGGGCGGAGGGAGCTGCCCCAAAGCATAGGGACTGTCTGAGGAGGCACCCACTCCCTGTCTGGGGAGACACCCACTATGTCAGATGGGAACCATTATGCTTTGGGAAATGTCAGGGCTTCCCAGAGCCTCAACATATTCATGTGGTCTGTGCATGAATAAGAGCAGGAAGAGTACGCAGGGCTTCCTCAAATTACTGGGCTTATTTTGACAGCTGGACTACATGGGACTTCAATAAAAGAAATTCACCTAACTGTGTAAGAATGCAGATAACAGAGAGAGGGAAGAGGACTGGACAGGAGGAGAATGGGTCACGGTTAAGACGATCCTGCATGAAGAGCTAAGCCAGAGTGAGGACCCTCAGCTCCCGCTAATTTTTCCACACAAGAGCCCAGTCCCAATGTCACCAGAGTTTCCAATTTTTCAACAGAAGACAAAAATCCAGATTTCTATGTGAAATACTTTTAAATTGTGGTGAGTAATTCAGAAAACACATTTTTCACTTGCAGTGTTTGGTTTGTGTGTGTTTAATATCCTTAGAGGAAGAATCTCAGGTCTTTCCCCCCAGAGTTTTTTATGAGCTTCTCTCATGTCGAGGGCTTAAGACAGCAGAACCTGAAACCAAACTGCAGATTCTAGCACCCTTTGGCCAGAGCTCCGATCTGTGCCAGCCCCTGGGCTGCTGTGTCACTGTGTTTACATTCCCGTGAGGATCAGAGAGGCTTTCCCAGAGCCACGCTCTGCTGGGTGCTCACACGCTCCAGAGCCACCCACTTCGTCATCATAGGAACCAGGCAGATCCAATCAGCCCAGGGCATGGCTTCTCTTCTCGGTCATTTTGGAGTCCTGACCAGCCAGGATGCCCACACATATCCTTGTGGCGGTGGCCCCAGGAAGTGGCATGGGAAGAGTGTAACATGAGGCCAGTCCAGGGAGAGCTGGTCCATTCAAACATTTCATAGCATTCTCAATACATCAAACTGTGAGCCAAGCACACAGAGCAGGCTGACAGGGTGGGTCTGGGCTGGGCGCCGTAGAACAAGAGTGGACCCACTGTGAGACCTACCGTGGGAACCCTGCTGTAGAGAGACTGCTCGATGCAGGGCTGGGCTGGGGTCCAAACGCCAGACACGCCTCCAGGCTGGGCAGACCCTTCCAGAAAGCCCACACCTGAAGGCCCCAGAGGGTGTCAGAGGAGCCCAGTGGCAAGTAAGCATACAGCATCAGGCAGCAGTTGAGGAGCCTTGAGACCCCAGGGTGCAGGGAAGGCCTGGTCCTGGGAAATGGGAGCAGTGAGTTTACCCTGGTGGTGCGAGGGCCCGAGTTATAGCCAGAGCTGGGACCTTTCCCAGGCCAGGCAGGGTTGTGGCTGGTGCTCAGGGCAGGGTGGAGGGGGATGGGGGAGGGCAGAAAGGGAGTGGTGCCCACACCTGGTGAGGCAGTACGCGTATTAAAACAGCACCGTCCCTTGACTGCCTTCTCTCCATAATGAGTCACGGGTGTGGCACCACGTCCCCCCACCTTACTCTTAATGCCATCTTTAAAAATTAGTCAAAAAGGAGGCACTTCTGGAGAATGTGCTCAGGGGAGTGGCCCCAGTGACACGTGGTGAGTGAGGACGGAGAGCAGAGAGGGCTGGAGAGGTGAACAAGTTCTGAAACAAGCCACGGAAGTGTAAGTTCCGTCTCCGCCAGTTACCAGCTGCGGGACCTCAGGGAAGCTACCTGCCTCTCAGAGACCCATTTCCTCCTCTGCAAAGTGGGAGAGTGACAGCAGCTGCCTCCCAGAGCCATGAGGAGGAAACAGATAAAGCGTGTGGGAACCGTTGCCCCGGCACTGGAGTCACTCAGTGGGTACCTACTGTCATTTGAGGTAAGGAAGAACATACAACATTTCATCAACAAAAGGAACCATCAGTTGGTTTACACGCGGGGAGACAGAGGCCCAAGTCTTCCCATGCCAGTCCAGAATGAGCGAAGACCAGAGCCCAGATCATCTGCCCCTCCCAGCACACCCCATCTGGGGAACAAGTCAAACCTAGAAATGATGACTCCCAGAAAACCCTGCTCTTTCTGGCACCCTGAGGAAGACAAGCGACAGCCAAGTAGCTATTTAGAGCCCCTGGTGCTAGCACAGCCCTGGCACTGAGGATGTACATCTGAGAATTGACAGGGACCCCTTCCTTCTTCCAGCCTAATGCAGAGGCTGCAAGAGCTAAAATCTGGCCCTCCCAGCCTCCCTCGACCTCACTCAAGCTCACCCAAGGACCTGGGGCTAAGTCAGGCGCGAACCCAGGCCTGAGCTGGTGCCCCATGCTCTACCTCTCTATACAGGAGACAGGAGACCTTGCTCCCTCCACACCACATTTATTTCCAGGATTGGTTCAGGGTCATCCCTGTAACAATCATTAGAACAATCAATAACACTGTGTCCTTAATATGTCCATGGGCTGTGCTAAGTGAGGTTTTTTTGCCTTTTTTTTTTTTGGCAGTTCTGCACAGCATGTGGGATCTTAGTTTCCCGACCAGGAATCCATGACTCCTGCATTGTGAGCATGGGGTCCTAGCCACTGGACCACCAGGAGAGTCTAAGTGAGGGTTTTCTTTAATTGCCACTATTTTATAAGGTAAGGCTATAACATTATTATTTCCATTTTACTGATGGGGAAACTGAGGCCAAGTCAGACCAACTTCCCCTAGCCAATAAGTGAAAGAAACACAGTTTGGACTCAGGCACACCTACTCCCTCTTCACCACATCCTCTAGTCATGGCAACACCTTCCTTTTGTGGCTGCGCCCTTGCTGTTCCACTCTGTGGCCTTGTCAGGGTCTTCGCCTACCCCAGAGGTCCATTTAGGATCTTGAAGAGTAAAAGAGTAAAAAGGAAAGGCTATTGTGGTAGCTCCTCCATCCTTAAGCCAGACCCTCCCCCTGTGGGTGTGAGGCCCTTCCCTTCCCTACTGCAGCCTCTGGACTGTGTTAGAAGCTCCCTTCCCCAGTCACTGACTTCAGTCTTTAGGCCTTAAGAATGCGAGGCAACAGAGAGAAACCACCAGGCTTGGGTGTGAAACTTCTGCTGCTGTAGGAGTGGACACCCACTGGCAGGGAGAGGGGGACACCTGCCCAACTCTCAGGGCACAGACAGCCCCTCGGGAACTCTGCTGGTCCCACCCCAGATCCTCTATCATCCCAACTCTCTAAAGCCCCACGAGGAACAAGCCTCAGTCTGTACCGTGATAGTTTGTTAGGGTTATAGTAACGAAGTACCACACGCTGGGAGGTTTGAATAACAGAGGTGTATATCTAGAGGCTAGGAGTCTGAAATCAAGGTCTCAGCATGGTTGGTTTCTTCTGAGGGTTGTGGGGCAGAATTGGATCCAGACCTCTCCCTTAGCTCTTGGGGGTTTGCTGAGTCTTCAGCATTTCTTAGTTTTTAGACTCATCACACCATCTCCGCTTTCGTCTCCACATGACCTTCTTCCTGTGTGTGAGTCTGTGTGTCCAAATTTTCCCTTTTTATAAGGATGCTGGTTGAACTGGATGAGGGCCCAGCCTATGATCTCATCTTAACTTCATCATCCACAGTGACCCTGTTTTCAAATAAGTCACATTGCCAGGTACCAGAGGGTTACGAATTCAACATCTTTTAGGGGGAGACACAATTCAACCCAGAGTACCACCCTCACAGAATTGCAGAGTGGATTAAATGTGCCAAGGCACAAAGCGCCGGCTGCAGATTCATCACTCACTCAACAAATGTTCATTATTATCATATTGTTATTTGCTGTGCAGTGGCTGCCAGCGTGCTGCAGTGTGTCTTGTGGGGCAACTGCACAGGGACAGTGCGAGGGTTCTCCTGGCACGTGGCTCCAGAATCTCACTGCAAGGAGGGCCTTGAGGGTGGAGGGGCTCAGTGCTCGCTGACGGCCCTGATCTCACCAGCAAAGACAGCAATGGTTCTGAAGACGCTCTGAGTCCCACTTAATCTATGACTGCTGCTGCTGCGTCACTTCAGTCGTGTCCGACTCTGTGTGATCCCATAGACGGAAGCCCACCAGGCTCCCCCACCCCTGGGATTCTCCAGGCAAGAACACTGGAGTGGGTTGCCATTTCCTTCTCCAATGTGTGAAAGGGAAAAGTGAAAGTGAAGTCGCTCAGTCGTGTCCGACCCATAGAGACCCCACGGACTGCAGCCTACCAGGCTCCTCCATCCACGGGATTTTCTAGGCAAGAGTACTGGAGTGGCTTGCCATCGCCGACTGAGGGACTGTCAATTGTGGCCCATATCAAATACTATTTGGAACCATCACTGCTATCAATCCTTCGGGATGGTTCCTAAGTCATCACGGATGGTAGGTGGCATGACTAAGCACTCCCAAGGCACCCTTGACACAGCCACAGTGTGTGCCATGTCAGTGTGTTGTGGACAGGCCGGGAGCCCCAGGAGCTGAGTCGTGGGTTGACTTTGGGAACCCTGTAATGTGCCCAGCCCCCTCTGTGTGTGGCCATGTAGGTGGGGACCACAGCTCTCCAGCTGGGAGGCAACAGCCCCTCCTGGGTGGGTGGGAGCAGCCCAGGCATCTCCCTGGAGGGGTGGGGGGCAGATTGAATCTCAGATTGCTACTTGCCTCCTGCACTTAAGCTACTCAGCACTTTGCGGAGCTCAAGTTCAAAGTGCTGCCAGATAATGAATCTAAGCCAGTGAGGATACAAAGCTTTCATTATGGTGCTTGTAAACGTATATGTGTCCTTCCTCCTGTTCCTTCTAGTTTCTGGTTGCTTCCCTGTCCCTATTTATAAAAGTACTTTGAAAATTGGGAAACTTGAAGCCTGAGCAGGTAGCCCAGCAGGGCTGAGGAGAGATGGCCAGGAAAGAGCTACGGTTTGGCCTGTGGGGCAAAGATCCTGGTAGGCAGTCCTGGAGGAGCGTCAGGTGGTATAAGCAGTAATGAAAACAACTAGCATTTATCAAGCGTCTACCATGCCCTGAGCACCGGACTCACACGTCATTTTTCTTTAATCTTCACATCAGTGCCACATCAGTAGTGTAATTATATTTCCATTTTACAGATGAGTACAGGAAATAAAGGGAGACTTCCCTGCAGGTCCAGTGGCTAAGACTCTGTACTCCCAAGGAAGGGGGTCCTGGTTCAATCCCTCATCAGGAAACTAGATCCCACAAGCTGCAACAAAGAGTTTCCATGCTGCAACTAAAGATCCGCAGCCTCAACAAAGACTGAAGATCCTCAGTGCTGCAGCTAGGACCTGGTGCAGCCAAATACATTAAGTGTTAAGTGTTAGTCGCTCAGTCGTGTCCGACTCTTTGCGACCCCATGGACCGCGGCCCACCAGGCTCCTCTGTCCATGAGATTTTCCAGGCAAGGATACTGGAGTGGGTTGCCATTTCCTTCTCCAGGGGATCTTCCCATCCCAGGGATCGAACCCGGGTCTCCTGCACTGCAGGCAGATCCTTTACTGACTGAGCTACAAGGGAAGCCCAGCCAAATACATAAATAAACAAATAAATATTAAAAAAAAAAAAAGAGAGAGAGAAAAAAAAAAGAAAAGAAAAGAAACAAAGGTTTAGGGACTCACCCAAGGTCACAATGCAGAGAAGTGATGATTAGCAATTTGAACGCAGTCCTGACTCCCAAGGCCCAAGACCTTTCCCACAACACTGGTCCACCTCCCATGGTCTGTGATGAGGCCCCCAAGT
This sequence comes from Moschus berezovskii, assembly GCF_049115385.1. Classification (NCBI taxonomy): domain Eukaryota; kingdom Metazoa; phylum Chordata; class Mammalia; order Artiodactyla; family Moschidae; genus Moschus; species Moschus berezovskii. The sequence continues at coordinate 50,709,987 of NC_142467.1, read as the reverse complement.
CTGGAGCAGAGCAACTGAGCCTCTCTCTAAGTGTGTCCACAAAAAACCAGAGACCAGAGGGCTGAACCAGTGTGTGGGGGGGTGGGGGTGGGGGGGCTCCACATGTCCTTTGTGAGGCTAATGAAAGATTTGGTCCAGATCTTAAAATCTTTGCTCAAGGGAATTCCCTGGCAGTCCAGTGGTTAGAAATCCGAGCTTCCACTGTAGGGGGCAGAGGTTCAATCTGGTCAGGGAACTAAGACATGGCATGAAGTACAGTGAGGCCAAAAAACAACAACAAAACAACAAAAACATGTAACCCACACTCAAGATGTGAAGAGGAATATAAACAGCAATAATAATAATAATAAAAAAACAACTCCTGTAACACAGGACAGACAATGTAGGAAACCCTCACAGATACAATGCTGAGCAGAAGAAGCTGGACACAAAAGTGCCCATACTGTATTCTATTGTCAGAAGGGTGGGGACCCGTAGGGAGACCTCATGTGGTGGGAGAGACGGCTCAGACCTTGAATTGTGTGGTGGTCACCCAGGTGGGTGTATATGTAAAATTTCACCAAGCTGCAGGCTTCAGATCTGTACCTTTTATTGAACCCATGATTAAAAAGATGTGACAAAAAAAAAAAAACTGGCGATAATTCAGTCAAGAGTGACAACTGGGACCAAAGGGGTGGATTAAGCGCTCTAAAAAAAATAAAAGAAGTGTGTTTGGATGGGGTCAGGGAGTGAACGATTGCACTCAGTGGTTTTATCAGCTAAGATCCTGACCCACAGCTTGGACCCTTCTCTCTTACAAAAGTCCACATCTGGCATTTTTCAGGATTTCCGTAACCGGGAAGGAACTTCCCTTGCCTGGGAGGGCAAAATAGCATATGCTGCTCTCTTAATTAATTTCTGCATCCCCTCGCTCAAAGGCATTTGTGGAGGGCCTGCTGTGGGTCGAGCACGGGACTACGTTGCAAGGATACAGCAGTGACAGAACATCTGCTTTCATGTTGCGGTCATCATAGCTGGGGCTGAGATGACTGTTACTCTACAATGATAAGTAAAACAGCCAGTGCGAATGATAAGTCAAATAACCAGTATGTTGCATTCATGCTCGGTCGTGTCCGAATCTTTGAGACCCCATGGACTGTAGCCCGCAAGGCTCCTTTGTCCGTGAAATTTTCCAGGCAAAAATACCAGAGTGGGTTGCCATTTCCTCCTCCAGTGGATCTTCCCAACCCAGGGATCAAACCCTCATCTCCTGCTCTGCAGGCAGATTCTTTACCACTGAGCCATCAAAGAAGCCCAGCCAGTATGCTAGCTGGAGAAACATAAAACAGGGAGGGGGTGAGGAACTCTCGTGGCATTTGCCAAGAGAATGGTCCTGAAAGGCCTTCTCCCTGAGAAGCTGGCAGTGAGAGGTTGAGAGGGCAGGGGAGGTTAAGGGAGAGCCACACAGATGAGGTCAGGGAAGTGTCAGAAGGCCTGAGGGCAGGGCTTGTGTAGGCTTGGGCCTTGACCAGACAGAGGTGGGGTTTTGACTGGGGGCTGATGTGACCTGGCTGGATATCTGTAGAGGGGAGCTAGGCTGTTGCTGGTGCACTGGGAGGAGACTGCAGGAGGGCCACGAGAGGCGAGTCCCGAGGCTCATTCACTGCCTGTTCTCCCTACTCCAGCTTCTCCGGTGGACCGTGACTGCATCCAGCGTGGCAGAGAGAAGGAGAAGGGCCTTCTTCCTGTGTGTGGAGCCTCCGTGTGTGTGGAGGATACCAGGACAGGCTGGAAAGGGGGTGAGGAGCAGCCCAAGCCTCTCTGGACAGAGAGCACGAAGGCTTTTGGAGAACATAGAATGCAAGCATGGGCAGTTTCCTTGTGATTAGCTTTCCAAGGAGGCAAATGTCACCCAGCAAGATTTATCAGAAGCTCCTGAGCATAGCCAGAGGGAGAGATGAAGTGGAGACAGTGAGGCCATGACAGGCAGGGCAACACCCTCCTCTCCTGCTCTGAGAGCTGCTGCCCTCACCTCCTTTCCCTGGGGTGGGCTGTAGGGGCAGCAAGTGGGGCGGGGGTTGTGATTTACAGGCGGCGGCGGCTGTAGTGAAGGGAGGAGCTTCTGCATTTGTGACCGCCTGCTGTGTGACTTGTGCACACAAAGTTCCCACTCTGGCCCGTTCTCTCTCCTTCAAAAATGGCAGGGCAGGGCCAGAGGTTCCTGGTTCTTTGACTCTATACCAGAGAGCCTGATCTCTAACTGGGCCTGGGCCTCCTGGGAGCTCAGAGCCAGAGACTCCTGGAGCGAAACCTCAGCCACCCATTGGCTTCTTACCTCCCCTGGGGTGAAGTATGAAGCTGATCCCTGCTTGTGGGTGTGGCCCAGGCAGGCTCATGGTTTGCCTTGTCCTGGTTTCCCCTATCACTTCCCCAAGGAAATGTGCCAAACTTGCACTTGAAAATATAGTACCGTTCTGCCTTCCAGTGCTTTGAAGGCATCCCTACCCTCTCCAGACACATTCAAGGAGTCCTTGTGGCCTAAAGAGTAGAAGTCTTTCTCTGCAACCTGGTCTTCAAGACCCGCACAGTTAAGGCAACTTCCTCTACTCCTCCTTCACCTAAACCCACCCCCTTGAGTTTCTCTGTTGCCTCAACTCTCAAGAGAACATCACTTTTCAGCCTCAGACCCTTAATTCAACTTTGGCTGGAAGGCCTCCAAGTCTATCAGCTGGGCATCTGCTTGTTGTTCAGATGCTAAGTTGTGTCTGACTCTTTGAGACCCCATGGACTATAGTACACCAGGCTCCTCTGTCCTCTGCTGTCTCCGGGATTTTGCTCAAATTCATGTGCTTTGAGTCAGCAATGCTAGTTCACTATCTCATCCTTTACCGCCTCCTTCTCCTTTGGCCCTCAATCTTTCCCAGCATCAGGGTCTTTTCCAATGAGGTGGCTTTTCGCATTCGGTGGCCAAAGTATTGGAGGTTCAGCTTCAGCAACAGTCCTTCCAATGAAAGACATCTGCAGAGACCTTTATATTGAAGTGAGTTTTACAAAACACCATTGAATTCTCACCAAAAGCCCAGGGGACAGGTATCAGCCCTTACTTCAGAGTTGAGAGGTTGAGTAATTTGCCTAAAGTCACACACACAGTTAGTAAGTGGTGTGGCCAGAAGCCACACTCAAATCTCCTGAGATTTCAGTGCTGAGCTGACCATTCACACTGCTTTTCCCAGCCCCCGTCTACAGATGGGTCTCTGCTTTGGAAGGACCACCATTGTCTGAGGGCAGGTCCCGGGCCTCCTCAGCCACCCTGGTATGGGCCAAGGTTGTCCAGCATGTCTTTTCCTTGCTCCACCAGACCATTTTCTATCATCTGCCTCGGGACTGGGAGTGCAGGCTTTTCTGGGTAGCCACCCTGGGGCAGGATGGGCTCTCCCAGGTGTCCTCGGCATCTCCTTCCCCAGACAGGCAGGCTAAGTGCTGCCCAGACACGCGGCTACTGTGACTCTCCCGCACCCGCCCCAGGAGCTGTGGAAACCAGCTGGGTTGGTCCCACCTGGGGAAGCAGCCTGTGCCCCCCCGCCCAGACCTTGAAGATGGGCTTATGGAGATAGTGCTTGAACCCTCTAGGCCTGCCCACCAGTTGGAGCTCCATCTTCCTCCATCAAAATCCATATAGTCACGTTCTCTGAGACCATGAGAACAGTGAACTGGGCCTCACATTCTGGGGAGTATCTTCCTCTTGGATATCAATTAATGGCTGCTGACATTCTTCAACAATTGACTGTGTGCTTGGCACTGCTGCAGCAAAATACAGCAAAACTTTTGCCTTTCCCTTGATCTTGGGTAGGATAAGACAGAGTGAAAAACTGTATCCAGTTGTCCAGATGCAGTAATTGAGTGTCAGGGGTGAAGGAAGGCTGACTGGGGCAACCGTGGGCGAGAGTGATGTTATGGAACTTTGGTCTTGTGTCTTCCGTCTCCACCAGCTTTTGTGCTATTTCTGAGGCATCAAGCCACCTTCCAACAACACAGGGGATTCTGGTTTTTGTTTCACAGCAAAGGTTAAATCTGGAGGAAGTCACCAATGTACAGAGCTTTGATGTTGTGATTCCATCTTTATTAGAAATGGGAGAGAGCCAAAAGGGGGGCCCTGGTGGAACCTGAGGTAATGAATATGGTCAGAAAGAGGCACGAATCTAAGTAGGCTCAGATTCAAAACCAAAGCTAATGCCCTGAACTAAAACGCTAACGGAGGCAAGTTGGGGCCAGCACCACACAATTTTCTAGAGTGGTTTAGCGAATTGAGTAGAGTCTGCTAGTTTCCTACATTGTGTAAGAGCTGACTGTAAATGGCTCACAAAGCTGACATCGAACGCTTTCAGCAAACTTGTGTTTTAAAAAGCACATCATTTTGAACCTGGGAAGTGAATGTGGTAGGCCAGCCTGCAGAGGCCATCTTTTTGTGGATGTTGTCAGCACCAACATTTTAGATCAGAGTTGATCTGCTAATTATACCAGTTGAATCTTTGTCCTGCATAGAGTCAGCTCAGGAAGAGGGATTGTTAATAGTGGGAGGAAGAACACAATCCAGGTACTCAGACCAAGTTTCAGGCACCAGATCCAGAGATTCAAACCTGGAGAGGGAAAGGAGTAAAGTGAGAGCTAGAAGAAAACTATTGGTGACTTTGTGGGCTTAGGAGCCCGAGACCTTGAGGGGAGCCCTGCCCTGGAAGTTTCGACTCTCATGGGCCTCCATGTGCTTGTGTGCATGCTCAGTCATGTCCAACTCTTCGAGACCTCATGGACTGTAGCCCACCAGGTTCCTCTGTCCATGAGATTCTCCAGGCAAGAATACTGGAGGGGGTTGCCATGCCCTCCTCCAGGGGATCTTCCCAACTCAGGGATGGAACCCACATCTCCGATGTCTCCTGCACTGCATGGGGATTCTTATCCACTGAGCCACCTGGGAAACCCATGGGCCTCCAACCAGTAGGCATACTGTAAAACTGCTCTTCCTTGTTCTAGAAGCTCCTTCAGGGGAATGGCCTTAGAGAAAAGAGGTTGCCATGGTACAACACTGAAGAAAGTTCTGAGTTGTTCGCTGCTTTTAAGTAAAAGATCTTTAAGTGATTTAGGCATGTATCTTGGAAAGATTGCAAAGAACTGAGTGACACCACAATAACAAAACCTCTTCCAGTTATATATAATTTTGTGAAAACTTCTAATAAAGTTTTAAAAATTAAAAAAAAAAATCTTTCTCAATAAATAAAATTTAACTCTCCATATTCAAATTGTTATTGAAATGCACTTAGGTGACTTTGATCAATTAGGTGTAATAACTGTATGGCAACGCTACCAGAAGAAATAACCCTTCAAAGTTTATGGTCACAAGAAATTAAAATTGAAATTAAATGCATATTTTTGTTTCAAAGAAATTTAACATGGCAATCATTAGAAGATGGTAAGGCATGAAAATGAATTGCTTGTATGATAAAATCCTGTCGGGAAAAAGGAACAGAAATACAAGTTCAAAGAGAAAAATGAATGACGTAAAATTTCTGACTGGCACTAGTCCAGGTGTTTTTATTCAAAGGACAATAGTGAGCAGAGCTGCTCAGTTAGAATGTGGGCCCCAGTTCCTCACTAAGTGACACAGCGTCCTAAAGCTGTTTGAACTGAACAAGTGGACATATTGGAGAAGAAAGTGGAAGGCCTTTTTAGCCCAGAGAAGTGTATGAAGGCACAGTGAATGCTGGAAACTGCAAGTGAGTGTAGGGTGTTGGGATGGAGACTGGGGCTGGGGATAGAAACCAAGAGATAAGGCTGAATAGCTTGATGAGCAGGCAACAGATTACGGAGTTTGGTCATTATCCTGAAAGTAAAGGGGTGGCACACTTACGAATGGAGTGGAGAGTGGACTGGAGAAGTTATATTCCAGGTAAGGAGACTATATTAGATGCTAATCTAAGAGTTCAGAGGAGAGATGATACAGGCCAAATTTAGGCAGAACCTCTGTGGCTCAGATCATGAACTCCTTATTGCCAAATTCAGACTTACATTGAAGAAAGTAGGGAAAACCACTAGACCATTCAGATATGACCTAAATCAAATCCCTGATGATTATACAGTGGAAGTGAGGAATAGATTTAAGGGACTAGATCTGATAAGAGGGGGTGCCTGATGAACTCTGGACGGAGGTTCGTGACATTGTACAGGAGACAGGGACCAAGACCATCCCCATGGAAAAGAAATGCAAAAAAGCAAAATGGCTGTCTGGAGAGGCCTTACAAATAGCTGTGAAAAGAAGAGAAGCGAAAAGCAAAGGAGAAAAGGAAAGATATAAGCATCTGAATGCAGAGTTCCAAAGAACAGCAAGAAGAGATAAGAAAGCCTTCCTCAGTGATCAATGCAAAGAAATAGAGGAAAACAACAGAATAGGAAAAACAAGAGATCTCAAGAAAATTAGAGATATCAAGGGAACATTTCATGCAAAGATGGGCTCGATAAAGGACAGAAATGGTATGGACCTAACAGAAGCAGAAGATAGCCAGGCTTCAGCAATATGTGAACCGTGAACTCCCAGATGTTCAAGCAGGTTTCAGAAAAGGCAGAGGCACCAGAGATCAAATCGCCAACATCTGGTGGATCATGGAGAAAGCAGAGTTCCAGAAAAACATCTATTTCTGCTTCATTGACTATGCCAAAGCCTTTGACTGTGTCGATCACAATAAACTGTGGAACATTCTGAAAGAGATGGGAATACCAGACCACCTGACCTGCCTCTTGAGAAACCTGTATGCAGGTCAGGAAGCAACAGTCAGAACTGGACATGGAACAACAGACTGGTTCCAAATAGGAAAAGGAGTAGGTCAAGGCTGTATATTGTCACCTTGCTTATTTAACTTATATGCAGAGTACATCATGAGGAACGCTGGGCTGGAAGAAGCACAAGCTGGAATCAAGATTGCTGGGAGAAATATCAATAACCTCAGATATGCAGATGACACTACCCTTATGGCAGAAAGTGAAGAGGAACTAAAGAGCCTCTTGATGAAAGTGAAAGAGGAGAGTGAAAAGGTTGGCTTGAAGCTCAACATTCAGAAAATAAAGATCATGGCATCTGGTCCCATCACTTCATGAGAAATAGATGGAAAAACAGTGGAAACAGTGTCAGACTTTATTTTTTTGGGCTCCAAAATCACTGCAGATGCTGATTGCAGCCATGAAATTAAAAGACGCTTATTCCTTGGAAGGAAAGTTATGGCCAGCCTTGATAGTATATTAAAAAGCAGAGACATTACTTTGCCAACAAAGGTCCGTCTAGTCAAGGCTATGGTTTTTCCCGTGGTCATGTATGGATGTGAGAGTCGGACTGTGAAGAAAGCTGATCGCTGAAGAATTGATGCTTTTGAACTGTGGTGCTGGAGAAGACTCTTTAGAGTCCCTTGGACTACAAGGAGATCCAACCAGTCCATTCTAAAGATCGATCGATCCTGGGTGTTCATTGGAAGGACTGATGCTAAAGCTGAAACTGCAATACTTTGGCCACCTCATGCGACGAGTTGACTCACTGGAAAAGACTCTGATGCTGGGAGGGATTGGGGGTAGGAGGAGAAGGGGACGACCGAGAATGAGATGGCTGGATGGCATCACCGACTCGGTGGACATGAGTTTGAGTGAACTCCGGGAGTTGGTGATGGACAGGGAGGCCTGGCGTGCTGTGATTCATGGGGTTGCAAAGAGTTGGACACAACTGAGTGACTCTTAAGCATTAGGCAAACATAAGAAAGCACTTAGGTTTTCACATCAACTTGAAGAGTCGGCACAGTTTGGAGGAAAAAAAGGAATTAAAGTTGTCATATTTAAGTAGGCCTGAAACACTGACCATTTGAAAACATACTTAAACACAACATGACACACACATATGCTCCAGATCAAGTACTGGTTAAATTCCTTTTACAGTTAGGGAGATTGTAATTCTATTAATCTGGTGAGTTTTTCCTGATCTCTTCTGGGAGTAGTATTGGTTAACGGTGGAGTCATCTAAAGTCTTTGCATCTAAAATCAGTAGCAGATAGGGTTTAATATTTTTTTGTGTGCATAGGTCCAAAATAGATGTGGCCTGGCAACAGATCTTGGAAAAAGAGATAATGCAGGTTTTAAATGACCACAAATTCAATCAGTCAAGAGCACTCTACTGCTGAAAGAAAGCTAATACTATCCTAGTCTTCATTAATATTCAACAGCGGTTTTACCAACATCTTGTACTAAACTAGGAATTCGTGCCTATGTGCCCAGTCACTCATTGGCGTCCAATTCTTTGCAATCCAATGGACTGTGGCCTGCTAGGTTCCATGGGATTATCCCAGCAAAAATACTGGAGTGGGTTGCCATTTCCTCCTCCAGGGGATCTTTTTGACCCTGGGATCTTCTCCTGTGGCTCTTGCATTGGCAGGCAGATGCTTTACCAGAGCCACCAGGGAAGCCCAAGCTAAGAATACAAGGGAAGGAAAAAAGTTATGGCTTTTGCTCTACAAGAAACTCCTTTTCTAGGAGAGTAGATGCATACAAACTCTTTTCTTCCTTATTCCTATGCCAATATGGATATATCTCCCACAAAAGGCAAACAGCTGTTGGTCATTTATGGGAAAGTTGCAACACTAAACCCTCAGCAAGTTTATTTCTTGCTGTGTTTATGTATTTCCTAGCAACAGTGACTTCATGGCTTGTTTCCCTATGTGACAAGCCCTGAAGAGAGGCGAGGAACCTGTGCCAAAGAAGCCATCAGAGTTTGTTGGCTCCAGTTCTGGCTTCCTGGAAGATCTAGCCTGGATACCTGAGAGTACAGAGGCCAGAGTCTGGTGACACACCCAGCTTTCTCCATCACAGAACTTGCGAACAACCTGTGCCCCAGAGTTTATAAGCCTCCTCTGCAGACAGACTGAGCCTGACCAGTCCTGGTCAATGGTCTGTGGGAAAAAGTGATACATGTCAATCCTGCCGAGGAAGTTCACTGCTGGTATGCCTCCAGCATCCGGTCCCTGTTGCATCAACCTGGGAGGATGAAGGCTCCTCTCCTCAGAGAATTTATCCTTGCATAAAGTCATTACTCCACACCTTGTCTTTTGCAGCAACACCAAGTACCTTGACTAGTAAACAGTGCAGCTTCCTTCCTGACCCCTCCATATGATCCTGATGAATTTCTGGATGTCATCCTTTGTGACTGCTCCCCACTTTTCTTCAGTAATTATTCTTTATACTTGTGTTGCCCCAGAGTTCTGTGCTCAACCCTCATCACATTCAAATCAAAAGTTGAGTCCAAATATCTCTGGCTTGGGGCACTGCTAACCTTAAAAGCTACTCAAAATAGGTGAGCACAAATGTGTGTATGTGTGTGTGCATGCACACATGCATTCCTGGAGTGCTTTGAAGGATTTGTGGATAATTGTTTTAGATAGAGTGAAGTCCTGCTAAGATATATAAATCAAATTCCTTCCCTAAATTAAGTTTCCAACGTAAAGAGATTCTGCTACACAGTCACTAAAAAAGTCATTTTAACTCAAGACTTTGTTATGTGGAACCAGTGGTATGCTGTTAAACGGACTGGGAATTGTGGGTAAGCTTTCTAATTTACCAAGCTTTTCAGTCACCATGTCACCAAATGTGGAGTGGTGAAGAGATGCAGTTTTCGTGAGTCAACTTTCCATCATCTGTGGCAAATCTTTTACCTATGAAGCAGTGTCATTCATGCTTTACTAAGCACGATACATGAGGGTCTTCCTAAAGACAGATAGCTGGGCTCCATCCCCAGAGTTCCATAAGTATGGAGCAGGGCATGAAGATTCACATCTCTAGCCAGGTTCCCAGCTACTGCTGCTAGTTCTGGAACTCTACTTAGGAGAATCACTGCCCTGCACCCAGTGTAGTGTCAGTAACAAAAGACCGCAGCTGGATTCTTTCCTAGCTCTGCTGCTAATCAGCTCTGTGTCCTTGAACAGGGTATTATTCAAAGGAAGATCAGAGTGCTTCAAGATTCAGTGACCTTATTGTTAACTTTCCATGCACTGCTATTTTCTTATTTATCCATCTTAGCCTGCTATCACTCCATGTATACTATCTAGAGACAAAAGAGCAGAGCTGAGTACCCCCAAATGTCACAAGCAGCAAAATACCCAAAAGACTTAATATTCTCCTGGCTGACAATGTACAGAATTATGGCATTTTCCTTCCTTATGTTGTTAAAGATATAGCATATTTTAAAGATAAAAACTAGACAAATGGCATTTCAAGACATTACAATGTTTAACAACCTTAAAATCCTACAAAGACTTGCTTTAATATACAACAGAACCTGGAGTCCTCACCACCGACTCATGACGCTGTTACTCAAGCAACCGTTAGCTTTGTGCACAGAACATTGTAGTGGGCTGGACTGGCCACAAGGGAATTAGAAACTCTACTACTGTTGGGACTGCTCTGAAACCATCCTATCGACCACCCACGTGGCCCAACGCATTTCCTTACATGTTGCTGTTTGGACTTTCTCACAACTTAGCGCCCTCCTCTGCCTCTACCACTTAAGGTCATTTATCTTATTATTGTTCTCAGATCTCCTTGATGGTCATGCAAAGGCTTAACTGTCTGGATAAGGACATGGCTGCACGGAACTTCTCCGTAAACTTCTGTATAATTTCAACTTTTTGTTTAAAAAGATTATATATGACTTACGTATTTCCCTCAGGTATTTGCTTCATCCTTCAAGATGCAGTTTAGAGATTTCTCTTCTCTGACCACCACCTGTACCACTAGTACTGAATCCATCTTGGTTAACGTCCCATATTGCAGTCTTATGTCAACCGTCAATCCCTGAATCTCCAAGGTGTGGCATAGTGCCTGGCACTAAAGAAACCCATTAAATATTCCTTAATCTATTTTCTAGTATAATCAACCCCTGTTGTTTGTACAAAACTTGAATTTTTGTATGCAAGCTTAAAAAATTACACCATCATATAAAATTCAAGAAAAAGCAGTAACACTTTCTTCACCATTTTGCAAAGGGGGGAGTATAGTCAAGGATATTAAAAATTGTATTAACCTTCATGTTTTTTGGTGGTCACACACACACTATCTTAGAGACTAATTTATTCCTTTTTACTGTCTAAATCGAGACTAAAGCATTACACTTTTAATGGAATCGCATGTTAGCATAGTGCAAACCAGTTTTGCAATTAATGAAAAAATATTTACTTAGCAACTGACAGCAGTTTCTAAAAATACCCACCTCCCACCTTTCTTCCAATCCTAAAAATCTAATATAGCACTTCATCACCAAGATTTGTGTCCCTGTTCACTGGCAGAGAACCAATGGATGCCTGCCTGACAAAATTGTTTCCAATGGTTATTCAAACTATTTCACCTCCCTGCATTAGTAATGCTGACTTAATATGGTCATGGTGAGAAAGGGCCATTTTTCTACCTAATACATTCTACTCCACAAATAATCAGACTACCAATGTACTATGGTACTAGAGGGTGAGAAAATTCCGTCAGTGAATACACTAGTACATTAGAATAACATACCTCTATAAACCTGATTACATGGAAATGCTCCAAAATTGTAAATATTTACCATAGGCAATAATAACCTGATCAAATGTCTTATTCAGCAGAATGCAGACTTTATTAATACATCCTACTTAGTATCTAGTCCTAAACACGGACTCGACTAATAGCCGAAACAGTTAAGTGGATGACTTTTTTATGAAAACCTATCGTATCATTTTGGATCTTAACTCCTCCTACACTACCATCCCGTTTGATACTCATTTAAGACACATCAGTTCAGTTCAGTCGCTCAGCCGTGTCCGACTCTTTGCGACCCCATGAATCACAGCACGCCAGGCCTCCCTGTCCATCACCAACTCCCGGAGTTCACTCAAACTCATGTCCATAGTCGGTGATGCCATCCAGCCATCTCATTCTCTGTCGTCCCCGTCTCCTCCCACCCCCAATTCTTCCTAGCATCAGACTCTTTTCCAGTGAGTCGTCTCGACGCATGAGGTGGCCAAAGTATTGGAGTTTCAGCTTTGGCATCAGTCCTTTCAATGAACACCCAGGATTGATCTCCTTTAGTGGACTGGTTGGATCTCCTTGCAGTCCAAGGGAGTCTCAAGAGTCTTCTCCAGCACCACAGTTCAAAAGCATCAATTCACATAGACCATAAATTATAAGGGGTATAGTTAGTTCTCACTTATGAAGCAAAGAGTAAATACCCACTCCAATCCTCTACTTTCATTATCTTCAAAAGTAAAATGGAGACAACTTACCTTAGGGGAAGCTGTGACAATTAGGCATTTCCAGGTAAAGCGCTTAGAAAAGTGACTGGCATATAGCATTAAATAACATTACCAATCTCAGGGTTTAAAATGGTGAAGAGCTATACTAGATTTTTAGGGACACCATGGTTCAACGGGATGAACAACTAAAGGTTATCAGGTTTAGGTCCTTGCTCTGCAAAACTTACTGAGCTGTCTTGTCTAAGGTAGTCCCACTGTCCTCAGTTACCCGATGGGAGCAACAGTAACTTTTTCAGTTAAGAAAACTGACATACTGCACATTTTAAAAAATCATAAAAGCTTTACATAAGTTCAATTCTGCACTTTTATGTTTACTCATCAAACTTGTTAATTTTAGCTAAATGACTTCTCTAATGCATCATTCATCTTTTATTAGCTTTGTACTCCCTCTTCTCATTTTTTATATCAATATGGAAATTATGTGTCCTTTTTCAGTAAGTTAACTTGCTATCATTATTTTGATGGTCTAAGTGATAGATCTGGCCAGTAAGAACCCTTTCAAGTGAGTCTTGTGTCCTTCCAACCCATACCCAACACTTGAGATTTCTTCTCTGGCACGATAGAAAGTTCCAGGTTCATTTTGTACTTTCTCTGCTGAAGTCAGATATTTCTCCAAGCAGCCATGTTTTCTTTTAGTATTTAGAAATCAAGATTGAGGTCTTACATGCGCTCACTGTGACCGTATTATTATGTCTTCTAGGCCCTCAGTGAACATAGCTGGGAAGTAAAGGAACATTACATAGATAAACACAAATACTAAACTCACAAAAGATAAAGGGTAAGGAACTGTCCCCAGTTAAAGAATGCTACACACACAAACCAAAGCAGATGAACGTTCCTTTTGTTGGACCCATGACAGGACTTGGGGAAAGTTATGCAACATTGTGGTAATTGATGAAACTGAATAGACTGGCCTAGAAAGTTGGGTCAATATTAATGTCTCATTTCTTAGGAACTCTACACTTAGGTGTAAAGGATCATGACTCTAACCTACTTTCAAACATCTAAGTATATGTTAAAAGAGCAAATGTACAAACAGAAGTGTAAATGGGACAGAATGTTAACAATTGTTGAAGCTGTGTCAAGAGCGTAAGGGGATCACTGTACTACTGTTATAATTCTGCTTTGAATAATATCAAGATAAATTACAAAATTAAAACGCTGAAAAGCACCTCATCAACTAAAGGACCATTATCACAGGGTAGAGCCTTGATTCAGCTCATTAAGACAACCTAGCATTAAATAAGCTCTGGCTTGTTAGTTTGAACAATGACCGTTATTAATTATTTAGTAGATAAATGGGTAGTTTCTTTCATTAATGAAAAGCAAGACACAATGAATTTAGCCAACTTAAAATGTGTCTTGAGACAGTTGATTTCTCCAACAGCTCTGATATTGCTCAACATTTCCACTGTATATCTGCACATCCTCAAAAGTGGCCTAATTGGTCATTTCAGAATACAAAGAACTAAACAATATACCTTTTGATGACTGACTACAAAATGCATAGCATAGATTCAGGTCATGTTACACCTAATTCATTACTGTCTTAGGCAGTTTCAAAAGATGAGAAGTGTACTAAAAGTCAATAAATATAATCCAGAGAGAGTGGAAGTTACCTTTTTTTGAGGTGGGAGGGAATCCCTAAAATGTTGTGAGCAACCATAATGTGCTTATAGTCTCACTTCAAAGGGACGAGAACATCTCAGATACATAAAATCATTGGTCACAGTTATTGCTGTCTAAAAAGTGACAAAGAGAAAATCTGAAAGACTGCTAAGTTTCAGTCTGGCTCAGAAAAAGTCAACTATCTCCCAGACCACCAACGAATTTTTAGGAGCTAAACTGAAAACATCAAGGATGCCCCTTTCCAAGGTTCATTCTAGTCAAGTTGCAAGAACGTAATCTTGATATCTCAGCAAATGTTAGAGAAAACTAGCTCAACGGCTTGGCTTCTAAAATCCTTTTGCCTGGTATTTTTATTACAATGGAATTAAGTTTATAAAGTATAGTTCGCTCAAAACATTGCAAGGACTAGTAGAAATAGGACACAATCTCTTAATATGTTGATGGAAAGTAATAATAAAAGCAACCCTCCAAAATCCCACGTGCAGGCCATAGGAGCATGAGCACAGCCATACGGGAGGAGATAACCAGCCTCTCCCTTCATATATATTCTTTTTTATTTTCTTGTTATACCTTCCCCAAACAGAGACATTCAACAGTAGTTAGAATGGCCATCTCCCAACATTTAAAAAAACTGCACCCCCCAATGGGTGAACAAAGTAAAGAGTAGTAACCTAGAGTTCAGCTGAGTAAGCCACTGCGGAGCCTTAAGTGGTGAGGTCTTCCAATTTCAGAGTGATGTGTCTTCAACTTGGATCATCATTTTAGTGGAAAAACATAATTTAATTTTGGTGAAATGAGATTCATCTCCCGACAGGATTAGTAACAGCATTCACTGAATTTCACATTCTTCTTTCATGAACTGTGAAGAAAATGAATGGTAGCTAGAAGATCAATGGGATTCCAACTCCAGCTGCAGATGGAACGACAATATACCAGGACAAAAACACCTATATTTTGATTTACAAAGCTAACAGCAGTTTTAAATCTGCAACTTAATTACAGACCAACTACACCACAACCTTTTCAAATGGCAAAAATACAAAAAAGTTAAGTGTTACAAAAATATTTCAGAAAAAGTGCATAGTCTAAGTGCATAGTAAATAAAAGCACTGAAAAATATCTTGCTAGAGGGGGTTCAGCTTGGAAAAGTTATTACCAAAGCTAAACGTTTTTATTTTACACAAACTATACTCAAAAATAGCTTTATGAGACTGATTTCTGGCTAAAAGTATCAAAGGGTTTATTAGTCAAGAAACAAATACCTTAACCAACATGGGTGGATAGAAAGAAAACAAAGAAGCTGCCTACCCCAAAGTTCATATTCATTAAGATTTCTGCAATATGATGGTGCTAATATATCCTTTAATGGCAAAATGTGGTAATCACTGAATTAATTATTGCTAATGTAGTTTTCAAATTAAAAAAAAAAAAAAGGAAGGAAGGAAACAAACCTGACACAATCTGACCAAACACGTGTCAATTTACAATTTCAAGGTTATTTTTTACAAAATACCTACATTCACACAATAGGTGCCTGGCAGCATTTTCAGACAAAAGTTTTAAAATTTATTCTGACATGCTATAAATGAGTAAATCACACTAGCTTCCCTTCTGGCTCAGCGGATGAAGAAGCTGCTCGCAATTTGGGAGACCTGGGTTCAATCCCTGGATTAGGAAGATCCCCTGGAGAAGGGAAAGGATTCAGGCCTGGAGAATTCCATGGATTGTGTCCATGGGGTTGCAAAGAATTGGACACAATTAAGTGACTTTTACTCTAACGAATTAGACATAGAAAGCTTTTCTTTTTCTTGGGTCAGAAAAAGAGCCACAGTAAGACTGAGAGATAAACTGCAGATAATTTATAGAAATGGGTGGGGGCTGGGGAGGATCAGCAATCACAAGAATTTTTCAGGGTATGCTGCTCTCTCCAAGATTAGGAGTCAATCTGCCCAATCAACCAGGAATTTAAAGAATAGCTTCATTTTATGGATAAACCCTTTAAGGCTTTCATTCTTATTCAAAATCAGTCCAGCTGTTAGTCTGAAGCTGCAGAAGTTACAATACCAAGTCCTGGCAGCTGCTGCAGCACAAGGTATTGTGTCTGCAAGTCATTAAAAAAAAGAAGAAAAATGAAAGAATGCCTTTCCGCTTCAGGACAAAAAAATTTTTTTAAACAAAAAATTTGAGAAAGTTATGACAGTAAATCTAAAATGATTTGCAAAGGAATATTACGTAACAAATGGTTTGAAGTAGTCTATTAAAAAATTGGGGAGATTTTGATTTCATAGTGAGTCAGCAAGGCATTTGTTTTTTAAAAAATCTCATTTCCTTACAGAAACAGTTTATAGTTTTTAATGAATTTGTAAACAAAAAAGCTCCCATTTCAAAATAAAAACAAAATCCCAGATCATATAGATGTTTACAGTGATTACATTTATCTAAGCAACATACATACATGTTCAGTTGTAAGATGTTAACTAAATTTCTGTGACAAATATGCGATTTTTTTTTTAATACCAAGAACATTATAGAGTTAATGCAGAGTCCTAAGGATAATCTAGTAGTCACTAAGTTTTTCTTAAAGTCTTCACTTTAGATGCTGTTATTTCTAGCACAGGTAAGCAGGCAGAGTCTTTCATATGCTCAAACACTGGAATCTTTGGTTGCTACCATATCAGCTGGCTTGCAAACCAGAAGCCAACCATTTTAAGAATGTTTTAAGTGAACAACTTGCAAACCCCAGGGATGGATAAACCCTAAGAATGCACAATTGTGAGCATTTACAACCATCACAACTGTGGCTGAAGACTGTTCATGCCGTTCTTCTGAAATGAGATCTCAAAGCAGTATAGTTCAAAATAAAAGATTTTAACAAAAAATTGGCATATGCACAATTTCTCCACCAATTTGTGTGTGTCAACCATTTAGTGAACTTTTCCACTTGAAAAAATGCAATAGAAAACTGACACCATGTTTCACTATCTCAGTTAATATTCACAATTACAGCGGCTACAACTCAGGACACAGCATCCATCACCAATGCTGCCCAGAGCCAGTTTATACTGAAATTAAGTTCTTTACACCAAGTAAATGGTTGTCCACAACCACTGGCTAGTGTACATATGAACTAAAATTTCTAGATTTGGGGAGAAACAAATGCTGCTCCGATCATCTGCTCTGCTTCTTCTGTTCCTTGATTCATGCTTAGAAACCTATTAAAAAAAAAAAAAATCAAAACAGAAAAACAGGTTAAAATCCAAGTTATGTAAATTTTCTTAACCATACCCAAAGTAGGGAAATAATTACTTTAGAATGATACTCATGCTATTTTCATCTATTTGAAAATCACCAGGTCAGGCCAACTGTTTAAGAAAACAGCAAACTTCTGTTCTGGATGCCTCTAGGCAGGAGTGGTATATAGTGAATTAAAGCCTTCCAGTCCAGCATATAATTCTCAAGATGGAAAATTAGTGTTAATTCCAATAAGCCTATTCACTTTACTTCTGTATTTCTAGTACCTAGAATACATTATATGTATTTGTCAAGTAAAAAAAAAAAGATTGCTTTATCAACTAGATAATATAGTTTTAATCACACTATGAGCAAGAACTTTTCTGTACATTATTTCTTTTATGAATGAGGGACAATAGGCTTTAATAACAAATGTATTAAAAGCAGAATTATCTGAGTTATTTCACTGAACACAAATCTGGTAATAAGTATATGGTTTTTACACAGGAACCACAGACCTTTAAAAATCATCAGTTATATTAAAAACACTAGTTTTTACCACTGATTTGATGTGTAATAAGTGAGGCCTTCTGGCTTTACTTCAAGCCTCCCCACTCTGTAAATATACCCCTCCTCTTTCACAAATTAGACCTCAGGGCTACTACAGAAAGCAGGCTTGAATAGGAGGAGGCTTCAGGTATATAATTGCCATGTTCTAGCCCAGCTGAAGACAATCAGAGGAAATATGTCTATCTTTAATGCCTGTAAGCTTTATCTGTAGCTAAAAGGAATATACTGTCTCTCAACATCAGGAATATCCCATCAGCACCTTCTCTCACCTAGAAGCATCAATGCCTTCTTGGTCCAATCCCTCCTCTTAAAACCAATACATATATACATACATATATATATATATATATAATTCGAGCTTACTCCATTGACTCACTTCCTCAGCACAAATTATGTTTTGCCAATCACAAGCTGTTTTTTTTTTTTGGTACTTCCAACATCATTTTTAGGACCATCTCCGACAGGTTTTGTGTGATAAATGAAGTAGTTCTGTAATTTACTTTCCCTGCATGTATGTCTTTTTCATTTAAGGGCAGAAAGTCATCTTTATTCACCTAAAAACTAGATTGTGACAAGCTCCGAAGACAAAGATGTGAGTACTTCTCTGTCTCTGCATAATGCCTAAGAACAGAGTAGGTGTGAAATAGGCCTTTGCTACCCATCCTAGCACTAAGTTCACAAAGCAAATGCTAAAAATGAAAGACAAAACTTTCTGAAAATGTAGTTTATCACAACAAATACCACCTTGCTGATGCATATTAAGCAGGAATAGCAGTATAACTACAAAATGACTGTCGGATCAAACCTGAATTTTTAAAAATTCTGACCATAAGTTTTAACTTAGTTTCAATGTTAAAATACAGAATATTCTGAAGCAAATTGAAACTATGGGTTAGCTAAATAGCAATAAGCCTTATCCTGATGAGTATCTGGTTTCAAGTCTTGCAATTATTGAAAAATACAATAAAATGTTTTCACAACCACTAAGATTGTTAGGTCTTCATTTATCATAGCTTCTTACAAGATTATGTTACAGTGCGTAATTTAATTACCAGTGTCCCCCTAATTTTTCAAAAGTTCATTGTATGCCACTTCATATAGGAAAGACCTACATTAGTACCTATTTTAACTAACCAGAAGAAATTAAAAGATTTTTTGCTTTTACCAAAAAAAAAAAAAAAAAAAAAGGCAAAATCAAAAATAGTGTTCAGAGTTTCACAGCGGATCTAGAGGCAGTATGCACTTTGAGTAGTAAGAATGGCACCCACTGGGAACTGCTCTCAGCCCTTAAGTTGCCACAGCTCTGAACTGTGTCTGCTAGCATCTAAGCATCACCTCAAAGTTATCAGCAACATGTATCCTAAGGTAACTGCTTTTTCGCTTTATGCCACTGTAGCTTTGGAAAAGTTTCAAGAACACCCTACATTAAGGTAGAGAGCAAACCTGTACTATGCTGAATATCCAAACAGCATTAAAATAAAAACATTAACAAAAATATTAGAAAACATAAGTTACATCATCAGTCAAAATATTAGAAAACTCTTTTGTCTTTAATTAAGGATAAGAATTATATCTGTTCATCTTTTTAATCTTATATTTGAAGAACTGCTGGGTTAATTAATGATTACAATTGTTTAGGGACTGGTTAAAGGCTGGCCTAATAATATTCCTGGTACGAGAGAGGAGTCAAATCCAGATTCAGCTCTTCAGATGGGCCAATGGTAGGATGTTCCACCCAGAGATCAATGTTTCTCCGGTGAATTGTCCTAAAATGTTACAGATGTTTGTTTCAGCAGGTATTCAATATTAAATCTTCAAGTATTCTTTTCCCCAGTGTGCATGAGTCCTTGGTTTGTCTTGTAGTTCAGGTGGTGTCTCCTGGCTTCTAAAGGTCCAAAACCCATCTTCATTACAACAGTTAAAATAAGTTTTAACTGTTCCTAAAAAAAAAAAAAAACAGAGGAAGAGGGAAAAGTTAAAACAAGGCTGGAGGACTAATGTGACAAATTCAGGAGTTAATAGCTACATTTAAGATTTAACAAATCTGCAAACAGAGAAAAAATGCTCATTTGTATACAATTAACCAGGAGATTCTATCCCTCAGTCTGATATCTGAAAAGTATATATTTGATCCTATTGTTAATTAACGTCATATGAACTTGACTTTGTTTTTCAACAGAACCACAAACTAGTTTAAAGAGAGATTTATCTAACAGTAAGGCTAGGAAGTTTGTGATAAGCTTTTAAAATTTAGAATTCCTCAATAAGACATTACTTTTAAAAATTGACCAAAAAATTGACTACAGTATTTATATTCACTATGAATGCCATTTATATTAACAACCTTTTTCCCTTTTCCTATAACACGGTTGTGTAGTTTTTTTGTTTGTGCACAATCAGAATCAAGTTTGGAGAATTCTGAATCAGACTGACAGTATAAAAGTTAAAGAAAAACAAAACATCAAAGAAAGAAGAGCTACAATAATTCTTCCTTTTCCACAGAAACTAAAAAATGTATTCAGTTGGGAAAGAAAAGGGAAACATTTTTATCACTACAAACAAAATAGATGACAACTCAGTATAGCAGGTACACATCATCTTTACACTGTATTTAAAACGACTGATGATCTGATTTCTTGTCTTTTCTTTTATTATATTAATTCTGCTACAGATTTTGAAGGATGTGAATTTTAAAATACCTGTTACAACTGATTCCTTCCCCAACTGGTAGATGGTCTGCATTATACACCACCAAGTCGGCAGCACTGTGCTTTTCTAGGTCTTCTGACTGTTGTTCTAGGTCTTCTGTTGTTTCCAATCTGACAAGTTGAAAAGTTTGATACGTCCAGCAAGCCTTAGAGATGTGGGCTTTAGATCACGTCAAATCAACTCTTAAGCAATCATCTTCATTTCCTGTTGGGTTATTTGGTTCTCTTTTCTCCAGCTTTATTGTCCGCGGTGAAAAAACACCTGATAAAAATTTCAGCAGCAGCTGAAAAAGATGCAGCTCCCTGCCAACTCCTTTGGATTGAGAGTATTCAGAGCAAAGCAGTCTCTCCATTTATTTCAAGGTCTTCCCCTGTGATCTGGTTTACGTTGCTGAATGACCAGCCACGTTCCTAGCAGCAATTGGTGAAGCCAGAAAAAGTTAAACTGGACATAAATGGTAAGTGAAGCCCAGTAAATACTGGAAGGTAATTCAAGGAAGATCATGGACATGTAGCACAATGTGATAGAAAAAGTATTTCTAATCTATCAAATGCCAACAATTTGACATCCACTTACATTATGATTCAATTATGCTTAGTAGCCAGTGGAATAGTAAACAGATGGGTTAAGATGATGAGAGGATTAGAATTCTGAGAGGATCCACCTTTGGCTTCACTACCTTCTGCAATTTTCCCCATCTCTGCCCTATGCTAAAGAAACAGTGAACTTAAGTGAATTCTGAATGTCCTAAAAATATTTCTCTTTCCTTTACTATGTCTTAAATGTCCTGAAAAGTACCTTCCCTATAATCAATACAGTTGAAGAAAAGGGAGTGGAAATGCATTTGGAAGTGTACCAGATGTAAATCTTTTCTTTTCCTCTTTAATGTGTATAAAAACAGTAATTGTAGTCTTGTGGCACCTGAGCACTTAAAAACAGTAGTGGTCACAGTCAGCTTTACAGGAGAAGCCTTGTTTTTTAGTCTTTTGATGGCCTTTGAAATGGAGTATTTCAAAAGATCTTTTCTTTACAAAAGTAAATCAAAGTCTATTATACATTGGAAGTCCATCTTAGCTAAGTCAGACTTTGACGTCTTTGAACATTCTTAGTCAACTGCTAAAATAACTTATAGCTTTTGATCGAAGAAATACTAGACGTGGATTTTTCCAATATTATTATATAAAACATATTAGTAAAAGCTACTATTTGGGGGATTCCCATGCCCCACCTCCGGAATGCATGTGCTTGCAATACAGAGATCTACCTAAAAACTTACAGTAGGGAATCCTAAGAGAAGAGATGCCTTCAAACACCTTTATTACTTAGAAACTCCAGGCTTCACAGATTTCTTACTGGATGATCCAGATAATGGAGTTGTGGGTAGAGGTTAGTTAGGGGGAATAGATTCTCCATTTCATGCCACCTTCAAACGTGCTATGCTCTCATGGCTTTATATATGGATGGGTTTGTGTAAGATTTGGTTAGGGCACTAAGTTTTATATCCCAAATAAAACCAAGTTAAAGAATTTTGTTCTTAGTAGTCTGGTGATATGTGGTATGTTTTATGAAACATCCATGTTTGTGTGATATTTGTATAACCCCAGTGTCTAATAATGCTATGAAATTTTTACAAGATTTTAAGTTGCTTTTATGAAAAATGGCTACAATACAAAATAAGGATTAAACTTCAGTTTAATTACAATTCTTTTCCAAGGAAACATACTAACTCAGCGGATCCAACTTCTCATCTTTTAAACCTGGATAAGGCAGGACAAAAATTCTGCTTGTTTATTGAATAAGAGACACAGTAAACTAACAATGAAACTAGCTCAAAATAAGGTTATTCTTTCTGAAGGCTGCTGAATGCCTGAAGTAAGATACTCTAGGTCAGATAAGATTTCAATCTAATTTTAGTTCTAGAAACTGCAACTTGTGATGATCCTATTATCCCAGCTAGCTTTAGGCCAAAATTTGTTTCATTTTGTAAAAAAAAGCAAATACACTGTAGGTGTCAGGTCCTCAGTTTAGAGTCTTTGTGGTCTTACCTAAATGGCAGAACCGCTTCTTAGCAATACTAGCTAGCTACCAACCTCATTAAGAACTTGTTGACACTATGATTAGAAAGGTACAATTAAATCCCAACTATGATGCAGAGCACCAAACGAGCATTAGTGTTTGCCATCTCTAAGAACTCCCACTACATTAAACTTTCAACTCTGGATCCTTCCCAAATACAGAAACATGGAAGTGAACTACCTCAACTTCATTCTAATAGATGAGCTGCTGGGATGAGGATGACATCAGTTAACTATACTACTTGAACCGTATCCTCAGATTAGAACCTGTTTTTGTATTACAAAATTTTTTAAATGCAACACTAATAACACGGACCAAAGAAGATCAAGATCAGACTAGAGCAGTCATTCAGAAATTACATAATTAGAAACAACAACAACAAAAAAACCCCAAACAAACCTTACCCACCCACTACAGTTTTAGGAAGTAGGCAGGTATCAGGAGTTAAGACCCAGAAAGGGGAAAAGAAAGACAGACAAAAAACACAGGAATTGAACTGTGTGGCAACAGTGATAAGAAATGGTACTGTGTCCTAACAGTTCTACTCCTTAGAGGTACTAAGATGCCAGAGAGAGAGAAGGGAAATAGACTAGCAGCCAAGTGGCATTTGCCCCAGTTTTCCTTTTTTTCCAATTTGCAAGGAGTTAACTGCAGAATTCAGTTCTACAGTAGACCCGCTTTAGATCTTGAATATTTGTACAATTTAAAAAACTGAAGCCCTAAGGGAAAAAATCATTTTAAGAACACATGTTGGTAAATAGCAACTAAAAAAAGAGAGAGAGATTTAATTTTTGTGATGAGAAAGGATGTGTCGAGCTTTTCAGTTATTTGAGCATTTAAGAGAGTAAATGAGGTGCTCTGCAACTGAGAAGACAGACACTCCGGGGGCAATGCCAGACTCTCCCCTTGAAATTAGATCATGTTCTCAATGTTCCATTTTAAATGCTAAAGCATTAACATGCAGAAAATTCTTAACACTGTTAGTTGAAAAGTCAAAATACCATGGCTAACCAGATTCATTATTAAAAATCAACAAGTGTTAGGTCTAGGATTTTGGATTGATTGATTATACCATATTCCCAACACCGAATGTTTATTTTGGAAAGGGTTAATGAATGAGTAAAAAAGATGCAATTGTTAAAAAATGACCCAAAATCCCAAGAGAAATGATATAATATACACACATATATGTATATACAAATACATATACATATATATATGAACAAGGACATTTGGGTTTAAAGTTAGTAGTCAAATTTTCCAAGGACGTCTTTTTTTAACAACAAAGAGCCAAATTTTTAAGTATTTTAAAACCACCTCCTTGATCTAACACTGTTAGAAATGGATGAATTACCCAATTTTGTGTTTAATTTTTTTTCCCTGTAACGTCACTTGGTTCTTGGCTACTAACCTTTCATGTTACTCTTGGTTTTGTCAGTTTGCTTGCCTGTGGGGGTTTGGGCCTGCTGACCCTGCCCACTTGAAGAGGCTGCCTGCTGTGCTGCTTTCTGCTTTAACATTGTCCAATCAAATGTGTAGTCATATTGGTGATTCAGGGTCCTAGAAAATATAAAATTATATGTTAATCCATTAACAACAAGGACCAATTTAAATGCTCTACTGAACTTTCAAAACAGTGAGAGCATTCTTTTTTCTCTTCGTAGCTCCTTTTCCTTCCCTGATCCAGCAACTGAACTCCTGGGCATACACACCGAGGAAACCAGAATTGAAAGAGACACATGTACTCCAATGTTCATTGCAGCACTGTTTATAATAGCCAGGACATGGAAGCAACCTAGATGTCCATCTGCAGACGAATGGATAAGAAAGCTTTGGTATATATACACAATGGAGTATTACTCAGCCATTAAAAAGAATGCATTTGAACCAGTTCTAATGAGGTGGATGAAACTAGAGCCTATTATACAGAGTGAAGCCAGAAAGAAAAACACCAATACAATATACTAACACATATATATGGAATTTAGAAAGATGCAAATGATAACCCTGTATACGAGACAGCAAAAGAGACACAGACGTATAGAACAGTCTTTGGGACTCTGTGGGAGAGGGTGAGGGTGGGATGGTTTGGGAGAATGGCATTGAAACATGTATATTATCATATGTGAAACGAATCGCCAGTTCAGGGTCAATGCATGTTACAGGATGCTCGGGGCTGGTATGTGGGGATGACCCAGAGGGAGGATAGGGAAGGAGGGAGGTGGGAGGGGGGTTCGGGAGGGGGAACTCATGTACACCCGGGGTGGATTCATGTCAATGTATGACAAAACCAACCAATATAATATTGTAAAATAATTAGCCTCCAACAAAAACAAAAATTAAAAAAAAAAATAATAAAAAAGATTTCTTTCCCTATAGTTGACTTCCTTTTTGATTAATTCCACTTTTTACGCATTATGATAGGAGGGAAATGTCACCACTTTGGTCTGCTGTATTCAGGCATAATTAAATCCTCTCCCTTTTCAAAAAGAAGCTGCCTTTAAACTTTTTTGAAAGGAGCAGGGGAGTGGGAATGAAGGGCAGCATGAGGGAATTCCCCAATGGTCCAGTGGTTAGGGTTCCATGCTTTCACTGCCAAGGGCGGTTCTATCCCTGGTTGGGCAACTAAGATCCCTATCCCTGGTTGGGCAACTAAGATCCCAGAAGCTGCTCTGTGCAGCCAAAAAAAAAAAGGAGGGCAGCATGAACAACAAAAATACCGAGTCAAGCTATCAGTTATCTGGGGGAATATTCATAATAGACAGTACGCCCTGAAGACAAATCAGAGTAGACATGGAACTGTTGAAGTTTGAGAGAGAGATGTCTATGCTGATTTAGTCTATGCAAGACTTTTGTAGGATCAGAGGATTATCCCTAATTCTTTTCTTCCAACTAAGATTTTTGAGTCACAGGTACTTTATTTTTCTCTTTTGTTCAGGACCAATTATGGGTTGTTTACCTAGGGACCCAAGAGTTTGGGCCTAACTGTACAGTATCATAAACTTTGTCTGATATTTTAATTGTTATTCATTTTGGCATTAAACAGGATTCTCTACCAAGTTGGAGAGTCCCCAGTTCCAACAACAGTTACTTGTATCTAATACTTACATTCTACTATAAGCATGATTCAATGGTTTCTCCATCGGAAACTACAACACTTCAAGGACATTTAGAAATAGAAAAATGTCAAACTCACAGTTCCTTAACATTTCATTAATATTGGTTAGATCTGTTTGTATCTGCTACTTGTCAGAACAGGTATGTTGGGTAGTCTGAACTAATTTCCCTCACCGGAGTTTATAGTCTTAAAACTGACCTGAAAAGAATGCGGAATAGCTGCCTCAGGTACATGTAATCCGGGGCTTCCTCAAAGCGCAGCCCACGACAATAGTTTAAGTACATGGCAAATTCTGCAGGAAATCCCTACAAGTTCAAGAGTTAAAACATAAAATTAAAAACAATTATATGACTTGTTATCCACATGAATTTAACAGAATTTCATTATCCAGACCACCTTATTACAGTATCTTTTAGTATTGGTAAAGGACATGTATATCCTTTTCTTACAGTATCAGGTTCTTAAATAATTTAGATATCACACTTCTTAACCTATTAGTTTAATCAACGTCCAGTAACTGGATGGCAACAAAGAATAACTACAATAAGGCCTGTAATGTTCTTTGCCAGAATAGGACAATGAATGGGTAGTCTTTCTCCATTCTGAAATTACTGTTAAAAACAGTAGTATAGACCTATATTAACAGAGAAATAAAACCACCAAGAGTGCAATCAATCATACAGAGCAATCAAAATTATGATACAGATCAATCCAATGCTTCATCCTACAGATAAACTGGGTTAATATATTTTTTCCATAACTGTTATCATATTGCACATATACATATTCTCTTTTCCATCAAAAGAAATCCATTAAAACATTCTTCTATATTATTTTCAACCTCTCCATGAACTATTTTTTTTTATTCTTTTTTTTTTATTTCTGAAAAAGAATTTTATTAAAAAAGCACAAATGCAAAGAAATGAACAGAGGAAAATGTATGCGTCGAACCTTGACTGGTCACTTATGATAATATACATGCTACAATTCCATTCTCCCCAATCATTCCACCTTCACCCTCTCCCACAGAGTCCCAAAGACTGTTCTAAATGCCTATGTCTCTTTTGCAGTCTCTTATACAGGGTTCAGGTTACCATTTCCATGAACTATTTAGAAGTTCATGGCTGGGTATTATTTGACCTAGTGAATATATCCTAATTAACCTGTTCCCTATAACTGGACATTTGGAGGATTTCAGTTTTTCTCTATTATACTAATAAGTACATCTATGGATATAATCTTTTTTCATGTTCGGTTTCTCAGCAAAGATTCTCAAAGATGTATATAAACATTTTTTAAAGCTATAGATATTAGTCACAAAAAGGATTTTGCCATTAGGAATGTAGAAATGCAAACTATTAAAACAAAAACTCCTAAGTCTCTTCCCCTTGAATAAATGTGAATGTGAAGGGCGATGAGTTACAGAGACAGGTCTCTTCCCACAACCTTATGGTTTTGAGAAATTTCTCATATATAGAAGGTAGGATAGAATGTGTATACCTATAACATTTATTTTTATTGATTATACTGATAGAAACAAATTTAATTTTTACAAAGTACTTCTATGTTATTTCATTTTTTGGTGGACAGTTAAAAATAAAACATACTGCACGTTTTAATTTTTAAAAAACTCATAACAGGGCTTTTCACTTTTTAATATACATCCACTGTCTGTATTAATAGTGCTCCATATTTATCATATGAACTTGCTTTTACAAAAGAAAACTACCAATGTTAAGTATTTATTACACGGTAAGTTCTTTGGGTGAACTATAACATAAGAGTATTTTACTCATTAGCCTAAAATTTATTTCATAATTTAAAACAAAGACTCTCAGAAAGGGTCTTATTTTCTCAACCCATCCCCTCCATTCCTGCAGATATGCAGAAAAGGTGAAAGCCAATTTGCAGGTCGGGAGACACATAAAGACATCACCATTTTATACCCTTCCACGAAGTACAATTTCAACTTAAGCTGATTTCTCCCTTCTACCAGACAAATATATAATTATATATTGTTTTCTAATTATTTCAGGTATGCAACTGTCATGAAGATGACCATGTGTTCTTCTTTCTATGGAACAGACATCATGACACAAGTATCTTTCTATTCTCAACTCACATGCTTCTCTCTATAATGTTTGAGATTTCAGAGAATGAGCCTGATTCAAACTACTGTCTATATACTACTGGACATTTCCTATTTTTAGATTGTTCTAATCTGCTTGCCTTTGTTTCCTTAACTTCTCAATATGCCAATTGTGGATGTTCTTTCTTCGCTGGCACCAGCTTAGGAATAAGGAGAATATTTCTTAACTGAACTTTCTCACAGATAGGTGAGGTTCTATTAAAAAGTTTGCCTGCTCTCTTACTTTTCCTCTAATTTAAAACAGATCATATCATTTTCTTGTATATTTGGGTTTATTAAAACATTTCTGAATTGTATAGCAATCTTCCTATGCAGGCAGAAATAAATGGTTTTTTTTTATTTTAATGGTTTCCTGGAATTAAATGGACTACTTAAAATCTTTTAAGTGTAATGGTACTATCCTATAAAGAAGATAATATTTATAGTCAAAAGACTTACGTATGAACTCTTATTTAATTTGATGTGTGACTTTAAGTAAATTATTTAATTGCCAGAGCCTCAATTTACTTATCTGCATTTGGAGCCTAAGGAAAATTGTTTGAGAAACACTTTTCATCTTGTCATAGAAGGGCCACAGTAGTAGGCATAAGACTGAAAATGAATAAAACTTACAGTTTTTAATACCTCATTTCACTTGCTTTGAAGTAAGGGATTAAAAGTACATTCAAAAAAAATAAATAAATAAAACGGATCATAGCATGTAAACCAGAAACAATTATTTAAAATGACTCATATGTTCAAGTCATTCTTAAAGATACCAAGAATCAACCAAAAGAAAAGTTAAAACAGTAAACAGCTACTCAATAGGAAGTTTAAGTTCTGAGGCTGGGAAATAAAATGTTCCTTTTTGGTTTTGGATCATTTATATTTTTAAACAAATCATCAGTGTACACTTACCTTACATAAAACTTCAACGGGTGTGGACATTTTCTTTTCACTAATTTTTTCATATTTTTGCTTCTTTGTTGCAGCCTGTGGAGAATAACAATCAAACCACACAGACATACTCAATATTATGAAAAGACTCTTTTAGTTTAACATGTTACATATAAAAGTAAACTTGAGATTCAAGAGGAATAATAACCTAGGGAAAAAAGGAATGAGAGCATAATACATTTAAAAATTTCCCCCTAAGCTGTTAACTTTTCATATAACTTTCTGCTTCAAGAATGTTTTTAGCTAATAGGAAAGAGTGAGTCTAACAGGAACATCAAAATGTATATGATTTAAGTAAAAACAGGTGGAGTCAAATTTTAAATTAGATTTCTTAACCCATATTCAGTAAGGGCAAAGGTATGAGCAGATCAATACCAAACAAATGTGCCCATCATTTAGTTAACATTAACAACTGTTGTTACTTTTCCAGTGTAAAAATATTCACACTGGATAAAGCTACCCACACAACACTGAGCAATGTGTAAAGCTTACAGATGCTCAATAAATATACAGACTATTTACCTTGAAAGAACCAATAAAGTACCTAAATAGTCATTAAATTCTTGAACACAGTAATTTATCATTAATTTACAAATACAAAAGTAATGGCAAAACTCCTAATTAATGGAAACAAGTAAAATGTGAGGACAATTAAATAATAGAGAATTACTGGATAAACTAGTTCTACTGTTCATAAAAGTAGACATTTTCAACATAATGGCAACACACTAAAACAAAAAGCAGGCAATTTGAATCTGGTTTACCTTTAGTCCTTGCCATGGCAGGCTGGTTCTATTAAAATACATCAAAACATATCCTAATGATTCCATGTCATCTCGGCGACTAGAAAAGAAAATGTAAATTTATAAGCTGAAGTTATTATGAAGAACATGTGAAAGAAAGCCAGGTATACAAGAAGAAATATTCCCAAGCAAGGAGAAAGAGTAATTTGGTATCATGAGCAAGTTAAAGTAATCTTCAAAAGTTCCTAATGGGTTACTTCTAAACAAAATTTTCTCATAGAATCCAAAATTATAAAATCTAACATGATTCTGCAACTTACCTTTTACAGAGAAAAAAGAATTTAGCTAAATAACTCTTCTCATGAAGTTCCCTAACCTGGAAGTGTATATATAATTTGTCATTTCTATGCTTATTTTAAGGGACAAAAAGAAAAATGATTGACAAAAGATGAAAGTAGAAGAAAAACTAGAATTCAAGTCAAAAAATAGAAAGAGCACAGAAATTATGACCATGTTTAAACCAAATCCTTTATGTAGGGGTGGAAGAGGAGAACAGAGGGATGGTCCACCAATCAAATTTTGATTCATTAGGAATCACGTAATATTTTCTGTATAAAAATAACCAATACATTATTTCCCCAAACTCAGCTTGCATCACTAATATATAAAAAGCACAAGATCACCATTAAGGAAAAAAGTATTGTTTTTAGCTGCAAAAATAAAGTTGCCTTTACACTTCTAACTTTCATGGTGCAGTATTTCCTCCCCAAGAGACAAGTTTCAACAAAGAAAACAAAAAGGCCTCATTTAATTGGCTTCTCTGCACTGTCTAAAGAAGCCGGTTAAAGGATTAATAAGTGTCTTTCAAATCTTCAGCCAAGAGACATCTTTAGATATTTTAAGAAACTAATTAAAATATTTCAAAAACCCATCAATGGCTTTTGCTATGGATTAGATAAATGCATTCATTCCAAACTCACCTTTGTTCAATACCAAGATGTGCATTGATGCTAGCATACCGAGCAGTGCCAGTGAGATTTTTATCTTCTCTGTATGGTATGTGTTGCCTTGTCCTGTTGTCTCTGTACTTTTTGGCCAAACCAAAATCAATAAGGAATAACTTTAAAAGAAAATAAAGAGACATCAGATTCCCAATCTTATTCAGTCAAACTGCTTATTTATTAAATGGTATTTATTCTGTTCAACCATATCAAAATAAAGCATCGTAAGCAGAACAGATAATGAACAAACTTTAATAATGAACAAACTTTAATATTCCAATAAGCTTTTACTAGACCTCATCAATAAATCAGGTTTTAAAAAAATACAGTTACATCAAGCGGTTGATCCCTGTCAGCTGAACAATTTCACAGGCCCAGCTCATTATACATTCAGAAGCCTGTCTCTGGAACCTCCAACGTAGTGGAGAAATGTACGCGTGCTCGATAGCAGAGTTGCTGACAAGTGTGCTGTGTGCCATAATGAAGCCTGACATCCTGTTACTAGTGGTAAACAAGCATGGGGTTAAAAAAAAAAAAAAAAAGAACTAGACATAAGCCACCTGGAACTCTTCCATTCTACAAAGGCCACTCTTTAGTATGCCAACAGAATGCTCATTATCTGAAATAAGACAACTCTGAAAGTTTGATATTGACAAAACCAGGATTTTTATTTATAATAAATGAGTACTTTAAAACAAGCATACATTTCATTTTATTCCCAAATGACATTTACACATGCGATCAGCTTAAGCTTCTGGAAAATATAACAAGTTGATCTATTACTTAAGTCAAGGTGGCTTACAATTAGCTTAAATGAGCTAACTAAAAACCAAAGTATTAATAGTATTTCAAAACAAAATAACATTTAGTGCTGTTTCGTTTATATGATACACAGGGAATAAGATGCTCATTTATAATGTAGCTAATTTTTAGAAGTAATTCAGGTTTATTCTCCATGATTAAAACTTTTATAAGAAGTTTTGTTCAAAAACAGCAAAAGTATTTTTAGGGGAAAAAACCCAAAATATGTTCATATTTACCTACCTTCTAAAGCAAAATAATCTTAATTAAAAATTTTATTTAGCCTTTACCATAAAATCACTTATTTAAAGTTGTGCCTACAAAATTTACTAAGCAAAGCAGGTCTGTGTGCTCTTATGCTATGTGGCCCTACACTATTCTTTTCCAGTTATACCTCAATTTTGTCCTTTTTCTTCCTATTAGGCTGACACTGGGCCCCTTCTGCTACAGTTTACAGTGTGTGATGTACTGGAAAACATGATCACCTAGTCTGTTAGGGTCTGTCTCAAAAAATAAATAAAGCAAGTTATTGATTTAAGTGGAAAAGATACCACCAAGTGTTTCTTTTAGAAAGATGAAACATACTTATTGCAGGCAGGCACTATAATCTAGCCTCAGTTAGACACTGGGTAGGAAAGACTGAGATTTGTGCTTCTGTAACCATGTTAACATTGAAATACTTATTTTCATCTAGTCTGTTACAAAGAATAAAGATTAAATTATTAAATAAAGATTTAATAATGAAAGTTCTTTAGTATGATTAAATGATTGAACATCTGAGTTACTATAAAATAGGAACAGAGAAGTTAATGCTATAAATCGCTAAGAGAAATAAGAGACTTAAAAGTATGAGCTTTAAGCTTCTTTTGATATAAAAACTGGCTCAGTACTCAAATATTAAAATGAGCAATATATACTTCTGTTAAGCAAAACAAAATCCATGACTAAGTTCTACAGATTCACAGTGAAAAGAAAACAAAGGGAAAACAAACACAAAAGGACATCCACCTTCATAGCATTTAAAAACCATCTCTAAGAATTATGTGAATTATGAATAAAAAGTGATTAGGACAAACTTTCCTCTAAGGGCTATCTTCTGAGATTGTTTTCTTTAGTACTTCAAAACGGAGGAGAAAACAATATCTAACTCTGATAGGGTTAAGTCTGACAGTTACATTCATGTCTAGATTCAATAGCTTCATGTGCAACTCAATAACCACTTGCTTAACAACTAGAAGACTCTGAGAGTTCTTTCCTTCCACAACTCTAAAGGACAAAATCTAACTTATCAAGGAAATAAAAATGAAACACTATCTTCTTAAGTATCTCAAGTCTTAGTATCAAAGTAAAAAATTACAAAGCAAATGAATTTAAAATGTTCTCCTCCTACAAAAACTGAAAATAAGTCAGGGAAAGTAATGTCACTGATAAACAGGTATTCCATTTGAAGAGCAAAACAACTGAAAACTACTTAAAATTTTAAAAGTTTAAATCTCTTGATAGTTCATTATCTAATGGTACCTATTCATGCATGCTTCTTTAGTAGCTCTCCATGCATCGAATTTAAAACGAATAAAAACATACATAAATGGGAAATATTTACATGAAACCATGTGATACCAAGGTTACAACCAAAATAGCCGCAGATATGTAAAACCAAACAAGGAAAAGTCACTATTCAATGTCATAAAGTAATGTATTTTTACAGGTCTGCATATACAAAGGAGACATCTAAACTCTTTGGTGGTCAAACTGCCTTTTTGTGGATTTTTTAACTACATGTTCAAAAATTTGTGCCTGTTTTAAAGAAAGCAGCGTATTCTTCAAAGGCATATGGAAATGAGTTAATGTTGGGTATACCGGGATAACATTTAGCAGAGGTGTATTTTCTTCAGAAATACTATTGCCAATTTCAGGTTTTGGTATTTCAACCATTTTCCTCTTCACCAGCAGTCACATTTCCTTGCCCTTTCAAGAATTCACAGGATCACTTTCCCTTATAACCCAGAAAACCTATCACTATAAGTAATTATGTTGTAAGATATGAGTAAAATGTGTGAATGTATATGGATAAGAAAAAATAGGGCAGTAAAGTTGCCTTCCAATGTACCTAATTACCCACCATTCTCTCTGCCCAGTCAAGATCTAGTTACCACAGTTGGTTATTTGTCTGTGAATAAAAATAAAATCTAATTTCTAAAACCTTTTTAACAGCAGAAGAACATAGTTCCTGATATAAAGCTGGGCAGTTTGGAGAAGGATTAAATGACTGCCCAGATGATACATGTGGTTTAATAAAGAAACTACAAAGTATGCTCACACATCAATTTTTTTCCTGTTTTGATACTTATGTCAACATTTACTTCTCAGTGTATACTACTGATAAAGATTCATTCGTTCAGGAGCTTCAAAAATTAAGTACCTAGGTGGTGCTGATTTTTTAAAAATTTATTTTCCCTTGTTTATCTCAAAATTCATACAGTAAATAAAGCCAGCTTCCCAACAGTAAATGAAGAATAAGTGAAAAGTTTACTTACATTAAAAAAAAAAAAAAATTTAGAAAAGTTGAGTGTTTTATCTAGCCTGCCAAACATAAATCATTAGGTTATACATCTGTTGATCTATTTATGTGTTATTAATGGTAACTGTAAGTGCTTCAATTATGTTATCATTAGAATGCAGTGCATTCTAGTTCCAGAGCATATAATGCTCTTTAAGCATTTTATGCTACTTGGTTGAAGATGAGAGAATTCTCATACTGAAGCAATCGATTCTGAAAAAAACTAGATCTGAAATCTGATCTACACTTAACTCCTAAAGTTCATTAGGGAAGGGGAAGAGTTGAGGCAGAATATCATCATTCAGCAGTGATGCAACTCCAAATTATTTTTTAAAAAATTGAACAGTCTATCTCAAATCTACCATGAGCTAAACAATATCAATGTTAGACCAACATATCTTCTCTTGTGGATGTTAGAAATCTAAACATAATCCTGTTTTCATTTAGGTTTTCTCTAAGTTTTAAAGCTTTAAGCAAAAGCCATAAAGAAATATCTTAGTAATGTTATATGTTTGCCAAGTATGTCTGAATAATGCCAACGTAAGAGGTGCTTGAGCAAGATCTATATTCTCCAGAATTAAAACAAACAAAAATAATCAAACAATAAGAAAGAAAAGCACATGAATTTGGGATTGAGGTTGGAATAGGAGACAGTTTCAGACCTGGTTTAATCCTGAGAAAGATGGGTCCTGAGAAGTACTAACAGTCATGCTTCTTTTCCTCTTCCCCACTGGAGATTCTAAACACTAAACAGACAATAGAGGGTGGCAGTGCATCAAACAGTATTGCTTACATTGCAACAATGGCCGGCGCAGACAGGCAACACCGAGGCATTAGAGAAAGAACAGGGTAGCCAAATGCCATCCTTCTTCCACCAAGCACTGTAGCTTCTCAGTTTTCCAAATAAGAATCACATGCTTAAGAACATTTGAATTCTGGAAAGTACTCAGGTTTTTAATGCCACTATATTGTGTCACTGCCTGAAACAGGGATAGCAATGGTGACATTTGGCTGTTTAATTTTTTAATACAAAACAGGGAATTTGGATCTGCAATCTTTGGCACCACAATCTGCCCTTCCCCTAAAAAAAGATTGCACAGGGGGAAAAAAATCTTCAGTAAGGAAGAGGTAGAAGGCATTTAGTCACCTTAAAATTTATTTTCATTAAGCATGCAGGGCTGATTACTAGAAGAGTGGAGCAAATTCACTACGGTTGGAGTGACTACTCCTAAATATCAAATTCAGAACAATTTTCCAAATAAGAAATTTGATTTTAAAAATCAACCTCAAATGTCCCCCCACCCCCAACTCTACCCACAAATAGAAAATTACTACAACAAGCTGACCAAAAAATCCAGTCTCATACAACTGGCATATTTCAAATTACAATACAGAACACACTAAAAACCAACTACATAAACAAACACTAACCTAAAATGTTCAAGAACAACATTCAGAATCTTAGGTAAAACACTGCACTTCTAACCCTAGGGTCTCTCTGAATCTGTATAACAGCAACGCAATTTCACAATCTTCTTTTTAGTATCTCTAAAAGAGGACACAAGATTCTAAAAAGGTTTATGTATCACTGGGCAATCTGGATTTCCTGACACAACTAAGTGATTAATAAGCTATTTGTGGTGGGGTGGGGAAGCAAAGACATTATCTGGACTATCATTAAGTTTAAGACAAACCATGTACTGCAACATCAACATGCAGAACATGGGTTACATGAGGATAGAAGGGCTTTAGCAGGAAGAAAATGGGAAGAGGAGGCTGGGAAATGGTCAAAAGATTAGGGTCATTCTGACAAAATTGCCTGCCAAAATTAAGACTAGTACTATTTCAATTAAATTACCAGGTTTTAAAATAACAAGAACCTGGATGCTTCAAAGAGAGAAGCCACATAATATTTTTAAAAAGAAAAAAGATGCGATTTGGGAATGGCACGAAAGGTTACATGTAGACCTAAACACCTTCTATCATTTAAAGCTCAGCTTTCAAGAAAAATAAAATTAAACTCCTAAAACCTGGTCAGACCAACATTAATGTCTCACGCATTAACAAATAACACCACTTCTAATGGTAATGGCTCCAAGTTGGCATTCATACAGGCAAACAAAGGTAAACATTTATAACTAGACCTAAAAACATCAAACATTCCCTAATGACTAAATAAATAGGCATGTTCCCTCCAAAAACAAAACAAAACAAAAAACACAAAAAAAACCCAAGTTGTCCTGAAGTTGAGAATTTCTATCAGATCGTCAGATCATAACATGCTTAGTGCATTGCCAATGCTGCCTGTCTGCCCGAGCTCAACAATTGAAAATAAAAGCAATTAACTCAGTAAAACTAATTATTGCAGAAAATTTTCAACACAATTAGTTTCTAACTGCAATCATGCGTCACTGGCTAAAACCCAATCACCCCATAAGTTCAACCATTCTGTGGCCCCCAATGAACACTAATTTCATTGAATGAAAGTTCATTTCACTTGTCTACACTTTCCTTTGAACAGGAGAGAAGAGGGGTGGAGACCCCACTCAACTTGGCACCCAAATGAACTGTCAAACTACTTTTGAAACAGGTCCAAAAGTTATCCTTTTGAATACACAAATCCAAGGACTGAAGAATTCTCATTATCAACCTTGCTCAGTCAGCAAATGTTAACGCCATGGTGACAGATGGGTGGGACAATGGTTCCCACACTGGCACAAGCACATATTTTGCAAAAACCCACTTCAGAAAGAAAGGTTAAAATCTGATTTTTAGCATTCAGGAAGAAAAGTATATGGGTTTTTTTGTTTGTTTGCTATTCGAATGAATGAAAAATAGATACAATAATATAGATGATTACATTTCATTACAAAGCCCTTGGAATTTCACATTTACATATAAATAACTTTGGTTGGGTTAAGTTGGAGAGAATTTATTTCAAGTTACTAAATTAATGGATTAACTTTCTAGTACAATCTTTTAAAACAATTATCAATAGCAAATTCAACTTACTATGACTTTTTAAAAGACTTAAAAAGTTCACCAGAGTTCATCAAAGCAATTCTTGGAAGGTTTACTCTTTGTTCTTTCATGCAGAGAACATGTGACTAACCTTATTACAGTGACGCCCAATACCCATTAGGAAGTTATCTGGTTTAATGTCTCTGTGTATAAAATTCTTTGTATGCACATATTCGATTCTACTGATCATCTGGAAAAAAGAGGGGAGGAGAGAAAATCAAGTTAAGTAATTTGCACTAAGAAACAAAAGAAAGCAACATATTGTGTCTCAGTTATTTCAATATGCCAATCATTTTTCAAGATCACAAGTATACTTTATTAACTTTATTTAGAGTTCAAAAAGACAATGCTAGACAAAATTAAAAAGAAAAACCAGGCTCTGCATTTACCTCCAGACTAATGGATATACAAGCATAAACCAGCAGTTTCCTTTGAGCTTATTCTTTGAATATGAATGATTATAAACATGACAGTACCTAACCTGATAGAAATAATTTTATTTTAATTACCAAAGTAATAAATTTAGAATTTTTTCAGTTGTTGAAAATTATATAAAGTAAACGTCAATCCTGTGCCCCTTGAGGTACCTGTGTAAAAACAGCCTGGTATTACTCACATCTATTTTCATCCTCTTCTATATGTTCACACACAAACTTACATGTGCTTCATTCAGAGTACCTGGTGCTGACCAATTGACAGATATAGTTATACATTGATACTGCTTTAAACTAAAATAGAAGTAGTCTACTCACTTTATTTTTGTTCACTTGTTTTTAACTAATTATATCCCAAACATTTCTCAGAAGTTGGTACCATACAATGTAAGCATGTAACTTTTATACAAATGGGGACATACACATGCTGGGTTTCCTCTCTGGCATGCTTTTCAGACTCTCCCATGATTTTTCTCCATATTTGTAGGATCATATCCCAAAACTAACAAACATGGCATTATAGCAAGCTTTTCTTAATTTCCTGGAAATTCTGCAAAGTCGTGGTATGTTTAATGGAGATAAATATTTTATGGCATAGATGGAAGTACTTCCCAATTATCCCAACTCACAGTATTAATGCTCATTATTTCCAATATTCTTTCACCATAAACAATAACACTACTTATATACCCTTATCTACTAGCACTTCTATTTCTATGGGTTATAAATCCCTTATGATTGCAGGGAGACTTGCTGCTTTGAAGGCAAACTGATTGCCTTCAAAACAGACTATAACTCATTGTTTCAGCACTAGTGTTTTTTTCCCACTAGCAGTTATCTCAGTTTTTTCTAAATCTTGCCAATTTTCACAGGTACTGACTTCACTTGTAATCAGTTACAAAACCTGCTCACTTTTACTTACCTTTTGGATTTAGTACCACACTGTGAACTGTCAACTGTCAATCCATACTTATCCATTATTTTTTTGGCTTGTCCTTTTCTTGTCAGTTTTTAAGAATTCTTTGCATATAACAATCTTTTATCAGTCATTTGTTATGTAAACAGATTTAAATTTTGAAAAAATTTGTCATTTAACTCTGATATTTCTTCTCTAATAGTTTAAATTTCTAAGTTATCAATTATGTCTACCTTTTCCATAAAATACAAGTTGTATTTGAAAATGTTTTCCATGTCCAAAGGCTGCCAACATGATCTTTCTGCCCATATGTTTTTGCTCTTCTCAGTAGTGTACGTCAGGACTCTATTTTTACTTGCCTGCAATTTCTCTAGAGCTTTTATCACCAAGGATATACATTCTAACTCTTATTCCTCTACCTTGGCAAATGGTTTGTGAAGGCAAATTGTAATCTCTGGCTTAAACTATACACTCAAGGAAGAAGATGTATACAATGTTCAAATACCATCTTGAGGTACTGCAGTACCTAAATATATTTCATATATTAAAAAAGTAAAACAAAATATTTGTCTCACTTTTTGTACCAGTCAAGTACATAAAGTATTTGTTTTAGCCTTCACGTATTTGTTCTAGCCAAGTAATACTTATCATTAAACTATGAGTGTTAACTCACAGGGGGAAGGTCAGGCAAAAGATAAATTAACAGCACAAACTACAGACTACTCAAGTGTCACCTGTCATTTACAGAGCAAGATTCAGCTGGTTCTTTCCTAAACAAATGCCTTCCTACAACCCCCTTCCCTAAATTACATTATTTCTCTGATGTTACCAGAGTATCCAATATAGACTTTTATGACAGAACCCGTCCATTTTTCTCCACTAACTCTATGTTACAAGAGGGAAGAAACTAGTTCTTATTTTTTGTACACTCCAGTGCTAAGTACAGTTCAGTTCATTTCAGTCGCTCAGTCGTGTCCCATTCTTTGCAACCCCATGAACCGCAGCATGCCAGGCCTCCCCGTCCATCACCAACTCCTGGAGTCCACCAAAACCCATGTCCATCGAGTCGGTGATGCCATCCAACCATCTCATCCTCTGTTGTCCCCTTATCCTCCTGCCCTCAATCTTTCCCAGCATCAGGGTCTTTCCCAATGAATCAGCTCTTCGTATCAGGTGGCCAAAGTATTGGAGTTTCAGCTTCAACATGAGTCCTTCCAATGAACACCCAGGACTGATCTTTACAGTGGCAGACCCTGAATAAATGTTCACTGCATGTGTTACTGAGCCTAAAGAATACAAACTCTTTTATTAAGATTCGCTCACATGTCAGTTAAAGCATATTAAGAAGTCATGTTTTATGCAAGGTCCTTGATGTTTACCTGTTTTCTTTGACCATAATATCTGTTTCCTCAAGGTCTGTTCCTGACCCCATTCTCCCATTCTAAAATTCTTTAAAACTGGCTTTCTTATTACCTTTAGCTAAAAAAAAAAAAAAAAAAAACCTAGCTGTGGGCTTTAAAACAATTTCATCTAACCTGAATCAATGCATAAATCCAATTCATGACATAAAAATTTCCATGGTTTTGCTTAAATATTACAAATAGCTGAGAATCCTGTAAGAAGCATCTACTTGGTCAAAAACTGTTTTTCCTCAAAAATACACCTTTCATTAAGTGTTCAACACATAATACCATTCAATTTGCTTAATCAAAATTTCAACATATACATATTTATTTTTATTTGCACACACACAAACACTCCAAATCCTTTCTTCAAACAAAATCTTACAAAGAAACCTGTTATACTCAAAACTAAAACAAATATATGATGGGAGTAACTTGAAAACTCTTAAGTCTATAGGTGAGTAATAAACCAGTATAGTTCATTTTTGTCTTATACCATAGGAAAACATCTCCAAGACTTATTAGAGTAATACACTTGAATGACTATACTTTTTAACCCAAGGATTATACAGGATTATAATACTCTGGTTTCTGCACTGAGATTATAGTTAACTAGTA
Source organism: Moschus berezovskii (assembly GCF_049115385.1). Taxonomy (NCBI): domain Eukaryota; kingdom Metazoa; phylum Chordata; class Mammalia; order Artiodactyla; family Moschidae; genus Moschus; species Moschus berezovskii. The sequence continues at coordinate 50,669,734 of NC_142467.1, read as the reverse complement.
CTAAATATTAGTATTTCTTAGCTTTTATTCTCATAAAGTTTCACATACCTGGTCAGCTAACATAAGTACAGTTTTCATTGTGAACCTTCTTGAACAGAAATTGAAGAGGTCTTCAAGGCTGGGTCCAAGAAGATCCATAACTAGCACGTTATAGTCTTTTTCCTGACCATACCACCTAACAGAGAGGGAAAGAGGAAGGCATTATAAAAAACTGATTATCACTTAACATCACCAAATTTTAAAAATGTAAGATAGTTTCCCTCTAGGTTTTTATTTAAGGTTGTTTTCCTCTATTTAGCTGATGACCCCACTTACTGACTACAACGCCCAACACAAAATAATGTATAAAGAGATTTTTTTCTGTCAAGCAACCCACTGTCCCATTAAGTTAGTACTTGTGTGGCAGCCTTAAAATGCTTCTTAAGCAGGGCAGCTGAATTATCTATCCATCCACCATTAATTCCTGTAACCTTGGGCAAGTTTCTAAACCTCACCTGGTCTTACTTTTTAATTGAAAAAATGAAAGAGATTTTTATCAGTCATTCCAAAATGTTTCAGACAGTAAATATCCGTTTTATTATAACTCCTGTTCCACTTCCTACCAAGTTCTATTTATAAGGAGTCACATTTTTGCTTAGTTCCAGATTTTTGGGCTCCAAAATCACTGCGGATGCTAACTGCAGCCATGAAATTAAAAGACGCTTACTCCTTGGAAGGAAAGTTATGACCAACCTAGATAGTATATTAAAAAGCAGAGACATTACTTTGCCAACAAAGGTCCGTCTAGTCAAGGCTATGTTTTTTCCAGTGGTCATGTATGGATGTGAGAGTTGGACTGTGAAGAAAGCTGGTCGCTGAAGAATTGATGCTTTTGAACTGTGGTACTGGAGAAGACTCTTGAGAGTCCCTTGGACTGCAAGGAGATCCAACCAGTCCAATCTAAAGGAGATCAATCCTGGGTGTTCATTGGAAGGACTGATGCTAAAGTTGAAACTGCAATACTTTGGCCACCTCATGCGACGAGTTGACTCACCAGAAAAAGACTGATGCTGGGAAGGATTGGGGGCGGGAGGAGAAGGGGACGACAGAGGATGAGATGACTGGATGGCATCACCAACTCGATGGACATGAGTTTGAGTGAACTCCGGGAGTTGGTGATGGACAGGGAGGCCTGGAGTGCTATGATTTATGGGGTCGCAAACAGTTGGACACGACTGAGCGACTGAAATGAACTGAACCACAAGGATAACATTCACTTTTTATTGGAAGGATCATGCTTTAATTACCCATTGCTATATTTCTGTGGATATACATTTATCCCCAATAACTCTAGGAGTATCAACTGCTGGTTTCAGAGACTCCAAGGACTAGGAATCACTGCAGTAAGTGACTGCAAGTTTCTGTTTGTCTCTGGGTTAGATAAGGGTCGTTTCTGAAAAAATATGCAATCATTTTTATTTTAAACTTAGCTAAATTATGAATTTTGCTTGAAGGAATTCCATGGCAGTCCATGGTTGGTTGGGACTCCTTGCTTCTACTACAGGAGGCATGGGTTTGATCCCTGGTCAGGGAACTAAAGATCCCACATGCTGCATAGTGCAGCCAAAAAAAAACCAACCCAGCTTGGAAAAAAAAAACTTGCTTTTATTTAAAATGTAAACAAACAAAAGAGGAAGCTATTTTAAAGCTGGACTGAAGTGATGTCTTTAATAACTCTAATAAGAAACTATACCTGGATTTACCATTTGAAAAGTTTACGTGTTTAAAAAAAAAAATGTTTAGTGTTTTTGTTGTTATTCAGTTTCTCAATCATGTCCTACTCTTTGTGACCCCACAGGCTGCAGCATGCCAGGCTTCCCTGTCCTTCAACATCTCCCAGAGCTTGCTCAAACTCATGTCCATTGAGTCGGTGATGCCATCCAACCATCTCATCCTCTGTCATCCCCCTCCCCTCCTACCCTCAATCCTTCCCAGCATCAGGGTCTTTTCAAATGAGTCAGCTCTTTGCATCAGGTGACCAAAGTACTGGAGTTTCAGCTTCAACATCAGTCCTTCCAATGAACACCCAGGACTGATCTCCTTTAGGATGGACTGGTTGGAGTTCCTTGCTGTCCAAGGGACTCTCAAGAGTCTTCTCCAACACCACAGTTCAAAAGCATCAATTCTTCAGCACTCAGCTTTCTTCACCATCCAACTCTCACATCCATACATGACTACTGACTAGACGGTTTGATTTAGGATTAGCACTGACTGGTTTGATCTTGCTGTCCTACTTAATTGTGGTCCCATATTCAGGTCCAACAAATATTATCCCTATAATTTTATGTAAAAGATCACAAAGGGACTAGACTTAAAAAGTGCACATTGTTTCCTACACTTTTGTTTCACCTGTTCCTGAGGACTACTCTGCAAACATGAATAACTACCATCAAACACACAAAGAGGAATTCATTTTCACATGTCTTTGCTGAAAAAGATAGCCTGGTGGGGAAAGAGTTTTTTTTTTTTTTTTTTACCTTACAGAGATTGTGCCCACTAGCCTAAGAAAAGCAACAGAAGTGCCAATCTGCTAATGTCTGAGATTGTATCTAAAACCTTGTTCAAAGCTTCTGTAATTTTCTCTGTTCAATCCTTTGTTTTCCATACAGGAATTCAACACTCTTCACATTCATTCCAACATTTACTTTGAAGAAAAGCTCTCTCCTACACAAAAAAGGTCACAGTGGTGGGTTTTTGGAGGGTGAGGGATAGGGGTGGAAGTGGGAAGAGATGGGTAAAACAAAACAAATAACAATATTGAAAGATAAGTGATGAACAAAATGAAATACAGTTGTGTTCTCCTTTCCTGATTCCTCTATTTTGTTTTCCTTCTCTTTTTTTCTCCTTTCTGTACTTAACTGCAGAGGCAAATCTGTGCTGGGAAGAGATCAGGAACTTCAAAACCAATTCTTAACATTATAAATATCCAATACTAACAATTATGGCAGATTTTTAATATAAATCTAATTTAACTAGGTTTTAAAGAAATGACTCTAATCAAAAATACCAAGTACAGAAAATGCTAAGGCAGAGGGGAAGTCATTAAAAGTCAAAGGCAAAAGAGAAAGCACAAATCAACTCTCATAAGACTATATCTCACAAGTACATCAACAATTTGTACGATTAGCTCTCTAACAAAATTACAATTTTACAAGCATCCAATCCAAACTACAAACCTGACATGTCAAAGGCACAAATTCATACTTCACATCACCATGTAATCACCTAATTCATAAAGCACTTTTTGAGAAGTCATATGCTAAGCAGACTTTTAACAGAATACTCTCAGAATAATTAGAAATAAGGAAAAATCAAATGAATTTAGAAACATACTTAAAAAAAAAAATCAAGTCATCAGGCATTTTTTTCTTCTTATTGTTTTAAGTGTATGACTTTAAGCCCTGCTGATTCAGCAGTAAAGAATCTACCTGCAATAAAGGAGACTCAGGAAACTCGGGTTTGACCCCCTGAGGAGAAAATGGCAACCCACTCCAGTATTCTTGCCAGGAAAATCCCATGGACAGAGGAGCCTGGCAGGCCACACTCCACAGGGTAGCAAAGAATTGGACACAACTGATCATGCGAGTGTGCGTGCACACACACACACACCTTTAAGACAAATCCCCTATTCTCAATGTCAAGAAGATATTCCATAACGAATAGTTAAAACATAAATGTTTCAAAGGCATTTTTCCCCAAAGTGCAACTATGCATTTCTAAAGTAATTAGGCCTTTCTGCTTAGAAACTGGTATTGTAATTTCTTAAATCTAAGTGACAGGTGTTTCTCTTTCATATTCCCTTCTGATCTCAGGGCTTCCTTGGTGGCTTGGATGGTAAAGAATTTGCCTGCAATGCGGGAGACCTGGGTTCAATCCCTGGGTTGGGAAGATCCCCTGGAGGAGGGCATGGCAATTCACTCCAGTATTCTGCCTGGAGAATCCCCATGGACAGAGGAGCCTGGAGGGCAAGGAATATATGACTAATTTCTCGAAACCTAAGACCTCACACCCTCCCCATCTGTGTTTTCCACTTGTGCAATCCATCCAGACCTTATTACACACAAATTAGGACCCAGGAACAGTCTTCTGCTTACCTACCCAAATCATACTCACTCAGTTTCTACCTTCACCTCCATGTTTTCCTTTTATTCCGAGAGCTTCTAACTCTCCATTTTCAATCGCAACATCCTAATACCCAGCTGTCAGAGAAATCTTCCTTAAGTAGCCTGTCTCACACAGATCTCTCATTTCACAGAATTCCCATAGCCACTGACTACTGCTTGAATCCAAGATCTAACCCCTTGACAGTACAAATATTCAGGTACTGTTACTTTGGTGCTTCTCTCTCTCTCCACCTGGTAACACAGGGCTTACTGTTTGTTTTCATGTCTTCACAGAAGCTGGGTAACGAGCAAGCACTAACCTGATTCTCTGAGATCACTGAAGTTTGCAGACTACCTGAAACACACCAAAGTGAAAGCCTCACTCCTGTTTCTGCCTTCAACCAGAAACTCACCCTTGTATCTTTAGACATTTTTTAATGTATGTAACGATGTGTTGTTACTAAGTACATATACTATGGTTAAGAGGCTTCCCTGGTGGCTCAGAGGAAAAAGAATCCACCTGTAATGCAGAAGACATGGGTTTGATCCCTTGGTGGGGAAGATCCCCTGGTGAAGGGAATGGCTACCCACTTTAGTATTCTTGCCTAGAAAATTCCATGGAGAGAGGAGCCTGGAGGGCTACAGTCCATGGGGTGGCAAAGAGTCGGACACTGAGTGAATGACACCTTCACTTTCACTTCACACTATGGTAATGTGCACACTGTAGGTAATTGACACTTTATGAGATTAAAAAAGAAAAACTGGTTTGATTTGGACTTTAGTTTCAAAACATGCAGAAGAATCAAATAATGGATAAAAATTTTAAAAAAAGTGCAAAGTCTCGTTTTCTGTTTCAAATGTCTTTAGACTCAGTGTTGCCTGATCATTTCTGTTTCAAATGTCTTTAGACTCAGTGTTGCCTGATCAATCAAGGAAACAGGCCAAAAAATGAGTTTGCAATTTTAAAAAATCATCATTACTTACTGAGAGTATTAAAAAAGGTATCTTAAGGTCTGAAGAAAATTCTAGCAGAAAGCAAGGTCCATCTCTGATCTCATCTTGTTCTTCTAAACCCCTATCCAAAGTAATTCTCGCTAAAAAATTAAGATACATGTAAAAAGCACAAACCTAAGATGAAACATGTACAAGTCACCGGGGCTGATCAAAAAATGCTAACAGAATTCAGAAAAGCAAAAAAAAAAAAAAAAAAAATCAATGGGTTGAACCACATCTGCCCAAAGAAAGAAACCTAGTGAAAATGGTCTGTTACCAGTCAGATCCTGAAGGAGGGATAATATTTTGATAGGGAAGGTAGAAAAGGATGTCTTAGGTAGGCGGCAAGAACAGACACAGGTTCTTATAAAGGGCAGAATCAAAGTGACTGATAGTTTGGGGCTATATTATAGACTCGTGAATGCCAGGCTAATGTGCTTTAAATTTTATAGATAATTGGGAAACGATCAGTAGGGTATGTCTAGGACCTAATATAATTAAGTCAATATTAAAAGCTGGCCTTGGTATCAGTATGCAATATGAAAACTGGGGAGTAAGAGGAATGACAATGACATGAAGACCAATTAGAAGATTTGGAGCTAAGGGTTTCTTTCTTTTCCCTAATATATCTTAAAAAAGAATGAAATGAAATATTTTAAATATGGCTGTGAGACCCAACAACTTCCAAGAATAGTAAATCAGTGTAATTATCATAAATACTCAGTTCAGATAAAAGCACCTAAATATGTTCCATCCCTATAACTAGAACAACAGTAACAGAAAAAGGAACATTTGTTTAACGTAGGCCTTCTCTTATGGCTTGATTAGTGTGATGGTTAATTTATGTGTCAACCTTACTGGGCTAAGGAATTCCGGAATAGCTTGTAAAACATTATTTTGGGGTGTCTGTGAAGTTGTCTCCAGAAGAGATTAGCATCAGAATGACACTCTTCCTAAAGTGGAGAACCTGAACAGAACAAAAAGGCAGAGGAAGAGAAAACTCCCTCTCTGTTAGCACTGAAATAATCACCTTCTGGTCTTAGACATCCATGCTCCTGGTTTTCAGATCTTAGGACTTAACCTGGGACTTAAATCTTTGGTTCCCCTGGCTCTCAGGCCTTTAGGCTTGAAGCAGAAAGAAATGCATTACTGATTTTCCTGGGCCTCCAGCTTATATAGACCACAGGTCACAGGACCTCTTGGCCTCCATGATCGTGTAAGCCAATCCCTCATAATAAAACTCTGTAATACAAGCATATCTTTCTTTACTGCTCTTTGGAGGTTTCATTTTTTTTAAAAAGCCAAACTTAAGGTTTGTGGCAGCCCTGTCTTGAACAAATCCACTGGCATCACTTTTCCAACAGTACACGCTCACTTTGTGTCCATCACATTTTCATTATTTTGATATTTTTGTTATTATCATATTGTTCTGGTGATCGATGATCTTTATTTTTGATGCTATTACTGCAAAAAATTACCACTTGCTCAAAGCTCAGATGATGGGCTAGCACTTTTCCGCAATAAGGTATTTCAAATTTAATACACATACTTGCCAAAAAATTTGTGTGCCTTTGTTTTATTGTGTTTTGGAACTGAACCTGTAATAACTTTGAGATATGCCTGTATAAGACCCATCGGTTCAATTCCTTCAGAGAGTCCTAATGTAATACGAAGAGCCATTTTACGTCTTGTTTACAACTCTGTATCTTCAGCATCCAGCAAAATGCCTTACAAGCAGGAAATACTAGGTAACATTTGCTGAATTAAAGAATAAAAAGCTGTATTAGAGGTTTTAAGAGGCTAGGGCACACCTGACATGGCAGATGAGAAAAACAAAGCAAGGAACAAAAAATAATACTCCCTGTAATAAAAGTATAAAGTCACCAGGAAGCATCTACTCATCTTTGACTCAAAGAAGCCAAATAATAAGTAAAGTGGGCCGTAGGAAGCATCCCTACAAACAAAGCTAGTGGAGGTGATGGATTTCCAGTTGAGCTATTTCAAATCCTAAAAGATGATGTTTTCAAAGTGCTGCACTCAATATGCCAGCACATTTGGAAAACTCAGCAGTGGCCACAGGACTGGAAAAATTCAGTTTCCATTCCAATCCCAAAGAAAGGCAAAGCCAAAGAATGTTCCAACTACCACACAATTGCACTCATCTCTCATGCTAGCTTTATTTTTCTGGATCCAGAATCACTGGAGATGGTGATTGCAGCCATGAAGTTAGAAGACACTTACTCTTTGGAAGGAAAGTTATGACCAATCTAGCCAGCATATTAAAAAGCAGAGACATTACTTTGCCAACAAAGGTCCATCTAGTCAAGGCTATGGCTTTTCCAGTGGTCATGTATGGATGTGACAGTTGGACTATAAAGAAAGCTGAGCGACAAGAATTGATGCTTCTGAACTATGGTGTTGGAGAAGACTCTTGAGAGTCCCTTGGATTGTAAGGAGATCCAACCAGTCCATCCTAAAGGAGATCAGTCCTGGGTGTTCATTGGAGGGACTGATGCCGAAGTTGAAACTCCAATACTTTGACCACCTGATGCGAAGAGCTGACTCACTGGAAAAAGACCCTGATGGTGGGAAAGATTGAAGGCAGGAGGAGAAGGTGACGACAGAGGATGAGATGGTTGGATGGCATCACCGTCTTGATGGACATGAGTTTGAATAAGCTCCACGAGTTGGTGATGGACAGAGAGGCCTGGCATGCTGTAGTCCATGAGGTTGCAGAGAGTCTCGGACACAACTGAGTGACTGAACTGACTATAAAGTGACAGTCTTAACAGGGAAATGTCTTTTCCTATACCATTTATCTTCCCATCTTTAGATCATCAAATCAGAGTCCTCACCAGACAACTGAAAGTACAAGCACTGAAGCAGCGCTAAAACGCACCCATTTTCATAGCATCTACATTCTCAAGACACTGTATCTCAAACTCAGTCTCTTGCCAACTCATCATTATCCAACTTTTACCTTCCTTCTTATGAGGGTAGACATTAAGGACCTGGTCTAGTACAATCTCACTCAACTCTAAGTAAACAAGCTCGAATTCCCCCTTTAGGCTATTACTTTAGGCTAACAGTTCCAATCACCCTACTCTCACCTGTCTGAATTTCTTTCAATGTTCCTATATATTAAATTTTGCCTTTCAGAATATTATAAAAATTATACACAGCTCTTTTTCCTAACCTTCAGTAGCACCCAAATTACCATGGGCCAAAAAAATTACCTACAGGCAATTCTTGTGCATCTTTTCCTGTATCTTCCTTCTTGCTTCTCATCGTAATCATGCCATGTTGCCTTCTGTTCTTTCCACGTTTTGTTTTTGGTGTGAGTGTGTGTTGGGATTAACAATTCATTTACGACAGTTAAGACAGGCACTTCCTACTAGCCCTGTCCTCCTAAATTACGAGAATCCAACAGGAGGCTACCCTCAATTCTCAAATTCCTGAGTCTCAAGAGTCACCAGTCCTCCTAGTACCATATTCAACAGTTGATTGAAAGGTAGAACCATCTATGAACTTCAGCCTTAAGACACTCTAACTCCTTTAACCTAAAACTGATAGTACTTATAAAGCTCTATTTTACTAATGGCATTTTTCATCACAAAAACAACCAAAATGCACCCGTTTGACTAAAAGAGAACCAGACAGAGGACTAAATGTGGGGCATCTCCTGATTTTCTATTAACTTGGTACACAAGACTGTGGTGTAACTATCATTCTCTAAAAGCTCCTCTGCCCTTATTTGTTCCTTCATTTTACTTTGAATACAAGGCACCTACAATTTAATGATCTAAATTTCTTTTGCCATCAAAACATCAATCTATTTCCTCTTCTCACAATTTCACACTTAAAACACAATTCATATTTCACAAATTCAGTAACATGAAATTTTTATTCCCAATCCTTTGGACTTACAACTACAGAAATACCTTTGAACTGGTTTGAGATCCAGAGGATTTTCACTAGAGAATGACACTCTATGCTGCTATTTGGCTACTGCAGAGCTGGAAAACCAAGTTGTTTTTTTTTATTTTGCTGTACCGCCACACAGGCAATTGGGATATTAGTTCCCAGACCAGGGATGGAATCGCACCCCGTGTACTGGATGTGCTGAGTCTTAACCAATGGACCATACCAAGGAAGTCTGAAAATCAGATTTAGTAAAGAAATTTAGACTAAAGTTTAGACAGAACAAAAGAACCAGTTTTAGAGGTAGATATGGTGATCAGAGGAATAATTTTAATGTGATGATTTCAAGAAATTTTATTTATTAATTTTATCTTTTACTTCACTGAACCTTTCCCAAAACTTTCCCAGGTCTTCAACTGGCTAATTTTCCCATCCTTACAATCTCACACCTGTGGGGGAGGGTATTAACAAGCATGGAAGTAATTTAATAAAAACTGAACAAGACTAGAAGGGGAAAAGAAAACAGCGGATATCCACCAACTGAGATCAATCCTGCATCAAACAAGTGTTTTTAATTTAGCCACAATGACCAAGAACGTGGGCTTCCCTGGTAGCTCAGTTGGTAAAGAATTGGCCTGCAATGCAAGAGACCCCAGTTCCATTCCCGGGTTGGGAAGATCAACTGGAGAAGGGAGAGGCTACTCACTTTAGTATTCTTGGGCTTCCCTGGTGGCTCAAAAGGTAAAGAATCTGCCTGCAATGTGGGAAGCCTGGGTTTGATCCCTGGGTTGGGAAGAACCCCTGGAAAAGAGAATGGCTACCCACTTCAGTATTCCGGCCTGCAGAACTCCATGGACTGTATAGTCCATGGAGTCACAAAGAGTCAGATAGGACTGAGCGACTTCCACTTTCACCAAGAACTTGCTCAAACAAGTTATGTGTGGGTGGGTGGGCGTTGGAGTTACTAGTTCTGCATCAAGAATTCTAAATCTTTTTTTTTTGTCATGGACACCCCCACACACACCTTTGACTGTCTAATGAGGCCTATTGATCCCTTCTCAGAGTATTTTAAAAGCATAATACGTAGCATTATAAAGGAAACTAATTTTAGACCAATTCAGTTACCATAAATCTACTTTAAAATCAATCTTGATATAGTAAAATACATGCTCTTTATTAAAGCACCACATAATAAAATTTAGGGGCAGGTCTAATTAGTACTATAATTTTGAAGTATTATGGGAACAAAGACTGTTTTGAGATACATTCAACAGTGTGATATAAAAATATCCGTGATTTCCATTGGTGACAAAGCCACAGGTACTGTCAAAACTAGTAAGGCACTTGAAAATAAACTTTGGAATTTTTTTTCATCTGACCTCTTGAAGGGAAGAAGGGATATCCCTGAACCAAGTTAAGAACCCTGCTCTAAACAGATTTTTTTAAAATTTCTGGTTGTGTTGGGTCTTTGTTACTGTGTGCAGGCTTTTCTCTACTTGTGAGCGGGGGTTACACTCTAGTTGCAGTGCGCAGGCTTCTCATTGAGGTGGCTTCTCTTGTTGCAGAGCATGGGCTCTAGGATACCCAGGCTTCAGTTAGTTGCAGACCCTAGGCTCCAGGGCACAGGTTCAGTAGTTGTGGTGCTGGGGCTTAGTTGCTCTGCGGCATGTGGAATCTTCCCAGATCAGGGATCAAACCCATGTCTCCTGTGTTGGCAGGCGGATTCTTTATCACTGAGCCACCAGGGAAGCCCCTCTTAACAGATTTTTAAGGTAAACAGACTGTAGATTAAGATCTAAAACTTGTGCAGCACGTTTCACTCAGCCAATAACAACGTCAACTAAGATGATTCATTTTCCTTCTTCATCCTAATACACCTGCTACTACTAACCCTCTGCTGACAATATGACCCCTAGGATCTTTGAATTATGCTGTAAGATTTCCATTTTTCAATCTTCCTGTTCCTTGCCCTCTGCTTTAAAACATGCATAGACGTTCCTTAACCTGCAAAATTTTAAAAACACAAACAAAAAAATGTGCCTTGATACTTGGTACTACCTACTACTAAAGTTCCTGTTCATTTACCCTTTCAACCTTTATGGTGGCAAACAAGACAAAACCAAGTAATTTTTGCTCTCATAGTTTATACCACAGTCTGTGTAGGCAAATGATGAAAGAGAAACTGATGGTGAAAGGTACAAATTATGGGGACCCAATCAAATTTTTAGAGGGAAGCGCTGGGGAAAACTTTTTGATGAACAAGTTGATTCTTGAAGCATAAACAGAAGATGGCCAGCTAAAGAGATGGATAGGGGTTAGGAGTACACACTAAGCTTTGTTATTCACAAGAAACTGAAAACAGCCAGCATTGTTGGTACATAGTAAGACAAGATCACCCTATTTTCTTGTTCACAGGTAACTTGTTAAAAATCTAGCCAGTATCTGCCATCTTACTTTCATTTTTTTCTTGGTTCCCAGTATAATGGTTATCATTCTCATCTCATCATACTGCCCAATATTGTATTTCAAAGATCATCACAAATGGTTCTTGCTGTCACTGTTTTCTCTAGCCTTGGATACAGTAGTACTGGAAGACAATATGTGAAGAACTGGAACCTCCAGGTGAATACAAGTATTAAAATATACTTTTCCACTGGGAAGTGGGACAATACATCTGTAGTTTTCACAATACCAATTATAAAGGGTTGGTCAAATCTTTTTTCATAAGCAAACATATAGAAAGTAGACAAGTGGCTATCTAGGCCTAGTAGGATAGGGAGAGTAATCACTAATGTGTTCAAGGTTTTTGGGGGACAGGAGGGGATGAAAGTATTCTTTAATTGGACTATGGTGATGGATGGCAGCACAACTCTGTACATATAGTAAAAACCAATGAACTGCACACTTTAAGTTGATGATGCTTACATACATAGTCTTATAAACTGTTAAAAATCCTTTACTAAAATCTGCTCTTCAAGTCTGATTCAACACTTATTAAGCAGCTGCTATGTGTGTGATACTGCCAAAAAGGATGCCCAAAGCATCTTAAGGTCTAGAAGAACTGGTGACAAGTACAATATAAAAGCAACAATAAAGTAAATATGAAATACAGAGGAGTTAAATAATCTATTCAGAGAAGATAAAAGGGAAGGCTTCTTAGAAAAGTTGGCATCTGAGCTAAATTTTGAAAGATGCCTTTCTACATAGTCCCTTAGTTTCAGTCACTCCTCTACAGTTTCATGGTGCCATTTCTCTGCTATGAAAACAATGTCCCTCCCCCATTACATACACCAAAAAAGCAAAGTTTCATATACAATAAGAAACTCCAAAAATCTGGCCTCTGCCTGTCCTTTAAACCTGGCTTCCATTGACTGCAACATCCCATTATCACAACTCTCCTCTTGCCTTGATTAACTCTGCATTTCCACCAAAGAATTCAGTCCTTACCTCTCAATTTCCTATCACTTCTACACTGATCTTGCTCAGATCTAAATAAATACCAGTCCTAATTCCCTAGCCGAGGTTTAGGCCTGTATCTCTGCTAACTTAATTATACAAGAGCTAAGCCTGGAATATCCTATCACCTTAAACTCAACATGTCCAAAGATATAACCATCAATGCTACTTTCAAAATATCAAAATTAGGCCCCAGAGGGATTTCCCTACAAGTCCAGTGGTTAGGACTCTGCATTTCCAATGCAGGGGCATGGGTTGGATTCCTGGTCAGGGAATTAAGATCCCACATTATGCATGGTGCAGCCAAATAAAAACAAAAAACAAAACTGGGTTCCTTTTTCCTTCTTCCTAAATTAAATTTAAAACTCTCAAGGCTAAAATGACTTACCTCCACTTCTTAAGAGAAAGTATGAGAAAACACACACCAAAGTCTTACAGCAAGTAAGTCCGGAAATCAAAGTATCTCTCAGTACACTATTTAGAGACCAAATGGTGCTACCATTTTCTTTAGGGTACTTTTAGCAATATAGGAATCATTTGTATTAAGACAGTTTTACATATAAAGATCAAGGAGAACAAATAATTTTGGCTGGATGAAACATTCCCCCGACACACACACACTACATTAATTAATTTGCTTAGTAAATTCTTCATTAAGCAGACAGATTATAGATTTTAAAAACAACTCAAATTTCTCTACATTAGCAAATGAACACACCCAAAAAACAAATGATTCCAAAGTTTGATATAATCTTTCAGAAGGAGAAGTAATAGAAGAAAGAACACAAAGTCTGGGCTTGAAATGTTAACACAAGTATAGGAAAGGGGAAAATGGAAGAGGCAACACAAGTTACTAGAATGATCTAAGCTGCAAGAAAAAAGTAATGTATAAACACATGAATATCTTTTCATAAACTAAATTCAACATAAATCTAAACTAATAATATAGAACTATGCAAAGTGTACTTATAAAAATGCCCTTCAGTGACTAAACAAATAAAAAGTGGCTCAATAAACCAGCAGTTGGACTTGAGAATGGAAAGCTGGCTAAACTCACAGTATATGCAATATAATGAAAAGAATAATGAATCAATCGATGGCCAAAACACAAGATCCAGTTCTTCCTTTGTCATTTTCTTACCTATATAAGCCATTTTTGCTCACTGCTAAACATTTTTATACTATCAAAAGGTCTCCTAGTAATTATGAGATTATAAAAGCACTACACAAATATAAAGATTACTTTCATTACAAAAAGCAGTTGCCCAACAGTTATGAAATAACAAATAAGACAATAGCATCTCCTACAACAATCAGAGCCCTCTCAGCAAAGTAATCACTAACTACCCGCAATAGCTCAAAACAATGAAGTGTTAAAACCTCAGCACAGTATTTCTCAAAGTGTGGTTCTCTGGTCTTCAGCAGGAATTCTCTCAGGTACTTGATAAAAATACACTTGCAAGGCATTTCAGTACTGGTCAAACAAATCTAGTGGTGAGGCAGAAAACCTTACATTTTAAACGAGCTCTGAATGTAATTACTATGCATGGCTGATGTTTTTGAGAAATGTTGACTAAGCAGGATTCACAAGGAGATATAATGGGGTCTCTGCTGACCTCTCCAATCAAGGCAATCTCTGGATAGCTCAGCATTATGTCTGATGTTAAGGAAAGGTTATGTCCTCACAGTATGAAATTTAGATATCTCTGCCACCAATTTTCAGCAAGGGACAAAGTCACAACTATATGTCAAGCACATGGTATATATTCAAAAGAATGTAGGCCTCACAAAAATTATCTGTTCACTGAAATGTGCCCATTATATGAAACTGCACAGCATACAGTTAAGTACTCACGTATGTATACACGTATTTGTTGAATAAAAGGAAATGTTTGCTTATTCTCTAGAAGGTACCGTAAAGTTCACTGACACTCTCCAAGAAAAGAACTTTAATTTTCAGAGAAAAGCCAACATCACTCCCTTCCTTAAGAAGGATACAAAGTATTAATATTCAGTTCAGTTCAGTCCAGTCGCTCAGTCGTTTCTGACTCTCTGTGACCCCATGAATCACAGCACGCCAGGCCTCCCTGTCCATCACCAACTTCCGGAGTTCACTCAAACTCATGTCCATAGAGTCGGTGATGACATCCAGCCATCTCATTCTCTGTCGTCCCCTTCTCCTCCCGCCCCCAACCTTTCCCAGCATCAGAGTCTTTTCCAGTGAGTCAACTCATTGCATGAGGTGGCCAAAGTATTGCAATTTCAGCTTTAGCACCAGTCCTTCAAATGAACACCGAGGATTGATCTCCTTTAGAATTATGAAGGCTCAAAAAATGAAAACACTAGGTTTTCAGTAAGTAGATATGTGCTCAGACGCTCAGTCAGGTCTAACTCTTTGCGACCCTATGGACTGTAGCCCGCCAGCCTCCTCTGTCCATGGAATTCTTCAGGCAAGAATACTGGAGTGGGTTTCATTTCCTTCTCCAGGGGAACTTCCTGACCCAGGGATCAAACCCAAGTCTCCCGTATCTTCTGTATTGGAAGGGTTACCTGCTGAGCCATCAGGGAAGCTTAGTGGTAAGAATAATTTCAATCAAGTGAGAACAAAAAAAAAGCAAAATAGAGAAAGCAATGGCAAGCCACTCCAGTACTCTTGCGTAGAAAATCCCATGGATGGAGGAGCCTGGTGGGCTGCAGTCCGTGGGATCGCTAAGGGTCGGACACGACTTGAGTGACTTCACTTTCACTTTCACACATTGGAGAAGGAAATGGCAACCCACTCCAGTGTTCTTGCCTGGAGAATCCCAGGGAAGGGGGAGCCTGGTGGGCTTCCATCTATGGGGTCACAGAGTCGGACACGACTGAAGTGATTTAGGAGCAGCAGCAGCAGCAGTACAACTGAAAGACTTTGAAAATTTAGAATTTGAAACAAAATTTACAAGAACTTCATGCTACCACTTTCCAACAAACAAGGCAGTTTTAAATCCGATCACATCCTCCCCTCACCATAGAAGCCACCTTACATGTGGATAGAATAGTCTGGCAGGATAAGAAAGTGTAACAGGTAAGTAGTACTCAGAGTAGCCTCCAGGGGACCTGAAATATAGGATAGCCTCAATTTCAGGGTAATTTGCAAACACTCATTGCACACTTAATGCTGGCACAAATGAAACGTGATATATACCATGTATGCTTAGTCACTGTCATCATTTGCTTCCTTAAAAAAAAAAAATTCTCCTGTAGAAAAATTGCAAGTTTGAGTCAAAAGAAGTTCCAAAAGGCCAACAAACCACTGATAAATACTGAAACTGACAAAGGTCCATGTTAGCAAGCCTTTACTGTGAAATTAACAGACATTAGCATTTTTATATGTTAGCATCTCTACATCAGGATTCAAAGCTAAATCAACCAGTACAGCCATGTTTTCATTTGTTCACTTAAGAAATAATAGATTTGGTCCAGTGGTTAGGATTCTGGGCTTCCACTGTGGGGGGCCCAGTTTCAATCCCTGGCTGGGTAATAAGGATTCCATAAGCCGCATGGTGCAGCCAAAAAAAC
The DNA here is from genome assembly GCF_049115385.1 of Moschus berezovskii. Taxonomy (NCBI): domain Eukaryota; kingdom Metazoa; phylum Chordata; class Mammalia; order Artiodactyla; family Moschidae; genus Moschus; species Moschus berezovskii. The sequence goes on along the minus strand of NC_142467.1, from coordinate 50,653,664 downwards.
CCCAAAACTAAATTAAACTAGAAGTCATACCCTCAAATCAATTAATTCAAAATATCTGAGGTTAGGAGCCAGGTGTCAATATTTTTTTAAAGTGTTCTAAGTGATTACAATGTGCAACAAAGTTTCTGAACCACTGATACTGCTGAAAGAGACAGTAAAATCTATTCAAATATCACATTAGCTGTGTGACTTTAGGCAAATTAACTATTCTGACTCAACTGACAGAATTCCTGTAATGATTAAATGAGACCATGGGCAATGCCTGGATATTGGTTCTTTTTCTTTTGCACGTGGAGGGATGCCACTAATTTATATAATGCATTTAAAAAAACTCAAGACCGAGATAGTTTTACGAAATCCCTTTTAAAAGGAAAGCTGACATTCATGATAGAATTCATTCTAGGTTCAAATCTAGATGACACCACAGACAGAACCTAAGTATTGACTCTCAATATAATGCTCTTTCCATTTCCCTTTTTATTGAGGATCAGAAAAATAAAATATAAAAATAAGGATCAAAATGTGCCGTCCAACTAAACATTTTTCTACAGCACTTCTGAAGTCCCTATTAAACATACCCCACTGATGACTATCAAACAAGGAGAAGGCAGTATTTTAATTATTTGGAGGAGTAAAAAAAGTAAAGATATCAACTGCCACTGAGTATCACCAATCCAACTCAGTCGCTTTATTAGGTTAGTATACATCATGGTGATAAACATATTACTAACTTGTAGTTGTACATGGGAGAAGGCAATGGCACCCCACTCCAGTACTCTTGCCTAGAAAATCCCATGGATAGAGGAGCCTGGTAGGCTGCAGTCCATGGGGTCACCAAGAGTCAGACATGACTGAGCGACTTCACTTTCACGCATTGGAGAAGGAGATGGCAACCCACTCCAGTATTCTTGCTGGAGAATCCCAGGGACTGCGGAGCCTGGTGGGTTGCCGTCTATGGGGTCGAACAGAGTCGGACACAACTGAAGCAACTTAGCAGCAGCAGCAGCAACATACATCATGGTGATAAACATATTACTAACTTGTAGTCGTACATACTGACAAATCAACATCAAATCCAGAAAAATAACGTTACAATAATTCAAAAGGTCAATTAAAAAATATATAAAATCTATGTTGTCACAAAATGTCACCTACCAAGGATTAGCAGTGTTTAAAAAAAAATGAAATATTCTTTATGTCAATAGGGAGTGTGGGTTACAGTGTATGAATTTGTCAAAACTTATTCAACAATACATTAATCTATATATATATACTACACTGTATGAAAATTACACCTCATTAAAACGATTCCATTAAGACATGGATCAGTATATGTTATGTGATTACTAGTTTTTTCACAATTTTCAAAAGCCACTTGTATAAAAATAGTAATAGAAATCATTTAGACTACATATTCATTTATATTATGAAAGCTATTAAGGCACTCATTTAGCTTCAGAAAAAATTCTGTTAAAACTCAAGGACTGATCTTAAGAATAAAATGGAATACAGCTTCCCTGGTAGCTCAGTGGTAAAGAATCCACCTACCAATGCAAGAGACCAATGCAGGTGTTCCATCCCTGATCTGGGAAGATCCCACATGCCTCGAAGAAACTAAGCCCGCCCATGTGCCACACACAACTACTGAGCAAACATGCTCTAACTACCGAACCCGCCTGCATTCCGCAACTGGAGAGTAACTCCCAACTCTCCGCAACTAGAGGAAAGCCTACCTGCACAGCAAGAAAGACCCAGCACAGCCAAAAATAAACACACAAATTATACTTTAAAAAAAGAATAAAATGGAATAAGTTAAAAAGATTAAATGAGTTAACATTTGTTTCAAATTCAAATTCTCTTGTACAGACTTCTTGACATTGAAGTTTCTACTAAACAGGACAGATCATGAAAAAATCTTAGCAAATCATATCTTAGATACATATTGTTGCTGCTGCTGCTAAGTCGCTTCAGTCGTGTCCGACTCTTAGCGACCCCATGGACTGCAGCCTACCAGGCTCCTCCGTCCATGGGGTTTTCCAGGCAAGAGTACTGGAGTGGGTTGCCATTTCCTTCTCCGAGATACATATTAAGTATTAGATATTGCTGTCTAGTCACTAAGTCATGTCTGACTCTTTGCAACTCCATGAACCATATAGCCCACCAGCCTCCTCTGTCCATGGGATTTCCCAGGCGAGAATACTGGAGTGACTTGTCATTTCCTTCGCCAAGAGATCTTCCTGACCCAGGGATCAAACCCATATCTCTGGTATTGGCAGGCAGATTCTTTACCACGGAACCAGCAGGGAAGCCCCACAGATTAAGTATACTCAGAAACAAAATGACCTAACTCTAAAAAATGACTAAAGTCAAGGAAGTAAAATCCACAGACTATACAAATATTTACAAGTATCACTCCACTTTAAGACAGATACAAATCAATAACGTCCACAAAAGTTCTCATCCAGCAATCCCTGGACTCAAGAGGGAAAGAAAGGATTATAAGAATTTTAAGGATCTAATGGGATTCCTGGTGGCTCAGATGGTAAAGAATTTGTCTGCAATGCAGGAGACCAGGGTTCTATCCCTGGGTCAGGAAGATCCCCTGGAGAAGAGAATGGCAACCCACTTCAGTATTCTTGCCTAGTGAATCCCATGGACAGAGGAGCCTGGCCTGCTACAATAACACTTTCACAATTTAACAGTGTAAACAATAGGTTACTTACATTTATCAGTTTTTCTGTATGAGACCAAATGCCATAAAGGAAGGAGGCACAATATAGGTCTGCAGCATCAAGTGAAAAGGTGTGGGGTATGTAAGCAGACATAATTTGATCTTGACATAAAGGTGAAAACTGCCCCAAGAAAACTGGAAGTTAGGAGACATCTAGTAATAAGTACTGAAGAAGACTCAATAATCTAATCTGTATCATCGAGTGTGGCTATTATTCCTCAAGTTTAATCCAGCTCCAAACTCTATCTAAGCATCATTCCATTATTCCATTTCTAGAAATTCAGCATAAGCCAATACAACTACCTTTAGTATATCACAGTTACTCTATGGATTTAGTTACTCTATGAATTAAAATCACATTTCTCATGTATCCAGTAATCTCTAACATTATCTCTCTAACAAAGACATACCCAGTGTGGATGTCATCTTTGTTCTCTGGTAACAGTATTAGAACTTATTTACAGGATATATGCTCAGTGCCAAAAAGCTAAGATTAAAATTTAAGCTGCTTTAAACACTGAACAGTAAGGATTAACTAAAACTTTACAAATATCTCCCAGGATTTCTGATATTCAGAGAAGGCAAAAAAAAGGGGGAGGGGGGTTTAAAAAAAAAAAAAAACACCAAGACAACCAAAATTATCCTATGCCCTTTCCCATCTTCTTTATCATATTTTCTATAAAAGTGTACCCCATTAACTTACTTCCTCCTAAATAGTAGTAACCAACGGTTTACCTGATGCAGATACTATTTTTAAGGTCCTGAGTGGTATCTCACTACTAAAATATCATTCAAAGGTAAGATCTAGACTAACCACCAAACTGCGATGAAAACGCTTTCTAGCTACCATCATCTGAAAATAAATCTTAAAATTTCATAGCCACAAGTCCTAAGATCAACTAGGCCAGTGACTTATTTAAGTAGGGAAACATGCTTAAACAAAACCCTATCTGGGTTTTCCTGGTGGCTCAGTGGTACAGAATCCTCCTGCCAATGCAGGGGGACACAAGTTTCATCCCTGGTCAGGGAAGGTCCCACATGTCTCAAAGCAACTAAGCCTGCATGCGGCAAATGCTGAAGCCTATGTGCTTAGAGCCCAGTGAGCCGCAATAAAGGACATTGAAGTGATATGCCTGTGCACCGCAACTAGAGAGTAGCCCCTGCTCACTCCAACTGAAGGCCTATGTGCAGCAATTAATGAAGACCCAGGCACAGTCAAAAAAATAAAATAAAATAAATGCTGAAGACAAAACAAACCCTACCAAAAAGCTCAGTGTGCAAAACTTTTTCCAACAGAAGAGTAGGAAATTCTAAACTTTTCTTTCCAGCACACTTCTACCCCAACAAAGTTAGAAAATTACCAACTTGGTAAAATCCTCTTATTTCAAAAAAGAGGAAATTGGTATGCCCAAAAAGATTAAGAGACTGACTGACCCCATATCACTCACTCAATACCACATGGCAGATTTAGAAAACAGATTTGAATTGAACAGATTTGATTTCAAAGTAGCACAAAAAAAGGGTTGTAACGGAAACACAGTAACTTAAAATGAGCTCCCAGAGGTCAATTCACAAGGCCCAAAGGCTTTCAGGTTCTTAAAAGTATCTAGAGACTGAATGCCATCCTCCCCTTCTTGCCCTTTATACCCACCAGATGCTATGCTTCTGCACAACAGATCCCTTAATAAGGTCCTTACAAACTAAGGACTTGATATGGCAGATATGCTATAATATATAGGCCTGGTAATTTTCAGCCTTTGTTTTAGAATATCCCATAGAATCTTAAGACAATTTTCAGGTTGAGGGTTGATTGAGGGAGGAGGTAGATATTACTCAGGTCTAGAAATTTTGGTGTTAAATTTCTAATACAATGGGGAACAGACTGCCTTATTTAATTTAGCTAAGCAAACAATTTAATTTAGTATTTCCCAAGTAAATATTTATTGAGTGTATTTATTGGGCTTCTCAGGTAGTGGTAAAGAATCCTCCTGCCAATGCAGGAGACACGAGAGACGGGTTCAATCCCTGAGTCAGAAAGATCCCCTAGAGCAGGAAATGGCGAGTCGCTCCAGTATTCTTCTCTAGAAAATTCCATGGACAGAGGAGTCCATGGGGCCGATAGAGTCGAACATGACCGAGAAACTAAACACAAACACACATGCATATAGTTAATGTGGAAATAGTGGGAACAAACTAAGCAGAGCAGATGATGTTGCCACCCAAAATAAAGAAAGCTTATGCATAAGTCTTTCTTACCCTTCCCACTTCAGTGGACAAACAGTTCTCTCATACTTTAAAACCAATGATCCATTTTTTGTTTCTATGTACCTGGACTATACCACTCCTAAAACAAGTTCACTCTTTCCTCACCCTCATTCAATAACTACATTCTGCTTTAGAAACTACTCCCAGTAGCCAGACTCCACTCTTGGACAGCCCCCTGACCAGTTCCCCAAGCTTTCCTCCTTAAGAGTCAATCAGATCCTGAAATCCCATCTCCCCTCCCAAGAAGTCTTAGCTTGAAAGTCAGGTTAATCTCTTTAGCTCCACCCAGTTTGTAACTCCACAACTCCCTCTGCTCTCAACTTCTTATAATTCTGCTCACAGGTCAATTTCATTTATTTATGTGGGTAATCAGCATATTAACTACTGCCCTCATTGGTCTGTATAAGTGCTGTTCTTAAATTAAAAATACCAAATAAAACTGCATGTACTTAATTTGGAGCTAGCACTGAAAATACCAGATACTGACTGCTTTTGTGAAAATGATTTTACATTAAATTCAACCTGATTTGTGAAATTTATAAAACCTCCCAACCTCAAAAGCATTAGATTAGAAAAGCCAGACACAAATGACCTCATACTGCACGACTGCATTTCCATCTAGGAAAAACTAGTAATGGGAAGTAAATCAGCAAGGGCCAGGGTGGAAAGGTGAAAATATATACAAAAGGAAAGAAATTTAAAATTCTTAGGCTAACACAAATTTTTTTATTCTGTGACGAAAAAAGATAGTATTTTAGTCAAGGTTTTTCATTTTTCCACCGCAGGGTTTTTAATGGATGAGAACCATTAAAAATCTCAAATCTGATCATCTCAGATTTCACATTAATCTTTATCTTGTAAGATAAACCTGGTATTTTCTTCCTAATAATTTATTCTGACTTCCAACCAACAGAAAATTGTATCATTCAATTTCTCCATTAAAAATGTTTATGACCATTGAGAAATTTTTTAAGGATAATGTCTGGTTGTTTTCAAATCAGAATTAATGTATATAACCCAGTTAATTCAAGATTTGAAAAATAAAAGCTAGGATAGTAAAAGAGGCTACAGTAAATACCATTCCAGTTAATTCTCCATTATATCTGGATCATTTTGCAAATGTTATTATTAAATAATTGGTGGAAAAGGGCTGGGTCTTAAACTGTGTTTTAGTCTCTATCCTAGGAAGATATTCTTTAATCTTAAGAACTGAACTATTCTAAAATCCTTTAATAATTTAAAAGGACTCAATGTCTTCATCTGGTCATCTATCCTGATTACTATTTGCCTTCACCCATGTCCCATCTCCAGAAAAAAGCTACAATTTCCCAGCTGTGAGGAGTTACTGACCAAGTAACTCAACAGGTTAAAGTTACTTGTCAAACTGCGGTTCCCTGATTAAGCTTCCTTTTAATACAACTGAGTCAATTTCAACATAGTGTTGCTCAAACTGCCTTTGTCATTTCCCACAAAATTTCGTACTGACTGAAATACAACAAACATTACCATTCTTTACAGAGTTAATTAACACTTTTGGAAAGGACTATGAGAGATTTTGCATAGTAAACTTAATTTCACATCTCATCTGCTGCAGAGATCACAAACAGGCTGTCACTATGCCATCTCTTTCCTTGAACCTCACCACTGCCTGCGGCTTTATTCTTGGCTTTTCAAAGGTTTAATCAACTCGGAGCTGCCAAAGAGGGAATCCAGGAAGCATAACTTATGAACCCAAGCAGTGAAAAGGGCAGGAATATGTGGTTGAGTCACGTCGTTCCGCCATTTTCTAAGCGGAGGAGGAAGACATGTTGGAACAAAAACACAACAAAAGAGCAGCCATTTCCCAAGCCAGTTCCAATAGCAACCCGAACTGGCCCAGCCCGGTCACTTCGGCACCCTCAAATCCACTTCGCTGGACAAACCTAAGGAACAGCTGAGGTGAAAGAAAGCAGTAGGCAACCCTTCCGCGTTGGGATCAAAGATGACCCGCATACTTTTCACTGCAAATGAAAGCCTCGGGAAGAATGACGGAAGCTAAACGGAGCAGAGTGTTAACAAACTGAAATCCTAAACTAAGTTGGCAAACTAAAATTTACCGTGATTGTGGTGACTTACGCTTCACAGGAAACCCAGGTAACTCAAATGCCAAGAGTCGGATTCAGCTGGTCCCATTGCCTGCCTCTTACACATTTTCTCCAATTCTGTACTTCCCTCAGAAGATCGCCTGTTTGCTCAAGGATTCTTACCGTATGTGGGGGATGCCAACCCCACCTTGAAGAATCTTATAGAGTTTGCTCTCGTACAGCAACTGGGGATGCCTGGCCTTCTGGGATTCTAGCTTCACTGCCACCTCCTGCAGGGGAAAGAGGGGATGATGGCATCAACATCTTTATGGATTCAATGTCACTTGGGAAAAGAGGGGGAAACATGAGTACATCTCCAACTCTCGGCTAGAAGGTAGTGAGAGGCTGGGAAGAGAAAGATCTCTGTAATTACAAAACGAGGCAACGAGCCTCAACGGCCTCTTCAGGGGGCAGTGACGAAAGCGGCACGTCCTCTCAAGTATAAGAAAATGATTCATCCAGAAAACGTAATGAGGGTTATGAGGGAACCAGGCGATCGGAAGCTGGCCTAATGGGAACAAGAACCCCAGTAAACTAAAAACATAGGAAGAAAACGAGGGGATCCCAGAAGTAGAATTTTGCCATTCTCACCTTAAACGACGGTTTTTTAAAAGTTCGATTAAGGTGTATTTTTAACAAGCTAGGAAACTTCCCAGTACACCCAACCTTTCTCTCGGGTTCTTTCCTTTTAGGGAAAGAGAGCGGGGGAGGTTCCTAACACAGGAAAACTGGCTCCCTCTGGACTTCCCAGAGTGCGGTGGGAAAAGGCCCGAGCAGTTCGCGGGGCGGGGGAGTGAGGACAGGCGCAGCGTAGTCGTGAACCCCACCCCAGGTGATTACCTCGCCGTTGGTGATGTTGATCGCCAAATAAATGTCCCCGAAGGAGCCAGACCCGATCTTCCGTACCAGTTTATATTTCCCTCCGACAATGAATTCGGCCTTGGAGCCGCTGCTGCTCGCCATCCTGAGAGACGAAGATGGAGGCTGGGGCTAAGCCCCGACACCTCTAAGGGGAGGATGGAGGCCTCTAGGGGTCGACCACGGAGCAAGGCTGTGGAGAGCGGCAGGAAACAGAAAACGATGGCTCTTTCTCTGCGTTACAGGGCCCAGAATCGGCCAAGGGAACCTGATCACCGCTGCTGTCAGGTTTTTTGGCCAGGCCGCAGATTGTTGAAGGAGTTCTCGCGGTTACCAGGCTGAGCCACTTGTTTCTGGCGGCCGCCGCTGCCTCGCTTTCCCGGCGACGTCGCGGGCTGGAAAAGGAGAGCGGTGAAGCTAAGGCGGCGATACCGCTGCCACCACTGCCGCCGGCTCCCGCCCGGAGGGACCCCTGTCACTCGGCCGACGCCGCCATCTTGTTACTTCGGCTCCAACCAACACAAAATGCCCCCAGTCCCCGGGAGCCGCTTCTTCACAGCGCAGAGCACTGTGGGAAAGGGATCGCGAGCGCTAGCCCCGGAGGGTCGACAGCAAGAGGGAGGGCGGAACCGGATCCGTGAGAGTCGCGGCCCACGCTCTGAACGTCACTCCGTCACCGCCCAATTGCGCACGCGTACTGCAACCCTGCTTACTGCGCAAGCGTGCCGTGGCCTCTTCTCATTCCCCGCCCCGGGCCCATTTCCACTTCCGGTCGTCGACTGTTGCGCTGTGAGCTACCTGTTAGTCACCTCAGACCCGCCTGGTTTCTGAAAGGCCTCGCGGCACCAGGCTTAAAGAGCATATTAGGGAGGAGTCACCTTCATTTTTCTTGGAGGATGGTGCGTCAGGCCTTAAGAGTTGGGTATTGACCTTTGCTCTTTGTTTGAGGCGGTTTTTAACCTTTTGATCTTTACTGGGGCTACTCCCCCCACCGGCCCATTCCGGTTCAGTATCTCTTTTGAAAGAGGCTGTCGCCTCTGGTGGAAAGAAAGAGAAAAGCAGGCCTGTACGAGCTGGATTGGTTCAGGGCTTGGTGTTTTAGCAGTCTAGCTGAGGAGTCTTCCTAGAATTTTGCGCTTTAGGGAGTGTTGGATTCCCTATTTTAACAGGAAAAGAGGGAAAGCAGAAGTAACCCCGCCCCTCTAAGTCTTTGTGTTGCTTACCCATTGATACCCAAAGGGGGTGGCAATCCTAGTAATGTTAGTGGCCAATATATAGTCAATAGAAAATAAGGTTTAGAACCGTGAAAAAACTTGCACATACAAAGGTTATCCTCTTCGCAACCCCCCAACCCGCACCCCGACAAAGAAACGTTGAAAAATCGGTGTCTTGGTCTTGTTGAAAACTGCAGTCTTGACCCAAAAACATAGGGTAGAAATAATTAAACAACTACGTTAAAAACTTTACACAATAAAATCTTTTTTTTTACTAAAAATTGGTAAGAGAATCAAATCTTGAGCACAATTTCGTTTAGAAAAATTTGAACTGGGAAAATTGGGCTTGATAGTAATGATAATCTGTAAAGAAAGCTGCATGATGGTGTTTGCAGTATGAATCAAGCCGTGATGGATGAGTAAATCAAAGCCTCGGTTGTGAAAACTTACATAGGAAATCTATCCCAAATAAGATAATTTTGTAAAAACTGACAAAAATGTAGACTTAGTCGCAGCCTCGATAGCTGATCAAGTAGTAATGAGGTTCATCCTTGAAGATATCTTAAGTGGAATTCCTGCATGGTACTTTATTTCTGGCTTAAATATTTGCATTCATAAAGCGCTGACCTAAATGTCTTGAATTTGATAATGGAGAAAAGACTTAGGATTTAACGTGACGTTTTCACACTAACAAAACCCAAGCCACCTGACTCCCAAATCAGTACTATTGGACAGCCTCCTTTGGTGATTCTGTGTCTGGCCTACTTAAAATTCTCTGCTGTCAGGATTCTGGTGTGTGTTTGTTTTTAAGTCAAGTTTAAGCATCTTGAATTTTTCAAGTTTCCAAATATAGCTATTATTCTGCTGATTTTTTACCACAGCCATCCAAAATTTAATGGATTCCTCGGCTTGAAGAGTTCCCTATATAAGGGGTGGGGTATACATTTAAAGAAAAAAAATTTTTCCCCAGTAGTGAGGACACAAATGCTCAGCTGGGGGTTGGGGCATAAGGGTATGTGTGAAGTGGACTAGATTAGGGATTCCCAGAGGTCTCTGTGTGGACAGGGGCAAGTCTAACAAAGTTTTCCATGAGATACCTAGAAAAGAGCAGGATAATGCATTTTTTCATTTATCTAACTTCAAGTTATGCTTCTGAGTTTTTATCTTCTTATGTATGTGTTGTTAAAGTGCCCTTTTGTAGGTCCTGATGGTAGGTGGTTGTTTTGTTGTTATCCTTGTTTGACAAAACTAAATGTCCACACTTTATGTCTGCCTCACCCCACCCCCTTTTTAAAACTTTTATAAACTTTTGAAATGCCGTACTCTGGGACTCCCTAGTCTAATATCTTTTAGAAGCCCTTTCAACTGGAGAGTCTGTTATTTTATGTGTATATTTGGTGTGTCTCCTCACTTGTTTCCTGCCTGCTGTAATCACTGTTCCAACATTGATACTATCCAGCAAAATGTACTAAAATATCGCCAGTGGTTATAGCCTTTTCAGATGTGATTTCAATTGAAAATCTGAAGATTTAAATTTATTAGATTAAGAAGGGCAAAATTTGGAGGTTTTTAATATAGAAATGGAAGTTTTAGGTGTTGGCTACGAATTCAGCCTTCTCCTAAAATTAAGTGTTGTTTGTGGTAACTTTCAGCCTCAGTAATTGAAGGATTACCTGTTTGGGTGCTATTTTAGTTACAAATAAATCATTCTGTTGTTTTGAATCAGCAGCAGTTTTAGTGTAATGGAGGAAGTCTTCTACAATGTGGCAAAATGTAATTCCTAACTCCTGGGTCAACTGAATTCACCAAAAATATAGTGTAAAGTGGGCTTCCTTGGTGGCTCAGACAGTAAAGAATTTGCCTGCAATGCAGGAGACCCAGGTCAATCCCTGGGTTGGGAAGATCCCCTGGCGAAGGGAATGGCAACCCACTCCAGTATTCTTGCCTGGAGAATTTCATGGTCAGAGGAACCTGGTGGGCTGCCATCCATGTGGTCACAAAGAGTCAGACACCACTAAGTGACTTATCACTTTCACGCTTTCATAATTTATTTAAGACCGTGAATGAAATTTTTGAGATCACCTATTTCAATAATCTTTTTTGGCCGTGCCATGAGTGGGACCTTAGTTCCCTGAAGAGGGATCAAACCTGTGCCTCCTACAGTGGAAGCATGAAGTCCTAGCCACTGGACAACCAGCTAATTCCCAATAATATTTTTAAATGTTTTGCAATCGACACAGTGCTTTCACACATATTAATTGTGCCCAACTAAGATAAAGTGGCTTGCCCCAAGTCATACAGATCTTAGTGGCAAAGGAAGGATTAGAACCCCAACCTCTAACTGAAAGAAAATAATTGAAAGGGTAGAAGGTGAATTGGGACAATCATGCCCTGGTGATTTACTTCTTTTTTCAGAGAAAAGTCCAGATAAATTGAAAACTTTTTAAAACCACAAAGTTTATGCAAGGAAAGGTCACTGGTAACCAGGGTATGTTTTAAGTAAAGTGATAAAGATAAGCATAAGAGGTATAGAATGCTGCAGTAAGAAAGAAAATTAAAACATAAGGGCGAGGACTTCCTGGTGGTCCAGTGGTTAAGACTCTGTACTCCTAATGCAGGGGGCCCAAATTCAATCCCTGGTCAGAGAACTAGAATCCACATGCCACAACTAAAGATCCTGCATGCCACGACTAAGACTACTGAACAGCCAAATAAATAAATATTAAAAAAAAAAAAGGGCGACCTGCCCATCTCTAGGGTTGTTTGGTACCAATAAGTAGAAAAATGGAATGGCTTTGAATATATCAAATGCTGTTTCAGGTGTTTAACTGTTACACAGCTTTGTGCATAATCAGTATCAGATAAGGGAGTTAATGAGGTGACTGGAAACTTGAGAACATTAGAATGTCCTATTGGATCTATTCAGTCTTTTTTATAGTCTTTGACAATGGCAGGAATTTCTGTCTTCCTTCTGGTCTCAGTTCCTATTCTCCCCTTCTTCATTATTCACAAGCTTTTGTGAAAGTGTATAGCTGCATCTATGATAGCAACCTCAAACACTTTTGAGACTTTCTGCAAACATCTCTTTTTATGGCGTTATTAACCATAAATTTATTTCTATTAACTTAATTCTTTGAACATATCTGTGCTTTTGACCCATATGGCTTCAAGATTCTAAAGTTGGTATCTTCCATATATATGCTACCCTATGAACTTTTACACATATCAAATGTTGAATTCTCTTTTCCTTATAAAAGTGGCAAGTATTCATTTGAAAAATTTAGATAAATCAGAAAAGAAAAATTTATAGAGATAATGATGAAATGTTAATTTGCTGTATATATATGGCCAGTATTTTTTTCTATGTGTGTTCTGTGTCTATTTATATGTATCTTGAATGTGTGTACATTTATCGATACACATATGTAGCACTGAAGAATTGATGCTTTCGAATTGTGGTGCTGGAGAAGACTCAAGATCCCCTTAGATTGCAAGGAGATCAACCTATCAATCCTGAAGGAAATCAGCCCTGAATATTCATTGGGAAGAATTGATGCTGAAGCTGAAGCTCCAATACTTTGGCCACCTGATGTGAAGAGCTGACTCATTGAAAGGGACCTTGATGCTGGGAAAGAGTGAGGGCAGGAGGAAAAGGGGGCAACAGAGGATAAAATAGTTGGATGGCGTCATCAACTCAACAGACATGGGTTTGAGCAAACACTGGGAGGTAGTGAAGGACAGGGAGGCCTGGCATGATGTAGTCTGTGGAGTCCCAGAGAATCAGACACGACTTAGCAACTAAACAACAACAACACGTGTACATACGTTATATTTTATTTCTAAAAAATTTGCAACAAGCACATTCAGTTTGCAGATGGGATTTTCACCTAATGATTTGTTGGAGACATATTTCTCTATAACTAGTTTTCCAAAATATGATTTTGTAAAAACTTTGTAAAATTTTTAATTGGAGGATAATTGCTTTACAATATTGTATAGGTTTCTGCCATACATCAACATGAATCAGCCATAGGTATACATATGTCCCCTAAAATATGATTTTTAGGGCCTGCATATTAAATATGTATCATATTGATAGAACTGCATTTACCAACCCTTATGGAGTATTTTGGTTATTTCCAAAATCTTGCTAGTATAAACAATTTCAGTGAATATTCCCATAGCTAAATCTTTGCCCACATCCAGAATTAATTGGTTAGAGTTTGTTTTTAGGCTAAAGTCTTAAAATCCCTTATATCATAAACAACAAGTCCTCATTCTGTTGTGGTCATTTGTGATGAATAAGTAATGAATGCTGGATGGCATCACCGACTCTGTGGACATGAGTTTGAGTGAACTCCGGGAGTTGGTGATGGACAGGGAGGCCTGGTGTGCTGTGATTCATGGGGTTGCGGAGAGTCAGAGACGACTGAGCGACTGAACTGAACTGAAGTATTTGTGGGCTATCCTATCTTTTCATTAGTCAGTTCAGTCGCTCAGTCATGTCCGTTTAAATCCTTGTCATTTCATTCTGTCCCTGAAAGAGGTTGTAAGATTATATTTTCTGATCAGTTATTGTTATTAATTAGATCTTTTTTTTTTTTTTTGCAACTCCCCTACTCCCTTCCCCATCCATTTCAAAATCTCAACAATTTTGTAAATCTGTGGTTTACAAGTCTGTGCTCATAAGATTGAAAATGTCCCTTTTATGGACACAGCCAGCAAGACACATTTGTTCCCAATTGGTGAAGCAATTGCTTTCTTTAGCTATGTAGATTCATTTGAAGGAAGGGGGCAAATTAGTTTCCTGTAAGAGTGGCTAAGTCGTGTCCGACCCTTTGCAACCCCATGGACTGTAGCACGCCAGGTTTCCCTGTCCTTCACTGTCTCCTGGAGCTTGCCCAAACTCATGTCCATTGAGTTGGTGATGCTATTCAACTGTCTCATCCTCTGTCGCCCCCCTTCTCCTGCCCTCAATCTTTCCCAGCATCAGGGTCTTTTCCAGTAAGTCACCTCTTTGCATCAGATGGCCAAAGTGTTGGAGCTTCAGCATCAACATTCCTCCAGTGAATATTCAGGGTTGATTTCCCTTGGGAGTGACTGGTTTTGATCTCCTTGCTGTCCAAAGGACTCTCAAGAGTCTTCTCCAGCACCACAGTTTGAAAACCATCAATTCTTACGGTCTAACACACATCTGTACTGACTACTGGAAAAACCAAGTATGAGTGTTAGTCACTCAGTTGTGTCCGACTCTTTATGATCCTGTGGACTGTAGCCTGCAGGTTCTTCTGTCCATGGGATTTTCCAGGCAAGAATCCTGGAGTGGGTTGCTACTCCCTTCTCCAGGGGGTCTTTCTGACCCAGGGATCAAACCTGGGTCCCCTGAAATGCAGGCAGATTCTTTACCATCTGAGCTGCCAGGGACGCCCCATACATGACTACTGGAAACACCATAGCTTTAACTACACGGACTTTGTCAGCAAAGTGATGTCTCTGCTTTCTAATACGCTATCTAGGTTTGTCATAGCTTTTCTTCCAATGAGCAAGCATCTATTAATTTTGTGGCTGCAGTCACCGTCTGCGGTGATTTTGAAGCCCAAGAAAATAAAATCTGTCCTTGTTTCCACTTTTCCCCATCTATTTGCCATGATGTGATGGAACTGAATTTAGAGATAATGGAGATCAAAGGATCCTCAAAATCAAGAATATAGTTAACTAAGTATGAAAAACAGGATAATCTCATATATATTCAAATCTCTAATATTTTGCATAAGTTCAAGTATTCCCACAGATGTAAAAGTGTATTCTTGCAAAAGTGAATATGCAGGTCTTAGAGATGGGGAAGAATTCAAATTGTTACTGTTCCAAAAGTGATATTAACCCAGACTTTAGTGCAGAGGTATTTTAAATGCTTGAGTTGTGCTTCCGTGGTGGCTCAGACAGTGAAGAATCCACCTGTAATGTGGGAGGCGTGGGTTCCATCCCTGGGTTGGGAAGATCCCCTGGAGGAGGGCATGGCGACCCACTCCCGTATTCTTGCCTGGAGAATCCAATGAAAAACAGAATAATCTCATATATATTCAAATCTCTCATATTTTGCATGAGCTCAGGTATTCCCACAGATGTAAAATTATTCTCACAAAAATAAATATTCAAGGTCTTAGCGATGGGGAAGAACTTAAACTGTCACTGTTCCAAAAGTAAAATTAACCCAGACTTTAGTACTAAAGTATTTTAAATGCCTGAGTTAGGCATTTCACTATGCTTCCTTGGAAGAGAATGCCTCCTTTGCCACGTATTATGAGTAAAATGTTGCCATCTACATTTCAGAGTAGCCAGGAACCTGAAGTTTTCCTAACTTTAACAAGAGACCCTGGAAACAATGCTAGAGTAGTGGACCCTTATTTTATTATTAAAAAGTAATCTGGGGTGGGACAGGAGAAGCCAGATTGAATATCCTTATTTGGCTTTTGAAGGGCTGGGTTCAATAGTTTAAGGAAATGTATACTGATCTGACCTAAGTATTCAGAAGAACTGAATCTTAGTTGTGATTTTACCTTAAATGTTTTCTGAGGCTTCGATGTTGTAGTTTCTAAAAAGAGAAGTCAGATGCTAAAGTTCTTTATAGGTTTAAGAAACGTTGTACCATTTACTAAAGATGACTTCTGTATTTTGAAGTTCAGTTCAGTTCAGCCGCTCAGTCGTGTCCGACTCTTTGCGACCCCATGAATTACAGCATGCCAGGCCTCCCTGTTCATCACCAATTCCCGGAGTTCACTCAAACTCATGTCCACAGAGCCGGTGATGCCATCCAGCCATCTCATTCTCTGTCGTCCCCTTCTCCTCCTGCTCCCAATCCCTCCCAGCATCAGAGTCTTTTCCAGTGAGTCAACTCATCGCATGAGGTGGCCAAAGTATTGCAGTTTCAGCTTTAGCATCAGTCCTTCCAATGAACACCCAGGACTGATCTCCTTTAGAATGGACTGGTTGGATCTCCTTGCAGTATAAGGGACTCTCAAGAGTCTTCTCCAACACCACAGTTCAAAAGCATCAATTCTTCGGCAATCAGCTTTCTTCACAGTCCAACTTTCACATCCATACATGACCACTGGTATTTTGAAGTAGAAGGAAGAAATTAGCATGCTCGTCTCCTGTCATAGCTTCTTAAAATCCAGATAATATGTAACATTCTGATGGGCAGGTCCTTACCCCTTTTCCTTAATATTTGTCAGAAAAACAAAATTCTCTAACAGTGAAACACATGACAATGGATAGATAGAAACTAGAAGAGATCCCCAAATTAGAAGAGTTTGGGAAATATCTTTCATTTGAAATATTTAAGAAAACTAATTAAATAATTGTCTGTCCCTGGAGGTGGAGGAGGAGTCTTACTTAAATGACCTCTGTAGGTCCCTTTTAGTCTAAAAAAATCCCCACTTAGATTCTCATCAGGGAAAGCACAAAATGATTTAACTCTTTAACACAGCCTTATTCTTGGCAAGGTTGAAATTCAACAGTGAAAATCAAGGAAAACTTGTTTCATATTCTCTTCAAGACTGTTTGCACTAGCCCAACCCTTCCCTCTCAGAGTTGCTTTGAAATAATGCCTGAGGCTTTAACTCATTTTTCTGCAATGAACATTCTGCAGTGTAATAATTGAATGCCAGAGATGTGTCCTGACAGGAAATTCAAATCATTGATGTTCAGTGCACCGGTTAAAGACCTTACCAAGGCCAGGCCATGAAAGGCACTGTAAAAGTTGAAATGCCTAGGTTCCCCCTGAGTTCCCCACTTCACCCCCATTTATCTTGTTCTGGTCAGTCTATCTGACCTAGCAGTATTTACCTATCAAATTATATTTTATAATTTCTATTTTAATAATGCAAACCATTAACTCCTGGACACGCACTGTCATGCATGGCATTTGGGGATATTTGTGTAGCTACCTTTTATTTGTAAGAATTTCCTCAGCGTTTTGGGGTTTCTGAGGTTGCTCTGTCCCTTTTCTCAGCCTCTTTTCTTTTCCCTTTCATTGTTCATTAGCAAGGGCATGAAACCCTGCTCCCAATGACTCATTATTACTCACTATAATAATCTACTTTTCTTTGTGAAGCTCAGTTTGGAAGATACTTGAGTTGCCATTCCTGAGGACAGGTCCTAAGAGCACATCCTGTTAATTCTCACCTCTCCATGCTAATGCCAAGAAGCACTGATACTGATCACAGAAAGTGGAACAGCTGCTTCATTTGATCTTGGCCAAGCCTGACACCACTGCCAAAAGACTTTCTGCAGTAAGCAGAGACCAGGGTCTGATTGGGGGGAAAAACAAAACCTCTGGATTGTAGGCTCCTAATCCACAAAGCCGGAGAAGGCAATGGCAAGCCACTCCAGTACTATTGCCTAGAAAATCCCATGGATGGAGGAGCCTGGTAGGCTGCAGTCCGTGGGGTCGCTGAGGGTCGGACATGACTGAGCGACTTCACTTTCACACATTGGAGAAGGAAACGGCAACCCACTCCAGTGTTCTTGCCTGGAGAATCCCAGGGACAGGGGAGCCTGGTGAGCTTCCGTATATGGGGTCACACAGAGTCGGACACGACTGAAGTGACTCAGCAGCAGCAGCAGCAGCAGCAATCCACAAAGCAAAGGAAATAAAATTGTATTTATAGGGCCCTAGAAAGGGCTCATTGGAGAAGGCAATGGCAAGCCACTCCAGTACTCTTGCCTAGAAAATCCCATGGACGGAGGAGCCTGGTAGGCTACAGTCCATGGGGTCGCTAAGGGTCGGACACGACTGAGCGACTTCACTTTTACTTTTCACTTTCACACATTGGAGAAGGAAATGGCAACCCACTCCAGTGTTCTTGCCTGGAGAATCCCAGGGACAGGGGAGCCTGGTGGGCTTCCGTCTATAGGGTCACACAGAGTCGGACACGACTGAAGTGACTTAGCAGCAGCAGAAAGGGCTCATAAAGTTCATAAAGTAATTTGTCATACACGAAATTGTACTTTTCATGACCAGTTTTAGAGATAGGTAAATCATCCTTTGTTATATTTGAAACCGAGGAAGGCCCTGTGGAGCTTCCAGGCATGAAGGACCTTTTGTCCCCTATTTTGTATATGCTCCATGACCTTCCCTGAGTTCCAAAGTGCAGATTCAAACCAGTTGCCAATTAAGGGAGGAGCAGCCAAGAAACTATCTGAATCAAGATTAAAGGGACCAGAGAATCTCATCAAGATTAGAGACTGAACCGCCTGAGATGAGATTAAGGGAGTGCAAACCCTACTGTCATCCTAATCTTGTCAAGAGACCTCACCTTTAAACCATTGTTATAAAACCTTTATCATATCCTCCCCAGGTTGAGACATAGATTTTTGAGGTAGAAGCTCAGAGTGTCTCCCTTTGCCTGCTAAATCAATAAAGCTGTCCTTTTCTACTTCACCCAAAGCTGTCTCCAAGATTAGATTTGGCACCATACAGAGAGACTGAGCTTTCAGTAACATGTTCATCTTGTGTCTGAGAAAGCTGTAAGCTCTGGAGAGGTTTGGTGACTTTTACCCAACAGCTCTAGCTTTTGTGAACTCCCTAAGATACATAATAATCCCTGTTCTTTCCCACACTTAGCGTGTCCTGTTCAGACCCTGGTGCCTGCTCTAGATATGGATAGGGAATATATTAGCAGTCACTACCTCAGTGGATGTACAGTTAACTTAAATCATCCCCCTCCAGCTGGTTGACCCAGCCCATCTGCAGCTCAACTGACCTCTCAGCGTCAAAGTTCTGTCACTTGGTGCTCAAGCAGGATCCGGGTCCTGACTTCCATCTGTGTCTGAACTACACTTTTGAGGGCTGACACCCATCTCCTCCATGTCTGATGTTAAGTAGCGAGGATCAGTGAACCAGCTGACAGCTCAAATCCTGTAGTCTTTGGCTGTATAACTGGTTCATTGACCCTGGCTACCTGACCTCAATTATTTAGATCTAGTCATCCCCCCTTGACAGTGCTGCATACTTTTACCTCACTAGTGTTAATTACTTCTGCCTCTCCCCCTTTCAGATCTAAAGCCAACTGACTTATTTAAATGTTAGTTCCCAATCAGACTTTCCAGACCCTCCTTACTTTTTCTCAGACCCTGAACCTGATCTGAACTCCTAAGACTGCTTCTTATCCATGTTCTTCTAGGCTCGGCAAATGTTAGCCCCTTCTAACCTATATGAAACTTGTATTTTTAATATTTTCTTTTGTTGCTTAGAATTTAAAATTCTTGACCTTCTTAGCTTATATTTTCTTGGCCCACACTTTGTCACTGGTTACCATACCTTCTGCTTAGTTGAAATGGGATATGTAAAACCACTGTGTTTAAGCCATAAACCTCATATAAATGTACCCTGCTGTTGTTATGAGGCAATTCAAGTCAGAGGTGTTTCTAACCTGGTGGAGGAAGACAGGCTGTCAGCTGAAATAGGAACTTAACAGTTTTCCAACCAAAAATAAGACAAGTGCAGCAACTATGACATTACCCCAACTGAATTCTTTATGTAGTTGATTCTTTCTGACAAGGTCACCAACACAGGCATTTCAGATGTGTCATAGGAAACAGAAATAAAATATTCTAGGCTATTCTAAAGGTCTCAGAACCTTTCCTTTAATCAACCTGAAGATATTGAGTTAGCAGATGGCACCTACTCTGATTGACTTTCCTATGCCAAGGTAATAATTACTTTCAATGTTTATCCAACATTGTATACAGTCTTGTTCTTACCCACCTTATCTTCTGCCAAAAAAAAAAAAAAAAGATTTCCTGGAGAAAATAATTCCATTATTATAAATTTTTAGGTGGTGTGACTGAGGCCCAGAGATTTTAATTAACTTGCCTAAGTGCACTGATTGCAGCCATGAAATTAAAAGACGCTTACCCCTTGGAAGGAAAGTTATGACCAACCTTGATAATATATTAAAAAGCAGAGACATTACTTTGCCAACGAAGGTCCGTCTAGTCAAGGCTATGGTTTTTCCCGTGGTCATGTATGGATATGAGAGTTGGACTGTGAAGAAAGCTGATTGCCAAAGAATTGATGCTTTTGAACTGTGGTGTTGAAGAAGACTCTTGAGAGTCCCTTGGACTGCAAGGAGATCCAACCAGTCCATTCTAAGGGAGATCGATCCTGGGTGTTCATTGGAAGGACTGATGCTAAAGTTGAAACTGCAATACTTTGGCCACCTCATGTGACGAGTTGACTCACTGGAAAAGACTCTGATGCTGGGAAAGGTTGGGGGCGGGAGGAGAAGGGGACGACCCAGAATGAGATGGCTGGATGGCATCACCGACTCTGTGGACATGAGTTTGAGTGAACTCCGGGAGTTGGTGATGGACAGGGAGGCCTGGCGTGCTGTGATTCATGGGGTCGCGGAGAGTCGGACACGACTGAGCGACTGAACTGAACTGAACTGAACTGAAGTGCACTGAATGACTTAAGAGTGCATTTTATACTTGAACTCAGATTTTTATTCTCACTCTAAAGAATCTGCTTTTTTTATTTCTCTAGCCCATGCATCTCAGAACTGTAAAACATCCTGGGAAGGAAACTGCTCATTTATTTCAAGATTAAGTGAAGATATAAAAGCAGATATCCACTTAACAGATCACATAATATGCCTCAGAAAGCTATGTTCAAGTATCCACACCAGATAATGGTTTTCAATAATTATACAATGCTGCCATCTTGTGGATATGCTGGCTTCTATGGCCCAGAATCAGCCAGTTGGATCTGAGCATTCAAGTGTTAAATGCCCAGTAAAGGGCTGGAGTTGAAGAACTTAGAATAACATTTGAGGGGCTAAGTAAGTGTTAGGAGTTTGAGCAAACCTATTGTGCTTTCTGCACAATACCAGGGGCTTCCTCTATGACTCAGTGGGTTTGATCCCTGGGTTGGAAGGATCCCCTGGAGGAGGAAATGGCAACCCACTGCTGTATTCCTGCCTGAGAAATCCCATGGACAGAGGAGCCTGTGGGCAACAGTCTGTGGAGTCGCAAAGAATCAGACATGACTAAACACACATACACATTGTACTTTCTGAACAAGATTAAGCATTGTTAGTATTTGAATGCTATAGACACGACTGAACACATATGATATAAAGTCAGTGCATCCTATATTACCTGTTAAGGGGATAAGAGAGAAAAGAAAACAAAGGTATATCTTTTTCGTATGGATAACTAGTTATTCTTGCATCACTGGTTGAAAAACTTTCTTCTTGTCTTAGTTTGAGATGCTATAACAAAATACCGTAGAAGGACCAGATCTGGCGGCTCTCACAGATCTGGAGGCTGAAAGTCTGAGATCCGGGTTCCAGCAAGGTCAGCTTCTGGTGAAGGCCTTCTTCCAAGTTGGCATACTTATATTTTCACATGGCAGAAAGCAGTTACAGATTTTCAAGAAAAGGAAACATCACACAAGGACTTTGCTTCCTCTCTGAGGAAAGAGTTATGTTTGCAATTGTATACGACATGGTATACATCATGGTAGGTGGAAGTATGACCTTGATATTGTCTTTATTTGGAGATAAGTATGGTTTAAGTGGAGAAGGCAATGGCAACCCACTCAAGTACTCTTGCCTGGAAAATCCCATGGATGGAGAAGCCTGGTAGGCTGCAGTCCTTGGGGTCACTAAGAGTCGGAGACGACTGAGCGGCTTCACTTTCCCTTTTCACTTTCATGCTTTGGAGAAGGAAATGGCAACCCACTCCAGTGTTCTTGCCTGGAGAATCCCAGGGACAGGGGAGCCTGGTGGACTGCCGTCTATGGGGTCACACAGAGTTGGACACGACTGAAGTGATTTAGCATCAGCAGCAGCATGATTTAAGGAGATGCATGTGTGTGCCAAGTTGACAAGGGATGAACTTGTGATAATAAATTTTATTTGTTATCTCAGCTGGGCCATGTTGCTGCTGCTGCTGCTAAGTCACCTCAATCGTGTCCGACTCTGTGTGACCCCATAGACGGCAGCCCACCAGGCTCCCCCGTCCCTGGGATTCTCCAGGCAAAGTACCCAGATATTTGCTCAAACATTATTTTGGATGTTTACATGAAGGTATTTTGGGGGGATTAAATTAACGTTTAAGTAGGTGGACTTTGAGTAAAGCAAAATACCCACCATAATATGAATGGGCTGCATCCGGTCATTTGAAGGTCTTCATAGAACAAAGATTGACATCTCCCAAGCAAGAAGGAGTTACAGAAGACAGCCTTTGGAACTCCTTGCAACCCTTCCCTGGGTCTCAATCTGCTGGTCTACCCTGCAGATTTTGAATTTATCAAGTTTTCACAATCACATGAGCTAATTCATTAAAATAAATCTCTCTCTTTGTCATGCCCCCACCCCACCACCCCATCCTGTTGGTTCTTTTTCTGTAATGCATTCCTTCACTTTATTCAGGTCACTGCTAAAATGTTCTCTTCTTAGAAACACTTTTCATAACCAAATTATTTAAAATAGACCTTTACACATACCCCCTTGCCATACCTCGTTACTTTTCAACTCTTTATTTTCTTTCAAGCATTTACTAGTCTCTAAAATTATATATATATACATATATATATGGAAGAAAGTGTGAAAGTGTTAATTGCTCAGTCATGTCTGACTCTTTGTGACCCACCAGGCTCCTCTGTCTGTATAATTCTTCAGGCAAGAATACTGGATTCTTTCCTCCTTGAGGAGGAACCTCATTTCCTCCTCCAGGGAATATTCCCAACCCAGAGAAAGAACCTGGGTCTCCTGCATTGCAGGCAGATTCTTTACCATCTGAGCCACAAGATAGTGGCTGCTAGTGGTAAAGAACCTGTCTGCCAATGCAAGAGACATGGAGACATAAGAGACACAGTTTCGATCTCTGGGTTGGGAAGATCCCCTGGATGAGGGCATGGCAACCTACTCCAGTACTCTTGCCTGGAGAATCCCGTGGACAGAGGAGCCTGGCAGGCTGCAAACCATAAGGGTCACAGAGTTGGACACGACTGAAGTGACTTAGCATGAGTGTAAAATATATCCCTAGTAGCTCAGATGGGAAAGAATCTGCCTGCAATGCAGGTGACCTAGATTTGATCCCTGGGTTGGAGAGATCCCCTGGAAAAGGAAATGGCAACCCACTCCAGTATTCTTGCCTGGAGAAATCCATGGACAGAGGAGTCTGGGGGCTATAGTCCATGGGGTTGCAAAGAAGCAGACACAACTAAGCTACTGACACACAAGCACCTCTTTTACTGACTTGTTTCCTTTACTAGAACACTTGCTCAATGAGACAGGAACTCTTTCTGTATTGTTCACTAACGTATTCCTAGTTCAGTGCCTACCTCAATAATAGTTGTTGAATTCTTGAGTGGAATATATGTATATATAATGTAGGTTTACATGTATACATATTCTTCCTATGACTGAAACCTGCCTTTTTTCAGTTAACAATATATCTATAACATGGCCTTCTCCACATGGACCTTGTTCTTTTAATTGGTTGTATTTATTCCATGGTGTGGACATGCTGGAATTTATTTAACTATCTTCTACTGATAGTTTTTGAGCGGTTTCTGGCTCTTCACTTTGAGTTTTTTTAAGTCATAAACCACTACTATATGCATATATCTTTGTGCAGTTGTGTGTGGTTTTCTATAGGATAAATTAATAGAAGTGAGATTTCTGAGTCAGATAGGTTTTGTCAACTCACACTCTTGCAATGTGGTTATATCCTTACCCTTGCTGATTCTTAAATACGTGGCACCAAGCTCTTGAGGCTGTACTCTAGGGCCATGGGTGCATACTGCAGGAGAGGGAGTTTCCTTTTCTCCCTAGATTTCTTTCTCATGCAATTTTCAGGAAAGCATTGCTTTGACCTGACTGAAGGGACCTCCTGTTAGAAACCTATGAATAAAAATCTAATACTCCAATAATTGAAACAATGTTTGAAATGGTACTGGTCGGATATTTCAACTGTAGTTTTACTTGGCAGTGTGAAACACACCAGGTGAAACTCAGCAATTGAAGGAAGTAGTTTGTAAGGAAGTTTAATAAAAGTCCAGCTCTCCTCCCAGCTTTATCTGACTGCTCCTTCTGTCTTTTTTGCTGGCTCCCTTTTCTCTGCCTGCCCCTTGGCTGTTTTCACCAGGTCTTTGTCCTTAGCCTTTTTTTTTTTTTTTTTAATGTCCTTCCTATTTTCCTAGTGTGATCTCATTCATTCTTGCAGTTTCCTATACAGTAGACATGCCAGTGACCTCCAAATCTATATTGCTAAGTAAGTCAAACTTCTCTTTTCTGGAAACTTATATCCATCTTCCCACTGGACACCCTCACTAGGTTAAGCCACAGGGGTCAGCTAGTTCCAAACTGGTTGTATTACTTGCCCCTAAACCTTTGTTCCAAGCCTGTTCCTTCTCTAGGATGGTTTTTCTTTAGTGGAGGCTACCAACCTTTTTTTTTTTTTAATTCTTTAAAAAAATTTTTTTTTATTTTTTATTTTTATTCATTTGGCCGTGATGGGTCTTATTTGCGACATGCAGGATCTTTAGTTGAAGCATGTGAATTCTTAGTTGTGGCATGTGTAATCCAGTTTCCGGGTCAGAGATCAAACCCAGGCCCCCTGAATTGGGAGTGCAGAGTCTTAGCCACTGGACCACCAAGGAAGTCCCCTAAAATTCTAGTAATATCACGCTATCCCTATTCCTCAGTGACTCCTCCATTGCCTACAGGTGAAATATAAATTCCTTGGCGTTGCATACATGCCTTGCATGATCTGGTACCTGCCTATCTTGCCAATTCTGTCTGTAACTGCACATCCGAATATGTGTCATTCAGTCCAGTTACAATGAAGTGATTGCAGTTTCTGAAAAGCACAAGGTAGTTGCATATTGTTATGACTTGCATGTAGTCCTTTCTACCTGGCGTAACTTTATATGTTCATCTGCTTGGTAAGAATTCTCCTTAAAGACTCAGCAGGAAGGGTCACCTTATCTTTGGCTCCCCAGGCTCCCTGTAGCATTGCTGTCTCCCTCCTGCAGCGTATATTGTTGGTAGCCTACCCAAGAACATTCCTTCTTAATTTTCCTCTTTTCCAGTAAGACTCCAATTTTGTCAAGGGTACATGACTAATGTTTCAGAAGGGAGATGGTTCAATGTTGAATCTTCATTCCTGTAAGCCAGATAGTGATTGGTTTAGGTTATGGTTAGTTGTGGACATTCTATCCTAGTCAATGATGTAGATGAAGTCTGCTGGAGATCTTTTTGGAGTGCTTGAGCTCTTGAAGAGACACACAGGCAGAGATGGTCTTTTCTTCTGATGCATATTATACTTTGTCGATGAATTGGATTTATGATACTAAAACCAAAAAAGTACTGACTAATATACAGAATACAGTAGAAGCAAAGTATGTTCCTCCAAATTGGGCTAACAAATCATGATGGTAATGGGTTAAAATCAATTGCTGGAACTAAGGCACATAATCAATTATAGAGCTCCAGCAAAGTAGATTTAGAGGGACTCTTCTACAGATTAAGAACAGGACTATTCCAGAGCTCAAGAGTGGGTCTGTGTAGAGAAGTTATAATCTTACCCATGGGAAGAGGGAGCTGGAAAAACTGGAAGGGAAGCGAGAACAGCTCTGTCCTTAGAAGGGTTATTATACCGGCAAAGAGCCAGGAACCCACAGGGAAGCCATTGGAAACAAGGAAGAGTGAGAAACAGAAGAGGTACTGAGTAGTGTTTCTCAGTACAATCAGCAAACTGGCCCAGGGTATGACACACTGGAAGAAATGCAGGCTTTGAAGTCATACTGCTGAGGTTGCAGTCCCAATTCTACCGCTTCTAGCAGCAAGGCCTCTGGCAAGTTTCTGAATCACTCTAAACCTCAGGATTCTCGTTTGTTAAAAAAAAAAAAAGTTGGTAATACTCTTCTTTTAGGGCTGACTAGCAGAGTATCTTGGAGAAGGCAATGGCACCTCACTCCAGTACTCTTGCCTGGAAAATCCCATGGACGCAGGAGCCTGGTAGGCTGCAGTCCATGGGGTCGCTAAGAGTCGGACACGACTGAGCGACTTCACTTTCACTTTTCACTTTCATGCATTGGAGAAGGAAATGGCAACCCACTCCAGTGTTCTTGCTGAAGAATCCCAGGGACGGGAGCCTGGTGGGCTGCCGTCTATGGGGTCTCATAGAGTCGGACATGACTGAAGTGACTTAGCAGCAGCAGCAGCAGCAGCAGAGTATCTGGGCATCCCAAGCGGTGCTAGTGGTAAAGAACCTGCCTGCCAATACAGGAGATGAAAGAGAGATGGGTTCAATCCCTGGGTTGGGAAGATCCCCTGGAAAAGGGCATAGCAACCCACTCTAGTATTCTTGCCTGGAAAATTCCATGGATGGAGGAGCCTGGTGGGCCATGGTCCATAGCATCACAAAGAGTCGAACACAACTGAGTGTGCACACTTGAGTCTTGAGCAGAGTATCTGGCCTACAATAAGGGCTCAATAAAGCAGACACTCTTGTTATAAAATATTTTATATGTTAATAATGAGGTTAATTCACTAACCTGCTATTTGATAAAAGTTTAATCCTGCTAAAGACCCAGCAACCAATCATTTCTTGACTTGTCTTTCTGAAAATATCTCAGAAGATAGAAGAAATGATTCAAGAAACATACATTTGGATTTAGTAGAATTTTTTTTAGAATGGTGATGGGAATCTTTGGAGAAAGCAACCAGATGAGAGAAAGTATGGAGTAGGAGTAGTCTTGGCTATGTGCTCATCACCTGTGAACCAGTTACTTTATCTCTCTGAGCTTCAGTTTCCTCATCTGTAAAATGCAAACAATATCTATCATATAGAATGTCAGGATTATAAATAATCCATGAAAAATTTCTAGCATGTATTAGGCATTCAGTAAGTAGCACCTTTTTTGTTTTTTTTACTTTATTTGGCTGCACTGAATCTTTATTGCTGCGTGTGGGCTTTCTCTAGTTTTGTCAAGTGGGGGCCACTCTTTAGTTGAAGTGCACTGACTTCTCATTGCAGTGGCTTCTCTTGCTGGAGAGCACAGGTCTAGGCAGCTCAGTAGTTGTGGCTCATGGGCTTAGTTGCCCCGTGGCACGTGGGTTCTTCCCAAACCAGGGATTGAATTTGTGTCTTCTGCATTGCAAGGTAGATTCTTAACCACTGGACCACCAGGGAAGTCCAAGTAGCATCTATTTTTATTATTACTGTAGAAATTAGAGTGGTAAATTTTATAGAATTAAATAAAAATATACATAGGTAAAAAAATATATATATATATATATATATATATAGGAGACTGAAACTCTAAAAGACAGCCACTTCTTCTGGTCTTGAGAGTTCAGTTCAGGTGCTGTATTAAGCATTTTGTAGAGATTATACTCTTTGCTTCTTTCCATTCTGACCTACAAAATGTTAGAAGACTGAATAGTGAATATTTGTCACATTCCTGGCTGTTCAGCCTCCAAATTGCCTTTAGAAGTTTGAGGAACATGCTACAGTGGGGGGCAGGCCCCCACCTCTCACTCATGGAAGCCAAAAGGCTCTGGTCTCAGTTCTCCCTGATTGTTATCTGCTTGGGAACCAAGCATGACTGAGTAGCCCATCCTTCCAGGATTGTGATTCTGGAGATAGCAATCAAGAGAAGCAGGCAGAGTGTAAAAGTTACTCTGGTAGTGGCAACATTCAGTATCATGCAGCGAGGGCAGCTGGGTCAGTTATGGCACCCAGTCCCCAGGGCATTGCCAGAGTCCAGCATCAGCATCCTCCCTATGGCCTGGTTTCTTCTGTGGGTCTGGCCACCCAGCCTCCTTCGGTGCCTCCTGTATTCTTAGCTTGGTTTTCTTGAATCAATCTTTCCATTGATTCTTTGACCTCCCCCATATTCCCCAATTTACCTCCAAAGTAAATTCCTTTTCTGCTTCACTTAAAGTGAATTTGTTTTTGTTGTGTACAACCAAAAGACTCTGGCTAGTACATTGTCTTTAGGTAATGTTCAAGCTCAAAGAGTCCGATGCTGCTGCTTTTACTACAGATCTCTGGATAAAGTCATGGTCAAATATGCAACTGTTCTGGGAGTTCTGTCTTGGTTCCTTTTAAAAGCCCATGCACCTCAGGGAAAATATCTGCTGCCCCACCATAAACCACCTATTCTCTACCTCCCCTGACATCTTTTTAAAATTTTAATTAATTTATTTATTCATGGCCACACTGAGTCTTCACTGCTATGAGTGGGCCTCTATTTGTGGTGGATTCTCTTTGGGAGGACAGGCTTTAGAGTGTAGGCGCAGTAGTCATGGCTCATGTGCTTAGTTGCCTCATACATATGGATTTTCTTGGACCAGGAATTGAACCATGTCCCCTGCATTAGTGGGTAGATTCTTTACCAGTGGTCCACGGGGAAGTTCCCTCTATCTCCTAAAACTTCTTAACTCACACGTGTTCACTCACCCAGTCAACAATCACTTATTCAGTGCCTACTACATACAAGGCAATATGCCAGGCACTGAGAAGAATCCAAAGATCAACAAGCTATAGCCCTGACAGTATACTTTGAAATTTTGAACCAGGTTAATATATTTTCTTAAATAAATAAATTTTAAAAATCTATCACTCTGTTGAGGGTAGAAGTGAAGGGAACTCTTTATCTTTGAGTTAGTATCCCTGGGGATAAGGTGATGTCCATTTCTTTGTAAATGTTCTAGAAATCAATCCAAAAAGGCAATTGGATTCCTTTGTTAGAGGTTTCCAGTAAAAAAAAAAAGTAGCTCTCAAAAGTTCTGAGAAAAGAATACCTCTTCTGAAGCTGACAGCTAGATTTCTGCTCATCAGAATATTTGTGACTAGGATGAAAGATGGGGAATTAGTGCCAGTGCATTAGAAATTTAACTCAAGATAACTCTGAGTCCTAAAATAGAATTTTAAAAAATCAAATAAAAATACCATCCAGCTTCTCTCCTTTTCCTTAAATTACGAAATAAATAGTAATCCAGGGAAGCAGGAACCCCACTACCTCTTGAACCCCTGTATTATAGTAATCTGTCCAGAAGGTTTGACACTTCTATCTTAAATCAGAAAATTCAACACAAGCAAGGAAGAAGAGCATATATTAGTAATGGAAAGTAAAACAGGCAAATCAGATGATTCCAGACACCTGGGATAAGTGGTCTCTCTCATACACACACAGGAGCATAAAGTGAGGTGATGAACACTCACAAGACCCTCACTCACAAACTGGAAGTCTGATCTAGCTGCCAGACTAGTTTTGGGGAATCACGTCTTCACTCCCTGGGTGACTTTGAAAAAGTCACTTAACCACTCTAGGACTCAAATTCTCTTCAGATTTCCTTCTGAATTGGAAGGAAACTTAGAGATCACCTAAACTAGTCTTTAACTTTTGTATTCTTCTTTGAAGCATCCCCAGTAAGCCTCTCTGGTTGAATTCTGACTTTTAATGACAGGATGCCCACTCTCCCCATGAAACTGATGTCATTTTTGAAACACTCTGATTGGTAGGTAAGTTCTTCCTCACATATTTGCAGTTTGTCTCCCTAACAGCATTCCCCAGGCTAGTGATGTCTGAGGTCATACAGGTGAAGTCTGATCCATGGAAAACTCTTTTAGAAAGCTCTCAACTTTGCTTTTCTCCTCTACAGACTAAAACCACCTCCTCCTCTTCTATTCTCACCCATCACGTTCAAGATGCAACACCGTTTTAGTCTTCATATTTTTGTGGGTGTAGAGTAGTGCTTAAGCAACCTGAGGCCTCAGACAGTCCGAATTTGAGTACTGGTCCTGTGTGATAGCAGACAAGTTATTATACTTTCTTTAGCTTCAATTTTTCTCTCTAAATGAGGATGATAAAAGTATACCTTTCTCTTAGAGAAGTTTTGAATCTGATAGATGAGGAAATACAAATAAAATGTTTAGTATAGTACCTGGCACTGAATAAGTAATATTACTAGCGCTGTCATTAATAATAATGATAAAATTTACGTGAGAATAAGAAAGAATATTAGAATCGGAGGATTTAGAAAAGTTAATCTAGTCCTTTCATGACTCCATAAACAAGACTTAGTTGCCCTGACATGAAACTTTCCGTACTTTTCATGTAATGATCACTTTCAAGCGTGTGTTCATCATCCGGCTCACCCCAAGAGGGCAGGGACCTTGTCTGTGGTGTTGACTGCTGAATACTTGGTGCATTCAGTGTCCCGCTCACTACTATGAGTCACAGAAAAGGAAACTGGGGTGCCGGGAGTGATACCTTACGGTGAACATGTTGGATTTGTGATCTCTGAAGAAGATTTAGCTTGGGGACAGGGACCAGACTTCATCACTCAAGAACTTCTGTATAGCAGAATTTTATTAAAGTGAAAAAGGGACAGAGAACCTTCTGACACAGACATCAGAAGGACGGAGAATATACCTGCCTGCTAGTTTTAGCAAGCTGTTTTATGTCTGTTAGAAAGCTATTAATCAGATAAGAGAGACACCTCAAGGCTGATGGAGTTTCACCAGGTCCCTCTCCCACAATATGCAGTTTTGAGATAGGATGGCATGAGGTGTGTCATCCCCCAGCCTTAAAACAATTGATATGAATACTGGTTTGTTGAGTTATTATCAGCCAAAAGTTAGTCTTAGGTGGAACCATTTTGAAGAAAGGCAATTCCAAAGCAAATACATAGTTTCATAGCTTAAGAAAAACATTTCCATAAGAAAAACACATTGGTTAGCTCAAGGATTGAGAAAAGTTAAGGTCAGGTGGAACCAGGTGTCCTCATAGCAACACAGAAGTTTAAGACACTTGCAGCCTATTTCCTCTGTTTGGAGACCTCTGGTCTTCCTGCCTGTTACCCTCTCAGGAGACTGGCAGATTTATCTAAGTTTGTGCAAAGGGCTCCCAGGAGAGCTAGGATAGGAACCCAGAAGTCCTGGGCAGCCAACACTGAAAATTAAATAAAGGTCCAGCCCTGAAATTTGGTGATTTCGGCGCGAGCACAGATACTCAGTGATCTTGGGGTCACTACTGCTACCAGATGGCCCTGTTTTGAGGCTGACGGGCTTCCGTCTATGGGGTCACACAGAGTCGGACACGACTGAAGTAAGTGACTTAGCAGCAGCAGCAGCCTGAGGGAAGAGTAGGTGCTTTAACAGAAGCCGCGGGTGGGCGGGTCACCGGGTGCAGCACTGACATCCACTTACATGGCTTCCTTCTGGCTGCAGGCCAGCGCACGGCTGTTGCTGCTGTCGCCCGGTCACCCCAGCTGGGGCCCGCTCTAGGGAGCACCCAGTGGAAAACAACCTGCCTGCATATGGACAATTAACAAAGGCAGGAGCCAGGGCCGCCTCCTCTTGGCGCGCGCACGTAAGCAGTGGGCAGAGCCGCGCCCGCCCGGGCCTCCTGTGGGAACAGTGCGCGCAGGCTCCAGCGCTGCGCGGGTCCGGGAGTCCTGCGCCTTTCCCACCCTGGCTGCGCAATCCCCAGGGCAGCCAAGCTCCCCGTGGGAGCTGGCACCTTGCGAGCGCGGTGAGTCCACTCGGGCGATTGGGACGGCAGGATAGGGCCAGGGAGGCTTTCGGGAAAACAGCTGCTGCTGAGATCCTGAAAGGGAGGTGGGGGAGCGCGCGAGCCGGTCCGGGTTGCGGGTTGCTGGGTAGTTAGCTTTGTGTCTTGAGCCTAGTGGGAATGCGAGCAATCTGATACGTCTGACCCAATCGGGTCAGTTTACAGGTGGAAAACTGAGGCCCAGAGAGGTAAGCTGACTTGGTAAAAACTAATTATTGTTCCTTATGTCTGTTTATTCCTCCCTGCTTCAGTGTAAAATTGGGGGAGACTTTTAATGAGACTCCATATACGTTAAAACAATGGAATAATACAAACGATGGTTTAAAAAAAAAAATTCTTGACAAGGAAAGTATAGTTATAAATAGGGAATCAAGGCCAGGGGAAAAGAGAACGGAAATCTGTGGTCCATAGGTGAGCTGCCTGGGCCAAGAGCCCTCAGAGAAACAGTGCTAAGGCTGGGACTGGAAGCCAGAACTTCTGGCTCCGGCTGCAGTGCTCCCTGGACAGCAAGCACCACGAACTTAAGAGAATGGGTAAGTTGACCACCTGCCCAGGCAGTGGCTCCTGACCTTCTTAGGATCACCGACTCCTTAAAAGTCTGAGTCTCCTTCCCCGGTTTCACACATAGCCTTGCACACAGTTTCAGATTTGACGGCAGAATGAAGCATTCCTGCTGTGAGGAATGACTGAAGGCTGGCCCTCAGGCTTCCCTGTTTCAGAGCAGTTTATTGCTTTAAAGGGAGGCAGCTAGTGAAGGAGTGAGTTCCTGCTCTGAGTTGAGACAGTCCTGAGGCCCCTCGCTGCCTGATCTTGGACACTCTTGTTTAACCATTCCAAGGCCCTGTTTTCTTTGTAAACTGGAGGAAAGATTGCTTCATCTTTCCTATTGTTGTCAGACTACAGATGAATATTAAGTCCAGTGCCTGGTAGTAGTGGATGATCAATAAAAGGGCTGGTGCACACAACCCAGTGAGTCAAAGCCACGCCCTTTAAGAAAGGGTGATGAACTGAGGAAACATGGGCTGTATCTGAAGTAAAAGAAAAAACAAAAGTGAAAAGTTAAAAATTTGCAAATGTAAAACCAGCCCTATAGTGGCTTACAAATGACTGCACATACCTTGGTGATGGTAACCTAAATTAGAATGCATCTATTTAGAATAGTGCTTCCCTGGTAGCTGGCTCAGTGGTAAAGAATCTGCCTGCAATGCAGGAGATACAGGTTTGATCCCTGGGTCAGAAAGATCCCTGGAGAAGGAAATGGCAACCCACACCAGTATTCTTGCCTGGAAGATCACATGGACAGAAGGGCTTGTCAGGCTACAGTCCATGGGGCCACAAAAGATCAGACAGGACTTAACAACTAAACAAAAAATTTAGAATAATGTACTACACTCAGTATTTGACCCAAGGTCAAATGCTGAAGGTAGAAACCAGCAGACATTCTAACAAGGACTGTTTATTGGGCCTCACGCCCCTTTTGAATGGAGCCAGCATCTGTATAATTGTTTTTAAATGAGAAAAGAGGAGGACATACATGGGAAGCGGGGCTCCCACCTCATCTTGCCCACCAATGGAGGCTCAGCTGAGTTTCTGCCAGGGTACAGGAGTTACTTGGCAGTTGGCTCAGATCCCTCGTGGATCAGTAGCTTGCTGTGGAAAACAGTGCCTTGGTTGATTCTGCTCTAGAACAGATAAATGGCTTTTTATTTAACTGATCAGGGAGGGTGGTTGTTTGGGTGCTGTAACTGAAGCAAAATGGCTTTTGTTGAGCTTGATTGTCCAAAGCCTATTGACAAGGCTTAAGCTGTTTAAAATCTATGGATCCAAAATTATGAGGGCAGGGCCTGGGCAATTTGTCTATAAAACGAACAGCCCTTTCCAAATACTGTGTTGTTTCCTTTCTCTACCGTTTTAGGCCTTGCAAATAGAGGCAGGGAAGTATGGCTTAGGGCAAATAGCTGTTATTTAATTTGGGTTAAGGCACACACTACCTGTCTAGTGGTTACATTCCTCACTGTTATTTATAAAGGGCAGTTTTTCCTCAGGGAGAGAGAAGGAAAGGGAGAATGTGTATGTGTATGCCTGGACTGTCTCTTGCCCACTCTCTTCTTCATCCCCAGTCAGCCATTTCTCAACCCAGAGAAACCCTTTTTCTGCAAGCTTGGTGACTTTGGCAAGTTCCTTACCTTGCTGGCTCTGTTGCCGAATTTTGTTTCAAAGTAACTCTCTTAGAAAGGTTTGTTTTTTTTTTTTTTTAATTTGATCTTTAGGTTCCAAACTCTTGGTGCTCTGTGGGACAACAGAGCACACATACTCATTCACATTGACAAAGTTTCTTATTTGAAGGCAGTCCGTGTAGACCTTCTGTACAGTGTGCATGGACTCACCCTGTACAGAACGGATGTACGTCTTCAGACCTGCTGACTTCCTTCCTTCAACTATTCCTTAGGAGGACAAGAGTAAGAGCAGACCTTCTCAAGAAACTATAGCTCACTTGCATCAGAATTACCCCTATAGGGACTTGTCAAAATGCCCCATCTGTGACCTGCTGAATCACAGTTGTCAAGAGTTGAGCAAGAATTTGCTTGCCTCTTAAAGAAAGAACTTATGGTTGCTGCAGAGAAGAATGAGGGGAAGGGATAGTTAGAGAATTTGGGATGGACATGTACACACTGCTATGTTTAAAATGGATGATAACCAGCGAGGACCTACTGTATAGTTCGTGAAACTCTTCTCAATGTTACGTGGCAGCATGGATGGGAGGGGTGTGGCGGGGGGAGAATGGATACTTGTATATGCATTGCTGAGTCCCTTTGATGTTCATCTGAAACTATCACATTGTTAGTCAGCTATACCCTAGTACAAAATGAAAGTTTTAAAAAAAGAAATATACAACAACAAAAAAAAATTTGCATGCTTAGTAAGTGCATCTCTGGTTGCTTTTGTGTGGGTTGGAAGTGGAGACTATTAATTATTTATACACATCTGTATTGTTTGTCTAGTTATGTAATGAGTGAGAACCTCTTTTGTAATTTTTTTTTTTTTGGTCATGTAGCGTGGCATGTGGGATTTTATTTCCCCAACCAGGGATCAAACCCGTGCCTCTTGCCATGGAAGCTCAGAGTCTTAACCACTAGACTACCAAGGAAGTCTTTTGCAATTTAAACAAACAAATTCATGATGTCCAAAGAACATATATTGGTGGCAGATAAACTCTTGGAAAGATGCTAAAAATCATTAATCATTAGGGAAATGCACATTAAAACCACAAGCAGATAACCCTTCACGCAAAGACTGGCTACGCCAAGTGTTGTTGAGGTTATAGAACTCATACACTGCTGGTGGGAATATAAAATGGTATAACCACTTTTTTAAAAACATGGCATCTTTTAAAAATATACATCGGGACTTCCCTGGTGGTCCAGGGGCTAAGACTCCATGCTCCTAATTCAGGGGGCCAGGGTTCAGTCCCTGGTCAGGGAACTAGATCCCACATGCCCCAACTAAGACCTGGCACAGCCGAATAAATAAATAGTAAAAAAAATACACCTATCTTGTGATCTAAACATTGCATTCCCCCCCAAAAAAGTGAAAAATAAGTGTTGCATTCCTAGGTCCAGCTTTATTGTAATAGAGAAGCAAGAAGCAACCAATTTTTTATTCAGTGCATAGATAACTATGGTATATTTATATGTTATACTACTTGCAGGAGAAAGTAATGACCTATTGATACATGCTATAACATGGATGGATGTCAAAATAATTTTGCTGAAAGGAAAAAGCCAGATAAAAAAAGCATATGTATCATATAATTACAATATAAAATTCAAGGGGAGTTCTTTTACCTTACCTCAAACTTTGTGGTGGTTTCTAAGAGTAGTGTGTCTAACTTCACTGTAACAGTGTCATTGGCAATTTGATCACTGTTCTGCCAGTGTTCATCCAGGTCATTCATTCGTTAATTCAATTAATTGAGCACCTAGAGCATCTATTGGCGAAAGGAGTGGTTCCTTGGAAGGGGGATGGGAGTCAGAGACTTGTCTTGGTTTCAATATAGAAGTAAAGCAGTCACTTTTATGAAAAACATAAAGAATGACCACTGCGCTCTGGTGCTATGCATTGGTCAGGAGGCGGTTGTACTGATCCAGGAGAAAGGTGGTGGAGGTTTAGATTCAGGTGGTCTCAGAGATGGGAAGCATCTAAAAGAAATAACAGATATCCTTAATAAAGCAAGGAAGATCCCAGAGGTTGACACTGATCAACACTCTTTGAATTTGGTATTTTATCTCTTTTTAGTCCATATTACAGTCCTGTTGCCTCCCCTTCTCCCCCAGCTGCCATCACCACATCTTATTCCATTATCTCCTCTTATTCCTTATTTATAAGGATTTCATCAGAGATCAGCAATAACTTCCTAGTCCAGTTACACTAGCTTATGGTATTCCTTTGCTCTACTGATCTAGTCGACTTTCGTGAAAGGAATGAGGATAGTCTGGCATGACCTGTTTGTCTTTTTTCTGTTAACCTGTGGTGGCTCCAAGTGATCTCTGTTTCCCTTTCCAAGGGCTGATAGACTGTCTGTTTTATTCGAGTGGCAGAAACCCAACTCTGAGTGGCTTAGGCCAAAGTGGGGTGGGGAATGAAAATGTGTTGCTGCTGCTAGTCACTTCAGTCGTGTTCGACTCTGTGTGACCCCATAGATGGAAGCCCACCAGGCTCCCCCATCCCTGCGATTCTCCAGGCAAGAACATCAGAGGGGACTGCCATTTCCTTCTCCAATGCATGAAAGTGAAAGTGAAGTCGCTCAGTCATGTCCGACCCTTAGAGACCCCATGGACTGCAGCCTACCAGGCTCCTCCATCCATGGGATTTTCTAAGCAAGAGTACTGGAGTGGCTTGCCATTGCCTTCTCCGGAAAATGTGTTAGCTCATAAAAAAAAAAAAAAAAAAACCAAAGGGAGTCATTCTCCATTATGGCTGGATTAAGCAATGCTCTCAGGGCTTTAGTCTCATGGTCTCTCCATCTCTCAGCTCCATTTCACTGGTATTAGCTGCATTGTCAGTCATACTCTGCTATGTAGTTCTTATTACTTATAACCATCATGATTAGGTGTTTTCACCATCTGATTCTGTGTGATCAGCCAAGTGTCCTTACACGTCATTCCTCTGATCCATGGTCATGTTACTCTTTCCTTTTTAACAATAATAGTAACAAAAACAGCAGCTACTGTTCAGTTCAGTTCAGTTCAGTTCAGTCGCTCAGTCGTGTCCGACTCTCCGCGACCCCATGAATCACAGCACGCCAGGCCTCCCTGTCCATCACCAACTCCCGGAGTACACTCAAACTCATGTCCACAGAGTCGGTGATGCCATCCAGCCATCTCATTCTCCGTCGTCCCCTTCTCCTCCCGCCCCCAACCTTTCCCAGCATCAGAGTCTTTTCCAGTGAGTCAACTCGTCGCATGAGGTGGCCAAAGTATTGCAGTTTCAGCTTTAGCATCAGTCCCTCCAATGAACATCCAGGATATTGAAAGCTTATTACATAACAAGCACTCTGCTAAACACTTTACGTGGCTTCTTACGAAATCTTATAACAACCCTATAAGGAAGGTTATATAGTTATCCTAGGAAGGCCAACTGATTGATTGCAGAATCAGAATTTGAAATCAGGTTTTTTAGCTCCAGGGTCTGGGCTCCTAACCTTTAAAGAGTGACCCCTGCAGTCACTCTTTAGGGCTAAGAAGAGGAAAACAAAGTCATCAAAACATGTGCCTAGTTTTTTCTTTTTCTGAACATGAATGTTAAAATTTAGTTGGCAGTCATAGTAGGGGCAGAACTTTGGAATTACAGAATTAACCATTTTGTTAATTCTAGATCCTTCTGGGTTTTAGAGTTCTGGAAGTTCTTTGTACAGGACCCTCCACTCTGACTCTCGTATAAACAAGGCTCATTAGCCAGGATCCCTGTGTTGCCATTCTCATTTCTATAGGTATTTCCTCCCTTTATTCTTCAACAGTCTTTTGTTAGTGTGGTGTTTAACTTTATCTTTGACAGTCTGCCCATGAGCCCTAATCCCTAGAGGTTTTATATCCATTTTTTCCCCCTTGAATGTTTAAATTGACCTCCCTCTATAACTTGGGGTGGAAGGCTGATGGATGTTCATCTTTTCCTGCCATGACATTTTTACCTTCTGAAGGAACTTTTAAGGTGGACTTTCTTCTGGGACCTGCTTACTTCCATTTCTCCATTCACCTCTGACTGGTCAGAATTAGGTTCAGAGTATCATTTCCCTTGTTTGTTTTGTTTTAATATTTGTTTATTTGGCTGTGCTGGGTCTTAGTTGCAGTGTGTGAACTTCTTAGTTATGGCATGGGGATCTAGTTCCCTGGCCAGGGATTGAACCTGGGCCCCTTGCAATAAGGGCTTAGAGTCCAACCACCGGACCGCAAGTGAAGTCCCTCGTTTCCCCTGGTACTTCTATCTTTAAAGGGGTGAAATGACCAGGATGTCCGTTTACTCAGTCCCTCTGCTTTTAGTGGAATGAAACTTGGAGCAAATAACCGGATATTTTAAATGCCCTACCCTTATTGTAGAACCCCCTTTCCCCCCTTCATTTGTATCCTCACAATCCAGAAAAATCCTTAGCAATAGGATTTTTGGAAATAGCTGCTCCAAATATTTGTTGAATGAATGTGTGAAAGCCCAAATTTTCTGTGCCAGTGTGTACAGAGGAGGAGAGAAGAGAAGAGAAGAGAATTAACTGTTTTATCCTATCCTAGACTCAGAAGCCATCACTGCGTAACATTCAACAAATATTTTTCTTTTGGTACCTACTGTGTGCTTTCCTGTGTGCTTTGGTACCTACTGGGGCTTTCCTCATAGCTCAATTGGTAAAGAATCTGCCTGCAATGCTGAAGACCCCAGTTTGATTCCTGAGTTGGGAAGATCCGCTGGAGAAGGGATAGGCTACCCACTCCAGTATTCTTGGGCTTCCCTTGTGGCTTAGCTGGTAAAGAATCCTCCTGCAATGCGGAAGACCTGGGTTTGATCCCTGGTTTGGGAAGATCCCCTGGAGAAGGGAAAGGCTACACACTCCAGTATTCTGGCCTGGAGAATTCCATGGACAAAGAGTCCGGCATAACTGAGCAACTTTCACTTCACTTTACTTCATGTACTAGAGTGATTTTATCTTTAGTTCTTAATTGTCTATCACAGGACATCAAGGAGATCTCAGAACTGAGCATAGACTAGACTTTATTGAAAGGCATATTTTCCCAAATGTATTCTCCAGGATAAGGCTCTTTATCAGACCAGACCAAGAAGTAGAACAGAGGCACCCATCCTGCTCTCCAAGGCTTTTAAGCTGCATTTGCAAAGATAGTGGATACTTTGGCCACCTTATGCGACCAGTTGACTCACTGGAAAAGAGTCTGATGCTCGGAAGGATTGGGGGTGGGAGGAGACGGGGACGACAGAGAATGAGATGGCTGGATGGCATCACCGACTCGATGGACATGAGTTTGAGTGAACTCTGGGATTGGTGATGGACAGGGAGGCCTGGCGTGCTGTGATTCATGGGGCTGCAAAGAGTCGGACACGACTGAGCTACTGAACTGAACTGAACTGAACTAAGCTATCTAATACTTTGTTTATTTAACTTTTTATTTTGA
Organism: Moschus berezovskii; assembly: GCF_049115385.1. NCBI lineage: Eukaryota > Metazoa > Chordata > Mammalia > Artiodactyla > Moschidae > Moschus > Moschus berezovskii. The sequence continues at coordinate 50,614,203 of NC_142467.1, read as the reverse complement.
AATAATTATAGGTCAAGAGTGAAGTTCCAAGGATAGTATGGGGTTAGGTATATCCTCACCAGGTTCCTCCAATGGTTACATCTTATTTCAATGTAACATAATGTCAAAACCAGGAAGTTGGCTTTGATATAATTCGTGTGTTTGATTTTAGATGTCCTTTTATGACGTGTAGATTTCTGTAACCACCACTTCAATAATACAGATCTATTCTATCACCAGGAAATTCTCCCTGTGCCGTTCTTTTATAGTTACACCCACCTCCCCTCCACCATCATCCCTAACCAGGTGATCTCTACTCTGTTTTCTCTCTCTATCATTTTAGATGTTTTATAAATGAAATCACACAGTAAGCTTTTCAGGTTGGTTCTTTTCAGGCAGTATGATACCTTCAAGAACCATCCAGTTGTTGCAGTCTATCAGTAGTTCATCCCTTTTTGTTTCTGAGTATTCTATGATACTGGATATACCACTTATTTTTTCTTTTTTTTAGATATCCACCTATTAAATCCCTCTATTAAAGCAACATTTTGGTTGTTTTGTTCTTAGTTTTTACAAATAAAACTTCCTCAAACACTTGTAGACAGGTTTTTGTATAGGCTTAAGTTTTCATCCTCTGGAATAGATGCCCTGGGATGCGACTGCTATTAAGTGTATGTTTTAGCTTTTAAAGAAACAGACAAATTATTTTCCAAAGTAGCTGCACCATTTTATATCCCATCAGCAATGTATGAGAGATGCAGTTTCTCCACATCCTTGCCAGAGTTTCCTAATTTGATGGGGTAGGTAACAGTTTTATTGAGTTGTAATTCACATCATATAATTCATCCATTTAAAGTGTACAAATCAATGGCTTTTAGTATATTTGCCGAGTTGTGCAACCATCTCCACTAATAAATTTAGTACATTTCACCATCCCCAGAAGAAATCCAGCCACTACACTCCAAATCATTATCCTTTCAGCCCTGTAAGCTACTAATCCCTTTTCCATGTCTATAGATCTGCCTATTCTGGATATTTCATAGAAACAGAATCATCAAATATGTGGTCCTTTGTGACTGACTTCTTTTATTTAGCATAATGTCTTTAAGATTCATTTATTGTAGTTACAGCACACATTAGTACATTATTCCTTTTCATTGCCAAATAATATATAATATTTTTAAAGAAATAAAAATGTGCTTCTTTCCATTACATGGGATAAACTAAGAGAACAACAAAGTGCTGCTCTGAGAGAATCTCCCAGGCCTGGTGGGAGGTCTAGATTGCAATCACTGCAAGTGCTTAATAAATATTAAGCAGTTCTCTCTGAAGTATTACTTATGGCTTTTGTTAATTTAGCAACAGTTCAGAGTAGCCTTAATAGCTCTCCTGAAATTCTGTCGGAATCTTTCTAGAGAAGCAATGCTCTGGGTGATAAATGTCAGTGATTCAGGCCAGGGACAGGTCAGCGGGCCACAGTCAGCATTCAGGAGCTGGACTAGAGCTCTGCATCAGACAGATGTGTTCCAGGCTGTTTCTGGGCCTTCTGCCTTCTAAACAACCTTGCTCTTGCCAAGCGCCTGTATAAATTATCTGATCTATGGGCCAGTGTCAGGACAGAAACTTCTGCTACTAATACATGAAAAGGAGCATTCATGTATGCAAATACATGTTCATATATGTATCAGCATTGTGAGACAGAGAGGAAGACACAATAAATGGGTGCTCATCTTGTCTCCAAGAGCTTAGTGTCTAGCCAGGAAGATGAGGCATAGCCCCAGGTAACCCGAGTACAAGGCTGAATGGGACGCAGGCCACTTTAAATATCAGTAACTATTTCATCTGTTCAGAAAACAGCAAAGAACAAAATAACAAATGCTCATGTTCTTACTACCTAGCTTTATTTAATTTTGGCATTTTTGTCATATTTGCTTTAGTTTTTTTTTTTTAAATAGAACATCTTAGATATTCAGCAATGAAAAGGAAGGACCTATTAATAACATACAACAGCTTACATCAATCTCCTGGGAATTATGCTGAGTGAATAAAGTGAGTCCAAAACGGTTATATATTATGTAATTCACATATAGATACTGTGTGATTTACATACATTCTTTTTTTTTAATGAAATTTTATTTATTCATTTATTTTGGCCATACTGCACAGCTTGTGGGATTTCAGTCCCTGACCAGGGATTAAACTCCTGCCAGGCAGTGAAAGCACCAGTTCCTAACCACTAGACCACCAGGGAACTCCTTACATACATTCTTTTTTTTTTCTTTATTTAAAAATTTTATTTATCTGTTTTAATTGGAGGATAATTACTTTACAATATTGTGATGACTTTTGCCATATATCAACACTGCATACATTCTTGAACTGATGAGAGTACAGAAATGGAAAACAAATTCTTATTTGCTGGGTATTAAGGATGAGATGGGGCTGCAACCAAGTGGGTAAAAGACAACATGAAGGAAAGATCCTTAAGAAAGGACTGTTCTGCATCTTGGCTATATTGGTGTCAACATCTTGGCTGTGACAATGTACTGTAGTTTTCCCTGATGATGTCATTGGGGAAGTTGGGTAAAGTGTACATAGAACCTCAGCATTATTTCTTACAACTGTGTGTGAATCTCTGATTATCTCAAAATTAAAACTTTAACTTAAAAAGCCCCTCAGATACTATTAAGTCCTTTTTGATACTCTTCCCAATTCCATTGCTCTAGCTCCCTTCCAGAGGTTACTTTTATCCTATGTTGATGGAAATAAATTAACAAACACAATGTAATAGGAATAAGAAGAAGTTTTATTTGAGCCAAACTGAGGACTTTAGCCTAGGAGACAGCCCCTCAGATAACTCTGAGGAGCTGCTGCAGAGAAGCATGGTTTTCAGCACAGTTATAAATTATTATGTCAGAATAAAGAACATCAAAAAGGTCAGGAATATACTCCTTCAAGGTTACAGAAAAAACAGATCAGGGGCTTCCCTGATGGCTCAGTGGGAAAGAATCCAACTGCCAGTGCAGGAGACACAGGTTTGATCCCTGATCTGGGAAGATCCCACATGCTGCAGAGCAACTACGCCTGTGTACTGTAACTACTGAGCTTGTGCTCTAGAGCCTGGGTACCACAACTAGTGAGGCCCACATGCCCCAGAGCCCTGCTCTGCAACAAGACAAGCCACTGCAGTGAGAAGCAGAGCACTGCAACTAGAGAGTAGCCCCCACTTGCCACAACTGGAGAAATGCCCCTCACAGTGAAGACCCAGCACAGTAAAAAATAAATAAATTATTAAAGAAAAAAGTCCAACAGATCAGCATGTTCACAGTAAGTCAGTATGACCTTGGCTCCTGGGGAGGGAGTCTTACCATCAAAGGCAAAACAATATTGGTATTCCAGGAAAGAAGGTATTTAATCCTTAACATAGACATTCTTTACTTGTGGTCATTGTGCCATGTTCTTTAATAATTAAAGCAGATATGACAGTGTATGTCTGATAAGTCACAAACAGGCCATTTTAGGTAGCAGAAGATCAAGTTAAATCATGTACAAGCCATAATGATTTCCCTGTACCTCAATATGGGAAAATTTCTTTAATTACCTGGATTTATTGCTAATTACATCTACAAAATATTTAATACCTATGCTACATGCATTTGTCCCTAAACAAAATCTAGCATTGTTTCACATATTAAAAACTTTTTAATTTTTTTTTTCCTTTTACATTTTAAACTTTGAGAAATAGTATCATACTGGCTCCCCAGGTAAAGAGGGTAAAGAATCTGCCCACAGTGTGGGAGACCCAGGTAAGATTCCTGGGTCAGGAAGGTCCCCTGGAAAAGGTAATAGCAACCTATTCCAGTATTCTTTCTTTTTTTTTTTTAACTCCAGTATTCTTGCCTGGGAAATCCTATGTACAGAGGAGTCTGGCAGGCTATAGTCCATAGGGTTGCAAAGAGTCGGACATGACTAAGCAACTAACACATACACTGTATATCCTTCTGGGACTTGCTTATATATATATTTTCCTGTTTACAACATCTGTGAGGATATCCATGTTGATACATGAATCTATAATTTTTTTTACTGTTCAGAATTCTATTATATGATTATACCACAAGTTATTTATTCACTTTCATTGAGACATTTATGTTTTTTCTGATTTTTTGTTATTTCATCAGTACTGCAGTGAACATTCCCATCTATGTGTGTATATGGAGAAGTTTCTCAGAGGTGGGGGTATATCCAGGAGTAGCACTCCTTGGCCTGATAGTGTGTGAATTTTCAACTTTTCTAAATATTGCCAAGTTGCTCTTTAGGGTGGTTACAACAATTTATATCATCATATCAGTATATGAGATTTCCCATTCATACAGTGTCACCAGCATTTTATTTTCATATTTAGCTGATCTCTTTGACATGGAATGGTATCTCATTATGTTTCTGTTTGCTTGATTTTTTTTTTTTTTTTGGCTGCACTGCATGGCTTGTGGGATCTTGGTTCCGTAACCAAGGATTGAACCTGGGCCCTCAGCAGTGGAAGCTCAGAGTCCTAGCTGCTGAACTCCCAGAGTTAGTTCTTAAATATATTCAGATAAAGCTTTATCATTTTCTCCATAAAGATTTTGTACACCTTTTTTTTTTCTCTTCTTTAATTGTAGGTGTGGCTTGTGAGATCTCAGTTCTCAGACCGAGGACTGAATTCAGGCCATGTCAGTGAAAACCTGGAATCCTAAGCACTAGGCCGCCAGGGAATTCCTCATCTTTTGTTAAATTAAGATATTTAGGAAGGAATAAATAACATGTTGTTATTGAATCTTTTATGCTGCTATTTTTCCTTAAATGAACTCTTGAAAATTGTTGTTGGTTTGCACAGGAATATAATTTATTTGGAAATATTGATCTCCGGCAAAATTGAGAAATTCTCACTTTTTCTTACATTTAATTGGTCAGTTTAGTTCAGTTCAGTCACTCAGTCATGTCCAACTCTTTGCAACCCCATGGACTGTAGCATGCCAAGCTTCCCTGTCTATGACCAACTCCCAGAGCTTACTCAAACTCATGTCCATCAAGTTGGAGATGCCATCCAACAACTACCTCATCCTCTGTCATCCCATTCTCCTCCCGCCTTCAATCTTTCCCAGCATCAGGGCCTTTTCAAATGAGTCAGCTCTTTGCATCAGATGGTCAAAGCATTGGAGTTTCAGTTTCAACATCAGTCCTTCCAGTGAACACTCAGGACTGATCTCCTTTAGGATGGACTGGTTTGATCTCCTTGCAGTCCAAGGGATTCTCAAGAGTCTTCTCCATCACCACAGTTCAAGAGCATCAATTCTTTGGTGCTCAGCTTTCTCTGTAATCCAACTCTCACATCCATACGTGACTACTGGAAAAACCATAGCCTTGAATAGATGGACCTTTGTTGGCAAAGTAATGTCTCTGCTTTTTAATATGCTGTCTAAGTTGGTCATAACTTTCCTTCTTCTGTTAGGTGCATACCACTTATGTCCTTCATTATTTAATTTTTAGTTCACTTCGCAGCAGTGTGTGTGTGTGTGTGTGTGTGTGCACGCGTGCGCGCGCGTGTGCTCAGTTGTGTCCAACTCTTTGCAGTCCTATGGATTGTAGCCTGCAAGGCTCCTCTGCCCATGGAATTTTCCAGGCAAGAATACTGGAATGGGATGCCATTTCCTACTATAGCAGCTCTTCCAAACCCAGAGATCTAATCCACATCACTTTTTTCTCCTGCATTGGCAGGCAGATTCTTTTCCATTAGCACCACCTGGGAAGCCCCTTCAAAGCTATGAAAGCATATAATTTAAAGAGATGTATAGTTCTACATTTGTGATGAGAAGGAGAAACAGGTAATTCTGTTGTACAGTGTTTGTTATAAAAAGCACCCTGTCCTCTTCTCTTGCCTGCTCCAGGCACTACCAGGCAGTTCCTTCTGTTGATTTTAGCTGATTGCACACATGTACTGTTCCCTTCTTGAGCAGTACAGTTTAGGCATTGTTGTTTGATTTCCACTATGGACGATTAGGCTTTAGTTCTTTTTGACCCCTTCTCCAACACCCTGTCCTCTCAGTACATAATATGAATTAGATCACTTGCATTATTACCTGTGTAGATTCTGTTTATAGTTGAATCAGGTAGTGACGCATAATTACTTTTATCTTTTCTGCACAATCTTATTATAAAAATTGTTATAACAATTTTTTTGTTTGTTGGTTTATTTCTTAGTTTCACAAGTGTTGTGTGTGTAATTGCCTAAATAAAGACCATATTTTCTGCTTTTTCAGTAAATTTGTCCTCAAGACATTCTAGTATCTAGCCCAGACTGTTTTCTGTCTGTCACCAACAGTCAAACTTAGATTTCCTTTTATCTATATTGGGAATTTCCTTGGGCTCTTTCACATATTAGGTTACCAGTTTCCTGTATCTCGTGTCTTTTTTGTGTGTGATTTATTTCTTTATTTTGGTAGAACTTAGTTTCCCGACAAGGAAACTATAAGGTAAATTCTCCAGGCCTTCAGGATTCTGAAATTTCCTCCTAGTGTGTTTAGATTTGATTTTTTAAAAAAACTTACCGTGCTTGGGACTTGTACTTCCAAGATCTAAGCAATAATATCTTTTATAAATTCTGGACAGTTATTAGTTTCATCTCTTCATATATTGCCTCTTCTCACTCTCTTTATTCTTGTCCCCTGGAACACAGAGTTGGTACATGACCTTATTTCAGTATCCAGATCCCTTAATTATCTTTCATATTTTGCATGATTTTCACTTTCTTTTTAGCAGTCTGGATAATTTCTTCCTATCTATCTGCTCCTTTCCTATTTCTCTTTCCTAAATTTTTAAAGTGTCCATTTAGTTTTTAATTTCAAAGACTAAATTTTTTACATCTGTAAGTTCTACTTGGTGCTTTAAAAAATCGTACAGGTCTTTATTTTTTGTATGTCTTTTCTTTTCCTGCTTATTTTATAGTTTCTTTCTGACAGTTTGATTGTCTGATGTTCTGGGGATCTAATCTTGCTCTTGCTGTCTCTGATGATGCTCACTTACACTGGAGTTCTTGTAATTTTGGATTTTAAACTCATCTTCAGGACAGGGTTATCTCTTGGAGTACCATGTGGCCTAGATTAAGAATGTGTCCTCCTGCAGACATTTTATTTTTTCTGTGGGTATTAATACTAACATTAGTCCAGGACGTCTCTTTTGTTGTGGCATATTTCTCAGCATTGAGTTCCTTGGAACACATGTGTAGTGTATATTTGAACCTGGGATCCAGTGAAAGCAGGCCTGTTAGGAGTTTTCAGAAAGGACTTTTCCTTTACTTGGGACCCAAGTCAAGATGAAAAAACATCTTTGTCATTTTCTGCATAGGTAGGGGGGCATTTCTTTTCTACTCCCCCATTTCTCCAGCGTGCTTGAGGAGAGGAGCTTGTTTCCTGATTCTCCCTGGGCACTGATGCCCAAGTCTCTGAATCATTGAGCTGGGCAGTTCTCTCTTCTTTGCCCACCCTGTCCACTTTGGCTACAGCTGCATCAGCTTAGCTGTTCCTGCTCTGATTTTCCATTCCCTCTGGTCGGGGATCCCTGCTGATTTCCTTTACTTTCTTGCAATACTTGCCATCCAGTGAAAAGGAAGTTTGTTATAACTGGTCTTGCATTTCTAGGTGTTTTGTAGTAGGGAGAGTTTTCTTGTCCATAGTATTGCCATTTGTACTTTTTAAACCTAGAGATGGAAGAGAAAAGAACATCTGACTGGGAGGATCAAGAAAGGCCTTAGAGATGAATGTCAGAGCCTAGAGGCATGGGAGGCGTCACAGCAGGTGCAAAAGCACAGAGGCAGGAAATGACTGTGCAGTAATGGAGACAGGCACAGGACTTTCTTTCACTGGAGTGTGTCAGGGAAGAGGAAAAATGAGGCCAATATCCAAGATGAATGGGTGTGGGTGGCAGCAGGTGGGAGAGGGGTTTGGATTTGAAAAAATGATTCTGGAGGCTGTGGAAATAGTCAAGGTGATAGGTAGTGTGGCCTGCATGGGGTAGTGGCAGGTGAAAAGGAGGGAACCATTGGGAGAAAGAGGGTGAGAGTCAGTGAACCAGATAAAGAAATCTGGGTTGAGAGCTGGGGGCAAAAAAGGAGAAAAAGCCAAGCAAGCACATTGTCTGAATCCTGGGAAATGAATGAAAAATGTCAACAATTGTCTGAGCTGCGTTCTACCTTTTAAGATTTGTTCAGATACTAATAAACAGTTCATCTTGACTCTGTAGGCAGCTAAAGATGTTTTTAGGCCACTCGGTGAATAGTTGTCTCTGGACTAAAGGCAGCATGTTCCAGTAGAGCTCCCAGAAGTGAATCTGGATGTGTCTGTCTTTCCAGAATCTGCTGACATGACGAGTCATGGGGACGATGCGCTGTCCTCCAGAACTGGTGCTCCAGATGGGGATGATGGACTCTCTGAGGACAGACCCTTGCTCCAGCAGAGGCTGGCTGTCAGGGAACTCGTCGACACCGAGGTCTCCTACTTACACCTGCTCCAGCTCTGTGCCTCTGACATTAGGAGCCGCCTGCAGCAGGTGCCTGGCTGGGGTCACACGCAGCTTGCCTTCATAGAGACAAACATGGATCCCAGCTTCTGAGACCTCACATGTGTTCCTGGGGCAGGCTTGATGGAGGGGGAAGTGGTCAATGTGAAGTCATGGTACTTCTACTACTGGCCCTGCAACCTTCAGCAAGGCTTTTGACACCTTGGAGCCTTAGTATAAAAAGTGTTAGTTGCTCAGTCTTAGTATATTCTTCTGCTAAATGAGCAGAGAAGAGTCACCTCAGAGAATTAAATGAACTAATGGATAAAATAGCCCTTTATTAAATTTAGAACGGATTGTTTTAAGTGACCTATTTGTAATTGTCTCCTTTAGAGGGTGGTAACATGAAAAAGTTATCATTACTTGGGTTTCTAGTTTAGTATTCATTTTTTACATCTTTTTCACCCCAATATCAGAAATAACACGGGCTGTCTTTCTAAAATTTCAACCATCCCCTAGTATGTAAGGTCCATAAAGGGAAAGGCTGTTTATTAATAGTTCAATGTATTCCAGTTCTTGACATATAAATAATGGACTTCAATTAGTATTTATTGAATAAATGAAATAAGCAGATAATGTTGATGAAAAGGTCAGGCGAGTGTATGCTCCTCGGTTTTTGTCTCATCACAACAAAGATTTGGAGTGACGGACATTAAAGCCCCCTCGGCGTGTCATAGCTCTTGAGTCTTAGACAGACCGTGTTATAGCTCTTTAGACAAATCAGTGTTACAGCTCAGTGTTACAGCTCTATTTTATTTAGAAGATAGCAGGAAAATCCATCTTCAAGGCGTGAGGGCACATCGATCCAAAGACGCGAAGAGAAGAGCGCCCAGCGCGTGGGAGAGAGAGCCCTTTGGCTCCTCTTTTTATGTTTTTCCCTTGGGCCTGCCCTATGTAAATTGGGCCAGCCAGGAGTGTTGTTTGTTTTACCTGAGGTCCTCACTCCAGTCCTCGGACCTTCCTTTGTTCTATTTTCATGGGCTTTTCCCTTTCTTGTCTTTTCAGTTCAGTTCAGTTCAGTCGCTCAGTCATGTCCCACTCTTTGGAACCCTATGGGCCACTGCCATTTTGGACTCCTTTTCCCTATTTTACCTACCTAACAAAAACCCTCCCTTATTTCACCCTCCAGAAATAGGGATTTTTCCTCTGGAGGCATTAAAACAAACAAATATAGATTGTTACTTATTTTAGCAAAAATAAAGCATACTCTAGATATTTTTCTACAGTTAGCTTTTCCCACTTGATTGTGCATCCAGGGCTTCTATCTGTATATATATCCTAGATAGGGCTTCCCTGGCAGCTCAGAAGTAAAGAATCTGCCTGCAGTGCAGGAGACACAGGAGATGTGGGTTCAATCCCTGGGTTAGGAAGATCCCCTGGATGAGAGCATGGCAACCCACTCCAGTATTCCTGTCTATAAAAAGGAGCTTGGTGGGATATAGTCCATAGGGTTGCAAAGAGTCGGACACGACTGAAGCAACTGAGCACAGTCAACATATGTAGATATCCTGCATCCTTTTAACAGTGGGAGAAGGAAATGGCAACCCACTCCAGTGTTCTTGCCTGGAGAATCCCAGGGATGGTGGAGCCTGGTGGGCTGCTGTCTATGGGGTCGCACAGAGTTGGACACGACTGAAGTGACTTGGCAGCAGCAGCAGCAGTTTAGTTCATAGGGGCTGGAGTTCAGAATATATCTAAAGGTAATAGTGTTAGGTGCCAAGTGTGTCAGAGCTGGAAAGAAGTCCAACTTCCCACACTCATATGACAGATGGAGAAATGAGAGAATAAAAATTATAGTTGGCAGCAGACCTAGGATAATGCTGTTCAGCTTTCCTTTCATGCTGAGTGCTCCATCTCTTCCTCTCTTAGAGCAATAAAAATACCTGATTTATAAAATTTCAAAGTCCTGTCAAACATTCCTCTGGAACAGTCTTCCCAAGAGAGATGGAACCCCTATGGCATGACTATTCTGGACTACTGTCCAAAACCTACAAAAAAATCACTCTTACCGAACTCCTGAGCGACCTTCCATGGAGTCTTTGTTCCTTTTAGCTGCCACAGGGAGATCTGGATGTCCTGTTCTCAAACATCGATGACATCATCAAGGTGAACAGCAGACTGCTTCATGATCTGCAGGAGACAGCCTCCAGGGAAGAAGAACAAGTGCAGCTGATTGGTGAGCAAAAAAACGGGCAGTTGGCAGCCTGAGATTCCCATGGAATTGTTCTAGGCATGTGGTCATTGCTGTACTTTCCCCAGCATTCCAGGGAGATGAAACTCAATGAGAGGCTGTTTTGGGAGTCCCTGAAATACAGCACATCAGAGTTGGCAGGACCCTCAAATGATATCCAGCTCAACCCCATCACTACAGACGAAGAGACTGAAGCCTCAAGACAGAGAGGACATACTGATAGACACATAATTAGTGTGTGGTGTGGCTGAGACTCTATCCCAGGGTTTTTTCACAGTCATTCACTCAATAGGTACTTAGTGATCACCTGCAGTGTGCCATTCACTGTGCTGTGTGCTGAGGTAACAGAAGGGTCCAGTCAACCAGAGGGTCTGATCTTCTGTTCTTTTGGGTTAGTGAGTGAGAGAGACAGAAGATACACAGATAAACAGGAGAATTTTAAGTAGTAATTTGTAATTTAAAGAATAACAAATATGGTAACTTTTGAGAAAAGAGAAGGCCTCCTGAGGAGAGGATATTTGAACTGAGACCTGTTAGGGAGGAGCCAGCTATGAGATGATCTGGACAAAGAATAGAGAAAATAGGTATGCAGAGGCCCTATTCTTTGGCAGAGATGAGCCTGGGATATTTGATGGACAAGGCTGGTGAGGCTCCAGGGCAATGAGTAGGGGGAGAGTATAGGAGATAGGATAGAAGAGGCAGAGAAGGACCAGATCCTGCAAGGCCTTCTAGAAGTGTGGATTTTCTCCTAAGTGTGATGAGACATCACTGGACAATTTTGAGCAGGGGAGTGATATGGTCAGATTTCTTTTTCAAAGATCCTTTTGGTAGTTGTGTACAGCGGATTGTGAAAGAGTAGCAAGAGTGGAAGTAATGAGATCAGCTGGTGGTTTTACCTTCACCTAGGTGAGAGATCACATTGGAGAAGGAAATGGCAACCCACTCCAGTGTTCTTGCCTGGAGAATCCCAGGGATGGGGGAGCCTGGTGGGCTTCCGTCTATGGGGTCAGACAGAGTCGGACACGACTGAAGTGACTTAGCAGCAGCAGGTGAGAGATGGAGGTGGACTCCTGATTCTGAAATAGTTAGGACGACCAGACATAAAGGAGGAGGAATGAGTAGGTGTAAACTTCAAACTTCTGCAGTCCCCTCCCGTCTCCTGTTCTGGGGCTACTTGACAAAACTTCTATGGTCAGAGGTTTTCAGGTGGAGTCAGAGGACAAAGGTGGATGGGCTCAGAAAGGCAGATGGGCGCAGGCTCAGGAGTTGTGAGGCATAGGCTTAGTTGCTCCATGGCCTGTGGGATCTTCCTAGACCAGAGATTGAATCCATGTCTCCTACATTGACAGGTGAATCCTTTATCACTGAGCCACCAGGAAAGCCTGACTATTTCCTGTAAATGATAGAGGAATACAGAATTAAGGAATGAGATTTTTTTGACAGTATCTAGGTAATATTTTCGGAGAAGGCAATGGCAACCCACTCCCGTGTTCTTGCCTGGAGAATCCCAGGGACGGGGGAGCCTGGTGGGCTTCCGTCTTGGGGGTCACACAGAGTCGGACACGACTGAAGTGACGCAGCAGCAGCAGCAGGTAATATTTTTACATTTTATCACTTTATCTATATTTCTGTTAATGATGACCATTTATTTGAGTGAAATTTTTTATTACATTTTATTTGCACTGGATTTTAGTTGCAGCATGTGAACTCTTAGTTGAGGTATGTGGGATCTCCTTCCCCGACCAGAGATCAAATCCGGGTCCCCTGCACTGGGAATACAGAGTCTTAGTCGCTGGACCACCAGGGAAGTCCCTTGAGTAGAAATTGTTACAGCCTCAGGTTGAAGATGCTCCAGGGATCTGGGGACTCTGAGGTCAGCATCTTCTATTGCTATGGGTTTGAGATTCAACTAATTCCTTGCTAAGGGTCCTTACCTGTTCATCTCTGCCTTCCAGCTTAACTTGCAAAAAGTTAAGATGCTACTTTGTCCAAGCCTGGTGACATCTCCATTCCCTGGCTTCCCTGTTTCCCTGATAGATTTGCCACATAAAATACAGGATGCCCAATTACATTTGAATTTCATATAAACAATGAAAATTATACTAAGTTTACTAAACTTATACTAAGTTTATCCCATGGAATACTTGGGACATACTTATATTAAAACTTTCATTATTTAACTGAAGTTCAAATTTAACTGAACATCTTATATCCCATCCCCCGCCCTCCTCCCCTGCATTTTGGCAAGCCTGTCCCCTGGCCTTTAGCAGTGTACAGAAAATAGCCTTCTCACCCTCTGCCCCTGTGGTTAGCCAAAAAGAAGTACAAAGAATCCGCATGGGCTTTTCTTTTCCTAGGTGCAACTTTGTGCTTGATCAAGGCTGAGCTGGTTTCTACCAGCTCTTCCGTATTCCTCTCTCAGCCCCCAGGCCCTGCTGTGCAAGGGAGGCCCTTATCCCAGTTCCATACCACAACATTTTAAAAGATTTTTGGACATCAGGCATGAACCTCCCAAATGAGTCAGGTTCTGTGTCCTTACGAATGATTTCAAATGCAGCTCCCTGTGGAGTTCCCCCACGGGCTTCTGTCACTGGAGTCATCATGTTCTAGTTCAGTCTTATCTAAAAGAAATGCAGTGTGAGCCATGAATTTAAGACTTTTGAGTAGCTCCATTAAAAAAACTAAAGCAGTGAAATGAATTTTAATGATATATCTCATTTAACCCAATATATCCAAAATAATATTTCAACATGTAATTAGTATAAAACTTATTCATGATACATTCTACTTTATTTTTTTTTTGTACAAAGTCTTTGCAGTCCAGTGTCGTTTACATTGACAGCACATCTTAATTGGGATTCTCCATATTTCAAGTTCCCAGGAGTCATATATGGCTCGTGGCTTATAGGTCAAATGGTTTAGAGCAGGGGCTTTGGAATCTGACTTGCAAGGTTCTGTCACCACATCTCATTCATGTCTCTGAGCCTCAGTTTCATGCCATCTGTATGAAAATAGTACCCATTTTAGTGCCAGTATCTAAATCAGTTCTGAATATTCACTGGAAGGACTGATGCTGAAGCTGAAACTCCAATACTTTGGCCATCTGATGCAAAGAACTGACTCATTTGAAAAGACCCTGCTGCTGGGAAAGACTGAAGGCAGGAGGAGAAGGGGACAACAGAGTATGAGATGGTTGGATGGCATCTCCCACTTGATGGACATGAGTTTGAGTAAGCTCCAGGAGTTGGTGATGGACAGGGAATCCTGGCGTGCTGCAGTGCATGGGGTCGCAAAGAGTCAGACACGGCTGAACAACTCAACTGAACTGAACATGAAATAGCCCTTTTTATTCTCATGACCTTGTTACTTATTGATTATTATTACTAGTGGACAACAGAGGATCCTGGTATGCGGCATGCAGTCCATGGGGTCCCAAAGAATTGGGCACAACTTAGTGACTGAACAACAGCATTATCATCCCCATTTTATTGAAGAAAAACCCAAGACTCAGAAAGGTTAAGTAACTTTCCTAAGGTCAAACAGCTTGACAAGGCAGAGTCAAGATTTGAGCAGCTCCTTCAGACAACATCCTGCGTCCCTTTCTCGTTTCTCCAGGTAGAGTGGCCTTTCGATACTGAGAGTAACTCTTAGCTGCTGTGATTTCTTTCCAATCTGTGACTAAGGAGGACAAGAGGAGAAGAAATAAGTCTTTGGTGCCCCTGCATTCCTGCCTGTTGGACAGCTCTACTCTCTGCTCTAGGGAAGTTTGCTTTCCTCCACCTTCAGTTATGGAAACACCCCTGCCCCTGGCCATGCCAGTGTGATGAAGTTTCTTTGGCAAAAGTCACATTCCTGCAGAATAGCCTAAGTAGAGAAGAATGTGGGAACTGCCCCAGGTTTCAGGGCTACACCCAAGCTCTCTGCTAGTGAAGTCATCTCTGCAGCTAACTGACCTCCCTATCCTAGGCCTTCTCCCTAACTGCAGTTTTGCATAGTCTTTCTTCGTCACGTTCTCCCTTGTTCTGGGGGCTTCTTCTGGGGGAGTTCTTTCTGAGGATTGTCTTGACCAGCACTGGGGAGGGGTTTTGGTTCCTGGGTTGGTAGTCTCGCTGTGGGAGCCTTTGCTGAGAGCTGGACCATGCTGGTCCAATTATTCCCTGTCTCAAGGGGGACCTGGTGCATATCACAGGTACAACACACGTCGTCAGCAGGCTCTAGGCTTAGCTGGGCTTCCTGTGGTCTGTGGCTTACTTGCCCTTTTGTAACTAATACGTTTCTCTTTACCCTCACCACTATCCCCTTAGATAGACCACCAATAGTCTTGCTTTTTTTTAAACATGTATTTATTTATTATTGGCTGCGCTGGGTCTTTGTTGCTGCGTGGGCTTTCTCGAGTTGTAGAGAGTGGGGCCTGCTGTCCACTTGCTGTGCACAGGCTTCTCATTGCCACGGCTTCACTTGTGGAGCACAGTCTCGAGGGCACATGGGCTTCAGTTGTTGCAGCTCATGGGCTTAGTTGTCCCAAGACACGTGGGATCTTCTCAGACTGGGGATCAAACCCGTGTCCCCCAAATTGCAAGGAGGATTCTTATCCACTGGACCATCAGGGAAGTCCTGTAGTAGCCTTTTAATAGCTCTTCCTCTTTCCATGTTTTACTCCTGATTTAGTCCCAATGTAGCATAGCTCCAATAGACTTTTTTTCAAAGAGCACTTTTAGATTTACAGAAAAATTAAGTAGAGGGAATTCCCAGTGGTTAGGACTCTATTTTTCTTCTACATATATTGCTTGATTAATGGCATTAAAATTGATTCAAATATTCTTAATATATATTAATAGTTTCATGTGTACAGCATTTCATTTGATTTTATATATACTACAGTGTGCCCACAACTGAAAATTTAGTTTTTATTTGTCACCAAGCAGTTGACAAGCAGTTTGTTTTTTTTTTTTGGTTATGTTATATTTTAATCAGAATTACTAGCCTGTACATTTGTGGAAAATACTTATGTTAATTTTTTCATCACCCTTCAGTGTGGTTATGTTATTCATTTATAATAGAATTAGGTTCATTCCTTATTTTTTGTTTTCTATTTGGGGTTCCCCTTCCACATCCTGGTTGTTCTTAGCTGTATATTTATTTTGGGAGTATGTAAAATATTACCATGGTTCCAAGATCAGAGCTATATAAGAAGGTGTATTCAGTAAAGCATTGTTCCCCTCTCATCCCTACTATCCTATCCCATTCCCTGTTCTTTCCATCCCATTTTGTCTTCCCAATAAGTAACTAATTTCATAAGTTTCTGTTTTTTTTTTAATGAAGAATGTCACAACTTGGCATGTCACTCATGTGCAGGGGACTGCCAGTCTTTCTTGTATTGTTATAACTTTAATGTAAGTGCTATTGAAATTGAGCATGGGCGTGATCCTTTTAAAACAAAAATTAGATCATTGTCGCCCCTGCTCAAAACCCTCCAGTTGCTTCCTGCCATCATTAGGATGAAGCCTGAACACCTTACCACACCATACTTACTTCAAGGCCCTACATAATCTGGCTTCAGTTTCCTGTTTATTTTCTCTACTTTGTGCCCTTGCTCACTGTGTTCCAACCACACCTGCCTTCTTGTGTCACCTGCATGTCAAGCATTCACTTGCCTTAAGGCCTTTGTATTTGTCCTTCCCTAAGCCTGGCGCTGCTCTTCCCTCAGACCTTCCCAGGGATGGATTCTTTTGGACTGTGATAAACATCCACATCTTTATGGAGGTCTCTCCTAAATAGATCTCCTGTGTGTATGTGCTTAGTTGCTCAGTCCTGTCTGACTCTTTGTGACCCCATGGACTGTAGCCTTCCAGGCTCCTCTATCCCATGGAATTTTCCAGGCAAGAATAAACTGGAGTGGGTTGCCATTTCCTACTCCAAGGGATCTTCCCAACCCAGGGATCGAACCCACGTCTCTTGTGTCTCCTGCATTGGCAGGCAGATTCTTGACCACTGTGACACCTCTAACTCTTTATCTGGCTTTGTTTAATCTCTGGTACTCATCACTACCTGGCATCAGTTCAGTTCAGTTCAATCACTCAGTCGTGTCCGACTCTTTGTGACCCCATAAACCGCAGCATGCCAGGACTCCCTGTCCATCACCAACTCCTGGAGTTTACCCAAACTCATGTCCATTGAGTCGGTGATGCCATCCAACCATCTCATCCTCTGTTGTCCCCTTCTCTTCCTGCCCTAAATCTTTCCCAGCATCAGGGTTTTTTCAAATGAGTCAGCTCTTCGCATCAGGTGGCCAAAGTATTGGAGTTTCAGCTTCAACATCAGCCCTTCCAATGAATACTCAGGACTGATCTCTTTTAGGATGGATTGGTTGGATTGCCTTGCATATGTAATATATAAACAAATATATTTATTTATTGTCTGTCTTCCCCATGAGCCCCGTGAGGCAGGGTCATTATTTCATTCAAAGAACTTAGAAGAGTACCTCATAGTCAGTCAATACATAAGTAGTTGGTAAGTTTTTGGGAGATGAAGTTTGTGTCAGGTGCTTTATATGCATTTTTAAAATTAATCATCCCAGTGAACACTTGGAGGTGAGTACTATTTGTATTCCCATCTATAGATGAAAATATGGAGGGTCAGGGGGATCAGATGCTCACCCTAGACTGTATTACTGGGAAAGGGTTGGCTGGAGATCTGGCCTTACTTCTCTCTGACTCCAAAGCCCACATTTGTGACTGTGGTCACACATGCTGTGCTGTAGGGTGTCTTTGTAAACAGGGTTTGGAGTTGTACTTGCCATACATGGTAATTATTAAGATATAACATGAATGTATTCTGTAAATTATAAAGCATTGTCTAAATGTGAGAATTATCAATATTAGTGCTGTAATTATAGATACTGTTTATTAAGCACACACACAACATCATTCTGTCACTTAATCCTACAGCAGCCTTTTGAAAGTGAGCTAAAAAATGGGAGCTGAGGAAGATGAGATGACTTGCTCAAGGTTACAGTGCTGGTTAAGCCAGGCAGTCTTATGTCAGAGCTAAAGTGCTTAGCTGTGTCACTCAAGGCCTCCCTGTTCTCAGCAAGAGGACATGCAGAAATGCTTTTGAGAACTTGTTGCCTTTTCACTGTCAGGTAATGCATTCCTGGAATTCCAAGAGGAGTTGGAGCAAGTCTATAAGGTGTACTGTGCCAGCTACGAACAGGCCTTGCTGCTGGTAGAGACCTACCGGAAGGAGCCAGAGCTGCAGCGGGAGATCCAGGGCATCATTGAGGCAGTGCTGTGAGTAGAATGATCCCTACGATGCCGAGGTCAGGGGCTGTTAAAGTCTCACCCTGGCTTGGGGCTGCTCACACTGTTTCAGGAGTGTCCTAGTCAGGCTAGGCTAGGCTATGCTGCAGAGACAAACAACCCCCAACTCTTTTAGTGGTTTCAACCAATGAGGTTTCCACCTTCCTTATGCTCCAATGTGGGCTAACTTGGGCTTCTTCCCAGTGTCATGCTCACTCTGGAACTCAAGCTGACACCAGCCACTGTCTGGAACATGGCCGGTAACTTGGCAAGGAACAAAGAACTCTGGAGGGTCTCACACTGGTTACTAAATGTTCCAGGCCAGAAGTAATATCCATTGCTTCTTATAATTCAGAGTCCAGAACTAATCACCTGACTTTATCCATTACCAGGAGGCCAGGGCATGCCTTCTAGCCATGTGTTCAGAGGTGGAAAAGCAGAAACATTTGGTGAAGAGCACTTGTGCCCACCATAGGGAGGGCAGTGAGATGGTGGGAACCATGTGCTGTAAGCAGCAGTGGCAGGAAGCAGGCTTGTATCATCTGAGGAGACCTCTCTACAGATGGCTGGAGTAAAGGATCAGAACTGCCTTGGGAGGGCTCGCAGCCCAGATATGGCACCAGTGAATGGGAGCTCGGGGTAGAGATATGTAGAGAATAACTTTTTTAAATTAAAATTTTGAACAGGTAGCAGTTACACAGTTTAAAAGCTTTAAAACATCCGAATTTAAACAGTAAAAGCAAAAAATCTCCCCCACCCTGTCCCTTCATCCATCCAATTCCTGCTACTACCTGAAAAGTCAAGGTAACCACTTTTAAATTCCTTATGGATCTTTGTAGAGTTCCTGTATACCTATACAAGTAAATATAAATATATACTCTTATTTTCCCATCTTATAAAAGTTTATCATTTTTTTCACTTATATCTTGGAGGTCTTTCCAATTCAATACATATACGTATGACCCTTTGAATGGCTATGTATTCCTCTACCATGTGGTTGTTCCACAGTTTATTTAACTGCTCTCTATTGATGGATATTTGTTTGTTTCTATTCTTTGTAGCATTATAGATAATGCTATGTGATTATTCACGAACATATGTTATTTTACTGAGGTGCAAATAAAAGCGTCTACAAGTTAAAATTCCAGATATGAAATTGCTAGATTAAAGGAAGTATGTGTTAATAATTTTGATAATATGGCAAAATTTCTTACTGTAAAGGTAATACCAGTTGATATTCCCGTGAACAAATATAAGGGTGTTTCCCCCCAGAGTACATTGTGAAACTTCAGAGTATTTATGACTGAGATAGGTGAAAAATGGCATCTCAGTAATGTTTCATTTTGTATTTATCTTCTTATGATTAAAGCGGATCATCATATATTTAAAAAGACTTATCTTAGGACTTCCTTGGCGGTCTGGTGGTTAAGACTTCGTGTTCCCAATGCAGGGGGCACAGGTTCAATTCCTGGTTGGAGAATTAAGAAGCTACATGCCATACAGCATGGTCAAAAAAAAAAAAAAACTTATATCTTCCCCAAGCTTACCAAATGAAGATAGATGAAGGCCATCTTCTGGAAATCAGAATAGTGTAGGAGGAACAGAGGTTATTATTGTCATTTCATCTTACTTAGGCATTTCCTGTTTACACCCAAGAGAAAGAGTGTAGATTTTGGTCTTTAAAGCTAGCATTATCTCATGTGGAGCTTCCTCCTATCTCTTTTCCTTCTCTCCCTTATCTTATCCTTAACCCTTGTGCTCCTTGAAGCCTTCTTTTGAAGTAGCCATGTCCTAGCCCCTCCCAGCCTTCAAAAAAGCCTACTTTCATTTTCTTCTTTGATTCCTTTGATCCCTTCATGGATCTTACAAACTTAGGCTTTGGAGGTGAAGTCGCTCAGTCATGTCCGACTCTTTGCGACCCCACACACTGTAGCTTAACCAAGCTCCTCCGTCGATGGGATTTTCCAGGCAAGAGTACTGGAGTGGGTTGCCATCTCCTTTGTAAGGGTCACTAAATACATTTCTACAGGAGTGAGGCAAGTAACAGAAATGAGGGAAGCAGGACGCCAGCTGTGAGACAAAAGGGAGCCAGCAGTCCCTGTATAGAGTGCAGCTGCAGCCCAGCCTCAGCAGATCACTGTTGTATCAAGTAGCTTTTGCTATAGCATATCACCCCAAATATAGTGGTTTAAAATATAAATCATCTCCAAAATTTGTTTAAAGCAAATATTTTTCAAGGTCACATTTATGCATGTTAACAATTTAGCTGGACTCAGTAAATGATTTTTCTAGTCTTTCCTGAACTCCCTCACATGTCTGTGATCAACCATAGGTCAGCTTTGCTGATGTTGGCTGGACTTTCCTATGAACGTGGGACACATGAGCTGACTCAGCTCTGCCTTTTGAGATCTTGGCTTAGAATTGGCATGCTGTGCCAGGCTCTGGAGGTGAAAAAATAGTCCCCACTTCTTGGTGGGAGAAGCTTCAAAGTCATATTCAAAGGGTATAGA
Organism: Moschus berezovskii; assembly: GCF_049115385.1. NCBI lineage: Eukaryota > Metazoa > Chordata > Mammalia > Artiodactyla > Moschidae > Moschus > Moschus berezovskii. The sequence goes on along the minus strand of NC_142467.1, from coordinate 50,593,633 downwards.
TACAGAGAGTAAAGTAATTGCAGCCATTTTTTTGTAAACCTCAGTTGCTGTGTAGAACTATGATTCCACTGTGGCCAGATCCTCTGATCTTTCAAGAGAAACCAGAAGCTTTGATGTAAGTCTCCCCAGTGTTAAATATTGGCATCTAGTTCAGATATGTTAGAAGCACTGTGTAGGGGGCCCTAGTTGGCACAGAGGCTGCTCTTTGTCACATCTTCTGCACTCCGGTCTTTCCCAACTAGGCCAGGCATTTCTCATGGGCTTTGGTGCCAGGCAGCCTGGCAACGAATTGAGCTCTCTGCTCTTTATTTGCCATTTAGTGTCTCAGAACCTAGTTTCCCTACACGTAGAGTGGGAGTAAAAGCAACAGCTCATGGGGATGTAGACTTATTGTATACAGGTAATAGTCAGTAATTCCCAGCTATGGTAGTTATCTTGGTTAGGAAGGGATTATGCTTCCCTGAGACCACACTGTGGTTCTCTGCTCCTTCAGTCCCAGTGCTCTCTTTTTATAATAAATTTATTATCCTGAGTTACATTCTGAGAAAGATTCTCCTGCCCATATACATAATTGAAAAAAATAAACATAATGGCTTTGGAGAAGGCAATGGCAAGCCACTCCAGTACTCTTGCTAGAAAATCCCATGGATGGAGGAGCCTGGTCGGCTGCAGTCCGTGGGGTCTCTAAGGGTCGGACACCACTGAGCGACTTCACTTTCACTTTTCACTTTCACACATTGGAGAAGGAAATGGCAACCCACTCCGGTGTTCTTGCCTGGAGAATCCCAGGGATGGGGGAGCCTGGTGTTCTTCCGTCTATGGGGTCACACAGAGTCGGACACGACTGAAGTGACTTAGCAAACATAATGGCTTAGCTATAATTAAAGGAGAAATAAAAGGAAAATAATTTCTAATAATGTAATATGTATTACATATGTAATATGTATAATGCAATGTATGCAAATGCTTGGGCACCGCTACACTAGCAATCACATGCTTATAAGCGAAAAAGAGTCAGAAGACATTCTGTACACAAAGTACAGAAAACCAAAAGAGCAGAGAATATGTGTACCCTGGAATGACACAAACTTAACTTCCTTGTGTATGATAAGAGAAAGAAGGAAACAACATAATTGAAGTAGGGATAATATTATATACTGGGAGGCAGAGAAAATGAATGATGTTCTTACAGATGGCCTGTGTCGTATTTACAAAAGGTAGTATCATAGTAATTCCGATTGTGAAGATATGTGACTGGATGGAGTCCAGGTGTCACAAAAATATCTCAGTTCTTGAAATTGCAGCCTGTTTCAAGGCATTCGTTTAGTCTCTGAATGTTGAGAGGGGCATATGAAACGTAGAACAATTTTTCATAATGCAAGACTGTCCTTGCAGGATATTCTGCTTCCCTGGGAGCCTGTCCACTAAATGCCTGCAGCACCCCATAGCCTGCAGGTTTTAAGATTGCCCTCAATGAAATCCTCTGGTCTAATGTTGCAGCAGGAGTGACATCCTTTCGGTCATCCCAGTTTTACTCTGTGTATTTATAGGAAGACAGAAAATAGACTTCCTACGGGAAAGTATAGACATTGGATGGTGGGTGGGTGGATGGATAGAATGAATTTTAAGGGGCTCCTACTATGTATGCTGCTCTGGAACTATTAATCACCTCCCTCCTGAAACAGTCATCCTGGCTTTCTGTGCTGATGATCATGGGGCTCTTTCTGGAGCCTAGCTGACTAGGATCACACCAGCTGGATATCCAGAGACGATAAATGGCACCATCTCATTAGATCTTTGTGATTCCAAAATATAGGCTACCTCCCACTTTTTATTTGGGTGGGTGAGTTGGTGAGGTGTTTAGTTTATCCTAGATCTTAAGGCAGCGCTTCTCACCTGGCGGCCACTGAAATCAGAGGCTTGTCGTTGCAGTCACAGGAAGCTTTGCCTTAGGGAGGCCAGTTTAATGGCACGGCTTTCAGTGGGGAGGAGAGGTGGATCAGTCCACCGTTCCACAACAACTTAGGTAGAGTGTTGGGAGAAGACACATAATCTGTTTTGCTTTATTGGCATTTTTTATTTAAGTATGAAAGTGACATACTTATTGAAAAAAGGAAATTTCAAACAATACACAGATTATATAAAGTAAAAAGTATAAGTCCATTCCCCTTGCTTTCCTGTTTCCCATGCCTCCCCCAGTAGTTAACATGTTCCATCCAAATTTGATTCTTTATATTTACAGACAGGTAAGAAATAGACTTTCCATGGGAAAGTCTAGATGTTGGATGGATGGACAGATAAATATAAAGAATGAATTAATTAATGAATTTTTAAGGGACTCCTACCCTACATTCTAGGACTTGTTTTTTCACTTAACCATAGCCACAAATTATTTTACCATATTCCTTTTTTTTTTTTTAACCATGTTGTTCTTTAATGGCTACATAGGGTTCTTTTCCAGGGCAGCTTATAGTCAGCTCATCCCCTGTTGATGGATATTTGAGTTGTTTCCCAAATTTTACTGTCACAGAGTTGCTGAATAACTTCTGCCTTTATCCCTGCTCACTTGAGTTAATATTTCTGTGGGTAGATTTCTGTAGTAGGATTGAGGGAATTGTATATTTCACAAATTGCTAAATTACTCTCTAAAAAGATCCCACCAACTGATACTTCCACCAAGAGAATGTAGGAGGGCTGGTTTCCCCATATTCATCCAACTCTGGGTGAGTCTTCCAATTTTTTTTTTTTTTGCCACACCTTGTAGCGTGCAAGATCTTAGTTCTTCAGTCAGGACTGCACCCATACCCCCTGCATTGGGAACACATAGTCTTAACCACTAAACTACCAGGGAAGTCCCAAGTCTTTTAATTTTTATTGCCCATCTGATAGGCTACATAAAGAGTTTTCTCCAAATTACTTTAGAAAGGCTGTAAAGAAAGAGGTTGCTGTAATTCTGTAGTTCTTGATGATTGTGGAGAAGAGATGTAATCATCTCTTTGAAGGCTCCCTGCCTTCTGTCATCTCTGATTTGTGAGGCAATAGTTGTCCCCATGAGGTAATTGTCCTTTTCCCATGAAAAGTAAGCCCAGAGGACAGAGTTTTGCAAATATCTGACCACTGTTTCCACCTCTCCTGCCCACAGTCAGCCAGGCGCTAGGAAACCCTTAGTGAGAGCAGATGGTCAGCACAGGCATATTCTGACAGATAGTTCAACCCCTGCGTTCCAACCGCCTGCAGTTAATGGGAGGGAGGAGGTAGTTTCCACCTGCTCTGTCTGTTCCAGGCCTTATGGCTGATCTTTCCTGGACATTTAGTCTGGAGGTTTTTTCAATAGGAAGAAGAGCAAGAGGCAAAGGTACTGTAGAGAGGAGGTCAGATAATAGTCATGAGAGGTATTTGTGAGTCTTCGTGGAGGAGTCATGCTTAGACATTGATGTTTGAAACCCTCGTGTGTTTCTCAGAAGATGGGTCTGAGGGCTACTGGTCATGATCAAAGAAAGACTGTTGGAGCCTTGTCCCAGATGCCATTGCCTTGGGCACTCTTTCTGCAACTTCCAGACATCATCAGAAAGGGGGCTAGAAATAATCATTTATGCATCAAATGGTACATCTGGAAGGGACCTTGACACTATTCGTTCCTATGTTTTGTATTTTCCTTTTTCAAATTAAAATTTTCAAGCCCTATGGAAAAATAGAATAATGTAATGAACACACATACCCAGCACGTGAAGTGAGCAAGTATAAATGCCTTCTGTTTGCTGCATCTAATTTTATACCAAGTAATTTAAAGGAAATTACAGATACTATGAGTCTTTACCCTTAAATACTTTACATGCCTCTCTAAAGATTAAATTCCCATGATTAAAAAAAGTTTGGAGGGGGCTGTGCCCCAAGGCTTTTGAGATCTTAGTTCTTCCCCTGGGGATTAAACCTGGGCCTACAGCAGTGGAAGCGCTGAATCCTGACCATCAAACCACCAGGGATTTCCCAAGTTCCTGTGATTTTAAAAGTGCTTCTTTTTTGAAGCAGCAGGACCATTTTTTAAAATGAAATACCATGTGCATGTCCAGCAGATGGAGTTGTGCTTGAGACATACCCAAGTGGAGATCTCAAGTAGGCTAGTTGACTCTGTGAGTCTGGAGCTCTGGACAGAAGAAAGAAGTGGAGATCTGGGGTTGCCATGTGTTTAAAGCCATAGGACTAAAGGAGCTCAGGAAGAGAGTGAGTGGAGAGAGGAAGCCCTGGGGCACTCCAGCATTGGAGAGAAGCCAGCAGAGGAGGCCAGGAGAGTGGCCTGTGGGGTGAGAGAAGCAGGACAAAGGGCATCTCCGGGGCCAAAAGAAGAAAGTGTTTTGAGAAAGAGGGAATGGTCTGCTGTCTGCTGTTGAGAGACCGAGTAAGCTGAGGACAGAGAACTGACCTTTGGATTTAGTACATATGGAAAGCCGAGGAAAAGAGTAAAATGAGAACTGGCAGCACCCGATGAGGAAACTGAGGACCCCCGAAAGAGGGCGACTTGCCTGAGATCACACAGCGAGTTAAATAGCAGAGCTGGGACTAGACCCCAGGCCCCTTGGTGCCCCCAAGGGTGGACTTAACCTACTTAACACCAGCCTTCTCCCCCAGGCCGCAAGCTGGACCTTCAGGCCTCAGTTTCTTGCTGGTAATTCCTCTGCAGAGGATTACCAAATACCCACTGCTGCTGCAGAAAATTCTGGAGAACACATTCCCTGATGCCAGTGCCTACGCTGTCCTTCAGAGGGCTACCTCTGCCCTCCAGGATGTGGTCACCAACATCAATGAGTACAAGAGGCGCAAAGAACTGGGTAAGGACTTGGGGCATTTAGTCAATACATTAGTGAGAATGCTTCTAGTTAACAAAACACTCACCTCAAACTGGCTTCACTAGTAAAGTGAAGGTTTAAGTAACCTACGAGTCCAGAGGTAATGTGGGCTTTAAGTAACCTACGAGTCCAGAGGTAATGTGGGCTTTAAGTAGAATTTAGTCTGGGAGCTGGTGTCATTTCCCTATAATTCTCTTGTCTCTGACCTTCACTATGTGTCACTTGCATCTTTAAACCGGCCTCCCTCATAACAGTAAGGGGCTATTGCTGTCCTAAGACTCACATCTGAACACCACACCTTCCAGGAGAACATGGACCCTTTCTCCGCTTAGCTGTAAACACTAAATTGGAGCTTCATTCTAATAGAATTTATTTGAGTCATATGCTCACTCTGAACCAATTGCCATGGTTAGGGGTATGCCATGAACTGATGGGCTTATGCCTGGGTTGTAAGCCTTTCTTTGAACCTGTCAGTGTGGTAGAGGAGTGGGGATCGTGTGAATTGGCTTATAACAGTCAGCAACCACTCCCTGAACTAAAGTGAAATCATTCTTATCCAAACCACATGGCTACTATACTAAGGAGACTGGGAGGCAAAGAGCTGTGTAGGTTTCAGGGATGAGGGTAGGAGGAGAAAGTGCGGAGCTTGTTGCCTCTCAAGTTGCTAAAACAGAAAGGTCTGCAGAGTGTCACGGTGTCCTAGGTAGAGGAAAAACTTCCACAACTAAGACAGTATCCGTTCCGTTCCGTTCCGTTCAGTCGCTCAGTCGTGTCCGACTCTTTGCGACCCCGTGGACTGTAGCCTACCAGGCTTCTCTGTCCATGGGATTCTCCAGGCAAGAATACTGGAGTGGGTTACCATTTCCTCCTCCAGGGGATCTTCCCGACCCAGGGATCGAACCCAGGTCTCCTGCATTGGAGGCAGAGGCTTCAGCCTCTGAGCCACCAGGGAAGCCCCAAGACAGTATAGTAACGATAATTTAGCTAATGTTTACTGAGGGCTAGCTATGACTTGTTTTTTTCACTTATTATTTTGTTTGATCCTTACAATAGTCCTGAGGTTGGCACTGTTAGTCTCATTTCACAGTTGGGTAAAATGAGAGCTTAAGTCATTTGCTTCATTTCCATCATCTTGGTCTCCCAGCAATCCTGGGAAGTGGCTGGCCTCATTTACGAATGAGGAAACTGAGGCGCAAGAAATCAAGCTGGTCTCTGAACCCTGTGTTTTACCTCCAAGATTTGCCATTCTAATCGGTGAGACCCTGATGCTTGAGAAAAGGGCCCAAGAGGTGCCCAGCTGGGATGTCAGGGTCTCTTACTCTCCCGGGTCGGCTCTGGTCCCTGTGCCCTCCTTTTCCTCTGTTGGTGCAGCCTCCAAGTACACCAAGGTGGAGCCGCTGAGCCTCCGGGAGCGACTGGCTCGCATCAATACACACACCCTCTCCAAGAAGACCACCCGGCTGAGCCAGCTGCTGAAGCAGGAGGCGGGGCTTGTTCCCAGGGTGAGCAGTGGACTGGAGGAAGGGTTGCATGCCAGCCATCCCAAGGGGCAAGACTGTGGTGGTGAGGCGGAGTCTTAGATTGCTTTCAGAGATGAGGAGACTTGAGGCCAGGAAGGGGCAGAGTAGGCACCCTCACTTGATTCTTTTGTTTAAGGTTTGCTGGTTTTTTAAATATTTTTTGCTTTGGACCATTTTTAAAGTCTTTGAATTTGTTTCAATATTGTTTATGTTTTATGTCCTGGCATTTTGGCCACAAGGCATGTGGGATCTTAGCTTCCTGTTCAGTTTAGTTCAGTCGCTCAGTTGTGTCTGACTCTTTGCAACTGCATGGACTGCAGCACACCAGGCCTTCCTGTCCATCACTAACTTCCGGAGTTTACTCAAACTCATGCCCATTGAGTCAGTGATGCTATCCAACCGTCTCATCCTCTGTCGTCCCTTTCTCCTCCCTCTTTCAATCTTTCCCAGCATCAGGGTCTTTTCAAATGAGTCAGTTATTTGCATCAGGTGGCCGAAGTATTGGAGTTTCAGCTTCAACATCAGTCCTTCCAATGAACACCCAGGACTGATCTTTAGGATGGACTGGTTGGATCTCCTTGCAGTTCAAGGGACTCTCTAGAGTCTTCTCCAGCATCACAGTTCAAAAGCATAAATTCTTCAGTGCTCAGCTTTCTTTATAGTCCAACTCTCACATCCATACATGGCTACTGGAAAAACCATAGCTTTGACTAGATGGACCTTTGTTGGCAAAGTAATGTCTCTGCTTTTTAATATGCTGTCTAGGTTGGTCATAACTTTTCTTCCAAAGAGCAAGTATCTTTTAATTTCATGGCTGCAATCACCATCTGCAGTGATTTTGGAGCCCCCAAAATAAAGTCTGTCCCTATTTCCATTGTTTCCCCATCTATTTGCCATGAAGTAATGGGACCGGATGCCATGATCTTAGTTTTCTGAATGTTGAGTTTTAAGCCAGCTTTTTCACTCTCCTCTTTCACTTTCATCAAGAGGCTCTTTAGTTCTTCTTCACTTTCTGGCATAAGGGTGGTGTCATCTGCATATCTGAGGTTATTGATATTTCTCCCGACGATCTTGATTCCAGCTTGTGCTTCCTCCAGCCCAGCGTTCCTCATGATGTACTCTGCATATAAGTTAAATAAGCAGGGTGACAATATACAGCCTTGATGTATTCCTTTCCCAATTTGGAACCAGTCTGTTGTTCCATGTCCAGTTCTAACTGTTGCTTCTTTAACTGCATACAGATTTCTCAGGAGGCAGGTCAAGTGGTCTGCTATTCCTTTTTCTTTAAGAATTTTCCACAGTTTGTTGTGATCCACACAGTTGAAGGCTTTGGCGTAGTCAATAAAGCAGAAGTAGATGTTTTTCTGAAACTCTCTTGCTTTTTCGATAATCCAACAGATGTTGGCAATTTGGTCTCTGGTTCCTCTGCCTTTTCTAAATCCAACTTGAACATCTGGAAGTTCACGGTTCATGTACTGTTGAAGCCTGGCTTGGAGAATTTTGAGCATTACTTTGCTAGCCTGTAAGATGAGTGCAATTGTATGGTAGTTTGAACATTCTTTGGCATTACCTTTCTTTGGGATTGGAATGACAACTGACCTTTTCCAGTCCTGTGGCCACTGCTGTTTTCCAAATGTGCTGGCATATTGAGTGCAGCACTTTAACAGTGTCATCTTTTAGGATTTGAAATAGCTAAACTGGAATTCCATCGCCTCCACTAGCTTTGTTCGTAGTGATGCTTCCTAATCAGGAATCAAACCCACACCCCTGCACTGGAAGTCAGGGCAGTCCCTCCACTTGGTTCTGAAGAGCCAGGGTGGGGCTTTCTCCTCTGCACCTTGTGCTGCTCTTCCTCCGGGGCCTCTTGATACAGGTGTGTGTGTGTTTTCAGTCACTTAGTTTTATCTTTTCGACCTTATGGACTGTAGCCCACCAGGCTTCTCTGTCAGTGGGATTCTCCGGGCAAGAATTATAGAATGGATTGCCATTTCCTCCTCCAAGGGATCTTCCTGACCCAGGAATCAAACCTGAATCTCCTATGTCTCCTGCCCTGCAGGCAGATTCGTTACCTCAGAGCCACCAGCAAAGCCCCTAGATACAGATAGGAGAACTTATGTCTGGGCCTGGGCAAGGAACCAGCCTTAAATAGCTACTAGGCAATGGCAAGCCACTCCAGTACTATTGCCTAGAAAATCCCATGGATGGAGGAGCCTGGTAGGCTGCAGTCCGTGGGGTCGCTAAGGGTCGGACACGACTGAGCGACTTCACTTTCACTTTTCACTTTCCACTTCCACACATTGGAGAAGGAAATGGCAACCCACTCCAGTGTTCTTGCCTGGAGAATCCCAGGGACGGGGGAGCCTGGTGGGCTTCCGTCTATGGGGTCACACAGAGTCGGACACGACTGAAGTGACTTAGCAGCAGTAGCAGCAGCAGAAACTTAGTTTGACTGAGTACTTACTCTGAACCAGGCATTAATGGTTCCACACAATAAAGTAAATGTTCATATTATCCCCATGTTGCAGATGTGGAAACAGGCTCCAAGAGGGCAAAACAATTGCCTAAGTTCACACAGACAGGAAGCAAGTGAACCAGGGCTCATGTGTCTGAGTCCATGGTCTGAATACAAAACCACTAAGCCGCACTCACTGCCTGTAACCATCCCACTCAGTTTGGGAACTGGAGAATGGCTCTGATGCGTGGGTCTGTGGAAAAGTGTGTCTGTGTGTGGTTCCTAGCAAGCACTTGGGACAGAGGTGTACACTGCCCCCACGTGGATGTTCTCCGCCCTTATAAGCATAACTTTACTCTCAGATGGAAGACAAGGAATTTGATGACTTGGAAGAGAGGTTCCACTGGGTGTCGCTGTGTGTGACCGAGCTGAAGAGCAATGTGGCTGCTTACCTGGATAATTTGGAGGTGAGGGCCCTGTGGTAAATAATGGGGGAAGGGGGCTGGGATACCTGGGCAGGTACGTAGGGCCCATTGAACAAACCCCCGAGACCATGGAAGAGACCATAACAGTTGCTGGTTGGAGGCCAGGGAAGGGCCATGGGCAAGCACTCCTTAATCCAGAGGTTATCTGGCTGGGGCGACTTCTGAGTTCATTGAGTGTTCAGGGACTGGGGTTCCCACTGGGCAGAGTCAAATTCACTGGAAACAGAGTCCTCTGGAAGGACCCTGCTAGACCGGTGCTAGAGCACGAGTGACAAACACAGGTGCTCAAGGGGACCAGACAGGTAATATTATTGACTGAAGTGTATAGGTGTATAGCCCTATTGTCTGTTTATGAGACTTTTATGGTCAAATTCAATATGTAATAATATTTGGAGTTTGAATGACTGAACAAATGCATAAATGAATAAAATTAAATTAAATGCCCTGTCTCACGGGAGTTGTTGCTGCATGGGAGTGTGGACCCAATGCTGCCAGTTCTGATTTTAAGGAAGAAGAAAACTGAAAATTGAGACCTTTAGGTGAAATCTCATGATGTGTCCACGTGAGCAACTAATTAAATAAAAATCTAAATGTTATGTGGGCCCAAGAAAATACATTTTTGCAAGCCAGATTCAGCCCACGGGGACACCAGTTTGCATTCCCAACCAGCACATCACTTTCCTTGCACCCAAATTCCCACTTCGTTCTTGTCATCGCTGCTGACTCATTCCATCCACTCTGTCCCTTTTGGATGGTTTTGTTCTCAGTCACATCCATTTGCACAGACCAGCTCAGTCAGATGAGAACAGGCTCTTTGGATAATAGGATTTGGGGTGGCATTATTGGAAGTGTGTAGGAGAGAGGTTGTAGCTCTGTGCTTTACTGTGTGGGGCACACTCCCTGCTTATTCCTGCTCCATCTTGCCCCAGCCCCCACAGAAAGATAACAGCACAGTGAGTGAGAAGGGGAAGGCCCTCAGAGAAAGAATGGAGGGGCCTTGAGAGAGAGAAACCAGAAGCCCCCAAGAGACACTTCTGGCTTTGCAGAGAAGAACAGATACTTAGAAGCATTAAGGCTGCGTTGCCCTGAATGCAGGATTTACATGACAGATACAGTGTTGACATGAAATCCCATAGCAAGAAATTGACTCTGTCTTTTAATCTTCAGAGTCCAGGAAAAGCCTCTTTTGCTGGCATGTAAATAAACCAGCAGAACCAGTCTCAGGCTGGAAGCCTTCAGCTGGCCATGACGCCCAGACAGAATTTAATAGCATTGTTTTTATAGCAGTTATTCTTAACATGCTTATTTATGGCAATTATTACTGGCTTTTCCTTTATGGAAGTTTCATAAAGTGTTATTTTTTTGGCCATGCCATGCAGCTTGTGGGATCTTAGTTTCCTGATCAAGGATTGAACCTGGGCCCTCAGCAGTGAAAGCACGGACTCCTAACCACTAGACTACCAGGGAATTTCCCATAAGTTGTTTTTTGTTTGTTTTAATGCACTGATTTACATAGGGATGCTAGGTTGATTTAAGGAAAAGTATTATTAGAACACGAGGAGGAGACATGGCAGAAAAAAAATTCACAAAGGTGATAATGAGAAGTGTGTGAACTGGAGGCGACATTGGAATAGGGAGAAAGATGTGGGCCTGGAGAAAGAGCGTTCTGATCGCCCAAACTGTGCAAGGATAGATTAGCTGTGTGCAGACTCTTGGAGAGTGTGCCAACAGCCTGGGCAACTTCTTCCGGGATGCCGTGGAGGGGCTTTCAGGTGTGAGATGCCCTCAGTGGGCTGTGATTGGCTCTCCTTTGACCCCCATCTAGGCTTTCCTCCGCTTCCGGCCCCAGGACTGCAATCTGGAAATCCCCGGGGGACCTGTGGTACAGTACTGTTACCTGGCAACAGACCTGCAGCTCCAGGTCTTCCCAGAGTTTGTGAGTGGAACTTCTCCCTTCTTTTTTTCAGGCAGGTGGCAGAATCTATAAGAATAATATTTAGAAGTGAGGCCCTTTCCTCAATGGTTACATCCTTAACTGTCCTGGGTAGTCAGTAGGGTGGAGATTATTATTAGTGCATTTTCCTGATAAAAATAGGGCCAGCTAATGTTTATGGAGCCATGTTATCTGCCAGGCACTGTGCTAAAGTCTTTACATTCTTTACTCATTTAATCCTCACAACATAGCTTACAGGGTAAATACTGTTAATAACTCCATTCTTCAGATGAGGCTAAGAGAGGGTGACCTCCCAGGTTATTCAGATGATCAATGGCAAGCTAGGATCTTAGCCCCAAGGACTATGGTTTTGATCACCACCCTATACAAAATTTTTTAAACATCTCTGCACAGTAACCATATTAAGAAATGACATATATTGAATACTTATTGTGGGCACTCTGCTAAGCTTGTTACATGCATTGTCCCCATTTCTCAGGTGGGCATCGTGAGGTCCAGAAAGGTTAGATATAGTGCTAGAGGTCACAGCTGTTCGGTGAGAGTGGCCCTGGAGCCTCCTTCCAAAGCTCCTTCTTCCTGTGGCCACCCTCTGTCACTTCCTTCTTCAACTCCCAAGCTCACCTCTCCCCACAGAAGCAGCAACTGGAAGCCCAGGTGTGGCAGCCATTGTGCAGCCTGGCCAAAGCCTTGGCAGGCCCTCAGAACCTGATCAAGAAGCGTCTGGACAAACTACTGGACTTTGAGAGGGTGGAAGAGAAGCTGTTGGATGTGGGCAGCGTGACCTACGAGGAGGAGGCAGCCCGGCACACGTACCAGGCACTCAACTCCCTGCTCGTGGCTGAACTCCCACAGTTTAACCAGCTAGCCATGCGGTGGCTCAGCCAGATCCTATGCACATTTGTAACTCTCCAGCGGGACCTTGCAAAGCAAGTGCTGCAGAGGGCAGAGGACAGCTTGGCCCAGGTAAGGCCTCTGGGACTGGGGTGAGTCTGGGAAATTGCCTGGCTGGGCCTTCTCATCCCTTCAGCGGGTTGTTTGAAGGGGCAGGGGTGGAGTGAAATTGGGCTTCCCAAACAGGCTACCAGGTGCTCAGGAGGAGGCCATGGGGACCTTGTGGATCTCTCTCATGCCTATTCTCCCTCCATTATTAGAGTCAGACCATGGAAGCAAGGGTAGTTTAGAACTGGGACTCTAGGCCACTTGTAGGCTCTGGGACTCAGAAACACAGGAGGCTCGCCTGGGAAAATAACAGGCCTTGGGGCCATTCTCTGGAGTGTATTAGAAGCAGGTGGCAAGAGACAGGGCCCCTTCTACATTAGTCAGGAGCAAATGCTTCAAGCTGGTGTACCTGCCCCTGCTACTACTTCTAGCAGCTGCCTCCCTGTGAGCCCTTACTGTGCACTGGGTTTGGAACACTTTCCATATATTGTCTCACTTAATCCTCACTATAACTCCACAGAGTAGGTCTTGTTATTATTCTCATTTCAAAAGGAAGCTGGGACCACAGATGTTAAGCAGCTTGCCCAAGCCGTATAGCTCATGGCTAAATTTAAATCCTGGCAGGTGAACTCTAGAGCCTGAACCACAGTGCCCGACAGGCTGTTAAAAACAGCCATCTGCTGAAAGCATAAATAGGGCACAGAGAGGTTTAAACAAATCTCCAAGTGTAAACTTTGATTTTAGAATTTTGAAGACTGGGGTTGGTATAGGAAAGAACACTCAACTGTTCTTCAGTTTCTCTCTGATATCAACATCAGAGCTCAGTGGCCTGTGGATCTAAGCTCTGCAGAAGTGTCAGTGTTGCTGGTTCCACATGGTGCTTCCTGTGCCTCCTGTACCCCAGCTCAGCTTTCTCCATCCAGTTTATTGCATAAAAATCCCGCTGAAATTTTCCACCCCCTACCCTTATCACAGTGTGATACCACTTTGACTGTGTGGATCACAACAAACTGTGGAAAATTCTTAAAGAGATGGAAATACCAGACTACCTTACCTGCCTCCTGAGAAATCTGTCAAGAAGCAGCAACAGTTAAAACCAAACATGGAACAATGGACTGCTTCCAAATTGGGAAAGGAGTATGTAAAGGCTGTATATTGTCACCCTGCTTATTTAACTTATGTGCAGAACACCTCATGTGAAATGCCGGACTGGATGAAGTACAAGCTGGAATCAAGATTGCCAGGAGAAATATCAATAACCTCAGATATGCAGATGATACCACCCTTATGGCAGAAAGTGAAGAGGAACTGGGGAACCTTTTGATGAAAGGGAAAGAGGAGAGTGAAAAAGCTGCCTTAAAACTCAACATTCAGAAAACTAAGATCATGGCATCTGGTTCCATCACTTCATGGCAAATAGATGGGGAAACAATGGAAACAGTGATAGATAGACTTTATTTTCTGGGACTCCAGAATCAGTGCAGATGGTGACTTCAGCCATTAATTAAAAGATGAAATTAAAAGACTCTTGCTCCTTGGAAGAAAAGCTATGACCAACCTAGACAGCATATTAAAAAGCAGAGACATTACTTTGTCAACAAAGGTCCATATAGTCAAAGCCTGTGGTGTTTCCAGTAGTCATGTATGGATGTGAGAGTTGTACTATAAAGAAAGCTGAGCACTGAAGAATTTATGCTTTTGAACTGTGGTGTTGGAGAAGACTCTTGACAGTCCCTTGGACTGCAAAGAGATCCAACCAGTCCATCCTAAAGAAAATCAACCCTGAATATTTGTTGGAAGGACTGATGCTGAAGCTGAAACTCCAATAACTTTGGCCACCTGATGCAAAGAACTGACTCACTTGAAAAGACCCCGATGCTGGGAAAGATTTCAGGTAGCAGGAGAAGGGGATGACAGAGGATGAGGTGGTTGGATGGCATCACCCCGTCGATGGACAATTTTGAGCAAGCTTCGTGAGTTGGTGATGGACAGGGAATCCTGGCGTGCTGCAGTCCATGGTGTCACAAAGAGTCGGACACGACTGAGCAACTGAACTGAACTGAACCCTTACCACTACCTTCCCAGCCCATAGTCTCACTCGGCGGCTGTAGCCTCCCACCACTTCTGAGTATGATCACAGCCACTTTGCATAGATTCCTTCTTCAGCCTAGAATGTCCCTCCCCGTCTCCGCCATACCTTTCACAGTGCCTGACATGTTGTAGGACCTCCACAAAGAAGGGACAAATGAATTTCTCCATGAAGCTCTCAGAATCCCCTTTCTCCAGGGGGAGAACCCATCTCCCCATCCTCTGTACTCCAGCAGCCTTCAGGATATGCTTCTCCTAAGCTCTTATCAGAGCCTGCATCCTGCTGGGGTGATGGATGAAGCTGTTTCCCCTCATTAAGCTTCTCTTCTTTTTGGCCCTCACAGCATTTAGTACAGAGTTCTGTCCTTAGACACTGTTTTTGAATTAAGCCCAAACCATTGCAAAAAGAAGCATTTCTCTTTCCTGAAGGCAGAGGGTAAATCTGATCAGATAATCTTCTCATTCTCTTCTCACCCTCTAGTCTTCTGTCTGGGGCAGCCAGACCCTCTATGAAGGGCTGGCGGAGAAGGCAATGGCAACCCACTCCAGTACTCTTGCCTGGAAAATCCCATAGACGGAGGAGCCTGGTAGGCCGCAGTCCATGGGGTCGCGAAGAGTCAGACACGACTGAGCGGCTTCACTTTCACACGTCGGAGAAGGAAATGGCAACCCACTCCATTGTTTTTGCCTGGAGAATCCCAGGGACGGGGGAGGCTGGTGGGCTGCCATCTTTGGGGTCGCACAGAGTCGGACACGACTGAAGCGACTTAGCAGCAGCAGCAGCAGCATGAAAGGCTCGGGAGTATCCTAGGATACTGTAGTGAGGAGGTCAGCTTCATAAGAGCAGAAAGAGGGATTTCTTTTTTTCTTTTTTTGACTATGTGCTGTGTGGCATTTGGGTTCCCCAAACAGAGACTGAACTTGTGTCCTCTGCACTGAGTCTTAACCACTGGACCACCATGGAAATCCCAGAAAGAGGGCATTTCTTGATTGATCTTGTAATATAGAATCTTAGGGCCTGTTAATGATTGAATACAGCTTCCTGTCTGTGTCCCATGTCCCATTCTCCTGGACAGTCCTCTGGAACCTGGGAAAGGCCCACATGGTAGAATCTCAATCCCTCTGCATCCTTGGGGCAGAAGAAAGGCCCTGGTGGTTTTGGTGACCAACAGAGAGGACATGTCTCTGTTAGCTGTGGGGCCTTGGTCACTTCTAGACTGTCTGATGAAAATGCAAGAGTTGCCCAGGAGGGCCAAGGTCCCAGGATGGAGCATTATTCAGAACTCCTTAGGCTCCAAACCAGCTTAGACATAAAGAACATATTATACAATTATATAACTGGGAGACCCAACAAACAATGTTGTTGAGGCTCTGGCTTTCACTGCATCTCCTGGCTGTTTCCCTCTCTGGTTTGGCTTTATTGTCAAGCAGGCGTTTTCTGCAAGGTGGGAGAGAGTGGCTCTCAACAGCTCCAAGTGTTTACCTTAACATTTCAGGATCTAAAAGAAGACTCATCCTATCACTCTCAGCCTTCATGTACTAAATCTGATGGGAAGATTCTGATTGGCCTTGCTCTAGTCCATTGTTCACTTCTTGACCAATCACGGTAGATAAGAAAAGGAATGCTGTGACTGCCAGTCCTGTGGCCAGGGACCAGAAGGAACAATACCACTGGACCCCTGTAGAGGGATGCTTTCTTAAAGGAAGGTGGGGCAGTACCCAGGCCAAACCAGGACAAAGACATAAAGGCCTATCCTAACACAGCTGGGGCAGGAGTGTGGCTGTCAGGGTCTCCCTGACAGAGAGGTCTCCTCTCTGCTAAGGAGGGCTCTGGTGACAGTGTCTGTGCCCCGCAGCTCCCCCACCACCACATGTCTGAGCCGGCCTTCAGGAAGCTAGTGGAGGATGCACTAAGCCAGACCAGTCACCAGCTTCACTCCTTTCAAGAGAACTTCGAGAAAGTGCTGCCACCTCCCACCACACAGGTAAGTGTCCCTCCTTCCCCCTCAAAGACTGTCCAGTCCTTCACCTGCCAGTGGGGTGAGGTCAGCCCCCTATTTCCTTCCCCTTTTCTTTTCGCAGTTGTTCCCTGTGACCCCAGAAACACGCTGCCTTTCCCTCTCTCCTTTCTGTGACCTGGGGGTGGGGGTGGGGTGGAAATCTCTCTGTCTCTCTCACACACACACATTCTCTTCATAGTTGATAAGTATAAAAGCAGGTTAAGAAGATAACCTAAGCATTTTGCTCTTAATGACATCATAACAGACAAGCAATAACACCCTGAAACCTCCAACTTCTTCAGATTTTTCAGCAAAATTAATCTTGTTTCTTCACCACTCTCTCATAGAACTTGCTTCAAATACGAGCATTCAGGATAAATAAAATGTTTGAATTAGAAGTAATTTAGATTTTCTTTTTGCTATGAAAATTTTAACTGCAAAAGACTGTTTCAGCTGCATTGTGGTTGACAGAACTTTGGCTGGCCAAAGGCTTTTTTGGGGGGTAAAATAGTTTTCCTCTATGATATAATGAAAGGGTATCTTGGAGTCCACTTGAAGAATTCTTCAAGAATATATAAAATAATGGAGTAGGATGGGCATGGTGGGAGGGAGACTCAAGAAAGAGGGAATATATGCAGACTTACAGCTGATACACATTTTTGTATGGCAAAAATCAACACAAAATTATCAAGCAATTATCTTCCAATTAAACAAAAAGACAAAACCATAAAAAAAATAAAATCAGCCTAATAATCATGTATGGATGTGAGAGTTGGACTGTGAAGAAAGCTGAGAGCCGAAGAATTGATGCTTTTGAACTGTGGTGCTGGAGAAGGCTCTTGAGAGTCCCTTCGACTGCAAGGAAATCCAACCAGTCTGTTCTAAAGATCAATCCTGGGTGTTCATTGGAAGGACTGATGCTGAAGCTGAAACTCCAATACTTTGGCCACCTCATGCGACGAGTTGACTCACTGGAAAAGACTCTGATGCTGGGAGGGATTGGGGGTAGGAGGAGACGGGGACGACAGAGAATGAGATGGCTGGATGGCATCACTGACTCGATGGACATGAGTTTGAGTGAACTCCGGGAGTTGGTGATGGACAGGGAGGCCTGGCGTGCTGTGGTTCATGGGGTCGCAAAGAGTTGGACACGACTAAGTGACTGAACTGAACTGAACAATTTTAAAAAGATATATAAACTTTAAAACATTTTGAAAAGAATATATAAAATATCATGTATGTTTTAGTAACTGAAGTAACTGAAGGGTAAAGGGGCTCTCAGAGTATGATGAAACCTGGGTTTGAGAAAACTGAAACTGTATTCAGTCACATATGAGATGTGAAGTGAGGGTCAGGAGACAGGTCCAAGATTCCCCCAAAGGGAGAAGGGGGCCCAAGAGACATGGGGGAACATTAAAGGAGCCCAGAAGACCTGGGCAGAGACAGGTGGCCTTTGCACCTGACCAGAGCATAGAGGACATCAAAGAGCATCAGAGGGGTGTGTGCACTTCAAGTGGGGTGGCCTCCTTCTGGAGTGAGCTCTCCCCACTTTGTTGCCCACACTGAGACGCCCAGCAGAGGACTCGTTGGGGTTGTTATACGGGCCCTGTGACCCGAGGGGAGGAAGGGTGAAGGAAATAAAGAACCGGGCGGCCACTCAGATGAACCATGGAAACCGCTATCTTTTTCTACTTAAGACAAAATAACATTTTTTCTTATTGGGAAAGCAAGCCATGGTGATTGCAGGAAAAAGAAGAGAAGATACCTAAAAATAGAAAGAAATGGGAACATCATAGTCCTGGTGTGCTGCAAATTGGTAGGAAGAGAAGGAACTCCCATGACCCCAGCCCCATCCCCAGCTTCCCCATCTCTCCCCTCATGTACCCCTGCAACATACACACACAGATACACAGACACACACCTTCCTATAAATTCCTGACTTATTTGGCTCCGGGTACAGATCATGCGACGAGTTGACTCACTGGAAAAGACTGATGCTGGGAAGGATTGAGGGCAGGAGGAGAAGGGGATGACAGAGAATGAGATGGCTGGATGGCATCACCGACTAGATGGACATGAGTTTGAGTGAACTCCGGGAGTTGGTGATGGACAGGGAGGCCTGGCGTGCTGTGATTCATGGGGTCACAAAGAGTCGGACACGACTGAGCGACTGAACTGAACTGAACAGATCCCAGAGGAGTGGGGTCACCCCCCAGGACATGAGAGTACCAGTGCAATCTTTGCAGGCCTCCCCAGTGCCTCCAGAGAGTGCTGCTGTTCTTCACACAGGGAGGGGCAGAGACTTGAGAAAGAAGACAAACGTTTGCTACCCCATACTTGCATTAACATCACCATTCTGAAAAAGAGCTACTCTGTCTCTACACTTTTGTTTGAGGGCCTGTTTAGAAACCTGGGATTCTCCTGGTTCTTGATCCTGATTCAGGAACCTGTTGGAGGTAAGGGAGATGGCAGAGTCCATGCCCAAGTGTCCCTGAAGGGCATCTCTGCCTACCTCCCTACACCTAGCACCTCTCCTCCTGGAAATAGCCATATAGAGTATAGTGAATATATGTCCATCCATGTATATCTAGTGAGAGAGAATATATAATAAATCTATATTCAATATTTTTAGCTTCTTTGTTTTACAAAAGGGGACAATCTCCTGGGTCCCTTCTTGTTAATGCTTTAGTTGGAATCAGTGAATGAAAAACAAAGACAGTGCCAAGTTTCTAGATGCTCTGAAAGTGCACTGAATCATTCTCCTTGGTTAGATGGCAATTTCCATTAAGGAAAACTCTGTTGTCATTCACGAGGCTTACCATGCCTTGTAAATGGTAGGGGGCTCAATAAAGGCTTGTGGACTCAAAACCAATGGAATAAAACACTGAATTTCCTTTGTTCACTCATGTGTGAGGGGTCTACGTGTGTCAGCCCTGTGCTGGCTATTTAAGATCCCAGGTGAGTAAGGGCTGGTGCTGACATGATACTCATAGCCTTGCTCACTGGTGTTGAAAGATGTGTGTAAGGCATTTTCCTGTGGGACAGCTTAGCTTAATGCTTTGGGCAGAATTTAGGGCCCAGTCCTGGAGTTCTGTAACTGGGAGATTCAGAAACTAACTTAGGATTTTAGAAATCCCAAGAAATTTAGACCAGAGAAGGATTTTAGAAGCTTCTTCTAAAATGCTTTTCTTCTGAATGCATTTCTCCTGAAATACCTTTGGATACTAACAGCATGTGTTTCTCATCTGATCCGTCCATTTGTTATTGAGGAGGCTGTTGCCCTGACTGGGATGGGTCTATGGGGAGCAGAGGTGGACTTGACCCAGGACTCCTGGCTGTCAGCATGTTGGCCAGCACTGGTGTTAGCTTTAATCCTCCAGCTCCAGCACAGGTGTCTGTCTCTCTCCCTTTCCCAGCCACTCCTTCCAGGGGCTGAACGCCAGGTGCAGGCGCTCCTGAGCAGGTATGGCCCGGGAAAGCTGTACCAGGTGACAAGCAACATCAGCGGGGCTGGGACTCTGGACCTGACCCTGCCGCGGGGCCACATCGTAGCCCTCCTTCAAAACAAGGACACCAAAGGCAACAGCAGCCGATGGCTGGTGGACACCGGAGGTACATGGGACTTCAGGGGGCACTTCCCCGCCCTTTGGGAAAACCACCCAATGAGAGCCAGTGGGGAGACACGGGCACTCTTGTGGGTGATCCAGGATGGGAATGAACACAGGTGAACATGGAGGGCTTGGGGACATAGCCAGCTTAGTGTGGTGTATGAGATGCCATAAAGAGAAGTTGTCTTATGTTGCAACATCCGTATCAAGCACCTGCTTTGTGCTTGGTGCTGTGTAAGAAAGGCAAAGACTCGTGAGGACTCTGCCTGGGGGACCTCACAAGTCACTGGTGTAGACATAGTTCTGTGGATCACCTTGAAGAATGGCGATATGTGGAGAAGGAACAGTTGGATCCCAACTGTGGGGACAGAAGTCTGACATCGAGAATGAAGTTGATGTTATCCTGCTCCCTCTGCTCTGGTCAGGTCCCTGGTGTGCTGCTCAGATTTGGGGCCCCAGGAGGCAGCAGGACAGGAAGCAAGGGGCACCATGAACCCAGGACGAGATGCCCCAGCATGTCCAGTGTCTTCCACAGAGGGGCATGTGATCCACAGATGACGGTTACACAGGATATTGGGAGGGGGTCTGCAGACAGTTTTTCCCCATTTCAGATACTTTAATTCAGTATTTTAATGTACATTAGAAAAAATATAACTAGTATAGAAACCCATGATTTTATTCATTGTTATTAATGTATAGTACAACACTAAGTTTTAAAAGGTAAGTTTATTAAAAAATTAAGACGGTACAGATCTGGTAAAAATCATAAAAGGGGAAACTCTGGACTCAAGTTGAAAAACTTGAGCTGAATGAGGATTAAAACAAGGCCCCTGGAGTCAAGAAGACCAGGTTTGGATCCCAACTCAGCACTTTACTAACTGCATGATCCCAGAGGAGTTATGGAGCCTCTCTGAGCCCTGTTGGTTCAGCAATAAAATGGAAATAACAAAACTGACCTTGAGAACTGATGTGAAGACTAGGTGGTCCAGTGCGGTTCAGCACCAGGCAAGCTCTCAGAAGGTGACGGCCGTTCACAGTAACAGCAGCCAGAACACCCCTCGGGTAGCTGTTACAAGAAGGGATTGGGGGCACTTGGAGAAGGGAAAGGCAATTTCTGCCTCCTGGGAAGGCAGTCCTGCAGTGAGGAGTAGCCTTGCTTGGACAGGGGACCAGAGGTGCCAATACCAGGAAAACAGTTTTCATTCCAGTCCAGGGAAGAACTTTTTGTCTCTGCCAGAGCTGTTCCAAATGAGCTGGGTTGCCTCTGTGGGCAGTGAGCATCCTGTCACTGGGGTAAACAAGCAGAAGCTAGAAAGAGTGAGAGCAGGGTGGGGTGAGAGGTTTTGTGAGGTTCTGAGATGACTTTTCAAGGTCCACTGTAGTGCTGAGAAGCTGTATTGGAGGCAGTCACATCCATGAATGGCGGTGACTTCCTCTGCCACTGAAAGGGGTGATCCACAGCCAGATAACATTCTGTATGTCCCGCAGGACATCGAGGATACGTGCCAGCTGGAAAGCTGGAGGTGTACCATGTGGTCTCCGGTGAGGAGGAGCTCAGAGGGCAGGCGAGGCCTCACAGAGACTCCCAACATCAGACACCAGAGCCTACCTCAGCCCCAGTCCCCTCTGTCCCAACTGTGACCCAGGTGAGCCTAGGAGAGCGGTGGGGGCCATCTGGAGCGGGGCTTTGATTTTCATCCTGTCAGGAGGAGTTACTACCCTGTGGAGGGGCCAGGGCCTTGGTCAGTGGCCACACCAGTGTCCTGGCCAGGCATGTACTTGGAGAAAGGAGACTCTCGTCCCTGCCATGTCAAGAGCAGAGCTTTACTGTCCAGTAAGCACAGCACGTGGGATTATTTCATTCATTCATTTAGTCATGCATTAATTATTCAGTATACACCAGGCACTGTGTTGGATGAGAGATACAGTGATGAGCAGAGGTCAGCCTTGGCCCTTGCCTTCCTCAAATTTATAATCTAGGAGGTAGGGGAAACAGTGATTAATAAAATAATCATATCAATGATCTTAAAGTTCTATTAGTGATAGGTGCCAGAGCCTTAAGTGAGGAATAGGATGAGGGAAGGTTTTTCTGAAAAGAAGCATGCTTTTGATCAGATTCAAAGGATGAATAGGAAGTAATTGGATAAAGGGGTGTGAATGGGAAGAGCTTCTCTGGAAACGTGTCCAGCAAATGCAAAGGCCCAGGGCTGGGGAGGACACGGTTAGTAAGGAACTGAGTGGAGCCAGCAAGGTAGGGGCAGTGAGGTGCTGTTGAAGAGGTGAGGTGGGGCCAGCCACTGGGGCCTGTGGCTTTGGCAAAGGTGTCGGTCTTTCTCAAAAAACCATGGGAAACTTGTGCATGCATGTTCATCGCAGCATTATTCATAACAGTCCCTAAGTGGAAACACCCTATGTCTATCAACTGATAAAAGAATAAACAAAATCTGGCATATCCATGCAATTTCAAATATTATTCAGGCAAGAGAAAGAATGACGTTCTGGCACATGCTACCACACGTAGCTCGATACAGAAGACCATGTAACGTGTGATTCTCTATTCAAAATGTGTAGGATAGACAGTTACATTGGGACAGAAAGTAGACCAGTGGTTGCCAGGGGCTCAGGGCAAGGGGAGTGGAAAGTGACTGTTAAGCGATCTAGGGTCTCTTTTTGGGGTAATGAAGATGTTCTGGAATTAGATAGTGATGGTGGTGGCACAACCTTGAGAACATACTAAAAACTACTGAATTGTACACTTTGAAAGGGTGGAATATATGTATGTGAATTATATCTCAAAGCAAAAAAGCGATGGGAAGGCTTTGCAGAGCCAAATCCTAGGGGGAAGAAGGTTAGTGGGGTTGCTGAGTTGATTGAGGTAGTTAGCGGCTGGCACATGGGAGTGTAAGTAAATGGAGGCAGCACGCACTGTTATGGAGGAGGAGCTTCACAGGTGATGAATGAGCAGCAGAAAGGACCCAGGCCCAGGGGCAGGGGCCCAGAGGCTTGCAGTGAATAGCCGGGGAGCCTGGAGTGGGCTGAGGGAGGGCTGCATAGAGCCCGTGGAAGCTGTGATGTACAGCTCTGGCACATGCTGAGAAGGTTCTCAGGCCAGTGCCAGGAGAATTAGCTAGAAGTGCTACACCAGGGCTGCTTCCAGCTGGACACACCCACCCATCGGCAAAGGACTCACAAGGGTCCCACAAGGGAGGCTGGCCACCCAACTCAACCGCATCGCCAGCCAGTGTGGATGGTGTCCCCAGAACCCCCACCAAGGGGCTCATGTGGAGAGTTCAGCTGTCCATCAGCCCAGAGACATCAGCTGCTTCCTCTTTGTTTGTGGGTCTGCTCAGTGGGACTCACATGGGGTCATTCCAGTCCCCTGTTGCCTCTGACTGTTCCTGGCCCATAGTGATAAAAGTCATGCTAGGGGCTTCCCTAGTGGCTCAGTGGTAAAGAATCCGCCTGCCAATGCGGAAGACACGGGTTTGACCCCTGATCCGGGAAGATCCCACGTGCCATGAGGTAACTGAGCCCATGCACCACAGCTGTTGAGCCTGTGCTCTGGAGCTTGGGAGCCACACCACCGAAGCCTGCACATCCTAGAGCCCGTGCTCTGCAACAAGAGAAGCCCACACACCACAACTAGAGAAGCAAAGCAACTAGAGAAAACCACAGCAACAAAGACCCAGTGCAGCCAAAAAAACAAGTCATGGTAAAAATAACCGAAGCAGGGAATTCCCTGGTTGTCCCGTGGTTAGAACTCGGCACTTTCACTCGTGAGGCCTGGGTTCCATCTCTCATCAGGGAACTGAGATCCCTTAAGCTGCATGGCATGGCCAAAATAATAGTAATATTATTAACAAAGCAGCCTGCATTTGTTGAGCCCTTACTATGTACCAGGCACAGGCATTCATTCATTAAGTTCCCACCATTACCTGGAGGGAAAGATATCATACTTCCATTTTACAGATGATGAAACTGAGGCCCAGGGAGGTAAAATATCATCCTAAGTGCCCTCCCCTCCATGATTGTCTTTTTTGGGGGACCCTTTCCCTAAAAAGTAACAAAGTTGCCCAACCATCCTTCCTGTCTCTACACCAAGCTGGGAAATTGGCCTGGACAGATGACACCCTTGGATCTAAGGAGGGTTGTGAGGAAGGGGCTCTGAGTCTTCTGCTCAGTAGGATGGCAGCAGTGGACTGAGACCACCCCTCCTGAGGTCAGACAGGTCAGCTTCACTGCTGTGTGATTTTGAATTAGTTCCTTGACATCTCTGAGTCTCCATTTCTTTATCTGAAAGAAGGAGGAAATAGAATTATAGAACTGTGAAAATCAAAACCAGGCAAAGAGCCTGCCATCCAGTAGGTATTAGCAGAGTGGAAGTAGCTGACATCTTTGGACAAAGGATGCATTTGGGAGGCGGTGACTGCCCAGCCGCTGAGTCAGGTGTCGGGGAAGAGGGTAAACAGCCTCTCTGGGTTGGGCTTGTCCGTCTTCTCACCCTGACCACCTCTGTATCATTCCCCATGTGTTTCAGGTGGTGGCCATGTACCCCTTCGTGGCCAGAAGCAGCCATGAAGTGAGTCTGGAGGCGGGCCAGCGGGTGACTGTGCTGGAGGCCCAGGACAAGAAGGGGAACCCAGAATGGAGCCTCGTGGAAGTGAACGGACAGAGGGGCTACGTGCCTTCCAGCTTCCTGGCCAGGGCCCCAAGTCCAGCGCCGTGGGGCTGGAATTTGCTTTCTTAGGGTGCCCTCCTTGAAGTCCATGTTTCAAGAGGGTTAGAGGCTGTGACCCTGGGAAGGAAAAGAAGCAAAGAGAACATGGGGGTGAATGGGGAGATCAGGTCAGGGTGGGGTGAAGGGCACGGAGAAGGTTGCCAGAAGAGGGAGATGAGCCTTGCGGAATGCCTGGTGTGGGTAGGCGTGAAAGGCCAAACCAGGGCAGCTCATTATGTCTGCCTGGAGAGGGCGTTCCAATCTGAGTCACGGCACCCTGGATGGCAGCTCCCAGCTGATGCGCCAGGACTTGCTTGTGGCCAGTCTTAGCTGTGCTCCTGCCCCGGCCTATCCGCGGGAGTGGGTCACCTAGATGAGCATTAGCTGTGTGCTGTGTGGTTGCATGGAGGGCCCCTGGAGAGTTCAGAACTGCCTGGCCTGACAGCTCACTTCCTTCCTGTGATACAGAGACACTACAGCCAACCAGTTGGCTTTTATTTCTCCACAGTTGGAGCTGAATTACCTTGGGCAGTGAACACACAGAAGCCCTCTCTAGCAGGGAGTGAGGGCTTGTCAGGGCAGTAGAAAGGTTCCCAAGAGTCTTTTTTGGCTGGGCCTGGAGTGGGTGTGAGCAAGTCACGATTCTGGAATGTGTGTAGGCACATGCAGAGGCTGCTCCAGGGGAGAGGGGTTTTTGAGGGTGTGTTAGGTGGGGTGTGTGAAGTTGTACAGTTGAGGTGTGTGTTAGGTTGGCAGCAGTTGTACACTGCTTCTGTGTTCTCTGGACTAGGGGACAAAGGGCCATGCAAATCACAGAGGAAACTGTGAAACAGGTAACCTGGTGGGTGGGTAATGACTTGGTTTCCTATTTTTGGAAGAAGGGGAGCCAGGGGAACCCCCGGTGGTTTCAGGAGGGTGCTGAGGGCCTGGAGGTCACAGTGGAGGTGATGTCAGTTGGCTGTGGAACCTCAGACACAGGACACAACTCAGTTTTCACATCTGTTAAGACCTAACTCAGGCTTGTGATGAGAATGAGGAGATGCCAAAATTGTGGAAGCTCCTTGTGAATCATGAAGTGTGACATAAATGTAAAATTTCAGAGTGTGCAGGAAGGGCCTCAGGATGGCCCCAGGCATCAACTGGCCACGCTCCATGCCCATGCCCCTGACCAACAGTAATAATCAGTGTGGCATTCTTTCCTTTAAACCCAGGATCCCTCCCCATGCTGCATTCTAGGTAACCAAACTTTTGAACTTGGTGAGATCACATTAATTGTCATCCCTTTCTAGAACCTAGAAATTGAAGCCTCTCAAAAGAGTTCCTATTCAAGGAAGACTACCGGGGTAAATTTGGGTGCAGCAGCTGTTGAATCATCATTTCTAAGTTGTCGCTTTGGACTCAGATAAGTTGCAAGATTCACAAGAAAGAGATAAGGTGATTCAGTGTACCTTTTAAAACAAATGACAA
This sequence comes from Moschus berezovskii, assembly GCF_049115385.1. Lineage (NCBI taxonomy): Eukaryota > Metazoa > Chordata > Mammalia > Artiodactyla > Moschidae > Moschus > Moschus berezovskii. The sequence goes on along the minus strand of NC_142467.1, from coordinate 50,567,559 downwards.
ATTTCAGAACAAATCCACTTTAGAATTATGTGTAAAAACAGGTGGCAGTTTAGACTTAATTCCAAGAACATCTCTGTATTATAACTGTAGTGCCTAAAACTGTTCGTTCTGGTTGTTGGAGAGCTGTTAATAAGTGTATACATGTCTGTGTCAGATAGTCTGCAACTTACCTCCTCTGGGCTTGTGAAAGCATGAAGGCTGCATACATAATGCAAGAGAAACTCAGTCCCCACAACCTTTCACCCAGCACAAAACTAAGATGCTCACGACTCATTTTCCTTTGTCTTCCCTGCTCAGATTTCTGATGCAAACAAGAAGCACAGGAGAGCAGGCAATAAAATAGGAAGTCCAGTTGTGGCAGAACCAGTGTGGTTCTACAGTACTTTTGAGAGCCTAGTTTTTGCACAGGGGCGGCTTTCAACTATGACTGAAGCAAGGTTCCCACTCAGAGATGCTGATGCAATTTGTCTGGAGTGTGGCCAAACCTCAGGAAATCAGAGAGCTCCTCAAGTACTTCCAGTGTGTGGCCGGGGTTGGAGATCTCTGCCCTGGACACACAGTGCTGGTTGAGATAGACCTGAGGTCAGAAATGGTCATAAGCTCTGACCTAGGATGTGCCCCATCCGAACTTTATACTTGCTGAGATGCTTTAAACAGGTAGCTTGAGAGGAGGTTTGAAACAGGACAGCCTGTTCTTTCAGGTCCTAGAATGTATATTTATCAAGTGCCATTAAAAGGGACCTGAACAAAACTGGGTGTTCTTGTAGGCATAAGGGAGAAAGCCGAAATATACTTGGAACCAAATCTGTCTCACAAAAGGAAAATAAAAATGTATTCAGTACCACATGGGTTGTGGTTTTTCATACCAGGGGATGAGATTAAAAGTCACTGAAGGGTGAGGAAATGCACAACTGAGAATATGGAGAACGGCCTGAACTTTCTCCAGGGGCCTCAGTGTAATGTGCCTTTCCCCTCCAGATGCCTAGGACCATTGCACTGTGTCTTATTTATTTCAATGCTGGGCCATCACATAGACTCGCAAAGGTATTTGCCTGTGACTTGAACAACACTTCCAAGGGTTGGAGACGGATACATGAGGGTGCCTCTTGCTCCCTGCAATGAAGTTTAACTTTTTGGGCGCCAACCTAGTTTTAAACATGGGGACCAGATTACAGTATCTCAATGCTCAAAAAGATGAGCAAAGTCTTGGTTAATGTGGTGAGTTCTAACTTGGTGAATAACTGATGTCAACTACTGGGAATAAAGGTCTTAAAGATGAAATGTCGCTGAAATTTGTGTGCCTCTAACCATTGGAGGGCCAGTCACTGTGACCTTTGTTCACTAGACACTTGCTTTGTATAAAAATGGCACCTCATTTATTCCTGTGTTCGTTCAATGAGTGTCTACTGCGTATCTTCAGTGCCTCCAGGAGTCGGCCTTGGCTGTTGGGGATGCAGTGAGAAGTCCAAGATCGGGACCCTGCCCTCCCAAAGCCTATAGTCTGATGAAGGAGGCAGGCCAGGCAACAGTTACGCAGTGTTAGTTGTTACAGGTGATAACAGGTGCCACCAGAGCCCAGGGGGAGGCCAGCTGCTGACTTAGACTTGGTGGCTAAGGAGGGCTTCCTGAAAAAAGTGATATCCAAGCTGACTGGAAATGGAATAGATGAAGGTGGGAGGGAGGGCATGTGCAAACGTCCAGAGATAAGAGCAAGTATGGCTCATCAGGGAACTGAAATGCTGTAAGGCTTTAACACATGGTGTGTGTAGGGGTGGTGGGTGTGGTGGGAGATGGCTTAGTGAGCCGTGCATGGTAAGGAGCTTTGGGGTTTATTGTGAAGGCAGTCAGGGGGCTCTAAAGGGTTTCAAGCAGAAGAGTGACACACCTGGGATTGTGGTTTAGGATGCAAGTTCTAGTTCATCCCTGGATCTCCCTAAGCATCTGTCACATGCCTCAAGTTATAAATGTTCAATACACGTTGCTCAGATAACGCCCAGATGGGATCAGAACACCAAAGCCTGCCTCCAGGTATCTCCCATCCAGCTATAAAGGACATATGAGCATCAAGCAGTTACCTGGCACCACAAGGCAGAATACTATCAGCCCCAGAAGCTGTTATGGCCCTGTCTTCTAGATGTTCAGACAAGGAGGAGCTTTGGGGATGCTGAGGGGGTCAGGGAGACTTTCTGGAGGAAATGGGACTGGTGCTGGGTTTGTGGATAAGTAGGATTGGGGAGCTGTCTGAGCCACCAGGCTTCCCTGGTACCTCAGTGGTAAAGAATCTGCCTGCATTGCGGGAGACCTGTGTTCAATTCCTGGGTTGGGAAGATCCCCTGGAGAAGGGCATGGCTACCCACGTCAGTGTTCTTGCCTGGAGAATTCCATGGACAGAGAATCCTGGCAGGTTACAGTCCATAGGGTCTCAAAGAGTCGGACACAACTGAGTGATTAAGCACACAGGATTGGGGAAGGGGAAAGGGAAGACTTCTCAGGCCCAGGGAAGCAGTATTGTGGTATAAGTGTCCAGCACTTGGCCTTAAAACCCCTGAGTTCAGGGCCTACCTGGCCATAGGCAAGTAGCAAACTCATTTACTACAAGTTTCTGCATGTGAAGAAGTTTGATGAGGGTCCCCAGCCTGCCCCTTGGTCTTCTGTTTTTCTTATCAGTAATTTTTGAACTTCCTTTTTCTGAGTCAGGGTGGGCACCTTTCCCATTCGGGGCAATCCTAGACATGGGCATGAGTGTCCCAGATGTTTTTCTCATCTGTAAAGTGTGTACAATTCCTCTTCTTGCAGGTTAAGTGAGAAGATTGAATGAAACGCTAGTGAACGGTGGTGGATCACAGCTGGGTAGTGAGGGAACTTGTGAACTCTGACCACTAGGTGGCAGCAGGGCTCTATCAGCTGAGATTGGGCCTGGAAGCGCCCCCTGTCAGATTGAAATACAGAGGCTGCCGGGCAGGAGGTGCAAATGGAAGGAAGGGTCAGGTGAAAGACCCTAGGGGGTGGCAGGAACTATGATAGACCAGCGCGAGCACACTCCAGCTACAGGAGCTTGCAGCTGCTCTGCTTCGGCCAGTGTTGCCACATCAGAATGAGGGCCGAGTGATGCCAGGCATCCTGAATTTTTGAGAGAATCCAAGTACCAGGGTTTTATTTTTTGATGTGAACTCTTCTGTGTGGAGATTATGCGGGTCACAGAAGGTCCCCCCTCCCCCAGTCCATCTTCTGCCAGAGTGTGGGTTGGCTGCCCTGGTGAAGAATCTCCTCTGAAGAATTAGCTTCATGTCTATTTCCTGTGAAAGCCCTTCATGTGTCTCCACTTCACTCACTACTTCATTAGACATTAATTTTCCTTCCTTGGATCGCTGGGGAGCATCGTTCTCTTTTATGCTATTGTTACTATTGTTGTCATCAAACTTCTGTTAGATTGTGGGCCATATTTTCTGACCATCCGTGAGGATCTCCATAGGACCTGTTTCACAGGGTTCTTTTGAGGAAAAAATGAGCCAGGGCCCGGCTCATTAGCACTCAATAAACATACTTATCATTATTATGGGGACGTGAGGGGAGATGATGTGGCATTTGGAGGAAGGTTTGCAGGGCCTGTCTTTCTCTCAGTATAGGGGCTGGTGACGAGGCCTGGCCACTCCCTCATGTAAATGAAGCCCCCTGCTCGTATGGGCCTGGTGGAGACTGGTTCCAGCCCTTCGCTCAGAGGCTGCTGTTACACCCCAAAAGCATTCTTGGGACTTCCCCTGTTCTGGATCCCTGGTGCTGCATCTGGGTCAGGGTGGGCAGCATTCCCATCCAGGGCAATCCCAGTCACGGGCAGGAGTGTCCTAGATTCTCCTGTCTCTCCACGGTGATAGGACTTTCTGCAGTTCACTGCATCAGGACAAGTCAGGCAGCGATTCAGGGATTCAGGCGATAATCAGGCATGCAGGTGCACTGAAGCAGGACTCTGCTCATAGGCTTAGGGCCCTTTGCATCCAGAAGCATCTTCTCAGGGTGTTCCCAGGAGACCCAGCAGCTTTGGGGACCAAAGCTTCTTGCTGGAGGTTCCAGCAGCAGATTCAGGAACAAAGAGAGGGGGAGATTAGATTTGTCCTTGTGGGCTCTGATTTATGCTGGGCTCAGGCCCACTCCAGTGTTCTTGCCTGGAGAATCCCAGGGACGGGGGAGCCTCGTGGGCTGCCGTCTATGGGGTCGCACAGAGTCGGATGTGACTGAAGTGACTTAGCAGCAGCAGCACTAGTGAATGCTATTCTGTCAGGTCTCAGGCAGCTCCCATGCTTCCAGGGCACCTCAGGGTGGTGGTTCTGGGTTCCCTGCCTTGGACCCATGCATCTGTCATCAGGGGTCTGGGCAACCTTGAGGCCTATGCGTTGGAAGGGAGCTCAGTGGCTGAAGGTTTGGAACAGCCTTGAGCCTCAGAAAAATTGAGGCCAGAGCGGGTTCAGGAGTTGCATCCACCCCTTATGAGCTCACATCTCCAGAGGTTAAGTCATTTGCTTGCTTGCTCTCACATTTATTCCCTGACCAGCTCTGCTGTGTACTACAGAGAACTACATTTCCCAGGCTCCTCTGACCTCTGATTTTCTGGTATGTTTGGCCAATGGGAGACACTGGCAGGAAGGAGGCGAGGAGAAGTCTAGGGTATTTCTCCCTCTGTCAGTTTCAGGCTGCATCTCTGCCTTGGCTGGTCTCCTCCATGGTTCCAGCCTCTGCTGGATGTCCCTTCCCTCTTGGCCTTGGGAAGGCCTGGCTGTGCTTCCAGTTTCTGTCAGATAGCTTCAGATACCAGCACTAGTAACATTGCCGCTTCCCTGCGTTCCTCCAACCTAGAGACTGGAGTGTCTTTTTGCTATTGTTAATCCCTGTGGTGCTTATAGGATCTTCTTTAACCTGTGTAACTCCCTTCCTATGTCCCTCTGTTCACAAGTCATAGAGTGGTTCTCTTTCTGACTGGACAATGACTCTTGTGTGGCTTAGTGCTAAGGGTACAGGGAGGTGGTGGATAGTGGAGCTAGGGCTCCCAGGTACCTCTGCCCCTCAGGGTGCCCAGCCTTCAGAGGAGATTGGGAACATCACCAAGTCTGCTGCACCTTCCCTGGGTCAGGGAACAGTCAGGCCCTCCCCACCCAGAGCTCTTGGAAGAGTGTTCAGCTGTAGACAGCAGCTGAGTGGGTCAGGCTCAGGGTCAGTGTCTGTGAGAATCTGCAGATCAACCCTTGTTTGGGGCAGCTGAAGCTGTTCCTACAGGGTCCAGAGGAGACCCATGGGTCACTGTGTGAGAGCAGAACCAGGCTGCATCGTGGAGGAGGGGGTCACCTCCTTCTAGTCACAGGGCCTCGAGTCTGGCCCAGGCTCGGGAAAGGCAGTGAGATAGGAACTGGAGGTGGGGCTTCTGGCCAGAGAAGAGCCTGCTTGTCTTGATTCAGGGGTCTCGGTGATTCTGGGCACATTAGCAGAGTCTCTGGCCTGGGAAAAGGCCAGTACAGTAATAGCAATCACCACAGCTTCTGTTCATGTCTCAGAGGGCTGTTTGAGGGTGATGTGAGGGAATCCACTTTACATGATTAATCCAGTGCTGGCACATAGGAAGCTCTCAAGATCTGCAAACTAAAGAAAAATAAAAAACAAAAAATAACTCCTACAAATCTGAACAGCAACCAGCCTCTGTGGACCTTATTCTGTAGGCATTCCATGGAATAGGCTGGTGCCTAGTTTGCAGTGAAACCCAGGCCTCTCCCCTGGAGCGGGGCTGGGGCTGGCAACACAGTCCCAGTTGCCAGAGCCAGGAAGAGGGTCAAGTCGGGTGACAAGTTGTGAGGTTGGGAGATCACTGTGATCCCAGGACACACGCCCCAGAGATACGGGGACAGATAGTAGGTGTCCAGAACTGCAATGGGGGCACTTAAGGACAAGTATCACCTCATGTTCAGACAGGAAAGATATCAAGGCCAGGTCAGAGAGGGGGTACCAGTCTTTGGGTTGAAGTTCAAGTACTCGGCCCTGGGGACTTAGCAATCAGGTCCAGTAAAATCAGGAAATGGCAGGGGGCAGGACCCAGCACTGGGCATGAGGGACTTCATTTGGAGCCCAAGGGGCCAGAGTGGCTGGAAACTCCTGTCTGAGGACAGGATTGAACCTAAGGGACAAGATGGTTTGCCATGGGCAAGGGGCTGGGATGGAGAGGGTATGGGACAAAGAGGCCGTGGGGGTCAGGAGCCCAGACTTCACCTTGCAAAACATCCAAATTCAAATCCCGACTCCACACCCACCAGCTGTGTGACCTCATTGAACAAGTTACTTCATCTCCCTAAAACCTCACTTTCCTCTTTGTGGTAAACCAGGAAACAGTCCTACCTCAAAGGGTTGTTGGAATGTCGAGATGGGATCTTTCATGGAGGCGTTAGCAAGCACTGTGTCTGTGACATATGAACACTGCTTGAATGATCCTCAAAGACACAGCCAGTTTTGCTGGCTTCCACCCCCTCCAAAGGATTCTTCCCAAGGTTTGCCCACCGTGACCCCAACCCGAATCTTCTCTGGTCTAACGCTCTGAGTACATTCAACCTTTGCTCTAACGTCTGTGTTACTGACCCTTCACCACCTCAGGCTCTAAAACATACCCCTTCACTGCGTGAGCTCTTTCCAAACTGAAAGCAAGTGGATGACTTAAGAGGCCAAAGGTTGTCCCCCTGGGAGCATAATGTGACCATATCCTTGGATAATCCGTGGTGATTAAAGCTCGACATCTTGGATTACTTCACCCTCTCAGGAAGCTCCCTCAGAGCCCAGGCGGAGCAGTGGAGACAGCCTTGCTGATATGCCTTTGTGAATATACTTTCTCCTGACTTTTGTTCCCTGCCACATTTCTAAATATTTTTTTCTCAAATTCTTTTCTCTGTTATGAGGCAGAGCAGCAAACATTAAAAACCAAACTAACAAACATAATGACATGTCCACAACTGGAAAAATCTTAACATCTATCTTCTTCCCCTTTACACTACCCCGCTCCCCACACCCCCTCCCAAGCCAGAGATTCCAAGGCATGGCACTTCCCCTTAGGAGTCATGTGTCCCCATCCCCACCTGAAAAAGCACAAAATGAAATCGCTCAGTCATGTCGGACTCTCTGTGACCCCATGGGACTATAGCCTGCCAGGCTCCTCCATCCATGGGATTTTCCACCAAAAGCACTTGGTCCAGATTTACTTTTCACAGTTTTGTGAAAAGGCACTTTTCCCATGTGCCTTTTGTCTTTCTTCGTGTATTACAATATGCATGTGATATATTATGTTTAATAAAATTGACTGTGGAATTTGAATTGTATCTGTTTCTCCCCTAACAGCCTGTCACACTTCCCTAGGCACCTATAAGGGACAGTGCCAACAAATACCTAATCTGCCACCGTGAGCCCAGAAACACTCTTCCTGCAGTCTTCTCTCAGTTGTTCATGCCAAAATCCCAGGATTCACTCCACTTCCTCTCTTCCTCTCAGCCCTCTATATGCAGTCCTTCAGCAAAGCCTGTCAACTTTACTTCCAGAACCTTCCCAGCCGGACTACTTTTCCCCTCTCCAGCCCCTCCATCCCTCCTGTCTCGCCTGAGCTCCTGAAGGAGCCCCTTGACACTCTCTCGATCCCCACCCCTGTGTTGCCCCCTCACCCACTCTCCATAGAACAAAGTGATCCTTCGGAAAACTAGAGAATGTCACGCCCGTGCTTAAATCCAGACAAGACCCAAACTCCTTACTCAGACCTAACTGGCCCTGCATAACGGACCCTGCCTTCCTCCCACAGCATCATGTACCACCCTCCACCGTGATCACTGTAATTCAGCCAACACTTGCTTTCTTCCTTCTATTCCTCAATTACTCTAAGCTCCTTCCTGACTCAGGGACTCTGCACTGGCCTTTCCCTTCCCTGGGACACTCTTGTCCCAGATCTGCCCTTGGCTGGCTTCTTGCCACACAGGGCAGCTCCTCAGCAATGCCTTCACTGACCACTCCATCTGGGTAGTCTCCAACCCTCTGCACCCTGACCCCAACACTCATTATTCATCTCCCTGTCTTCCTGTCGTAATAGATCGTGCCCCTCCCTCTTATTTTCTTGTTTATCTGTTTGTTGTTTGCTTTCCTCATTAGAAAGTAAGCTCCTGAAAGTTAAGGATTTTATCCATCTTGCATGTATGCATGCTCAGTTGCTCACTCATATCTTTGTGACCCCATGAACGGTGGCCCACCAGGCTCCTCTGTCCATGGGATTGTTCAGGCAAGAATGCTGGAGTGGGTTGCCATTTCCTTCTCCAGGGGATCTTCTTGACCCAGGGACCAAACCCGCACCTCCTGTGTTTCTTGCGTTGGTAGCAGATTCTTTACCCCCGAGGTACCTGGGAGGCCCTTTTATCCATCTTATTCAGTCCTAAATCCAAATAGTCTTTAGTATGTCCCACATGGAGCATGCTTGTACTAAAAAAATTATTCATAGTTTATCTGAAATTCAGATTTAACTAGGTGCCCTGAATTTAACTGGCAACCCTGCTTGAGTCTCATGGTCCCACATCTTGGGAATATGGTCCCAATAGAATGAAACCGGTATGTGAAGAGAAGAGAGAAAATGAGACAGGAGAGAGGGTGGGGGAGGGGGAGAGAGCCAGACAAAGGCAGAACAGGACAGCAATAGAGAATGAGGGAGCGAGAGAGACAAGGGTCACAGTAGACCAGCAGACACCCTCTGATGGTGTGCGCGTCTCACAGCGACCCACCCAGTCAGTGCCGCCCCGTCCCTCCTGTCGCTTGTTTGCTTACAGGTACCCATAAATTCTCCTTTTGCTTCAAAATAATAGCCAACATTCTCGAGCACTCGTGTGCGCAGGCACTGGGCCAAGCTCTTTGGAGGCACTGTCTCTTTTAGACTGTCACCTCACACACTTCTATGAGGGTGTTACCGTCGCTTGCTCTACAGAGGAACAGAGAAGTTAAATAATGTGCTCATGTTCACGCAGACTCTGGGCTTCAAACCCAGGCAGTGCTTGACCACTGTGTGGAGCAGCTCTCACCCATAATCAAAGGGGTCCTGAGTGGCTCACTGGACTGCTGACCCTCAAGGGGCAGGTTGGCATTATGTGTGGATTCAGGAGCCAAACTAGACAGGCTCAAATCCAACTTTCCTCGCCCATGGTGTGACTTTGGGGAAAGTTCCCAGTTACCCTGAGCTCAGTTTCCGCTTCTGTAAAATGGTGTTGACAATAATAGTAGCTACAGCATAGGGTTGATATAGGGACTTAATTAATTAATGTCTCTATACACACACATAAGAAGTCATTAGATCAGATAAGCATTTAATTAATATTTACAGACGTCTTTATTATTTTCAGCTCATCTCTGATGCCCAACACAGGATCTGGTACAAAGGAAGTCCTCATGGTTCCTGTGAGAGTGATGATAAGAATGGAGAATATTAATGAGAACCCTAATGACTGTTTATTCAGCACCTACTATGTACCAAGCATTGTGTTAAGCAAGTTACACACATCTTCTCAGGCCATCCCCACAACAGCCTACTAAGTTGGTTGTTTTTACAGACAAGGAAATTGAGGCTATAAGAAAAGCCACAGAGAGAGGTCCAGAGCTAGGATCTCAACCCTGGTTTATAAAGAAGAACATTGGATCTGTGATTGCTTTGAAGAAGGCAGAAAGCAGACAGGCTCACACTGAGATGTCTTCGTGTGGACTGACTTTTGAGTTCTTCCCATTCTCTTCGTAAGCGCCTTCATGTCCCTGACAGGTACCCTGTGTACCTGCCTTTTCATGCACTGCCATCTCATTGGATGGGTATGGAGTCCCGTTTTATGAAGGAGGCACAGGTACTTGCTGAAGGTCACACAGGTGCTCTGAACAGGCTCTGAGTTTAGCTGCATCTGACCGCCAGTGCAGTCTTTGTCCCCTGTACTCAACCTCTGACCTCTGTAGAGAACGCCCCCTCCAGAGCATGTTGTCCTTCAGACTTCCCAAAGACACCCACTTCTGACCATCCCCACTGCTAGCAAACCCCCAGGCTGGGACCTCCTTCACAAAGCCACCACCAGAGTCAGCTTCATGGTCTGGCCCCCGTCCACCCCTTCTCCTCCTTGAACTCTGTGCCCTGGCTGAGCTCAATCCACATTGCTCTCTCCGGCCCCCTTCGCACTCACTCCTTCGCCTGAGTGGTGCACCCTTTCCCATTCCCCTCTCCTCCTACCAAATCATCTTTCAAATCTCAGTGGCGTGTCAATTCTTCCAGGAAGCCTTCCTTTCTTGGTTTAGGTGCTCTTCCTTTGGATGCCTCTATTTGGTCCTTATCCCTCTCTATTGAAATGGCTTTTTACCTGAGGGCCTCTCCTTTGCTCCAAGAGGGAACGGCTGTCTGCCTATTCGCACTGCATCCCCAGAGCTTGGCCTGGGGTCAGGTACCTGGTTGGTGCTCAGTGAAATCTGGGTAATGAGTGAGGATTCCCTTCTGTTTCATTGTACCGAGTACTGGCCTCAGTTTGCTGGCACATAGTAGGCTCTCAATGCAAATCTGTTGAATAGGTAATGGATGACTGCATAAGTGAATAAACAACATGGTTCAACATCCCCTGCTTCACATCTCTCTCTCTCTCCACACACACACACACACACACACACACACACACTGGATTTGTTCACCCCTCTGCCTTGGTCTCTTGCAGAACAAAAGGGATTCCAGCTCCTTGTTTGCATGCTGTGGGGTTTTGAGGAGAAAAAATATACTGCTCCTTCAACAAGAAGAGTTTCAGGCGATAAAGGCCTTCCTTGCTGGCAAAGGGAGGAGGGACAATTGGGGCCTCAGCCCAGTTTCAGGATGGCCTCAGTTGGCCCCAGACTGACTAATAAAGTGTGAAATTGACTTCATCCCCCGCCACGTCTCCCCAGCCAGTGTGTCCCCGCAGCGTCTCCTCCTGCCACCGCGGACACAGCGCTGCCGCCATCCCCTCTGTCACTGGCAGACAGGCGGGTCATCAACGCCCACGCAGCCCCAGGGCCCAGCGCTCTGCAGAGCCCTGGAAGCCATTTGGCCTCGGGCCAGGATGGGCTTTCAAAGCTAGAAGCATCCGATGTGGCATGTCTGACGCACCTCCTAAGTCAGCCGCTGGCCCCTCCTGGCCCTATTTACTCCTCTGGCACTGACTGCTGAGGCACAGGTGGGGGCTGGAAGCACGGACAGCTTAGGTGAGCTCTTTGAGATTTCACCCCACCCCACCCGGTCCACTGCACCAAATGCAGGACTGGAGAATACAGTGAAAGGGACCTCAGCGAACAATGAAAGAAGGGAGCTTTCAGGGGGCTTTAGGGGCTGCTTAGGGAATGATAGAAGGCCCCCAAACCTGTCCTTCCACCAGGACAGGACCACTTTGGGGTCTATTTTGTTTATCTGCTTCTGTTTAAGATTTTCTAGGAAGAGAGGGATTCCGTGGCTCTGTTGTCCAGTTGCTCAGTCGTGTCTGTCTCTTTATGACCCCACAGATTACAGCATGCCAGGTTTTCCAGTCCTATTTCCCGGAGTTTGCTCAAACTCATGTCCATTGAATCAGTCATGCCATCCAACCATCTTGTCCTCTGTCGTCCCCTTTTCCCCCTACCTTCTTGCCTTCCATGGCCCTCAGTTCAGTTCAGTTCAGTCGCTCAGTCGTGTCCGACTCTTTGCGACCCCATGAATCACAGCATGCCAGGCCTCCCTGTCCATCACCAACTCGCGGAGTTCACTCAAACTCATGTCCATCGACCCTAGTGAGTCCTAAAACCAGTGATCTGTCCAGCAGTCATTCCCAAACCTGCCTGTGCATCAGAATCAACCAGGCGACTTGGTAAAAAAGACAGGTTGTGAGGTCTGTAGCATGTTCATCTGCTCAACACCCATTTCCTATTCTTCTGAAAAGAGCCCCTATGTTACCTTAGAGAGCTATTGTTGCCTCCCATAGCCCCACGGAGTTTGGGTGGTCTCCAGGGGTGAGCATGTTCCCCAGGCTGGGCCAATCACAGAGTAATCCGCCTAGGGGTCTTAACTAAGCTGGAGTGGGCAGCCCCAGGATTTTGGCAGAGCTGTAGGGGAAAAGATGCTCTTTTTTAGAGGCTCTAGGCTCGTAGCTGTCAGACTGGAACTGCTGGCTAACAATGAAATCAACACAGAGGTAAATTGTGACAAGGTATGACAGAAGAGAGAGAGAGTGAGCTCATAGCATGTTATGAACACCTAGATCCAGCCATGTCTGAAGTTTATTCCTCTGGGCTATTCAAATGCATGAGCCAATAAACTGCTCTTTTCTTTTTTCATTTTCTTTCTCCTTTTTTTTTTTTTTGCTTTTGCTTCAGTCACTTTGAGTTGGGTTTTTGATATTTGTGATGGAAAGAGTCCAGACTAATACACAGAATCCACCTCAGATCTATTGACTCTTGATTCCCATTGATGGAGTCCAGGAATCTGGATTCTTCAAGAAGATTCTGAGGAGGTTCTGATGAAGTGTCACCACTTTATCAATTATTGTGTGGACATCATTGAGATCCTTGTCTAATGATGTACAGACAGAAGTGATCCTTCCATATGTGGCCATTATATTTGTATGTCAGAACTCTGTATATGGTGTTGACCCTCACAACAATTTGATGTTATTCTTCCCATTTTACAAATGAAAACTCTGAGGCCTAGCGAGGTGGTGAATGAATGTATTCAAGGGCACACAGCTAGTAAGTAACAGGTCTAGGCATATTAGTCTCTGAAGTACATCCTTTTTCTACTACTCTACATGTCCCAGAGAAGCTGTGCAACATGCTTAGAGCCTCCACACCCAGTGTTGGAAATGTCCTCTCTCTTCAGAAGCTCTTTCAATAAGCAGAGCCTATCTGAGTCACTTAGTGTCCTGTGGCCACAGTAAGAGAGGATGCCAATGTGATGGGCCTGAGCAACAAGGATAATTTATTATACTACCCTCTAAGAAGTTCAAAGTAGGATGATTCCAGGATTGATTAATTTAGGGGCTCAGTGTCATAAGCAAAGGTTCAGGTTCTTTCCATTTCTCTTATCTGTCTTCTTCAGGAGTCACAAGGCCTTCAGTCTGACTCCTCTTGGTTACAAGATAGCTGCTGCACTTCCAAACGTGACAATGTCCAGCACAGGGAGATGGTCTGAGTCTTCCTATGTGTTTCTTTTTGTCTGTAAAGAAAATGGTCATTGGTCAGAATTACATCACACATTCAGATTTAGTTCAGTTGTTGGCAAGAAGGGTGGGGCATCGTGATAGGCTTGGACCAATCACAGTGCAACCCGAGTCTGGGCTGAGTGGACACCTAAACAGTAGAGGGCTCTTCAAGAAGGATGGAAGGGGAGGAAGTGTGTTGGGTAGTGTTTTCTCCACGATTCCTCCTCAATTCCCTGGATTTTCCTCCCTGATTCTGGGCCCAGGCTCCAGAGGCATCTTTCTTTTCATTAGTCATGATCTTTGCAGGAAGGTTGGCTTTCAGATTTCAAAATCCTACCCATGGCTTCCTCATCCTCCCCTCCAGTCCCCTCCCAGAGCCAGCAAGGTGTCCTAAAGAAACACAGGACTTTCCTGCCAATTTCCAGAGGTGCTCGTCCTGGCTTTACTTCCCTTGCTGTCTGTCAGACTAATGCCAGCTCACTAGGTTGCCAGGAGGGGTGGTACAGCACGTGTGGTTGTGGGCCTGTGCTCCTGCCTGCCCATCACCCATTTACCCTTCTCTGAGGCACTGAATGCACACTGTCTTTAAGGATCACCCTTTCGCACTCTCAAATCATGGGTGCAAGCAACACTGACTCTCACTGTACCCCTAACTCTTTTTTATTTACTTTTGGCTGAGAGGTGTGTAGGAACTTTGCTCCCTGACCAGGGATTGAACCTGTAATGCTTATATTGGAAGGTGAAATCTTAATCATTGGACCACCAGGGAAGTCCACCCTCAACTGTTAACGGGGTCTTTTCCCTTTCATCCTGGGGCATGTGACTTGAGCCTGTTCAATCACTGTTCAATGCCTTTTGCCACAGGACTTGCTTTAGGATGGACAATAACCCCAGTCTGTTTTCTGAGAGCCACGTCCTGAGCCTTGAGCTTAAACTCTTGGGGGAGTGAAATTCTATTTATACTAGGGTTGTTGAGTTCCAGATTTGAGCCTGGAGCTTTCAGTAACCATTTTACAACTTCCTAAGGGAAAGTTGGTATGCAAATGAAGCTCACACTGAGCCGAGAGAATGAGATAGAGAGATCCTAAGGTGCTGGATCCAACTGGGCCTGATGCCAGACAGCCCTGTACATCTCGGTCACATGAGCCAATGAGTCTTCCTTTCTCGGTCAACCCAGTCTGAGTTGGCGTTCTGCCCCTCGCAACCAAAAAGCAACTAATATAGCATGTGCTTTTGAAAAAGCTGAACTGTGCTCTCCTTTGGCTGAGTCATGCAAGTATAGAGGGGAGTAATGGGAGATAAGGCTGGGAAATTAGGCTATAGACACATGGCAGAGGTCATTGAAGACTTTGAGGTGGGCCACTCAGCCTCTGAGACCACTGGGGAGCACAGGACTTCCTGAGGCCAGGTGATTCCAAGAGTTGCCAACAAGCTAAACTTTGACCAACCCTCCCCCGCCCCCCCGCCTCCCCCACCCACCGCCAATCCCCACCCCAGCCCGGGGGATCAGGTTAATGTCTTTGTAGCTGCTGATAAAGTAGAATTCTTGATCTGCAGTGGGATTCATCCTCCAGGCCTGCCTTCCACAGGAAAGAGTGGGTGAGTTCCACATAACTGAGAATGTTTGGAAGACGGGAGCTACTGGCATTTACCAACTGCTCCTATGCACCAGGGATGATGAGAGTAGGGAGAAACCCAGTGCAACTGACAAGACGGTGGGGGATACCAACGAATGTAGGCAGCGCTTCTGTTTATTTATCTATTTTGGCTGTGCTGCACACAGGGTTTCTCTAGTTGTGGTGAGTGGGGCTACTCTTTGTTGTGGCGCATGGTCTTTGCATGGCAATGGCTTCTCTTGTTGTGGGGCACTGGAGCACTGGCTCCAGGCACACGGGCCTCAGCAGTGGCAGCACTCGGGCTCAGCAGTCATGGCTCAAGGGCCCTAGAGCATGAGCTCAGTATCTGTGGTGCACAGCCTTAGTTGCCTCGTGACATGTGGAATCTTCCCGGACCAGGGATCAAACCTGTGTCCCTTGCATTGGCAGGTGGATTCCCATCTATTCTAATCTCTCTTAAATTGCCCAGGGTAGGAAATGGGCTGCTCAGAGTAGGGAGAAGGATATAACTCCCCTCTTTCTACCATACCTACTTCTATTAATGTGGCCAGACACTGTACTCTCTTTAGTGTAGCACATTTTGCTTTGTATTAAAATGGATATTATATGTGCTGCTACCAGGTCATGTCTCCTCAGTCACCTCAAGTCTTCCAAACCCTCTCCCATCTTGGCAGAACTGCCTCCCCGCTTTCATTTCTTTTTAAGACTACATGAATAAAAAATCTTGTGCTCTTGAAGAGGTGAAGTGATCAAGGAGCAGATAAGAAACCAGCTCTCATTCTTTTTAATATTCAATAGCAGCAAAAAAAAAAAAAACCCAAAAAACAAAAACGATAAAACACACATCAGTATCTGTAGAGTAATCAGCCACACACAGGCTTTGCCCTCCAATTGTTATCTGTATAGTCCATACATTTGCTCCTGACAGGGTCTCTAGGAATCCAATTCCATTCTTCCCCACTCACTCCCAACCATACCCTCCATGCATTCCACGGTCTTACCTCTTCATTGAGGTTTCTGACCGAAAAAAAAAAAAACTGTTGCCCAGGACAGTATCATGGATAAAGCCACCATTCTGATTTTCCTTCCAACCAAATCCAAAACACAAAATCATTGCTTAATTCCTCATATACATGATCTTGTATGTTTGTTTACATATTACTGCATGTAGACATTGGTCCTGGGGCTTTACAAATATTAACTCATTTCATCCTGAAAACAACCTCTAATCACAATTGTTAGTTGCATTTTAAAGAAGAAGAAATTGTGGCACATATGAATTAAGTGACCTTCCCAGAATTACAAAATTAGGAAATGACAGAACAGAGATTTGAACCCAGGTAGTTTGTACTCTTAAACCTGTGCCAAGGGAAGGCACACTTCTGTAAAGGGCCAGATGGTACTTTAGGCATTGAGTATCACATACACTCCCTGTTCCAGTGACTCAGTTCTGTTGTCCTGGACATAAATGAATGGGCGTGACTGTGTGCCAATAAAACTTTCTTTAGAGACACTGAAGTTTGCATTTCATATCATGTTCAATGTCAGGAAATATTACCTTTTCTTTTGTCCCCCCCCCCCACCAAGTCATTTAGAAATAATGGCAACCCCTTCCCATATTCTTGCCTGGATAATCCCATGGACAAAGGAGCCTGGAGGGCTATAGTTCATGGGGTCGCAAAGAGTAGGACACTGCTGAAATGACTGAACACACACAAACACAAATTCTTAGCTTGCAGGGTCATACAAAAATAGGGAGTGAGCCAGATTTGGTAGGCAGCCCATAATTGGCTGACTCCTGCTCTATGCTATACTATTGTTCAACCTGGTCCTTACACCTTACCTCTTTTCATCTTCATTTCCCAGACAAAGAAACCCAATTCGTAGAGGTTAATGATGACTTGCCCAAGGTTACACACTGAGTAGGTGGGGGGAATCAGGATTTGCACCCAGGTAGGCTCCTGGGGATTGGGGTGAAGAGACAGGAGAGGGAGGGGAATTTGCCAGCACTTGGAGACTGACAGCTTCAGGCCAAGGTAGACTGCACTGATACCACCAGTCAGCCCTGCCTCCTGCCCACCCACTGGCCTCTGCCTGCTTGCTGCCTCTAGAGCCTCTGGGATCAAGACAAAGTGAAGTGAAGTCGAAAAGAGTCGGACACGACTGAGCTGACTGGTGGCATTAGTGCTGTCTACCTTGGCCTGAAGCTGTCAGTCTCCAAGTGCTGGCAAATTCCCCTCCCCCTCCTGTCTCTTCACCCCAATCCCCAGGAGCCTAGTACAGCAGCCTGGGGTTCCTCGGCCCTGATCTGCCACTGAGGTCCTGTTTAACTAGGATTTGCAAGAGACTGAGAAGCTCTGTCTTTCAAGTCTGAGCCAGAAAAGCCCAGAGACTGTTTTGACTTGGGTTGATTTAGACTACTGCAACCATTAGGCAGGACAGACCTTATTTAAAGGGGACTATCACTCATAATAACACTTCAGCTCTGGCCGGTGTAAGACTGGGAAAAGGTCCGGAAGGAGTGGGGGAAGGGGAGAGAGAGAGACAGAGGAGCACCTGGAGAGAAATATGAATCAGGGAGAGATTCAAACACATGTACACCAACACACAGAAATATCCCTCAACAGCTGTTTTTCTGAACCAAAATCCTATTTCCTGTTTCCTTAGCTCTGCAGACACAGAAAAGCCAGTACTGCAGCAGAAAATCTCCCCATATCACTTGTTGTTAATACTTATTTGTTTTGTCTTTTCTAAGTTTCTGCAACGTTAACTTCTTCGAAACCAATGAACAGCCCCTGAAGTGGGCAATGTGAAAGTTACTTGCTTAAGAAAGGATGCAGAGTTCAGAAGGCTCCAGCAACTTGCTCAAGATCACACAGCAAGTTAATAGCCAAGCTAGAAACAAGGATCAAGACGCCAAACTTCCAGTGCAATGTGAGTCTCCAAAAAACCACCCACAGAAATAAAGGGGACATTGAATGTCAGGGGTCCAGTACCTTCACTTCCCTTCAGTAAGCCCCTTAAGTCCCTCTTTGACAAGGAAATGATAGCAACATAGGTTTCCCAGCTGGCACTAGTGGTAAAGAACCTGCCTGCCAATGCAGGAGACATACGAGATGCAGGTTTGGTTCCTGGGTTGGGAAGATGCCCTGAAGAAGGAAATGGCAACCCACTCCAGTATTCTTGCCTGGAGAATCCCACAGACAGAGGAGCCTGGTAGGCTATAGTCCATGGGGCTGCAAACAGTTGGACATAACTGATGCAAGTTAGCACATATGTCTGAACTTGAGCAAGACAATGGGTAAGCAGATGCATGCTATCCCCGTGGTCATGTATGATGGAAAACTGCAAGACAGAGTCAGAGAGAGCTGGATAGGTTGTAGCCAGTAGGAGATCAGTACCAGAAGGATCTTGGTGAATTGGGTTTCGTGGAGGATGATGCTATGTCATGTGACTTTTATTACTAAAACTGAATGACTTGAGTTCCCATCTCATCTCTTCTGAGAATGACTGTCTCCCCAACATGGGGTCCTCCCTTCCAGGATAACTCTCAGAGCGGTTACTTAGTCCAAAGGGGCAGTTCTTGTTGTCATCTCCTGAAGGAGAAAAACCTGGAAGCCTGACAGTTGTGTATCCTGCAGTTGCTGAATTCTGCCACATGGGACACTGTTAAAAACGGGAGGCTGTGTTGCCTACAGTCAGTGCTCCTCTAACACATCTCCAGAGCCTGGAGACACAGTCAACAAATACCCAGCACCAGGTACAGCCACTGCCCTCTAAGGAAACCACTTCACTGATGGAGGCAAATTCCATCTCACTGGTCCTGCAGGTGCTTCCCACAGGGATTTGGGAAAAGGAAGAAACTTTTCTTGCACACACTCCATGACACATAGCCTGGACACCCAATGTTATGACTCTTTATTTCCACCTACACTCAAACATGGTTGCTTTATTTCCCAGGTATGTCAACAGTGTGCTGGGGTAGTGGGTTGGGACTGATTTGCAGCATCAGTGATAAACTGGCCCTAGAAGCAGCAGCCCCCAAGCTCTTGCCCTCTCTAGCTCTCTAGTGGGTAACTTTTGGTTACCTAAGGACACCCTAGTTTCATTAAGGAAAATTGTCCCTCCCTGACTATTTTGGGAGAGCAGTACTTCTTGAATCCTTCCTTCCCCTGCTGGCCTCTTCCAGTTGAAGTCAAAGAGATCAGGTCCCTCCTCTTTTCACCTGGGTGAACTAGCGGGGAACATGTGATCTCAAGTGCTCTTTCCTCAGGACTTTGGCAAGGACAGAGGAATGGTTTCTGGTCATTCCCTTTGTGGCAATCGCCATTGTGGATCACTGATAGTATCCTGACCTATGTCCCTATCAAGTGAATGACGGTTTTCCTACTTTCTTCTTCTTGACCTTCAGAGTTTCCTTAACTCCTGCTGACCCAAGTCTACTTACCTAGTCTTTTATCAATTATGTAAGCTCCCGTTGGTCTTCCAAAAGAATCCCCTTCTCTCTCATTTCTGGTGCTTACATGAAGAACCCTGTCTGATACAACCCTCAAGACTGGAAGAAATCTCCTCCTCTTTCACTTATAAGACTCACCCCAATTCATTCCTGATTGAAGGTAGTTTGGGTCTCTCAGGGCCAGTCTCCACCTTACCTGATGTAAATCTTTATAGATAAAGCAAACAAACACAAAGGAACATGTTCCCCAATTGTTGTCAATGTTAGCACAAGTGGTGAGATTACTGGGGGTTTTATTTTCCTCTTTTTGCTCATATTTTTCCCCTGAAAAAAAATTCCCTATTTCCATAAACTCCATTTTATTAAGAACAATAGAATTAACCTCTGTGTTTATGCAATTGCACTTAGAGAAACTGAGACACAGTAACGCTGTTTGTCATGCTGAAGGAGGAGCCTCAGTCCCTGTGTGGGTGTCCTTGAGAAGGAGACTTGTCAGTGTTTTGGCATCACACTGGTGGCTGTTATCACCCACTGGTTTGGGTGGATTTATTGACAGAGCCAAGATCTGATATCCTTTCGGCTTTGTTGTATGCATGACTCAGGACACGACCTCACCCCTCCTTGTGCCCCAGGTCTCCCCACAGAAACAAGGAGGACAATGGCACCAAATGACCTCTCCAGTTCTGCTGCTCCCTTCTGGGGGCTTTTGGAAGATCATTGCCTAATGGGAGCAGCAACCAGGATAGAGCCTGGAGTCCCACCCAGTCTCTGGCTGGGAAGGCACTTTAGATATTCCATGTAGGCAGGACTTCTATTTTATGCTAAGCTGCATGGCTTTCGGGATCTTAGTTCCCCAACCAGGGATCAAAACCAGGCCCTTGACAGTGAAAGCACAGAGTCCTAACCACTGGACCACCAAGTAATTCCCAGCACTTCTTGAATTGCACATGACAAAACCCACCTCAAACTGGCCTAAGCTAAAAAGAGAATTTATTTATTGAAATGTAGTTGATTTACAATGTTATATTAGTTTCATATACACAACATTTGATATTTTTATATATTATACTCCACTTGAAATTATTATAAAATATTGGTTATATTCCCTGTGATGTACCAAAAGGGAATTTATTGACCCAGATAACTGAAATATTTAGGTCTGAATTCAGGCTTGGCTGGATCCAGGGGATAAGAAGGTTATCATCAGGACTTGGTCTCTTCTGCTCTCTTTTGCCTGCTTTATCCTTGGGCAGGTTCTTCCCCAATAGCCCCAGGCTTCCATCTTACCAGCTTAGCACTTCTTCCCAAGGATTCCAGCAAAAGTACCAGGGCTGACTCTCATTTGACTGTTAATTGTCATGCCCATTGCTGAACCAATCACTCGCTGGAGCCAGGGTGTAGATTCTGTTTACTGGGCCAGACTTGGTCATGTTCTTGCCCCTGAAGTTGGGAAGCCACTTACCTCTGTGGCCTAAGATATGAGGATGCAAAGTTTACTAAAGGCAAGTCATGAAGCTCTTACCAGAGTGGAAAATGATGCTAGGAAGGAAAAAAATCCCAAAGGTCCATTCAGGTTCATCTAGATCAGCAGTTATCAAAGAGTGTTCCCCAGGGCGCCCCTGGTGGCTCAGTGGTAAAGAATCCACTTACCAATGTAGGAGACATGGGTCCAGTTCCTGTTCTGAGAAGATTAGACATGCCGTGGAGCAACTGAGCTTGTGCACCACAACTATTGAACATGTGCTCTCGAGCCCGAGAAGTGCAACTACGGAGCCCATGGGCCACATCCACCAAAGCCCATACGCACTGGAGCCAGTGCTGTGTAACCAGAGTCACTGCAAGGAGAAGCCCATGCTCTGCAACGAAGAGTAGCCCCTGCTCACTATGACTAGAGAAAAGCCCTTGCAGCAGTGAACACCGAGCACAGCCAAAAATAAATAAATAATTAACAGAAAATAAAAAGCACTGTTCCCCAGATTGGTAGCAGCCACATTACGTGGAAACTTGTAAGAACCGCAAATTCATAGACTCCACTCCAGACCTACTGACTAGGAGGGGCCCAGCTCTATAGGTGACTCAGATGGATGTTAAAGTTGAGAAGCACTCATGTAGAACAGTAGCTCTCCAGCCTGACTTCAATGAGAATCATCAGGGGAACTTTTAAGCCTCCTGGGTCCTACTCCCAGTCTGATCAGGATAAGGGGTAAGTGAAGGAATGGGGTTCATCTCTGGTGCTTTTGTAATGCTCCCAAATGATTCTAACAGCAGTGAAGGTTGACAAACCACTGAGATCAAAACCGAACCAAACCACTGTTCTCAGCTCCTTCTAATTTATACAGTGGAGATAAACAAGGATGTGGACAGTCCTTGGTTTAATAAAGGAATGACTTGGGGGGGTGGCAACTCAAGCCAACCCAGATGAAATAACAAAGTGGGGACACACGATCCACCCAACTGCATGCAGTCTGAACCAGGAATTCCTTATGCTATGATAAATTAGTCTTTATATCCTCATAGCCGAATCACCCAAGAGAGGAGGCAGTTAGAGGGGAAAAATTAAAGGCACAGTTTAATGAGTGCTTACTGAATTAGGCTCATTTAAATTGCACTCATGCTAGCAAAGTAATGCTCAAAATTCTCCAAGCCAGGCTTCAATAGTATGTGAACCAAGAGCTTCCAGATGTTCAAACTGGATTTAGAAAAGACAAAGGAACCAGAGATCAAATTGCCAACATCCGTTGGATCATAGAAAAGGCAAGAGAATTCGAGAAAAACATCTACTTCTGCTTTATCGACTATGCCAAAGTCTTTGACTGTGTGGATCACAACAAGCTGTGGAAAATTATTAAAGAGATGGGAATACCAGACCACCTTACTTGCCCCCGAGAAACCTGTATCCTGATCAAGAAGCAATAGTTAGAACTGGACATGGAACAATGGACTGGTTCCAAATTTAGAAAGGAGTGCATCTTGTCACCCTTTTTATTTAACTTATATTCATGTGAAATGCCAGGCTGGATGAAGCACAACCTGGAATTAAGATTTCTGGGAGAAATATCAATAACCTCAGATATGCAGATGACACCACCCTTATGGCAGAAAGTGAAGAGGAACTAAAGAGCTTCTTGAAGAAGGTGAAAGAGAAGAATGAAAAAGCTGGTTTAAAACTCAACATTCAAAAAATTAAGATCATGGCATCTGGTCCCATCACTTCATGGCAAATAGATGGGGAAACAATGGAAACAGTGACAGACTTTATTTTGGGGGGCTCCAAAGTCACTGCAGATGGTAACTGCAGCCATGAAATTAAAAGATTTTTGCTCCTTGGAAGAAAATATATGACCAACCTAGACAGCATATTAAAAAAACAGAGGCATTACTTTGCCAACAAAGATCTGTCTAGTCAAAGCTTTGGTTTTTCCAGAAGTCATGTAGGGATGTGAGAGCTGGATCATAAAGAAAGCTGAGCGTCGAAGAAATGATGCTTTTGAGTTGTGGTGTTGGAGAAGACTTGAGAGTCCCTTGGACTGCAAGGAGATCAAACCAGTCAATCTTAAAAGAAATCAGTCCTGAATATTCATTGGAAGGACTGCTGCTGAAGCTGAAGCGCCAATATTTTGGCCACGTGATGCAAAGAGCTGACTCATTAGAAAAAGCTGGGAAAGATTGAAGGTAGGAGGAGAAGGGGACGACAGAGGATGAGATGGTTGGATGACATCACTGACACTATGGACATGAGCTTGAGCAACCTCTGGGAGTTGGAGAAGGATAGGGAAGCCTGGCATGCTGCAGTCCATGGGGTAACAGAGTCAGACATAACTGAGCAACGGAACAACAAAATCTGATGTGGTCCTGTAAGGTAGATAATAATAACTACAAATATAATCCTTGAAGAAGGTAGTATTAACTGTTAAAGAAGAAGACACTAAGGATCAAAGAGCAAAGTTACTAGACCTTGGTGGCTGTGCTGGGATTTAAATCTATAACTGTTTCAAAAACCAGGGCCCTTAATCCCCGCTCTGTGCTGCTTTGAGAAAGGTCATGCTCTTTAATTAGGAGCAGAAGAGCTTCAGAAGGGGTTTAGATGTGAATTCTCTGATTCCACATGTTTTGAGGAAAGAGCCCTGGCCTGGAATCAGAATCTCGGCTGCACTCACAGCTCTGTTCTTGACTAGTTATGTGACCTGGAGCAAATCACTTCTCTAGCCTCGGTCTCCTGATTTGTACAAATAAGATAGCTTTAAATGACCCCTAAGGTTTTTTTCATTCCATTTGAATGATGGTATCAGGAGGTTTCTAGCCAAAGAGTTTTCTTGTTCCTCAGGATCCTGGGACCTGTTTTGAAATACTCCCATGTTCCAGCCTGACCAGGTATTCAAGTTGTTCTGCTGTTCACTAAAAAATTACACTCTAGACCAGGAGTCAAGGATTCCTGATTTCTTTAAGGCTTAGAAGACAGCACAGCACAGATAGAAGCTCTAACATCTGCAATGAAATCTTGGCGAACTAAAACACTGTAAAATTTTGTATGGTCTCAGAACACATTTTTGTCAGATAGGACTGCAAAAATCACAGTGCCTGACTCCAACATTTATCAGTAGGTGCTGCATTCAACTCTGCGCTGGCAGCATGGAAAACAGAGATGAACAGGCAGCACTTTGGTGCCAAAGAGGAGGAAAACCACAGTTGGGATATGGCCCTGTAGTCAACCTCACATTGATGAGAGAAATGTAAATGAAAACTAGATGCGGCACCAGTGAAAGGGGTAATATCCAGGGCTGGCATGGATGTAGTGAAATGAACACTCTCATACACTATTGGTAGAATGTTAATTGGTAGAGTTTTTCCAGAGGATAGTTTTTAACATTTAAAAAAATTCACATGTTCATACTTCTTCATCCAGCAATTCCACTTCAAAGACTGTCCTCAAGAAATGCTAACTCTCTGCACAAGGATGTAAAACAAGAATGTGCATCGCTGTGCTGTTTGTACTGATAAAAAGTTGGAAACAGCCTTGATAGCCATCAGGAGGGAATGACTGAGCTGGGTTCCAGTTTTTCTCTGGCATACTACCTAGCATTTAACAACCACAAAGAAGATCTACACGTATATATGGGGGGGGAGTGAAGCTTAAGATATAGAAATACATTTTTAAAATCTCAGAACAATATACTTGGCTTTAAAAAATGTAAGCAATACAATGAGATACTGCTTCACATCCCCGGGGATAGCTGTAGTAAAAAAGACAGATGTTGCAAATGTTGGCAAGACTGTGGAGAAATTGAAATCTTCAGGTGCTGCTGGTGGGAATATAAAATGGTGCTCCCATGGGTGGTAGCCCACCAGGCTCCTCTGTCCATGGAATTTTCCAGGCAAGCGTCCTGGAGTGGGTTGCCATTTCCTTCTCCAGGGGATCTTCCTGACCCAGGGATCGAACCCGTGTCTCTGGCATCTCCTGCATTGGCAGATGGGTTTTTACCACTAGCACTACTTGGGAAGCCCAAATGGAAGCAAACGTTCACAAAAAAATGTGTACACAAATGTTCATAGCAGCATTATTCGTAATAGTCCCAAAGTGGAAACAATTGAAATACCCTAAAGCTGATGAATGGATAAGTAAAATGTGGTATAGCCATACAATAGAATATTATTCTGCCATAAATAGCAATGAAATACCAATAACATGCTAAAACATGGATTAACCTTGAAAACTTTGTGCTAAGTTGCAAAAGATCAATATTTTATGATTCCGTATAAATATTCCAAATAGGCAAATCCAGAGAGACAAAAAGTAGTTAAGTGGTTGCCTAGGACTTTGTAGGGGATGACAGCTAAAGAGTAAGGGATTTATTTTAGGGTAATGGCAAGGTTCTAAAATTGAATGCACTGCTGTGTGCACAGCTCTGTAAATATACTAAAAGCCATTTAATTGTACACTTAAAATGGATGAGTTGTATGATGTGTGGATTGTATCTCAATAAAGCTCAAAATGCCCACACATACAAATAAATACAAACTTTTTCAATGAAATTTTGTCTAAAATAGTAAAAGAAAATAACCTAAATATGCAAGAAGATTCGACCAGTCCATTCTAGAGATCAATCCTGGGTGTTCATTGGAAGGACTGATGCTAAAACTGAAACTCCAATACTTTGGCCACCTCATGCAACGAGTTGACTCACTGGAAAAGTCTCTGATGCTGGGAGGGATTGGGGGCGGGAGGGGATGGGGACGACAGAGAATGAGATGGCTGGATGACATCACCGACTCTGTGGACATGAGTTTGAGTGAACTCCGGGAGTCGGTGATGGACAGGGAGGCCTGGCGTGCTGTGATTCATGGGGTCACAGAGAGTCGGACACGACTGAGCGACTGAACTGAACTGAACTGATGCATCAATAAGAAAATTACTGTAAATGTACCACCATGGAATAAAATGTAATACTATGCCAAAGGCAAAAATGAAGTTCTATATGAACTGATATGGCATGATCTTTAAGATGTGTAACGGGACTTCTCTTTAGTGCAGTGGTAAAGAATCTGCCTGCCAGTGCAGGAGCCACGGGTTTGATCCCTAATACAGGAAGATCCCACATGCCACAACTGCTGAGCCTGTGCTCCGCAAAAAGAAAAGCCACTGCAATGAGAAGCCTATGTACTGTAACTAGACGGTAGCCCCTCCCTGCTCGCAACTAGAGAAAAGCCCTCACAGCAACAAAGACCCAGCAGCTGATAAATAAATAAATAAAATTGTATTTTAAAAAATGATGTATCACCAAGTGAGAAAATCAATGTACGTAACAGTGTGTATAGCATGCACCCTTAAGTAAAAAAGAGGAGAAAGAATGTTTATGGGAACTTGTGTGTTTTTTTGTGAATAGACCAGGGTTAGCAAACTACCCAGAGAACGCAATGGCAAGCCACTCCAGTACTCTTGCCTAGAAAATCCCATGGATGGAGGAGCCTGGTAGGCTGCAGTCCATGGGGTCACTAAGGGTCAGATACGACTGAGCGACTTCACTTTCACTTTTCACTTTCACACATTGGAGAAGGAAATGGCAACCCACTCCAGTGTTCTTGCCTGGAGAATCCCAGGGGCAGGGGAGCCTGGTGGGCTTCCATCTATGGGGTCACATAGAGTCGGACACGACTGAAGTGACTTAGCAGCAGCAGCAGCAAACTACAGTCCACAGGCCAAATCCAGCCTGCTGCCTACCTTGGTACAGCCAAGCTAAGAATGATGTTTAGATTTTTCAACAGTTGAAAAACAATCAAAAGAAGAATATTATTTCACCATACACAAAAAAGATATGAAATTCAAGTTTCAATGTTCACAAATAAAGCTTTATTGGCACATGGCCATGCTCATGAATTAGTGTATTGTATATGGTTGCTTTCTCAATACACTGGCAGAGTTGGGTAGTTGTGACAGAAACCATAAGCTCACAAAACCTAAAATATTTATCATCTGGTCCTTTCCAGACAAGATTTGTTGACTTCCGGCCTAGTTTATCTGGAAGGAAGCACTGGAAACCGATGACCTGGCTGGCTGCTCTGAAAAGGGATTGCTCATCCCTGGCTGGGGGATGGGGTTGGAGGGAGACTTTTCAAGGTAAACCCTTTTAAACCTTTCCCCCCCGCTAATATTTATTTCTTTGGCTTTGCCAAAGCTTTTTTTCTTTTAGCTGTGGCACTTGGGGTCTTTGAGCTTCATTTTGGTGTGGGGGATTTTAGTTGCAGCATGCAAACTCTTAGATGTGACGTGTGGAATCTAGTTCCCTGACCAGGGGTTGAACCCAGGTCCCCTGCGTTGGGAGTGTGGAGTCTTAGCCACTGGACCACCAGGGACATCCCTGAACCTAATTTTTAATAGTCACCAAAACAAAAAATACTAACTTCTGGCCTAGCTTATGCTTCTGCAAGTGAACATATTATGACATACGTATGTAGAAAAATGTTTCAACAGATAGACCTCAAATGTATAACTGAGGCTTCTTGGAGGGAGTGACTGGCTGGGGAGAGTGGAGACAAGTGGCTGAGGAGGGTGGAGTCAAGAGTCATGTTAACTTGTGCAATTAAAAGTAAAGAATGCACACTTTCTAGAACTGTGTGTTCCTAGAAGCTGTGGGGTACATCCAGGGACTCACTGCAGCAGTTGGTGCAGAATGTGGCCCACAACAGGTGCTGAGCTGCCTAATGAATACAAGGGCCCAGGAGACGCAAGTCAGGAGGGAAACAGTGCACTCACAGGCCTGCATAGTTCATAAGGTGCTGGGGTGGGGGCGGAGGATAGCCGGGGAAGAAGGGAGGGAGAAGAGCAAGAGTGAGCAGGAGCACCGTCCCGAATGCTGGCAGTCCAAGGCTGCCAGCAACCCAGGGGCTTTGGGCACTGTGGTTGAGAAGTCCTAGCTTTCTGGAGTGCTAGAGGCATTTTAGCATCTCCCTACTTCCCTCCCCTGATAAGATTCCCCATTTTTTGTCATTTACAGACTCTCTTGAAGGATGCTATGGGGATCTGGCTGGGGGCTTGTGCAAACCAGCTGTGCCTGATTCTCCCCAGCACTGCTTTCTCAGCAAGTGCCATCTGTGGTGTCATAGCTGTCTGGGGGGAGAGACTCTTCCCACCTGCTGTCCAGCACTGCTGGAATCCCCTGCCCGAGGACCGAGCTGTGGGGGCTGCAGCAGAACTGGACAGATGCTCAGGGGACTGAGTACCTTAGTTCCAGGGACATCTGGCCACAGGGGTGTCTCAAACAGGGACAAAACAAGGTCACCTCTTGTCCTCATTCCTCTATGAAAGATGACATGAGTTGGAGCCATATAAAATAAAGCTGAAGCAGTCATTCCAGAGGAACTGCCTTTCATGTCTTGTTTTCTGTACTTCTGAACTGGACAAAACCCCCAACATTCCAAATCAGCAGAAAAACCAGAATGTCCTGTTGAAACGATCCATCAATGAACTTTCACCTAGTGACTGCTTCACCTGACCAGTGAAGTATTAATACAAATCTAGATTTACCTCATCTTTTATCAATGAACACTTCACCTGATCAATTACCTTGACTTGCACCAGTAAACTCTTCTTAAAACTCTTCTTAAAAAAAAGCTTACCTCATCTATCTCTCTTTTTCCCCATAAACATCCTGAGACCCTTTCCTATCATGAGGACATTAATTTTTTTCTATCTAAATCTGTGTACCCCGAATTGCAGTTCTTTGGCCCTAATTAAATACCTTGTCTCTGAACTAAACTCTCATGAGTTTTGTTTTTAGGCTGACACCTTCTTCCAGAATTAAGGCCCCTGTTTTATTTAGGGAATCCTTTATGTTCAGTTCATGTATCATTAGTTTAGGTTCCAGATTGAATGTATGATTCATGCTTGGCCAATCAGAATACTCCATTTTCCTGCTCATGGTGATTGGTTCAGAGATGGGCATGTGACCCAGGTCAAGCTAATGAATGTCACCCTTGATTTTTGCTGGAGTTATGGCAGAAGAGATGTTGTCTCTCTGCTGGGGTTGCATGCAGAGATACATTTGGA
Organism: Moschus berezovskii; assembly: GCF_049115385.1. Lineage (NCBI taxonomy): Eukaryota > Metazoa > Chordata > Mammalia > Artiodactyla > Moschidae > Moschus > Moschus berezovskii. The sequence continues at coordinate 50,538,741 of NC_142467.1, read as the reverse complement.
ACTGCTGGTTGACTTTTTGTCAAGATAAACAGCAAACCTAAGATGCTCATGCGGAGAAGGCAATGGCAACCCACTCCAGTACTCTTGCCTGGAAAATCCCATGGACAGAGGAGCCTGGTAGGTTACAGTCCATGGGGTCGCGAAGAGTCCAACACGACTGAGCGACTTCACTTTCACTTTTCACTTTCATGCATTGGAGAAGGAAATGGCAACCCACTCCAGTGTTCTTGCCTGGAGAATCCCAGGGATAGGGGAGCCTGGTGGGCTTCCGTCTATGGGGTCGCACAGAGTCGGACACGACTGAAGTGACTTAGCAGCAGCAGCAGCAGCAAGATGCTCATGAGCTCAATCTTCTCTGACTCTTTGCGGCTCCATGGACTGTAGCCTGCCAGGCTCTTCTGTCCATAACATTCTCCAGGGAAAATTACTGGAGTGGGTTGCCATTTCCTACTCCAAGGGATCTTCCCAACCCAGAGTTCGAACTCATGTCTCTTGCATCTCCTGCATTGGCAGGTGGATTCTTTACCACTGTGCTACCTGGGAAACCCTAAAGATGAAGCCTGCTTGACAACGAAGCTAACATAGAAGGAAGTAGAACTAAGAACTGGAAACTGGTTGATGACTTTGTTTAAACTAGATTCAGCTACCCCAAGGTTAAATGAGCTTAGGCTGGTTTGTAGTGGCAAGAATTGTGACTCCTGCTCAGAGGTGGCAGAGCCAAGCCTCCTATCAGATTATCAGATTCTCTGACTATTCCATAGAGATTTCATTTCTTCCCTGTTTGCTGTGCACTTGGGCCCCTGTCTTAGTCCTTTCCCAGCTGCCCAGAGGAGGACTGCCTGTCTGGACTGCTGGCTCTCACCCTCCTCTCAGAGTCACATGTCTGATGCTATGAGGCCCCTGCTTTGTCCCCAGCACCAGCCCATTCCTCTGGGTGTGTTTAATCCTAGATTCCAGTTCCTGATTATCCAAGCCTGCTGCCTTAAGCCCTTTGCTCACTTATGACTGAAATGGGGTCCAAGACATGACCTTCTTTGTTCTTTAATCTTTATTGAGTACTTCTTGTATGCCAGACCCTGGCCAAGTGAATTACATGCACCTACAACCTCATCTACTTCTCTCCATAATCCTATAAGGTAGGTTTTGTGATTTTTCTTCTCCTTTTGAAGATGAGGATGCAGTGTTTGGGGAGATGAAGTTTCTGGCCTAAGGTCAAACAACTGAGCCACTTGCAGGTTGAGACAGAACCGAGACTGAACCATGGAGGGCACTGACCCCAAGGTTTGTGCTCTTGATCCCTGTACCTGTGCTTCTTACCTGAATAGGTAGGTAAGTGGGTCACATAGGGTACTGGTGACCATTCCATGCCCAGCCTCTACTGAGTGAGAACTGAGCAGGCCTGAGGTGGGATCTGGGAAGCTATCTCTTTGATAAATGCCCAGAGGCTGCAGATGCAGTTTCCCAGGACCTCACCCTCAGAGAGGCCATGATTCCTCATCAAGGACTTTGTGCTTAGAAAGGAGTTCGGCATTCCCAGACCTATTTGTTCAGGATCTGAATTTTTTCCCTGGCTTAAGAATGATTACAATGCAAAACAAACTTTGCTGACAGAAGGAAAAGAGACCTCAAGGTCATGTGAGATGAACAACTCATGCCTGGGAAGAAAAAGAAGTAAAGAATAACCTCGTGGCATTCTTTGGGGTTGAGACTAGGGGTTAGGGTGAGGGTAGGAGTCTCCGGTGGAAGTGTGGGTTGGCGGTGGCCTGCTGCAGGGTTGGGGGCACTGTGTGCAGCAGGACTTGCCTGGGACCCTTTGAAGGAGGTCGCCATTATCTTCATTACCTCCACCATAGTTTGGCCTCAGGTCAAATAACAGGAAGGGAACACAGCCCCGCCCATCAACAGAAAATTGGATTAAAGATTTACTGAGCATGGCCCCACCCATCAGAACAAGACCCAGTTTTCCCCTCAGTCAGTCTCTCCCATCAGGAAAGACTGATGGACAGCATGAAAACCACAATCACAGAAAACTAACCAATCTGATCACATGGACCACAGCCTTGTCTAAGTCAAGGAAACTATGAGCCATGCCGTGTAGGGCCACCCAAGATGGATGGGTCATGGTGGAGAGTTCTGACAAAACGTGGTCCCCTGGAGAAGGGAATGGCAAACCATTTCGGTATTCTTGCCTTGAGAACCCCATGAAAAGTATGAGAACGCAAAAAGATAGGACACTAAAAGATGTACTCCCCAGGTCAGTAGGTGCCCAATATGCTACTGGAGATCATTGGAGAAATAAATCCAGAAAGAATGAAGAGACGGGGCCAAAGCAAAAACAATACCCAGTTGTGGATGTGACTAGTGATGGAAGTAAAGCCGATGCTGTAAAGAGCAATATTGCATAGGAACCTGGAATGTTAGGTCCATGAATCAAGGCATATTGGAAGTGGTCAAACAGGAGATGGCAAGAGTGAACATCAACATTTTAGGAATCAATCAACTAAAATGGACTGGAAAGGGTGAATTTAACTCAGATGACCATTATATCTACTACCATGGGCAAGAATCCCTTAGAAGAAATGGAGTAGCCATCATAGTCAACAGAAGAGTCCAAAATGCAGTACTTGGATGCCATCTCAAAAATGACAGAATGATCTCTGTTCGTTTCCAAGGCAAACCATTCAATAGCAGAGTAATCCAGGTCTATGCCCCGACCAGTAATGCTGAAGAAGCTGAAGTTGAATGGTTTTATGAAGACCTACAAGACCTTCTAGAACTAACACCCAAAAAAGATGTCCTTTTCATCATAGGGGACTTGAATGCAAAATTAGGAAGTCAACAAATACTTGGAGTAACAGGCAAATTTGTCCTTGGAGTATACAGAATGAAGCAGGGCAAAGGCTAATAGAGTTTTGCCAAGAGAACACACTGGTCATAGCAAACACCCTCTTCCAACAACACAAGAGAAGACTCTATACATGGACATCACCAGATGGTCAATACTGAAATCAGATTGATTATAGTTTTTGTAGTCAAAGATGGAGAAGCTCTATACAGTCAGCAAAAACAAGACTGGGAGCTGACTGTGGCTCAGATCTTGAACTCCTCATTGCCAAATTCAGACTTAAATTGAAGAAGGTAAGGAAAACCACTAGACCATTCAGGTATGACCTAAATCAAATCCCTTATCATTATACAGTGGAAGTGAGAAATAGATTCAAGGGATTAGATCTGATAGACAGAGTGCCTGAAGAACTATGGATGGAGGTTCATGACTTTGTACAGGAGACAGGGATCAAGACCATCCCCAAGAAAAAGAAATGTAAAAAGGCAAAATGGTTGTCTGAGGAGGCCTTACAAATAGCTGTGAAAAGAAGAGAAGCGAAATGCAAAGGAGAATAGGAAAGATATACCCATTTGAATGCAGAGTTCCAAAGAATAACAAGGAGAGATAAGAAAGACTTCCTCAGTGATCAGTGCAAAGAAATAGAGGAAAACAATAGAATGGGCAAGACTAGAGATCTCTTCAAGAAACTTGGAGATACCAAGGGAACATTTCATGTAAAGATGGGCTCAATAAAGGACAGAAATGGTATGGACCTAACAGAAGGAGAAGACATTAAGAAGAGGTGGGAAGAACACACAGAAGAACTGTACAAGAAAGATCTTCATGACCCAGATAACCATGATGGTGTGATCACTCACCAAGAGCCGGACATCCTGGAATGTGAAGTCAAGTGGGCCTTAGGAAGCTTCAAACAAAGCTAGTGGAATTTCAGGTGAGCTATTTAAAATCCTAAAAGATGATGCTGTGAAAGTGCTGCACTCAATATGCCAGCAAATTTGGAAAACTCAGCAGTGACCACAGGACTGGCAAAGGTGTTTTCATTCCAATCCCAAAGAAATGCAATGCCAGAGAATGTTCAAACTACTGCACAATTGCACTCATCTCACATGCTAGCAAAGTAATGCTCAAAATTCTCCAAGTCAGGCTTCAAGAGTGCGTGAACTGTGAACTTCCAGATGTTCAAGCTGTATTTAGAAAAGGCAGAGCAACCAGATATCCAACTGCCAATATTCCTTGGATCATAGAAAAAGCAAGAGAGTTCCAGAAAAACATCTACTTCTGCTTTATTGTTTATGCCAAAGCCTTTGACTGTGTGGATCACAACAAACTGGAAAATTCTTAAAGAGATGGGAATACCAGACCACAACCTAGACAGCATATTGAAAAGCAGAGACATTACTTTGCCAACAAAAGTCTGTCTAGTCAAAGATTTGGTTTTTCCAGTCATCATGTATGGATGTGAGAGTTGGACTGTGAAGAAAGCTGAGCGCTGAAGAATTGATGCTTTTGAACTGTGGTGTTGGAGAAGACTCTTGAGAGTCCCTTGGACAGCAAGGAGATCCAACCAGTCAATCCTAAAGGAAATCAGTCCTGAATATTCATTGGAAGGACTGATGCTGAAGCTGAAACTCCAGTACCTTGGCTACCTGACGTGAAGAACTTTTACTTTGAAAAGACCCTGATGCAGGGAAGGATTGAAGGCATGAGGAGAAGGGGACGACAGAGGATGAGATGGTTGGATGGCATCACTGACTCAATGGAGATAAGTTTGAGTAAGCTCTGGGAGTTGGTGATGGACAGGGAAGCTTGGCATACTGCAGTCCATGGGGTCGCAAAGATTCGGACACAATTGAGTGACTGAAGTGAACTGATGGACTCTCGAGAAAGTGTAAGGCAGGGCCTGGGAGAACTGTGGTGCTGGAGAAGACTCTTGAGAGTCCCTTGGACTGCAAGGAGATCCAACCAGTCCATTCTAGAGGAGATCAATCCTGGGTGTTCATTGGAAGGACTGATGCTAAAACTGAAACTCCAATACTTTGGCCACCTCATGCGACGAGTTGACTCACTGGAAAAGACTCTGATGCTGGGAGGGATTGGGGGCGGGGGGAGACGGGGACGACAGAGAATGAGATGGATGGATGGCATCACCAACTCGATGGACATGAGTTTGAGTGAACTCCGGGAGCTGGTGATGGACAGGGAGGTCTGGCATGCTATGATTCATGGGGTCGCAAAGAGTCAGACACGACTAAGCGACTGAACTGAACTGATAGGCTTTCTTGATTTCCCTAGAAAACAAATGGCTCTTATTGTTCCTATGGATGAAGTTCAAAATTCTTAGCAAATCTAAGAATTAGATTAATCTAAGAATTAGAGTACTTAGCAAATCTAAGTACTCTGTTTTGTACTCCTGACACTTGGCTTTTAGGCAAACTGTTCCCTCTGCCTGGAAGGCTCTTCCCTTCTCCTCCTTTGTGTAATGAATTTCTACTCATTCTTTAGGTCCCAGTGTAGATGGTACTTCCTCTGGGAAGTCTTCCCTAACCACCAAATCTGGTTTAGGTGTCCCATCCTCAGTGTTCTGTAGCTACCTATCATATATCATGATCCTACCTTGTATTGTATTTTATGTGTCTGATCCCTCAGGAGACTATAAGGTTCCTGAAGGAAAGCCCATGTCTATATTCTCTATTATAGTCTCAGCATCAGGCACCCCATAACAATCCATTAAATAAATAAATAAGGTGTAATGAAATCGGACACGACTGAGCAACTGAACTGACTGAACTGAATGAAATCGAAACAGGAAGCCTGAGGCAGTCACTTGCAGTGATCATTTCAACCACTAGACGACATGCCACCATGACATCCTGATTGGAATGGGCTGGGAGTGGGGGTAAAATGGAAGGATGAGCAAGTTGATACTGAGACAAGGCTCCCGGGTGGCTTCCAGTCTTGTCCAGACTAAGACCTGGAGACCTTCATGAGCCCTAAACCTGTGTGTTTGGAAAACTTTGCTCGGGTCATTGCCTTCCTCCAGAATCCCATCTCCAACAAGGGTTACATGTTTTGTGAGTGTGTTCAGTTCAGTTCAGTTCAGTCGCTCAGTGTGAGTGTGTGTGTGTGTGGAAAATTAGTTCTCCTCTATTTTTATTTATTTTAACAATTAAAAAAATGTTGCTGCTTGGGCTTTCTCTAGTTGCGGTGAGCAGGGACTACCATTCGTTGTGGTGTGAGGGTTTCTCGTTGTGGGGACTCCTCTTGTTGTGGAGCATGGGCTATGGGCGCACAGGCTTCAGCGGTTGCGGCCCTCAGGCTCAGTAGCTGTGGCTCACAGGCCGTAGGACTCTCAGGTCTCAGGTCTCAGTACTTGTGGTGCATGGGCTTAGTTGCTCCTCAGTATGTGGAGTCCTCCCGGCCCAAGGATCAAACCTGTGTCCTCTGCATTGGCAGATGGGTTCCTATCCACTGTACTACCAGGGGAGTCTTTGATCTTCCATTTAAACAAGACAGGACAGTTCTCGGGTACAGAGCCTTCTGTGGAAAGGGTTACATCTCCATGCTACACACCAAATGCTTTTCAAAAGTTTCTTCTTTTGCTCATCAAAGAGTTGTTTTTTGTTGCTGTTGCTATTGTCACTGATCACTTGAAATGGTTTTATAAATTTTTTTAAATTACTGTTTAGAGAAAAAGGTGAATTTGTCAGTTTTAGGATCTGAACTCCCACTGGTTCCAATCTCCTATTCTGAATTTAGCCAAAACTTCTGCTTTCTGGCTTAAGAAACAATAGTAATGTTTACTTCTTTTAATCCTCCCTTCTCTCACCAATACATTTTGGCTTATTTTTCAAGAAACCATGTTTTATAAAAAGTCAAACTTTTTTTTTTTATATAACCTCCTGAGAATTCCAGGGTATATGACATGTGACAACAACAAAGCAATGTTGAAATGTAGCCGCTGGGCAGCAGGCTGGGCTTACTTACTGTTAATATTTCCAGGACACCAGCCTCTTGGAACTATGATTTAAATTTGGGCACAACAAAATGACACCGGTGCATGTGATGAGCATTCTGGTTCACTTCAAAATAATTAAAACCAAAACTTTAAATTGAACCATGTCAAGAATTTAGAATCCCAAGCTGATGGCTAGCTCATCTGCCCATAAGCCCCCAACCTTCCCACACTATTATTATAATGCTGACATCACTTGGAGAAGGTTTTACCTGGAAAGTAATGAGAATCTCAGTTTGGCAGAAATTCAGTCACCTGGAGCCTTTCAGAAGTCTGGAATGAGTATTGGCCTAATGGAGTTAATTCTTGACTAACCTGTTGATGTTCGCATGACTGTGTTAACTTTCCTGAGTCTTTGCTTTCTTATCTCGCCAGTGGAGGCAGCAAGACGGCCAGACCTGGGCTGAGAGAAGTGGTTCAAGCCTCCTCTTTGTACATATATTTGACTTGGAGCTGGTTCCCGATCAGTACAGCTGCAGAAGCAGTTACAAAGGCCCCTGGCAATCTGACTTTTCCCAGACTTCCCCACTCATGCCAGTCGCTGGCTGTTATAACTTTCATATCTGAACAGGTTGGGAATTCTTTAGAAATGGCCTTATTTGTCGTTCCTACAATCCAGCCAGTGCAGCAGCCATAAGAATGGCTTTGTGTTTCCTTGAGCTGTTGATTGGAGGGTGTGGACAACAAGAGCTGATTAGTCCTGGGCTTTGCCCTGAGACTGCCCAAAGTGGCACACTGGTAGTAGGGGCCAGGCTAGGACCCAGGGCTCCTGGCAGCCCAGCAGTGCCTCTGCCCTCCCCTGGGCTGTTTCCAGGTGCTGTGTGTGTTTGGGGGTTGATATAAATCACAATCACAGTCCTCTCTCAATGAGAATGTCACAGGTGGCCACCAAAATGGATTCGGTGCTGGGCTCACTGTTATTGGCCAGGGCAGTGGGGCTTGGAACCAGAGGAAAAGAGACCCATTCTCTGGCCTCAGAGATCCTGGTATCAATAAACAAGAAAGATGATAATATAAAGCAATGCTGCTTATAACTCCAGTGTGAGCTGAGGTCATGTGTCCTTTGAGATAAAATACCATTGGAGCCCTATTCCTCCTCAGTGGGAAGGCTGATGCCCTTCTATGGTTTCCTCAAGTCCCCAGAGTAGTTGTCTCCCCTGGGTTCCTGCACTCTCTGAGCCTGTTTGATTTCAGGGTGACTGGACTCATCTTTCCTTGTTTGCCCCTTGAACTGTCCCTCCAGGGATCTAAGGGCTGAAGGTCTGGTAGCCGATAAGGCAGCAAGGGTAACTTAACCACTGGCCATCCCTGGGCCTGCAGGCCCTTAGGCCCCCCACCCTGAGATCTCCTCTCTGGCCACCCCCATTCACAGACCCTAGAACCACATTTCCATGCTTGGTCCCTTGCCCTTAGAGTCCACTTTTCTACCTGTTGGGGCTCCCCTAGGAATACAGTTTCTATCACTGTGTCATTAGGAACAGTGGATTCTCTACCTCTATGTATGCTGATCTCCTCAAACATTCAAATTCATTAATGTGGCGTGCTAAGGAAAGGCCACCTGCTTTTTAAATTTTGTTGTTGTTGCTCAGTCACCAAGTAGTATCTGACTCTTTGAGACCCGATGGACTGCAGCACACCAGACTCTCCTGTCCCTCACCATCTCCCAGAGTTTGCCCAAGTTTATGTCCATGAATTTTGTACCATGTGCAAATTGTTATTTGTTTCCAAAACCCACCAGCCTCTCCAATGAAATCATTAGAAATTTATTCTTCCACTGATAGAAATTATGCCTTCCCTCTTAAAAAATATGTCATTCCTGTGAGTGTGAGTTTTAAACGACACCCGTTTCTCAAACTGCTCCTTTTTATAATATGTCTCATTCATTCATTCAACAAAGGAAATCCTAGGGGTTCTATAGAACGTAAATTTTGTCTGGGCTAGAGCAGTAAGGGTGACTTCCTGAGAGGTGGGAATTGACCTGGAATATCAAGGCTGGGAGAAGGAGAACTTAGGGGAAGACAAAGGCAGGGCAGCTAGAAAGTGGGAGTGGGGATTGACAGGTGCAGGGAATTAATAATAACCTTCTATTCAATCAACAAGCATTTATGTGGCTCCACATGGTTCAGAACCTTTGTTAGACTCTGGGCTAGAGAGGCAAACAGACACAGGTGATTCCAATAGAGCATGAGCTCATGGGAGCCGGGGGAGAAACACCCGGTCATCAAAGGGGCGGGGTCTGCCTGGAGGGAGACCAGGAGCAGCTGCCTTGAGAGAGTGACGTTGAATCGGAGATGGGAAGAATGTGTGGGTGAAGCAGAGGGAATGTTGTTTATGAAATTCCCAAGTCAAGGAAGAGACTGGTAAGGAAATGAAGAAGTCCAACATGGTGAATTCCTAGAACTGGGGGTGGGAAGTGGGGAGGAGTGAGGGAGGAAGGACCTGATCCTGAGGGTAGTGGGAGACACAAAGTGGTTTTTAGCAGGGACCGAGCTTTAGAAAGGCCCTTAGGCTGGCTTGGCGGGCAGATTGAAGTGGAGAGTCTGGGAAGCAAAAGAGAGTGTTTCGAAAGGGGTTGCAGCACTCCTGCCAAGCTCTGGCCCCTGGCGAGGGTATGGGTGAGAAGCGACCTTGTGCTGGGACACGAGTAGGCAGGGATGGGGTCTAGGACAGAGCTCACATTGGGAAGGCAGAGAAATAAAAGGATTTGCAAAGATGGCCTCCCAGACAGGTTATGGTGGCTGGGGCTGGCACTCGGGGGAAACAAACTGAGGGGCACCAAGGCAAGGGAGCCACTTCTCTTCCCCCAAGAAGGGGTGCTGCACCACAGGCTTTCCCAGGGGCAAGACAAGTGCTCCCAGTGGCCAGCGTTCAAGATAGGCACGGCCTAGTGTTTGTTGGCTCACATGGTGAGAAAGTTCATCACTTTCTCAGTTCTCCCTCATCCTTCCAGCAGAAAGCTCAGTTGGGAGCTAGCCTGTCTTTAACACGTCTGATGTTTGCTGCCCTCCCTGTTTTACAAAGAGAGAGCAGACCTCAGGCTCAGAACCTTCAGCCGGCCACAGAGTCTAGCTGGGGTTTGCTAACATTTCCTTGCATTTGTATTTATGGCTGCCTTCCATTTACGGTAAGTGAAACCAGATTTCCAATTAGAACAGTGATAGCCAGCTTTGTTTTTAAACAAAGGCATTTAAGTCAAAGGGGGAAAGCAGGCAGCTTTGAGAAATGTATTAATCAGGATATACAGGTGATATAGGGATTTGGCAAAAGTCAGAGGAAGGACTTTAGTGAGGGAGGTCGGGAAACACTGTGATGATAAAAAGAGTTCTGTGTTTAGAACCATGAAATCAGGAGTCAGCAAATGACCTGCTCTGCTCCTGAAAATGGGGATGAGAGCCTCTGTCCTCCCCCTCCCAGGTGTCGTGTGGATTGCTTAACATCACATCTTGGAGAGGAAAAATGTTCCAGGGCTCCACGGTGCCGGCCAATGGGGGCTGGCTCTCAGGACAGTCCTCTTATCAGGTTCAGAAAAGGTGGCGACCTCTGCCCTGTTCCTCCCACTGGGTCTTGTCTGGAAGGTAGGAGTTAGAGGTATGAGCTGCGATTAAATGCCATTTTATTTCAGGGACCTCTTCCACTCTTCAAAGAACCTAATCTGGAAAAAAAAATCCCCCCAATAAAACACTTAAGATCAGTTGTCCAAAGACTATCAGGTAGACTTTGCTATCCTGAAGGGATGTCTGAAGCTTGAGCCACAGGGAGGTTTTGAAGGCAAAGCTGTGTCTGGTGTGGTCTCTGGGCAGTCCCCGGGCACTGAGGGCAGGGTAACCTGAATGGGGGTCAACGAGGGGAAACGGCTCCTCTGGAACCAGGAAACTGCTGGTGTTGCAAGACAGGGCAGTCTGTGCCCCCTCGCTTGGGGCTTCCTTTTAGAAACTTTCAGTCTTGGTGGTGGGCGTGCCCCCACCCATTCCCTGGTGGTGACTGTGAACTTGACCGGGCACTGACATTGCCAGGCCAAAACACAGGTGATTTCCTTCAGAGCACAGACACGGTCACGGTAATTTAGTCCTTCTCTTTGTGCCCTTGTTTCCTGTCAGTTTTCACCCACGAGAAGGTTCACTGCGTGAGGGCAGAGCCATCTGTGTTCTTCCCCACCAGGGATAGGGTCTAGTGCTCCATTAGTAAGTGTTAAAGGAACGAAGGAATGGAAATGGGATCCTACTTTCTGCTTCCTCACACGGATTAGTGAGAGCACGACAGAAGTCAGGAGCTGGGAGGCAATTAGAAATAGAATTTTTCTCATCTCTGCGACCTCATAAAGGCTTCCCTGGTGGCTCAGACAGTAAAGAATCCGTCTGCAATATGGGAGACTGGGTTTGATCTTTGGGTTGGGAAGATCCCTGGGTTGGGAGGAAGGCATGGCAACCCACTCCAGTATTCTTGCCTGGAGAATCCTCATGGACAGATGAGCCTGCAGTCCATGGGGTGACAAAGAGTCGGACATTGACTGAGCAACTAAACACACACGTGACCTCATAAAAGGGATTAAAAAAAGAATCCTTTTAAGACAAAGATTTAAAGAGTTAAAAATTGCTTTGAGTTAAAAAAAATTAAAAACAGTATTTAAAGAGCATTGGTATGTTTTCCTCAGCTCCCTAAATCACAAATGGTCCTGTTGGGGCAGGATCTGGGGAGAAGAATGTTCATGTGGTTACATGCGATGGTGAGGCTAGAGGTGGGTAGTTTGCCCAAGTTCACTGCGAGGAGGTGACTTGATTAAATGAAGAGGGCTGCCTGGGGCCTAATGTTCATGCCGCTTTGCTCCCAACCTAGGTTCAAATCTTTGCTCCACCACTTGGTAACAATGGGACCTTAAGACAAGTTACTTTGCTTCCTTGAACTTTCTTTTCTCATCTATAAAATGGGGATAATCACAGTACCTCTGTCACAGGGCTGTGATAAGGATTAAATGAATTAATGCATGGAAAGTCATAACAACATTGTCTACCACATAGTAGATGCTCAATAAGCATCAGCTTTATTTCCGATTTCAAGAATCTAAAAGCACTGTTAATTATTCTGAGGGAAAAAATGTGATTTGCAGTCACTAGAAAATAAAATATACACATAATGTGATGAGGTCAGTTTCAAGAGACTTGTGCTGTCATCAGTGAGTTGAGTTTTTCTCTTCCTACACAGTCTTGGTAATTTTCTTAAAGTTGTGTGGTCTCTTTTAAACCATAAGCTCCCACGCATTAGAGGCTTTCTTGAAATTTATCGTGGGTGACTTCTGCTTGTCTTCAATGGGCAAACTGCAGAGATTCCCTAGAATTTAACAGCTATATGTCCTTTTATTTAAAATTAAATAAATTAAAAATAAGCCACAGGTTTATAATTATTGCCTGACAACAAAGATTATACTTTGAAATGTAATATATTGACTGTGATCCTTTGCAGCAAAAATCAACTTTTAAAAAAATAATAATAATACATTTTTAGGTCCCCAAATTAGTAAAATGATTTTTGACCTAAAAAGGGATTGTGCATATGTAAATTATCTCCTATGTTTTCATCCACCTCACCCCATCTCTTCCAAATGTGGCAGACTCTTTTCCCCATGGTGTCAGTGTTAAAGGAAATTTTAATTTCTACTCCAGAATCCTTCCTACTTCCTCTGGGATTTGCTCCCCATGACTATAGGCACACAGGCCTATCTCCTTTCTAAAGTTCAGCTTCCAGCTGGAGAAACTGAAGTCCCAGGACACGGGGACGTGGGGAATCTGTTCTGATGCTCTCTCAGGAATGAGCTATCTCCCTTTCGAGGTGCTTCTCAATTATTCTCCCGAAACTAAAAAAGTGAGTATCTCCTCTGGGAGAGACGTGCCACACATACCTCACTCCCTTCTGCCTGTTAAAAAGACCAAGCCCTGCTTTGGAGCTGAATCCTGGACTTTGTTTTGTTTTAAAATACTTATTTATTCGGCTGTGCTGGGTCTTTAGCTGCGGCATGTGGGATCTCTGATCATCTCTGTGGCAGGCAGGATCTAGTTCCCCAACCAGGGATGGAACCCAGACCCCCTGCACTGGGAATGCAGAGTCTTAGCCGCTGAACCACCAGGGAAGCCCCTGAATCCTAGACTTTGAATTTCCTGTGTTATCCTTCAGCATGAGTCCCCATTTTACAGATGAGGAAAGGCAAAATGGCATATAGGGTTACATTCTATAGGTCATCCCTTCAGAAGGATTTTGCTTTGTTTTGCTTTGAGAACCTACTCTGTGCAAGGCTCTGCATTAGACACTGACAATGCAATGATGTCATCTGTGTTTTCTGGAATGAGAGTGGTTTATCTGTATAATGGGAATAATAATTATGGAATAATAACTTGGCCCTTTTCAAGGGGTTATATGGGGATCAGAAGAGCTAATGGATGTGAAAGTGCCTTATAAAATATTAATGTACTCTATAAAGAAGAATGATCAGGTATACCATGAAAGAAGATATTAAAAAAAAAAAAAGGCTTGGTGTCCTGCACCGTTTATTTAATGGTAATACAACAACAATCACCATTTATTAAGCACCAACTACACGCCAGCTGTTTTACACATACCCTGACTAGTTCTCACAACAATCCCACAAGAGTGTTTTATAGTTTCTTGCAGGGGGCAGGGTGTCTTACCCTGCGTCTCAGGGCAAATGTGTGCCAGGATTGAGGTCAGTCACCAGACAGTTTCCCTTTTGTCAGGGATGACTGAAGGTAGGGTGAAGAGGAAGAAGAGGTAGATGCATTTCCCTCTCCGTTACAAGACAAAGATGGGGCCCAAGGGCTCCAGGGAGCTTCTCAGAAAGGAGGAAGGAACTAGTAGCCAGAGGCAATGACTTAAGGGTTTTGTAAGTTTCTAACCCCGTAGAACTTCCCCTTATTTTTTCTTCCATTACTCAGGCCTTTGCTTATATGGAGGAGCCCTGAAACCCATCCTTCAGTCTACCCATACTTATTAAGCACTGACTCTGGTGCCTGGCTGGCCCAAGGAGATGAGCCTGAGACGTCTCTTGAGAGGCAGGAGGAAGGGAGGTGTTGAGGAATCCGGTATCACACCCACTGTGGTTGAGCAAGGGAACCCCAAAGGACCAAGGGCTTGCAGTGTGGGGAGGGTGACTGTAAAGAGGAACGGAAAACTCATAGTCTCTAGGGCCTTCAGGGAAGAGAAAAAGGGGAACACGGGGGCATGAGTCCAACCTGATCCTGAGCTGGGGTGGACCAAGAGAGGACTGCTGGCCACAGAGCTGAGCTAAGAGCTTGGACTGGGCTGTGTCCTCCCTGGCCCTCCAGGCCCCAAAGTTACTCTTCCTCCTCCCTCCTCCCTCTCCCTGCTCCAAGGGGCCCACCCGCATTCTCAGGGAATCATAGGCTAAAAATAAACAGTTGCCACCAGACTCTGGGCACAGGGGAATCGGTTCAACAGAAGTCCGGTGGGTAGTGGTTGGGGCTGGGCCAGAGGATGGAAGGATGACAGCTCAAGGTCCTAGGACCCCCCAACCAGTGATGCAAATAATCCCCCACCCCCAACCTGGATATTTGAGGTCCAGACCTTCTAGCCTTCAGCTCCGTGACCTTCTACAGCTGAGAATATTTGGATCCCAAGCAATGTCACTATGCCTGCTGGAGAGATAGAACATGTGGCAAAAAATAGCTTCACCCCCTTGCAATATTCCTACCCATAACTGGACACGGCAAATCTTTATCGGTCCAAAGGCATGCTCCTGCTGGAGCAAAGGTGCTTTTCTGGGAAGGCAGAACCCGTGACTCCTCGACCCAGAAAGGACTTCTTGGGGCTCTCATTACCAATGGCATTGTTGGAATCCTTTGGATGAGAGGTCAGCCTTCAGGGCAGGAGGAGGAGAAGGGGGGTGGGTTGATGTCAACTGGCGGCGTGCATTTGTCATCTAAGGAACATTTCTGGGTCTTCCCTGTCCTCTACTCTCCAGCCAAATGCAAGTCCACTCCCAAAACATGCTTGATGGAGTCACAGAATTTCATTCCAAAAGCATCATTACTTGGACTTTCCCAGAGGCTGGGAGCCCCTCCCTGGCTCTGTATGAACTCTATATTTGAGTATATACAGTTGAATAGTGTTAGACTATATAGAGTGCACCTCCAAGGTCAGGCACCACGGTGCCTCTGATGAAAAGTGAAAGTGTTTGTCGCTCAGTCACATCTCTTTGTGACCCCATGGACTGTAGCCCCCCAGGCTCCTCTGTCAATGGAATTCTCCAGGCCAGAATACTTGGATTGCCAGCTATTCCCTTCTCCAGGGGAGCTTCTCCACCCAGGGGTCAAAGCCGGGTCTTTTGCATTGCAGGGGGATTCTTTACTGTCTGAGCCACCAGAGAAGCCAGGGACTCTAATAATATGAATAATGATAACATTAGCCACTATGAATCTAGGTACCAAGCACTGTGATCATGACTTTATATGACTTTGTGTGGGTTATCTCATTAAGTCCTCCCATGTTACAGCTTCACACACATTTTACAGGTGGGGGCAAATGAGGTTACTCTTACAGAGAGTAAGTAGTTGCTTGTTTGTCCACGCGTGGGGAGTGATGGAGCCTAGACCCGATTCCAAATCCTATGCCCTAAGCCCTACAGGGAACGTTCTGTTTCAGATGCAGGACTTTAAGGGAAGGAAAGGGCAAGGAAGGCCACAAATTCAGTGGCAAATATTCCTAAAACATTTCCCTGGAGAGCGATCATTGTGCCCTGTCCACTGCTGTGACCCTAGCACCTGCTGGTCCCCAAGGTGCATGGGAGCCACCTTGACCTCTCGGGTTTTTGCATTGGCAATTTCCTTCCCTCTGCTGTGAAGCTGGCCAACTCCTGCTTCTCCTGCAGGTCTCAGCTTAACTGCTCTTCCTCAGGGAAGCCTGCCCCGGCTGGGATTGTTCCCACCATGCCATGTATTTGCATTTTCCAGGCTTTAGCACAGTTCTTATTGAATATGTGCTAGAATCATTTTGTGGTTAGCTGCTGTCTCTCTGACTAGAATGGAGGCTCTGGGAGGGTGGGAATTGTGTGGATCTTGTTCCTGAGTTATTCCTATGCCTCAGCACAGTACACATATCACGTGCTCAGCAAGTATCTTTGAAGGAAGAGAGGAAGGAACAGATAGTGAGTGACTTGTTGCACGTCGACTGGATGATCCAAACAGTGATTGCAAATGGAGCTGGGTGAGAGGGAAGAGGTAGCCAGGGCGCAGAGGGAGAGCTCAAGGTGCGGGAAACAGGCTGCTGTGAGAGATGTGGAGTCTTGTAGGAGTCACAGCAGAGAGGGACAGGAAGGCACTGGATGACCTTTAATGAACTAGATCACCCTAGACTTCATCCAGCTGTGAAAAGTCTTGACTTGGTGTGAGAATGGACTGGATGTTAACCTTTCAAGGTCATTCTCCTCAGGGCCCTCCATGTTTCCCTAAAAAATCAATCAAATGAAATCCCACCATATGGGTTCTGAACCTTGTAAGGAAACAGCCGTATAAAACCACTTTAAAATGGTTCTGGCAGAAGTTCTTCCCAGGGGTTAATTCTGGAGGGCAGGATTCCTGATGCCTTTTGCTTTCTACGTCATACATTTCTGTAATGATTGAATTCTTCCTGACTCCCTCCCTCTCTCTCTTCCTTTTTCTTTTCTTTCCAACAAAAATGTACTACCTTTGTTGGTAGAGAAACAAAGCCAAGTTATCATTAGGGGCTTGGTTGTGTCCAACTCTTTGCCACCCCATGGGCTGCAGACCGGCAGACTCCTCTGTCCATGGGATTCTGTGGGCAAGAATACTGGAGTTGGAATAATGGGTTGCCATTTCCTTCTCCAGGGGATCTACCCAACCCAGGGATCAAACCTGGGTCTTCTGCATTGCAGGCAGATTCTTTACCACCTGAGTCACCAGGGGGAAGCCCAAGTTATTAAGGATGTCTTAAAATATTTAGAGGGCAGAAGTGCCTCTTCCTGAAGAAGTTTCTGGCTACAGAAAATGAGAAGAAAGGAGGGAGGAGAGAGGGGAAGTGAGTGACTGAGTTAGAATGACAGTACCATTAATCATTTTTAATTTTTCTTATTTAAAAAATTTAACGTGATGAAATTGACTTGTTGGTGTATATTTGTATGAATTTTGACGTGCATGTAGGTTTGTGAAACCATCAGCATAATCAGGATGCATGTAAATTCCATCAGCTCCAGACCACCTGGAGTTGTCCCTCTGAGGTCACATTCCTCCCCACACCTGCCCCTGACAACACTGATCTACTCTCCATTGCTATGGCTTTGTCTTTTCAAGAATGTCATATAAAAAGGATCACGTAGTACGTAACCGTGTGAGACTGGCTCCTTTCCTGTTCATTCAGCTGTTGCATGTCTCAGGAGTTTGTACTTTTTTTTTTAGCTTTCTAGTAGTATGGACTTACCACAGTGTATTTTTCTGTTCATCCCTTAAAGGATGTTTGGGTTGCTTCTAGTTTTTGAGGATTATGAATAGAGCTGCTATTTGTGTATAGGTCTGTATGTGAACATAAGTTTTCATTTCTCTAGGGTAATCACCTAGGAATGAGCATATGTAAAGTAAAGGCTTAACTTTTTAAGAATTTGCCAAACTCTTTCCCAGAGTGGCTGTACCACTTTGGACTCCCACCAACAATACATGAGGATTGTAGTTTCTCTGTATCTTGTCAGCACATGGTATTGTCAGATTCTTTTTTTTCTTTTAATTTTGGTATGGTCAGATTCTTAAAAAAAAAAAACAACTGTTTATTTTTTTATTTGGCTGCACCTGGGTCTTAGTTGCAGCTTGCAGGCTCTTTTGTTGTGGTATGTGGGATCTAGTTCCCTGAGTAGGGATCGAACCCAGGCCCCCTGCATTGGGAGCACAGAGCCTTAGTTACTGGACCACCAGGGAAATCCTGTCAGATTCTTCTTACGCCATTCTAATAGGTGTGTAGTGGTATCTCATCATGGCTTTATTTTGCATTTTCATAAAGGCTAATGTTGTTAAATGTCTTTTCATGTGTTTTTGCATAATGCATCCTCTTTGGTGGAGTATCTGGTCAAGTCTTTGGTCCATTTCTTAATTGGATTGTTTTCTTACTAAATTTTGAGAGTTCTTTGTATATTCTGGATATAAGCCTTTTGTCCAGTAGGTGATTTGCAAATATTTTCTCCCAGGTTGCAACTTCTTTGTTCATTCTCTTAACAATGTATTTCATAGAGCAAATATTTCTAATATTGATAAAAACTTTTATCACTTTCTTCTTTTTATAGAGCCTACTTTTGACTTTTCATCTGAGAACTATACCTAACATAATTTTTTTTAAGCTTATCATATTTTGATCACTTTCTTTGTGCCAGCCTGGGCAGCCCACATTGCTTAACCCACTTAATTTTCACTGTGATCCTTTAAGCTGGTACTGTTTTTATATGACTTTGTATTACAGGGGAGGAAACTGAGGCACAGAGAGCTTAAGCATTTTGCCCAAGGCTCCCCTGGCTTTCAGTGGAAGACCTGGGGTTTGAGTGAATGCCGCCAGGTCTTCAGAGCCCACCCTCATCACCACTCAGATTAGGCTGAAACTCTGCCCGTGGAATCCCTCATTCTAAAGTCATCAGAGCAGGGAAACCAGCAACATTTGCTCCTTCTTGTCACTCAGTTCTTAGCTTAAATGTCACCTCACAAGGGAGATCTTCTCTGGCCAACCACCTACAATAAGTCCTGTTTCTCCCTCCCCTCTCCTTTTAGCTCTTCTCCTTCCATCCTCTCTTAACTGAGAATGAGTCTCTCCAAGGCATGTTCCATTGTCTGAAATATGTTCAGTTCAGTTCAGTCGCTCAGTCGTGTCTGACTCTTTGCGACCCCATGAATCACAGCACGCCAGGCCTCCCTGTTAGTTTTCTTTTATTATTTGTCTTCTTCTACATAATTTGTTACTTTTACAGAAGGCCAGCTGGGTGAGAGCAAGGACCTTATCTTTTCATCACTTTGTCTCCAGCTGCTAACCTAGTGCCTGGCACAGAGTGAGTGGTCGCCGAACCCTTGTCAGTGGATGCTATTGGATGAATGGTGGATGGGCGGATAGACTGATGGATGGATGAATGGATGGATAAACTGCCACTGCTATGGAAATTTGACTTCTCAAGCAGGAAAGAAGTGCAGCCTTGGAACTAATCAGGCTCTGGCTAGAAGAAATCACAAAATGTATCCATGTATATAGACATTATGTGCAGCATTAGTGTTCTAAAACATAGGCTATACACATGTACATGCTGGAGTATGCCTAGAATATCTCTGAAAAGATACGTAAGAAAATGGTGTAGAACTGGGTGGCTGGGTACTAGGGAGAGAAAAAGACTCACTTTTTACTATATATTCTTGTGTTCATTTTGAATTTTCTACTGCGTGCATGTACTGTATGTTCAGAACATAGATTTCTTTTTAGAATAATGATGATAGCAGGTTTCTCTTTCCTGAGAGGCTGGGCAGCAGAGCAAGCCAAAAGGTTAATCAGAGGAAGTTGTTCAGAAGACAATTAACACCTTCTCTCCAATCCAGCAGCTTATTTGTAGGAATTGAAGCAAAGTAAGTGTTAAATCAGGAAAGATTTTATAAGAATAGACAGGCAGGCAGTATTTCTTGAGTCATTATTAATGAGCAGGGTTTATTAATTAATTTTTAATAAAATTTATGCTTGTTGCAACAATTTAAACTTAAAGATATGTCTTAAGCCAAAACCCCTCCAGTCTGACTCCTTTGACACACTGTAATTAGAAATTTGATTTCCTACTTTTTTCTCTGCTTATTTTTTTTAATTGGAGTATAGGTGATTTGTAATACTGTGTTAATTTCTGCTGTCCTCCAAAGTGAATCAGTTATGTGTATACATATATCCTTTCTTCCTTGGATTTCCTTCCCATTTAAGTCACCACAGAGCACTGAGTAACTGCTTTAACAAGTGTTCGGGGTGATTTGGTTATGTTTATTTTCGTTTTCTGTGAAACAGAAGACTAAAGCTATAGATATTATTCCTTGACATTCTTTTTTACTTTATTCATTTTAGAGATAATTTTAAGTTGGCCCATATGGATCTGCCTCACTTAATAGCTATGTAATATATAGCTCTATTGATGCCATTGAGGTGTTTCTAGGTTCTTGTTATTACAGAAATGTTGAAATGACTATTCTTGTGTCTATTTATATCACCATCTATTATTGCTTTAATTTCTGAAAGTTGTCTCATAATATTTTAGAAAATGTTTCCTAAAAGTTCCAATATTTTTACAGCTGAATGATGGGTATTGTAGTGTTAGTTTTCTTATGCCTTCATCAGCATGAATGTTACCAATATTTTTCATTTTTGCTAATATTAGGAGACAAGCAGGAGCTCATTATTTAATTTTCATTTCTCTGCTTACACGTTGTTTGTTGACCACTGTCATTTCCTCTTCTGTTCATATTCTTTTCCTATTTTTCCATTGGATCATTTGTATTTTTCCAGTTTATTTGCAGGAGTATGTTCATAAGAGGCAGAGTAAACCTTTGTTATATGAAGTTTAGATACTTTCTCCCACACTCTCATTTCTCTTTTGACCTTGTTTGTGATGTCTTTTGTTATATAGAACTTTGAATTTTTTTCTGTAATCAGATCTTTCTATTTTTTCCTTCATAGCTATTAATAATCACGGATGTTTGTGTAACCCAGTGGATTTCATGCTATGGTCCTAACCTTTGGGTTTCATGGTATGAATGGATGTCAAAGGGGTGGGAGTGAGTGGGGTTGGGTATTTGGAGCTCACCTCTGCCCGTCTCCTCTGTTTTTATTATCTTTCACATGCTACCACCCACACTGTCATGAAGGAGGGCTTAGGGCCTGGAGCCAGAATGATTAGACAAAGTATTTAACCTCCCTGGGCCTTAGTTTCTCAGTTTCCTCATCTATGAGATGGGGATTTAAAATAGTTCCTGCCCCTGGGGTTGTGGTGAGTCTTCAAAGAGCTAGTGCATAGAAAACCGCTGTTCAATTAGCACCACGTGGCCGACACTGTGTTAGGTGATGTACTCACATACATTCTCAAGCTACAGGATTATCCCTCTTTTCCAGAGGAGGAAATGGAGGCCCAGGGAACCTAGGTAACTTGCCTAACAGTACAACAGTAGTGAGTAAAGGAGCCAAGATTTGTACCCTGGTCCCTGTGTGACTACCAGGCCTCAGTTCTACAGAGTAGGTAAGAGTGTTGCTATTTTTTATTTATTTATTTTTAAAATTTTATTTATTAATTTTTATTTTTGGCTGTGCTGGGGCTTTGTTGCTGCATGGGCTTTTCTCTAGTTATGGAGGGGGGCTACTCTCCAGTTGCAGCGCATGGCCTTCTCATTGTGGTGGCTTCTCTTGTGGAGCATGGGCTCTAGGGTTTATGGGCTTCAGTAGTTGCAGCAAATGGGCTCGGTAGCTGTGGCTCCCAGGCTCGAGAGCACAGGCTCAATACTGAGGTTCATGAGCTTCGTTGTTCAGAGGCATGTAGAATCTTCCCAGATGAGGGATCAAACCAATGTTTCCTGCATTGGCAGGTGGATTCTTTACTGCTGAGCCACCAAGGAAGCTCCTATTTATTTATTTTTAATTTTTAAATATTTGTTTATTTGGCTGTGCTGAGTCTTAGTTGCTGCACGTGGGCTCTTCAATGTTCATTGCAGCATGTGGGATCTTTAGTTGCAGCATGTGAACTCTTAGTTACAGCATGTGGGATCTAGTTCCCTGATCAGAGCCTGAACCCAGGCCCCCTGCATTGGAAACACTGAGTCTTAGCCACTGGACCACCAGGGAAGTCCCAAGAGTGTTACTTATTAACCCCTTACTGTGTTCCTACCTGGTGCAAGGTGTTGAGGATCTAACATTGAACATGACAGTCCCAATCCCTTGTTGCCTAGTCTGCAGGGTGGGGTAGTCATTGAGACAATTTCACATTCAGTTCTGGGTAATTATGAGCTGGGGAATGAGAAACAATAACAGTGATTGCTCAGTTACGTTAACGAATCAGGAGAGGCCTTTCTGAGGATATTCTATCTGACCAGCAACATAAAGAATGAGTAAGAACTGACCAGTTGGAAACTGCAACACATCAAGCAAGTTGGCCCTTTGGCAGAGTAAGAAGCTTGTCAAGGTGAAAGAATGGACTAGAACATCGATCTGGTGGTCAAAAACACCTGGTATAAGAGCAGGGTTTGGGGCAGGGAGGGAGAAGTGAGCGGGTGGCGGAGCATGCAAAGCCCAAGTGAGTTGACATAAAAAGTCGGGACATTATTCTAAAGCCATTGAGAAGCCATGTAGGGTTTAAGTGAAGGAATGCTGCCATCTGCTTATGCTGCAAAGATATCACTCTTTGAACATACATATAATCTACGAAGAGGCAATTCTACTCCTAAGTAGATACCCAACACAAATACATACTTACATACATCAAATACAAAAATATTGACAGCATCACTTTGTGAAAGTCTCAAACTATAAACCACTCAAATGTCTTTCAGTGCTTGACTGAACAAATAATGATAATTTAGGCAATGGAATACTGTATAGCAATGAACACAAGCAAACTGTAACTATATAGAAAGCAGTGTGGGTGGATCCCTCAAAAACAGTGGTATAAAATACGCATTGTATTGATTCTTGTATATAAAGTTCAAAAAGGAGCAAAATGAATCTATGATATTAGAAATAAGGATAGTAATTGTCCTGGGAGAGTAATGGGGGTGACTAGGGGAGGGCATCACAACTGAGATAATCACGATGGTGTGATCACTCACTAGAGCCAGACATCCTGGAATGCGAAGTCAAGTGGGCCTTAGGAAGCATCACTACGAACAAAGCTAGTGGAGGTGATAGAATTCCAGCTGAGCTATTTTAAATCCTAAAAGATGATGCTGTGAAAATGCTACACTCAATATGCCAGAAAATTTGGAAAACTCAGCAGTGGCCACAGGACTGGAAAAGGTCAGTTTTCATTCCAATCCCAAAGAAAGGCAATGCCAAAGAATGCTCAAACTACTGCACAATTACACTCGTCTCACACGCTGGCAAAGTAATGCTCAAAATTCTCCAAGTTAAGCTTCAACAGTATGTGAATTGTGAACTTCCAGATGTTCAAGCTGGATTTAGAAAAGGCAGAGGAACCACAGATCAAATTGCCAACATCCACTGGATCATCAGAAAAGCAAGAGAGTCCAGAAAAACATCTATTTCTGCTTTATTGATTATGCCAAAGCCTTTGACTGTATGGATCACAATAAACTGTGGAAAATTCTGAAAGAGATGGGAATACCAGACCACCTGACCTGCCTCTTGAGAAATCTGTATGCAGGTCAGGAAGCAACAGGTAGAACTGGACATGGAACAACAGACTGGTTCCAAATCGGGAAAGGAATATGTCAAGGCTGTATATTGTCACCCTGCTTATTTAACTTATATGCAGAGTACATCATGAGAAATGCTGGGCTGGATGAAGCACAAGCTGGAATCAAGATTGCTGGGAGAAATATCAATAACCTCAGATATGCAGATGACACCGCCCTTATGGCAGAAAGTGAAGAGGAATTAAAGAGCCTCTTGATGAAAGTGAAAGAGGAGTGAAAAAGCTGGCTTAAAGCTCAACATTCAGAAAACAAAGATCATGGCATCTGGTCCCATCACTTCATGGCAAATAGATGGGGAAACAGGGACAGACTTTATTTTTTTGGGCTCCAAAATCACTGCAGATGGTGACTGCCGCCATGAAATTAAAAGACGCTTATTCCTTGGAAGAAAAGTTATGACCAACCTAGACAGTATATTAAAAAGCAGAGACATTACTTTGCCAACCAAGTTCTGTCAAGTCAAGGCTATGGTTTTTCCAGTAGTCACGTATGGATGTGAGAGTTGGACTATAAAGAAAGCTGAGCACCGAAGAATTGATACTTTTGAACTGTGGTGTTGGAGAAGACTCTTGAGAGTCCCTTGGACTGCAAGGAGATCCAACCAGTCCATCCTTAAGGAAATCAGTCCTGAATATTCATTGGAAGGACTTTTGTTGAAGCTGAAGTTCCAATACTTTGGCCACCTGATGCAAAGAGCTGACTCATTTGAAAAGATCCTGATGCTGGGAAAGGTTGAAGGTGGGAGGAGAAGGGGACAACAAAGGATAAGATGGTTGGATGGATTCACCGACTCAAGGGGCATGAGTTTGAATGAACTCCGGGAGTTGGTGATGGACAGGGAGGCCTGGTGTGCTGCAGTCCATGGGGTCTCAAAGAGTCAGATATGACTGAGTGACTGAACTGAACTAAACTGAAGTGGGGGCATATGGGGGCTTCTGGGATACAGGTGATGTTCTGTTTCTGGAGCTGGGTGTTGGTTGCAGAGGTGTGTACGGTTTAGGCAAATTCATCAAACTTAATGGTTGTGATTTATGCTTGACTCTCTGTGTATATTCCACTATGGCCAGTGTGTGAGTATGCACTGCCCCCTGACATTGGATGCCAGACATCCTGACAGCCATGTTCTTCCCTGGCCTTCTGGAATAGACCCTCAGGACCCAACCAATGACCTTGAAACTGGACGTTCTTTTGTCCACACCTCAGGTGTCCACTGTGCCCTCAGGGACTTGTCCTTGTCTTTACAAAATCCTCTGAAACTGCTCCAGCCCCTGACTGACTCCACACCTACTTTTTTCAGCAGAGGATTTGGATATGGTTTATGGGCAAATTGGAGCCAAAACTTGGATACCCCTTCTCCCCCTCCTCCACACCCCTGCAATGAGCAGCGAAGGTTGGACTAGAAAGTGGGCATTGCAGTCTGAGGGAGACAAGGTAGAGCTTTTACAGAATCCAGGCAAGTAGTGGTTGGTCCAGAGGGGTGGTGGAACGATGGAGAGCTCAGAATGGATTAGGGACATGTTGGGGAAGAGCCCACAGGAGGGGTGATGACAGGGAGGGACTGGCAGCTTGTGAGAGTGTGTGGGGCAACGTGGCTGCCCTGCTCCCAGCGTCCAGCATGAACAAGTGGGTGAGAAGTACCAGAACGAAGATGAGAAAGTAGGGGAGGAGCAGATTTAAAGAGGATAGTAGTTTTGGACATGTGAAGTGTGAGATGTCCCCAAAGGCTGCATCATGGAAGCAGATGGATAAACGGATGTCCAGTAAGATTTTATTTCAAAGAGAGTCTGCTGCTTAAGAGGAAAAAAAATAACAAAACTGAAAGCCCCCATTCTAGTCCTCTTTCCTTTTAAAGCACTTTCAGTTCCATTATCTCATTCCATTTGATTTCATGACAAAGATTCCTGTCTGTATGGGAGGCAAGGTGGGGGTGGGGCGGGGGGGGGATGTTGTTTCTTTATGTGGAAAGGAGGGATGTACTCAGGCGTGTGCTGTTCCGTGAACATGCTATATTTATCCACTCAGAGAGGAGGCTCTGGGCTGGGAGCCTGGGTGACACACAAGGGCATCAGCCAAAGCAAGAGGGCTGGTTGAGGCCCTGGATTTGGCTCTCACTGCAGGAGGACTGAGTTCAGTGGTTGGAAGCCCCTCTGTCATGGGCAGAGAAGGTTTCCACCAGCGTGGGCCACTGGGACAGGCCACGGGGGCAGAAACACTCTGTTACTTCTTCATTCAATCTGTCCCTGCTTCCCCCTGAGGGAAATGACTTGCATCTTGCCTTGCTGTTCCCTCCAAAGCTCCCATTGCACTCAGGGAAGAGTTCTCAGCACAGGCCACTTAGCCTGGCCTCGGGTCCTGTCTGCTTGAGTACCCGGCCGGCTCTCTAGCCCAGAACTCTGCACAGGGACTGTTGACAGATCTGTCCACGACCTCCCAGACTAAGGACTGTGCCCTGCCCCCTGACATTGGATGCCAGACATCCTCACAGTCATGTCCTTCCCTGGCTTTCTGGAATAAACCCTGGGGACCCAACCAGTGACCTCGAAGCTCGACATTCTTCGGTCTACACCCCAGGTGTCCACTGTGCCCTCAGGTACTTGTCCTTGTCTTTACAAAATCCTCTGAAACTGCTCCAGCCCCTGACTGATTCCACACCTCTTTTTCAACAGAGTACTTGGATATGGTTTATAGGCAGAGTGGAGCCAAAACTTGGATACCCCTTCTCCCCCTCCTCCACACTCCTGCAATGAGCAATGAAGGTCAAACTCACTGGGACCAACTCAGTCCAAGATAATATAATCCCATTAAGTCATCCAATGACGGTGTGGACAGTGTCACTGCAAGAAGCAATAGTCAGAAAATGTCAAGAGCTGTGCCACAAAGCCTTAACAAATATGAAAACCTTTTGTGATAGCAATTCCACCTTGAGGAACTCATTTGGCTAAAATAATGCAAGGAAGCAAGATGAATTTATGAGGATGTTTACTGTAGCATTGCTTATCACAGGGAAAAAATGGAAAGTGACAGAAATCCATCTCAAAATGGGAAAGGCACAGGGAGGATTTGTTGACCCATGCAATCCAAAGGAGAGTTGAACATTCAAGATTTGGGAAGGACCACAGTGTAGCCAGATCTTAAGAAATGGAATCCAGTTTCAGCTCCAGGACTCACTCTTCATCTGCCATGTTTGCTTCTCCCTGTGTACAAGACTGACTTTCTCACTACAGACCAGACAGCAGGAAGCAAGGTTTGGAACACAAGAGTCTTCCTGAAGCTGTTTCTAATTTTCAATCCAGGAATCCCAAGCAAAGAATATTTTGACTACCTTAGGTCCAGTGCTCAAATCACAGCCAATCAATTGTGGGCAGGGCAGCTAGGCACTGTGATTAGCCCAGCTGGATCAAGACCTGCCTCTGGACCAATCCACTAAGACTGGGGAGGGGTCTCTTTGACATAATGAAAGCTCCTGAATTAAAGGGAAAATATCATTTCCCAGGAAAGGGAACTGGACCAGCAGTCTCAGTGATCCTCTAGCTATTGGTGATGGAAATGGATAACAAAACAGTAAGCACAGTGAGGCCCCATTTCTGTAAAAATGTCTGAAAAGATATTCTAAAATGTTAAAAGTGATTTTCTTGCAGTTGTGCTGTGTTTTCTACAGTGGACACCAATTGTTTGTAATATTTAATTTTTTGAAGAGAAAAGTTATAATTGGTTCTGTGAGTGCAGAACATTGACTCGGGATGTTGTCATTCATGGTTCTCTCCTTCAGTCAGCTCATGGGGATTTGAAAAACAAAGAATTCTGTGAACTGCAGACCTCATTCACATCTCCAGTCATCCATCCATCCAACAAATGGATATTTACAGGAAGGCCAGTGGGTGCCAGCCAGCAATATGTACTGGAGATGCCATGATGACTAAGGACCAGACCCTGCCCTCAAGGAGCTCACAGTCTGGCAGAAGAAACAGATGAATGCCTGACCAATTATAAGAAGCTTAAAACAGAAGTGTCCATGGCAAGCTAGGAAAATATAGACCAAAGTACAACACATTCTGTGTAGAAGGATCTTGAAGGTGGTGTGGCGGCCCTGGGCTTTGTACTGGGCCAGGAAGGTGGAACATGCAGCAAAGGGCTTATGAGGTGAAGGAGACAGCACATACAAAGTGCAGAGTCCACCAGTAGGACCTGCAGAAGGCAGGGAATTGGGTGTAGCAGGAAGTCTCAGGGAGCAGCCAGTGAATTCCACTCGCTAAGCATTTAGGGAGCATCTATGACAGGTCAGGCTTCTGGCTAAGGGTTTGCTGATGAGATAGAAAAGCTATGTGGGATTAGATTCCAGAGGACTTTGTATGTTGTTGTTCTATCTCTTTTCCAATAGCACAAATTTAAAATGTGGATGTGAATTTATCCTTCTCCCCTAGGAGAGACAAAGATCTTCCCCACTCATGGGGCCTCTCAAGTGTCTTCAGCTCAGGCATCCTGACGCTAGGGAAGGAACTGGATGGTGGGAGGAAGGGAGTATTCAAACTTCCTGCATCCTCAGTTCTGTAATTCCACACATGTGCCAAAGAGACCGGGAAACCAGTTATTGGGGAAAATTTCCCCTTGATTGTTAGCAAAGTTGGGCTGTGCTCAGAAGGTCCTAGCTGGGCTTCTCAATGAAGACCCAGAACCACTAGCACTAGCCTTGCAGCTCCCAAGCTTTGGAGGGGCTCTGGGGAAGGGGGAATCACTCTCTGTGATGTGTCTTTCATGTACTAAGCTGAATGACCTTGGCCTGAATCGCTGAGGGTTATGTAAGATTAGGTAGCCACTTAGTCAAAAATAGCTTTCATGCTGACTCCAGCCTGCAGAACATCATCCAAGCAAAGGGGACACAGATGGGCCAGGGCTAGGCACACATGGGGAAATTCCCGCCCTGGTCCTCACCACTGAAAAATCATTTGAGAGTGCGAGATGGAACTTCAGAACTGCTGACAGGTGATGTCCCATGCTTGTCTGTTTGGCAGCAGAAATATGGCTGTTGTGCTGAAGCACAGAAACCAAGGGACCATAAAGACAGAAATTCAGTACAAACATTCAAATAAAAGTAAGAGGGTGCACAGTGCAGAGACAGCGCTGGGTTAGGAAATCTTCAGATCTGCTATTACCATTGACACTCTAGAGCCAAGCACTTTCTTTTATTCATTTGACAAATACCCCCTGAGCTTGCCACCCAGTGCCAGAGGCTGTGGCAGCCCTGGAGGCACAAAAGTCGGTGATAGTCACTGTTCCTATTCTCAGATAATTTCAGCTTGTGGTAATCTGTCTTCTACCCCATCCTAATAATAAGTAACCTTTTCTGACACCTTCCCTGTGCCAGGCACTGTGCAAGACGTTGGCACTCACAGTGAACAAGCCAGACACAGTCCCATGCCACATGCAGCTTACAGTCTAGAGGAAGTAACAGATGAAAACAAAAACCAGGCAAATTGTCTTTACAATAAAAATTCTAATAAAGATGTGCTGAGGGCCCTTCTAGGTCTAGAGGAAGAACTTTTTGTTGAATGGAACTGTTTCTGATATGTTCAAGGCTTCTGCCTTGTGAAGGTCCCCATTCTGCCCCTCTGGAAGTGACACTGGGGAAAAATCATCTGGACCTTGGATAAGGAACAGGCTCCTCACCCACTGCTGTTCAGCGTTCTGATATTTTTGGAGGACAATTCGCAACATTCATTAGTGCTTTAAAAAGATAGCCAATATTAAGGGATTACTGAAACATATTATATATCTATAAAGTACCATAAGTGATAAGGTAGTCCTCTATACCACTAACATGAAAAGAGGTCCAAATGTTAAGTTTAAATTTTTTTGATTCAATAAGTTGTTTGTAGATAAATTATGAAGTTTGTGTATTATTGATGGAAACATAAAATGGGGCAGCCACTACGGAAAACAGTTTGACAGTTCCTTAAACAGTTAAAAAGAGAACTATTATTATATGATCTAGCAATCTCGCTTCTGGATATATACCCCAAAGAATTGAAAACAAGGTCTCCAAGAAATATTTGCACACCCATGTTCATAGCAGCATTATTCACAATAGATAACATGTGAATGCAGCCCAAGTGTCTGTTGACACATAAATGGATAAGCAAAAGGGATATTATTCAGCCTTAAAAAGGATAGAAATTCT
The DNA here is from genome assembly GCF_049115385.1 of Moschus berezovskii. Classification (NCBI taxonomy): domain Eukaryota; kingdom Metazoa; phylum Chordata; class Mammalia; order Artiodactyla; family Moschidae; genus Moschus; species Moschus berezovskii. Next base: position 50,509,258 of record NC_142467.1, on the reverse strand, counting down.
GACATATGCAACAACCTTGAGGACATTCCACTAAATGAAATTAGTGAAAGTGTTAGTTGCCCAGTTGTGTCCGACACTTTGGGACCCCATGGACTGTCTACCAGTCTCCTCTCTCTATGGAATTCTCCAGGCAAGAATACTGGAGTGGGTAGCCATTCCCTTCTCCAGTGAATCTTACCTTCTCAGGGATTGAACCCAGGTCTCCTGCATTGCAGGCAGATTCTTTACCATCTGAGCCACCGCGGAAGCTCAAATGAAATAAACCAGTAACCAAATACTATGTGATTCTGCTTGTATGAGTCACTTAGAGTAATCAGAATTATACAGTTATAAAGCAGGATGGTGGCTGCCAGGGGCTGTGGGGGAGGGGAGAATGAGGCGTTACGATTTAATGAATATATAGTTTCAGTTTTATAAGATGAAAAGAGTTCTGGAATTGGACGGTACTGATGGTATCACAACATTATGAATGTATTTAATACCACTGAACTGTACAGTTAAAAAATATATGAGGTGATAAGTTTTACATGTATTTTACCATAATAAAAATAATTGGAAAAAAATTGTGTGCAATAGCACCAAAAAAGAATAAAATATGTAGGAATAAGTTTAACCACAAAGATGCAAGACTTGTATAATAAAACTACAAAACACTGCTGAAAGAAATTAAAGGAAGTCTAAATAAATGGACATCTATATTTGTAGGTTGAAGACATAATGTTGTTAGGATGATAGTACTCCCTAAAGCAATCTACAGATACAAGGAAATCCCTAAAAAAACTTCAAATTCCACAAATTGTGTTTTTAGAAGTGGAAAAGTTGATTCTGAAGTTCATATGGAATTTCAAGGAACTCCAAGAAGCCAAAACAATCTTGAAAAAGAAAAACAAGTATGAAGACTCACACTTCTTGATTTCAAAATTTACCACAAAACTGCAGTAATCAACACAATGGTATTGGCATAAAGATTGCCTACATTTGGATAAACAGAATTGAATTGAGAGTCCAGAAATAAATCTATACATCTTCAGTTGGTTTTCAACAAGGGTGCTAAGACCATTCAATGAGGGAAAGAACAATCTCTTCAGCAAATGATGCTGGGACAACTGGATGTCTACATGCAAAGGATGAAGTTGGACCACTACCTCACAGCATATACAGAAGTTAACTCAAATTGGAAAAAAGATCTAAATATAAGAGTTAAAACTATGAAACTTCTAAAAAAAGAAATCATGGGGTAAGTCTTCATGACCTTGAGTACAAGTAACAAAAGGAAAAATAAATTGGAGTTCATCAAAACTAAACATTTTTCATTGGGATGTAATTGACATATAATATTAATTTCAGGTGTATAGTATAATGATTTCATATTTGTGTATAATGTGAAGTAATCAGTTAACATCCATTACCATACAAAGTACAAATATTTTTCTCTTGTCCTGAGAACTTCTAGGTTCTACACTCTTAGCAACTTTAAAATATGCAATATAGCATTATTTTTTAAATTTTTATTGAAATATATGATAGTTAATTTACAATGTTGTGTTAGTTTCAGGTGTACAACAAAGAGATTCAGTTATATACATTATATATATATATTCAAATACACACATATATAATATGTTATATATTAGATTCTTTTCCATTATAGGTTATTACAAGATATTGAGTGTAGATCCCTGTACTATACAGTAGGTCCTTGTTGGTTATACAATACAGTGTTATTAACTGTAGCTGGGGCTTCCCTGGTGGCTTATCGGTAGAGAATCCACCTGCCAGTGCAGGAGATGCAAGTTTGATCCATGGGTCAGGAAGATCCCCTGGAGAAGGAAATGGCAACCCACTCCAGTATTCTTGCTTGGAGTGGATATCTCATGGACAAGGAACCTGGTAGGGTACAGTCCATGGGGTCGGAAAAGAGGTGGACACGACTTAGTAACTAAACAACAGCAATAACAATTGCTCTCTGTACTTTTTGAATGTGGTAGCTGGACTTTCAAAGATATATATATATATTTTCCTGCATACCTGCTTTATGTCATAAAAACAAAATTTCTGAAACATAGAATAAAAAAAATATTTAGCTTAAAAAACACTTGTTAGTTTCTGCCCTATTTTATATTTATTAAATTAACAGACATTACTTAACATAAATTGACAGATATTTTAAAAAAAATATTCAAACAACACAGAAATCTTTAAAGTATACACAGACTACTCCTAGCTTACTTTCAAAGGGAAAATACACTTACAATAAAATATTTTTCAGTAAAACAAAGGCATCAGAGAAAGGGTCATTTGTTCTTTAACATCCCTTTTCCTTTTTTTTTCCTCTGAATTTTCTATAATGACATCTATTATTTCATGCTGGAAAAGGTCTGTAATTAACTGAGTTTTTCAACATAAAGCTGCCAGTTTCAAGCTGCTGATGAAGCAGTGCTGACCTGACCTTGACCTCCGAGCAGCCCTTGGACCCTTCCCTCTGGCCCTACTCTCTGCAGCCTCCTTGGCTCAGACCCCGGGCCTGGCCTTTCCCGCTGCCCTCAGATGGCCTTTCCTCCTGGCAAACTGTTCACCAGTCCCCATCTTAGGTCTCCTTAACCCCTGGGACTCGCTGGTGGAATTAGGGTACAGCGGAGAGCAAGGTGCTTCCGGATTCTTCTCTAGGAGGAACGTGGGGGTTCTTTGGAAAGTATGTTTGTCCAATAAGCACAAGATTTTTACTTTGACAGTATGTTAATAGTATGCTATGGGCTTCCCTGGTGGCTCAGTGGTAAAGAATCTGCTTGCCAATACAGGAGAGGTGGGTTAGATCCCTGGGTCAGAAAGACCTCTGGAGAAGGAAATGGAAAACCCACTCCAGTGTTCTTGCATGGGAAATCCATGGACAGGTGAGACTGGAGGGCTATTGTCCATGAGGTCACAAAGGGTCAAACATGACTTAGTGACTAAAGAACAAATAGTATGCTGTAGTCAAATAAAAGCAATGTTTTCCAAAGAATTTTTTATTCATGCTTTGTTAGGTGGAACAAACATTAATTGTCCCTTTTTAAACTGTCTATTTTAAAGAAGGGGATATACAGGTGTTGGGGGAAACTGATGGAGACGAAGGAGTGAACCAGCTCCGGGACCACCCTCCCTGTTCTCCTGTGTGGCAACAGTGGGGAGAACTCGATGTTTGGCTGCCAGTCCCCACCCTGCAGAGGGGAGAGGAAAACAAAGATGCCTCCAGCCTCCCTGTCTCCAGACTTGTTGGAAAACCTCGCTGGTCTGCACCATGGTCTGGGACCAACAATTTAGAAATTTTGTTCTGAGGTTTGTTTTCTGAGTCTTTCCCGGTCGTGACTTTTCTGCTCTGCTGTTCTGTGTACACCTCTGAGGTGATGCTAGGTCAAATCAACGTGAACTGGTCAGAAACTTCCAAGGTCCTCTGGCAGTTGATTCAGCAAGGTCCTTACTGCTCCTGGATAACCCCTCATTGCCTAAAATCGCTCGATTTGGGAACTATCCTCTTTGCATTATCACTTCTAAATTTCTATTTAAAAACAAATGAGAAGTTCATTTTCTCCCCTGCATTATAAAAATAAACAACTGTGTCAAATAAAAAAGGTAAATGCCCCCCGACCCCTACTAAAGCCACAAAACATCCACACACCCAATACTTAAAGGCAATCACTGTGACCTTTTGGAATATTTCTTTGAAGTCTTTAGGAATAACTGTCTGAGTCATTATTATTATTATTATTATTATTGTTTTATATTAGTTGTAATCGGTGATGGACAGGGAGGCCTGGCGTGCTGTGATTCATGGGGTCACAAAGAGTCGGACACGACTGAGTGACTGAACTGAACTGAATCATTCCATATATCAATTTTGACCCTGCTTAGTAAAACCCATTTCAAAAGAAGTTTTTTTTTCCTGTTACTGTATATCCTGGCTCTGCTGTGTTATTAGCTATGTCACCTTGGGAATGTTACTTACCCTCTCTGTGCCCCAGTTTCCTTATCTACAAAATGGGCTAAATATCAGTATTTACCTTACAGGGTTCCTGCTAGGATTCAGCAAATTAATGCTAGTGAAATGCTTCGCCAACAGCCCAATGCAATAAATGTTAACAATTCATCTATGGCTAGCATAAACATGGTTGATCTGGTTTTTTGGCTCTCAGTTCTATGATGAACACCTCTGTGTCTGAAGGCTTGTCCGTGCTGAGGATTAATTCCTTGAGACAGACTCCTGAAATGGAATAGCTGCAGCAAAGAATCTAGAGCTTTTTAAAAGTTTTTGATATTGATTGTTATGGCCAGGAGAGGAAGAATCTTGGTTTGATGACCAGCTTGAGAGTCCTTGGACTGCAGGGAGATCCAACTAGTCCATTCTAAAGGAGATCAATCCTGGGTGTTCATTGGAAGGACTGATGCTAAAGCTGAAACTCCAATACTTTGGCCACCTCATGCATCGAGTTGACTCACTGGAAAAGAGTCTGATGCTAGGAAGAATTGGGGGTGGGAGGAGACGGGGACGACAGAGAATGAGATGGCTGGATGGCATCACTGACTCAATGGACATGAGTTTGAGTGAACTCCGGGAGTTGGTGATGGACAGGGAGGCCTGGCGTGCTGTGATTCATGGGGTCGCAAAGAGTCGGACACGACTGAGCGACTGAACTGAACTGAACTTTATTGATACAGGATTGACATATAACATTGTATAAATTTAACATGTACAATGTGATTTGATACATGTAATTATTGTGAAATGTAGCCACAATACCACAATTAACATATCCTTCACTTCACATAATTACTGTTTTGTTGTTGTCATTATGGAGATCCTGGTTTTAAGTGTAACTCCTTCCTCTGCTGGTCGAGACCTTGAGTACCCCTTCCAACCTGAGCACTCACAACTTCAGTAGTTGTGAGTTTAGTAGCCTTCTCTCTCTGAACAAGCCTACCTGGGAGTATGGTAAGACATCTTGGCATCATATCTGTTAGAATAACCCTAAGACTGTCTGTAAAACTGGGACAAGGATCTCATCCAAGGTGTGGTGAGGAATAATTAATGGCTAATGGTTGAAGCTGACTTTTGTCCTCTTGGTAATAACAGACCTTTGAATTGCTTGGCCACTTTTGAGTTTCTCAGGAAAAGTGATAACACTAGGCCAAAGTTCGTGCCATTTGGCCAGGCTGCCTCCCTCCAACACCCATGAGGGTGTGGGGGAGAGAGGGGTTGATCGCAGCCCCGTGAGTGTTGCGCCAGGTTCATTGGGGTTGATGTCACTGGGGTAGGAGATATTGCTCCGTTCATCCTCCCACACATCACACCACAGGATATATCCCCATGCTTTGTTTATCTACCGCCCCAATCCCTGACACAACTGAAGGCTAGAGGTTTTTAACATGAGGTAAACAGGACTTGGAAAGACGTGAGGCTGAGCTCTGATCTGAGGAACTGATCAAAACCATGCTTGTCCTTCTCCATACCCCCACTTCCCAGAAAGACTAGATCAAAACTGGGGATCTGCATTTTACCAAGCCCTCCAGAGGAGTTTGATCATCAAGCCAGTGTACAAAGGAAACACAGAGATTATATATGCAGATGATATCTGCTCAAAAGCCTGCAAAGTCTTCCCACACTTCACCCTAAAGCCAAGCTCTTGAGTAAGGCATGCTGGACTTCAGTTCTCCTGCCCTGCCAGCCCCATCTCCCTCCTCTCACCTCACTTACCACCCACTGCAGCCCTTCTGGAAAGTTCCTGGCACCCAAATTTGCTATGGACCTTTTAAAAAAGTTTTTTATTTTTATATTGGAGTATAGCCAATTAACAAGTTGTGATAGTTTCAGGTGGACAGCAAAGGTGCTCAGCCATACATATACATGTATCCATTCTCTGCTATGGGCCTGTGGACCAGGTGACCTTGCTCTTGCTATTCTGTTAGCTTGGTAAAATCCTTCCAAACATTTAAGGCCCAGTTCTAGTTCCAAGTCTCCATCTCTAGGACACTTCCTTACCCAGTCCCAGCTAGAAACAACTCCTTTTCCTTGGAGATCCCACAGACCCTCCCCATCATACCCTCACGTGGCTCTGGTCACTTTTCACACTACTTTGTAGTGTTTGTTGGCTTCATCTCCCCAAATTGTCTAGAAGCTCTGAAAAGGTAGTCCCATATCTGGTTCATCTCTGTGTCCCCAGAACCCAGGGCAGGGCTTCCTGTGTCTTAAAGCTTGTCTTGGGGCAGTGGGGGCCCTCTGGACCGGAGCTGCAGCTGGGCCCTACCATCTGCACAGCCTCCAGGATAGTGGGGACATCCCCCCCCCACACACACAACCATCACTCTGAGGCAGTAGCTACAAATTGGTGACAGTCAGTCTCCATTTGAACTTACTGCCTGATCAATTCTGGGCTTTTGCAACCAAGGCTGTGTCGCAGGGGTGGGGAAACCCAGAGGGACTCAAGAAAACAGATGGTCCAGGTCTGAGCAGCAGCTCTAGGCTGGACTGGGATCACCCCAGAGTGTTTTCCTCTCTCAGAAAGAGTCTCAGAAGGCCTAGTACAGGCATTTCAACAGCATCAGGGAGAGAGAGTCCCCAAGGCCAAGCACATAAGTTTAACAAAAATTGATCCTGTTGGCTTAACTCAAATGGGTGTTTATTAGGTCTAGTCAGCTTATAACAAAGGTATTTATTAAGTCTACCTGGCTTATTGCAAGACTTCTGTTTCCTTACTGACCTTCTGTGCCTCCTATAACTTTGTCTCTTCTATAGATTAGAAAGCAAATGCTTCTTTAATGATTGATTTTATTGTCCTTTAGAGATTTAGCCTTGGAGTCCTAAGTATCCAGTTTGACTGTCTAGATGAACTTAATTCTTGGTTGTAAGAATAAACTTTTCACTTCTCTGAGCCCTTGGTTAATCCAGCATGTGAAATATTGGTTACTGGCTGGAATGCAAAATCTCAGTGCAGAAGGTCTTCCATGCTTGATCTTCTGAGGGGTGTGTGATTTAGAGAGAGGTTCTAAATAAATCAATCCCAAATCTCCTATTCAACCAAGTCACAGTTCCCTTCCTTCTCTCTCCTTCCCACCTTCTATTCCTGCATCCCTACTTTCTCCTGTTTCCTCCTTCTTCATCCTCCTGCCGTTTTTCTTTCTCCCCTTCTTTCTCCTCCCATACCTGCATTATCATTTTCTATCCGATCATGTGTCTATATTTCTTTCTTCCGTTTCATCTATCTATCCAGTTATCCTTTCTTCTTTCATTCAACCATTCATCCTACTGTCTGTCCATCTATCCATCCATCCTACTGTCTGTCCATCTATCCATCCATCCATCCTTTCTTCCTTACTCCCATCTATCCACTCATTTGCTCATTTTTAGCACCGTTAACACCAGACAGGGCTCTAGTGACTTGAACTGTCTGAGCTTAAAGCAAGTGTGGTAGGAAAAATCCTACAGTGAGGAATTGGAGTGAAGAACCCTGATTTCTAATCCTCATTTTCTTCCCAGGAACCAAGTGTAAGCAGTGGTACTCACAAACTTTTTACAGAGTGAACCAGGCATAGTGCCTGACATTAGGGGCGTAAAAGGCTTGGTCACCATTCTCAGGGACAGAGAATAACAACACAGCCTGAAAGAACCACAGTCTGATTTTAATTAGGTCCCATTCATTTATTTTTGCTTTTATTTCCAATATTCTGGGAGGTGGGTCTTGGAGGATCCTGCTGTGATTTATGTCGGAGAGTGTTTTGCCTATGTTCTTCTCTAGGAGTTTTATAGTTTCTGGTCTTACATTTAGTTCTCTAATCCATTTTGAGTCTATTTTTGTGTATGGTGTTAGGAAGTGTTCTAGTTTCATTCTTTTACAAGTGGCTGACCAGTTTTCCCAGCACCACTTGTTAAAGAGACTGTCTTTTCTCCATTTTATGTTCTTGCCTCCTTTGTCAAAGATAAGGTGTCCATAGTTGGGATGATTTGGGAGAATGGCATTGAAGCATGTATATTACATATGTGAAACACATCACCAGTCCAGGTTCGACGCATGATACAGGGTGCTCGGGGCTGGTGCACCGGGATGACCTGGAGGGAGGATATGGGGAGGAGGGAGGTGGGAGGGGGGTTCAAGAAGGGGAACACATGTACACCCGGGGCAGATTCGTGTCAATGTATGGCAAAACCAACCAATATATTATTGTAAAGTAATTAGCCTCCAATAAAAAAAAAAAAACAACCACTTCTGGTGATTTGTAAGGCTGAAGGGGGGTACTTCTCAACTGGAGGCAATTAAAGAGTGTAGATGCCTGGTTGGGCCATGGAGGATGAGCATTTGTTGTAAGGATCAATTGAGATGGTGGCATGTGAGATTGTAAAATGTAAAATTGTCACATAGAGTGATTTTTTTTAATGTATTATGTATTTATTTTTACTTTTTATTTTTTGGCCATGTGGCATGTGTGAACTTAGTTCCCCAATCAAAGCTTGATCCCATGCCCCCTGCAGTGGGAGTGCAGAGTGTTAACCATTGAACTGCCAGGGAAATTAAAATAATATATAAGATAATTAAGATATTATGATTCTAAACAGCATGTAGACTAATGACAACTGGCCTGCCTATAAAAGGTGTCTGCCAGAAGCACTAGCATATTTTTAAGATTCAAAGACAGGTTTGCTGGGATTGGAATTGGGCACACATAATAGCGAGGCCAAGTGAGGAGTACTTCAGAGTGTGGGCTTTGGCATCAGACCTGCTTGGGTTCAAGACTTGGCTGTCACTTGCTGTCCATTGCCCTTCTGTGGAATGGGGCTGATAGCTTAAGGAAGATTAAATGAGATGTATACATTGGGGTTGGGGTTTCCCAGGTGGCTCTAGTGGTAACTGTCAGTGCAGGAGATGTAAGAGATATGGTTTTGATCCCTGGGTTGGGAAGATCCCCTGGAGGAGGGCATGGCAACCCATTCCAGTATTCTTGCCTGGAGAAGTCCATGGATCGAGGAGCCTAATGGGCTATAGTCCATAGAGTCACAGAGTCAGACATGACTGAAACGACTTAGCACCCATGTATTGGGGTCATGTTTATGGTAGGTACTCTGTAAACATCAGCTACTGCTGTTCAAGGGGAGAGGACTCAATGTGATCTGACTCATACTGTTGTGAATTCATGTTTTCCTCTTGAAAAGGTATTTGTTTGTTTAATCTGCCACCAAATAACCAAACATGCAACCCTGGGGAAATGACTTGTTTTCTCTTGGCCCTTACCTTCCTTTTCAGTAAAGCCTCTGTAGAGTCTTATGACTAAAACAAGATAAAGATCTTTAAAAATTGAAAAAATGGGAGTGTATGCCTCAGCAATGTTCGCTTTGGCACTATTTACCACCAAGAGGTAAAGAACAGGAAATAACAATGAAGTCCAAAAAGAGTTGACTTTCGAAATACATTACGAGACTCTCTTCATTAGCAGTGTAAATGTTGAAAAATAATAGGTCCCATGAGAAACAAGATTTTTTTCCTCTTGTTGAATGAAAATTCCCTCAGCACCCCAAACATGTCCATCATATAAAGGTGTTTGGTATGAATGAATAAATAATACTGTCAAATTAATTTCCCAGGGCCATCCTTGAGGAATGCCCCTTTACTATTGTTTTGCTACATGGCATATACAAGTAGACCAGAAGGGCTAGTGGTGGTTTTTGAGAGACTGTGTTGGGGGAAGAGCAAAGTCAGACTACAGAGAGAATGGAGCTACCAAGTGGGGTGTTTGAGAGTGCTTGCTGGATGGTGAGCAATGCAACTCTCTTCTCCATGGTCCACAAAATCTTCAGTGAAATATGCAGTGCCTGCTGGTTCTTTTGGGATTGGATGTGTTTTTGAAGGGTGAAATGAAATACAGAGACTGGCCTCAATTGGAGAATACCCGTGGGTATCCAGTCACATCTGAGTATCCTAACGTGGAGGAAAGTGTAATGACGTGGAAAGATGTTTGCAATGTATTGTTGAAGAAAATAATTGGGTGCAGGAGGGAATGTGCAATTGCAGTCCCATTTTGATTAAAATAGAAAAACATCTGTTTGTGTCAGAATGGTGAGATTAAGGAATTTATTTTTCCTTTCTGATTATTCATGCTTTACATTTTCTTTAAGGAACATGTACTGCTTGTGAAATTGAAAATAATGGGAACTGTTGGATGAATTGAAGCTGTCCTTACTGTGTCTGACTGGTTGGTAGAGAAATTGAGCTAGAAGGGAAGTGACATTGTCAAGGTCAAGCCAAGACTGAGTGACTGAGTAGCCCATTGATTCATGGCCAGTTCAGTGACCTTTCCATCTGACTGGAAGGAAGCACCTCCAGGGTAGTGTTTTGAGTGCCTTGGACACACAGCATCTGAAAGCTCTGAAAGGCTGGACCATTCCCTCTCCCACTCACTCCCTTTTGCTGTCCAGGAGACAATTATTGTCCAGGAGAGTGTCAGTGGCTATAAGTGCATTCCTTCTTCTCCCATTTCAAAGGACACTCACCAGGTTTTCTTTTGCACTTCAGGTCAGTAACATGACCCTCGAGCTCCTCTGGGCAGAGAATCATGTCAGCAGGATGGGCTGTGAAGCCTCCTGCAGATTGAGCCAGTTATAATCTGTGACTCATATCCGCAGATAACAATTTTCTGTAAAGGTGTCTGCTGAGTGAGAGGCACACACAGAGAGACATACCTAGAAGCATAAACCTACGACTCTGGAACTGAAATGGCCCTTTGTGATCACCCGTCTCATCGCTGGATGATCTGGAAACTGAGGCTCAGTTTACACAGGACAACAGCATAGCCAGTGCCTGAACTCAGGCAGTTTTTGCTTCCAAAACATCTCTCCAGTCAATCTTTTCCTGCTCTTTCTCCCCACACCAGCCCATAAGTGCTGCCACACATCTCCCTAGCTGATCTTCCTTCAATTCAGGGCTCTGTCACAGGGGGTCCTGGAACCATGTTGAGGAATTGAGACTTTAATTTGGGGGAAGGAGACAACATGGAAGAATTTTGAGAGTCAGATCTGGATTTCAGGTGGTGGATTTCTGGATTTCTGAATGCTGTGTATAAAATGAACCCAAGGAAGTTCAAGTGGACTCAGGGAGACCCAGGAGGGGGCTGCTGTAACCGTCCAGGGTCAGAGGCGATGGCAACCTGGACCAAGGCTGTGGTGATGGAGAGGGAGAAAAATGGGTCGTCTCCCTGCCTCCTCAGGTCCTCACTGATCTCCTCACCTGGCATTTAGGAAGAGTGTCAAACGAGTATCACCCAATTTAATACCTAGTGATGGGATTATCCCACTTCCCTAGGGGCTTAGGTAAACAATCTGACTGCAAGGTAGGAGATGCAAGTTGCATCCCTCGGACAGGAAGATCCCCTGGAGAAGGAAATGGCAACCCACTCCAGTGTTCTTGCCTGGGAAATCCCATGGACAGAGGCGCCTGGTGGGCTACAGTCCATGGGGCTGCAAAGAGTCAGACACGACTGAGCGACTGAGCACTCTCAATGGGATTATATTTGTTAGGATTTTTTAGGTGTGACTGTGTAGAAACCCAACTCAAACTAACTTAAGCCCAACACGGTTGAACATTGCCAGGCTTGTGTTAGGTGTTCCGTAAATGATGAATGAATGAATGAACGGCTCTTGACTCCTAGACCATTGTTCTTTTACTACGCATTAGGCAATACTCACTTAAGCCTAAATTCCATAACCATAACGATGCTAAAGGCCATCTCGTCTGGGCTTGCACCCAACTCAGGAATCCCTTCTACAGCATGCCTGACACATATCCATTTGGCTGGTCTTTGGAATTCTCTGGGGACAGGACACTCACTACTCTAAAAAGCAACCCATGTTTAAAAATGAAAAACATGAAAACAGATATACGGTTCAAAAATCAGCTTTACTGAAGTATAATTTACGTACAATAAAATACACCAACTTAAGTATAACATTTAGTTTGAAAAACATACATAGTTATGTAACCACCACCACAAGGCCCCAAACTTTGCTCTGTAATCTATCGTTTCTCCCAACCTCTGCACTCTGCTTCCTCTTACTATAATTGTGCCCTTTATAGAGTTTCATTTAAATGGAATGATGAAGTATTCAATCTTTTGAGTCTGGCATATTTCACCTAACATAATGAATTTGAGATTCTTCTCTGTTGTTGCATATGTCAGGAGTTTGTTCTTTTTTATTGCTGAACAGTATTTATTGAATAACTATTACCATGATTTGTCTATTCATTCAGTTTGTTTAGTCGGTCTGCCATTTGGAGTTTTTCTAGTTTTTGGCTATTGTTAATCTACTATGATGATTCACTTATGCATCTTTGTGTAAACTTTTTAAAAAAATTTCTTTTGTATAAATACGTAGCGTGAGATTTCTTGATCATTTGGTAGGTATATGTTTAACTTTTTAAAGAACTGGCAAACTATTTTCCAAAGTGGTATTATTTTGTCTTTGAATTATTTTTCATTCTTGTTGATATTGTATGAGAGTTCCAGTTGCTCCACATTGTTACAAATGCTGAGTATGGCAAGATTTTGAAATTTCAGTCATCATAGGGAAGGGGTAGTGGTATTGTATTGTGATGGTCATTTATGTTTCCCTAGTCATGTATGGATGTGAGAGTTGGACTGTGAAGAAAGCTGATCGCCGAAGAATCGATGCTTTTGAACTGTGGTGTTGGAGAAGACTCTTGAGAGTCCCTTATACTGCAAGGAGATCCAACCAGTCCATTCTAAAGGAGATCAATCCTGGATGTTCATTGGAGGGACTGATGCTAAAGCTGAAACTCCAATACTTTGGCCACCTCATGAGACGAGTTGACTCACTGGAAAAGACTCTGATGCTGGGAAAGGTTGGGGGCGGGAGGAGAAGGGGACGACGGAGAATGAGATGGCTGGATGGCATCACCGACTCTGTGGACATGAGTTTGAGTGAACTCTGGGAGTTGGTGATGGACAGGGAGGCCTGGCGTGCTGTGATTCATGGGGTCGCGGAGAGTCGGACACGACTGAGCGACTGAACTGAACTGAACTGACTGAGTGACTGGTAATGATATGGAGCATCTTTCCATGTGCCTATTTGCTATTCATATAAAATAGATCAAATTTTAAAACAATACTTTCTGCTTTTAGGAATCTTCAAGCTCTACAGGTTCAATTCAGCTTAACAAATATTTATTTACTTACTCTGTGTCATTTACAGTGAGGGCTGTTGTATCTAAGAATAAGACTCAATTCCTGGCCTTGATTTGTTCATAGCCTCGTAGAGGGAAATGGGTACTTAAAGGAGAAAATGTTTTCACTCAGGGTGTTAGTGCATTAATCATGGTAAGCCCAGGATACAGGGAAGACCACTCTCCAGCCAGGTGTGATGTTGGATGGAAGACTTGAGGTGGGGTAGGGCAAGGAGCTGGGGGGAGCTTCCACTGAAATTCTATCATCACAGAGATGCAGGCATGTTACCATTCATTTATCATATTAAAATATATTTTTGAATATTATATATCAACTGTATCACATATATAGTATCAGTTCAGTTCAGTCGCTCAGTTGTGTCCGACTCTTTGCGACCCCATGAATCACAGCACGCCAGGCCTCCCTGTCCATCACCAGCTCCCAGAGTTCACTCAAACTCATGTCCATCGAGTCGGTGATGCTGTCGTCCCCTTCTCCTCCTGCCCCCAATCCCTCCCAGCATCAGAGTCTTTTCCAGTGAGTCAACTTGTCGCATGAGTTGGCCAAAGTATTGGAGTTTCAGCTTTAGCATCAGTCCTTCCAATGAACACCCAGAATTGATACACATATTCAAATTAGATATATATCTACCTATCAAAGAATTCCTAAGTGATTATAAAACATCAAAACAGATTTATACTAATTGTATATATTATGTACTTTTACTGTGAGGTTTCATTAAAGTGTCTTTCATTTAAGATCTATATATACACGTACATATTACATTTATTTATTGACTATTCAGTTCTTCCACTTGGGTTGGGTCCACACTGTGTCTGTACAATCAATGAGAGAGGTTAGGATTGCTATTGCCCTAGAAACTGAAAGTCAGAGAGCTAGAAAACTGACCCAAAATCACTCAAAAACACAGCCAATCTTTGAACCCAAATCTTGTAACTTTAAGTCCAAATGCTGCTTAGAATAGTATCTGAGTACAATTGGGATATTTGTACCACAATTTTAAGACTAACCTACTCTAATCAGTTAAAGTTAAGGTCCAAGGCATTATGGTTTGGGTTATTTTCCAGAATTTTCCAAGTATTTATCCAAATCCCTCATTTGGCCTGTGAGGCCATGAAGGTACAGAGGGAATAACCACACAGTGACCCAGGATCCAAGTGCAAGTCTCCTGACTCCATGCTGTTATTTTATGACAAAAGCATGCGGCTTCTTAGTGTTTACAGACTTTCTGAGTCAGTCTGTTTAATTGAAACAGTCTGTACTGCTGTGGGCTAAGAAGTGAATGATAATGAGAAGACAGTCTCAAGAGACCTGAGTTCAAATCTCAGTCTTGCCACTTCCAAGCTGAATGACTTTGACATGAAACATAACCTCTCTGAGTCTCAGTTTCCTCATCTGTGAAATGGGGATAATAATACCACCGACATCATAGAGCTGCTGGGAGGCATCAAAGAACAAAGCATGGAAATCCCTCCCCTTGAGCTCTGGATTTCACTATTTGTCGAATAAATGAAGGAACACAGCACTTAGTTCCCTGCTGGGCTCATAATAGCACTGGATAAATTACACAATGATCAGTTTTCTATTTAATAATTACACTAAAATTATTTTTCATGAAGATCAAATTAAAGAAAATTTGAGTAGAGAACGTTTTCACTAAAATCAAAACTCAAATACATGGTCTTCATTTCTTCATGTTTTCTCCAAAACTGAATCCCATTTGGAAATTGCATTAAAATGATTTATTATTATGAAGTTGAGAATAACACTACAGAAACCCTTAAAGTACATTTGTAAATAAAACCCACCACCCAAGTACACTACCAGTTTTTATTTCTTCTATTGCCTTACAACTTTTATTCAGAATTTTTTTTCTTCATTGGAATCAGACTCTCTTTACTTCAAATTATATAATAAATAAAGTTCATGAACTTTGTGCTTATGATTTCTAATGATTCCATGCTATTCTATCCAGTAGAGTCATTCCAATAACTTACTCAGCCCCTGCAGGAAATTATAACATATTATTAAAACTGTGTTAATCAAGCTGGGACTCAAACCCAGCCAAAACCCAGGATGGGACTTGAACCTATGGGCCAGGACTGAGATCACACACCTGGTCTCAGGACTTAATGAAGCTCAGGTTCTTGATGACTCATCACAGAAAGAATTCAGTGAGAGATAAAGTGATAGGTAAGAAGTGGGTTTATTTAGAGAGAAACACACTCCACAGACAGAGTGTGGGCCGTCTCAGGAGGTGAGAGTGGCCCCAGGGTGTGGAGTTGTCAGTTTTTATAGAGGTGGGTAATTTCATAGGCTAGGGCTTCCCTGGTGGCTCAGAGGATAAAGAGTCTGCCTGCAATGCAGGAGTCCCAGGTTCGATCCCTGGGTTGGGAAGACCCCCTGGAGAAGAAAATGGCAACCCACTCCAGTATTCTTGCCTGGAGAATCCCATGGACAGAGGAACCTAGCAGGCTACAGTCCACGGGGTCGCAAAGAGTCGGAGACGACTGAGCGACTGCACTTTCACTTTCACTTTCAATTTCATAGGCTAATGAGTGGAAGGAATACTCCAGCTATTTGGGGGAAGGGACAGGGATTTCCAGGAATTGGGCCACCTTTCACTTTTAGACCTTTATGGTTGGCCTTGGAACTGTCATGGCACCCATGGGTTTGTCATTCAGCTTGCTGATATGTTAAATGACTGTATACTGAGGCTCACAGTCTAGTGGAAGTTGACTTGTCCACGATCTTGGACCTATTTGTTTCTAATCAGTTTATGTCGTGTCTTGGGCTATGTCATTCTTTTAAAAGTTCTGCCCATGTATATACAGTGTAATAGTACTCAGCCATTACAAAACAAAACCAAAAATGAAATAATGCCACTGCATCAACGTGGATGTACCTAGAGAGTGTCATACGGAGTGAAATAAGTCAGAGAAGGAGAAATATCATATGACATCCCTTATATATGGAAACTAAAAAGAAATGATACAAATGAACTTACAAAACAGAGACTCACTCACTTAGAAAATGAAAGTGTGGTAGCTTAAGGGACGAGAACTATTTATGTGTTCATGGTTCTGCAGTGTGGTCAGAGCTTGGCGGAGCTGAGCATCTCTGCTGTACGCAGTACTAACTGAGGCAGCTTCACTAGGGCTGGGGGCTCCAAGACAGGTTTTTTCAGATGTCTGGTGTTGCAGCAGGGGAGGCTAAAATGGATACAAGTCAGCTGGTTTCTGTTTCTGTGGCCTCTCATCCTTCAGGGCCTCTGTCTCTCTACATGCTCTATCTGGCATGTTAGCAGGATTTCTTTACGCAATGACTGGCTTCCCAGAGAGTGAAAGCAGAAGCTCCCATTGTCCTGACACCTAGGGCGGGTACTGGGATAGCATCCTTTCTGCTGAGTTCTCTTGGTCAAATCAAATCAGAAAGCTAGTCTAAAATCCAGGAAAAGAACTAGACCCGACCCCTGAGGTCAGAGGAGCAGTGTTCATGTGTATGGGAGCCACTGTTGGTTACCATTTTGATAGTGACAGAGCAAGGTTTCAAAGACAGGCCTGCCTGACTCCAGGTTCCAGACCTAGCTTCCCTAGCCCCAGCCCACCTTAGTGAAGATTTTTGCCTGGCTAGCTTGTTCTCTTCCTTCTACTGATTTCTAAGGTGAACTCCCAGGAAGAGGGAATCCTGGTCAAAGGGCAGGCCTATTGCTGGTCTCTATGCTGAGACAAGTCGACATCTGCAGAGCAAAGTGATCTCATGAGTTTCTCCTTAAGCATCTTGCTTAAGTCTCCTCCTCCTCTTCACAAAGGAGATCCAGGTTTCATTTTGTTCCTTCTATTTTTGCACCTTCTTTGACAGAGGAAATCTTGGCTCCTGGTATGGAGAACCTCTTCGGGGCTTCTGGGGGACAATAAAGTCAGCAGAGTCGTGAGGATCAGCTGCTCCTGAGCTGTGTAGATTAGTGTTCCCCGTGGGGCAGAGGCACCTCTGGCAAAGGCACCTGATGTCCTTTTGGGGAGGAAATCATATTATATATAGATATTATATATCTCTTCCATATTATATCTAGACCTTTTTTGTCGGCTATGGACCCCTCCTCATGTTGATGTTTTTAAATGCTTAATATCAACTACAAACAATTTTTAAAAACTCAATTATATTCAAACACTGATCCCATGATAAGAAATTTTGATATAGTAATATATATATTAACACATGAATAGCAAGATCTAACTGGTCTGATAGTTACCCTAAGTTTCGAAGTAGTGATGAACGTAAATGACATTTTGTGATGAGATATGAAATATCTGTGATTTCTATTGGTGCCAAAGTTATCAGTCAGTTCAGTGAAAGAGGAGAGTGAAAAGGTTGGTTTGAAGCTCAACATTCAGAAAACAAAGATCATGGCATCTGGTCCCATCACTTCATGGGAAATAGATGGAAAAACAGTGGAAACAGTGTCAGACTTTGTTTTTTGGGGCTCCAAAATCACTGCAGATGCTGATTGCAGCCATGAAATTAAAAGACGCTTGCTCCTTGGAAGGAAAGTTATGACCAACCTTGATAGTATATTAAAAAGCAGAGACATTACTTTGCCAACCAAGGTCTGTCTAGTCAAGGCAATGGTTTTTCCCGTGGTCATGTATGGATGTGAGAGTTGGACTGTGAAGAAGGCTGATCGCCGAAGAATCGATGCTTTTGAACTGTGGTGTTGGAGAAGACTCTTGAGAGTCCCTTATACTGCAAGGAGATCCAACCAGTCCATTCTAAAGGAGATCAATCCTGGATGTTCATTGGAGGGACTGATGCTAAAGCTGAACTGCAATACTTTGGCCACCTCATGCGACGAGTTGACTCACTGGAAAAGACTCTGATGCTGGGAAAGGTTGGGGGGCGGGAGGAGAAGGGGACGACGGAGAATGAGATGGCTGGATGGCATCACCGACTCTGTGGACATGAGTTTGAGTGTACTCCGGGAGTTGGTGATGGACAGGGAGGCCTGGCGTGCTGTGATTCATGGGGTCGCGGAGAGTCGGACACGACTGAGCGACTGTAGGAACTTTTAATATTGCTGTGAAATGTTTGCTACATTTATAATAGAAGCAAATGCTAAATTTCAGTTAGAAGTTAATAGAAACATATATAATTATTTCCCATTCAAATTAATGGTCTCTTTTTAAGAACCTTGGTTTGGGGATAGCAGGGATATTGTATGAAGCATCTTGATTCCTAGACTCAGAGGTGGGCATGTAACCCAGTACTGACCAATCGGAGCAGGGATTGGCCTAGTGACAGGCATTTGAGCCAAACTGATATAATCAGAGTGAATCCTAGTCTTTTGCTAGGCAACTGGCACAGCTCCTTTGCTGGACTTGCTAAGAGGATTGGGTTTAGGCCTGGAGCATACCACCTTGCCATCACCAGGACAGACCCTGTCCCAGAATGAAGCTTTCAGAGAAAAACAGAGCTGAGAAATGAACATCTACGTCTTCCTGGTGACATTCCTCCTTTAAATGCATTAATTAATGGAAGCCAATATATTATCTATGAAAGCCAGGTTAAGTAGGGTTTTTTATTAATTGCAACCAAAGCAGCCACAACTAATACTTTATAGTCCCACAAAACTTAGCAGAATGCCTGGCACAAAGTAGATGGCTCATGAAGGAATGATGAATGAGTTTCAAACAATGTAGCAACATGATTGATATCATTCACTAAACTCATACATGCAGGTCTGGCTTGATTGTGTATTAAAAGATGAAGTCTATACTCAAAGCAAGCATTCCACAGGCCTTTGTTGATTGAATGAATAAAAAAATGCATCCACTGTCATTATTTTCTATCCCCAGCTTTGTATAGTCTTTAGTGATATAACTAGGACCGTATAACTACCTGAAGAATGTAAGTCTAGAAACATGATGCGCCAACAGTTGCAAATCAAGTCCATGGCACATTCACCCTGGGGAGAGCCATGCAGCGATTTGAAAGAATTAAAAGACACTTGCTCCTTGGAAGAAAAGCTATGACAGACCTAAATAGCATATTAAAAAGCAGAGACATCACTTTGCTGACAAAGATCCATATAGTCAAAATTATCGTTTTTCCAGTAGTCGTGTATGGATGTGAGAGTTGGACCATAAAGAAGGCTGATCGCTGAAAAATTGATGCTTTCGAATTGTGGTGCTGGGGAAGATTCTTAAGAGGACAGCAGGGAGATCAAACCAATCAATCCTAAAGGAAATCAACTCTGAATATTCATTGGAAGGACTGATGCTGAAGCTGAAGCTCCAATACTTTGGCCGGCTGATGCAGAGGGCTGACTCATTGAAAATGACCCTGCTGCTGGGACAGATTGAGGGCAGGAGGAGAAGGCGGGCAACAGAGGATGAGATGGTTGGATGGCATCACCGACTCAATGGACATGAGTTTGAGCAAACTCTGGGAAATTGTGAGGGACAGGGAAGTCTGGCATGAAGTGCTGCACTTCACGGGGTTGCAAAGAATTGGACATGACTTAGTGACTGAACAACAGTTTGAAGAAATAGGTAGATCTGTATGTACTGATATGGAAAGACCTCTAAGACATATTAAGAAGGAAATTACAAAATAGTGATTATAGTAGGATTCCATTTTTGTTTAAAAGTCTCAATCGAAACTTTGAGGGTTTCTAGGTTTTATATATATAAAAAGCAAAGAAAGAATATCTTTTTTTTCCTTGGCAATTCATGAAATAGTAACAGTGGGCACCTATGGGGAAGGAGTGATATTGGGTGAAGGTGATCATAGAAGTTTGTTCTTTCTTTGTATTGCTTACATTTTTTTTGTTTGTTTTTTAAAAATATTCATTTTACTTATTTATTTGGTTGCCCTGGGTCTTTAGTTGCAGCATGTGAACTCTTAGTTGCAGCTTATGGGATCTAGTTCTCTGACCAGGGATTGAACTTGGGCCCCCTGCACTGGGAGCATGGAGTCTTAGCTATTGGATCACCAGGGAAATCTCTTATTTGCGTTTTTTATACAAGGATAAAATAATTGTATCACACATAATTTAAAATAATTTGTAGTGGAGGACTTGCCTGGTGGTCTGTGGTTAAGACTTTGCACTTTCAATGCCGGGGGTGTGGGTTTGATCCCTGGTTTGGGCACTGAGATCCTTACATGTCAGAGAGCGAGGCCAAAAAGTAAAAAAAAAAAAAAAATACAATGAAAAATAATAACTCTGACAGAAGGTGGAATATTCCCTTTCAACCAATCTTTCATCTTTGGAGTTGTCTGCCAGTACTCTTCAGGGAAGCTGAAGAGCACAGGGCTGAGCCCATCATGTTGCACCCAGGATGCTCTGCTGCACCCATGATGCCACACTGTGTCCTCTATACCTTGTCCTGCCTGTGAGGCCATGCCCCTTTCGCTGGGACTCTGAAGTTCTGGCTTCTCCAGGAGCCGAAGAGCTTCCACCCCATATAAAATGCTCCTAGGGTGGCCTACTGACCTGGATTCTCCGCTCAGGATCCTGATTCCAACCATCTCTGCTGCCAAACTACACGTGGCCTGAATGATTTCCCCTGCAAAGGGGAGAGGGAATCAGAGCATCTCACAGTCAGGGCACTGGCTTCGCTGGGAGACACCCATCCTAGGCGCGTTTGGGATGGCCCACCCAGTCCAAGCGCATTGTTGTGCAGACAGGGAATCTGAGTCTCAGTATGGAGAAGAGGTTTGTCCAAACGTGAGTTCGGTGCCCAAGTGGGACTCCAAACTGACATCCAGTTCAAAGCTCATTTTAGGGAGGGTTCCTACCAGTTCCATCATAGCTACTCCTTTATGTTGAGATCTAAAGTCTCTGAAATGTCCCTGTTACAATACAAATGGGCTACTTAAATAACATAGATGGCAAGTTACATTTTATTTATTATAAAAACAAAATTGAAACAAAACACAAATGAAAATATGAAATGAAATTATTTCCACCATCGTCATCATGTTTTGTTTGTTCACACTCCTTATGTCACTCTAACATATACACTTTACATGTACATTTATGCATACAACTACAATCACTTTATAAACATTTTTATAACCCTATTTCACTTAATGTTATACATATTTTCCTGCACATTTTCCATATAGCTTTCTACCTTCTGCAGAGGATCTTCACTGGTTTTGAATTATAAAATAGTTCAAACATACAGAAAAGCACAAGGAACAATGCACTACACAGATTTAACAAATACTGATACTTTAAAAATATTTTTGAGATTAAAACCAAGATCACAGGTACAACTGGAGCTCTCTTACACACAATGTACTATAGTCCCACCAGGAGAAGCTACATAACTTACAGGGTTTTGTGCAAAATGAAATGTAGGAACCTTATTTAAAATCATCATAAATTTCAAGTCATCAGCAGCAGCAGAGTAATTAACCACGTGCAAGGCCAGTGTGAATTCACGAGTGAGGTGGCTCCCCCATAAAGCCAGTCCTGGGTCCCCGTCTCCTCTCACTGTCCAGAAATGAGCTGTGCCTTTGCTGTTCCATGTTTATACTTTTACTTCATATATGTGTACTGGCCAATGCAATGGAGTATTATTTTGCATATTTAAAAATATTACATGCATAGTATAATACTGCATGTATCCTTAGGCTGCCTATTTATCTCACTCATTGCTTTTGTGATTTATCTTTGTGGATTCATGCAGTTGTTATTGATTTTCACAATTGTCTAATATTCCATTGTGTGATCTCACCACACAGTTCATTTTCCCCTATAACTTGTATTTTTTTTTACCATAATTAACAATACTGCAATGAACACCCTTGAACACAGTTCTCTGTACACATGTGTGAGCTTTTGTCTAGTGTCTGTAACTAGGTGTGGAATCGAACTGCTCTGTCTTACTAGATGCTGAGATTCTTTCCAATTTTTTGCTTGGTTGGTATCAGTGTGCTCCCTCTGTATGTCTCCTCTTGTCCCACAGTCATCTGAAAATATTCAGGAGAACCCTTATGAGTTGCCTCTTCTCTGAGACTCATCATCCACTGAAGCCAGAGCCTGGATGTCCTGACTCTTCCCTGTAATCTGCCCATCATTTCTTATCTATGACCAAAGCCTAGTGATTCCCTCTCTAAAATGTGGCCTCCACCCATTCACTCTTCCAGATCCCTCCTGCTACTTTCATTGTCTTGGCTCAGGATCCCACCTATCCCATGGGCTCTTCTCCCAGCCCCACCCAGCTTTCAGCCCCCCAGCTTCCTCCATGAAAAAACTTATTACAGGGCTTTCCTGGTGGTCCAGTGGTTAAGAATCCGCCTGCCAATGCAGAGGACATGGGTTTGATCCATGATCCAGGAAGATTCCATGGGGCAACTAAGCCCATGCCCCACAACTATTGAGCCTGTGCTCTAGAGCCCACAAATGGCAATTACTGAGTCCACATGCCACAATTACTGAAGCCCATGTGCCTAGAGCCTGTGCTCTACAACGAAAGAAGCCACTGCAATGAGAAGCCTGAGTACCACAACCAGAGAGTAGCCCCCACTCGAACTGCAACTCGAGAAAGCCCGAGTGCAGCAACAAGACCTGGTGCACTCAGAAATAAATACTCTTTTTTTAAAAAAGGACTTATTACTTTGCCAACAAAGGTCCGACTAGTCAAGGCTATGGTTTTTCCCGTGGTCATGTATGGATGTGAGAGTTGGACTGTGAAGAAAGCTGATCGCCGAAGAATTAATGCTTTTGAACTGTGGTGTTGGAGAAGACTCTTTAGAGTCCCTTGTACCGCAAGGAGATCCAACCAGTCCATTCTAAGGGAGATTGATCCTGGGTGTTCATTGGAAGGACTGATGCTAAAGCTGAAACTGCAATACTTTGGCCACCTCATGCGACAAGTTGACTCACTGGAAAAGAGTCTGATGCTGGGAAGAATTGGGGCAGGAGAAGGAGATGACCAAGAATGAGATGGCTGGATGGCATCACCGACTCTGTGGACATGGGTTTGAGTGAACTCCGGGAGTTGGTGATGGACAGGGAGGCCTGGCGTGCTGTGATTCATGGGGTCGCGGAGAGTCGGACACGACTGAGCAACTGAACTGAACTGAACTGAACTGAACGTCCTAGCAAACTGCATGTTGACTAGTCTCTCCCCTGCATATTGTGGAGATCAGAGCTGCTAGTTACAAGAGAGCAAAGATTATATTATGCTTACCATTTGTGGGCCTGTAGCACAGTGCCTAGCATCTGGTAGGTTCTAAAAATACTTATTGAATCTATCTATCTATCTATCTCAGTTCAGTTCAGTCGCTCAGTCGTGTCCAACTCTTTGTGACCCCATGAACCACAGCATGCCAGGCCTCCCTGTCCATCACCAACTCCTGGAGTCCCCCAAGCCCACGTCCATTGAGCGGGTGATGCCATCCAACCATCTCATCCTCTGTCATCGTCCCCTTCTCTACATAAACATTATGCTGTAGTAGTCCCAGTTTTTGAATTAGATCTTTAGGATATGTTTCCAAAGGAGCATTATTGATGATTTAGGATAGTGAATGCGAAGTTCAAAGTCCTTTGTAAGTGAACTTGATCCACACAAAATTCTAGGTCAGGTAAGACAGACAGGTTGATCCTTAAAAAGGTCCCAAAGTGATAAAGATATTCACAAACAATAGGTACTCAGGCATTCTTACCATCTGCTTGCCTTATTTGATAGAGATACTAAATTTAGAAGTTGCCCTTTAATTCAGGTAACTCTTTAAATGTTGCTGTGTTATATTATATATGTAATACGCATACATATGTATTTTATACATCTGATTATGTATTACATATATATAAAATAACCTGGTAGAATTTACATCTCTGTAAAAAAACAGAATAATTCATATCACTGGACCTTTGTTTCTCCGTCTATCAAGTGGGTATAATGAGGGACCATTATACCTGTCACACCTGTCTAGGATCATTTTGCTCTGTGGACAGATGAAGAAAAAGCAGGTGTTTCTGTTCTTACCCCGCTTCATTGTTCCCATGCTTTGGGCACAGTCATTAAGAAGGCAGAGGCGAGTGAATGAAAACCTGCACTTGCAAAACTGGGAAACAGTCATAGGTGACTTCACAGCTGTTTCGTGCCCCTCACGCTGATTTGGGATCCCTTTTCATCATTTGTAGTGTGTAAAAGAGACAGTGATCTGCTAAGTATCCCCTAAATGTACTGGTGAGTTTATAAGTTGGCCCTACAGGGAGAAGAGGGCAACATAAAGAAATATTTTGCTTATGGTGGACTTTCCTTTTTTTATTCTGACTCCACTGTGTGGCATGTGGAACCTCCCCAAACCTACGCCCCCTGCAGTGGAAGCATGGAGTCATAACCACTGGACTACCAGGGAAGTCCCATGATAGAATTTCAAGCACCGAAAGCTCTAGTCCCATTCTGAGACCCTCAACTGACACAGCTGGGTGGTTTCTTCCACAGGCTCAACTGTGAGGAGAAGTCCATCCTGTGAAGACACCTGAGCACGATGCATCCAACCTGGAACCCTGGCTTCTAGTCCCAGCTCTGTCCCGAAGGGGTGTGTGGCTTCGGCCACGTTCTGCTACGTGTTCAGCAAAGCTGATGGGTAACATACACTCCACAGTTCTCAAGTTCTACAATTCAATAGGAGATGGAGCCAGCTCTCTAAATTAACAATACAAACCAGGTGACTTCTTAGTTCCTCTTGGCTTGAGTCCCTGCCTCCTGGGACTGGAGAAATAGGTGGGAAATAGGTGTGTCAGACTCCCTGGCCAGGGTCAGAGAATCACCGAGTTGTGGGTGGCTGGCAGGAAACTTCAGTGATGATCAAGACTCATGTGTCCTCTCCCCCATTCACTAGCAAAAATTTACTAAGCAATTGTTCTGAATAGAATGTGGGCAGGGGTGGCAGCTGTTATGTTCACTGATTGATCCATGGTTCACATTATCCCAGCTGGCACATAGTGGGTGCTCACCAAATGTCTATTGACTGATGGGTAGTTTCTTGCAGCATAGTCATTTAGGGGAGCCTATTAAATGCAGATTCCTGGGCCCACTGTCAACCTATTGAATTTTAATCTCTGGTGACAGGGACCAGGTATTTGTCATGACTCCAGAGTTTGAGAATCATGGCTGTAATATCTGAATAAAGGATTCTCCTATTATTAGAAGGGAGAAAACACTGATTATTTTTATTTTTGAGCATTTGTTGGTAGTGACTAAATACTGAAGTCAAATAGGTTCACTTTGCTGCAGGCATTTCCTTTCAGTCTGGAGCAGTCTGGTCTTCACCGAGGGTATGAGCAAGGCAAATTTTCACTAATCTTGGGAGAGGCAAGGCCAATTTAAAAAAAGGCAGAGGAGATAGGAGTCGAGCCACATGAAGTTCGAGTTTGGCATGATTATTGACCTTCACTCGAAAGTCATAAAATAGGAAATGTACCACCATCCCAGTTTTCTGGGAGGGGGTGCTGGTGTGAGGTCTTCCTCAATCTCTTTCAAGGGTCTGGGGTTTACACCATGCACAGATCTGGCTTCAGATCTCAGCTGTGTCTCTGTTTGGTCTTGGACTAATCATTTAAACCCCTTTTAAGCATTTGTTTGCTCAGTCATAAAATGGATATCACACCGCCAAATACTCAGGGTTGTTGAAGACAATCTGAGATGATAATAAGCTCAGTTGTCTGGCATATGCGCAGAAGAGAGAGACTGTTAAGTTTGGGCTGGTACCTATAAACGCCCATAATATCTGGGCTAGAGGGTTCAGTGGAGGTTGATTTAGCCCAACTCTTTTGTTTTCTACAAGTATGGAAACAGCCTCAGAGAAGGGACGGTAATTGCAGAAGATTATATAGCCTGTTAGGTTTCTTGAGGGCTTTTATGGATCAGAGAATGTGAAGAGGTTGAGAATCTATTGAGTGGCCTTTAATAAAGGAATCCTTGGGATAAGATGTTTTTGTAAAATAAGTTAGATATCTCAGGTCAGGTGCCTTCTCATTTGAGTCTCTTGCCAACGAGTAGCCCATTCTGAGGACACAGGGATTAGTGAGAAAGGCCCTGTAGCTGGGTAATTAAAGACAAAAGCTTTTGGGTGGTGCTGTTGAGGGTTTCCCTGGGAGGCCCTGTCTGGCACTGCAGCTCTGCCAGGCCAATGCTGGAGATGGCTAGACTTCGGGACCCTCCAAGAATGGCCTCTGGGCTATAGGAGGCATAACACCAATCAGAGGTGAGACTGGATCTGGGAGGGATGCTTCTTGGAAACAGCGTCCTGGGAGGCTCTGGCTCTGATGTCTACAGGCAGCAGCAAAAAAGCTTGGCCTCAGGAAAGCACATGTCTTTAGTGCCGAAGGTGATGACACTGGTGAAGGTAGTGATGATGATGAGTGTGAGAATCAGCACTTCCTCTTTGCAGGCTACAGAACCAGGCAATTAATTTTACATGCATTGTTCCGTTCAGTCTTCTCAAGATCCCTACCTGGTGGAAACTGAGGCTTAGAGCGGTTAAGTAAACTAGCACAAAGCTAGTGAGCACCAGGATTCAAATTCAGACCTATTGGAGTTCAAGGTAGCCAGCAGCATATAAGTTCTGGAAGAGAGGAAAATAACATTGGCTAGGGCTTCGGGGGACATATATTTCACCCCCATTTTTACAGATGAGGAAACAAAGGACCAGAGAGGTTAGCACTTCCCCCATGAAGTCAGGTACTATACCAAACACTTTGCATATGTTAGCTCCTCGATCATCATAACACCCCTATTAAGTAAGTAATTCTATGGTCCCCATTTGTGTAGATGAGAAAACCAAAGACTGAGAATAAATGACTTGCAGGTGCTCGAAACCAGGCACTCTGACTAGAGGGCCCACGCTCTTAACTCCCTGCGTTGCCCAATATTGGAGTGAGATGTGATGGGCTGGACCAGAGCCTGGGACTGCTGACTCCCAGGCTAGCACTCCAAAGCTCCATGTAGGCTTTCTCTTGGGATCCATTGTTCCTTAAAAGCACCCTGAACTAAAGCCCAAAGAGTGAAATCACGCCTTCTGGTTCTGGGAACCTCAAACTGGAGAAGGAAGCTCCTGCTCTGGTGTTCAAGTCTGAGCAGGTGTACTGGGGACTCTCCCTGTACTCTCCTTTCCTCCTCCGGCTGGGAGGGAGCCAGGTAGGGTGGGCAGGGTGGGGCAGGCCTTGCTAGCTTGGGATGGGAGGAAAGCAGGCGGCAGGAGGGCCCAATAAAACAGGTTGAAATCTTCCCGCCTTTCTGCCTTTACCCTGGTGGTGCCCTCAACTCCTGGCTGGCAAACAGCAGGGCATGATGATGAAAGTTCAAGGCTGGCGTCAGGAGGCCTGGGGGCTCTGGACCTGGCCCTGGCACTCACTCCATGCACACCCTTGACCCTAGGCAGTTTTCTTATCTATGAAATGTGTGGTGATGGTAATGGGATATCTACATCCTCTGGGATTTTTAGTTAACACATTACTAAGAACCTACTATGTACCTGGCACTGGAGACAGTATGTGCAAAAGCAAACTCAGGCCCTGCTTTCATGGGTCTTTAAAGTCTAGTAGGAAGAGGTCTGAAGATCAAATCTTCACTGTAACTATGGTAAAGTGGCAACTGTTACCAGTGTTTTAAAGGTCTGCAGAGCTAAGGCAGCCGGGAATGATGGAAGTGGCAGGAGAGGGAGTGAGAGTCTGAGGAGCAGCAGGGAAGGATACAGTGAAGATGTGGTTTACTCCGTGAATGTCCGTGGGCAGGGAACAGTATTCCATAGTCGGATGGCTTACCCAAGAAACGGGGAGGCCAGTGGGCCAGCAGGAAGCTGGCCACTTCAAGGCACTGTGGCCATGGTCAGAGAAGGCGTTGAAGTTTTCGGGAGCGAAGTACAGAGTGAAGGAAGCCAGAGAGAGAGAGATGGTTAAGAATATGGGTCAACGCATCTTCCAAAGAAAATATTTTTTTAAAAAAGCTTTCCCCTCCGAGGAGCCTTCCTTGATTTCTCCCTTTGACCTATGGTATCCCTCCCTCTCTGGCTGCAGCCCAGCGAGACACTCAAGCCTCCAGGGAAGTCAGACCTGGGCTTTGTCTTCCTGTATTAAACTACGTCGTGGCTTCAAAAGAGGTCCTCTGCCTTCTGAGGCCTCAGTTTCCCCAGCTGTGCCGAAGCAGGTTGTCTCGTAAGGACCCGCCCAGCGCTAACGCAACGTGATTCGGTCGGCAGGAGCAGTGGGCTGCCTGCATTGCTGCGCAGATATCGGGCTGCTGGCTGAGTACCGTCACCCGGCTGCGGGCGCTCTCCTCCCGGGCCGGGGGCCGCGGACGAGGATCCCGGCGCCATACACTGCGCAGGGAAGAGGGGGCGCGACCCCCGGCTTGCGCGGGCGCCCTGCGGCCCCGCCCCCGCAGCCAGCGGCCCTGCGGCAGCGGGGGCCTGAGCTCCGCCCTCCCTCCTCCCGCCCGCCGCCCTCCCTCCTCCCGCCTCCCTCGCTCGCTCGCTCGCTCCCTCCCTCCGGCCGGCTCGGCGCTGACTCCGCCGCACGCTGCAGCCGCGGCTGGAAGATGGCGGGGAACGACTGCGGCTCGCTGCTGGACGAGGAGCTCTCCTCCTTCTTCCTTAACTATCTCGCGGACACGCAGGTAAGATCAGCAGGAGCCACGGCCGGGGAGCCAGGGCCGCTGAGCTGCGGGGGCTGCCGCCGCAGCCGCGGAGGCCGGGAGGTAGCGGTGGGCGCATTGAGGGGATCGGGGGTTCCAGACTGCAGAGCCCCCCTTCCATGCACCCTGCGATGCACTTCTTTCTGGGGACGGGGAGCTGGAGGTCCCCCCACCACGCATGCCGGACCGTTGCGGTCGCTACGGCTGCTGGGGAGGGTCTAGGCTTGGTTGCTTGGAGTCCGGCCCACCCCCACCCCCCTGCCCGCTGAGATGGGGGGGTTCCGTGCTTCCTTGAAGAGGTTGAACCGCGTCAGATGTGGGGGACCCTCATGCTGAGTCTGGGTGCAGAAGGCGCGCCCTCAGGCTCCCGGCACTTGCTGCCGTACTTTCACGTGGACTTGTGGCCCCGGCGCAGGCGCCTGTCCCGGTCCCCGGAGTCCCCTGATCCTCCGGTCTCGGGTACCCGGTCTTCTACAGCTAGCCCCCCCTCCCCGAGGCTCTCCAAAAGCTCCCGCAGCGCGGAGTTTCCTGCCAATTGCCCGCTGAAGACATAGGAGTCTGCAGGGCACGTGGACATGCGGGCGGGGATAGCACCTTCCTGGTTTCGCTACCCGGTGGAGCCCCCAGGGGCGAAAACCCGGCAGGATGGGGCCAGAGGACTGTCTGGGGGCGCCTGGGTCCCCCTGCAGCGCGCGGCCCCTGGTGCGCGCTCGGCGATGCTGGGGGAAGGGAAGGCGAGGCGGCGAACCGGGCTCAGGCTGCGCCTGGGAGACCCAGTGGCGACACGCGCGTGACAGGAGAGGGTGCTCCGTGGGGCCGGGAGGGGCGAGGAAGCTGGTTATTTGGAAACGGGGGTGGTGGTGGTGGGGTTGCTGCTGGGATAAACTGCCTGGAAAATGCCCGCACAGGGAGTGCGCGCCCCCTACCCGTTCCCCAGTTTTCCCCACCCCATGCCTGTTGCAAGCATAAAGTTTGGCCCCATAGTTAGCGTTTTTTCTACGGCCACCCCGGCGCGGGTAGCGGGGAGGCTAGGGGTGCAGCCGAGCCGCGAATGAGACCCCGGATGCGGGTGCACGCCGGAGGCAGAGGGGCTGCTAGGCTCTACCGGGCGCGGCTTGCTAGGGCTGGTTTGGTACCTGGAGTCTGAGCGCCGGTGCCGGCTTGTTTTGCATAACACTGGAAGGGAGGGGGAGGGGGGCGGGGTGTGGGAGGGGAGAGAGGGAAACTTTGCTTCTTGTTATATCTGCCTGTCTTTGGGCGGCAGCAGCTGTCATGGGACCGGGTGGGCGGGGAGAGGCTTGCTAGCTGACTCCTTGCCTTGAGATGCGACTTAGAGGGGACGCAGCAGCCGAGACGTTCAGCTCTGGGGGACTCTGGGTGGCGAGTCCCGCTGGCTGCTGGGACCGCGCGGCGTGGCGGGGTGTTGCCGAGAGGAAGCCCGCCACGCACAGAAGAAGGCCGGTCCCTGACCGCTGCGGACTTCCATGCGTCAGGGAACCGCCGGGCCTCGTGGTCGGTGGCAGGATCGCTTGGGTGGGTTCCGGGCAGGGGCCGCAGGGGCTAGTGACGTATGATGGCGCTACTCCAGGCCCCGGGAAAAGTGTGATGAATGGTCTGCGCGCGGGAGTGTATGTTTGTTGTGCACACGCCGCGCGCACCGGGCGCGTACCTTTACCTCTGACGAAACTGCAGTGGAGCTCCAGCGGCAGGCACCGGGCGCCGGCACTCACCCCGGGGCGGGGGGGCGACTGGATACAGGGTAGGCAGAGTTGCTGCTAGGAAAGTTCTGCCCTCGGCCCTCTCGCTTGTCCGGGGGTGTCTCCAAACCCTTCTACTAAGACGCGGATGTAGGAGGCCTGAAATAGCCAGAAACTCGTCCAGAGACCCACAGGAAGAACTCATTCACTTTGGACCCGACGCCAGGTTTCAATACCATCTTCTGTGTTCGTCGGCTCACATTTGCCCTGTTAGCCGTCCAGATTGCCTACCCAGCAGGCAAATTTCACCTAAGGAAACTAGAAATTTGGGTAATCGTGTATCAGCAGAAGCAGTGCAGTGGAAGTTAATCTGGGACGTTTTGCTTTTTTTATGTAACCACGTGATGGGCTGAGGCCCTTCGGGTGATCTCTGCCGTCCCAACTTGGGAAGTGTAATTGATAGGGGGGAGCTTTGCCGCCGCCCCTAGAAGGCTCTGAGAGCCAGCCGGAAGAGGACCTGGGCGGGTCTTCGCGGGCCTCCTCATTTTACAGTTGGGGATCGAGGCTTTGAGGGCTGGACGGCTGGTACAGGACCACGCAGCCAGTGGGTGACAGAGCCACCCAGGGCTCCTGACTCCAGGTCCTGTGTGTTACCTCGAAATAGCACTGGACTTGGAGTCAGAAGGCCTGAGTGGAGTCGCCTTCCCCACTCTCTGGCTGGGTGACCCCGGAGCAAGCCATTTTAACCCTCGAGCCTCCTTTCTCCCATCTGTCAAATGGGGCTGGTGGTGCCGGCAAGAGAAGCCCAAGGCCCGGTGGTTGGGGGTGAGCACTGTTTGCATGTGAGATGTCTGGTCCTTCCTGTAACTTCCTCTCCTCCCCCCCAGACCCTCCCTGGCCCTCCCCTTCACCATCTCCCCCTTTGGAAGGGGTGGAGAGAGTGAATAGAAAGGTAATTTATGGTCTTTATCCCAAAGACTTGTCTTTGGCAGCTAATCCAGGGTTAGATAGATGGAGGATTTCTGTTGCGGAGACTTAACTCGTATCCATTCAGGTCAAAGTTCAGAAATTCAACAGATTAAGGGTTGTGAAAGTTTCTTGGAAAGGTTTGGGGCATGTGTCTCAAAGGACTTTGTGTTGGCTTCTCTTTGTTCCGGGCCCCTGCCTGTAGTGCCCTCACCCACCATCCCTGCGTGGCCCTCTACTCTAGCAGGCCTCTCTAGCCCAACTTGCCCTGCTTTCTCTAGCTTCTGGTTGTCTTGGTTGTGTTATACAACCAAGCATTTTGTGTGTGAGTCCTGTGGCCCAGTAAGATTCTGGAATTAGAGTTGTACCTTTCATGTCTTTGTGCCCCTGTGTCACCTGTCACCGTGCTGAGCTCCTTTGCTTAGCTCTTGGCTCGGCACAGAAATGACAGACAAGGGACGTTCTCAGGCTGGTTGGGGGGACAGCTGGGCCGAGTATGGGGAGAGAGGAATGCAGAGGGCTGCAGCTGTGGGCAGTGACTTAGGCTCCAGAGACCACATAGTAAGCCCACACTAAATATGGGTTGTTTGAAGACACTTGGGACATCAATCATAGATGTGCAAACTGTCAGAGATGGCAGGATCTTTATAAATCATCAAGTCCAACCCCTTATCATTTAAAAATATTTAATAATAGAATTGTTAGGAAATACTGGCAAGCATAAAGAAAAAAAATGAAAATATGTAATCTTACCCAAACATAACCACCATTAATTCTTATATGTGTTTTCTGACTTCTTCTTTCCTATTGATTCCTATGGATTATATCTTTTGTACAAAAATGGAATCATTCTTTGTATAGTAATTGTAACTTGGAATCACACCGTTCCAACATGCTTTTTTTTGTCCTCCAAACAATATACTTTCCACAAAGTAAGTAATCAGCAAGTATTCTACCTAATATCTTAATATCTTAATGATTATGTAATATTGAGGGTTGAACCAAAAGGTATTTAATCAATCCTTTATTGTTAGTCATTTAAGTAGTTTACATATATATATATATATAGCTCTTGTAAGCCATGCTGAAATGAATATCTCTGCGTATGTCTTCTTTTCTTCATTTAAATTCCTAGAAATGAATTACTCTGTCAAAGGAACTATGCAGGCATTTGGTAAACACATTTCTGGATTGCCTTCTAGAAAGATTGTGCTAATTTGCACACTAGCATTGTATGGGAATGCCCAGTTCCCCACACCCAGAAAACTCTTGGCATTTTAATTGTTTTTCATTTTTACCAGTCTATTCATCAATAAATTTTGTCAACTTATTGTTTTAATGTGCATTTCTTTGATGACTTGTGCTGTTGAACCTTTTCCCCAAATGATTATGGGCCATTTATGGTTTGTTCTGTGAAATGTCGTGTTAGTGAAATTGGCCCATTTTTCAGTTGGTATCCTGTTTCCTCGTTGTTCTAAAACTGGATCTGAACACCCGAAGGAGCACCTGCCACATGGAGAACTGGAAAAAATGGCTTTACTAGTGTTGACTTGCTCGGTCTGGAATGCTGTTACTTCCACAGCCCCTGAAACCAGGGCTAACTTCTTTCCCAAGTCAAAGTTCTGGCCATCTATGGGGCAGGTTGAAGTGCAACCTTTGCTGGGTGCGTTTACCCACTTTTCATCTGTGTGAGACCCAGGAGACTTAACTTTTTCACCTGAGTGCAGAAGGGGACCCACTTGCTGGCTCTGCTTACCAGAGACCCAGGGTTCACTTTCACTGGGGCTTCCTGGCTGGTGCTAATGATCAGGATGCTTGTGGAACCCAGGAAAGGCAATGGCCCAGCAACTGGGCCCTGGGGGTTTATGTTTCCCCTTCACCCTAGGCCCCTCCTCTCCCCAGCTGTTGCAGGCTAGCCAGAAGCTTCATCATTGCCAGGATGTGAGTCACCCTTTTCCTTCTCTCTCTGGAACAATAGAAGGAATACTGGTTTGAGTCAGAAGAAGCCTTGCAAATGGGGGCTTATGCTGGGAAGCGAGTCCCTAACATGATCATTGCAGTATTAATAGCTATCTCCTCCTGCATTATCATCATCATCAATGCCATTTTATTGAGCATCCTCAGTAAAATGCTGTGTGCTCTGCTGAGCCTTCTGTTTGCATTTTAACATTTCATTCTCATAAAGATTCTACAAAGTATAGATGCCATTATTCCCATTTTATAGCTGAGGCATTTACAGTTTCAGAAAACTCATTAACGTGCCAAAGATGATCTACCTACATTACCTTGGAATAAGTGGAAATGCCAGGATCAGTGGGCAAGGTCCCCAGACCTCTTGATTCCAAGTTCCGTGAAGACAGGGACTACTCTTTCTATTCATCGTCTTCCAGCACCTTGAGCAAATGAAGCAAATTGTCAAGATAGAAGGCAGAACTACTTCTCTAGTTCTCTGTTCCTCAATCTATGAAATGGGGATACTAGGTCCTAACTCTCAGGATTAGAAATTAAATAATAGAATGTACATAAAATGAGCATCTATTGTGCACAAAACTTGGAATCCTTCTGTCTCTGAAACACTTTAGAAGGGCAAGATCAAGGATAGAAGGATAGAATTAATTCCTGCCCATGCAAGCTTTTCTCTGTAAGAAAGGGAAGAACAATTCTTGTGATAAGGATGGAGGGAACCCAAATAAAGTCATTTAGAAGAGAATGAGCAGGGTTGTTTACTGTCTCTGCCTCTCCAACATAGTTGAACGCCTCAGTTACATTCTGTGGACACTCAGCTGATGAGGAATCAGTTGAACTGGACTGACCTTCCTGTTACTCTCCCTGACTTCCAGTCTGGGTCCTTGTCCATTCACAACTGGGTTCCTGTATTTACTATCACACCAGACTTTATCCTCTCCTGATTGTCCTCAGCCGCGGTGGCAGATCAGTTCTCCTAGAGCACGTGTCTGATGCCACGCTGTTGCTCACACATCATGCATGACTCCTTGCTGTCCTTAGTTGCTCAGTCATGTCCCACTCTTTGCGACCCCAATGGACTGTAGCCCGCCAGGCTCCTCTGTCCATGGGGATTCTTCAGGCAAGAATACTGGAGTGGGTTGCCATGCTCTCCTCCAAGGGATCTTCCCAACTCAGGGACTGAACCCAGGTCTCCTACATTGCAGGCGAATTCTTCACTGTCTGAGCCACCAAGCACTCTTAAATGCAATCCTAAAGTTTAACCTCATGCACAAGGGCCTTCAGGTACTTGAGGCTGAAGAGTTAGGTTCCTGACTTTATCCCAAGCTGTCTGCTTTCTTTTTGGGATCCTGGCCTGCCTCAGGCTATGTCATGAATCTTCCAGGAGGTATTGGCTTATGCAGCTATTTTCTGTCTCCTGTTGGAATTTCTACTATTTCCATTATTCATCCTGCATAAGACTCAGCTCCCAAGCTATCATTTTGGTGACATCTCACATCAAGGTACCACTGCTCCATCCCATATGTAGCAGAGAGCATTCTGAAGTCAGCCTGCCTGGGTTTGAGTCCTGGTTCTGTGATTTACCAGCGGTGAGACCTTTGGTAGGTCATGTGACTTCTCCGAATTTCCATTCTCTCAGGTGTATAGATAACGATAAATAGGACTTCCCTCATAAAGCTGTTTCACTACGGAGTCAATGAAAATCAAAGGACAAATGGATTTAAAGCACCTAACAGAATGCATGGCATAGAAGCACCCAATGATAGATGCATCTCTTGTAACATATGTCTCATTAAGTGTTTAGGAAATCACTCCAGATTGTTAAGCTCCATGAGGGCAAGCATTTTTGTTCACTTCGTTAAACATTTTTTTCCTACAATGAATAGACAAATGTCTGGAACACAGTAGCCATTCAGAATCCTCACTGGGTGAATAAATGAGCTAGACTATGAGCCTTTTCAGAGCACATGTTCATCAGACGAGGCAGACTAAAAAATCTTTTGGAATGACCTGAAAGTTCCTCTCCAGACATCCATCCCCAGCATTTTAATATATTCATAGCCTACCTGTGTTTCAAGCCCCTGCTCGCACTTGTCCACTCTGGAAAGCCTGTGCAGCACACTGTTCTTCTGACGTGGAGGGTGCCACTTACTATCTGCTAGTGCTTTGTTTTATTTTCTGTGCAGCATGCAGGCTCTCAGTTCCCTGACAAGGCATCGAACTCATGCCCCCTGCAATGGAAGTGTGAAGTCTAAACCACTGGACCACCAGAGAAAGCCATGCTTGTGTGCTTTTATCCCTATAACTAGAATGACAGCTCAGGAAGGGCAAGAAAAAATACTTTTATCCTGGTCTGGTTTTGTGTTTACCCATTAGGTAGGCAAATTTTTGAGCAGAACAATGTTTTATATGACTAGGTGTCAGTTCTCTTCAAAGAACTTTGTATTTTAAATATTTTATGATGGAAAATAGCGAACATACACAGCCAAAGCCAGTGGCAGGAAGGGAATCGAGAATAGCCATGCCACTGTCACCTGGCTTTGGCCATTTTTGACAAGCGGCCACTCCTGTTCGTCCACTCACAGACCACATGTCATCTGTGGCTGTTCAGTGTGTATCTGTGAAGAGACTTTTGAATACTGTTGCAATGGTTTCTTCCAGTAATGGTGAGATTGCTTCTGTTTTCCCCATTTTGTAAGTGATGAACTTGAAGCATGGAGGGGTTAAAGCAGTCTTGCAGGGTCTTGGAACTAGTGAGTGTCTAACCTGGGATTTGAACATGGATTCTTGAACAGCTCACTCTCTTGGGAGGGACCTTGGAGCACATCAAATTGACCCCTACCATTCCCAGAAGAAGGGACCCTGGGGCAGAGAAGGAGAAGCCACCTTGTTGGAGGAGGCCCAGGTCTCCTGCTGCTGCTGCTGCTAAGTCGCTTCAGTGTCCGACTCTGTGCGACCCCATAGACGGAAGCCCACCAGGCTCCCCCATCCCTGGGATTCTCCAGGCAAGAACACTGGAGTGGGTTGCCATTTCCTTCTCCAGTGCATGAAAGTGAAAAGTGAAAGTGAAGTCGCTCAATTGTGTCGGACTCTTTGCGACCCCATGGACTGCAGCACGCCAGGCTTCCTTGTCCATCACCAACTCCCGGAACTTGCTCAAATCGTGTCCATTGAGTCAGTGATGCCATCCAATCACCTCATCCTCTGTCATCCCTTCTCCTGTGTTCAGTCTTTCCCAGCATCAGGGTGTTTTCCAAGTCAGCTCTTCACATCCGGTGGCCAAAGTATTGGAGCTCCAGCATCAGTCCTTCCAATGAATGTTAAGGATTGATTTCCTTTCGAGTTGACTGGTTTGATCTCCTTGTAATCCAAGGGATTCTCAAGAGTCTCCTCCAACACTACAGTTCAAAAGCATCAATTCTTCAGCACTCAGCCCTCTTTATGGTCCAACTCTCACATCCATACGTGACTACTGGCTTTGGCTATACAGATCTTTGTTGGCAAAGTAATATTTCTGCTTTTTAACATGCAGTTGACCTTGGGTTTTCTCATTAGGTGCTCAGGACCATTCCTTGAGGGTGACCAGGTTGGGAGACAGAGCTGAGAGGAGGAAGCTGGCCTGAAGGTACATAGCTAGCTAGCTAGGCTCTGGTGGCAGCAAGACTCCAGGGCTCCTGCCCTGCCCTTCCTTTAAGGTAGAGCCTGAGTTGCCACCCGGGCCCCAGGTCTAGAGAAGGAGACCAGAGAGACTTTTACAAGTCACTGGCAAAGTCTTTGATTAATTATCCCCAAAGGCCGGTAATAATTACTGCTCTTTTAGGGAAGAAAACAAAGGTTTGCTCTAATTATTTGTTTCAGTGGCTGAGAGGTCTTTGAATCCTAGGATTGTACTCTGCTTGGGATGAGCCCTGTGGCCTTTGGCACAAGAGTTTTTTTGTGTCTGTGTGCCTTAGCACTTTTATCTAGGAAATAGGACTGATAGTAGCACATACTTAAGGGGTTTTCTGGGAAAGGGAATGGCAACCCACACCAGTATTCTTGCCTGAAGAATTCCTTGGATAGAGGAGCCTGATGGGCTGCAGTCCATGGTGTCGCACACACGACTGAGTGACTAACACTTTCACTCGGGCTTCGCTGGTGGCTCAGATGGTAAAGAATCTGCCTGCAATGCAGGAGACCCAGGTTTGGTCGCTGTGTTGGGAAGATCCCCTAAAGAAGGAAATGGCTATCCACTCCAGTATTCTTTGCTTGGAGAATCCAATGGACAAAGGAGCCTGATGGGCTAGTCCATGGGGTTACAAAGAGTCGGACAGGACTGAGCAACTAACACTTTCACTTTTTCAAGGGGTTTTACAAAAGGCTGTTTGAGATGATGCCTGTAAAGTGTTTAGAAATGCTCAGTATATAGGAGCCATTGTTAAAAAACAGACAAATATAATTCAGACCTTGCTATTTATCTTCCCACTGAACTCTTGGTCCTTGATCCTGTCTTAGCCCTGAGGTTCCTAGTATTATGATTTCCTTCGCCCTGTCTTTCTAGGGGGACTGGAGAGGAATCTCCTCCAGCCTTAGCCAAGTGTTCCCATGCTGACTTTTCAAAAAGCAAATCCAGTTAGATGCTACTTAAAGAGAGGAGAAGAAATATCTGTGATTAAGAGCTCTGGGCTTTGGAGTTTAACTGCCAAGGGTTTAAATTTGTATTCTACCATTTACTAGCTGTGTGACCTTCACCCAGTGTCTTAACCTCTCTGACCCCAGTTACCTCATGCAAAATTGGGGATAATTATAGTATGTTCTTAAGATAACTGCAGGAGAGAAATGTGCCTGCCACATTGCCTGACATAGTAAGCCATTGTGAAGATGACAGTGGTAATTATGTAAATACACCAAGGTAAACTTGAGCTTTCAGGGAGCTGGGAGTGCCTTAGAGACCATCTTGCTCAATGCCCTTACCTTGAGGTGAACAAGCAGACAGGGAGCAGACTAGGGAATGCCTTCATATCACCCAGCCTGGCTGCTGTCTGCTTGGCCAGAGCTGGCTCTGCATAGCAGGGACTCAACTGTCTGGGACCCACTGTCTGGGAACTCAGCCGGGCGAGCCCTGCTTGGCTGAGATGGATGCTCCCCGGCAGTTCTGCTGCCGTGTTTTTTCCTTGTGCTTGCCTGGCAGAACAGAGTCATTTAGCAGAGGGAGAGCGAGGAGACGTTAGAAACCAGGCCCTGAGCACTTGCAGCAGCCGGCCCACGAGTGGCTCCCTGATGTTGCCATGGCAAACAGCCTTGGCAACGTGGCTGCTTGAACCTTATTTCTGGTCTCAGGATCTTCTCTGAGAAGTGTCGTACCCAGGACATGGGGAGGGCCCTGCCCTGGTTCTTTGTCACTGAGGATGACCCAGCCTTCATGCTGCTAGTGACCCCAGACCCCAGCAACCCCTGCTCAAGACATCTGCAGGCTCATCCTTAGTGGCCTGCAGAAGCAAGCTCCTTAGTACAGCGTCCAAGACCTCAGATGCTTACCCATTTATCCGTCTATCTGTCCATCTGTTATTCCAGTACTGCTGACCATGCAGCACTGTACCCATTGTCACAAGAGCAGAACAATAAATTATTTTTAACATGAATCCTGGTGCTCCTAGACTGCTCTCCTCTTCAACCATATCCTTCAACAGTGATGATGATGAGAACAGTTAAAAACTGCTAATCCTTTCAAGAACAGCATTTAATTTCAGAGGAACCCCATGAAGTGGGGTTTATCCAACTTTGCAATTGGGTAAACTGAGGCTGACTTCCAGTTCATGGTGCTAATATTGTTTTGCAGTTCCTTCCCGACACCTGGCAACCCCTAGGACCCCTACCATAAGGTATCTGTTGCCCCTCCCCAACTCCAGCAGCATCCTTCAAGGCCTCAAGGGCTGCCTCCCCTAAATCCCCCTCTGAGAATTGCTCCCCTTTTGCTCTGTGATCCTATAGTCTATGACAGAATTTGCATCCCCTATCTTCATTTTGTATTCTGTCACCCTGATTAGTTTATATCTGCCTTTTAGCCACTCCAAAACAAAGCACATGGGGAAACTGGCTATGAGGGTTTTGAATGTCCTGGTGAGGCATCAGCAAAGGTTTTTGTTAGTATTGTTATTAATAACAGTAAGCATAGAAAGTAGCCAACATTTCATGACCACTTAATATATGCCAGGTACTCAGCTAGGACCTTCAGGTACATTGTCAGGTAAAGGATTCTCAGCTACTTGGAGAGGTCAGTGCTGTGACAAACCAGAAATCTAAAGCTACGAGGTGTTCAGTGACTTGCCCCGTGTCACCCAGACAATGGAAAGGATGGGATTTGAACTTAGGTCTGCCTGGCTTCAGAGCACATGGTCTTACCCACTGCAGTGTGACCAATCTGGCTGAGCATATAACGAGGGCTGGAATGGGGGTGATGGACAGCAGGATGGAGGCGTCTAAACTTGGCCTCAGCTGTGGGGTGCTCACTGGGAGTGAGTGGATGTGGAAGAGAAGAGACAGCGCAGGGGGCTCAGAGAGGCGTCCCTGCAGCAGGTATGGGGGTGGGGTGGGGCGCAGAGGAGAATTTGCTTTGGGGGAATATCTGTATGGGGAGTAGACCTCTATTTATTCTGGGCTTTCCCTGGAGCCTTGTTAAATGCAGAATTCTGGTCCCAGACTGTGATAACTTTTATGTGTTTATTCTTTATGTTCTTTCTTCTCTAACCAGTCAGGACCAGAGCTCCCTAAGGAAAGGGATCTTGTCAAGCTGGTTCAACATCAGATCTCCCAATGCCTTGACAGCGGCTGGCATACTGTAGTCCCCCAATAAATATTTGTTGAATTACTTGGACTGCAAGGAGATCCAACCAGTCCATTCTAGAGGAGATCAATCCTGGGTGTTCACTGGAAGGACTGATGCTAAAACTGAAACTCCAATACTTTGGCCACCTCATGTGACGAGTTGACTCACTGGAAAAGACTCTGATGCTGGGAGGGATTGGGGGCAGGAGGAGACGGGGACGACAGAGAATGAGATGGCTGGATGGCATCACTGACTCGATGGACATGAGTTTGCGTGAACTCCAGGAGTTCGTGATGGACAGGGAGGCCTGGCGTGCTGTGATTCATGGGGTCGCAAAGAATCGGACACGACTGAGTGACTGAACTGAACTGAACTGAAATGAGTGAACAAATGCCGTTTGATCTTTTAGGAAACTCACCAGCCATTTGCTGGCCACAGAAGCCCCTTCCCTGTGTGTGGAGCTAGGATGTGTGGGTGAGGGGGGAGTTTAGGAGGATTGTGCTAGTCCCCACAAGGAGCCCACGGCCCTTGTCTCCAACATAAGCCTTGCACTCAGAGAAATCGAAGGACAAGCCTCATTTGGAGCCTCCAGACCCCGTCTCAGAACACACCTCCAGCGGGAAGGTCTTTGTGGAATGTTAACATGGAGAAGGAAATGGCAACCCACTCCAGTGTTCTTGCCTGGAGAATCCCAGGGACGGGGGAGCCTGGTGGGCTCCCGTCTATGGGGTCACACAGAGTCGGACACGACTGAAGTGACTTAGCAGCAGCAGCAGCAACACGGGGTTAGGAATCCAGTCTGTTGCTCTGGCCTGACTGGGGAGGGGCTCAGAGCTTGCAGAATCTATAGGGAGAGATTTGGTCAAATGTCGCTATGCCTTCCAGGGAGACCAAAACCAACACCTTGCACCGGGCCTCATGTCCATTGCCCAACTGCTTATTCCATTGGGTCTGGCCTCCACTCTGGAGGAAGAAAGTAGAGAGGGAATTCAGAGCGGTAAAGGGATCATTCAGGAACCCAGGACTGTACTCTCCATCTCAAGAGGATTAGCTCCAAGCCAGATCCATCATCCCTTGCTCAGGATCGCCTGGAGACTCAGTCTTTTCCATAGAAGATCACCCCTCACCCTTCTCGCCTAGGGCCAATTCACTCCTTGTTTATACACAGTTCTTAGAAGCTTGGCAGTCCTGTCCAAGCCTCAGGACATTAGAAGCAGCAAGTCAGTTTTGTTAGTGTGTCCATGCAAGCATGGGGTGCGGGGTGCGGTTCCACCAGAGGCAGAAACACGTGGATTCAGCACTGAAAGCCACTGGGGCCTGAGCAAGCAGCCCCCTTATTCTGAATACATTACTGTGCAAAAGTACGAAGCTAATGCATCGTAGAGACAGTGTATCATCCCTGAGGAAAGGTATATTCTGATCAGTGGTCTCTGTTCAAGGAAGCAAGAAAGTGAAATGTACTTTGGTGTCACTGTCTAAAACAGGAGGTCTATCAAGAGGAGGAAAAATTTCAAAGTTGTCTATAAATGAAGCTTATTGTGAGCACACATTATTTCTTGATAATGGCTGATGAAGGAGTTGGTCTAGCTGTAAAAGTTTCTTTGAAAGTTGATGCAATCTTGTCATGTGAGAGAGAGGTTGTCTTTTGGATTTCCAAGGCTGCATGGAGTAATAGAAAGGGCCTGTGGCAGATGCTGATTGGCTTCAAGAAACTGTGTAGCCTCGTGATGAAAGAAAGCTGACTGTCTGTTTTAAATCTTAGCTTTATGGCTATTAGCTGTGTGACCCAAGGAGTTAGCCACTCTGTGCTATCGTTTGCCAGCTCCCAAATGGGAATAATAATAGCTACCTGCCAGAGTTGGTAGAACTAATCAGTAGTTCTCAGCCATGACTGCATATCAGAATCATCAGTGTAGTTTAAAAAAAAATAATAATTATATGTCTGAGGCCATCCCAGACTTATTGAATGAGGATCTTTGAGAGCAACCCCTTAAGTGTCTGTGTTTTTTGAAAGCTCCCTGTCACAGACACCCTTCTTTGGTCCTAAACAATCAGATACTATTCTAGAGTGTCTGGAATGAACTCTGCTGTCTCCTCCCTTCTCTGTCCTTCCAGCCTTAGTCCAGAGCACAGGATACAAATGACCCAGAAGCAGATAGAAGGCCCCTTTATGATGCCTGTGTAAAGCAGGGTGGCTCCCTTATCTGGCATTTCTGCTTGACCTTCACATTAATCTCATGTCATAGCAAGAGGAGAGCATATATGCATGCTCATTCACTTCAGTTGCGTCCCACTCTCTGCAACCCTGTGAACTGCAGCCCACTAGGCTCCTCTGTCTTGGGGATTCTCCAGGCAAGAATACTGGAGTGGGTTGCCATTCTCCTCCAGGGATCTTCCCGACTCAGGGATCGAACCCACATCTCTTATGTCTCCTGCACTGGCAAACAGGTTCTTTTACTACTAGCACCACCTGAACAGCTTTCCCGTTTTACAGAGGGGCAAGTGGAGCCGCAGAGGGTGATTTGATATGATCCTGCAGTGAATCAGATATTTGTCTTTATCCCTCTCTCTCTTCCACTAGAGCCTCAGCCACACACACACACACTTCTGGGGCAACTCAGAGGTGGGGATCGTGATGACTGCAAAGGGCGTGGGTCAGAAGAAGGAGAAAGGAGGGAGCTCGAGGGAAACTAGGCTGCTTACAGACCCCTACAGACCCATCTATAGGCTGGTGCAGGTTGTCCTACCAGGCCCTCTGATGGTGTAGAGCTGGAAGCCACGTCTCCTGATGCCCAGTTAGTTGTCCTCCCAGCTCTATGTGCTGCCTCTATGGAGAAGACAGGGTTTGGCTCCAGTGATAATAGGAGTAATCTTCCAGCTAGTGTAGTGAGGCCTTTGCACATGCTGTTGCCTCTGTCAGGAATGCTCTTCCCAGATCTGCTGAGACATCACCTCCTCAGAGAAGCCTTCCTTGATCTTCCTGTTCTGTCCACTTTCTGCTGCAGTACCGTGTTCTCTTTTCTTTGAGGGATGTAGCCATCCCAGATACTTTCTTGTTTGTTACTTTTCACCCCATTGAGTGCCTATTGCCCCATCAGGACTGTATATTGCCTATCTGGTTCCCACTGTACCCCCAGAAGCTAGCCTAGGGCCTGATGCACGGTTGTCACTCATTAACTGTTTCTTGAATGAATGAATTG
Source organism: Moschus berezovskii (assembly GCF_049115385.1). Lineage (NCBI taxonomy): Eukaryota > Metazoa > Chordata > Mammalia > Artiodactyla > Moschidae > Moschus > Moschus berezovskii. The sequence goes on along the minus strand of NC_142467.1, from coordinate 50,465,754 downwards.
TGTTGACCCTTTAATCTGTACTGGCTATAGTGCTGAGTTCACTTAACTCTCCCAGCAACCCCAGGACATAGAGCCCCAAACTTCAGATGAGGGGCCAGAGGCTCAGAGGGTGAGTGTGGGCTGGGGGACTAGTTCCTCTGCTGCCCAAGCCACACACAGGGGCCCAATAGCACCCTGCCCCCAAGGAGTCATGCCCCAGTGCCCCGATGACCTCATGCCACTTTCTTCCTTGGGTTGGGCAACAGCACCACCCTCTCTTGTGGGTGTCACCACGGGCACCTGTCCAGCAGCACCCAGGCCTCCAGCACTTGCCCTTTGTCCTGGTGGCCAGGGGAGTGGCTGCCTGGCGTGCACTTTGTAGACCAGCCCTCTGCAGGAATGTGGCTGTCTCCCACCTCTGGAGGTGGTCTCAGACCAGTCAGTGCAACAGGTGAGCCCAGAGGACAATGATGGGATCTTGTGCGTGTGTGCTAAGTTGCTTTAGTCCTGTCTGACTCTTTGCGACCCTATAGACTGTAGCCCACTAAGCTCCTCTGTGCGTGAGATTCTCCAGGCAAGAATACTAGAGTGGGTTGCCATGCCCTCCTCCAGGGGATCTTCCCAACCCAGGGATGGAACCTGCCTCTCTTACATCTCCTGCATTGGCAGGTGGGTTCTTTAGCACTAGCGCCACCTTCCTAGAAGCTTGTTTCCCTAGAGACAAAATGGGCCCAGTTTAGTGGACTGAAGTGTGGGGAGAGCAGAGTGGGTGAGAGCAGTGGTCCCCAAACTTTTTGGCACCAGGGACTGGTTTCGTGAAAGACAGTTTTTCCATGGACCAGTGCGAAGGGGGATAATGGTCTCAGGATGATTCAAGCACATTATGTTTATTGTGTACTTTATTTCTATTATTATTACCTTGGTTCCACCTCAGATCATCAGGCATTAGATCTTGGAGGTTGTGGACCCCTGGGCTAGAGAATGAGGTCAAAAGCATGAGAGGAAGGAGGGAAATGTAGAATCTACCCCAGAATGAGAAGTCCTCTTTTGCTCAAGTTCATGCATGCTAAGTTGCTTCAGTCATGTCCAACTCTTTGCAGCCCCATGGACTGTAGCCTGCCAGGCTCCTCTGTCCAAGGGATAATCCAGGCAAGAATACTGGAGTGGGTTGTCATGCCCTCTTCCAGGGGATCTTCCTGACCTGGGGATCAAACCCGCATCTCTTATTTGCTCAGGTAACCTCACAGTAAATTTTCAAGGATCCAGTTGTGGGACAGCCAGAGGAGGAGAGGGGTCAGCTGGTTCCAGTAATGGACTCAGCCTGGGGTCTGGATTGTGAGGGTCAGTGGAAGGCAGAGTAGAACAGTGGTTAAGACTGGAGCTCTGAATTGGGGCCTGAGTCCAGGATCTGTCATTTAGCAGCTGAGTGGCTTAGGGCATGGTACTTAATCTGCCCGTGCCTCAGTTTCCTCAACTGTGAAATGGAATGATAGTAAGTATATCGACAATCTGTCATTTAGCAGCTGAGTGGCTTAGGGCATGGTACTTAATCTGCCCGTGCCTCAGTTTCCTCAGCTGTGAAATGGAATGATAGTAAGTATATCGACGAGTGGCTGCAACGATATAGTGTCTGAAGAACTTAGTGCGGTGTGTGGAGGTGGTTCTCCTCCGTAACAGTGGCAGTCAGTGGCTGGTTGGTTTGATGACAGGTGGATGGCAAAAACTGGTAGACTCCATGAGTTACAGAACCATTGATTATCAGTTGATACCGCTTCCTTTCCCTACCTGTGTGGCAGTCACTTCCTCTGTGTAGGAAGCTACAGTTGCAGGTTTGAACAAGCCCTGCTTCCCATCCTGGGAAAAACAGACCCACAGATGGCTGTGGAGGGTGGCCATTGCAGAGCGCGTGTCCAGGCAGCTCGTGTAGCAGAAAGGACTGAGGAGAGAGCTGGCTGACCAGTGGGGGAGGGCATCCTAGAGAGAGACCGTCGAGTGGTGAGGCCTAGCATGTCCTGTGGCTGGTGAATGAGCAGTGAGTGACTGCGGGGGAACGTGGACTCCTCCCCCATCGGTGGAGGCTTTGAGCTGCCTGGACGACTCCTGTGAGGGGGAAGAACATGCAGGGATGAGCTAAGTGTCTAGAAGAATCACAAGTAGGAGCACCAACATTCCCCCCCTCCGCCGTAGGAACCAGCAGGAGGCTTCTCTGAAGGAGTGAGGAGGTCTTGGGAGTGGGGCTTGACTAGATTTTCCCCCAGCCTCACAGGCAGGATGGAATGAGTGCCGCCACTCTGTGGTCTATGCAGCCCTAGGTGTGGAGTGGAGACACAAGGCTGGGCCACAGCTTCTCATCTGCAGACCTGACCAAGGTCCTTTTGCCCAATGAGGCAGTAATCTCCATCACGGTGGGGCCAGCCCCACACAACCACTGACTACTTGATGGACAGGGAGAAGGCTAGTAGCTTTACAGAAGAAGTCGTTAATAAATTTAATGATGATAGTGATAATTATTGCCATAATTATTATTTCTATTACTCATCTCACTTCTACTATTATCCCTTTTAGCATGTTACTGGGAAGTTCTCATAGTGTTTTACAACCTCATGACGATTTCCATTTTCATTTTACAGATGAAGAACCTGAGACCCAGGGATATTGAAATGTCTTACCCAATAAGGTCAATATCTTACCCTCTCAATTTGAGAAGAATATGGCATTTGTGGCCCCCAAGTTCTGCCTGCTTAAGAAGGCATGGCTTTGGAAAGGGCCCCTCAGCCATTCACGTCTGTGCCTTGTCTAGACTGAGTTCCCAAGATTATCTTGAATTCTCCTTGGGGCAATGATCCTCAGCCTTTATGGAGTTGCAACAGCCTTCCACTGTGTGATTTTGCAATAGTTGCAACTCCCCCAGAGAAGTATAATTTCCCGCAACTCTTCTTTGAGTTAGGGAAGAGAAAAATCTTGTTTAGAGAATTCTGTAGCTGTCCTGGAGATGAGAGAGGTAAGAGTGCCATAGTGAGAGTGTAGTTCTTAAGGTCTGGAAGAAGGCCTGGATTCAGGTCCTGCCCATCCCTCTCCACTGGGTAACCCTGGACAAGTCTGGCCTCCTCTCTGAGCTTGAGTTTCCCCATCTCTACCTTGCTGTGACTTATCCTTTTTCTGTTGTGGGGGCTGTCTTACTTTTGTAAATTTTGTTTGGGGCAGAACTGCCAGGTGCTGGACAGAGGGAGAAGTTTGGATACTGGAGGCAGACAGAGCTGGGGTACCGTCACATCTCAGATGGGCACGTGATTTCCTTCCATCCAGGGGGTAAAACTAGTGTCAGGCCCTAAGCTCCCCAGGTTGTGGCTCCTTTGCTGGTGGCGGGTGCCGACTTGTCTTTGAACTGCAAGTTGGAAGATGTTTGTCATGGGATCATGTGCCTTAAACGTGTGGGTTTGTAAAGAGAAGACGGTGGAGGAGGAACTCCAGGCAAGAGAGTCCCTGATTTCCAATCTCCCCAGTGAATCACGGAACACTTGGATAAGACACTCATGGGGGTGGAAAGATGGGGTGAAAATCAGGAACTTTTGGCCAGATTTTTTTTAAAGGAGCAAATTATTCAGAATCCTCTATTGATAGATTACATCTAAAATTGATTTCTTCCTCCACCCCCACCCCACAGTGCTATGTTATCTATCTGGAATCATTCCTTTATCTGTAAAACTGCCTTTCAGCTTTCCTCTCTGTTTTAGTTAAAAAAAATATTTTAAGAAGGGAAGGAAGGTGTTAGTGAACTCTGAGATACCCCGAGGTTACAGCAGACTTGGCTGTGGGTGCTCTCTGAGGCTCAGGATGGCCACTCGTGGGCCCTGGCCCCTGGAGTCTTTCACACGCAGCTCCTGCTGGCTCAGCCACGAGGTCTGCAATTATTTAAAGAAAGCTCACAGCAAGTGGAAAAAGAGCGACCGCACTTACCGTACCATGTGGCCAACAGGCAATTCAACACCAGAGCTATCCAACTCCCTCCGGCTCGTACCAGCTGCCAGATCTTGCAGCCGGGAGGATTAGGTGACAGAGGGACTGATGGGCAGGTCCACGTGCGCCTGGTGGGTGCACGCAGGCAGCCTGGCCCCGCTTCAGCCCGGGAGACAGCATCCGCCTGCATCCAGGGGAAGCTCTGCTCTGAGCCTTCCAGAACAAGTTAGTTAAAAATCAGTCTTGCTGGGTAATAAAGGAAGCTAACAATAATGGAATTTGAAACAAAAATCCGATGTCACTGTAACTCAGACATTTGTCTCATTGCTCCATTTTGTTGTTGTTCAGGTACTAAGTTGTGTCTGCCTCTTTGCGACCCCATGGACTAGAGCACACCAGGCTTTCTTGTCCTTCACGGTCTCCCTGAGTTTGCTCAAACCCATTGAGTTGGTGATGCCATCCAACCGTCTCCACTTGTCCTCAACCTTTCCCAGCATCACGGTTTTTCCCATAATTCACCATTAATCCCCAAGTGTTTTGGAGAAATAACTTATTGCCTTAAGCTTTTTTTTTAACATCTTTGTTGTTTTTTTCAACAAATACATATGTTTTTAAATTAATATTCAAAATATTAAAATGTTTTTAATAAAAATTTAAAAACATTAAAAAAAATTTCCAATGGTAGGAGCTAACTTGTCGGAGAGCGTGAGAGGCCACCCCCATCCTGTAATCTCTTAGCCTCAAGAAACAACCACTCTTAGCATCTTGATTGTGTTTAAATGCCTTTTAACTGAATATGTCACTCTCTGTTTTATTTTTATGTATATTGTATTTTCTTGTTGTAAAAGTATCAACTGTTAATTTATTATTGAAATTTAAGAGAGTACAAATAGGCCAAAAGGAAACAAAGAACCCCACACCCAGGAACACCCAGTCAAAAGCAGTCCTTTTTTATTTCTTGGCTTGTTCTACCACCAGCCAAACTTCCCTCCTTGGGCACACTTCCGCCTTCCAGTCCTTTATGGACTGATTTCTGCCCATGGCCTTGAGAAACAGATAACTTTGACTGAAGTCCTGGTTTAAATGTTGCCCACCATGTGACCTCTGTCCTTCATAACATGGGATCAACCCCTGCATTGCCTTGAGAATGCACTTATCATGGATTTCAAAGCTAACTGCACATTGTATCATAAACAGATGTAAGGCAGTGTTATTACTTCACCAGCCTGCACCCACCACAGTGACGGCTATTGTTTTCACTCAGATTGTATCAAGTTTGGACAGTATCTGATCACCTCCAAGTGTTTCACATGACCCATCACCATTATCTCCCAGAATTTAATCATCCCAGAGATTTGGCTTTTATTCCACATACACATTCCCCTCCCCCCCACACATATTACAGCAAATCTTTTTATATATATTTGTTAGTATGTACAGAGTAAGTTAAGCACCCGTGCTGGTAGAGAAGGTATTTAAACCCAGATTTCCTGATTTAGAATTCTTGACTCAGCCAGACCATTTAAAGTGTTAGCTGATCACCTTGTGATTGAGGCTGCAATTGGAGCTGACCCAAGGGGAAGAAATTGGGTGGGGGTCATGTGGAGCAGGTCCTGGGAAGATCCAGCCACCTAGCAAGTTAATTTTCATTACTGGTTTCAACATACAGCATTGTTCAGTGGGAAGGAAACAATAGACTTGCTTTTATATTTATTTTGAAAATTTAATATGTGATCCTCCTTTGAAAGAAATTGTAAAAGTTGCAAAGGGAAGTCCTCTCTCCCATTCTTGTGATCCTGTCCCCACAGCAACCCTGCTACCAGTTTCTAAAATGTTCTTCCAGAGAAAAACTGTGTAGCATATATATGGTCAAACTTCTACCTCCATGTTTTCCACAAATGGTAGCAAGCTAAGATCATTGCCTGTGGGTTGCTTTTTTTCCACTTAATATTATATCTTAAAAGATAATTTCTTATCAGTATATAAAGAAAGGTCTACTTCGCTTTTTGTGTTGACTGTAGTTTGCTTAACCAATTTTTGATTGGACATTTTGGTTATTCCTAATTTAGTGCTGCTACTAGTCTGTAGTGAATGTTTTTGTATGAGTGTCATTTTACACTTGTGTGAATGGATATGTTAGGATAAATACTGCCAATTGGAATTGCCCAGTTGAAGGGTATATGCATTTATTATTATTATTATTATTTTTAACACTGTTATTTATTTTGGCCCACACCTTGCAGCCTGTGGGATCTTAGTTCCCTGACTAGGGGTCAAACCAGTGCCCCCTGCAGTGGAAGCTCAGAGTCTTAACCACTGGACTGCCAAGAAAGTCCTAGGTGTATGCATTTAAAATTTTGATGAATGTTACCACGTTCCCCTTCATGAGATTACATCAGTTTTGCATTTCCACAGAAATGAATCGGAAATGCTTGTTCAGGAACACAGCATGGTATTAAATTTTTTTGATCTTTGTTAATCTGGTGTCTCTTTGAAGTTTTAATTTGCAGACTTTCTCTCATGGTTAAGAGTCACTTGTGTTTCCTTTCCAGTGAACTGCCTATTATGTTGTTGATTCTTACTGATTTATATGGATGTGCTTGCTTTCCCTCTACTTTCCCTTACAATACCCTGGCACCTTCTTGGGCACCACCCTCTCTAGCACCCCAGGTGAAGGGGAAAGCCCAGTGGACTAGAGCTGGAATCTAGATCCTGGTCCTGACATCTACCTGCTGTGTGACTTGACTAGTCACTTAAGCTCTCTGAGTCACTTTTCCCCACTCTGTAAAGTGAGGCTGTTAGTTCAAGAGCAGGGTTGTTGGATAGATTAGATTATCAATCTAAAAAGTGTTTATAAACTGTAGAAAGCTGTAAAAAACATAAAATCGCATGAATATTTACTTAGTTTCAGAAGACTGAAAAAAAGTTTAGATTCTTAAAACTTGAGAGCCGTGTCACCTGGTTAAATAGGGATCAAATAGGTGGGAAAGTGAGGCCCAGAGAGTAGACCTGCCAGGTCCCAAGTCAGACGCTGGTCTGGCCCAGAATAGGGTCCCCAGTGGTCTTACTACAGTGAATCGTAGGTTATGTGCAGTTTCTTTGAGAGCATTATGATTCATACGGTTAATCATTCTAGCTTCTACTACAGTGTCTTTGTTTCAGTGGAATGCCTCGTGGCTGAACCCTAAGAGCCCGTGGCTCAGAGCTGAGAGATATCTAGGTTGGAATCCCAGTTCTGCCCAGCGCTAACTGCAAGCTCTGCGCTAGCTGACTTCACCCTCTGGGGCCATGATTGCCTTCTGTGGAGCAGAGAGGGCTGTTGAAAGGATTACTGAGACCACAATGGTAGAGCCTTGCCTGTCTGGCTTGGTAGATGGTGTCATTATTACTGTTGTCTGACACCTCGGGTTCAAGGCCTTGCAGTGTCCTCCCCTTGCTGGTTGGCCATCTTACCTCACCTCTCTGAGGAAGTGGTAGGAGTCCTGGCTATACAGAATGGATTTGAAGAATCAATGAACTTTGTACATAAAATGCTTACCATGTCAGTTCAGTTCAGTTCAGTTCAGTCGCTCAGTCGTGTCCGACTCTCCGCGACCCCATGAATCACAGCACGCCAGGCCTCCCTGTCCATCACCAACTCCCGGAGTACACTCAAACTCATCAAATAAAAAAATAAGTTATTTTAAAAATACTTAATGAATTGATTATTATGTGCTGACACTGGTCCAGACTGAGGATTTAGCAGAAAGAAACAGGGTCCCTGGCCTTGGGAAGCCTACGTCCTAGTTTATTGCTGTTCTTGGTCATCATGGTAAGGGCTGCAGAGCCTGGCCATAAGTTAGGTCCTGATGTGGATTCTTCCTGACCTAGAACCCCAAGGACTCACACTCTGAGGGGATTTGGGGATTTTTCCTGCTCCTGTAGACTCTGCAGATCACTTCCTGTGAAATGTTCTTTTTCCGTAATCCCAGAAAATATGACTCAACCTGCCTTCCCCTTCCCCAAATGGGGATAGGAGTGGGGGCGGGGCTCATCTGATGGCCTGTGAGTGGAGGGGACCAGAGCTTCCTTGACTGCAGCTGAAGTTCTAAGATCCAGTGCCTTGTCTGACTTTCCATGGAGATAGGATCTGGATTCCTGACCCGGGCCTGGATCACCCTGCCTGGTTCATTGTTCTTTTGGCTGTAGGGAGTTTCCATCTCACTCCACCTGTATTTAATGCCCATTTCCTGTGGTTGGACAAGGGGACGTAGTGATAGCCCAGTCCTGACTGTGGGGAACTGACACAGGGAAACAGAAAAGGAACACGATTTCAGCTAGTAATAAACTTTGAGAACAAATAAGACACGGACTCTTTGTGACCCTTTGGACTGCAGCCTGCCTGGCTCCTCAGTCCATGGGATTCTCCAGGCAAGAATACTGAAGTGGGTTGCCATATCCTCCTCCAGGGGATCTTCCTGACCCAGGGATGGAACTTGCATTTCCTGTGTCTCCTACAGTACACATGAATTCTTTACTTGCTGAGCCATCAGGGAAGCCATTTGTGTAGAGGCCTGAGAAATAAAAAAGGAAGCAACTTTTTGGGAGAACGGTGTTCTAGGTAGTGGGGAGCAGCACGGACAAAAGCCTGGAGCAGCTGGGTCTGTCAGTCTTCACAAGAAACGCCCGCTACTAGTGCAGCCAGGATCCCAGGGGAGGCTGCGTAGAGACCTGGAGTTTGAGCATCTTTTCGGAGCAGGTGATGTGCTAGTTATAAACCAGAACAGGCCCTGCCTGAGGGGATCCGCTTGGGAGAGTTGAGTGAATACATCTGTATTTTAGCCCATCACTTAAGCTACAGTATTTCTTTGAAATGAGTAGGATGCACAAGGCCTTTCCAAGTTGCAGAACGGAGGCCTTTGCTAATTCAGAGGCGCTCCGGCAGGCTGTCCTAACAGACGAAGGCTTCCTCACTGGCTCTCCGTCTAGTCATGTCAGCATCCTAAGGCACCCTCTGTGCAAAGTCAATTTCCACTTAGATCTGCGATTTAATGCCCGGCTGCTCGGAGAGCTGCAGAGAGTTGAGGTCAGCGCGGCTAATTGGGTTGCTTAATAAGAAGGAGATTCTTAGAATTGGAATAACTGGGCCCAGGGCAGGGTCACAGAGTGGAGAAACCACAGGGCTGGAGGAGGCGGCAAGGCCAGGAGGAGAAAGGAAGGCCTCACCAGGGGGAAGTGCTGATCGCAGAGTTGGAGTGAGAAAGGTGAATGTGGAGGCCTTGGACTTCCAGAGACTCCACGGCCCTGGGAGGGGGTCTTGTTGCCCCAGAAGTTTAGGAAAAGACCAGGTGGGCAGCCTGGGACATTTTTTGGATCTTTTTCTAGAAAAATATATGTATTTATTTATTTGGCTATGCCAGGTCTTAGATGTGGCTTGGTGCGGGGGCAGGGTCGTCAGTCTTCTTTGTGGCATGTGGGATCTATATTAGTTGATGCATGCTAACTCCTAGTTGTGGCATGTGGGATCAAGTTCCCTGACCAGGGATGAACCTGGACCCCCTGCATTGGGAGTGTGGAATCTTAGCCACTGGACCACTGGTGATTAATCTCTCCTAGCAATAGCCTAGATGATGGAATCTTTTTTCTCTTTCCGTCTCCCTTATACCCTTATCCCCCGTCCCACACGTGGTAGTGTCTGTGGGCAAAGCCAGCTGATCGTGGGGATAGGTCTATCACATAGTGGCCATGTGAGCTCAATGGTGGTAATTCGTGACCTGCTGTGGGGTGGACTCTGGCTACGTAACCCTGCCTTTGGGACACATCCAGCCTCCACCTTGTTCTTAGGTCAGCATTCACTTGTTCGTCCATTCCCTCATTCACTTCATCCATCATTCATCCCAGCTCTGTCAGGAGCTCGAGGCACAGGCGCCACAGGACAGCCTGTCCCCGCTGTCTCCCAGTGCTCGGGGAAGAGGGCAGAGTGGGCCCTGCATTGGATGCGGCATTGTTATGATTATACTTGTCACTGAAGCTGTCAGCCACTGTTGTGAGACAGACCTCAAAAGATAAGTACTGGGAGTTGGCTGGGGGTTTGGATCCAGGCGGGATCTCCTGTGTGGTCATGTGCTGGGCCAGGTGCCACCTTGTGGGAGCAGGGGTCCTGTCTGGGGGCTCCCTGCCTCAGGGATTCATAGATGCCTGCAGGCCAGCACTGCCCATGGGCTTGAGCCTTCCTTCCAGGCTCCAAGATGTCCTCTGTCTCTGTTGTGGGGTCATATCTTGCTTTTTATTTTAATTCAACAAATATTTGAATAATCAAAAATGTTTATACTTATCATTTTTCACATTTTTGCTTCCATTTTTAAAGCAGATATAATTAAAGAACTGGACAGTAATTTTATATATTCACAATTCCTCTGGTTCACAGAAGAGTTACTTCCTCTTTTTCTTTTTTTCTTTTTAAGTTTTTATTTATTTATGTTTATTTGGCTGTACTGGGTCTTAGTTGTAAAACCCAGAATCTTTAGTTGCAGCATGTGGGATCTAGTTCCTTGACCAGGGATTGAACCTGGGCCCCCTGCATTGGGAGCGCAGAGTCCTAGCCCCTGAACCACTAGGGAAATCCCTTTGAAGTATAAAACAAACATTTATTAAAATTTTAGTTACAAAAGGATTAAATATTTTTTGAAAAAAGTTAAAGACATAGGTACGTCCTCCAAAAGGAAATAAAGACCACCCATAATTTCACTATCCAGATGTTGCCACCATGAATGTTTCTTCTTTCTTCCCATAAACATTTTCCTTAAAAAAGAGAGCAGATCATCTTGTCTTTGTGACTTTTTTACTTAGCATTATGTTGGATGATATAGCTTTATTAAGATCTCATTAATCTTTATTAAGGTTTATAGAAGGTCTTTTCCCTGGCCTTCCCTAGACTTTTTTAATTCACTGTTTTGATGCCAGCAAGGTAATACTTCTCATGGATGTAGCTAGAGATTCTATTTTGTGGTTTGTTCAGTTATGTTTTACTCATGACCTCAAGCAAGTAATTGACTCCTGTTTGCCTCTTTATTTATTTGTAAAAGGGAGAAATTACTGTACCTGCCTCTTGAAGTGAATGTGCAGGTTGAATGAACAGATGGGCCTGGTGCCTCGAGAATGCTGTACCAATAGCTCTGCCACCAGGAAGCAGGAGGTGAGGGAAGGGGTACCACCGTTCCTGATTCAGTGACCAGGAGCTGGAAACGCAATTCACCTGCCTTACGCAGCTGACCAGAGTTGAACTTGAGCAGCATATAAATGAAAACGGTGGGGTGCTGGGCTGCTCCCTGGGTAAGCATAGAATGTAGAGATGGAGCTCTCGCCCCTCCCCTGTCCTCACAAACCAGAGGAAGTGCATTTGGTTAAGAATGACCCACATCCCGCACCAGGCCTGCTTCTAGCAGAAACGAGGGCCAGCTGCAGGGCTGCTCCTTGGGAGCTGGTGAAGAGTCTGGCCTCCAAGAGCCTCCCAAGCTGGGGGCTCCCAACACCTGTCCTGAGTGTGGAAGCCCAGAGGGACTGAGCTAGTGACCCACATGTCAGGCAGTGTGTTAGTGGCAGAGCTGAGAGTTGGATCCAGAGATTTCCTACAACATTTTCCATGTTAGATTCTTTCACCCAGTGTGATGGAGCATCTGTTATGTGCAAGGAGCTGTGGGGGGACAGACAAAGAAGGGTGCAGTCTTTGTACGTATATGCAGTGTTCTTGCCTGGAGAATCCCAGGGACAGGGGAGCCTGGTGGGCTTCCGACTGTGGGGTCACACAGAGTCGGACACGACTGAAGTGACTTAGCAGCAGCAGCAGCAGCAGATGTAGCCAGGGCCAAGGACACAGCAGGGCCATCCACTGATTCAGTTGTTCAGCACACACCCATGGTCTGCACTGTGCACACAGCTGTGAGCAGGCCGAGCACATCAACCAGCAGACAGCAAGCTGTCAGAAGGCTGAGGCTGTTGAGTCAGCCCAGTGAGGGACATCACATTGTGGGTGGCAGTTGCTGGGAAAAACTGCTGGGGGTTGGGACTTGAGATTGGGCTGCCCCAGCTGCAGTGCCCCTGAAGGCAGGAGCAGGGCGTTGGCATGGAAGATAGCTCAAGGTAGGGCTTTTGAGTCAGATCTACTTGAGTGCTGGGTCTGAGGATTCTGCCATTTAACAGTCTGTGTGATGACCTTGGGCAAGTTGCTTGGCATTTCTGAGCCTCCTACCCTGTTTTAAAAGGGCGCAAGAATAAAATGCACCTTTTAAAAATGAAAATAAAATGAAAAAGCTGGTTTAAAATGCAACGTTCAAGAAACTAAGATCATGGCATCCGGTCTCATCACTTCATGGCAAATAGATGGGGAAACAATGGAAACAGTGACAGACTTTATTTTCTTGGGCTCCAATATCACTACAGATGGTGACTGCAGCCATGCAATTAAAAGATGCTTGTTCCTTGGAAGAAAAGCTATGACAAACCTAGACAGCATATTAAAAAGCAGAGACATTACTTTGCTGACAAAGGTGCATCTAGTCAAAGCTATGGTTTTTCCAGTAGTCATGTATGAATGTGAGAATTGGACTATAAAGAAAGCTGAGCACCAAAAAATTGATGCTTCTGAACTGTGGTGTTGGAGAAGACTCTTGAGAGTCCCCTGGACTGCAAGGAGATGCCACCAGTCAATTCTAAAGGAAATCAGTTCTGAATATTCATTGGAAGGACTGATGCTGAAGCTCCAGTACTTTGGCCACCTGATGTGAAGAACTGACTCAGTGGAAAAGACTGACGCTGCAAAGGATTGAAGGTGGGAGGAGAAGGGGACGACAGAGGATGAGATGGTTGGATAGCATTACTGACTTGATGGACATGAGTTTGAGCAAGCTCCGGGAGTTGGTGAAGGACAGGGAAGCCTGGCATGTTGCAGTCCATGGGGTCTCAAAGAGTTGGACACAGCTGAGCAACTGAACTGAAGAATAAAATGATAATAAACAGACATCATGTGTCTCCAACAGTCATGTGGTTGTCCTCACTAACTTCTTTGCCACCGTCCCTCACAGGACCAGGTATGTCGAAGCCTGGGACATGCTTGGGATTGGCATTGCTTGTTTGCTGTGGAGTGAAATGTAAGTGGAGCCCAAATGCTATGCAAATATGACAGACATTGCTCTACCAATGATTTAATCACCTGCCATGCAAATAAGAAAGCCCTTGAGGGCTGCTGTGTCTGGCTGCCCCTAGTAGAGGCAGAATCATTTCTGGAATTTGCCCTGAGGTGTGGCAGAATCCCATCTGACCTGGTCCCTCAGCACACACCCAGTGTTCCAGTGAGCCTTCTGGGAGAGCCTGCCCTCCCTGAAGTAAAGATAAAAGAAAAGACTCCTGCCCTGAGCTGCAAGTCAGGGTGGAGGGGAGCAGGGTGCATTCCTTCTGGAATCGGGGCATATTTCCTGCTGTTCTAGTTATTTAAACAGCGAAAGGCGTCTGGGGGTTTTGTTCAGTGACTGATGCTGGCTCCATGTCCCGCCCCTTCTCACACTGTTTTGGTTTTGTGGGCCCTGGAGGGGTTGCTTGGAGTCCAATCCTGCTTCTGTGGCTTATTAATTTGACAGGCTGCGGGTCCCTGCTGTCCTGTCTCCTTGTCCAGAACGAGGGAGCGCGCTCGTGGGCCCATGGGCACTGGCAGCACCACCTCTTCGTGGGGGTTGGGGGTGGGGAACAGGATAACACATGTTTAAAGAGCTTAGTGCATGGTGCCTGTGGCAGTGAGCGCTGCTGCTTGCTCTCCCAGCTAGAGTGTCTGCCCCTGCCTTGCTGTTCCCGCCTCAGCTCTGTCTACTCCCCATTCTGTTCTCGGGTCAGACCCTCATCCTTCCTGGGTTCCCGTGAGGACTGGTGTGAGTGATGGTGTAAAGTGCAAGGGCAGCGATAAGCAGAGGGGCACATGGGGTGACTTCGGTCAGGAGGCCCTCGTGGTGGCCTCCGCGGGCCTCTCTGCTGATCCTGGCCTGACTCACCCACTAAGGCCTCTCTCTGGATGGCTCTTGCGCTTTCCCAGGCCTCAGCCTTCTCTTCTGTCCTGAGGAAGAATTCCAAGACTCTCAAGAAGACATTTTAGAGGCCGTCCCACCCAACATCCTCCCAGATGGACAGGACTTAGATTTCCCAGTTGCTGCTTGTGCATGCAGGACAGGGTGCTTGCTATTTCTGGAGGCCCCCTGTTTTTTTGGGGGGACAGTTTTGGGGACATGTGGGTGTTGAGCTGAATCTGTGAATCCTATCCTTCGGCTCTCCTGGGAGCCCCCTCGGTCCCTTTGGAGAGGTGACCTGGCTGGCACCTGCTCCCCCCTTCTCCCCTTCCCTGGCCCTGTAGTCTCCCTCCCTCTGGTCCTTGGCCCTGGCCCTCCAGTTCTCAGTCTGTGTTCCTGGGGGAGCCCCAGTGAAGTGAGAGCTTTGCCATGGCCCCAGGTCCTGGGGTGACTCTTGAACTTTTCTCTTTTTTTGCTATAAAAGTTGTTACCTTGCTTTGGTTCTCAAGTTGAATAAAAGGCATCAAACACTGGGTGTGTTTTTCTCTCTCTTTTTCATTTTGTTGTCAGGGGCTGTTGGTCACGAAGCATGGAATTTGGGGAGAAGAGAGGGTGTTTTAGGTCTTTATTGAGGCCCATTGTACACTGGGTCGTGGGTGTGGTGTGGGGAGTGTGTACATCCCGAGGATTCAGGGTGTGAGCGTGAGAGCCCCGAGGCCTTCAGAGAGCCTGTGCTCCTGGGGCTGACTAAAACAGGCTCAGAGCCCTCATGTGGGACTCTGAAGATAGTATGGACTTGTTTTACGTAAGAATGTGGAAGCAGAAAAGTGTCCGTGTGATTTCATGGACTCTGAAAGCCAGGTACAGGCTCCCCTTAGGGCAAAGCATAGGCCCCAAACACTCATGCCTCCTACTTCCCTCTTAGGACAGGCTTTCTCCCAAGAATGGTGCAGCAAAGGAGGGACCCAGGGGGCCTGGGGCTACTTAGGGCTTTTCTCCAGGACCTGAGCTTCGACCTCTTCCAGCCTGATGGAGCTGAGAACTTCTATCTCAGTCTTTCCTCCTTCATTGTACAGACAGAGAAACTGAGGTCCAGGGAAACACCCCCACACTTCACAGCGAATGGTGAGAGGGCAGGGAGGCTGGGGAGGAAAGACGTGCTCAGAGCAGGCCCAAGTGGCCAGGTGGCTCAGCCTGGAGCAGGGCTGGTGGGGTGTGCCAGGACGGGGAGGGAGACAGGTGAGGAGGACCCTGAGGGACAGAGGCTCAGGATGTGATGTCCTCCAGCCCCACTGAGGGGGCTGGATCAAGCAAGGGGACTGGAGAGCAGGAGTGGGAATTGGTGAGAAATATGGAACCTGTGAATTCGTGTCATCAAGACAGGCTCCAGTACAAGGATGACGTGATCCTTGGCCATTGAAGGTGCCAGACTGAGGAAGGCCAGGTGCTGGGTTGAAAAGACCTCAGCTGCCACTGTTTCAGAATTTTCCAGCGGAAGACCTGAGCCAGCAAGGGCAGGAGGCTAGGATAAAGTCAGTGTGTGTGAATGAGAGACTTCAGAGTTCCAAGGGAAGTGTGGGTGGTCTGTTTGTTGATTTGGGGCAGCAAGCAAATCAGGTTATTTCATTTAATAGTTAAGTATGTATTTAGATGCATTTGAGAAAATGTAGCTATTATATGTGTGTGTGTGTATCTTACAAGGATGAATCTAAGGAGAAAAGAAAGGATTTAAAGAAAAATTTTGGGTAAAAAAATCATTGGAGGGGTTACAAAGATACGGTAAGACTCAGGCAGCTGGCATGGGAAGCATAGCACTCTAGTGACCATTGATTGACCCGGGCTGAGTCCTGAATCCTGAGTCCTTTGCCCTAAGGCTGGGCTCCCCTTAGGGCAAAGCATAGGCCCCAAACACTCATGCCTCCTACTTCCCTCTTAGGACAGGCTTTCTCCCAAGAATGGTGCAGCAAAGGAGGGACCCAGGGGGCCTGGGGCTACTTAGGGCTTTTCTCCAGGACCTGAGCTTCGACCTCTTCCAGCCTGATGGAGCAGAACCGGCTGGGGGCTGGAGCCCAAAGACATGGGACTGGGCTCTAGCCTAGGTTGCTCTTAGCTCTGTGACTCAGGAAACTAAAGGGACAGTGCCATATGTCCTGCTGGTCTGTAAGATAGGGAGGCTGGGAGAGCTGCCTTGGGCCTGTGCAGTGATGGGCTCGGTTAGGCCTTGGCTGTCTCAGGGCATGGAGGGTGCAGGCGCAGTCAGGATTGTGACTGGGGCTGCCAGTATACAAATGGCAGGAAATGATGGAGGTGCCCCTCCCTAGGAGGGTCTGCTGGTTAGAGCAAGTCTGGTGACCATCAGGATGGTGTCTGATTCACTTATCTGTGTACTGCTTACTGTCCCTCCTGTCATTGGAATGTCAACTTTGCCGGGGTACTGGGGAAGGGAGGAATGTGAAAATGCAAGAGGAAGGTGCTTATTAATGAATGGAACTAGAGTTACTTACCACTGGCGCCACCAGGGCCTTCCCAGTGGTGCTAGTGGTTAAGAATCCACCTGCCAAGAGGAGACGCAGGTTCAATTCCTGAGTCAGGAAGATCCCCTGGAGGAGGAAATGGCAGCCCATCCAGTGTTCTTGCCTGGAAAATCCCATGGACAGAGAAGCCTGGCAGACTATAGTCCATGGGGTCGCAAAGAGTTGGACATGACAGAGCGACTAAACAGCAACGACAAAGAGTTATTGATGGCCAAAATGCAAGAGTGGGCATTTCCTTCTAGGATTTGCTGGAAGGAAACCAACTGATGTTTGACAGGTAGGGAAGTGTTAAGGGGGTACCCCGAGATAACATGGGGCTTCCCTGGTGGCTCAGACAGTAGAGAATCTGGCTGCAATGCAGGAGACCTGGGTTCAATCCCTGGATTGGGAATATCCCCTGGAGAAGGAAATGACAATCCACTCCAGTATTCTTGGCTGGAGAATTCCATGGACAGAGGAGCCTGGTGGGTTACAGTCCATGGGGTTGCAAAGAGTTGGACATGACTGAGCGACTAACCCTTTCCCTTTCCAAGATAACTCAGAATTTTCTTTTTAAGCAGACTAATCCAGTAGATGGGGAAACAGTGGAAACAGTGTCAGACTTCATTTTTTGGGCTCCAAAATCACTGCAGATGCTGATTGCAGCCATGAAATTAAAAGACGCTTACTCCTTGGAAGGAAAGTTATAACCAACCTAGATAGTATATTAAAAAGCAGAGACATTACTTTGCCAACAAAGGTCCATCTAGTCAAAGCTATGGTGTTTCCAGTAGTCATGTATGGATGTGAGAGTTGGACTGTGAAGAAAGCTGATCACTGAAGAATTGATGCTTTTGAACTGTGGTGCTGGAGAAGACTCTTGCAAGTCCCTAGGACTGCAAGGAGATCCAACCAGTCCATTCATTCTAAAGGAGATCAGTCCTGGGTGTTCACTGGAAGGACTGATGCTAAAGCTGAAACTCCAATGCTTTGGCCACCTCATGCGACGAGTTGGCTCACTGGAAAAGACTCTGATGCTGGGAGGGATTGGGGGCGGGAGGAGAAGGGGACGACAGAGAATGAGATGGCTGGATGACATCACCGACTCAATGGACGTGAGTTTGAGTGAACTCCGGGAGTTGGTGATGGACAGGGAGGCCTGGCGTGCTGTGATTCATGGGGTCGCAAAGAGTCGGACATGACTGAGTGACTGAACTGAACTGAATCCTATGGAAGGAAAGGAGGGAAGAACCCTCTTCTTCACCTTTTCTTTATTCAATGAATAAAATACTTCCTTTAGCTGAGGGAGGGACAGACAGTAGAGGCCCCTGTGGGAGGCCCAGGGGCAGTCAACTGGTGCCTTGTTGGTAAGACCTTACTGCCTGTCCAGAGCACTTGCGACTGGAGCCACTTGGAGCTGAGGGCAAAACTTCAAGGTGGAAAGGGGAGAGAGGTGGTCATTCTTACCCAAAGTTCTCTTGCCTTTAAGAGATGCAGGCTGTGTGGCCTTGGGCATGCCTCAGCACCGCTATGAGCCTTCAGTTCCTTTTTTCCCCCAAATTAGGATAATAATGCCAGCTTCCGTGGGATTGTTTTTAGGGTTAAATGAGATTAACTGTTTGACAGTACTTAGAAGATATTGTTCAGTTTATTTAAGGCTGCTATTACATGTAAAAATTGATTGATTACTAATCTGTCACCGGTATTACCTGACTCCTCTGGCAAAGCTTGGACCTTGTGAGACCTCGTCATCGAGAAGTTTGCCACCTTGTGGCAGATCACCCAAATTGCAGGTTCAGGACTTTATTTTTGGTTTTATTTTTTTATCATCATATTTTATTTTTGTCTTGAATGGGGTGGTCTGAAAGGAGATAGATCAGAAAATCTAAGTCTTGTCATTAGAGGATAACCGGGGAAGACAAGCTAAAGTGTCTTTACCAGGTTAAATACAGAATACCAGACCTGGTAGGGCCTTAATGATCCAGAAATCTATATATTTAAAGGTAGTACTAAATAAGCTCTTTCTTAATAGGCCAGGCAACATAATTAGCCCTTTGCATACCTCCTCTGTAGTCTGTTCCTCATAGCAAGATCAATATTACTTACTAGTGCCATATATCAAAAGGGGAAACTGAGGCTCGGAAGTAACTAACTTGCCTGACAACATGCACCTCACCTCACACAGCAGAGCTGGGGGTTAACATGCAGTCTCATTCCAAAGCTTGTGTGTGATCTTAGCCCTTTCTTCAAAAAATTATTCTTAAAATTTCAAATGTGCAATACAGTATTAGTAACTATAGTTACCACACTGCACACTATATCCCTAGGAATTATAACTGGACGCTTTTGTCTTTGACCATCTTCACTGAGTCCACACCTCTCAGCCTCTGGCAACCACCAATTTGCCAGTCTGTCCTCTGTATCATTGAGTTTTTGTGTGTGTGTGTGTGTGTGTGTTTTTTACATTCTGTGTATAAGTGAGATCATATGGTATTTGTCTTTTTCGGGAAGGCAATGGCAAGCCACTCCAGTACTATTGCCTAGAAAATCCCATGGATGGAGGAGCCTGGTAGGCTGAAGTCCTTGGGGTCGCTAAGGGTCGGACACGACTGAGCGACTTCACTTTCACTTTTCACTTTCACACATTGGAGAAGGAAATGGCAACCCACTCCAGTGTTCTTGCCTGGAGAATCCCAGGGACGGGGGAGCCTGGTGGACTTCCGTCTATGGGGTCACACAGAGTCGGACACGACTGAAGTGACTTAGCAGCAGCAGCAGCAGCAGCATCTGACTTATTTCACTTAGCGTAATGCCCTCAAGGTCCATTCATGTTATTGCAAATAGCAAGATTTCCTGCTTTTATGACTGAATTTTATGTGTGTGTGTGTATATATATATGGCTTCTCAGGTGGCACAGTGGTAAAGAATCCTCCTGTCAATGAAAGAGACACAAGCGATGTGGGTTCTATTCCTGGGTCAGGAGATCCCCTGGAGTAGGAAACGGTAACTCATTAATTCCATGGGCAGAGGAGCCTGGCAGGCTACAGCCCATGCGGTCGCAAAGAGTCAGACATGACTGAGTAACTATGTATGTAGTTACTTATACCTATATAAAATAACTACTGCTACTAATGTTTAGTCGCTAAGCCATGTCTGATTCTTTTGTAATTCCATGGAGTGTAGCCTGCCAGGCTCCTCTGTTCATGGGATTTCCCAGGTAAGAATAGTAAAGTGGGTTGCCATTTCTTTCTCTAGGAGATCTTCCTGACCCAGGGATTGAACCCAGGTCTCCTGCCTTGGCAGGTGGATCGTTTACCACTGAGCCACCTGGAAAGCCCCTAAAATTATATATATGAAATATATATCACATATTCTTTACCCACTCATCTGTCGATGGACACTTAGGTTGTTCCCACGTCTTGGCTGTCGTAAACGGTGCTACAGTGCACGTGGCCGCGCGGATGATCTTTTCCAGTTAGTGCTTTGTTTTCCTCAGATAAATACCCAGAAATATTAACCCTTTTATTGTCCCTCAACCAAGGCCAGGCCAAATATCCATACTGTTTCTGGATCCCAGAGAGTTTACTAGGCTGAACTCTTGGTTTCTGCCTGCAGCTGGCCTGAAGAAGCATTGCATCACCCTAGGGCCTGGGTTTATGCCGTGAGTCCTGCCTATGTCCTTTACAGAGTGTGGTTGCACCATCATAATTTCATTGCATCCATCTGAAGGCGAAAGTGAGATGATGGGATTATCTCTTCTCCCGCTTCCTGTTTCCCTCCCCCTGCAAAGTGCGGAGGCTGTCCTCTTTGGGAAAGGTGGATGTTCTCTGAGTGGCTCAGAGTGAAGCGGGTACTTGCTTGTACTTTAAGAACCTGAGCATGGAACCAGCCTGGGTGGGGGGGTGGCAGGAGTGTGAAGCAAAACCAGCAGGTTCCTTTCTCAGTTAGTTTGGCTGGTGGTGTCAGCCTGGAGTGGCTAGTGTGGCTAGCTTAGAGATGAGGACAGGGTCCCTGCATTGAGTGAGTGGAAAGCTGTCCTGGCAACTCCCTGGCCTGGCTCCCCACAACCCATCCTGCAAGGACATCCCCTGCGCCAGGAGAGGAAGTCTGCCTGTGCTAGGAAACAACAGTCTTCTTTCTGCAGAGTTAGACATCTCGGCCTATTTCCCACGCTGGCTTGGCTGGGAGGGAAGGGTGTGGGTTGGGGTGTAAATTTCACAGAGGTGGGCTCTGGGAACCTGAGGGGGTGTTCGTGCAGGAGCCCACAAATGCATTCTTGTGCCCCCAGCCTTTCTCCGAGATCCAGGAGATGTGGTCTGAGTGAGGCTGGCTGGAAAGATTCCTCGGTAATAAAATAATTGTTTAGAAATTCAGGGCTCCCAGGGGAAGTGTTCTTCCTGCTTTTTCCTCTGACTCCACAGAGACACCGGGAAACTTTGAGGATGTGCGGAGAGATGACGTAAAGACATCTTACAAGCGTGGGGGTCTCAGGCTTTATTGAAGGGTAGAATGGAGATCTCGAAACTGCAGGGGAATGGAAACTCATTCTCAGTGTAGAGGAATTCTAGAAATCTAGGATCCTCTCAAATCATGAATTTGTGGATATCCTTTGGTCTAACTTTTCAGAGTAAGAAAGCTTCTGTTAGTATCCCCCAAAATGCTGTACCCAATCAGCTGTCACCTCCAGGGATAAAACATTCGTTCTCACTGTGGGTACATCTGACAGCTCATGTATTTCTTTTGTTGAGATGAACTCTGCTCCCCTGGAACTTTTTCATATTTATCTATATTCTTCCACTTAACTTATGTTTCTTCCTTACAAATGATAACCAAGATGGCTAAATAGCAAACTGCAGGAGAATTGGTTCTCACTGGGACCAGAAGTCCATCAAGGGTACCATGAACGCTGCTTCTCCTTGGTTCTGTCTTCATAGTCGAGGGCCACTGTCATCTCTCTGGGCTTCAATTTCTTATACATTGAACAGGAGTTATCTGTAACAAATCACTGCAAACTCAGTGGCTTAAAATAACACCAAGTTATTATCTTACAGTTCTGGAGGTCAGACAGCCAAGATGAATCTCATTGGACTTGCACCAATGGCGGGGCTTCATTTCTTACTGTAGAGTCAGGGCAGAATCTGTCTTCTTGCCTTTGTAGACTTCTAGAGGCTGTACACATTCCTTGGTTGTGGTTACGTTGCTCTGACCTCAACTTCTGTCATCACATCTCCTTTTTTGACTCTCTTGCCTCCTTATAAAAACCCTGTGATTACATGGAACCCACCCAGATAATCCAACATAATTTCCCCATCTCAAGATCCTTGACTTCATTGCATCTGCACAGTCCCTTATAACTTAGCCTAGTCCCAGGTTTGGGGGTTTAAGACATAGGCATCTTCGGGGGACAGTATTTATTCCATCTCCAGAGCCCCCTCAGCTCTGTGACAGCTCAGCGTACCCCTCAGCTGCACCTAAGCCTCCTCAGGGTGAAGGAACCCCCTGCTTTCTTGCCGGGTCTGGCTTCTTGATGGGGAGGAGCTCTGAAGTCTTGAAGTTGCCTTCTCCAGCTGTCACATTGTGTTCAGTTTCTTATGAGTAAAGTTTAAAAAAAAAAAAGGGAACTAATTTTTACATCGAGTGCTCACTCAGTCGTGACCGACTCTTTGTGACCCCATTGACTATAGCCCACCAGGCTCCTCTGTCCATGGGATTATCCTGGCAAGAATACTGGAGTGGGTTGCCATTTCCTCCTCCAGGGGATCTTCCGAACCAGGGATTGAACCCATGTCTCTGGTGGCTTCTGCATTGGCAGGTGAATTCTTTACCACTGAGCCACCTGGGAAGCCCCCTTTACACTTCTAGGAACTGTATTTTTGTTGCCTAGTAGCCCCTCAAGTTCCAGATAAATATAAGACATGCCTGCCCTCAAAGAAGTTGATCATCCAATTAGAGGGAGACATACATAAGCATCCATGCAGACTTTTGACTTCATGGCCAGATTGGTCATGTGACCTTGGACAAGTAGCTTAATAGCTCTAAGTCTTCTGCGTGTAAGGTGGAAATAATAGCATGTTCCTTTCCCACCAAGAGTTGTGTTAAGAATAAAAACAGATTTTATTATAGAAATACAAAGGTTTATTGGAATAACTTGAAATAACCTTGAGTGGTCACATCAAAGCAGTCATAAGGACTTAAGTGACTAAATGTGATACAAAACTATTCTAGGGGCAGGGCTGGCTATGGTTTATGGCTTATGGAGGAGATGAGGACCTTAGGCTTTGAAGGATCATCATCATTGACATTGACAAATTTCTTATTCTAGAACCTTGAAGAAATTGGATGGCGGGTTTGTTGAAGCTAGGACAGAGTACAAGTGGTGCCCCCAGCAGCATGTCTAAGCTCCTAAGCTCCATGTACCAGGGAACTGCAGACAGCCACTATTTGGTCACCCCTGGGCCTCATAGTGTACACACACCGTGCAGTCATCCTGTGGATGATGGATCCAGGGGAGAGGCCAGCATGGGCCCTGAAAGCAGGCACAGGGCCATTTAGGCAGGCATATGTGGGTCCAGAGGGGGTTGCTGGAGGAGGGCCAGCACCAAGCCCTCTAAGGATGCAAACAAAGCCCAGTGCAGGGGCCCTGATGGTCCAGGTCTGTCGGGCTGCTGGGGACACTAGTGGGGTGCTGCAGGCAGTGTGTAGGCAAAGGCATGAGGGTGGGAGCAGCTGGGTGTGACCATGGATCTGTGAGGTCAGACCTGGGGAGTGGAGAGAATCCAAACAAAAGCATAGCATAACGGGAAACACCTAGTATGTTGCACGTAAATTATAGCAAGGAAAGTGTTTTCCTTCGCTCTGTTAGTTTTGCATAGAAAGATATTGTGAGTGGTACTCCTTTTTCCTTGTTCTTTCTGTTTGCCTGTCTGGCAGCACTGAGTTCTGTACGTACTGTATCGTGTCCAGTGGTGTCCTGGTGAATGTGACAGTGGGCTCGGGGATGGAGTGGGGGCCATCATTTTTAGGGTTGACTGGTTTCCATGATGTAAATTGCCCACCTACAGCTGATTTCACATTACCAACAGAATGTTACTGAGCGATCTCTCTAAGCTGGCTCCAGCTTTCATCTGCTCTATATGCTCATTTAAAAACAAAAAAATATTTATTTCATTTAATTAATTAGGCTGGGCCCAGTCTTTTTTGCAGCATGTGGGACCTTTGGTCTTCATAGCAGCATGCAGGATCTTTAGTGGCAGCACGCAGACTCTTAGTTGCAGCGTGTGGGATCTAGTTCCCTGAACAGGGATGGAACTCAGGCCCTCTGCTTTGAGAGCACAGAGTCTTAGCCACAGGACCACCAAGGAAGTCCCTTTACCTTCTTATTTTAATCCTCAAACAACACTGTGAACACTTGTTTCCTACTTACAGATAAGAAGCAAGCTCAGAAGTTGAAGTTTCCTAACCCAGGCCTGTCAGACTGCCAAACCTACAAGCCTTTCCCCCTTTTATGGACTAAATTGCTTCCCTCCTGAAATTCATGTTTCGAAGCCCTAAACCCCAGTGCAACTGTTTTGGAGATAGGGCCTATAAAGAGGTAATGAAGGTTAAATGAAGTCATAAAGGTGGGCCCTCATCCAACAGGACTGGCATCCTTATCAGAAGATGAAGCGACAGCAGAAATCTCTCTTCACCCTCAGAGACAAGGCTATGTGAAGACACAACGAGAAGGCAGACTTGCCCTGTAAGCCTTGAGGAGAGGTTTCACCATGAACCAACCCTGTTGGCAGACGTTTAGCCTCTAGAACTGTGAGAAAATGAATTCTGTTGTTTAAGCCACCCAGTGGTATTTTGTTATGGCAGCCCTAGCTGAATAGTACATTCTAATAATATGCTAAGGCCCCAGGTCTATAGCAGTGTACTGCCAGTTTTTTTGCAGGAGGCTTGGCCCTGCAAGAGGTATTGAGAAGCGTCTGCTCAGCAGGGATCAGCTGGGGTGATCTTGACAGGATGGAGGTCCCCATTCTGCAGACAGGGAGACTGAGATCACCCCCAAGGTCTCCTTCTGGTGAGTGGGACTGCCTCTGTGGACTCTTGAGGGCTGGATATCACCCCAAAGGCAAGGAGGGTTGAAGGGTTTCTTTCCCTCTGGTCCGCGTGTCAGGCTTTACCACAGGGATTCCCTGGGGGTTGGATTCCCTGTCAGAGCCTCTGGGAGCTTTTTAAAAAGCCCTTCTAGTCTCCTAGGACTTCCTCTGAGAATTCAGGCAGGGCCGCTGATGGGGCATTTATCTGGAGAGCGTGACTGGCTTATTGGGGTGGGTGGGGTGGGGTGGAGAAGGCAGGTCCCAAAGGGGCTGAGAGGAGCACTGAGATGGCGCACCACTGCTGTGCAGCTGCTGGTCTGCTGGGTTCTGGGTGTGTTCGGGGGGACATTGTACTGTGCGGGGGCAGGTACCAGTGGAATCCAGAGCCAGGTCTGGTGGACTGTACACCTGGTCAGTGTGAGGCCCCTCCAAAAGGCCCCCTCCAGGTAGCCCCAGGACCCTTGGATAAACAGGCACAAGGACAATACTGGCTGTTAGGTCTGAGTGTGTTTTATAAGCTCTGGCAGGTAAGGCCTTTGCTGTGAGCTGATTGGGCTGGCAACTGTGATGTGTGACTGCAAGTGTGTTCCATCGGGGCGTGGTTGTAACATGTCGCTAGTGGGTTAGGCTGTGATGATGATATTTGTGTCCTGCTGACTGTCATGGGATGTGGGGTTTGTGCTAATGATACATCTTTAAGGTGCCTGGGGTGATGGATTTGGCTGTGGGGCTGAGTGGTATTGCTGTAGTGTTTGTGGTGTTTTCTGTAACTACTTAGTGACGGAGGTGGTAGCATTGTGGTCAGATTGGGTGTGCCAGTGCTGTGACCAGGTGAAGGTGCAATTAAGGTTTGGTACGATGTGTCAATGTTTCCTAAAGGAAATCAACCCTGAATATTCATTGGAAGGACTGATGTTGAAGCTGAAGCTCCAATACTTTGGTCACCTGATGCGAAGAACCAACTCATTGGAAAAGACCCTGATGCTGGGACAGATTGAGGGCAGGCGGAGAAGGGGGCGACAGAGGATGAGATGGTTGCATGGCATCACTGATTCTGTGGACGTGAGTTGGAGCAAACTCTGAGAGATAGTGAAGGACAGGGAGCCTGGTGTGCTGTAGTCCATGGGATTACATAAAGTCATACACGACTTAGTGACTGAACAACACGAACGATGTGTCAACATAGCATGACTGTACCTGGAGTTGAAGGTTTTGGTCCCAGCGCTGGCAGTGTTGCAGGACAGTGTTTTCTTGTGGGTGCGATGCTGGTGTTTTTGGCTATGGTGCTGGCAAAGCTGATGCTTTATCTCTACCTTCTTGATGTTTGGGGATGGGGACGGAGGACCACACAGGCTGTGATGGCGTTGGGGGACAGGGATGGCTGAGATGGTGGCTCATGCAGACCTCCACACCTTTTATTAATGACAACAGCCTCCAGAGGAAACACAACAATGCCCCCCAAAGCTTGACTGGGGCAGCCCTGTGTACCTTCATATCCTATGGACAGGGATGCTGAGTGTTTGAATGAACCTGGCTTTGAACTTTCTCAGCCATTGCTGCCCACAGGAGGGCCGACCCTCTGCTCCTTCTCTGTCAGGTGGGCAGTGTGGTGTGAGGGAGCCTCTCCTCTCAGAGGTGGAGTCTGAGCCTGACCCCCTCCTGGACCCCTCCCACCAAGGACAGCCCCACCTCTGCCCTTTGAGGGTCCACCCTCTTGAAATGACCACCAAACTCCTACTCACTCTTTGAAGCCTAACTTCTCTTCCAGGAAGTCTTCCCTGACTGACTCCCTCTCTTCCATCTGCCCCAACTCATCAATTTCTGCCCATTTGGGGTTCTGTCAGTCCTCGCTATTGGGACTATTCACTCTCAACTTTGCATTTTGCCTCCTACTGGATTTCCTTGTTTCTTGTAAGCATTTATTGAGGGCCCACCATTTTCCAGCACTGGGCAAACAGACAAAAAAGACAGTGTCCCTGCCTTTGTGGGGGGAGACAGACACTAATTAAGTATCTACTTCAACATGTAATTACACACTGGGAGGGTGTTATGAAGCTCACAGATTTCGTGCCTGGAGGCTCAACAACCAGGGAGGTGGACTGAGGTGGGGCCGGCAGAGTGGCCATGAGCTGGAGACTGGAGTGAGGTGGAAGTAGACGGGGGAGGAGGGCAGAACTTTGGGGAAATAAGCCGGTTATGAAGTTCTGAAGGAAGAGACCCAGCTGTCTGGCTTGATGGTGACTCTTGGCCTGGATGACTATGGACAGGTCCCAGCTTATTCTGTCCCCAGGATCCCATCCAGCCCTGCTTGGGCCCCACTGGCACCTGCACGCCCCATCAGTCAGAAAGGAGGTGTCTGCAGGGGTGCCTCAGAATCAGTTTAGCACTGGTTAGGAGAGCAAGTGAGGCACTTGTTCTGGGTCCCCCTTTCAGCTCTGACTTGAATGCCCTTCTGGCAGAGGCTAGGATGGTATGGGCATCTGAGCCCCATTGGGAAGCCTGGGGTTGGCATCTCGTAGCATCTGTGAAGCAGGGAGCCTGGGGGAGCCCCCTGTCCCCCTCTGATGAGAGGGCCCCATAGTGCTGCTGCTTACTGACTGTGTACCCCGGCCCCCTATTCCTCACCTGTGAAATGGAGCTAAATATATCATATGCTCTCTGGGGTTGTGAAATTCACAGGTAATGCAGTTAACTGTAGGCCTGGCACCGAGTAAGGACTTCATAAAGATTTGCTGCCACTCTCATCTTTCTGGGGTTGGTCCCATGGTGACTGGCCTGACCACAGTTATCACATCTGAGCATTGAGAAGAGGTTGGGGTGATTTCTCAGACTCCAGCTTTGACATCTGTTTGTTCATTCAGCAAGGAGACTGCACCCCGAGTGAGCCAGGTTCTTTCCAGGGTGAGCCAGTGTTCAGGGATGAACTGGCTGGGTCATTCCTTCACCCCCTACTTTTGATGCTGCTTCTGGGCAGGCTCTGAGCCTCCCTCCACCTCTTACATCCATTGGCCAGCTCAGAAAATGGCTGAGATTGCTTAGGACCTGCTCAAGGAAGTCATTGAGATGAAGCTGCTGGTTTGGCAGCTAACGGCCTTTTGCCAAGGGATTGAGTTCTATCTCGAGATCTCAGAGTCCTGTGGGAAACTGCTTCACAGCATAGCTTCCAAGCCTCATGTCCAGGTCTTCGCTTGGGTCTGGGGTTGGGATTTGGCCCTGTGCCTGGGTGGCTCTGATGCTGCTGGTCACAGTTCATGGCATTTGGAGGCCACGAACCCTCATGGAACAGAGAGGAAACGGAAGCCCAGGGTGGGATGGGGAGTTGGCCAAGGACTCAGAGTGGGTGAGTGGCAGAGCTGAAGCCTCAATCTGAGACTCTGGACTCTGAGTCCAGTGTTCCTCCCATTGTGCAGCATGGCCTTTGGCAGGGAGGGGGTTGACTCCACACCAGTGTCTTCCAGGGTCAAGATGGGCTCATCTGAGTCTCAGGCTGGGACCCTCTGAGCAATGCGCTCCTCCTTCAGAGCGGGGGGAGCTGCAGCCCATGCTGGCGGCTGTCAGGCAGGCGTAGATGGATGGAGCTAGTTGCACAACCTCACCTGGACTGACCTCCCTTTTCCTCTCTGGTGGAGTGTGTTCATGGGCAACTCAGGGGTGTGTGAAGGGTGTGTATGGGTGGGGTAGGGCAGCTCCCTGCCTTGGAGACCACAACAGCCTTTCACAGCCTCACGTGGCTGAACTCTCACCCCTTTCAGTTTCACTGAAGAACCCCTAACTGCTGCCCCATGAGGGCAGAGGCAACAGAGAACACGCTTCTGTGGATGCATCGCTGTAATAAGAGGGGAGATGGAGCCCCCTACCAAGGTTCCCTTCCCTGTTATTGTCAGCGACATTGCATCCCTGGGACAATCTGCTGGCCCTGTGAGTCTTCAGTTCCCATCCCTTCAAAGGGGCTCACTTGCTTCTGCCCTGTCCACTGCCCAAGACACTTGGAGGATGCAGTAGGGTGAGGCTTCCTGGAAGGAAGAAGGGTCATGACTGAGATGGTACAGTAGCTGAAGCTCACAGGACTCTGTAACGTGCCCGTGGTGGACAGAACTGATTAGTCACCATACTCTACCTGTGAACCTGGACAGGCCTCAGCACCATCTGCAGAACAGAGCTTCCCAATCAGTTGGAGCTGGCATTTGAGATAAACATTCTCTAAGAGATCTAGAAAGGGATGCCGAGCCTGCAGCTGGGCTTGTCTTGCTTTGAAGGCTTCAGCTAGAGATACCCACTCCTCTTCCTCTGTCTTTGGATGGGAGCTAGGACGTCCTCTGAGTCTCTGTGGCTTATCTGACCTGCATCTGCCTCTGGACCTCCTTCCATGTCCCTCTTCCCTCTGTGCCTCCCTCCACAGGTGGCACCGAAGGGAATCGTGGCATTCGGCACACTGAACAGTCTATAAGGGAAGTAAATCAGGTGAGATAGAAGTCAGTTAATGGAGTTCTCCTAATTTCCTCTCTGATGGCCTCTTAACAGTCTTCCAACACAACCAAGCTGTGTGAGGCCAACATTGCCCCCTAGTGGTTGGCATCAAGAGAGCACTGACTGCCCAGGCCTCCTTAACAGTGATTGTTATCAGCATCCTCATCCAAGGGTATTTCCTTTGGACCCCTTCTGTTCTAACTCCAACGGATATCCTAGAAAAGACAGCAGAGTGTAGGTGATAAAGATGATGCAAGAACCACTGCACCAGGAGCAGGAAGAGCTGAACCACAGCCTCGTTTTCATTGCCAGCTTATTTTGTGACCATGGGCACATTCCTTTTCCTCTGTGAGCAGTGGTTTCCCCATCTGTGCTTTGAAAAGTTTGCCTGCATGTTTCCCTAAAGGGGTACCAGAAATTTCTTAGGCTGGACAGATTTCTTTGTGCAGGAAGTATAGCCACCAGGCTCCTGAGTCAGATCATTGTGCCAACCTGGAACTCCCAAATGCCTGTGGCAGTGGTTCCTCCTGTGGTTGGCATCCATAGACCAAGGGGTCTTGAGATCATGGGTGAGGTGAATGCTGGCCTGCAGAGACCTGGTCAGGCTTCTGGTACCAACTGCAACTGAGCTGCAGTGAATTTATGCAAGGCCCTGGGAGTGACCCCACCCAGAGGCCAGCACTGTAGAGTAACAGAGGGACCGAGGCCTCAGCAATAAGACCTGAGTTCATAGCTCTGCTTGGCCACTTACTGGCTCTGAGGCTTCAGACAGGTTTGAACAGGACTGTGCACGGTTCTCAGGGGATGAGGGAAATAGCCCAGTAACCTTTTCCCTTTGGCAGCGGACAGGGTGGGGTTCTCCAGGCCGTTTGTACTCAACACACATGCACACACGTGCTCACACTCTCACGCTTCTGCCTCGTGCCTGCCCCCGAGTCCTTACCCTCCCCTCCACCCAGCTCTTCCACACTAGGGATGACCATGTCCTGGTGTATTGCATGTTTTAGTCTGCTATCATTTCCCACTCAGCAGATGGAGGGCCCAAGGCTCAGAAGAGGTGACAGAGCTCATCTTAGTTAAGCAGCAGCACCCGGGCTGGACTCCGTGTGGATGCATTCTTGCTGTTGTCATAATTGCTGCAGTAGTTTTGTGGTTTGCTTTATCTACTATTAGTCAAGCAGGTGTGCGCCAGGGCTTTGGAGCAATTTTCTCAATCATCCATCTCTCACGCATTGTCTGCCCCCTTCACAGATGTGGAAACTTCTGAGCAAAGTCTCAAAGCACAGGCCAAGACCGCCCAGGTTGGCACAGCCAGGATCTGAGGCCATTCTTTGTCTCCAGGGCCTGTTTCCCTCGCCCCCAAATTCTCCCATCTCCTTCCAAAAGCCCACCGCTCTGGGGCCGTTGCCAGCCCTGCTCAGTAGTGAGGACTGGCCGGAGCTGTGCCCATAGCCAGGAGTGAGAGGGGGCTCGCTGGGCTTGGTGCCCGGGAATGTGTTGGGAAACTCCGCTGCCCTCCCACGCTGGGAGGGAAGAGTTAAGTATCTGCCTTGTCCCTCATGGATCACAGAGGCCTCACTCCTTTTACAGCCTGGGCCTCCTCCGGAAACTGCCCCTCCCCCTGCATCCTAACATCTTGCCTTCTTTGGTCCTCTCTCCCCTTGAGGGCTGCACCGTCCCATCCTCCTCCCAGAGCTCTAGCTCCCCAAGAGAGGAACTCTTAGAAGGAGGGATTCGAAACTCTCTTCTGAAATCACACACACACCGTGTCCAGCTGCTCACATGCATGGACCAGCATCACCTGGGTGTCCGCGGATGTTGCATTTTATAGGTGCATGGCGGAAGAGAGGCAGCCCCTGAACCATGAGTGGGGAAGAGGCCCACATTCCCAGCAAGAAGACTTTAATCCGTCTCTCAGCCTCAGCCCGTATCTCGGTGAGGGGTGGGGGTGGGAAGGAGGTCTGTGAGGCTTCCTGACTCCTCCTGGGCCTCCAGGGGCCAGAGAGACCCCGGGCGCTGCGAGAAGAGGCTCAGAGCAGAGCTCCCAGGCTCTCTGGGTTGGGAGGACCACAAGGCTATCTCGTTGAGCCCGCCCCCACCGTCTCCTGCTTGCACGCCTTGCCGTCCAGCAGGCAGACTGTGTTTGCGCTTACGGGTCACAGAGCCCTCACTGTCTCACAGGGCTGCCTGTGACCATCTTTGGGCAGCTCGGATTGTCGCAGGCGCTTCTTTAGGGTGAATGAGCTGCAGTTCCAGCTCCCACCCTTTCCCTGGCTCAGCTTCATGGGACCTCACAGAAGGAAGCTCTCTCGTCCTGCCAGTCACAGCCCCTCATCCCCTCTTCCCACCAGGTTCTCTCACAACACCCCAGGCCAATCATCCAGGATCTGTAACTGCCTGACTGTGGCTGGGGGATCTCAGGCAAGAACTGGCACTCAATTTCTCTGTTAGTAAAAAAGGAAGTGTGAGTGACTGTGTGAACTCAAAACTGTCTCCAGGTTTCCAGAATTCCATGGAAAGAGATTATCCAGAAGCTTCTAGAAACATCTCACAGGGGAGACAGCCTGTGCCCACTGTCTGCGTCTGACAAGCAGTTTACTTGCAGACCAGTCTTTCAGGGAGCAGGTACCCAAGAAATCATTTATAAGATTCAGTATTTAAAAAAATTTTTTAAATTTAAAAATATTTATTATATTTATGACTGCACTGGGTCTTCACTGCTACATACAGGCTTTCTCTAGTTGTGGTGAGTGGGGCCTACCCTTCGTTGCAATGTGAGGACTTCTCTCATTGCAGTGGATTCTCTTGTTGCGAAGCACCAGCTCTAATTGAGCAGACTTCAGTAGTTGCAGCACATGGGCTGAGTAATTGTGGCACACCAGCTTAGTTGCCCCGAGACATACAGGCTCTTCCCACACCACGGAGTGAACCCATGTCCCTTGCATTGGCAGATGGATTCTTAACCACTGGACCACCAGGGAAGTCCGAGATCTAGTTTTTGAGTGTCCTAGATTGAAGGGCCCACGCCAGCCTTTCCTCAGATTTCTCTTAACTATGAGATAAAATCCAGGTGAGGGCCTGTCATTATCTGATCCCAGCCAGGCCCCAAATCTGAGTGCAGTCCATGGAAGAGTCCTGAATTTTGAATCTTGTCTCTGCTGCATCTTTGGTGGCACATCCAAAACACTAAGCCTTTCTGAACTTGAGTCTCCTCATCTTTTAGGTGGGGTGAGTGTTGTAGGGATTCTGTAGGCTGCATTTTAGTTCCTGGTGCATCATAAGTGCGCAGTAACTGGTAAACAGCAGACAATAGGCACCCCCGAGCGTGGGGGAGCAGCTGCCTCCTCTGTCCCCAGAGTGTGGGTAGACCACCTCAGGCACCACACAGCACTCATGCCTTCAGGTTTTTATTGAACATCTGCTATATACCAGACAGCGAGGATACAGCAGTGTGAGGACTGACCCGTCGCTGCACCTGTGGAGCTCTCTGAAAACACAGAAACAAGGAAACAAATCAGGGGACATTGGTGACAGGCTGTGGGATGGTGGTAGTGCAGAAGGAGGAAGTAATGATGGGGAGGGTGGGCATCGGGGAAGGCCTGTTCCAGGATTGACTATTGAGACTGCCAGGCCAGAAAGAGCATTTGCAAGCCCGGGGAGGGTGGGCTTTTAAGAGAAGAGGAGGGTGGTGTGGCGGAAACACGGGTGTACAGGGGAGGGAGACAGGAGCAGGTCCCAGGTGTGACGAGGTCAGGTGTGCACGGAACCCCGCCATGCTGTGTCCTGGTGTCTTGGCTCCAGGGCTGCTCAAGGCTGGTGATGTTTGATAGAGGGGTACCCAGAGCCCACTCCCAGTCCTTCTGCATGGCAGCTCTCCTATTTCACTTGGCATTTGCAAACACCCTCTGGCTGGCAGCATGTGATCCCTATACCCAAAGCTGAAAGGAGATCTAGGTGAAAGGGCCTCCTCCTGGGTGGGGTGGAGGGAGCGGAGCCTGTGATGAACTCACAGGCCTATTCCTGCTGCAGAGTTTGGAGGTGGGCAGGAGTGGGGCACAGAGCCACGTGGGGTTGAAGGGGGGTCAGCCCACACACCCGGGGAGGCAGAGTCACCAGCACGGGTTCTAACACGGAGAGGAGCCCATGTGCAGAGCAGCAGGAGCCAAGTATGACCCCAGGCCTGTTGGGTTCTGACTCCCATCCTGACCTCTCAGCAGTCCTCAGTAAGGCCCAGGTTGGCTCGCCTGACCTTGAGTCGGTGTAGGAGTTCAAGTCAAACATTACCTAGTGGTTAGTGGGCAGAGTCCAAGAGGGAGAGGATGACATCTGGGTTCTGGTCTGGCTCTCCACCATCTCACCATTGAACCTGAAAGAGGGCCCTTCTCCCTCAGCCATGCAGTAAGAAGTCTGACCTCAGGATCTCTGAGGCCCTTCTTGCTCTGATAATCTATTACTCTAGTTTTTTCTAGTTTTGCAGAATGGGGATATTTGGGAAGTAGGTGTATAGTGTGAAGCATGCTGAATCTCAAAAAGTTACAGGTACTTCTGAATGCTTGGTTGTATTTAATAGAAGTCTGGCGTCTAGAACTAGGGAGGAGGTGGTCCTCCGCAAAGAAGGCAAACAGATGTGCTGTCAGAGAAAGAGGGACCACAAGCGAGTAGCTCTAAACCACGTGTTCTTCCAAATGGCAGGAGCTGTAAAGTGTGCAACCAAAGAAAGAAGAAGGCGTGGGGAAGGCACGAACTGCCTGTGAATATTTGACATGGGCGAGGGGTGGCACTGGAGGGGGTGCCACCCCTTCATGAGGAAAGGTTCCAACTCAGGCAGGTATGGAGCTTCCCTGATGTCCAGAACTGACCCAGATGGAACGAGCTGGCCTGCTTTGGGTGGCAGGGCATTTCCTGTCATGGGAGGTATGAGAGGGTAGGTGGGTGGTCACCTGTTGGCTGTGACAATACTTGCTGGTTCTGTATGGCTGCCCTCCTGTGACCCGGGTTCAGGCCTGACGCCTGTCGCTTGATCCAGGGACAGTCACTCAGTGTCCGTGTGCCTCAGCTTCCTTACGTGAAAAAGGGAGAGAATACCTGTCTGGCTCCCAGCCTTGCTGTCCAGGTTAGCAGAGGTGACCACTGTGGAGTCATTTGTGTGGTGCAGCTGCAGGCGTGAGCAAGAGATGATTATTAGTTTTTTCCCTCCTCTGCGATGTCTACTTGCTACCATGCTGACGTCTGGTGGTGGGCAGGGAGTGGCTTCCTTGATGGCTCAGTGGATCTTCCCTGGGTCAGGAAGATCCCCTGAAGGAGGAAATGCCAACCCACTCCAGTGTTTATGCCTGAAAAATCCCACGGACAGAGGAGCCTGGCAAGCTACAGTCCATGGGGTTGCGGACACAAGTCGCACACGACAGCACACACACATAGGGAGTGGAGAATCCCTGCATTCAAAGCTCAAGCTGACCAATCTATATAGTGAGCTTCTGTCTTAAGAAATTTAGTCTTTTGGGGAGAAGAATGAAGAGTAGATACTAAAGCAGATATGACAAAAGCTGACATGAGTACTGACAATTTGTCTGGCCGGAGCAGATATCACTAATCAATCACCATACTTTTTCCTGCAGATCCTTACCCACACGATGGCAGCTATTACCAACTTATATTTAGCTTGTGAGATAGACTATTAGCTACTCCTAAATAAAGGGAAATAAATACTAATACCATTCTTGGTCAGTGCCAAGCAAGCGACTCAGTAAATGTATTAAGGGAAGTGTTTGCATTGGTGGGGCATGGGGGTTAGGACAACTGTGAAGTAAATTAAATGATCGCAAAAGACTCTTGGTGGAGGTGGTAATGGGCTGAGTCCAAGATGGAGGGGAGAGAAGAAAGAGGTGGGAAGGGCACTCTAGGACACTGGCATGGCATAAGCAAAGACCCACCTGGTGGCTCAGATGGTGAAGAATCTGCTGGCAATGCAGGAGACCCAGTTTGATTCCTGGTCAGGAAGGTCACCTGGAGAAGGGAATGGCTAGCCACTCCAGTATTCTTGCCTGGGAAATCCCATGGACAGAGGAGCCTGGCAGTCTAGTACGTGGGGTTGCAAAGAGTCAGAAATGACTGACTAACTGACAGCACACAACACAACCAAACAAAAACCCAAGTGATATTGGGCTGGGAGTGGGGTTCATGATCCCACTAGGGGCTGTGGTGAGCACTGGCCTGGGAGTCTGGTCCCTGTTCTACTACCCACTTACTATGTGACCTTGGGGAATGCCCATTCCTTTTTGTTTTTTGAAATTTATGCATTTTATTTTATTATTAAGTTTTTATTTTATATTGGAGTATAGCTGATAAACAATGTTGTGATAGTTTGAAGTGGACAGAAAAGGAACCCAGCCATTGGTATACATGTATCTATTCTTCCTCAAACTCCCCTCCCCTCCAGGCTGCCACATAACATTGAGCACAGTTCCCTGTGCTGGACAGTAGGACCTTGTTGGTTATCCATTTAAAATATAGCAGTGTGTACATGTCCGTTCCAAACTCCCTAACTATCCTTTCCCTCATCCTCCGCCCGCCCCCTGGCAGCCGTAAGTTTACTTGCTGTCCGTGAATCTGTTTCTATTTTGTAAATAAGTTCAAGGCCCATATGTTTTGTGTAAGGTAAGGGGCGAGGGTTGGTCTCATATCCTCAAAGCTGTGAAGAAGTGTTAAAAGACAAATATTTCTGCAAAGACCGGTGCACACACTCACCCTTCTCCTCCAGCAGTGACTACCTAATGAATGCCTTGCTGGTAGCAGCATATGTGACCCAAATGACTCAGAAATCTGGGGGCTGGAAGCAATAACCACACCAGGAGAGTTACTGGGGATAGAAGTGAGATGTGGGCTGAGTGGGGCCTGAGCTTGATGGATCTCTGGACTTCTAGAGGATGGAGTATTTTTCCTGAGATCAGCAGAAAGTTTGGGTCCGGAGCATCTGAGCTGGGTATCTGGGCCTCTGCGCCATTTCAAGGCGCCCTTTCATTCTTCGCCAAGAGGGAGGGGAGGCTGGGTATGGGCCGGGGGGGCTGACAGGTTCTCTTCTATTTATAGCCAGGATTCGGGGTCATGCGGCCCTGGGTGCTGGAATGGCCCTGATGCCTGGTCTTGCCAACCAATCACAGGGTGGCGTGCCCCAGGGTCCTGCACGTTAGCAGGTGCCCTAATGTGAACCCACAGGGCTGGCCTGGGCTCTGGCCAGATGCTCAACATTCCCTCCTGAGCCCCAGCAGGCCTCTGGGGGGCTGCCAAGTACTGGCTGGGACTGGGGTGGCAGGGGTGGGGGCGGGGGGGAGAAAAGAGGAAGGGAAGAAAGGCCTTGTGTGGAGGCAGCTGGTGGGGCTGTCCTAGCCAGTGGTTCTGCACTTGCAAGTGGACGGAAGGTCAAGGTGCTTAGGGCAGAGATTCTGGAATGAGCATCGGAACTCCTGGGTCAGTGTCACACTGGAATTACAGAGAGAGATTGGTGGCCCACTGAGGCCTTCCTCACCCCTGGGACACATCTCTTTCCCTCCTGCCACACTCAATACCCTGGAAGCCCATTAATTAACTTCCTCTGAGATGCACAGCCCCCAGTGGGATTAGGGAGTTTGTCTTGACCAATCAGCTCATCTGCCTCATCTTGCCCTGTCGGCAATCAGTCCAGTCCATTCATTCCTGTTCATTTTACTTCCTTCCACTTAGCAGCGACTGTGTCACACTGGCCAATGGGACAGCCACCCAGTTGGGCCTCCTGCTGCCATTTTTGTTTGCGTCTCCACATGGCAGCTAGAGCACAGAGCTATCAGGTCACTGTCCTGCAGAAATGCTGTCAATGAAGCTCCATGATCTTGGGGCAAAGGGCCACCTCCCCGTCGAGGCCTAGAAGTACTTCAGGTTGCTTCCCCCTGATCGTCATCCCTGACCCTCACTCCAGCCGGTTGAACTTTTCTCAATTCCTTCTCTTTGTGTTCTAATCACCTGGACACTAGCCTGGGCACCACCTAATTGGATGGTGGGGTGCCTTCTTTCTGTCCCTGCTGTATCCTTGGAAGCACGGCTCAGGTTCACATTGAAGTGACAGTTCAGGAAAGAGGGAAGTGCATGAACCCTCGGGATGACAGGTTTTCTCCATACTGTGTTCAGGGTTCCCAAGTCTAGAGAGAAGCCCCACCCAAGGCAGCAACAATCTTGGGTCCCAGGCAGGCCTCTTCCTATCTGAGGATTGGACCTGGCACCTTTGTCTGAGGGCCGTTCCAGTTCTAAAGGTAGGGCAGAAAAAATGATGGGCTAACAGCATGGACTTTGCAGCCAGACAGACCCAGATATGAATCGTGGCTTGTATCACTCGCTGGGCAGGTGACCTGGGGCCTTTCTGAACCTTGGTTTCTTCATCTGCGAAGGAGGTGGAGGTACTCGTTTCTGCGATCTCCAGTGAGACAGCATAGTGCCTGACACTTAGTAAGCACACAGTAAACGGGGACCCCTTCCTTTTTAGTTTACAATCTGATGATGAAATGTGGCAGTTCAAATGACTCAAACTGTTATCATTAAGGAAAATTCTTTTTTCTCCTCTTAACTTTTAGTGCCAAGTATTTATAGAATGCTGCTGCTGCTGCGAAGTTGCTGCTGTCATGTCTGACTCTGTGCGACCCCATAGACAGCAGCCCACCAGGCTACCCTGTCCCTGGGATTCTCCCCTGTGTATTTGGTCCTGCCCGCTACTGCTCCTGAGATCCCAGTCCCCATCTTCACACACAGAGTGAAGACCTCGTGGTCTTCACGAGGTCTTGTCGTGGTTCACACGAGTGGTTTGGATGAGTCTGTGGAGCCTGCTGTGGTTGGTGTTGTGACTGTTGGGGGCTTGTGGCACCCCATCCCAGGCACTAAATGAGGCCAGAATATGAGATCATTGGCTGACCCCTCCCCTCACATGTACTCGATTAGCTCCCCAATGGGCTGGGCTGGGCTTAGAGCGAAGGCAAGCCAAGGACCAAGCCTGACATCCATTCTTGATGGGAGGATGCCCTGGAGGCAGCAGCCGAGATCCAAGATCCAAGTATCAGTGCAGACCTGGACACCCTGTCATAGGGTAGCCTTATGTATAACCAGCTGCATCCATGCTATAGACTGCAGAAACTGGAATTTGAGACAGTCAGGGGAGGAATGTCTCAGGTAGTAGAAAATATGGAGGAGAATTCAGAGGGTTGAAGTGAAGACCATCAAAAAGCACTAAATGTCAGTGAAATAAACAAAGGAATGAATGAACCAACAAATGAATAGAGGTCCTCTACCAATAGAAGCAAAATTGTTTCACAGGTCTCAGAAGCAGAGCATTAGCTCCCTTGGTTCAAGTGTTATCAATTTTATTAGGTACCTAGAGTAGAAAAGAGACATCAGTAGAAGACCACAGGGTCAAGCTCAGTGATTCTCAAATTTTTTTTTTTTAATTTACCCCAGCATGCATGTTAGAGAACACCGGCTCACTCCTCTATGTGTGCCCAGTTTATCAGCTGTAAATTGGGTGAGAGAAGCCACAGGGCCCATGTTCCTGCTGGAGATCTTTTCTAACCACATCAAAATGTGTGTATTTAACTGTCAGGATTGCTGTGGTTATGAGTGAAAGAGAGCTGTCTCAAAGTCTCCTCCAAAAAAGGAATTTATTGGTTTCCATAACTGGAAAATGTGGGGTTCAGGTTCAGTTTGATCCAGGAGCACTATCTTTCATTGTAGCTTTCCTTTACTGGGGCTCCATTCTCACACAGGTTCTTCCCAGTCAGTGAAAAAAAGGGCCACAAGGCCTCTCATGGATCAGATTAGCAACTGCAATAGGATGACAACATTCTTTCCAATAGCACCAGCTAACATCCTGGGACTGACTCTCATTGTTTGGATTAGGGAGTACATTTTTCAGCTTCAAGCCAGTCATGATGTCTGGGAATGTGACTCTCTGATTGCCCAGGACTGGACCATGGGTCTACCTCTGGAGCAAGAGTATGTCTGTAGGTTCAGCATCACTGACCCATGAGATCCAGGATTAGAAGGTATTGTTCTCCTTCTAATGAAGAATGGTGGAGAGGTAAAAACCCTTGTGCCCATTGAATTGCTCCATTTTACATTAATTAAAAACCAAATCATTCTTCAGGTTGGAGTTTTAAAATAGATTAGTAACTAATTACCTCCCATACCTTTCACCAGTATCCATAATCGGAGGAGAGCTGCTGATGTCCAGTGCTTCCCCCAAGAGCTGACATGATGGCCAGTCATGATGTGGGACCAGCTAAGCAAGGCATCTATGTTGAGCGGTTTCTTGGGTGTAGGGAAAGATGGATGCTGCTGTGACCACATTCTACTCACAGGGACACTATAATCTCTGAGAAGTATCTGCAGGGAGGTTGACATGTGTAGTAATGGGACTAGGCTATAGGTACCCCTGTCTCCCAATCAGAACTAAATTTGGAAATAGTCAAAAGTTTGAATAGAAGGTTCTATCTACACAATGAAAGGTTTGATCATCTACCATCTGTGATCAGTTGGTAATGACTGTCAAGAATACAGTGTTGGAGAGTCCAAATCTATGCTCAGGCTCAGTAGGAACAAGGCCTATGATTGATTAGTGGTGTCTGCCATGTACATAGGCATTGAAAGTGGTGGCATGTTTGTTGTGTGGTAGACCATTCTCGTACTTTTTTCTTTTTTTAGCTCTGTCACTTTAGATATGAGTCAACGGAACAAATGGAGGCAACCTCAGGGCTCAAAAGAAAAACAAATGCAAAATGGGGACTTGCCTGAGAGGTACTTTGAGAATTCAGAGACTCATGCTGCTGTCTGTGTTTCCTTTTGGAATTCATTTTCCCTGCTTTTCTCATCTGAAAATTGGGACAAATAATCCAGTCCTGTGGACCGAGCAGGGCTGTTATGAGGATAAAATAAAGTACTAAATGTGAGATCATTTTATCATACTTACAATAACAGCGGGCAGTTAAATGACACTTTTTATGGGCCAGGCACTGTTCTAAGTGCTTTACTTATATCCTCATTAAATCCTCAGAATAACTCTGTGGAGTAGTTACTGTTGTTATCCTCATTTTATAGGAAGTGGTATTTAGGCGCCAACGTTGTCACGTGCTCAAGTTCATATAACTCTGGGAGCAGGGTTCAGGCCCAGGCAGCCTGGTTCCAGCGTCACTGCTTTGGATCCCTTTATTAGGCAGTGTGATGCTTCCCACGGTAAACTGTAAAGTGCGGTGCACCTGAAAAGGATTACCTGAAGCAGTACCTCTAATTCTTTTCCTGCTCAAGAAATGCCTCACTTGTCTACCCTCTCATTAAGCCCCACGAAGGTTGCCATGGTCTGTGTGCCAACCCTTCACAGCTCAGTGACACCTTTCTAAGGCCTTGTGGGGGTTAAGAAGGGGAAGCAGGGTAAATCTAAGGGTCTGCCCCTGATCTCCAGTCATGCTGCCTGGGTTCGTCTGGCTGTAGCTGGGTGACCTTGAGCAAATTCTCTAATCTCTCTGAGCCTCAGTTTCTTCACCCATACATAGAGGTGAAAACCATAGCTTCTGTGTAGGATTATTATAGGGAGTAAATGAGCTAATGTAAGGGATGTGCTTAGTAACGTAATAAATGCTCAGTATAGGTGACGGGAGGACAGGTGCAGAAGTGAAAGGGACCTGAAATGGTGGGCGTGAGTTGCCTCTCTCAGGACTGGGCAGAGGACCAGGACTCTTCTTTCTGCAGCATCATTTATTATGAGGAAATTTTCCCCTTCCAAGTGAAAGCTACCACCCCCACCCTCAGCCCCCACACTTAGGACTCAGGCACCCTGGGCATGCCTGTTTCCTCACCCCCGCGTGTTGCTGTTAGGTCTTCCCACTGCGTACGCTCAGCCTCCAGCTGTACTCCCTGTCCACCCTGTTGCAGCCCCAGTCTGGCCAGATCCAGAGTGAGCTGGTTTGTGGCCTGCATTTCCTAGGGGCCTTTGAGGCTTCAGAATTATAATAAAAGGAGCTAGCACAGCCGGAAGAGATACTGATTCTAGGATGAGACATCTGAAAGTATATAAGTGCTCTTGTTTTTGGACCTGATGAAGTAAAGAAATGAGTGAGAAAGCTTACTGGGGCTTTGCCTTCCTGTCAGTCACTCTGGAGACATTCCCATCTGCTGGGAGGACCTGGCAGTCCATGGGCAGTGTGTGACAGGTACAGATTCCTGGGCTGGGGCAGGAATCTGGGCAGAGGACAGTAATGGTTGCTTCATCACTGGGAAGCTTGTTTAAAATGCAGATTCCCGGGTCTCCCCCAGTGATGGATTCAGGGCCTCTGGGGTAGGGCCCAGGAAACTTGCATTTTTACAAGCGTCCCCCAGGAGATTCTGCAGCGGGTGGTTAGGAACCAATCCGTGAGAAATACTGAGTCCTTCTTAGAACATCCTTTGATTCTGTTGTTGTCGTTCAGTCTCCGCTTTCTCAGCCATTCCAGCTTCAACTCTTGGGGGTGAAAGGCCCTGCAGGACCCCCAGAACTCCTGATTAGAAGTTTCTAGAGTTGACTCTCTACTTCTTCATTGGCTCCCCATCCCTGTTGATGTGCAAGAGGCTTGGAGCCTGCCTGCTTGGACTGGGGCTGTGGGCTGACTACGTGCAGATGCTGGTGCTGAGTTTGATTCTGTGATTTCATTGCCTGGAGAGGCTAGTCTTTTATAGCAAAAGTCAGTTTCTGCAAAATGAGTGGTAATTAGGGAATATTAGAGCCTGAAGGAAGTTTTATTTTTTCACCCAGGAGATTTTTCCCCTCTGCAGACACTCTTAACTGAAGACCCAATGAGTTGAAGAGACAGGGAGAGTTACTGTCATTGGCCTGGTGTCTGGCAGCTCCCGTCCTGTATTTACAGCCTTTTACAGATTAAGATGAGGGACCATATCCCAGTGCCTTGCGGTTTTCCTGTTTAAATATAAAAGGATACGTCTATGAAAGCTTCACTCATTCAACACACATGGGATGAATGAGCACCTGCTGGCCCCAGTGGACCCTGGGACACACAGGATTCAAAGCCTCTCCTTGGGGGAATGATGCTAAATGCACAGAGAGACATAAGCTGGGCAGATGATGTCCTGGGGCAAGAATTGGGAGGGCAGGGTTTGGAAGAGGAAGGAGTGACCGTACTGGGGAGGGGGAGCTTGTAGAGTGCTGGAAGGTAGAACACCACGTCCAAAGGTGCTGAGGTGGAACCATCAGTTGTTTGGAGTAGAGGGTGGGGTGGGGTGGGGCAGATGTTATAAAATAGGCAAACAGGCCTGGCATAGAGAGCCCTTCCAGTCCTCCCGAGGGAGGTTCTGATCCTTCAGGGATGAAATGGGGGCAGAGGGAGACAGAGTTCTTCCTTGGGGCCTTTAAGATGTGGGATCCCCACCCCTTCACTCTTCACAGGAGCTCCCCAGAGGCAAGAGTCAAAGAAAGGCTGAGACCACCTCCCAGAATGACTCATCCCACTTTGAGGATGGAGTAGGGTTGGGATTAGGAGTCTGAGTGTCACTAAAGGAATGTGATTTAAAAAAAAAAAACCAAAACAGTTAAAAATATATATTTTTGTTTGGCTGCGCTGAGTCTTGGTTGCAGCACTTGGGATCCTCCATCGAGCGGGCATGCAGGATCTTTACGTGTGGCATACGAACTCTTAGTTGCAGCTCGTGGGATCTAGTGCCCCAACCAGGGATTGAACCCAGGCCCCCTGCATTGGGAGCACGGAGTCTTAGCCATTGGGCCATCAGGGAGGTACCAGAGAATGTGATTTTATGGAGACACTGACAAGAGAGCTGGGGTTGGATCCTGGCAAGCTACACCCTTCTGCCTCTCTGTTACAGCCTTTGTTGACTGAGTTTTTCCCATCTGAAAAGTGAATCATTAGTTTCTACCCTGAGGATTGATGTGAGGCTAAAAGAATATGCTGATGAAGGATAAGAACTCAAATGGAACACGGATTTGGTACCTAGTCATACTGATCAGTTATAGCATCTTCATTCTTGGGTGCTGGAGTTCCCTTTGCAGTTTGCACTGCCGGCCACTGTATAAATCCCAACAAAG
Source organism: Moschus berezovskii (assembly GCF_049115385.1). NCBI lineage: Eukaryota > Metazoa > Chordata > Mammalia > Artiodactyla > Moschidae > Moschus > Moschus berezovskii. The sequence continues at coordinate 50,422,631 of NC_142467.1, read as the reverse complement.
AGGACATCGCTGCCTTCATTCTTCCTTGTATGGGAAAAAATGTGGCTTTCACCCACTGGTATCTCGGATCTGCCCATGGGGCGCCTAAAAGAACTTCATGTGTCTTCTCCTTGACCTTCAGAGATGTGCAGATAATATAACAGTGACCACAGCCTTGGGACAGGACATGCAATCAGAGCCCGGTTCACTGGGTTTGGTGGTGGGTGTGTCCTCCACCCCTCTGGGCCTCCCTGCCCTTGCAGTTGGGGTTGCTGGTCCAGTGACTCCCTCACCCCACAAAAAGGCCTGTGGGGGCAGCTGCTGTTGCCTGCTCTTTCCTCTTGGCCTGCCTAAGAACTGGGTGGAGGTGGGTAAGTGCTTCCTGGACAAGGGAGTGGTTTCTGCCTGCCAGGAGGAGCCCCTGAGTCACAGGAGATGTTTTCCTGTCAGAGGGAAAAGTGGTTCTATCAGCAAGTCCGGGGAAGGACAGAAGGAAGCTGGTTCATTTGAGCATCCTCTGTCTTCTCCAAATCCCCCTATGCTGTCACTGATAGTGTAAGTAGCCCATTGTTTAGAAGAATGCTCTTGCACTGCCTCACTCGACACTCCTGCAACACATGTTTGTGGGGAGGACAGATCACACCCTGGTTTCCTCATGCCTTCAGATACATCTCATCCAGCAGCCTACGCCTTCTGGAGTCTGGAGCAGAGCCTGTGGTAGCCAAGATCATTACCACAGGGACCAGGCCCTGCAGTCCCCCAAATGAGTCTCCTTCAGAGCCCACGGATACTTGTTGTCATTGTTTGTTTTAATATTGTCTGTTTATTTATTTTTGGCTTCACTGAGTCTCTGTTGTGCACAGGTTTTCTCTAGTTGCAGCGCCCAGGAGCTGCTCTCCAGTTGCAGTGTGCTGGCCTCTCATGGGAGTGGCTTCTCTTGTTGCAGAGCGCAGGCTCTAGGCGCACGGGCTTTTTAGTGGTTGCTCCTCAGTACATGGAATCTTCCTGGACTGGGGATCAAACCCCACATCCCCTGCATTGGCAAGTGGATTCTTGACCACTGGACCCCCAGGGAAGTCCCTGCTTCTTGTTTCAGATGGAGCCTTCAGCTCTGAGATCTGGTTGACCAGTCCCCTATTGATTAGAATTGGTACCTAAGTAGAGAAGGGTGGAGCTTCTTGAAGACAGCAGACTCACAGCAGGAAGATGTGTCAGCCAAGCACCCCACTGTCCAGGGAGATGACTGCTAAGGGCAGAGACCAGCAGCTCTGAAGATCTCAGAGTCCCGAGGGGAGGGGCAGCACTGTCAGAGCAGAGGACCACTTGGAGGGCGTGGTGGTGAAGATGACGGTCCCAGAGGTCAGCAAACGAGGCCCAAGGGCCACGTCCAGTCACTGCCTGTTTTTATAAACAAGGTTTTATTGGAAGCCACCATGCCATGTCTGTGGCTGCTGTTACACTACAACTCCAGGACCAAGTAGTTCACTGTATGGCCCCAAAACCTAAAATGTTTGCCATTTGACCCTTTATAGAAAAAGGTTGCCAACTCCTGATGATCGAGCTACCAAGGAAGGGTGAAAATTCAGCCTTTTTCCCTGGCGGTCCAGTGGTTAGGACTCTGCACAGGGTGTGAGTTTGATCCCTGATTAGGGAACTAGGATCCCACATGCCACGCAGCATTCCCCTCTCCCCCCAAAAATAAAAATAAATTCAGCCTGTGTTAGAACAAGACCAGGAGGAGTGGAGGAGTGAAGTCTCTTGGGGAAGAACTTCCAGACAGACTGGCTGATGGTGTTGTTCCTCACATGTTGATTCTTTAATGAATGGAAAAGGTTTCAGATCGTCTGCCTTGCATGGAATTGTAAAATATTAAGGCCAAGAAGGATGTTACTGGTGTCTCATCTGATTCTTGCCTTTCCGTATGGAGAAACTGAGAAACTGAGGCCTGGGGAGGCCAGCGGTCTTTGTTGGGAGCATATGGTGGCGGCAGCCCTCAGTGTCAAATCCAGACCAGAGCACTTTGTTCCGATTTACTGTTCTGTGGCATGCGTGTGTGCATGCACCCGTGTGTGTTCTCGCTTGCGCGCGTGCACACACACACACACACACACACAAGCAAAATCCTCTAAGCAGTAACATGACAAAGAGATGTTTTTGCCTCTAAAGAGCCATTGCTGCTGCCTTTGCATTAGGAGAAGGGGGCAAGGATTTCTGCTTTGCCCTATATAAGGAGGCCGTTGTCCCAGCCAGACCCATCCCATGGCAACAGGGCTAAAATGGAAACAGGGAGTTCTGTTTAAGGCAAGCTCCTGCACAACAGCTGCCTCCCGCCCGCTGCGGATGGAGCATTGTCTGCCCAGCACCTGCCCTTCCTGCTAACCCGATTGGAATGCAGACTCCAGGGGCAAGTGCTCCTGGAGCTGGTCCTCCGTGGGGGGTCACTGCCCACTGACGCGTGGTGCCTCCTTCGGGGCTGGGTGGAGTTCACCAGGGGCAGCTTGATGCAGTCAGAGGGGCAGTCAGACTTTCCTGCTCCGAACCTCAGTTTCCTCCACTGGAAGATAGGAGAGCTAGAGCCAGGTCTGTCTAAGGGCCCCTTTCATTCTGCTAATTCTGGCACTTGTGCCTCCCTTGGTGAGGCTCTGAAACAAAAAGGGTTTTGTTCTTATTCTAGCATGGAGGTTAAATGTCATGGCTTAGGGAGTCAGATTTCCTGGGTTCCCATCCCAGCTTAACGACCGTACTTAGCTGGGTGTCTCCAAGGGAAATTAGCAAACCTCTTAGGGCCTCAAGCTTCCTCATCTGTGAAATGGAGCTTTAAGGGAACCTATCCCACGAGGCACCTGCAGCTATTGTTTGGTTAAAGCATAAGAAAAGCGGTTGGATTGATTGGCGGTCAGGCTCTTTTCCTGCTTGGGGTTCTGTGGCTCTGATTTCGAGATCTCCAGCCTCTCAGGTAGGTCTCCGGCCTGCCCCAGTGTTGCCTGGGGAATTTCCTACGCAGACAACACTCCCAGCTCTGGAAACCTGATCTGGAGATTAGAGGCCTGGAAAAAGCAGTTGAGGAGAAAGGAGCCACGGGGAGTTTCCAGGGTGCTGCAGGCAAATGTGAGTCCAGGTGTGGGTGCCACATCCCTGCCAGCCAGTTTCCGTGGGCAGAGCAGTCTAGCAGGGGAACAGCCTCTGAGCAGGATGAGGTCACAGCATCATGAGTCCTGGAATGCCATCAATTCAGCCCTTCACTTCTGCATCTTCCTTTAGAAGCATCCATCCCTGGTCTTCTCTTTGGGGATGACTTTTGGAGAAGATGGAGGAGTGGGAAGGGGTAATTTTTTTTGTTTGTTTTTAAGAGTATGATGAAGTGATAAAGAATCCGGCTTTGGGATCAGACAGCCCTCAACCAGCTGGGGAACCTCCTTGGGCCTCTGTTTAAGGGAAAGAATAGCAGCTGTAAGGACTGCATGACATAGTGCCTGCCCAGAACTCAGCCCATTTCCCCTACACAGTAAAAAGCTCATTCAGTAAAATCTGAAGAGTGCTTACTATGTGCCAACATAGTAGGAAGCAAGACAGACTAGTCTTCAGCAATCAGGAGCTTCTGTTTGAGCGCAGGTAGACAGATAACAAACACATCAACAGAATGGACAAGTTTATTTCAGACAGTGATGTAGAAATGAGATGCAGCCATGTGATGAAGAGTTTGTCAGAGTGTGGGGCGGGGTAACCACTTTATAGTGAATGGTCAGGGAAAGCCTCTCCAAAGAGGTCACACTAGGTTTTAATGTCAGGAAGGAACCAGCCATGCAAAAATAACTTATGCAAAGGCCCTGTGGCAGTGACTACTTTGCACTCTGATGTAAAGAATGCTGGGATGCCTGGGGCATGGTGAGCAAGGCATTAAGTGGCCAGAGAGGATGCTGGCAGCCTAGGCAAAGGCATTCTAAGCCACAGATGTTTGGATTTATATGTACAATAGGAGACTGTTTGGAGAATTTTGAGTGGGAAGTGGGTGACATGATCTAGTTTACATTTTTTTAAGATTATTTGATCTACTGTGTGAGGATGAACTTGGGGTGGGATGGACAAGGATGGAAGTGGAGCCCTGTTGAGCAGCACTGTAAAAGCCTAGGTAGGAGGTGGTGATGTTATGGGCTTGTGTGGTGACAGCGGAGATGGAGAGGGGGTGGACAGGACTGATGGATTGAATCTGGCAGTGAGAGAAAGAGGACCCCAGGTTTTCTTCTGAGTAGCTGGGTGAAGGGTTTGCCATTTATTGACATGGGGAAAACTGAAGAGAAACTGGCTTGGGTGCAAATAGAATTCCATTTGGACATAAGGTTGAGATGCCAATAAGCCACCCAAGTGGAGTTGTCAGGAGGTAGGATGTGAAAGGGCTGCTTTGCAGAGTGGTTGAGGACGTGCTGATGCATGGAAGGCGCAGCTTGTTTTGAGCTGAGACAGCCTGAGTGCATATCTAGCTGGGGCTTAACCCTCTGCCAGCCCTAAGCTTCTGGATTAACTTTAAGAGCTTTCCTTAGTCACCTAACAGCTTTGCATGACCCACATCCCTCCCTGAGCCCCTGATGGGTGCAGGGCTGCTCAAACCCCTCCCCTAGAGGACTCCTAATGGCATGCAGGTGGAACCGTGGACCCTGTTGTGCCTGGGGGCAGAGTCTGGCATAGCTTGAACCAGCTACCCTGAAGAACATTCACAGGGTATGCCAGGCCCTGTGTAGACTGCTTTACAACTGAGTTGCTTAACCCCAGGGGATAGAATTCAGAGGTCTGTGAACTTGGATGGAAAAAAAAAATCACGTCTTTATTTTTGCCAGGCTCCATGTAAAATTCAACATTTCTTCCCATTGTGAATGTAGGTGACAAACTGTAGAAGTATTAGTGGTACCTTGACTTTGTCACCAATGGAAATCAGATAATTTTCATATCACATTACAGTTGTTTCGGATACCTAAAAATACTTATTGCTACTTTGAAATTTCTGGTGATTATTACACTTGCTGCTGCTGCTAAGTCACTTCAGTCAAGCCTGCTATATTACTGTAACATAAATTTAGTCTTTTTAATATTTTATAAATGTATTTTGATAGTGTTGATTTCCTAAATAATCCTGTTTTATTTTATGCATTTAAAAATATTTCACTTATTTTATCTTATGCATTCATAAACATTCTGAGAAGAAGTTTATAGCCTTTACTAGACTGTCAGTGGGATTCATGACTCAAAAAAGGTTAAGGACTCCTACTTTGCAAGCATGATTTTATCATTCCCAATTTAGAAGCTAAGTCTCAGAGAGGTTGAGATCAGGCCAGGGTCACACAGCTGACTGAGTGGCTGAGCCCAAATTAATGCAGATCTATCTGATCCCACAGTTAGTCCTTAACAGTCCCACCACAGCCTCCAATGTAGTTCCGTCAGCTAAACCTAAAACACGATTTAAACAGAAACCACAGCACAAAAACTGTTATTTTATAAAAAAAAATTATTATGGCTTTTACATTCTAGTCCCTAGCATACTCGTGTGTTTTTATACTAGAAGGAAGTTTTTCTTACTCGTGAAATAATTTAACTTTCTTTTATGCCAGGTCTTGGGAGGGAAATTCTGAGGGAGTTCTGAGAAGAGGCACCTTACCTAGCCTGTGCCTTGGAGTATGTCTCAGCCCACCACTGCGCCCCCAGTGGGTATGTGATCAGAGACAGAGAGGCATGGCCTCAACTCAGTGATTCTTAGGCTGCCTTGTAGGCCAATAGCCCCAAGATAATGAGAAAGCTGAGGCCTCTAGTCACCCGGTGGCTATAGTCCCATAGCTCCAGCCAATGGAGTTCTGGTTCTGGCTTTTCCCCTGTGCAGCCTTGGTCTAGTTCCAGCATCACTTAACTTGGCTGTGTGATCTCAAGCACATTACTTACATTACTGGACTCAGTTTCCTCATCTGTAAAATGGACTGGATGGTGTCTGCCTTTCTTTATTTGGTTGGGCAGGATCAATGAGATGGCTGTAGAGTGCATAGCATAATAGAGAGGCTCACCAAAGGTTGTGATTATCATGGGCCACAGGTTACCGAGTTCTCCTTGGTCCTCAGGCAGGGGTGGGTGCTGAGGGGGACAGGAACCCCCTTGCTGCACGGGAGGTAAAGTGGGACCGTCACCAAGTTCCCGCCAAGGCCAGGAGCCAAGTCTGACCAAAGGATCCAGTCTCAGCCATAGCCCAGAGCTTCCTGGGTGATTAGTCAGGGGTGGGGAGTGAGGGCCAGACTCCCTGCCTCTCATCCCTGTCTCCGCGCCTTCCTCTGAGCCCCACACCAGATTGGTGGCTTTATTTCATGCTCCTCTATATTTAATAAGCAGGGCTGTGATGAGGTTTGGTGACCTCAGGGCCCAAATGGACTGTCTGCTGGCATCAGCCGTGCTTGAGTCATTTCCCAGGGATGCGCGCCGGGCAGGTTTCCAGGAGCTGAATTTGCCCTCTGATTCTCTGCTTTCCTCTTCTCTCCTCCCCATCCCCCAGCTCCATTTTAGAGTTTCCAACTTCCTTGGCTTTAGGAGGTCATGGACCAAGTTAGAAAGCAACATAGTTGTTCCTTTGGCAGGCCTCTCTGCACCCCTGCCTCAGCAGAGGCTCAGGCTCAGTGTTGGGGAGACTGCAGAGGCTCAGGACAATGACCCAGGCTCCTGCCTGGCTGGGGACTCCTGTAGGTGTGTGCACATTGAGGACGCAGGCTCAGTGGCCTAACTGCCCTGAGAGATGCAGGCAGAATGTGGTAGAGATGCAGAGGAGAGACAAGTAGGGGCAGTCAGGGCAGGCTCCATGGGGGAAGTGGTATGTGAATTGACCATTTATTTATTATTTTATTTTTGGCTGCACTGGGTCACTGTTGTTGCCCACAGCCTTTCTCTAGCTGCAGTGAGCAGCGGTGGCTTCTCTTGTTGTGGAGCACATGCTCAGTGGTTGTGGCTCATGGGCTTAGTTGCTCTGAGACGTGTGGAATCTTCCCAGACCAGGGATGGAACCTGTGTCCCCTGCATTGTCAGGTGGATTCTTAATCACTGGACCACTAGGGAAGTCAGAATTGGCCTTTTAAGGATGGGTTGAAGCCTGTATATGATCAATGAAAATAAAAACCTTCAAAGAATAAAGAAAGACGTAACATAGAAAGCAGATATTCTCTGACATCCCTTACCCTCAATCAACTCCTTATTCCCGAAACCCACCCCCCAACTCCTGGTGCTTTCTTTTGTGTCCTTCTGGCAATAATCTGGTCTTCCCTGGTGGCTCAGCTGGTAATTTATGAACCATCTGTCCATCTTCCCACCCATGCATCATTTAAAAAAATAAACATGATCATATAACGTTAATTTCCCCTTTTCTCTTCAACAGCCCAGCTTGGCAACCTACCCATAGCAGCGCGCATGGGTGTTGGTGGCTCTGACTCATGGCATGAGAACTCTGCTGGTCCTTGCAGGTGGCTGGAAGGGCATGGGCAAGATGAGAAACCCCACAGTGTGTATGAAAAGCTGTGGCAGGGGAATGAGGGAAGCAATAATCTGAGTGGTTAGGAGCCCAGGCTGACCTTTGAATTCGGATGATGTGGGGATGAATCCCAGTTCCAGCACTTTCCAGCTATGTGACCCTTTGCCAGATTACCTCTCTGAGTTTCAGTTTTCCCATCTTCCCAATGGAGCTAATACAACCTACCTTTGAGATGTTTGGGGACTTTCACTTACAGCTCACAGAGGTACCCAATCAACAAGACCAGCTGCTTGTTTTTGCTGTCATTGGGGTGGTGTGTCAGATGGGGCAGGGGGCAGCTGAGCCCTGACAGGTAGGGCCAGGTGCGTGGTGGGTGTTTCTGGAGTGATCTTTGGAGAGAGGATCTGATCGATCTGAAGCTTAAAATAGCTTGGAAGTGCAAGAACAACAATACATAAATGGGTTCCAGATGCTTTTAAATCTTGGCATTTCCTGATCTCAGCTCAGCGGGTCCAGACAGCTTCATCAGCATTTACTGCTGAGGCCGGCGGCGCACGCCTCCCCTGGCCATAGCCCAAAGTTGCTTTCAAGAAAATCAGATCTAGAAACGTTCGGATCTGGCACCGGTCCTGCAGGTCAGGGGTGGAGGCTGAGGACCAGGCAGCCCTGGGGTTTGTCCCATGTGTGTATAGAGAATTAATTAAGGCCTAGGGAAAGATGTGAGCGGTAAGGTGGGACTTCCTAGGACTGGGGAGGACGGTGAGATGGTTGCCAGAGAATGGAGTTGTTCATTTATTCTCTGTGTTTATTAAACACTTATTATGTGCCAGGTTCCAGGGATACATTGTGGTGGTGGTTTAGTCGCTAAGTTGTGTCCAACTCTTTCAATCCTATGGACCGTAGCCTATCAGTCTCCTGTGACCATGGGGTTTCCCAGGCAAGAATAATGCAGTGGGTTGCCATTCCCTTCTCCAGGGGATCTTCCTAACCCAGGGATCACACCCAGGTCTCCTGCATTGCAGGTGGATTCTTTACCAACTGAGCCACCAGGGAAGCCCAAGGATACCTTGGTGAGCAATCATAACATGCCCATGCAAGTAAATGTTTAATTACCAACTGTGATAAGCTCTGAAGGCTCAGGACCTCCAGAAGGCCAGGCCCCTTCTGCAGTCTGCATGGCTCAAGGAAAGCTTCCTTGGGAGGTAAAGAGTGGAGGGTACATACGAGATAACTAGATAAAGCATCTGTGTGTGGGATTATGTTCCAGGCAGAGGGAATAGCACATACGAAGGTCTTATAGGAGAGAGGTCCTGGCAAATGCTAGTGTTAGAGAGAAGGTCAGTGGGGCTGAAAGTTGGGTGGATGGTGGGTTAATGCCAGGAAATGATTTTGGACAGGTAGAGAGAAGCCAGATCATGCAGAATGTTAAAGGCCTCCTAAAGTACATCATGAGGAATGCTGGGCTGGAAGAAGCACAAGCTGGAATCAAGACTGCTGGGAGAAATATCAATAACCTCAGATATGCAGATGATACTACCCTTATGGCAGAAAGTGAAGAGGAACTCAAAAGCCTCTTGATGAAAGTGAAAGAGGAGAGTGAAAAGGTTGGCTTGAAGCTCAACATTCAGAAAACAAAGATCATGGCATCTGGTCCCATCACTTCATGGGAAATAGATGGAAAAACAGTGGAAACAGTGTCAGACTTTATTTTTTTGGGCTCCAAAATCACTGCAGATGCTGATTGCAGCCATGAAATTAAAAGACGCTTACTCCTTGGAAGGAAAGTTATGACCAACCTTGATAGTATATTAAAAAGCAGAGACATTACTTTGCCAACCAAGGTCCGTCTAGTCAAGGCAATGTTTTTTCCCGTGGTCGTGTATGGATGTGAGAGTTGGACTGTGAAGAAAGCTGATCGCCGAAGAATCGATGCTTTTGAACTGTGGTGTTGGAGAAGACTCTTGAGAGTCCCTTATACTGCAAGGAGATCCAACCAGTCCATTCTGAAGGAGATCAATCCTGGATGTTCATTGGAGGGACTGATGCTAAAGCTGAAACTGCAATACTTTGGCCACCTCATGCGACGAGTTGACTCACTGGAAAAGACTCTGATGCTGGGAAAGGTTGAGGGCGGGAGGAGAAGGGGACGACAGAGAATGAGATGGCTGGATGGCATCACCGACTCTGTGGACATGAGTTTGAGTGTGCTCCGGGAGTTGGTGATGGACAGGGAGGGCTGGCGTGCTGTGGTTCATGGGGTCGCGGAGAGTCGGACACGACTGAGCTACTGAACTGAACTGAACTGAACTGAACTGAAAGAGTTTGAGTCTTTATCCGGGAGGAATTGGGAATAAGCAAGGTTTTAAACAGGGTCCAGTACAGTTGGGTCTGTGACTTGAAAGCACTTGACTATGGCTGCCCCCTGCCCAGTAGCCTGGAGCGGGCTGGAGTAGAAGCAGGAAGCCATGGCTGCTAGTAAGTTGTGAGTTGATAGTGGTTGGACCGGGTCAGTCTGAGTTGGAACGGTTAGCACAGTGATGGGGTACAGAGGAAGTTCTGGAATCCCAAAAGGCTGCATCTGTTCCAGCAGTTGCTTCAGGTCTCCTGGGTAATAATCTCAGGAATGACCATGATCTGTTTAGCACTTACCATGCACCTGACACAGGCAAGCCCTTCTCATTAAATCCTCGTCAGATCCCTGTGGCTGTTATTACCACCCCCTGTTTTACTGAGGCCCAGAGAGTTTAAATTGTTCAGCCAAAAATCACACAGCTCAGCCCCCTGCTGTCCAGCTCCTCTGGGCTGACTGACCCTTGGATCAGGGTCCTTCAGCCAAGCTTAACCCTTCTCGGGGCTCAGCCCGAGCCCCCCGGCTTCTGTCTGGTTGCTCCAGTGACCCTTGGCATTGTGCCCACCCTGGCCACAAGAACTGGTTCAGAGCTGGGCTGGAGGGGCTCTGTGTGACCTGAGGGCACACAGCCCCGCGGCCCTTGCCCCGCCATCCTCAGCCTGTTATCCTCTGACGCGAACTGCAATGGCTGTGTCGCTGGGTTTCACATGTCGCCTGCCTCCTGGGGATTCAGCTGGTTTCTGCTGCTTGTTTTTATTTGGCTTCTTCATTTCCTCTGCCCTGCTCCTTTCTCCCTTTGCTCCCAGCCTGTCCCCATCTGTTGCTGCCCCATGGGGGTCTTTTCCTCACCTCCCAGATGTTGCAGGCAGGACTTGGAACGGAAGCAGAGGCTTTCTTCCTTCCGGCTTTTGAGGAAGGAAAGGAACTAGCAGTTTGGGCCATTGTTACCTGCTGGGCACTCGGCTGGACTGTTGGCACTCGTGATCTAACGTAACGCTCAGAGCAGTCCCGTGAAGTGTACACATTGTTATCTCTACTCCACAAATGCAGACGCTGGGGCTCGGAGGATTTAGGTGCTGAACTGAAGGTCACATGTTAGAATTGGTCTTCTGATTATAAATTTTTTTGTTTCCCACACTTTAATGTGCCTTTGAATCAACTTAGGGATCTTATTAAAATGCAGGTTCTGATTCAGGAGGTGTTAGGCTTCAGCATGAGATTCTGCAGAATTGAACAAGCTCCAGGCCTGGGCAATGCTTCTGGTCCATGGACCGCACTTTGAGTAGCAGAGTGAGGAGCTGGCAGATCTTCCATGTGCCCTCTCAAACCCCCCCATGTGATGCCTTCTGCAGTGGTCATCACCTCCATCTCCTCCACCTCTCCCCCTTGTTGGGAATTGCCAATGGGGCAGCTAAGGCTTTCCTACCATGCCCAGGACATCATAGGCTGACGCTGCAAGTCCCAAAGCCCAGCTGACTGACCATGGTCTCCAAGCCTAGCCAGTTTTGGAATACAGGGAAACTTTGGCTCAGAGAAGTGGAGGGATTTGTCCAAGGTCCCATGCCACTTAAGCAGAGAGTTCAAGACTGCCACTCCTAATCAGTGATATTTTTGCTTCAACTGAGTCAGAGGTCTGGGAGTCCTAGTCCTGTTCCTCTCTTTAACTTGCTCCGTGACTTTAGGCAAGTTACTTCCCCTCTCTGAACCTCAGCTTCCCCATCAGAGAAAAATGGCTTACCCTCTGCCCTATTGTAAGAGTCAGAAGGGAGAATGCCTAGTTTACAGGCATAAAGGATTTTTATGAGCCCCGAGACCCCTAATCCTGGCAGGGTGGGAGGAGCCCGGTAGATCAGAGAAGTGGGCTCCCATGGCAGGAACTTCACTCACTGAAAGACCTCACTGTTCTGCCTTGGAGAAGCCCCGCTTCCAGCCTGTTTCCCTGCAGGCTGGGTGGTGACCAGGCACTGTCAGATGGTGCCCCTTGCCTAGCCCTGGTGCCTGTTATTCTACCGTGAGGGCCCTGGCTCTTGTTGGGAAACCAGTGGCGATATCACCTTGTGGACCACCTCCTTGTTCCTTAAGAAGAAGGGAATGGAAAGGTATGATTTAGTTGACAAAAATTCACTTTACACACCTGGCAAACACACTTCCACATGAGACAGGTTCACCTGTGGCTGGAGAGAGCCAGTGCCTTGGGCCTGGGGGACGTGAGTCAGTGGGCCCTCGCCGCCCACATGACCCCGGAGGGCCTGCCGGGGCCAGAGAGAATCCGTTTCCCACCAGCTTTATCTGGGAGCCATGGGTCTGGGTTTCTCATCATCTGACCTCTGTGAAATGTATTTCCTTCAGGGAATAAATGGATGGAGAAGGACACCCCCCCCCGCCCCCCGCCAGGAAAGGCGGATGCATGAGAGGGAGGCCTTGCAGGACTCATAGCATTGTGAGGCAGAGCTGCCTGAACTGACCTGGGAAACTGGAGCTCTGCTCCCTGGGCCCACCTCCACCCATCCCATAAAGATCTAATGAGCACCTACTCTGTGCCAGACACTGTCTCAGGCACCAGGATTCAACAGAGGACAAGCCTGGACCTCTGCTCTCCTGCGGCTGGTATTCTGGAGGGGACAGACAGTCCCTGGGTTTTTGCTGTGCATAACACAAGGGGACGTGATCCATAGCAGGTTAGGGGTTGAACGGAAGGCCTTTCACTGAGACCCGATGCTGGATAAGTAACCTGGGATCAGTCAGGACAGACGTGTCATAGGTGGAGAGCCCAAGCTGAGAGAGTTTCACTCCAGGAGAAGAAGAAGGCTGCTGTGTCCGCAGTGTGGGAAGGCGAGAGGGCCCAGAAATTGGTGCAAGAGGAGGCAGGCCCGGGCCGCACCAGGCCTCATAGGCTGGTGAGGACTTTGGGTTTTAGTCAAGGGCAGTGACAAGTCGGGGAAGGCGTGTACAAATGCGGGAGGGTGAGCAATGGCCACTAGTTTCAGCTGTGCCTCCAGCTCCCTGGGCGTGGTGTGCGAGCCCCAGCTTTGGCAGTGTCTTCTGTGGTCTACACAGCACCTTCTTACCTGGGCTTCCTGAGCCCATAAAGACTCTCCAACATTTACATTCTGCTTTGCAAAGTCATGTTACCTCCCTGGGTCTTAGCTTCTTCATCTGTACCATGGGGAAATACCCGCTTTGCTGGTAGTAGATATCACCTACTTGGAAAGTGGCTTCTTAGTCTGAGATTTCAAATGAACCCAGTAAAGCCTTTTAATTGCCGACAAAATAGCATATGTGAATAATAGGTATGAGTGTGTGGGTATGGGGAGGTATAAAATTCTCATGCAAAACATAATGTCATTGTATTTCTAATATGGAAGAAAGAAACAGAAATTTGGCTTCCTGTGTATTTGGTTTTTGCCAAGCTCATAACGTTGAATTCAGTCAGGTTAAATAGGAGTATGATGTGTTGCCACTGTGTAGTTTTTAGTTAATAAAAATGGAAAACCTAATTAATTAGCTCCCTCATCATCCCTCCCACTTCAAAGCCCAGGGCGCTGGCGGGCTGCGGGGGTGGAGAGCATGCAGGGGGTTCCCCAGGGAGCCCAGCGTGGGAACCACAGGACCAGATGGGCTGTGAGGCCCCTCCCGGCTCCCACGCTGTGCAGCAGCCCCAGCAGGGGCAGTTGTGGGCTGCGCATTGCTGAGTCATCTCTCCCTCCCCGGGCTGTGTGTATTGGCTGACAAGCTGAGGCTGCTGTGTTGGTGGCTGAGCCCTGGCCTGGGTTCTTGGGAAGTTGCCTTCACCCCTGCCCGTTTGTTCCTCCAGCTCACCCCATGGTCTCCTCTCTGCTTGAACCTCCGGGAGCCGGCCACCTTGGGGCTGCCCTTCCAGCGTGGGAGTGAGGCTCCCTGGCACGATAGCATGGCCGCAGTCAGCCCTGGGCAGTGTGGGGGCTGGAGATGTGAGCCGGCACCTTGCTGGCCCGATGGGCGTGACATTTCCTCAAATGCCACGAAGGGGCTGCCTGACCTTCACTCTCATGCCAGGCCCCTCTTTCTGCCTCTTTCTGGGTTATTTATAACAGTGTGAACAGGCAGAAGGGCTTCTCAGCTGAGCTCTGGCCTAGCTCCCCCCGGGCCTCCTGCCAGCCACGGCAAGGGACACGTAAATTGAAGCAAAGAACGTGGACACCATAGGACCCCAGAGAACTCCTCCAGAAGGAGTGGGCCAGGCACTTTATTTTAGGTCTCTGGGACTTTTAGCATTTATTTTCATTTTATTGTAGTAAACTATGCATAAGATACTATTGGCCATTTTTAAGTGTACAATTCAGTGGCATTAAGTACATTCACGATTTTGTACAGACAGCACCACCATCCATTTCCAGGCGTTTCTTCATCCTTCTCATGCCTGAGGATAGCTGACACATGCCGGTCCCTCCTCCCCTGCTCTTGAGAATATTCTGATTTTGAGGGAACCCCAGAAAATGTGATGGTGAAGGAGAGTGATCCTGCAGTGTGATCAGGGAGGTGCGGGGTCGTCCATTTCAGCTGCAAGGAGGGGGTGCTTTCCCAGGGCTCACTGTAGCCCTCTGCCTTCCTTCCCATCCAATAAAGGAATCAGAATGGGAGAGGAGGTCCTGCTTGCTGGGAGAACCATGAATCTGCTCTAATCTCTTTTCTTAAGCCAAGCCTATTCATTTAGCAAACTTCACTCCTTTCTTTATGAATCAGGCAAGTTTGTTGCAACTCACCTCAAAACTAAATGCTGCTCACCATTGTCATGGACCGTTTATGACCTTTGACAAAATGTAATAACAGTTGCTCACCTATAGATAGCACTTTAGAGTCCCAAATGCCTCACTCGACAGGACTAGAACACCCGAGGGTTATGGGCTCCATTGTAGAGATGTGAAAACCGAGGCCCCAGGCTGAAGGGATCTAGGACAGGATCCGATCTCATTTCAGTCACCAGAACATACAGTAACTCATTCTCATTAGGATTAGGGGGGATTATGGTGAGGCAAAGGAGACACGTGGCTCAGGCACAAAAGTTGAGATGACAGAAAGTTCAGTAATCAAAATAAGTCATATTTTAATGCAACACTTTAAATATGTTGCAATAGTTAATGTGTTAGTTAATTTGTTAATAGTCAATGCCAAAATATCCATTTTGAATATAATAATACCACATCTTCAAAGGCAGGAAGACTGCCATGCAGAGCCAAATAGTCTGAAGCAAAAGGAAAAGTCAGTATCACTAACCTTGTCTTTGGAGTTTTGATATTTTGCTCATCCTGGATTAGGGGGTGGGCATTAATTTTGATTGTTTTCACAATATTACATTAAATATGATCTGTCTCGATTGCTGGATGTTTGGTGCCGAGGTTGTTACCTCCCGCACCTCAGCCTAATCCCAGCCCTGATTCCACCTTCCAGTGTCTGTGACCTCCTGTGACAGAGGACCCCCCCGCCTCCCAGGTCCCCAGGCCTCAAGTCCTGGTATGCCAGGGCCTTTCAACCACTGCCGAGGGTGGCATTTGATCCTTGCCATCTATTTTTGTGCCTGCCCTTCAGTGACTGATAAAATGTTGCTGTGGGTAGAGCTGATGTGTTGAAATGGTGACTGTCAATGTCAGGTGGCTTATGTGATCGTGTGTCTTCATTCTTGACCTCTCAAAGGGGCCTGGAACCAAGGAAGAAAAGGAGCTCCTGGTGCTTTTGCCCTCACAGAGTAGGACAAAAATCATTATCGGGTGGCTGAGGCTGCCAGGCAGTTAGGCCTCGTCTCGAGACTTAATGGAAAAGATGTGTGCACCACCCTTTACGGTTTCTAGGGCGCTTCCACGTGGCTCTCACTTTGTTTATTGAGCAGCCACTACATTCGAGGCATTCCACTAGGTGCTGGGGAAACAGTGGGGAACAAGCTTCTGCTCAGGTGGAACTCCTAGCTGGGGGAGGTGACATATACAGGTAGATACATGAAAAATGGGGAAGAGTTCTAGAGAGGGGTGCTGCTGATGGTTACACAACAGTGTGAATATACTTAATGCCACCGCGTTGCCCAGTTAAAAATGGTTGAAACGTAAAGTTTTATATTATGTATATTTTACTACAATTTTTAAAAATTACCGGCAAAGGTGGTGGGGGGACATCAGAGAGAGAAAAGTGCTAATTAAGGAACTTGGAGCAGGTGATGGGAGAGAGTTGGGCAGCCACTTCAGGATTCAGTGGTCAGCAAGGTTCGTCTCAGAGGGACAGTTAATCTGGGCTGGGGCTGATAAGAAAGGACCAGCTGTGCGCAGATGAAAGCAAGAGAAGTCTTCCCAGGCCGAGGGAGCTGCCGGCACAGAGGCCCCAGGGTGGAAACTCAAGCCACACAACCGCTCTGTGTTGCAGGCCGGTCCCTGGAGATGGAAAAAGGCTAGGGGACACCCTGCATCTAGCAGGTGATGAGCCAGGGCCCACTCTGCCTCAACCAGTCTTAACGACAGGTGGATACCTGCACACACTTTGTAGTTTACAAAGCTCTTTTCCTGCTGCTCTCCTTTGAGTTCAAGAGGCCCTTGAATTGAAGTGCAGAAAATTGATAGCAATTGTAGGGGAACACAGTGTGCGAATGCACTGCCCCTGGAACACCCTCACTCACTCGTTCACTCGTGTCACAGAGTATACTTTACACTTTTAAAATAAACAAAACACCACCTTTCCAAGCCAGGGGCAGCCTGTGCCGGCTGGCAGGTGCCAGAATGGGTGGTGGGGCACTGATGGCATCCCCTAAGACCTCAGTGCCAGCCACCTGCCAGGACATCCAGGAGCTGCTCCACCCCAGGTCACCTCACTCAGGCACAGCTCTCAGAGATCTTAGGGATCTCAGTTGGCAAAGAGCAGGATATGACTAAGATAACACCTGTCCCAGGAGACTTTCTGCCTCAGTGTCCTTATCTGCAAAATAAGAGTCTTCTGTCTCTGGAAGTGTTTCCCTAGACTCCTTCAGTGCCTAACACCCCAGATCTGGGAGTCCATTGTAGGGATTAATTTTCTGTGCTATGGAGGCTGCAATCCATGTATAATAGTCACCTTATCTGATAAAGAGTGGGAACTACAGCTGGGGGTTGGAGGGGTAGGTGGAGGGCCAGAGAGGGGAATTCCTCAGACAAAGTCAGTGAAAGCACAAAACCATAAAACCTAATACCTACCGTAGTTATTTAATGAAGCCATATGGCATGCACATTCATTATTGCCAGTCTTTGCTCTGGGACTGCTTGTGCTGCTGGCACTGAAATCCCAAGCTCTCGCTCCTACCTAGTCCACACCCACACTGCCAGAGCTCCTATTTCCAGACTGGGGATGCACTCAATTGGATTAAGAATTTAGACTCCCGTCAAGCAATCTAAGTGCAGAGTTCTTCAGATTCTTGCCAATGTCTTCCTAATCTTCTACTATTAATTCACCCACACATAATTTGACAGCAGGGTTTTTTTTTTTTTTTTAAGGAAAACAAAAACAAAAACAGCTCAACTTTATTGATTTCTTCCATAGCCTTCAACTTAGTTTCCATTGCAGTCTCTTCTCTTATCCTCATATTTTCTCTTGATGAACCATTTCATTAAAGTTTGTAATTATCAGAATTCCTTGGTGGTTCAGTGATTAGGACTGCATACTTCCACTGCTGTGGGCCTGAGTTTGACCCCTAGTTGGGGAACTGCAAGCTGTGCTGTGTGGCCAAATACACAAATATTTTAAAAAAATAATAAAATTTGTAATGATTGGAATCCCCTCGTGGTCCAGTGGTTAGGACTCTGCACTTTCACTGCAGAGGGCACAGGTTTGATCCCTGGTCTGGGAACTAGGATCCCGCATGGCACAGTGAAAACAAAAAAGTTATAGTTGTGTTTGGGAGAAAACATAACCGACATTGAACAAACAACCCAGCTACTGGAGGCAGGTGTGTAGATGACCTGGAGGGTTGTCTCTGAGACACTGGGGCACCATGGGCCTCAGTAATGTGTGTTGTCATAGGAGGGGATGAGGAGTGTGGATTAACCTGGCCTGCTGCTTAGGGAAGCGTCTGTTGTACCAGAGCCCTGACAAGGCCTGATTAGGATTAGGTTTGATGGCAAGTAACAGAAAACTGCCCAAAATGATGAAGACTTTAACGAGCTCCAAGCTGACTGCTCCCTCACGTCCTAAGGTGACTGACCCAGGGCCGATTGGTGCATCAAATTGTCAGGGACCCCACCTCTTCCATGCTGTTCACCCGTCTGCCAATCAGAGCTGCCTCCTCAAGGTCACTGGTAACTAACTTGTCATCCTGTCTGGTTGTCTGGGTCTGGCCTGGCCTTGTAGCCCAGTTCTGAGCCTTGGACCTGTTTTGCTATCTGGATTGGAGGACCCACTCACACCAGATCTGGTGATCTTCCATCAAATCACCTTACACTAAGCCCTGAGTGGGCAGCTGTGTGGCTGGGGGTTGGGACCTGGTTGAAAAGGGCTGAACATCACTGAGTTTGCGCTCGGCAGGCCTGGGACTGACGCTTTCGTGTGGAAAGGGCCTCCATGATGTTTTGAGACACTTAGCGTTGAGTATCTCGGTAAAAGATCCTTTCAATGGTCTGATTTATCTTTAAGCTCAGAATGTTTTTTTCTTTTAGGCTGGCTCAGAGCTGCTACATTTTCTACTTATTCTTTCTGGAGCTTAATTTTATGTCTATGACTCCTGAGTCTTATTTCAGAGGAGGCTGGTAGTATTTCTTTGTGGTCTAAAAATCAATTACTTTTCCTACTATTCTCCTGGAAGCATCTTTAGAAGTTTTGTACTAATTTGGAAGACAGTGGGAAGATTAGATTTTTTTCTTTTGGTTGTAAGAGAGATGAATCAATTATAACTTTTTCATTGATAGATGGTAAACTCCAGCTGGCACCTAATCTGGAGAGGGAACTTACTCACCCACATATTTGTGAAAAACAGGGACTAGACTGGCTTCAGGCACAGCTGGATCCAAGTGTTTACGTTGTTTTCTCAGGAATACATCTATCTTTGCTTCTTGACTCTGCATTCCCTGTGCTGGCTTCATTCTCAGGCAGAAGCAAAAATGGCTCTCAGTGTCTCCAGAATTACATTCAAGCAGCTGGGCACCCTTGTCCAAATGCTCCAGCACATTCCTGGTGTTCACCCTGAACCACTGCTGTGACCCAGTTGCCGTCATCACTGGATGAAACCCTTTAAATTGGCCAGACTATACTCACCTGGACCGACTGGGTTGGGAGGAGGGATGATGTCCCCAAGGAAGATCAGTGGGCTGCCACATTAGGAAGGGGAATGGGTGGGAGGCCAGCCAAAAAGCAGAGGTGGGAGGAGAAAAAGGGTAACATCTTTATAGAGAAATGACTCTGTGGGACTTCATGCATACTTACTTCCTCCCTTCCTAGAAGGCAAATAGAGGCACAGACTCATAGGTCTAGACCAGGCTGGGTCTGATGGATTAGCAGTGGCCATGAAGGCTCCTCGTTGCAAATGCTTGGGGCTCATTGGGAAGTAGAGCCGTGTTTGATTAGTGGTGTCTGCCACGGTTAGGGAGGCAGGAAAGGTGAGCCCAGTGCTAGATACCTGCAACCCTAATAGATCTCATGCCCAGCCATTTAAAAGGGAAAACTTGGCTGAGACCATCAAATACAACTTTGTCAGTGAAGGAGGCTCCATGCTGGCAGTAGGGCGGTACTTAGGGCATCTAATATGGTGGTCAAGAAGTGTGTGAGGCCCAGAGAGAGCCAGTGTGGTCTCTCTGTTAGGGCAAGATCATCCTCCAAGGGGAACCACGAGCCACGGTAACGCTGGAGTGGGGGCTGGTGCAGGCTGAAGGAACATAGATTGAGGGCTCCAGCAGGTTTAGGGCTGAGGGGATGGGTCAGGAGACAAGTTCCTGAAGCACTGACCCTCTGAGAGGCTCTCCCCATCAGTGCAGTGGGAACAGTGACCACTGCCTACCTTCCTGCCTCTTGGGAAGGTATCGATGAGTTATAGCTGTGAATGTCACTTGAATGTCAACTGTAAGTGCTATATCTGTGACCACCATTCACTGGGTATCTGACACATGCCAGACCTGAGTCTGACCTGTGTTATTTTATCTTTGTAAGGACACTGTGAAGTAGGATTCTTTTATTATCCCCATTTTGTCGATAGAAACTGAGGCTACAAAATGTAGGTCCTGACAAAGGATGAGTGTTAGTAACCAAGCCAGGCTTAACCTTTTATACTTCTTGTTTGGGCCTTTTTCCATGTTAATACAGAGCTTCCTTCTGTAACTTGGTTTCCCCCTCCATAAACTTCATTTATTTATTCTGCCTTCACCCCAAAGTCTATGTGAATCACAGAAACTAGATAAGTACAGAATTCTATCAAGCGCTTGAACACGATGGGTCCATAGGGTCCGTTTGTTTGATATTCTCCTTCCAGAGGGGACAGTGAGAACCCAAGAGAGGAGGCGACCCACTGAAGGCTGCATAGTGACTGCGGGCAGGCCCAGCACCCAGGCTCTGTTAGTGCAGCTGCCCCTCCCCCTCTCCCGCTTCCTTCTACCAGGTATAACTCTGAGAAGGTGCTCTGGGCCAGGCGCGCTAAGCTAGGCGATTTGCTGATTGTAGTCAGGAAAGTGGAGCCACCAATTTTTCCTGCAGATGTATTCTTTCTTAAACAGGGAATCGATTTCCGACAAGATGCACAAGCTTCCAATGAAGGCACTTATATGAACCTGGACGAAGCACCATTAATCCATTGCCAGGGGTGTTTATCTCCCTGGCTTGGGGCAGCCACAGCCTGCTTAGATACGGGGTGTGATGTTGATGGAGGAATGGGTACAGATGATGCAGCAGCCAGAGGTGTGCCTGCCGCAGTGGTGTAAGCAGACTTGTGGTGGGGACCACAGGGGACTGTGTACCTGGGGCCAGCGCACAACACAGCACGTGTGGCCCCAGGCCTGTCCTTGCTCAGCTACAAACTAACCCTGTGACTTGGGTCGTTCTCAGACTTTTCCCAAAGCTCTGTCTCCCCATCCATAAATGGGAATGCATGAGTGTATGCTCAGCTGCTAAGTCGTGTCCGACTCTTTGCAACCCTAAGGACTATAGTCTGCCAGACTCCTCTGTCCAAGGGATTTTCCAGGCAAGAATACTGCAGTGGATTGCCATTTCCTCATCCAGGGGATCTTCCCGAGCCAGGGATCGAACCTGTGTCTCCTGTGGCTCCTGCATTGGTAGGAGGATTCTTTACCACTGTGCCACCAGGAAAGCCCATAAATGGGAGGGAATGGTTTTAAAAGTTCCTTCTCACCTTCAGAAGCAGGATGTCAGACAATAGCACAGGCTGTGTAGGAGCCAGGAGACCCAGGGTTAGAATCTCAGCTTTACGTTTCTGGGACCCTGGGTGCTAAGGGTTGAACTGCATCCCCCTTTCGAAGATATGTTGGCCTCCTAAACCCCATTACCTCAACATGCGACCTTATCTGGAGACAGGGTCTCTAGTACAGAGGTCATTGAGTTAAAATGAGGTCATCGGGGGGGCCTAATCTAGGGAAATTTGGACACAGAGCCTGGCAGGTGTAGGAGGAATATGATGGGAAGAGAGACACGGGGAGAAGGCGCCACCCCTGCCAGCATGTTGATCTCAGGCTTCTGGCCTCCAGAACGCGGAGGCAAAGTAATTCTGTTGTGTGAGCCACGCAGTTTGTGGTGCTCTCTTACGGCAGCCCTGGCAGACCAATACAGGTGACGGGATCTCCGAGTTTCCTGGTTAGTGGTAACCTGCCCTGCAGTGTTGTTAGAGGAATTCAATGAGAGGATGCAGATGAAGCACTTGGCCTGACCCACGGCGTATAGAAAGTGCTCAGTCACTGTGGCTTAGCCTGTGCTCTGACGCCCCTGCCCCCCACTCTGTGAGTGGGGCCTCCTGGAGCCGGCTGCTTTAGAGGCCCTTTAGGTCACCTGAGGCACCCCTCCAAAAGCCTCTCTAAATATGGAGAGGGCCAGAGAAATCACTATTAATGCAATGCTTAATGGTTTTTAGCCAGAGAGTGGCCTCAGCCCTAATCGACAAGGCTGCTAAGCTGAGGTTTCTTTATTTTTGTGTCCTAGGTACACTTTTAGCGTGTCGAGCTGCTCTATAAATCAATACATGCAGTGCAGTGGTCGTGGCCACTTGATGGCATTTTATAAAGGCAGTGGCATGGCTTTCATAGGAAGGATACTCATTGGATGACCCTGAGCTAATCCATTGTCCTCCTTGGACCTCAGTTTCCATCTGTGCCAAGTGAAGGCGAGTCGAAAGTTCTTAGCTGTGTCTACGGAGGCCTCGAGGTTAAGTCTGAATTCCTTGCACACACGTGCATTGGGCAGACATACCAGATCTGGTTCTGGAAGGGGGCTCCTGAATTGTCCACAGTGACCTGCATGGACAGCCTCTTGGGGCAGCTGGTTCCTTGCTGATCTGGAATTCTGGAACTCTGATTTAAAAGATGTTTGTAAGATTCAAGAGGTGAGTCTTAGAGAGGTGGCTGCTCTGAGTTGCTAGGATGGGCTGATTCTGGAATATATAAAGAAAGAGCTCCCCAGAGAGGTTATAAGTGGGGGCTTTGCTGGCCAGTGAGGTGCCAGTTGCCCAGCATCTTTGTGTCTCTGCTTTTGGCCTTTCCTCCTGCTCAGGCCCTCAGTGCGGTCCTCCCAGCCCTCCTGCCTGAGTCTCTACTGGATACTAGTCAGCCTAGCCCATCTGCTTGCTTCTACACTGGCCCCACCCCCACCATTTGCATGCTTGTGTGCTAAGTTGCCTCAGTTGTATCCGACTCTTTGCAACCCTATGGACTATAGTCCCCCAGGCTCCTCTGTCCACGGGGATTCTCCAGGCAAGAATACTGGAGTGGGTTGCCATGTCCTCCTCCAAGATGTCTTACTAACCCTGGTATCGAACCCCCACATCTCTTACGTCACCTGCATTGGCAGGTGGGTTCTTTACCACCTGTGCCACCACCCTCATCACACTTGGCATAAGACCCAAATCCATCCAATCCCAACCTGAGCTGGCCTCCACTGCCTCTCTGAAGGCATCCTCTCCCTCCCCCTACTCCAGGGCTGAGCTGCAGCCTCACTGGCCTGTGGTCAGTGCCCGGCGCTCTAGGCTTGGTCCCCACCTGGATCTCTGCCTGAAACCTCCACATCTTCAACTGCCTGGCTCCCCCTTCACGGCTCAGACCAGATGTCGGCTTCTCCAGGAAGCCTTTGGTCAACCCCATCTAAGTAGGTTCCCCTCCCTCTCGTCCTCCATCAGAGCACCTGGTTTGTTTCCGTTGCGGCACTGACACAGTCTGTAATGAAATATGTATGTGTTTTCTTTTCCCACTAAGATGGCGAATCATGAAGGAAAGCACTGAGTCTTATACATCACAGGGCCCGTCTCACAGTAGCATTTAATATAATGTTTGCAGGCCCCTGCCATCATGCATGGCTCATTTAAATACTGACAAAACCAAGTGCTAGTGAGGGCATGGAACAATAGGAACTTCCATACAGCCTATGGGAGTGTGCAATGGCACATCCACATTGGAAAGCAGTTTTTCAGGTAGCTTTTATCGCTTTGGAGAAGGGAATAGCAACCCATTCCAGTACTCTTGCCTGGAGAATTCCACGGATGAGGAGCCTGGTGGGCTGTAGTCCATAAGGTTGCAAATAGGCATACACAACTGAGCATGCATGCACAGACCCTTACCATATGAGTGAGCAATTCCACTCCTAGATATTCTCCCAAGAGAGAGAAAATTGTGTGATGTATGGGTCTTTATCACGTGAAGACTTGTACACAAGTGCTGTAGGCTTGTTCATCACAGCCAAAAGCTGAAAAGAAACCAAACGTCCGTTTAGAACAGGCAAGACCACTGTACCCCATGAGCCAACTAGTAGGGGAGGAGGCAGCCCCAGGCGGCGGCTGAGAATCCTCACTGAGTGACACAGGGCTTAATTCGCATGAGTGTTGAACACATGTGGCTTGGAGGAAGACTGGGCAGATGGAGGGCAGGCATGGTTGGGAGTGTCCCTGGAGTTACACTCTCTGGGCATGTGCTACCTGGCCTGAAAGCAGGGACTGGCTGCTTGCGAGAACCAGCCTTGCTGCTGCCCGGCTGTACAGGATTCTTGCAAAATGCCAATTAAGATATTTGACCCAAATTCGGATAAAAGCCTTTTTCCTGTGTCAAGTTGAGCTAATAATATACATTTATTCATAATTTATGAGGCCTAGTAAGTGGTAACAATTAAGGAAAAGGCCTGGATAAAACCTATTTCTCTTCAGTGTCACGCAGGCCTCTTTCTGTTCTCGAAGGAGGTTCCACCCATCTCTGCCTGCCATGAAACTTGGCTGTTTTATATTATTTTTAAAAATTTGTCACCATTCCTGCTTGCTACCATTTATTGAGCACTTACCAAGCCAAGTTATAACATTGCCTCATTTAATATTAACTGTATGAAGCAGGTGTTATTGTCCCATTTTACAGATGAGATAGTTGAGCTTCAAAGAGGTGAAGGGACTTGCCCAAGGTATCACAGCTGGTGCATGGGGATTGTGATTCATAGATGCTGGACCCCAGTGTCTATGGTATCCTGTTTCTTTGTCAGCCTCGCCCAACTCAGGCTGTTTCTGAATCTGCAAGGCACCCTTCTACTGGTAACTTTTTCTTTTTTAATTTAATTTTTAAATTTCTTGGTTGCTCCCAGTGGCATGCAGGATCTTAATTCCTTGCATTGGAAGCTTGGAGTCTTAACCACTGGATCCCCAGGGAAGTCCCTTGGTAACTGTTAAACCTGGGAGACCAGGGTGAGAAAGTGATCACTTTCTGAGTCTGTCGTCTGGGTTTGGCTGAGAATCTGCATTGTTTCCATCAGGTTCCCAGGTGGTGCTGCCCCTGCTGGTCCTGGGACCACACTCTGAGAAGCACTGGTTTAGTCGGTGCTGTTAACAGGTCCTTCCTGAATCTCTTCTACCCCACCCACCACTTATGGCCTTCTAGACCTCTTATGCTTTTGAACTGTGGTGTTCGAGAAGACTCTTGAGAGTCCCTTGGACTGCAAGGAGATTCAACCAGTCCATTCTAAATGAGATCAGTCCTGGGTGTTCATTGGAAGGACTGATGCTAAAGCTGAAACTCCCATACTTTGGTCACCTCATGCGAAGAGTTGACTCATTGGAAAAGACTCTGATGCTGGGAGGGATTGGGGGCAGGAGGAGAAGGGGACGGCAGAGGATGAGATGGCTGGATGGCATCACCGACTCGACGGACATGAGTCTGAGTGAACTCTGGGAGTTGGTGATGGACAGGGAGGCCTGGAGTGCTGCAATTCATGGGGTCGCAAAGAATTGGACACGACTGAGCGACTGAACTGAAACTGAACTGAGACCTCCTATGTATTGGCACTGTATTCTCATATATGTTATCATGAACAGTGTGTGGCTTGAGTCTGTCTCATTCTTTTTACACATGTGGGATAGTATTTTACCTGCTGATGTTCTGCAGTTTAGATTTAACATGATATGGAAAACAAACATAATGCCCTCATTCTTTTCAACAGCACTGTAATATTCCATGATATAGATGGAATATTACTTGCCGATTGTCTGCTGATGGGTGATCTACCCTTTTAGACATGACAATTATTTCTGGGAACCTGGGTGACTGTTTTTCTAGAATGCAGCACTCACTCAATGATGTCAGTTCTTGCTTTTTATTGTTTCATTATTCATATAGAAGGATTGTTGCCTTCTAGAAATCCCCTTTCAAATGGGACCAGTTATAGAAAGGAGTAGATCTCTATTTACAGGTTGTAATCAAGTTTTCAACCAAACACTTCTGGGAAGAGAAGAGAGGTCCTATGTGGGCAGGGCTTTGAGGGATGTATAGGAGTGTGAAGGAGAAGGAAAGCTATAGCAGGCAGGGGCATTTATAATGCTAGAGCCTGACCTACCTCCTGGTAGTTTCAACAGTTGCAAGAGTATGAGGTAGATCTTTCCATTTCTTGGTCACTTGGCAAAATCAGGCCCTAGACAAGGGCAGCCAAGGGTTCAGACTGGCAGCATCCTAAGTGGGAGAGTCCCTTCTTGGGTCTAGCCAGGCTCAGCTCTGACCCACCTCCTTTCTACCTGTCTCCTCAGGGTGGATCTGGGGAGGAACAACTCTGTGCTGACTTTCCTGAGCTCGACCTCTCCCAGCTGGATGCCAGCGACTTCGACTCAGCCACCTGCTTTGAGGAGCTGCAGTGGTGCCCAGAGAACTCCGAAACTGACCCCAGCGAGTACAGCCCTGATGACTCGGAGCTCTTCCAGGTATGCCCTCTGAACCTCACCGCCGTCTGCCTCACCGTGCCTCTCTCTGCCCCTGAAAGCCTGGTTCTGCCCTGAGTCACCTTCTTCTCCACTTGCTCATGCAAAGAAATCTCTTCATCCACTACAGCTATTGGGACCCTGCACTTGGTCTTGGGCAGCTCTTGCCCTCTCAGAGGCAGTATTATCGCCTCTGGGAAGTGGGGAAGGGGAAGAGCTACTTCCTCCATGCCCCTAGTCAGAACCGAGTCGCTCTGTGAGCCAGAGCGGGCTCCTCCCTTCCTTACATGACTGCACTGAACTCTCATTCCCACTCCATGAAGCAAGTGAGATTACCCCCATTTTACAGATGAGGAAACTGAGGCCTGGAGAAGTTTAGCTACGTGCCTAGGGCGATTTACCTTGTCAGTAGCTGAACTAGATTGAAACCCAGCTTGCCTGCCTCCTAAGCCAGAGCTTTATAACCATGCTGACCCCATAATGGGACTGACTCCCATTCTCTGCGGGAGGACTGTCCCTGTGTGTGTCTATTCACTCACTTAATTTTATTAACAACTCTCAGGCAGGAGTATATTTATCTCCATATTTCCATTGGTGCCTAGAGGTTCTTTATTTGTTTTTTCTTTATTTTTATTTTTTTAAAAATTTTAAATTGGAGGATAACTGCTTTACTGTGTTGTATTGATTTCTGCTGTACAACAATGCAAATCAGTCATAATTATATATATGTATTCTCTCCTTCTTGAGCCTCCCCTCCCCCCTCCCATAGAGGGTCTTTAAGAAGAAGCAATGCCAGGACCTGCAGTTCATATCTATGCCTCTTCCCCTGTGAGCCCCAGTCTTGGAGGCACGTTTCCTTTAAGAAGGCCTTTAATGTGGGATAATGTGATGTCTGGGATTTGCTTCAGAATAAAGCAATCCCTGCATGCATTTGCATGTGTGGGTGTGCGGCATGGAGAGTAATGGTGAAATAAGATTGGCCATATTGAAACTGGGTGATGAGTACATTTGGAGTTATTCTTCCCTTGAAATATGCTCCTCTATGAACACTGGAGGAAGAATGCATATCTCCCTGTGCCTGTCAATATAACAATAATAATAGCAATAACAACAACAGTAGTAACACACCATGTGCCAAGTCAGTGTGCCAGGAGCATCATCTCAAATAGTTCTCCTGACAAATTGTATCATTCCTTCTAGAAATGTTTATGGAGCTCCCTATGTGTGTCAGACACTGCATTCAACAGTGGACTCTACAGTTTAGAGGGAAGACTGACCCTAGATCAGGTAATACATAGACAAAGAGTGGTCACTAGGGACATGGGCACCTTAAGAATAAACCTGGGATGAGGAGCATCTGAAGAAACTGGGTGATCAGGAAAGTCCTTTCTAAGAGGAGATGCTTCGGCTGAAGGAGGACAAAGGAGCTTCATGACGATCCCAGAGCCAGGAAGCAGGAAGGCTTGCTGTGTTGGCAAACTGAAGAGCTGGAGGGCAGTAGCTAAAGGGAAAGTGTCAGGAAATTGGTGTGGGGATGGGCTAGGCAGGGGCCAGATTATGCATGCTCTTCTGGGTCATATTAGTGAAAGTGATAGCCGCTCAGCTGTGTCTGATTCTTTGCAACTGCATTGTCTGTAACCCACCTCTGTCCATTGAATTCTCTAGGCAAGGATACTGGAGTGGGTTGCCATGCCCTTCTCCATGGGAACTTCCTGACCCAGGGATAGAATCTGGGACTCCTGCATTGCAAGCAAATTCTTTACTGTCTGAGCTATCAGGGAAGGAGTTGGATTTTCCCCAAGATTATTCTAACTTATCAGTAAAAAAATTATCAGTAACCCATTTTACAGATGAAAAAAGTGATGCTTAGAGAGGTTAAGTAACTTGCCCAAGGCCATACAGTTAGGAAGGGTCAGTGTGTTTACTCTAATTCAGGAACCCAACCCCCTCGCTGTTGTATGAGGATCAGCAGGACTGGGCTCTGGTTCTGGCTCCTTTCGGGGCCTCCAATCTTTCTCACAACAGTGGGGTAAACTGCTCTGCTATTCCCTCCCTCAGAGTGGGGCCAACTTGCAGGTAATGCTTTCAGGTTATAAAGAACTGATGAGCGAGAGGGATTTGGATGCTGCCTAAAGACCATCCCTGATAGCTCAGTTGGTAAAGAATCCACCTGCAATTCAGGAGACCATGGTTCGATTCCTGGGTCGGCAAGATCCAGTGGAGAAGGGATAGGCTACCCACTCCAGTGTTCTTGGGCTTCCCTTGTGACTCAGCTGGTAAAGAATCTGCCTGCAATGTGAGAGACCTGGGTTGGATCCCTGGGTTGGGAAGATCCCCTGGAGAAGGGAAAGACCACCTACTCCAGTGTTCTGGCCTAGAGAATTCCATGGACTGTATAGTCCATGGGGTCACAAAGAGTTGGATACAACCGAGTGACTTTCACTTAACAACTTAGCAACTTAAAGATCATCCCCACCTAAATTGTACAGGCCCCGCCTACTCAGAGACTGGCCAGACTCACTAGTAAGCTCCTGCCAGGAGCCTACTATGTGCATGAAATGGCCTCAGACACAAGTCAGCCTGGTGTGGCCCTTGGGCTCTTTGCCCTGCAAGGAAGGCAGAAGAATCTTCGGAGATGGTCAGGACTGTGATGGAACTCTGCATACCCTGCCTCTCTCCCCTTCATGCCCTGCATTCCATAACTTGCACCACCCATCACACCCCGGTGCCCCTCTGCGAGGGTGATTACATGATCAGTGCCTGACTCCTCCCTGATCCCCTCCCAACCCCTGGAGCTTGGGGGCTGATACAGCAGTGTGAATTCTCATGATCCCAGGCTGCGCACAGAGACTGGCACTTTCTTAGGGCTAAAAGAATTATTTATGTGAATACATCCTTCAGCACCCAGCTCTCACGTTAGCTCTTCCTAAGGCAGGTGGTCAGTCACTTCCTCTCTGGGCTCCCATCCTGTGCATGCATGTGACTTTCAGAATTCAAGCTTCTTGAGGGCAAGCAGTATTTTGTTCTTCTGTGAGGCCCTTGCACATCGAATTGAAAAGACTCAGTCATAGGTGTTGAGTGAAGAAACTGATTGCAATGTTTTCTTTCCTGCCAAGGACCAGACATGACCCATCCCGAAGTCCTTGAGCTGGAATTCAGAGCCCAGAGGTTCTAATGCACTCCTGCCACTGACCGGGACAGAGTCCTCATTTGACCAGTGGCAGTCGTATAGCCACGCTGCCTTGTGTCAGGGCCATGTTCTCACAATGGTGGCACCATTGCTATGGAAAAAGACCGGGAGAGTGGAGAACAGCTCTTCCAAGAGCTGACAACTGCCCCCAGAGGCAGGGACAGTACCTTCTGTTTGTGTGCACAGACTACCGGGGCCAGGGCCACAGTAGGCTAAACTTAGCAAATATCTTTGGAGGACACAGGCGTTTGGTTCTGTCACCATGTGCTGTGTGGCCTTGGGCTAGTAGCTTCTCCCTGTAGAGCCTCAGTTTCCCTGGGTGAGAAATAAGGAAAGAGCATGGGTTAGATCAGCGGCCCTTAATCAGTTGTAGGGAGAGAGCCACTGGGTCCTTTTAGACTCGGATGGCATCTGTGGAACTACCCCCAGAAAAAAGTCAGGGAACCTGACTTCCTGGGTTTCCTGCACCCCAGTGAATGGGGGCCGGTCTCTGAGTGTTCTTCTGGCCCTGGGAGCCGGAGCTCTGTTTTGTTGTCCTTCCCTCAAGCCCCTCTTTGTGCTCAGAATGAAGGTTCTCCCTCTGGTTTCTTGAAGGTTCCTTTTTCTCCAGCCTTGGAGCGCTCAGGAAGATTGGGGGTGGGGCCGAGCCTATTAATATCCCTTCCTCAGCTGATTAACTCTCCATTAATTTGCACTCGTTTCTAAGCAGAGCTGGGAGAGCTGAGCTAATGGGCCTGGGAAGAGCAGAGGGGCAGCGTGGCTCCCTGTGAGGTATTATCCTGGGGTGCTGGTGGGACCATGCCGAGGGCAGGGCTGGACTCTCTTCCCCACCGGGGTCAGGACCCCCAAGCCTGCCTGGCTGTTCCGAGCTGGACCTGCTAAGGGAGGGCTGAGGACAGAGTGGGAAGGCCTTCTGTTAGTCATTTTGTTTTTGCCTAACCTGCTGGGGCTCCTTGGGGGTCTCTACTATCTGGTATTCATTTCAGCACCATGCCGAGTACCTAGTAAGTCCTTGACCATCCTTCCTACCCCTCCCAACTTGCTGAACGATCATGACAAGTCTCTCCTGGACCTTCATTCCCCCTACCCCAAAAAAGAATGGCAAATAGGCTTCCCTGTGAGTTCCAACCCAGATGATCCACAGTGTTGCCTGGAAAGTTGTGTTAAGAAAGGGCATGGAACGAACATTGGGTGGGGGCATGAGGGATGGGACCCGGTAGCACACAAGCTGCATGTTTGACTTCCCTGGTCACTGTGTGACCCCCACGGGCCCTTCCAGCTCTTATCCTGGTAATAATTCAGAATATCTCTGGGCCTTTTTCCTCTGGCTGTGAAAACCGGACCCTCCTTCCTTCCAGTGCTGATGACACTGAGTGACTTCTGAATCACTTCCCTCTGGAATGGGTTCTTTGAGACTCTAATCTCCCCAGTGGTCAAAGTTCATTTTTGGTTCACTCATTCTTCCATTCATCAAATCTGCCTGAAGCCTCCCACACCCCAGACTCTGAGCTAGGCTGAGGAACAATTCACAGAGCCCTTGTGTGGCTGCCTCCAGACTGGCCTCCCTAGTAACCCTTGGAGGGAAACTGACGGGGGATCAGGTCTTCCCCCAAAGCTTCAAGGCTTAGAAACAGGGAATGACTTGCCCAAGGTCACCCTGTCAGTGGTAGAGTGCCCCCCAGTCAACCACAAGAGTGGTCCTTGAGCCCCATGTCCAAGATCTTAAGTCCCCATCAGTCTGGCCAGATTGCTCTGGAAACATAGGTTTGGGGGTCCGGCCTGTGGGTGGGAATTGGGACTGCCCCTCGAGCCCTGTTGCATTCCTGAACCAGA
The DNA here is from genome assembly GCF_049115385.1 of Moschus berezovskii. Classification (NCBI taxonomy): domain Eukaryota; kingdom Metazoa; phylum Chordata; class Mammalia; order Artiodactyla; family Moschidae; genus Moschus; species Moschus berezovskii. The sequence goes on along the minus strand of NC_142467.1, from coordinate 50,391,448 downwards.
GTTCCTGGACCTGCCCTTGGACCCCCATCCTGGGGGCCCGGGTCAGGCTAAACTGAAACCTTCCTTTGACCTTTCTTTGATTCTTAGCTGTCTTGCAAAGTCACAGCCACGTTTGTTCTCTTCTCCCATGTCCCCCTTCGAATTACTCAGCTGCTGCTCTGGCTGCAAGGCCTGAAACAGATTTAGTGCAGCCAAAAGGCCGTCACGGGATGTGTATTTCAGATGAACTTCCTGAAGAAAGGATAAACAGCCTGACCTGGGATGGGAAAGAGCGCTGGTTAAGACATCATGTGACAGACAGGCCTCCTGCCAGAACAAGCCCAGTTGCTGGGCTGTACTGAGTGGGACGGTCAGTGCCTCACCTGGAAGCAGGGTGATCTCTGTGCCGGGCTGGTGAGCTGCGAGTGTGCACGCTGACCCTCGTGTCAGAGATCTGAGACATCAGGGAAGGAAGCCTGTCAGTTCATCTGTGTGTGCTGTGCTCTGTGTCAGCCCTGCCCCTGCCCCGGATTTGCTGTGTGAATGAATTAAATGTACCCAGGGCATGTTGGTCAACCTCCACGAGGCTCAGTTTCCTCAAATGCAAAATGGCGATTAGACTAGTACCCCACCCCCCTTTTTTATGCTGTCTAGGTTTGTCATAACTTTTCTTCCAAGGAGCAAGCATCTTTTAATTTCATGGCTGCAGTCACCATCTAATGTGATAGTGGACTTTTTGCTGACAAAGGTCCGTAGTCAAAGCTGTGGTTTTTCCAGTAGTCATGTATGGATGTGTGAATTAGATCATAAAGAAGGCTGAGCACCAAAGACTTGATGCTTTTGAACTGTGGTGTTGGAGAAGATTCTTGAGAGTCTCTTGGACTGCAAGGAGATCAAACCAGTCCATCCGAAAGGAAATCAATCCTGAATGTTCACTGGAAGGGTGGATGCTGAAGTTGAAGCTCCAATACTTTGGCCAAGTGATGCAAAGAGTCTACTCCTTAGAAAAGACCGTGATGCTGGGAAAGATTGGAGGCAGGAGAAGAAGGGGACAACAGAGGATGAGATGGTTGGATGGCATCACCGACTCAATGGACATTAGTTTGAGCAAGCTCTGGGAGTTGGTGAAGGACGGGGAAGCCTGGCGTGCTGCAGTCCATGGGGTCACAAAGAGTGGAAATGACTGAGCAACTGAACAACAGCAACCCCACCCTGACAAGCGTTATTGTGGGGTTTACCCTGGCAGTATTTACAAAGCCTTTCTATTTCTTCCATCAGCCGAACTCTTTGTCCTGGTCTTGTCACTAGATTTTTACTCTGCCTGGAATCGTCTTTCCTCAGCTCTTTGCCTGACTGGTACCTTCTCATCTTTCAAGCCTAAGTTTCAGTATTAGCTGCTCAGAGCAGCCTTCTTTGACTGCTGTAAATAGCCTATAAATCTTTACCGCATTCTTATTCTGCATCACAGCTTCCTTTTATTTTTTTCCCAGGCTTCCTCACTCTCTGAAATGATTTAGTTTTGTTTCCTTGTTTAACGCTTTTCTCCACTGGAGGATCAACTCCATGAGCTACCAGTCTGTATCACCAGTCTCCAATCATCGCCGAGCACAGAGTAGTAGGGTGTATGTGTTAGGAGAAGGAAGAGGGGGAAGGGGCAGGGAGGAATTGCCCGCCACCACAGCCATCACCTCACCATCACCCCCCACCACTATCGTCATCACCTTTATTATCACCATCATCATCATTATAGCAGGAGTCAGAGTAGCAGCAGCAGCGGTGGTGGTGATGGTAGTAGTAGTAATGATTGCTTGTTATGTGCCAGGCACTGTTTTCCAAGCATCTTACATATATTTACTCAGTCCTTGACGATAACCTTATGAAGTAGGTCCTGTTGTTACAGTTGGTAAATGTGAGATCTGGGATCCACCCAGCTCCAGATCCCAAGCTCCTAGCCACCACACTAACCGCCCTGCCCGTCCATGAGTGAAGGAGGCTGCAGGCCCTGGGAACCCACAGAGGCATGGTAGCTGTTGTCCTGTTGCTCTGCTCGTCACTCTCATGGTCGAACCTTGAAGCTTCCAGTCTTTCCACCAGCTGTCTGGGCCCTAGGGTCAGAGAGGCTGACCTGGGGCTGCCAGTGGCATAGACCAGCCTCAGTACTCTGTCCAGGAGTTTAGACACAGGAGGCTGTGGTATGAAGTGACTGTCCTTGGAGGAAGAGATGGGTGTCCCCGATTAGCACGTGAGCCCAAGCCCAAGCCAAGGTTACCACCTGCTGCCTGCTCCAAAATCTCTGATTCTTAGAGTCCATAGCACATGTCTTGGGCCTCTGCTTTCCTAGGAAACTGGGAAGACCTGAGCAGGTTTGGCGGGAGGGTGATGGCGGTGGTGATGCAGCTGCAGGTACAGAGCAGATTTCTACCCAGAGTCGCTGAGTCCAAGGCATTGGCTAACCGTGTCCCCTCTCTGCCTCTCTGCTCACTGCAGATAATCGACAATGAGAATGAGGCCCTCCTGGCAGCACTCACCAAAACCCTGGATGACATCCCTGAGGATATTGTGAGTCTGGCTGCCTTGCCAGCCCTGGATGATGGAGACACACCTTCCTGTGCTTCTGCATCCCCCGTCCCCTCCTCTGCGCCCCCCAGCCCCTCTCTGGAGGGGCCCCCTGCCTCGGCCCCTGAGGTGGACGAGCTCTCGCTGGTGAGAATCTGTTTCCAACTAAAGTGATGGTGGTGGCCTGAGATGTGGTGTGTGGTTGTAGGGGTGGTGGGTGCAGGGAAACGAGCTCCAGCTCCTGCAGGGATCTCTGTGCATCACCGGCAAGGGTTCAGGGCAGACAGCCTGGACTGGTGGTGGGCAGCCTCCCTAGGCTTAACCTGCGACTCTGTAGGCCCTTTGGGATTTCATGGATTTACCCTAAGTGTGTGTTAAACCTTGAAATTAAATGCAAATATTTTCCACACACCCTTGGTAGTTCAGACGGTAAAGAATCTGCCTGCAATATGGGAGGCCTGGATTCGATCCCTAGGTCAAGAAGATCCCCTGGAGAAGGGAAGGGAATGGCAACCCACTCCAGTATTCTTGGCTGGAGAATCCCCATAGACAGAGGAGCCTGGCAGGCTACAGTCCATGGGGTTGCAAAGAGTTGGACATGACTGAACGACTGACTTTCACTTTCACTTTTTCACACATATACACACAGTGAAAAATTCAAGCAGGAAGTATGGAGAGTTAAAAGCAAAACCTCCTTACCCATCTCATAATGGCTTTTTCTTCCCTAGATGTAACCATGGTTACTGATCTGTTGTGTGACTTTCCTCTTCTACTTTTTTTTTAACGACAAAAAGGAGCCTCCATTACACACAGCCTAAACCTTGCTTTTCTCAGTGAATTGAGTGGCATGGAAAGTTTCAGATGAACGGAGGTTGCTCTGTTTTATCCTTTTTGCCAGCTGCATCGTGTTCCCTCATAAGAAGGTACCATAGCTTCTGTAACGAATCCTCTGGTTGCTGGATATGTGCATTGTTTCAGCTCCTTTATTGTTCCGTTGCGTTAGTGTCCTTCACCAGGAGGAAGTGGATCCATTCCTAGAAAAGAAATTCCTGGGTCTTAATGAATGTGGTTTTTCAGTTTAGACCAGTACTTCCAGCCTGCCCTCCAAAGAGGTTGGACCGGTTCATACTCTGACCAGCAGAAGTTAAATGCTACCTGAATCAACGTGGAATGTAGAAATACACATGGCATTGCAGGTTTCTGGGGAGAAGGTCTCGGCCTTTTCAGATTCCCAAGGGATTTCAGCAGTTGCCGAAAGCAGTTGCTCTTGTAGCAGGCTAAAGGCGCCAGAACCCCAGATGTACTGGCTTGTGAACCCCAGCTCATCCGTCTGGAGCTCCTTACCTCATCACTGACACTCCTAGGGCTGGCGAGACTCAGCTGGAAAGTCAGGGCCTGTTGGAGGTGGCAGGGATCTTCAGTCATGGAGAGTTAGAGCTAGACAGGCCCTTGGTGATCATAAAGTACACTTCTGGGGAAACTGAGGCCCAGTGAGGGGAGGGCCTCTCCCAGGATCACACACGTTGACATGCCAGCAAGGGCTGGAACCCAGGTCTTCTGACTCCTAGTCCAGGACTGCTTTCCCTCTCTCCTGCTGACCTCATGTTCCCCGAAGCAGCGTGGAACGTTTAATAAGCACCTGTGCGTGCCAGACTCAAGAGTGTGTTCCATCCCATGTTATGGCTCCTGCTGATGAGGGTCGAGTGTCCTTTCTGATTAGAATTAGACCTCTTGGGTTTGAATCTCAGCCCCACCAGTGAATGCTCTTGTGCTTCTCTCTGACTCAGCTTCCTGGTCTGTAAGGTGGGGTTAATAGTAGTGCTTATCTCAAAGGCAGTTGGAAGGAGTACAGCAGATAATACCTACAGGTAAAGCACTTAGAACAGGGCTTGGTACAAAGACATGGCTCAATAAATGCTATCTAAGTGATAGGCACAACCGTTGGCCATGGTGTTAGTAGTAGTATTAGTAGTGAAAAAGTGAAAGTGAAAGTCACTTGGTCACGCCCGACTCCTTTCTACCCCGTGGACTATACAGTCCATAGAATTCTCCAGGCCAGAACACTGGAGTGGGTAACCGTTCCCTTCTCCAGGGGATCTTCCCAACCCAGAGATCGAACCCAGGTCTCCTGCACTTCACGTGAGTTCTTTACCAGCTGAGCCACCAGGGAAGCCCAGTATTAGTAGCAGTCATACTTCGTGTGTGTGAGCACGTGTGTGCTCAGTCGCTCAGTCACGTCCGACTCTTTGTGACCCCATGGACTATATAGCCCACCAGGCACCTCCGTCCACAGAATTTTCCAGGCAAGAATACTGGAGTGGTTTGCCATTTCCTTCACCAGGGGATCATCCCGACCCAGGGATCAAGCCTGCATCTCTTGTGTCTTCTGCATGCCAGGTGGATTCTTTCCTACTGCACCACCTAGGAAGCTCAGTAGTAACAGTTGTAGTAGTAACAAGAGGAATTCTGTACAGGACTCTGCAGAGGGACCACACCTGAGTAGAGGGTAGAGAGCGACCCCTGCTGGTCACCAGTTGGTTGTTCCCTCTCATGCCTTAGGCTGTCCTGTTTAGGGCACTCTGCTAAGCACACAGGAAACAGACTTGCCATCTAGATTCCCCACATCGCAACATAGTGCTAGAAAGGCCCTGAGAATTTGTACAAATTCTTAACCTGGAGTCATGGGTCCCAGAGAGTCCATCTGCAGAACCCATGGACCTCTGCATACGTGTGTGTTTTCTGAGGCTAGCAGCTTCTCTCGTATTCTTACAGGGACCCCTGAATCAAAAAAGACCCAATTATTTAGTCTGCCTGCTCCTGTTTGACACACACACATGCACACACACATCCATACACACTCACAACCTTGGAGAAAGCAAGGCCAGGAAAAGAAAAGGACTCACCCAAGGTCTCACAGTGAGTTGGGCTGAACTGGGTTCGAACCAGGTCCCTTGCTCTGGTATGACCGTCTTTCCCTGTCTGTCAGAGACTCACAGAATGCACTTGCTGGTTAGGGGTCTCGGTCGGGTCGTGTGGCTCCTCCAGCTCCTAGGGCAGTGGGAGTGGCCTTTTCTTTGGTTCCCGGGCCCTTGGCAGTCCCACTGTGGGGGTCATGTCTCCTGAGGAAGCACTCAGTGCTATAACAGAAACCACTCATGCTTCCTGACTTGTTCTCAACTTTGGCTGTGGTAGGATCCCCGGCGAAACCCCCAGGTGCGCTCAGCTCCCTGCTTTGTTGGCTGGAATACACTGAGCACCTTTCCTCTGGGCATAAAAGTGTGAAAAGCTTATCAACTTTTTATAGAAAAATTAGAAAAGCCAGACAAGTATCAGTTTAGTATGCTTCCACTTGTGTGAAAACAGCTGGTTTGGTTGGAGGTGATGTGTACACATATACATTCTTATATTGTGTGTGTGTATATTTCTGAGTCCCACCTCAGGAAAGGGTCACAAGAAGGTGGTTAATAGCAGTTGCCTCTGGGACCTTGGACAGGAGGGAGACTAGCTTCTAGTTGTCTACCCGCTAGTATTTGTGGTATGTGTATTTTTCACCATTTCCAAGTATTACTTGTTTAAGGTAAAGAATCAATTTTCTAAACAATATGATTAAACAAAAAGAACAAAGGAAAATCAGCTAAAATCCTACACCAAAGAAACATTGTGGGACCTCACCATCCAGACTGTGTATGTGTGTGCATGTGTGTACTACAGGCGTATGTAGAGTGTCCCAATCAAGTGTATGCATCATATTTCAATGGTAGCATGGGTAGACATCACCCAAGATCTCTTTGGGTTTCTGAAGATCATAGGTATTTATCTTGGGTTATTAACTCTGAAAAGGACTTTACATTTTACTGGGATACTTGTGTCTGTTTGGCATTGCTACACAACCTGCTTTCTATACTTAATGTATTCTAGGTCATTAAGTGCCCTCCCTGTGTTCTTCCATGGTCCCATGATGATGGGGTCAGAGTGTGGTCAGTGCTGGGGGGCATTCGCTCCGGGCCAGGCTTCTCCCTAAGATGTGCTTCCCTGCGTCTCTGGCTGTAGCTCAGCCCTGGCCTCTCCCATGTGCTCCTCCCGCAGCTGCAGAAACTCCTTCTTGCCACGTCCTACCCAACCTCGACCTCCGATAGCCAGAGGGAAGGGACCGCATGGCGCCAGGCAGGCCTCAGGTCCAGAAATCAGCGGTCTTGTGTCAAGGTATGTCTATACATGCCCCCAAACCCAACCAGGACTCCTCCAGGAGGGTCTCTGGGCAGGGGAGTCACCCTTCCACTCTTGTTAGAGGCCATCAAGTTCAATACACTCACAGTTCACTCTTTGCTCCTCACACAACCCTTGTTGCTGATATGCTGGACACTACTTGAAACTTAGGCTGGTCTGGGGTTCTAGAAAGAGCCCTGGGCTTTTTCATGAACAGTTGACCTTGAATTACATGGGTCTGAACTGCACAGGGCCACGTCTACGTGGATTTTTGTCAGTAGTAAATACTACAGTACTGTAGGATCTGAGTTCAATGAATCCATATATGCAGAGGAACCGCAGGTACTGGGGACTGACTATCAGTCACCTGTGAATTTTCCACTGTTTGGACCCCTGTCTGGTTCAAGAGTCAACTGTAGGGACTTCCCTGGTGGTCCAATGGCTAAGAGTCCATGCTCCCAATGCAGGGGGCCCAGATTCAATCTGGTCAAGGAACTAGATCCCACATGCCTCAAGTAAAACCCAGCGTAGCCAAATAAATAAATATTAAAAAAAAAAAAAAAAAGCCAACTCTACCTCAGTGTTCCAGGCAGTCTTAGATGTTGACTTAGAGTGGGGTCAAGGAGGCTGTGGCCCGCCCTCAGGAAGCTTATTCAAATGAGGTGGCAGAACCCAGCATAATATCCTTGTTGGTACCGTGGAGACCACAAGGAGGAGTTTGAATTTCTCCTGGGGGTGGGGTGCATCAGAGAGCTGAAAGTGCCATCGTGAATACCCAGGAGGGAAGCCAATCCTTTTCCCTCCCTGGGCTCCGTCTTCTGAGACCTCCAAGGAGGGGTTTCCAAGGTGACTTCCCAGTGTTCCTGTTACTCAGAGCCTGCGCTCGGCCCTTCCTCTTGTTCCTAGACACTGTTGGCCCGAACTGCTGCAGACAGGCCCACCCCTCCAGGCAGACTCAGAATAGCACCTTTCTCAGATGGCGGCTCAGTGTAGGGCCTGTCCCCTCCTGGTCTCCCTGAAGGTGGAGGAGGAGGGTGGACCCTCTCCCTGTGCCCCCTCCCTACTTGTCCTGTCTGGCCTCCCAAAAGAGAGGGCCATCCCTCATGGTCCATTTTGTCACAGAGGCAGCAGCTAAGCCCCTCTGTGAGCCAGCCTGCCCTCTGGGAGGTTCGGAAGCATTGCCGGGGTACGGGGCATGAGAGACAGCAGGACAGCCGGCCTGGCCTCAAAGGAGAGATGGTTGCTCTGGGGGTGGAGCCCCTGTGTAGACAGTGAAGGCAGATAAGTCTGGAGAGGGCAGTTGGCTGGGGCCATGTTGCAGAGCATCCCTGTCCAGGGGCTTCCCCTTTACCACACAGGCACTGGAAAGCTACTGAATTTTTTCTTTTAAAGAGTTTTATGAAGGTGCCACTTACAGACCATAAAAGGCACCTGTTTTGAAAGTATGATTCAGTGATTTTTAATAAACTTACAGAGTTGTGCAGCCATGACCACAGTCCAGTTTTAGAACATTTCCATCCTCCCAGGAAGATCCCCAGTGTCTCTATTTACAGCAGTCCCTGTTCCCATGCCCAGCCCCAAGCAGCCACTGATGTACTTCTTGGTGCTCTCACCGAGGGCTCCGCGCAGGGGAGCAGGGTAGTCAGAACAGGGCTTTGGTGGTGAACCTGGAAAGGGCGGGATCCATAGCTGGGGTCCCTGTTAGGAGGCTGGCCGTTCCTTCATCCTCATCCCCTGAGCTCTGCCAAGTGCCGAGTTCTGTGCTGGAAGCCGGGGGTGGAGCAATGAAACCTGGCATGATCATCCTGGAGAGACAGGCTGGGCCTGGCCAGAGGTGCAGTTGTGGGCAGCAGGGAGAAGCCGTGCCGGTCTCCCTCCTCACTCTGGCCTCTTTCCCTCTCCAGATGGACGGCCCCCAAGACAGGAAGGCCCCCACGCCGCACTCTCAGAGCCGGAGCTGCACGGAGCTACACAAGCACCTCACCTCGGCACCGTCCTGCCCCCGGGCTAAAGCCCTCTCCCCTGATAGAGGCCTGCAGCCACCACCATCCTTGAGTCCCCGGCTCCCCACCAAGGAGGATGAGGAGGCAGGCGAGGACTGCCCAAGCCCCCAGCTGGCTCCAGCCTCCCCTGGGGACTCACCAGCACTGGGCAGGACAGACCCCAGTGCCCAGGTTCCCCAGGAGGACATGCAGGCCATGGTGCAACTCATCCGCTACATGCACACCTACTGCCTCCCACAGAGGAAGCTGCCCGCACAGGCCCCAGAGCCAGCTCCCCAGCCCAGCAGCAGCCCCGCCAAGCAGGCCAGACCCCAGCCTCGCTCCCAGCACCCTTCCAAAGCCGCCTGGACCGAGTTCTCCATCCTGAGGGAACTTCTGGCTCAAGATGTCCTCTGCGACGTCAGCAAACCGTACCGCCTGGCCACACCTGTCTACGCCTCCCTCACACCCCGGCCTCGGCCCAAGGACAGCCAGGCCTCCGTCGGCCCCCCGGGCCCCGTGGAGGAGGTGAGGGTCTCGCCTTCACCCAAGAGTTCGGGGCCCAGACCCAGCCTGCGCCCGCTGCGGCTGCAGGTGAAAGGGCACGTCAGCCGGTCAGCCAGGCTGCAGCCGGAGGAGGAGGAGGAGGAAGAAGAAGAAAAAGAAGAGGACGAGGAGGAATGGGGCCGGAAAAGGCCAGGGCGCGGCCTGCCGTGGACCAAGCTGGGCAGGAAGCCGGAGAGCTCCGTGTGCCCCGTGCGGCGTTCCAGGAGACTGAACCCCGAGCTCGGCCCCTGGCTGGCGTTCAGCGATGAGCCCACGGTCCCTGCAGAGCCCCAGGGGCCTCTGCCCTCACGACTGGCCCCCGAAGCCTATGATATGGAGGGGGAGCCTGGCAGCCCCACGGATGAGGACAGTGGCCAAGACCAGCCGCTCCTGCGGGGACCCCAGATCCCAGCTCTGGAGAGCCCCTGTGAGAGCGGGTGTGGGGACACCGACGAGGACCCCGGTTGCCCGCGGCTCTCTTGCAGAGGTAGGCGGAGTCGGTGGTCCGAGAGAGGGAGCAGGGCTGAGGTGTGGCTGACCCCACTGCGCGGGAGCCAGGAGCCCTGGGCTGGGCAAACCCCTCTCCCTCTCTGGCTCTCAACTTCCCTTCCTGTATAATGGGCTTAGCTGGGCAGACCTTCAGGAATTACCTGAGCATGTCTGAGTTTCTCATCATGTATGGGCCAGGCATCCTTAATGAACAAGGAGCAAGATGCCCGCGTTCTTAGGGCTTGTGTGTCAGTGGGGGAGACGGGCAATCATAAAGTGAGCAAGAAAGGAAAGTAATTACAAATTGTGGTAAGTCCTCTAAAGAAGACTTCCTGGGTAACAATGTGATGGACGGTGTGAGTCTCTAAATTCAGCTCCACAATGAGGTTGAATTTTAAATGGTAACAAGAGTGGGGATAATAATACAGCAGTCATCTATTTTACACTTGCTCTGCCAGGCTTGGTCTATGATTTAATACAGATTATCCCCATTGATCCTCATAGGAAACCCATGTGGTGGGTGCTGTTGTAATTCCTGTTTTAAGACACGGAAACAAAGGCACAGCGGTGTCTAATGGTTAGTCAGCTAGTTAGTCCCGCATCTCTTTGGGGCTGAGCCCACAGATGCGGGCCTTGGAAGCGGGAATGCTGCACCACACGCGCTATACTGATTGGCCATAAGGGGTCGCCCTAGTACCCATCAACGCCGCAAAAGCAGTAGCTCCGCCAGCTGTAAATGTGTGCTGAGTCTGGGGGAATGAAGGTTTTGAGCTGTTCCTGCTCGTCCCTAAAAATGGCAGAGGCTTTTGGGTCACATGCCTGAAAGAAGCTGTGCTTGGTACCGATGCAGTTCAAAGGGAAACATCCTCTCTAGCAATGCCATGTTGAAGAATCTTATTTTTCTGTTTTGTCTTCTTTTCAGACTCTCCCAGGTGCCTCATGCTGGCCTTGTCGCAAAGGTAGATTTCTGGAAATTGTTGACTTATTATTCCATGAGACCTTATCTGGTTGGGTGTAGGGAGGCTCATTGGCCCCCGAGCCTGATCCTGTCCCCACACACCCCTGCCCTCATTACCATGTGGGGTTCTCAGGAACTGGATTTCCTTGGTAGGCAGTTTGGTTTTAGAAGCTGGTCTCTGTAGGCCTAGGAGATGGAGAATTTCATGGGGAAAAGCTGACAGTTCTGTGTGGCTTTGGGCAAGTATCTTCTGTCCGGGCCTTGGCCATCTCTCCTGTGTCTCCTAAAGGTTGTATAGCTTTGAATTCCTTTAATAGCCAGGATGGGGATTCTCCTGCAAATTCTTCCCAGGCCTCACTTTCGTGGGCTGCAGAAGCAGGATCTGTCATAGTGTGCCCTTGCCCTCCTGGCGTGCTCAGGGAAGTGGAACCTGCTACTGACTGGAGTCTTTCCTTCCCGTCCTTCAGCCCCACCGGTGACCCTCCTTTTGGCAAGAAGAGCTTCGAGCAGACCTTGACAGTGGAGCTCTGTGGCACGGCAGGTAAGCTAGGGGCTCAACGGGGAGGTGCCCCTGGGGAGGAAGCACCTCAGGCAGTAAGGGGGCACCCAACAAGCCCTCCTTGCCACCACTGCACAGGCTACGCTGGATCTTGAGATTCCCACTGAGAGAATTATAAGGAGAGTCAGGACCCAGGCTCAGGTGTTTGGCTGCCGACAGTTGGCACATGACCTGATGTAAAAAAAAAAGAGAGATGCATGAGACGCATGTCTTCCCCTGAAGCAGCCCGCAGTCCTATGTGGGAAACAGACTCACACCATGACAAGTACCGTTTGATACGTGCTTGTTCCAAAGAACTTGCAAGAGCTCTGGGAGCATAGAGGAAGGGATGGGGAGGGGCAGGATGTGGCCTGAGAAGATGCAAGGGTACCCAGAGCACAGGCCTTTTAGCTGCATTTGCAGGGTGGTAGAAGTTGAGGAGACAAAAACAGAACAGAAGGGTATTCTTGGCAGCAGAACTGGCAGGAGCAAAAAGGCACAGAAAAGCGGAAGTACAGGTGCATCGGAGGAGACCGGCCACATGGTACTGCTGTGGGGCAGAACTGGGGGGTCAGGCAAGAGCAAACATCAAAGGCTGAGAGGAATGTCAGGCTGAAGGGTTTTATGTAGATCCTCAAGGCTCCAGGAGCCCCAGAAAGGAAGAGGTCCCTGGCATTTTGGCAAGTTCCCTCTGGTACCTGGGGGAGGGTGAAGGCTAAGGTCAGTTGCAAGACCACCTACGGTCACTGTGGTGGTCAAATCCAGATGGGAGGTTTTTGCCTGTGGTGCCTGCCACCTCTGTACCTAGGAGATTTCAGAGGTATTTGGGCTGACCATTTGGGAAGGCTTGTGGAATGATGGAATGTGGAGCAGGAAGAGAGATCTCAGATAACCTGGAGGCTTCTGCAAGGCTACAGAAGGGATGGCAAATGGATTTCATCACATGCCAGCTCTGAAAAACTGTTGACGGACTGTATGAGATGGAGTCCCAGGCTACATGATCGATTAGCGATGCCTGCCATCCACTGGGTCTGGGGAGTGGTGACACGCAAGCTATTTCTCTGTCCTCCCAAAGGAGGGTTTCAGTGCTCCTTGGAGAAATGATCTGTCTCACATTTTTCCTCTTGCTTGGGTAGGACTCACTCCGCCCACCACACCTCCGTATAAGCCCGCTGAGGAAGACCCCTTCAAGCCAGACATCAAGCACAGCCCAGGCAAAGACAGAGCTCTCAACCCAGAGGGTCCCCAGCTTGGGGCCACCACCGAGGCTGCCCACAAGCTGCCAAAGAAGCACCCAGAGCGGAGCGAGCTCCTGTCCCACCTGCGGCATACCCCAGCCCAGCCAGCCTCCCATGCTGGTCATAAGCGCCCCTTCTCCTGTTCCTTCGGTGACCATGACTACTGCCAGGTGCTCAAGCCAGACGGCGCCCTGCAGAGGAAGGTGCTGAGGTCCTGGGAGCCGTCTGGGGCCCACCTGAAGGACTGGCCCCAGCAAGGGGCCCCACGGGCTGAGGCCCAGGCTTCTGGCAGGGAGGAAGATGGAAGCTGTGATGTTAGTGCCCTCACCAAGGACAGCACGCTGCTGAGAGACCACGAGATCCGTGCCAGCCTCACCAAGCACTTTGGGCTCCTAGAGACAGCCTTGGAGGATGAAGACCTGGCGTCTTGCAAGAGCCCTGAATATGACACTGTCTTTGAAGACAGCAGCAGCAGCAGTGGCGAGAGCACCTTCCTCCTGGAGGAGGACGACGAGGAGGAGGACGACGATGAAGAAGAGGACTCGGGGGTCAGCCCCCCTCGCTCTGACCACTGCCCCTACCAGAGCCCACCCAGCAAGGCCAGTCGGCGGCTCTGTTCCCGCAGCCGCTCCAGCTCTGGCTCCTCATCCTGCCGCTCCCGGTCACCAGCCACACGGAGGACCTTCAGGTATGGATGGGTGGGTGGCCTCAGGATGGATAGTGGGCAGCACCCCCGGTTCTGAGGTGTCAGGGGAGAGCGGAGCCCTGAGACCAGGGCCGCAGCTTCCTGTGTGGCCTGTGTCCTGGTCAGAGGCCCTGGAGGTGGACTCCTTGGGGAGTTATGGGCAAGTCCTGAAGCCAAGCGAAGCCTGATGTGTGGTCCAGTGGTCCAGTGGCCTGGCCTTGGGGGAGGAAGAAAACACACTTTCTGGCCTTTTGTGACCTTATTCATCTGTTTCTGCTTTTATATTTGTAAAATGGGTAGGTTTTTGTGTAAACATATACAGTTGACCTTTGAATAAGGTGAGGGTTAGAGACACCAATCCTCCACACAGTCAAAAATTATGTATAACTTATAGTCGGCCCTCCTCATCTGAGGTAACTCCGTATCTGCAGATTCAGCAACTTCTGACAGTGTGGTATTTACTACTGAAAAAAACCCAAGTGTTGCTGGACCCTCAGAGTTCAAATCTGTGTTGTTCAAGGGTCAACACATCTATACAGTGTAATACCTATGTGACATTTACTTGTAAAACAAAAATTAGCATAATTCTAACTTGTGTTCTAAAAAAAAAACACCAAAAACCTGGATTTAAAGCAGTGATAAGGTTTATGCCCCTTTCTCAGTGCTATGGAGTTGTGCAATCTTCCGGCAGTCAGCCACCCGGTGGGGGAGCTCTTTTTTCTTTGCACCGGGATGACGTGTCATGAGCGTTTGTTCATACCGTCTTTGCTCACTGAACCGGACTGTAGAAGGAGCCGTTCCAGAATTCTGTGGGCAGCTGGGCAGAGAGAATGGAAGTCTGGCATCTTTTGGTGGAGACAGGTTGCTTCTCTTCCTTGATGACAGCAGGATCTGGCTCTTTTGAGGCGAGGCCTTAGGAGCGTGGGTGCAGGTCCCAAACCCTCTGCCCGAGATGCACCGAGTGACCACCAGATGGCGCTCCTGGGTTCAGAGCAGTGCAGCAAACAGGATCCCAGGGAGGCCTCCTTACCAAGCTGGTGGCTGGGCCCCGCCTCCTGAGCCTCAGCTTTTGTAGGTCGGGGGTGGGAGTGGAAAATTTCATTTCTAACAAGTTCTGGGGTAGTGATGACATTGCTAGAGTGCTATACTCTGAGAAACAGAATTCAGGTAGTAGGAAGATAACCTTAGAAAAATTCCTCTTTATATTTTCTTATCTCTACTAGTGGCTCTTAATTGAAAATCTGATGAAAACAAAGCTTCCTTTCCCCATTAAAATATACTGAGACAACTAATTGGGCATCGGATTTTAGGGAACTTCTGGACATCCCACCCCCCCACCCCAGACACTAATGTGCCAAAGCCCTGAACTATCTGTTATTTAAAATAAACTCATTTTGAGCAATTTCTCTAAAAGCCTGTCTATGTAATAAGCCAGAACAGTTAGTCAGAGCCATCTTCTGTCAGACCTCTCCAAGCCCCCCTTTCAGCTCTGTTCTCCTTTCCAGTGGGTCGCTTTGAGCTAGTCTGCCAGTGTTCACGTTAGCTGGTTTCTTCTGCAAGGTCTGTTCAGAAGTTACTAGGGTTCTTCTCCTGTTGAAGCACATCCCCCAAGGCCAGAGCTGGAACTTCTTGGCTTCCTTTGCCTCCTGACCTGTTCAGGCCCTTTACCCATGGGCTTGGCACAAGAGTCAGGGGCCTCTCTCAATCACCATGGATTCTCCTTTTCCTCTTTCTCACTTTTGGGTTAAGTTCAGGCTGGCTTTTGCTGGAGAAAGTTAATTGATTAACTTGGTTCCTACTCAGCTGCCTGGCAGAGCTTGATGGCTGGTCAGTTAGATAAATTAGTCATCAGCCTTCTTCAGACCAGCATTTCTCTACTTTTGCTTCTGCTACCAAACATCAATCAACAGGAAGGCTTTGAGATGGTTTAACAAGCCCTACAACACCTTCAAGTCACTCTCAGCTCTTCATGGGGGAAGACTTCCAAGGCTGCTGCAAGTAGATAATGATACTCTTATTATATAGCACTTTATAGTTTGCAAGTGACATCCCTTTCTGTTACCCTCTTTGAGCTTCACAGAGGCACTTGAGGGAATCTCAAGTGTTTTTCATCCCCATTTTATAGATGAGGAAACTGAGGCTCAAAGAGGTTCAATAGAAAAATATAGCCAGCAAGTACTGAGCCATTCCTGGGCTAAGCATGTACAGATATGTTCTGATTTGATCCTCCCAAATGGCTGAGGAGGCAAATACAGTTGATTCTCCTTAGTTTACAGATGAAGAACTGGCTTCAGTAGCCAGTCCAGGGTCACCAGCAGAGAGGTAGTAGAATCAGCACTGGAATCCTGGCTGACTCTGGAGCCCCCGTTCTCATTCTCTGCTGTGCTCCCAAGGATGCAGACAGTGTGTGGCAGAGTCGGCACTCAACCCCCCAACATGCTGTGCTCCTTCTCTTCCAGCAGCCTGGCCACTGGGAAGAGAGGCCATTGTGCAGACAGGTGCTGGGAGGGCACAGGCATGCGGCACCCAGGAGCTTCTCCAGCTGAGTAGCCCACTGGCTGCCTGGGGTGTGGGGGTTGTGGTAGCTGAGGTTGCTGCCTGGCTAGACAGCACAAATGGAGGGGGAGCCGTGGATCTAGAATCAGCAGACCTCCCACTAGCTCTGGCTTCCCCACTTCTTAGATTTGGGGAAAATTTCATCTTGAGCCTGAAGATTTTCATCTGAAAAATGGGGAAGCATGAGACCTCAGAGGATTTTTCATCAGGTCAAATGCCATAATGAAGCAAAAGGGCCTTTCCACCCCCAACAGCATAGAAAGGTTCACAGGGATTATGGTTAGCAATGTAGAAGGCATGTGTCAGTCACATATTCAGACCCACATGCGGCCCTGGGCGGTCACCGCTGAGGCAGAGAGCTGGACTCCCTCTCCTAGTCCTATCTTCACTAATGAATGGTTCTAACAAAGCTGAAGAAACATCGCTCGCCTCCCGGAGCAAGTCCTCCTGCCCCACTGTGGTCCCTGCTAAGAGTGAGTGAGTCTGCTTTGCTTGTTCACTGACAGATGTGAGAGCAGAGGGTCGTGTTCAGACGGAACGCCAAGCGTCCGGCATGCCAGGAAGCGGCGAGAAAAGGCCATTGTAAGTGACTTGGGGCCCCAGAGCCCGCAGTGAATGGGGACAAGCAGGGGCGTCAGGAAGTGTGGGGGCTTCAGAGACCCAAAGTGCTTTGAGGTCATCTGGCCTGCAGGAGACAGTTGTATTTCTCTCATTTACAAAAGCACAAGGGTCACCAAAGGGCATCAAAGGTGGCATGTGCAGAGCGCAGCTAAGGGACTGGTCTGGAGGTGGGGTGGGGTGGTGTGCTGTTGGTGAGGATTTAGGGCTCAGTATCAGAGGCTCGACAGGGCTCAGCGGGTGAGCACTGATGAGGGAGCAGAGCCAGCCCTGCTTCCACTTCTGTGTGACCTTGAGCAACTTCCTTGAGCCTCAGTTTACTCATCTGTATATAGGGTCCCCTGGTGTGATCTGGGCTAAAGGACCAAGAGAGCCGGTCTCTTTCTCCCTGCCCGATTCTCTAGTCCTCCCCCAGAGTTAGTCCAGAGGCCTAGGCCTGGTGGACCTGTTGCAAAGCACCGCACAGGGAAAAGTCGTTAGGAAGCTGGAGTCAGTGCCCTCATATCATTAGAAAGGAGGGAAGGGAAAGTAAGACAGAAGCACAGACACTCACTGGATTTCCATCCACCCCCACCCGACTGCTCCCACACCCTGCCCCCACGCGCTCCCCCTCCCCCGATAACGTGGTACTTCAGGGCAGGGCAGGTTCGAGGTATGCATACCCCGGCTGTGTGCACGCAGCTGTCTGCAAGCAGGTACTTAAAACCGCATGGAGCGACTTCATGGGATCCTTGTGTGACCATTCAGCAGTTGTGGCATGCCTGGCCCTGTTCCAGGTGCTGGATGGCAACAGTGAATGAGACAAACAAGGTCTCTACTCCTATGGTTGGGCCAGAAGGGAGAGAGAGACGACAGACTCATAAGCAAAGCAATAAACACTGTAATTACAGATTGGGAGGTGCACTGTGAAATTAATCACGCCACGACTAAGATGTCTGAAACAAATCATGTTTTGACTTGTGGGGAGGATTTATTTACATGGTTGTCTGGGAAGGGCATCTTCAGAGAGCTAGGCCCCAAGGGATGGAAGAAGCCATCCAAGCAAAGGTTCAGGAGGAAAGGGGGGCAGAGGCTGGAAAGAGCCTTGCAAGTTCAAGGTCCTGGAGGAGGCGGGTTGGGGGAGGAGGAAGGGGGTGGGCAGGGGGCGGTTGCATTCTTAACCCGGAGCTGAACTGGGCCACTCTGGGGAACATACCTAGTGCCTCTGACTGTACAGCAGTGCCCTCTCTGGACCGCTGCCCTCTGAGGTGCAGGAGGGCGTGGCTGGAGAATCGCTGCCCTTAAACTTTTCCGGAGAAAGCCTGTCTAGACCAGACCCTGGTGGTCTTGCCCACCAGGAGCACAGCTGGAGTTTCTCCAGCAAATCAAAGCCACTCTTCTGACGGCCATGCCTTTAACTGGATCCAGTCACTAGATGGTGGTGGGGAGTGGGGGGAGGTCCCAACCGGGCTTCCCTGATGCACCCCCTCTGCTGGGCAGGTCTGGGGGCCTGGCTCCTAAAGGTGACCAGTGTCTACATAGTGCCCTGGCAAAACCGAAGCTGACAGTGGCTCCATATCCTTCTGCCCCATCCCACTGTTGTCCTCCCCACCCGCCTGACCTGTAGCGACCTGGCCGCCAGTGCTCGCCCTTTCTCATCCTCAGCGCCTCCCCCAGTACCAGAGGAAGTCAGATTCCAGACAAATACAGAAGCTACTCAGTGCGCACCTGAATCAGTAGCGGTGACTCCCTCTCCTGTCCCCGCCAAGTCTCTGTTCATTCCCTTCAAGTACGGAGTCGCTTCCTTTCGGGCCACCTCCCATCCAATGCTTAACAGCCCCCTCCTCCCATAAGGCAGGTCCTTCGGGATAGCGACCGTCATTGTCGTGTCTCTGACTCCAATCCCAGCTGGTGTCGCTTGCTCAGCCAGGTGACATGGACTGGGGACGAGGACTCTGTGAGAGCCCGCCATCTAGGAAGCAACCCGAATGACAGGTCCCTCTGTGTCCCCCTCGGGCAGGGCGAAGGCCGCGTGGTGTACGTTCGAAATCTCTCCAGTGACATGAGCTCGCATGAACTGAAGAGGCGCTTCGAAGTGTTTGGCGAGATCGTGGAGTGCCAGGTGCTCACGAGAAGCAAGAGGTGAGTCAGGCTCTCACAGAGGAGGGGAGGAGGGGTGTGCAGAGGTCCCGATTCAGGGCTCACCACATTGAAGGTGCCCAAGAAGACTTCCAGGACAAACCTACCATTAGGTACAGGAGAAGGAAGGACCGGTAACAATTGTGCAGCCCAGGAATCGCCGCAGACATGTACTGATAGTCTGCTAAAGGCAGCTTTCACGCATTGTCTTACTTCAGTTTTCCAACTTGCTTATGGCATATGCAGCCTTACTCTTTCTATTGCTTTCCTTTCTGGGTGGCTCAGATAAGTTAACTGAGCAGCTAGTTAGTGGCAGAGCCAGATCTGCAGCCCACGTGTCAGCTTCTGGTTTTCCATCCTAGAGCTGGTACGGGGCTGCCAAAAGCCCATGGTGGCTGAAGGCACACTTGCATTGCACTCTTGGCTGCAAACCCCATGTTATTCCATCCCTCCGTTCCTCTGCAGCTGCAGCCCTGTGTCCCACTCACCCAGGGAAGCAGTGTTTCATCTCTCGGGAGATCTCTAAGAATAGGTTGCATATAAATGCATAACTTAGGTGTCAAAACTTCGTCAGATTTGAAATAATTCTGAAGTATCTCCTGTTATTACTTGCAAACTGAGTTATTAAGGTTTTAAAATTCTAATTTAATAATGACTTTTAAAAACTTCAGTGAGAAAATAGTTTCTACATAAGAATCATTACACCTCTCCCATCCCTTACAATGACTATGGAAAAGTAACAAGTGAAGATGTGGAGGGACTGGAATCCTTGTGCGCTATGGGTTGGAATGTAGTGGGTTGGCCAGAAAGTTCTCCTGTTTTTTTTTCCAACCGATGGTATGGAAACCCAAATGAGCCAATAAAAGGTGCAACCACTATGGAAACTAGTATGGGGATTCCTCATAAACATAAAATTACCATTTGACCCAGCCATTCCTCTTCTGGGTATATAATCAGAAGAATTGGAAGCAAGATCTTGAAGAGATATTTGCACATACATGTTCATAGCACTGTTATTCACAATGTCCAAGAGTTGACAACAAGAAGAATGGATAAGCAAGATGTATCTGCATGCCGTGGAATATTAGTCTTAAGAAGGGTGAGAATCAATCCTGTCACATGCTGCAGCATACATGAACCCTGAGGACATTATGCTGGGTGAAACAAGCCAGTCACAAAAAGACACACACTGTGTGATTCCACTCGCATGAGGGATCTAAAGGAGTCAAACTCATAGACGTGGAAAGTAGAATGGTGGTGGCCAGGGTCTGGGAGAAGACGATATAAGGCGTTGTTGTTTAATGGGTTCAGGTTTCAGTTTTGCGAGATGAAAAATTCCTAGAGATCCATCTTACAACAGTGTAAGTTACCACGATGTGGCACTAGTGGTAAAGAACCCCCCTGCCAGTGCAGGAGACATGGCTTCAAACCCTGGGTTGGGAAGATCTCCTGGAGCAGGAAATGACAACCCAGTCCAGTGTTCTTGCCTGGGAAATCCCATGAGCAGAGGAGCCTGGTGGGCTACAGTTAGTCCATAGCGTCACAAAGAGTCAGACACAGCTGAAGAGACTTAGCATGCATGCATGTACTTAACACTGAAAAATAATAAAGGTGGTAAATTTTATGATATGGATTTTTGTCATAATTTGTTTTAAAAAGTCATGATGCAAATTAAACTATGTTCTGTGCAGTCTTCAGGATATCCCATGAAGGTAGCATGTAAAAGCAAAGCAAGGAAATTAATCTCTAAAGAGACGGTTCAATTTGTTAAGATTTAAAAAGTATTCAGGAGTCTCAGATATTTAGAGTCAGAGGGTTCCAGCCTTGGCCTGCTTCAGAGAGGTGTCAGGAAATGCAATTCAGTCGAGTGTTTGTGAGGCGCTTCAGGTCAGTAGACCTGTGCTGAGTGGTAGGATGGTGCTGTCCCTGAGGAGTCTGAGTAGCAGACCGATAGATCAGGATATATTTGATTGTGGAACTGATGAGTGAGAGCTGACTTTAGGTCCCCCTCACGTTGGCATCTTCTCAGGCAGGCTTCCCTCATGCTAGCAAAGTGGTTACCTCCAGCTGTAAGCATATCTCCTACCCAGGGAAGCAGGAGTTCCAGCAAAGATATGGCATGGAATGTTTGGGGTTCTGTTTTGGGTGACAGGTTCATGCTTGAACAAAATCACTACAGCCAAGGAGGGTCACTGTCTTGTGCCTTACCCTGGTGCCCTGAGCCCAGCTGAACACCGGTGGTATTGTCAGAGGGCAGGGAGAGCATGCTGACTAGGCAGGCGTGAAGGAGGAGATGTACATGCAACATCTGCGATCTTAGGGAAAGTGAAGGACAGGTTAACAGCCAAAGAAGTGACGGCAGAGGGACTTCCCTTGTGGTCCACTGGTTAAGAATCCTCCTTCCAATGCAGAGGATGTGTGTTCAGTCCCTGGTCGGGGAACTAAGGTCCCATATGCCATGGGGCAGCTGAGCCTGTGTGCCACGACTAGAGACCCTGTGTCTTGCAACTGGAGAATCTGCATGCCATGACAACTGAGCCCGTGTGCTCTAGAGGCCATGTGCTGCCAGGAAAGAAGCCTGGTGCCACAACCAGAGAAAGCCCACACAGTGCAACAAAGATTCAGCACGGCCTAAAGAAATAAATGACTATTTAATTAAAAAAGAAGAAGAAGAAGTGACAGCTGAGGCTGACTTTGAAGGGTGTGGGAGTGGTAGGATGGAGCGTCGGTGTGGCCGATCCTGAAAAATGGGGATCATGACGGAAATAGGACCATGAAGAGCCTCAGATTTCAAGGCAGGGTGCCTGGGTTAGAGTCCCTGCTCTGCCTCCTGTCCTTGGGCAAATCCTGAACTCAGAGCCTGTTCCTCATCCCAGAGGGAGAGATGACAGCAGTCCCCGGTCACAGGGGGTGTGAAGAGCAGGTGAGGCGATGGGTGGTGGCCAGCACTTATTGGTACTTTATTGCCAACCCAGTGACCATCATCATGTCTGTCGGGGAGCCGTGCGGCACAGTCATGAGCCATTGACTCATGACTCCTGGTTTCCCGCTCCTCACCTGGCAGCGGGTGGTCTGACAGCGTCCGCCAGGCTGGCCCAGTGACACGCTCCCCTTTCCCCTTCTTCCAGAGGCGAGAAGCATGGCTTCATCACCTACCGGTGTTCTGAGCACGCTGCCCTGTCCCTGAGGAATGGCGCCGCCTTGAGGAAGCGCAGCGAGCCCTCCTTCCAGCTGAGCTACGGGGGGCTCCGGCACTTCTGCTGGCCCCGCTACACCGACTACGGTGAGTACGCAGGCCCTGCGCATCCCGCTCATACCCAAAGCCCTGGGGGCAGTGACCTCCTTTACTGAAACCTAGAGCCCCCTCTGGACATGGCTCCCATGCCCAGGCTGCTCTGTCATTGTTTAGTTGTTGAGTCGTGTCCAACTCTTTGTGACCCCATGGAATATAGCCCACCAGGCTCTCTGTCCATGAGGTTCCCAGGCAGGAATACTGGAGTGGGTTGCCATTTCCTTCTCTGGGGGACTGTCCTGACCCAGGGATTGAACCCATGTCTCCTGCATTGGCAGGCAGATTCTTTACCCCTGAACCATGGGGGAAGACCAGGCTCCCCCATGCTGGTGGGAATAACTTGGCAGCCACTTGGCCTGGAGGCTGTCCTCTTGTTTTCCTTCTGTCCGCTGGTCCATCTTGCCCTATGCCAGGACTGGTGCCAAAGAGATGAAGCCTCGCATGGTCTCTTGGAAGGTCCAGTCTTGTGTTCGCAGCCAGGTGGCAGAACCATGGCTGCCGTCTCTTTGACCTCACAGGTCCAGTAGCCACCCTGCCATCCACGGTGGCCCTGACAGGCAGTAGCCTTGTCCATTACTGGGCCTCAGCGAAACAATATTGTCATCATGCCCTCACCATCTGGGGACAAGTTGGTAAAGAAGGACAAGTACAATTTGGGAGAGAGTTCATGGTAGGCCAGGGTCTGCTGCAGCCTCCATAGTGCAGATCTGAGTGTCAGGAGACGCTGGAGGCACCTGACCAGGCCCCGTGGGGACCCAGTTCCCCAGCCACTCACTGAGGACATCGTAGTTGTCTGCCTTATGTGACTTCTGCACTGGTTTCCTAAAGGGCAAGAAACCATTAGGGGAAGTAGAATTAGAGGCTGTTGGAGCGGGAAAGGATCCCTGGTTGGGAGGGCTCTGGTTCAGGCATCCCCAGCCTGCAACTAGGGCAGCTGGGCCCCCAAGACACCACCCACATGGCAGAGGTGACCCGGAGGAGCGCAGAGCCACTGCCCACTGCTCTCCGAAACCTCAGGCCACCTCCGCTCCGTGGGGCTGACCCTGGTGGCAGATTTTCTGATTGGCAGGCTTTCTGAATCGCTCACTGCCTTCCCCTCTCACTGACTCCTCCACCCTCGCCCAGATTCTAATTCAGAAGAGGCCCTGCCTGCGTCAGTGAAAACCAAGTATGAAGCCATGGATTTTGACAGCTTATTGAAGGAGGCCCAGCAGAGCCTGCACTGATAACAGCCTTAACCTTCGAGGAATACCTCAATACCTCAGACAAGGCCCTTCCAAAATGTTTACGTTTTCAAAGAAATTAAGTATATGAGAAGGAGAGAGAGCAAGCGCGTGAGAGAGAGAGAAACTCGGAACTGCTGTCCTTTTAAAAAAAAAATCAATGTTTACATTGAACAAAGCTGCTTCTGTCTGTGAGTTTCCATGGTGTTGACGTTCCACTGCCACATTAGTGTCCTCGCTTCCGACGGGTTGTCCTGGGTGTGGGCCAGATGCTTGGTCCGGCACCTGGCTCCCCTTCCTTCCCGACCGACGTCCCCTCGTAGACGTGCAGCTGTGTTCACCATACCATTTCTCGTCCGTAGTGTGTGATGATGAAATTGTTACTCGTGAATAGAATCAGGATTATAAACTCATTTCTAATCGAAGAAAAAAAGTATATCCTTAAACTAATGTATTTATGGCTCAGATGTCCTGTGCCTGGGATTATTGTATTGCTTCCTTGATTTTGTTAACTATGCACTGTCATGAGGTGTTTGCCACTGCCCTGCACTGCTCCCTTTACCAGAACGCCCCAGAAGAGCTGGCGGCCGGAAGCTTGGTCACCAGGGAGGAGTGGCATGCAGCCACCAACAGGAGCAATGGAGAGAGGGCCTGTCTCTGGGCCTGTTCTGCCAGACGCTGCCTTGTCTCTCATTGAGCAAGCTGGGGTCTGTTCACAGTCAGTGCCCAGCTCACACTTAGAGTTTGTGCCTGGCCATGAGTGCGCAGATCCCCGCCGACCTTGGAAAGAAGGTGGAGTGAGCTGCATTATTCCTGTTTTCCAGGTGAGGCCAGCAGTGCCCCAGGTGGCAAAATGACTTGCCCAGGATTTCACGACCTGTGAGACTATAGTGGCCCAGCCCAGGCCCTTCCTCCTGCCTTAGCTAGGGCAAAGAGGCAAAGTTGCAAGAACTGGTAGAAGTGGGTTCAACTGAAAAGTACAACAGGCTAGGCCCCTCCAGGCTCATTTTGGGGGGCGAGCTGGCAGCTCCCAAGTCAATATCGGGCAATTTCAGGCTTTGGCACCAGTCTTGATCCAAGGGGTCCTGTGGTGTACTTACACCTGTGGACACACCATCAGAACTTCAGGGACACACCTAGAGTGATGCAGAGAGGCGATCTGGGAGCAGTCACCCTTTTGAGGCCAGCTACCACCTCATCCTCCTTCAGCTTGACTTCCCTTTTCTTCACCTGTGAAGTTGTTCAGGCAGCAGGGGTAACGGGGAGCAGGAGGGGATGTGAGGCATGGGGATAGATAAGACAATCTCCAAGCTCCTTTCCAACTTAGAAAATATTCTCATTGGGTTTTATTTTAAGTTTGTGTTCTTGAGTGATATCAAAACCATGTCTACCTTGGATGTTCGGGAGGTGTCTTGGGGGCCATTTGTGAGGGGGAGCATGGCCAGGCAGCGTAACAGAGCACTGCTTCAGCTTCAGACTAGTGGCTCCAACTTGGTCTTTTTCACACATCAGAGTTCCTTGGGGAGTTTTTGTATTTGAAAGAAAGAAAAGAAAAAATATCCTGCTGCTTAAAAATGTTTGAACTTGGCTCATTTAACTAAACAAAGTGATAATCTATTACTAATGCCATGCCTTGTTCTTTGGCAATTGGTAGTTATGGGATTTGGGTTTTCTATTTATGTTCTTAAGATTATAAAATACCTCAGTAGGTTAACTGGGCCAATAAACCTCTCCTGAGAGGTGAGCATACTTCAAGCCCACAGAGAAGGTTGGAGGAGACTGGCACTAGAAGAAACAGGGAATCTGAGTTCCTGTGTATCAAGTCCCTTCACCTCTCTGGACCGCAGTTTTCTTTTATGTGAAATGGACCAAGGAGGAGAATTAGGCAGGCTGATCTCTAAGGTCCCTGCCAGCTCTGATAGCTGTGGCTTCTAAGGTGGTATCTAGCAAGTACATGGCAAATGGGCCACTATTGCCACATCCTTGGCCAGTTGCAGACATAACTAGTTGACCACTGCACTCATGTTCTTTGAACTTGGTCATGCTCAACAATCCTTATCACAGTGCTCTGAGCAGTCATGACTAGTTGATCAGAGTTTAACCTGACATCCTGGTCTAATCTTTGAAAGTTTTCTGTCATACAGAACCCTGTGGTGGCCGGGTTTCATGCTGGCCCATCCCTCTCTGTCATGTCCTGATCTATAAGAGAAAATTGCCCTTAAGCCATTCCTTGGCAGAGGACTCCCAGTACTACTCTGACACAATCCCGCTTGGAGGTGGGGGCCAAGAGGAATAGTGGATACGAATATGTTTGGAGAAGGCAGGGTTTATGAGGATAGACCAAAAAGGAGACTTTGCATGGCACGAGTCTGAACATTATAAATTCCTTTTGTAGCTGTTCACTGCCTAGCACACAGTAGGCACACAGTAAATCGTTATGGGGTAGAGTGAAATGGAATGGAATAGAATTTAAACCCACCTGATGCCTCCCCTAACTCCTGATTTGCACCAACGAGTAAACTGAAATTTCATCCTGTGGAAAATATGGAAAGGAACTGTACATTCAGAGTGGGGAGAGCTACGCTGAGTACTGGCTTTGCCAAGAACTAACTCTGTGACTTCAGAGTCCCTCCCTCTCCCTAAGTCTCAGTGTGCTAGGAGGTGTTGGACTAGAAGATCTCTAAGCCTCTCCTGTTTGCTTCTTCCTTGATTGCACTAGACCAGGGGTTCTACCGTGGGCAGGTGGCACCTTAGGGTGAAGAATTGCAGATTTTTAGTGAAGGACAAGTCTCTTCCCTCTACTGGGTCAGCTGAAGCCGCCCTTTCACTTCAGATTAATACAAGGCACTTGAAGGTGGTCGGACGCTGGCCCTTGAGCAGAGATTTGAGTTTAGTCCTGGGACGTGATATGCTTAAGGTCGGGGCTGGGGCCTGCGGATGGGAGAGGGTGCCTGACGAGGGCATCAAGCAGTTTCTTCTCACCATCCCATAGGTAAAAGGATACAAAATTGACCAACCCTGCAGACAACCTCCATCCGAAGACTCATGCGGTGCTGTGTATTATTTACCAAGGAGACTCCAAGGTCTCTCCAGGAAAACCAGTCAACCTTGGTCTCTTTCCTACCAAATTAAGGAGTCACCCAGAGGGAGCAGCTGCCATTGGCAACCATCTCATTGCAGCCTGTCCTAGTATTTGCTCTCCGTCCTGTTTACATGTGATTGCCATGCAAGCTTACCGTAGCCTGTGTCGGTAGCCGCCCACACAAGGCAGGTTGCACTGTCCATCTCTGTGCCGCGCTGGTGTTTCCCAAATATGTTCCATCTACGCGCTAAGTGGAATTCTTCATCTCCTTCCTCAGTCGGTACAAGGCTGAATCAGAATCCTCGCTCTCGGGGGCTCTGGTTAATGAAGGAAAATGCATCAAAGAGGTAAAGAATATGAGTGGATGGAGTGCAGCTAAGGTCCTGACCCTCTTCTCCCCATCACACCTTGCCCCCCAGTCAGAACACTGCTTTGAGGTGTCAGTACAAAGCACCAGGCAGGTGTCTGCAGCTGCTGTGAGCTCTCATAGCCCTGTGTGTGGAATGTGCTCAGGAGAGAGGCAGGGCTTTGGGAGCTCCAGGGTGGGAAGTGGGGGTGGTCGGGGAATGCTCTGAACTGCAAAGGCTCGGTACTCAGGTCCTTATGTGGGAAGAGATGCAATAAGAAATCTTTCTTGCCTAAAGCCTGTGTTGATGTTTGGACAGTGATTTCTTCTAGGCGTATGCAGTATGCACGCTGAGGGGACAGGGACAGCGTGGCAGTGCAGCCCTTCTGCATGGACAGCTTGAAACCCTATCCCAGGCCTCGGGTTCAGTTGTGATGACAGCCGAGCCCCAGCTTGAGCGATGGGATGTCCCAGCTGTGAAGCAGAATCAACCTCAAAGGATTTGTTGATCTGACTCACTCATGTCAAAACTGCAGTCTTTTCTTACCGTTTGTGATTTAGCAATTGTCCTCAGACATGACCAAGGAAAGAAGTTGAATGTATAGTAGCAAATAAAGTGAACCTAGTGGTTTCAATGGCCAAAGAAGAGGGATCCTTCCCATTGGGGCAGAAGGAAACCAGTTAGTGCTTATGTGCAATATGTTTAAACTGGGCCCCAAGTCCCTGAGACGTTTGCACACATAGATGGGCTCCAGGACTGTCTGCTGAGTCCAGGGGTACAGGGTAAATGGAGGGAGAGCTCAGGAGCTGGGAAACCTTCGTGCATAGAGATGCCCTTGGCTCAAAACAGACATAGAGCGGAGGGCCCCTGGGAGCCGGCTGTAGAACGCCCAGGAAGCAGGCAGAGGCTGACTTTGCATTAAACCAATAAAAGCACTTTGAGAAAACCATGACACTAAGCCTGGCTCCATGTTTCTATACTGGCAAACGTGGATCTCCCTGGGCAATGTGAGGTCCTCTCCTAGGCATTGGAACAGGACGCCAGGAAAGGGGCTGGTGAGGAAGGCAGGCAGAGATGCCTTCATAGACATCAGCCGAGGGAGAGTCCATCCTAGGGCCAGTCCTAAAAATGGAGCAATGCTTTTTGATCTGGTACCTATTTTTGTAAAAAAAAAAAAAAAATGACAGCACAGCCAATTGAAATGGGTTTGTAGAGCAAGTCACTTATCTATAAGCCATCTTAAAGTGAGAAACCCAGTGTTTCTTACTTGCTATGTGATCTTGGGCCTCTGTTTCCTCATTTACAGATGGGAATGAATATTGGATGGGCTGAGTGCTAAAGTCCTTTACACCTCTGATGGGCTAAGATTCCCATCCTGGAGCACCGGGAAGCCATCATTAACTCATGAAACCAATTCCATTCTCTGGCTGCTCCCAGCTTATGTTCAGGGTGAGAGTTCTCTGCAAGGTAACCAACTAGCAGGGAATTCAAATCCACATGGTCCTGGCTGAGTTACCTTATATGAGGAGGCCAGCTCCCCAGGACAGATCTAAGCCATAGTTTCTGGTGGGGATGGTGAGAAGTTAAACCCCAGCTTGGCTGGGTGGCGATGTCAAATCTCATATTAGCTTTGTCATCGTCCCCACCAAACAGCTTTCTATCTGAATGTTGTGACCTCTTGGCTGTTTCTCTCTTGCTCTCAGACAATACTAGCAATACACTTGTTTTTGCAAAACAGCTTAACTTAGGTACTTTTCACACATTTGTTTCAAATGATTGTAAAACATATGGGGCAACAGGAGGCATGGATCACACTGCATATGTTTAGGGCAGCTTTTGTTGTTTCTTTAATGGTTTAGCAGTGGTAGCTGAGGCTCTGAGATTTTGTGGGGCAGATTTTCAGAAAACTGTTTCACCAGAATGCCTTGCACATTCAGAAGCAGCACAGAAATCCAACTGTCCAAACTGGGGGCTCGGAGAATAGGGTTTTGTAGGTGGTCAGTCCCTGGGCTGTGCAATAACACCCCCAAAAGGTGTTTTATAGCTAGGACCCCTTCTGTGCTGTATGTTTTGTCAAAGGATCCTCCAGATCTCCACTTTGCCAGCCTCGCTCATGGGTGACTTTTGAAGGGATTGGTCAGCTTCCACCTCAGCACTTTGCCTTATCAATGTCTCGTCGCCATCTAGTGGCCAAAGACTGTATCCACCAGCTACCCAGATAGAAGGCAAATAAAGCCTTTCGACCACCTTGCAGTCCAACACCAATGTTGGGAATGAAATGCAAGGACATGAGCGAACTGTCTGTGTGTTTAGAGCCCAGTGTAACACCAGTCAGAAGCCCCGAAGCAACCACTCAGACTGAAAAATACACTAGCTCTCTTGAGGGCAGCGGAAACACGAGTGGACCTGGCCCAAGTGCCCAGGAGGGGTTTACTGTAACTGCAATACTGGCAGCCCAGCTGCTGACCTTGTTAAGTGAACCTCTGCTAGGTGGCCCCCACTGGACCCTCAGGACAAGCAGAGAGGTTGTGTGTGAGGATTTTGTGGGGGGCCTGGCCGTGGCCTTTGATATGGTCTACCGTATAGCCAAACAGCTTTTGTTTGCTTGTTTTGTATTTTGTATTTAAAAATCTTGTCAAATGTTTTTGTGTTAGGAATAAAAAGTCATAAACTACTCCCAACTTTGTTTCTTGAGGAATGTTCTGATTCCAACAGAAAGAGTTGGAAATCTCAAGGGGTGTGTGGTCAGGGTGGTCAGTGGACCAGGGAAGTGGACCGCTTGGATTTCCAAATGGTTTCAGTGGAAGACGACCATCCAGAAGTCCGACTTGGGGCAGTCTGCTCCGGAAATTTACACCCACCCACCCCCTTCACCTCCTCGTGCTGCGATATTAGCATTAGCACTGGCCTGGAGCATCTGCTTCTTCCAGAGGCGGCTGCTAATGTTGAAACCAACCCAAGATTCCTCCCCCTGCCCACCCCAGGTTTCTAAAGAGATGGTGTCTGTAGCTAGCCTTAATTGACTGGGCAAGGTGGTCCCTATGGTCCCTTCCAGCATTTCCAAATCTTGGACTCAAATCCTTTTCTCTTGGTGTGATCATGCAGCCTAGAGAATTCTGAGCAATAGGAAGCCAGGGCTTTCCCTGGCTCTGTAACAGGGTCAAACCAGGGAATGGCTCACCTTGTGAGGTTTGGGTATCCCCAGGGGTACTACCGTAGGGGGCATTATTTATTAGGAAGCTCAACAAAGTAACTACAGCCTGGGGTGCATGAGTGCAAGGCTGTGTGTGTGTATATGTGTGTGTGTGTGTGTGTGTCTGCACGTGTGCACGCCTATGTTTGTGTGTGTGTGTGGAATTACATTGATGCATTTCTTGAGAAAGGTGCAAGAATTTCACCTACACAGAGGGACACATCTGCTTTGTTATTTATAATAGAAAGCTAAATTTTAATTTTTTAAAGGACACTGCTAATGATTGAGAATCGAGTTTTTAGTTTTGCTATTTTTTTTAATTGGTAGAGGATTTTTTATATATTTTTTCCATTTTGTTGGGTTGTGTCCTTATTTATATAAATACTTTATCCGTGAGAGGCAAGGAAGAAAACTTCTTTGCTTTTAATTATTGTGGTTGTCATCGTCCCTATTTTATTTCTGGTGTGATTTATCTGTCTTACCTTCTAAATGAGAAAATGTTTTCCTGTATTTGTACATTGTCAGATTCTATAGTTTCATAGATAATTTAACCAAATTGCTCTATGTATTATTATTCTGTGAGTATAAAGTTCTATTTTAACGTCTGTAAATACTTCAGAACTGGCTTCTTTTCTCAGACTCCACTGTGGAGTTATTGTTTACATCACAAAAACTGTAGAATCTCTATGCTCATGTACTGTAAATAGTGAAGTGATCTGCTTATTAATAAACTTAACAAATACACTATGGAGATTAAAAAGAAAATACCACCCACAGCTCTGCCCAGGTGTGTCTTTCTTTATTGGGTTCTATGTGCTTGTTCAGGGTTGCTCCAGCCACTGACTAGGAAGGGCTTCTAGTTTCAGGGTCATCTCTCAGAGAAGACCTCAGCCCAGGGTGCCGCTCCAAAATTTCCCAAATTGACGTGTCCTTTCTTCATAGCGCTTTTCATGGATCACAAGGACCCATTCAGACTTGCTTCCCATAACACTGTTCCATTACCAACTTTTTGCCAGTATGACTTTAATAAAGCTATACCACCTTCTGAACGAGGACTCCCTTGTTTTGGTATGTCTGCTTTTCTACACAAACACACTACATATATGTGCTAAAAGAGATATTTTGATATTATGGTTTCAGGCAAAGACACATGCCAGTTGACAACTGTGAAACAGTCTCTGGACAGAGAATATGGAAAAGAGACTTGAATTGTGTGCCGTATTTGGGTGAACTTGAAAATTTTCCTTTGCTTCCTTACTCCCAGTGAGAGCAGTGAAGAGTGGCATCTTCCAGGACCTTTCTTCTTGAATGTGTGTCTTATTGCTGCAAAGTTGTCCTGGGTTGAGCCAAGATGGCCAGGCCTTAACACCTGGCATGGATCTGTCATTGGCTGCAGGCCTCCACCCTCAGGCAAACTATCTCCCTGTGGATGAGGTAATCCTGAAGGGGCTGAGACTGAGGGCTGTCTGACAGTGCTCATCACTGCTGAGACCACGGTCTTCAGTAAAGGGTCTGGGCAGCTCATTACAGCATCTGCCACAACTGGATATTAGGGGTTCATGTGTGGCATGTGATCATGATGTGATTATGTTTGAAAACACCCATTCATCTTTAAAGATGTGTAATGGAGGAGTCAATGATATGCCTGGAATTTGCTTTTAAATATTTCAGCTAAGGTAAAAAAGAAAACTCTAAAAGGACAGATGAAGCAAATGCGGCAAAAATCCTGATGTTAGAATCTGCGTGATGGGTAGGTGGCAATTCATTGTGTAATTCTCTACTTTTGTGAATGATTGCATATTTGTGTACTATAAAATGAAAGTATAAGAACACAAAAGATTCTAGGTAAGCAGGTGAGTCTGGCACTAATGTCTGAGTCTGTGAAAGCTAAAATGTCGGTTGTCACTCAATAAAAAGTTCTCACAGCTGATAAAGCCACTAGGAAAGATGTAAACTAAATTCTCTTTCAGTTTTCAAACCCCACAACTCTGACTTCTCGAGCAGGTGGTGTGTGGTTTCCCACCGGCCTGGGTCCTCTCCTCTGTGAAGGGTGGGGCCGGCCTGGACCCTGGATCCACGCTCTGCTATTGGACACAGCAAGACTTGGATGCAGGCCCGCCCCCAGGTTGCTTTCCGCCGGGCTGACTTCCTGCGGCTGCTGCAATCAGACAGGAAAGAGAACATACCAGGTGAGAGGAGGCTGCAGCGGGCTTTCCCTCTGACCTTGTTTGGACCACGAGTTGCAAACTCAAGGGCTTTTGGAGGTCCCGCATCCACCACGTTATTATTGGAGTTTGTCCTGCTCTGGTCAGGGGCAGTCGGGGAAGAGTAGAGGGGAGGCTCCTTTGCTGGGAGCCTCAATCTTGGGAAGCAGGCTGTGCCACTGCTAACGGTGTGATTTGACCACAACACTTCACCTCTGCGAGCCTCCGTGCTCTCATATGTAGAATGGGGGCAATTGGGTTGTGGAGTGGCCTGAATGGGCCCATGTGTGTAAGGCTCTGTGGTCATGAGTGCCCAGCGTGTGTGGGGTTGGGACCCCCCATCCTCCCCCTCCCACAAACCTTGGTTGGCTGCCTGCTGTTTCTGTTTCTCCTCCTCCAGCCCCTTCATCTTGGTCTCGTACTCATCAGCAAGTGCTTTCCACTCCTTGCGGTTGTTGGTAATCCCATCCAGCATGGGAGTGATCTCCTCATGGAAACGGGAGAATTCCTGCAAGAGACAGAGCCTCTGGCACAGGCACAGAGCCCTGGGATCCGGGGTCCAGGCAGAGTGCAGTGTGTCACGGCCTCATTGGAGTGAGCTTCCACAGGTGGGCAGCAGCTTCCATCACCCAGTGGTGTTTGAGACGACACTGCAGGGCCCTCAGTCACAAGGTCCCATACCTCGCTTGCGTAATACGCTCCTGTGGCACCACCTGGTTTTCAGGATGGAACACAAACTCCTTCACAAGGCTCCCAGATCCAGTGGTCTTCCTTGTCACCAACTGGAACCCTCCGGACATTGCAGATCTCTCTCTGGGCCTCACACCAGCTCGTCGCTTTGCTGGAACTCTCTAACTTGCCCTTCTTTTCCCTTGAGGGCTCTACTCAGACATCACTTCCCCAGGGAAGCCTCTTCTGATCCCCAAGGTAAGTCAAGTCCTCTATTAGCAGCTCCCCAAACCTTACATTCCCACATCGCATTTCACTGTGGTTACTCCCTCTGCCAGTCTGCCTCTGGAGCTGTGCACTGGGGAGGCAGGCACACCTCTGCTCGTTCACTGGGGTGACCTTGGCCCAGTACAGGGTCTGGGGCACAAAGACACTCAGTCAGTATTTGCTGAAGGCAATCGGGATGCGACGAGGATTCTAAAGGTCTCTTAGCCCTAGAATAAAAATAATGACTTTGAGCACAGCACATGACGGTTTATGATGCTCTGTGTCTCCTTTGGTCCTCAGAAAACTCCTGCCGGGTGGGACAATGAGACTCCTCACTCCTAGATTTTTGGGTGAAGAAATGGAGATGCAGATTGGCAGAGATTTGCATAAGGTGAGAATGGCACATCCAGGGTCCACTTCAGCCAGAGCTAGCTGTGCTCAGATCAATTCTGCCACCAGCCGTGTGACCTCGGGCAGGTCCCCATGAAATTGGGACGTACCTCATGGAGTTGCTGTGATAATGCACGTAAAGCTCTTAGCCCAGTCCCCGTTGTTTTGTATATTACTGATGATCACAGAGAGCGTCAGCTACCCTGCCCTGTTGCTTGGAGGATCCCAGTTAGTCTGCATTATATCAGAGATGCCCTCGTGCGCCCCCTGCGGGCAGAAGGGCTGCAGATCAAGTGAAAGTGAAAGTTGCTTAGTCTGTGTCTGACTCTGTGACCACATGGACTATGCAGTCCATGGAATTCTCCAGGCCAGAATACTTGAATGGGTAGCCTTTCCCTTCTCCAGGGGATCTTCCCAACCCAAAGATCAGACCCAGGTCTCCAGCATTGCAGGTGGATTACCAGCTGAGCCACAAGGGAAGCCCAAGAACACTGGAGTGGTAGCCTAGCCCTTCTCCAGTGGATCTTCCTGACCCAGGAATTGAACTGGGGTCTCCTGCATTGCAGGTGGATTCTTCACCAATGAGTTTATCAGGAAAGCCCTCATGCAGCAGAAAGAACCCCCAAATACAGGGTCGGGCTCCCCCTCTGATGCTGTGACCTGGCCCTGTCATCTCTCCTCTGACATCTGTCTTCTCGTGTAACACAGCCAAAATAAAAAACCAACAGGAGGTGGATGGTGGCACAGATAATGTGCATAGGGGCATGGCGGGTTTCTTAAGAGGGAGGCTTTAACGTTGAGCCAGAGCTCAAAGAGAAAATTCAGAGTCTCTTTCGACAATTGAGTAACTGTGACCTGTCATATTCCCGCCAGCTGGGGAAGTTAACTGGACATGTATCTGCTATGCTCCCCATTTCTCTGCCTGAAAAGATGATACGTCTTTTGACCCACAACTATTTACTGAACAACTCTGGGCTTCCCTGGTAGCTCAGTTGGTAAAGAATCCACCTGCAATGCAGGAGACCCTGGTTCGATTCCTAGGCCAGGAAGATGCCCTGGAGAAGGGATAGACTACCCACTCCAGTGTTCTTGGGTTTCCCTTGTGGCTCAGCTGGTAAAGAATCCACCTGCAACGTGGGAGACCTGGGTTCGGTCCCTGGGTTGGTAAGATCCCCTGGAGAAGGAAAAGGCTACCTACTCGAGTATTCTGGCCTGGAGAATTCCATGGACTGTATAGTCCATGGGGTGTAAAGGGTCAGACACGACTGAGCAAATTTCACTTAGGATGTATGAAGCTCCAGGCTCTGGCCTGGATGAAAAGTCACAGAAGCTCTTACAGGGCTGTCCTGAAAACCAAATGCCCCTGGAGGTGAGGTGCATTTTGTAAAGCAGCACTCACAGGTCACTTGCCAGGGTTTTTTATTCCTGATATCATTTGGGAATCCCAGG
The DNA here is from genome assembly GCF_049115385.1 of Moschus berezovskii. Taxonomy (NCBI): domain Eukaryota; kingdom Metazoa; phylum Chordata; class Mammalia; order Artiodactyla; family Moschidae; genus Moschus; species Moschus berezovskii. The sequence goes on along the minus strand of NC_142467.1, from coordinate 50,356,863 downwards.
CTTGTCAGAGACATTTTGTTGGGCCTGAGAAAGCGAAGGACCTACCTTGTAGACAAAGGTGCAAACAAAGTCGATGAAGCCAACCTGAAGCTTAGGGAGTTCATCTGCCTTGTTTCTGTCCATCATGGGCTGTCAGGGGGAGAGAGAGTTAATTGCACTGGGCCCCTCTTGGGCTGATGCAGCAGGGGACCCATCCTACCTATGAAGCGAAACATTCTTCCAAAACAAAAACCCTCTCACTGGTCTCCCTGAGTCTGGTGGGGAGCCAGTGGACCATTCCAGCCAAGTTTACTTTCAACATCAATAGATTCACAGCTGGACAGGTCTTCCCCTTGCATGGTCTGTGCTATTAGCACAAAGCCATGGGAGGTAGAGTCCTAGACTGTCAGAACTGAAAGGGAAATTTAAGTTTTGGCCACTTATCAATCTCTACTGAGCTGACTGAGCCAAGGATACACCTTAGAGCAGGGTCTCCAAACTTTAGGAGGGAGCATGTTGCTGGGCCCACTCCCAGAATTTCTGTCAAGGTAGATCCAGGGTGTGCATGTGGGGTGAGGGGGTGGAGTGGTCTGTGGATTTGCATCTCTAATGTGTACCCAGGTAACAAGGGTGATGGTGATCTCCAGGGAACACACTTTGAGAACCACTGCATTAGGGAAGGTCATCTCTGTGGTAAGGTCACACATCTGTGTGTCAAGAATGAAGGGCACATCTCTCCATCATGGCCAGGTCACTGCTCTCCACCAGTACAAGGTCACATGCCCAGTATCAGGCCGAGGTCCCCTCTCTACTCACAATGGGGTTCTGTTGCAGCACCGTGCGCTCCAGGTCACCTTGTTCCCAGAATTCAGCCGCAACCAGCAAAGCCACCTGCAACAGGCAGACACCCTCCATGGAGTCAGGTCCCAGCCCCAGTCCTCCTACCCCTGCTCCCATCCCGCTTGGGTTTCCAGCTCATCAAAAAGACCCCACTCCTGCCCTACCACCCCCACTTTATGTCATCACAAGGGACTGCCACGTCTTGCCAAAGGAAGATGGAGCAGTGGGCTGCCTCAGTAGCTAGAGAATCCAAGCTGCATTAGCTGCTGTCACCAGGACTGGGATTCTCTTCCTCTCAGGACAGGAGGAGTGTGTACCTTGCTCTGCACCTCCCAAGGCTTGGTGATGGCTGAGAGATCACAGGCGGTCATCATCATGGCCCTGCACACAAGGACACCATCCATCAGTCCGGAGGCAGTCAGTGCTGTACATCTGGTTGATTCCATCTATCTCTCCTTTTTCTGCCCCTACCAGTAGGTGGCCTCATCCCATTGTGAGCAGAGGTGTCAGTGCCCAACTGCATCTGAAGGTTAGGTTTTGAAGTCAAACATGTTTAAATCTTGCCTTTGTCAGTTATTTGGAGTTTGGCATTAAGCAATTAAACTAAGTTCTCTGTGCCGCAGTTTCCTTGTTTGTAATAATACTGCTACTTTCTTCATGGAGTGAGTGCAAGATTCAATGAGATAATGCGTGTAAAAATCTTAGCATGGTGCCTAGATATATTATGTGCGCAATGTGTGTGTGTTAGTCAGTCGTGTCTGTTTGTGACCCCATGGACTGTAACCTGCCAGGCTCCTCTGTGCATGGAATTTTCCAGGCAAGAATACTCGAGTGGGTTGACATTCCCTTCTCCAGGATATATTCCCAATCCAGGGATCAAACTGGGGTTTCCTGCATTGCAGACAGTAATGTCTGAGGCACCAGGGAAGCCCACATGCACAAGAAACTGGCAATTATCAGGAACATATATTGGGTTTCTATACATTATGTCCAGAGAAGGCAATGGCAAGCCACTCCAGTACTCTTGCCTAGAAAATCCCATGGACGGAGGAGCCTGGTAGGCGGCAGTCCATGGGGTCGCTACGAGTCAGACGTGACTGAGTGACTTCACTTTCTCTTTTCACTTTCACACATTGGAGAAGGAAATGGCAACCCACTCCAGTGTTCTTGCCTGGAGAATCCCAGCGACGGGGGAGCCTGGTGGGCTGCCGTCTATGGGGTCACACAGAGTCGGACACGACTGAAGTGACTTAGCAGCAGCAGCAGCAGCATACATTATGTGCCCCACACTGTTCTAGGCATTTTATAAATATCAATTTCACTTAAATCTCATCACATCCTCAGAGTTCCTTCTGACTAGAATGGAACAGTATTTCTCAACCTTTTTCTCTTCATCCTCCCTGATCTATTGTCAAAGAACCTTTTTATACATCTTTCCTATAACCACTTCACCATGAAATTTTAATAACACAGACATACTGTACCTCTGGAGGGCCACAGATCACTGTATTATCTAAGATTTTTTTGCTCCTCTCCTGAGAACTACTTTTTGCCCCATCAGGTAATGCATGATGAAAGGAGGATAACCCTGGTCACTGTGAGGAAGCCTATGTTAAGAAGTAGAGGAACGGACAGGAAAGAAAGGATTAAAAGATGAACTCTTAGAGGACTTTCACAGTAACAGGAAGGTAAGACAGGTATTTTACATAGGTAAGTATGACATAAGACAGAAAGGGAAGGGACATGTGAAAAGAACTGGAGCAAGAGGAGGGGATTTGATAAGGTATTCAGAGATGGGGCACAGCGGCATGAAGTCAGGGATGGGAATCCAGGGTCATGTGCTGTGGGAGTTAATCCCATGCTGGGGAGTGCAGGTGTATCCAATAAGCAGGGAGTGCATTGGCATTTCAGGGTTGGATCCTGACCTCATCAGAGCTGCTTGGTGCCTGTAGGATGGAGCAGAGGGAGGGAGGGAGGGAGGGAGGAAGGAAGGAAGGAGAGATGCTGCAGCAGTTCAGGAAGGACAGCAGGGTCTGAACTCCCCGGCTGGGAGAGCATGGGATCAACCCCATGTGGTAGAGCCACCACCACTTGGTGAGAGGATGGGCAGAGACTGTGGGGGATAGTTGGAGAAGCTTGGGGCTCTGAACCTAACTAGCACTTGGACGACTTTACAATTAACCAGCTATATCTGGCATAGGTTACGACGTAAGCTGGTCTGGGAGGCCTTAAGAGTTATGAAATATTAACAAGTTTAACTATCTTTAAGTAAACCCTCAAAAACACAGAAAATTCTTTAAGTAAGCTCTCAGGAATGCATACATCTTCTTGGAAACACATTTAGTGGTAGTGTTAGTCGTGCAGTTGTGTCCGACTCTTTGTGACCCCATGGACTGCAGCCCACCAGGCTCCTCTGTCCATGGGATTCTCCAGGCAAGAATACTGGAGTGGGTTGCCATGCCCTCCTCCAGGGGATCTTCCTGACCCAGTGATCGAACCTGGGTTTCCTGCATACAGGAAGATTCTTTCCCATATGAGCTACAGAGAAGTCCCATAGAAAAACATTTATTCCTTGTAATAACATCAGAACACATGCCTGATGCTTAATGTTAAGTGTTGTCAACATGCTACATTTACTGTCAAACACATTAAGCAAAGAAATGCTTGGTTGCACATCCAGGAGTCACTGGTTCCTTGTTACCTGTCAGTGTCCACATTGTGAGTGGACTCAGGAGAGCTCTGGGTGTTTACTTTCCCTGGCTGAAGAAAGCATGTGACAATTAGTCCCAGGAGCTAGGGAAACACCTAAGTGTTTTATAGATATTTGGTATGTGCATGGGATGGGCGCTGGGGGTGGGGGACCCTTGGACACCAGAAAAGTCAGTCCCAAGCTTCATGCCCTAAAGATAAGGCATTACATTCACTTCAGCACAGTGGCCTTAGGTGTTCCTTGACCAAGATGCTGTGCTAGGCATTAGGGACCCAGAGAGGCCAGTGGGGAGTCACATAAGGAGCAGAGGAGAGAACATGTAGCGCAAAGGCCTTGGTGGAAGGAAGCCTGGAAGCAAGGAGGGGCTCAGGGAGCAGGTGGAAGAGGGATTAAGAAGGGACCTGAGACGAACAGGGTAGACGCAGAGCCCAGGTGAGGGGACATTTAAACACTAAAAGCAACGGGAAGAGCCCCTGAAGAGTGGGGGAGAGGTCATATTTGCATTTTGCAGAGAATAACACAGTGGCTTCAGTAATGAGGTCCCAGCAGCTCAGTTAGGAAGCCCGAGATGGATGTGGCAATAAAATGAAGTATCCAGACAGACAAGGCATTTAAAAATACACTCAGCACGGCCTGGGGATAGGTTAGACATGCAGAGTGAGAAGACGGCCGTGTCAGGATGAAAGAGGACGCCGTGGTTATTATGCCGAAGAGAGCAAGAGTGAGTCCTGAGGACTCGTGGAGAAATTTGAACCTTATCCTCAAGGTGGGTGAGAGTCATCAATCGGAGGGGGTGAAGCTGAACAGTATGAAATTCAGTGCGAGGCTTCGGAGTCAGACCGAGCAATTAGAGCCTCACTCTTGTCCTTAGCTGTTATGTCCAGGACAAGTGACATGTCTCTGAGGCTCTCTCTGATCTTTGGTGAAAGGAGATCATCACATTAGGTTGGGTCGTACAAAACTCTGATCTTGTGGGTCACAAACAGTCGATTGCAGCAACATGGATGACCTAAAGATTATCATACTGAGGGAAGTTTAAGTCAGAGAAGGAGAGATATCGTATGGCATTCCTTATATGTGTGATCAAAAAAGAAATGATAAAATGAACTTACAAAACAGACTAGTAGACTTAGCGAACTTACGGTTGCCAGGGGGAAGGATGGGGAACAGGATAGTTAAGGAGTTTGGGATGGATATGTACATCCTGTTGTATTTAAAATGGATAACCAACAAGGACCTACTATTAATATATACCAATGGAACTCTGCTCAGTGTTATGTAGCAGCCTGGATGGGAGTTTGAGGGAGAATGGATACATGTATATGTATGGCTGAGTCCCTTTGCAGTTCACCTGAAACTATCACACCATTGTTCGTCAGCTATATATAAAAAAGTTAAAAAAAAAAAACAACAGTTGAAAGTCAGCAGTTTCATGGGTTCAATGCGATATATCTGTCCTAGGGGTTACTGTGACCAACACATAAGATGATTTTATAAGTGCTACCACGGTCCTTATCTTCATCACCATCCCCTGCATCATATTAATCACCAAGATGGGCTCCTGCCCGCCAGGCCAAAAGCGAACATTACTTCTGCTAGGCTGGGATGCTCAGAAGTGCTTCTCCTTGACCCTTAACTTGAAGCTTGACCCTGGAAGCATCCCAGGCACCTTTGCGAGGCATTCATACTCTTCCTGGAATTACCCTTGGTCTGAAGTGGGTAGCCTGCGGGGGAAGTTTGAAGAGAGCCAAGGAAAGCTCTGGGTGTATGGGAGGGGGATAGGGTGACTTGGTTGATGTTCCACGAATGCCCATGAGACACTAGGTAAGTCACTTTGTCTCTCTGAGCCTCATTTTTTTCATTTGTAAAACATGAGACCAGGAGGCACCAACTTTTTCTGTAAAGGGCCAGATAGCAAATATTTTAGGTTTTGCAGAGCATGTGGACCTGATTGCATTACTCAGTTTCATCATCGCAATGGAAAAACAGCCACAGATAAGATCAGTTGGTGCTTGGCCACCAGAAAGGTGCTGCTGAGGCCTGGGCTTTGTGGCCTGGGGCTTGAGCGGGGTTGAAGGTTGTTAACTCACACAGCACACCTTTACTGAGTGCTCACTGCATGCCAGGCCCTGGAGAGATTGCTGAGGACTAAGGACTGAGAGCAGCCCTGGAGGCATTTACCATTAAAATCAGTTCAGTTCAGTTCAGTCCCTCAGTCGTGTCCGACTCGTTGTGACCCCATGAATCACAGCACGCCAGTCCTCCCTGTCCATCACCAACTCCCAGAGTTCACTCAAACCCATGTCCATCGAGTCGGTGATGCCATCCAGCCATCTCATTCTCTGTCGTTCCCTTCTCCTCCCGCCCCCAATCCCTCCCAGCATCAGAGTCTTTTCCAGTGAGTCAACTAGTCTCATGAGGTGACCAAAGTATTGGAGTTTCAGCTTTAACATCAGTCTTTCCAATGAACACCCAGGATTGATCTCCTTTAGAATGGACTGGTTGGATCTCCTTGAAGTCCAAGGGACTCTCAAGAGTCTTCTCCAGCACCACAGTTCAAAAGCATCAATTCTTCGGCAATCAGCTTTCTTCACAGTCCAACTCTCACATCCATACATGACCACTTGAAAAACCATAGCCTTGACTAGACGGACCTTTGTTGGCAAAGTAATGTCTCTGATTTTTAATATACTATCTAGGTTGGTCATAACTTTCCTTCCCAGGAGTAAGCGTCTTTTAATTTCATGGCTGCAATCAGCATCTGCAGTGATTTTGGAGCCCCCCAAAATAAAGTCTGACACTGTTTCCACTGTTTTTCCATCTATTTCCCATGAAGTGATGGGACCAGATGCCATGATCTTTGTTTTCTGAATGTTGAGCTTCAAGCCAACCTTTTCACTCTCCTCTTTCACTTTCATCAAGAGGCTTTTGAGTTCCTCTTCACTTTCTGCCATAAGGGTGGTGTCATCTGCATGTCTGAGGTTATTGATACTTCTCCTGGCAATCTTGATTCCAGCTTGTGCTTCTTCCAGCCCAGCGTTCCTCATGATGTACTCTGCATATAAGTTAAATAAGCAGGGTGACAATATACAGCCTTGATGTACTCCTTTTCCTATTTGGAACCAGTCTGTTGTTCCATGTACAGTTCTAACTGTTGCTTCCTAACCTGCATACAGGTTTCTCAAGAGGCAGGTCAGGTGATCTGGGATTCCCATCTCTTTCAGAATGTTCCACAGTTTATTGTGATCCACACAGTCAAAGGCTTTGGCATAGTCAATGAAGCAGAAATAGATGGTTTTCTGGAAGTCTCTTGCTTTCTCCATGATCCAGTGGATGTTGGCAATTTTATCTCTGGTGCCTCTGCCTTTTCTAAAATCTGCTTGAACATCTGGAAGTTCACGGTTCACATATTGCTGAAGCCTGGCTTGGAGAATTTTGAGCATGACTTTACTAGTGTGGAAGATGAGTGCAATTGTGCGGTAGTTTGAGCATTCTTTGACATTGCCTTTCTTTGGGATTGGAATGAAGACTGACATTTTCCAGTCCTGTGGCCACTGCTGAGTTTTCCAAATTTGCTGGCATATTGAGTGCAGCACTTTCACAGCATTATCTTTCAGGATTTGAAATAGCTCAACAGGAATTCCATCACCTCCACTAGCTTTGTTCGTAGTGATGCTTTCTAAGGCCCACTTGACTTCGCATTCCAAGATGTCTGGCTCTAGGTGAGTGATCACGCCATCGTGATTATCTTGGTCGTGAAGATCTTTTTTGTACAGTTCTTTTATGTATTCTTGCCACCTCTTCTTAATATGTTCTGCTTCTGTTAGGTCCATACCATTTCTGTCCTTTATTGAGCCCATCTTTGCATGAAATGTTCCCTTGGTATCTCTAATTTTCTTGAAGAGATCTCTTGTTTTTCCTATTCTGTTGTTTTCCTCTATTTCTTTGCATTGATTGCTGAGGAAGGCTTTCTTATCTCTCCTTGCTATTCTTTGGAACTCTGCATTCAGATGCTTATATCTTTCCTTTTCTCCTTTGCTTTTCACTTCTCTCCTTTTCATAGCTATTTGTAAGGCCTCCTCAGACAGCCATTTTGCTTTTTTGCATTTCTTTTCCCTGAGGATGGTCTTGATCCCTGTCTCCTGTACAATGTCACGAACCTCCATCCAGAGTTCATCAGGCACTCTATCTATCAGATCTAGTCCCTTAAATCTATTTCTCACTTCCACTGTATAATTGTAAGGGATTTGATTTAGGTCATATCTGAATGGTCTAGTGGTTTTCCCTACTTTCTTCAATTTAAGTCTGAACTTGGCAATAAGGAGTTCATGATCTGACCCACAGTCAGCTCCTCGTCTTGTTTTTGCTGACTGTATAGAGCTTCTCCATCTTTGGCTGCAAAGAATATAATCAATCTGATTTCGGTGTTGACCATCTGGTGATGTCCATGTGTAGAGTCTTCTCTTGTGTTATTGGAAGAGGGTATTTGCTATGACCAGTGCGTTCTCTTGGCAAAACTCTATTAGCCTTTGCCCTGCTTAATTCCGTGCTCCAAGGCCAAATTTGCCTGTTACTGTTGGCCCCACACCATTGGGGTTTATGAATTGTGTGGTTTGGAGTGTTTTTGGTGTCTTCGTGGTTTTCATACTTTCCCTCCGGTCTTTCCCAAAGTTCCACTCTCTTGAACACAGTGAGCACCTTACGCCAGGTAGCAGCTGAGGCTGGAGCCGAGGTGATGAGCTCACTGGGTTTTAAGAGGCTCTTAATTGCTGCTTGACAACAGCTATTCCAACAGTCTTGACCACTATTCCATTATTTGCAGGATGTATATTAAAAGAACATGTTTAGCACAGTCGTTGCCTTTGGATTCAATGCAAAAACTGATTTTAAATTCTTTTATGGGGTGGGGGAAGGGTGGGAAAGGATTTATTACTTGCAGCAAGTAAGGGGAACACCAGGGCATCTTTTCCCAAAGCCGTGTCTCCCTGAACTAGCAAAATTGGGGACATTTTAAACTATGGGTACATGCGTGTTTCTGAGGGGGCTTGCTGCTGCTACTGCTGCTGCTAAGTCACTTCAGTTGTGTCCGACTCTGTGTGACCCCATAGACGGAAGCCCACCAGGCTCCCCCGTCCCTGGGATTCTCCAGGCAAGAACACTGGAGTGGGTTGCCATTTCCTTCTCCAATGCATGAAATTGAAAAGTGAAAGTGAAGTCACTCAGTCGTGTCTGACCCTTAGCGACCCCAGGACTGCAGCCTACCAGGCTCCTCCATCCATGGGATTTTCTAGGCAAGAGTACTAGAGTGACTTGCCATTGCCTTCTCCGAGGGGGCTTGAGTAGAGGAGAATTCAGCACAGAATTGGAGCAAAGATTGAGTCCAAGTTTCACTTGATTGAAGTCAGGAGGGTTCACATTATCATTCCATCCCTCACCTGAGTGGGGGCCTTAGTTCCTGGTGGCAGGACTTACTGAAGTTCAGCTTCTTTATGTCTCTTGGAGAAAGAATTTGGTGAGAGACAAAGTGATAGGTAAGAAGTGGATTTATTTAGAGAGGTACACATTCCATTGACAGAATGTGGTCTGTCTCAAAAGGCAAGAGTGGCCCTGGGAGAAAAACGCTCCACAGACAGAGTGTGGGCAGATTCTAAATTCTTAACATTCATTCTAGATGGTTGGATAGATGGGGAAGGGGAGGATGAGCTGCTGAGTAAAAAAAAAAAAAGAAAGTGACAGGGTCACTTATCTCTAAGGCAGTGCCTAAGTAGGGTTCAGGATACTTTTAGGCACTTGTGAAAATATTTAAATTTTAGTTTCTTTTTTTAAAAAAACAACATAGTAATAGTGAATATATGAATAATGAGTTAAGCCTGGATTACATTTGCATTTATATTAATAGTCATGAAATATGATTTTTATTTATTTAAATGGAGGAAGAAGCCATTATGGCAAAAGTACCTATGACCCACCCACAAATGTCATAATGTGGCCCTCTTTTAAAGAATATCAATCTATGGGTACTAAAATTGGAATTCTAATAATTTCTATTTATCAGGAAATATTATTTGCCATTATCTTCATTACCTCCACCATAGTTTGAAAGTGAAGTCGTTCAGTCGTGTCCTGCTCTTTGCGACCCTGTGGACTGTAGCCCACCAGGCTCCTCCGTCCATGGGATTCTCTGGGCAAGAATACTGGAGTGGGTTGCCATTTCCTTCTCCAGGGGATCTTCCCGACCCAGGGATCGAACCCAGGTCTCCCGCATTGCAGGCAGATGCTTTAACCTCTGAGCCACCAGGGAAGCCCCACCATAGTTTGGACCTAGGTAAATAGCATGTATGGATGTGAGAGTTGGACTGTGAAGAAAGCTGATTGCCGAAGAATTGATGCTTTTGAACTGTGGTGCTGGAGAAGACTCTTGAGAGTCCCTTGGACTGCAAGGAGATCCAACCAGTCCATTCTAGAGGAGATCAATCCTGGGTGTTCATTGGAAGGACTGATGCTAAAGCTGAAACTGCAATACTTTGGCCACCTCATGCGACGAGTTGACTCACTGGAAAAGACTCTGATGCTGGGAGCGATTGGGGATAGGAGGAGATGGGGATGACAGAGAATGAGGTGGCCGGATGGCATCACCGACTCGATGGACATGAGTTTGAGTGAACTCTGGGAGTTGGTGATGGACAGGGAGGCCTGGTGTGCTGTGGTTCATGGGGTCGCTAAGAGTCAGACACGACTGAGCAACTGAACTGAACTGAACTGAAATAGCAGGGAGGGAACACAGCCCTGCCCATCAACAGAAAATTGGATTAAAGATTTACTGAACATGGCCACACCCATCAGAACAAGACCCAGTTTCCCCCTCAGTCAGTCTCTACCATCAGGAAGCTTCCATAAGCCTCTTAGCCTTCTCTATCAGAGGGCAGACAACATGAAAACCACAATCACAGAAAACTAATCAGTCTGATCACATGGACCACAGCCTTGTCTAACTCAATGAAACTATGAGCCATGCCGTGTAGGGCCACCCAAGATGGACGGGTCATGGTGGAGAGTTCTGACAAAATGTGGTCCACTGGAGATGGGAATGGCAAACCACTTTAGTATTCTTGCCTTGAGAACCCCATGAACAGTATGAAAAGGCAAAAAGATAGGACACTGAAAGATGAACTCCGCAGGTCAGTAGGTGCCCAATATGCTACTGGAGATCATTGGAGAAATAACTCCAGAAAGAATGAAGAGACAGATCCAAAGCAAAAACAACACCCAGTTGTGGATGTGACTGGTGATGAAAGTAAAGTCTATTGCTGTAAAGAGCAGTATTGCATAGGAACCTGGAATGTTAGGTCCATTAATCAAGGCAAATTGGAAGTGGTCAAACAGGAGATGGCAAGAGTGAACATAGACATTTTAGGAATGAGCGAACTAAGATGGAGCGGAATGGGTGAATTTAACTCAGATGACCATTATATCTACTACTGTGGGCAAGAATTCCTTAGAAGAAATGGAGTAGCCCTCATAGTCAACAAGAGTCCGAATTGCAGTACTTGGATGCCATCTCAAAAACAACAGAATGATCTCTGTTCATTTCCAAGGCAAACCATTCGATAGCACAGTAATCCAAGTCTATGCCCCAACCAGTAATGCTGAAGAAGCTGAAGTTTAATGGTTCTATGAAGACCTGCAAGACCTTCTAGAGCTAACACCCAAAAAAGATGTCTTTTTCATTATAGGGGACTGGAATGCAAAAGTAGGAAGTCAAGAAACACTTGGATTAACAGGCAAATTTGGCCTTGGAGTACAGAATGAAGCAGGGCAAAGGCTAACAGAGTTTTGCCAAGAGAATGCACTGGTCATAGCAAACACTTTTCCAACAACACAAGAAAAGGCTCTACACATGGACATCACCAGATGGTCAATACCAAAATCAGATTGATTATATTCTTTGCAGCCAAAGATGGAGAAGCTCTATACAGTCAGCAAAAACAAGACCAGGAGCTGACTGTGGGTCAGATCATGAACTCCTTATTGTCAAGTTCAGACGTAAATTGAAGAAAGTAGGGAAAACCACTAGACCATTCAGATATGACCTAAATCAAATCCCTTACAATTATACAGTGGAAGTGAGAAATAGATTCAAGGGATTAGATCTGATAGAGTGCCTGATGAACTCTGGATGGAGGTTCGTGACATTGTACAGGAGACAGGGATCAAGACCATCCCCAAGAAAAAGAAATGCAAAAAGGCAAAATGGCTGTCTGAGGAGGCCTTACAAATAGCTGTGAAAAGAAGAGAGGCGAAAAGCAAAGGAGAAAAGGAAAGATATAAGCATCTGAATGCAGAGTTCCAAAGAATGGCAAGGAGAGATAAGAAAGCCTTCCTCAGCAATCAGTGCAAAGAAATAGAGGAAAACAATAGAATGGGAAAGACTAGAGATCTCTTCAAGAAAATCAGAGATACCAAGGGAACGTTTCATGCAAAGATGGGCTCAATAAAGGACAGAAATGGTATGGACCTAACAGAAGCAGAACACATTAAGAAGAGGTGGCAAGAATACACAGAAAAACTGTACAAAAAAGATCTTCATGACCCAGATAATCATGATGGTATGATCACTCACCTAGAGCCAGACATCCTGGAATGTGAAGCCAAGTGGGCCTTAGAAAGCATCACTACGAACAAAGCTAGTGGAGGTGATAGAATTCCATTTGAGTTATTTCAAATCCTAAAAGATGATTCTGTGAAAGTGCTGCTCTCAATATGCCAGCAAATTTGGAAAACTGAGCAGTGGCCACAGGACAGGAAAAGGTCAGTTTTCATTCCAATCCCAAAGAAAGGCAATGCCAAAGATTGTTCAAACTACCGCACAACTGCACTCATCTCACACGCTAGTAAAGTAATGCTCCCAAGCCAGGCTTCAACAGTATGTGAACCGTGAACTTCCAGACATTCAAGCTGGTTTTAGAAAAGGGAGAGGAAGCAGAAATCAAATTGCCAACATCTGCTGGTCATCAAAAAAGCAAGAGAGTTCCAGAAAAACATCTACTTCTGCTTTATGGACTATGCCAAAGCCTTTGACTGTGTCGATCACCACAAAATGTGGAAAATTCTTCAAGAGATGTGAATACCAGACCACCTGACCTGCCTCTTGAGAAATCTGTATGCAGGTCAGGAAGCAACAGTTAGAACTGTACATGGAACAACAGACTGGTTCCAAATTGGGAAAGGAGTACGTCAAGGTTGTATATTGTCACCCTGCTTATTTAACTTATATGCAGAGTACATCATGAGGAACGGTGGGCTGGATGAAGCACAAGCTGAATCAAGATTGCTGGGAGAAATATCAATAATCTCAGATATGCAGATGACACCATCCTTATGGCAGAAAGTGAAGAAGAATTAAAGAGCCTCTTGATGAAAGTGAAAGAGGAGAGTGAAAAAATAGGCTTAAAGCTCAACATTCAGAAAACTAAGATAATGGCATCTGGTCCCACCACTTCATGGCAAATAGATGGGGAAACAGTGTCAGACTTTATTTTTGGGGGCTCCAAAATCACTGCAGATAGTGACTGCAGCCATGAAATTAAAAGGCGATTACTCCTTGGAAGAAACATTATAACCAACCTAGATAGTATATTAAAAAGAAGAGACATTACTTTGCCAACAAAAGTCCATCTAGTTAAGGCTATTGTTTTTCCATTGGTCACGTATGGATGTGAGTATTGAATTATAAAGAAAACAGCGCCGAAGAATTGATGCTTTTGAACTGTGGTGTTGGAGAAGACTCTTGAGAGTCCCTTGGACTGCAAGGAGATCCAACCAGTCCATCCTAAAGGAGATCAGTCCTGGGTGTTCATTGGAGAGACTGATGTTGAAGCTGAAACGCCAATACTTTGGCCACCTGATGCAGAAAGCTGACTCATTTGAAAAGACCCTGATGCTGGGAAAGATTGAAGGTGGGAGGAAAAGGGGACGACAGAGGATGAGATGGTTGGATGGCATCACTGACTCAATGGATATGAGTTTGAGTAAATTCCAGGAGTTGGTGATGGACAGGGAGGCCTGGCGTGCTGCAGTCCATGGGGTCGCAAAGAGTTGGAGACGACTGAGAGACTGAACTGAACTGATTATTCTTTTGATTTTTTTCCCCTAGCCATTAAAAAGGTAATTGCCGTTCTTAGCTCATGGCAGGTGGCAGGCCTCACGCTCTAGTCACGGAGGATCTCTAAATCATCCAGGGCATGGTCTGTCATATTACCACGTGTGAAACCTTCAATTAGGTGGAGACCAAAAGGATTTAATGACAAGTGGAAGTCACGCCCTGATTCTGAAAGTACTGTAACATCCTGGTCCCACAGTAAGCACACTGAATTAGGGAGAATCCCAGGGATGGGGGAGCCTGGTGGGCTGCCGTCTACAGGGTCGCACAGAGTCGGACATGACTGAAGCGACTTAGCAGCAGCAGCAGCAGAGATAGCAAAACAGACTTCCCTAGTGGTCCAGTGCTTAGGACTCCGCAGGGACTTCCACTGCAGGAGGCTTGGGTTTGATCCCTGTTCAGGGAACTAAGATCCCACATACCTCAGGATGAGGAGAAAAAAAAAAGATACCTCAAGGGTTGAGGTGTGGACCTCAAATAAGATGAAGCTTACTGACCAGAGCACTCCAAGATAATCAGAGCAGAGGAGGCAAGTGTTAGGTTTTTTCCTCAAAACAACCAATTCTGTCACCAACTGGGTGTCCTCTGATTCAATTCAATTCAGTACAATTCACTTTTAACACTTGACTAGCGTCAGACTTGGAGAAGGCAATGGCATCCCACTCCAGTACTCTTGCCTGGAAAATCCCATGGACAGAGGAGCCTGGTGGGCTGCAATCCATGGGGTTGCGACTGAGCGACTTCACTTTCACTTTTCACTTTCATGCATTGGAGAAGGAATTGGCAACCCACTCCAGTCTTCTTGCCTGGAGAATCCCAGGGACGGTGGAGCCTAGTGGGCTGCCGTCTATGGGGTCGCACAGAGTCGGACACAACTGAAGCGACTTAGCAGCAGCAGTAACGTCAGACTTTGCAGGTTGGAGGGCTCAGTCCAATAAGCCTGCCCTCACCTTGGAAGTCAGTTGCAAGTATCAGAGCCCCAGGCTACCACACCTCTGACTTGACTACAGAGGCAAGGGGTTCTCATGAACCCCAGGTTCAAAAACTTGTTAGGACAACTCATAAAACTTCAGAAAACTCTTCTGTTTGCCAGTTTACCATATAGGATATAACTTAGGAATCGCCAAATGGAAGAGATGCACAGGACAAGGTATGGGGTCGGGAGTGCCTACAGAGCTTCCACGCTCTTTTCAGACATGTCACCCTCCCAGCATGTCGATGTGTTCACTGACCTAGTGGCTCTTCGAACGGTTTTTCATAGGTTTTTATGGAGATTTTGCCCCATAAACATGGTTTATTAAATCATTGGCCACTGACTGATTCAGTCTTCAGTCCTCTTCCCCTCCCCAGAGGTTGGGGAGGGGCTGAAAGTTCCAAGCTTCTAATGAAATCTTTGTCTTTCTAGTGATCAGCACCCACCCTGAAGCCCTCTAGGGTTCCACCAAGAGTTGCCTCATTAGAGCCAAAAGAAAGTGAAAGTGGCCCAGTCGTGTCCGACTCTTTGCGACCCCATGGACTATACAGTCCATGGAATTCTCCAGGCCAGAATACTGGAGTGGGTAGCCTTTCCCTTCTCCAGTGGATCTTCCCAACCCAGGAATCGAACCGGGGTCTCCTGCATTGCAGGTGGATTCTTTACCAGCTGAGCTACCAGGGAAACCCTTAGAACCAAAGACACTCCTGTCAAGTCTATGACTCATATCACTACCAAGGGTTTTAGAGTTCTGTGTTGGGAAATGGGGACAAAGGCCAAAATACATACGTCTTTTTATATCACAGGAAGAGCCTGACACCATGCCTGCCATGAGCAATGCAGCACAGCACACTCCACGTGTCCTGGCTCAGCCCCTGTGATAATCCATAAGGTAGATACTACCATTACTCTTTTTGAGCAGATGAGGAAACAGGCACAGAGACGTGAAGTTACCTGCTCAACGTCAATCACCAATAAGTGAGAGAGATGAGACCAGACCCTCTGCAGCTGGAGCCCTAAGTGTGTAACAGGTACACTATACCCAGGTGTGTAGTAGCTGCAATTATGTGTCTAGTTGCCTAATAGATGGACCAGCCCCAAGACTGCTTCACAACAGTGCTTTTCAACCAGGTGCCACTTTTGCTCCCATGGGATATTTGGTCATGTCTGGAGATAGTTCTGCTTGTCACTACTGGGGAGGAGGGGCTGCTACTGGGATCTACTGAGTAGAAACCAGGGATGATGTTAAACATCTTAAAATGCACAGGACAGCCCCTATTACAGTTATTGCTCTCAATAATGTTAAGACTGAGAACCCTACTTTACAGATCTTCAAACATTTTTCACTGAGTGCCTACCAGAAGAATTCTGAAAAAAGTTTACCTTCTTGTACATTTTTAAGTTGACATCTTGACTATTAAAATGGTTGCATTATTCTTTAAATATAAAGAAATCTAAATAGCACAGCATTTTCATATCAATCATCAGCATACCATCCATTTAAAAACAAATGAACCAGCATTTCTTTAAGATTCTAGAGTTTTAAAGGCTTCCCAGGTGGTGCTACTTGTAAAGAACCTGCCTGCCAATGCAGGAGATATAAGAGACTTTGCCTAGAGAATCCCATGGACAAGAGAGCCTGGTGGGCTACAATCCACAGGGTCAAAAGAGTCAGACACTACTGAAGCGACTTATCATGCATACACAAACCTAAGACCAGAAACCATAAATCTCCTAGAGGAAAAGGTAGGCAGAACACGCCTTGACATAAATTGTTCCAATAGTTTTTTGAATCTGTCTTCTGAAGCAAAGGAAGGAAAAGCAAAAATAAACAAATGGGACCTAATTAAACTGCAAAGCTTTTTCACAGCAAAGGAAACCACTGACAAACCAAAGATTCAACCCATAGAATGAGAAAAAATATTTGCAATTGATATGTCCAATAAGAAGTTTAATATCCAAAAATATAAACTACTCCTACAATATCAAAAAACTGCCTAAAAACAAAAAAGCGAACAATTTTATTTAAAAATGGGCAGAAGAACTGAATAGACATTTTTCCAAAGAGGAAATTCTGATTACCAATAGGAACATGGAAAGATGCTTAATATTGCTAATCATCAGGGAAATGCAAATTAAAATCACAATGAGAGATCACCTCACACTTATTAGAAAGACCATCACCATTAAAAAAGAGAATGCTGATGAGAGTGTGGAGAAAAGGGAACTCTTATACACTGTGGGAATGTAAATTGGTTCAGCCATTGTGGAAAACGGTATGACAGTTTCTCATAAAACTAAAAACAGAACTACCATATGACCCAGAAATTCCACTCCTGGTTATATATCTGGGAAAAAAAACCCCGCTAATTCAAACAGATACATGCATCCCAGTGTTCTTGGCAGCACTGTTTACAATCGTCGAGGTATTGAAGCAACCTCAGTGTCTGTCAACAGATGAAGGGATAGAGATGTGGTGTGTGTGTGTATATGTGTGTACACAGAGTGCGCACACACACACAGACACATCCAATGGGGTAATATACAGTCATAAAAAAGAATGAAATTTTGTATTTGACTTGGATGGTATTATGCTAAGTGAAATCAGTCAGAGAACAGCAAATACTGTATGATGTCATTTAACGTGGAATCTAAAAAATATAACAAATTAGTGAACATGATAAAAGGAGCAGCAGCAGACTCAGACATGAAGGACAAACTGGAGATACAGTGGCTACCAGCAGGGAGAGGGAAGTGGGGAATAACAACATAAGAGGCTAAGAGATACAAGCCACCATCTATAAAATAAGCTACATGGACGTATTGTCCAGCACAGAATATAGCCAACAGTTTATAATAACTATAAATGGAGTATCACCTTTAAAAACTGTGAAGCACCACATTGTACACCTAAAAGTTACACAATAGTGTACATCAACTATGCTCCAATTAAAAAAAAAATGTCTGGAACTTTGCATTCTTTTTTTCTCCATAAACATGTATTTTCGGTTAACTTCCCCTACAGAGTTTATCCTAAGGTTTTATATTTGTGTGTGTGTATCTATATATGTGTATAACTGTATATATATCACAGATATTCAAATATATATATGAAATGTGTTGATCACTTTTTCATACTGATTTTTAACCACATATGTCCATTAATTGAAATATATAACTAAACATTGTTGTCTTTGACCATAGATCTCCAAGTATAGAAAACTTTTCTTCTGGATTGAATTACTATTATTACATGATTAACCAATACAATAAAATGTATTACCTATTTTTTAGAAATTATTAAAAACTCAAATATTTTTGGAAGTTCATCTATTGATAGAGAAGATGGGACTATTTTTTTAAAAAATCAGTTAATGCATGGGGAATTCCCTGGCAGTCTAGTGGTTAGTACTCTGAGCTTTCACTGCCACGGCGAGAGTTCAGTCCCTAGTCGGGGACTAAGATCCCATAAGCCATGTGACATGGCCAAAAATGAGTTAGTGAATATTTCATACTGCAAGACTAATTAGATGCAACAATTAGAAACCCTGGGAATGGAAAAAGTTTTGTTACAACATCATTCCATTCTTTAAATTCTTCCACATTATCAGTTGACAGTTTAATCAGATTCTCCTTTAAGTCTGTCTAAAGCAAACATTAGAGTCATTCACTTCCTCAGTTTCTGGGAAATGTGCCATAAAGATTTGACTAGGATTCCTCATATGACTATTAATTGTACCCCAGACACTTTCTGTGTGTCACTTTGGTTAACCCAAGATACTCAGAACATGTTAGGTCAATTAAAACATTATTCATTTTAATATATCTTCCAATTTTATATTTTTTGACTTTTTTTTTATATTGGAGCAATTTGATTAACAATGTTGCATTAGCTTCAAGTGTACAGCAAGTGATTCAGTTATACATGTATCTATTCTTTTTTCAAATTATTTTCCCATTTAGGTTATTACAGAATAGTGAGCAGAGTTCCCTGAGCTGTACAGTATGTCCTTGTTGGTTATCTATTTTAAATGTAGTAGTGTATATATATCATCCCAGACTTCCAATTTATCCTTCCCTCTCCCAGTGCTGTATTTTTTATCAAGTGCTTTTATCTTATCACAACATTTAGCAATATTTTCATCAAAACTTTGAACCTTCAAGTTTGATTTATTTCTGGAAATGTCTGCCATGTAACATAATTGGAAATGCCAGTCTTTTATTGTCAAGTAAAGCCTGCAAATAAGACTTGTTTCAGAAAGAATCTGAACCTTATTTTTCATTTCATATACGCATGTTATTAGAATGCATTCTGCTGACACCCACCTTATTTTTTATTCATAATTCTAAGAAAGGCAGAGGTATTAATAGATAGATCGGTATGTAGGTAGACTAGAAAGACTGATGGATAGACAGACAGAAGCATGGATGAAATCAAGTACTGCTACCTTTTTGATGGCCCTGATAGCAGGGGGCCATCCCACATCCCTGACAGCAGAGACTGTGGTTCATTCTCTGAAGGAAGTAGAGTGCTAAATAAGAGATGCTCAGCTCCTGCTGCCCCACTGTACAATCAAAGGACTAAGCTCTCCACTTCTAATGCCCTAACAAAATAAATACATAAGACAGGGAAGGTCCAAAGCCCTCCCTTGGGTTTATAACGCCATGATTAAAAGGAGCTTTGAAAATACCAGTATTTATTGTCCCTCTGTTTGATGCCCCAGGGGTCTTCACACTATAGCCTTCAAGAAAGGGCAAGTTTGTCTTTATTTTGTCACATGGGATGAGAGTGAGGAACTGACTATGCCTCACCTACTGTGCTTTCTCCGGAAGATAATGTAAAGAGAGAAAAGACGGATTCCCTTGAGGCCATCCAAGCCTGTGTTTGTCTTGGAAGGCTTTGCAAGGGCTATGTGTGCGGTCTGAAGATTTCTGCTTAAGACTACGTTGGCTTTTACAATGATTCAAGAAGTCTTGCCTCTGGCTTTTTTTTTTTTTTAATCTTTCATGTCATATCTTTGTAAACTGCATGACACCTGCACTGTGTGAAAATAATATAATGTATTTAACCTGGTCCCCCAGGACGGTCTTTTTTTTCAATATTTTTTGTGATTACAAGTAATGTGCAGTGAATAACTCTGTGCATACTTCTTGTAGCACAGGTGGGAGAGATTCTGTAGGGTAAATCCTGGACCTGGGATTTGCTGGGTCAAAGAAGATGGCTGGTTTCAATTTTGATAGGCATTGCCCTTCATAAAACTGCACCTATTGGAGAGTTACCTGGCCATCCGGGGGTTAGGACTTGGCGCTTTCACTGCCATGGCCCTGGGTGGTCAGGGTACTGAGATCTCATGGCCAAAAGAGTATAAGCCAACATTGAAAAACGAAGAAACAAAAACTGCACCTATTTACATTCCCACCACAGTGAATAGGATTGCCTGTTGCCCCTCACTCTGCCCACCACCACGTGTTAGCAAACGTTTCATCTTTGCCAATAGGAGGGATGAACAGTTATATCCCAAAGTAGTTTTATTTTTCATTTGTCTCACTATGGCTAAGGTCATCATCTTTTCATATGTTTACATCCCACTGTAATTCCTTTTCTGGGAAATGTTTGCTCATGCCTTTTGCTCATTTTTCTGTGGGATTAGTCTTTTTCTTGAATTATATTAACACTACTGAGGAAATTAGCTCTTTTTCTTTCAGAAGCATTGCACATGTTTCCCCGCAGTGTATCATTTAAATTCTGACTTTAGCTCTGAGTTCTTGTGGGTGTTGTCCAGGAATCTCTAAAGTTTCATGTAGTCAAATTTATCAATCTCTTTACAACTTTTGAATTTTATGTCACACTTAGAAAATCTTACTCTTTTCAATTCTCCCAAGCTTTTTTCCTTTCTCCATATTCTTAGTTTATTTTCTCATTATTTTAAAATCCTTGATTCATCTTGAATTTTTTACTATAGGAGTGAAATAGGGGTCTGCCTCTGTGACCACCTATGGAAGAATCTAAAATGTATTTCTTCTTTGTCCCTGGTTCCTCACACAGAGCTCCTAAAACCCTTGGGATTTCCCTAGTGATACAAGTGTCGTGTCCTTCCCAAGAAGCCCCCTTTGGGTTTATGCTAATGAGGTGACTTAGAGTGACTGAAGGTAGGATCCCTAGATGGGGACAGGCCTACCTGAAAGACCAAGGGAATAGAGGGATGGACTTTCAGCCCCACCCGCTGGCCTCTGGGAAAGGGGTGGGGGGAGATGCAGATTAAGCTTTGTAAAAACTCTTGAACAAAGATTTAATAAGCGTCAGCATTGATGAACACAGCCCAGTTCTGTAGTAATGGAAGCCCCTGCATTCAGGACCCTTCTGGCCTTACCGTATGTACCTCTTTGGCTGTTCTTCTGTATTCTTTGTAATAGTCCTTATACTAAACTAGTAATGTAAGTAAATGCTTCTTTGA
The DNA here is from genome assembly GCF_049115385.1 of Moschus berezovskii. NCBI lineage: Eukaryota > Metazoa > Chordata > Mammalia > Artiodactyla > Moschidae > Moschus > Moschus berezovskii. The sequence goes on along the minus strand of NC_142467.1, from coordinate 50,335,747 downwards.
GCTCTGTGGGCCATGATAACAAATTAATCAAGCCCAAGGAGGAGTTCAAAGCAATTTCCAGTTCACAGCTGTGCAATCAGAAGCACAGGCAACCCGGACTGGCTTCATTTGAAAGGAAGCCCGTCTTGTGAGGCTGAGTCTTTAGTCTGTGGGGTCTGACGCTATCTCCAGGTAGATAGTGTGAAATTTGAGTTAAATTTGTAGGACAGCCTGTCAGTGTTCACTGAGCACTGGAGAACTGCTTACTGGTCTTGGGGGAAAAAAAATCCATCAGATCACCTCATGATCCCAATACCATTTATGAAATTATCCTTCTCCACTGGCAGAAAATCTACTTTTAGCACAGGCGTTGTCTCTTGAGTCTGTCTACTGACCTCTCCTGCTCATACCTAGGACTGAGCTATCTTCAGTTCTGCTGGCCCCTATTATTTCCTTTATTTCTTAGAATTTTCTGGCTCTTTTTGCATACCTAATTCTCATAAGGATTTTGAAACTGGCTTCCTAACTCTCCACAAAATAAAGTTGATATTTTCTTTGGAATCACTTTAAATAAATAAGTAAATAGGGAGAACAGACAACTTTATAATAATAAGTGCCCCTGTCCAAGAACTTAGGGTTCTTTCCACTCATTCCGTCCTTCTGCAGCACCATTTTGAAATGTGGTGGAGCAGCTCCTGGTCCGCCTGGGAGCAGCTAGAGCTAGAGTGTGCCGCATTGTTCAGTGGGCACAGGTCATACTGCTCCCCAGGGTGGGAGGACCTTTGGGGAGGCCTGTTTGGACAACTTCACGGCTGAGGGAAAGACAACTGGTCACTTGCCCCATCCTCCCTGAGCCTGTCCCAGCAGCTGTCTCTTCTCTGGACTTGAGAAATTCGTGACTTGATTAAACCTCACCTCTGCAAAAGTATCTAGGGATAAACAAACAATAGTTCTCTGGGTCCTGGGTCAGGCATTGTCTCCTTTAATATCACCCAGGTCCTGTCACAGGGAAGCCAGGGACCCACTGGCTTGGGCCACATAGTCATGAAAGGACTCAAATTTGCATTTCTTACCCCATCATCAACTGAAGTAAATCAAGGAAGCATACTGAGAAACTAAAAGAAGATATTCACCAGAAAACTTTGAGTCGCATTACCAGAACTCGTGCCAACAAAGCATTATAAATGTCACACAAACCAGGGAACTAGCTTGTGAATTGAATGCCTGATTTTGCCATGTATAGAGGAACACTAAAAGAGATTAAACCCATATATTCTGAGTAACACTTAGCTATCACTCAAACCATAATTGGTTTAATGCTCTGTGTTTTATCAAAAACTTAATCACCAAAAGTTATATCACTTTACCACCAAAATTCTGCATTTTAGCATAGAAGCACTTCAAGTGTTGTATTTTTTGCATACAGAGAGGTATGCATGCATGCATGCGTTCTCAGTCACTCGCTCATGTCTGACCCTTTGCAACCCCATGGACTGTAGCCCACCGGGCTCCTCTGTCCTTGGGATTTTCCAGGCAAGAATACTGGAGTGGGTTGCCATTTTCTTCTCCAAGGTATCTTCCCCACCCAGGGATTGAACCCATGTCTCCTGCATTACAGGTGGTCTCCTATATTGGAGACAGATTTTTTAGTTACTGAGCCACAGGTGTTGTCTTGTATTTTTGTGCTAGAATGAAGAGTAAACATATCATTTCTGCAGTGCTGTTTTGGCATAACTTCGTTTCGTGTGTCAGAGACCTCCAGAATGAAAAGTTTTGCAGGGTTCTCTTGAAGACAGAGAGGCCTGTCAGTGTAGCATATTGTCTTTTGACCCTGGGCTTAAGGGAATCAGGGTTTAAGTCTTGTCTCAACTCACATAACAATTTCCTTTCGTGTCTGATCCAGCATCATGTACTGCGTCCACTCCTGTTGAGTCTCGTATGTCTTAGACTGATCCACGATCTTTTGGAACATTGTCCTTTTCCTACAAAAAACACCAGTTTGTTAAAGAAGCACATATTAGAATAAGGCAACCCCTGCCCTTCTAATGTTGGGTGTTTCAGAGGCTAATTACGGCAATGTAATTTTTAAAAAGAAAGGTGAAAAGAACCAATGCCTGGGAGTGAAGACCTAGGTTCTAACAGACTCTACCATGGGTTTATTATCTGATCTTAGCTAATCTTCCCTTGATCTCAGTTTCCCCATCTGTATGACAGGGTAAGACTATCTAACTCAGAGCTGTAGTGAGAATGGATGCATCCACAGTGCAAGGGTGGTACCTGGCACAGAATACTCACTAAGTCAATTAGAACTGTGGTGTTCATTATTTTTATAATCATTAATATTCTTTTTTGTTTGTCCATGTCTTGCAGCTTGCAGGATCTTATTTCCCCTACTAGGAACAGAACCTGGGCCCATGGCAGTAAAATCCCCAAGTCTTAACCAATGGACTGGCAGGGAATTCCCTAATCATTTTTATTCTTAAAATGAGAAGAAACACCAACTTGAAATACAAGGCAAGGTCTGTAGCAATGATCGCGATGTCCATCATGTGGATTGCATGCTCGTGCTGCCTGCGATTGAGGTTCTGAAAGATATTTAGGCTCTAAAGAGAAAATGGAGGGATAGAAGTGATGTAAGAGGGAGAGAAGGGAGAAGTGATGCTGGCAGTAAAGTCATTCAATCCCCGATGGCTGCCCCAGGTGACCAGAGAGACAGTCCAGGCCAATGCCTGGCTACACTCAGGCTTCTTGTGAGATGGGGACTCCTTCTCAGGCCCCAAAGCCAATGCAGAGGGCCCTCATCCTACCTCATCTCTCAGCAGTGTTTTACCAAACTCCAAGTGGTGTCTTTCCAAGATGGAGGATCCATGGAGCTTGGCCAGTGGGTTCTGGGATCTGAATGGGAGAGAAAGAGACACACAGAGAGAGGATTAACATGGAGTGGCTGAGAGGAAGGTTAAAGACATCATCCATTCCTGTCACCTCCTAATTCTGCAGGCAGAGAGGTCGAAGCGCAGGAATAAGAAGGGACTTGTCACACAGTACAACGGTGAGAAATAGGAGTAGGTAGCAGGTGTCCTGGCTCTCATACTTTATCTTTCTCCGTAACTAACTCTGGGCCTCTTTGGGGACATGGCCTCCCCAGAAGTATCGGCCCTTATCACCAGAAAAAGACACAAACACAATGCCACATACAGTTTTACAAACCCATCCCCATAGCCATCCATGGACACTGGCACTGGGCCAGTACTTTAAAGATCGCCAAGCCCCAAACCTTCCAAGTCTGATTCTGAGAAGTCACTGGATTCCCACAAGCAACATATTTATTCACGTCTTTATTCAATAAATATTTGCTGAGCCCTGTTGTGTGCTAAGCACTGAGATCAGTACTTCGCCTTCTACAAGGTAAAATGTAAACATAATCTCTAACCTTGGAGCAGCAGGCAAAAACTGAGAAGACTCACAGAAGCATGACTTACAGTCTGTGGGCCCTGGGCAGAGCCTGGGTATGACACTAGTCCCTGCTCTGCCCTGTCCACCTGGTGGTCATGAGGGTCCCCCAAGACCATGGTTCATGGCCCCTACTTCAGAGACTATCTAGAATATAAGCTTTGTGAGGTCAGGGACTGTGTCTGGTTTGTTCACCATGGAACCTCCTAGGGTTCCAAACATAGCGCCTTTTGTGCATTATAAACCCAAGGTGAATAAATGAATCATTAGCAGTTACTTAAATTAGTTCAGTAGGTAGGAGAGGAAGGAGAAGAGTGAGAAAGTTTAATATATTAGTTTCCTGTTGCTGCTCTAAAAAATCACCACAAACTTAAATGGCTTAAAACAATAAAAATTTAGTGTCTTCCAGCTCTGGGGTTTAGAAGTCTAAAATGGTCTGAAGAGCTGCTTTCCTTCTGGAGGTTCTGGAGGAGAATGTTCCCTTACCTTTTCTAGCTTCTAGAGGCCCCTAATTCCTTGACTTGTGACCCATCCTCCATCTTCAAAGCCAACAGTGTAGCATCTTCTGTCCTCCCTGAGTTCCTATCTCCTTCTTACAAGGACCCTTCTAACTATTTGGGGCCTACTTGGATAACCCAAGATAATCCCTATATTTCAACATCCTTAATCATGTTTATGAAGTTTCTTTTGAAGGTAAGGCAACATATCCCTAGGCCCCAGGCACTGGGGTGTAGACATATTTGAGCTTCATTATACTATCACAGGCGTTTACCCAGAACCAAAGGGTAGGAGGAAGTGGGAAGCTGTGGACCGTGGGAATTCCCCATGGCAAGTGAGTCTGTCTAAGACCCATTCAGATCTAGGTAGTCAATCCCAGAGGCAGGAGGTAGAGAGTAGGGCTGACTCACTTCATCTGGTAGAGATTGTTAGTGCCTCTGTGGTCAATGTCATGGCAGAAGGCGGCGGTGACCATGGCCAAGGCCTCCAGGTCTGTGAAGTATCGCTTCAGCTTTCCGGTCTGGAAGGGCAGTCAGAGATGCTACTCACTCCTTTTGTGTGGGGCTTGGAAGCAGGACTGAGAAAGCAGGAGCAAGGGGGAGGGCCTGGAGCTTGGAAACACAGGTCTGATCTTGGCTCGACCCCTGGTGCAACAGGATGACCAGACGTTTTCCAGGACTGAGATGTGGGATATGGGATTTTCTGTGCTAGAACTGTGACAGTCCAGGCAAAGGTGATGGTGAATCGTTTCACTCCCGAGTCACCTTAGCTGGTCCCACCTCCCTCTGGGCCTTAAAGTGGGGGGCATCAGACTGGATGATTGCTGAGAAACAGACAGCCCTGGACTTTGAGGATTTAGAGGGTGTTGAAACATGTCCAGACTGATAAAACAAACCTTCCAAAACCTGGTCTACTGGTTCAAACACAGCTCAGAATTTTTCCCTGGGTGTCCTCACTTAACTCCTTGTTTGTGCTGGGTGTTGGAGTCAAGGGTGGAAAGAGCCCTGAGGAGGTGCCGCTAACTTGTGACTCTAAAAAATAAATCATATCTAAGTGGTGTGTTTTTCACCTTCAAAGGCAGCCTGGCTAGAATTCCTGCCCCCAGGCCCCAGTGCTTTCTTTGGCCTGACCATTCCAGACACGAGGGAAAGGAATGAGGATGGGGACACTGGGCAAGGGCAGAGATTTGTGTCATAACCTGGATGGGAAAACACTTTTAAATGAAATATAAAAACTCCAAACCTTCTGAGACAAAGTGACTTACACATATACACACAGATATGTCCATCCAAGGACATAATAGCATTGTTTGTAATAGTGAAAGATCAAAAGCAATCCTCATGTCAACAATAGGGGAGCTAGGTAAAGAAATTGTTGTCTACTTAAGCAATGCAAAATACTATGAAGTCATAAAATTAGGTCATGGATAAGCCTTGAAGACATTATGCTAAGTGAAATTAATCAGACACAAAAGGATAAATACTGTATGATTCTTCTTAGGTGAGGTACCTATAAGAAAGGAAATTCATAGAGATTAAAAAAGTAGAATGCTGGTCCCCAGGGGCTGGAGACTGAGGAAATGGGGAGTTGTATTAATGTTGTTTAATGGAGACAGGGTGTCTGGGAAGTTGGAAAAGTTCTAGAGATGGAGAGTAGTGATGGTTGCACAATACTGTGAACGTACTTGATGCCACTGAATTGTGCACCTAAACATGGTGTAAATGGTAAATTTTAGGTTATATATGTTTTAGCACAATGAAATATATATATAGAAAAATGTGAGTGATATATATTTTCAAATAAAAAAGCATATTATAGAATCATGTTAATTGGTTATAAATAAAATAAATTTTGTGTATGTGTGTGTGAACAAATCTATCTCGATGCTTCTAGAAGGAAATCTGGAAGGAGCTGTGCCATGGTTTTCTCCAAATGCTGGCTTGGGGGTGGGAGTAGAATGCTGGCTTTCTTTCACTTTTTATTTTACATACTTCTCACTTCTTGGAATTCATTTATGCTAAGCATGTACTCTTGTTGTCTATTTTTAAAAAAGGCAATAAATAGAAGAAGGATGCCATTGCTGCCTGGGGAGCTGCACTGAGGTGTCCAGGGTAGCGGGAGCCCCTAGCAGCCCAAGGTCCCTCCCACCGCGCCGCTGGGTCCCGCTGTTCTTGTACCACCAGCAAGGAGAACATGGTCTGCCCCACGTTGAAGCCGTGGCGCCAGTTGTGGTAGGTGATCCTGCGGTAGCCCTTACTCAGGGAATACATGAACCGCACCAGGGCCTGCGAACACACACACAGCACATTGTAAGGCAGCAGCACTGCACTGGGGCAGGCGGGGGGCCCTGGCTGGCTGAGCCCCGCAATGTTCCAATCCCCACACTGGACCACAAGTGGGAGCTAGCAATAGATGCTCCAAGACTGTGAGAGCACTTTCAAACGGCTGGATGCTATGACAATGGACGTGGTTAGGAAACAAGGCCCTGGGAGAAGCTTGCAGGAAGTGTAGGAGAGAAAACCAAAGGCGTGTTGAAATCAGTGGTTCTCAAACTTGAGTGCATGTCTGCATCACTGCGGGGTGTGGGAAGGTCTTGTTAAAACAATTTCTGATTCCTCGCAGCCAGCGGAGGGGCGGGGGAAGAGAGAGAGTGTATGTGGGTGCTGGTGGACCCGTGCTGGCATCGGTCCATTTTCAGGTGATACTGATGTGGCTTAAAGCACAGTTAGGATGGCTGCCTTAATAAAGAAGTCTGGGGAATTCTGCACACAAGACACCCCCAGCTCCACCTTTTCTGACCATCCCCATGCCTCTAGATGCACAGCACACCTAAGGAATCCTGCAGGGGAAAAAACCCTGTCTAAAGGATTTAACGCACATTGCCCACCCTGTTGAACTGTAGGAACTTTTTTTTTTTTGCATCACTTTTATCCACTACCTTCAGAATTCAGTGCCTCAGAACCTACCTTGAGAAACATCACAGTTCAGAGGAACCATGTGTCTCTTTTCTGGTAAATGACTCATCTGTGTGATGTGACTAATGCTTTAAATCTTAAAAGCTGAGAGTACACTCTTTCTAAGGCAGTTTACAGATTGAGGTGTTTTGTTTGTTTGTTTGTTTAAGCAAACAAGAAAGGAAGGGGAAAAAATGGGAAACCAAAGGCTTGTTTCAACCTCACCTCCTGAGGGATGTGGAATTTATCCACCACTTTGAGCTCGTAGTACATCTGTATTCCACATTTCACCAGCTCCAGTTCCGTCAGGGGCAGGTCGCTGAAGTGGAATTTATTAATTTCATATTTGTCCGCATCTGGCAGCTCTCCTTGCTGTGTGAAACATGGAGTCAAGTGACTGGGGCACATGGGGAATTCCTCGGTCCCTCCCTCACCCCACCCCCCACCAGCCCTGTCCCTGATCTGAGTCTGCTGGAAGGATCAGAGCAGAGTGGCAAGGGTCACACTTGGCAGAGATGCTCCCCACACATGCTTGGGGCATGCACGCCCTGTGCTTGTAACAGGTCAGGACCGGCGCTGCTGCCCAGCTCACCAGGATCTCAGCCAGTTCTTCTTCCTCGCATTCCCACGGCTCCTTCCCATACACCTCTCTGGTTTTCTGCCAGGGCCCGAAAGAGCAGAGAAAAACATTAGTTTACTACATCTGAGGTCAAAGTATGTCTTATGAAAAGTAAGCTTTTCCATTTCCTTTTTTCTTCTTTCTCCAAAGTTCTCACAACAGAGCTATCATCTCAGAGAGGCTGCCATTCAGCGTTTATTGAAAAGTAAATTCAAGGTCATGGGATTTGGAGTCATGGAGTCCTGCGTGCAAATTCAAGCTCTAACAATTAGATCGCCCATTCCTCATCTGCAAAATGGGGATACTAAAAGTCCTTAACTGGCAGATTAAAATTAGATTATCCAAAGTCATTTTTAAAAAATGTATATGTAATTAAAATAATGCATGTAAATCACTGAGATCAGTGCTCGATACACAGTGTGTGCTAGGATTCAATAATGCTGTTGATATTCTTACTGTCCTTATTACTAACTGGGAGCCTGGAGATCTTGCTCATGGCCCTGGCTTTTCCTCTTACTATGTGACTTGAACCAAGTTCCTTCCCCTCTGTCCCTATTTTCCCTGTGTTACAGGGGGAGAGGAACCTGGACCCAATAACTTGTTCCAGATTTCTTGATCTAGAGCAGAGTCTACCTACTTTTAACTGGTTCACTATACCTCCATAGCATCTACATATACATCATGTGGCTTAAAATTGTGGACAGAAACAAGCAAATCATTAACCAGTTCATCCAAACTAGATATTTTCTTCTTTGAATTTCTCAGTTGTTGGGATCAAAATTACCCAATTTGTTGTGATATCTTTCCAGCTTAAGAAATGCCCTCTGAACACATTGGCTTATATTTTTTCAACTTGTGCAGTGCATAAACCCAACAAGTCTTGGGAACTCAGCTGGGCATCAAATCTAATGCTCTTTGGTTAATTCAGTTTGCTTCTAAAATCTTGATCTTTATGAGTCCAAAATTCCAGGAATGGTGGATCACTAATTCTCACATATCTTGGAAAGCCTGTCATCCCATTTCCCACCCACGTGGGACTCTCCTCTATAGCATCCTTGATATGTGATCATCCAGCCTGTGTTGCAATATTTCCCATGATAGGGTGCTCACTACCTTCCAAGGAAGCCCTTTAATAACAGTGATAATTTGCTCATTATCCTGATAAATGTTAAATGAGAACTATTTAGTGAGCTGTGTGATTTGGGGATAACTTCCTTCCCCCTTCTAGGCCTCAATTTTTTCATGTCTACAATAGGGTCAAAATCCTTACCGTGCCCATCTTACTGGGCTTGTGTAAGCCTCATAGGTATGAAATACCAGATATACTCTATAGCGATGAAACTATCTGATGGCTTCCTGCCAACATATGACCCTACCCTCTGAACTATTTCTTTGCTCAGAAAGTTTGACCTTCTAAGGCAGGTCTGATCCTGTCTCTGTAATTTAGAGCAAGACTCTCTGAGCCTCTACCTTCTCAGCTATAAAATAGGTGCAGTTAGCAGACCTCGGGGAGGGAGGCTCTGAGCAACTGATCATTGTCCATTGGTCTGTCAGATAGAGCTTCCTCTCAGAGTGGGAATTGTGTTTGGTGACTCCATCTCTAGTACCAACCAAGTCAGCCCTGAGCACAGAGGAAAATGGAGTTTCTAGAGCTGTTAAGACAAGGCATGGGTTTTAAGACTAAGGTAACTTGCGAGTCCCTTGGACTGCAAGGAGATCCAACAAGTCCATCCTAAAGGAGATCAGTCCTGGGTGTTCATTGGAAGGACTGATGTTGAAGTTGAAACTCCAATACTTTGGCCACCTGATGTGAAGAACTGATTCATTTGAAAAGACCCTGATGCTGGGAAAGATTGAGGGCAGGAGGAGAGGGGACAACAGAGGATAAGATGATTGGATGGCATCACCGACTCAATGAACATGGGTTTGGGTGGACTCTGGGAGTTGGTGATGGACAGGGAGGCCTGGCGTGCTGTGGTTCATGGGATCGCAAAGAGTCAGACACGACTGAATGACTGAACTGAACTGAACCCTGGGAGGGACAGCTGTTCCCAGAACAGCCGTTTCTTGAGGAGAAACAGGGAAAAACCACTACCCACCAAGATTGTCTGGATTTCTTCATTGTCACACTTCACGTGGTATTTCACCATGTCTTGGAAAATATCCTTCCTGTTTTCAAGTTTGTTCATCGACTCATAAGTGTCAGGATTTAAGACAGACCAGCCCAGGAACTGAGCCAAAGACTGAGAGGAAAGAAAGGAACAATCAGAGGGAGAACATTCTGCTCTGGTCCTTTCTCTGTAACTTGGGGCAAGACTCTAAGCCTCCATCTTCTCAGCTATAAAACAGGTGTGGTTAGCTGTGTGCTGGCCTCCTCAAAGGGATGCTGTGAGGATAAGATAAAATGATGGATGAGAATACACTTTGAGTAAAGCTTTAGCACAAAGTGTTGTCCTCATGCATAACAACTTCACAAAAAGGGAATGTGTTGTCCATATGTGGGGACAGAGGATATAAATGAACTCTTCTTTCTGCTCAACTTTGCTGTGAACCTAAAACTTCTCTAAAAGGTTAATTTTTAAAAAGGGGAATATAGATTTTTTTGACAACAGAGAGTGCAGGAGGACAGCCAAACAAAAACTTGGATTAAGGAAAGTATCTACAAGGCGAGCCCCCATCTCTCCTGGGCTGGGGCAGCAGCATGCTAGGTCCCCACCATGTGGCTCTGGAAGTCCCACGTCCAGAGTCACCTCTGAATCCCATGTCCAGAAGCCTCCTTAAAAACCATACCTCCATGAGGGTCTCATCCATTTCATCAAAGGGTTTTCCATCTTTGCGATTGTAAAATGTGGCCACCCCAACAATTTCTTCCTTCTTGTTCACAATGGGCATAGAAAGAACATTTTTAATCATCCATCCAGACTCATCCAGAGGCTCTTTCTGCAAGAGAAGAGCCAGAATAAGTTGCTCGGGCACCAGGCTACAGAGACATCCATGATGGATTTCATGCTGTGTTGCGACCCTGCTTGGCCAAGGGGGTGGCAGGAGGTTAGCCCTTGTTGGATTACACCTGGTTTCAGTCACCAAATGCCATGAGCAGTTTGCCCATCTGGTGGGAGCTCCACAAGCCAAATAGCAATACCATTTTCATTCCTAAGATATCAGGGCCATTTTTTGCCAGGCAGTGAGTTGTGTGTTGCTGGCTCTAAGGATGCCCACAAACAGTACAGGGAGGCAGTGTTTCCCTTTCAGATACAGGAGCTGACTGTGGAAGACTGGCTTAGCAGGGGCTCTGGTGATACTTGTAACTTTGAACTCATCAAGTAGATATAACCTGCACCTTTTTTTCCCCCATATGTATAAATAAATGTATATTATATTTAAAAGGCAGTAACACTCTTCCCATCCCTATTTCTTCTTTCTCTCGTAACGTGCAGTAGCAGGTAGAAAGATCTCGTGAAGGTTGCTCCAAAGCCCATGGGAGTGGATGTTCCGGTAGGCCTGGGGCTCCGCTGCTGGGGGCCTGGCCATGTGGGGACAGTGCTGGCACCAGGCTCGGTCGCCTTTGTACCACTCGTTAGTGGTCTGGTTGGTGGCAGCCAGGTACAGACAGAAGCACAGGTAGCCCCCCAGGAGGAAGCTCAGTACCACGACAAAGCCCATCAGGAAGACGATCCTTGGGAAGGTCAGGAACAGGTACTGAACAAGAAAGACAGTGTCAACAACCTGCAAGTGGCCGAAGTCATCGACGTAGGTCTGCAGGGACACGTCCGACATTACCACCAGCCGGACCAGGAACACGGCACTCACCACGGCCATGGTGGCGGCCCAGGCCGTCGGCGTTGAGAGGCAGGAGAGGCAGTACCGGGCGTTCCAGGCCCCGATGCAGTTGTTCACCCACACACAGTGATGGTCAAACCGGTGCACACACCGGTTACACACACTGCAGCACTTGGACCGTGCTGGTTTCCTCAAATCACAAGTAGGGCACCTCACGTTCTTTGGGAACATCACTTCATTGAATTCATAAACTTGAAGGAACAGTAATTTGTTTGCTTTTGTTATGGTACCAGGGTTGGTTACACAACTTAGGGCGAAAAAAAACAGGTTTACAATCAGCAGCAGATAAGGCAGGAAAAGGTAACACAAAGAGAACTCCAGCTGTTGACAGAGGCCAAATATTTCCCAGGTGTATTCAGTAAAAACCATCCCTTGCAAGATGAGATGCAGGATAACGAAGGTGTAGTTTCTTTATGGAAGAGGTAATGAAGCACTCTCAGCATGGCTCTCTGAAGACTTTCCGGAATTACATATGAAAATATCTGTGCTCCTCTGCTGATCAGGCCTTGTAAGTAATGGGTTTTCGAGCCTATGCAGATCATCACAAAACCAAGCAGCACCAAAGCCAGGTAGAGTAAGAAGAGAATCAGAAAGTCCATCCTGGGGGAGGTGATTTGGGGTCCCCAGCCTACATATTTCTTTTCTCTGGATAGCTTTCAGCAGACAGCTCTGGTGTTCCTCCTCTGAACATTCAGGGAGAACTCACACGGCACCTCCTCTCATGCAATGGCATGCGCCTGGCGCAACGAGTGGCCCCCAAAGCTACAGGAGACATGGTTCCCCGAGGAGGATGGATCTGGTGCCAGGATCTGCCAGCAACCAGCGGCTCCCTTGCCTGCGCCTGCAGGGCGCGTCCCCCAACCTGCACCTTTTGACTGCCAATCTGCCTGTCTGTATTCTTTTTGGCATGTCATTTTATCTCCATGGGCCTCAATTTTCCCATCTATACATGGGGACGGTGGTAAGAGTATTTGCCTCATGGGACAAATGAGAAAATAGAGGTGAAATTTCTTGGTCAATTAGAAGGTGTTCTTTGTGAGTCATTTCCTATTTGAGCCTCACTTCTATCATCTATAAAAATGGGAATAACTAGACTAGATACTTTCTAGGCTCTTTTCCCACTGATTCATTAAAGATTTATCAAGTGTTTTACAATGTGCAAGAGCTAGAATCTGAGGAAACCAAGGAAAGGAAGGCACAGGTGTTGTTCTCAAGTTGCCCGTCATCTGGAAGGTAAGGAGGCCATCAGATGGCACGCAGGAAGTTCTCTAAGGTACTGTGGGAGCCAAGGAAGGGAAGGAAGTCAAGAAAGGTTTCCTGGAGTCGGAGAGTCTTCCAGCTCAGATGTTCCAAGGTTTTGAAGGCGGCAAGATGATGGTTATTATTCTTTCTGTAACACTGGAACTTAGCACCTGGCAGGAGTGACTCCAGAGTGATGCAGAACAGAGGCCAAAGGGCGCAGGGCTGTCAGTCAGGAAACTTGAGTTTAAGGCCTGCCTTCCTCCCCACTCTCTACCTCACCTTGGGGGAGTCCCTTCCCTCTGAAGACCCTGATAAGGAGGCAGATTTTATCAAGAGTGAAATGGGAAAGCATTAAAGATTTTTAAGGAGAGAAGTTATTTGAGACAACCTATGTTTTTTTTTAAACATCACTTGGGCTACTTTGTGGAGATAGAAGACTATGATCTAAAAACAAGATCAGACCTGATTTATGAATATGAGTAATAAGATGACTTGGGTAAAGACCAAGTTCTCTTTGGGTTATAATCATGGTAGCAACTCTCAGCAACAGTCTGCCTTGTCATACTGATATGGTTAACCTTGGAAGGATATTCGCTCTAAGGTCTTTCGTAATGTTCCTTAAGGAGTAAACACATAAGCCACTAATTTTTATATGAGTCATTTTTATTTCCTTCTTCATTATTTTCTGACCACTCATGATTTGTTTTCCGTATACCTAGCATGCTAAACTCAAAATATTTACAGGGCACCTGCAACTGAAGATGTTAAGAAAGATAAGCCACAACCTTTGACCTAAGGAAGCCAATATTTTGCCAAGAAGAATTACTCTAAAAGGCAAGGAAGGAACGTGAAATATGAGGTCAGGGACATGGAGTGACAAAGACAAACTCCTTGGCATGGCCTTCCAGGCCCTCTGTGGCCTGGCCTCTGTCTCTCTCTCTAGAATTTCCTCCTGCCACTCTCCCCTCAGGCTCATTGGTCTACTCTGGTTCCTTCCACAAGCCTTCTCTTTCCTGCAATCCTCTCTCCACTTTTTACTGCCCAAACGTAATTTCTCAAGGACACATTCCTTGATTCCTTCCGGATGAACTCAGGCCCCCCTGAGATTGCCTCCTCTACCCTCCTCCTGGCCAGCACTCCACATGTCTCTCTCCCCATGAGATCATGAGCTCCTGGCAAACATAGACTATGCCTGTCTGGTCCACCTCTGAAGCCAGTGTAGCATTGTGCCAATGCTTGGCCCAGACCGTGCCCTCCACAAACATTTTTTTAAAAAGACACACAGACAACATCAAATGGAATACTAAACAAGATTCTGTGATCATCTTAAGGAGACAGAAATGATACTCAGCCAGGGGAAGCAGAATAAAACTTCATAAAAGTTTCATAGCATTGAGTCTGTCACTGAAGGGCAGAGGGCATCTGGGCAAGAGATGGTGGTGAGGGAGAGAACTGCATAAGCAAAGGTCCCGAGGCCAGAAAGCAAAGGCTATAAACCTTAAAACCAAATGGAACCTTGGCATTTACCAAATTAATTCTCTCCCCACTTCCATTGGCGCATGACTTTTTTCCACTCACATTTTCACTTTATTGAGATTGCTTCCAAATAAAGTAGATGGATTCTAATGTATTCTAATCCCCCTTGGGGGAAAAATACCATATAACTAAGAGAGCAAACGAAAAATGACTTACCTGGAATGCAAAAAAGTCTTCCGCAGGCGCATTCATGATGTTGCAAATCTGAAAGCCATGGAGAGGAATAATGGAGTTTTTATTAGACTTGATAGAGTACACATCGAGGGCACTGGCATGCTATTTTCAAAAATACCACATCCTTGCCCACGGCATTCACATTCTTTTCATTAGGTAGACATGCTCATGATGGTTTTGAATTATTAACTGAGGTTACTGAACAGGAAAGCTGCCTTATAAACATGACTTCTTACCATTTACCTTACTTCTCAGTCATTTCTAAGCTTTGAGAAAGTGAAGGCTACAATTTGTCATTTTTAATAGCTGTATAGTGTCCCATTTTCTTTTCTTTACATTAGCGTTTTTTCATATTTCATTTTTTAGTTATACATATCCATAGACCTACTCTTTTTCAGATGCTTTTCCCATACAGATTATTACAGAGTATGTGTAGAGTTCCCTGTGCTGTACAGTAGATCATTGTTGATTATCTATTTTATATATAGTAGAGTATATCTATTAATCTGAACCTCCGAATTTATCCTTCCCCTCCCGCCCCACTACCTTTCTCCTTTAGGTAACAGTAAGCTTGTTTTCTAAGTCTGTGAGTCTGTTTCTGTTTTGTGTATAAGTTCATTTGTGTCTCTTTCTTTAGATTCCATACATACCTGATAGCATGTGCTTGTAGATATCACATACAATCACTTATAGGAGGAATCTAATTTATTGTTTGTAGACTTTTTGATGATGGCCGTTCTGACCAGTGTGAGGTGATAACCTCATTGTGGTTTTGATTTGCATTTATCTAATAATTAGTCATGTTAAGCATATGTTTTTGGCCATCTGTCTACTTTCTTTGGAGAAATACCTATTTAGAATCTTCTGCCTAGTTTTTGATTGTGTTGTCCTTTTTTCTGGATATAGATCTGTATGAACTTTCCATAAATTTTGGAGATTAATCCTTTGTTAGTTACTTTGCAAATATTTTCTCCATTCTGTGAGTTGTCTTTTTGTTCTGTTTGTGGTTACCTTAGCTGCACAAAAGCTTGTAAGTTTGATTAGGTCTCATTTGTTTATTTTTGTTTTTATTTGCATTTCTCTAGGAGGTGGATCCAAAAAGATATTGGTGTGATTTATGTCAGAGAGTGTTCTGCCTCTGTTTTCCTCTAGGAGTTTTACAGAGTCTGGTCCTATATTTAGGTCTTTAATTCATTTTGAGTTTATTTTTGTACATGGTGTTAGGGAATGTTCTAATTTCATTCTTTTAGACATAGCTGTCCAGTTTCCCAGCACCACTTATTGAAGAGACTGTCTTTTCTCACTGTATATTTTTGCCTCCTTTGTCGTCGATTAATTGGCCATAGCTTGTGGGTGTATTTCTTGACTTTTTATCCTGTTCCATTGATCTATAAGTCTGTCTTTGTACTGACACCATATTGTTTTGGTTACTGTAGCTTTATAGTAAGGTGTCCCATTTTCTTTACCCTTTTGTTCAGAATTGGATTATGTCCAGTTTTTTTTAATTAATATAAATAATATTACTGTAAACACCTTTGAAACAATTGTATTTGTTTTGCCAGGCAAGAGTTTTTCCTTGTGGTATAAATATCACAGCAGATGAAACAAAAAGTGCTGTAGCTCTGGTTGGCATGTTGTAAAATTTTTCTCCTGACAGCTAGGCCAGTTTACTCTATTGCGCCAGTGATACTTATCTGATCCCTCCAGAGCCCTGCCTATGGGGCCACTGTTCAGATTTTTCCATAAGATGTTGCATAAAACCCAAATGAACTTTTTGGCCTACCCAGTAGTGACCATCCAGGTTTTCTCTTTCTCCTCTTGCATTCTCTACCTTCTCATTACCCACCCACACCTCAGAAGACCATCTGCTAGTTTCTGTCCCCACTCCCCTATCCTGCCACCTTCCCACCAAGCCTGTTCTCATTAAGGACATCAGTGACCTCCTAATTGCCAAACCCAGTGGGGATTTTCAGTTCTTATCTCACTGGATCACTTTTGTTGCATTTGGTATTCTCTCTCTTTATTGAAATTTTCCACTCTCTTGGTTTCCATGACACTACCCACTCCTGGGTCTCCAGACATTTCTGAACCCTTCTACCAATTTTCCTTCACACACTCTTTTTCCGCCACCCAATCTTTAAACGTTGGCATCCTCCAATATCCTCCTTGAGTCCCTCTCACTCTCCCTGGTAACTTTATCCACACTCATGGTTTCAAGTACCATCTGCTACTAGGAGCAAAATGGTCAAGGATTATAATATTTTCTATACTATAATATCTTCTGCATTGTGGTCAGTATGAATCTCTACCTTTTGTTGACACAAATCTCCATCTTCATCCCTTATCTAGCTCCACAGTGGCAGAGTCATCTCTTTAGCTACTTGCTGGACACCTATTCCTGAAAAAAGTCTCTGTCACACCTTACCTGAAACTGATCTCAGCAGGTAACATCCAAACTTGGTGGCAGCATTATCCATCCAGTCTAGACATCTGAAGTTGCCTTTGACTATTCTCTCTCTGTCTCTCTGCTCACAATCAGTCACAAAGCTCTCTCCCTGTTAGATCTGAGTTCTGATCTTCCTCTCTCCACCTCATCTTTGTTTGAGTCGTGAGTATTAAATGATCAAATGTATTTACTGCCTGGCTTATCATAAGCACTCTGTGGCTGTTTAGTGTTCTTCACTGCCTCTGCCTTTGTTGAGATGTTCATCATCTCATTTGCGATGATGTACTTTTCTCTCTGCTTCCAATCTTAAGTCTTTTCAGATCTATTTTCCAGGCTTTCAGAATTTTCTTTCTAAAACGAAATTTCTTGTGTCAACCTCTTACTTAAAAACCCATCACCTGTGGATTAAAGTTCCACCCTCTTGATCTAGCATCCAAAGCTGCTGTGATCTGGCCCTTCCTTTTTTCCCCCTCAAGCCTCATCTCGTGCCATCTTCCTGTCTCAAACCTAACCCTCCAGCCACTCCAAACTGCACACACCATGTTGCTCCCAATCTCCAAGCTAGAGTTGTTGGCCCACCATGTTTGTTGTTTTCTCCGCCATGTTGCTTCCTGGTTCCTACCTGCCTTCAGTTCAGTTCAGTTCAGTCGCTCAGTCGTGTCTGACTCTTTGTGACCCCATGAATCACAGCACGTCAGGCCTCCCTGTCCATCACCAACTCCCGGAGATCACTCAAACTCATGTCCATCGAGTCGATGATGCCATCCAGCCATCTCATTCTCCATCGTCCCCTTCTCCTCCTGCCACCAATCCCTCCCAGCATCAGGGTCTTTTCCAGTGAGTCAACTCGTCGCATGAGGTGGCCAAAGTATTGGAGTTTCAGCTTTAGCATCAGTCCTTCCAATGAACACCCAGGACTGATCTCCTTTAGAATGGACTGGTTGGATAACTCATACCAAAACACCCTGGAAAGTAAAGGCTGGTTTTGATGCACCCCCCTACTTTGTGTTCCTAGAATATACCATGTACATCTCTATTGTGACCCTATTGCATTATAATATATATCTGTCCATAAAGATATCTCCCATCTGATGATGAGCTTCAGGACAAAAAGTATTTGACTCATCTATCTTTGTATCCCACAGCCAACTACAGTACCTGGCACATAGAGAATGCCCAGTAAATAAACACCCTGATACATGAACCGCATTGTGTAGTGTGTGCCTGGGAAAGGATACAGAGATGAGCAGCCTCAAATTCGGGGGTGATGTGCTGCTAGTACCCATGGCCCTTCTCTCAAGGGCAGGGGATGCTGTGACTCTACCCTGGACCCTGTGGGTAGGGCATGTGGGAGACAGAGCATTTGAGCTCTGCTGTGTGGTTAAAAATGTGGCAGGGATGGGGGCTTGGAAGGGGCAACCAGGTCTCTGGGATAAGAGGCTGGGTCTTGCTCTGTGGTGAGCCTTGTGGACCAGCCAGTCATGACATTATCCCTGATATTTGCATAAGTATCTTTGGTTGTCAGGGAGACTTACACTTCTCTGTCTCATGTTTCTTCAAATGTCAATTCTCTGCACCTCCCCTTGGACCAGCCATCAGGTGAGTTGAGAAACGAGAGAACCAGGCTTTGAGAGATCCATACTTCCCATAGTTTTTCCCACTCGCTTGATCTGAAATCCCTTCACGCTTCAACATTAAAAAGAGTGATTCAAAAACTGATTCAAAACTCTCCCCCTTCAACGTTACATTACTTACCAGGCCATTTTGGGCAACATAAGTGGGGAGACCGCTCACTAAAGCCCAGTGGTCTGGAGGTGGATTCCTGTCAAGATCAAAGACAGTGGTGACTTTTGCGGTGGGGACAGATGGACTAAAAACTGGAAACTGGATCTCACCCTCCCTCTTCTCTCTGGTGGCTCCAAGTACCCCCCCCCCCCCGCCCAAGATTAAGCCCCATATCTTGGCTCAGCATCTTAATGTCCAAATGTAGACACTGAGAAAAAAGTTATAAATCAGTTTTATGGATTTCATGCTGTCTAAGAGACAAAATTGATCCAACAGATGGTTACTGGCTGCTGAGCAAAACCAGATGCCATCATTTCCCTCCACCAGTCCTTATGTAGAGTGAGTTGCTCAATACCGTGTAGAGTGAGGGAAACCCACCTAGAATGAGCTCCTACTACATGCCAAGCACTGAGTTAGGAGCTTTACATACTTATTTATCCCTCATTCCCAAGTGACTCAGATGGTAAAGCATCTGCCTGCATTGCAGGAGACCTGGGTTTGATTCCTGGGTCAGAAAGATCCCATGGAGAAGGGAATGGCAACCCATTCCAGTATTCTTGCCTGGAAAATTCCATGGACAGAGGAACCTGGCAGGCTACAGTCCATGGGATTGCAAAGAGTCAGACACGACTGAGTGACTAACATACACAGCAATATCACAATTTAGATTTATATGTTTATTTTATATGGTATATTTTTACTTGTTTATTGCTAAAAATACACAGAAAAATGAATTAAGAACTTCAGTTGTTTGAAAGTGAACACTTGTGGAACTCCACCTATGAAACTCTAACAACCTGTCGGCACCTTAGAAACCCCTAACCTTCCCCTCCCACTCACAACCTTCTCCTGAACCCCAAAGGGAACGGTTGTCCCAACTTTATGATTCTTGCTTTTCTGTGGAGTTTTACCACCTGGTTTCCTGTACCCTGTTTCACATATTTTTCAACTTCATTCAGGTAGAATCATTCAATGTACATGCATTATTTTGTTGGACTTTTTTTCATGTTGCTGTAATTCATTTGTTTGATAGACTTAAACCATTTTTCCTTGTAAGATTGTATATAATTTATGCATTCAACTGTTGATGGACATTCCCCTTGCTGCTGCTGCTGCTGCTAAGTCACTTCAGTCGTGTCCAACTCTGTGTGACCCCATAGATGGCAGCCCACCAGGCTCCCCCGTCGCTGGGATTCTCCAGGCAAGAACACTGGAGTGGGTTGCCATTTCCTTCTCCAATGTGTGAAAGTGAAGTCGCTCAGTCATGTCTGACTCGTAGCGACCCCATGGACTGCAGCCTACCAGGCTCCTCCGTCCATGGGATTTTCTAGGCAAGAGTACTGGAGTGGCTTGCCATTGCCTTTTCCGTAGTGTGAGTCTAATATGAATATTGCTGCTTCCAACACTCTGGTGTATGTGCGCTTTCAGTTCCATGGGGTATCTCTGGAGTAGAAATACTGGGTCATAAGATGTGCATATCTTCAACTTTACTTGAGGAAGCCAAACTGTTTTCTAAAACCCAATTTGCACTACGATCTGTGGATATTAGAGCTGCCTTTGCTCCATGTCTCTGTCAATGCTTTAGTATTTTCAGACATTAAAAAAAATATTTTTAGATTAATAAAGTTCTCTATGGAAATAATTATAACATGTTTCTGTTAATGTGACAGATTTTATAGATTGATTGTTCTAATGTTAGCTTTGCATTCCTGGAATAAACTCAATTGGGTCATGATGTATAACACTTCTTAGTTATTATCTGCTAAAATTTTTTTAGGATCTTTGCATCTAGGTTCACAAGTAAGCTTGGTATGAATTTTCCTCTTTCATACAGACTTTGTTGAGTTTTGGTGTCAAGTTTATGCTAGTCACTTTCCCCCCCCCTCTATTCTCTTGGATAATTTATATGAGAATTGTGTTATTTCTTCCTTAAATATTTAGTAAAACTCATCTCTGAAGGCATCTGAGCCTGAAATGTTTTTGTGGAAGGGTTTTAATGTATTTTACTGTTATAAGACTATTGTGATTTTCTATTTCTTTGTGATTTATATTTAGTAGGTTTTATTTTTATAGGAATTTGCCTCTTTCATCTAGATTTAAAATTTTCTGGGCATAATATCCTCTTATTGTATCCTGTTAGTGTCTGTATGATTGTGGTTATTCCCCTTTTCCTTCCTGATACAGTTTGAGTTCCTATTTTTCTTGCTCAGTCTTGCCAGAAATTCATCAATTTTATTAATCTATCCAAGAAACCAACTTTTGGCATTTGTTCAATATTTTGTTAATATTTAATTAATTTCTGGGCTTATCTTTATTATTTTGGAAGGGTATGCTTGTTTGTTGTTCGTTTCTTGAGATGATGTGATGAATAGCTCCTGTCTGCCCCTCCAAAGCCACTTCCAACCTGCTTCTCCCTATCACGGGAGGCCAGTCTGTGTGGATTTCACCAACAGGGTGTCTGGCTTTCTAGCTTCTGACTGAGTTTAGACTGAAGGGGAGAACTGGCCAAAACTACAGGGCGGTAGAAGAGGAAAGTCAGGTTATTTTTTTCCTTGGGTTCCCCCTGGCAGCGCTGCTCTAAGTTTGTTTTGTCTGCGCTTCTCTAATGATGGTCTGCTCTACATGACTGTTTCTCCTCACCACATTCTAGAAATTTCCTTGGGGCCCAGAAGTGCCTACAACTTTACTACTAAAATATTCTCTTGTGGTTGGTTTCCTTCATTCCACCCACACACACCTCTGTAATTCATCCCTTTGTAAATAAACCCTCCTTGATTTACCCTGATTAAAAACATTTTTTTCTTTGACTGTGCTGGGTCTTAGTGGTGGTACACAGAATCTTTAGTTGCAGCATTCAAACTCTTAGTTGCAGCATGTGGGATCTAGTCCCCTGACCAGGATCAAACCCAGGCCCCCTGCACTGGGGGAGTAGGGTCTGAGCCACTGGACCACCAGGGAAGTCCTGAAATACCCTAATTTAAATGTGACACCTAGTATCTGTTGGAGAAGGCAATGGCAAGCCACTCCAGTACTCTTGCCTAGAAAATCGCATGGACAGAGGAGCCTGGTGGGCTGCAGTGCATGGGGTTGCTACTAGTCGGACACGACTGAGTGACTTCACTTTCACTTTTCACTTTCACGCATTGGAGAAGGAGATGGCAACCCACTCCAGTGTTCTTGCCTGGAGAATCCCAGGGACGGCGGAGCCTGGTGGGCTGCCGTCTATGGGGTCGCACAGAGTCAGACACGACTGAAGCGACTTAGCAGCAGCAGCAGTATCTGTTGGGACCCTGGCTGGTATAATTTTGGTACACAGTTTATTACTTGATTGCCGGGAGAAATATCAATAACCTCAGATATTCAGATGACACCACCCTTATGGCAGAAAGTGAAGAGGAACTAAAAACCTCTTGATGAAAGTGAAAGAGGAGAGTGAAAAGGTTGGCTTGAAGCTCAACATTCAGAAAACAAAGATCATGGCATCTGGTCCCATCACTTCACGGGAAATAGATGGAGAAACAGTGGAAACAGTGTTAGACTTTATTTTTTGGGCTCCAAAATCACTGCAGATGCTGATTGCAGCCATGAAGTTAAAAGACGCTTACTCCTTGGAAGGAAAGTTATGACCCACCTAGATAGTATATTAAAAAGCAGAGACATTACTTTGCCAACCAAGGTCCGTCTAGTCAAGGCTATGGTTTTTCCAGTGGTCATGTATGGATGTGAGAGCTGGACTGTGAAGAAAGCTGATCACCAAAGAATTGATGCTTTTGAATTGTGGTGCTGGAGAAGACTCTTGAGAGTCCCCTGGACTGCAAGGAGATCCAACCAGTCCATTCTAAAGGAGATCAATCCTGGGTGTTCATTGGAAGGACTGATGCTAAAGCTGAAACTCCAATACTTTGGCCACCTCATGCGACGAGTTGACTCACTGGAAAAGACTCTGATGCTGGGAGGGATTGGGGGCAGGAGGAGACAGGGACGACAGAGAATGAGATGGCTGGATGGCATCACCAACTTGATGGACATGAGTTTGAGTGAACTCTGGGAGTTGGTGATGGACAGGAAGGCCTGGCATGCTGTGATTCATGTGGTTGCAAAGAGTCAGACATGACTGAGCGACTGAACTGAACTGAGTATGAAAGTGTAATACTGTAAATTTCACCTTAGGTATGATGTCACTGCATCACATTGGTTATCACATATCATGTGATATTGTCATTCTTTTCAGTTCAGAAAATATAATAATTCCCATTGAGTTCTTCTTTCACCCATGGATCATATGGAAGTGTATTCCTTTTTTTTTTTTCCATAAAAGTCATTTGTAGTTTCCAAGCATATGAAGATTTTTTTCTAATTAGCTCTTTGTTATTAGTTTCTAGCATATTTTCACTGTGACTAGAGGACATCTCTGTATGATTTCAATCATTTGAGGTTTGTTTTATGGTCTGTTTTATCACCAGTTATCATAAATGCACAGGTATTCTTGAAAAGACTGAGTGTTCTATAGTTTGGGTGTGAGATGTCATGTTCTATTAATGTATATATCCATTAGATCGTTTGGTAATTATCTTATTTAAATATTCTCTATTCTCTTTATTTTAGTCTGCTATATCAACTAGCAAATGTGAATTTGTCTATACATTCTTAAGTTTCTGTCAGTTTTTGCTTTCTTTTTGAGGCCACATCATTAAGCATATACACATTTGTAAATTCTTCCCAGAAAGTCAAGTTGAATTGACCCCTTTGTCCTTAAGAAGTGACTATCTTTACTAATGTGTACCTTGACACCTATTTTTATTTGATAGTAACATAGTTACATCAGTTTTCTTTTGATTATCATTTGCGAGGCGTATCTTTTGTTCATTCTTTCTCTGTATGATCTTTTAGACAGGTCCTCTTGTAAACAGGATATATGGTATTTCTTCATATATCAATATATCTTGGAACTCATTGGTTCTTAGAAGAACCTAGCCCGTGGGATCTCAACTGCCTGACCCCTGCAGTGTGAGTGCAGAGTCCTAACCCCTGGACTTCCAGGAAATTCCCAAGAACCGTTTTTTATACCTGAGGAAGAGAATGTTCTGCCAGTTAATCTGTAATGCAAAGCTTTTTGAACTTAAAATTATACATGAATATCGACAGAGCTCTTTTAGCATTTAGATTTAGGTTTTTATCATATCTTGCCTCTTTCTCCTATTTCTTTGTGCCATTCAAAGCTGCTTTTTGTTTTGGTGTTGCATCACAGTCTAATCTCTTGAAGTTACTTCTGGGAATTTATATTAAATTCAGTGTGGATACAGCCCCACTGTAGAAGGCAGAGGGGTGGATGTTATCAGAGACTAGAGGATGTGATACTTGGTGAGAAGTGGTGAGATGGGGAGCTGTGACCTGTGATAACTCCGAACACAGACAATGAGTCTGATAAACTGGCACCTCTCGAGAAGTGGTCAGAAAACAGGATGGGAGCAGAGTATGCTGTTGACAGGAAAAGAAAAAGAAATGAATTTGGAAAAGACTTAGTTGTTGTGTAAACAGGACTGAACAGAGAAAACCCAGAAACTCAGGAACTTAAAGCAATCTCTCATCCCTCATCAGGAAAAGATAAACCAGAGAACTGGGTTATCTGAGTGGCAGCATTATCAGAATTCTCTGGCAACAGCTGAGGCCTCTCACACCCACTGTTTAAGGACTGAGGTGACCTGCAATAAATCTCTTCATTTGAACCAGAAATGGGAGGAAAGGTGAGGCTCTCCACAGGGGCTGATTCTGGCCTCAAGGAGTCTGAAGTTCACTTGGGAAAGAGTCAAGCCTCAGACAGAACTGTGGGCATGGCTCTGGCACTCACAGAGGACTTGAATAGATAAAAAGACAACTGAGTTTTGGGACATGCTCTCCTGGCCAAAAAGTTCAAGCTTATATGCAAAACATTCTTGACTGTTGGAATCTTAAAATGGCCTTTGCGGCCCCACCACCTGCAGGTAGGCCTCACCCTCTGGGATTTCAGCCTTTTCATTATCCTCCTTGATCACTTCGGACATTGGAGGGGAATTCCTTGGTGGTCTAGTGGTTAGGACTCTGAGCTGTCCCTGATGAGGGCGCAGATTCAATCTCTGGGGAACTAAGATCCCACATGGTGCAACCAGAAAAAAAAAAAAAAATGACACTAGAGAGTAAGCTTTCCTTGGGGGCTGAATCACTTCCTTTGCTAACTTCCTAGCCTTTCCCTCACCCTCTGCCTTAGGCCCCAGATATGCCTCCACAGAAAACCATTGAAAAGCCCTGATCAGATCCATGGTCTCATTCCATAGAGAGGCCACTTACTAAACTGGACTTGGGACTTGAACTCACAGCAGCTGACTAAGAATCCAGCCTCATTTTCCAGCCTGCATGATCTTTCCTACCCTTCAGCATTGCCTCTTTGTTGCTCTGCCTGAGTGTGTGGCCTTCTTGGGTTTGGTTAGCGTTGATTTTTGAATGAGTGTGTTATGGACACTAATGTGCCTGCAATTCTGCACGTTTGGAGAAGAGACTTACGGGATGACTTTGATGTCTTCTTTGCCATGCAGGATGTAGTCAATGACCTTGTAAAAGTTGATTTCCTAGGCAAAAGAGAGAGAAATATATACTTTCAGATTCTGAGATAGAACTCCAGCAGGAGTGTGTCCTTGAGAAAGGCTTTGTTCTTTCCCCTGTGCCCTGTGGTTTTCCAGAAGCAGTGGCCTGACCCCCTGAGGGTGTGTCCCAGTGCCCCTGGAGCTCACTGTCAGCTGAGTCTCAAGATTCATCCTGCTCTTCCTTGGAGCCAGCTCACAGTGGCCAGGGCTGGGATCTAGGGCTTCAAAAAGGAGTAGAAAGTGATCCGAGGGGGCCTGGGGGTTTCAGTACAAGGAGAAAAGATTACTACTGGAGTCTAGTGAGAGAGGAAGATGGAAGGGGGCTCCTGTCCCCTTAGCATCATCATCAACCCAGCCATCCTCCATGTGGAGTCAGCTTCATGGTCACAGCCCCTTCCTCCTTCACTCAGCTCCTCTCTCTGCTTCGTCCAGCTCTTTCAGACTTGCCTTCCCAATCATGCCCCATGCGTCCCACTCACTTTCCACCTCCATTCTTCCTACCTCCTTGCACCATTAAAACCCCCATTCTCTTACAGTAGATCTGTTCACTTACATGAAAAACGTAATTGGGGAAAAATCCATTATCTTATTAAAATGTCTGAACACCTACATGTGGTAGGAGTGTTAGCATTTTACAAATTAAAAAACTGAGACCCAGAGAGGAGAAAGGACACATTTATTATAAGACAGTGAACCAGGATCAGAACCTAGGCCCCTGACTCCAGGCTGAGAGCTCTTTCTGCTGTGTCACCTAAGTTTCATTGGCTTAAATAGTGTGTTCCTCTCTGTATCACCCTCACCTAGAACAGGGTTACTCAAAGTGTGGTCCCTGGATTGGTACCAGTCTGTACACTATTTATTACCATTCCATGATGAGATTAAAACAGAAATTGGCAGTGTTTAGAAACTTTTATAGCAATTTGACTGAGTTAGGTTATGTCGCTGAAACTAATAATTTTTAAAAGACTTAACATTTTTTATGTCTTCTAAAATTTTTAGAAGACAATTTTTTCAAATATAGACCTTTATCATATCTTGAAAAGTATTAGTCCAAAATGAATTGGAAATTTAAAAAAATTATTCCTTAACACAGGCATTTTGAGAAATATTGCCCTAAAGTTTAAAATGTAGATATCTGAGCCCACCCAGGCCACCTGACCCAGAACCTCCACAAATAGAAACTCCTCATCTAGTCAAGGTGCCTAGTTGAGAGGCAGTTGTGACCTGCAGGATCATGAGGGAGAAGGAGACACTCTGCCCCTCAGTGCTCAGTGTTTGAAGCAGCTACAGTGACTGAACCCTTTCAGAGCACCCATGGCTGCTCCAGGGTAGGTAGGAGCTCCCTGCAGCAGGGAGCATACAAGGGGAGGCCAGGTGCCCCCCGCAGCATGATGAACTGGAGTCAGGAATAGATCTATAGTGCAAAGACTCAGGCTCTGGTCTTGGTTCCATTTGGTGTCCTCTCTGGGCCCCAGCTTTAAGATGGGTGGTACTTGTTTATTGTCGGTATCAAGTAGCAGAACACTTTTTCCTCACAAAGCATAGGCTCTACTCCTAGAAAGCAGAGGAAAATAATGACTGTGGTGTTGGAGAAGACTCTTGAGAGTCGCTTATACTGCAAGGAGATCCAACCAGTCCATTCTAAAGGAGATCAATCCTGGATGTTCATTGGAGGGACTGATGCTAAAGCTGAAACTGCAATACTTTGGCCACCTCATGCGACGAGTTGACACTGGAAAAGACTCTGATGCTGGGAAAGGTTGGGGGCGGGAGGAGAAGGGGACGACGGAGAATGAGATGGCTGGATGGCATCACCGACTCTGTGGACATGAGTTTGAGTGTACTCCGGGAGTTGGTGATGGACAGGGAGGCCTGGCGTGCTGTGAATCATGGGGTCGCGGAGAGTCGGACACGACTGAGCGACTGAACTGAACTGAACTGAACTGAACTGATGGGAGCAGAGTCTGGTTTCTCGAGATCCTGCATCTCTGGGTTCTCCCTCACTCCCTGTCCTGTCCTCTACTGCCCCATTCACTCCTGGCTGAGGCAGCCACTGGGGAAACCTAGGATTCTAAAGATAATCCGGGAATTTAAAACACTGCACTGGGGAATCCATAAAGCCCATTCCAGCTTTGAGTCTAAGACTGTAGGTGGATAGTAAGCACGAATAGCCTCTTATAGATTAAAATGCACATATACTTTGACTCAGTAATTCTACATATGCTAATAAATCCTATAGATATATACCCAAACATAAGTAAAAGCATTGGTTTCCCCACCTAGGGCTCTCAGCCAGACTGCTTTAAAAAGCCTAGAGATAGCTGATGTCCATCCCTTGGAGATGATTAAAAAACAGTGCTTGTGCATAGTGTGCTTGTCTCCAGAGTTGTATCTGTGCTGATAGGGAAAGATGCCAAATATTCTCAGGTGGGAAAGCAAGGCACAAAATAGAATCACATGTCAAGGGGGGTGGTGGTGGAATACATACATTTGTTGTTGTTCAGTCACTAAGTTATGTCCAACTCTTTGAGACCCCATGGACTGCAGCATACCAGGCTTCCCTGTCCTTCACTATCTCCTGGATTTTGCTCAAATTCATGACCACTGAGTCACTGGTGCTATCTAACCATCTCATCTACTGTTGCCCTCTTCTCTTTTTGTCTTCAATCTTTCTTAGCCTCAGGGTCTTTTCCAATGAGTTGGCTTTTTGTATCAGGTGGCCAAAGTACTGGGGCTTCAGCTTCAGCAACAGTCCTTCCAATGAATAGTCAAGGTTGATTTCCTTTCCGTTCCGTTCGGTCGCTCAGTCGTGTCCAACTCTTTGCGACCCCGTGGACTGTAGCCTACCAGGCTTCTCTGTCCATGGGATTCTCCAGGCAAGAATACTGGAGTGGGTTACCGTTTCCTTCTCCAGGGGATCTTCCCGACCCAGGGATCGAACCCGGGTCTCCCGCATTGGAGGCAGACGCTTTAACCTCTGAGCCACCAGGGAAGCCCTTAGGATTGACTGAAATGATCTCCTTGCAGTCCAAGGGACTGTCAAAAGTCTTCTCCAGCACCACAATTTGAAAGCATCAGTTCTTTGGTGTTCAACCTTTTTTATGGTCCAACTCTTGCATCCATACCTGACTACTGGAAAAACCACAGCTTTGACTATATGAACCTTTGTCAGCAAAGTAATGTCTCTGCTTTTTAATATGCTGTCTAGGTTTGTCATAGCTTTTCTTCCAAGCAGTAAGCATCTTTTAATTTCATGGCTGCAGTCAACATCTGAAGTGATTTTGGAGCCCAAGAAAATAAAATTTGTCACTACTTCTACTTTTTCCCCTTCTACTCGCCATGAAATGATGGGACCAGGTACCATGATCTTAGTTTTTTGTATGTTGAGTTTTAAGCCAGCTTTCTCACTCTCCTCTATTACCCTTATCAAGAGGCTCTTCAGTTCCACATCACTTTTTGCCATTAGAGTGGTATCATCTGCATATTTAAGGTTGTTGATATTTCTCCCAGCAATCTTGATTCCAGCCTGTGATTCATCCAGCCCAGGAGTACTCTGCCTAGAAGTTAAATTAGCAGGGTAACAGTATACAGCCTTGATGTACTCCTTTCCCAATTTTGAACCAGTCTGTTGTTCCATGTTCACTTCTAACTGTTGCTTCTTGACCTGCATACAGGTTTCTCAGGAGGCAGGTAAGGCGGTCTGGTATTCCCATCTCTTTAAGAATTTTCCACAGTTTGTTGTGATCCACATAGAAGAAGCCTTAAGTGTAGTCAGTGAAGCAGAAGTAGATGTTTGTTTGGAATTCCCTTGCTTTCTCTATGATCCAGTGGTAAGTTGCCTCAGTCATGTCCAACTCTTTGCAGTCCTATGGACTAAAACCCTTCAGGCTCATCTGTCCATGGGATTCTCCAGGCAAGAATACTGGAGTGGGTTGCCATGCCCTCCCTCAGGGGATCTTTCCGACACAGGGATCAAATCCTTGTCTCTTATGTCTCCTGCATTGGCAAGCAGATTCTTTACCACTAGCGCCACCTGGGAATCCCTATTATCCAATGAATGCTGGCAATTTGATCTCTGGTTCCTCTGCCTTTTCTAAACCCAGCTTGTATATGTACATACAGAAATATCCATAGACATTTGAAAAAGACAGACCACTCATAGTGGCTGCCTAGCTGCCTCATGGCAGACTAGATTTCTGTACTGTGCCCTTTTGTGTGGTGTGAGCTCTTCTCTGTTCTCATGTATTACTTTTTCAATAAATCTAAACAAATTGTGCTAAGAACATTTTAAAACTATGAAGTCACATCCTATGGGCAGTTTTAGAAATCTGTTGGGCCTTTGGCAGAGCTGTTTCCTCCTGGCTGGGGAGATGGTTTTCTTGCTTCAGGGTCATCTGTCCTTGGACCTGGGCTGTTCACTGCTCCCCTAGGCAACTTGCTGGCTCTCTGGGCCTGGTAGATTGCCCTACCCAGAGGTCTCTACCAGGTTCCTTTAGAAAGATGAGAGATGGACTTTTTTCTTTTAAACTTACATGAGACTCAGTTTTACCTTCACAGAGATCAACAGAAAAATCAGTGTTCTCTAGATAAATAAAACTTTTTCCACACGCTGTAGCTCAGCCAAGTTACTTTCAAGGCCATATTCATGTAGGAGTCCACCCGCTTTTGGAAAATCAAAACCAAGCCATCAATGAGTGCCTTTGTCACTTTGCACCTAAGCAGCTGACACTGTAACATAGGGTCTTTGAAAGAGCCAGATATAGCCAGAGCCAGATCATATGCATGGAAATATACCAGTTTTAAAAGAAGTACCATTTTTGTTTTTTTCATGAAGCCTATGTAGCTGTTTTTCATAATGAAAGCACACACACATACAATGCTTTATTTTTAAAAGGAGATGAAGTGAGGCATAGCTGCTTTGGGAGAGCTTCTGACCCAAGATTCAGGGAGGTTAATTGGTCAAAATCCAGACAGAAACTGTGTTTCTAGTGTGAACGTGGCAGATCAATTGTGAGAGTGATGTTAGAAGGCAACAGGCGCTGTTAAGCAGCATGATTGCAATGATAGTTACCTGAAAGAAAAGCACCTAGTGTTTGAAACTGTGTAAGTGATTTTTCCCCTTCAAGCCTTTAATGTCCTCTACTATCCAATAGACATAAAGAGAATGTTGTTGTTTAGTCGCTCAATCGTATCCAACTCTTTCAACCCCATGGACTGTAGCCTGCCAGGCTCCTCTGTCCATGGGATTTCCCAGGCAAGAATATTGGAGTAGGTTGCCATTTTCTTCTCCAGGGGATCTTCCTGACCTAAGAATTGAACTCATGTCTCCTGCTTGTCAGGCAGACTCTTTACCACTGACCTACCTGGATACCTCCTCCATAAACTGATGAGAAGAGTATATGACAGACTCCAGGTGAAGTGTCTGGCAGAGAGTGAGACATACATTGCCATGGTTGTTGGAGTGCCTACCAAGTCAGTGTGATTCGCTTTAGCTGCCTTGGCCTGCATAGGTCAGCTTGATTACCTGGGTGTTCCAGATGAGGAAGGGGAGGCTCAGAGAGGCGCCCAAGGCCACACAGGCAGCTGCTGGAGCAGGGACCTGAATTTAGTCTTTCTCCCTTCAACCCTATGCTCTTTCCAGAAGATCTGCTTTTGTCCAGTCCTGTCCTGTTGTGTCTGGGCCCCAGCTCAGGCCTCTGTGTGTTTTCCTCACCAACTATGTCCTAAACATCAAACCACCTTTAGAGATAAATGCAGTGACAGCATTCCATAGAAGAGAAAGTGGAGACCCTGAGGGGTTATTTGACCAAGCTCACCCTACAGGCTACCAACCCACTAAGACCAAGGTTCTTTGTCTTCTGGCCTTTTCTATTGCAACCTAACATCTCACACTCTTGCAAGGAATGAGTCATTGCTGCATGAGGGGGCAGAGGGTTTGGGGAAGAAAAGTTTTAAAATGAGTGTGCTGGTCACCTCAGTGAAACTAAAGCTTCTGAAGTGATCAGATGATGAGCATCCCTTTTAGGCTATAGCTTAGTGAGAAAATGTTCTCTTCAGTTCAATCTTTTTTTAAAAAAAAAACCTTTTATTTTATGTTGAAGTTTAGCCAATTAACAATGTGATAGTTTCAACTGGACAGCAAAGGGCCTCAGTCATACATAAAAATGTGTCTTCTCCCCCATCTTCAGCTCAATCCTGAAGATAGGGATCCTCAAGAGTGAAGAACCAGACAAGTTAGCTAGGGCCTGATATTTCTTGAGGCCTTCTGGAGTTGGAGATGACCTCTGACCACAGGGCTCAGCTCAGAGAGTTGAATATTAAAGCAGCCCAGGAAATTGAAATAAATTGAGGTTGGTGGAGTCTGAAAGCTAGAATGGTCTCTACCCTAGTTCCCAAAATTCTAAATTTCTGGAAGCAACAAAACCAGCTCATATGTGAATTTGATGAAAACTCAGTAGAACATCTCAACTATGCCAATACAGCAAGCTGTACTTAAAAAGGAAAAATGTCCCCAAACAGTTTTCTGTCAGCAGCACATGATGTTAGCCTTGCAGACTTAGTCCTCCAAAATGAAAACATGAAGTTGTATGGGCAAAATAGTAGTTTGAAACTGGACAGCGGCAGATTATAAAGGTCATTTTGGATAAAGCACAGCAAGATATTGTCTATTCCAAGGCTGAAATCTTTTCTGGTATGTATATGAAGCTCACAGCCAGGGTGTTAATTCTGAATACCTAGAGTTTGAATTAAGGTTAAATAAAGTCTGTCACACACACACACACACACACACACACACACACACACTGTCCTTTATTTTGGGTAGGGTTAGTGTTGGCTAGGGGGAATCAGGCCTTCTAGCAGAAATGGTAGACCATTTCAGAAAGCCTGGAAGGTTTTGTCAGAAGATGACTGGACTAAAGCTCAATCTGCTTACTTATTCTATGTGGCCTCAGCTAAAGTCATTCTACGGGTTCTATGGGCCATTTGAGTGCCAGGTCTGTTTACCCTGCTTCATCTTTGCATCCCCACATATTTCATTACAGCTTCTCTAAAGTGTTTATATCCCATCTTTAAAATGTAGCAATAGTAGGAGGCCAGAGTTCACACACTGAAATGCCAAGGGAGACCCAATAGAAACATAAATGAGAGGAGGCAGCTAGAGGTACACAAGAGAGAGTCAGGGGGACTGTGGCAAACTCGGGAGCTCAGGGCAGGTTGTGAGGAGGCAGCTGCTACTCAGCTCCAATCAAATTTAACCTGTGGGATGGGGGTGGGGGGACTGTGCAGTTTTGAATGATCTGCCACCTTTGCAAAATAATCTGAGAATCTAGACATTTATTGGAAATAAAGAATTAAAAAACTTTCATAGCTAAACATATTTATCTATTGACTGGAAATGATTGTCCGGCTATCAGTGTGACATCTAGATTAGATCTGGAGATAATTTACAGCTTTAACAGTCTACAGTTCTGCTGAGTGAATCTTTAAGCAGGTTGCTTGATCTTTCTGGAGTTCTTTCCTCATCTATGGAATAAGAATATTTTTCCTCCTCTGTCAGTCCCACCAGGTTGTTGTGAAACTCCAGTGAGATATTAAAACACCTTGCAAAACACAGGGCTTGAGCAATCGTGAGGAATTACCATAATTTCAAAGGCGACGACCCAACCCAGGAGAGATAAATACCCAAGTGGTAGAGAAACTTCAGCAGGGCCTACAGTGCCTACATTATATTTCATTAAACATTTGTTCATACTGAACAGGCCAGAGGGAGACTTACCCTTCCATCCGGAGTCCTGGGACCAGCGTAGGGTGGAGCCTCACCCATCAGGACGGGCCACACATCAAAAAATTCCTAGGATTGAGAAAAACAATAATCTAATCTTGAAAGCAGATCAAAAAAGGAGATTAAGAAAAGAAGACTTACCTGGATGAGTCATCTATCACTGAAATTTGGAAGATGGGAAGAACTCAGTGGAACCTAAGCTTGGCAGGGCTGCAAGATTCACTAGACTTGGAAAAAGTCAATTATGTCTGTGCTTTGAAATACATCAGTATCATCAGAACTGGATCTGTCTAATCAATAACCAAGAATTGGGAGCTAAGCAAGAGCAACTACATACTTCCTCTGCTGTGGGACATGAGAAGGAAAAAGGGGACTCTATGGCCAAGAAATTTACCTTACATACCTGCTAAACATGTGATCAAATGTTTAGCTAGAACAATGTTTCTTACAGTATCATTTGTAGACATGCAAAATTATAAAGAACCTATGATGACACAGTGGTAAAGAATCTGCCTACAATGCAGGAGACATGGGTTTGATCCCTAGGTCAGGAAGAGTCCCATGGAATAGGAAATGACAACCCACTCCAGTATTCTTGCCTGGAGAGCCCCATGGACAGAGGAGCCTGGAGGGCTACAGTCCATGGGTTCACAAAGTCTTGGATATGACTTAGTGACTGAGCACAAAGTATCCAAAAGGAAGAGACTTATTAAATCAATTATGGTACATCTAGTAACAAGCATATTACAGATGTGTATGTATTGATTAAAAAGATGTCCATGATACATCAATGAGTAAAAAATGTGAAGTGATAAAGATACACAGATCATATGACCCCCAATGGTTTAACTCAATACAGAAAATGCTCTCAAAGAATTCACAGCAAAGCATTAACAATTGATTTTCTCAGGGGGATTGGAATGAGATTATTTAACAATTCTTCCTTAATAAAATGTATGGCTTTCATAATAAAAATTTTTTTTCCAAATAAGTAAAGAGAAGCAATGGTGCCAAAGATGGACAGATAGACCTTTATCTGAGCTTCAACAGGAAAGAATGACACCTGTAAGATAACTGGCGAAGACAGGGGCAGAGAGAGGAGAGGAAAGGGTCAGCAAAGGCTCTGCATCGTCACGCAGCCCCAGGAGAAGAAACTGACTAGGACGCCACACAGGCTTCCTTGCCGCTTCTCCCCTGGTTTTTCTACAGCACATGCTGCTGCACACTTGGGTTGGGCCAAATCTGGGCCTGAGGAGGAGGCCTCTGTCCTCCAGTGCCTCTCTGTTCACTTATCTGCTGTGTTTAGAGACAGTGATCCACTCTCTCTGGGTTATCATGGGCAGGATGTCAAGTCCCTCTGCTTCTTGAACTCTCTCTCTCTCATTTGAAAATATTTGTTGAGGTGGTTTGTCTGCTGTTATATCATCCAGAGGGCAAGCAGATGGGAAATGAAGTCCACATGAAATTCGCATTTCATGTCCTCACCCTTCTGCCCAGTTGGACTCTTCCTCTTGACTATCGACAACAGGAAGCATTTCAGTTCTGGGTGAAAATGAGAGCTGGGGACCTACCTAAGCTCCACAACATGCTTTGTGCTGGATAGAGACAAGGTACAGTTCATGCCCAGAGGAACCTGCTCTCTCATGGAGGAGACAACTAAGCCTTTGAGTGACTTTAGTAAGGTAGCCAGGGTAAGAATCAAAACAGTAATAAAAAGAGAACACAAATGTTAGAGGAGACCAAAAGAAGGCTGTCAGGCTGACACTGTCAAGGTCAAACACTGCAAGGTTTTGAAGATTGTCCTGAGGCGAAGCAGGTGTCAACAAAGGGTGGGCTGGAATGTGGGGCATGTTTGTGCCTGCCTTCCTCTGTCTCTGCCTCTCTCTCTCTCTTTTATTTCTAAACAGCCTTCCTGAGATATAATTCATACACCATGTGATTTGCCCAGTTTAAGTGTACGATTCAGTGGCCTTTATTGACATTTTTCATAATGTCAATACTTCAGTTAAGAATTTAGCTATCCGGGGTAGGGAAAGGGGCAGGGGAGGGGGAAGAGAACCTGTTCTTGGAGTGATTATAGGCAACCCAACCCACTTCTAATTGCTAGATTGTTCCATCTATTGGGGATGACTAAATCAGGATATTCTCACTTAAACGTGACTTTCCCTTTTGAGGGAGAGTTCAAAAGAAACAGAGGGCAGAATACTGCAGCTCAGAGCTGTGTTTTGATCTTTTAAGATACAAACTCAGCACCTTAAAATGGACTCTTGAATTCAACTACTCAGAAATTCTTCTGATTAAAAAAGAACCATTCCCACTATGGAAGATGTCGGGAGATTCTTAAAAAACTAGGAATAAAACTACCATATGACCCTGCAATCCCACTCCTAGGCATGTACCCTGAGGAAAACAAAATTGAAAAAGACACATGTATCACTGCAGCACTATTTACAATAGCTAAAACATGGAAGCAACCTAGATGTCCATCAACAGATGAATGGATAAAGAAGTGGTGGTATATACACACAATGGAATATTCCTCAGCCATAAAAAGAATGCATTTGAGTCAGTTCTGATGAGGTGGATGAATCTAGAACATATTATACAGGGTGAAGTGAGTCAGAAAGAGAAAGATAAATATCGTTTTCTAACACACATATAGGAATCTAGAAAAACAGTACTGAAGAATTTATTTACAGGGCAACAATGGAGAAACAGACATAGAGAATAGACTTATGGACATGGGGAGAGAAGGGGAGAGGGTGAGATGCATGGAAAGAGTAACACGGAAACTCACATTACCATATGTAAAATAGATAGCCAACTGAAATTTGCTATATGGCTCAGGAAACTCAAACAGGGACTCTGTATCAATCTAGAGGGGTGGAATGCGACAGGAGATGGGAGGGAGACTCAAAAGGGAGGGAATATATGTGTACCTATGGCTGATTTGACAGAAAACAACAAAATTCTATAAAGCAATTATCCTTCAATGAAAGATAAATTAATTAAAAAAAAAAGAACCATTTATTTATATGAATTCATTTAGTGCTTTCTGAAGGAGTATCTGTGTTATTGCTGGATTTAGCCATGTTTGGCAAAATATTTGATTCAGGAATTTACCAAAATCAAAGGGACGGCTGCACTAAAACCAGAAGTTCCCTGAAATCAGTATATGACTCAACTGTACCAGAGTCACTTAGGGAGCTATTTTAAAGTCAAAAATCAGAATAATAAACCCACAAATATATGAAAATCTGGTATATTGTAAAATGTCATATCAAAATGATAGCATTTCAAAACAGTAGAGAAAGGGTAGACTATTCTTTAAATGGAAAATTATGAGGAGATCACAAAATTTATCCCTACCTTATAACATATTAATAATTTCAAGATGAGTAAAAGATGAAAATGTATTAATCAAAGCACATCAGGTTGTTTCAGACTATAATATTAAGGTTGAGGAAGTCTTTCTTTAACAGAATTCAAAACACAGAAGCCATAAAATTTAAATCTTCTGTATGATGAAAGATGCCATAGACAAAGTTAAAATATAATCCACAGAAAGGGAAAATATGGTTACAGCTAGGTGACAAATACATAATCTATATAAAATAAAGTACTCTTATATTTTAATAAGAAATAGACAATTCAATTTTAAAGGTGGAAAAATGGACAATATATTGCACAGAAAAACTTGGGCAATATATATAAAAAGAAAAGTTAAATTACAAATAAATATATAAAATGTATTTACCCTTCTATGATAATCAGTGAAAAAACAATTAGAAAAAAAGAATAATAACATTTTTTGCCTGTTTAAGTAGGAAAAATAAAGAAGATTTATGATAAACAGAATTGGGGGCAGGAGTTTGGAGAAAGGGAACTCTCACACAGTGCAAGTAGGAGTATAAAATGATTTAGCCTTTAGAGGGAAAATTTGGGGAAAGCGAAATAAAATTTTTTTCTTAGTAATCTACTTCCACACCTTTGTCCTATAGATAGTCTCTGTCAAGTGGTCAGGAATTTAACTCCAAGTTTGTTCACTACAGCATTGCCTTTAATTGCAAGACTATCTAGAAATGATTTAAATGCCCAGAAATAGGGGAAAGGATAAATTCATTATGGTATACCCATACTATTTTAAAAAATGAGGTAAATCTTTGTGGACTAAAGAACAAAGAAAGAGGATTTCTACTACTATCAATGGTAGCCAGTCTGTTTCAAACTAATCCTCCAACTGAGAATTATCATGAAATCTGGACTGTGAATATGTATGTGTGTGTATATATAAACATTTATGTGAAGGAATCATAGCGCTAGCAAGGCAGCAATAATTTGATGGGCCAAGATCTCACAGAGAAGGGAAGCCCAGAGATATGAGCCCGATGCCTGATTCAACTTTTCCTCTTACTGATACCAAAGATGTTGTGGAGCAACTGGAAAGGTGTGCAAAGCTTTCAGTAGGTTAGTAGGATTGGGTTGAAATTCGGGACCTGCCAAAAAGGAGGCATCCTTGAAAACAACCCAGGTTTTTAGCTGGTCCTTCCTAAAGATTTATACTCTAGGAGTAAAAGTGAATCAGAAACAGAATAACCCTCACAAAAACTGAGGACCAGCTTCAAATTGGCTCAGTCCTTGATTAGATTCAGATACTCTGCCTTTGTCTCAACTTATAACCAGAAGTAACATAAATCCCCTTTGGAGGAATATAACATGCCAAGAGTTTCAAATCATCTCTAAAACATTTTATACAGATTTCTAGTGTTCAAACAAAAATAGATGGACATGTACAAGATAAGGATTAACTGAAAAATCAAGAAATAGAGCAGATTATAGAAAGAGGAACCATAGAATATATATGTGTACCGAAAAAATATGTACTAGAGTGTTCATGATAGCAATATTCATAAAAACCCAAACTGGAAAATTCAAATGTCGGCTGATCACCGAAGAATCGATGCTTTTGAGCTGTGGTGTTGAAGAAGACTCTTGAGAGTCCCTTATACTGCAAGGAGATCCAACCAGTCCATTCTAAAGGAGATCAATCCTGGATGTTCATTGGAGGGACTGATGCTAAAGCTGAAACTGCAATACTTTGGCCACCTCATGCGACGAGTTGACTCACTGGAAAAGACTCTGATGCTGGGAAAGGTTGGGGGCGGGAGGAGAAGGGGACGACGGAGAATGAGATGGCTGGATGGCATCACCGACTCTGTGGACATGAGTTTGAGTGTACTCCGGGAGTTGGTGATGGACAGGGAGGCCTGGCGTGCTGTGATTCATGGGGTCGCGGAGAGTCGGAGACGACTGAGCGACTGAACTGACTGACTGACTGATGGACGGTAGAATAAATAAATACTTTGTGAATTACTCATATAAGGAATATTCTACAAGAATGAAAATTAATGAACTAATTGATGACTATGATGAGCAGTAAGAATGAATCTTACAACCCAAATTTTGATCAAAAGAAGTCAGACACAAGAGTATAATTCCATTTATATGAATTTCAAAATTAGGAAAATCTAACATGGCTTTAATGGAGAAGACAATGGCAACCCACTCCAGTATTCTTGCCTGGAAAATCTCATGGACGGAGGAGCCTGGTAGGCTTCAGTCCATGGGGTCACTAAGAGTCGGACATGACTCAGCAACTTCACTTTCACTTTTCACTTTCATGCATTGGAGAAGGAAATGCAACCCACTCCAGTGTTCTTGCCTGGAGAATACCAGGGACTCGGGAGCCTGGTGGGCTGCCATCTATGAGGTCTCACAGAGTCGGACACGACTGAAGTGACTTAGCAGCAACATGGCTTTAAAGGTCAGAGAGCGGTTACCTTTTGGGAGGAAGGAATGGCAGTTACTAGAAAGGTAAGGAAGGGGCTTCTGAGGGGCCAGTCATGTTCTATTTCTGAATCTTGGTGTAGTTTCATGGGATATTGTCTTTGTGGTAATTCACTGAACTATTTTCCTGTAATAGTGCTTTTCTCTGTGTGTTTGTTATATGTACATATATTATTTAAAAATCCACATGTACTACTATGGAATTATGTTTATAGAGCATTATGCAAAAAAGGCAGATAATCGTGTTGCCCAGCAATTTATTTTATTTTTTAAATTGGGTTATCTTTTTTATTGTTGAGTAGTAAGAGATTTTTGTTTTCCCCTTCATGAGCAAACATCAAACTTAAAAAAAAGATGGAAGTATAGTTGATTTATAATATTGTGTTAGTTTCAGCAAAGTGATTATTATATATATATTTTTTCCATTATTTTTTAAACTAACAAATGCATCATGACTATTTTATTTATTATTTTTTTAATATTTATTTATTGATTTGACTGTACCTGGTCTTCATTGCCATGCACGAATCTTCGATCTTTTGTTGTGGTATGCAAACTTTTAGTTGTAGTATATGGGATCTAGTTCCCGACCAAGGATCAAACCTGCATTGGGACCACAGAGTCTTAGCCAGTGGACCACCTTCCATTGTAGGTCATTGTAGATACTGAGTATAGTTCTCTGTGCTATATGGTAAATTTTTATTGCCTGTCTATTTTATATATAATAGCTTATATCTGTTAATCCTATACTCCTAATTTTAAGAATTCTTTTTATATTTTACATACTTGTCTTTTCAAAAGCTTTCTTCATTACTGTCCTTTCAAGAACAAAAGTTTTAAATTTTTATGAAACCCAATTTATCTGTTTTTCCTTTGCTACTTGTGCTTTTGATGTCATATCCAAGAAACCATTGCCTTATCCAGGGCCACAAAGATTTACATTTATATTTTCTTTTTTAAAAAAAATTCTTTTTTTTTTAATTGAAGGATAATTGCTTCACAGAATTTTGTTTTCTGTCAAGCATCAACATGAATCAGCCATAGGTATACCTATGTCCCCCCACTCGTGAACCTCCTTCCCATCTCCCTCCCCATCCCCCCACTCTAGGTTGATAAAGAGCCCATGTTTGAGTTCCTTGAGTCATACAGCAAATTCCCCTTGGCTATCTATTTTACATAAAGTAATATGTTTCCTTGTTACTCTCTCCATACATCTCACCCTCTCTTCCCCGCCCCCCACCCTGTGTCCTCTCCATTGCTGCCTTGCAGATAAATTCATAGGTACCATATTTCTAGATTCCTTGTTTGTTTGTTTGGTTGGTTGCATCACATGGATTTCAGGCTCTTAGTTCCCCAACCAGGGATTGAACCAAGCCCTAGGCAATGAAAGCTCCAAGTCCTACCCAATGGACCACCAGGGATGGACAATATTACAGTAGTACACAATATTTATCTTTCTTTTTCTGACTTACTTCACTCTGTGTAATAGGCTCTAAATTTGTCCACCTCATTAGAACTGACTCAAATGCATTCCTTTTAATGGTTGAGTAATATTAAATTATATAT
This sequence comes from Moschus berezovskii, assembly GCF_049115385.1. NCBI lineage: Eukaryota > Metazoa > Chordata > Mammalia > Artiodactyla > Moschidae > Moschus > Moschus berezovskii. The sequence goes on along the minus strand of NC_142467.1, from coordinate 50,295,411 downwards.
ATATGTACCACAGCTTCCTGCTTTATCCATTCATCTGTCGGTGGACATTTAGGCTGCTTCCATATTCTAGCTATTGTAAATAGTGTTGCAATGAACATTGGGGTACATGTGTCTTTTTCAATTTTTGGTTTCCTCAGGGTATATGCCCAGGAATGGGATTGCTGGGTCATATGGTGGTTTTATTTCTAGTTTTTTAAGGAAACTTCATACCATCTTCCATAGTGGTTGTATCAATTTACATTCCTACCAACAGTGCAAGAGGCTTCCTTCCCTTTTCTCCACACCCTCTCCAGCATTTATTGTTTGTGGACCTCTTGATGATGGCCATTCTGATCGGTGTGAGGTGGTATCTCATTGGAGCTTTGATTTGCATTTCTGTAATAATGAGTGATGTTGAGCATCTTTTCATGTGTTTGTTAGCCATCTGTATGTCTTTGGAGAAATGTCTGTTTAGGTCTTTTTCCAACTTTTTGATTGGGTTGTTTGTTTTTCTGGTATTGACTTGTATGAGCAGCTTGTATATTTTGGAAATTAATCCTTTGTCAGTTGTTTCATTTGCTATAATTTTCTCCCATTCTGAGGGTTGTCTTTTCACCGTGTTTATAGTTTCCTTTGCTATGCAAAAGCTTTTAAGTTTAATTAGGTCCCACTTGTTTTACATCTATATTTTCTATTAAGAGTTTTTATAGTTTAAGGACTGTGGTACATTTTGAGTTAATTTTTGTATATGATGTGAAGTAGGGCCCCAAATTCATTCTTTAGCATGTGGCTATCCAGTTGTTCCAGCACCATATGTTAAAAGAACTATTCTTTTGCCTTTGAATGGTCTTGGCACCCTAGTTGAAAATCAATTGACCATGGTTTTTATATGTGACCACAATTTTTTATATGTGGTTTGCTAGTATTTTGTTGAAGGTATTTTGCCTCTGTATTGATCGGTATGATTTTTTCTTGTAATATGTTTGGTATCAGGGTTAATACTGGCCTCATAGAATGAGTAGGGAAATGTTTCATCCTCTTCTATTTTTGTAAGAGTTTGTGAAGTATTTGTCTCATTTTTTCTTTAAACACTTGGTGGAATTTATCAGTGAAAATATCTGACTGTGGGCTTTTCTTTGTAGGAAGTTTTTTTTTTTATTACCAACTCTATCTATTTGTTATAGGTCTAGTCAGATTTTCTATTAATTTTTATTTTTTCTTTTTTTTACAATAATTATTACTTTGGCTGCACCATGCAGCATGTGGGCTCTTAGTTCCCTGACCAGGGATCGAACACATGTCCCCTGTCGTGGAAGCCCAGAGTCTTAACCACTGGAAAACCAGGGAAGTCCTAAATTTTATTTCCTAATGGAGTATAGTTGATATACAATGTTATGATATTTTCAGGTGTACAGCTAAGTGATTCAGTTATATAAATACATTATCCATTCTTTTTTTAGATTCTTTTCCTTGAGTAGATTTCCCTGTTATACAGTAGGTCCTTGTAGATTATTTCATATATTTATTAGTGTGTATCTTTTAATCCCAAACTCCTAATTTATCCCTCCCCTTCACATTTCCCCTCGAGTAACCGTAAGTTTGTTTTCAAAATCTGTGAGTCTGTTTCTGTTTTGTGTATAAGTTTATCATTTTTTGTAGATTCCATGTATAAGTGATATCATGTGATATTTGCCTTTGTCTGTCTGAGTTACTTCACTCAGTATGATAATCTTTAGGTCCCTCCATGTTGCTGCAAATGGCATTATTGTATTCTTTTTCCAACTGAGTAATATTCCACTACATATATTGGGTTGGCCAAAAAGTTCATTTGAGTTTTTCCATAACATCTTATTTCCATGTCTTGGCTATTGTGAATAGTGCTGCTGTGAACATAGGGGTACATGTATCTTTTTGAATTACAGTTTTGTCTGGATATATATCCAGGGATGAGATTACTGGATCATATGATAATTCTATTTTTAGTTTTCTGAGGAACCTCTATACTATTCTCCATGGTGACTGTACCAATTTACATTCCCACCAACAGGGTAGGATGGTTCCCTTTTCTCCACACCCTCTCCAGCATTAATCATTTGTAGACTTTTTAATGATTAGCTCAGCAATTTTGAAACTGTTCCTCAGAAGATTCCAATTTACTGTCACATTTGGGAGCCTCTGGACTAGACCTAAGGTCTTTTCCAACCCCAGATTCTGAAATTCATTTATTCATTCAACCAAATATTTGGAGGGTCTCCACTGGGCTGTGGACAAGGCAATGGCACCCCACTCCAGTACTCTTGCCTGGAGAATCCCATGGACGGAGGAGCCTGATAGGCGCAGTCCATGGGGTCGCTAAGAGTCGGACACGACTGAGCGACTTCACTTTCACTTTTCACTTGCATTCATTGGAGAAGGAAATGGCAACCCACTCCAGTGTTCTTGCCTGGAGAATCCCAGGGACGGGGGAGCCTGGTGGGCTGCCGTCTATGGGGTCACACAGAGTCAGACACGACTGAAGTGACTTAGCAGCAGCCACTGGGCTGTGTACCACATGCAACATGACGAAGGGCACAAAATGAAACCGACAGTTTAGTCTTAGGACTTTGGGAGAGGAAATCTATGTAGATAACTCTGGAACTCTGTGTGCGAAGGCAGAACATGATTAGCTGCAAAGACAGGCAGAGAAAGAACAAAGGGAGAGTCAGTTTGGTGAAAACTAGCTGAAGAACCTGACTGGAGGCCATTTGAGTCTCTCTGCCTCCTTAGCCAACATGACCTCAGAGCATTCTGAGGGACCAGATCTAAGTATGCACCCCCACTTTCACTGCCTGGATGAGCTCTGGTCTCCACACACCATAGGAAAGGTTTCTGCCCACCTCTGAGTGTATTTTCTCACAGTTTCTGAAGTTGGCAACTCTCTTCTTGCTGCACTTTCACCCTACGTGGAGACTTCTTTATCACCCACCTTTGCCACCTCCTCATGCCTTCTCACATGCTGATTTTCCCCATGGACTAGGGAAGATACAGGTTATTTTTCCTCCCCTGTGCCCTGGAATGACTTTTCCTCTGTAAAGGCTGGTACTCCTCTCCTCAGTGTAAAAGACCTATGAAAAATCTTTCATAACCATCCACCTCCTGCCAGCCATTTCCCTGTGCAACCGAATTCATGACACAAGGCTGGGTTCCACTTGGTATATGTTTAACCTGTTCTTGTTAATGTCTGCTCTTAAGTGTTCTCACCTTCTGCTTGGTCATGTCTAAGAGCCCCACGGAGTATCTGTCACAGTTGAGGAAGGCGCGGACTGTGTACAGGGCTTTGTGGAACTGCCTCTCGATGTCTGTAAGCTCTTCAAAGACTTTGCTCCCAGACCACAACAGTATCTGAAGAAATGCAAAACATAGTTAGTGTTCCTGACGCACAGAACAGCAGCTCACAAGAACCAAGAATAGCTGTCCCTGTTCTGTAGATGGAGAAACTGAGGTTCAGAGAGGTGAATGACGGGGCAGCTTCTATTGGGTCCAACTCTTTCCAATTCTTTTATCTCCTAGGTTGTTAATAACAATGATGTTAACAAACATTGACAGAGCCCAAGTATCCTACATACTTTATCCCATAATTATCCCCATTTTTCAAAAGAGGAGGCTGAAGCTTGGAGAGGTTAAGTGATTTGCTCAAGGTCTTAGAGCTGGTAAATGGCTTAGCAAGGATTCAAATACAAGCTGGCTGACATGAAAGCATATACATGCAGTCACCCTGGGTTACAGCTTTACAGGTATCCATGACTCATGCACCCCAGGGATGCTGGGAGAGACTGTACGATACTTCCCAGGCACTTCTGGTACTACTGCCTTCTAGTTGAGCACATCACTGCCTCAGGAATAGGACACCTTCAGTCCAGTCCATTCCCTTTACCTGGCCACGCCGAGTCTCACAGTTGTGCAGGTAACTCAGGTGGAACACCTTCATGATTAGATTTGCAAAATTGAGGTACTTGAGAAGAATCTGAAAATCAAACAGCATGAGGAGAAGCAGATGAGAAGGAGAAATTTCTCTTCTGGCCACTTCTACCATCAGCCGATAAGTTTGAACATTTTCAAAGCTTCATCTGAGACAGTTTGAGCAGATGGATCATGGAAAGCTGACTCATAAAATGTTGCATTATGTGAGGGTAAAACTCACAGAATGTAGAATGTCAATGTTATTAGAAGTGTATTCATGAGAAGTTGCTACTGTTCATTGAGTTTGCAGGCCCTGTGATAAGTCATGTATGTATGTTATCTTGATAGCCACAAATGACCTCATGAGATACTATAGATACTCTCTACAAAAGATACTATAAAATCATCCCCATTTTACAAACAAGTAATCTGAGGTTCAGAAAAACAAGCCCAAGTCAAACAGATATTAGCAGAACCAGAACCATTATCCCTACATTCTTATCTCCAAAGTCCAACATCTTAATGATTATCCTGTCCTGCCTCCCTCACAGATCATCAGACCACTAACTTCCTTGTCTTACAGAGGGGAAAGTCAAGGTCAGGACAAATAGCAAGGGTCAGAGGATTTGTGAGCTGGGAGAATGTGCTGGCGTGGCCAGCCCAGCAATTTCTAACCACTCTTACCTCTTCATCATTCTTGGTGAAGTGGGGCCCATCCACTTTATTCACAGCCATGATTATGGCCACCACGTCCTTCCCATTCATTATGGGAGAAGCCAAGATGTTCTTAGTCTGGTACTCTGTGAGGGTGTCCACGAAGTCACAGAAATGCTCATCCTGAAGGTAGACAAAGACAAGCATGAGTGGGCAGAGGAAGAGCAAAGACAGGAAAACAACCCAGAGCCCCAGGTGCCCGTGGTTGCTGCTGTTGTTCAGTCACTCAGTCATGTCTGACTCTTCGCAACCCCATGGACTGCAGCACACCAGGCAACCCTGACCTTCACTGTCTTCTGGAGCTTGCTCAAATTCATGTCCATTGAGTCGCTGATGCCACCCAACCATCTTGTCCTCTGTCCTGCTCTTCCCCTCCTCCCTTCGATCTTTCCCAGCATCAGGGTCTTTTCTAATGAGTTGGCTCTTTACATCAGGTGGCCAAAATATTGGAGTTTCAGCTTCAGTATCAGTCCTTCCAATGAATATTCAGGGCTGATCTCCTTTAGGATGGACTGGTTTGATCTCCTTGTAGTCCAAGGGTTTCTCAAGAGTCTTCTCTAGCACCACAGTTCAAAAGCATCAATTCTTTGGCACTCAGCCTTCTTTATGGTCCAACTTTCACATCCACATGTGACCACTGGAAAAACCACAGCCTTGACTAGGTGGACCTTTGTCAGCAAAGTAATGTCTCTGCTTTTTAATATGCTATCTAGGTTGGTCATAGCTTTTCTTCCAAGGAGCAAGCATCTTTTAATCTCATGGCTACAGTCTCCATTTTCAGTCATTTTGGAGCCCAAGAAAATAAAGTCTCTTACTGTTTCCATTGTTTCCCTATCTATTTGCTATGATGTGGTGGGACCAGATTCTATGATCATCGTTTTTTGAATGTTGAGTTTTAAGCCAGCTTTTTCACTCTCACTTTCATCAAGAGGCTCTTTAGTTCCTCTTTGCTTTCTGCCATTAGGGTGCTGTCCTCTGCATATCTGAGGTTACTGATATTTCTCCTGGCAATCTTGATTCCAGCTTGTGCTTCATCCAGCCCAGTGTTTTTCATGATGTACTCTGCATAGAAGTTGAATAAGCAGGGCAACAATATACAGCCTTGATGTACTCCTTTCCCAATTTGGAACCAGTCTATTGTTCCATGTCCGGTTCTAACTGTCGCTTTTTGACCTGCATAAAGGTTTCCCAGGAGATAGGTAAGGTGGTCTGGTATCCCCATCTCTTTAAGAATTTCCCACAGTTTGTTGTAGAGGTGGGGTAAAGAGGCTCCCCGTTCTCTTGTTGACAAAAGAATGAAGCCAGTTCCATCTACTCCCCTTCGTCAGGGACAAGGCAATTATAGATGATTTCTGCCCTGGAAGCCTCCAAAATCCAGTAGAAGAAAGCCTGAAATACAGCTTACTAAGGGTTAAGGAGATGTGAGCAAAGCACTGGAGGGACCCAAGGATGGAGGTGGAGGGCTGGCTTTGTCTGTGGAGGAAGATTTTGAGAAGGCTCTCTTCCATTGATGACAGTTAAGCGTAAATAAGAAACTTGAATGAGGAGAAGACCTTAGTGAATATAATCATCGCAGTTGCTAGCAGGTGTTGTGTATGGTGCTTTGCCTGCATCAGCCCACTGTATTCTTCCCAATAACCCAAGAGATGGGACCATTAGTAGTTCATCTTACGAAGGGGGAAACTGAAACTCCAGATTAACATTACTTATTGCTTGTGTGTGTATGTGATTCGAGAAACTGCCCTCAGCTCTGCTGCTTCATCCAGGGAAGCTTCATTTCAGGGAAGCCTGGATAAGGGTAGACCTAGGTCTGGGTCATTGAACCAAAGAATTTGTTACTTCCAGCTTTTATTTACTCATTTATTGGCTGCATTGGGTCTTCGTTGCTGCATGCGGGCTTTCTCTAGTTGTGGCAAGTGGGGGTTACTCTTCATTGCGGTTCACGGGCTTCCCATTATGGTGGTTTCTCTTATGAGGCACAGGCTGTAAACATTCAGGCTTCAATAGTTGCAGCACACGGCTCAGTAGTTGTGGTTTGTGAGCTTTAGCGCCTGGGCTCAGTAGCTCTGGCTCATAGGCTTAATTGTTCTGAGACATGTGGAATCTTCCCAGACCAGGACTGAACCTGTACCCGCTGCATTCGCAGGCAGGTTCTTATCCACTGTACCACCAGGGAAGTCCACTTTCAACTTTTTTTGCGATCCAGTTCTAGCACCACACAGCCAGTCCAATGGATATCCCCATTCCACAAATCTTAATGGAAGCCCCACTCTGTGTTAGGCCTTAGGCTAAGCACTGGGGATACAGGGAAGACTAAAATTCAGGCCAGCTCACAGATGAATCACACAGAATTAACAGAATTCACACAGAATTAACACAGATGTCCTGTGTTAATAGTAACACAGGACACAAGGGTTGGCTCAAAGCAGTGGGAGTACAGAAGAGCACACACCCCCTACACCCTACCCCGAAGGCAAACTTGGAGGCCAGAATAGGGCGGTACAGTCTGGGTGGTCAGAAAGTGGGGACAGAGCCTAAATTGTCTTAAATCCAAAAGAATCCACCTTTCTGTTTCCACACAGCTGAGGTTTCTCAACAGTCAGCATTGCTGGGAACACAAGCCAGCTGAGATGTGTATAGTTCATGCTGTTCTGAGAAGGAAATGTATTTTGCAGAGCCAATTCACAGAGCTGTGCTAGAACTAGAGCTTTCCCCCAGCGAGGAAGTTCAGAATGTGGTGCTCTGCATCTGTGGATTCTTCCAGTTGGAGTGGAATTAAATAAGCAGGCCCTGTTGCTGATGAAGCTGTCTCAAACCAGGTGAAGGGTAAAGGAATTAAGAGAAGCCTGTAGTGCTCAACTTGAATTAGTGTTGGGAGGATTAAGCAAAATCTCTAAACAGGTATTAACCTCAAGGGTTTTCCACCTCACTCTCTAAGGACAACTGATGAATCCCTAAATACAAGCCTGAGTGGGACATGCCCAAGTTCATTTCATCAAGTGAGTTCAGTGTTTCAGTATTCACTTCTGTCAAGGAAAGCAGTGCTTGGGCCTTACCTGAATCTGAGGCAAATGTTACTAAAGCCACCACTACCTTCTCTCCCACTGAGTTCTCAGCCCTAGAACTTTCTCACAAATAGCACAGCTGCCAATTGACTGGTGTCTGTATAATCATTGGCATCCTTATATTTTCAGCATATACAATGTTCTCAACTGTGTAATAGAACCTCAACTTATCAGTGGCGGAGGGATCTTAAAGGCCACCATGCTAAAACTATTTTGTTTATTTTTTATTTGGCTGTGCCTGGTCTCAGTTGCTGCAGGAGGGATCTTTTTCTTTAGTTTTGGCATTCAAACTCTTAGTCGCAGCATGTTGGATCTAGTTCCCTGATCAAGGATTGAACCTGGGCCCCCTGTGTTGGGAACACAATCTTAACCGTTAGACCACCAGGGAAGTCACTAGCCTATCTGTTTTAAAGCCTAGGAATCAGAAGTCAAGTGGAAGCAAGCCCAAGTCATTCATTTATTCAGTTGGCATTAACAGAGAGCCTTTAATGTATGCTAGGCAGTTTAGGCAGTGAACAAGACAGGTGAGTATCTTTCCCTAGTAAAGCTTCCACTCAAATGGGGTGGACAGACAGAAAGCAAGTAAACAGCTGCTTTGAAGAAGAGAAACTGGATGATGCTATAGAAAGCGATGGAAGCGGGGGTAGGTTGAAGCTGCTCTGGTCAGTCCTGGCGGGTAGGGAGGCTTCTCTAAGAGGTAATGCAGAGAGTGAAGGCTCAGAAGAGCCAGCCAGCCAGAAGTGAATTCCAAGCAGAGGGCACAGAGGATGCCAAGGAGCAGGGGGAAATGAACTGACTGATCTGAAAAACAGGAAGAAGACCTGCTTAGTGAGGGAGATTGGAGGGCAAGGAAGTAAGAGAGGTGGCATGCGTGCCTATGTGCACGCTAAGCTGCTTCAGTCGTGTCTGACTCTTTGTGACTCTATGGGCTGTACCCAGCCAGGCTCCTTTGTCCAAGGGATTCTCCAGGCAAGAATACTGGAGTGGGTAACCATTTCCTTCTCCAGGGGATCTTCCCAACTCAGGGGTCGAACTCAGGTCTCCCACATTGAAAGCAGATTCGTTACCATCTGAGCCACCAGGGAAGCCCCTCAGAAAGATGGGCAGAGGCCTTATGTGACAGGGCCTTGGAGGCCACTGGAAGAGCTTAGATTTTATTCCAATGTAATTCAAGACTGCTTCTCATTCCTGGAAACCCAGTTTCTCTTTTCAAACATCCTCTGTGCCAAGCTTCAGTGTGTCCCATGATGAGATCTATTTATTGAATGACTTTCACTTTCAATGATGTACTAGGCCCAAAGCCAGACAATTCATTAACTCTCACATCTTCCCTGTCACACAGAACTCTCTCCTTCCCTGTTTTATAGACAATTCTCCTGCTCATAAATGGCACAGCCACTGCATTCATTCACTGATACACTGATCGGCTCATTGATGGACTGATTCATTCATCCATTTATATTTACTGAGCACTGGCTCTGTGAGAGTCACTGGATCTGCCAAGACCAGTAAGAAAGATGAGGTTGTCCTCAATGGGTTATCACTGTACAGTGGGGACATCATGTAAAGTATGAATTCACAATTCAAGCCATAATGCGAAGAAAGCCCCCAGAGGATTGATGGTATCCTGGGGCCCCAGGAGGTGATGACTTGTTCTCTGAGCGGCTTCATGAGCCTGTCAGTAGTTGAAACCTCTCCAAGCCTCAGTTTCCTCTTCGGTAAAATCACAGTGTCAGACCAGGTCCTCTCTGAGGTTTCTTTCTGGCCTGGCATGCTGGGTTCCAGGTGTCATAGGGCGGGAAGGAGAGCAGGGCAACCAATGTAAGAGCCTCTGGAAATGACAGTGCTTTCAGGTTCAGTCTTCAGAAATGGGATTGTCACTGTCTAGAAGAAACTCACTGTTTTCCTTTACTCTCTTATAACTATCATATTCACAACACTTTGCAAAACAGATATGTAGATTTTTTTTCCCCCACACTGACCAGTTCTCTGACACTAGCTGGGTATCCAACAATTCAGTTCAGTTCTGACCTGGAGAGCAGGAATGTACAGCTGAAGGGTTCAGTCCCTCAAGACTGCTCCTGCTTCAGATGCCAATGTCAACTCATAGGTTGCCATCTGTACTTCTGCCTGACTGACTGTAAATCGAGGTTCCAGGGTCTCACTCCTTGGGTTTGATTATTTGCCAGAAAAGCTCATAGAACTCAGGGAAGTATTTACATTTACAGTCTTAGAATAGAATAAGGGTACCGATGAACTGTCAGATAAAGAGATATATAAGGTGAGATCCAGAAAGGTCCTGTGTGCCAAAGATTCTGTCCCCTGGAGTTGGGGTGTACACTACCCTCCCAGCACATGCATGTGTTCACCAGCCCAGAAGCTCTCTGAACCCTGTACTTTTGAGGTTTTTTATGACCGTTTAATCACAAGTGAGTGAGTGAGTGAGTCTCTCAGTTGTGTCCGACGCTTTGTGACCCTGTGGACTGTAGCCCACCAGGCTTCTCTGTCCATGGGCTTCTCCAGGCAAGAATACTGGAGTGGGTTGCCATTTCCTTCTCCAGGGGATCTTCCCAACCCAGGGATCGAACCTAGGTCTCCCACATTGCATGCAGATGCTTTAATCTCTGGGCCACCAGGGAAGTGACAAAGGCATAAGCAATTATTAACCCCATTTCCAGCCCCTCTCCCCTCTTATGAGAATGTTGTTGTTTAGTTGCTAAGTCGTGTCCGACTCTTTGCAACCCCCTGGACCGCAGCCCGCCAGGCTGTCAAGCAGGGTTGCCAGATTTAGCAAATAAACACAGGGTTAATTAAATTTGAATTTCAGGTAAACCACTTTTTTAGTATGTCATATATTGCACAGGGTATACCATAGTGTAAGCTAGACACTCTTGGGAATTGTTTGTTTTCACTTTTGTGACATAAGTGTATGACTTAGGATTTGATTGCTGACATCCCTCTCAAAGAAGGCTATCTGGCTATCTCAAATAGACACATTGTCAGCCACACACTAGATAAAGAGCCATGCCACCTCCTCACACTGAGGGTCCTTTGTTTTAAAGATCTTGGTTGATTTCGATAACTGATCATTTGGAGCCACTTTTTGCTTTCTATTTTCTTTTACCGAGATTTCAATTTCTGCTCTTATGTTTCAAATTTGCTAGTAAAGGGTGAGCCTATGAAACCCTCGACTCTCATGAAAGTCCTAGTCCAGAGCCCACTCTCTCCCTCTCTAACCTGAGACCTCCTTGTGCGGCCCCAGGTATGCAATGGAATTTCCAGGTCTTATAAGTAATAAGCCTTTGTTTTTTTAAAGTTTCCTGATCACTAGTGCTAAAGGGTATCTTGCATTCATCATAAGAATCACAAGGACTTGTCCAGTCACAGCATTCATTATTGACAGTTTAACAGTTATTGGCACAAAACACATATTAAGATAGTTCTCTAGGGCTTCCCTGGTGGTCCAGTGGTTAATACTCACACTTCCATCACAGGAGGCATGGATTCAATCCCTGCTTGGGGAACTAAGATCCCACATGTTGTGCAGGTCAGCCGAAAATAAAAAAAGTACTCTTTGTTTATCTAAGATTTAAGTTCACATTATATCTGGCAGCCCTAATGACAAGTTGCCCCCGAGAAGGTCCCAAGGATAAGTAAGAATGTGTCAGAGCATGGGAGCCACGTTACAACCATGGGAAACCCCATTCACGGTTTCACATTTTTCAATGCAGTAATTACAACCACTTTCAGGTTCTGGTGGGGGCTGATGGGAAGTGTGCTAAAGAGTATCACTTATTAGTGGTTCAGGGACCATGCACCCTCCAGTCTACACCATATCCCTGCTTCTTCTCCATCCAGCTCCCAGTGCTGTCCACAGACCCCAATAAAGTATGATATCTCAAGGAGGAAGATATGTACAACTGAAGGACACAGGCTTGCTGACCTGAACTGACATCACTCCAGGCCAGAGGCACACACCAAGTGGGCTGCCTGGCCCGAAAGCTTCCCGGAAACATAGCCATCCCATCCAGGGTGAACTTTGGGGCTGACATAGAAACAGCAGGCTGTCCTTTAGTGCAGGGGCTCAGCAAACACTTAGGGGTATTTTAGGATCAGATAGGCTACTTAAATCCTCAGGCCCTCAACACCAGGGTCCACAGAAGCTTTCAGCACCTCTGTTCTCTGTTTTTCCCACAAACAGAATCTAAACTGAAAGCTCCAGAAAGGCAAGACTGGATTCCTCTCCAAGCCCCACACAGACCTGGTCCAGCATCTGTTCCATAGAATAAATTCCTTAACAGCAACAACAAAGTAGTAGCAATATTAACAAGGAGGAGAAGCTGTCAATAAGAGCCTGAACTATGCGCTGAGAACTTTGCTAGAGGAGAAAGAATCATCTCATTTTATCTTACAACAACACTTAGAGAAGCTAGGTTTTCTCCCTCTATTTTACAAATTAGGAAGTGAGCCCAAACAAGCTAAACAGTTTGCTAAAGCCATGTTATTAGAAAGGGAGTCTTGATTCACATCCAGATCTGACCTTAAAGCTTAACATCTCAATTTTCTGCCACGTAATTTGAAACAACTTTTGGTACACTGCACTTAGTTTAATGCACTCGTTTTATAGGCCAGGAGGAAGTAGAGGACAGCAGAGCAGTGAAGGGTACGGCACCAGTCAGAGCGCCTCAATTCAAATCCCTGCTCTGCTGCTTTCTGTGTGACTGAGAAAAGATTTCAATTTCATCATCTGTAAAGCAGGGATAATCACTTATAAGACTGTGACAACCCATGTTGGCTACAGTTGAAGTCTAGAGAGAGTTAAAGGGAGAAGAGACTCCAATCCAGTTGAATGAGTCCTCAGGAAAGTTCCCTGGGTGCAGAATTACCCTTACCCTAGGAGGGCCAAGGAAAGAGGAACCCCACAGGGGATCTAGCCCAGCATGCTTAAAAGAAAACCAGGTTCCACAAAGGCCCAAGTCTGTGCCTTTCATCTTGCCAAGTAACTCAAGGGACTTTCTAGTGGTCCAGTAGCTAAGACTCTGCCCTCCCAGTGCAGGGGGCCAGGGTTCGATCCCTGGTCAGGAAACTAAATTCCATGTGCTTCAGCTAAGAGTTTGCCAGCCCCAACTAAAGATTTTCCCATGCCATAACTAAAGGATCCTTCGTACCATCACTAAGACCTGTTGCAGCCCAATAATGAATTAATTAATTTTTTTCAAAAAAGGAACCCAAGTCAAAAAGATGATCCATTGAAATTCTTACATCTGGGCATGTGAAGTCCAGGAAGCTCTGCTCTGATGCCTTGGTGACTTTGGGCAAGCCCCTTCTCAAGATCTTCTGACTCCAGACTTTTCATCCATTAAACAAGTCAGCTGGATGAGATGATCTCTGAAGCCCCATACCTCCCCAACTTTTAATTTTAAGACCTTTAATCTGAAATTAGGTCAGAGGTAAGGGGAACACAAAGTCACAAAAAGTCCAGGCTGGATCTTGGGAATGACAACACAGGCTCCTGGTTAGGCCAGTGCAGCAATAAATGAGACCCACATTGGCCTTGCCAGCATAGGGCAAATATTGGGGTGAGACAGGTGTTAAAGGGATTATTGCAAAATTACCTGACTGTGCTCACATCTTCTTTGGGCCAAACCTTTGCTATAAAGTGGACAATTGGTATAAAGTGGACAAACGTTTAGTATAAAGTGGACAAACATTTAGTATAAAGTGGACAATAAGGCAGGCATGGTCTCTGGCCTCCAGGGCTTATTGTGGTCAATGGTTTTAGGGAGGAAACTTACAGAAGGATCTGAGAGGGTCTCCCCGAGGAAGTGAACTTTAAGCTAAGATCTGAAGGATGAGTAGGAGTGGACCCTGGCAGATGGTTATGGGGAGAACTGCATTAAATGATTTGCTGTAGGTGATCAAAGAAGTCTTTGTCAGAGCTGCCAGGAGGATCCCACAGAACCCTAAACTCTTAGAAGACAGAGCCAAGTGCTTAACCAAGTGGTCAATTTAGCATTTCCGTAGTGACTGCCAGCCTATGTCTCCTGACGCAAGGCACAAAGTAAAAATATCACCTCTGTGATAGTCCTGCCAGAAATGCGTAGCCTGAATCTAAATGTGAAGACACATCAGACAACCCCAAATGGAGGGACATTTCTGCAAAACAAGTTGGCCTGTATCCTTCAAAAACGTCAGCGTCATGGAAAACAGAGATAGATTGAGAAACCGTTTCAGATTGGAGACTAAAGAGACAGTGCCAAATGGGCATCATTGAGACACTTCACAAATAACTGAATATGGACTGTTCATTAGATAATAGTATTGTAACCACTGTCACATTTCTTGAGTTTGATCATTGTACTTTGGCTATGTAAGAAATGTCCTTGTTCTGAAAATACACAGAAAAATTCCTGGGGTTAAAAGGACACGTTGTCTGTGTTTGTCTCCCAAATGGCTCAGAAAAAATGGAGACATAAAGCAAATGTGGTAAGGTGTAAGTGAAAGTGAAATTTGCTCGGTCATGTCCAACTCTTTGAGACCCCATGGACAATACAGTCCATGGAATTCTCCAGGCCAGAATACTGGAGTGGGTAGTCATTCCCTTCTCCAGGGGATCTTCCCAACCCAGGGATTGAACCCAGGTCTCCTGCATTGCAGGTGGATTGTTTCCCAGCTGAGCCACCAGGGAAGCCGGGTAAGGTGTAAACAGTTGATAAATTGGGATTAACAATATACAGTTTTTGGTACTGTATTTTAAACTCTTCTGATTTTTTTTTAAATAAAATGTTATCAATAAACAAATAGAGAGACTTCCCTGGTGATCTAGTGGTTAAGAATCTGCCTGGCAATGCAGGGGACACAGGTTCGATCCCTTGTCCAAGAGGATCCCACATGCCACAGGGCAACCCTAACTAAGCCTGTGGCGCCACAACTGCTGATCCCGAGGACCTACAGCCCAAGCTCCGCCAGCAAGAGAAGCCACCACACGCCGCAAGGAAGAGTAGCCCTTCACTCACAGCAACTAGAGAAAGCCCTCACAGAGCAACGAAGACCCAGAGCAGCGAAAAATAAATTAATTAAAAAAAAATAGACAAGTAAAAAAGAAAGAAAAGTGCCAAGTGGTCACCAGACCAGTCCTGGTGGCTGACAGCTCCCCGTCCTATATACCCTCCTCTCCAAACCCCATGGAATAATGCCTCCCTGCCCCCCACTCCCATGGGGAAGAGGATACCTCCTCTGTGTTGGGGACGTTGACGATCTTTTTAGAAAGCGCGACGTGGCCCACCACTCCCATGTCCAGGGGGAACACGATCTCCGAGTCAGGCGCCACCAGACACTCCTCGAGCACAGCATCCTTGTGGACATTGAAGAGCCGGGTGGCCAGCTCCGCGATGCCATTCCGGGCCCTGTACATGAATAGGCTCATGCGGTCGGCCTGCAGCAGGAAGCACAGCTTCTTCATGACGTTGAAGACGCACTTCTCGGCCTGCAGGTTGTCCTGAAAGTCCCTCAGGAGGTCGAAGATAATTTCACTCTCTTCCACGCTGCTCAGTGGGTGGTAGTTGCTGAAGTCCACGGCTGCCTCCCTGGGTCCCAGCAGGTCTGAGATGACCTTGGCCCGGTAGCGCAAGTTGTAGTACTTTTTGGCAAATCTGACATTCTTGTCCAGAAACTTCTCTACTTCTTCTGCCGTCAACTCGCCCATGGCTGGGAATTGCACTATTTCTGTGGATGGGGGTGAGGCTGGCCTAATCTTCTCTGAGTCTTGTCTGTGAACCTCGCTAGTGTGGCTGCAGAGCAGAATGAGTGAGCTTGGGAGATTAAATCATTAATATTTCCCCAGAACAAGGATTATGAGGATCAGGGTGTTCCGGATGCTCCTGGGCCCCAGATGGGAGAGGTGAGAGTTCTCTTTTCACCTTGGTCTGCTAATAGGAGAAGAAAATTTGACACAGAGCTGGCATTGAGATCAAGTAAAAGGAAACACCAAAAACAGAGTCTGCAAACTGGTAACACAAGACATCATACTGTTATAAAGATGCTTTCTTTGCCCTGTATGGTATTTTTCTTTAACATTTGACACGGAAGCCCGTGTTTACTGTTTAAGAGGTTTGTTTAGCTTCTCTCAGAGAATCAGATCTAACAACTCCATATCCAGTTTCTCTGTGGCAGAAATGGCTAGAGCTGAGCAGAACTGCGCGTCCCTGGTCCCTCACCCCACTCTTTTTCACCCCCATCCCCAGGATCTCCCTAACACACGGCTTCCCTCTGCACGCTCACCACTGAACCTACTCCCCTTGCGTACATTATGGGCCAAATCTCCACATTACATCTCTAAATTTGAAGGACCTTTATAAAAACAGGGCTTCCCTGGTGGCTCAGCTGGGAAAGAATCCACTTGCAATGCGGGGGACCTGGATTCGATCCCTGGGTTGGGAAGATCCCCTGGAGAAGGGAAAGGCTACCCACTCCAGTATTCTGGCCTGGAGAATTCCATGGACTGTATAGTCCATGGGGTTGCAAAGAGTCGGACACGACTGAGTGACTTTCACTTTTCACTTTATAAAAACAACACCTTTCATAGTTTTTTTTTTCTATTACAATATACATGTTTACTGTAGGGAAAACACAAAGAAGTCCCTTAAAATCACCCATAATCCTGCCATTCAGAGGTAACCTTTAGTTAACATTTTTGTTTCTGTCCTTTCTGTAGAGGCTTGACTTTCTATTGTCGTTCAGTCCCTGATCTTTGTTTTGGCATTTTAGGGTGCTTTTGCTGGCTTCAGTCAGTATCTTCTTGGGTTGTCAGTCAGAAATGCACACAATAGTGTGGATTTTATCAGCTCCAGTGAGGCTCAAAATATCAGAATCCTCATTGCGTTGTCTCTCTGAACCCACTAGGGCAGGAAGAGAAGAGTGCGTTCTTTCTGGATGAAATACACTGTAGTGACTATGGATATATATATGTGAGAGCCTGGCATGCCTGTGTTGTAAACACTGTGGAATGTAGGATCATAGACCATGGTTGGCACTTTGAACTGTGTAAGTGAACTTTAATAGAAAGTATTAATAGATCACTTCCTTTATTGTAGAGTGTAATTAATTAATTCCCAGGATACTGTGCCTATTCAACACTGTGTATACAGATGAACCTTGGTGTGGTGGACTTCTCAACAACTTTTTCAAACACGTCCACCATAACTAATGTGAGCCCTCTGTCTGGAATGTGCATCCCTCGCTCGCCAGCTCCTCAGCCTCAAGGTCTCAGCTCATGCTAGTCACCCTTAATTGTCTTATCTCAAGGAGCCCCAATCACTCTCTCCCCAATTCCTGCCTGTCATAGCATCCATTTATTTCCTATATTACTATTAAAATGTGTTTTCTTGTTTTATGTTTGTCTACTCTGTGTCTTCTTCTCTATACCATGAGCTCCAGTGAGGGCAGGCGCCTGTCAGGACTGATTCCTGAGGCTTTGCAAGGCTGCCTAGCATAATCCTTGATGCTAGGTAATGCTGTTTTTAAATAATGTTTGTGGTGATTCATTTTATGTGTTAGTTGGGCTAAAGGATGCCCAGGTAGCTAGTAAAACATTACTTCTGGGTTTGTCATTAAGGGTGTTTCATAAGAGATTAGCATTTGAGTCAGAAGACATAGTAATGAATTTTACCCTCCCCAACACAGGTGAGCATCCCCCAATCCATCAGGAGATCCGAATAGAAAAAAAAAGGTGAGGGGAGGGTGAATTGGCCCTCTGCTTGAGCTGGGACAGATATCTTCTCCTGCCCTTAGATGTTGGCACTCCTGATTCTTGGACTCAGACCAGGACTTAAACCTTCGTCCCCTGGACTCAAACTGAATCACACTACTCTGACTAATACAGAGTCCTATATTTCTTTTCCTGGCTTCACTGGGTCTTCCCTGAGGTGTATGGGCTTCTCTAGTTGTGGCGTGTGGGCTTAGTTTTCCTGCAGCATCTGGAATCTTAGTTCCCCAACCAGGGATTGAACCCCCATCCCCTTCATTGAAAGGCAGATTCCTAACTACTGGACCACCAGGGAAGTCCCACAAAGTCCTATATATTCTTGATTAAAATTTAGGAAGTACAGGAAGTCACAAAGGAAAAAATTGAAATAAAACATAATCCCAGATATTATCATCACCAATATTCTTTGTATATTTTTAAATGTTTCCATATCTATCTATATCTATATATATATTCTCAACCTTGGCATTTTGGGCTCAGTAATTCTTTGTTGTAGGAAGCTGTCCTATACGCTATAAAGATGTTTAGCAACATTCCTGGCCTCTACCCACTAGATGCCAGTAGCACTCCCTCCCCTTTAAGTTGTGGAAATAAAAAATATTTCCAGACATTTCCAAATGTCCCCTGAGATCAAATTATTCTATTCAGAACAACTGCTCCACTGCTCTGTTGTTCCTAATTTTCTAGTAGTATAAATCATGCTGTAATGAACACTTATATTTCTTAGTGCAAATATCTAGAAGTGAAATCCCTGGCCAAAAGAGCTTGCAGCTATCTAAGGGTTTGAATAAATAATGCAGATTTTGCTCTAAGAGCCTCTATCAGAGTGTGTGAAGCTGTTCTTACCTCTGCTGAGCCCCTCAAAAAATTGAGCAATCTTTCTTAATCCTGACATTAATAGCACTCTGAAATTTGGCCCCAATATTCCTTCTTATTTTATTTTGTACAGTTTCTCTACACATACTCTAAGCTCCACCTTAGTGTTTTTCATTCTCTCTGACTTTGCCTCTTCATTCTTGCTGAGCCCTTGGCCTGTCCCATACCACCCAGTCCAAATGCTATTCCCACCATGGATTCCCTATGCTCCAGTTAGACTTTTTCTACTTTGAACTACAAACTATTGGTTTGCTTCCATGTCAACAGGCGTTTCTACATTCTAGGCTGTGTTATTTCTATACATTTGTACCCTCATCAAACTCAGTCTTTGAGGATAGGACTAAAGCTTTACCCCTTTTAAAAACTAAAGCTTTACCCCTTTTAAAAAATCTCTAAAACAGCCCAACCCAGGTCCTTTCCTGTCATATGCCCACCGGGCTTAGTTCTGGCTGGGAATATAAGCAACTCTTTTGCAAGAAATCTATATTTACCTTATTTTTCAATATGCCAGAATGAGACAGTCAAATCTGATAACAAACTTCAGTGCTAATTGTTGGCTAGGTAGGGATAAGCTAGTATTTGCATCAGGTCACCTCCTATAAGCCTGTTCAATGGGCCTGATTTCAGATGTCAGTGAAGGAAATTTGAAGCTTCTTTCATTGGAAACAGGGCTACCAGTATGCGTAGGAGAGAATGCTTTCTGTCGTCCAGTCTAAACACAAACATGTTCTACTTGAAGGAGAAATCAGGATTGTAGGCCCAACAATGCCACCGACTCATTCTATGATCTTGAAAAGGTTCTGTCTTCTCTCAAGGTTCTGTTGATTTTCCTAAGAACAAAACAAAAGAGCTGAATAACATTATCTCTAGCACTCCTGGTTCCATGACTCCAAATGGGCTGGAATGAGGGAAGACTGACCAGGAATGGTTGACCTTTCTGTTTCTGACCACAAGCCTTGCCAAAGGATCCTCCCAGAAGAAAAGCTGGAACTATTTATTTAACATAATCTCTACCCCAAGATCTATATTTCACTGAAAAGAAAACTGAAAAGCTTTGAAAATTTAGGTGACTCAAATCATAGGTGATTTTTAAAATATGTGTTATTGAGATAAAATTCACATTACATAAAAACACCTTTTTAAAGGATATAATTCTGTGGTTTTTAGTGTATTTTTTATGTTGTGCCCCCACTAATCTATTTTCTCATCCTCTGGTAACTACTAATCTACTTTCTCTATGGATTTATCTTTCTGGACATTTTGTATAAATAGAATTATACGATATGTGTGTGGCCTTTGTGTCTGACCATTCTCATTTAGGTTCATCCATACTACAGCATGTAACAGAGCCTCGTTCTTTTTTATGACTGAATAATGTTCCATTATGATGGATATAGATACCGCCTTTCATTTACCCGTTTATTAGTTGGTGGACATGTAGGTTGCTCTCACTTCTTAGCTGTGCAAGTCTTTGCGTGGACATGTGTTTTCAGTTCTCTTAGGCATATACCCAGGAGTGGAGCTGCTGGGTCCACAGGTGGTTTTAAGACACTGAGTTTGGAGGTAAAGAGGGGGGAATAAAGGAAAGAAATAGGGCACAGCAAGGAATCAACTGGGTGAAGGAGAGGTATGTGCGGAAAGGTATTTTGTGAGGCACCTTTTGGAAAGAAGAGGAGCCTGAAATTCAGGACCTGCTAGAATGGGAATGGATTGTGTTGTATGTCAATGGCCACCACACATCCTCGTGTTGGTAGAGTGGTGTCCACTGGCCCCCACTGTTCACCACTTGTGTTAACAGCAATGATGAGGGAACTGAGGATGTTCAACTAGGAAGAGGCTCTGAAAGATCATTGGGAGTGGGGTGTGCCAGCTTATTCAGTGAGGAACCAGAGAGCCAGACAAGCTAGTGGGTCGGAGACAAAAGTTCTTATAATAAGGCAACACCAAGGAATTCCCTGGTGGTCCAGTGGTTAGGACTTAGCACTCTCACTGCCAGAGCCCTAGGTTCGATCTCTGGTTGTTGAACCAAGATAGCCCAAGCCTTGCAGTGAGGAAAAAAAAAAAAGCAATACCCATAGTGCTTAAGAGGTAGTGTGTAAATTATTTAATATTATTTATTATTTATAATAATTATTTAATATTACTGGACTTTTACATGGTAAGGTAAAATTAGGTTAGCTGTAAAATTAGAATTCTTTTACATGGTGGTTGTGGAGATGAAATAATATATTATGTAATGTGCAGCTATGTACCCAGTGCATGTTAAGTTGAACCATATAAAATTGCTCCTCTTTGACTATTTTTGTCCTCCAGGGACAGCAGTTTCAGACTGTTCAATTTAATAGTAGTCATCCAATCATTATTAGTTATCACAACTATCAAAGATTAACTGGATTACCTTAAAGATAGTCAAGTCCTTGTCATTGAAGGTAGATAAGCCCAGGACAAGGCAGAGGATTCGAATATCAGCATTTAAATAGGAAGATGATTCCTGTTAATCAGTAAGAAAGTGGTTGCAAATATTTTTAAAATAATTTTTATTGGAGTATAGTTGACTTGCAATTTTCCCAGAGGAATGAGGAACTGGCCTAGAATAAGGATTGAGAGCCTGGAGGGAAGGAAGTGGGTACAGAAGCAAGAAAAAGGTGTGGAAGACTCATTGATTGACTGGGAGACAGGGCCTGAGAAACAGTGCTGCCAGCCTGGGTAATTTACGTCACTGGGCGTTGAGTGTCCCCCTTCAGGACCTTTCGCTGGCATTATATGTTGATTTAGCCTCCATTTCCTGATTGGAGGACTTTCACCTCTGGCTTGCCAAACCGCCCAACCTCTGTGAAACCACAGAGGGGAAGAGTTTTCCTGGCCCCACCTTGGAACTGCTGGAATGGCCTCCAGCCTCATTTTGTGGGGCTCCACCTTCATTTTATGACTTCCCAGGTGTCACACTAGGAAAGAATCCACTTGCCAATGCAGGAGACACACAAGACTTGGGTTCTATTCCTGGTTCAGGAAGATCCCCTGGAGTTGGAAATGGCAACTTGCTCCAGTATTCTTGCCTGGAAAATTCCACGGACAGAGGAGCCTGGTGGGCTACTGTCCATGGGGCCACAAAGAGTCAGACACGACTGAGCGACTGAACACACACACAAGCACACCCTCATTTTATACTTAATCTCGGCTGTCTGCCACATTTCGTTTGTTATCCTTGACCTAGAGTTGATGTCAGTTCCTCACTGCCCTGCCTCCTGACGTTGACTTAACGCCTTTATTCAGCTACTCGGGTTTCCTGTTGAGTCTGCCTCCAGAGCGTGGCTAGTCTGTGACGTTCTCTTTGTCTTACTTTGAGGATCTAACCTGGGTGATGGATGAGCCAAGCAAAATTTTCTCCTTAGGTGCATTTTAACCTTTACGTCATTTTTATTTTCTCTTCTTTTTTTTTAATATTCATTTTTATTTATTTGTCTGTGCTGAGATCTTCAGTTGCTGCATGTGAGCTCTTAGCTGAGCCCTGTGGGATCTAGTTCCCTGAACAGGGATCAATTTCCTAAACTGGTCTCAATTTTCTCATTTGCAAATTGTGGATAATAATACTTATTTTACAGAAATGTGGTGAGGCTTAGTGACAGTGTATGCATAGAACTTTCTTTGTAGCTAGTTCTCAATAAAAAGTGTATGGTAGTCATTCAGTCATGTTTGACTCTTTGTGACCCCATGGACTGTAGCCCATCAGGCTCTGCTGCCCATGGGATTCTCCAGGCAAGGATACTGGGCTGCCATTCCCTTCTGCAGGGGATCTTCCTGACCCAGGGATCAAACCCAGATCTCCTGCATTGCTGGCAGATTCTTTACCATCTGAGCCACCAGGGAAGCCCAAAAAAGTAGTTAAATACTTTTTGGGCTGCACCACAGAGCATGTGGGCTTTTAGTTCCCCGACTAGGGATCAAACCCCTGCTCCTTATATTGGAGGTATGGAGTCTTAACCACTGGACCACCAGGGAGAAGTCCCTAGATATTTTCTTTAACATGTATGTAAACATCTTTCTGTGCCATTAAATATTCCATTACCACATGACTTTTAATGGCCTCACAGAGTTCCACTGGGTGACTGTACCATAATTTAACATATTTCTAACTATTGGTTATTTAGGCTGATTTTTTTCCTTCTTCTTTTTTTCTTTGGTATTCTTAAAGAACAATTGCTAAATCTTTGTGCACTTGCTTATTGTCTTATCTTTTAATAAAAATGTGAACAAAAAGAACAATTTCAACTACTAATCTTTTAAGATGTCCTGGTTATCCAAAAATAAAAGCATTTAAGTAAAGAAATGTTGAGAAAGTCAATATTTTAGTGCAGAGATCATGTTCCATCTTGAATGACCATTTCCCACAGCACCTAGCTCAGAATCCTGAAAGAACGAATCTGGAATGCTGGGCCTTGTTATCACTATGAAACACCAAATAACAGATCACTTTCTCTACCTAAATATTACAGCAAGGGTGACTTGTACTGCTTCACCCCCAGTGTAAGAGTCACATTTCTTTTCTTCCTCCAAATCAAATTGTATGTGTTCCAAGCCCCCATCCCACAGTGCTCACAGGATATCCAATCTCAATAATTACTGTGACCATTGTTCCACCCCAGGGTCATGTGAAGACCTGTTGGTCTAACTCAGTTCAGCTGGAGAAAACCCCTATAACCTTTATTTGGTCCATTCTGCATCCACACATGTGCCCCTTGTCCAAACTGATAATGCCCCTGAAACAGTGCTGTTCTTGGCCAGGGTTCTGGGGTTCTTGCTATGGCTTCAGGCTCCCAGAGCTACCAAAAGTCACCCAGGTGGCAAACCTTCCCACCTCCCCAGGGCAGGACAAGGCCCAGGTCCTTGCCACTCAAAGATCCTGCCAAGCCTAGCCCTCTTGGCAGAAGCTTTCAAAAATCTTCTTTCCTCCTCCATTCTTTCCCTCTCTGGGATGATTCAGTCTAATTTCCCTCAAAGGCCAAAAAGAAGAGAGGATCTCTCCTTGAGTCTGAGAGTAGTTACTTCCTATCCTGCCACACAGCATCCTTGAGAGGCAAGTGATCAAGAAGGGCCAAGCCCCCTCTAGGAATTGGGGGAGAGGGAGCCGAGGAAAAATGGAGAGGACTTCCCTGGTGGTCTGTGGCTAAGACTCCTTGTTACCAGTGAAGGGGGCCCGGGTTCAATCCCTGGTCGGGAACTAGATCCTACAACTAAGAGCCCGGATGCCAGAACTAAGACTCAGCATGGTCAAGTTAATTAGTTAAAAAAAATGGAAACAATATAAATGTCCATCAATGCTTACATGAATGATGGTCCCCCTAAAGAGTGGGATACCATGCAGCTGCTATGGCCAAAGATAGTCACAGCAATATTCCTTCCCCACCCCACATGTCATTCTCACAATGTGACTTTGACATGTCTCTTATTGAGACTTGCAAGTGTGTGACTTTTGAGGCTAGATCCTAAAAGGCTATTCAGCATTCTCCTATTACTGGAACCTTTGAAGTCTTCAGTTCAGTTCAGTTCAGTCGCTCAGTCGTGTCCGACTCTCTGCGACCCCATGAATCACAGCACGCCAGGCCTCCCTGTCCATCACCAACTCCTGGAGTTCACTCAAACTCATGTCCATCGAGTCAGTGATGCCATCCAGCCATCTCATTCTCTGTTGTCCCCTTCTCCTCCCACCCCCAACCTTTCCCAGCATCAGAGTCTTTTCCAGTGAGTCAACTCGTCGCATGAGGTGGCCAAAGTATTGCAGTTTCAGCTTCAGCATCAGTCCTTCCAATGAACACCCAGGATTGATCTCCTTTAGAATGGACTGGTTGGATCTCCTTGCAGTACAAGGGACTCTCAAGAGTCTTCTCCAACACCACAGTTCAGAAGCATCAATTCTTCGGCGGTCATTTAAGCACACACTGTCCTGAAACTGCCATGATGTGAGGAAGCCTAAACTAGCCCATACAGAGAGACACAGGGTGAGGCCCTGAGTCTGCACGAAGAGAGATGTTCAGCCTTCAGCTTCTTCATTCCCTGTCTCCACTCTAGCCACTATCTGACTATATAGCTCTATGAGAGATCCAAGCCAGAACCACCCATGGAAACTCTTACCAAACCTCTGACCCATAGAAACCATGAGAAATAACAAAATGACTATTGGTATTTTAAGCCACTAAGTTTTGGAGTGATTTGTTACTTAGCAATAGATAGTCATAAAGGAGCTCTTTATGCACTGAGATGGAAGAATCTTCAAAGTTTAGTATTATTAATTTCTAAGAGTATAGAATAATAATATATGCCCATTTCTTTTTTTTAAAAGTATTTATTTATTTATTTGGCTGTGTCAGGTCTTAGTGGCAGCATGCAGGATCTTCATTGTCACGCGGGATCTTTCACTGCAGTGCATGGACTCTCTAGCTGTGGCACACAAGCTCCAGAGCGTGCAGGCTCAGAGTTGCAGCAGGCGGGTTTAGTTGCTCCGAGGCATATGGGATCTTAGTTCCCTGACCAGAGATCGAACCCATGTCTGTCCCCTTCATTGCAAGATGGATTCTTAACCACTGGACCACCAGGGAAGTCCCTGCCCATTTTTTTCTTTTTTAAGTATATATGAGAGTGACTAATTGGTTGATTGGGGGAGTCTTGTACATGCATAGATCACTGGCTTATCAACCCTAGGTGTACATTAGAATCTTCTGGTGGGCTTTTAAAAAGCATCAATGCCTGAGCCCACTCTTTCCCAACTCAATCATAATATCTGAAGATGAGACCAAAGTATTTTTATTTTCTCAAAGTTTCCCCAGAGATTCTGATGTGTAGCCAAAGTAGAGAACCGCTGGTATAGACTAACTTGGAAGGCAACACAGGAAGCTGGTGCTGTGTTTGCCTTCTGAAAGGGATGCTGGGGTAAGAATGGACAGTGTAGGAGAGAGATCTACTTTTCATTCTAAACTCTTTGATATTTTGAACTTGTTTACTTGTACATGTTACCTATTTCTAAGAATAATCAGTGTTAGTTGCTCAGTTGTGTGCAACTCTTTGCGACCCCGTGGACTGTAGCCCACTAGGCTCCTCTGTCCATGGGATTCTCCAGGGAAGAATACTGGAGTGGGTAGCCTATCCCTTCTCCAGGGGATCTTCCTGACCCAAGAATCGAACTGGAGCCTCCTGCATTGCATGCAGATTCTTTACCAGTTGAGCTACCAGTGAGTTCTGCCTAAGAACAATCAAGTTAAATTAAAAAGAAAAAATAAAATGAAAAAAGCAAAACAGCTATATCAGCAGAAATGAATCCCAAATAGCACATCAGGAACAGTCCACTCAACAGTGGGGTCTCAGAGGAAGTGACCTGTCCTTCCTGGAAAAGTGGGTAGTCAGGAAGGGCTGAGGAATTGAATCCTGAAGTAATCCCTAACCTGAGATGACTTCTTTGCTGGCCCATAACATCCCCAGTTAACACAGTTATTCTTTGAAAAATAGTCTGGGACAGAGTAGTGGCTACAATGTGTAACCCTCTGGCTTTCAGTCACCTCTGTGCATCCTGAGACCAATAGGATGGAAAATGCTCAGGCTTGGTTGGGAGGGGTGAAGAGATCTGGGTTCTGGCTGGCTGGGCTGCTGACATGCTGTTATTGAGGAAAAGCTGATTATTACTTAGCCAGCTCTCCTTTAGCAGGGATTTGGTTATCTATTTCACACCTTAAGATTCCTGCTGCAGAGAACTGGAACATAATGAAGGTACGATAGGAATGGTGGACCAAAGTCTAGCTGTATGAGGCCCCTGGGGATTTGTATGTGGGTAGGTGAGGGGACCACAACATTAAATAGCAGCCTGGATGCTGAATTAGGGGGGTGAGAGGCACCAATGAGAGGCTTGGGAGAGAGACAGCTATAACAAAGAAAACCCCTCCCTGTCCCACTTCAGAATCCACTACTTGTCAGTTGAGTGGCTCTGTTAAGTAACAATATACCAAGCTGCAATTTCTTCATCTGCAAAGTAGATGAGGGGCTTCCATGGTGTCTCAGTGATAAAGAATCTGCCTGCCAATGCAGGAGACACAGGTTCTATCCCTGGGTAGGGAAGATGCCCTGGAGAAGGAAATGGCAACCTGCTCCAATATTCTTTCCTGAGAAATCCCATGGACAGAGGAGCCTGGTGGGCTATATAGTGCATGGGACACGACTTAGCAACTCAAAAACAACAAAAGTTGATGAGAACATATGGAATAAGAGAGAAAATGATAGCCATTATTATATTAAACCGGTCTTTAGTGGTATCTATTACACCAAGGATGGGGATAGTCTTACATTTGACTAACACAGTGAGTGTAGTGGTTAAGAGTGGGCTTTGCAGGCAGCTATATTTAGGTTGTGGAGAAGGCAATGGCAAGCCACTCCAGTACTCTTGCCTGGAAAATCCCATGGATGGAGGAGCCTGGTAGGCTACAGTCCGTGGAGTCGCTAAGGGTAGGACACAACTCAGCGACTTCACTTTCACTTTTCACTTTCACATATTGGAGAAGGAAATGGCAACACACTCCAGTGTTCTTGCCTGGAGAATCCCGGGGATGGGGGAGCCTGGTGGGCTTCCGTCTATGGGGTCACACATAGTTGGACACACCTGAAGTGACTTAGCAGCAGCAGCATAATTAGGTTGAAATCATGCTGTTGTCATTTATTAATAACTGTGGGACTGTGGACAAGTCACCTAACATCTCTGAGTCTCATTTCTTCACCGATAAAGGGAGAATCATAACATAACACCCCCTCAAAAGCTTCTGCTGCTGCTGCTAAGTCGCTTCAGTCGTGTCCGACTCTGTGTACCCCATAGACAGCCCACCAGGCTCCTCTGTCCACAGGATTCTCTAGGCAAGAATACTGGAGTGGGTTGCAATTTCCTTCTCCACAAAATCTTCTATGAGGCCTAATAAATAAGATAATAAATGTGAAGTTTTGTGCACCCAGAAATAAATAACCAGAAATTGTTAACTGTTGTCTTCTGTTTGGTTTGCAACTTATAAGGGTGTTAAATACATTAACACCCATTGTCTTACTTGACCCTTTCCAGGACTCTTGAGTGTGGGGCCATTAATTACCCTTGGAAAGGTGAGATTATGCAGTTTGTCCTCATTGCTAAGGGATTGCACCAGGAGCAGAACCCAGGTGTTCTGATCCTGATATGGTTTGTGACTCTGGAAGTTCTGAATCTGGTGGGTGAGAGAAACCTGAGGCTCATCTCAGGATAAGAAAGGGACTTCCTTGAATGTGTTCTTGAAAGGGAAGAAAAGGAAGTTAACCATTTTGTTTCCTTCACTGGTTTTCTTTCACTCCCATCTATCCTATCATTCTATGTAATCATCATCTGTGAACCCCCCTACAGGCAATACAAGATGGAAAATGAACAAATGAACATATACTCTATATTGGATAGTGCCTAGTTTGTGGCACATAATTAAATGAAGACTACATGCTAGAAAGTGACTAGCAGGACAGACGCCAAGGAAAGGGCGAGGCAGGTCTTTAGGTTGACACTGGAGAAATAAGTGAAACCAGGTACTGGAACCAGTCAGTGTCTAGGTCGAGAAAGAGAACAAGCTCGTCAAAGGAGCCTAGGATGAGTGGAGAGGGCTGAAGGAAGGAGAGTTGGGACGATAGAAGGAAGGGGCCAGGGCCCAGAACATTCAGGATTTTGGGGGGAGAGGGAGAAATTTGACATTATCGATGAATGTCAAGGAAAGCCACGGAGGATTTTAAATGAGGACTGAAATTACATTTCATATTTATTTTTATATACTTATTTACGTCTTTAAAAGAATCTTTGGGTATTGGTACCTTCGGTGGAGAGTAAGTTAAACTGTGGCAAGAGGCCCTCTTACTTTGTAGCAGACCTTTTCCCATTTAGGGTCTCCATTTCTCTATCAATGGGCTTCCCTGGTGGCTCAGACGGTAAAGAATCTTTCCGCAATGTGAGAGGCCTGGGTTCAATCCCTGAATCGGGAAGCTCCCCTGAAGAAGGAAATGGCAACCCACTCCATTATTCTTGCCTGGGAAATCCCAGGACAGAAGGGCCTGGAGGGCTATATTGTCCATGGGGTCGCAGAGTCGGAGACGACACTGAGCGACTAGCACTTTTTTTCCTCTATCAATAAAAGGGGGGGGGTGCCAAAAAATCGAAGATGAAAACGATACCCCTCATAAAGGAAGAACAGTTTAAGCTCTCCTTAGGGCATTTCTATGTCTCGCCCAATAAGGAGTCCTCGCATTATCCCCAAAGTTAAAACAGGCGACCCGTGACCTACTCACTTGCAACAGACGAAATCTCCTTTACAATCAGGAACGCGTAGTTTCTTCTGTACAGGACAGCCAATCGCGAGGAGGAAAGCGGTTTGGGGGCGGTACTCTTGCCGGTTCTGACCGCGTCATTGGCTGATAGCCGCATCGCTCGCTCGCAGTCCACGTGACTGCGCATGCTGAATGTTCGCTCTATAGTCGCCTTCCGCACCTCCTGGCGGGTGCCGGCTCACCGCTTGCCTCTGTCCTGCCCGGCCGGGCCACACCTCCTCCTGGGGCCGGGCGATGGGCGGGCAAGCGGACTGGCAGATTAAAGGGAGGCCGGCCCGGGAGTGGGCTACCTCCGCTCGCGCCTCGCTACCGCCTCAGTCCCGCCACGGCGGAGGACGCGCCTTGGAGCCGGGTCGCACCGTACGGCCGAGACTCGAGAGGTGAGGCGAGGGGAGGGACTCGAGCCCGGGGAGAGTGAGCAGCTCTGGCTTCCGCGCGGTCAGCGGGCTCCTCTTGGAATCGTCTTCGCCGGTGTCCCACGTGTGGTGGGAGGAAGCCCTCGCCAACGGTCGCTGCGGGCAGTCGTGGCTGGGCCGTGAGCGGTGGACGTGCCTCGGGGTTATTTCCTCTGTCGGCAGGGGCGGAGGCAGGGCCAGCGTCGAAGCCCCACATCCCCACCCAGTGAACCCGACCCAGCTCCTGCGCTTGAGGTCTGTTCGTCCTTCAGCCCATCTAAGGCGCCGGGTGGTCCTCGGCTTGTAGGTAAAGGTGTGGCTCTACGCCGGAGTCCTCGTTGTGCCATCCGGAACCCAGATATCTGGGAGCAGGACCAAGAAGATGAGGGCCACCTTCACCACTTTAGATGGGTAAACTGAGCTTTGGGCAGGAGAGAGGACTTGATTATCTTGGTTTTAAAAACTACACACCGGGTTCAGTACAGATCAGACCTCTACTTCTTTGAGACTCATAGACTGAAGTTGAAATCCTGTCGCTGGTGAGATGGAGACACGGAAAGGACACCGAAAGGGACAGAGCCTTGCTGAAAATCACACAGCAAGTCATTTGCAGAGCTAGGACTTGTACCCAGCTCTTCCAGACTCCTAGGCTATTAGACTGGGCCCCTTCTTTGCGCAGATTGTTGGGCCACGGTGATTTAGAAGCTCCTTTCTGGCACTCATTCTAGAACCTTTTTTCCTCATTCCTAGGGCTGTATGTGAAATCATTGGGTTAAGCAGAAGTTCTTGTCTTCAAAAGTTGAGTGAATGAGAAATGGAGAGCCAAAGCTGTTGGCAGAAATAAGTCCTTTTTTTTTTTTTTCTCTTCAGTAATCTCAAAGGATGAAGACTAGTCATTTTTTAAGCAAATGCTATGTGCTCGGCACTGTGCTAGGTACTTTACTTGGCTTCCTTTTAAAACAACGCTGCAAGTTAGGTAATATTATCTCCATTTTACAGGTGAGAAATTAATGCTGAGTAAAATGAAGTTTTTCACTTGGTGCCATACAGATGTTGAACAGTGTGTCTGGGATCTGATTAGTTATTTCTGACTTCAGAACTTACCTAGTGATTCTTGAGATATGGCCAACAGTCTACTTACTGGCTCAGAATCACCCAAGGGGCTGTCTTGAATCTCATCCCTGGGTTTGTCTGAGACTCTGCCATCTTAACAGATCTCCATGTTGGGTGTCATTGTAACATAATTTGCTGCCTCCTGGAGGAAGATCTATAGATGATGTATTGGGATTTGACAAGATCTAAATTAGATTCTGTGGACATGAGTTTGAGTGTACTCCGGGAGTTGGTGATGGACAGGGAGGCCTGGCGTGCTGTGATTCATGGGGTCGCGGAGAGTCGGACACGACTGAGCGACTGAACTGAACTGAACTGAAATTAGATTCACTAAGGGTCCTTTTGGGGCTTCCCTGGTGGCTCAGAGGTTAAAGCATCTGCCTCCAATGCGGGAGACCCGGGTTCGATCCCTGGGTCGGGAAGATCCCCTGGAGAAGGAAATGGTAACCCACTCCAGTATTCTTGCCTGGAGAATCCCGTGGACGGAGAAGCCTGGTAGGCTACAGTCCATGGGGTCGCAAAGAGTCGGACACGACTGAGCGACTGAACGGAACGGAACGGAAGGGTCCTTTTGAGAACTGTCAGATAGATGCTTGCTAAACTAATTTCTTGACACAAACTTGGTTATGGTGTATGAGGGTGGAGGGGGAGGAGTAATTCCCTTTTCTTCACCAACATAGCTCTTAAACTGTTATTCATCCATTTGCTTAACAAATACGTGTTAAGCTCTTATTAGGTGCTGTACATGTTTCAAGGTACAGGGGATACAGCTGCAAACTGCAGTAATTATTAAAATTAATAATAGACTCAGAAATGAGTTGAGTACTTGGCCACAAAATTACTGCTTTGAACTAGCTCCTAAGACCTCTTAGCAAGGAAACAAATTTGGGGGCCATGTGGTATTTTAGAAGAGAGCTAAACTTGGAAATTGGAAAATGAGGATTGAGAATCTGGTTGTACCAGTTGAACAAGTGACTAAACTTTGATTTTTCTCATACTGGAGAATAGGAATTCGTACTCTATTTTCAGATTTACTGAGGAGGCAAGTGTTATTGAAATCTTACTAAATTTTTATTAAAATTTTTTTTCTTATTTAGGTGAAAATTTTTTGAAAGCAGTGTAGTGCTGTGCAAGGAACTGTTTAATTATTTTACCATGGTTTTACAGTAAGTTATTTTTCTCTTGGGTATTTTATTATTTTGTCTTATACTGGGCTTTATAAGAGAAACAATATATCATAGTGCTTATACTACTGATGTAAGCCTTGTGATGGTGGTTCTTTTTGCATCACAGACATTAATGGACATTGTTAATCATTTGTGATAACTGAAAAGTAGGGAATTTTAAAAAATTATTTATTTATTCAAGTTTGGCTGTTCTGGGTCTTCACTGCTGCTCGGGCTTTTCTCTAGTTGTGGCGAGCAGGGGCTTTTCTTTAGTTGTGGTGCTTGGGCTTCTCATTGCAGTGATTTCTCTTATTAAGGAGCACAGACTCTAAAGCACAGGCTTAATACTTGGGGCGCACAGGCTTAGTTTCCTGGAGGCATGTGGGATCTTCATGGATCAGGGATCAAGCCCACATCAAGCCCAGACAAAAATCTTTACCACTGAGCCAGCCACCAGGGAAGCCCTAGGAGGGTTTTTTTTTAAGTTATTTATTTTTTTTAATTTTTGGCTGCTTTGGATCTTGGTTGCTTTGCACTGGCTTTCTTTAGTTGCGGTAAGCAGAGGCTGCTCATTGCAGTGGCTTCTCTTCTTGCGGAGCACAGGCTCTAGGCACATGGGCTTACTTTTCCCTCTGTATGTGGAATCTTCCCAGACCAGGGATCAAACCCATCTTCCTTGCATTAGCAGGCAAATTCTTATCCACTGTGCCACCAGGGAAGTCCAGGAATTTTTTTTTTTTGTCTTCACTATATTTACTTGGAATTTCACCTGTTTCTTCATTTCAATAAACATAAATCTATAGTCATACATAGCAAGTTGGAGGCATTGCATTAGATTCTGGGTATGTAGACACTAGGATGACTTGGTGTCTGTCCTGAAATGGTACTCGTGTTTGAGAGACATACAAACTTGAGCGACTTGAGTGCTAAATGTCATGCCATTTGTTGGAGAAACATAGCCTGTGAAATTTCAGCCCCCTTCTTCTATGGCATTTGAGGTGGGACTTAAAAGATTAGAAAAAGGACCAAGACAGATGTAGACAGAAGGGAAAGGCATCCCAGACTAAGGAATGACATGAGCAAGGGCCCCAAAGGACAAAGGCTACTTAGTATTTTCATGGACTGGTGATTGGAACACTGGTGCATGAAAAGAAGCAAGAGAAAGGCAGCTGCAGGCTTATTCACAGAGAGATGACTAAAGTTATTTGACTATATTCAAGGAGGTAGAGAGTTATTGCAGGTTTTTGAAGAGTGTATCCAAATTATTTGATGTCATGTTGTTAATGAATGCTCCTTTTGAAGAAGAGGCAGCATGGGATGGTGGTTAAAAACATTGGTTCTATTCAGTGTTTAAGGCTGAAGTGTGTCTGCAACTTTCAGATAGTTGAGAGAAAAATCACCAAACTAACTGGTATGTATAAAGAATGCAAAAGTAGTACAGATGTAGCAAAACATTAACACCTGGTGAATTGTTAAATGGGTGAGTTATGAATAACCAGTGTTCCATGTATCATTCTTTCAACTTTTCTGAATATATGAAAGGTTTCAAAATAAGCTGTTCAGAGACAGAGAGTAGGCTTGAATCAGACCGGTCTTGATTCTCATCGTGATTTTACTGCTTGAAAGCTGTGTGACTACTGGAAAATTATTTCCAAACAACACAGTCCACACCTATTCCAGCCCAGTTTAACTGAGAATTTTCCACTTAGGAAAAGAGACTTTTTGTTCACATTAATATTAGGACTTCTCAAGTTTTCCACAGACTTTAGATCGAGGTTATTTTATATAGTAACTGTTTATATCCCCTTCTCTGTCATTTTTTTTTTTTTTTTTGCCTGTGACGACAGTGGCATGTGGGATATTAATTCCCTGACCAGGGATTAAACCCACATCCCTTGAATTGGATGCATGGAGTCTTAACTGCTGGACCACCAGAGAAGTCCACCCTTCTCTGTCTTCTTTTGGATTATTTAGTATTTTCTGTGATTCCATTTTATTTCCATTGTTTATTATCCATAACATTTTGTTATTAATGGGGTTGCTTTAGAGTTTATAGCATCTGTAACTATCAAAGTTTGCCTTCAAGTGATATTATATCATTTCATGTATAGTGTAAGATGCAATTCTATGCTCGCTCCTGGTTTTGTGTTTATTAAAATATATATAGCATAACACTGGCCATATTAACCATTTTAAATGTTCAGTAGCATCAAGTATATAAGTGGAATTATATAATATTTGTCCTTTTGTGTCTGGCTTCTTTCACTCATCTGTGCTGTAGATGAAGAGTATCTGAACTTTATTTCTTTTAATAGGCTAAGTAATATTTCATTGTGTGGCCTAGACCATAGTTTTTTTTCCATTCATCTATTGACAGATACTTGGGTTATTTCTGCCTTTTGACTATTGTGACTAATACTGTTGTGAACATTTGTGTACAGGTGTTTGGTCCCTGTTTTTAGTTCTTTATGGGATATACCTAGGAGGGGAATTGTTGGGTTATATAGTAATTCTGTGTAACTGAGGAACTACCAAACTGTTTTCTGCAGTGTTTTTACCATTTTACATTCCCAATGCAATGCATCAATTACGTTTCAAAGAAACAATCAAGTTTTAAAAGTTAAAAATTATTTTTGAAAAAAATTTTTTTGTTAAAATAACTTTTAAAAATAAAAACCAATCTATCCATCAACAGAAAACTTAGTACATGCCTCTTGGGTGCCCAGTTCTATGCAAGGTATTGTGTTCACAAAAAGCATAAAGTAGCTCCTTGAATAATTTTTAATCTAGTTGAAAAGATAAAATGTATCTTCAGCAGACATTTATTGCACATCCAAACAATGAGATCCAACCAGTCCATTCTAAAGGAGATCAATCCTGGGTGTTCATTGGAAGGACTGATGCTAAAGCTGAAACTGCAATACTTTGGCCACCTCATGCGACGAGTTGACTCACTGGAAAAGGCTCTGATGCTGGGAAAGGTTGGGGGGCGGGAGGAGAAGGGGACGACAGAGAATGAGATGGCTGGATGGCATCACTGACTCTGTGGACATGAGTTTGAGTGAACTCCGGGAGTTGGTGATGGACAGGGAGGCCTGACGTGCTGTGATTCATGGGGTCGCGGAGAGTCCGACACGACTGAGCGACTGAACTGAACTGAACTGAAACAATGAGAATTCAGAGAGAAATGAGATTCTGTTTATGTGTTGATGATCTATGTTCTCTTCCCCTCCTCATTTATTTTTTTCAGTTTTGGCTTCTCTCCTATGCTTGACACCCCCAATTTCTTTTTTTCTTGCTTCCTTTTTTTTTTTTGCCACGCCATGCAGCATGCGTGATCTTAGTTCCCTGGCCAGGGATCAAATGCACGACCCCTGTAGTGGGAGACCAGAGTCCTAACCACTGAACCACCAGGGAAGTCCCCAAAATGCACATTCCTAACTGCTTACTGGATATCCTCATTTGGATATCTAAAATCTCAAACTTATGAAATGTAAGGCAACATTTTTGTTGCTTCCTATCTTTCCATTCTCTCCCCCATGGTCCCATGCACTATCCTTTTATGTGGTCCACCTCTGAATTCATCTTAGATGTGTCCATTTCCTACAAGCACCATCTTTTGTCTAGTTGCACCTCTGAAATATCAAACCTCCTTTCCTGCCCTGTCTTGGAGTTTATGTCTTTGTCCACCATAGCTTACAGGACGAAGTCCAGGCTTCTTGGGATTACATAAGGACTTGTCTTGCACTCCAGTCTTACCTTCTGCAGTTTCACTCCAGAAATCTGGCAATCTAGGTGACTTTTTCATGGGTCTTGGATTTTTCTGGGACCTTCCACTTGCCTGAGTTTCGTTTCGTTTCTTACCTACTTTGCAACTTCCTCACATTGGCCTACAGCTTATTCTCTGTTATGGCACTTAGAGTGTTGTAGTTTATCTGTTTATAAATCTGTCTTAACTCACTGATTGTGGGTAGAAACTGGGTTTCTTATTCATTTTCATATGAATTTACTGATTTCCTACTATGTGCTAAGCATTGTTCTTACTGGGGATACAGTAGATATGAGAAAGGCTGTAAATAATATTTTTTAAAAGTATAAATGCATAATATAATTTCAAAAGTCTATGAAAGTGCTGTGAAGAAAATAAAGCCAGATAAGGATTTTTGAGAGGAGTGGCAATATTATTTGGCGTGGTCAAGGAAGGCCATTGTATGGAAAGTTATATAAGCTGAGGCCTGAAGAATGAGAAAAGGCCTGCAAGATCTGAGTGTGTGTTTGTTCCAGGCAGAAAAGTTGAACAAGTGCAGAGACCTTAACAAGGGAATCAACTTTGCATGTATTTGGCATGTTCCAGTAACAGCAAGAAGGCCAGTAGGAAATGAGGGTGGAGAGTTGGACAGGGTTTAGATATTATTAGCTGTTGGAGTAGCCCAGTTGAGATCTGATGGTGGAGGGAAGTAAGAAGTGACTGGATTCCAGATACTTGGGACAGTGGGGAGAGAATGGATATATTTAAGGTAGAGCAGACAGGGGGTGGAGGGGAAGGGTATGTGGGGGGATAAGCAAAAGCAAAATTGACCCCTGGATTTGTAGTCTAGGTTCTGATACACTGTGTCTAGCACAGTAGTTAGCTTAGAGTACATAGGGAGACCAGTACTCAATCTCTAGGAGCTCACTTAGAAAGTTAACCAGTCCGTCTTTGGAAGGCTTGTTGACACTTAGGAATATTTGTGGAGTAAGCAGGGGTTGCAGGCCCACAGAACAAAGATGGGTCTGAATTTTCATCTCATAGTATTTGAACTTCTTAGTCTGTGGCAGAGGCCTGGATC
This sequence comes from Moschus berezovskii, assembly GCF_049115385.1. Classification (NCBI taxonomy): domain Eukaryota; kingdom Metazoa; phylum Chordata; class Mammalia; order Artiodactyla; family Moschidae; genus Moschus; species Moschus berezovskii. Next base: position 50,259,213 of record NC_142467.1, on the reverse strand, counting down.
AGTGGCCTGGGCTGAGCCATCCTGGTTGCAGCCACCCGTGGATGGGATAGAGCTGGATACAGAAGCTTTAGCTCATCCTTTTAGCTTCCTGGGCTGTACAACGTTGTGATCTTCCCTGAACTTCCCTGACGACAGTGAGCTAGAGGATCAGATGGAACTGTGTAAATGGAGACTCTGTCTTGGTTTTACCTGTTTATGGTTTAGTTTTTTTGTTTTTAAATAATCTTAAAACTAATTTTTATTCATAAAGGGCAGAAAAGTAAAATACTACTTAGTTGAAAAATAATTAAATAGCATAACAGAAGATGTAATGAGATAACAGATAATTATTATCAAATGAGTGATACAGTAAGTGATTTTCTCAAAAACCTTCAGGGCTTGTGCGCTGTCTGCACATGAAAGTCTACCTTTCTTACCTGGCATACCGAGGCCCCACAATACTTTTGCCCCTCAGTGCCTTTGCCGCTTTCTCTCTCACTGATGTTCCGTATGCACCTGGTGCTTTAAACGTATCATACCCATTTCTCATTCTTTCCCTCCAACCCTAGAACTATTGCTGTTTGTGTTTTCTTCTCCCTTATCCATTTTCCAAGTCTTCATTCTTTCATCTCTGACTCAGACTTCAGAGCCCAGGTAGGTACATTGTTGCCTTGAAGCCTTGCTAAACTGTTGATCTCTTGCAGATTTCTTCCCTGCTTAGCTGCTCTGATCATAGTAGTTAGCAGCTTCGAGTTTATTTAACAGTGAGTTGTCTAATATACACTTAAAGAATATACAGTTAGAGTCTAAAGTACAGTGGAGCAAAGCATGAATATGGAACCATTATGCTTCAGAGGGAGACTTTACCAATCTCTGAAGACTATTGCTTTCCAAAAAGGCATTTCAATTTCATAGATTGCAAAACTGTCTTATATACACTATTGGTTAAAATATGCTATAATTACTAACCAAAAAGTAGATATTGTTTCTCTTATATCTGCAAAATTCCAGAAATAAGTTGGCCGATGCTGTCAGGCTCACACAGAAGGGATGTCCCTCTCCCTCTCAGTCCAGTGCGCTTTGTTGTTGGTCAGTCGCTCAGCTGTGTCTGACTCTGTGTGACCCCCGGGGCTGCAGCGCGCCAGGCTGGCCTGTCCTCCACTGTCTCCCGGAGTTTGCTCAAACTCAGGTCCACTGAGTCTGTGATGCCGTCCAGCCATCTCATCCTCTGTTGCCACCTTCTCCTCCTGCCCTCAGTCTTTCCCAGTCAGTAATTCACACGGAAGACAGTGCCAGTGCTGCTGTTTCATCCCCAGGAAAAGAGAACTAAGGAGTCACAACTTCATGTGCCTGATCAAAGAAGGAAGTACGGAAATGTCCTTTCTGTGTTGCCTGAACTGCCATTATACTTTAATATATGAATGTGTAAATGTATTTTTCAAATATTTTGTTGGTTATTTTTCTCCAGTTCCTGCAGGATAATGTGAAAGGTTCAAGCATTTTCCTCTTGAGCCTTTTTTATCCCTCACTCTCAAACATCAGTGTTGATAAAGGGAGAGACTATCCTGGATGATACAGGAGAATCCTATTTTATTAAATTTCATGGAATATATAGTAGGTATTCCAACTTTTAAAAATGGGGGTCTGGCTATCAACTATATTTCAGGGATAAACACTGTAACTTCTTACTTTTCATGAAGCAGTTGGTGAATACTATAATTAAGGCTTGAGGGAATGAGAGGATTTTTGTGCAAAAAAAAAAGGATACTTGAAAAATGTGTTCCAAAGTAGATATTTCCACCTGAAAATAAATACTGCTTTGCATCCTACCTTTTCTGTATTTCAGCTATTTATTTAGCAAATATTTTCATTCCTGTTTTGGAAAGCATATACTTGGACACAGTAGGGGATACAGAGATGAACCAGAATGGAATTTGCTCTTAAGGAGCTTAATTCATACGGAGGTCATACCTACAATTTAGTTTAAGATAATTTTTAATGTAGTTTTGTTTTGGGGTTTTAAAATAGGCCTGAAAAAAGGTAAAAAAAAAAAAAAGTAGTTTTGAGAAGGATTCTGGAGGGTGACTAGGATCAGTAAAAGATTATAGGTAGTTTTTGGATTCAAACTGATGGCTAAATCAGTTCCACTTCTAGAACTGCTTGTGAGTGAATACCTGTTTTATCTCCATGTAAGTTTTTGAGAGCTGGAGATGGAAAAGGACCATGGTCAGGAATATAGAGAAAGGAGAGCTGGACACAAGTTTGTTGGTGTCAGTGCTAGGTCATTTTGGGTAGCAGGTAGGTGAAACGGGGATCTGTAGGGTACCTGAATTTCAAAGTGTTTAGAGATAAATGAAGTTAAAGAAAGCTAATTAGTGATATGGATAGTAACATGCTCAAAAAAAGAGCTATTCTTAGAGTCTTAAAATCTGGATTTTATTATCTGGCTAAGTTACTTACAAGCTACATGAATTACTAAATTAGGTAAGTCATTTAGCTTTATTATAATCTGTATCTTTATATTTAAAGTGGGTTTCTTATAGACAGCATATAATTGGGTCTTTTAAAATCTTATCTGGCAATCTGTTTAATTGGTATGTCTAGACAATTCACACTTAATGTGATTTTTTTATATGTTTGAATTAAATTCTACCATCTTGCTAGCTATTTTCAATGTGTTCTATCTGTTTTGGATCTCATTTTTCATTTGGGTTAATTGAGAATTTTTTACAATTCTATGTTATCTCCACAAGTAGCTTATTATTTATATCTTAAAAAATTTAGTGGTTACCCTTGAGTTTACAGTATACATCTTCCTTCATAGTATTGTACTACTTCATATATAGTACAAGATCTTAGAATTCTTAATTCTGCCTACTGTAATTTGTACTCTTAGGCTTTTTATTTTGCATGTACTAGAAACAAAATGCATTTCTGTCTTTGCTTAAGGCAGTTATCTTTTAGAGCAATGAAAGAGTTTTAAAGAATAAATTTTATTTTCCTTTGTTCCATTTCCTAGACTTTCTTTGTTGTGTACTGTGCACACCTGAGTTTTTGTCTGGTGTGTGTGTGCATAGGAGTAGTAGTGGTGCTGGTCTGCTGGCAATAAATTCTCTTCATGTTTGTCTGAGAAAGTTTTTATTTCTTCTTCATCCTTCAAAAAATGTTTTTTTTCTGGGTTAACAGTTCTGTTTCTGTGATAAAAGTATCACTCCATCTTGTGGTTTATATGGTTTCCAAAAAGGAGTCTGCTATAATTCATATCTTTGTTCCTATATATTTAGCATGGGTGTTTTCTTTTTCCCTTCCTTTGGCTGTCTTCAGAATTTTATCTTTATCTTTGTTTTCAGCAGTTTGAATACAATCTGTGTAGGAGTGTGGTGCTGTGTTGTTTGGTTTCATTTTATATTTGTCCTTCTTAGTATCCTCTGAGATTCTTGGATCTGTAGTTTGGTGTCTGTCATTAATTTTGGAAAATTCTTGACTATTATGTCTTCAAATATTCCTTCTACCCACTGTATGTCTTCCCCTTTTGAGATTCTAATTATGCATAAATTTGATTATTTAATACACCCCACCACTCTTGAATGTTCTCTTATTGTTTTTGATTTTTTTTAAATTCTGTTTTTCTCTGTTTTAGTTTGGGTAATTTCTATCAACCTGTCTTCAGTTTCACCAATTCTTTCTTTGGCTTTGTCAGGTCTGATGGTCCTGTCAGAGGCATTCATTATCTCTGTTACTGTTTCTCACCTTGAGTATTTCATCTCAGTTCTTCCTTACAGTTTCCATCACTCTGTCACACTTTCTTGTATTAATTTTTACGTTTTCCATTCCAGCTAGCTGTCATATAGGGCAAGATTTGAATTTTATTAGTTTTTCTTATGCTTCTTTTGCATACCTTAGGTTTGGAAAAGCCTTTTGACCCAGAAATCACTAAGAGTTATTCCAAAATAGAATGACATAAGGAATGCACTCAAGCAAGCTTGGCCTGAAAGTAGAAAGCGAGAAGAAAGTTATGGACCAGTTGCATTGAGGAATGAAGAGCTGCTCTGTGTTTTCATCAATCTGATTGACTTGCTCAGGGTAAGCAGTCATCTAAATCTGTTCTTTTCTTCCTTGTTTATTTAACAAGACCATCAATATAACGGTTATTTTACTCTTGTTCAGTGGGATGACCAGCTATAGTCCTTTTATCCTAAACAAAATTAATGTGGGTTGCTTTTACAAATACTATGTTCTTGAATGGGTCATGGGTCCTGGATTATGGCGTCTTGGCAATATTAGGCTTATGGAACCTCACAAGGGTCTATCTTTCTGTCAGTTCTGAAATGGGAAACTCCCTGAGTCATTTATTTAATATTATTTTACCTTTTATTGGCCACACTCATAAATTTGTTTATTCATTTATTCTTTCCTTCACTCAAACATTTTGTAAGCCTGCTGTCTCACAGTTACTGTACATTGTTGATGATTACAAAGATGAACAAGATATCTTTTCCCCCAGGAGCTGGGGAAACTCTTCCTTAATGTAAGAGTGTGGTTAGTACTGTAGTGCAGGTGTGAGTGCCAGTTGATTAGATTCATTTGGGCTGAGGAAGATTGGTCAGTGCTTTGAAGAAGAGAGAGAATTTTTAACTTGGTTTTTTTAAATGGTTAGGATCTTGATAGTCAAGAGTTGGATGGCCATTGTAAGCTAAGCAAACAGCTAATACAAAGACACTGATTTGTGAAGTATTTGCCAGTTGACACTCTGTTCCTCTGAAGGCCTGTTCCTTCTCTTTTACTACAAGACTTATTTTTTGTTGTTGTTGTCCCTCCTCTCTGTTTACTTGTTTCTACCTTCTTTGTTTTCCTATAGTTCTTAGTGGCAGGTCGTATGGCATTGGTTTTGTGCTTTAGGACCCAGAGATGCAGGGTCACCTGGATTGCCCTCCAAGTTGACGTGTTGGGCACCATCATTCCTCCATTTAGCTTATGTTTCAGAGTGTGTACTTGGAATAGTAAAGCAGATCTGTCTTTGCATGTGTATAGATCCTGTACACAGGACAGATGTGACTCTATACTAAAACAAAGTAGAATGAATAGACCAAAACCTTTCAGAGCACGTATCAGACACTTGCCCCATCAGTCCACTCCATGCTGGTGGTTTGTTTCCTTCAACAGTCCCTTATCAACTTATCTCTCGTCTTTTCTACTAAACTAGAATATGTTGTTCAAAGATCCAAAGGCATCCTGTCCTTTTTTTTTTTTTTTTTTAATTTCCCCAAACATTTAACTTTACTCTGTCACTCACATTTCCTTTCTGTTTATTTTCAACAGCTAGTAGGTTATTTTAAAAGGACCCCACCTCTTAAAAAAAAAAATCAGTCATCTTCTTTGTTTCAGGGACTTTTGCAGGTAAGGTAGATGTCAAGGTTTGAGAACAGAACTTCTTTTACAGAATTCTTCAGAATAAAGAAAGAAAAATGGTTAGTAGCCGGTAGAAAGGAGGAGACAGGCTACTCTGATACTGTTTCTAAAGGAAAAAAACTGCATAAGGTGCCAGCAGAGGTGGAGAAGAATCCTTGATAGTTTATACTTTGGGGAAGCCCTGTACTCTGTAAATTGTTTGCTTTAACTTGGTTGTTTACAGTCTGATTCTTTTTTCCCTGGGTCAAGACAAATGAGGCTCAACTAAGGAAAGTGAATGAAAGATACCTACCCCCAAATTGAACTCCTCTTAACTCTCATGCATGACAAGTAGGACTGTTAAAATATGTGAGTACTGAGAATTACATAATAAGTTAACCCTGTTGTTTTCTCTGGGATAGGAGGCTGAAACATCGATCTCCAGAAATGTCTTTGAAAAATGAAGAGCAAAATGACCTTTCACCCAGGGACTCAGTTAAAGGAAATGACCAGTACAGAGCTCCATCTGGGATCCATCTGGAGCATGAAGAGGAATCACGTAATGGCTTCCGGCAGTTTGAGACCAGTGATCTTTTTAGACACCCTAGGATCCATTTGGAGCCTCAAGAGAAATCAGATGATAACTTCAAGAAGTTTGTTATCAAAAAACTAGAGAAGAGTTGCCAGTGCAGTTCAACCAAAGCCAAAAATACCATATTTGGTTTCCTTCCTGTTTTGCAGTGGCTCCCAAAATATGATCTGAAGAAAAACATTTTAGGAGATGTGATGTCTGGCTTGATTGTGGGCATCTTATTGGTGCCCCAGTCCATTGCTTATTCTCTCTTGGCTGGCCAAGAGCCTATCTATGGTCTGTACACATCTTTCTTTGCCAGCCTCATTTATTTCATTTTGGGTACCTCCCGCCACATCTCTGTGGGCATTTTTGGAATACTGTGCCTTATGATTGGTGAAGTAGTTGACAGAGAACTATACATAGCTGGCTATGACACTGTCCATGCTGCTTCAAATGAGAGCTCATTAGTAAACCAGATGTCAGACAGGACATGTAACAGAAGTTGCTATGCAATTATAGTTGGCAGCACTGTAACCTTTGTGGCTGGAGTTTATCAGGTAAGAAATGATGAAATAAGTGATTCTTTCTGGCAAAAGAAATCACTATATGTGAAGTCTCAGTTCTGTCAGGGATCTTAGCAATCATAATAATTAAAGCTATCATTTCCTGAGTGCACAGGATATGGAAGAGGTAGTGCCAAAATTTAAACCCTGGTTTGACTCCACAAGTAAGATAAGGCTGCTTCTATTTTCTCAACTTTAGGTAGCCTTTTAACTAGTGAATGTCAGTCAGCCAGAATTTAATTATTTGGTTGTACAAATTTAGACCAGAAAGGGACCTCAGACCACCCAGTTAAACGTCTTAATTTTATATATCAAGAACTATCAGATTTGCTTGAAGTTACTTGTGGTTGGTTATTGGCAGAGTCAGCACTAACAGACAAGAGGCTGACCGGGGGTTGGGAGAGGAAGAGTGCAAGTTTTTTAAACTGTAGGTGACTTCTCCCTTTCTTTTAGAATTGCTGCTCTAGTCAGTGACTCTTACTAAAGTTTGTAGTTTTCTTGGACTGTTGGGGAGGAAACAAGTTGGGGACCTCTATTTCATACTATCAGCCAGGAGATGGATTAGAAATGCAGTTCTTGGGTCTCCACAGAATCCACTGATCTGCCATTATCATCATGCCTGTACCTTTTCGCATTCAGGAGTCAGTGCCAGCATTAACCCTCTTCTCTGTTAGAGACATTTAGAACCAATATGGGATGCAGAAGAGTAGCTCACTCTATTAGGTGCATGGGTAGGAGGGGAGGGAGAAGAGGCCGGTGAACAGGAGAGTTGTGTCCTCAGAGTTCATTTTTGCTTTTTCATCAGTATGCCTCACCAAGAATGAGAAAGCGTACAATAGAATTTTGAGGAAGAATTAATTGGGAAGAAGAAAAAGAAATAAAATAGTGTATCTTTGAGGATGTAGAATTAACATGGGAGGCAGTATGGCATAAGCACATGTACACTGGCTGAAAATCGTTTCTCAGTTTGAAGTTAGATTAATGAGAGTTCTATAATAATTTTTAAAGTGTGATTCCATTTTGATGTGAATCTAGTTTTTTGTTTTATCAGTTAAAACTTTACTTGTACAGCAGTGGTATGTGATTTAAAGAAAAATAAATGTTTTTTAAGTTATAATTTTTCCAGTTTGCATCTTTATGATTTCTCATAGATCCTTGGGGAACTTTTTCAAAACAATCTGAACCTTATTCAAGTTTAAGAAACATTGAACACGAAAGCAGGAATCCTGACTTCTTGTCTGGGCTAGTTAGTAACACTGTGACCTTGGGCAATTTGTTCAGGCGTCTGAGTGTCAGTAAAATGAGCCCTCTCTTTGTAAAATGAGAGGATTGATAAATTATTGTGTTTTTGTTTCTAGCTCTGACATTCTGTGGTGCTCTGGTAGTGTCTCCACACAAAGAAATGCTGGGGCAGTATAGGATTTATAAGGTCTTTTCCATTTATATTTAACACTTGTATATCCTTTCTTCCAGGTAGCGATGGGCTTCTTTCAAGTGGGCTTTGTTTCAGTCTACCTCTCCAATGCCTTGCTGAGTGGATTTGTCACTGGTGCCTCCTTCACTATTCTTACATCTCAAGTCAAGTACCTCCTTGGACTCAGCCTTCCTCGGAGTGGTGGAGTGGGATCACTCATCACTACTTGGATACATGTCTTCAGAAACATCCATAAGACCAATATCTGTGATCTCATCACCAGCTTTTTGTGCCTTTTGGTTCTTTTGCCAACCAAAGAACTCAATGAGCGCTTCAAGTCCAAGCTTAAGGCACCAATTCCTGCTGAACTCTTTGTTATTGTGGCAGCCACATTAGCCTCTCATTTTGGAAAACTGAATGAGAAATACAGCACCAGTATTGCTGGGAATATTCCCACTGGGTTTATGCCACCCAAAGCACCTGACTGGAACCTAATTCCTAGAGTGGCTGTAGATGCAATAGCTATTGCTATCATTGGGTTTGCTATCACTGTATCACTTTCTGAGATGTTTGCCAAGAAACATGGCTACACAGTCAGAGCTAATCAGGAAATGTACGCTATTGGCTTTTGCAATATCATCCCTTCCTTCTTCCACTGCTTCACTACTAGTGCAGCTCTTGCAAAGACACTGGTGAAGGAATCCACAGGCTGTCAAACTCAGGTTTCTGGTGTGGTGACAGCTCTGGTTCTTTTGTTGGTCCTCTTGGTCATAGCTCCTTTGTTCTTCTCCCTGCAGAAAAGTGTCCTTGGTGTGATCACTATCATAAATCTCCGGGGAGCCCTATGTAAATTTAAGGATCTGCCCCAGATGTGGAGGATTAGCAGAATGGACACAGTTATCTGGTTTGTTACTATGCTGTCCTCTGCACTGATCAGTACTGAAATAGGCCTGCTTACTGGGGTTTGTTTTTCTATGTTTTGTGTCATCCTCCGCACTCAGAAGCCAAGGACTTCATTGCTTGGCCTGGTGGAAGATTCTGAAGTCTTTGAGTCCATGTCTGCCTACAAGAACCTTCAGGCCAAGTCAGGCATCAAGATTTTCCGCTTTGTGGCCCCTCTCTACTATGTAAACAAAGAATATTTTAAATCTGCCTTATACAAAAAAACTCTCAATCCAGTCTTAGTAAAAGCAGCTCAGAGGAAGGCAGCAAAGAATAAGATCAAAAGGGAAACAGTAACACTCAGTGGAATCCAGGACGAAGTTTCAGTGCAACTTTCCCATGATCCCTTAGAGTTTCATACAATAGTGATTGACTGTAGTGCAATACAGTTTTTAGATACAGCAGGGATCCATACACTGAAAGAAGTTCGCAGAGATTATGAAGCTATTGGCATCCAGGTTCTGCTGGCTCAGTGCAATCCCTCTGTGAGGGACTCCCTGGCCCGGGGAGAGTACTGCAAAAAGGATGAAGAAAGCCTTCTCTTTTACAGTGTATATGAAGCAATGACTTTTGCAGAAGACTCTCAGAATCAAAAAGAGAGATATGTTCCCAATGGTCCAAGTTTTTCCAGTGATTGAGAAGGTAGATGGAAGGAGGAATCCCATCTAGCCAACAGGTTAAAATTTCAACTGTGCAGCATTTTATATTGTGGAACTGGAAATTGTTGCACACTAGAAATTTTAACCTTTTGGCTAGGCAGAATTCTTTTTGAAGTTGATGGCCTTTGTAGATACACAAATGCAGCAGAGCTTTTAGTTAGGCAGAATCAGAAAAAGAAAATGTGGTTTTAAGTTTTCTCGCAAATATGAGATATTCTTGGAATTAAATAAATATCTGTTGAACTGTAAAGTAGCCCCCAAACTTAATTACCATTCTGTGTTAGGAGATACACATCTGGACTCTTGCTTCTCCATGAGGTAAAGGGGTAAAGCTGGCACATGCATAAGAGGTGCTGGAGCCTGTTGGCATGGCTCTTTGGAGAGAGAAGAAAGGAAGTAGGGAAAGAGTGTATGTCTTCTCTTGTAACAGCAAGTCAAGAGGCTTCTGGAGTGCAGGGTAGTAACTAGACAAGCTTGTTCTCACTTGAGCTTCTCTATCCCCTGTCTTTGCTCTCTAGATGGCAGTCGGATCTCTGGCTTTTTACAGGAAAGTATCGTTCCTCTCTGGCACAGTCTTATCAGGAGTCTGGTGGCAGAGCAGGTTTGTAAAACCCTACCAGCCAGTCCCACATTATAAGGAACGCTCTTGGTGTGATACATTTGATGTTTTTAGTCAGCCTTTTTGTTTAGGGTAAGTAGGTGAGAAAAGAGCTCTTCATGCCAGTCAACATAGTGAGAATCCTCCCTGTCTCTTCTGTGATTCCTGTCTGTCCTTGTTTCTGAGTATTTCTCTGCCATAAGCTCTGTTTTAACTTTCATATAGTGTGTTTCCCATGGAATCTGTTCTAAACCGCTATGTCTGATTGCCAGTGAGTGACAAGTTTGCCCGAGAAAAGGCACAGTGCTGACTTAGCAATTTCACGTAGCCTTTAAAGTGACCTTAAGGCAAACTGTTCTGGACAGACTGCAAAAAAGGAATGATTGACAACTTCCCTTAAGAATTTGTTTATTTAGTGAATTTTTCTTTCCTTCCCCTGTTTAGCAAGAGTCAGCTGGGAATTGACAGTCTTTCTCATATTTGAGAAGCTGCTATTCATTTTTACTCTGTAAGAAAAAAGCTATTGTGACCAAAGGAGAAAAATGCACCGAAGTTACATAATGCTTCCAAAAGAACATCAATAATTGTAAATGTTTTAGTGAAAACAAAGCTAATGCTTACTGCTATGCACCCTGTTGCTGTATAATAAATACTGATGAGAGTGACCACTCTTCGCTCTTTGGGCCACCTAAAACTATTGTGTAAAAGGATTTAGAAGCATCACATTCATACAGCCCAGGTTCTGGGAATGTACTATTTATCATATCTGGTCACTAGCTGTGGTACAGAAATATTCCTTTAGAAAAGTATGTCCAACATTGAAAGCTTATAGTTCTGTATCTGGACTTTTATGGGTGAGGGAAAAAAACAGATTCCAAACTTAGGATTAGGAGACTGATTTATATGAGACAGAAACATTTAGCACACCATTTTAAACAAACAAGATAAAAACTACAAAAGTGCAAAATCATTTTTAACCCATTCCTACATTCTAAACTATGTTTATGAGAAACAAACCGTATGTATAATGCATCTACTAAAGTGGGAGACTTAAACATTTTTCTTGTTGGCTCCATAAACTTCAAGTGTTGGTTTTATTTTGATAGAGCTTTGCCCATCAGTTTACATGAAAAATGCCTTTCTATCATTAAAACAAAGCAGTTTCTCAGGAGCTAGATTTCTCTCTTTGAGGTAATTGACATCACGATTAAATGTAATAGTGTCCTTAGAGTTTTGACATCCTTTTAGAACTTAAGTCTTAAATTGCAGAAATGTTAACTGCTGTTTGTATTTGTGTCTCTTTTGTTTATTGTTTGTAGCAAATATTTGCTCTGTCTCTACAGTCTTAGACAAATAAGAATAGTAAAATCAAAGTATCTTGGTTGTCATTTGTTTTCAACCCGGTCTTGTACCTCACCGGAGCCAAGTTTGAATCTAGATCATGGTAAATACCTAATGCCATGTGACAGAGTAATGAGCACATGTTCAAATGACTTTATAATTTAGCAAACCCTACCGTGGGGGAATGAAAAAAGAAGCGTCCAAAGAATTTCGAAAATCTCTTAAAAGAACAGAATAACAGGCTTTGACCTTTACCTCCCATTTCTGTCCAAAATGTAGATATAAACAATTCTAGAACTTTATTAAATTAGCAGATTCTTGAATTGTGTTCTGGTTTGTTTTTCTCCTACCTACTCGAACAAATGAGATTCTACTTTTGAAAGCCATTTGTAAAAATATTGAAGATACACGAGAATTTAAATCTTACCTTGTCTGCTTGATTTGATATCTGCCTGTACTTTCATGTTAAGATTTTTTGATTGCTGGTATTTAAAGGAATCAAGCCTGAAACCAAAGCCAAAGGAATCTGCTTTCTTGCTCACAGGTTTGGTTGATTTAGTTGATTAGGTGATATTTTACACACTTTATTGACACAAAAATGTCTTGTTTACTCTGAACTTTAGAGTCTAACTGAGGCATATTTGTATTGCTTATTGATGAATGTACAAAATTCTGAATATCTTAAAATGGTCATTTAATTGAAATATATGTACACTCTTGATGGTTAAAACTCATACAGCCAGAGGGGTAGAGTTCACTTAGAGTCAAAGGGTAATATTCAAGAGAGAGGTGAAGGGAATAGACTATTAAAAAGATGATCTCTGACCAAGCAAGGGAGAAAAGAAGAGGGCCTCAGATGAATAGGATTCAACCCCTGGTGAGCTTCATACAGGACTGTCCATAAGTAGGGGGACCAGGAATAAGAGCTGCAGCTTAGTTTGAGAGCAGACTCAGAACTGGATTCTGCTTCTAGAAGGGGAGTGCACAGATTCACCAAAGTGAAAGAGCCAGTAGCCAAGGTTGAGGCCAAAGCTGGGGTTGACCTACTGCAGAGTTCTAGATTGAGTGACTGTAGCCTCTGATAGCAGTAAAACTGACAGATGTCTAATTGACTATTTTAAGGAGCAAAGGAAAACAAAATTTGGATAAACTGACATAGCTTTTAGACATCAGTAGACACTGAAGCCAAAATATACTGGTAAATTTATAGCATGGTAAATGGTGATCTTTAAACTGTGTCAATATATTAGATGAGTTCATCAGACTATTCTAATGCTCATGACCACTTTTTAACAAGAAAAATAATTCTCTGCGGGGGTATTCTGTTAGTTATTTGTCACTTAAGAACACATGGGGTGTTAGCCCTGAGCTTAATACAAAAGTGAGAATAGGGTTGTAGTGAATTTTTTGGGAACTTAAATCAAATTTAGAAGTTATAATGATAAATTCAAGCTTTGTGCTCCGTATTCATGTTCTTGTTTTCCTCTATGTATTCCTATAGATGAGCCATAACATCAGTGTAGACAGTACCTCAGATACATCCTGAGGACCTATGCAGGAGTCTAGGCCCTGGCCAGGTGCTGGGACTTAAATACTAAATCCAGTAGGTGGGCTATATGCTAACTCTTCTAGTAACATATGGCAGCACTTGGAAGTGTTTTATGGAGGGCCTAAGCTGAACCCGGACTGATGTCTGAGTGGAAGGCAGGCAACTGAGGCAAACAAGGACACCCCTGTTCTGCTCAAGGAATGATTGCACAGTGACAAGGTAAGAATCCAATCGATAGGATTCAGACTTTAATTTTTCTGTTCTTTGATGTTTCTCTTATTTTCCACTACTGTTTTATCTGTTCTAATGATGGCTTATTTGAAACTGGGCTTTAAGAACTGCGAAAAGGAAGAAATTGGATCTAGAAAGCTTTTAGGCTATGCACTAATTAGGCTTTTTTTTTTCTTCTTGTGGTATAAAGATTTTAGAAATCATGAATGGAATCATTCAAGTGCTAATAACAAGAATGAAAATTATAATGCAGTAGGCCAAAATAATATACCAACTAGTTTATTATCATAGCCTATTATCATTATTAAAGTAAAATAGTTTTGAAATACTATATACAATTTTAGGTTTTTTAAAAAGATGTTAGTAACTTTAGAAATGGAGAATTTAAACATAGACGTGGGGGAAATTTATTTATATAAGGTAATTTTTATCTTGACAAGGACTATTTTTTAAACAAGTGTTTTGCACCTGAATTTTTAAAGTAAACATGTTAATACAGTTAGGAAAGTAAAATAGGCATTATATCAAATAGTAGACTTTTTTCTGGTGTGTATTTTTCTCCTAGTGATGTAAAATAGGAAGGAGATATTGAATTATGAAAACTGGAATAATGAAGGACACTAGATGCCCATATTGGAGCCACCATGTTTATAAATCTATATTGGAACTTTGAATAACCTTTCTTGGACTTGAATTATGACTCTGAAATTGGCCAAATAATTGTAATCTTATTAAAAATACCAATGACAGAATTTCTAACAAAGGGTTTTTACTAGGCAAACAGACAAGCATCCTTAGGCACAAAGGATCTCTAACTGCAGTTTAAAGAAACTTAGTTTAGGGAAGTTCTCTTCCCACACCCCAATCCCCATCCCTAAAATAATAAATTACTTGGAATGAAACTGCTCTTGCCTTTTCAATTCAAATCAGTTGGGAAGTTACTGTTTGAGTTCTGATGCTGCCGTGATTCCTCAGTGTAAACAAACCAATCTATATAAAACGCTACATTTTTTGGTCTCCTTTTCAGTTTTGTATACAAACCAAGATAATATTAGGATTAGAGCTGAATGAACTTAAATTCTCAAGTCTTGTCTATTCACTAAAAAAGTATACAGCTTTTTTTTTTTCAGTTTATTCAAGGCTAATGACTTTTGGGAATGTGTTTTATACCATGTATGTATATCTGTTTAAAACAAGTGCCCTGATGCTACTCCACATAAATCATGCTTAATCCTCCAGGGATTGAGGAGGAGTTATTGATGGATCACAGCCTATTTCAAGAGAGTGGGGGATTGGTTAATAGCAGCTCCTTTTCTTCTGGGATCTGTTTGTTATGTTTATTAATAAGATCCTGTATGTGTTGAGATCTAGAGGTGTCATTTCATTTGTCTGCTAATAAATTGTTATGCTAATAAAATATTACTGTGTATAAATTATTCAAGTGCAAGAGGGAAGTGTTTCTAACTAAGCACATTTAGGTCACCAGTGAATTTTAAAATACCATCTCTTTACATTTGGAGGGTGATTTAGTCATTCATTTTTCCCACCAGACAAAAGTATTTGTCCTTACAGAAAATCTTAAAGCATAAAAAAGCCTAGTTCTTTCCTTTTTGCTTTGGGGTCCTGAGTCCCCTGTGGGGACTCAATTTTTCTATCAGTGAAATAAGGGAAGAGGACTGGATTGCTCAAAGTCTGCCAGTTCTTATGCTGCATGACTCCTGTTCGTTACTGTGTTGAAATCAGAAAACTCAAATCTGGCTTATGTTTTACTACTGTCCTAACACTGAATTTTGAAGCACACTTTCCTCATCAGATTGCAGCTAACACCTTATACCAACTAAGTGAGAGAAGTGGGAGTGCAGTTCCTAACTGGAGCACATACCACTTTGTAAGGACAGATCTGTACCACCAACCCCTCCCCGTACCTGCTGAGCGCCCCGGAATGTCCCCCCTCGTCTGCCTCTCAGCTGTGGAGGAGAAGTAGGAGTGTGTGTACAGGGTTAAGGACAGTTTTCAGTCTTCCTTTGGCAGTACTTTGGTAACCCTGGGCATTCTGCTCCTAAGCTCATACCTACCCCACAGGGTGGAGGAGTGTGCCTCTCTCCCTGCATGCAGCATCTCGGATCCAGAGCCCCTGCAGTGCCTCACACACTCATTCTCTAGCATCTCCTCTGACCAGCTTGGAGGGCTCTGCTATCCTATCGGTCCTTTCAGTGCTTGCGTCCTTGGCCTTGTTTCTCCTCATATAGCACTACTGCTTAAAGTTTGAATTTCCAGATCCATCGTAACTGATCAAAGTATGACTTTTCTTGGAGAAATAGCCACATGTGTATGTATATACAGACACTTGATTATAAAAAAAGGCTGGTTCATGAACCCTCATATCATAAACACCTTGCATTGTAAGCTCTCCCCAGATGACTGTATCCACATTTATGGCTTTAATTCCCTTATTATATGTATGCTAATGCCAGCCAAACATAATTTCCAGCCTGACATTTCTAAACCAGCATGTCTGTCTGTGTATAAATCTCCACAGCTGTTACTGGACAGTTCAACCTGGATCCCATGGGCATCTCATTAGTAATATATCTCCAAGCACCTCCTGTTTAACCTCTCTTGATTATGGCATAAGCTAGCTACTCAAGCCAGAATCCTGGGAAATTCTAGAACATTCCTCTTCATCTCTCACACCAAAGCCTGATAGGGGAACTAGATCTCACATGCCACAACTAAGACCTCAAGCAGCCAAATAAGTATTTTAAAAATTGACATGACATGAGTCTTTGAAGTCCAACACCTCTTCCTTGCCCTCAGTGTGTATCATTTCTCTTCGGAATGATGTCAGAGCCTAACTAGTTTACCTGTATGTCTGCAGCTCAGCCTCTACATTAGTTCTCAATTTCTACAAAAATGAAGTTTGATACGTGTAAGTGGTTCTCCAGTGTTTTTAGGGTAAGTTCAAGATTAATGTTTTGGCCAACAGGACCTTAAAAACTATGTTCTTGCTTGCATCTCCAGTCACTTCACCTACCACACATCCTTTGCTTGGCATCCCTACCTCTAAACTTAGCTGTTCCCAAATGGGCCATTTTTTTTAATACTCAGGCCTTTTTATAGAAGGCTGTTCCTTCTGCCAGGCAATGCTTTCCAGCCCCATATACATAACTCCCTACTCTTTCTTCAGACACTTCATATTAAATGTCCCTGGCTCTTAGCAACAATTCCTATTGAATTCCTCATCTCATGCAGGGGCTCCTTTGGGCTCTATCTCTGTACTTGTGTAAATTCTCTGATTATTCTCTAAAATGGCATTTGCTGCTGCTGCTGCTAAGTCACTTCAGTCGTGTCCGACTCTGTGTGACCCCATAGACGGCAGCCCACCAGGCTCCCCCGTCCCTGACTCTATTATTATTTTTCCCCCTCTCATTGATATCCTCTGCTTCCTGGACTGCTTGAGGGGAGGGTCATGAACTTACTTCATTATTTGTGACTCTCAGGTCAGCAGTGGGTATTTTATAAGGTCCAACATTTCAGTGATTATTGCAGGCATGGATATATTGATGGGTGACTATTTCTCTAACACTGGCTCATTTGCAGAGCCTGTCAGTTATCTGCCCAGAGTCAATTATGTGGCATGTGGTTATCAATAGTTGAAGGGATAAGTGTGTATAATGGGGTGGATTGGGTAGTCTGAGGTACAGTTATTTCTTTTTTAAAAATAATTTTATTTTTGGCTGTGGTAGGTCTTCATTGCTGCACAGATTTTTCTCTAGTTTTGGACACTGGGGGCTACTCTAGTTGCGGTATGCAGGCCTCATTGCTGTGGCTCCTCTTGTCACAGAGCACGGGCTTTAGGACAAACAGACTTCAATAGTTGCAGTGCAAGGGCTCTGTAGCACAGGCTCGATAGTTGAATGGCCCATGGGCTTAGCAGTAGCTCCTTGGCATGTGGGATGTTCCTGGACCAGGGATAGAACCCGTCGCTTCTTCTTTGGCAGGCAGATTCTTTACCACTGAGCTACCAGAGAAGCTCATGGTACAGTTATTTCTAAATCAGTTGCTTGAACAAGCCCCACATCCTGTGTCCCCTCTCCCTTTCCTCGTCCACTTTCTCAGTCTCTGCAATGTCAGAGAAATTCCAAGTGGCTGCTCCTAATTTCTTCAGTTGGCTGAACTGTCTCCCTCATGTAGCCCACCTCTGCCCTCTGGTGGCAGGAATATGCTCTGAGTGAGTGAGTGAAGTCGCTCATTTGTGTCGGACTCATTGTGACCCCATTGACTGTACAGCTCATGGAATTCTCCAGGCCAGAATACTGGAGTGGGTAGCCTTTTCCTTCTCCAGGGGATCTTCCTAACTCCAGGATAGAACTCAGGTCTCCCGCTTTGAGGGCAGATTCTTTACCAGCTGAGCCACAAGGGAAGCCCAAGAATACTGGAGTGGGTAGCCTATCCCTTCTCCAGAGGATCTTCCCGACCCAGGAATTGAACTGGGGTCTCCTGCATTACAGGAAGATTCTTTACCAACGGAGCTACCAAAGAAGCCCTCTGCTGCTGCTGCTGCTAAGTCGCTTCAGTCGTGTCCGACTCTGTGCGACCCCATAGACGATAGCCGACCAGGCTCCGTCATCCCTGGGATTCTCCAGGCAAGAACACTGGAGTGGGTTGTCATTTCCTTCTCCAATGTGTGAAAGTGAAAAGTGAAAGTGAAGTTGCTCCGTCGTGTCCAACTAGTAGCGACCCCATGGACTGCAGCCCACCAGGCTCCTCTGTCCATGCGATTTTCTAGGCAAGAGTACTGGAGTGGCTTGCCATGAAGCCCTCTACCACATCCCAATTTGAAGATAACTATCTATCCTTTGGTATTATGATTTGTTGGAAAGATTAAATGATAAGAAGTAAGACAATGCTTGACATAAATATGTAGTCAATAAGTCTTAGTTTTCTTCTTTTCAGTTCAGTTCAGTCGCTCAGTCATGTCCGACTCTTTGCGACCCCATGAATCACAGCACACCAGGCCTCCCTGTCCATCACCGACTCCCGGAGTTCACGCAAACTCATGTCCATCGAGTCGGTGATGCCGTACAGCCATCTCATTCTCTATTGTCCCCGTCTCCTCCCGCCCCCAATCCCTCCCAGCATCAGAGTCTTTTCCAGTGAGTCAACTCGTCGCATGAGGTGGCCAAAGTATTGGAGTTTCAGCGTTAGCATCAGTCCTTCCAATGAACACCCAGGACTGATCTCCTTTAGAATGGACTGGTTGGATCTCCTTGCAGTTTTACACATCAATTTTTAAAATACTTATTTGGCTGCTTGAGGTCTTAGTTGTGGCATGTGAGATCTAGTTCCCCTATCAGGGACTGAACCCTGGCCCCCTACATTAGGAGCATGGAGTCTTAGCCACTGGACCACCAGGGAGGTGCCTTAGCTTTCTTCCTTTTTAATGAAAGAGCCCTTCATAGGAATAGGGCAAAGACAACTCCTTGAGTTTTATCTATTGCTCAGGTTGGGTGGTTCTGGAACACTGAACCCCAAGATATTTCAGTGGTAAGGCAGGTCCTTGCCTCTAAATGCTTAGGTTCCAAATTGGGTGGATAGTAATGCCAATGTGTGTGCGCGCACTCAGTTGTGTCCGACTCTTTGTGACCCCGTGGACTATAGCCTTCCAGGCTCTGTCCATGGAATTGTCCAGGCAAGCATACTGGAGGAGGTTGCCATTTCCTACTCCAGGGGATCTTCCTGACCCAAAGACTGAACCTGCATTTCTCGTGCCTCCTGTATTGGCAGGTGGATTCTTTTCCACTGCGCCACTTGGGAAGCAAGTGAGGACAACAGACAGCATTTACAGGTACACATTTTTATCCTCATGACAGCAAAATTGAGGTAGGTCCGTAATCCCAGAATGGTGGCTTACAAAATGGATTGGTCAGGTGGGACAAAACTATATCTTCAAGTGGGGTTGGAGGGAACAGAAAGTCAGAGAGAAGCCAGAGAGGGCCTGATGAAGACAGGAGACTAAGCAGGGATAGTATCTACCTTTTTTAGCTTAAAAAACAGCGTCAAAACCCTCTAATTTGGGGACTTTCCAGGTGGTCCAGTGGTTAAAACTCTGAGCTTTCACCACAGGGGGTACAGTGAAACCCTCACAGGGTTCCCTGGTGAGGGAACTAAGATCCCACATTCCAGAAGGCAAAACAACAACAGCAACAACAAAACCCCCCAATATCCAAGAAGAGCAAAGTTTCACCTGACATAAATCATACTGCAAAAGCTCTCCTGGATCTGATTTCCATCTACTTGGATATAATTCATATATGTTAAATGAGTCAAGAATGTGAGATTTCTTTTTTTTAAAGAGCACGTTTAAGCACATACTTACTGAATATTACTATATACAAAGCACTGAGACAAAGCCTTTCAGACTAAAGTCTTATCTTACAGAAATGGATATTCGCGCAGTGACTTTCTGTGCAAGGAAATAGGTTTAACTCTGTATTAGAATTCTTCATTATCAAAGAATAGATTGTAACCTGGACTTGAATAATATTTGAGCAATGATTCATGGAAAAATTTTGCAGGTCCTTTTAAAATAGAAGGCAGCCCTATCTTATCTCCAAATCATTTTCTAGTAGGATCAGTGCTTCTTGCAGCTTTAAAAATAAGGTGGCTTTGACATGACTTGACGTTAATTTATACACCGGTGTTTACTGATGTGCCTACTGATGTTTACTGATGTTCCCAGCACAGTGCTAGGCACCTTTACGGTTACAAAGTAAGAGTGGTTCCTGCTCTCATGGAGCTTACAATTTGGCTACAGAATGTTGACAAAGCATTTAAGTGCTTAACTGAATGACAGAGTCAGAAGTGCTGAGAGTTGAGGGAGAGAAAGTTGGAACAAGCGCTGGAGTCTTCAAGAAGGGCTGAAAGAAAGAGGACTCTGGTTAGTGCTTGAAGAATATGTGAGGCCCAGCTTGGGAGAGAACAGGGTGAGGCATTCAGGCAAAGGCACACTGGCAGACATGGGTATGGGGTGAAGACAATGGCCCGTAGTAGGGGCCACACACACTAAACTGTGCTGAGCAACCAAGCGGGAAATGCAGGTTGTAGTCAACTCCAGAGGGTGCTAGAACTCAGCTAAATAGTCTTGCTTTTGTAGGCCTTTGGGAGCCACTATAGATAATTGGGGAGGGGAAAGAGTTGTAACATTATGTGCAAAATGGACTTCAGGAGAAAGATGAGGGGAAAAATTAGAAATTTCATCAGTAATCCTGACACATGATGAGAGCAATTAAGGTGCTGACAGTGACACAGAACCACAGGACTTAGCCATAAGACACTTTTCCTTTCCTATGTGTTAATAATTTAAAATATGTATAGTAACTTTAATTCAGATTATATTAGTGTGTTAAAAGGAAAAAATATCCATAATAAGGTTTTTTAAAAAAACACATCTATTTAAGCATCTGCTGTGTATGTGTTTGTTCTTTTGTTCAACATGGAAGTGGTATTTCTATGATTAATCTGCTTTATACATCTGTTTCAATTAAGTAACTACAGGAAGAAAAATCACTAAATTGCTATGGATTTCTGAAATAGCCATAAAATTAACCTGTGGCAGGGAACCACACTACAACAGTAACAGGTATTGCATGTACCTTCTAAAAATGAACCTGACACTTATCTAACTCATGATGAATAGATACTATGGTTTCAAAGGATATTAAGCTTGCCTTTTTATAGGAGAAAAACTTTTAATATAATTTTTAAGTTTATTATTTTTAATTGGAGGGTAATTGCTTTACAGTGTTTAATATAAATTTGATGATAAATTTATACATTTTGAAATAACTCTGCTCTCACAGACTCTTTGAAGAACAAACACAAATGAATAAGGGTGATTTATGGGCTTCCCTGGTAGTTCAGTGGTAAAGAATCCATCTGCCAGAGTGGGAGAGGCAGATTTGATCCCTGACCTGGAAGGATCCCTTGGAGAAGGAAATGACAACCCACTCCAGTATTCTTGCCTGGGAAACCCCACAGTCAGAGGAGCCTGGTGGGCTACAGTTCATGGGGTTGCAAAGAGTTGGACATGACTTAGTGACCGAACAACAACAGCAATGAAGTAATTGTAGTGAAGGCAAACAGTGTGCCCTTGTATTAATGACACGGTCCAGGCTGGGGTATCCAGCGGTGTGCAGAGGACCACTGTGGATTATCCAAATAATCCAAACATTCTCACACAGGTCATCTCTCTTATAAATGTTCCTCACACCGTGCCTGGATTTGAGAGGTACACTGGTATTACCATGCTTTCCAGGTTGTAGCATGTCTCCTCTTTCAGGCGCTTTATTTCCCTATACTCTGGCACCCTACTGATAATAATCCTAAAGTACTAAAAGATGCTTTGGTAGGCTAGATGGCTCTTGGTAATTCTTTTGACATAGATGTACCTCTACTGAATACTTGGTAGGGCATTCAGGAGAATAGCTAAGAAGGTTCTGGAGTTACTAGATCAGCAGGAAGGAGTTACAGTTCTAGAGTAAGAACAGCTGATACTTTTTTTTTTTTTTCGGACAGTTAGTGATTGGGAGTATTTAGATGGCCAGTTAAAAAGAGAAGCGGTATAACCCAGCAGGACTGGTGGTTCTCAAGCACAGACCTTGAACCACATCAGCATTGGCATCGCCTGGGAACTTATTAGAAATGAAAAGCCTTGGGTCCCAAATTCCATTCAGGAAAGTTCCTGATTATCTCAGAAAACTAGAATGTTGTCATAATAGTGCTCAAAATTTAAGTTCAATATCCTATCTAAAGAAATTTATTCTTGTAAAGTACATCCTCTGAATTAAAGAAGGAAGTTGATTTCTATATTATTTTGTTTGGAGGAAATCTGTAATTTTGGAATCAACAAGAGTTTGCATCACTCTTCTCATTAAACACTCATCTGGCCACAAGTGGTGTCAGGAACACCTGTACAAGTGGAGAGGAACCGTCTAAGCTTCTGTGCACTTGAGATGGCCTCTGTGATGGTGACTTTTGGCTGCTGTGGTAAAGATGCCTCCCCCTTATCTCACTTCCATCTTCATCAGTACTTTCGCTGGCTCCCATGTCCTCGATGACCTCTGTGTCCAACAGCTCCTGAGAGATGATGAGGTCATCGTCTGCAGTGACAAAGTCTTGGAAATTTATTTCATTTGGGACACAGGTGGCAAGAGCCACCAAGTGCCACAACTTTTCAGTAGCAATACCTGGTTCACCGGTGGCTGCTTCTGTGTCAGAATCTGTCAGTTCCACAGGGACGAGGCCTGCCTTCTGCCAGTATTTCACCACCGTGGACCACTTGACTGACCACCATGCTGCAGCAATCATGTCGACAGCCTGCTTGACATCCACTTCTTCTTGATCCTCACTGCTGCTGAACTCGAGGAGGATCAGTTGTAGAAGGTGGCTCCTGTACAGCACTTTCATGGTATGAATTATGCCAAGATTCAGAGGCTGCAGGACGGCAGTACAGTTTGAGGACAGATACCATACCTGACTCCTTTCCAGGCATGGAAGAAGCATGCTGTGAGCAAAGTACTTGTCGATCAGCAGGAGGATCCAGCGAGAACGAGATCCAGGATCCAGGATCCTGCTTCATCCTGGCATCCACTTGGATCAGCCACTCATCAAACAGACCCTGTGTCATCCATGCCTGCTGGTTGGCTCAGTAGTCACAGGGGAGAGAATGGACATTCCTGAGGCAGTGTGGATTGGCTGACC
Organism: Moschus berezovskii; assembly: GCF_049115385.1. Taxonomy (NCBI): domain Eukaryota; kingdom Metazoa; phylum Chordata; class Mammalia; order Artiodactyla; family Moschidae; genus Moschus; species Moschus berezovskii. Next base: position 50,236,213 of record NC_142467.1, on the reverse strand, counting down.
TACCAACAATCAACGGTCTCATTTTTTCAGTTCCTAAAGCGCTGCAACAAAAGAGTGCTGTCAACTGCTGCCTCGTTTTCTTGTCCCCTCGACAATGGTCCCCTTTAGTAGCAAGTGTGCACTGGGGAAGCAGCTGGAAAAACATTCCTGTCTCATCAGCATTAAAGATATCATCTGGGCTGAAGTCAGCAACTAGTTTTATAATTTCCTCTGTATGCCACTTGCTAACCGTTCATTAATCTCTCACTATCCCCTCTACAGACTGCTTTCAAAGAAATTTCGTGGCGATCCTGAAGTCTGTTCAGCCAGCCCACACTTGCTTGTAAGTTGTCATAGCCAAGAATATTGGCCAAGTTTAGTGCTTTTTTCCAAATGACAGAACCAGTCACAAGAACGTTTTTGGCATGGATTTCTTGAAACCAGGCAAAAACAGCCTTATCAGTGTTGTCATAAAAAGCATTCCTTATCCTTTTCTGCGGAGGTCCCATTGATGCCTCCTGCATCTTTTCTTCAAATTTGGCACGATCCTTCAGTATTCTGGCCTAGAGAATTTCATGGACTATATAGTCCATGGGGTCACAAAGAGTCAGACACGACTGGGTGACTTTCACTTTAAGAATATAGACAGAGTAGAAGGAGTGTTTCCAAATTATTTTGCCACATTGCCTTTCCTCTTGCCTGAGTCTACAGCTTCCACAACTGTCATTTTCTCCTTCAGGGAGAACTGCGGATGCTCCTTGTTCCCCTTGCTGGCCACATCTGTAGAATGAGGGCCAGGCCACAACTGCCAAGGCTGTGTCCGTTCCTCCTCACGGCTTGTGTTGCTGCAAGTGTGGAAAACTGAGAAGACATAATGGAGCACCTATCAGGAACCAAAGATAATGGATTCCCCCTAAAAGATGGGTTCGGATTTTTAAAAATTGTATTAAAAAATGATAAGGCCAAAGTCAAGAGAAGATGGGATTCATGCTACTGACTTTTTGTAGAGATTACTTATACAGATTCATTGTATTAACAGAATGTTTGAAATAGAAGTGATTTAGTCAAGTTTCCTCAAATTTTCTGAGCCTTCATAAAAATAATAACTGTGTCTGCTCTGTCTGCTATGAGACTAGACTGAAATAATAGATGGTAAAAGCTCTGCAAATAGCAATGCATTATATAAATTCAAGGAATTAGTATCAGGCTCATTTCATAGATTCACAAACTGAGGCCCAGGGAAGGGGCCTACCCAGATTCATATAGCTCAGATTTCTTGACTCAGATTAGTGGTGTTTCTGCCAATCTATAGTCCTGCTTGAAATCCCACCACAGTCAAATCTTTATAGCTCTGTCACCATGGTTTGGAAGGATTTTTCACTGTGGGAAGATGTTCCTGGTAGCCACACATTCATTTAATAAATAATTATGAGTGCCTAGTGGTGAGGATACAGTGATGAACAACATTGTCAAGGTTCCTGCCCTTATGAAATATACAACGTGATGTAGGGAGATAAACAATAATTGAACAGAAAAAATTGTTAATACCGAGTGTGATATGTGCTATGAAGGAAATAATCCAGCAGTAGCAGTTTTGGTAACTGCCTGCTTAAACCTTTTATCATGAGAATCCTCTGAGAACAAGAGAAGCTGCTGTGCTTTAGGCTGTGAGACTTTGGCCACTACCTCCATACATGTCTATCCATTCATGACATCCTCTCTGTGCTACGCACTGTACTTGATGTCAGTCATACAAAGATGAATGCAGCATAGTGCCTACCACTGAGGACATTACTAGGGAAGCAGGGAAGACAAAACTATAGAGTGTATGGGGAACTTTAATAGAGGCTGCAGTGTACTGTGGAAGAACAAAGAAGTGGGATGATCAACTGGGTGGGCCAGAGATGGGCAGTGTACTTCTAAGAGGAAACAAGATTGATGTTGGGAGTTAAAGTATAAACAAACAGGAATTCATGAAATAGAAGGAACTATGTGTAAAGGCAGTGAAGTACTGTAGAAAATAAAAAGGCATTGTCGGGGGGAAAGTGTCTTTGGAGAAGAAAACAAGGATCTTGGGATAGTAAGAGGGCTTTAGAGTTTTGGGGGTTTTTGTTTGTTTGTTTTTGGAATGACATGATCAGATTTGCACTTTATAAAGTCTTTTGGTTGCAAGGTGGAGTACCTAATGGGTAAAGTCCATTTTCCTAAGAGGTGGCCCTTAATCTGAAGATAAATGCAAGCTAGCCTAGTAGGCCATATATAATTGGGATGTGTTAATTTGAGTGCAACAAGAAACTCCTGAAGGATTTAAAGCAAAGAGAAAGATGACTGCTGTGTGAAGAATGGAATGGAAGGGTGTCAGAGAAAAAGGAGGAGGCTAGGAGGCTGTTGCTGGAGTCCTGATGTGAGATAATGGTGGCTTGTTTTAGAGTAATAATGGAGATGGTAAGAAGTGGTCGGTTTGGAACAATGTTTTTTCAGATCTTCTTGATGGACTGGATGTGAGGTGCAAGAGGAGTCAAGGATAACTCCCAGATTTCTGGCTTGAGCACTTAGGAATTGAGTGAATGGTGATGCCATTTACAGAAATGAGTACCAATTATTGGTTCTTTGTAAACATAACTTGTTATTCATACTTTAATGCTTAATACAGCTTACATGTGATGGGCCTGGAATTCAAAGCCAAGGAGGCTCAGCACAAAGCTAGCATTCTGCATACTACAGAGTGTGATATAGCTTGTTCTGGGAACAATACCAGTACTGAGAAGAGATGTGGAAGGAGAATGACTCAGAGCCAAATCAAGACCTTGGAGGTCAAGATAAGTTTGAATTTTATGCTAAGTAAACAAGAGGACACTGGAGGGTCTTAAGCAGAGAGTGACCTAATCAGATTTACAGTACAAAAAGATACGTCTGCGTGTTGTGTGGAGAACAGATTGTAGAGGGAGAAGAGAGGAGATTGGAAGAAACTGCATCAGTTCCAGCAGGTGACTAGGAGAAGGCTGGTGACAGTGGTAGATGGAGAAAGGTGATAGTGGTATAAGGAGAAAATAAGCAGGTTTGCATGGTAGTAAGAGTGCAGGGACTTATACAAATGTAGGACAATCTGTGACATCGGCAGGAAGGGACAGTTCTTATCTGACTGCACATGTCATTCAGTTCCATTTGAATCAGTCACAACCATTACTCTGCGTGGGACGGTGGGAGAGACGGATTGCGGGCAGATCACTGGGTGAGGAGGATGGCTTGATGACGCGCTAAGAAGTAACAAACCGATCCTGAGCAAGCGGTGACAGAGCAGGAATGGGATCATGCCTTGAACGCCGTGTTGGGGGATCGTCCTGAGGCTCCCTGGCCCGACTTGGCTTTGACAGGCGAGGCGGGGCCTCGACCCCCGCCCTCGGCACAGCCCCGCCCCATTTACCTGAACGCCCTACGACAACACCCGAGGGGCTGAGAGCGTCCAGCGCGGGCGGCCGCAGCTTCCTCCGCCTCCCGGAACCTCTAGCAGGAAGCAGTCCGTCCTCCTTAGCAGCCCCCCGCTAAGTCTCTAAGCAGTTTCTATGGGCCAGCCCCTCAGCCTGAGATGGACTACTGCGCTTGCGCGAGGGGTCGCGCGCAGTCACGCGCTGCCGGCCGCTTCCGGTGCGCCGCGAGGGCCGCCGGGACGGGTCTCCCAGGCGATCCGAGGAGTGCTGCTGCTGCCGCCGCCGCCGCTGCTGCGGCTGAGCCGGTGCCGCGGTGACGCCCGTGTCCCTGCTTTCTTCCTCGGGCTTCCCGGGGCTTGACCCCCGGGGCCCTCGGCAGGCGTCACTGAAGAGCCTGCGGGGCGCACGTGTGCTTCCACACCCTCCCTCTACGACCCCATATCGCGACTCCGAGGAAGGGGAGCGAGAGGGGCTGTCGCGACTCCGCGCCGTGTGTCACCGGGCGGGGCCGCAGGGCCGGGGCTCCTCTAGCCCCCGGGATGCGCGCGCGAGTCCTCGCCTCCACTTCCTTGCTGCCACTGCCACGACTGGAGCCGCCTCTCGCCGACAGCGGGGAGCGCGAGTGCGCCGGCCAGCCCCTTCGTCGAGCCCCCTGGCCGGGCGCCTCCGGGAATGTGAGCCGCGCGGCTTGCACGCTTCCCCAGGTAAGTCCCGCCCTTGAGCGCCGCGCTGCACGAGCTGGGCGCTGCGGCTGTCTGAGCTCTGTTGCCTCTTCCTCAATGTAGGAGCAGTGAACCTTACTCTCCTCCCGCATTCGTCTAAGGCCCGTAGGCCAACCGTGGCCCACAGCTGTGCTGTCAAAGGCCGTTTAATGAGGGTCCGAGGGGTTTCTGATGGGACAGTGACAGTGTGTCACATATTTCAAGTATTACCTTACTTTTCGTTTAAAAGAGGAGAAAACTGTGGCTTCTGGAGTGAGAGTAGATTGCTCAAGGTCATAGAACTTTGTGCGCGTGCTGTTAAAGTGCGTGAAAGTACCCTGATCTTCTGCCCTCCAGAGCCCTTGGTTTTACCCTTTATATTATCTTGGCTTTTTTTTTTTTTTTACATTGCTCTACTGGGGACTAGGATCTGAAAACACTCTTGAACCCAGGCTTAAGCCAGGCTAGTCACATAAGCCAAAACCCAGGGTAGTCTCTTCCTGCCCCTAACCCTCAACGTGTTTGTATGACTTTATTTTTAACTTGTTTTGTTCTGCGTGCTAAAACCCTGTATGTCATTCTTTACAGAAGCTCTCCTGCAGTTATTGTTTTTCTCTGTAAGACTCAAGGGCTGAGGAGTCAATTATTGAAGACAAAAAAAAACAACACATCCTTACATAGCCTTGATTTGAACCCTCGGGTCCTTTACCCAGTGAAGGCACTGGCCTGTTTCTGACCCAACCGAATGTCGGTTATGTTCTCCTGTAGAGTTGTGCTGTAACAGAAGACTGGGTTTTTTGTGGTTTTTTTTTGGGGGGGGGGGTTGTTATGTTTTCTAGTGGTAAGGGAAATTATTTAGAGGTGGTACAGAAGTAGAACTTTAGGAATAGTGTGTTCTTTTGTATATCTTTAAAAATTAAAAGTGAAATATTTATCTGCATTTTTTGGGAGAGGGTACTTCCACTTTCACAGCATTCTCAAAGGTATTCTTGCCTCTCAAAGTTAGGAGCCGCAGATTTCAGCCTCTTGTCTCACTTGAGGAACAACAGAATTTTAGGGTGGGAATAGACTTACCTGAGATCTCATGGTTAGAATTTAGACTTGGATCAAGGTCTTCTGACTCAACATGCAGTGCTCTTTTTCTCATTATAACTTACCAGATACTTCATCATTTGTGGAGTGAGTTCTAAATTGAGATGTGAGTGGACCTTGTAATACACATATCAGTTCTGTGTTTACTTACACAGCTCCTTCTTCCCAGAATCCTAAATTATCTTCTCACTGATTTTCCGGAGCAACTGTATTATTTCTTGTGAAATGAAGTTTCTGGGAACCTTTCTGCATCCAGGGATTGAGTCTGTGGGTAAAACTCCAATTTAGAATGTGGCCACAAATAAACTCACTCTTCTTGCACTAGTCATTGAATTTTTTTGTAATGCCTTCCTTTCCCTAGGAAAGGCTATTAGTAGATTATCTGTTTCTTAGACCAGTTTTCGGAGAAGGCAATGGCAGTACTCTTGCCTAGAAAATTCCATGGATGGAGGAGCCTGGTAGGCTGCAGTCCATGGGGTTGCTATGAGTCAGACATGACTGAGCGACTTCACTTTCACTTTTACACATTGGAGAAGGAAATGGCAACCCACTCCAGTGTTCTTGCCTGGAGAATCCCAGGGACGGGGGAGCCTGGTGGGCTGCCGTCTATGGGGTCACACAGAGTCAGACACAACTGAAGTGACTTAGCAGCAGCCGCAGCAGTAGACCAGTTTTGGAGAGTTAATGTCTGTCAGATTACTGTTTACACCTGAGTGGTTGAGTACCTTAGTCACTAACCATATGTGGCTATTTAATTACAATGAAACAAAACGAAATCAATTCAAGTTCTTCAGTTACACAATCCATATTTGAGGTGCTCAGCAGCTATAAGTAGCTACCATATTGGAGGAGCACAGATGAAGAACATTTCGATCATTTCAAAATGTTAATAGAACAGTGCTGATTTAGAATGTTGCTCATGGAGATGGGAGCAGTGTAGCATAATGGAAGAGGGCTCACAGTTGAATTTTTGAGTTAAAAAAAAATCTGCTTTTCAAGTCACTGGGTGTAGTGTCCCTTTTTGTATAGCACTTGATTGTTCCTTGAGCCTTATTACTATAAATCTGTGGTAAGGTGGGAGAGACATCACTTTTTACTGTTTAAAGAGAGAATTGAACCTAAAGCAGCTTAAGGACCTGTCCAGAGTCACACAAGCTGGCCGAGTGTAAAGAAACTTCCTACATATTGGCAGTTATCACACGTTTGAATGAATGAAAATCAATGAAGCATTTTACTTAAGCATGAAACATGAGGGAGTGTCCAAAACTGACTCCTGGCCAAGTATTCACCTGTTACCATATGGAATTCTTATAACATGGGGCCAATAAATCTTTGAGTTGAAGGATTACTGAGTGTCTCATGAGTGAATATAAGTGAAAGGGCTAAGCTAGTGATCCCAGATTTGCCTAGTTAGAGGAATCACCTTGGGCCCTTGTTAAAGATGTTGTTGTTCAGTCACTGAATCATGTCCGACTCTTTGCGATCCCATGGACTGCAGCACGCCAGGCTTCCCTGTCCTTCACTGTCTCCCGGAGTTTGCTCAGACTCATGTCCATTGAGTCTCATCCAACCATCTCATCTTCTGTTGCCCCCTTCTCCTCCTGCCCTCAATCTTTGCCAGCATCAGGTCTTTTCCAGTGAGTCGGTTCTTTGCATCAGGTGGCCACAGTATTGGAGCTTCATCATGGAGGGCTTCCCCAATGGCTCAGCAGGTTAAGGATCTGCCTGCAGTGCAGGAGACACAGAAGACGAGCGTTTAATTCCTGGATCAGGAAGATCCCCTGGAGGAGGAAAATGGCAACCCACTCCCATATTCTTGCCTGAAAAAATCCCACGGACAGGGGAGCCTGGCAGGCTACAGCCCAAAGGGTCAAAAAGAGTCAGACATGCCTGAACAACTAAGCACATGGCACAACAATCTTGTTAAGGATACAGATTGCCATGCCCTTCAGAGATTCTGATTAGAAGGCTGAGGTGGAATCCTGTAATCTATGTATTTAGGAGGTCCCCCAGGTGGTGCTTAAGATCCATCTGCTGAGTTTGGGAAATGACTGAGTCTTAAGGCCCTGGCAGAGATAAGGGATCGTTGGATTGGGAGGCTGCTGTCCTCTTTCAGGTAGATTCTTGACACTTGTTTGTGTTTGACTTTCCTCTAGCCATGGATGCATCGTATGATGGTACTGAGGTAACTGTCGTGATGGAGGAAATTGAGGAAGCCTACTGTTATACCTCCCCTGGGCCACCCAAGAAGAAGAAAAAGTATAAAATACATGGAGAAAAGGCCAAGAAACCCAGGTTAGCCAACACATTTTGGTAGCTGGCATTTATAAACAGAATCTGCTTGGAGAGCTCTGTTGAACAAGAAGACTTTAGACTGTGTCCAGATTCACTGAGAGTGCCATGTCAGTTCTTGAAGTCTCCTGATGGGGGTAGTGGGGTTGCGGGGAGAGGGAGTTGGGGAGTAGGAAGTAACCAGTTGATGTCAGCAATTGTCATTCCTTTCCAAATTTTCTTCCTGTTTCTAGGCTGTAGCAGGAAATAGGCAAACAAATGGTGGGAAGCTTTGTACAAGAGAACCATATCCTGCATTATTAATACCACTGTTGTCTAAATATTAGGGCATCAATAAAAATATGGAATTGTAAGTAGCACCAGTGATACCTATAAAGGATATCCAGATTGTAGTTCTAATCTCCTCCTTAACTGAACTCCTCAGACTTCTTGCTGAGTCTCCCAGCTCTGGGTCACTTCGATAGGTCTGCTTGCTTCCCTCTCGGCCTCGGTCGGTGCTGTTTACCAGAGAGATGACCAAAGGCTGTGTAGATGAGGATGTGAGTGGTAATCAGTCCTCTAACCTTTTCCTAAAAGTGGAATGACAGAACATTTGTATCTGTTTTTTGCCCATATTGGGATTTAAAGTTGGTCCTCCCTGCAGAAAAAGTGGTGGTGGTGAAGTAAACCAGACAAGTCTTTGCTTCCAGGTTTCTGGAGGGAGAAACCACCTGTCATTTACCCTCTGGGGATATTATTTAAATGCTTCTTTGCTTCAGTCTCTGTTTACAGAAATGCTTTTGAAATGAAAAGCTGCGTTTTGTATTTAACTCTTCACTACTCAAATATTGTAGAATTTACTGGTTGAGGGAGGGGAAACCTTATGAAGTCCTTGCTTCCTCAGGTCCGCTTACCTTCTGTACTATTACGACATCTACCTGAAAGTGCAGCAGGAGCTCCCCCACCTCCCTCAGTCTGAGATCAATAAGAAGATTAGTGAGAGTTGGAGGCTTCTCAGTGTGGCCGAGAGGAGTTACTACCTGGAGAAAGCCAAACTGGAGAAAGAAGGTCTGGATCCTGTAAGTACTTATTTTTTTCCCCCTTCAGCTAATACCTGCATTGCTCTAGTGGTAAGGCTTGGGGAATCCAACCTCTTGTTCTCCTGTTTTCTTCTCTTGGGAAAACTTTTAAGTTGAGTCATTTTTACCTTTGTTGGGTCTGATATTGTCTCTCTCTTTTTTTTGGCTGCACCGCATGGCTTGCAGGATCTCAGGCCGACCAGGGGTTGAACCTGAGCCATGGCATTGAGAGCACAGAGTCCCAGACTCTGGACTGCCAGGGAACTCCCTCTCTGTTCCCACTTTGATGATGCCCTGCACTCTCTTGTACTCTTTGCTTGTGGCCATACATCATCTCCAGTGAGCCTTAGGTTCCTTTTCTGAGTTTTAGCAAAACTTGGAGCCGCTCAGCCTTGTGAGTAGTTAGTGTTCCTTTCCCTTCATTGAGTAGCTTCTCCAGCCATTTTCCTTACACCGTGGATTTTCATGTTTTCAGCTGAGTGTGAATATTGTTAATTTGTGTTGTGTTGACCACTATCAGTTATCCCATAATCAGCAATTAGGCTTGTGAGTTTAGAGGTAGACACAGCTGCTTTATATAAGACCATGTTCTAGCACTGGTATTGAACTACTGAGTGAAAAGTGTAAGGCTAAAGCTGAAGTTCACAGAGGGGACTAAGCCTTTGGACGTTTGCATTAAAAAATAAGCAAGAAAGCTCTTTGGTTTGTGTCTGTCAGCCGTTTTGTTATTATTGTTCACAAGAATAAAATGTACTGACAACTGTTAGTACTGCTTTTTTTAACTAAAATTCCTGCAGGAAAAATAACCTTGTTATTGTAAGCTGAAACCTTTTCACCTTAACTCCTTTTTTTCCAATTGAAACAAGAGTCTCTGACTTTTTTGATCGTGTAGAGCAAAGGTTTTTCAGGAATGCAATGACAATGTTATAGCAAAACAGGTTATGTTTCCTTTAGTGGAGCCCATCTGCTACTGACCACCGTTTAGATTAGTTTGTCCTTGTTGGCTTGGCATTTCTCTTCTTAGTAGAGCTCTGTGTTACCTACCATCTGGGAGATGCCACTCTACTCCTTCTCTAGATGATTTGTTTGTAAACTGTGAATCTAGGAAACAATCCCTGTGGAGAAGGAAAGGCGGAGTCTAGGAAAGGTACACATATTTTCTTTGGTTTCCCCATTATAAAGTCACAAACTTATTGCCCATGATACAAGAAAATTTTACCTAATCCTGAAGTGATATGGCTTTTAATTTTTAAAAAATTTTCAATTTTTTGGCCATGTGGAATCATAGTTTGCCCAACCAGGAATTGAACCCATGCCCGCTTTGTTATAGAAGCACAGAGTCTTATCCAGTGGGCCTCCAGGGAAGTCCCCTGACATGACTTTTAAAACTGGGTGTTATTATAGATCCTTATTAAGACTTAAAAAATTTAAGTAGATCAACTATAATGATTTTTCTTTACCCGTATGTAAATTTGTATCTACCATCATCTCCACCACTATCCCCAAGATTATTATGAATAAACTAGCTCTGGTATTAACTAGCTATAACCTTGAAAGAATCATTTAAGCTTTGAGTCCTGCTTTCCTTATTTGTAAAATGGGGATGATAGTATCTGTTCGCAATGTTTAAAATAGATAATGTAAAACACCTGGCTGAGTTCTTGGAACATATTGACTTGGTCAGTAAATGTCACTCTTTAGTAGATTAAACGTCCAGTGCCCATATAATAAGAAAAGGTGACATTTAATGAGCATCTGGGATGTACCAAGACTGGGTGAGATTTTATATGCTGTTTGACCTCTCCCCAATTACCTGGTGTGCAGGTGGGACCCTCCTACCTGCGTACTGTGGGAACCTGTGTCGGAGACCTTGTGGTGGGCTATGTCCCTTGCAGCTCTTTAGGTCTCTTTCCAGGTTGCGGGGCCTATGTTTGCAGTGTCATTCCTTACAGTGTGTAAGAGGAATGTCATTCAGGCTGCCCTGCTTTCTCAGGGCTTGGATTTGTTGATAAAGTCCAGACCAGCCTTTGTATTTGCCACCGTTTAGTTTTGTTCTCTTGACCTGTCGGCTTCAAAGGGTGACTTGAGACTATCATTTCTTCATTATCTCTCCAGTAAAGGCTCCATAATGGGTTTGGACAGTTTGCTTTCAAGTTTCACCTGAGTGCTTCCTTTGTAGCCTAAGAGTCTTATCCACTTCTTTAGATTTTTTTTAAAGATACTTTTGTAATTGATTTAGTTCTTTTAAAATGATGCTTCTAAAATTAGTTTTTGGTCCATTTAATTTCCTTTCTTACTTATCTGTTCACTTTGAACTTTTCTATTTTCCGTGTTGGGTAGCTTTCAGTTTAAATTGAAAAAATAAAACACAGGCACCTTTTTCTTGGTTCCAGGTAGCCATGCAGAGCTGTGGCTTCCAGTGTTCCAGTGCCTGGTCTTCTGGCTCCTTAGAAGACCTGGCCTGGAGTCTCAGTCTCACTACTCACTGACTGTGTGTTTTGCGAAAGTTTACCCTGCTTCAGTTCCCTCATTTGAGAAAGGGGCATGATAATAGTATTGCTTTTAGGAAGTATTTTCTAAACCTTCCCAGGTCAGTGTTCATGTTTATATTCTCCCACCTCCCCTAGTATATTCAGGTCCTTATCATATAACCACTTCCCTATACACATTCTGTCGTGAAGCCTTCTTCGCAAGTCTGGGAGAAGCTCTGATGTCCGAATTCTTCCTTGCTTCCCTGAGATCCAGAGTGGCCTGTTGGTTTGTATCTTATGCTTTAATGTTTCATTGAGCATTATACATCCTGGCATCTAAATCTCCATTATACATCCTGGCATCTAAAGCTACTTTGAAATCCTAAAGTTGCAGAGCTGGAAAAGAACTCATAAATAGCCAGATTCAGTTCCCTTGCTGTACAGATAGGGCAGCAAAGCCTAAAAAGGGGAAAGAATTTGTTTAAGACTCCACTAGATCTGGGATTTCATCTCACAGTTGCATGATGCCAAGATCAGTGCCCCTTATAGAGTCTAATCCACTCTCTGTCTCCTTTGTGACTGAGTAAGTTACGTTGGCTAAAGTGTGATTCAGATGAAGATGACATTGCTGTTGGCAGAGGCTGACCCTATCTAAGTCACAGGTCAAGAGAATGGACTCTTTCTGGTTCTTCTGTGGAAAAACAAAAAAAGCTTATACGTGTATATTCATGTGGTCTGACTCTGTTTATCTCTGCTTGTCTCCCCAACCTGGCGTCTTCATCATCAGAACTCTAAGCTCTCTGGGCTAACTGCTGTGGTTCCAGACATCCCAGGTTTCCGCAAGATCCTCCCTCGCTCAGATTACATCATCATCCCCAAGAGCAGCCTGCAGGAGGAGCAAAGCTGCCCTCAACTAGAGCTGTGTGTGGCCCAGAACCAGATGTCCCCCAAAGGACCATCTCTTGTGTCCAACACTGCCCTGGAGACAGTGCCCAGCCATGCAGGCATGGCAGAACAATGCCTGGCTGTAGAGGCCTTAGCTGAGGATGTGGGAGCCCTTGCCCAGCCTGGTGCTGTACAGGAGATCGCCACCTCAGAGATCCTCGGCCAGGATGTGCTCCTAAATGAGGCTTCCCTGGAGGTAGGGGAGAGCCACCAACCTTATCAGACAAGCCTGGTTATTGAAGAGACCTTAGTGAACGGCTCATCAGACCTCACCACTGGAAGCCTGGCTGTGCCCCACCCCCAGGTTGGGGAGAGTATGTCTGTAGTAACAGTCATGAGGGTAAGTGACAGGTACTGTGATTGTGCTTTACCTGAGAGAGTTAAAAAGGCAGCTAGACCCATGCAGTGTGATTCTGGAGTAGTGGTAGTTAGGAATTGGTGTGGCACTTCTGAGTTGGACTGCAGTCCTCTTGAGCCTTTTTGCCCCTAGGCTTGGTCCAAAGTCTTCTTCAGTTTCTTAGGCTCTCTCACATCTTCTCTTGCTCAGTTTAGCCAGTGTTTTCTTCAGATGAGATAAGGTACATTAGCAGGAGGGATGGGAATGATATTTGGGCTGTTCATGAGTCAAAGCCAGGATCTGTTAGGCTGTTAGCATTGGTTAGGATTTTATGTTCCCTTATGATTGTTTCAGCAAACATAATAGCATCTTGAAAACTGTTCAGGAGGGATTGTAAATGGTCTTGGACACAAAGTAAGTAGAAGAAGGAAGTTCTTTTCATAGCCAGGTTGATCAGGCTAATAGCCGAGAAGAAGGGGGAGGTCTGTTCCCAGTGGCTTTCCAGTCATGCCCAGTTGAGGGGAAAGAGCAGTGATTTCAGTGATTCCACAGCATGGACCCTGGAAGTGAAGAGTTGGGGAGCTGCCACCAGGCTGTCTCTCATCCTGGGTAGGATGGCATCCTCAAAGAGGTAGTTGTCCTGCACAATCTAAGAGGACCAGTGTGCAGTGGCCCCTACAGCCTAGACAGATGAGAGCAGATAGCCCTGCAAAGGATTCCTTGCCAGGCATAAATTTTATTATATGTTGCCACAATGCTGTATATGGTAATGAAGCCTGCCATTGGCCTTGTTAAGGTAGATTAATAGGTTCCTAAGAACATTTGACAAGGTCACAAGAATTGGTTTCTTTGACTATTTATGTGATCTTAGGAGTCTGAAGTATCTTAACCTCCGTTTTCTCATTTGTAAAATGAGGATAGCAGGATAGCACATTCCCTGTGGTAGTGGTTTTCTTTGTCCTTAGTTAGACTTTTATTTTGAGATAATTATAGTTTCATACATTTTCTTGATGCATCCGCTGGATAAGCATGTTATCTCTGGTTATTGGACTTGATTGTCTTCAGTGTTATGAGTGCTCCTGGGTGTTCTTTACTCCATCTCAATAAAACTGTCTTCTCTCCCTGTACCCGCAGGATTCCGGTGAGAGTAGCTCCTCTGCACCAGCCACACAGTTCATTATGTTGCCTCTTCCTGCCTACTCGGTTGTGGAGAACCCCACCTCCATCAAACTGGTTAGTATGTGGGGAGTTGATGGAGATTATGGCTCTGTAAGAATTCTCTTTCAGGTAGTTTTCTAAAATTGTTAATGAACTTAGGACATGGGGACTGGCAGAGATTGCAGAGATTTTCTGGTTCAGATATTCTTAACTGAGGGTGAGGGAGTCGGGGCGGGTCTGTGAATAGAGCTCCACAGGATCCTTGAACTCAAGTTACATACCAATTTTTCTCTTTGAGAAAGTAATTTCTCGGGATAGGTTCCATGGTTTTTATATTTTCTGAAGTGTAGATGTTGAAAACTTGAGAGATCACTGATATAATTCAGTACTGTTATTGCGCAGGTTAGGGAAAAGGTCCAAAGAAGAAAAAGGACTTGTTCTATGATTCAGGGTCACTGAGCTGCGAAACAAGGCAGAACAAGGACCCAGGTCTTTTGATTCTCAATGTTATTTCCGTCACACACTGCAGCATGTGGGCTGAGACTTTGTCTTAGGGTTTTGTGGAGGACCTCCAGTACACTGTTGAGTAGAAGTGGTGTGAGCCAGCATCTTTGCCTGTCTGTCTTAGGGTGAAAGTATTTAGTCTTTCATCATTAGCTGTAGGTTTTTCATAGATACCCTTATCATGTTTAGGAAGTTATTCTTGCTGGAAGTTTTTAACAGGATTGGATATTGGATTTTTGTGTGTCTTTAGAGATGATTGGGTTTTGTTGTTGTTGTTGTTTGTTAGTATGATTAATAGTATTTTTCAAATGTTAACTCTGTGTTCCTGGGGTAGACTTCACTTAGCAATGATATATTATTCTTCTAATATATTATTGGATTGGATTTGATAACAGTTTGTTCAGAATTTCTGTATCTATATTCATGAGGCATGTTATTGGTCTCTTAATTTTCTTATACAGTGTTTTTCTTGTTTTAGTATCAAAGTTATGCTTACTTCATAGAATGAGCTATGAAATATTTTCTGCTATTCTGTTTTTTGGAAGAGTTTTGTATAGTACTGGCGTTATTGTTTTCTTAAATGGTTAGAATTACCAGTGAACTCATCTGGGCCTAGAGATTTCTTTGTGGGAAGGTTTATAATGGCAAGTCCAATTTTTAAAATATATATAGAACTATTCAGATTATTTATTTTGTAGTGAGCTTTGAAAGTTTGTCTTTCACAGAATTTGTCCATTGCATCTAAATTGTCAGATTTATTGACATAAAATTGTTTAAAACATTCCCTTACTCTTTAAAAAAAAAAAAAAACTGGTAAAATATACGTAATGAAATTTACCCTTTTAGTCAATTTTAAGTGTACAGTTCAAATGCTGTTGATGTTAAGTATATTCACAGTGTCATGCAGTCTTTACCAATATCCATTTTCAGAACTTTTTCATCATTCCAACCAGAAACTGTATATTAAACAGTTACTCCCCATTCCCTGCCCCTGCTTTCTGCCCTCGGCCCTAGTAATAGCTGTTTTACTTTCTTGGAATTTGTGTATTCTAGGTACCTCAAATAAGTGGACTCATTCAAATGCTACCTTTTTAATCTTTTTCATTTAACATGTTTTCAGGGTTCATCTGTCTTATGGCATGTATCAGAATTTCATTCCTTTTTATGGCTAAAATATATTCCGTTGTATGTGTATACTACATTTTGTTTATCCATTCATAAACATTGCTGGATATTTGGTTTATTTCTACCTTTTGATTATTGTGAGTAGTGGTGGTATGAACTTTGGTATACAAATGTCTGTTTTGAGTCCCTGTTTTCAGTTCTTTTGGATGTAATACCCTAAAGGTAGCATTGCTGAATCATGTGGTAATTCTGTGTTTAAAGTTTTGAGGAACCTATGTCCTTTTAATGTCTATAAAATATGTAGTGATTTTCCTTCTCCATTACTGACACTGGTAATTTGGATCTTCTTTCTTTTTTCCTGATAAACTTTGCTAGAGGTTATTGATTTTATTGCTGTCAGAGAGGGAACATTTGGGTTCATTGATCCTAGCTATTTCTCTACTTTCTGTTTCACTCATTTCTGCCATGATCTTTATTATCATTCTTCTGCTTACTTTTGGTTTAATTTGGTCTTACCTAGTTTCTTAAGGTAGAGGTTATTGATTTGAGACTTTCTTTTCTAATATAGCTGCTTAGTTTGCCTCCAAGCACTACTTTGGGCTTCTCTTGTGGCTCAGCTGGTAAAGAATCTGCCTGCAATACGGGAGACCTGGGTTCGATCCCTGGGTTGGGAAGATCCCCTGGAGAAGGGAAAGGTTGCTACTGCTGCTGCTAAGTCACTTCAGTCATGTCCGACTCTATGTGACCCCATGGACTGCAGCCCACCAGGCTCCTTCATCCTGGGGTTTTCCAGGCAAGAGTACTTGAGTGGGGTGCCATTGCCTTCTTCGAGGGAAAGGTTACCCACTCCAGTATTCTGGCCTGGAGAAATCCATGGACTGTTTAGTCCATGGGGTTGCAAAGAGTCGGACGCGACTGAACGACTTTAACTTTCAAGCACTACTTTAGTGGCATCCCACAAATTTTGGTAGGGTATGTTTTCATTTCCATTCAGTTTGAAATGCTTTCTAAATTATTTGACCCTTGAGTTATTTAGAGGTGTATTACTGTCCAAATATTTGGGATTTTCCAGATATCTTTCTGTATCGATTTCTGATTTGATTCCATCGTGATTAGAACTTTGTAGTTTGTATAAGACCTGAATCCTTTTATATTGAGTGTGGCTTATTTTATGGCTCAGAGTATGGATTCTCATGATAAATGGTCTAAGTACATTTGAAAAGAGTGTGTAATCTGCTGTTGGATGGAGTGTTCTGTACATTTCAGATTAGGTTGAGTTGATTTATAATGTTTCTTACTGATTTTCTGTCGACTGTTTCTGTCAACTACTAAGAAAGCATCCACCAGTCATTGTAGATTTATGTATTTCTTTTTGCAGTTCTGTTAGTTTATGTGTCATGTATTTTAACTGTTATTAAATACATAAACGTTTAGGATTGTTAAATTCTCTGGATAAGTTTATTGCTCCTTTATTAAGAAATGACATTTATCTCTCACACTGTTGCCTGTGAAATCTACTTATTTCTGATATCAAGCTTTCTTTTGATTATTGTTATTAACAAGCTATATCTTTTTCCATCCTTCTACCTTTTTGTGGCTTTGTATTTAAAGTACCTTTTTGGTAGACAGCATATAGTTTGGCTGTAAGAGCAAGACCTGTCTGACTATCTGTAATTTAGGTATTTAGTATTTAGGCAGTATATATTTACTGTGATTATTAATATGATTTGGTTTAAATATGTCCTCTTCTTGTTTTATTTTCTTTTGAAATACTTGAATATTTTTTTAAAAATTATTTGTTTATTTTTGGCTGCCCTGGGTGTTGATTGCTGCATGTGGGCTTTTACTAGTTGCGGTGGGTGGGAGTTACCCTGTGGCTGTGGTGGTCAGGTTTCTCATTGCAGAGCTAGGGCTCTAGAGTGTATGGGCTTTAGTTGTTGCAGCTTCTGGGCTCAGTAGTTGTGGCACATGTGCTTAGTTGTCCTGTAGCATGTGGAATCTTCCCGGACCAGGGGTTGAACCCGTGTTCCCTGCATTGGCAGGTGGGTTCTTAACCACTGGACCACCAGGGAACTCCAAATTGAATATTTTTAATGAATCCATTTTATCTCGTTTATTGGTCTATGGCCTGTTAACTTTGTCTTCGTTACTGTATTGGTTTTTTTTAGGATACATATCTTGGTTTCTTTTAGGTACATATATTTAATTTGTCATAGTCTGTCTTTTCCTCTTAAAATTCCTGCTACAGATAAACAATACTTTATTAGGTAAGTTGTAGTAAATTATTTTTCCTGAGTCTTTACTCTTCAGGAAATTAATGTTCTTTCATGGTTTAATAAATGTTAATTAAGCTCTTCTAGAACTACTTAAGAAGGCAACATCAGCCTTGAACACTGGCACTATTTTCTAGAGTCATTTCTGTAAGCTGCTGTTTAGGAGTATTTCCAAGTTGGTGGTGATTTATTTATGGAACTAACTTTTCTCTGGGAATGTATTCAGAATGACTATTCTGTGTGGGGCCACAGTCAGAGGAAAGAGAAATGTTTTATTTTCCATTAAAAATAGTGTTACAAACTTTTTGTTCCTCAAGATATACCCATTAAGCAGAAAGGGCAAGTGATTGTACAAAAGAGGAAATCAAGGGCCCAAGAGCAAAGATGAATTACTCCCAGCTCATTCAGTGTGTCAGTGACGAAGTTGGAACCCAAATCCTTTCTCCTGATGCCACACAACTTCATACTCATCCTTGATTTGCTACCACTGTTATATCCTTTTTTCCTTAGGTGTTCTGGCCAGAGGCAGCCTAGAGGCAGTTTGGTGTTTCTTAAGGGAGGTTTTTGCTTTCTGGTCAAGCTAGGGAGATAGGAATTAGTAGTTAAGCAAACCATTCATAAGTGACCAAACAGATCTGACAGGGAAATGTTTTCTTTCCAGCATTAATCAAGAAATGAAGCGTGGCTAATTTCGATTTGTAGCTGAAATGTAATACATTCTCTTCAAAGGGAAATCACCAGAGATTATGTGAGCCAGTGATTGAATATATGTATGCAAATACTCAAATTCTGTTGAGTGTCAAAGGACCTGGTTTCAACTGGAGTTCCCTCTCATTTCTTTAGTGACTGGACTGTTTTTGTATCTTTGAATCCTAGATTCTAGGTTCTCTGATTTTTAACTAATAAGAATGAAGATGAAGCAAGTTCTTTGATGTATGGAGAGCCGTAGGTGCAGCAGGATACATGGAAGGAGTTTTGACCAGGAATCAAAAAGATCTGTCTTCTAGGCTTGTCTCTCTGTCCTTGAGTCACCACGTGATTCATGATTTGAAACAAAGCATTTAACCACTCTGAACCTCAGTAGTAGTAATACCTACCTTATAGTATTGCTGAGAACTTTATTTTTTTTCCTTTAGAAGTCTTTATTAAATCATAAATGTACAACAACTTCTTAATACTACAAGACACTTCAGTTTTTTAAATGTCTCATTATACCGTGATCCTAGAAAACAGTTTTTCAAAACTTTGTGAGAAAAATCTTGAAAACAGGTTCACATGTCACTGGACACTTAAAAAATTAATGTTATCAAAGAAAGGATGCTTCTATCCTCTTACTTGAAAGAAACAAAAAAATTGATTGGGAAACTGTCTCAAAAGCAATGTTTTTCATTCTTTCCTCCATAGTAAGGTGATGTTCTTAAGTATACCAATCCATTCACAAATGACTCTGCATCTGTTCTGGTGTCTTCTGCTACATCACTGCCACAGTCATGACATGACTGAGAAAAGAGTTTTCATTAATTATTTGGATAGCCTAAAGCTGCCCTGTTACCTCTGGGCTCTTATTCTCTCCTCTTTGTACAGTCAGGTCCATGTAAAATAGGAAGCTAAAGATCCTCTTGTCTATCCAAATCCTCCACCACCATAAACTCCTCCTCCTCCTCCATAACCGGGGCTAACTCCCAAATTGCCAGTTCCTGGTCATCCTCCACACCTATTATAACCATGACCAAGTCCACTGAGCACTTCTTAATCCATCAGATCGTCCTCCAAACTACTTCCTCGTCCTGACCCTGGTCCAACATTTCCATCATCACCAGAATAATCTCCAAAACCAGCTTTGCCTCCCCTTCCACTTCTAGAAGCCTGGACTTGTTGCATTTTAGGTCGAGAAAAGGCCTTTCTCACTTCTGCATGATGGCCGTTGATGGTATGGTTTTTCTGCAACACAATCTTATCCACGGGATCATGGTCATCAAAAGTCACAAATCCAAAGCCTCTTTTTCTTCCAGACTCTCTATCAGTAATTATCTCAATGGCATTGATTTTTCCATATTTCTCAAAGTAATCTCTAAGATGATGTTCCTCCATATCTTCAATTCCACCAACAAAGCTTCTTCAGTTAGGAAAACCCCTCGCTGTCCAGATTCCTCTCTCGGGACAGCACGTTTGGGGGTAATTGTTTTCCCATCAGTAGAATGAGGTCTACCAGCCATGGCAGCATCCACTTCAGCCATGGATGAAAAGGTGACAAAACCAAACCCTCTCGATCTTTTGCTTGCAGGGTCCCTTACGATTTCACAGCTTATAAGCTTTCCCCACTGCTTGTAGTAGTTCCTCAGACTTGCTTCTGTGGTTTCAGAGCTCAAACCACCAATAAAGAGTTTACAGAATTGTTCTTGTTCCTTCTTTTTCCTCCAAGAAGTAACAGTTTGGAAACTTTGCTCCATCTTGGACTCCATCACTTCAGCCATTTTCCCCAGATCTGAGGAGAGAACCTCCACTGCTCCAGGAACAACACCTTCTAGGAGCACCTTCACAAAGACCTGGTGCCACCCTTTGAAATTCTTGAGCACCTTTCAATTTTCCAGAACAGTCTGATTTGTGAATACTGGTTCTCCCAGTTCCAAGAGCTGTCCTGTGACCCACACCTGAGACGAAGGCAACCAGTAGCTTGCTGGAGATAGTCAGTATTGCTGAGAACTTTAAATGAGATATTGATAGAGTGTTCAGCACTGTGTGGTACTTCACTTAATTAATTAATTGTAACTATCGTAACTTTTTTTTTTTTTGGAGAAGGAAATGGCACCCCACTCCAGTACTCATGCCTGGAGAATCCCACTGACGGAGGAGCCTGGTAGGCAACAGTCCACGGGGTCGCAAAGAGTCGGACACAACTGAGTGACTTCACTTCACTTTATCATAGTTTTTATTCTTCTGGTACCTAACTCTGTAACCCTAGGCAGTTGTCTGTCTTCATTTGCATTCAGTCTCCATTTCTAAAAAGTGAACTAATTAGTTGTATTTTAGGGCCTTTCCAACTCTGACCTTTTAAGACCATGAACTGGCTAATTTTTGCAAGCTGGTATCCTCCTGCCATTGTTGGGGTTATAATAGTCTTCAGGATCTGAGAGAGATTAGATTGTACTGTTGATTCTGACCTTTTCTTTACTTTTTTTTTACAGACTACTACATACACCCGACGGGGCCATGGGACGTGCACGAGCCCAGGCTGCTCCTTTACATATGTCACCAGGCACAAACCACCTAAGTGCCCTACCTGTGGTAACTTCCTTGGAGGGAAGTGGATCCCAAAGGTAAAGTCCATTGGCCATCACTGCTTTGGCAGCCGCACAAAGTAAACTTACCATTCCCCTTAAGAATAAATGACTTAAATTAATATTAATTTAACTTTTCTGATGCTACAAATAAGTCAGTTTTTTTCTTTTTAAGAAGAAAGAATTAAATGTTATCCATAACCTCCATCCAAAGAAAAGCCATTGTTAAGATTTCAGTGTCTGTTAAGATTTTTTCTAGTCATTATCTGTGGGTATAGAAATTCTGTATCTTGTCTTTTTTCTTTTACCATACCATATCATTAAATATTCTTCAAAAACGTTATCCTTAATTGCTTCATAGCTTTCCATGAATGACTATACTGTTAAATTATTCATTTCCTGTTAGGGTCACATTTTTAGCAATCCACCCTCCACACCAACTGCTTAGCTATTCATGAACACAGGGCACATCTCATTCCTTAGCTCTGAGTCCTTTTAGGTTCATGTGGAAAGTGTTTGTTGCTCAGTAGTGTCTGACTCTTTGCAATCCCACAGACTGTAGCCCACCAGGCTCCTCTGTTCATGGGATTTTCCAGGCAAGAATACTGGAGTGGGTTGTCATTTCCTTCTCCAGGGAATCTTCCCGACCCAGGGATCAAACCCAGGTCACCCACATTGCAGGCAGATTCTTTACCGTCTGAGCCACCAGGGAAGCCCACTTAGTTTCCTATAGCTTCTATTAAAAGTGGAGGTCTTTAACCCAATATTCAAGCTCTGCCATAGTTTAACTTTCCAAATATGTACTTCAGTCTCCAAATAAATGGTGCTCAGTAAATAAACGAGCATTAGAGCTATGCCCCTGTGATGTTCAGCTCAGAACATGTTTTTTGTTACCTGTTGTATACTCGGCACTGACTATAAATCATACATACTTGCCACATTTTTGATATGAGACTAAATTAGGGACAAAAGGACTAAAATAGAAGCGGTCTTATAGAGGAGATGGTTTGGAAAGAGCAATAGAATCTGGGTAGATAGAAAAGGAAAGAGAAGGCATTGTTGTTGTGAAAATAGTTTAGGATTGTGTTCATCATGTGTTTCAACTCATGGTCCAAACTTATTTTCTCTGTAGAGAAAACTTACATAGTATTGTACTTGCTAAGTTCCTTTGGGGCATTTTCCAGAGAACATTTCTCAGAAAATTATCAGGATAGTGACTTTCGCCCTCTGGCTAAGTATTGAAGTTCAGGATAGCACCAGTTTTGGAGACAGAATAGGTTAATAATTAAGAATATAATTCTGGAGTCAGCTTCCTCAGTTCAAACCCCTACTCAGGTATTAACTTTGTAACCTTGGGAAAGTCATTCTACATTTCTGTTCTTGATTTAGGCTTCCTTTCATTTGTAAATAGAAATTAAGAATATTACCTGCATCAGTAGGGTTGTCGGAGGGGTCAGATGAAATTATGCATGCAAAATGGATGGTTCATTTCTAGTGTAATTGTATATTCAGTCCTCTCATTGTTGGCAGCAGTATAATTGTCTCTTGTTATTGCTGTGAACGGTAACACTTCAAGGGGCAGGAAATACATAGGGCTTTGTGGAGTTTTTGTGTTGCTGTGAAGCCATTTCATTTATTCCCACCTAATCATTCTCCCAAAATATACTTCCCCAGCTGCGGTAGGAAGATTGAATTGGGTAGTAGTTGGACTTCTCCTTGGTCCTTCTTCTTCACTGATGCACAGCAGGTCTGACAAATGACCTTGTTTCCTGTGCTTTTGCGTGAAAGAGTCTAACCGATCCTGTGCATAATCTGCTTCAGATTCTGTTTTGACTTTGGCTTTCTTTCCTTTTTCATTTTGTCTTCTCCCCTCCCTTTTATTGAAATAACTTTTAAGCCATTCTTTCTGAGATCGAACTCATGACATGCATAAATTTTTTTTCTTGGCTACTTGTCTCCTGTCTTTCCTTGCTAGGTCAGAAATTTTTTTCTCCAAGATTTTTGCAAGAATTACTATGTAGGGATTTCCCTGGTGGTCCAGTGGTTAAGAATCCACCTTCTAATGCAGGAGACACAGGTTCAGTCTCTGGTTGAAGAATTAAGATCCCACATTTCTTATGGACAACTAAGCCCATTTACCGCAACGAAGAGCCGATGCCGCCAAATAAATAATAAGTAAATATTTTAAAGAATTACCATATAAAGAGTATATACTGTGATTTCTAAGTCTCCTTGGAACAAAATAAGTAATTGTGAGAAGAAAATGGGTAACATTGTAGCATAAATGCATTTAAAATTTTAGTGACTTTGGTTATCAGCTAGTTCAACTCCCAGTTTCCAGCTGAGGAAAAATAGATTGAGGAGAAATGACTTGTTACATTCACATTGTTAATTATGCTATTGCCTTTTCCACTAAACCAAACTGCAGGCGTTGTTGTGCTGTTAAGCTGCGGAATCTTAAGATTTCTTGAGTTCAGATTTTTAAAGGAACAAGTATAAATAGTTTCTGAAAGTTCCAAATATGTCCATGCCAGTCAGGAAATGACTCACCTTTTCTTATATTGTTCTGGAGTTCATACTGGCTAAAATTATCCAAGAAACATGTGGCACAGTTCCCAGTGATTTGGACGGAACAAAAGATGGTATATAAGGCTCTTTAGCTCAAGGCCTCACTCCTGTAGCAGTAATTGAGGTCTCTGCACGAGGAACTGGTAGTATTTGTCTTCCATCTTGAAAGAAAATGACATCTAAAAAGGGTACGCTGAGTGAAGGAAATGTGAGATCACTAGCTCAAGTTTTTTTGCTCTGTTGGCTTAAATTACTCAGTCTTCCTGCAAAAAAATTTTGTCTATAGCCTACTCAGTGGGCAACATTTTGCTCAAATATCTCATCTCAAGGATTTGGTTTAACGTGTCTCCCGATTTTCTGCTAACTTCCCTCTTAAGCAGTCAGGAAGCTGAGTATAGTTTACTTAGAATGTTTCTTGTCCTCATGGTTTGTCATCATGTGTTAGAACCTGCTGCTGCTGCTAAGTGGCTTCAGTCGTGTCTGACTCTGTGCGACCCCATAGATGGCAGCCCACCAGGCTCCTCCATCCCTGGGATTCTCCAGGCAAGAATACTGGAGTGGGTTGCCGTTTCCTTCTCCAATGCATGAAAGTGAAAAGTGAAAGTGAAGTAATTTAGTCATGTCCGACTCTTTGCGACCCCATGGACTGTAGCCCACCAGGCTCCTCGGTCCATGGGATTTTCCAGGCAAGAGTACTGGAGTGGGTTGCCATTTCCTTCTCTGTGTTAGAACCTAAGAATGCTTTATTGGAGATTTCTTAAAAGGTCATCTATGTTGGTTCTTAGCCAGAGGCACCATGTGGCCCAGAGGGACTTTAGAAATGTAAGGGGGTTTTGGTAGTCAGTGACTGGGAGATAATACTGAAATTGAATGGCATTGGCCACAGGTACTGAGCTTCCTGAAAGTGCAAAGAGGGGTCCTGCCCCTCCATGAACAGTTAAGTCTCCCAAAAGGCTGTCTTCCTGCCTTTGACCCAAGAGCTCTCTTTTTCCATAATGGGAAATAAGAAATCAGGTGAAGCTTGCCTCAGGTGACATAAGCAGTTACGATGAAGCAGAGCCTAGACAGAACCCAGCTTTTGTGTTTTGTCTTCTAGTTTATAGTGCCTTTCACTATTCATGTGGAAGAAAAAACCTCTGAGTCCTATTCTGGCCATAACCACTGTTAAGAAATTTTTTTAAGGAGTAGGCCTTGAACAGTCAGAGGTCGAGGTGAAAAATGCCAGCATTTGTTTGCTGAAACCTAAAGAAACATGTCATTAAGAATTTATTAGAAGAATAGGTTTATCCTAACTATAGCCTTGAATATTATGGTGAAAGGAAACTGGAATCAGAAGACTTAGGTTCAGGCCAGTTTTATAAAAACTTGGGACCTGAAGTCAACCTCTTCCTCTCTCAGCCTCAGCTTCTTATCTGTTGCTCATACATTATTGTTATGAGGATCAAATGAGAGAATGTTTGTAAATGTGTTGTCAACTGTAAAATGCCCCATGCATAAAAGGTTTTATTGTTTTTTCTAGGAAAAGCCAGCCAAAGTCAAAGTGGAATTGACTTCTGGTGTCTCCTCCAAAGGCTCTGTGGTTAAAAGAAATCAGCAGCTTGTCACCACTGAGCAAAATTCCGCTAAGGAAAACACTTCCAAACTGACTCTGGAGAATTCAGAAGCTGTAAGCCAACTCCTCAGTGTAGCTCCTCCAAGAGAAGTGGGTGAGGAGAATGAGTGGGAGGAAGTGATCATCTCAGATGCCCATGTTTTGGTCAAGGAAACTCCTGGGAATCATGATACAGCAGTCATTAAGACTCCAGTGGTCAAGCCTGAGGTCTCTCTGGGGACAACTGAAAATGACAGTCCTGGACTAGACGTGCCACCGCCAGCCGAGGGGACCAGCACCTCCGGTTCACTCCCTGCTCCTAAAAAGCCTACAGGGTAACCCAGTGTGTTTATATATAGCATTGCGTTTAGAACAGCAGCTTGTGAAGTGCCCTGTGTGTGTTTTGTCCATGTCTTTATAGCATTCCTGGGACAGGCAGCAGAGCCCAATTCGTGGTTTCTATGTTAGATACAGAAACCAAGGCCTAGAGACATTGATTTGCCTTTTCTCCTATACTCTGCTGTCTTTTCACTACTGTCCTGGTCTTACACGTCTCTTCTTGTCAGTCTCCCTAAAGCATTTATTGTGGAGTCTTACTAGTACAGACTGTGGGCAGTGTTACAGACCTAGTATTCTATCCTGGCTCCTGCATTTGGAAAGAAAGGAATTATTAAGGCATCTTATGTAAAGATTCCTGTCCTGCTGGTCAGAGAACTAAATTCTGATTGTGACTCTTTCCTGGGCTTCTGTTTGATTGGGCACAGTCACTTCATACTCATTCTCCCCCTCTGGAAAATTTTGAGTTGGGTCTTCTAAAAAAAAAAATCATATCCTCAGTGCCTGACCATACTGCCTGAAAAAGATCACATGTGAAGCTTTCAGATAGGAGAAGTCCATAAGTATCGGCTGTTTTTCCTGCCTTTTTTAGAGGTTTAACTGGATGATCTATGTAGCTGCTTTCCAAAGGCAACTATCATCTTAAAATGGAAATTCCTTACTTGTTTATATCAGTGGTTCTTAAAGGGGCGCAGTGCCCCAGGGGACATTGTGGCAGTGTTTGGAGACATTTTTGGTTGATACAATTGGGGAGAGAGTGCTACTGGCATCTGCTGATAGAGGCCAGGGATGCTGCTAGACATCCTGCATTGCACTGGACAGCCTCTTGTGCCAGAGAATTATTTGGCCCAAAATGTTAGTAGTGTCATGGTTTAGAAATTCTGGTTTATGTTATTATGGTGAAATTTTTTATTGTTGAATAGAAAATATACTTAGTTCAAACTCTAAGATGTAAGAAATATATCCTGAAAAAAAAAATCTTTCCCATCCTTCAGTGCTCCATTCCCATTTACCACAGATAAGATTCCTAACTTTCTGTGTTTTTAGAGATAATTTTAGTATATATAAACAGATAGGAATGTGTTTGTGTGTTTATAATAATATTAAGTTTTTTAAGTCAAGATATTAAAATATGTATGCTGTGCTAACATTTGTGTAAAGAAAGGTGGGGAAAATACACGTTATGTATGTACATACAGAGTTAACTCTTGAACAAACATAGACTTGCATGGTGTGGGTCCACTTACATATGGACTTTTTTCACTACATACATACTATCATACTACACGGTGTACAGTGGGTTGACTCTGCCACATGGGGAACTCTGGATATGGAGGAAGGGCTGTGCAGTTATCAGTGAGCTTTTGAGTGCGTGTCGGTCAGTTCCCCTAATACATGCTGTTCAAGGTGAATTGTGTGTATTTTTTTTCCCCACCTTTCTTTACACAAATGGCAGCATAACATACATACTTTGACTCATTGCCTTTTAAAATTTAACAATATATCAATACTTTGAGATGGTTCTGTGTCCTTAGAGAAGGATGCTGTGCACTTTTGCTTTGGGCACCTGAAGCACTTTAGCCAAGGTGTATTGAGGCCTCCTGTGGACAGGCTTTATGCTCAAATTGGAGCTACAGAGATGAAGAAAACATGGACCTTATTCTCCAGGGTCTCTCAGCAGCCCTCATGTGGGAGACTGATATACTTTAAATACTTGAGCTGACTAGGGGTGGATTAGATGTTATAACTACATTCAGTTCAGTTCAGTCACTCAGTTGTGTTCGACTCTCTGTGACCCCATGAATCACAGCACGCCAGGCCTCCCTGTCCATCACCAATTCCTGGAGATCACTCAAACTCATGTCCATTGAGTCGGTGATGCCATCCAGCCATCTCATTCTCTGTCGTCCCCTTCTCCTGCCCCCAATCCCTCCCAGCATCAGACTCTTTTCCAATGAGTCAAGTCTTTGCATGAGGTGTCCAAAGTATTGGAGTTTCATCTTCAGCATCAGTCCTTCCAATGAACACCCAGGACTGATCTCCTTTAGAATGGACTGGTTGGATCTCCTTGCAGTCCAAGGGACTCTCAAGAGTCTTCTCCACCACCACAGTTCAAAAGCATCAATTTTACGGTGCTCCGCTTTCTTCACAGTCCAACTCACATCCATACATTGGCTGTTGATAATTCCTCACTGTAGGCACGGTTTTGCACTTTTTAAAAATCTTCATAATGACCCATGAAAAACCTGTAATTACTTTCCCATTTTATGTATTAGAAACTTGAGGTAAACAGAAGTGAAATTTTTTGCCCAGGGTTACAGAGCTACTTAATGGTTTAATTAATGTCTAAAGTCTGACATTTTAACCAGGGCTGCTGCTGCTAAGTTTCTTCAGTCGTGTCCGACTCTGTGTGACCCCATAGATAGCAGCCCACTAGGCTCCGCCATCCGTGGGATTCTCCAGGCAAGAACGCTGTATTCCTCTAATAAAGTGCTGTCTGGAGATAGCATTTTGATTTTCTTCCGCTTGGTCTGGACATTTCTAGGGGTTTCCTTCTTTCTTTTTTTTCAGAATTGACCTGCTCACTCCTGTGCCCAGAGCCCCGGAGCTTAAAGGCAGAGCACGGGGCAAGCCATCATTACTGGCTGCAGCAAGACCCATGAGAGCAATTCTTCCAGCCCCAGCTAATGTGGGCCGCGGCAGCAGCATTGGACTGCCCAGGGCCAGGCAGGCCTTTCCTCTGAGTGGTAAGGTCTGGGACAGACCCGGGAGGAGGGACTGTTGAAAGGGAAGGGGGCAGGAGTGGGGGTTGAGCATGGAGATGAGAGACTTAGGGCAACTCTGAATGCACTTAAGTCACCAGTTTGGCTCCTGGTTGTCTCAGATAAGACTCCCTCTGTGAGGACTTGTGGCCTGAAGCCAAGCACGCTGAAGCAGCTGGGCCAGCCCATCCAACAGCCATCTAGCACTGGTGAGGTGAAGGTAAGACCATTCCCCAGAGGGGGAGCTCCCTGGGGGGGCTGGCTGCTCCGAGAACAGGGCTTCCATTGAGTTTCTCAAAGCCATAGGCAGAAAGCCCCCATTATTACACTGGTAGAGCTCTGGGAGTAGGTTTAGCATGAATGACTTGTCTATGTTTTAATTTCTTGTTATGTGTACTTTTATTTAGAAACAATTTAAAACAAAGTTGTAAGAATAGAAGTAGTACAGAGAGCACCTGTGCACTCTCTAACATCACCTGCTGTTAACGTATTAGCCCATTTTTCATTATCATCATGCTTATGTATCTTCCCCATTGTGTGTGTGTGTTTAAAATAGGCATAAGTTAAGGGTAACATGGCCTTTTGCTCTTTAATGCTTAATTGTGTGTTTCCTAAAAATAGAGGTATTTTGTTACTTAATGAAACATTGATACTTTTTCATTTGTATCCTATTTTGTCAGTTTTACCCAGTTAAGTCCATTAAACATTTTCTGCTTCAGTACAGGATCTGGTCTAGGATTAGATACTGCATTTAGTTGTCATATCTTTTTAGAAAAAAATGAATGCATGATTGCTATAGAAAATTCAGGTAAGGCAGAGAGAACATAAGTCGTATGATCCTGTCACCTAGAAATAACAATTATTGACAGTCTGGTGTGCACTATTTCAGCCTTCAGATCCCTTCCTGCATTTGTCTGTGTTTATGTTTTAAATGTAATCTTTTAAACCTAAAAGAATGGCTCTTTCTCCTTATACTGGCTTGTTGTTCATGCACCAAATCAAGTCTGACTCTTCACGATGCTGTGGACTGCAGCGTGCCAGGCTTCCTTGCCCCTCACTGTCTCCCAGTTTTCACAAGTTCATGTCCATTGAATCGGTGATGCCATCCAACTATCTCATCCACTGGCTTATAACCAGTACAGTTCATTCCATTTAATGATAAAGCTGTTAAAGATTTATTACCAGGTGTCAAAATTGCATGTGTTGAAGCACATTTTTTGTTAGATTTTTTGTTTTAGTTCTCTTTGCCATATGTGACTTGAATATGATCAAAGTTCCTTGAATCAGCACTTTTCTGAGCATGCCTGTCAGTAATAAACACACTTCTACATCAGTAGACATATACATACAGCTACACATTAAAAGCTTAATGAAGCTATGCCCATATTAAATGCAGTCATTTTTCCATTTCTTTTTCAAAATCCTGATTTCAGCCCATTAAATAATTTCCTGACCCCTCACTTTGAAATTGAAAACCCCAAAATGGACCAAATTGGAATAGGAATATCAGTCTGTTTCTCCCTTGCCCTTGCTGTCAGGTAACTGCTTTTGTGTGATAGTTGTAAATTTGTCCCAACAAGGGTGTCATCCAGCTTCTACTCTGAAGGTTGATCTTTTCTTACCCAGCAGTGGTGACCCCCCTGGGTGCACGTGTGATCTTTGAGTATAGAAGGATGGTAATGAATCTGCTTCAGCTACTTGCTAGATCTCCAGGCCTTCGAACCCCTTTATGTGTATAAATTGCCAGTCTCCTCTGTAGTTTCCTTTTAATTTGCAAACTCAGTATTTGTAAAAAGCCATAAATGCTCTTGCTAGTAGTCTTAAACCAGTTAAGTTACATGAGATCTTATATTCTGAAAATTAAATTATTACAGAATAGTTATTTTTAATTTAGAATGCTTTCTTCATGCGTTTTGCATTTTGTGTAGAACATTTGAAAAATTTATAGCTACTGGTAAAATGGGAAACAACCATTATCTTCCCCTCAGCCTGTGGCATTTTAGTGAATAATCTTTCAGATTATTTTGAAATAATCACTTTTTTTTCACTTTTTTTTTTTGGCATGGGATCTTTGTTCCCTAATCTGGGATCAAACCCAGGCCCCTGGCCGTGGAAGTGCAGAGTCCTAACCATTGGACTGCCGGGGAATTCCACAGACTTCTTTATGTCAGCATAATTCAACCACATATTTGTGTATAGAGCAATTATATGCTTTTCTCACTTGATAGTAGTTGTGAATCTGATTTATAGTGTTACTAATATGCAGTGTTAGAAGCTGTGCAAAGGAATGTGGCAATCCTGGGAATTGAAAGCGATACTAAACCTTTGGTGGGCTAGTGAGTGCTGACTAGCATCCCAGAGGGCTCATTTGGAGCATAGCTCTACAACTTCCTGGGCAACTGTTTCCTCAAGCTGTTTCAGTACATAGGACCTCAGGAACTTGACTGGGGTTCAGAAGCACTAAGTAATTTGTTCTGATCTGCAGCTCTCAAATGGCCAAACCAACAGGACATCTCAGGTGAAAGTTGTGGAGGTCAAGCCTGATATGTTTCCTCCGTATAAGTACAGCTGCACTGTCACACTGGTAAGTGGAACTAAGTGATGGGTGGTTTGGTTGTGTGGTGGAGGGTGAGTAGGAGTCTGAGGCGGGGTGGGGAGTGGTACTTGGGAGTGAGAGTAGGGTGAGGGCTCGATCAGTGATTCTAAACATCTTGTCACTGGAACAAATCATAGTAGTTACTGCGTGAATCAGCTAGGCTTCTTGTTTTTCCCAAGTGAGATCCATGAAGTGTAGGCCAGCTGACCAGGGTATTTCTGTTGAGAGTAGTTTTCTTGGAAAGTCATGGAAAATTCAGTCCAACTTCAGCATTCAGCCATCTTTAGACCTGCATGTAAGTTTGAGAAATGTATTTTTTCTCCCTGAAACACTCACATTCAGTACTAGTATCTGATAGGGTTTGAGAAGTGCTTTAGTAAAAGCAACTTATTTTGTTCAGCCTGCTGTTTCCCACCAAGGTTTTCCCATATTAACATCCCAGTAAATGAATGTGTGGCTCTGGGGTCATCCTTTTGCAGGCTAAGCAGCCTGGAGCAGTGAAATAAACACTAGATGTCGAAAGACCTGGTCCAAAAGTGGTTCTGGCTCTACTGCTGGCATGCCATCTGACCTTGAGGCTCTTCCTTCTCTGGTCCTCAGTTTTCACTGTCTGTAAAATACTCTGTGGGCTTAGAAAGCATGTTTTGGGGCTTCTCTTGCCCAATACACTCTAATTTTGTTGATCCTTAAGGTACCAACCAGCCAGGTAACTTTTGGCAGTTTCCCTGGATGAGTGAGATGCACAGATTTTGAGAAAGCAGCTAGATTTTTTTAAATTCAAGATTTTTAAAAATTCAGAAAATTCTATTGAGCACATTCTTTGTGCCATGCCCTGTGCTGGGCATTCAGTAGGAACACGACAACATTGTATGGTGGGTCATTGCCTTTTCTGGCCCTATCTTGGGAAGAGAGTCTCTCTTATCCTGGAGAGCTGCTCAGGCTTTATTTTCCAAAGGCCTAATCACTCACTTCTTTTTACCGTCCATCCCTTCACTGTCTCTTCCCTGTGGCTATGGGAGGCCACGGGGGGCACCATTTGGTGACTGCCCAGGAGCCTCTCTTCGGCTGATTAGACTGCAACTTGTTGTAAGAGCCTCACTGCCAGAGCTGTGAGCTTGTAGAGGCCACAGGTCACAATATTTCTTCAGACGGAGTTTGAAGTCTTTGGTCCCCCTGGCACTCTGTTAGAACAGACCTGCCTCACTGCTGATTGCCTGGACCCTGAAGGCATTTGAATTTCTGACCTTTGAGATTCAACTCATTTGTTTCACAGATCAGAGGACGTTCAGGATATATTAAGACTGAAAGGGGATAACCACAGAAAAAGTATTTTGTTTTAAGGCTCTTTGAGAGCTGGTCTAAATCTGGATTCATATTGTCACTCTCTTCTGTTTTACCAATAGCAGGTCATCCTGATTCTTGGCTCTGCACAGGTGTAAATTGACTTATAGAATTGAAATATGGTCTTATTTTATAGGATTTGGGCCTGGCTACATCACGAGGTCGGGGAAAGTGCAAGAATCCCTCTTGTAGCTATGTCTACACCAACCGGCATAAACCTCGGATTTGTCCCAGCTGTGGTTTTAACCTTGCCAAAGACCGGACTGAGAAAACCACCAAGGTTCTTGTGAGTTCCTTCCCCAAACACACCCCCCAATCTTGGACAGGGTTCTGTTAGCAGTTCAGCTTTAGGAGAAATAAAAGGATTTCTTGGTACATATTGTAGTTAGCACCAGAACTGGAGCCAGGTTCTAGGTTCTGAACCTGGCAAGTGCCTTCTTACTGGGCTTCCTTATCCTCTTTGCTAAGATAAGGGAGTTTATCAGATGCCCTGATCTCCGAGAACCTTCTAGCTCAGTGGACCAAGAGTTCATTCACAGGAGGAAAAAGTAGCCAACACAGACCTCAGTCAGGATTCTGAAGTAGAAAGGGTTGGAAAGGTTACATCGTTTTAGCTCTGAGGTTGTTGAAGGACCTGTAAATAGAATTTTGGTAAATACAGAGTGCCAGCCTCAGGACTTTGTAGATGAGATTGCTGCTACTCGGGTTCCTTGCAGAGCATTTGGCCAACCACAGTGCTTTACTTCTAGAAGTCTTGGCAGGCCCGCTCCCTGAAGTGGGGCCAAACTGCTGGATAGTAAAACACATTCCACTTGGCTCCTTAGGGCTTGTTTTTGTTGTTTGTTTGTTTACTAGAACCAGGGAAAACGGGCAGTTTCAGGGGACCTCTGAATTTCCACATAGGAATTTTTTTTAAGTGAACAGAAAGAGTACCTACCTAAGGCAGTGAACAGAATGACTGGGATGAACATAAAAAGAGAGATCTCAACTCATATGCTTTGGAGGGAAAGAGGATGGCTCACAGAACAGGTCAGGATCCAAGATGGAGCCTGGCCACTCTAGATCTAGCCCACACCTCACAAGATGTGCGGGATGTGGGTGGGAGGGAAAGGTGTGCAATGTACTCAAGGACAGGCAAGAGTGGAGATGAAGAGGTAGGCAGTCTGACGTTCCATTGGGTTAGAGGAGAGAGTGTATAGGGAGCAGTATGGAAAAGAAGTCCTAACAGATTGGGACCATGTATCCTGGAAGATCTTTAATGCTAAGACTAGGCAGTTTGTTTTTCAGGCAGGGGGTCGGACTGAATGTTCTTGAGCCATGGAGAGGCCCAGAAGGTTGTCAGGAGGTCAGGGGTTTGGGAGCGGACAGAACTGGAGAAGTTAGGGAGGACTTCTTCAAGCTAAGTTTTCTATGTGTGTGGATGGGAGGGGGCTTTCTGGCAGTGGATCTCACCCCAACAGACTTCAGGTCTGTTTCTGTGCTTGAGGTAGTGTTCTGAGGTTACTGTGAGAAAGAGAAGTGGAACTAAAAAGGAAAAAACACTGAGAATAGAAATTAAGAGACCTGCCTGGAAATGACCCTAAGTTGCTTGCTTTCCCTATCCTGAATTTTAGTTTCCCCATCAGTAAAACAAAGCAGGCAAGGTGGATTAGATCTGGGCATTCTATTCTTGGGGCCATGAGCGAGCGCTAGAGAAAACTCAAGAGTTGAGCTTTGAGGAGTCTGGAAACTTGTAGAATGCTTCCACACCTCCCATCACGTTCTGTCGCACGGGGTGCCCTCTGCTGGCGGTGAGCTGCTCCTTCTACTTTCTGCACATGGTCGATGTGGTCCTCTCCGCAGCACATTGACCACACCATGTCTCTTTTTTTCCTTCAAGAAAGTGAATGTTATTTAGTAAACAGGGAGAATTCCAGTGCAATATAAAGAAAATTGATTTAGATCTAAAATTTTATACCCCAGATTAACTTTTTGTTTGTTTGAACTATTTCCTTAAATCAGTTTCCAGAGTAAAACTTTCGGTGCTCACATACAAACACACATCTGCATGGTTCTTGACAAGTGTTGGGACTCAAAATTCAGAACAGATACTTTTAGCAAGTACAAAAATGCATATTCCCAGAATTAAACAAAATATCTGAAATAAAGCCCATCTGGAACATCACACATTCTGTAATTACAACAGGTAAAATTAGAAATAGCCTGTGTCTACCATTGAAATAAATTATAATGGCATCCAGTCCTATCACTTCATGGCAAATAGATGGGGAAAATGTGCAAACAATATCAGGTTTCATTTTCTTGGGCTCCAAAATCACTGCGGACAGTGACTGCAGCCACAAAATTAAAGATGCTTGCTCCTTGGAGGAAAAGCTGTGACAAATCTAGACAGCGTGTTAAAAAAGCAGAGGCATCACTTTGCCACCAGAGGTCTATTGGCAGACCTTTGTTAGTCAAAGCTGTGGTTTTTCCAGTAGTCGTGTTTGGATGTGATAGTTGGACTATAAAGAACACTTGAGTGCTGAAGAATTGATGCTTTTGAACTGTGGTGCTGGAGAAGACTCTTGAGAGTCCCCTGGACAGCAAGGAGATCAAACCAGTCAATCCTAAAGGAAATCAACCCTGAATTTTCATTGGTATTGAAGCTCCAGTACTTTGGCCACCTGATGTGAAAAGGCAACTCATTAGAAAAGACCCTGATGCTGGAAAAGACTGAGGGCAAGAGTAGATGGGGGTGACAAGGGATGAGATGGTTGGATGGCATCAGTGACTCAATGGATAGGAGTTTGAGCAAACTCAGGGAAATACTGAAGGACAGGAAGCCTGGCGTGCTGCAGTTCATGAGGTCACAAAGAGTCGGACATGACTTAGTGACAGAACAATAACAATAAATATTAATTACTAATAAATAGTAAATTATTAATGCTGCATAAAAGATTAAGATTAGTCTACAAAATGGAAATAATTCATGATCTAATAAGTGAAAAAATTTAGATGTTCTGGGTACTTTGCTTCAGTTCAGTTCAGTTGCTCAGTCATGTTCGACTCCTTGCAACCCCATGGACTGCAGCATGCCAGGCCTCCCTGTCCATCACCAACTCCCGGAGTTTACACAAACTCATGTTCATTGAGTCAGTGATGCCATCCAACCATCCCATTCTCTGTCGTCCCCTTCTTCTCCCGCCCTCAGTCTTTCCCAGCATCAGGGTTTTTCAAATGAGTCAGTTCTTCGAATCAGGTAGCCGAAGTATTGGAGTTTCAGCTTCAACATCAGTACTTTGCTTAGAACTCTGTAAAACTGTGGATGTAAAGATTCTTCCCTGTTCATCTGAAACTATTACAACATTGTTAATCGGCTGCACCCCAATACAAATAAAAAGTTTAAAACAAAAGCAGAAAGATTCTAAGGAAACAAATAGAAAATGTTGACGACACCCTGTCTTGACACCCTCTTAGTTCCCTGTAAGACCACAGTCACTTGTCAGGCAAGTGTAATCTGTTGGCCCATACTCCTTATTCTTTCTGGTCACGTGGCTTGTGGGATCTTAGTTCCCCGACGAGAGAGTGAACCCAGGCCCTTGGCAATGAGAGCACAGAGTCCTAACCACTGGTCCCAGGGAATTGCCAGCCCCCATATTTCTAATGCTGGAGCTTGCATATATAATGTGTCAGTGATTATGGAATGGAATTGAGTCCTGTGTAGGTAGATGCTCTGAACTCCTTTTTCCTATTTCATTGTAGCTGTCAATGTGGCTTGCATTATGCTAATAGGTCGTTGGTCTCTGCTGGTGAAGTAACTTTTCTTGGTCAGACAGGAATTATCTGGGAACCTTTTGACAATTGATTTCAAGTCCCACTCTTTTTTATATTCTTTTATTCTTTGGTTAGCTGGTAGCTGCCTACCGCCATCACCCTCATCTTTATACATTCCCTCACATTCTAATTCTCTAAATTTTAGAAAAACAAGAGAAAATAATTGTTTTCCACAAAACACTGTTCAGAAACCCAAGGACCCTTAAGTTTATGTGCCTTCTCTTTGGAGCCCCCTGGTGACCATACGTTTCCTATGCAGTTTGTCGCCAGTGGCTGTAATTAAGACTGCAGTATCTCTGGGCTGGAATGATCTTCTTTCCTTTCCATCTTTTATCTGTGTTTCAGAGCCAAAGGATAGTATGCTTTCCAGCCAATCTTCCAACCCATGGTTCAGCATAAGTCATAAATGAGAAAGAACACACAGCGTCCTGGGGCAACTCATTTTAGTGTCACTCAGCTCTTCTACAGGCATTCATTCAAATTCATTTTTTCAGCAAGCATGTATTGAAAGCCTGTTACGGGTCAGTTTTGGGGGGATACAAAGATGAATAAGATATGCCCACTTCCCTTTAGGAGCTTACAGTCTAGCTTAGGGGGAAGATAGGTAACCAAACTATTACAGATAGCAAGACAAGAGTTGTCACAGGTATACTGAGTTGATAAGTTGTTTTTATGCACTTAACCTCCGTGCAACAACATATAATATGTCCGGCAAATATGAGTTAGCATCTTTTGTGTGCCCTCAGTGGTGGTATTAGAAATTCAATAAATAAGCAGGGGAGAGAACAATGGCTTACCACCTATGAGAAAATGAAATATGCAGTAAAGGAGTGGACTATAGGAGCATGAAGGAGCGAATGATTGATGCTGCATTTGCACAGACCAGGGAAGGACCACCACTGAAAAGGGGCCGGTATAAGAAGGACCTGTTTCATAGAGCGTTTCAGAACCTTGTTTCCTGGAAGCCTCTGACTGGTGTATAAAGTTCTCTTGTACTCAGAAGCCACACAGTGTTAAAAATAAATGCTTTAAGCTCTACAGGTGCCTGTTTACATATCAAAGGTACATTCATAGAGTTTTTGTTGCATGCTGAGTGCTTTACTTGCACTATCTCATTTACTCTGCAACAACCCTAGGAGATTATTAGTATTTTGATCCTTCCTTTTTGGAAGTATTGCGGGGGGTTACCTATTTACAGCTCTTCAGTGGCATATCCAGAATTGAACCCCTGGTCTGTTATCCTCCAAACCTCATAGCCGGTGAATGGGAGCAGAATCTTGAACTCATGACCAAGAGGTGTATATAATCCTCTTGTTTTACTGGTAGAGAAATAGTGCTAGAGAGAGAAAACTCCTGCTGTGAGTCACACAGTGAGTTACTAGCTGAGTGGCTTAGGGACCTGGGTTTCCCACTTCAGTTGTAGGCCCTTCCCTTTGCCACACCCTCTCATGGTTTTAGCCCATGGCCGCCTCTTTTGTGCCCTCGACGGTGTTTCGTGACGGATCTGCTCTCTTCCAGGAGGCAAGCTCACCACTCCCAGATGTATTAAGTGCCACAGATCCCCTGAGCGCAGCCCAGAAGGAGATACAGCGCCAGTCAACACTGCAGCTGCTGCGCAAAGTCCTGCAGATTCCCGAGAATGAGTCAGAGCTGGCCGAGGTCTTCTCTTTGATTCATGAACTCAATAGCTCTCGGCTCATCCTGTCCAATGTGAGTGAGGAGACAGTCACCATCGAGCAAACTTCTTGGTCAAATTACTACGAGTCTCCATCCACGCAGTGCCTTCTCTGTAACAGCCCATTATTCAAAGGGGGACAAAAGTAAGCACCGCTTTCAGATTTACTCTCCCCTAGCTGCCTCATCTTACTTAACCTGTATCACCCCTTTCTTCAAATACCATTAAGGCTATAACCTTTGCAGATGTTCTTTTCAGCTTTTCTTAGGTTTCCTTTACTTTTGCAATCACCAAAAATAAAATTATAATAATAGTGATTATATATTATTTCTGTTGAAATGATACTGTCCCCAACTTAGGATTTAGTTTACTTCTGGACTGCCTGGTGAAATGCTTGGATTTGAGAGTTCATTAGGGTTGGTTAAATTGGATAATAAGTTCAGAATTATGTTAACTTCAGGGGTGATTCCATAAGCCCAATTCCAGCAAAGGGGGAGCACCCATCTAAGAAAATCCTTGGAGCACAAGGTCCTACACCTTCATTTCCTACTACATTTAAAGTCTTGAGTTTGCTGTTGATCACTGAACCTAGGAACTGCATTAACATGTTGATTTTCCTTCTTTTTTAAAAAAATATTCTTGGTACTAGCTCTCTAGCGGGGCCCCAGGAATGCTGGCTGCTGACAGCCAGTTGGCTGCAGGTTGTGACTGCTCAGGTGAAGATGTGTCTGAATCCCCATTGTCTGGCCCTGCACAGCTTCATGGACATCTATACAGGTGGGTGCCAGCCTTTTTAGCCTCAAAGGACATGTTTGAGAACAGCCTCTGTGGGTCAGACCTCTGGTCCTGTGAGCATTGGATTTTCTCTCAGATGGCTTCTGAGGAAGAGGATATCTTTCCTCCTGGATAGCCCAGCCCCAGAAGATTATATTTACCTCTGAAGTGTTGAGACTCTCTTATTAGGGCTCTTTAAAGAAAGTTAAGTTTAAAATAACAGATCTTCATTGTGGAAAAAACAAAACACTCAAAAGTAAAAAGAAAAAACTAAAAATCAGTAGTAATCCTACTGCTATGAGATTAATATTCAACATTGTATTCTATAGTCTTTCAGATGTTTTTCATCCCTACAGAATAAAAGAAGGTATAGGATTTTATAGGTTTAGTAGTTTTTCTTTGAACAAAAACGGGGTTGTGCTGGATGTTGTTTTGGAGTGTTGTTTTTAAATTTAGCAATGTATCATGGATATCTTATGCTGGCAGGTCTAAAATGCATTACCATTTTTAAGGAGAGATATATGACCGTGTTCCATTTTAGAGTTTTCTTTATAATTAAGTGTTTGTGGACAGCCTTTATTATTTCGTTTGGGCAGGTGCTCAAAAGTGGAATTGCTGTATATTCACCCTTTTCCTTTATTCATCAGCGTCATTCATTGAACATTGACCATGTACCAACCATTTTGAGAATTTGAATCTTGAGTTTTATATGTAGAGTCGACTGCTGAAGATTAAGGAGTATTTCTTATTCTCCTTGTCTTCAGGACCTTAAGGCGCCTTATTTTGATGCTTTTAATGTCTTGTATTGCCAGACTGAGCTTGTACTATTTCAACAACTAATTAGAGTGCCATTTCCCTGCGGTCTGTCTCAGCCGCTCTATAGCACTTGGGGTCTCTCTCTCTTTTTTTAATATATGTTTTATATGTGCATGCGGTAAACTTTGTTGTTGTGCAGTTCTGAGTTCTGACAAATGCACTGAGTTTTGTAACTGTGACCACAATCAGTATATAGAACAGTTTCATCATCCCCAAAGCATTCTCTTTTAATGTCCCTTTTAATAACCCCATTCTCTTTTAATAACCCCTAACCTCTGGCAACCATTTGATAGTTTCTTCATTCCATATATTTCTGTCTTTCTAGAATGTCATATAAATCTATGGTGAATAGTGTTTTGAGTCTGGCTTCTTTTACTATATATATATATATATGTTTTTGAAGGTCATCCATACCGTTCTGTGTATCAGTAGATTTTCCTTTTTATTGTTGAGTAGTTTTGCATTGTGTGGGGCACCACACTTGATTGTTCATTCCTTGAAGAATGTTTGGATTTTTACCAATTTTGACAGTTGTATTCATAAATGTAAATAATCATGTATAGAATTTTGTGTAAACTTAAATTTTCATATTATTTTGGGTAAATACCCTAGGAGTCACATTGCTGGGCCACGTGGTAAGTGTATGTTTAGTTTTATGAGAAATCACCAATCGATTACCTATGTTGGTGCCATTTTGTGTTCCCTCTAATGATGGGTGAGAATTCCAATTTGCTTCATATGTCAGCACTTGGTATTATCTATTTTGTGTGTGTGTGTTTCAGCCATTCTAATAGGTGTGTGTAGTAATAACTTAATGTGGTCTCAATTTATATTTAAGACTAATGAAGTTGAGCATCTTTTTGTGGGTTTATTTGCCATCTGTATGTCTTTGGTGAAGTACCTGTTCCATCTTTGGCCCATTGAACTGGGTGGTTTTCTTGCTGTTGAGTTTTGAATGTTCTTCATATATTCTCATATACGTCCTTTGTCAGATAAGTGATTTGCAGATATTCTATTATGGTTTGTGGCTTATATTCTCATTCTCCTAACAGAATCTTCCACAAGCAAAAATTTTCAAGTATGATAAAGACCAATTCATCAAATTTTGTTTTAGCAGTTGTTTTGATGTTATTGCTGTCTTTATCTAGGTGACGTTCATAAATATTTCCTGTGTTTTCTGCTGAAAGCTTTATAATTTATGGTTTTTATTTGTCTGTAATCCATTTTGAATTCATTTTTATGTAAAGTGTGAGGTCAAGATTGAGGGGTTTTTTTCCATGTGGACATCCATTTATTCCACTGTTAAAAAGTAGTCCTTTCTGCTTTGAATTGCTTTTGCCACTTAATTGAAAAACAATTAGTCATGTATATGTAGGTCTGTTTCTGCACTCTGTTTCATTGGTTATGTTGTCTGTTCTTTTACCAGTACCATGTGTCTTGAATACTGTTGCTTTGTAGTAACTCCTATCATTCGGGTAGTATAAATTCTCCAACCTTGTTCTTCCTAAATTGTTTTAACTCTTTGTGTTTCTTTGCATTCCATATGAATTTTAGAATCAACTTGTTAGTATTTGCAGAATCCTGCTAGAATTCTAATTGGAATTATGTTAAATCTATAGACCAGCTTGCAGAAGTTTGACATGCTTAAAAATATTGAGTCTTTCTAATACATGACATAGTCTATCTTTCTGTTTGATTAGGTTTTCTTTTGTTGTTTTTTTCTCATCAGTGTTTCGTTGTTTTTAGCATATAGGTCCTGCAGGTATTTTGTTAGATTTATACCCAGGCATTTAATTTTGTTAAGTGTTAAATGACATGGTTCAATTTCTAACTGTTCAGTGCTAGTATAAAAACATAATTGGGTTTTATCTATTGAACTTTATTCAATGACCTTGTAAAACTCACTTATTAACTTTAAGAACCTTAGTAGATTAGCATTATAATTTCTTTCCTGGTGTTTTTTTTCCTTAATATGTGTATTTTATTGAAGTATAGTTGATTTACAGTGTTTCATGTACACAGCAAGGTGATTCAGTTATACATATACACATAATATTTTTGAAATTATTTTCCATTATAGGTTATTATAACTGACTATAGTTCCCTGTGCTATAAAGTAAAACTTCATTGTTTGTTGCACATTTATTCTTTTAAATTAAATACAGCATTCTATTCATGGTAAGTCAAACAAGTGGAATCAAAATGTCAAAAAATTTTTAGTTAGGCAAAAATTCATAAGTTTTCTAAATATATACATTTTGCATGCTTATGAGAAAGATTGAAGGCAGGAGGAGAAGGGGACAACAGAGGATAAAATGGTTGGATGGCATCACCGACTCGATAGATGTGAGTTTGAGCAAGCTCCAGGAGTTGGTGATGGACAGGGAACCCTGGCATGCTGCAGTCCATAGGGTTGCAAATAGTCGTACACGAATGAGCAATTGAACTGAACTGGTTTGGTGGTGCTGACTTCTCTTAACTTTTGCTTTGTCTGGAAAGCTTTTGATTTCTCCATCAAATCTGAAGTAGAGTCTTGCTGGGTAGAGTATTCTTGGTTGTTCAGTTCAGTTGCTCAGTTGTGTCCGACTCTTTGTGACCCCATGAATTGCAGCATGCCAGGCCTCCTTGTCCATCACCAACTCCCAGAGTTTGCCCAGACTCATGTGCATCGAGTCGATGATGCCATCCAGCCGTCTCATCCCCTGTCGTCCCCTTCTCCTCCTGCCCCCAATCCCTCCCAGCATTAGAGTCTTTTCCAATGAGTCAACTCTTCGCATGAGGTGGCCAAAGTATTGGAGTTTCAGCCTCAGCATCAGTCCTTCCAGTGAACACCAGGACTGGTCTCCTTTAGGATGGACTGGTTGGATCCCCTTGCGGTCCAAGGGACTCTCAAGAGTCTTCTCCAACACCAGAGTTCAAAAGCATCAATTCTTTGGCAATCAACTTTCTTCACAGTCCAACTCTCACATCCATACATGACCACTGGAAAAAGCATAGCCTTGACTAGATGGACCTTTGTTGGCAAAATAGTATCTCTGCTTTTTAATATGCTACCTAGGTTGGTCATAACTTTCCTTCCAAGGAGTAAACGTCTTTTAATTTCATGGCTGCAGTCACCATCTCCAGTGATTTTGGAGCCCAAAAATAAAGTCTGACACTGTTTCCACTGTTTCCCCATCTATTTCCCATGAAGTGATGGGACCAGATGCCGTGATCTTAGTTTTCTGAATGTTGAGCTTTAAGCCAACTTTTTCACTCTTCTCTTTCACTTTCATCAAGAGGCTTTTTAGTTCCTCTTCACTTTCTGCCATAAGGGTGGTGTCATCTGCGTATCTGAGGTGATTGATATTTCTCCTGGCAATCTTGATTCCAGCTTGTGCTTCTTCCAGCCCAGTGAATTCTTGGTTGTAGGTTCTTCCTTTTCATCACTTTAAATATATCATGCCATTCCCTTCTGACTTACAGAGTTTCTGTTGAGAAATCAGCTGATAGCCTGATGGGAGTTCCTTTGTATGTTGTCATTTTTTCCTTATTGCTTTTAATATTTTATGTTTATCTTTAATTTTTGTCAGTTTGATTAGTATGTGTTTTGATGTGTTCCTTCTTGGGTTTATCATGCCCTGGACTTGATTGATTGACTATTTCTTTTCCCATGTTTGGGAAGTTTTCAGCTGTTAATTCTTCAAATATTTTCTCAGATCCTTTCTGTCTCTCTCCTTCTGGGACCCCTATAATGCAAATGTTTATTGCATTTAATGTTGTCCCAGAGGTCTCTTAGGCTGTCTTCATTGCTTTTCACTCTTTTTTTTCTATATTCTGTTCTGTGGCAGTGATTTCCACCATTCTGTCCTCCAGGTCATTTATCTATTCTGCCTCAGTTATTCTGCTATTGATTCCTTCTAGTGTATGTATTCATCTCTGTTTGTTCTTTAGTTCTTTGGTAAACATTTCTTGCATCTTCTCCATTGTTTTCCCAAGATCCTG
Source organism: Moschus berezovskii (assembly GCF_049115385.1). Classification (NCBI taxonomy): domain Eukaryota; kingdom Metazoa; phylum Chordata; class Mammalia; order Artiodactyla; family Moschidae; genus Moschus; species Moschus berezovskii. The sequence goes on along the minus strand of NC_142467.1, from coordinate 50,193,316 downwards.
GATCATCTTCACTATCATTATTCTGAATTCTTTTTCTGGAAGGTTGCCTATCTCCACTTCATTTAGTTCTTTTTCTGGAGTTTTATCTTGTCCCTTCATCTGGGACATGTACTTAGTCGCTCAGTCCTGTCCAACTCTTTGTGACCAGGCTTCTCTGTCCATGGGGATTCTCCAGGCAAGAATGCTGGAGTGGGTTGCCATGCCCTTCTCCAGGGGATGTTCCCAACCCAGGGATTGAACTCAGGTCTCCTGCATTACAGGCAGATTCTTTAACCATCTGAGCCACCAGGGAAGCCTCACTAAGTCATGTCCGACTCTTGTGACCTCATGGACTATAGCCTGTCGGGATTCTCCAGGCAAGAACACTGGAGTGGGTTGCCATTTCCTTATCTAGGGGATCTTCCCAACCCAGAAATTGAACCAGGGTCTCTTGCATTACTGGCAGATTCTTTACAGATTGAGCTACAAGGGAAGCTCATCTAGGACATAACTTTCTGCTTTTTATCATGATTAACTTTCTGTAATATGGTTTTTGTTTTAGCTGCTGTGGGACTGTGCTTCTTTTTACTCTTCCATCTGCCTTCTGGTGGTTGAGGCTAAGAGGCTTGTATAAACTTCCTCAGGGGAGGAACTGGCAATGGGAAAAACTGGGTCTTGCTCTGGTGGACAGGGCCTTGCGGTAAAGGTTTAATCCAATTATCTGCTGATGGGTGGGGTTGCACTCCCTTTCTGGTTGTTGTTTGACCCAGCCCTGGGGTCTACAGGCTTTAAGAAAGTGAAGTCACTCAGTCGTTGCTCTTTGCAACCCCGTGGACTATATCCCACCAGGCTCCCCTGTCCATGGGATTCTCCAGGCAAGAGTCCTGGAGTGGGTTGCCATTTCCTTCTCCAGGGGATCTTCCTGACCTAGGGTTCAAACCCGGGTGTCCCACACTGCAGGCAGACGTTTTAACCTCTGAGCCACCAGGCTTTATGGTGAACTTCAAGAGGGTTTACGCCAAGGGGGAACTTCCTGGTCTGATGTTGCCAGTGCCCCTGTCCCCGTGGTGAGCCCCTGCCAACCCATGCCTCCACAGGAGACCCTCCAGCTCTAGCGAGTAGTTTTGGGTCAGTCTTCTGTTGGGTCACTCCTCCTTTCCTCTGGGTCTTGGTGTGGGAAAGGTTTTGTTTGTGCCCTCCAAGACTGGAGTCTCTGTTTCCCCCAGTCCTGTGGAAGGCTTGTAATCAAATCCCGCTGGCCTTAAAGGCCAGATTGCCAGGGGGTTCCCAGGCCCTTTTCAACCCCCCCGACTGGGAATCCTGACGTGGAATTCAGAACCTTTACGACAGTGGGAGAACTTCATTTGGTATTAATGTGCTCCAGTTTGTGGGTCACCCACCCAGCAGGTACGGGATTTCATTTGATTGTGTTTGTACCCCTCCTACCGTCTCACTGCAGCAGCTAATTGTCTTTGGATGTGGGGTATCTTATTTGGGTGGGTTCCAGCTTCCTCCTGTCAATGGTTGTTTAACAGCTAGTTGCAATTTTGGTGTTCTTGCAGGAGATGAGCACATACCCTTCTACTCTGCCATCTTGAACCAGAAGTCCCTCCTCATCATTATAATTGTTTCAGCTTCGTCAATTTGATACATAGAAACTGTTATAAAACTTCTTTTCTTTAAACTTATTTTTTATTAAAACATAGTTGATGTATAATGTTAATTTCTGCTCTACAGTAAAGTGACATAGTTATACACACTCATATATATATATCCTTCTTTTTATATTCTTTTGCGTTATGGTTTATCCCAGAATGTTGAATATAGTTTTCTGTACTTTATAGTAGGACCTTGTTACTTATCCAGTCTATATGTAACAGTTTGCATCTACTAACCCCAGATTCCATCCCCAACCCCCTCCTCCACAAGTCTATTCTCTGTGTCTGAGGCTGTTTCTGTTTCATATGTAGGGTTTGTTTGTGCTGTTTTAGATTACATTAGATTGTATGAGTGATATCATATGGTATTTGTCTTTCTCTCTCTGACTTGCTTCACTTAGTGTGATGATCTCTTGTCGCATCCTTATTGCTGCAAATGGCATTATTTTGTTCTTTGTCATGGCTGAGTCGTAGTCTGTGTATGTGTGAGTGAGTGTGTGTATATCCATCCTTCTTCTCTGTCCATCCTTCTGCCAGACGTTTCCGTTGTTTTCATGTCTTGGCTGTTGTGAATACTGCTGCTGCAGGGGTGCGTGTGTTCTTTTGCACCGTGTTTTCCTCTGGATCCATGCTCAGGAGTGGGATTGCTGGATTGTATGGCAGTTCCATCTTTAGTTTTCCATAGTGGCTGCACCAGTTTATGTTCCACCAGTGGAGGGGGTGGTTCCCTTTTCTCCACACTGTCTCCAGCTTTTACTGAATGTGACCCTTTTCTTTCTTTCTTTTTTTTTTTTATCTTTCATTCTGTGTCTGTAGACTTTTCAATGATGGCCATTCTGACTGATGTGAGGTGGTCCCTCCTTGTAGTTTTGATTTGCATTTCTCTAATAATGATGTTGGGCATCTTTTCACGTACCTATTGGCCATCTGCATGTCACCTTTGGTAAATGTCTATTTAGCTCTTCTGCTTGTTTTTCTGTTGGGTGGTTTAGTTTGTTGTTGTCGTTGTTGAGCTACGTGAGCTGTGTGTATGTCTTTGAGAGGAAGCCCTTGTTGGTCTCACTGTTCACAGATATTTTCTCCCATTTCATAGGTTGTCTTTTCCTTTTGTTTGTGGTTTCCTTTATTGTGCAAAAGCTTGTAAATTTGACTAAATCCCATTTGTTTACTTTCATTTTTATTTTTATTGCCCTGGCAACTGACCTAAGAAAACTCTGGTACAATTTCTGTTAGACAATGTTTTGTCTGTGATCTCTTCTAGGAGTTTTATAATGTCTTATATTTAACTCTGTAAGCCATTTTGAGTTTATTTTTGTGCATGATATGAGGGTGTGTTCTAACTTCATTGATTTATAAGCAGCTGTCCAACTTTCCCAACACTACTTGGCTGAAGAGATTGTCTTTTTCCCATTTTATATTCTTGCCTCCTTTGACCATAGGTGTGTGGGTTTATTTCTGAGCTCTCTATTCTGTTCCATTGATCTGTATGTCTGTTTTTGTACCAATACCACAGTTTTGATTACTGTAGCTTTGGGGTATTGTCTGAAGTCTGGAAGGGTTGTGCCTCCTGCTTTGTTGTTTTCCCTCAGGGTCTTTCATTGTCCCATATAAATCTTAGGATTATTTGTTCTAGTAAAAAATATCCTGGGTAATTTGATAGGGATCACATTAAATATGTAGATTGCTTTAGATAGTTGCCATTTTTTTTTAATTGGAGGCAGATTACTTTACATTAATACATTGGTTGGTTTTGCCATACATTGACACGAATCCGCCCCTGGTGTACATGTGTTCCCCTTCTTGAACCCCCCTCCCAGTTGCCATTTTAATAATATTGATTCTTCCAACCCAAGAGCATGGGATATCATTCCGTTTCTTTGAATCATCTTCAGTTTCCTTTATTAATATTTTATAATTCTCAGTGTAGAAGTCTTTCACCTCCTTAGGTGAATGTATTCTTAAGTATTTTATTTATTTATTTTTGGGGGAGTGCAGTTTTTAAAGGTATTATTTTTTTACATTACCTTTCTGCTACTTCACTGTTAGTGTAAAGAACTGCAACCAATTTCTGTGGGTTAATCTTGTATCCTGCTGCCTTGCTTAATTCATATATCAATTCTAGCTGTTTTTGTGTGGAGTCTTCAGGGTTTTCTATGTATAGCATCATGTCATCTGCATATAGTGATGACAGTTTTACCTCTTCCCTTCCAATTTGGATACCTTTTATTTCTTGTCTGATTGCTGTGGCTAGGACTTCCAATACTATGTTGAATAGAAGTGATGAGAGTGGGCTTCCTTGTCTTGTTCCACATTTTTGTGAAAGGCTTCCAGCTTTTCATTGTTGGATATTATATTGTTTGCAGGTTTATCATAAATAGCTTTTATTATGTTGAGATTTGTTCCCTTTATATGCACTTTGTTGAGTCTTTTTTTAAAAATCATGAAGAATTTTGTCAAGTGTGTTTTCTGCATCTGTTGAGATGATTACGTGTTTTTTCTCTTTTGTTGATGTGGTGTAGCATATTAATTGATTTGTGTATATTGAACCATCCTTATGAATTTGGAATGATTTATGTATTGCTGGATTTGGTTTGTTAGTGTTTTTGTTGAGAATTCTTGCATCTATATTCATCATGGATATTGACAGACAGTTTTCCTTTTTTGGCGTTACCTTTGTTTGGTTTTGATATCAGGGTGGTGGTGGCTTCATATAATATCTTTGGGAGTGTTCCCTCTGCTTCAGTATTGTGGAAGAGTTTGAGAAGGGTCAGTAAATGTTCTTTTTTGTTTGTTTGTTTTTGTTTGCCTGTGGAGCCATCTGATCCTGGACTTTAGTTTGTAGATAGTTTTTTGTTTTTGTTTTTTTCCCTTCACATTCTATTTCAGTTCTAGTAATCAGTCTGTTCAAACTATGGATTTCTTCTTGATTCAGTTTTGGTGAGCTGTATGTTTCTAGAAATTTGTCCATTTCTTCTAGTTTGTCAAATTTGTTGGTATATAATTGTTTGTAGGATTCTGTTTTGGTTTTTGTATTTCAGCAGTTTCGGTTGCTATTTCTTCTTCATTTCTTATTTTGTTTATCTGGGTATTTTCTCTTTTGGTGAGCCTGGCCAGAAGTTTGGCAATTTTGTTTACCCTTTTAAAGAACTAGCACTTGGTTTTATTGATTTCATTCTATTATTTAATCTCTGTTATTTCTTCTCTCATCTTTTATTACTTCCTTCCTTCTGCTGAGTTTAGGCTTTGCTTGTTCTTCTTTTTCTAAGTATTTTAGATGGCTATTTAGGTTGCTTATTTGAGATTTTTCTTGTTTTTTGAGGAAGGGCTGTATAGCTGTGAGCTTTCCTAGCTCTAAGAACATTTTTTGCTCCATCCTATAGATTTTGTATGATTGTATTTTCATTTTTGCTTGTCTCAAGGTATTTTTAATTTCCTTTTTGATTTACTTATTGATCCATTGTTTTTAGTAAAATTCTCCATGTAATTTTTTTTCTCATTTGTTTTCCTGTGGTTGCTTTCTAGTTTCATTCTGTTGTAGATTAGACAAGATTGTTTGAAGTAATTTTTATACTCTTTATTTGTTGAGGTTTGTTTTGTGCCCTAGTATGTGGTCAGTCCTAGACAATGTTCCATGTACACTTGAAAATAATGTGTATTCTTGGTTTGTTTTTTTTTTTAATGTAATATCCTGAAATAATTGAGTCGGATAATTGTTGTGTCATTTTGGATTTCTGTTGTCTTACTGATTTTCTGTCTAGAAGATCTGTCCGTTGACGTGAATGAGGTGTTAAAAGTTTCCTGCTATTATTGTATTCCTGTAAGTTTCTCCTTTTATGTCTGTTAATGTTTGCTTTATATAGTTAGATGCTGCTTTAGAGGGTTCATATATGTTAATGGATGTAATATCCTCTTCTTGAATGACCCTTTCTGTCATTATATAAGGTCTAGCTTTCTTTATGGCCTTTGTTTTAAAATCCTGTTTTATCTGGTAGGAGTATGTGACCCCCTGCTTTCTTGTCATTTCTGTTTGCATGAAATATCTTTTCCCATCCCTTCACATTAAATCTGTGTATGTGCTTTGCCCTAAAGTGGGTCTTATAGGCAATATGTTGTAGGCTCTTGTTTTTTAATCCAGTTTACCACCTTGTGTTTTGATTGAAGCATTTAGTTCATTGACACTTAAGGTGATTATTGTTAAAATATGTATTTATTGCCATTTTAAACTCTTTTCCTATTGGCACTATGTTTCTTCTTTGTTCCTTTTTATCATATTTTTTGTGGCTTGATGATTTCCTTTTATCTTATGCTTGTGTTCTCTGTTTTTTGTGAATCTTTTCTATGCTTTTGATCTATGGTTACCCTGTTTTTCAAGTATGTTAACCCCTTCCTATATCTACTTGCTTTAGACTGATAGTCATATTGGTTCAAACACATTCTTTTAAAAAAAGAGAGTATCTAAATGTTTTTACATCCTGTCCCCCACATTTTATTTTACATCTTCTTGTTTATCCTTTTGCTGTTCCTTGTGTTTATCTTCACTTTCACAAATAGATTTTTTTGTGGTTTACTTTCCCATTGTGGCTTCCTTTTTTCTGTACCTTCTTGTTTTTCTATTTAGAGAAGATCTTTCAATATTTCTTTTATGGTAGGTTTAGTATTGGTATATTCTTTTGGTATTTGCTTGTCTGAGAAATTCTTTTATTCTCCTATTCTAAGAAATAATGGGTATAATATTCTAGGTTGCTTTGAATGTATTTTGCCACTCCCTTCTGACTTTCAGAGTCAAGAAGTCTGCCAGTAGCCTTATGGGGAGGATTCCATTGGGATTAACTTGGTTGCTTTCTTGCTGCCTTTAGAATTCTCTAACCTTTGCCTTTTTTTTTTTTTTTTTGGTCACTTTTTCAATTTAAAGCTAATTGCTTTATAGAATTTTGTTGTTTTCTCTCAAACATCAACAAGAATCAGCCATAGGTACACCCATGTCCATTCCCTCCCTGCCATTTTTATTGTCTTGGCATAGGTGTGTTTGGGTTCATCTTGTTTGGGACCTTCTACTACTTGTATCTGGTTATCTGTTTCTTTCTTTAGGTTTAGAAAGTTTTTAACCATAATTTATTCAAATACATTTTCGATCTTTTTCCTTCTGAATCCCTATTATGCATAGATTAGCATGCTTTAGATTATCCCATAGATCTCTTATATTGCTTTTGTATTTTTTTATTTCACCTTCTGTCTCCTGTTCTGATTGGATGATTTCCATTATTCTGTCTTCCAGATCACTTACTCATTCTTCTGCATTATTCATTCTGCTGTTCATTGCCTTTAGCTCATCTTTTGTCTCAGCAAATGAATTTTCTAATTTTTCTTGGCTACTCCTTATAGTTTCTAGTTCCTTTTTACAGTAATCTGTGCTTCTGTCGATGGCCTTCTGTTCATTCCTTCAGAGTTTTTATTGCTTCTTTTTTGAACTCAGTTTCAGATTGAAAGTATCTTTTATTGTTTGTTCCTTCAAGGGAATTAATTCTGATGGTCTTTTAACTGGGAATGGTTCCTGTGCTCGTTCATTTTACTTATATTTCTCTTACTGTATGAGTTGAGGAGAAACAATTATCTACCATAGTCTTGGAACACTGTATGTGGGAGCATCCTTGTATAAGCTTGTGTGGTTTAGTATTTCTGTTGCTTTTAGTTTGGGTGCTTGTTACCTCTTTCCTTAGCCCGTGCTTGCCATCATCCTTATGATAGGGAGTATGAAGGTATAGTGGCCTGCGTGTGCTCCTGGGACCACATGCCCCCAGTGGGGGCGGTGATTGGTGCCTGCTCATGCATGTCTTAGCAGTAGGCGTAGCCTGCACATACCTCTGGAGCTTGTGATGGCAGCGGCAGCTCATGCTGGCCCCTGGAGCTTGTATAGGTAGTGTCCGGCTGTCTGAGAGCATGTGTGGGGAAAGAAGCGCCCCTGTGGTGCTCCTGCCCCTCTCCTTGTGTAACGCCCCCCCAACAGTGGCCTCCTGCCTCACTGGGAGGCCCAGGCTTCTTTCCCATGCACAGTTACCATACTCCAGCCCCTTCAGACTGTCTCCATGCAGCCCACCCCAGTCTTCTTCCCAGATGTGATCGCTGAAGTTCAAGCTTCAGCACCCACCCACTGCCTGCACAGGTGGATTAGCATTTCAGGCAGGGGAGTGCAGGGAGGCCATACTGACCACCTGTGCAAAGTCAGTCTCTGATTGGCCTTCCTCACACTGACTGCTGTGCTTTCCCCCTGAGGCGTCTAAGCTCCTCCTGGTTCCAGGCTGGTTTCCCCACCAGTGCTGGGACTTCACAAGGTACAGGAACCTTTCCTTTCTCACATCTCCCTCCCTGGGGCACAGGTCACATCCTGATTTCCCTCCTTTCCCCAACCGCCCCCTGCCCCGCCCTTTTGTTCTCCCTGGTTATATGGACATTTTCTTGCCCTTTTGGAAGTCTCAGATCTTCTGCAGTGTTTAAATGTTCTGTGTAAATTGTTCCATTTGTAGATGTATTTTTGATTATTTGTAGGAGGAGGTGAGTTCCATGCCCTACTGTTCCACTATCTTGGTCACTCTCCTCCTGCTGTATTTATATGTTTTCTGTGTTTTTCAATCTCTGTCATGAATTTATTTTGTAAACATTTTCATTCTTTGGTGTTGATGGGGTTTTTCACAAGTTTATTGTCTTTTAAATTTGATTTTTTGGACATGAGAGTTGGGTTTTTGTGTGTGGTTTTTTTTTTTTACCCCCCTTGTTTAAGTTTTTATGTGATCAGAACTTGGACCCTCTCATTTGTGGTCTCAGCCTTTGGTATCATGTTTAAAAAGGTCTTTCCCACTCTATACCATTCGTTATTGGGAATCATATGCCAAAATTTGCTTTTGTTCATTTTGTGGACATGTAAAACCACCCTCTTTTATTCATCTTAAATTAGCTGCATTTAAATCAATCCTGGATGTTCATTGGAGGGACTGATGCTAAAGCTGAAACTGCAATACTTTGGCCACCTCATGCGACGAGTTGACTCACTGGAAAAGACTCTGATGCTGGGAAAGGTTGGGGGCGGGAGGAGAAGGGGACGACGGAGAATGAGATGGCTGGATGGCATCACCGACTCTGTGGACATGAGTTTGAGTGAACTCCGGGAGTTGCTGATGGACAGGGAGGCCTGGTGTGCTGTGATTCATGGGGTCGCGGAGAGTCGGACACGACTGAGCGACTGAACTGAACTGAACTGAACTGAACTTCACTGAACTGAACTGCACTGAACTGAAATTCTTCTGGGTCTTTGATCCCAGGATTTGACATGGGGTGATGTTATTAGCCTTTTTTATATTCCCTATACATCCCTGGGCTAAAGGATGCTCCTGGCCTTTCCTCATGGTATAACTGTGAGAGGTGGAGGAATGGTAATCCTTTTGGTGATAAGGACTGAAGTGGGTGGTAAGGCGACATTTCATTTTTTATTAAAAAGGAAAAAACCCTATGAAATATATTTTATTAGTTGTTCTTTTCATATAACAGTGTATTGTGGAAAACGTCATGTCACAGCATTTAAACTTACTTTATTCTTAATATTCTTGTTTGTTTTAATTTTTATTTTATATTGGAATATAGTTTGCCAATGCAGGAGGCTCAGGTTCCATACTTGGGTCTGGAAGATTGTCTGGAGAAGGAAATGGCAACCCACTCCTATATTCTTGCCTGGGAAAGCCCATGGGCAGAGGAGCCTGGCAGGCTCCAGACTATGGGTTGGGAGAGTCGGGCATGGCTCAGCAACTAAGCAACAACAGATAGCTGATTAAAAACGTGTTAGTCCCGGGTGTGCAGCCGAGTGGCTCAGTTATGCATATGCACGTATCAGTCCTTTGTCCATTTAGGTTATCGTGAGTATTGAGCTGAGTTCCCTGGGCTGTCAGTAGGTACATATTGGTTATCTATTTTATTTTTTCAAAAATGTTTATTTCTTGGCTGCGTTGAGTCTTGTGGCCTGTGGCATCGTCGTTGTGTTAGGTGGGATCTTTCGCTATAGCGTATGGACTCTAGTTGTGGCATGTGGGCAGTCTGTAGTTGTGGCACTTGGGCTTAGTTGTTGCATGGCTTGTTGGATCTTAGTTCCCCAACCAGGGATTCAACTCATGGCCCCAGCATTGCAAGGCAGATTCTTAACCACTGGGCCACCAGGGAAGTCCCTGGGTATGTATTTTAAATATAGTAGTGGAGAAGGCAATGACAAGCCACTCCAGTACTCTTGCCTAGAAAATCCCATGGATGGAGGAGCCTGGTCGGCTGCAGTCCATGGGGTCGCTAGGGGTCGGACACGACTGAGCGACTTTCCTTTCACTTTTCACTTTCACACATTGGAGAAGGAAATGGCAGCCCACTCCAGTGTTCTTGCCTGGAGAATCCCAGGGACGGCGGAGCCTGGTGGGCTTCCGTCTATGGGGTCACACAGAGTCGGACACGACTGAAGTGACTTAGCAGCAGCAGCAGCAGTGTGTTTATATCAATCCCAAACTCCCTATTTATCCCTCCCCTCCCTCCTTTCCTCTTTGGTAATAACCGTAAGTTTGTTTTCTAAGTCTCTTGAGTCTGTTTCTGTTTTGTATTAATAAGTAAGTTCATTTTTAACATTTTTTAATTTCACATATAAGTAATATCTTGATATTTACCTTTTTTTGTCTGGCTTACTTCACATACATGATAATCTTCAGGTCCATCCATGTTGCTGCAAATGGCATATTTGGGGTTTTTTGGAGGGGGGGGCTGCACTGGGTCTTCGTTACTGCATGTGGGCTTTCTCTAGTTGCAGTGAGTGGTGCCACTTTTTGTTGTGCTCAGGCGTCTCATCATGGTGGCTTCTCTTGTTGTGGGGCATGGGCTCTAGGGCACACAAGCTTCAGTAGTTGTGGCACGAGGGCTTGTTGCCCTGTGGCATGTGGAATCTCCTCAGACCAGAGATTAAACTTGTGTCTCCTGTATTGACAAGCAAATTCTCAACCACTGGACCACCAAGAAAGTCCTAGTTCATTCTTTTTAATGGCTTAGTAGTATTCCATTGTATATGTGTACCACATCTTCTTCCATCTGTTGATGTACATTTAGGTTGCTTCCATGTCTAGGCTGTTGTAAACAGTACTGCTGTGAACGTTGGAGCACACGAGTCCCTGTGAACCATGATTTTCTCCAAGCGTATGCCTAGGTATATTGTTGTTGTTGAACTTATATGCAGAGTATATTATCTGAAATGCTGGGCTGGATGATTCACAAGCTGGGATCAAGATTGGTGGGAAAAATAGCAATAATGTCAGATACGCAAATGACACCACCCTCATGGCAGAAAGTGAAGAGGAACTAAAGAGCCTCTTCGCTACAACAACAGTATGCCTAGGACTGGGACTGCTGGGTCATGTTGTTGTTTAGTTGCTAAGTTGTGTCCGACTCTCTGCGACCCCTGTGAAAGGCAGCACCACAGACTTCTGTGTCCTTCACTATCTCCCTGAGTTTGCTCAAACTCATGTCCATTGAGTCAGTGATGCCATCCATCCATCTCATCGTCTATCACACCCTTCTCCTTCTGCTCTCAATCTTTCCCAGCATCAGGGTCTTTTCTGCTATGTCAGTTCTTTGCATCAGGTGGCCAAAGTATTGGAGCTTCAGCATTACTCCTTCCAGTGAATATCAGGATTGATTTCCTTTAGGATTGACTGGTTTGATCTCCTTCCCGTTCAAGAGACTCTCAAGAGTCTTCTCCAGCACCACAGTTTGAAAGCATCAGTTCTTCAGCACTCAGCTTTCTTTATAGTCCAACTCTCGCATCCATACATGACTACTAGAAAAACCATAGCTTTGACTATATGAACCTTTGTTGGCAAAATGATGTGTCTGCTTTTTAATATGCTGTCTTCTTCTAAGGAGCAAGCATCTTTTAATATTGTGCCTGCCATCACCATCCACAGTGATTTTGGAGCCCACAAAAATGAAATCTGTTGCTCTTTCTACTTTTCTGCATCTATTTGCCATGAAATGATGGAACCAGATGCCATGATCTTCGTTTTTGAATGTTGAGTTTTGAGCCAGCTTTTTCACTCTCCTCTTTCACTTTCATCAAGAGGCTCTTTAGTTTCTCTTTGCTTTCTGTCATAAAAGTGGTGTCATCTGCATATCTGAGGTTATTGATATTTCTCCTGGCAGTCTTGATTTCAGCTTGTGCTTCATCCAGCCCAGCATTTCAGGCTGGGCAGAGTACATACATATGATGCACTCTGCATATAAGTTAAATAAACAGGGTGACAATACACAGCCTTAATTGTGGACCACCAAGCGGCTCTGTCCATGGGATTTTGTCAGGCAAGAATATTGGAGTGGGTAGCCATTCCCTTCTCCAGGGGATCTTCCCGACCCAGGGATCAAACCCGTGTCTCTAGCATTGCAGTCAGATTCTTTACTGTCTGAGCCACCAGGGTAGCCCCCTCTAGGATCTTACAAGGTCACTACTTTTTCCCCTGGTCCTGATGCACACAGGACCTTGTGTGAGCCCTATAAGAATGGTTTCTATTTCCCCCACTCCTATGGAATTCCTGCCATCAATCCCCACTACCTTCAAAGCCAGGTGCTCCTGGGGCTGCTCCTTTCATTGCCAGACCACCAGGCTGGGGAGCCTGACGTGGGGTTCAGTACTTTCATTCCTGTGGGAGAACCTCTGTGATACAATGATTTTCCAGTTTGTGGGTCGACCTCCTGATGGGTGTGGGATTTAATTTTATAGCAGTTGCTCCCCTCTGCCATCTTATTGTGACTTCTGCTTTGTCTTTGGATGTGGATGTCTTTTTTGGTAGGTTTCAACGTTTCTTTATTGATAGTTTTTTGGCAGTTAGTTGGGATTTTGGTGTCTTCATAAGAAGAGGTGAGCCCACATCTTTCTATTCTGCCATCTTCCATACAATTTTTCTGAGCAACCCCTGCATGCTGCAAAGTACATGTGGTGTTCCGGGCACAATGGAATCCAGTTAAACAGTTTCCTTCACAGCTGCTTGTAGGTTACCAACTTGCAGGTGACCTCTAGTGTTGCATTTTATGAATGTACTGTGGTTTATTTTTTTAATGTTTCCCATTGATGGGCACCTAGTTAATCTCCAGTTTTTTGCCATCGTGGATGTTGTTAACAGTGAATTTCTCTTTTGCCACTTTTTAATCTGCAGGTCTCTTTAATGTGGGGAATAAGCTGCTAGTGAGCCTGGACTTGCTTTTTGCAATCCGAAACCAGATCAAGCTGGGAGAGGACCCCAGAGTGTCCATCAGCACTCTTCTGAAGTCAGTGCAGGAGCAGACAGGTAAGGTTGGCTTCCTCCCTTTACGCAAGGTTAGTCCTAGACTCCCTGGGAATTTTCAGTGATGGACTTTTGTTGAAAAAATTATCTGGAGGAGAGTCTGATATTTTGAAAAGGAGACATTGACTTCCTAACACAGTCCTCCTTTTGAGTTTTACAAATGCTGAATTAACTTTGGAAAACACGAGTCTTTCCATGGGTCCAGCAGCCTTTAGCACGAGATTGAACGGACTTTATAGAAACTCATTCTTTGGTCATAGGTAGACTTGGCCTTAGTACGTGCTAATCAAGTTCACTCTGAATACATAGCTTCTGGAGATCTGCCCCCATTTCTGAAGCTCACACTGAGACCTGAGCATGGGCACCATACTATTTATTATTAGAAATTATTTTTCCCCTTGCTTCCCTTATTTCTTTCTGTTTACACTTTTCCATTCATTCCTATAGAATCCAGCCCCCTGTCCCTTCCTTGCTAGGTGAGATGGAGTAGAGCAAAGGTGGTCTGTGTTTGACTCTGGCCTCTGCTACTTAGTGGCAGTGTGGGTTTCAGTGAGTTATTCTTTATATCTCAGTTTTTAAAGTTACACAGTGAAGATAATAACTGCTCTTGGTTCATAAAGATGTGCGTTAAATGAGAGAATGTATTCAAAGCTCTCAGCACAGCGTTTGGGTCCCAGTGGGTGCTGGGTACACCCATCACTGCTCTGATGGCAGTTGCCCTTTGAGTTGCTACCTGAACACCTAAAGGCCCAGGTGCTTGACCCTCCAGTGGTATTAACAGGTGCTTGACCTTCCAGTGGTGTATTAACACCACCTCTTAGGTGTTCTTAGGAGAGAAGCATTCTTACAGAATTCCTATTCTTCCTGGCCATTGCTTATCCCCCGTGGCCTCCAGATCTTTTTCTGTGAACTTCTCAGAGCTCTTGCTTTCCTTCCAGAGAAGACTCTTACCTCGGAGGAGCTGAGCCAGTTGCAGGAGCTGCTGTGCAATGGCTACTGGGCTTTCGAGTGCCTCACTGTCCGAGACTACAATGACATGATCTGTGGCATCTGTGGAGTGGCCCCCAAAGTGGAAGTTGCCCAGAGGAGTGAGAACAATGTGCTGGCACTAAAGAGCGTGGAAGTAAGTGCCTCTTGGTCACCACAGGTCACTTCTAGAAGTCTCGTCACACTTTGGCAGCCATCTTCATTCTTGAGATCCCAGGAGCAGATGGCTGTGGTTCTTTCCTGAGTAAGGCGAGGAGCCTTTTCCTGCCACTGCTCAGGTTTTCATCTAAGAAAGGCTAGATGGAAATGGAGGCATTTGTTACTTATTCAACTAATTTTTTAAACATGAACTAGGTGCACTTTTTAGACATTTTGGAAATGGCAGTTAAACCCGTGGAGTTTCTGTGCTCATGGAGCTCACTTTCTGATTTGAGGAAACAGATAGGAAACAAACATTAATAATTGTGTATATTATATTAATATACTATTTATATACATATTAATTAAAAGTAACATAGTAACAATAAGGCACGGTAGGAGATGAGAGCAGTGTGGCAGGAAGAAGGGGTTCTTGCTTTATAGAGGTGATCAGGGAAGTCCTCTCTGATAGAGGGGCATCAGAATAGAGCTCTGAAGCCCATGTAGATTTCAGCAGGGGGAGCTTTCAGGCAGAGGAAGCAGCAAGAATGGAGTCGGAGGTGGGCTTGCTGGGCATGGTTGTGGAAGGAGGCCGCTGTGGCTGGCTGTTTGTGAGCAGGGGAGAGGGTGGCAGGATATGTGAGCTTTGAGAGGCTTTGGGCGGCCCAGCGGTTGTCAGGACTTTGGCTGAGTGAAATGGAGAGCCAACGAGGGGTTTTGAGAAAGAGTGGCCTGTTCTGAGTATACATTGTATAATTTTGTTTGTTTGTGTTTGGCTGGGCTAGGCCTTTGTTACTGTGCAGGCTTTTTCTCTAGTTGTGGCGGGTCTGCTCTTTAGTTGTGGTGCAGTGACTTCTCTTGTGGGCTTCCCCGGTGGCTCAGTGGTAAAGAAGCTACCTGCAGTGCAGGAGACTCAGGAGATGCGGGTTCAGTTCCTAGGTGGAGAATATCCCTTGGAGAAGGAAATGGCAACCCACTCCAGTGTTCTTGCCCAGACAGTCCCATGGACAGGGGAGCCTGGTGGACTACAGCTCATGGGGTTGCAGAGAGTCGGACATGACTGAGCTACTGAGGACAGGTCACATCTCTTGGTGCAGAGCGCAGGCTCTAGGGCATGTGAGCTCAGTGGTTGCAGCTCCCGGGCTCTAGAGCACAGGCTCAATAGTTGTGGCACACGGGCTTAGCTACTCCGCAGCATGTGGCATCTTCCCAGACCATAGATCAAACTTGTCTCCCCTGCATTGGCAGGCAGGCGGATTGTTTACCACTGAGCCACTAGGGAAGACCTGACTTAGGTTCTTAACTGAAAAATGTCACACAAAGATAACAGCAAATTCAAATGACTTAATATATTAATTTTAACAAATATCCAAGAAATAAGATTCCAGTCATAGAAGAATTGCAAAAGTGGATTTATTTCTGTAAGTCCTAAGGCCGTATAACTGAAAACAAAACCAAACATTTAATATCATATGAAAATTGGGGCTGATGGTACACATGAATATCGATACCAAAGTCCTGAATAAAATAATAGCAAATCTAATAATGAGTAGAGTAATGAGTACAAATCTAACAACATGTAAAATCATGACTTAAGTTTATGCCAGGAAAGGAGGATTATGTCAGCATTAGAAAATATACTAATGTAGTTGAATTCTTAACAGTTTAGAGGGGAAAACTCATATGATTATTTCATTGGATGTCTTAAAAAGGCTTTCATTTTTATTCAGCACCCATTTGTGATAAAACTTGTTGCAAATTGAGACTAATAGAGAAAATTCTTTAACCTGGTGTTGGTGATGTTTTTAAAAATCCCACAGATGAACACTTTCTCTGTCATCAGCTGAGAGGGCTGGTCTGCCTGCACAGGTTTGGGGTGCCCAGTGAGTGTGCTAGTAGTCACAGGAGGTGCAGGCTTTCCATCTCTGAACTCTGCCATGTGAGTCTTTACGCACTAGATGTGTAGCTTACTCCACTAGGCATGGTTCAGGACCTCTGAAGAAAAGCTCTGGTGTGTTTTGGCCTGACCAGCTGAGTGTATTAGTAATTTAATGCATATTCCTCTTTTTCTTCTCAATTAAAAAAAAAAAAGTATGTATACTGATCAAATAGTTCTATTTTTAGGGGGGTGGTGCATAATGAGCTATATGAAAACTGGCATGATACTACTGGAGCCTTCTGAGTGTTCCTTGTGGGTAAAATGAACTGCTTATGTGTTATTATCACCAAAAAGGCTCTTTCCAAACTCATTCAGATCTGCTTGTCTGGTAGAAATGTTAATAGTAATGCAGCTGTGATTTGTTGAGCGTTTTATTACATATGTCAGGTTCTTACTCTGTATTCAGTACTTTACTTTCTGACTGACTTCTCAGCCCTGTGAGATTTTTGTAGATGAAGGGACATCCAGCTGGGAAGGAGTGGTGCTGAGATCTGGCCTTGGTCTGGCTCCTGAACTGTAGAGTCTGAGCTCTTAAGCACAGCCATATTCACAGTAACTCCTGGGACCCAGTCTGTGGAACACATCTGGTTACAGACTGCTTGACTTTTTGCTTTCCAGAATAGAGAGACGCCCACCTTCCTGCAAAGCTCGTGTGTCCTAGTCCTCCTTGGCACCTGCCCTGTCCCGAGCAAAGCTCTTCCCTCATAGAATGGAGTAGCACTGCCTTCACTTTCCATATGCGTGTCTCTTCTTTTGAGGGTTTCTGGGTGTTTCTTTCTAGAGACTAGGACTTAGTTTTCCTCTTCTGTGTGTGGGATGCAAAGTTGGATAGTGCATATGAGGAGACTGGGATGGGGGTGTTCTAAAGTCTGTGAACTAAAACAGGAAGTTGTAAGACAAGACAAATACGCAGTTGTCCATGAGGCGATTGTAGAGTTGGCCCATCCCCTCGGGGACTGTGTAGAGGAGATCCATCTGAACCGTCTACATGTGGAGCAGAGGTTCTCAGATTTCGTGGTCATAAGAATTACATTGGACAGCGGTTTGCAAACTTCCTGGTGTGAGGCTTGCTGGTCCCACCCCCAGGATTTCTGATTCAGTGCATGGGGAGTGGGCTGAGCATTTGCATTTTCAACAAGTTCCCATGTGGTACTCCTGCCGCTGATCCAGGAATCACACCTCGAGAACCACTCACTTAGGGACACTTTTAAAAATGCAGACTTAGGGATTTAGTTCATCCAGGTTGAGATGGAGCCCAGGTATCAGCGTAGCTGAGGAACACAAATGACTCTGATGAGGTACTAGGCTAGGGTCTTACTTTGGGGGTCGCATCAGAGGGCTCACAAGAAGGATAATTGAATAGCACAGAGCTAGATGTCTACAGTGGGTGGTGCGTTGAGCACATAGAGGAGATCGCTGTGTGTCGGGAGGACTTCGTGAGGAGGGAGGAAGCAGCAGGGCCTTGAAAGCGGGCAGAGCGCCGCTAAGGTTTGCTCGTGACTCCTACTAGCCAGGCGTAGGGACTAAGGGGTTGGCACTGGATCTTTGTTCACAGTCTCGGTCCGTCCCTCACTCTGGTGGTCTGGTCTTACCTCGGGCCCCCTCTGGCTTGTATGCTGCTGCTGCTAAGTCACTTCAGTCGTGTCCGACTCTGTGTGGCTTGTATAGTGGTGGTTAATTAGCCAGTGTCTGGCACATGACAGGCTGTGGTAGCTAACCTCTCCTGGCGAGGCAGCGAAGATGACAGGAATAAAGGCAGAAATGCAGAAGGAATTTAGGTCTTGGGGAACACGGTGGTGTGGGAGGGAGCAGTGAGGCAAGGCACCAAGGTGTTAAATTTGGGGGTATCCCAGCAGGACACGGCTCCCCCTCCCCCTGCTCAGCCTGTGTTGAGACGGTCAGTTGTTGTGTGTTGTGTTGCTGATGTTCTGTGACTCATATGTGTTGACTGTTTTTGTTTGACCTTTTAGTTCACCTGGCCTGACTTCCTGGCATCTAGTGAGGTCAACGTGGAAGACTTCTGGGCCACAATGGAAACAGAGGTGATTGAGCAGGTGGCCTTCCCCGCCAGCATCCCCATCACCAGGTTTGATGCCTCTGTCATCGCCCCCTTCTTCCCGCCACTCATGAGAGGAGCTGTGGTCGTCAACACCGAGAAAGACAAGAGCCTGGACATGCAGCCAGTACCCGGTGAGGCCTCCCGCTGGTGCCTGAGGTCAGGGCAAGGTCCCATGGAGTCTGGAACTTTGTTTGTAGCGAGATAGCATGAGTGGTAGAGAGGGGGCCAAGGCCACCCAGAGAACTTTCTGGAAAGATAGTGACAACCTATGACAAAAATCCCCTGGAGAGTCAAATCATGTGCAGAGTTTTGAAGAGCTGTCAGCCACATTGTCTAGGACCGACCCACAGAACTTGTCAGCCTTCTGGCATGCCCTGCACAGAACAGTGGGAACCCTCTGAAAAGTGCTGAGGACAGGGCTGCAACCCAGAGATTCTCATGGACAGATGTGGGCAGGCTTGCTCACAGGCCTTTCAGGTGGATTTGCAGGTGCTCTGTGCTTATATGTTGAGAAGCCCTCAGGTGGCTCCCTTGAGAACGCTGGTTCCCGACACCCTGGGTTTGATTCCTGGCCGTGCCACTTTGTAGCCGTGTGGCCTCTGCCGTGTCTCTCCATTGCACTGGCCTCTGTTGTTTTGTTTGCAGAGGGTCATGAAGCTGCTCCCCACAATCTAAGTTGCTGTGATGGTTGAGTGAGCTGATGGCTGAGTTTCTTGTTTAAGCGCAGCTTGCAGTAGCAGTAGGTTCTGCACTGTTCCTCAGTGCGCTGCTCTTTGAAGTAGCACGCGCCTATGTGTCTGTAGGTAACACAACTTTCATAAAACCGTCCTTTTCCTTAACAAATGCTGTTTTATTTCATTTTTAAAATCCTGGCTGCTGCTGCTAAGTTGCTTCAGTCATGTCCAACTCTGCCATCGCCTGCTAAATTGACTTTATAATTAAGGCCCCCACATAGTTCTGTTGATCAGCAGGTTCAAGAACGTAGCATATCAAGAGCATTTTTAAAATGAGAGCTGCTGTTCCTCTTGCTGCAGCGTGGTAAGCATCTGAGATCATGGTTTTGAAAAACCTTAAAAGGTTAAAAGCCGACCCGTTTTGGGGGCTCTCTGCACCAGTGCTCTGCTGGATATCTGCCCTAGACCTTCAGAGGCGGAAGGCCGGTTCCGAGAGACCTCCGGTGTCTGTAGAACACCCTAAGGCCTGCCATGAGTTCCCCTCTCTCAGCCGCCAGGCGGTGCTTGGGGCAGAGCCTGCTCACCTGTGGACTGGATCCCCTGCCTGTCCATCCTCATGTGTAAGGGACTTCCTAGGGTGTTTGGTGGCTTCGGCAGCACCTCCCATCAGCTCGTCATCTCTTGCAGGCAACGGCAGTGCTTTGGTGCGGCTGCTCCAGGAGGGTGCGTGCAAGCTTGAGGAGATTGGCTCCTACAGCAAGGAGGAGCTGCAGTGCCTGCTGAGGCAGTGTGGCATCCCCTTCAGGGCAGAAGACTCCAAGGTGGGTCTTGGGGCGGTGCTGGGGACAGGGACTTTCTGGTGGGCAGTTTTTCTGGTGGGCAGGGATACAAATCCCTGTGACTGGGTACTTCTTTGGGACAGAGGGTGCTGGTGGGCAGGGGAACCTGGGAGATAGCCAGCAGCCGGGTCAGGCCTTGGATGTGAGGCGTTTGCATCCAGGCAATTCCTCTGTTGAAGGTAGTGGATCCAGACTCGGTTTAAGAATCCAGGCTCTCCTGCTAACTGTGTGTGACCTTGGATAAACTGAGCCTCATTCTCCTCATTTGCAAAGTGACAATAACCGAAATACCAGCGTCATGATGTTTGCAGTGTCTAGTTATCACCTCTCTGGGCTCTTAGGAAATGAGTGCTGTAGCATTCATAGCATATGTATGCATATTTTACCCATAGATTATGTATTTCACACTTGAAAATCCTATGCGCTAAGTCCTCTTTGATGCCTTCCCTGCCCTGTAAAAAGTAGTAGGAGAACCCAGGCCTCAGAGCCTGGCAGCTTGAGCAGCGTGACTGGCTCTGTCTCTGACCTGGTCCTTTCAGGGCCTCTGTTCCCATCTATATGTTGAGGTACAGGACATTGGGCTGGCAAGGCTTCAAGGCCCGCTCTGGCCTTACCAGTTGATTCATTCGCCCTGAGCAAGCATTCGTTGCTGTGGACCAAGCCTGGTCCCTGAGCATTTACCACCATTTAACCTTGTCCTTGTGCTTAGGAGCAGCTCTGCTTCTCCTTGTTGGCCCTCTATGAATCTGTTCAGAATGGAGCCAGAGCTCGACAGCCCCCACCTCATCTCACAGGGGGCAAAGTCTACAAGGTGTGCCCCCACCAGGTAAGAGAGTGACGAGGAACTCGGGGTGGATTTGTTCATGTCAGTTTAGCCACACAGAGGATCTGATCCCTCCAGCTCATCCTGGAGCTGGCACTTAGGTCTCTGGGCCGCTGTGGAATAGCTCCTTCTGGTCATCACTAGTGAGTCCTAAACGCCCTTTTGTGTGCTGGCCTCTGCATCAGTGGGGGAGAGTACGAGGGTGAGCAGCAAAGACAGCACTCCTCCTCAGTGCCCTCATGTTGAGAAATAAAGTCACCACGGCTGTGGCAACAGCTGGGAAAGAATCCGCCTGCAGTGTGGGAGACCTGGGTTCGATCCCTGGGTTGGGAAGATCCTCTGGAGAAGGGAACGGCTACCCACTCCAGTATTCTGGCCTAGAGAATCCCATGGACTGTATAGAGTCCCATGGTTGCAAAGAGTTGGACGTGATTCAGTGACTTTTTCATGGCTCGTGGCAACAGCTCTGCAGGAACTAGACAAGGATCAGGGAGCCTAGTGAGCAGAGGAGGGAGGTGGGAGGGGTCACTGGAGGCCAAATCATGTAGTACTTTGTGGGCCAGAGGAACGGTTTGGATTTTCTTCCGAGAGTGGTGAGGGTCCCTTTGGATGGTTTGAATTGAAATGGTCTGATTTGGGTTCTCAGAAGATCACTCCTTAGGTCTGTAGAAAGTGTTCACAGGGTAGGTGGCTGTCAGGATGGCTCTGGGAAGATTGTACCCTATATGACAGTCATCCCGAACCAAGAAGATGCCAGGGTAGGAAACCTGAAAAAGTAAGTGATGAATGGGGAAGACAGCTTCACAAAGCCTTCAGTTCAGAGTGGGCAGGGGACTGGCAATCAAAAGCGAGTCAGGTCATCAGCCCTTTTAAACTCCTGACACGTCAGAGCCTGCTCTGAGCATCGTGTTATGTGACTGGCATCCATTTCATGAGAAGGACTCAGAGGAGTGTGAGTGCTATAGATCTTGGGGCTGTGAGGGGGCAGCAATACTATCTGGAGGCAGTGAAGGTGGAGGCAGAATTGGACACAGTGGACAGAAAGTGAACACAGAGCTGCCCGGCAGTAGCCTGGCATTTGGGGAATCCTGCTGGTGGAGGTGTAGCCTGCACCAGAGGTTCTCATCTGGACAGCTCCCTCAAGGTCTGGTAGGGGGCTGCTTGCAATACAGGTGTTTAGATTCCACCCCCAGAGGCTGATTCTGTGGATTCGGAGGGAGACCCAGGAACTTTCACTTCTAACCATCTCTGAGCTGCAGGTACCATGCAGCTTGGGAACCATCTGAGTAGATGGGGTTTAGGGGTGCGATGTTGAGGGGGTTTTGGAGCCAGTGTCTTGGGGAGGTGGGGAGTGTGTTTCAGCCTCATTTGAGGCTTGGATGCTCTTCTCCCATGTGGGAGTAAACTGGCGACTTCACTTGGGGACAGAAGCCGGAGGAAGTGGAATGTCATGGGCTCCTATAGGATGGCGGGACTTCAGTCACGGAACCTGATTGTTCACCATCCTAGGAGGAGTCGCATGGACCCATCTCTGCAGATTGCCTTCCTCACCCTGTGCTATACCCTCCATCTCCACCAGGTGGTCTGCGGCTCCAAGTATCTCGTGCGGGGCGAGAGTGCCCTCGACCACGTGGATCTGCTCGTGTCTTCCCGCCACTGGCCTCCTGTGTACGTGGTTGACATGGCCACACCCGTGGCCCTGTGTGCTGACCTCTGCTACCCGGAGCTGGCTAACCAGATGTGGGGGAGGAATCAGGGCTGTTTCTCTAGCCCCACGGAGCCGCCAGTGGTACGTTCCGTGCTGGGATCTCACAAGGCTGGCCATGTCTCACCCCCTAGTTCTTTGGGCAGGTCTTCTGTGAACCATCCAGCGTCTTTTTCTTCTCCACCAGTGTTTTGTCTCAGTACTCTGGAACCAGTATTTATGCCACAAATCTCTGCTGACCTTGTGTGAGGCCACAGCATGTCATTTAGTGTACCCAGGGTGAACACACAGGTATCGTGGGGGTCAAAGGGATTATCTTGCAGATGAACCTGGGAATTTGCCACCCTCGAGGACACTGTGCACTAACATACTAAAGGCCCAGAGCAGGCCTGCTTTGGCTTTGCCTGAATCTGCTGCGTGGCATTCGTTGTGTTGTGATCTAGAGGCACAGCGGCTTAGAAAATGCTGACCTTATCAACCTCTTTCCTCTAATTGAAAGGGGAAAGTAAGGCCATGAGGGGGAAATGGACCGGTTGAGAGTCCCATAGCAGATTAATAGCAGAGCTTTGGCCTCTCTATCTTAGTGCATTGTCTCAGGCTTTGGTTCTTAGCACAGGCACATGCCCTTTGCTGGAAGAGACTGGTAGGAGGAAGGGGACATCATTGTCATCACTTGCCTTTTTCTTATTACTCCTTGGGCCTTACTCGCTCTGTGAGTTGGCGAGGGGCGTTGCAGAAGGACATCGGAATCTGGGGGCACCTGCCCTGCAGCCCAGGGCAGAATCGATTAGACATGGACAGAGCAGCTCTTGTAACCCGGTGTCTGCTGTGGGTGGTGGCACCGTTACTGTCCCCCTCATCATATGAGGAGACGGGGGCCCAGGGGAGGAGGAACAGGGACTCACCCCAGGAGAATGTGCCTGCCCTGTGGTGACGGAGGAGCCCACAGCTTTCACTCCCTCCTGCACACAGCTTGGACCTTAACCTCCCCTCTCATCACAGTGGTTTTTCTCCCTTCTAGAGTGTGTCCTGCCCAGAACTCCTGGACCAGCATTATGCAGTGGACATGACAGAGGCTGAGCACTCTGTCCAGCACCCGGTCACCAAGACTGCCACACGGCGCATCGTCCACGCAGGCACACAGCCCAGTCCTGGCGACCCCAGTGCTGGACACCACTCCTTGGCCCTGTGTCCTGAGTTGGCCCCCTATGCAGCCATCCTGGCCTCCTTTGCAGACAGCAAAGCAAACAGCGTCCGCCAGCGGCCTATCGCCTTCGACAACGCCACCCACTATTACCTCTACAACCGCCTGATGGACTTCCTCACCAGCCGTGAGATTGTCAACCGGCAGATCCACGACATTGTGCAGAGCTGCCAGCCTGGTGAGGTGGTCATCCGTGACACCCTCTACCGCCTTGGGGTTGCTCAGATCAAGACGGAGGCGGATGAGGACGGGGAGGAAGAGGATGGTGCCGCGGCCACAGAGTGAGCCAGGCGCCTGCCCAGGGACCACGTGTCCCAAGCCATATCAAGGCCCCTGCCCGAGGCACGTCCATCCAGGGGACAGCCTCTGGGGCTGGGACTGACCAAAGAGCTTCCATTTCCTGAGCTTGGTGGAGCCCGGGGTCCTTGGTTCTCAGCCTTCCAGAGGTCGGGAGAGGCGCCAGGACGCTCCCTACTAGACCCAGAGGCACACTTGGGTGGCACCGTGTGTCCACTAGACAGATGGAGAGGCTGAGAGAAGGTGGGGAGACTGCTGCTTCCCCGGGGCGCCTGCAGGTCGGGGTGGAGGCCCTGGCTGGGCCGAGGCTGCCCTTCCCTCCTGGGGATGCCGTTTCCCTCCCCTGCAGCCGGTTGCCTTTGCCTTGGCCTTCCTTAGCTCTGAGGGTCCCTGTGGGCTCTTGGCTCTCCCAGAGGCGGCGTGCTCTCCTGTTCTTCTGCACCCACACCTGGGGGCAGCTGAGCGGGTTGAAGGGGCGAGCCAGAGCTCCCTTCCAGGACTGTCCTCTGCCTCAAGCTGTGAGGACCCTTCCTCTCCTGGCCACTGCTGCTGCAGCTTCCTTCCTCCCCCAAAGAGGAAGTGGCCCATGAGCATGGCCAGACCCGGCGGCAGTAGGAAAACTCCCTTCTGTGAAGGGGAAGCAGACTGGGTCTAAAGGAAACAGCAGGACTGGCTCAAGTGCCCATGGTTTGCTTAGGGCATGTGTAACTGGCTGTGTTACTTAATTTATTGAGAGGAATGGGATAGATGGCTTTTTCCCCCCTCTCTCTTCCCCTGACCAGAATAAAGTTTATTAAATTATATGGTTTGGGTGCAACAGGAGTCAGTTCCAGTCTCATTGTGTGGGGTACAGTGTGGTTGGGCCCCAGAGGTGCTGGGGAGGGCCACCTACCGTGGAAGGACGGAGGGGGTCCTTGGAAGTCCACGGGGCACAAAGACGCAGAGGCCAGCGGTGTTAATGGGTTAGTTTAATGCCAACGGGACATTCCACAAGTGTGGCTGTTAGTGACCATGAGTCAGCCTGGAGCGGGTGCTGCGTGCTTGGTGTGGCCAGCCACACGGGTCCCCGGCCTTCCACCTCAGGGTGGTGGGGGCCAGACAGAACACTCCAGGCTTTTAGCTGCCACCTGGCTCTTTGCAGCAGTACCAGACCCAGGGCGGGGCGGGGCTGTGGAGAGAAGGCTTAGAGGCAGAGGGGGACAGTTAGGTTCTTCCAACGGGGCCAGCCTGCTCCCAGGGCCTGAGCACAAGCCTAAGCATCTGTCTGCTCTCATCAAGCCACTCAGCGGGTGTCCCTTCCATTCTGCCAAGGCCCAAGGAACCTTGGTTTCTCAGTGTTTGGGTAGCTCTTGGGCACTTCAGTCATGTCAGTCCATTGCCATTGAAACAGGAGGGATGGAAGGGAGGTGGTTCCCAGAAGTAGGAACCGGTTAAGAGTGAGCTGGGTGTTCTCCCAGTTGGCATAGTGAAGCTGAGGCCACAGCTTTTGAGAACTGGCGGGGTGGGGGTGGGGCTCAGCCCCAGTCCCCGACTGGCAGTGATGGCCCAGACCCTGGGAGTGGGGTTCTCGCCAACCTCCTATAGATCCCCCATTCCTGAGTTTCAGAGCTGGGCCAGGCTGTTGAGGGAAAAGGAGGGCAGAGTCTGTGTTCTCCCTGTGGTGCCCCATCCACGGAGTAGGTGGGAGCTTGGAGGCGGGGAGGGCAGTACTTCCCTGTGGTCCCCTCCTCAGCAGAACTGGTAGTTGTTGGGTTGCAGCAGGGGCTGGGCGATGTCGCCCTGCTCACAGCACGTCAGGTGCTCGCTGGAGCTCTCCTCCTCTGGCTCGCTGCTGCTGCTGCCACTGCTCGGCAGGTTGGTGTAGTCCTGGGTGCAGAGAGGCCAGGGGACGGTCAGTCCTGAAGGGTGAGGCTCAGCTTTAACCAAGCCACCCCCCGTGAGCCTGGCCCCACTCACCCGCTCTCTCCTGTCCACCTGAACCTGCTCCTGGAGGAGGGAGCAGATCTGCTGGAAGGTGGGTCTGCGTGTTGGCTCCAGGGCCCAGCAGGCCTGCATGATGCTGTATCTGAGACAGGAGAGGAAGCAGCAGCTTGTGGGCCTGGGAGTCATCACGTACGTGTGCGCACACGTACGTACACACACACACACTCCTGCCTGACAGAGGCCCTGCAACCAAGTCAGAAGTGAGCCCAGCACAAGACCAGGGCGAAGTCCTGGGTGTGCTTTGTCTCATCTTCCCAGTAACCCTGGGAAAGGCGGCTTTTTGTCAGAATGGGCCTGAAAATTGAGGAGAAAAGAAACTCAGGGATGCTACTTTGCCCAAGCTCTTGGCACCAAGGGGGCACCCTTGCTGCCTGCAGGTAGGTTTAAGCGGCTGCTTTGGTGGTAGTACTAAAGTGGATGAGGAGCTGGTTAATGGGCTGCGTGCATCCACCTTGGCAGGGAGCGCCTGGGTGGCACAGGGAGCAGCTGTGGGAAGACAGTGGCTGGAGAAAGACGCAGTGGGTGAGACGGGCCAGCAGGTCTGCGGAAGGGCTGTGGTGAGGGCAGGGAGCCAGTGAGCAGCTTGTGGTGGGCCTGCTGTAGGGAGGCGGTTAAGAGACTGCAGTGGCTGGTGGCTGTATTGAGCAAGAGGCTGGCCGCCAGGACAGAAGAAAAGAGAAGAGGCTTCTTGGGCTCATAATAGCAGAGTCCAAATCAAACATTCATCATCCATCTTGGGGCCAGTCCCTGTTAAGATCCCTCTTTGAGAATGTTCTTCATGCTACCTGGAAAACCCGTAGAAACCCTAAACTTGCTAAAAGGGGTCCACGTTAGTCCACTGTGCGCGAGAGGAAACCTGGCCCTAGAACACTGGACTGGAAAGACGGGCCACACACCTTTCCATCCATATCCACCAAACCCTGCGGTGCTTCACTTACATGTTCTTTGGGGCAAACGCAGGCTGGGCCATTTGGTATCCGTCCTTCACCAGCTTATAGAACTTGCTGTTCACCAGGATGCCAGGGTAGGGGTTGAGCCCTGCAAAAGGTAAGATCACGGAAAAGATGATGTTCAGTGCCCGTCATCCCCTTCTCCTGCACAGCTTGGTGGGGCTGGGTGTCAGGGCCCAGCTGGACATGGTAGTCAAACAGCAGCTCCCCTTAACAAGCGCTTCCTACAGGTGAGGCACCCGTAAGGTGTCCTGCTTATTATAGACTTCTAGGATGCAGAAAACCTTCGCCCAGGTCTCGTTACACTCGCAGAATTCAGCACAGGCTTTGGTCGGTGGAGGAGCACACTGACGGGCTGAGCCCAAGTACTTGTCTTGGTGCCCCTGAAATGGGTGCCCGGTCTTCAGGGACACGCACGTTTCAGACGACGAGGGGAAACGGCATTCAAGGAAGCAGCAACTGTCTGAGCAGACAGGTGAGGAAACAGCCTGGAGGGAGCGCTGTCGGGGTGGAGGGGCTTAGCCCACGTTGGGAGCCATGACACTTGGTTTTAAGATGTTTCCCCCAACCCTGCACCCTCAGCAGCCCTTGCTCCGCGCTGACCTCCAAGCATCCTGGGCCAGCATCCTCCAGGAGGTGCAGGTGCCATGGGTCGCCAAGCACCAGCCAGCCCCACGCTGAGCCTGAGCGGGCCAGCAGCTCACCGAGTGAGAAGATCTCCCAGAGCAGGATGCCGTAGGACCACACGTCGCTCTGAACAGTGTAGACGCAGTCGAAGATGCTCTCTGGCGCCATCCACTTCACGGGCAGGCGAGCCTGGCACAGCAGACCCCGGTCACCTTGGGCCCAGGGTCACCACCCCTCCCCAGCCTGGCCCAGCACTCACGTTGCCCTTGACAATGTAGTTGGAGTCATTCATGATGTCCCGAGCCAGACCGAAGTCCCCAATCTTGGCCACGTGGCCGCTGGTCAGCAGCACATTTCTGGCCGCCACGTCCCGATGGATGCACTGAGGGAAGGCACTGAAGGTCAGTCTTGGCGCCTCCGTGCTTGAGCCCAGGGTGCAGGAGCAGCAGCCAGGGCCCCAGAAGGCTTGGGGGATGATGCAGTGGCCATCATTTTTGCTCCTGTACCATGGCTCCAGTCCCTGCCTTCTACCATGACCCAAGTCGGAGAAAATGTCATGTGGTCAGACAAGCAGTGCTGAGAAACCGCCGTGACTGGCCCTCTGGCTGAGAGCAGCAGGAGCCGCCTCAGAAGCTCGGTGGTCTGCTTAGGCCTAGAAACGGCGCTCGAGCTGCTTACAGGACCAGCAGCTGCCACCCTCAGGGCTGGCCCTCCCCTAAGTATCTAAGCACATCGTAACCCTATCTTACCCTCAAGCCATCCTACGATTGCATCTGCCTTTATAGGTGTAGAAACCTAGGCCCGGAGAGGTTCGGTGGTTGCTCAAAGCCACACAGCAAGTGGCAGAGCCAGCATTCAAGCTCTGGACTCCCCGGTCCGTGCTGTGAGGAGCATGGCCCCCTTCACAAACTCCATTTTCTCTCCTGTGTCCTCACCCATCTAGCCTCAGGGGTTCAGCTGCCCCCACCCCCCTGGGTGACCACACAGAGCAACCCATTTTTCTGAGACTTACATTCTTGGAAGCAAGAAAGGCCATGCCCTGGGCCACCTGGCTCGAGAAGTGGAGCAGGTCACGCAGCTCCAGTGGCCGCCCGTCCTCCTTGTCCAGGTCTGGGGTGGGGAGAGGCATCAGGATGGCCCCGCTGGCCTCCCCGCCCCGCATTGGCCCAGCAGCCCCTGTCTCCCTTGGCCCTGGCGCCTCCTCGCACCTTGCTCAGAGAATGAGTCGTTGGACGAAGAAGTGGACACAGGTCTCATCTCCACGTAGGTGTCCACACCCTGGCTGGAGAAGCCGCTGTCCCTGCGGAGGACAGGGGCCCGTTATTTCTGCCGCTCAGCTCAGGCCTCACCCAGCCACTCAGCAGAGAGGAAGGGACCTGAGTCAACTTGGACTTCAGTTTCTGACCCACCCTCTTGAGTGATCAGTGACCTCTGCTTAGCCATCCAGTAAGGGAGCTTACAGCCTGTTCCATCTTTGGCAGCCCTGCCTGTTAGAAGGTTCTCCACTGTTCCTGATGCTAGTCTGCCCCAGGGCTGTTCCTCTTCCTGGTCGTTGCTCTGCCCTCAAGTGTCTCCCTCTTCCCTGGAACACCCCCAGCGGGGATTTGATCTTACCCCAGGGCCCCTTCTTTAAGTCCACTTGTCTGCACTGTGCCTCTCCCTTCTGGCTTCACCCTGGGAAGCTCCAGATACTCAGACCCCCTCAGACCAAAGACTGTAGAAACTAGGGACAAAACCTAGTCATTCCCACTTACCAGTTTCTCTAGGCAATTCTGGTGTGCAGCCAGAGTGGAGGCCTGATCTAGAGCTTCTTAAACTAATTCACGTGCGTGTGAATCATCTGGAGAATCTTACTTGAATGCAGATTCTGACTCTGCAAGTCTGGAGGGGCCTGAGACTGTACATTCCTAACAGCTCTCAGAAGACTGAGCTTGTGCTTTGGGCAGCTGTTAGGATTGAGAAGCACCTTCTAACATTTCAGCCAGACAGGAGCCTGGCCCTCTCACCTCCTGCCCACTACTGTGATGTTCCCAGAAAAACAATCCAGTGTTTTATTTATGGTCTGAGCATCGAAAAACTATTCCCTCCCTTGGTCTAGAAAGTACACTTCCATTAATGTAGCCTGGGATCCCATCAGCAGGATTGGTTCACATGCCCCTTGCTCTTGAAATCGTGAAAATGGAAGCTAACACTTGACTTCTGTTCTCATTTCAAGTTGATCTGGCCTAAGTTCCCAGCCTGCTGAGGCCCAGCATGAGCCACCCTCTCCAAAGAGTGTCAGAAACTCTGAAGAGGAAGCAGATCTTGCCAGCCCCCGTGCTCGAGGTCACTGGATAGAGTGACATGGTCTCCTTCCCCTTCTGCCTTCCCAGGCCGGGTAGCTGACAGTGGTAAAACAGGAGCTCAGGATATACCCTTCTCCTGATCCTGCTGCAGCTTCCAGCAGCCTGGTCTCGAGGCCTCACAGGCCCTGAGTCCAAGGCTTGGAGGAGAGCAGCATGACTTAGGTGAGCACTGGAAAAGGAGGCAGCAGCAGGGTCCAGCCAGGCTCTGCCTCTGCCCCTGACTCGTGTGTGACACACAACTGGCCACTTCCTCTCTGTGGTTCCCCATGTGGCTCTGTCCACCTGCCTCTGGGTGGCTTCCAGGAATCACAGCATTACAGAGCGAGAGAGCAGAGACTCTGAGAGGTTCAGCCTGGATGGCTTCTTGGGGAAACTGAGGCCCAAGTGGACCAAGGACCTGGCTACAGCTATGCTGTGATACCTTGTATAGGATGATACCTTCTCATCCAACAAGGAACAGACTCTATGCCACTTCCCCATGGCTACTCAAAATTGGGATGGGTGCTATGGGAGAAATAGGGCCATTATCTCCAAGACTTGCCCGTCTCTAGCTAGGGCCCTGAATGGATATTATACGCATGATAAAATGATTCATTAACAGCTGATTCCACCGGACTGAGAGCTGCCTATCTCTGCCCACTATACTCCTGGAACATAGTAGGGGCTCAGATATTCCTTGGATAATAGGAATAAGGAGACAAACTAAAGTGCCCACATAATACGGGTGGCTACTCCCCACAGCACGAAGGGGAAGGTGAAGACCACACAGCCACCCAACCCTGAGCTGACTTTGGGAATAGACACAGCCCCACCTCCCAGTCCCAGCCTTTGCCAGGATACTACCTGCGGATGTATTTCTTCTCCAAGTGGATGTTCTTGTAGCCGGTGCCTGCCTCGGGATCCTGGCCTGGACTCAGGCTGGGTCCCAGCATGGCCTCAGCCTTCCTTCGCAGAAAGTTGAGCAGGTCACCATAGCAACAGTACTCCGTGATGACCAGGACGGGGCCTAGAGCAGCCAAGAATGTGGGGTCAGTGCACCCTTAACCGCCACCCCACCTGGACAGGAATGTGGAAAGGGCAATAAGAACCCGGACTGTGACTCTGGAGCCCCGGGTTCTAATCCAGCCTGTCTGTAAGCAGCCCTCCATGCTTTCTGGGCCTCAGTGACCACATCTGTCTAGAGCAGTGGGCCCTCCAAACAACTAGCTGAAGAATTCTTTCTTCAAAGGAAAACTAAGGCAGTTCCATATAAGTCAAAGCTTCTATAGGAGAAGAGAATGAGGCGGACTGAATCTCAATGGATCCTGCGACCCTTCTGTGGGCCCTGCAGTGAGTGCCCAGCCTCTTTGAGTAGGGGCTTAAAGTTAGATTTGAAGGGCTTCACTCCAGACCAACAGCATTAGACTCCCTGGAGCGGGGCCCGGATATCTGCATTCTTTGCCCCTGTTCCAGATGACTCTGATGTCCATGCTTGCCTGAGAGCCACTGGTCAGAGCTCCCAGAACTGCCTGTCATCCACAAGCAGCTTCTGACCAGTCCAGGCATCTGGCCTAGGAATTCAAGGGGTGCCCAGACAAGGATCCTACCTTCACTTTGTGGGGATGGCAGGGGGAATATGGATGGAGTGAGGCTGCCCTGGGACCCTCAGACACCCAAGATCGTGGCCCCGCATGCCTGCCAGGGCCCCTCACCTCCGTGGGTACAGGCTCCCAGGAGGTTG
Source organism: Moschus berezovskii (assembly GCF_049115385.1). Classification (NCBI taxonomy): domain Eukaryota; kingdom Metazoa; phylum Chordata; class Mammalia; order Artiodactyla; family Moschidae; genus Moschus; species Moschus berezovskii. The sequence continues at coordinate 50,162,044 of NC_142467.1, read as the reverse complement.
ACTATGTTCTCGTGCTGGCCCAGGTGGCTCATGATCTTCAGCTCTGACATGAGAGCTTCCTTCTCGTCAGCGTGCGCCGTGGCTGGGAGGTGGGGCCACAGAAAGGGCAGGGCATGGAGGGCCACACACAGGAGACAGGGAAGCGAAGCAGAGGGCACCCACAGCGCCCAAGACAATCAGAAACCGGAAGAGGTGACATACAGATGAGAGTTGTGGGGCGAGAGAGAGGCAAGGCGGCCTATCATTGAACTTGTTTGGGCCAAGCTGTAGCCAAGCCAGAGCCCAGGGTGGCCTCTCATCCCAGCCCCTTTGGGGTTCAGTCAGAAGCCCTTCCACACCCAGGAGTAAGAGGGAGCCTGGAGCTCACAAAGGAAACAGTGGCTTCACCCCTGATACCAAGTTCTGACAGGCTGAAAATGCAGGCGATGCCCTGTGACCACAGGATAGACCATCCCGATGGTGTCCACCACCTCCCACCCACTCCCCCAACCCCAAGCCCCTCCTGCACTCACACTTCAGCATCTTCACAGCCACCTTCATGACAGCATCTTCCTTGCCCAGACCAAAAGCTGTGGCCTCTACCACCTTCCCGAAGGCACCAGCTCCGAGGGTCTTGCCTGCCACAGACACACACACAGCCTCCTTAGGTCCTGGGGTGCCAAAGGGGCCTCTCTCTAAGGGCCCACAGGCTCCCCACCACCCACGCCGGCCCTGTGACAGCAGGGCGTGGTGGGTGCAGAGACCCCGGCTCACCAAACTGCAGGTTGTTCCGGGGGAACTCCCACTTCTCATTGTAGGGCAGCTGGGTGGGGTCGATGAAGGTGTAGCTGTTGCCCACATAGCTCTCGATGATCTTCCAGCGCACCTGGTACTTGGGCTTCTGTTGAGGGGTGGGGGTGGGGATGGCGAGGAAGGGTCAGCTGGGCCTGCCAGGTAAGTCTGGGATATCATCCCGACCCAGGAGGACAGGGGCTGGCTCCCACCGCACAGCGCAAGGAGGTGGGTGTGCGGCCTGCGATTTGGTGAGAGGGGCTGTGTCACCCCACGCCTATGCCACCGAGAGCTCAGTCCCTGTCTGGCTTGGCCTTACCAAGGGACCATCCATTCTCCAAGCCTTGATTTCCCTAACTGTATACTGAAAGATTTAGGACCACGCCTGAGGGTCTTGACAGGTCTGATAATTTGGTAATTCCTGAGCTAGGAGAGAGGGTGAAACTATACGTCCATTCACACATCCACCCTCCCATCCAAGTATCAGCTATTTTATTTTCACTTGTGGCGAGATACACATAACAAGATTCACCAAGTCAACCATTTCTCAGCATACTGCTCGGCGGTGTTACGGACTTTCACACTGTTGTGCAGCCAATCTCCAGAACTCTTTCCATCTTGAAAAACTGAAACTCTGTGCTCACTAAACAACAGCTCCCCGTTCCCACCTCCCCCTTATCTCATGCATCTGACCGTTCCAGGTACCTGATGCAATTGGAATCATGCAGAATCTGTCCCTTTATGACTGTCTCACTCAGCATGATATCTTCAAGGTTCACCTATGTTGTTGCCTATATCAATATCTCCTCCCCTTTTAAGGCTGAGTAAGGCTGGAGGAAGCACAAGCTGGAATCAAGATTGCCAGGAGAAATATCAATAAACCTCAGATATGCAGATGACACCACCCTTATGGCAGAAAGTGAAGAACCAAAGAGCCTCTTGATGAAAGTGAAAGAGGAGAGTGAAAAAGTTGGCTTAAAGCTCAACATTCAGAAAACTAAGATCATGGCATCGGGTCCCATCACTTCATGGCAAATAGATGGCAAAACAGTGGAAACAATGGCTGACTTTATTTTTCTGGGCTCCAAAATCACTCCAGATGGTGATTGCAGCCATGAAATTAAGAGACGCTTACTCCTTAGAAGGAAAGTTATGACCAACCTAGATAGCATATTGAAAAGCAGAGACATTATTTTGTCAACAAAGTCCATCTAGTCAAGGCTATGGTTTTTCCAGTAGTCATGTATGGATGTGAGATTTGGACTCTCACATAAAAAAAGAAAAGCTGAATGCTGAAGAATTGATGTTTTTGCACTGTGGTGCTGGAGAAGACTCGAGAGTCCCTTGGACTGCAAGGAGATCCAACCAGTCCATCCTAAAGGAGATCAGTCCTGGATGTTCATTGGGGGGACTGATGCTGAAGCTAAAACTCCAATACTTTGGCCACCTGATGCAAAGAGCTGACTCATTGGAAAAGACCCTGATGCTGGGAAAGGTTGAGGGCAGGAGAAGGGGACGACAGAGGATGAGATGGTTGGATGGCATCATTGACTCAATGGACATGGGTTAGGGTGGACTCTGGGAGTTGGTGATGGACAGGGAGGCCTGGCGTGCTGCGGTTCATGGGGTCGCAAAGAGACATGACTGAGCGACTGAACTCAACTAAGGCTGAGTATTACTTCCATCTAAATATTTCACTGAGCACCTATTTGTTTCAGGCATCAATGATTCAGAGTTGAACAAAACAGAGTTCCTGTCCCCTAGAGTCTGCATTCTAGTGGATAAGACAGGCATTCCACTCAAATACATACATACATAGGACTACAAATACAAAATGTAGAAAAATGTACATGTTCAGATGGCTCAATGGAGACAGTAAAGCAGGGCAAGAAGACAGAGGGGGCTGGGGACAAGAGAAGACAAGTCGGGGAGGGCCCCCGGGGAGGCGAGAGGGTGCTGACCAGGGGAGCAGCAGGGGACAGAGGCGTGGAGGTGGCAAAGGTCCTGGAGAGGCCGAGAGACCGGAGCTGCCATGTGGCTGGAGGCAGGCGGGCACAGTTCTGAAGGCAGGAGAGTCTTGAGGGCTGCCAGTCACTGAGTGAATTCTCTCAGTGCCAGGAGAAACCTCCCAGGCTCAATGCAGGTGAGTGACGCGTCAGACTTCACAGTTACAGGCCAGGTGGAGCGAGCCCGCGCACTCGGGCTCTCCAGGCTGCTCCAACCAGCCGGCCAGTGGCAGACCCTGAGCTGCGGGGAGTGGCTGCCGCTCTTTCCTGCCCAGGGTGGCAGCTGCATGGGGGCATGATGCCAGGGGGTGACCACGAGAACTGCTGATGGAAGACAGAGTTTAGGTGGAAAGTGGAAGCTGGGGTGGGGCGCTGGAGAACACCGAGGCCTCGGGTCAGCAATCCAACTCTCTTTCCGGTCACTCGTGGGGTATGGAGGCCAGCTGGGCTGTGTTGTTTAGCAGCTGGGCTCCTCCATGTGACACCCTCCTCGAGGTCGGGGGAGCTCAAGTGGGTGCTGGGAGGCGGGTGGCTTGTGTCTCCCAGGTAGCCATCAGGAAGAACATCCAGATGGTAGTTTGGAGGGAAAGACTGGAGTCAGACATAAGGAAGAACTTCCAGATTCTTATTCAGAACAAGAGACAACGGGTGAATGTCAGGACAGCCATGGTAGAGTTATAGCAGATAGTCTGAAATGGGACAGGAAGATTTCCTGAGTGTCAGAGGATTCAAACCCTGCCTGTGGCCGCCTTTCCAACCCAAAGGACAGAGACAGCACCAGGAAGGATTCCTTTTCCTCTCCAGGAGCCACTGCGATGAAGGCTATCTTTTCCTCCTTGCCACTTCTCCTTCCTCTGGCCCTGCAGCTGGGCCTGAGTCAGCCCCCTCCCCCACTCCACCCCCAGCCGGGCAGGGGAGAGTGGGGAAGGGGAGGGCGATCAAGGCAAGCCAGGTTGTCTGGCTGGGACTTCAGCCTCTGAATCCCAGACCTGATTGCTGGAGGACACCACTCTCTCCTGCCTATCTCAGGCGCCCCCACCCCTCTTCTTGGAAGGTGGCCTCCAGTTCTGCCCAGCCTCTGTCACGCCTACACGTGGCTCCCCCTGTGGAGCTCCAGCCCAGAGAGGCCTCTCCTCTGGGTGGCCTCAGAATAGAATGCTGTCAGTGCGTGGCCTGCGGAGCACTTCCTGTGAGTGGGCACTGGGCTCCACACTCAACGTGCGTCATCTCACTTATTCCTTGTAGCGGGCCCTGGCCACTTCCCCTTGCCGACCGAGGTGGGCATGGAATCATCAAAGTCCCCATGCAGACCTGCTGTCTGGGTGGGAGGATGCTTTCTGTCTCGGGAAGGGGAAGATCTGAACAGTTCTCACCAGAAATCTTAGGGACCCTCCTGTGCATCCCCCCTTTATGCCCCCCATTCCCGAGAATGCTAGCCTCTCCACTGCCCCTCCCACCATCCCCTTCCCTCCTCCCCATCACTGTCATCCTTTCTTCCGCATGTCCCTCCTGCTTCTAGCCTGCTGACTCCTGCCCTTTTCTCTTCCCCCTCAGCCCCCCCTTGTGGTCTTTCTGGGGGCCAGAAAGGTGATGACTCAGCCCTGGGACAGAGCAACCCTTCCCCCGACTGGGGCCACCCTCCCCTCAGGCCTGGGTAGTGAGGACAAGCCAGGCTGGCTCCCCAGGGAAGGGGCAAGGCTCAGAACCCCAAGGGGCAAAGCAAAGGGCACTTGGACGGTAAGCCCTTGGGCATGGCCATCACATCAGGGTATGGCCATTCTGACCCCTGGGATGCCCTCCTTCTCTTGGCCTTGGGTGGGCTCAGGGGCCAGTTCAATTTCCTAAATGGGATAAGAGATGCCTGGGAGTACACATTCCAAAAATGGTCCCTTGAAGAGAAGGTAGAGTGTCCCCAAACAACAACTGACCAAGGGGGCCGGGCAGTCCAAGGCAGGGCTGGAGGGGGAACTGGGCTCTTCTCTGGAATCTCTGCAGGGCTGGGGAGGCAGCTCAGTGGGACACAGGGAGGCAGCTTTCAGCTCCATATAAGGAAGAACTTTGCAACAGAGCTGCTCAGAGAAGGAACAGGAGGCCACGAGAGTGACTGAAGTCCTATCCCCCTGGAGGTGGGCGAGCAGTGCCCGACAACCACTTTGGGCGTGTAGTCAAGGAGATGCCCAACCTCAGACAGCTCTCCAATCCCAAATGCGTGAGCAAATTTAGGTTCCCCAGCCAACTTCCTCCTGGGCCCGGCGTGTTCAGTGTCCATTCTGAGTGCTGTCCAAGCCCAGGATCTTGCTGAGTGTTCCACAGTCTGCAGTCTACCAGTCAAGGTCGCATGGCCAGTATCAGAGGTGGACCCAGATCCCTGAAGACTTGACCTGGGGCCCTGGATTCTGGAGTCTGCACTCGGAGCTGCCTCCTCATGCTGGGTGCTGATTTAAGCACCGAGCACCCTGTGCACCTCTGGGGCACCTCCCAACACAGCGTCTGTCTACTCCAAGTCCCCTGCTGCTGCTAAGTCACTTCAGTCATGTCCGACTCTGTGTGACCCCATAGACGGCAGCCCACCAGGCTCCCCCACCCCTGGGATTCTCCAGGCAAGAACACTGAACCCTCAAGGCAGGTACGGGGGAGAAAAGGCAGCAAAGGGGCTCACAGGTGGGCTATTCGTTTGTAACTCACTTCATTCTTTTCACATATCCTGAACCTTCAGGATGGGGTCCAGACCTCCAACGTGCCTCCACCTACAGCCTCTGCCAGGCACCAGTATTTCTGGGACTGCCCATGGTCTTCCCCACTCTGTGCACACTGCCCTCTCCCCAGAGACACCCTTGCCCTGAATCTCCTCTTCCCCTGGCTGCCTGCCCCATCCTCTATGGCCAGTCTCACCCACGCCAGGCCACCTCCTCCAAGCAGACTCCTTTCCCTGCCAGCCAGAAACCATCCCTCCACTTCTGGCCTCCCGCAGCCTTCTGGCCTGGTCCTGTCAGTGCCCACGCGCACTGGAAATGGTCTTTCATATAAACAGGCAGTGAGGCTAAATGGTGGAGACCGTGGGCTCTGGGGTAGGAAGCAACTAGGATTCTTGAGCAGGTCCTTCAACCTTGCTAAGCCCATTTCCTTACTGTAGAATGCTGACTGCTCTAGTCCCTGCCTCCAGATTGTCATGGAGTCAATAAGATGACTTCATGGTTTGCAAAATGGTTTAGAAAATGACTGTTTCAAAACCAACCTCTGCCACTGGCAGAGGGCATCTGTAGACTAGGGCATCTGTCTCAACCTCTTGAAACCTCAGCTTCCAACTCTGTAAAATGGGGTTAGCGATACTACCCACATGCCTTGGTTGCTGAGGGCAGTAAATGAGAGGATAAGGCAACACATGTCACGAAAATGCCCCTAAAATCACTGCTCAAGCACTGAGCACTCAAAGTGACAGGCAGGGTATGAAACATCAAAGTGCAATTAACAGCAGACTGGATTCGTAATAATATTAAATAATGAACAGGAGGGGCTTCCCAGGTGGTGCTAGTGGTAAAGAACTCGCCTGCCAATGGAGGAGACATAAGAGACCTGGGTCAGATCCCTAGGTTTGGACGATCCCCTGGAGGAGGGCATGGCAACCGACTCCAGTATTCTTGCCTGGAGAATCCCATGGACAGAGGAGCCTGGCGGGCTATAGACCATAGGGTTGCAGAGTCAGATACAATTGAAGCAACTTAGCACGCACAATGAAGAGGATGGGGACTTCTCTGGCAGTCCAGTGGATAAGAATCCACCTTCCAGTGCAGGGGACACGGGTTCGATCCCTAGGTGGGGAACTAAGATCCCACATGCCGCGGAGCAACTCAGCATGCGTATGAAAAGAGAAAGCCCATGCACCTCAACTAGAGAAGCCTGTGCGTATCCAAAGAGCCAAAACAGCCACATCAATATTTTTAAAAAATAATGAAGAGGATGATGACAGTCAGGCCTTCCCTCCACTAACTCACCTGCCACCTGACAGAGACACAGGCCTGGCCCCTGGGGCCCTTCTTGTGCCCCTGGAAGCCCCAGCTGGGAGAGGATCCTACCTTCACCCTCTCCCCAACTCCCAGGGCTCTCCTGGTAGCATCTTATCTTTCCTCTGTAATCCGCGCCCTCACTTTCATGGTCGCAGCCATTTCCGGTACTAGACAGTGAAGCCTAGGAGAGCAGAACCCCAGAGGCTTGAATCTTGACTCAGACAGCCACTCACACTAACATACAGCAGGCGCCCACTAGAGAGCTCTTGTCGGTGAATGACTGGCTGATGGGTGAGTGGTTATGCCGGGTGGATCCGCACGACCTGGCGGTCAGGCTCACCTGCTTGTACTTGTAGAAAAGCAGCAGGAGCAGCAGCAGCAGCAAGGCCATGATGGACACGCAGGCCGCCAGCACTGGTGTGAAGAGGGGCTCATCGGGGGGCTGCGTGGAGGCTCCTGCAGGAAGGGGCAGGGCAGGGGAGTGAGCCGCCCAAAGGGACCTTTGAGACCCCGTGCCCCCCTGGAACAGGCCAGTGGCCTGGAACACAGTAGGTGCCCCCCAAATTCTTGTTGATTGAACAAGGTGTCCTCTCGGTAGGAAGCCTGCAGACCCTCCCCCAGCCAGGGGCAAGGAGGACCTCCCCTTCCAGCCCTGGTCATTCCCAGCTCTAAACCCTGCCCCCCAAAAATAAATAAATAAATAAACCCTGCCCAGACTCACAGCCTCTGCAGCCGGGGGAGCCCCTCAGATCACGCAACCCACCCCCTGCCTGTGTAAGAAGCCTCTGGGACTCAGCCATGACTTGAACCCTCCCCCAATGTGGAGGCTCATTACCTACACCTCTGGCCAACTTGGACGGAGAGATCTTCTAGAGGTTGGACTGAAATCTGCCTCCCCAGGAGGTCCCTGCGGCGCCTCTGAGTGCCCTCTGGGACCACACGGCCCTCCAAGAGTCTGAAAGCCAGGCTAATGGGCCCAGGTCTCCTCTTCCCACATCAGTAGCCCCAGTTCCCTTGATGTGTTGGGAAGGACCTAATTTCCACCCCCTGGCCAGATCAGCAGCATGAATCGGAGACTCAGCCTCACTTCTACCTCTTATGAGGTGTGAGAGCGAACCTGTGACTTCTCCCGAAGCCTCAGGTTCATCATGCCCCAAGAGGGAAGGCAGACTGTATGAAAGCAGCTTCCTGGGGCTGGGCGAGTGCACTGAAATAACGTCTGCAAGGGGCTGAGCACTATGCCTGGTGCAGTGGAAGCCTTCAGCAAAATGTTGGCTTTCTTATTTGTAATGTAGGACCACCAGCTTGAGACTCAGCCACCAGGGCAGCGGCATGTGGAACTGGGACTCTGAGGCTAGGGCACCAGGAGCCCCCTTGGAGCCAGGCGGAGGCCCCCAGTCTGTCCTCTTGGGCCTGGCACACAGTGGGTGCCAAACCTGCTTTTCAGAGGCCTGAGGGTGCTGTAGCCCTGTTCAGTCTTGGGCCTCTCAGAATCAGAGAACTCACCCACATGCAGGCTTTGTGCAATGCAGAGAGGGATGAGTCTTCCTCCAGACAATGCTGCTGCGCCAGTTGCCCCCCACCCCCACAACACAGCGGCCCCGGGTGGATAGGACTGTGCCTCTGACGGAAGGGAGTCTGGGAAGGATGGAAAACGCCAGCAAGGCTGGCCCTGGGTTGGGGGCCTGTGTTCATTAGTTGGGGGCCTGTGTTCATTACTCGCCTGTCCCCGTCACCAGACTCTAAGCCCAGGGGAGGCCCTGCTCCCCTGTGAGTCTCAAATACACACCTGTGAACTAATGAGTCAGCTCAAGAGCAGAGGGGCCAGAATAGGCCGCCGCTGCTTCAGGCTGCTTTCTGTCTAGACCTCTGCCTCCCCTATGCCCTCCTCCCCCCACAACTTCCAGCCCTCTGGGGTCTAGACTGCCCATCTTGCTGCCTATGGTCACAAGAGGCCTAGAGTCGCACACGGAGAGCTAGAACTCGGTATGTCTGGGATCCGCTTGACGCTGAACTCTGGCCCTTGGCTCCCAGGAGTGGGTGGGGGTAGCTCCCCGGGCCCCCCTCCTGTTGCAGCCTGGAGCAGGGGTCCAAGGCTCACCTACAGAGATGGGCCCCAAGGCCCCGGAGGTGTTCCCCATGCTGTTCTGGGCCCTGCACTCGTACGTCCTGTTGTGTTCCAAGGTCCCAGGGGTCAGCAGACTCTGGACAGTCACCTTGTGGAAAGGCTCCTGGTGCAGGACATCAGGGTTTGGCTCCTCCAGGACCAGCACGTGGGTCTTATCACATCTGGGAAGCGCAGAATGTGGTCAGAGCTTTGGGGTGCCCAGCCTTGAGCCCAGGTGAGGAGGGGAGTCACTTACCTATTGGTGTGGCTGCTGCACTGCACCCACGTCACATTGGGCCGGGGGTACCCCGAGGCTTCACAGAGCAGGGCTTTAGAGCCATTGGTGAGGGTCCACGTGACTTCTACCTCCGGGGGGTCTGAGGTAGAGAGGGCCTGAGTCTCCTCGCCTGACCACCCACCCTGAGCCTTCTCTGTCCCAGCCCAGCCTCCCCCAGCTCGTCTATCTCGGCCACTCCAGGGACCCTGTGTCCCCAAGCCCTTATACTCACATAGAAGGGTGAGTTCAAAGGTCAGGGTATCCTCGCCTCTGGCATTTCTAGCCTGAAAGGAGTAGAGGCCGGCCTCGGAGGGCTTCAGGCGAGGCAGGGTGAGCTTGGAGGTGTATCTGTGTGGGAGGAGCAGGCCGTCTGGGGTGAGGACAGAGGGTTCCCACAACCACCTTAGCAGGGGTGGTTTTATTTTTGGTCAAGGGTCTGGGGCACGAAGGCCTTGGCTGAGCCAGGTGCCCGGGCTGGGTCCACTGAGACATGGAAAAACCACCAACCCAATTTCCTTAATTGCCTCTCTCATCCGCAAAGCACTGTGGTTCTGAGGTTTAGTGGAGGCAGCGCCTGTAAAGTGCCAGTGCTGGGAGGCACCTCACAAGCCTCACTGAATGCATCTACTTTCACCACCATCGCTGGGCTAAACAGTCCTCACTGGAAACGCCAGTACGTGGTCAGCTTCTATCCCCAAAGCGCCAGCCCTGCCAGGAGGGGCATTGAGAGGGCAGGGAGGCAGGATGTGGCCATGGGGCTCCAGAGACCAGGGCTCAAGTCCTTGTATCACCGTTTCGCAGCTGTGTGGCCTTAAGCAAGGATACTTAACCTTTCCGTTCCTTTGCTTCTTTTTCTGTGAGCACTGCTGCTGCTGCTGCTAAGTCACTTCAGTCGTGTCCGACTCTGTGTGACCCCATAGACGGAAGCCCACCAGGCTCCCCCATCCCTGGGATTCTCCAGGCAAGAACACTGGAGTGGGTTGCCATTTCCTTCTCCAATGTGTGAAAGTGGAAAGTGAAAAGTGAAAGTGAAGTCGCTCAGTCGTGTCCGACCCTTAGCAACCCCACGGACTGCAGCCTACCAGGCTCCTCCATCCATGGGATTTTCTAGGCAATAGTACTGGAGTGGCTTGCCATTGCCTTCTCCGTCTGTGAGCACTAGGGATCTGTATTCAGAGAGCCTGACTCATTGCAGACACTTGCCCCTTCATTGGAAAATATCTGCAGCCATTACTAGACTAAAACCCACAATATTTACTCAAGCCTTGGCATATAGAACCCCTCTACATGTGTCAATTCTTGAGATAACTAATACCTACTTCTTAAACTGAAAGAATCTAACTTTTTGCATGAGTCAAAAGCACCATAATGAACACACCTATCACATGGGCTCAGTTTGGTGCCCTGTGCTGAAAGGCCCCAGATTCCCGAGTTCAAGGGCACCTCTCTGGTTCCTTTCCACAGTGTCCCTGTTGCTTACAGACCCCTGAAACCTATCCACAGATCAACCTCCTTCCAGGTGTCTGCAGACTCAAGTTCAGAACTTCTCCTTTAGACTAGAGGAAGTTAGAAATCCTGGCTGGAAAGGACAAGAAAGGAACTAGGAAGAAGAAGATGAGGACAAGGGAACATCTTTGTTGATTCTGTTGATCAACAAAGAAGAATCCAGGAATCAAAGAAGTTTGGGCTTCCAAAGCTAGAAAGAGAACTCCAGAGAGTTTGGGAGTTGGAAGATGTCCAGGGATTATCTACCACAGAGATGGCAAACAGGTCTCCTCTCATGAGCCAATTATGATGGAAATACAGCCTGAAGACTGTATTGAGAAGGACACTGAGGCTGCATTTAGACATTGCAGGAAATGGTTCAAAACTGAATTAGGGCTATTCATCACAGTTGTGGGAGAAGATGTGATTGAATGTGATCCACATTTTTGCTGTCTTTAATGGAGCTGTACTCTCTCATTCAAATGGTAGAGGAATAGATAAAGAAGATGTGGTATGTATATACAATGGAATATTACTTAGCCATAAAAGGAAATGAAATTTGGTAATTTTAGAGATGTGGCTGGACCTAGGGACCGTCATAGAGGGTGAAGTTAGAAAAATAAGTATCGTATGTTAACACATACATGTGGAATCTGAAAAAATTGGTATAGATGAGCTTATTCATAAAGCAGAAATAGAGACAGACCTAGAGAACAAACATGGATATCAGTGGGGAAAAGGGAGACGGGATGAACTGGGGGATTGGGATTGACATATATACACGATTGACACTATGTATAAAATAGGTAATTAATGAGAGCCTACTGTATAGCACAGGGAACTCTACTCAATGCTCTGTGGTCATGACCTGATGGGAAAGAAGTCCAAAAAAGAGGGGTATGTGTATCCAGATAGATGATTCACTTTGCTGTGCAGCAGAAGCTAACACCACACTGTAGAGTGACTATGGACTGGGGTGTGTACACGCTCAGTCATGTCCAGCTCCTTGTGACCCCAGGGACTGTAGCCTGCCAGGCTCCTCTGCCCATAGCATTTTCCAGGGAAGAACACTGGAGTGGGTTGCTGTTTCCTTACTCCAGGAACAATTTTAGAAATAGAAGAGGGTAGAGAAATGATTATTTCCACACTTGTTAATAACAGTGTTCTTCCTCAGGGAAACTCTCTTGTTTAGAAACGACCTGGTTAGGTCACTTTGGACAGGAAAGTAAGACCCTGAGAAGAGAGTCCGCAGGTGACAAAAAGACATTTCTAAAATGCTGTGCATGTAGTGGAGGGTGGGGGCGTGCACAGGCAGACAGACCTTTATAAGAAGAGTTTTGATCCAGTGGAGAAGAGTAGCTGGTGAGAAATTCTCAGGGGTGGATGGCCACAGGTTTTTAAAGAACTTTCGATGTATCTGTGACTGAGAGATACTAATTCCCTCTAGTACCCCAAACCTGTGTGTGTGGCGCTAGATACCTCATGCAATTGCCATCAGGAGTGTGACTCTAAGTGGAAATCATGGGGATGGTCTTCTGCATTTGGATTAGTCACAAAAGAGGAGAGTGAATAAGCTCAGGAGACCTTGGGTGACTGTCAGAATGCACACACCCAAGAAATGGTAGAATTCTTGAGGACGTTGTTTAATTTCCCAAGGATACAGCAAAAGGGTACACTGATTTCATCTACATCTCAAACAGATGACTAATGTTGAGGCTGTACATAGTCAAGAAAACTGAGACCTCAAAATGGGAAAGGACTCAGCCCCTAGTCAAGGTTGAGATGGGACCCAAGTGTGCGGACTCTCAGTTAAAGTGTTCTCTGTCTGGCTGTGGGCCATGCAGATGGCAGCTAGTGGGTGGTACCTGTATGTGTCGTTGGTGGTCACAAAGTTGAGCTTGGGCTGGGAGCCAAAGAAGGGACCCTCATAGGTCCAGTTGAAACTCTGCAGGCTTGGGTAGGCCTCCACCTTGACTCTGAGTTCGAGCTTCTCACCCACAGCCACCTCTTGGAGGAGGTTCTGCTCAGAGGTTAAGTTCAAGTAGGCCCTGTCTGGAAAGCAGAATGCACAGCAATCTGGCATGAGTGGGAAGATGTCCATCTTGTGCGTTCATTTGGTGATCCACCTGTGGATAAAGTCTTTCAGCTGGACCCTCCCCGAGTACCTAGCACGTGCCAGTCACACAGACCCAACCTGGAACCAAATCTTGCCCTCTCTCATCTTTTTCCCACCACTCCCGCCCCTCTCAAAAGCTCGGGGCTTTAAACTCTTCTTATCTCCAAGCTCCCAAAAGAACCTGGGCAGATTCCTATCCTCCTTGGCACCTCTGCCTCTTTGTTTATATAATAAAGGGATTAATAGAATAAATCTATCTTGTTATAACTGTATAAAATGTTTTCTAGCAGCTAGAAATGTCCCCTTTTCTGGTGGTAGTTTATATTTCCCCTTTTTCTGGTAGAAGTTTAATCAATGCAACTTCCATATGCAGATCGAAAGTGGGCATGTGACCCAGGCCAGCCAATCAGGGTAATCTGTGCCCTTTGGATCGTGATTGGTTGGGGGTAGGAAGGAATGAGTGAGTCCATGACACTCATTCCCATGGTTTCTGTTGGAACTGGAGGAAAGGAGAAGCTTTCATCCCACTGGGGTTTCCCAGCTTGGTGCTGCCCCACAAGAAAAATATAGACCCGAGGGTTGGAAAACAATAGATTCTCGTCCATATCTGAACATCAAAATCCAACTGTCCTGGAAGCTCATAACCATGTTCTGTTTTGCTTTAGCTATAAGGCCAATACAATCCTCTTTTGGTGAGGTCAGTTCGAGTTGAATCCTGCTACCTGTACCTGAAAGATTCTTGACTGGTTCCTTCTAATTAAATGTTGCATGAATTAAAATCAAGCTGCTCTGACTGAATCGCAGGCAAAGGAGAGGTACCTCCACCCACAGACCCTCCATGCCATTCATGGATGCCTCTGAAATGCCTTCTTAAAACCCCAAGGCTTTGTAAAAGTCCCTGGACTGGATCATCTCTCAGGGCTCCTTTCCTTACTCAGGTCTATGAAATCTAACATTCACTCCTCTCCCCTGTGATGTTCCTGCTCAAAGAGCCCACTCTGGTTCCCCATTACCTCACTATTCAGCCTGGCAGTCAAGGCTCTTCTCAATTAGGTCTTCCTGTGCCCATCTAGCCGTGGCCCCTCTTCCTACACACATGCGCGCGCACACACAATTCTCCACCCCTCGTGGTGTTCTCATATCCCCAGAACACCCCACAGCCAATCTGGGCTCTTAGCTCAAGTCATTTCCTCCACCAGGAACCCCATATGCTTCCTTTCTTCTGTTTAGATCCTTCTCATTCTCTAAGACTCCCCCGTCAGGGAGACTCCACCCATCACTCCAGGCTAAAGGAGTGCTCCCTCCTCTGGATTCACTTTGCTTTTTTTTAAAAAACTGAGCTATAGTTGATGTATAATATTTGATAAGTTTCAGCTATCCAACATAGTGATTCACAATTTTTAAAAGTTATATTCCACTTAAAGTTGTTAAAAATTATTAACTCTGTTTCCTGTGTTGTATAACGCATCCTTGTAGCTTATTTATTTTATACATAAAAGTTTCTACCTCTTAATCCCCTTCTGCTATATGGCTCCTCCCACCTTCCCTCTCCCCACTGTGAGTCAGACTCTTTTTTGTTATATTCATTAGTTTGTGGTATTTTAAATTTAATTTATTTATATTTAAAGTTTTACTTATTTTAACTTTTTGGTTGCATCCTGCAGTGTGTGGGATCTTAGTTCCCCAACCAAGGATTGAACCCACAGCCCCTGTATTGGAAGGTGGAATTTTAACCACTGGACAAGAACGGAAGTCCCTTTGTGGTATTTTTAAGATTTCACGTATAAGCAATATCATATAGTACTTGTCTTTCTCTGTCTGATTTATTTCACTTAGCAGAATACCCACTGCAGCCCTTTGAGATTGTACAGCCATTAGGTACCACATCTATACTACTTCGGGCTTTCCTCATAGCTCAGTTGGTAAAGAATCTGCCAGCAGTGCAGGAGACCCGGGTTCAGAAGACCCCCTGGAGAAGGAAATGGCAACCCACTCCAGTATTCTTGCCTAGAGAATCCCATGGACTACAGTCCATGGGGTCGCACAAGTCGGACACGACTTAGCGACTAAACCACCACCACCACACTACTTCATGCATCTGGTCCTCCCTTTAGGCAGCTGTCTTCTGTCTCCAAGCTTGTGAGTTTTGAGGGCAAGGCTGTTTTCTTCTCTCTGTCTCCCTTAGCCAGCCAGCCATTCATCCAGACTCCAACCCCTTCCCATCACCTCCACCATATCCCTCCCTAATCAAGCCACCATCACCTCTGGCTCAAACTAGTAGCAGTAGTTTCCTAACAGTTTCCTGGCTTCTACCCTCGTCTCCCAATAGACAATCCTCAACAAAGCACCAGAAAACTATGTTTCATCTTTCTACCCTCAAGTCAGATCATGTCACTCGTTTGCTCAAACCCTCCAATGGTATCCCCTCTCTCTCAAGAAGAAAAGCCCAGGTCTTTAGGTTGGCCTCCCGGGACCTTCCCCTTCACCTCTGATGTCATCATGTACTACACTTCCTCTCAAGCTCCACCCAGCCACGCTGGCTGCCGCGGTGAGCTTGGACCCACCTTAAGAACACTGCTTGCCCTTTGTCCGCAGCTCTCTTCTCCAAGATTCTACATGGCTTGGTCCTTCACCAACTTCGAGTCTTTGCTCAAATGTCAGTTTCCCAGGAAGTCTTCCTTGATGATCACCCGATTTTAAACTGAAAATCCTATCAAATTGTCTTTTTCATAATTTATTTTGCTTATTGCTTGTCTTCTCCCAACTAGAATACAAACCCCATGTGGGCAGGGCATTTTCTCTCTCATTTGTAACTGGATCCCCCACATTAAAAAGGATCTAGCAGGAAGAGTGAAGGAAAACAACATCCGCCGAGTGACTACTGTAGGTCTGCCCTACAAAACGGACAGGATTAGAATCCATAACCGGGAGACAGTTCACTGTTCTCCTCTCCTGCCTTAGCCCTCAGAACTGCCGGCACAGGATGGGCCCAAAACAGAGCTTAGGTGCTCCTGCAAGCCCGATGTATTACTTGTTCTGTGAGGGTAATGATTCTTAGGCTCGCCCTCCTGCCTCCCCTGGGGCTCCCAGCTTAATACATGAGGTATGGCCAAACTGAAAGCACTCTGAGTCTGTCCCCACCCTGAAGAAGCTGCCCTCTGCTCTGGAGTCTCAGCCCAGTGACTGTTGCTGCCTCCTCCCCAATCACTCTGGTCATCTTGGTTCCTTTCTTTGTCCCAGCAGCCATTGTCCCTCCTACATTGTTTTGGATTACAGACTCTCCGGGGTCCCCACCATAATCCAGCACCCTTTGCCATCTCTGGCCTGGAACACCGCGTTAACTGCCCTGATGGGTCTCCAGCCTCGAGTCTCCTGTCCAATCCACATGACACAGGGCAGAGCTTTCTCAAATGGCATCTCCTCAGGCACACCGAGCGTTTACTCTGTGCCAGGCCCTGCCCCAGTTAGTTCAGATACATTCAATGAATTCTCAGAGCAAACCTATGAGACAGTTACTGTTAGAATCCCCATTTTGCAGATGGGGAAACAGTTTCAGCAACCTACCTAAGTCATTGGTGGAGGCAGGCTGGAATGTGGCTCAGGACTGCAGGCTCCTGAGCACCACTCCTGCATCCTCTGTGCCATCTGATCTCATCACTCTCCTCTTAAAACCTTTGACGCCCACCAACCAGAGATGATGCAAGCTACCCGTCAACTTGCTCTCGGATACTACCCGCAGCCCGGCTTTTCTGTGACCACCCTCCCACCCCTTCGTGTCCCTGCTGTTGTCGGTTTCGCTGGATGTCTCAGATGCTCTTGTTCTCTTTGCCTTTGAACCTTGCATATGCTCTTCCCCCTGTCAGAAGTGCTGTTCCCCTTTCTTCCCCTCCCCTCTGCCTGGCTAACCCACCTCCATTCTTCTGGTCCCAGCTTCGAGTCCATTTAGTCCAAGCCTTTGTTGGAGAGTCCCCCTTTGTGTTCCTGGGACACCTCAGGCTTCTCCCATACCCACCCAGGGTGACTGCTGTCTGTTTACAAGCCCATGTGATGCGAGTTCCAGGCATGAAGGAATGAGTGAATCAGTGAACAGCGAAGTCCAGGAGCGAGCTGTTGGACATCAATCCCCAAACACAACAACATGATGCTGGTTGCGATGCAGCCATGTACTGTGGGACCTCCAAGGTAGGAGAGAGGGAGGATTCTGAGAGAGAACGAATCAGAGGGCTAACGCAGACATGGCTCCTTAGCCAGGCTGAGAAAAGGGGGATTCTAGCGAGCTATTCTAACAGCGTCTGCTCCTTTTTTTAACATCAGCTCTCTCTTTCTCAATCCCCATATGCACCCCCTTGCTCCAGGATGCATGCTGACCCTCCCCCCACCACGATGCTCACCTACCACCCGGAAGACCATGGAGGCAGAGTGGACGCCCCGGGCATTGGTGGCCACACAGGTGTAGTTGCCAGCATCTTGGAAGACTACGTGATCGAGTTCAAGGGTCAGGACTTTTTGATAACGGTTGTCACGGAAGTCGGATTGTTGAGAGATTGCGAGCTGCAGCCAGAAGGAACAGAGATGGTACGTTGAGGTTGTTTAGGAATTACAAAGAGCTGGGTTCTAATTCTCAGCCTTGAAGGATTACTATCTGCTTTTCCTTGGGCAGGGGCTGAACTGTGAGCCTCAGTTTCCTCATCTGCAAATTGGGACTGACATTGGCCCATGCTCTAGGGCTGTAGTGAAGAGTGAGTGAGATGGAGAATGCAAATGGCATAGGGTTATGCCTGGCATGTGGAAGGCATGGGAGGAAGTATGTTCTTAGAAGCGGCCTAATGCCATTTCCTCCT
Source organism: Moschus berezovskii (assembly GCF_049115385.1). Classification (NCBI taxonomy): domain Eukaryota; kingdom Metazoa; phylum Chordata; class Mammalia; order Artiodactyla; family Moschidae; genus Moschus; species Moschus berezovskii. The sequence goes on along the minus strand of NC_142467.1, from coordinate 50,144,437 downwards.
GAGAAAACCCCCTCTTCCTCTCTCTAGAGTTTTTCAGAAATAATCCTTACATTCCTGGCTCTCAGAGGTGGCCCTGGAACCCCTTGCAAAGTCAGAAGTGAGCTGACATGTGCCTCCTGTCTATAGGCTAGGGCAAAGGTCATGGGTCAAGGGGGTGGAATACTGCCTCCTCCCTCTCCCATCACAATGTGTGGATGCAGGAGCCTGACACCTGCTTCGGCATCATCTACTGACCAGGGTGAGACCGTGGGTGAGTTACCCCCCTCTCCGGTCCTGAGCTATGCCCTCAGCTCCCAGTGCCAGCTTGAGGTGGGGCCTGGGGTGCCAGGAGGACAGGCAGGACCCCACCGCCACCCCCAGGGACTGACTTTTGTGTCTCCACGTTGAAGGAAGACGTCAAAGTTGACATCAACGTCGCTGGCTGAGCACACAATCTTGGCAGTCTCTCCTTGAATCCGCACCAGCTCTGCAGGCTCCAGTGTCAAGGTCGGAGGTCCTGGGATGACTGAGGTCAGGGGAAGGCACCCATGAGCACCCAGGCCAGAGCTGTCACTCTGCTTCCTGCCATGGGCCCAGGCTCCCCTCACAAATCCTGGGAGGCAGCCATGACACCTCAGTTTTCCCCGCAACAAGTCCCATCTCCTAAATGGACCTTGAAGAGTCCCCTTGGCTCCAGCACCAGCGCCTCTCCCCATCACACCCTTCCCCTCTGCTCTGGACTCCTGCAGCCACCTGGAAGGCCTCCCTGCTTCCTCTGAGCAGCCAACGTGAGCTCCTTACAAGGAAGATTGGATCACGCTCCTCTCTTGTGCTAATATTCAGTGGCTTCTCATCCCTCTCAAACTAAAAGCTGCAGTCCCTCACACCTCCCCAGACTCTGCTCCCGACCTGTATGCACTTGCCACCCCTCACTGCTCTGCAGCCACGTGGGCCCTCCCACCCAAAGAGGGTCCCCTCCCTCCCAGCCCTTGCCCTTCCCTTTGGGAATGCTTGATCCATGCAAAAGCCACACTTTGACTGGTTGTTCTCATCCTTCACATCTTCAGCTCAAACATTCCTCAGAGGGGCCTCCTGTCACAGGTTAGCTAAATTAGCTTTGGGCTTCCCAGGTGGCACTAGTGGTAAAGAACCCACCTGCCAATACAGGAGACGTAAGAGACTTGGGTTCAACCCCTGGGTCAGAAAGATCCCCTGGAGGAGGGCATGGCAACCTGCTCTAGTATTCTTGCCTGGAGAATCCCATGGATTCCCCTACCCAAATCTCTTCAGCTTGGTTTCTTGTTCATCACATTTATTTACGTTCTCTCTCATCTGTCATCCCCAGTAAATGAAGGTGGTATCCCTAGCAGCTAACCCAGCGCCTAAAACATAGTGGTAGTGGTTTAATTGCTCAGTTGTGTCCAACTCTTGTGACCCCATGGACTGTAGCCTGGCAGACTCCTCTGTCCATGGGACTCTCTAGACAAGAATACTGGAGTGAGTTGCCATTTCCTTCTTCAGAGGATCTTCTTGACTGAGGGATCAAACCCAGGTCTCCTGCATTGCAGGCAGATTCTTTACCCACTGAGCTACGAGGGAAGCCCTAGCCTATGAATTAACATCTGTGGCTGTGGCTGTTGTTGAAAGATAACCTAACTCAGTTTCTCAGGGTCAGATGCTGTCACAGAGTCATGGCGAAATGAGGGCCCCAGGATCCCTCTGCAAGGTGGGCTGCAGGGAAAGGGCTTGCCTGGCTCTTCTGCACACAGAGTGGGTTCCCTTGGCTTCCTGAACAGGTTTCGTGGGCACAGGGCCTTGGGCCAACCCTTCCACTCTGACCTCATTACAGGTGCTTGCTTCCTGTCTCAGGCTCAGATTCTGATCCTGGGGTTCTGCTGACTCACACCAGTCCTCCCAGAAACCAGAATCCATCTACCAGCCCAGCAGAAACAAGTGGGGAGAGGACAGGAGAGAGACTTCAACACCACTGACGCCTCCCAGCAAGAGGCGCCCCATGTGCCTGGCATCACGACACCCTGTGGCGTGGCTCACTGCGCCCCGCTCTCCCACCCTCGGCACCCGGCACCTGGTGGGCCCTGAGTAGGAATCCATGTCTGAAGGGGCGGAAGAGCTTCGGGCCCTCCTTCCATTCCGGGAACATTTGAAGCCTGCTCCAGGCTCACGACTGTGTGCTGCTGTTTCCACCTTCTCATAATTCACATTTCCCCTCAAATAAAATGTCACCCTCTCCACGAGCCCCCCACCCCCACACACTCTACTCCACCACCCCGTTCAATGCTTTTCATAGCCTGTTTCATGACCTGAGACTACCTTGCCAGCGGAGTTACCGGCGCACGTGTGGTCTGCCTCCCAGCACCTGACGCCTCCCGGTCTCGCCCCAGCAGGTGCCCCGTGGATGATGAAGGCACGACTGGAAGGAAGAGGTGAAGCGAAGCACCCACCCTTCCTCCCCTTCGGCCAGGCCCCAGCTCTCAGGTCCTCCCTGTCCACGCACCTTTCTGAACTTTAAGCCGGATGCTGAGGGACTTCAGCATCCTGCCAGCCACCCGAACGCTGCACTCGTAGTCCTGGCTCTCGATGAACTTGGCCTTGTGGATGGTGAAGCCGCACCAGGGCGAGAAGGAGTAGTTGGTTTGGCGCAAGACAGGCCGGCCGCGCACCCGCACCAGCGAGACGCCCGCCTCCAGTGCCGGGTCGGTGAGCAGACAGGGCAGCAGCGCGTCCTGACCCTCCAGCACCGTCACTTCCTCGGCCAGGACCCTCCAGGGCCGCACAGGGTCTGGGGAGCCCGGAGATAGAGGGTTACAACTGTCCCCCCTCCGCCAGGCTAACCGGTCCCTGGACATTGGTGACAGTGAAGCTCAGAGATGCTGTTCATTTGCCTGAGGTCACATAATACCAGGGAAGCTCAGCTGATGCTTGGGGGCTCTGGAGCCCGGTCCAGCCCCACTATTTAATGCTGTGTGATCTTTGGCAAATGACTCAACTTCTCTGAGCGTCTGGAAAATGGGCAGAAACAAGAACCTTCTCACAGGGCTGTTGTAAGGAACAAAATTAGAAACACTGCCACCGATCCTTGTTCATGGCAGGTTCTCAGTAAACGTGGAGCTGGCTTATTATGATGGTTCACGTCAGGGCCCAGCCCTCTTGGCCATTCTGGGTGGGCCGTGCTGGGCTAGTCCTCTTGGGAGGGGGCTCACAGTCCTCACCTTTGACATAGAGGTGGATAGTGGCAGTGCCCGCCAAGGGGTCTCCAGGCTCAGTGCAGCGGTACGTTCCCGTGTGTAGGAAGGTGGCATTGTTCGTGGTGAGGATGCTTCTGGGGGCATCAGAGGCCAGAGTCCAGTAGGGGGAAATGGGGCCATCCCACTTCACGCTGCCATTGCTCATACATCGCAAGGTCACAGCTGTGCCTGGCTCCACCACCAACTCAGGGCCACTGGGCTCTATCACCGGGACCCCCTGACCTGGAGATGGGAAGTGGCAAACAGAAATGAGGGCTGAGGTGACACCCCATTGGCTGTACCCTGCCTCTGAGATGGGTGCTGCTCTGGCGGGTGCTGCTGGCTCTGGGGTTCAGCTACGACCTGCAGGATCACCTCGAACAAGTCCCTGCCCCTCTCCAGTCACTCACTCAGGCCCTACCCCAAACCCTCTGTGATGGACTGATGTTTCTGATGTCTCTGAGAGAGGGGGACTGGGGACTTTCTTGGCCTCCCACCCAGCCACTGTCCCGTGGGGGCTACCCCAGCCTCTGGCCTGTCTTCCTGGCCATCACTGCATCATTCTCCCCAGGAGTGGACTCTTTCAGCCTGATGGAATAAATGGCCTGCATTCCTGCTATGAAGTCCAGCACCTAGATCAAAAAAGGGGCTTCAAACAAGCTAAAGTGAAAGTTGCTCAGGCATGTCTGACTCTCTGCAACCCCATAGACTGTAGCCTACCAGGCTCCTCTGTCCTTGGGATTCTCCAGGCAAGGAAGAAACAAATGAATAGAATGTTCGTGGCAAAGTGCTCTGAATTAATTCACACGAGGAAGAAGAAAAAGGGGCTTCCCTGATGGTCCAGTGATTAAGACTCTGAGCTTCCACTGCAGAGGGCGTGGGTTTGACTCCTCCACATGCCACATGATATAGCCAAAAACAAATAAAAATCCATATCCCTTTAAAAAATATTTTAAAGAAATTAAAGAAGAAAAGGGGTGCAGGATCTTAGACAGCAGAGTTCAGTCTTCTGTTGTGCCTTCTCTCATCACTGGACATCTGCTCTGTAGCACAGTGGGGAGGTTCAGAGGCTCTGTGCCTCAGTTTCCCCACTGACAAAATGGGGACCAAAACTGTCCCCATTTATTGGGATGTCGGGAGATTTAAATGCACAGAAAGCTTTAGAACATCACCTGTCACCAAATATAAATAACTCAGCAAAGGTTAGCCATTCTATTTACTATCTAGTCTACCCCCAGAAGCCTACCCTAACCTCCCAGCCCTGCTGTGTTTACTAGGGAGACAATCTCTTTTAAGGAAATTTCTTGAAGGAGAAAAGAGAACATGAAACTCATCTCAGGCCCTCCGGGAAGAAGGCCCGTTGCCTCTGCAGTGTCAGCATTTTTCTAGGGCCTAAAATAGGGGTAAAGGAGGGAAGTGAGAGCTGATTCAAGGACTTGGAGGGGCTGCCAGGCGCCCTCCAGCCTGTGCAGGCGGAAACACATTGCTGGCACCCGGCCTAGCCCCCGTTTCCGCTCAGCCTGCAGTCCTTCTCCCAGGAAGGCTCTCACTTCTGCTTCCTGGCCACTGTCCCTTTTAGGGGAAAGACCCCCTAACCCCCTGAAACAGGTGGTACCACCCGCTGAGCACTGGTATGTCCCAGGCTGCGGGACCCAGCTCTGTCACTGACCTACTAGGTACCCCCCTACTGAGTCCAATCTGTCGGTCCCAGTGATGGGGCCACAGACATCCCAACCCTCAGGGAACCAGGCAAATTCAGGGACTCTTCATCTTGCACAAAAGCTTCTTCTTAAAAAAAAAAAAAAAACAAGTGTATTCATTTACTTGGCTGCATCAGGTCTTAGTTTCAGCACGTGAGCTATTTCGTTGCAGCATAAGTGCTCTGAAGTTGCGGTGTGGGGGCTTAGTTGCCATGTGGCATGTGGGATCTTAGTTCCCCGACCAGGGATTGAAGCCACGTCCCCTGCATTGGAAGGTGGATTCTTAACCACTGGACCACCAGGGAAGTACTGCACAAAAGCTTCTTAATGGGTCTTTCCATCCCACTGCACCCTGCCCTCACCACAAACCCCAGAATCAGAAAGATCCTCTTTGTCAAATTATTTCAGGGTGACTTAATTTATGTTTTGATTTTGTACACATCAGAGATGTGCAGGCTTCTGATCCGCATAAAGGATGGAGTGACCAGAGGAATACTGCGGAAGCCAACACCTGGGGGTTGTTGCCAGGCTCCCCTGTGCTACTGACCACCAGGGAGAGGGGCAGGCATCATTTTTGGCATCTGCTGGCAAGTCCCAACAGAGCAGGTGCTGGCCTGTTACTGCTGCAGCCAGGCAGGGCATCGGGGTGGGGGTGGCGAACTGGAGGGAAGAGCTTGCCTGTGGGCTCATGGCAGCCAGTCGTCGCTCAGTCATGTTTGACTTTTTGAGATCCCATGGACTGTAGCCCTCCAGGCTCCCCTGTCCATGGAATTCTTCAGGAAAGAATACTGGAATGGGTTGCCACTTCCTCCTCCAGGGGATCTTCCTGACCCGGAGATCAAGCCCGAGTCTCTTGCATCTCCTGCATTGGCAGGAGGATTCTTTGCCACTGTGCTATGCCAACCTGGGTCTGAAACTTGGCTCTCCCCTGCTAACTGAGTAGGCTGCTTAACCTGTGACCCTCAGGCTACTCTTTCAAAGAGAATAATCTGAATTTCCACCTCTGAGAGGTCCTGGAAGGATTCAAGGAGGTGATACACAACCTCTGGATGAATCAGCTCTCCTGTCCTGTGTTACTGCTTCAACTACTACTCTCCTAACCTCCTCTCTGATCCTAACACTCTGACAGCTGAAGTGCTAACTTTTAAAGGTCACAGCCTATGCCTGCAACATCCCGCACTCTCAGATTCTGTGACTCTATTCCGCTTTTGCCCCTGCTGGGTCTCACAGGTGCCTTCTCCCTCCCCCTCCCCTCCTGTCCTCTAACTCCAGCCTCGGCCCCCTGGAAGTATAGTCAGAGAGGCATTATCTTATTTTGTCCTGTCGTCTTAAGTATTCATGCAGGACAGGGCTAACAGCCTCAGCTTCTGCTCCAGCTGCCCACTGCTGGCTTGACTGGAGGGAAGGAAAAGCTTGCTCAGGCCTTTACTCCTTGGGTGGGGGCTGCACCCCTTCTGCCCCTTCCCCTCACCATCTCATCTCCCCAAGCCTTCTCACCCCCTCCCACTTGCTTGGGAGACCCCCCTCATCATCAGCTCCCAGGGTGTGCCCCCACACCCCCCACCTCTCCCTCAATACACACACACACACACACACATACATACACAAACATACACACACACACAAATACACATACACACATATACACACACATACACAAACATACACACACACACAAACATGCACAGAAACACAAACATGAACACACAAACATACACACACATACATACACAAATATACACACAAAAAAATAGACAAACATATACACACACAAACACAAACATATACACACAAAATAGACAAACATATACATACACACAAATATACACACAAACATATACACATACACAAACATGCACACACACATACACACACACACACAAAGAGACACAAACATACACATATACACACGCAAACATACACACACAGATACACACACAGCATGCCAAGGTTTGGGCACAGCCTCCTCCTTGGCCCGGAGTCTTAGCGAGTCTCTTCTGGTCTCTGGGGTGCACGGATCCTATCCCCTAACTTTCTCACAACTGCCCCTCACTCATCACTGGTCTACTGAAAACGTAGGCTCCCAGCCTGCAGTCCCCATTTCTTCTTCCCTTTGAGGTGAGATGCTGGACAGCCCCTCCATTCCCCATCAGTCTCCCACAGGCATTTGCTGGGCAGGAGGATAGGACAAAAGTGAAGGAAAACACACAGAGCTTTCTAGGATGACGGGAATAGTGTCTGTCTTAACTGAGACGGTGGGGACACAAGCATATATGCTTGTCAAATCTCAGCGCAGGCTCACTTAAGAATCTGTGCTTTCTACTACACAGAAATCACATCTCAATAAAAAAGGACAGACCTCCAAGCCTAGCGGAACTGACTGGGCCCAAAAAAGCCCGCAGTGGGCCATCTCCTCCTCAGGGACCAGACACACCTATTCCTCAGGGTCCTGCAGCCACAGGACTGTGGGAAGGCCGGAGATGCTGTTGCCTTCCTATCCCACCCACCTTCCCCAGGGTTCCTCGAAATATGCAATAAAATGTAGGGACTTACCTGGTGATCCAATAGTGAAGACTCCACACTCCCAGTACAGGGGGCATGGGTTTGATCCCATATGCTGCACGGAGTGGCCAAAAGAACCTAACATGTGTTTGTTGGGCCTACTGTAGATATGAATCCAGCACCCAGTCCCCAGCCTCAGTTAGGGACCCTCCTAGTGAGAGATCCTGCATCACTGAAGCTGTCGGATGGGATTTGGGTGGGGTCTGCTCCACAGCTCTCTGTCCTGAGGCCCCGCAGCCTGTGTTTGGGAGGATTTCCACCCAGCAGACCCTCGCTGTCCTCCCCGAAACAAGCTGCTATCCCTGTATCCTCTCATCCCAAATTTACCTCTCCTGAACCCTGGGTCAGAGAAGTTAACCTCTGACCTCTCCTTCTGACCTCTTGCCCAAGCCGCCCAAGGAAGTACCATCGCCTCTTCAGGCCCCTCCAAGTTATATCCTGCCTAGTTCACCTCATGAGTCCCAGCCTGGCAGTGCCAGCAGAGGCACGAGGGGCTCTCTGGGCCTCTCTGCTCAGTGTAGGTCTGGACCAGCGGCACTGGCATCTCCTAGGAATTCGTTAGTCATGAGGAATCTCAGGTCACACCTGAGACCGATCGAGTCAGTCTGCACTGTAACAAGATCCCTGGGGGATCTGTGTGCACAGTGGGGTTTGAGGAGCATTGTGTCTGGTCCTTCACCCTCAACAACATGCCGTTAACCGTTCAGTAGGCACTAAAGAGTCCTGAGGGCACAGTGATGTGTTCAGGACACATGGACAGCCACCATCTGAGCTGGGCCAGATCCACAGCCCTGGCCAGGCTGGTTCCACCCCGTTCATACCCGCTTTCCCCTCCACTGCCTTTCCGAAACAGACACCCACACACCCGCAGTCCAGGGATGAAAGATGAAAACAGTGGGGACCCCTAGTGAGGGGCAGAGGTTTAGAGAGTCCTTCCCTAGGAACCTTGTCACAACCCTCTCACCCCCACCACCCCCAAGGCTCTGGTTCTGCTCTTACCATGCCAAGCTGTGGCCACCAGCAGGATCAGCAGGGTCCATGGGCCCATGGCCTCCGCAGGAAAGCAGCAGGCTGATGCAGGGCTTGCGGAAGGGCAGAGCACTGGATTCTCGGACACCAGCTCTGACGGGACCAGACCCCCTGGACATGTGTTCCTCTCCACTAGCACTGGCTCTTTGTCTTGTTTTCCTCTTCCTCCTTCTCCTTGGGCTGATCCCCCTCTTCCTCTTTTAGCTAGGCAAGGCAACCACAGAGTTTGGAAATCTTGGTTAAAAAACAAAAAACAAAATAAAGACATGACCCCCAGGGGGCAGGGTTGGAGTCAGGGTAGCACTGGCTAAGTTCGGAGCCCTTCCGAAGCCACCTCTAAGGGGCCCTGGGAGAAGGGCCATGCCCAATGTTAGACAGGCAGTTGACTGTACACAAGGGGGTCTCCAGAGCGGCAGGGGGCTCTTGCTAAGTGGAAAAAGAAGTTAGGTTGGTCTGGACAAGCCTGATAACGGATAGTATCAAGAAGCTTCCATTTATAGGACATTCACCAGCCAAACCTTTCCATACCACTGTCCCCTTTTGTTCCCACAAAAATCTTATACAGTAGGTACTGTTATCATTCCCATTTTACAATGGGGAAATTGAGGTTCAGAGAGATCAAACACTGTAAACTTGCCCAAGGTCACATAGCTACCAAATGGAGTTAGACTTTGGATCTAGAAAACCTGAAGAGGATAAGATTGAATAGTATCATTGACTCAATGGATATAAATTTGAGCAAACTTCGGGAGATAGTAAAGGACAGGAAAGCCTGGCATGTTGCATGCAGTCCATGAGGTCCCAAAGAGTTGGATATGACTTAGCAACTGAACAACAGCAACAACAACCTGGCTATAGAACTGCCTTTTTCTGGACTAATTAAGTTTGTTTACTTTTACAAAGGGTTAAACTGCGCTGCTGTACTTCTAAGAAAATTAGCATTCCTCTGCCGCCTTTCCTGGACGCAACTGCATTTACCACTTTTAGTTGATTCTTTCAGTGTTTTTATTTCTATTCAAATGGTTATAAAATTAATTCTAGAATCTAAAAAGAAAACAGAACCACTCAATAAACATTGATCCAGGAAAATGATTAATCTTTCCATCCACTTAGAAATATAAGTATTACAAATACATTTCTGTCTTAGCAAAGTGTTTTGAACCTTTACAAATCATAAAAACAAACTAAAAGACATAGAAACTCTGACCAGCCCTATAACTATCAAAGAGATTCAGTTAATCAATAAAAACCAACCAACAAAGAAAAGCACTTAAAGAATTAACCCTGATTCGTTTCAAGCTCATTCAAAAAAATAGAAGATGACTGGGCTCTTCACAACTCATTCTATGAGGGCTGCAGTAACTGATCCCATCAACAAAGAAGGATATCACAAGAAAACTATAGATGAATTTCTCTTATGAACCTAACTGCAAACATACTCAACCAAATTCCAGCAAACCAAACCTGATAGCATATTAAAATGATTATACACCATGATCAACTGGGATTTATCCAACAAATGAAGAGGTGGCTCAGTACAAGAAAATCAGCATCACATTAATAGAATGAGAGAATTTCACATGATTATCTCAATTGACACAGAAAAAAGCCTTTAATAAAATCGGACATGCTTTCATGGTAAAACTCCCAAAGACGAGAAATGAAAACAAACATCCTCAAAATTATTAAAAGCATATATTAAAAAACCCACAGCTAACTCAAGGACAGGGAGGCCTGGCGAGCTGTGATTCATGGGGTCGCGGAGAGTCGGACACGACTGAGCAACTGAACTGAACTCAACTGAACTGAACTCGAAGACAAAACATTGAAAGCTTCCCTACCCCCACCCCGCCCACCACAGCTTCACATCAGCAACAAGGCAAGACAGTATCCCTCACTGATTCCATTCAACACTGTGCTGGAGGCCCAGTCAGAACCACCACAAAGGAAAAGAAATAAAGTGCATCCAAATGAACAAGTAAAACTCTCTCTCTTCACAGATGACATAATCCTATATACAGAAAATCCTCCTCTGCCCATTGGAGTTTCCAGGCAAATAATGGAGTGGGTTGCCATTTCCTCCTCCAGAGGATCTCCCTGACCCAGGGATAGAACCCGCAGCTCCTGTGTCTCCTGTATTGCAGGTGGATTCTTGACCACTGAGCCACCATGGAAGTTTTGACTTTGATTACACCACTACAAAATGTGCTTTTGCTTTCATCTAGAAAAAAAAAAAAATTCCGTGTCCTTATTGATGTTCAGTAAAGAATCAGTTCAGTTCAGTCACTCAGTCGTGTCTGACTCTTTGCAAACCCATGAATAGCAGAATGCCAGGCCTCCCTGTCCATCACCAACTCCCAGAATTCACTCAAACTCATGTCCATCGAGTCGGTGATGCCATCCAGCCATCTCATTCTCTGTCATCCCCTTCTCCTCCTGCCCCCAATCCTTCCCAGCATTAAGGTCTTTTCCAATGAGTCAACACTTCGCATGAGGTGACCAAAGTATTGGAGTTTCAGCTTCAACATCAGTCCTTCCAATGAACACCCAGGACCGATCTCCTTTAGAATGGACTGGTTGTCCATCTGCAGAAGAATGGATAAGAAAGCTTTGGTACATATACACAATGGAGTATTATTCAGCCATTAAAAAGAATACATTTGAATCAGTTCTAATGAGGTGGATGAAACTGGAGCCTATTATACAGAGTGAAGTAAGCCAGAAAGAAAAACACCAATACAGTATACTAACACATATATATGGAATTTAGAAAGATGCAAATGATAACCCTGTATACGAGACAGCAAAAGAGACACAGATGTATAGAACAGTCTTTGGGACTCTGTGGGAGAGGGTGAGGGTGGGATGATTTGGGAGAATGGCATTGAAACACGTATGTTGTCATATGTGAAACGAATCACTAGTTCAGGGTCGATGCATGTTATAGGATGCTCGGGGCTGGCATGCGGGGATGACCCAGAGGGAGGATAAAGGGAGGAGGGAGGTGGGAGGGCGGTTCAGGAGGGGGAACTTATGTAAACCCGGGGCAAATTCATATCAATGTATGGCAAAACCAACCAATATAATATTGTAAAATAATTTGCCTCCAATAAAAAATAAATTAATTACCTAAAAAAAAAAAAGAATGGACTGGTTCGATCTCCTTGCAGTCCAAGGGACTCTCAAGAGTCTTCTCCAATACCACAGTTCAAAAGCATCAATTCTTTGGTGATCAGCTTTCTTCACAGTCCAACTCTCACATCCATAGATGACCACTGGAAAAACCATAGCCTTGACTAGACGGACCTTGGTTGGCAAAGTAATGTCTCTGCTTTTTAATATGCTATCTAGGTTGGTCATAACTTTCCTTCCAAGGAGTAAGCATCTTTTAATTTTATGGCTGCAATCAGCATCCGCAGTGATTTTGGAGCCCCAAAAAATAAAGCCTGACATTGTTTCCACTAAAGTTTTCCCATCTATTTCCCATGAAGTGATGGGGCCAGATGCCATGATCTTAGTTTTCTGAATGTTGAGCTTCAAGCCAACTTTTTCAGTCTCCTCTTTCACTTTCATCAAGAGGTTTTTTAGTTCCTCTTCACTTTCTGCCATAAGGGTGGTGTCATCTGCATATCTGAGGTTATTGATATTTCTCCCGGCAATCTTGATTCCAGCTTGTGCTTCCTCCAGCCCAGCATTCCCCATGATGTACTCTGTATATAAGCAGGGTGACAAGCAGGGAGCCTTGACGTACTCCTTTTCCTATTTGGAAACACTCTGTTGTTCCATGTCCAGTTCTAACTGTTGCTTCCTGACCTGCATACAGGTTTCTCAAGTGGCAGGTCAGGTGGTCTGGTATTCCCAATCTCTTTCAGAATTTTCCACAGTTTTTTGTGATTCACACAGTCAAAGGCTTTGGCATAGTCAATAAAGCAGAAATAGATGTTTTTCTGGAACTCTCTTGCTTTCTCCATGATCCAGCGGATGTTGGCAATTTGATCTCTGGTGCCTCTGCCTTTTCTAAAACCTGCTTGAACATCTGGAATTTCACAGTTCATGTATTGCTGAAGCCTGGCTTGGAGAATTTTGAGCATGACTTTACTATCGTGGGAGATGAGTGCAATTGTGCGGTAGTTTGAGCACTCTTTGACATTGCCTTTCTTTGGGATTGGAATGAAGACTGACCTCTTCCAGTCCTGTGGCCACTGCTGAGTTTTCCAAATTTGCTGGCATATTGAGTGCAGCACTTTCACAGCATCATCTTTCAGGATTTGAAATAGCTCAACTGGAATTCCATCACCTCCACTACCTTTGTTCGTAGTGATGCTTTCTAAGGTCCACTTGACTTCACATTCCAAGATGTCTGTTCGTTTCCAAGGCAAACCATTCAATATTACAGTAATCCAGGCCTATGCCCCAACCAGTAACGCTGAAGAAGTCGAAGTTGAACGGTTCTATGAAGACCTACAAGACCTTTTAGAACTAACACCCAAAAAAGGTGTCCTTTTCATTATAGGGGACTGGAATGCAAAAGTAGGAAGTCAAGAAACACCTGGAGTAACAGGCAAATTTGGCCTTGGAGCACGGAATGAAGCAGGGCAAAGGCTAATAGAGTTTTGCCAAGAGAATGCACTGGTCATAACAAACACCCTCTTCTAACAACACAAGAGAAGACTCTACACATGGACATCACCAGATGTCGGTCAACACCGAAATCAGATTGATTATATTCTTTGCAGCCAAAGATGGAGAAGCTCTATACAGTTAGCAAAAACAAGACCTGGAGCTGACTGTGGTTCAGATCATGAACTCCTTATTGCAAAATTCAGACTTACATTGAAGAAAGTAGGGAAAACCACTAGACCATTCAGGTATGACCTAAATCAAATCCCTTATGATTATACAGTGGAAGTGATAAATAGATTTAAGGGACTAGATCTGATAGATAGAGTGCCTGATGAACTCTGGACGGAGGTTCGTGACACTGTACAGGAGACAGGGACCAAGACCATCCCCATGGAAAAGAAATGAAAAAAGCAAAATGGCTGTCTGGAGAGGCCTTACAAATAGCTGTGAAAAGAAGAGAAGTGAAAAGAAAAGGAGAAAAGGAAAGATATAAGCATCTGAATGCAGAGTTCCAAAGAATAGCAAGGAGAGATAAGAAAGCCTTCCTCAGTGATCAATGCAAAGAAATAGAGGAAAACAACAGAATATAAAAAACAAGAGATCTCTTCAAGAAAATTAGAGATACCAAGGGAACATTTCTAGCAAAGATGGGCTTGATAAAGGACAGAAATGGTATGGACCTAACAGAAGCAGAAGATATTAAGAAGAGGTGGAAAGATACACAGAAGAACTGTACAAAAAAGATCTTCATGACCAAGATAATCACAATGGTGTGATCACTCACCTAGAGCCAGACATCTTGGAATGTGAAGTCAAGTGGGCCTTAGAAAGCACCAGTAAAGAATAGATATGACTAATTTAAAGTGATAAAGTGATAAATCCATAAATCTTCAGGCACTCTAACAAATCTAATTCTTGAATCTATTTGTCACTTCCACTGTATAATCGTAAAGGATTTGATTTAGGTCATACCTGAATGGTCTAGTTGTTTTCCCTACTTTCTTCAATTTAAGTCTGAATTTTGCAATAAGGAGATCATGATCTGAGCCACAGTCAGCTCCCAGTCTTGTTTTGCTGACTGTATAGAGCTTGTCCATCTTTGGTTGCAAAGAATATAATCAATCTGATTTTGATATCGACCATCTGGTGATGTACATGTGTAGTCTTCTCTTGTGTTATTGAAAGAGGGTGCTATGACCAGTGCATTCTCTTGGCAAAGCTCTGTTAGCCTTTGCCCTGCTTCATTTTGTACTCTAAGGTCAAACTTGCCTGTTATTCCACATATCTCTTGATTTCCAACTTTTGCATTCCAGTCCCCTATAATGAAAAGGATATCTTTTTTGAGTATTAGTTCTAGAAGGTCTTGTAGGTCTTTATAGAACCATTCAACTTCAGCTTCTTCAGCATTACTGGTTGGGGCATAAACTTGGATTACTGTGATATTGAATGGTTTGCCTTAGAAACAACAGAGATCATTCTGTCATTTTTGAGATTGCATCCAAGTACTGCATTTCAGACTCTTGTTGACTATGAGGGCTACTCCATTTCTTCTAAGGGATTCTAGCCCTCAGTAATAGATATAATGGTCATCTGAATTAAATTTGCCTGTTCCAGTCCATTTGAGTTGACTGACTCCTTAAATGTCAGTGTTCACTCTTGCCATCTCCTGTTTGACCATTTCCAATTTACCTTGATTCGTGGACCTAACATTCCAGGTTACTATGCAATATTGTTCTTTACAGCATCAGACTTAACTTCGATCACCAGTCACATCCACAGTTGGGCGTTGTTTTCGCTTTGGCTCAGCCTCTTCATTCTTTCTGGAGCTATTTTTCCACTGATCTCCAGTAGCATATTGGGCACCTACCGACCTGGGAGGTTCATCTTTCAATGTCATATCTTTTTGTCTTTTCATACTGTTTATGTGGTTCTCAAGGCAAGAAAACTGAAGTGTTTTGCCATTTCCTTCACCAGTGTACTATGTTTTGTCAGAACTCTCCACCATGACCCGTCCATCTTGGGTGGCCCTACATGGCAAGGATCATAGTTTCATTGAGTTAGAAAAGGCTGTGGTCCATGTGATCAGTTTGGTTAGTTTTCTGTAATTGTAGTTTCCATTCTGTATGCCCTCTGATGGATAAGGTTTTCCAGGTTAAGTAAATATTTCAATCAGGAGAGTAAATATTTTTAAGTTGGGAGTGTGGATATTTCTTGTTTTTGGAGTATGTTTTTTAATAAATTGAATTCCAGAGTGGTGGTTTTATGAGGGATGTGTAATGAATTTCTGGACTATAAGTCTTAAACCTACACCCTATCCTAAAAGGCAAAGGAAATTTTCAAAGTTTTTCTTAGTAATACAGCACAGTGAGATATATAGAATAGATGTAGATATCTATAGAATAAACTTGAGAGTTCAGAAAGAAACCTTCACTTTCAGAGTCAACTGATTTTCAACAAGGATGCAAAACCATTCAATGTTGAAAAAGTCTTTTCAAAAACTGGTGTTAAGAGAACTGGATATCCACATACAGAAGAATGTAGTCAGACTCTGACTTCACATTACATACAAAAATTAACTCAAAATAGATCAAAGACAAAATATAAAGGCCTAAAGTATAAAATTCTTAGAAGAAAGCATAACGGTAATTATTCATAACCTGGAATTTAAAATGTTTTCATAGCTATGTCACCAAAGCCATAAGCGACCAAAGGAAAAAAATAGCTAAACTGAACTTCATGAAAAATAAGCATTTTGGTGGCTGGAGCTTAGATTGTATTCTATAAGGTCAGTGAGTGGGCAAAGACAGATTGTACATCCAAGTACAATTCAGGAACCCTAGCCTCAGAATCACAGGGGGACCTGTGAAAATGCAGATTCCAAGGCCATCCCAGGCCTGTTGAATTAGGGGTGGGGATTCCACAGGAAATAGACTCTCTTGGGAATTTGGATGCTTACTTATGTTGGCCCCACTGCCCTCAAAAGCCCATGGATGGAGATAGAGGAAACCCGAGAATCTCTAAGATACAGGAGAAGTTTGTGTCTAGTCTCGGGATGGGGTACTTAGCTTCCGGCAGTTGTTACAAAGTCCCTGACCCGGGCTGGTGGGAACCCTCTTGGTGGAGGGTGTAGAGGTGGAGAAGGTGGCTGATCAGGGGGATGGAGGTCACAGTGGCCCTGAGGGGTGGCCTAGGCCACCTCAGCAGAACCTGTCCCTGTCCAGGAGATTAGAGGAAGCTATCTGCCCTGTTATTTAGTTATCTGCCCATTCTTCCCATCTCCTTAGATATATAAAGTTTATAGATACATCTGTATTTTAGTGAAGTGTTTTGAACTTTTACTAATGATATACACCAACAAAAACAGTCAGAACTATAAACTCTGACCAGACATATAAATGACAAAGACATTGAATCAATCATCAAATACCTCACAACAAGGAAAAGCCCAGGACCAGATGCTAATAGTTTCACTTCTGAATTCTACCAAACATTTAAAGAATTAACCCTGATTTGTCTCAAACTCATTTAAAAATTACAAGATGGCAGAGCACTTCTCAAGTCATTCTATGAGGCCAGCATTACCTTGATACCATCAATAGACAAGGACCTCATGGGAAAACTACAGAACAATATCCCTTATAAACATAAGTGCAAACATACTCAACCAGCTACTAGCAAACCAAGACTGACAGCCTATTAAAATAAATAACACCATTACCAGTGAGATTCAGCCCATTTTACAGAAATACAAAGGTGGGTAAACAGAAGAAAGTCAACATTACATTAATGGAACAACAGGATTTCACATGGTTATCTCAAATGACACAGAAAAAAGCCTTTCACAAAATCTAATGTACTTTTGTGATAAACACACGAAAGACTAGGAATTTTTTTAAAATCCTCAAAATTATTAAAAGCATACATAAAAAACTCACAGCTAATTTAATGATAAAAGGTTGAAAGCTTCCTACCCCACACCTTATATCAGGAACAAAGCAAAGACACCAGCTATCACTATTTCTATTCAGCATTGTACTGGAGGCTCTAGTCAGTGTAATCACAAAGAAAAAGAAATAAAATGCATCCAAATGAAAAGAAGAAAACCTTTCTCTCTTCACAGAGAACAGAATTCTATATACAGAAAAACCCTAAAGAGTCTACAAAACACTCTAAAATATTAGAGATAATAAATGTATTCAGCAAAGTTACAGGATATGGGATCAACAAACAAAACTCAAGTGTATTTCTATACACTACCAGTGAACAACCAAAAAGGAAATTTAAAAATAATCGTATTTACAATAGTATCAAAATGAATAAAATGCTTGGGAACCAATTTAATGAAAGACAGGCAGGACATAAACACTGAAAACCACAGCACACTCCTGAAAGAATTTAAGGCAACTGATTATCAACAAGGATGCTATTACCATTCAGTGGGAGAAAAACAGTCTTTCCAACAAAAGTTATTAAGACAATTGGATATCCACATACAAAAGAATGAAGTAAACCATATTTCATATATATTAAAAAATTAACCTAAATGGATCAAAGACATAAATAGAAAGGCTAAAAATATAAAACTCTTAGAGGAAAGCATAGGGGTAAATATTCAAAACCTGGATGTGAAATTGGTTTCATGGCTATGTCACCAAAGCCACAAACAACCAAGACAAAAAAATAGATAAATTGAACTTCATCAAATTAAACATTTTGGTGGCTGGAGCTTAGGTGTTTCCTATAAAGCCAGGGAGCCAACATAGGCAGGGGACCTCCAAGAACAGTTCAGGAAGGCCAACCTCAGAATCACAGGGGAACCAGTGAAAATGCAGATTCCAAGGCCATCACAGGCCTGTGGAATTAGAGGCAGGAGGAGGGAAACTGCACAGGAAAGAGGGTCTCTAGGGGGTTCTTCCGTTCCGTTGCTCAGTCGTGTCCGACTCTTTTGCGACCCCATAGACTGTAGCCTACCAGGCTTCTCCATCCATGGGATTCTCCAGGCAAGAATACTGGAGTGGGTTACCGTTTCCTTCTCCAGGGGATCTTCCCGACCCAGGGATCGAACCCAGGTCTCCCGCATTGGAGGCAGACGCTTTAACCTCTGAGCCACCAGGGAAGCCCAGGGGATTCTTAGGCTTGCTTATATCTGAGCCCAAAGCCCATTGAAGAGCTGGTAGAAACCTGAGAATCTCAAAATGCAGGAGAGGTTTGTGTCTGGTCTCTGATAGGGTGCTCAGCTTCCATACAGTTGTCTCAAAGCCCTGACCCGGGCTGCTAGGGATACCTTCCTGGTGGTGGGTATTGAGGTGGAGAAGGTGGCTGACCAGAGGCATGAAGATCACAGTGCCTCAAGGGGTGGCCTAGGCCACCTCAGCAGAACATATCTCTGTCCCAGAGATCAGAGGAAGCTGTTTGTCTATCTGGATATCTTTTCTATCTCCTGAGATGCAGAAACTTTTAAAATACACTTGTGTTTTATCAGAGCATTTTCAACTTTTACTAATCATGAACACCAACCAAAGCCATCATGAACTCAAAACTCTGACCAGACCTATAACTAGCAAAGACATGCATCAATCATAAGAAACCTCCCAGCAAGGACAAGCCCTTGACCAGATAGTTTCACTGGTGAGTTCTACCGAACATTTAAAGAATTAACTCCAATTCATCTCAAACTCATTAAAAAATGAGAGGAGGATCGAACACCTTCCAACTCATTCTATGAGGCCAGCATCACCTTTATACCATCAACAGACAAGGACATCACAAGAAAACTACCGAACAATATTTGTTATGAATACAAATGCAAACATACTCAACCAAATACTAGCAAACCAAATCTGACAGCACATTAATATGACTATACATCATGATCCAGTGAGATTAATCCCACTGGGCAGAAATGCAATGATGGTTCAATACAAGAAAATCAACATTACATTAAAGAACAGCAATAGAATTTACAGGATTATCTCAATTGATACAGAAAAAGCCTTTAAGAAAATCTAACAGGCTTTCATGGTAAAACACCCAAAAGATAAGGAACAAAAACAAACATTGTCAAAATTATTAAAAGCATATACAAAAAACTCACAACTAAAGCAATGATAATTAAAAAAACCCTGACATTTCCCTCAGTTCAGTTCAGTCGCTCAGTCATGTCCGACTCTTTGCGACCCCATGAATCACAGCACGCCAGGCCTCCCTGTCCATCACCAACTCCCAGAATTCACTCAAACTCATGTCCATCGAGTCGGTGATGCCATCCAGCCATCTCATTCTCTGTCGTCCCCTTCTCCCACCCCCAATCCCTCCCAGCATCAGAGTCTTTTCCAGTGAGTCAACTCTTTGCATGAGGTGGCCAAAGTATTGGAGTTTCAGCTTTAGCATCAGGCCTTCCAATGAACACCCAGGATTGATCTCTTCTATAATGGACTAGTTGGATCTCCTTGCAGTCCAAGGGACTCTCAAGAGTCTTCTCCAAAACCACAGTTCAAAAGCATCAATTCTTCGGCGATCAGCTTTCTTCACAGTCCAACTCTCACATCCATACTTGACCACGGGAAA
The DNA here is from genome assembly GCF_049115385.1 of Moschus berezovskii. NCBI lineage: Eukaryota > Metazoa > Chordata > Mammalia > Artiodactyla > Moschidae > Moschus > Moschus berezovskii. Next base: position 50,124,732 of record NC_142467.1, on the reverse strand, counting down.
AACCATAGCCTTGACTAGACAGACCTTTGTTGGCAATGTAATGTCTCTGTGTTTTAATATGCTATCTAGGTTGGTCATAACTTTCCTTCCAAGGAGTAAGCGTCTTTTAATTTCATGGCTGCAATCAGCATCTGCAGTGATTTTGGAGCCCCAAAAAATAAAGTCTGACATTGTTTCCACTGTTTCCCCATCTATTTGCCATGAAGTGATGGGACCAGATGCCATGATCTTTCCCTACCCTCCACCTTATACCAGGAACAAGGCAAAGACACCATCTCACACTATTTCTGTTCAACACTATACTGGAAGTCCTAGTCAGATCAATCACAAAGAAAAAGTAATAAAGGGCATCCAAATAAAAGCAATAAACATTTCTCTACTCACAGAGGACATAATCTATATATGGAAAAACCACAAAGAATCCACAAAAAACTCTATAATTTATTAGAGCTAATAAATACATTCAGCAAAGTTACAGGATACAAGATTAACACAAAAAAACTCAAGTTTATTTATATACATTAGCAGTGAAGAACTCAAAAATAAAATTTTAAAAACAATTGCATTTGCAATAGTATCAAAATGAATAAAATACTTGGGAAACAATTTAACCAAAAAGATGCTAGACATAAACACTGAAAGCCACAACACATTACTGAAAGAAATTAAGAAGACTCAATAAATGGAAAAACATTTGTGTTCACAGATTGGAAGACTGAATATTGTTAAGATGACAATATTCCCAAGGAGATCTACAGATAATAATAATAATATTGATATTCCAATGGCCTTTAATATAGAAATGGACATGCTGATTCTCAAATTCAAATGGAATATGCAATAGATGCCAAATAGTCTAATCAATGTTGAAAAAACAAAAGACAAAGCTAGACTGACACTTCTCAATGTTATAATTACTACAAAACTAAAAGAAATAAAAACACAAAACAGTGTAGTGTTGGTTTAAGAATAGATTCAGAGATCAATAGAATAAATTTGAAAGTTCAGAAAGAACCTTCACATCTACAGGCAATTGATTATCAAAAAGGATGCTAGAACCATTCATAGGGAGAATAAGTCTTTTCAATAAATGGCATTCAGTTCAGTTCAGTCGCTCAGTCGTGTCCGACTCTTTGCGACCCCATGAATCACGGCACGCCAGGCCTCCCTGTCCATCACCAACTCCCGGAGTACACTCAAACTCATGTCCACAGAGTCGGTGATGCCATCCAGCCATCTCATTCTCCGTCGTCCCCTTCTCCTCCCGCCCCCAACCTTTCCCAGCATCAGAGTCTTTTCCAGTGAGTCAACTCGTCGCATGAGGTGGCCAAAGTATTGCAGTTTCAGCTTTAGCATCAGTCCCTCCAATGAACATCCAGGATTGATCTCCTTTAGAATGGACTGGTTGGATCTCCTTGCAGTATAAGGGACTCTCAAGAGTCTTCTCCAACACCACAGTTCAAAAGCATCGATTCTTCGGCGATCAGCCTTCTTCACAGTCCAACAAATGGCATTAGGAGAACTGGATATCCACATACAAAAGAATGAAGTCAGACCCTGACTTCATACCATATATAAAAATTAACTCAAAATGGTTCATCGACATAAATAGAAAGGCTAAAAGTATAAAATGCTTAGAGGAAAGCATAGGGATAGATATTCATAACCTAGACTTCATAATGGTTTCATGGCTATATCACCAAACCACAAGCAACCAAAGAGAAAATAGATCAAATGAACTTCATCAAAATTAAACGTTTTGGTGGCTGGAGCTTAGGCTGTATCCTATAAGCCAGGGAACTGGCAAACGCAGGGACCTCCAAGTATTTAGTTCAGGAACCTGAGCCTCAGAATCACAGGAGGACCTGTCAAAATGCTGATTTCAGGGCCATCCCAGGCCTGTGGAATTAGAGGTAGGAGGTTGGAACCTGTACAGGAAATAGGCTCTGTTGGGGATTCTGAAGCTTACTTATGTCCGAACCCACTGCCCTCAAAAGCCAATGGATGGAGCTGCAGGAAACCTGGAATCTCTAAAATGTAGGAGACATTTGTGTCTGATGTTGGGATAGGGTGCTTAGCTCCCATGCAATTGTCACAAAGTCCCTGATTGGAGCTGTTGGGGACCCCTTCCTGGCAGTGTGTGTTAATGTGGAGAAGGTGGCTGACCAGTGGGCTGAAGGTCACAGTGGCCCCAAGGGGTGGCCTAGGCCACCTCAGCAGAACCTGTCCCTGTCCTGGAGATCAGAGGAAGCTATTCGCCCTCTTGTTTCTGTCTACCAGGACATTCTTTCCATCTCCTTAGATACAGAAACTTTGCAAATACATTTGTGTTTTAGCAAAGTGTTTTGCACCTTTATTAATCATGAACACAAACCAAAGCTGAGGTAAGAATTAGAAACTCTGACCAGAACTATATTGAACAAAGAGATTGAATCAAACCTCCCAACAAGAACATGCCCAGAACCAGATAGGTTCACTAGTGAGTAGTGCCAATTAAAGAATTAACTCTAATTCATTTCAAACTCATTCAAAAATTAAAATATGAGTGAGCACTTCTAGACTCATTCCATGGGGCCAGCATTACCTTGATACCATCAACAGACAACGATATCACGAGAAAACTACAGACCTATATCCCTTATGGGTTTGCCTAGTAACTCAGCTTGTAAAGAATCTGCCTGCAATGCAGGAGACCCCAGTTCAGTTCCTGGGTTGGGAAGTTCCCCTAGAGAAGGGATAGGTTACCCACTCCAGTATTCTTGGGCTTCCCTGGTGATTCAGATGGTAAAGAATCCACCTGCGATGCAGGAGACCTAGGTTCAGTCCCTGGGTTTGGAAGGTCCCCTGGAGGTGGGCATGGTAACCCACTAAAGTATTCTTGCCTGGAGTATCCCAGTGGACAGAACAGCCTGGCAGGTTGCAGTCCATGGGATCACAAAGAGTTGGACATGACTGAGTGATTAAGCACACATATCCCTTATATACATAAATGCAAACATACTCAACCAAATACTAGCAAACCAAATCTGACAGCATATTAAGATGATTACACACCATGTCCAAGTGGGATTTATCCCACATAGTTTAACTCAAGAAAATCAACCTCACATTAATTGCTACCGTGATAAAACATACAAAAGACTAGGAATTTTTTAAAATCCTCAAAATTATTAAAAACTTATATAAAAAACTTACTGTTAACTCAATGATAAAAGATGGAAAGCTCCGTGTCCTCTTCCACCCACCTAACATCAGGAACCAGGCAAAGACACTGACTCTAACTATTTCTATTCAACACTTACTGGAGGTTCTAGTCAGAACAATCACAAAGAAAAGAATTAAAATGCATTCAAATTAAAAGATGTAAACGTTCATCTATTCACAGAGGACATAAGCCTATATATAGAAAAACCCTAAAGAATCTACAAAATACTCTTAAACCTATTAGAGCTAATAAGTGCATTCAGCAAACTTCTAGGATGTAAGATCAACACAAAAAACTCAAGTGTATTTCTACATGCCAGCAATGAACCCAAAAAGGAAATTTTTAAAAATTATGTGCAATAATATCAAAACGAATAAAATATGTGGGAACCAGCTTAACCAAAAAAATGTAACACAAACACTGAAAATCACAACAGATTGCTGAAAGATGTTAAGACAAAACAGAAAACATTTGTGTTCACAGATAGGAAGATTTAATATTGTTAAGATAACAATATTCCCAAGGTGACCAACAAAATCAGTCTGTATCAAAATTCCAATGGTATTTATGATAGAAATGGAAAAGCTGATTCTCAAATTCATATGAAATTTCAAGAGATGCCAAATAGCAAATCAATCTGGAAAAACCCAAAGTTAGAGTCACACTCTCCAAGGTCACTATTTACTACAAAGGTAAAGAAATCAAAACAGTGTGGTAAGTGCCTAAGAATAGATTCAGACATCAATGGAATAAACTTGAGAGTTCAGAAAGAAACCTTCATATATACAGTCAATTGATGTTCAACAAAGATGCCAAGACAATTCAACGGGGAAAAAAGTCTTTTTAACAAGTCTTTTTAACAAATGTGTTAAGAGAACTGGACATCCACATGCAAAAGGATTAAGTCAGACCCTGACTCATACCATATATAAAAATTAACTCAAATGGATCAAAGACATAAATACAAAGGCTAAAGGTATAAAACTCTTACAGGAAAGCATCAGTATCAGTTCAGTTCAGTCACTCAGTCGTGTTCGACTCTTAGCGACCCCATGAACCACAGCACGCCAGGCCTCCCTGTCCATCACCAACTCCCGGAGTTCACTCAAACTCATGTCCATCGAGTCGGTGATGCCATCCAGCCATCTCATTCTCTGTCATCCCCTTCTCCTCCCGCCCCCAACCTTTCCCAGCATCAGAGTCTTTTCCAGTGAGTCAACTCGTCGCATGAGGTGGCCAAAGTATTGCAGTTTCAGCTTAGCATCAGTCCTTCCAATGAACACCCAGGATTGATCTCTTCTAGAATGGACTGGTTAGATCTCCTTGCAGTACAAGGGACTCTCAAGAGTCTTCTCCAGCACCACAGTTCAAAAGCATCAATTCTTCAGCGATCAGCTTTCTTCACAGTCCAACACTCACATCCATACATGACCACAGGAAAAACCATAGCCTTGACTAGATGGACCTTGGTTGGCAAAGCAATGTCTCTGCTTTTGAATATGCTATCTAGGCTGGTCATAACTTTCCTTCCAAGGAGTAAGCGTCTTTTAATTTTATGGCTGCAATCAGCATCCGCAGTGATTTTGAAGCCCAAAAAAATAAAGTCTGACACAGTTTCCACTGTTTCCCCATCTATTTCCCAAGAAGTATAGGGGTAAATATTCATAACCTGGACTTCATAATGGTTTCATGGCTATGTCAACAAATTGACATTGCTTGCAAAGCCACAAGCAACCAAAGTGAAAAAACAGATAAATTGAACTTCATCAAAATTAAACATTTTGGTGGCTGGAGCTTGTGTTGTATTCTATGAGGCTAGGGAACCGGTATAGGTGGGGACCTTCAAGTACAGCCCAGGAATCCCAACCTCAGGATTACAGGGTGACTTGTTAAACTACAGATTTCAGGGCATCCCATCCCAGGCCTGCAGAATTAGAGGTGGGAGGTGGGACCTGCAGAGACTTTCTAGGGGAATCTGATGCTTACTTATGTCTGAGCCTACTGCCCTCCAAAGCCCACAGATGGGGCTGGAGAAAACCTGAGAAACTCTGAGATGTTGGAGAGGTTTGTTTCTGGTCTTAGCATAGGGTGCTTAGCTTCCATACAACTGTCACAAAGTCCCTGACCCAGGCTGGCGGGGACCCCCCCCGCTGCCGGTGGAGGATGTTGAGCTGGAGAAAGTGACTGACTAGGGAGATGGAGCTCACAGTGGCCCTGAGGGGTGTCCTAGGCCACCTCAGGAGAACCTGTCCCTGTCCCAGAGATCAGAGGAAGCTGTTTGCCCTGTTATTTCTGTCTATCTGGACATTATTTCCATCTCCTTAATTATACAAATTTTCTAGATACATTTGTGTTTCACTGAAGTGTTCTGAATCTTTACTAATCATGAACATCTACCAAAACCATCAAGAACGAGAAACTCTGACCAGACCTATAACTATCAAAGAGAATGAATCAATCATCAAAACCTCCCAACAAGGAAAAGCCCACGATCAGATATTAAGAGTTTCACTGTTGAGTTCTACCAAACATTTAAATAATTAGCCCAGATTTGTCTCAAATTCATTCAAAAATTAGAAGATGAGTGAGCATTTCTCAACTCATTCTAAGAGACCAGCATTACCTTAATACCATCAATCCACAAGGACATCAGGAGAAAACTACAGACCAATATCCCTTATGAACATAGATGCAAAGATACTTAATACTAGCAACCAAATTTGACAGCACATTAAAATGATTATACACTATAACCAAGTTGGATTTATCAAAGAAATGCAAAGATGATTCAACACATGAAAATCAACATCACATTAATAAAGCAACAATAGAATCTCACATAGTTATCTCAATTTATATAGAAAAAAGTCTTTAACAAAATCTAACATGCTTTCATGGTAACACACCTAAAAAACTGCTAATTAAAGCAAAAATTCTAGGATGCAAAATTAATACACACTATACATTAGTGCATTCCTATACACTAACAATGAAAGGAGAAGTGAAGGAAAGAAGCCCATCTACCATCTCATCAAAAAGTATAAAATACCTAGGAATAAATCTACCGAAGGAGGCAAAAAACTTGAACACAGAAAACTGTGATACTGGTGAAAGAAATCAAAGATTACACAAATGGATGGAGACACATACCACGTTCTTAGACTGGAAGAATATTGTCAAAATGACAATACTACCCAAAGTAATCTATAAGTTCAATGCAAACCCTATAAAATTACCAACAGCATTTTTCACAGAATTAAAATAAATAATTTTACAATTTGTATGGAAACACAAATGACCCTAAATGGCCAAAGTAATCTTGAGAAAGAAAAACAGAGCTGGAGAAATCAGGTTCCCTGGCTTCAGACTACATTATAAAGACACAGTCATCATAACAGTAGGGTGCTGGCACAAAAACAGAAATACAGATCAACGGAATAGGATAGAAAATCCAGAGATAAACCCACAAGCCAATGATCACTTAATCTACGACAAAGGAGGCAAGAACATACAAAAAAGAAAAAACAGTCTTTTCAATAAATGATGCTGAGAAAACTGGACAGTTACATGTAAAGCATGAAATTAGAACATTCTCTAACACCATACACAAAAATAAACTCAAAATGGATTAAACACCTAAATATGAGACTACCTACTATAAAATTCTTATAGAAAAACACAGGCAGGACACTCTCTGACATAAATTGCAGCAAGATCTTTTTTGGTCCATTTCCTACAGTAATGAAAATAAAACCAAAGATAAATAAATGGAACCTAATTAAACTCAAAAGCTTTTGCATAGCAAAGGAAAACATCTAGAAAATGAAAACACAATTCTCAGAATGGGAGAAAATATTTGCAAGCAAAGTGACAAAGAAGGGATTAATTTTAAAAATGTACAAACAGCTCATGAAGGTCAATATCCAAGAAACAGCCCAATGAAAAAATGGGTGGAAGATCTAAATACAGTTGTTTCTCCAAAGATGACATAGAAATGGCCAAAAAGCATATAAAAAAGATGCTTAGCATCATGATTATTAGAGAAATGCAGATCAAAACTACAGTGAGGTATCACCTCACATCAGTCAGAATCACAGTGAAAGTATTCACTCAGTTGTGTCCGACTCTCTGTGACCCCATGGACTGTAACACACCAGGCTCCTCTGTCCATGGAATTCTCCAGGCAAGAATAGTGGAGTGGGTAGCTATCTCCAGGGGATCTTCCTGATCCAGGGATCGAAACTGGGTCTCCTGCATTGCAGGCAGGTTCTTTACTGTCTGAGTTACCAGGGTAGCCCCTCAGCCAGAATGGCCATCATCAAAAAAAAACCTACAAACATTAAAAGTTGAAGAGGGTGTGGAGGAAAGGGAACCCTCTAACACTGTTGGCGGGAATGTAAGTTGCTACAGCCACTAAGGAGAACAGGATAAAAAGTGAAAGTGTTAGTCACTTAGTAATGTCTGACTCTTTGTGACCCCATGGACTGTAGCTCGCCAGGCTTCTCTGTCCATGGAATTCTCCAGGCAAGAATACTGGAGTGGGCAGCCATTTCTTTCTCCAGAGGATCTTCCCGACCCAGGAATTGAACCTGGGTCTCCTGCATTGCAGGCAAGTTCTTTACTATCTGAGCCATCACAGAAGCCCCATGGAGAACAGTATGGAGGCTCCTTTAAAAACTAATGATGAAGCTACCTTATGATCCAGCAATCACAATCCTGGGCATTTATTCAGAGAAAATCATACTTCAAAAAGATACATGCACCCTAATGTCATTGCAGTGTTTTTTACAATAGCCAAGACATGGAAGCAACCTAAATGTCCACTGATGAATAAATAAAGAAGATATGATACATATATACAATGGAATATTACTCGTCATATGAAAGAATGAAATAATGCCATTTGCAGCAACATGGATGGTCCTAGAGACTGTCATACTGAGTGAGGTAGGACAGAGAAAGACAAATATCATATGATTTCCTCTATACGTAGAATCTAAAAAAATGGTACAAATGAACTAATTTACAAAACAGAAATAGAATCAGAGATGTAGAAAACAAACCTATGGTTCAGTTCAGTTCAGTCGCTCAGTCGTGTCCGACTCCTTGCGACCCCATGAATCACAGCACGCCAGGCCTCCCTGTCCAACACCAACTCCTGGAGTTCACTCAAACTCATGTCCATCGAGTTGGTGATGCCATCCAGCCATCTCATTCTCTGTCGTCCCCGTCTCCTCCCACCCCTAATCCCTCCCAGCATCAGAGTCTTTTCCAGAGAGTCAACTCGTCGCATGAGGTGACCAAAGTATTGGAGTTTCAGCTTTAGCATCAGTCCTTCCAATGAACACCCAGGATTGATCTCCTTTAGGATGGACTGGTTGGATCTCCTTGCAGTCCAAGGGACTCTCAAGAGTCTTCTCCAGCACCACAGTTCAAAAGCATCAATTCTTTGGCGATCAGCTTTCTTCACAGTCCAACTCTCACATCCGTACATGACCACGGGAAAAACCACGGGTAACCTATGGTTACCAAGGGGGAAAGGGAAGGTAGGGATTAATTGGGAGTTTTGGATTTCATATATACACTGCTATATGCAAAATAGATAATTAATAAGAAGCTACTGTATAACACAGCGAACTCTACTCAATACTCTGTAGTGACCTATATAGGAAAAGAATCTAAAAAAGAGTGGGTTGATGTACGTGTATAGCTGATTCATTTTGCTATATAGCAGAACTAACACAGTATCATAAATCAACTATATCCCAATACAATTATTTGAAAAAATGAATGTTTCACTAGTAATGGCTTTAAAAAAAAAAATCCTCAACACAGTTAAGGGCATATACAAAAAAGTCACAGCTTACTCAATGATGAAAGGCTGAAAGGCCCCTCCCCCACCTCTTTACATAAGGAACAAGGCAAGGACACTGGCTCTTATCATTTCTAATGAACATTGTACTGGAGGTTCTAGTCAGAGCAATCCTGAAGAAAAAGAAAAAGCATCCAAATAAAAAGAAATAAAACCATCTCATTCACAGATGACATAATCCTATTCACAGAAAAATTCTAATAATCCTCCCAATCTATTAGGGCTCATAAATGTATTCAGCATAGTTGCAGGATACAAGATCAACAAACAAAACTCAAGCACATTTATATACACTAGCAATGAATCCAGTAAAACAACTGTATTTGCAATAGCATCAAAATGAATAAAATACTTGGCAGCCAAAGAGATAAAAGACATAAACATTGAAAAACACAACACACTCTGAAAGAAACTGAGAAGGCTCAATAAGTGAGGAGATACTTGTATTCATAGATTGCAAGATTTAATGTTGTTAACATGGGCTTCCCAGGTGGCTCAGTGGTAAAGAATCTACCTGCCAATGCAGGAGATGCGGGTTCAGTCCCTGGATCATGGCAACCCACTCCCATAGTCTTTCCTGGGAAATCCCATGGACAGAGGAACCTGGCACGCTACAGTCCATGAGGTCGCAAAGAGTAGAACAAAGCTTAGCAACCGAGCACTCACAAAATGAAAATGACAGTACTCCCCAAAGTGATCTATAGATTCAACACTGTCCCTATCAAAATCCCAATAGCCTTTAATGTGTAAATGGAAAAATCTGATTCTCAAATTCATATGAAATTTCAAGAGATGCCAAATAGCAAATAAACCTCATAACAAAGCTGGATCCATACTTCCCAATATCACAACTTAACTACAAAGCTAAAGAAATCAAAACAGTGTGGTATTGGCATAAGAATAGATTCAGAAACCAAGATTCAGAAAGAAGCCCTCACATGTACAGCCAATTGATAATCAACAAGGATGCCAAGACCAATCATTAGGGAAAATACAGCCTTTTCAACAAATGGTGTTAAAAGAACTGGATATCCACATTTGAAAGAATGAAGTCAGACCCTTACTTCATACCTTATACAGAAATGAGCTCAGAATGAATCAAAGGCGTAAATACATGGCTAAAACTATTAAACTCTTAGAAGAGAGCATGGGGGGTAAATATCCATGACCTGGACTTGAAAATGTTTTCATGGCTATGTTCTTAAAACCATAAGAGACCAAAAAAAAAAGATAAATCTGACTTCATCAAAATTAAACATTTTGGTGCAAAGAATATCAAGAGAGTAAAAAGACAACAGAATGGCAGAAAATATTTGCAAACTGCTTATACAAGGGTTAAGTAAAATATATGTTTTCCTCTAGGCATATTATCCGTAATTCAACAAAGACAACTCAATTTAAAAATGACCAAAATAGTTGAACAGATATTTCTTCAAAGAAGATATACAAATGACCAATAAGTACATGAAATGATGCTTAATATAATTCATTAGTCATTAGGAAAGTTCAAATCAAAACCACAGTGAGATACTGCCTCACACCAACTAGGTTGCCCACAATTTTTTCAAAAATCAGAAAATAACAAGTGTTGGCAAGGATGTGGAAAAACTGGAATCATTATACAACCCTCATGAGAGTTTAAAGTGGTGCAGCTGCTGCAGTCATCAATTTGTGAGTTCTTCAAAAAGTTACACAATTACAACATGACTCAGCAATTTACTCCTGGGTGTTACCCAGCAAGGACTCAGTACCAGACATGCAGAGAAGCCAGTATTATGGCACTAGCTTTTGAGAAAACAAAGTTTTACTGTGAGGTCAATTGGCAAGGAGATAAGAAGTAAGGCTCTCAAATCTCCTTTCATCCAGGATTTAGGAAGAAATTTAAGGGGTTTTCTGACAGTTGGTAAAGAATCCACCTGCAATGCAGGAAACTCTGGTTCAATTCCTGGGTCAGGAAGATCCTCTGGAGAAGAGATAGGCTATCCACTCTAGTATTCTTGGGCTTCCCTTGTGGCTCAGCTGGTAAATAACCCGCCTGCAATGAGGGAGACCTGGGTTCGATCCCTGGGTTGGGCAGATCCCCTGCAGAAGGGTAAGGCTACTCACTCCGGTATTCTGCCCTGGCATGGAGTCGCAAAGAGTTCTACACGACTGAGCGACTTTCACTCACTTCCACTTAAAGGGGTTCAGGGAAATTTCAAGCTTGGAAGCTGATTGGCTAGTCTCGAATAGTCCGTATAAGCTACTTGCGACACTGTCAGAAACCAGATTTTACTTATGAAGGATTCTCACTTTGTAAAGCACGCTGGTGGCAACATTTCTATTCTTTGAGTTTCACAGACTAAATATTTTTGGTTCTGGGGTTACCCTGAAGGCATGGGTTCCCATCCTGCACACGTGCAGGGCTGTGTTGTCTCCGTAAAATAAAGGTTTGATTCATCCACAACATATTTAAGGAGGCAAAACCAGCTTCAGTTCAGTTCAGTCGCTCAGTCGTGTCCGACTCTCCGCGACCCCATGAATCACAGCACGCCAGGCCTCCCTGTCCATCACCAACTCCCGGAGTTCACTCAAACTCATGTCCACAGAGTCGGTGATGCCATCCAGCCATCTCATGCTCTGTAGTCCCCTTCTCCTCCCGCCCCCAACCTTTCCCAGCATCAGGGTCTTTTCCAGTGAGTCAACTCGTCGCATGAGGTGGCCAAAGTATTGCAGTTTCAGCTTAGCATCAGTCCTTCCAATGAACACCCAGGATTGATCTCTTCTAGAATGGACTGGTTAGATCTCCTTGCAGTACAAGGGACTCTCAAGAGTCTTCTCCAACATCACAGCTCAAAAGCATCGATTCTTTGGCGATCAGCTTTCTTCACAGTCCAACTTTCACATCCATACATGACCACGGGAAAGGTTGGGGGCGGGAGGAGAAGGGGACGACCGAGAATGAGATGGCTGGATGGCATCACCAACTCTGTGGACATGAGTTTGAGTGTGCTCCGGGAGTTGGTGATGGACAGGGAGGCCTGGCGTGCTGTGATTCATAGGGTCGCAGAGAGTCGGACACGACTGAGCGACTGAACTGAACTGAACTGAACTGACTAGATGGAACTTTGTTGGCAAAGTAATGTCTCTGCTTTTTAATATACTATCAAGGTTGGTCATAACTTTCCTTCCAAGGAGTAAGCGTCTTTTAATTTCATGGCTGAAATCAGCATCTGCAGTGATTTTGGAACCCAAAAAAATAAAGTCTGACACTGTTTCCACTGTTTTTACATCTATTTCCCATGAAGTGATGGGACCAGATGCCATGATCTTTGTTTTCTGAATGTTGATCTTCAAGCCAACCTTTTCACTCTCCTCTTTCACTTTCATCCAGAGGCTTTTGAGGTCCTCTTCACTTTCTGCCATAAGGGTAGTGTCATCTGCATATCTGAGGTTATTGATATTTCTCCCAGCAATCTTGATTCCAGCTTGTGCTTCTTCCAGCCCAGCGTTCCTCATGATGTACTCTTCATATAAGTTAAATAAGCAGGGTGACAATATACAGCCTTGACGCACTCCTTTTCCTATTTGGAACCAGTCTGTTGTTCCATGTACAGTTTTGACTGTTGCTTCCTGACCTGCATACAGGTTTCTCAAGAGGCAAGTCAGGTGGTCTGGTATTCCCATATCTTTCAGAATGTTCCACAGTTTATTGTGATCCACACAGTCAAAGGCTTTGGCATAGTCAATGAAGCAGAAATAGATGTTTTTCTGGAACTCTCTTGCTTTCTCCAGCTTCAGTTTTGCCCCCTTTTTCTCTAAGCATGCCAAAGAGGGTTAAAATTCTCAGTAAGGAAAAACTAAAATGTGTACAGTTGTATAAACCTCCTTTAGGCCAGAACCAGAGTATGTCCTTCTAGGGTAGAGAGTTTTCCTGCTTTATGCACCCTCGTTTCTCCTTTACCTGCTTGTCCCAACAAGGTAATCAGGGTTGGTTTTCATTAAATACACACCTGTATATGTATGTGTGTGTGTGTGTTTGAATATATAACTCAGTCATAAAAAAGAACAACCTGGCAGCAACCTGGATGGACCTAGAGATTATCATAGTAAGTCTAGTCAGACAGAGACAAATACCACATGATATCACTTATATGTGAAAGCTACAAAAAGTAAATAAATGAACTTATTTACAAAAGATAAACAGAATCATAGGGTTACCAAAGGGGGAAGGGGAGGGCATAAATTATAAGTTTGGGATTAATAAACACACTACACAAAATATATAAACAAAAAGGATCTACTTTATAGCACAGGAACTACATTTAATATCTTATATAACCTATAATGGAAAAGAGTATGAAAAAATACACACACACACACATCTGAATCACTCTGCTGTACACCTGAAATTAACACATTTAAGTCAACTACACATCAGTAATAATTTAAAAAAGAAAGCCACTTTAAATATAAAGACATAGGTAGGATAAAAGTGTTAGGAGAAGGCTGGATTCATAGCCAACACCTAAAACTTCCATTTTGGGGCTTCCCTCATAGCTCAGTCAGTAAAGAATCTGCCTGCAATGCAGGAGACCCAGGTTCAATTCCTGGGTCAGGAAGATCCCCTGGAGAAGGAAATGGCAATCCACTCCAGTATTCTTGCCTGGAGAATCCCGTGGTCAGAAAAGCCTGGCAGGCTACATTCCATGGGGTCACAAAAGTCGGACACGACTTAGTGACTATACCACCACCAGGATAAAAGTAAAAAAACAGAAAACGTATTTCATGTAAACAGTAATAATAAAAAAAAAAGCTAGAGTACTGAATTAATATAAGAAAAAGTAGACATCAGAACAAAGTATTTCTGGGGATGCTGAAGGATATTACATAATGACAAAAAAGTCAATTATCCAAGCAGATAATAAGTCTAAATGCATACATACTTTAGAACATTCAAAATACATGAAACAAAACTGATAGAACTGAAAGAAGAGACAAAAAATATCTGTGGTGACAGTTCTCTCCCAGTAACAGGCAGTACAAGTAGAAAGTCAGTAAGAATACAGAAAACCGGACTCAAACTATACAACTACTTGACCAAACTGATATTAATAGAATTCTCCACTTAATAGCAGAATACACATTTAAGAGACACGTGGAACATTCACCTAGATGCACCATAACTTATCTATATGAAAAACCATTAAAAAAATTTTTTAAAGCATACAAAGTTTAAATATCTAAACCATACAAAGTATTTATTGCACAATAACAGAATTAAACTTGAAGTCATTAACAGGAAGACAACTGGAAAATTGAAATATGTGGAAATTGAACAACACACTTATTAGCAACCCATGAGTCAAAGAAGAAATCACCACATGGGAAATTAGAAATAATCTGTAATGAAATGAAAAAATAATCATGATCTGAGCTTCTAGTTTAAGAAACTAGAAACTAGAGAAAGAACACATTAAATTCATAGTAACTATAAGGAATGAAAGAGGATAACAACAGAAATGAATGAAATTCAGAAAATGTTAAAGAAAGATCAGTAAAGTTAAAGCTGTTTCATTGGAAAAAAATGATAATGCATCCAAGAAAGAAAAAGAAAGAAAGATACAAATTACAAACGTCATGAATCAAAGAGTGGTCATCACCATCAACCGTACCAACACTAAAGGAATAATAAGGGAATACTGTAATGCACTCTAGGCATGTCATTTCAACAAGCTAGATAAAATGGACAAATCTCTGGCAAGACAAGAAGCTGCTTCTAGCATCACTGAGCTGACTGGTTGCTCTTTGCTGCTGCTGCTGCTAAGTCACTTCAGTCGTGTCCGACTCTGTGTGACCCCATAGACGGAAGCCCACCAGGCTCTCCCGTCCCTGGGATTCTCCAGACAAGAACACTGGAGTGGGTTGCCATTTCCTTCTCCAATGTGTGAAAGTGAAAAGTGAAAGTGAAGTCGCTCAGTCGTGTCCGACCCTTAGCGACCCCTCGGACTGCAGCCTACCAGGCTCCTCCATCCATGGGATTTTCCAGGCAAGAGTACTGGAGTGGCTTGCCATTGCCGGGGAGGAATAAAACATGTAAAGCAGGGCTGCACCACCTGAGGCATTTCTGCTAAGCCCAGCCTGGAGCAGAAGGCCCAGCTGTCCTGTAGATGCATGAGTGATCCCTACTAGGACCACAAGATCAGCTGCACAAGGCGTAGATGAGAGAGAAATAACTGTATTATTATTATTATGGATTTGTGGGGCATTGTTCGTTTGAATGCTATGCAAGAAAAGCTAATAACGTACTGAGCTGGAATAAATGCCAAGGCTGGAGAGGGCAGCCTTGCAGGCAGAGGCAAGGAAGGAAAAAAAAAAAGGGCATTTAGAAAATGAACAGCAAAGGCAATTAGCAGACCTGCTAGTCAACCACCAGCAGTTACAGGAGCAGGCAGAGGGCAGCAGAGCCAGGAATCGCTTCCCACTGCTGTGCTATAGGCCTCTTCACTCCCACAGTGCTCACTGTAACACAGTCTCACATAAAGAGGGATCTACTCTCCCCAGAATGGAAGTCCCTCCACACCCTTCTCCCAACCAAGCCTCTTTCCCAGCAACAGCCACTGGTTTGAATCGTGCACACCCTTCCTGATGTTGGTCTGTGTATCTGCATGCTCATCTATGTACCCATTCATCCATCCATTCAACCAGAGTTTGTGGTTTAAAAAAAAAGTCTCATATGCTTTTGAACTGTGGTGCTGGGGAAGACTCTTGAGAGTCCCTTGGACTGCAAGGAGATCCAACCAGTCCATTCTAAAAGAGATCAATCGTGGGTGTTCATTGGAAGGACTTATGCTAAAGCTGAAACTGCAATACTTTGGCCACCTCATGCAACGAGTTGACTCACTGGAAAAGAGTCTGATGCTAGGAGGGATTGGGGGTAGGAGGAGACGGGGACGGCAGAGAATGAGATGGCTGGATGGCATCACCGACTCGATGGACATGAGTTTGAGTGAACTCCGGGAGTTGGTGATGGACAGGGAGGCCTGGTGTGCTGTGGTTCACGGGGTTGCAAAGAGTCAGACACGACTAAGCGACTGAACTGAACTGAACTGAATGCTATTTATTAGGCCGGGGGCTTGGGTTTTATCACTTATTATTCACACATCTCAGAAGTCTTTCCATGTCTGTACATAGAGATCTATATTTCCTTATTTTGTAAATTGCTGTATTGTACTCATGTAGTAGAATATTTTGTAGTTTTTTTTTAATTTTCCTCTACTGAATGGACACTTTGGTTACCTGATTTTTCTCCAAACAATGCTGCAGTGAATATCAGAGTGCCTGAATCACTGTGCCTGTGTGACATCATCTGAGCGGGATCCATTCCCAGAGGTGGGATTGCTGGGTCCTAGGGTAAAGTATGGGCTTCCCTGGTGGCTCAGAGGTTAAAGCGTCTGCCTCCAATGCAGGAGACCCAGGTTCGATCCCTGGGTCGGGAAGATCCCCTGGAGAAGGAAATGGTAACCCACTCCAGTATTCTTGCCTGGAGAATCCCATGGACGGAGAAGCCTGGTAGGCTACAGTTCACGGGGTCGCATAGAGTCGGACACGACTGAGCGACGGAATGGAACGGAGGGTAAAGTACAGTAAAATGTGGAGGTAGTGTTTAACTGTCCTCCAAAAAAGGCGGTATAAATGTGCATTCCCACCAACAGTGCGTGGGGAAACCCAGCTTCACTACTTTCTTGCTGACATTAGCTATTACTGATCTTTAAAAAAGTTCCCAGTCTGATAGAAAAATGTTATTTCATTGATGTTTTAATGTGCATTTCTGAGGTTGATGGTGAAATGAGAAAAAAAAAATTTTTGACATGTACATTGGCTATATGGATTTCTTCTACAGTGGTCCATCTGTTTCTTGTCTTTTACTGATTTGTTGGTACTATTTATATTCTGAATTATGTCTATTAATCCTATCAGACACGAACTGAAAAAGATACATGTACTCCAATGTTCACTGCAGCACTATTTACAATAGCCAAGACATGGAAGCAACCTAGATGTCCATTGACAGATGAATGGATAAAGAAGCTGTGGTACACATATACAATGGAATGAATACTCAGGTCAGTTCAGTCACTCAGTCGTGTCCGACTCTTTGCGACCCTATGAATCAGCACACCAGGCCTCCCTGTCCATCACCAATTCCCGGAGTTTACTCAAACTCATGTCCATCAAGTTGGTGATGCCACCCAGCCATCTCATCCTCTGTCATCCCCTTCTCCTCCTGCCCCCAATCCTTCCCAGCATTAGGGTCTTTTCCAATGCGTCAACTCTTCACATGAGGTGGCCAAAGTATTGGAGTTTCAGCTTCAACATCAGTCCTTCCAGTGAACACTCAGGACTGATCCCCTTTAGGATGGACTAGTTGGACCTCCTTGCAGTCCAAGGGACTCTCAAGAGTCTTCTCCAACACTACAGTTCAAAAGCATCAATTCTTCAGCACTCAGCTTTCTTTACAATCCAACTCTCACATCCATACATGACTACTGAAAAAACCATAGCCTTGACAAGATGGACCTTCGTAGGCAAAGTAATATCTCTGCTTTTTAATATGCTATCTAGGCTGGTCATAACTTTCCTTCCAAAGAGGAAGCGTCTTTTAATTTCATGGCTGCAATCAGCATCTTCAGTGATTTTGGAGCCCCCCAAAATAAAGTTTGACACTGTTTCCACTGTCTCGCCACCTATTTGCCATGAAGTGATGGGACCAGATGCCATGATCGTAGTTGCAAAGGAATACTACTCAGTCATAAAATATAACACATTTGAGTCAGTTCTAATGAGGTGGATGAATCTAGAGCCTATTCCACACAGTGAAGTCAGAAAAAGAAAAACATATTGTATATTCACACATATATATAAGTCTAAAGGAATGGTACTGATGAACCTGTTCATAGAGCAGCAGTGGAGACGCAGACATAGAGAACAGACTTATGGACAAGGCTGGGGGAGAAGAGGGAGAGGGTGAGATGAGTGGAGAGAGTATAATGGATGCATATACACTAACAGACATAAATATAGAGCCAATGGGAATTTACGAACTCGAACTGGGGTTCTGTAATAACCTAGAGGGGTAGAAATGGGCTAGAGGTGGGAGGGAGATTCAAGAGGGAGGGGATATATGTACAGTTATGGTTAATTCATGTTGATGTATGACAGAAATCAAACCAATATGGTAAAGCAATCATCAATCAATTAAAAATAAATATTAAAAAAAAAGAAAAAATTATTGACCAACCTATATGACATCTCATTGAACTTTCTTTTTTGCTGTCTCTATTTACACAAAAGTTTTACTTTATATGTTGTCAAATTTGTTGATCCTTTCATTTCTGGTTTCTGGGTTTTATATCTTGCTGAGAAAGACTGAGCCATTATTGTCTACACTGCACTTTCATTTCTGTTTTCTCATGCAGGCCTGGGCCACAGGGACTCAGTGAAGTGCATAGGATCTCCACCAGAGATAAGAAAAAGGGTCAGAGAGGGTAAGTGACTTATCTCAGGTCACACAGCAACTTTGGGATGACATGAAACCAGAATTGGGGTTCTCAGGGGTCTGGCCCAGATTATCTCTACCAGCTGCCCAGGTCAATTGCCAATCACTCCCTGCACACTCACAGTTTTCCTAGCAGTTCACCTGTGTGCCTTTTGTTAGAAAGTTGTAGCCCATGCTTCACCCCCAGGGAACAGATTTGCCTCCCTGGGGCCCGCACCAGTCACTGCACTCAGGACCCCAGGAACCTCTGTTGCCTGTCCCCTGACAGGCCTCCGGTGCTGTGGAATAGCCTCTTAGCAGTCCTGCTGGGACCTGGTCTCCCAGCACATCTGGTCATTCTCAATATCATCAGATCTTCAACAACATGCAGGGTCAGCAATGTGACATCAACCATTCCTCAAGTCCACCCAGTTGGAGGGAGCCCCTTCATGTGGTGACAGGGCACAATCAGATGCCTTCCAGGGTGAAAAGTCAGAGTTCTCCGTGGCTGGCCAGAAGAAAGGGGCAGAGGCAGAGGGAGGAACTGGCAACGTCCAACTGCAAAAGGTTTCTGACCGCACGGCTGGAAGCTAATGCTTTACACTACCAGTCAGAGTTCCTCATGGAGCAGGCAGAGGCAGGACCTCCAAGTACAATCCAGGGGCCCCAGCTTCTGAATCACAGGGGACCTGTTGAAATGCAGATCAGGGATATCCCAGGCCCAAAGTGGGAGCCTGCACAAGAAACAGGCTCTCTAGGGGATTTCAATGCTTACTTATGTCTGAGGCCACTGCCCTCCAAGGCTTTCAGATAGTCTTGAGAAAACCTGAGAATCTCTTAAAATATAGGAGAGATTTGTGTCTGGTCTCAGGACAGAGTGCTCATCTCCATGTAATTCAAAGTCCCTGACCTGGGTTGGCAGGGACTCCTCCCTGGTGAAGGGTGTTGAGGTGGAGAACGGATGTGGCTGGTCAGGAGGGTGGAGGTCACAGTGGTCCCATGGGGTAGCCTCGGCCACCTCAGTAGAACTTGTCCCTGTCCCAGAGATCAGAGGAAGCTGTTTGCCCTGATATTTTCTGTCTATCTGGACATTCTTTCCATCTCCTTAGAAATATGAATTTTATAGCCCTAATAACTTTATGTTTCAGCAAAGTGTTTTGAACACTTCGTAATCATTAATACCAACCAAAATTGATCAAGAATTAAAAACTCTGACCAGAACCATAACTAACAAAGAGATAAAATCAATCATAAAGAAGTTCCCAACAAAGAAAAGCCCAGGAACAGATAGTTTCACTGGTGAGTTCCATCAAATATTTAAGGAATTAACCCAGATCCATCTCAAATTCATTCAAAAAATAGATGAGGGGATTTCTCAACTCATTCTCAGAGGCCAACATTATCTCAATACCAACATCAAATAAGGACATCACAAGAAAAGAAAACTACAGAACAATATCTCTTAGAAACAGAGATGCAAACATACTCAACAAAACACTAACAAACCAAATCTGAGAGCACATTAAAATGATTACACACCATGACCAAGTGAGCTTTATCTCAGAAATGCAACGATGGTTCAACCCATGAAAATCAACTGACCACACCACATCAGCAGAACAATAGAATGTCACATGATTAACTCAATTAAAATGCCGAAAAAGCCCTTAACAAAAAATCTCGCATCCTTTCGTAATAAAACACCCAAAAGGCTAGGAATTAAAATGAACATCCTCCACATAAGTAAGGGCATATATAAAAAACTCACAGCTAAGTCAATGATCAAATGAAAACTCCTTCCCTTCCTACACCCTTACATCAGGAACAAGGCAATGATGCTTGCTCTTACAGCTTCTACAATATTGTACTGGAGGTTCTAATCAGAGCAATCATGAAGAAAAAGGAATAAAAAGTACCCAAACTGCAAGGAAGAAGTAAAACTTTCTCTATTCACAAATGACATAATCCAATATACAAAAAACTCCTGAAAGACCATAACCCCCCAAAATATATTACAGCTAATAAATATATTCATCAAAGTCACAGGATACAAGATCATCATACAAAACTCAAGTGTATTTTTATACACGAGCAGTGAACAACCTAAAAAGAAAATGGTTAAAATAATTTTGTATGTACCATAGCATTAAAATGAATAAAATATTTCGGAACCAATTTAACTAAGGAGATTCTGATATAAACACTGAAAACCAAAACACACTGCTGAAAGTATTTAAGAAGACTAAATACATTTAAAGACATTGTGTTCACAGATTGGAAGATTTAATATTGTTAAGATGATAATACCCCCAAGGTGAACAATAAATTCAGTCTCTATTAAAACCACAATGGCCTTTATAATAGAAATCAAAAAGATGACTCTCAAATTCATATGGAATTTCAAGAGATGGTGAATATCCAAATCAATCTTGAAAAAAAAGCTAAACAGAAAAAGGAAACCGGAGTCACACTTATCAATTTCACAACTTACTAGAGAGCTAAAGAAATGAAAACAGTATGGTATCGGCCTAATAGATTCAGAGGTCAACAGAATTAACTTGAGAGTTCACAAAGAAAACTTCACTTCTACAGTCAAGTGATTTTCAACAATATGCCAAGACTTAGAAAAGAAAAAAGGCCTTTTCATCAAATGCTGTTAAGACAACTAAATATCCACATATGAAAGAATGAAGTCAGACCCATACTTCATAACATGAACAAAAATTGACTCATATTGATCAAAGACCTAAATATAAACGGTAAAACTATAAAACTCCTGCAAGAAAGCATATGACCTGGACATAGCTATGTCATCAAAAACACAAGCAACCAAAAAATGAATTGGATTTCATCAAAATTAAACACTTTGGTATGAAGAATCCCATCAAGAAACTGAAAACACAACATGGCAGTAAACATCTGCAAACCATATACACAAGGGCTAAGTATTTAGAATATATCTATATCTCTCTCCATTAATTATAAAAGAACAGAACTAGAAACCAACAGAAGTCTCCAGTTATAAGCAAAGTGTAAGGATTTGGCAAGACCAGATACATATCCTCTATGATTGTGTTAATGACTCTCAAATACTGTACAAAACAATAATTTCTGGCTCCAGGTTTTTGTATCTGTAAAATTGGAGTATTCTATGGGGATTCACAGGGTCATATTAAAAGGCAATTAAGAAAGGTGGTTATCAGAAGCTTTGTATATTCCTTCCCACGACAATTCAAAAGGTATTGCTTTACATTTGGAGTCTTGGCATCTGTAGAGTTTAACTTCTCCTGGGTCGGCCCTCTTGGCCCTTCCTGACCTCCCGTCAGCCCATACCTCCACTCTTACCTTTTGTAGAACCTGTTCATGGACTTCAGGTTGAGGCTTGTCTCCTGTTTCTCACAGCACAGTGTACAGGGCAGAGCATGGGTCTGGGCGTTCTTTAATGCCTACTCTCTCCTGTTAGAAAATCATACAATTCTCTTAGTAGATCTCTTCCTCAAAAGGGAATATTCAGGCATATACAGGCATATAGAGAGAGCTGTCCTTTAAGTGTGGATTTTTTTCCCTCAATTACATAGATCAGTGGTAGAAACTGGGAAGGGCATACAAACACACACCCTGGGTGGATCTTGCTCTTCTAGACCTGGGAACTTGTCTCAATGGATGTTGCCTTGCCTGAGGCACAGTAGGCCCTGGGGCAAATTGGGTATAGGATATAGTTTTACATTGCTTCTTCAGATTGACTTTGCAAAATAACTTGGAAAAACCAGTCTTGTTCAAACATTGTACCTATCTACTCTGTTTATATCCCTGGTGGCTCAGACGGTAAAGCGTCTGTCTACAATGCAGGAGACCTGGGTTCGAGCCCTGGGTTGGGAAGATCCCCTGGAGAAGGAAATGGCAATCCACTCCAGTACTATTGCCTGGAAAATCCCATGGACAGAGGAGCCTGGTAGGCTACAGTCTATGGGGTAGCACTGAGCGACTTCACTTTCACTTTCACTGTTTATACTGGTTTCAGTTCAGTTCTGTTCAGTTCAGTGCAGTCGCTCAGTCGTGTCCAACTCTTTGCGACCCCATGAATCACAGCACGCCAGGCCTCCCTGTCCATCACCAACTCCCGGAGTTCACTCAAACTCATGTCCATCGAGTCGGTGATGCCATCCAGCCATCTCATTCTCTGTCGTCCCTGTCTCCTCCTGCCCCCAATCCCTCCTAGCATCAGAGTCTTTTCCATCAAATGTAGTTTACAAAGGGAAAGGACAGTACCTTTGTGTAGAACACACAGACACAGCATCACACCATGGGGCCCGCAAGCAGGGCAGGAGAGACCATACTTTTGCCTGGGAGCAGCAGCTGGAACCCCAGGAAGGTCACCACAGAAGGCTGGGGAGCCAGGAGCACCCCCACCCAGCCCAGTTTCAGCCCCTGCTTCAGCTCAGTTCCCATTTCCTGTGCCTCCCCCTCCCCCAGCTCCTTAGGAAGAGCTCCAGGAGCTAAGACTAAGGAGAGGATCCTGTCCCTCGGGGCATGTGCCCCGCGTCTGGGAGAAGAAATATACACCACTGAACAGCGGGCACCCGGGAGGGGGAAGGGATGCCAGGGAGAGGCACGCACCCCAAGAAGTGGATGGGCCGAGCCCCTAGCCAGCCCTGAAGCAGGCACTGCTTTAACAAAAGAAGAAAATCATACAACCAAAGGGAGGGTAAGGGGTAGAGGGCGAAGAGTCATCCCCTTTGTACACAGGAGCCTTCCCTCTGCCCTTCATCTTGCTTCCTCCATTTCTTTTTCCCAGTCTGTGTATTTGGTTTCCTCCCTTCCACCCACTCCAAGCTCATCCACTGGGAGCTGCCCTAGAGGGACCCTGGGGTCCTACCTGGTGCTGCCTCAGCCCTAGCCTCTGGTGCTCTGGCTGCCAGCCAGGGCAGTGGTGGGCTGATCCCCTCCCTCCTCACTCCCCCACCCTACCCCCACCCACCCTCTGGGCGTCAGCGCTTCAGCTCCAAGGATAGGCCTGTACCTACCTACTCTTGAGCTGATAAAGGAAGGACAGAAGTTTATCCACAGAAGAAAATTGAGCTCTTAGAGAGGTTGGGCTCTGCAGTTGGCTGACTGGGTTTCCTCCGCTGTGGTGCTCAAAAGAGTTTACTCCTCAGCCAGCAAAACCCTAGAAGAGCCTGGAACAACTACCTTCATCAAACACCTGCCGCTTCTCTCCAGTCTTTACTGATTGGACCTTATCTCAACCAGCAGTGTTCTCAGAGACTGCAGGCAGGTCCACAAGACTCTGCAAAGTTGGCTGCACCTGGGAAACCTGTGCGTTCATGGAGGGAAAGGGAAGCCCCAGGACCTGACACATCTGTGGCTCTGAGCACGCTGTTCCTTTATAGGCAGTACCTGCTCATGCTTGCCACTTGCCCCTCAACTGCTGTCCACCTTAGTGCTGCTTCTGAGGGGTTAGCTGGCCCCTGAGAATGCACGTTTACAGAGAGCGTGAGAACAAGCAGCCCCTAGTCAAAGGCTTAGTCAATATCCCAGGGTTCAAATCTGAGAGCTGAGAACAGTCTGTGGCTTGAAATGGCCTTCCCTCACTCCCCCATAAAAGCAGAGGGAACTCAGACAACCTCAAGAAGTGTGAGAGAGAAAACAACTTGAGGATTTTAGATCCAGTTCCATCTCCTAGCGTGCTTTCTGGAAAGCAGCAAGCAAATGTAGTAGTGAAAAGAAAGTGAAAGTGAAGTCGCTCAGTCGTGTCCGACTCTTTGTGACCCCATGGACTGTAGTCTACCAGGCCCCTCCATCCATGGGATTCTCCAGGCAAGAATGCTGGAGTGGGTTGCCATTTCCTTCTCCAGGAGATCATCCTGACCCAGGGATTCAACCCGGGTCTCCTGCACTGTAGGCAGATGCTTTACCGTCCGAACCACCAGGCAAGTCCAACTTGGCTGTAAGAATTCCCTGAAGAAGCCACAGAGGAGAATGGGCAGTCTCAAAGATGACCAGATTGCATCTGAAAGTTCTCTTAAGGAGGAGGGCTGTCAGAACTGTAGCCTCAAATCATGGGTGCTGCCTGGCCACCAAGGAATCTGTCCCGGCAGTTCTGAGACTGTAGCCAGTGTGGTCAGAGGCTCCTAAGAGTTTCCCTGAGTGCTGAGGGCAGGCTTCCCATTGCAGGGGAGCCTAGGAGAGTCCAGACTGTCTCACTACCTGGAAAACTTCCCCCATGAGGAGGCAGGTGAAGGAGGTAGCTGTATCCCCTTGAAGAAACCAAAGTGAGGAGGGGCCTGTCTGAGACTCAGTCAGGGCTGACTTTGAGAGGGGAATTCAGGAGCATACAGTTTGAAATACCCAAGCCCTCCCTCCCTTTCTGAGCATGTAGGAGCTTAATCTTCCTGGTAGATGACCACAACATTTTACCTCCCCGGCAGACATCAAAAACAAGCTCATCTTAGCATCTGGGAAATTTCCAAGTAGAAAACATTCAGTCCAAGATCTCACATGGTACGTGGTCTTAGCACCACCACAATCTTATGAATAGAAACATACTTAAAAGCCATTCGATGCTAACACACTGCTTGTTTGGCTCATACAAAAGAGGGTTAAAATTCTCTGTGAGGAGGAATCAAAATGTGTCCAGCTATATAAACTTCCTATAGGCCAGACACAGGGATGTTCTTCTGGGGTGAATTTTCCTGTTTTCATTTCTCCTTTACCCACTTGTCTGAACAAGGTGATCAGGGCTCATTTCGTTAAGAATACACACCTGTATCAGTACCTCCCGGCAATCATATTAAACACAGGTGAAAACTCCCAACACCTCTGTAAGGCAAGCTTAGCCAGGGAGCAACGGGTTTATCAGAGGACCCCCATTAAAATCAGGTTTAAGAAAGTTTGCTGCTGCTGCTAAGTTGCTTTATCATGTCCAACTCTGTGCGACCCCATAGAAGCAGTCCACCAAGCTCCTCTGTCCCTGAGATTCTCCAGGCAAGAATACTGGAGTGGGTTGCCATTTCCTTCTCCAATGCATGCATGCATGCTAAGTCGCTTCAGTTGTGTCCACTCTGTGTGACCCTATGGACAGCAGCCCACCAGGCTCCTCTGTTCACAGGATTGTCTAGGCAAGAATACTGGAGTGGGTTGCCATTTGCTACAGTCATCCAAACGCCAATCTGAATTAGCCAGTCCTAACAAAGAAAACCGGAGAAGGCAATGGCAAGTCACTCCAGTACTCTTGCCTAGAAAATCGCATGGACAGAGGAGCCTGGTGGGCTGCAGTCCATGGGGTCGCTACTAGTCGGACACAACGGAGCGACTTCACTTTCACTTTTCACTTTCACACATTGGAGAAGGAAATGGCAACCCACTCCAGTGTTCTTGCCTAGAGAATCCCAGGGACGGTGGAGCCTGGTGGGCTGCCGTCTATGGGGTCGCACAGAGTCGGGCACGACTGAAGCGACTTAGCAGCAGCAGCAGCAACAAAGAAAACAGTTAGATGGGGACCAATGCAAAGGCAGGGATCCAACCCAGGGTCTGGAACTTGAAACTGATGGATCCTTTGTATAAGTCAGTGGCTTTAACCTTCTATATTGTCTCTCTTGGGGTGGAACTCTAACCAACAATGTGGGGTTATTAGGCAACGTAGGCACAGGTGCATTTTCGCAAAGTTACTCACGGCAAAGACATCTGATGTAGGAGCTGTTTCTTCTCTCAAAATTAAAATGAGCACTGAGGAGCCTGGAGAGCCAGAGCAGGGAATAGGAACCCAACAGCTGACTGTCTACACAAATTTGCCCTAGGTGGCTTCTCAGGAGCTGAGGGGAGGGCCTACACAACGCCAGGGGCTACAATGCCACAGTGTCACTAGACACTAAAAGAATAATAAGGGAATGCTATGAAATGGCAACCCACTCCAGTACTCTTGCCTGGAAAATCCCATGGACAGAGGAGCCTGGTGGGCTACAGTCCACGGGGTTGCGAAGAGTCGGACACAACTGAGCGACTTCACCTTCACCTCATGAAACACTCTAGGCACATAACTTCAACAAGCTAGATAAAATGGACAAATCTCGGAAAGACAAGAAGATGCTTCTAATATTACTGAGCAGGCCTGTTGCTCCTAAGAGGCAGAAGGAAATCATGTAAAGCAGGGCTGCACCACCTAAGGTATCTCTGCTAAGCCCAGCCTGGAGCAGAAGTCCCAGCTGTCCTGTAGATACATGAGTGATCCCTACTGATCTACTAAGGCCACCAGATCAGCTGCACAAGGTGTAGATGAGAGAGAAAGACATGCTTTTTTTTTCTTTTCTTAATTTTTATTGTGCGATGTGGGGGTTTATTTGCTTGAATGTGATACAAGAAAAGCTAACTAATAATGTATTGAGCTGGGATATGTGCCAAGGCTGGGGAGGGTTGGGTTTTGCCAGGCAGAAGCAGGGAAGGAAAAAAAAAGGGGGGACATTTAGAAAATGAACAGTAAAGACAATTAGCAGACCTGCTAGTCAACCACCAGCAGTTACAGGAGCAGGCAGAGGGCAGCAGAGCCAGGAATCGCTTCCCACCGCTGTGCTATAGGCCTCTTTGCTCCCATAGCACTCACTGTAACACAGTCTCACATAAAGAGGGATCTATTCTCCCCAGAATGGAAGTCCCTCCACACCCTTCTCCCAACCAAGCCTCTTTCCCAGCAATAGCCACTGGTTTGAATCGTGCACACGGTACACCCTTCCTGATGTTGGTCTGTGTATCTGCATGCTCATCCATGTATCCATCCATCCATCCATCCATTCAACCAGAGTTTGTGGTTTTAAAAAAGTAGTTTCATATGCTATTTATTAGGCTAGGGGCTTGGGTTTTATCACTTAACCATATATCTCAGAAGTCTTTCCATGTCAGTACCTAGAGACCAACCTCCTTGTTTTTTTAATTTCCTTATCATATTCATGATGTGAATATTCCTTTTTTTCACCATTCCTCTACTGGAAGGACATTTTAGTTAACTGATTTTTCTCCAAACAATGCTGCAGTGAACATCAGAGTGCCTGGATCACCATGCATGTGTGAAATCATCTGAGCAGGATTCATTCCTAGAGGTGGGATTGCTGGGTCCTAGGGTAAAGTACAGTACAATGTGGAGGTGGTGTTGAACTGTCCTCCAAAAAAGGCTGTGTAAATGTGCATTCCCGCCAACAGTGCATGGGGAAACCCAGCTTCACTACTTTCTTGCTGATGTTGGCTATTACTGATCTTTAAAAATGTTCCCAGTCTGATAGAAAAATGTTATTTCATTGAGATTTTAATGTGCGTTTCTAGGTTGATGGAGAAACGAGAAAAAAAAATTTTGACATGTTTATTGGTTGTTTGGATTTCTTCCATAGATATTCTTGGCCAATTTTCCCATTTGTTACTTGTCTCATTGATTTGTTGACACTATTTATATTCTGCATTACGTCTATTAACCCTATTATCAAGTATGTTGAATATTCTCTACCATGTCTCTTTCAGCTTTCTTTTTTGCTATCTCTATTTATACGAACGTTTTACTTTTTATGTTGTCAAGTCTGTTGGTGTTTTCATTTCTGGTTTCTGGGTTTTATATCTTGCTGAGGAAGGTTGAACCACTAATTGTCTACAGGGCACTTTCATTTCTATTTTCTCATGCAGCCCTGGGCCACAGGAACTCAGTGTGGTACTTAGTATATCCACCAGAGATAAGAAAAAGAAGGGTCAGAGAGGGTAAGTGACTTATCTCAGGTCACATAGCGACTTTGGGGAAAACTTAAGAGCCGGAGGGCCAGGCTACCACTCCTGACAGCTGGGGTCAATGGGCTAATACCACTCCCCACACACTCACAGCGTTCCTGGTAGGTCACCTGCATGTCTATTGTTAGAAAGTTATAGCATGTGCTTCCCTCAGGGCACCCATCAGTCCTGAGCATCTGTCATGACCCCCAGATACCTCTGTTCCCTGTGCTCTGACAGGCCTCCAGGGATGTGGGACCGCCCCTGGGCCACCAGAGGCACCCTGTCTCCAGGTCAAGCTCTTTGGTCCCTTAGCAGTCCTCCTGGGACCTGGTCTCCCAGCACATCTGGTCAGCCTCACCCTCGTCAGATCTTCAACAATATGCAGGGTCACCAATGTGACATTTATATTTTCACGTCCCACCCAGTTGGAGGGACGTGATGTGATGACAGGGGCACAGTCAGATGTCATGGAGGGACAGGACGGAGAGTCTCTGAGGGCTTCATGAGCAGTGGCTTTGGAGGTGGTCCTTGGAGGGGTCATTCAGGCAGAAAGGAAATCCAGAAGACTGACTGGCGTGAGGACAGAGGGGACAAAAAGTCAGAGTTCCTCATGGCAGGCCAGAGGAGAGGTACAGAGGTAGAGGTGGGAAGGGATGACGTCCAAGAGCAAAGAGTCCCTGAGCAGGTGGCCAGGAGCTTAGGCTTTATCCTACAGGCCACAGTTCTTCCTGGGAGCCAACAGACAGGGTCCCTCCAACTACATACAGTCCAGGAGTCCCAGCCTCTGAGTCACAAGGCGACTTGTTGAAATGCAAACCAGGGCCATTCCAGACCCAAAGTACGAACCTGCACAGGAAATAGGCCTTCTAGGAGATTCTGATGCTTACTTATGTATGAGGCCACTGCCCTCCAAGGCTTACAGATGGTCTTGAGGAAACCTGAGAATCTCTAAGATGTAGGAGAAGTTTGTGTCTGGTCTCAGGACAGGGGGCTCAGCTCCATGTAATTCAAACGAAGTCCCTGACTTGGACCTCAACACCCTGGTGGAGGGTGTTGAAGTAGAGAAGGGATGTGGCTGGTCAGAGAGTTGGAGGTCACAGTGGCCCTGAGGGGTGGCCTAGGCCACCTCAGCTGAATGTGTCCCTGTCCCAGAGATCAGAGGAAGCTGTTTGCCCTGTTATTTCTGTCTATCCAGATGTTCTTTCCGTCCACCTAGATATTCAAATTTAACACCTGGCTGCAATGCTGGAGACCTGTGTTCAATGCCTGGGTCAGAAAGATCCCCTGAAAAAAAAAAAGAAAGATCCCCTGGAGAAGGAAATGTCAGTCCAGTATTCTTCCCTGGAGAATTCCATGGACAAAGAAGCCTGGCAGGCTACAGTCTATGGGGTTGCAAAGAGCTGGACATGACTAAGTGACTATCACTCACTCACCCAATCTTAATGTTTTAGCAAAGTGCTTTGTGCCTTTCACAATCATGGATACCAACGGAAACTGATTAATAACTAGAAATTCTGACCAGGCCCATACTAGCAAAGAGATTGAATCAATCATCAAATACCTACCAACAAGGACAAGTAATGGACCAGATGGTTTCACTGGTGAGTTCTATCAAACATTTAAGGAATTAACCTGGATCCTTCTTGAACACATTAAAAAAAAAATAGAAGATGAGAGAACACTTCTCAACTCATTCTAGGAGGCCAGCATTATCTTGATACCAACATTAGACAAGGACATCACAAGAAACTACAGACCAATATACCTTAGAAAAAGAGATGCAAACATACTCAACAAAACACCAGCAAACCAAATCTGACAGCACATTAAAATGATGATAGCACATTAAAATAAAGAGCCACACTATGACCAAGTGGGCTTTATCTCAGAAATTCAAAGATGGTTTAACACGTGAAAATCAGTTGATCACACCACATCAACAGAACAACAACAGAATCTCACATGATTAACTCAACTGATGCAGAAAAAAAGCCCTTAACAAATTTAGCATGCTTTCATAATAAAACATCCACAAATAAAGAAAATAAAAAATATATATAAAAATTAAAAAAAAGAAAAAAAATAACAAAAAAAGAAAAGAAAAAAAGATAAATAAATAAATAAAAATTAATAAAAAAGAAAAATAAATAAATAAATAAAAAATAAAATAAAACATCCAAAAGTCTAGGAATTAAAGTGAACATCCTCCACATAATTAGGGCATATACTAAAAAAAAAACAAAAAACCACAGCTAATTCAATGATAAAAGACTGAAAACTCCCTCCCCCACCACACCCTTACATCAGGAATAAGGCAAGGACACCCGCTCATACCTCTTCTATTCAACATTGTATTAGGGGTGCTAGTCAAGCGATCATGAAAAAGAAATAAAAGGTGCCCAAATTAAAAGGAAGAAGTAAAACTTTCTCTATTCACAGATGACATAATCCTATATATAGAAAAACCCTAAAGGATCTACTATCCCGCAGAGCTAATAAATATGTTCAGCAAAGTCACAGGATACAAGATCAACATACAAAACTCAAGTATATTTCTACACACAAGCAGTGAACAACCTGAAAAGAAAAATTTAAGAATAACTGTTTTTCAATAGCATCAAAATGAGTAACATATTTGGGAACCAATTTAACCAGAGATGCAAGACATAAACACTGAAAACCACGTAACACTGCTGAAAGAAATTAAGAACACTAAATGAATTTAAAGACATCTGGGTTCACATAGTGGAAGATTTAATACTGTTAAGATGACAATACCTCCAAGTGATCAGTAAATTCAGTATCAAAACCCCGGTGTCCTTTATTACAGAAGTGGACAAGATGATTCTCAAATTCATATGGAATCTCAAGGGATGCTGAATAGCCAAATCAATCTTGAAAAAAATAAATAAAAATGAAATTGTAGTCACAATTTTAAATTTTACAACTTACTACAAAGCTAATGAAATGAAAACAGTGTGGTACTGTCATAAGAACAGATTCAGAGATCAATAGAATAAACTTTATAATTCAGAAAAAAAAAACCCTTCACATCTACAGCCAGTTGATTATCAACAAGGATGTCAAGACCATTCAATGGGGAAAAAGTCTTTTCAACAAATGGTGTTAAGAGAACTGGATATCCACATATAAAAGAATGAAGTTAGACCCTTATGTCATACCATATACAAAAGTTAACTCAAAATGGACTGAAGGCCTAACTATAAGAGGCAAAACTATAAAACTCTTAGAAGAAAGCATATGACTAAGTGATTTCATAGCTAAGCAATCAAAACCACAAGCAGCCAAAAAAGGAATTATACTTCATCAAAAATTAAACATTTTGGTGCAAAGAATACCATCAAGAGAATGCAAACATAACATGGCAGAAATCATTTGCAAAATATATACAAGTGTTAAGCATTTAGAATACAGCTATCTCTGTAGATAGATCTCCTATAGTTCAACAAGGAGAGATATGAGCCAGCAAAAGTTTCCAGACAAAGTTGTAAGTGTAAAGATTTGACAGAACCATATACGCATCCTCTACAGTTTCAAATCCTGTACTAAACAGTAATTTCTGGCTCCAGGTTTTTGTATCCATAGAATTGGAGTGTTCTATGGGGATTCACAGGGTCATATTAACAAGCGTTTAAGAAAGGTTATCAGAGGCTCTGTATCTTCCTTCCCAGGACAATTCAAAAGGAATTGCTTTACATTTGGAGCTTTGGCGTCTGGAGAGTTTAACTTCTCCTGGTTCAGCCCTCTTGGCCCTTCCTGGCCTCCTGTCAGCCCATACATCCACTCTTAACCTTTTGTAGAATTTGTTCAGGGACTTCTGCTTGAGGCTTGTCTCCTGATTCTAACAGCAGTGTACAGGATATAGCATGGACCTGGAAGTTTTTTAATGCCTGCTTTCTCCTGAAAATTAGAAAATCATTTAATTCTCTTAGTAGATCTCTTCCCCAAAAGGGAATATACAGGCATACAGAGAGAGCTGCCCTTTAAGTGTGAGTTTTTTCCTTCAGTTATATAGATCAGAGGTAGAAAAGTGGGGAGGGCTCAAAACACCCTGGGTGGATCTTGATCTTCTAGACCTGCAGGAATTTGTCTTAATGGATGTTGCCTTGCCTGAGGCACAGTAGGCCCTGGGACAAACTGGGTGTGTGCTAAGTTGCTTCAATCATGTCTGACTCTTTTGACCCCATGGACTGTAGCCCTCCAGGCTCCTCTGCGGCAAGAATACTGGAGTGGGTTGTCATGCCCTCATCCAGGGTATCTTCCCGACCCAGGGATCAAACCCAAGTCTCCTACAGGTCCTGTATTGCAGGAAGCCACTGGGGAAGCCCTTAGTTCAGTTCAGTTCAGTCGCTCAGTCGTGTCCGACTCTCCGCGACCTCATGAATCACAGCACACCAGGCTTCCCTGTCCATCACCAACTCCCGGAGTTCACTCAAACTCATGTCCACAGAGTCGGTGATGCCATCCAGCCATCTCATTCTCTGTCGTCCCCTTCTCCTCCCGCCCCCAACCTTTCCCAGCATCAGAGTTTTTTCCAGTGAGCCAACTCGTCGCATGAGGTGGCCAAAGTATTGCAGTTTCAGCTTTAACATCAGTCCTTCCAATGAACACCCAGGATTGATCTCCTTTAGAATGGACTGGTTGGATCTCCTTGCAGTCCAAGGGACTCTCAAGAGTCTTCTCCAACACCACAGTTCAAAAGCATCCATTCTTCGGCGATCAGCTTTCTTCACAGTCCAACTCTCACATCCATACATGACCACGGGAAAAACCATAGCCTTGACTAGACGGACCTTTGTTGGCAAAGTAATGTCTCTGCTTTTTAATATGCTATCTAGGTTGGTCATAACTTTCCTTCCAAGGAGTAAGCGTCTTTTAATTTCATGGCTGAAATCAGCATCTGCAGTGATTTTGGAGCCCAAAAAATAAAATCTGACACTGTTTCCACTGTTTTTCCATCTATTTCCCATGAAGTGATGGGACCAGATGCCATGATCTTTGTTTTCTGAATGCTGAGCTTCAAGCCAACCTTTTCACTCTCCTCTTTCACTTTCATCAAGAGGCTTTTGAGTTCCTCTTCACTTTCTGCCATAAGGGTAGTGTCATCTGCATATCTGAGGTTATTGATATTTCTCCCAGCAATCTTGATTCCAGCTTGTGCTTCTTCCAGCCCAGCGTTCCTCATGATGTACTCTGCATATAAGTTAAATAAGCAGGGTGACAATATACAGCCTTGACGCACTCCTTTTCCTATTTGGAACCAGTCTGTTGTTCCATGTACAGTTCTGACTGTTGCTTCCTGACCTGCATACAGGTTTCTCAAGAGGCAGGTCAGGTGGTCTGGTATTCCCATCTCTTTCAGAATGTTCCACAGTTTATTGTGATCCACACAGTCAAAGGCTTTGGCATAGTCAATGAAGCAGAAATAGATGTTTTTCTGGAACTCTCTTGCTTTCTCCATGATCCAGCAGATGTTGGCAATTTGATCTCTGGTGCCTCTGCCTTTTCTAAAACCTGCTTGAACATCTGGAAGTTCACGGTTCACATATTGCTGAAGCCTGGCTTGGAGAAATTTGAGCATGACTTTACTAGCGTGTGAGATGAGTGCAATTGTGCGGTAGTTTGAGCATTCTTTGGCATTGCCTTTCTTTGGGATTGGAATGAAGACTGACCTCTTCCAGTCCTGTGGCCACTGCTGAGTTTTCCAAATCTGCTGGCATATTGAGTGCAGCACTTTTATAGCATCATCTTTCAAGATTTGAAATAGCTCAACTGGAATTCCATCACCTCCACTAGCTTTGTTCGTAGTGATGCTTTCTAAGGTCCACTTGACTTCACATTCCAAGATGTCTGGCTCTAGGTCAGTGATCACGTTATCGTGACTATCTTGGTCGTGAAGATCTTTTTTGTACAGTTCTTCTGTGTATTCTTGCCACCTCTTCTTAATATCTTCTGCTTCTGTTAGGTCCATACAATTTCTGTCCTTTATCGAGCCCATCTTTGCATGAAATGTTCCCTCGGAATCTCTAATTTTCTTGAAGAGATCTCTAGTCTTTCCTCTTCTGTTGTTTTCCTCTATTTCTTTGCATTGATCGCTGAGGAAGGCTTTCTTATCTCTCCTTGCTATTCTTTGGAACTCTGCATTCAGATGCTTATATCTTTCCTTTTCTCCTTTGCTTTTCACTTCTCTTCTTTTCACAGCTATTTGTAAGGCCTCTCCAGACAGCCATTTTGCTTTTTTGCATTTCTTTTCCATGGGGATGGTCTTGGTCCCTGTCTCCTGTACAATGTCACGAACCTCCGTCCAGAGTTCATCAGGCACTCTATCTATCAGATCTAGTCCCTTAAAATCTATTTCTCACTTCCACTGTATAATCATAAGGGATTTGATTTAGGTCATATCTGAATGGTCTAGTGGTTTTCCCTACTTTCTTCAATTTCAGTCTGAATTTGGCAATAAGGAGTTCATGATCTGAGCCACAGTCAGCTCCTGGTCTTGTTTTTGCTAACTGTATACAGCTTCTCTATCTTTGGCTGCAAAGAATATAATCAATCTGATTTCGGTTTTGACCATCTGGTGATGTCCATGTGTAGAGTCTTCTCTTGTGTTGTTAGAAGAGGGTGTTTGTTATGACCAGTGCGTTCTCTTGACAAAACTCTATTAGCCTTTGCCCTGCTTCATTCCGTGCTCCAAGGCCAAATTTGCCTGTCACTCCAGGTGTTTCTTGACTTCCTACTTTTGCATTCCAGTCCCCTATAATGAAAAGGACATCTTTTTTGGGTGTTAGTTCTAAAAGGTCTTGTAGGTCTTCATAGAACCGTTCAACTTCGGCTTCTTCAGCATTACTGGTTGGGGCATAGGCCTGGATTACTGTAATATTGAATGGTTTGCCTTGGAAACGAACAGAAATCATGCGAGAGACGCCGGCCCCGACGCAACTGACCAGGCAAAGAGGCGCGGCCGTGAGGAGCTACCCCACGCCTGAGGCCAGGGCCGGCGGCCGAGAGGAGCTACCCCACGTCCAATAGGCGGTGGCTGCGAGGGCGCAGGAGGGCCGAGAGGAGCTACTCCACGTTCAAGGTCAGGGGGGCGGCCTTGAGGAGATACCCCTCATCCAAGGTAAGGTGCAGCGGCTGCGCTTTCTTGGAGCAGCTGTGAAGCGATATCCCACGCCCAAGGTAAGAGAAACCCAAATAAGACGGTAGGTATTGCGAGGGGGCATCAGAGGGCAGACACACTGAAATATAATCACAGGAAACTGGTCGATCTGATCACATGGGCCACAGCTGAATGTGGTCCACTGGAGAAGGGAATGGCAAACCACTTCAGTATACTTGCCTTGAGAACCCCATGAACAGTATCAAAGGGCAAAATGATAGGATACTGAGTGAGGAATTCCCCAGGTCGGTAGGTGCCCAGTATGCTACTGGAGCTCAGTGGAGAAATAACTATAGAAGGAATAAAGGGATGGAGCAAAAGCAAAACCAATACCCAGTTGTGGATGTGACCAGTGATAGAAGCAAGGTCCGGTGCTGTAAAGAGCAATATTGCATAGGAACCTGGAATGTTAGGTCCATGAATCAAGGCAAATTGGAAGTGGTCAAACAGGAGATGGCAAGAGTGAACATAGACATTCTAGGAATCAGTGAATTAAAATGGACTGGAATGGGTGAATTTAACTCAGATGACCATTATATCTACTACTGTGGGCTGCTGCTGCTGCTGCTAAGTCACTTCAGTAGTGTCCGACTCTGTGTGACCCCATAGACGCCAGCCCACCAGGCTCCCCCGTCCCTGGGATTCTCCAGGCAAGAACACTGGAGTGGGTTGCCATTTCCTTCTCCAATGCATGAAAGTGAAAGTGAAGTCGCTCAGTCGTGTCCAACTCTTAGCGACCCCATGGACTGCAGCCCACCAGGCTCCTCCGCCCATGGGATTTTCCAGGCAAGAGTACTGGAGTGGGGTGCCATTGCCTTCTCCACTACTGTGGGCAGGAATCCCTTAGAAGAAATGGAGTAGCCATCATGGTCAACAAAAGAGTCCGAAATGCAGTACTTGGGGAAGCCCTTATACTGGTTTAATCCACATCAAATGTAGTTTACAAAGGGAAAGGACAGTACATTTGTGTAGAACACACAGACATAGCATCCCACCATGGGGCCCGCAAGCAGGGTAGGGGAGACCATACTTTTGCCTGGGAGCAGCAGCTAGGACCCCAGGAAGGTCACCACAGAAGGCTGGGGAGCCAGGAGCACCCTCACCCAGCCCAGTTTCAGCCTCTGCTTCAGCTCAGTTCCCATTTCCTGTGCCTCCTCCTCCCCCAGCTCCTTAGGAAGAGCTCCAGGAGCTAAGACTAAGGAGAGGATCCTGTCCCTCGGGGCATGTGCCCCGCGTCTGGGAGAAGAAATATACACCACTGAACAGCGGGCACGCGGGAGGGGGAAGGGACGCCAGGGAGAGGCACGCACCCCAGGAAGTGGATGGGCCGAGCCCCTAGCCAGCCCTGAAGCAGGCACTGCTTTAACAAAAGAAGAAAATCATACAACCAAAGCAAAGGTAAGGGGTAGAGGGCGAAGAGTCATCCCCTTTGTACACAGGAGCCTTCCCTCTGCCCTTCATCTTGCTTCCTCCATTTCTTTTTCCCAATCCAGAGTATTCAGTTGGGTCACACTTGCAAAGTTTCCTCCCTTCTGCCTACTCCCCTGCTCTGCCAGTCACTTGGCACAGCCACTGGGGACTCCGTGACTGACGCTTGGTGCTGCGCCAGCCTCTGGTGCTCTCCGACTGCCAGCCAGGGCTGCAAGGTGGGCTTATCTCCCTCCTTTGAACCCCGCCCCCCCATGGAACCGCACCTCCCTCTGCGTCAGCACCTCAGCTCCAAGCAGAGTCCTGTACATACCTACTCTTGAGCTGACATAGAACAGCCAGGTGTTTATCCACTGAAGAAAACCAAGCCCTTAGAGATGCTGGGCTCGGCAGTTGGCTGACTGGGTTTCCTCCACTGTGGTGCTCAAGATAATTTACTTCTTGGCCAGCAAAACCCCAGAAGAGCCTGTAACAACTATATTCACCAAACGCCTCTGCTTCTCCCCAGCGTTTACAGATTAGGCCCATTGTGATGCTGTGAGACTGCAAAGTTGGCTGCACCCGTGTTCATGGTAGGGGAAGGGAAACCCCCAGGACTTGCCAGTTGAGGCTCTGAGCATGCTAAGTCACTTCAGTCGTGTACGACTCTGTGCGACCCCATAGACGGAAGCCCACCAGGCTCCCCCATCCCTGGGATTCTCCAGGCAAGAACACTGGAGTGGGTTGCCATTTCCTTCTCCAATGTGTGAAAGTGAAAAGTGAAAGTGAAGTCGCTCAGTCGTGTCCGACCCTTAGCGACCCCATGGACTGCAGCCTACCAGGCTCCTCCATCCATGGGATTTTCTAGGCAAGAGTACTGGGGTGGCTTGCCATTGCCTTCTCCGGCTCTGAGCATACTTGCTTCTTTATAGGCAATACCTGGGTCCACTTACCTACAGGTCATGGGTGCTGCCCAGCTGCCCAGGAATCCTTTCTGGCAGTTCTGAGACTGTAGCTAGTGTGGTCAGAGGCTCCTAAGAGTTTCCCCGAGTGCTGAGGGCAGGCTTCCCATTGCAGGAGAGCCTAGGAGAGTCCAGACTGTCCCATTACCTGGAAAACCTCCCCCATGAGGAGGCAGGTGAAGGAGGTGGCTGTATCCCCTTGAAGAAACCAAAGTGAGGAGGGGGTTGTCTAAGACTCAATCAGGACTGACTTTGAGAGGGGAATTCAGGAGCATACAGTTTGAAATACCCAAGCCCTCCCTCCCTTTCTGAGCATGTAGGAGCTTAATCTTCCTGGTAGATGACCACAACATTTTACCTCCCCGGCAGACATCAAAAACAAGCTCATCTTGGCATCTGGGAAATTTCCAAGTAGAAAACATTCAGTCTAAGAGCTCACATGGCACATGGCCTTAGCATCACCACAATCTTTGTTCCTCAGGGCAAACTTTCCTTCATGGACACAGACACACTTAAAAGCCATTTGATGCTAATGCCCTGCTTGTTTGGCTCATGCAAAAGAGGGTTAAATTCTCAGCGAGGAAGAATCAAAATGTGCCCAGCTGTATAAACTTCCTATAGGCCAGACACAGGGATGTTCTTCTGGGGTGAATTTTCCTGTTTTCTGCTCCCTTGTCTCTCCTTTACCCACCTGTTCCAACAAGGTGATCAGGGCTGGTTTCATTAAGAATACACACTTATCTATCTACCTATCTATCTATATGTATATATGTAACTCAGCCATAAAAAAGAACGAAATAATGTCATTGGCAGCAACATGGATGGCCCTAGGGATTATCATTCTATGTGAAGTCAGAAAGAGAAAGACAAATATCACATGATATCACTTACATACAAAATCTACAAAAGTTATATAAATGAACTTAATTATAAAAGTAAACAGATTCATAGACATAGAAAGCAAATTTATGGTTACCAAAGGGGAAAGGGGGGGATAAACTAGGAATTTTGGATTAACATAAACCCACTACTATATATGACTTCCCTGGTGGCTTAGATGGTAAAGCATCTGCCTCCAATGCAGGAGACCTGGGTTCAATCCCTGGGTCCAGAAGTTCCCCTGGAGAAGGAAATGGCAACCCACTCCAGTACTCTTGCCTGAAAAATCCCATGGATGGAGGATCCTGGTAGGCCCCAGTTCATGGGGTCGCAAAGAGTCGGACATGACTGAGCAACTTCACTCACTCACTGCTGCTGCTGAGTCACTTCAGTCGTGTCCGACTCTGTGTGACCCCATAGACGGAAGCCCACCAGGCTCCCCCATCCCTGGGATTCTCCAGGCAAGAACACTGGAGTGGGTTGCCATTTCCTTCTCCTCACTCACTCACTACTATATACAAAATATTCAAATAAAAAGGACCTACTGTATAGCACAGAGAACTACACTTAATATCTTATAACAAACTATATTGGAGAAGGAAATGGCAACCCACTCCAGTGTTCTTGCCTGGAGAATCCCAGGGACGGGGGAGCCTGGTGGGCTTCCGTCTATGGGGTCACACAGAGTCGGACACGACTGAAGTGACTTAGCAGCAGTAGCAGCAACAAACTATAATGAAATATCTGAATCACTTTGCTGAACACCTGAAACTAAGACAACACTGTAAATCAACTATACATCAATAATATTTTAAAAAAGAAAACCACTTTAAATAGAAAGACAAGGGTAGGATAAAAGTAAAAGAATGCAAAGAGATATTCCATGTAAGCAGTAGTCAAAAAAACAAGCTGGAGAGCTGTATTAACAGCAGACAAATAGACATCAGAGCAAGGTATATTTCTAGGAATACTGAAGAATATCACAAATGAAGAGTCAATTATTCAAGCAGATAATAATTCTAAATGTATATGCACCTTAGGATAGACATTCAAAATACATGAAACAAAACTGATAGAACTGGAAGAGACAGAAAATCTGTGGTGACATTTCTCTCTCACTAACAGACCGTACAAGTATTAGTAGGAAGTCAGTAAGAATACAGAAAACCTGACCCAAACTATACACCAACCTGACCTAACTGATAATAGAATTCTCCACTTAACAGCAGAATACACATTCTTACAGACACATGGAACACCAAGATGTACCAACCTTATCTATATGAAAAACCATTAAACATTTAAAAAGCATACAAAGTTTAAATATCTAAATCATACAAATATTGCACAATAACTTGCACAATTCTTGTGCAAGTTTAATAATTTAAACTTGAAATCATTAACCAGGAAGATAA
Source organism: Moschus berezovskii (assembly GCF_049115385.1). Taxonomy (NCBI): domain Eukaryota; kingdom Metazoa; phylum Chordata; class Mammalia; order Artiodactyla; family Moschidae; genus Moschus; species Moschus berezovskii. The sequence goes on along the minus strand of NC_142467.1, from coordinate 50,084,554 downwards.
CAGGAAAAATGAAATATGTGGAAATTGAACAACACACTTACAAGCAACCCTTGAGTCAAAGAAGAAATCACATGGGAAATTGGAAAATTGTTTTAATGGAATGAAAAAATAATCAGTGATCGGAGTTTCTACATAAGAAACTAGAGAAAGAACACTTAAATTCATAGTAACTATAAGGAAGGAAAGATAACAACAGAAATGAATGAAATCCAGAAAATGTTAGAGAAAATTCAGTAAAGCCAAAAGCTATTTCATTGAAAAAAACATGGATAAAATATCCAAGAAAAAAAAGACACAAATTACAAATGTCAAGAATCAAAGAGTGGACATCACCACCAATCCTACAGACACTTAAAGCATTACAAGAATGGATCAGCGAGTGGTGGCTGCATGACGCAGGAGTGGCTGAGAGGAGATACCCCATGTCCAAGATCAGAGAAACCACAATAAGACAGTAGGTGCTGGGAGAGGGCATCAGAGGGCAGGCAGAAACTACAATCACACAAAAGTAATCAATCTAATCACATGGACCACAGCCTTGTCTAACTCAATGAAACTATGAGTCATGCCATGTAGGGCCACCCAAGACAGACTGGTCATGGTGGAGAGTTCTGACAAAATGAGGTCCACTGGAGAAGGGAATGGCAAACCACTTCAGTTTTCTTGCCTTGAGAACCCCATGAACAGTATGAAAAGGCAAAAAGATAGGACACTGAAAGATGAACTCCCCAGGTCTGTAGGTGCCCAATATGCTACCGGAGATCAGTGGAGAAATAACTCCAGAAAGAATGAAGAGATGGAGACAAAGCAAAAACAACACTCATTTATGGATGTGACTGGTGATGGAAGCAAGGTCCAGTAGGAACTTGGAATGTTAGGTCCATGAATCAAGGTAAATTGGAAGTGGTCAAACAGGAGATGGCAAGAGTGAATGTCATTTTAGGAATCAGCAAACTAAAATAGACTGGAATGGGTGAATTTAACTTAGATAACCATTATATCTACTACTGTGGGCAAGAATCCCTTAGAAGAAATGGAGTAGCCATCATAGTCAACAGAAGAGTCCGAAATGCAGTACTTGGATGCAATCTCAAAAACGACAGCATGATCTCTGTTGTTTCCAAGGCAACCCATTCAGTATCACAGTAATCCGAGTTTATGCCCCAACCAGTAATGCTGAAGAAGCTGAAATTGAACAGTTCTATAAAGACCTACAAGACCTTCTAGAACTAACACCCAAAAAAGGTGTCCTTTTCATTACAGGGGACTGGAATGCAAAAGTAGGAAGTCAAGAAACACCTGGAGTAACAGGCAAATTTGGCCTTGGAGTACACAATGAAACAGGGCAAAGGCTAATAGAGTTCTGCCAAGAGAACGCACTGGTCATAGCAAACACCCTCTTCCAACATCACAAGAGAAGACTCTACACATGGACATCACCAGATGGTCAACACCAAAATCAGATTGATTATATTCTTTGCATCCAAAGATGGAGATGCTCTATACAGTTAGCATAAACAAGACCAGGAGCTGACTGTGGCTCAGGTCGTGAACTCCTTATTGCCAAATTTAGACTTAAATTTAAGAAAGTAGGGAAAACCACTAGACCATTCAGGTATGACCTAAATCAAATCCCTTATGATTATACAGTGGAAGTGAGAAATAGATTTAAGGGACTAGATCTCATAGAGAGAGCGCCTGATGAACTATGGATAGAGGTTCGTGACACTATACAGGAGACAGGGACCAAGACCATCCTCAAGAAAAAGAAATATAAAAAAGCAAAATGGCTGTCTGAGGAGGCCTTAAAAATAGCTGAGAATGGAAGAGAAGCTAAAGGCAAAGGAGAAAAGGAAAGATATACCCATTTGAGTGCAGAGTTCCAAAGAATAGCAAGGAGAGATAAGAAAGCCTTCCTCAGTGATCAATGCAAAGAAACAGAGGAAAACAATAGAATGGGAAAAACTAGAGATCTCTTGAAGAAAATTAGAGATACCAAGGGAACATTTCATGCAAAGATGGGCTCAATAAAGAACAGAAATTATATGGACCTAACAGAAGCAGAAGATATTAAGAAGAGGCAGCAAGAATACACAGAAGAACTGTACAAGAAAGATCTTCATGACCCACAGAATCACAATGGTGTGATCACTCACCTAGCGCCAGACATCCTGGAATGTAAAGTCAAATGGGCCTTAGGAAGCATCACTTCAAACAAAGCTAGTGGAGGTGATGGAATTCCATCACCACTGAGCTATTTCAAATCCTAAAAGGTGTTGCTGTGAAAGTGCTGCACTCAATATGTCAGCAAATTTGGAAAACTCAGCAGTGGCCACAGGACTGGAAAAGGTCAGCTTTCTTTCCAATCCCAAAGAAAGGGAATGCCAAAGAATGCTCAAACTACTGTACAATTGCACTCATCTCACACGCTAGTAATGCTCAAAATTCTCCAAGCCAGACTTCAGCAATACGTGAACCATGAACTTCCAGATGTTCAAGCTGGTTTTAGAAAAGGCAGAGGAACCAGGGATCAAATTGCCAACATTCGCTGGATCATCAAAAAAGCAAGAAAATTCTAGAAAAACATCTATTTCTGCTTTATTGACTATGCCAAAGCCTTTGACTGTGTGGATCACAACAAACTGTGGAAAATTCTTCAAGAGATGGGAATACCAGACCACCTGACCTGCCTCCTGAAAAGTCTGTATGCAGGTCAAGAAACAACAGTTAGAAACAGACATGGAACAACAGATTGGTTCCAAATTGGGAAAGGAGTACGTCAAGGCTGTATATTGTCACCCTGCTTATTTAACTTATATGCAGGGTACATAGACACCTACCTCCTTGGTTTTTAAATTGCTTTCCTGTATTCATGATGTGAATATCCCATAATTTTTTACCATTCCTCTACTGAATGGACACTTTATTTTTCTCCATCACAGTGATCATCTGAGCATGTGAATCACTGTGCATGTGTGACATCACTTTAGCGGAATCCATTCCTAGAGGAAGGATTGATGCTGGGTCTGAAAGTCCGTTCCATTCCGTCGCTCAGTCGTGTCCGACTCTATGTGACCCCGTGGACTATAGCCTACCAGGCTTCTCCTTCCATGGGATTCTCCAGGCAAGAATACTGGAGTGGGTTACTGTTTCCTTCTCCAGGGGATCTCCCCGACCCAGGGTCTGAAAGTAGGTACAGTTAAATGTGCAGCTACTGTTCAACTGTCCTTCAAAAAAGGCTGTATAAATGTGCATTCCCACCAAAAGTGTGTGGGGAAACCCAGCTTCTCTACATTCTTGCTGACGTTGGCTATTACTGATCTTTAAAAATGTTCCCAACCTGATAGGAAAAATACAGTGTTATTTCATTGAGATTTTAATATGCATTTCCATGATTGATTGTGAAATGAACTTTTTTGACATGTATTTTGGTTTTGGGGATTTCTTCTGCACATATCCTTGATCCATTTCCTGTGTCTTATCATTTATTGATTTGTTGACACTATTTATATTCTGTAATATGTCTGTTAACCCTACTATTAGATATGTTGAAAATATTCTCTACCAGTCCACCACATCTCCTTCAGTTTTCTATTTTGCTATTTACACAGAAGCTTTGTATGTTGTCAAATTTGTTGGTGTTTTCATTTCTGGTTTCTGATACAAAGTACCTTGCTGAGGAAGGCTGAGCCACTAATTGTCTACAGGGCACTTTCATTTCCATTTTCTCATACACACCTGGGCCACAGGGACTCAGTGTGTTGAGTAGTATCTCCTCCAGATAAGAAAAAGAAGGTTCAGAGAGGCTAAGTGACTTATCTCAGGACACAGGGACTTTAGGAAAGAGTTGGAGTGGGAATTGGGATTCTCAGAGTCTCAGGCCCAGACTTCTGCTCCCTGCTATCAAGTTAATCCACTCATACCAGTCCCCATACACTCATAGCATTCCTGGCAAGTCACCTGCGCGCCTCTAGTCGATAGAAAGCTGCGGCATGTGCTTCCTATCAGGGAACAGAACTGTCTCCTTGGGGCACCCCCTGTTGCTCCTGGTTCTGCACTCAGGATCCCCAGGTACCTCTGTTCCCTGTCACCTGACAGGCCTCCAGGAACGTGGCACCTCCCCTGGGCCCCTGAACGCACCATGTCTCCAAGTCAAGCACTTTGGTCCCTTAGAGGTCCTCCTGGGACCTGGTCTCCCAGCACATCTGGTCAGCCTCACCCTCGTCAGATCTTCAACAATACGCAGGGTCACCAATGTGACATTAACTTTTTCACGTTTTGCCCCAGTTGGAGGGAGCCCCTTTGTGTGGTGACAGGGGCACAGTCAGATGTCATGAGGGGACAGGATGGAGAGTCTCTGAGGGCTTCATGAGCAGTGGCTTTGGAGGTGGTCCTTGGAGGTGTCATTCAAGCAGAAAGGAAATTCAGGAAACTGACTGGCATGAGGACAGAGGGGACAAAAAATCAGAGTTCCCCATGGCAGGCCAGAGGAAGGGTGCAGAGGTAGAGGTGGGAAGGGGTGACTTCCAAATGCAAAGAGTCACTGACCACATGGCCAGGAGCTTAGGCTTTATCCTAAAGGTCACAGTTCTTCCTGGGAGCCAGAAGACAGAGTACCTCCAACTATAGTCCAGGAACCCTAGTCTGAGAATCACAAGGGGACCTGTTAAAAAGCAGATTCCAGGGCCATCCCAAGCCTGCAGAATTAGAAGTGGGAGTAACCTGCACAGGAAACAGACTCTAGGGAATTCTGATGCTTACTAATACCTGAGGCCACCACCCTTGAAAGCTCACGAATGGCATTGTGGAAACCTGAGAATCTCTAAGGTGTAGAAGTTTGTCTGTGGTCTTGGGGTAGGGTGCTCAGGTTCCATGCAATTCTCAGGGTCCCTGACTGGGGCTGGCAGAGACCCGTCCCTGGTGGGGGTGTAGAGGTGGAGGAGAGATATGTCCAGCCCGGCTGGGTGGTGGAGGTCAACAGTGGATCTGAGGGGTGACCTCAGCAGAGCGCGTCCCTGTCCCAGGATCAGAGGAAGCTGCTCAGCTGCTTGTCCTATTACTTCTGTCCACCCGGAAAATCTGACAGCTTGGACTATCTCGAAGGGGACTCCCTGCCCTTCCTATGCATCCCAAGCCTTCTGGGCTCACCCCATCTCAGTTCTTTCCTCACTTGCAGGCCACACTTACAGGTAGGTGTGGCTTTTACCCCAAGACTCAGAGTAGTTAAGTCACTTCTTGAGATCACACAGCTGGTTAAGGTATCTCTGCCTCCTGAGCCTGTGGTATACCTGAACATTCTGATCCACTGAGTTTAGTTGTTTGAGGGATGTATGAATCTGTGAATGACAGCTGTGTTCCAAAGCTTACGAGTAGGAAGGCACTCTGCCCTCCTAGAAATATGGCATTTGGAGGCCTAACATTTTTCACGTGTTGTTTACATGCCAGGTACCACGCCGGGCTCTTGGCATGTTTATCTCATTTAATCCTCTCAACCAGGAGGCTGGTTCTATTAATTATCCCTATTTTGCAGATGAGGAGGGCAAAGCTCAGAAAGGTTGGCACTTGCCCTAGGTTTCAGAGCCAGCAGGTGACCAAGCTAGCTGCAGAGACTTTGCTAATGACCACCACAAAGCACAATGTGACCCTGGGTCTTTCTCAACTGTGAGGGTGCTGACCACCCATGAATGTGGGTGCAAGTGCCCTGGGCTCACTGTAGGGCACAGTGGGGGTGATGTAGGGGTGACCCCTGGCAGGGGAAGCTGCAGTGATGCTGCTAGGAGGGTGATGAACAGGGATTCCAGACTGACATCACTGCTTCCTGTGGCCAAGGAACTTTACAAAGGATTTGCATGTCAGCCCAAATGTTAGGAAATCCTGAAGCAGCCGTGTGGGCCTGTCACACTCCTGCGCATGCTGAGGGTCTCTCCTCATCTATCTGCCTGGCTCTGGAGTCCTGGCACCTCTAGACTCCATGGCAGGGAGACCTCAGCCCCAACACTCCTGACCGCTCAAACCCAGCCCCAGTCCATGCAGGCAGTTTCCCCACCAGGGAGAGGAGGGGCCCAAGCCAGGACACAGGGACCATCATCAGGACACTTGACTCCCATCAGGACTGAGGATGGAAAGAGTTCTAGTGTCTGCCTTAGGCTACCAAGGGTATTTGTTCCCATCTACTATTCCAGCCCAGAGGTGCAGGTCAGGTCCATGCCCCAGCGGGGCTTACAGTGGCCTTTGCTACCTGCCCACACCCGGCCTTAGCTCCTCTGCTCTCTCCACCCGCTCTCCCCGCAGAATTGAGGCCCCAGTTCCCAGCTCCTGCACTCACCCTGCTCTCTTACTGCTCGGTGTGGTCCTTCTTCTGTCTGGTCTGTACTCACCCCTCCTCCCTTTGTCCGCCTTACCCTGGCCCCCTGAGGTCACAGCACTTCTCAGTGGGGGACGTTATTGACTAACATCCTGCTGACTGACCCCGTCCACCCCCAGCACAGCTCCCGGCGGCCCTGCACCTCTCCCGGTTTCTCCACACCCTCTGTTCTTGGCCCATGCCTGGCGGGGAGTGGCAGCTCAGTCAGCGCTGGATGCGCAGATAAGTGAACAAACACATAAACAAAGGAACAGAGAGCGAAAGGAGTCCTCCACTCTCAGAAACCAGCAGTCACTTGTTCTGGGACCATGCAGTCCATGGGATTCTCCAGGCCAGAGTACTGGAGTGGGTAGCCTTTCCCTTCTCCAGCGGATCTTCCCAACCCAGGGATTGAACTGGGGTCTCCTGCATTGCAGGCAGTGAAGTGAAAGTCACTAAGTCACGTCCGACTCTTTGCAACCCCATGGACTATAACAGTCCACGGAATTCTCCAGGCCAGAATACTGGAGTGGGTAGCCTTTCCCTTCTCCAAGGGATCTTCCCAACCTAGGGATCGAACCCAGGTCTCCCAAATTGCAAGCAGATTCTTTACCAGCTGAGGAAGCTATCAGGGAAGCCCGTAAACAAAAGAAAAGAGAGTGAAAGGAGTCCTCCACTCTGAGAAACCAGCCATGCCCTGTTCCGGGCCCAAGAAGGAGAGGCTCAGGGCTGTTTCCTACCTGCAGGTCCCTCACTGTCCCAAGTGGTGGTACTATAATGCAGGTGATAACACTGACATCAATCTTTGTTGCTCTGATTTGTCATCCAAATGTGAACCTTTGAGACCAAAAGGGGTGCCGTTAACAATTGCAGTAAAGCAATTATGCAAAGAAGGTCTGTCTTGAGTCCCCTGTTCATTAGACACTTCGTGAGAATCTCCAGACTAAACTCTCTGCACAGGTCATTTCATCTAATCCTCATAATCATCTAAGGGGATAGCTTTAATTATTCCATGTTATAGATGAGGAAAAACAGGCTCAGAGATGTTAAGTGTTCTGCTCAGGGTCACACAGCTGACACGTGGCAGAGCCGGATTTGAACTGAGGAACTCAGCCCCAGAGCCTATGGAGGGGGACTGACATGGTTTTTGGAGCCAGACAGACTGGGAATCACATTCCCCACTCATAGCTGTGTGACGACAGCCAGGTCCTGGCCTGTAAATTTTTTTTTTTGGTCTGTAAAACAGGGGAAGGGTTACTAACTCAGATTCAGTGAGACAATAATGGCAGGTGGAGTGCATACAACAAATATTTATCAAGCACTGACTCTCTCCTTGGCTAGGAACAGTGCCGAGCGTGGCAGGCATAGTTCCTCCCCTTTGGAGCTCACGGCCGGGTGATGAAGATGAACCAGGACAGCAGTGGAGTTGCAAGACATCTGGGAGCACTGCAGAAGGGACAAGAAAGAGTCTGTCTAAACTGAGAAGGAGCTGGGGAGAGATGCAGAAAGGAGTGGGAACTGTCCAGGAAGGAGAGACAGCATGATAAAGGCCTGGAGATGAGACAGCACATAGGACATTAGTGGACTGATGAGGGCCCATCAGAGGCACAAGCAAAGGACTGGGCAAAGAAACCACTTCTAGCTGGGTGTTGGGAAGGCTTCTTGGAGGAGGCAGCTTTGAGCTGGGCTGGAAGTTAGCACGAGACTTTTCCTTTCAGTCATAGAGAGCTGGTTGTCCTAGGTGGTGAGGGCAGCACCCAGAGAGGTGCAGCCCTGCTTCTGCACAGTGCAAGAAACAGCCAACACGATGAATAGGCAACCTATGAAGTGGGAGAAAATCTTTGCAAATTATGTGTATCGGTTAAGGAGTTAATACTCAAATACAAGGAACTCACTCAACTCAACAGCAAAATAATCCAATTAAAACACGGACAGAGGAATGGACATTTTTGCAAACTATCAACAGGCCTATGAAAAGATGCACAACATCACTAATCATCAGGGAAATCAAATCAAAACCACAATGAGAAATCACCTCGCAGCAGTTAGAATGGCTACTATCAGAAAGACAAGCAATAGCAAGTGTTGGTGAGGATGTGGAGAGAAGGGAGCTCTTGTGCACTGTTGGAAGGTTGGACAGCTTGTGGCCCACACAGGGATAGACAGGCCTTGGAGCACAGACATGGAAGAGGCAAGAGACGCTGAAGCCAGGTCAGGAGGGACCTTCACGACCACATGAGAATGTCTGGACTTTTTTGGGCTATGGGGAGCCATCGAAGGTGTCTGAGCAAATAGAGACAAGATCATAGTATGCTTCAAGAAGATCAATAATGGAGAAGAAAAATTTTCAGACATGGAAGTTGCCATCTTGTCCCTGCAGAAGGGGAACAACCACTCTTGAGAATTCTGTGATTTTCCAGAAGCTTTGTTACTTCCCCGTGTTTGTGACTTTCTAGTTCCTTGCAGTGGTAACCCACAAAACCCTAAACCAGAAAGAGACTGGAACTGCCGCAACCCTGTCAGGTGGAAAGAAGCCATTGGAAAGAGCAGACACACAGGCCATAATGTGCCCAGAGAGAAGGGCAGAGGCTGAGCCAGTTGGAGGGGACCACAGGGAGATAGTCTGGTTTCTGTGATGTCCCCGAGTCCCTGCTGGATCCTGAGAAGGCCCAGCCCCCTGCCCCAGGCCAAGGCCCCTTCATCAGGCTCTGAAGCAGTCATGTCTAATGGTATTCTGAGCTGTGGGAACTGATCACAGCCTAGAAGCCCCAGAAGCTCCCTCTAAGGAGGAGCCTACTCAGGGAATTCCAAGACCCTCACCCTGAGCCTCCCAATGAGCCTCCCAATGTGACTTTGGACCAGCACTTCATGGCTCTGAGTCTTAGCTGTTTCATCTGGGTCTTCCCTTGGCTTGTTGCCTAGCTTTATTGTGAACATCACATTGGCTTACAGAGAGGAACCCACTCTAAATGATGAGGGACCGAGACACAGCCAGGTCTCATGGGTCTCTTTCTGTGTTATGCATCTGCTAATGGATACTTTCTAGTGCAGGCATATATTATACAATTGCTTCTATAAAAGTGATTTTAAATGTTTATGAAGCTGAATGAGAAACTGAAATAGAACAGACCTTGTGGAGACAAGGCTCTAAGTCAAAGAAGGAACATTAATGGGGGCTGTGGGGCCCCTCGTCAGCTGAGGGTCAGGGCCCTGGAAGCAAAAGCTTTCAGTCTTTCTCTCTTTTTCCAGGAACAAAGACCCTGGCTGTGAATAGGGTGGCGGAAGAATTGTATAGTCAAGTGGCTCATCGTCTGGGAGGAAAATTCCAGCTCACCGGTTCCCATGGGCCCGTCTGAGTGGTGGGGATGGGAGAGCCACAGGAGCTACAGTTTCCCCATCCTCCAGCCCCCACATCCCCTCTGCACAGGGATGTGTGGGCTCCCAGCCCACCAGATGCTTGTTTATTACATCCACCTAGCCCTCAGAGTCTCTTAGTTCCTTCTCTTAGCTACCTCCCAGCGCTTTCTCCTGGGGACCCACAGCCCCAGAGGTATGGAGTCAGGAGACAGTGGTTGGGACCCAGGCTTCCCTTCGCCCCTCTGAGAGCTGACCCAGGGTTTGGCCAGGCCCAGGTGCCCATCACCTCCCTGCTGTACCAACCTGACCACCTTAGGCAAGTCACCTCAACCTCTCCTGAACTGGTATTCCCTTTGTATGACAGGGACAGGAGCAGCGCTAAGTTTACAGGGTGGATGTGAAGGCAAATGGGAGATGTGTACAGCAACAGGACAGCCCTGGCACAGAGGAACTCTTCAGTAGCCGCACCAGCACGATGTCCTCCCCCCTCTCTCTTAGCTCCATCTACTTCTGGTCTAATCCACCCAAGACCCCATAAGAAGCAGGCCTGAGGTGAAGGAACCGAGGTCCCCTGACCTACAGATGAAGGCTTTCCCAAAGACAAGGATAATCCCCATCTGGAATGTGGCTGTTTATTCTCTTTACAGGGCAGATCCGGGTGTGGCTTATTCATCTCCTACCACAGCCAGGGGACATGGGGCCATGGGATCCGAGGCCAGGACCCCCAGGAGGGTGGGCTCTGTGTGGCCAGGCCCTGCAGCAGCGGAGGTGGGGCAGGGGAGTTTCCCTGGGGGTGGTTCAGCTGCCCCTGAGTTGGCGGCTGGGCCCGTGAGTCAGAGCTGCCCCACGTCTCTGTTCCTCTCCCCACTGGCAGCCACGGCTCCAGACTTCTGGAGGCAGTCCAGGGAGGCCTGTGGTTCCGAAAGGAGGTGCTAGTCCCCAGAAGCAAACTGAGATGCCCCACCCCCAGCTCAGAGAGAGCAAGTAATGGCCGAGGTCACACAGCGAGATGTGACAGGTCTAGAACCCTGGTGCCCCCTCAGCTGACCCATCCCAAAGGACCCAGGCAGGAGGGCCAGGACCTGTGTACTCTGCCCTCTGCCCCAGAAGCACTGTTGCCCTGGCCCCATTCTGCTGCTGGGTCTCCCAGACCTGGGCTGTCCAGTAAAGCCTACAGCCGGTACTGAGCTGGCCCGTGGACACCAAGACGCCTGGCTCATGACAGCCCCACATACCACTAAGCTGCCACAGCCATGAGGGGTGAGTCTGCGCCCCTCTCCCAGCCTGGCAGACTCTGCCCTCAGAGCCACAGCTAGCCCCTGCTTCCCTCCCCTGGCCGTGCTGTGGCCACACTCACCCACATCTTCCTTGCTGCTGCTTCTCTCTCCTTCCTCCTCTCTGCTTCCTCGGGTGCACTGTCTGTCTCCCTGCCCGTACCTGAGACCTGACCACCAGTCACCAGGGCCTGGGATCTGGGCTGTACCGAATGCCTCTTATGAGCCACACCAGCTTGGACCTGGGCCACAGTTTGCAGGGAGGGTGGCCGGCTTAATGGCCAAAGCCAAAGCACATGGCAGGGCAGGCTGGGGGTGGCAGTGGGGCTGAGGGCCCCCACCCAGAACCAAGCACTATGGAGCCAGAAGAGCCTTCTTCTTCCACAACTTGGAAAACCAAAGCCTGAGGTCCAGGTCCCCCAACTACCAGGGAGGGGCGGGGGGGAGTGTGAAAAACCCTGTCTCACAAATGAAGTGGACTTGAACTTAGGGGTCACGTGGGGATCCTACAGCTGGGTGAGCCTGGCTGCCCCACATCACTCCTGCCACCTCTCGGGCCCAGGGACCCACACCTGTGGGACACCACGAAGTCTGTGAGTGAGAAGCACCAGGTTTAATATTAAAATCTTTCTCTTAAAAAAAAGTACACAGGAAAATTTGATGGCGTACAAAATAGCACTTCTGTCATATAAATGTGTGTTAATATGAGTCCTAAAAATACTTGTAAACCTAGGTGATTACATCTTTGGTACCGTAGTGAGAACCCATACCCTCTCCTTGACCAGGCTTTGGGGGTCCCAGGGCAGGGAGGTGCCAACCAACACAGCGGGCTGGTTCCCAGAGTCACTGACCTTCCCTCACCCACCCACCCCCACCCCATCCAGCCCTTCCCCTGCCAGTGGTCCTGGCAGCCCTCACTCCCCAGGCCCCACCATTGCCCACTGGGCTGACAGGCATGAGGTGAGCACCCCTGGGCAGACAAAGCCATCTCCCACGGTTCCTTCCTCAGATTGGGGCAGTTGAAAGGTGGGGAGGCAACCCCCAAAGTACCCACCTCTTGCACCCCCTCCTCAGGAACCCCCTGCAAGGTGTCTTGTCCTCTCACTGTCTGTCAGGTCTGCGGACAGCCCTGGACAATAGGTGCTGGAGTGGTGGGCTGCACCAGGTGGTCCGATTTGCTGCCTGCTTCCTTTGCCCAGGATAGCTCCAGCCAGAGGTCATGTGGGTGGTGAAAGGGATCCCATGGTCTCCCCCCATCCCTTCTGGGCAGTTTCTGGGGGCTTTCTAGGACACTGGCTATCCCTCAGAGCCAAGGCCTGGGTAGCTGGCCTTTGGGGACCTGCCCAGGGCCTGGGGAAGAGGCCCAGTTCCTGAATGCCCGGAAGTGTGTGATGTGTGATCGGAGCCTCCCCAAGCCCCAGCTGATCCCAGGATAGAGGTTTGGAGTGTTTATCTTTGCTTCATCTGGGCAAGTGTACAACCCCTGGAATACTCTAGAATGTTAGTGCTGGGAGGGTACCAGAAGTCAGTGAGTCCAATTGCTCAATTTTCAACAGGGAAAACAGCCCCAGAGAGGGTGAAGGAATCCTCCAAGGTCTCTTAGCAGATCCAATGCCATACTGGTCCACACATGCAGGCACCTGTTGCAAGCATGTCAACACACGCATCAGAGATGTGAGGCTCATCTGGCCCTGGAGACTCTGGTGAGTGGAGTAAGACTGGCAGTGATGAGAAAGAAGATCCCTGGACCCATGGGGCCAGGAAGACATGGACATGGCATGTTATGGGGAGGTGCACCCTAAGTGCCTGGGCCGGGGGCTACAGGCCAGGGTACCCTGTACTTGGCTCAGCCCCCAGCATTAATTAACAGAAGGCCCCAGACCAGCTTGGGCCTGGGAAAGCAAAGACTGGCACTGAGGGCAGGTGGCTTCTGGATGAGGCAACATTGTCCAAGGCCAGGCCCTAGCTCAGCCAGGAGCCGGAGATGCCAGGGTCCCTTCCCCAGCTCTTGGAGAAAAAAGTGCTCTTGGAGAGAGCTGCAGCTCCTTGAGGGGCAGCTGGCTGAAAAGAAGAGAGTTAATCCACCACTTCACGAAACTTGAGGGTTCCATCCTCCATATCTGTCAGGCAGGGTGAGAATCCCAGACTGTGGGTTGTCAAGCCCATCGTTCCCATCCTACAGATGGGGAAACTGAGTCCCCTGGGAGAGCCCTGGCTCAGAGTCACATGGGTGCTCCAGAGGCAGAGGACTGGTCACGGCTCCTCCAGTTCTCTTGCCTCCTATGCTAGCCCCAGGGGTTGGGTATGATGTGCCAGGGGCAGAAGCCTTCTGGAAAGGGACAGCCGACAGGAGCAGCCTGGCTGACGGGAAGCCGGGCCTGGCCAGGCGGTTCAGGGTGCTGGGAGGTAGAGGGAAGCTTCGGGTAGGGCAGGGCAGGGTGGGGGCCAGCCCCTACAGGAAGCTGTCCTCCGCCTCGGCCCGAGGCCCGGGGCAGCTGGAATCCGGCGGCCACTCGGGCTCTGGTTCCACCTGGGAAGCGGGCTGCGGCTCTGGCTCTGGCTCCTCTTGGGGTTCCAGGGGGCTGTCACAGGAGATGGTAGAGGAGGTGTTGACTTCATTCAAGGTGGAGCTAGAGGCGGGGAGGGAGAGTGAGTGAGAGACTGGAGGGAACCTCAGTGAAAGAACAGCATTAACAGAGCTTTCTATCTGCCTGAGCTGGCTGCATGTGCCTTACACACTTTAGCTCACTAAAATCCTTGTAGAGATTACATGAGGCAGGTGTCGTGAGAAAAGTGCAGCTCAGAGAGGTTATGTCATTGCCCTGCATCACACAGTGGCTAAGTATAGGAGTGGGGACTTAGAGCAGATCTGCTACTGCTACTGCTAAGTCACTTCAGTCGTGTCCGACTCTGTGTGACCCCATAGACGGAAGCCCACCAGGCTCCCCCATCCCTGGGATTCTCCAGGCAAGAACACTGGAGTGGGCTGCCATCTCCTTCTCCAATAGAGCAGATCTAGTTGACTCCAAAGTCCACTGCTCACTCATCAGTCTCCATCTCCCACATGCCTGAATGCATAATGACCTCATTCAATCCCCACAACAACCTCCAAATTGAAGTACTCCTACTGTTTTCATTTTGCAGACGAGGCAACTGAGGTTCAGAGAGGAGAAGCAGCTGGTCTGAAGGCTCAGAGCAGCCCCAGTATTCACACCCCAAGCTGTCTGAACTCAGCTGAACTCCTCTGTACACGGGTTGCTTAAAGCCTTGGAGCTTCTCAAACAGGGTGGGGCGGGCCTTCTAGGTCCTGCGTGTGCTCCCAGTGCATGCAGAGAGAGGGGCTCACAGAGAAGGCACCTGGCTGGGTCTCACTGCAGCGAGTGGCAGAGATAGAGCTGGAACCCAGTTTGCAGCCATTTCACCACAGGGTGGATCTTGTTTTGGGTGTAGGTCAGGCCACATGCGGAACATCTAGTCCAGGCAATAGCTGGCTTTCCTCCAAAACCCTCCCCTCATGCTGTAACTTCACATCCCAAGGCAAAAGAAAAGCATGAATTTTCTCCCCAGTCTGAATTTTGGCCTGAACTTCTGTAGACACCTCTGCCTCCCGGTTCCATGCTCCCTGGAGTCCTCAGGGCATGGTGCTGAAGGCCAGATCACAGGGTTGGGGATGACCACAGAGCCATACATGTGGTGCTAGGGATGCGAATTAGATTTTCCTTTTCCCTTCTTAGGGCTAAGTTACAGCTGAGAGAGGGGACAGAGCAGATGGCTGTGGGGGTTCCTTTAAAGGAAACAGATACTTTGCAAATACGTCCCAGGCCATTCTTTCTCTTACCAGCCTGCCATTTCCACCTGAGGTCATCAAAGGACAAATGAGTTCCATTCTTTTTTCTATTCATTGGCAGGAATAAGTACGCAGCTGAGGTAACTCACTTCTAAGCCAAGTCTGATGGCATGAAGGTACAGACTGATGCACACACATACAAAGACACACACGCACGTGTGCACACACACACTATGTGCACTACTGCTTTGGGCTGCAGGTAGGAATAGCTACCTGGCAAGGCTGGGGGAGCCCTCCAGTGGGCCCTCATCAGCAACCTCGGGTTTGGGGTCAGGCAGGGGGATGATGTAGTCATTGTCCCCCTCATTGGGCTGCACAGCAGTATAGAGGACGGAGCTGGTGTCCAGAGGAGACCGGAGGCCATTGGAGCCAGGCAGGCGGGCTTGGGACCGAAGGATGGCTGGGTGGTCGCTCCTCAGAAACTCCTCATCCACCTGCTGGTACTTCTGCTCAGGGGGCAGGAAGAATCCGAGACAGAGGGAGGGTCAGGCCAGAAATGACTTTAGGGATCATCTAACAGGTAGATTCTGAGCCAGCCCCTCCAGCATTATGTAAATAAGGTCCCTGGCGCTCAGAGAGGGAGGAGAATTGCCCAAAGCCACTAAGTTACCCTCCTCCCTGGCCTCTCACCAGACAAGGTGAGCTGAGGGTCACCTGGGGAAGGGTTAGTACTCAGACCAGTACCCGTGACCCTAACTCTTCCCCTGCTTCAGGGGAGACAGGCGTGGGCTCTCTGCTTGCCATGGCCTCCTTCGCTGGGGCCTGTTTCCCTCACTATTGGTCCTGGGGCCGTAAGCAGATGTGGTTGGGAGTGGCTGAGGTAGGGACTGAGGGAAAGGGCGTGTCTGGACAAAGGATACATACATCCCCCTTGCACTAGCTCTGCAGTGGGGCAGGGGAGGGTTTTAAGGCCCCGCTGGCAACATCTGCCTTGTACGAGCCTGCCACAGGGTCTAAGCAGTCAGGCCCTTAGTAGTCATTGCGCCCGGGGTTGTTCAGACTTGGGACGGAGGCCCAGGATTTGGTCTGGTTGCAAAGGCAAGTGGAAGGATGCAGGATGACGAGGCTATAGGCTCCCTGCCTCCAGTTTAAATTAATCAGCTTCCAAGTAGGATTTCACTTTAAGAAATTCTGTGCTGCGAAAATAAACTACACTCATATCCCTTATTAGCACCAACAGGGAAACAGGCCCAGAGAGGGGAAAGGATTGTCCCCAAACACCAGCGTGTCACAGTGAGCCTTGTACCCTGTGTCTGTTTCTGGACTGGTGCTCTCCAGTCCCCAGCCCCACCCTGCCTCAGCGTACCTTTTTGTAGCCCTCACCCAGCAGTCTCTCGAGAAGCAGCACCAGCTGGGAGAAGGGTGGCCGGATCTCGAACTTCTCTTCCCAGCACTTCTGCATGATCTCGTAGCTGGGGAAAGGGGCAGAGGGGTCAGGGCCTCCGGCTCAGGGCCGGCTGCCTCCCAGGACAAAGTGAGGACTAAACAGACAGAAGTGGGAGGGGAGGAGAGGACGAGTCTCCCCTTTACTGCTCCGGCATGTTCCCTTGAGAAGCCCTTCCTTCACCTTCAGTTCAGCGCTTCCATGGGGTTGACCGCACCTTGGTGAGCACATGACTGGGTCTGGCCAGTAGGGGTTCATCCCCTCAGCTCAGTGGCTGGTTCTGGATGGGCCTGTGACCCCAGCAGAGCCCTTGACAGCCACCTCTGGGCCTTTTGCTGCAACTGTGGTGAAAGCAGTCAGGCCGAAGCCATTTGGATGGTGCCAGCCTGAAAGTAAGGCCAACAGGAAGGAGAACAGAACCCCAGGGTAGAACAAGAGACTGTGGATGATGTCTGTGAACAACTGGATCCGGCTAAACCTAATTTTTCTACATCTCTGAACTAATCTATTTTTGTCTTAAGCTGGTAAAGTTGGGTATGTATTGTCTGCACCCCAAAATATCTTCCCAGATGCTCCACTCACATCTCATCAGAGGCGTGGGCAGGCTGGGCCATGCGGTAGCCCCTCTTGATGGCGTTGTAGAACTGTTCGTTCATGGGCAGCTCTGGGTACGGGGTGCCACCTGTTAGGGAGCACAGACAAGAGACACAGGCTTGGGGGTGCTGGGAAAGTGGCAGGAATCCCCTCTTCCAGGACAGGGAGAGGCACACCAGCCCAGGCATCGGTGAACGTATCGTGGCTTTGGCACTGGGGAATGGGGGCTCCCTCACAGGCTCTGGACACAGACTGAATCCCTCCCCGGAATCAGAACCAGGGAATACCAGAGTCACGCTTCTTGACGTCACTGTCCAAGTCCATCTATACTGAGATGCAGAGGTAAGGGGATCCAGACGGCAATACACTTGCCGAGGTCACACAGTATCAAGAAAAGAGCAGAGCTTCTGAGCCCTGTCCCACCGCCCCCCTAGGATGGAGGAGTGGGCACTCAGGGGGGACTCTGTGCTGTGTGTGGGTGAGCGCTGGAGCACGAAGGAAGCATACCCAGGGTGAAGATCTCCCAGAGCAGGATACCAAAGGACCACACATCGCTCAAGGTAGTGTAGAGGCTGTTGAAGATGCTCTCAGGGGCCATCCACTTCAGAGGCAGGAAGGTCTGTGCGAGGGCAGAGGCTGCTGAGTGCAAGGAGGGGCTGAGCCCCACTCTGCACTTGGGAGGCAGGAGGAGGCCCGGCCCCACCTCAGCTGTTTCTCACTTCCTGGTCCCCCAGGGCCCTTCACTGCTGACACACGGTTCCCACACCCATCCCAATGCTGGTTAGTCAGAGGATCAGGAGGCTGAGTTTCTCTTCTCACAAGCTGGGGACACAGCAACCCCTATCTGTGAGGAAGAGCCCCAGGGTCTGAGACTCTTTGGGGAGCAGGATCCCTTTCCTGACCCCAGTAGAGGCCCCTGTTGGGGGAGGCAGGGATATGCACAGGTGTCACCCAGCTCTCATCCTCGCTGCCTTACGTCTCTGGAGCCTAGTATCCCTCCAGTTCTGTCCCTGTGTGGAAAGTGGGGACGTGAGTGTGAGGCAGCATGGTCACCTTTTATCCAAGTACCACCTGCCACGCACTCATCTGGGCTTCTTCCTCTGCCTGCCATCACTGCTGAGAAGCACATGTGGCCTGCTCCCTATCCATTCCCCCAGAACCTTTACAGCTGGCCCCTTGGCCCCTGCCATGCCCAGCAAATCTGAGCCCTTGGCCCACCCCACAGGCCTGGGCATCTCACCCCCACCCCTCCCCATGCACAGCTGTGGCTCCCCTTCCTGTCCCTACACACAGGGCCAGGCAGGCAGAGCCCACGGGGACCCTGTCCTGACTTCCCATGAGCCAAAGCCATGTGAACCATGATGACGGTGAAGGCACTCACGCTGCCCTTGGAGATGTAGTTCGAGTCCCGCATGATGTCACGAGCCAGGCCAAAGTCGCAGATCTTGACCAGCTTGCCCTCACAGATGAGCACATTCCTGGCTGCCAGGTCTCGGTGGACGCACTGGGGACAGAGGGGATGGGAGCTGAGACTGTGGGGCAGTTGTGGGGAAAGGCTCTCCAGCTCAAGGGCTTTATGAAAAATACATGGCTGGTCAGGTGTGAGGGGCCACCAGGTGTGAGGCATTGGCCATCCTCAGCCACCAGGGGGATGCTGTATGGGTCACGTACTTGGAGGACCCTGGCTGGTCAGGGGACCCCCCCTCCCTAGGGCCCCCCTCTGGTCACTGTGACTACACATACATTCTTGGAGGCCAGGAACTCCATGCCATTGGCCACCTGGTAGCTGAAGCCCACAAGATCCGTGTAGCTAAGCACTGGGGACTCGTTGATCAAAGTCACCCGGCAAGTCCTCTCAGGAGCTAGAGAAGAGCAGAAGGACATCTTGAGTCTCCCCAGGGCCACAGAACCCTGGCTCGAAGAGGCTGGATGGCCCAGAAAGGAGACTCCTGATCCTCTAAGGCTTCCCCCAAAGGAAAACAATTTCCAAATATCTCTTAAATTCTCCGACTTCCAGAAAAAAATTTGGCTTTAGCCCTGGGCCACTTTTGCTCAGCCTGGCCTGCCTGTTCCTCAGGGCACTAGTCAGCCTGGGGCCTGCTCTGAGCAGACCACTCTTTCCTGAGGCCCCAGCAGGTCAAGTATCCCCTCCAACCCAAGCTCCTCTCCTCCCTGAAGGCTGTGTGCACATTTCTTGACCCAGAAACAGGGGTTGATATTGGGGTTCCACCACACAGCAGCTTTGGGCAAGTGGCAGGCCTCAGTTTCTACATCTATGAAATGGGCACAAGGCCACCTTCCTGGCAGGGTTGTTGCCAGACTGGGTGGAGGAAAGGGTTTGCAAAGAATGCATGACAACACAGGTGTGAGGACCCTGTGTGCACCCACCAGAGGGGACGTAGTTATCGTAAGGAGCCATGTAGTTGGAGGACTCAATGTCTGCGTATTTGACATCTCCTTTCATGTCCAGCATGGGCACATAGTCCACCGATTCGTCCTTGCTCATGTCCATGTAGCCACCATCGCTCTCGCCAGGCAGTGACACGTGGCTGGGGGCAGAGGAGCATCACAGAGGCAGTAGCACAGGCTCTCCCCGCGCATCCCCCTCCTGCCCCTCTGCTCACCACTGGGGCCAGAAAGGCCCTGTCCCTTATGCATCTCTTCTCTCCCTCACTCAAGCACCCTCCACTCACAATCCATCACAATACGAACGACCATGTAGTAAGCCCTTCCAGCCAACCTCAGACCCATCCTGAGCTGGGCACTGGGGCTGCCAAGATGACGTTAAGACCTAGCTTGTGTCCTCAGAGAACTCATGCCCAGAGCGACTCCAGTACCCAAAGACAAGGGTCACAGGAAGGACACTGTCCAGCCATGAGGCCCTGCAAGTGGGCAGTGAATCACCTTAATGCCTCTGCCTGCAGCATCAGCTCTCCAGAGAGCTGTGGAATGAAGTACACATGTGTCTCTAGGGGGAGAAAAAAGACTGGAAGGAAACCAATCAAAATGTTGAAGAGAACATGGATGAATTTTAATGTCTTTTAATGCTATTCTTAACTGACTCTTGCCTCTGAAATTGACAAGTATTGCTTTTGCAATCAGTGAAAGAGAAAAGAAATGTTATTTTTGGACAAGAGGAAGAAAGAGGATAGTTACCCTGGAGGCAGTGGAGAGACTGCTCTGTGGAGGAGGGGGAAGGCTGCAGCAAGGGAGGAGTAGAGTGGAGAGTGCTACAGCGAGGGTCAACCTGGAACGGGAGGGCCCCAGGGGCTCCCCGTTGATGGAGAGACAATGATGTGTGTTTGGTGAGAGGTCGAAGGGGTCACATCTGCAGAGTGCTCAGTGCAGGGCCTGGCACACCTCCTACCATCAGCAGGTGGCAGCTACCATCATCACCACTGTTATTGTCATGCCCAGCTCTGGGGTGGCCGAGGGGGCCAGGCTGCAGGCTGGCTGGTGAAACAGGTGAAACCTGGCTCTAGCAGCGGCTCTGCCCACCCTGGCCTCAGCTTCCTGTCCTGGACAAGGAGGGGTGAGCAGGTGCCCCTCAGGGCTCCCCACCGACTCAGGCCCCAGCCTCCCTGCGGTACCTGGGCAGAGGGAGCCCGACGGGCAGGGCGTTGCTGTAGAGCTCGGCGCTGGGCGGGCGGCGCTTGTCCGAGCAGCGCTGCAGGAAGGTGTGCTTGTTGCGGTGCAGGTAGTCCACCAGGTCGCCATAGCGGCAGTACTCGGTGATGATGTAGATGGGCCCTGCAGAAGGACAGGCTCAGGGACAGTCCCAGGGCAGGGGGTGCGGGTGGGGTCAGGCTTCCGGTCAGAGCCATGAGGCTGACGACAGGCTGCGTGTGGGACAGCAAACAGGCTCAGGCCCCAGACAAACCTGGATTTTCCTGGCTGTGAGCAAGGCAGTCTCCCTGAGCCTTACTATCCTCACCTAGCAAATGGGGCTAGTAATACCCACTCCAAAGCATCTGATGAGTATTCATGAGGTAATGCCTTTGGTTAGCTCAGCTCAGTGCTTGGCAAACTGCAAGCACAGGGTTAGCTGTTGTTGATGAAGCTGAATTTTGAGCGCAGGATATAAAGCAAACAAAGGCAACTGATTATTACCAGGTTACTGTTTAAATTCAAACACAATGCATTGGCTTGGCAGTTTGAAGATACTGGTGGAATCAAACATTTTGACATGTGTGACCACTGCAGACATAAATTGGTCTACGCACATAGTGTACTTCTGTATTTTGTTTTGGTTGCACAATACTGAGGAAAATCCCAAATCTCACAATAAGCAGCTGCAAATAGTGATAACTTTTTTTTGTGTGTGTGTGTGGCCTAACTTGTAATCAGAGTTTCAAATAAACACACTCAGCTGGAGAGACCTTACTTATTCTACGTTCCGAGTGAAAGCAGCTCTCAGGGAGCAAGCTGGTTGGTGGTCTCCAGAGGAAGGGCTCGTTTCAATGTCTCATGAGCTGTTACTTATTACCCTTTTTAAAATCGATTGTGAAAAGTTTCAAATGTCAGAGGACTCCTTGATTTGGAAACTGCTAGGAATGGTGACCTGAAGGAGGTGATGTGATTTTGTGACTTGCTAATCCGACACACCTCTGGCTCTGTGACGTGAGGGCACTGGACTGGGTAGGCATGGGCCCTCCAGTGGGAGTGTCCTGTTGTCCTTGGACTGAGGAGGGGGCAGGGAGGGGCCAGGCCTTGACCACTGGCACTTTCCCAGAATTCTCTGGGAGTGGGTTGTACCTCCTTTAGTGCAGGCCCCCAGCAGGTTGACCACATTCAGGTGGGGCCCAAGGTGACTCATGATCTTCAGCTCCGACATGAGGGCTTGCTTCTCACTGCTGCGGGCTGTGGCTGAGGGAGAGAGAGGACCTCAGGCCTGGCCCAGGCACAGAGGCCTCAGTTGAGCCTGTTCTGGCTCATCTGCCCCAGTCTGTGCTGTTACACCCATGTGGTCAAGGGTGGTGAGGACCCACAGGCAGGAGAAAGGAAAGAGGGTGCGCAGGGGGCTCCTGGAGGAGGGGGCAGGGTGAGGAAGCCTCTTTCCCAAAGTAGAATTGGGAGTGCTGCTGGCAGTGGTATGCCTGTACTTCTGTGCCCAGAGAGTCCGCACAAGGCCTGCGCTGGGAGTGCCTGAATGTGCAGGGGAGGTAGGGGTGAGGGGAGAGAGGGGTGGGCTCCCAGGACTCACATTTCAGCATCTTGACAGCCACTTTCATGGTAGCCTGAGAATGGCTCAGGCCGTGAGCCGTGGCCTCCACCACCTGCCCAAAGGCCCCGGAGCCCAGGGTGCGGCCTGGGAAAGAGATGATCTCTCAGCTGCTGACCCACGAAGAATCTCAACATGTACGTTCTCTAAGGTCAAGTTAGACATCCCTCAAGCCACCCTGGACTTAAAGTGTTTCTCCCATGAAGGCTCCTAAAATCACAGTGCTTTACGGTCCTTCCTGGTCTCACCCAAGTCCTGCCTGCTTTCTGGCCTCTCTTTAGTCCTTTGAAAACCTCTCCCGCAGAGGGGAGCACAGGTTCTCTGTACCCTCTCAGCCTCTCCAGCTGGACTAGGCACAGGCCTGGCACACATTAATACTTCCTCTCTCTCCACAAAGGGGTTTCATCTCACAGCATCTCTGGATCATAGAACATAAAGGCTAGAGGGTCTCAAGGGAATCATCTTACCCCCATTGTACAGAGGGTAGGGCCAGAGAAGGCAAGACATCAGCCCCAGGTCTCAAGCCAATCATGGCAAGGCTGGGCCCAGATGTCAGACAGTGCTCCCACCCGCCTCAAGTCCCCACACTGCCACTTGAGGCCTCCTTGGACTGACCGAGCACAAGCTGGTCCCTTGGCAGCTCCCAGGTGGAGTCGTAGGGCAGCTGCATAGGGTCCACATAGATGTACTCGTGGCCGTCAGAGCTTACAGATTCAATCACTTTCCATCGGATTTCGTAGCGTGGCTTCTGCAGGACCAAGATCAGGGATGGATCATCAGAGGGGGACCACTAGGTCCAGCTCCTTATGAAACAGATGAGGCAAGAAAAACTGAAGCCCAGAAAAGATTATCTGAAGTCATACAGTAGATCTAGAGTCATACAGCAAGTTATCAATAGAGCCAAGGCCTTTATGGGCTCCATGGGAACAGATGTAAGGAGGAGGTGGCTGAGAAGCAGCTGACAGCTGAGCGGCAGGCTCATTAGAACCTCCTCACCAGCTTCCTCAGCTGCTCCTCGGATGGGAATAGAGGAGCACGTAGCCCTGGAAAGTGACACGAGGCAGGGACATTCTACTCGATGTGGATGGCCCCTCCCCATGCCGGGTCAGTCACAGTGGGAATATCAGAAAGATATAACCTTAGAATGTTGAAATCATAGGATGCTGGGATCACAGGATTGGAATCTTAGAATGACAGAATCGAGTGCAGCAATCCTATGGTACAATCATGGAATGGTGAAACCACAGAACAGACCATTGAAATGACAGATTAGCAGGATTAGAATGCCTTTCAGTAAAATCCTAGGAGTGTGGGTGGGAGTTGGAAGAATGCTGCAACCCAGGCAGTCCACCTTGAAGGTCTTGTGCCCTGTAGCTGGGATGGACAGGCATGATGCCCAAGAAGGATGCTGGGTGGGGAGTGGGGTGCACAGCAGAGTCGGAGCACTCCAAATGGTCTGGACCAGGCCCATGTTGGTCCAGGCTGCTGGAGTTGGAGGTAGCTCAGACACCTCGCATCACTTTACATCATTTTATCACCTGAGCTCCATGCTGGGCCCCAGACATGGCCAGATCCTGCAGCACTAGAGGATGGCAGAGGTCCATGCAAAAAAAATGGTGTGCCACTCTGAACCCATTAGGCAAAGGCAGGGCTTACCTTCTGCCAGAGCACGATGAGGATAATGAGGGAGATGATTGTGAGCACCACCAAGGCCAGGATGGCAGAGATCACCACCACCTTGAAGGGCAGGGCTGGACACAGAGACGAGAGATGCTTATGAACAAACAGGGCATTTGGCAGCTCCCCTCCCTGCAATCTACCTTGGTACCACAAAAACCTCTCTGCCCATCCTGCCCGGAATGGAACCTGCCCCATCCCCCCTTTGGCCTATGATGTCAGACCTTCAGCCTTTCCCTTCTGGGCCACACCTCCAGCCTCACCCTAAATACTCCATGCCCTACAGTAACTCCCCCTGGATCACCACTGGACTCCATATCCCCTCAGCCCTTTCCAGGGTCAATCTGGCCTGTCTGCCACAGGTCCAGATTGAATACAAGCTCCTGAGAGCAGGGCTGTGGTTTACCTCTCCTCTGAATCTATGCCCTCATGGGGGCTTGCCACAGCTAGGAAGGAGGCCAGTGGATACAATAACAACTTCCACAGCCTGAGGCATACAGACTCCAGAAAGGAGCCTGTTTCCTCCCCCCGAAGTGATGGCAATCATACAGCAGGCTGAGGAAGGGGCCAGGAGACAGGAATAACCATACAGGGCCAACTCTGGGCCCAGCAAACCCTGAGTCTCCTCTACCCTCAACACCTCAGCCTCTTTGCTGAACATAGCCGCTTCTTCCCACTCCCTCCACATTCAGCCAGACCCTCATCACCCCTGTCCTGCCCCTCTGGCCACCCATGAAGTTCCTTGGGAACTCCCTCTCTCCTCCCCTGTCCCCCACAGGCCCTTTTCTGCTCCCTAGAGAGCTCTAGGGAGACTACATCTTCTAGGGAGCTATCTCTGAGCAAAAAGAGGGGACTTCACCCAGCCATGACAGTTCCCTGTGGGGCGGTACGTGGCTTCCCCTTCAGATGGCACACAAAAGCTTTACTTCTGCCTAGCTCAGAGTTGGTTGGTAGGTGCCCACTTGCTCAGGAATATGAATGTATGTGTGGGAAAGTGAATGAGATAAGGCATTAAAACCTCCACTCATCCCACCACAGGGCAGGGGAAGGCAGGTCTGTGTAAAGAAGTATCTGCTTATACAAGCCCAAAGACCTACCTAAGTGCCACTATAAGTGTGTCCAAAACACCTTGTACAACCTTCATAGCTCTGCTCACACTGGCTTCTGGCTTCTCTTATAGTCCCCTCCCCTTTACCTCCTCCCCCAACCCCTAAATACATACATACTCTGTTCTCCAACCACGTTGATACATACATACTCTGTTCTCCAACCACGTTGATTTCCTTTAATTGCTCTGAATTCACTTTGCCTCTGGGCTTTAAGCAGGCTGTTCCCTCTGACTGGAGCACCATTCCTCACTAGGCTAACTCCTAGTTATCTTTCAGGTATTGGCCTAAAGCTTCATTTCACCAGGATACTTTTCTGAATCCCATAGAAGGGGATGGAGCTCCTCCTCCCTCTAGGCTTTCGCCCCAGAAGCTGACCCTCACAGTGAGGTTGCCTAGTTCCTTGTCTGTGTCCTTTCTGGTCCATGGGCACTAGGAGGACAGGCAGGGCTGGGCTTTCTCCAGAGAGAAGCTGAGACCCTGTGACTATTTACTGCATGGGGAAGCAGGTGCATACATGAAGTTTATGCATACAGGTCCATGTATGCACTGGGACTGGCAGGTAGCAAAAGCACCTGCGCACCGCAGTGACTGTTCACACGGGTGAGAATTATGCATGGGTGTGTACCTGCTACCAGACATGCATGGCACAGAAAGCACACATGTAGGGGGATTGGGTTGCACACTTTTACTGAAAGGTGTGCAGCGTCTCCATGCTCACAGACATGCACTAAGCCAGTGTGCATGCTGCACAGGGGTTGTACATGAACTGTTTGCACACTTATATGGGGATTGTGTACCACATATACACACCTACAGACATACACTTGTGGGTTTACATATCTGCCCAGGGACTGGGATGCTCATGTATGTGGTTTACAAACATATACTTACTGGGTTTACACCCACAAATATGCTTGTGTACATACTTACAGACACATGCTCAAGCTTCGTGCATGTATGTGAGGATCAGACATTCTTCACTATCTGCTTTACAAATCTACACTTGGAGGGTTTACACCAATGTCCAAGGATCAGGCATGCTCAAGCGCACATATATACAATGTACGTACAAAAGGAGACTGAGTTGTTCATAGTCATGGTTTACACACATACACTCGTGGATGTACACACGTGCGCCAATGTTGTGCTGTTGTGTAAGCGCATAGGAACATACACTCGCAGCGCTCCTGAGTGCCCTGGCCCCGCCAACTCTGGCCGGCCATGGGCATACGGACACAGATCCAAGTACAGCAGGGTGGAGGTGGAGGTGAGGGGTCGTCAAGGGGCCACAGAGGATGGAGGACTCACAATGTGGCACCACGGTGACCTCCTGCACGTCGTAGCCCAGCAGGTTGTGCAGCGTGCAGCGCACGGACAGCGGCTGATCCACGTGGCGCAGGCGCAGTGTGCTCACCACCTCGAACTCCTGCTCCTCCGCCCAGTATGTCACATTCGTCTCTAGCTGGCTCTCCTCCTCGGAACTGTTCCCCAGCGGCGTGGGAGGCAGCTCCCGCGGACACCTGCCAAGAACCGGCCAGGTCGACTTCCAGGCCCTTCCCACCCTACACGGGCGGGAAAACTGAGGCCATAAGCAGGCAGCGCCACTGTGTGGTGGTGGAAGGAAGCCGGGCCTGTCCGGTTGCTTTTTCCA
Source organism: Moschus berezovskii (assembly GCF_049115385.1). NCBI lineage: Eukaryota > Metazoa > Chordata > Mammalia > Artiodactyla > Moschidae > Moschus > Moschus berezovskii. The sequence goes on along the minus strand of NC_142467.1, from coordinate 50,058,097 downwards.
GCTGCCTGCTCCTCAGAGGGTTCCTCCTGTGATCTCTCAACTGACCAGCAGGGGCGCCCCTACCCTAGAATTGGGAACCCTGGATTGCAAAATCCACTCCCTTCGTTTGACCCTCAGGGTCGAGGTAGTTAGGTTATACAGAGCATCTCCAAGAAGCCACGTCTTCTAGACTATGGCTCTAGCCTGGAACAGTGTTCCCAAAGGAAGGTTCTAGACTAGATGACTTACTGAGTCCATCTAGTTAGCTGTGGGTACCCTGGGAAACTGAGGCTTGGGGGTCTGCTCACCTTTTGAGGTCACTGCAGGTAGACCAGGTGAGGTGCGGCTGGGGCATGCCCCGGCCACGACAACGAACTGTCTGCTCCCCATTGGCAGGGTGGCTCTCGCTCAGCTCCAGCACACGGACAGGCACTGCATAGAGAGGGTGCAGCCAGAGAGGTGGAGCGGTCAGAAGAGACAGTCAGTGAGCGAGGCCCTCAGGGAAGGCCTGGTCCAGAGTTTCCCTTGAGGGAGGGGGAGGGGGACTGCAGACTGCAGGTGAATATTAAATACCAGGAGTCACTGTGTGAAAACCGACGGATTCCCCTTCTGGCTATTTCAAAGGGAATGCCTGTAGGGTGCTAGTCTGTCTTTAACACCTAAGATTTTCTAATCTTCCCTTTTAACAAAAAGAGGGCAAGCCTCGGATCAGAGTCCTAGCTAGACCAGCAAGAACATGGAGCCAGGATTTAATAGCATTTTTTTTGTTTTCTCAGAGTTTATTTTAGTGGTTGCTTTATATTTATGACATGTGATGCTGATTTTCCATCTACAATGGAGAGGTTCAATTTTCAGTCAAAATAAATTTATTTTTAGGAAGTCAGCCCACAAAACATTAAGTCATTATTGTGTCATTTTTCTGCTCAAAACCGAAACTGTAGCTCTCCTCACTCCCCAGTCTGCAGGACTCTCTATTCTCCTTTCCTAGCTTTTATTGTTTTCTTTCACAGCACTTGTTACCTTCTAACCTTGTACCTGGTTTGCTGTTTTTTTTCCCCACTGTTGAATGTTTATCTTCCTCCCACTAAGATGCAAGCTCTACCATGGCAGGACCTCAAGAACCTTAAACGGACTGGCATAGTGTAGCTGCTCAATAAATATCTAATTAGTAGTATAGTATAAGTGGTGCGTGAGAAGGAAAAACATGGCACTGGGACATGAATGCCCGAGGTTTTGCAAACACCAGTCTAGTGCAATGACTTTCTTTTAAAGCTGGGGAAACCAAGGCCCAAAGAGGGGATGTGCATACAGCAGTGGTCAGTGTTGCAGCCTGGTCTAGAATCCAGCCCTCTGAGTCCTGGACTCCCTCTTCTGCTCCTCGTCTGGGTGGATGGCCAGTGTAGGAATGGAGAGAGAATAGAGGTGGGAGGGTCAGGGGAAGGAAAGCCGGGTGGAAGGCTCCTCACCATTGACCTGCAGCTGGAAGGAGAGCTGGGCTTCAGCATCCTCATGGAAGGCCCGCATGGTGTAGTAGCCAGCCTCAGCCACCTTTACCCGCACCAGTGTCAGCTCTGACACATACCTGAGGAGGATAAGCCAGGGGACCAGCTGTCAGAGATGGAAGAACTCTTACAGCCCCCACCTTTCTTGTAAAGATAAGAAAAACAAGGCCCAGGGAGTAGAAGGGGATTGCCAAGGTCACATGGGTGTCAGTAGCAGTGCCAGGACTTTTGGATCCCCACCCATAGACAGCTCCAGTGAGCCAAGAGGGAGGGTTAGGAGGACTGGGGTGGAGGGCATGGCGGAGGGGAAGCACTATCTCTGTTCCTCCACATAGTATCCCTTTCAGAAAGGCCTGACACTGCCTTATTCTAACATACAGCACCTCAGGTCGGCCTGCTAATCTCCAGCCTCAGAGCCATATTCTTGCATAGGTGGCAGTGGCCTGCCTGAAGGAAAGATGACTCTTCCCTAGTCATCCAGTCTTCTCCAGGGCTGCTTCCTGCTGGCTCCACCCATCACAAGGACAACTAAACATCTGGGTGGTCATATGACCAGCATCTGTTTTCCCCTCTAGAGAGGAAACTCTAGGAATGATGGAACTGTCTGGTTCTATTCTAGGCAGTGTCCCCAGTGCCTGGCACAGTGGCCTGGCAGGGTGCCTGTCACGAAGTAGGCTCTCAGAAAGATGGGCCTCGATAGGTCTTAAGGCTGTGGGCTGCCTGGCGGCTGCACAGTAACTATAATAGAGTGGATGGGCGGCTGCTCACCGAGTCTCAGACACATTGCGCGTGGACAGCGCGATCTCGCCGGCGCTGGAGTCACCCAGTGTTCGGTTGTCCTTGAACCACATGACAGTGGGCGGCGGGTAGGCCTCGAACACCACCTGCAGTGTCCGGCTGCGGTGGAGCTCAGCGAATTGTACAGGGTCCAGCTCTCCCAGCAGCCGCACATAGCCGTTCTCTGCAAGGGGCAGCCGTCGGGGGTGGGGCTGTGTCCTGAGCCAATGGGGCAGCACCTCCTGGGGGCGGGGCTCCTGGGGCAGGGCATCAGCTGTACACCCAAGGAGCCCGGCGTACTGGAGGCGGGGCTTCAGGCTTTAGGAACTGAACCTGAGCTTGAGGGTTCAGGTTGGGACTGGGATGGACTGGAGCAGGAACCAAACTTGAGTCTGATATTGGTTTGGGGGCAGGGTTCAAGACTGGGACTAGAGTTGCAGTGCTCTTTAGGTGTGTTCTGTCTCATGATTATAGCTGAGATGAGTTACAGCCTGCTTCAATTTGGGGATGGGGCAGCCTGGGCCTGGAATGGCAGTCGGGATTTAGAAATCGGGTTGAGGCTAGGGTTCTGGCTAGCTGGGAAGTCTAGGTTGGGATTAGGACTGCCTTTGGGGCTGATACCGTGCTTTGGTTGGGTTGATCCTGGAAATGGGGCTTTGGTTGGCACTGAGGCTTGAGCTGGATTAGAACATGGCTGGATTAGCCCATGGTACCCCCGGGCTATGACAAGGTCTGGGTCCAGCTCGGAATGAAAGCTGGGGCTAAGCTGAAGGCACTCACCAACCACGGTGACATTGATGGCCTTTTCATCACGATGGTCACTCACACTTTCTGACACATTGCAGATGTAGGTCCCTGAGTCTCCCAGCTCAGCACTGGGGATGTGCAGTATAGAACGTATGTGGGGCATTTCAAAGAGGAAGTCAGTCACCGGCTCCACCAGGCGCCCGCTCTGCAGGGACAGTTGGGGCAAGCCTTCCACATCAGAAAAGGTCCAGGAAGTCAGGCTATAAGCTGAAATATCCATCCCTGCCTGACCCTTCCTCTAACCTGTGGCCTGCCATTACCTCCATGCGTGGGTATGTCCACTCGAAGTTGACCACCTCGTTCCCGGTCACAATGCACATGATGGTGATATTCTCCCCTTGGCGGACCACAGTCTGCACTGCATTCACTGAGACATTGATGGATGACACTGGTGGAAAGAGACTGACTTAGGGCTGAGGAAGTCACCACCATCATCAGCTTAGGGATGGGGTTAGGGTCCAGAGAGGGAGGGCATGACTGGTGTGTGGAAGATTCATTCTTTCAACAAATATTTATTAAGTACCTACTATATCCCAAGTACTACTCTAGGCCCTAGGGCTTTAGCAGGAAATACAAAAGACAAAATTCCTGTCCTCATGAAACTGGCATTCTAGAATGTTTTGAAATCAAAGTACTCTCTGGGCACCTAAGTAAAAAAGAAACTTACTGACCACAACAGGAAATCTCCATCTTTTATTTAATCTTCACAATAATCCCACTAGATAAATGGTCTGTATTATCCCTATTTTACAGAGGAAGAAGCAGACTCTGAGAGATTATTTGCCTTGTGCAAAGTCACTCAGATGGGAAGTGGCAGACCTGGGATTCAAATCCCACTGGTTGAAAGCCTACGCCTTAGGCTACCACAGTATATACAGCCCAGCTCCACCACTAATGCTTCCCATGACCTTCGGCATACTTCATCCTCTTTCTGAGCCTCAGTTTTCTCATCTGTAAGACAGGGCAACACATCTGCTTTCCATAGCTGTAGTGAGAATGCAGTGAAAATGGAATTGCACACTTGATAATCTGAAAAGGTCTGTCCCTCTGTGGAGGGTCATACTTGCCTCGGCTATTCACCAGGCCAGAAAGGGGGCTCACCCTGGAGGCTGTAGACATGGTAGGCGTCAGAATCCACCTCCCTGTCCCCGATGGTGGTTTTGCAGATGTAGGTCTTGTCCTCAAAGGTACCAGAGAAGCCACGTTGAGGGTCATAGGCTATGGGCAGGGGGACATCCACCTTCTTCTCGTGTAGCATCACCACCAGCCTCGGATCCGTCACTCGGCATGGAATTGTGGTCTCAGTTATTTCCGTGAGAAAGATGAATAGCTCCTCGGGGTCGACAGGGAGGAAGCCCACAGAAGGATCTGCCAGAGGCAGGGCCAAGAATGTGAGTCAGAGGAGCTGGGTTTCTGGCTCTTCCCTGATTTGCTCTGTCACCTTGAACAAGTCTCTTCCCTCTCTGCCCCTCAGTCTACCTTCTACAGAAGAAGCATGCTCTCAGAGGTCCCTTCTAGCTTTAGCATTTGATATGGACAGCATCAGCCTGAGAAAGAAGATAAGTCACAAGCTGAAGGACAGCTGGTGCCTGGAGCTTGGAAAATGGGGAAGATGGGATGTGGAAGCCAAGGGGGTGCATATTGGAACCAGCTGAAAATGCAGCATTCTTGGGAACCAGGAATGGGGTGGGCTGGCAGACAGCAGACAAATATCTAGACCCAGGGTGGGAGTGGACATACTCCTGGACTGAGCCAGGCTGGATTCCCCGATTCATCTGCATTTCTGAGATGGCTATGTTTCACCATCTCAGTAAAGCGCTCTCTGAGCTTCCCCCAGATGCCTGCAGCTGAGAAGAGCGGTAGAGGAGTAGCGCACAGGCCAGGGATCCTCACCTGGCACAAAGATGTAAAGCCGTTTTCGCTCACTGGCCTCCAGCCCATGGGAGCCTTTGTAGCCACAGAAGTATTCTCCTGTGTCTAGTCCAGTGACATTGACCAGTGTCAGCACGCTGGAGAATGTGCCGTCTTGGGTCTCGGTCATTTCCTGTGGGGGTTTCTGGGACATCCGTTCCCACACCACTGGAGCTGGGCCCGAGCAGGTCAGAACAAAGGTGCTGGAGAGGTTGAGGACAATTTCTGGCCCCGAGGGTATGATGACCAGGCCCCAGAAGGTCTGTGGTCCCAGCAGAAACAGCAGGGGCAGCAATAGCACCTGGCCTTTGGGAGAGGAGGCATCAGACGTCAGGGCACAAGGGCAATAGCACCTCTTTCCACAGCTGACCCTGAGGAACACACCTCCCTAATCCACAGAAAACAGAGACTGGAAGCCACGGCTCTGAGAGCTGCTTGCCCAGGGTCTAGTCCCCAGGGACGCCTGGTCTCCCGCTTTCAGTGCCGAGAGAGCCCCAGCCTTGCAGTCCTTCTGCAGTACGGCATTCAGGCTGCAGGCGTGTTCTCTCAAAGACACCAGGAAATCCTTGGGAAGCAATTCCCAGGCCCCCAGTTCCTGCATTACTTCCCAGGTCACTTTCTGAGCCTCTTCCCTGCAGCTGCCCCAGCTGCCCAGGTTGTGCCCAAGGCCCAGCGATGGCCCTGCTTGGGGAGGTGGTGGCCAACACAGTCCAGAGTAGGACAGATCAGGTCAGGAAAGAGACTGAGGCCCCTGGAGGTTGAAGGGTGCTGGGGACGTTGAGTGATTGGATCTCCCTCTGCCTGCTGATGCCCTGGGGAAGGATGCTGTAGGCCTTGCGCCCAGCCTCAGCAGCTGAAAACCCTGGAGGTGAAAATAAGCACCCGTTTAGATGGGTGGGTGCTCAGCCAGTGGGTCAGTCATCCTCGGGTGAACCTTTGGCTGGTCACTGATTGCCTGGTCAGTATTGATTGCTTGAAAAAGCCCACCCAAACTTGGGAGCTCACAGCCAATGAGGGGTCCATGAATAGGAGGGGAGTCCCTCACCAGAACCAGACAGGCCAGACTGATATGAGTAAGTGCTGATAAGAGATAGAAAACCAGAGTGACTGTTAGGGAAGAGGGTGGGGACAGTTGGTGAGGGGACATGGGGTATGGGGGGCCAAACCAAGGATTTGAGCTGATGGCTCTGGACAGGCAGAGGTCCACTGAAGTTTCTGAGCTGAGGGGTGGACAGTAGAAGGAGGCCTCCACTGAGACCCACTAAAAAGGCAGGGAACTGAAGCTCAAGAGCAGAGTAGGGCCCTTGGGCTCCCAGGCCCTTGTGCTAGCATAAACCACCCTGCCAGCTCCAGGGTCCTACCTAGAGGTTCCCCAGGGCCCTCTATCCCCACCCAAACCTACGTACCTTTGAGGACAGCAGCTCGCATGGCACTCGGAAGCCGCATGGTATCCTGTGAAGTTAAACAGGAGTCAGGGCTCAGAGTAGCCAGAGGCAGTGCCACAGCCCGTCTTTGCCCTGGGTCCTGTAGAGTAAGCCCCAGCTTGAGCCACCCAGCCCCTGGATCCATTAGGCTAAAGTCAAAGACTACCCATACCCCACACCAAGAGGGCTCTCATGCCCAAGGGGCTCCTTCCCCTGAAGTGGACCAAGTCTCGAGGTGCCCGGACGCTGCTTTGGCTCTGCCTCTACTTCTCTGATGGCCTTGACTGAACCCCCGCTTCTCCTTGGGTCTTAGTTCCTCTGCACATACGGTGGGGGTGGGGTCTTGGCCTGGATGGTGTTCAGGGGCCCACCAGCTCTAACAGCCTGTCCTCCGGGTGACAGTTCCAATACCAGGCTCTTATCTGCCAGGACAAATATTTAGGAAAGTGTGATGAAAGGCCTGAGGGAGAGGGAGGGGGCAAGCCAGAACCCAGAGAACTCCCACAGTTCCCTGAGCACAACAGGAAGTGGAGGCGGCTATGGGAAGGGAAGCGGGGGAGTGGGGCTGTGGAATGGGGGGGCACCCCATGCCTGGCCCCCTTAACTCAGCCCCAAGCTGCACGGGGAGGCCTCAGCACACAGCAAGGCATCCTTGCAAACTAACGAATCCAAGTCCCCTCACCCCCAGCTTCAGTGTCCAGATGGGGAGACTGAGGCTCTAAGAGGGGAAGAAGTTTGCCCAGGGTTACACGGCAGAGCTTGTTCTGGAGGGAGAAAAAGTGGCTGCAACGATAGGGGTAGAAAGACAAAGACTCAGAGATACAGACAGGAATCACCCAGCGACGGAGGCAGAAAGAGGAGCAGGGACACCGAGGGAGACAGATCGAACTACATGGGTCTTCATCCTCTCCCTGCCCTTGGCAGCCCCATCCGAGGGTCCAAAATAACCAGCATTACCCAGGTTTGCAAAGTTCTGACCGCAGTATCAACAGGAAGGAGGCCAGAAGTGGGTGGGGGGTCCTAGGGAAAGAAATGTGGGACAGACCAGGTAATAAGGAGACAAGAAGGCCTGGTGCCTTCCCTGAGTGGCTGCCCAGCCTGGCCTGGCTCCTAAGCCCATGTCAGATTGCTCCCACTCCACCCTCCTCTCATCCCTTTTAGCGTGCAATCCAGGGCTAGGATCTGAGTTTGAGCCCCAGCAGGGCTACCTCCTGCACCATCACATTTCAGTGGCCTCCGTCTCCAGCTCTCAAAAACAGGACGATGGCAAGCGGCTCGCTTGCAGGGCTGTGTTTACACATTCATCATGGGACACAGGCAAGGGCCCTGGACTGGGGATCACTGGTCTCAGCTCTCTGCTCAGCACCCGAAGAGCTCCCTGAATAAATTCGCTCTCCTCTTCTTTCTCCCCGTCCCTGCAGACCAGCCTGCCTGAGGGCCCCCTCCCCTCTCCCAAATGCGTTAGACTCAAAGCCCAGCCATGCTGAGGCCGCATCCCCAGTGCCCCCCGCCCACCCCTCCCGCTGCAGCCCTCCAGCTGGTTGCCAGACCTCTTCCGGCAGGACGAAGCAGCGCCACGGTGGAGCCAGCAGCCCCCACAGAGGCCTATCTGCCTCTTAGTGGGTGCCTCTCTGGATCCCCCCTTCCTGCTAGAGATCTCAGCCAAAGAAAATCATTAGCAGTGGAGCCTGGGGGAAGGGGTCATTTCAGCCTCCTTGCCCGGCCCTCCCCACCTCCCTGGCTGGCCACACTGTTTATTATTCTAAAGGAGGAATTTGGTCGGCTGGCCTGGAGATGGGAGGTCATGACAACTAGGACTGGCCTGGCTCTGGAAGGCTGTGGACTAGGCCTCTGGGTGAGCAGCCCCCAACCCTGGCTTCTCTCTGCTAGGCCTGGGGCTCAGGGGGATTAGAGTCCCTGAGGCTCTGAGCTGGGAGGGGCCTTCTTGAACAGGCAGCAGAGACCTACAGACAGAGTCATGGCCCATAAAGGCAGAATCAGGCTGCAGGGAGAGGACAGGATGGGCAAAGGAGCTCAGGAAGAGTGGAGACACCTTAGAAAGAGTACAGATAACCAGGGACCTTGAACTGGCTTCTCCCTCCATGACATGAGCATTTCACATTTCACATGGTAGGCTTCAGACCTACCATGAGACTGAGTCTCCAGCCCTCTCTGGAGTCAGCTTCCCCTTCCATACAGGGAGAGGTTTGGATGGATCATCTCAGAGAGCCAGCCTTGCTCTAACACTGTCAGAGAGAAGGTTCTAGTCACTATTATTCCTGCTGGGGTGGCCTGGGGACGTGGGGTTGTTGATGAGAGGAAAGGTGACATTCCTGAGACTAGAGCAAAAAATGAGCATGGATTCAATTCCCTAACCTTTTGGTCCCAGATTTGCTGTGTATACTTTGACAAATTCTTTCCCTCTCTGGGCTTCTGTTTTTCAGGTGACTTCCAGACAAATAAACAGGTAATAAGGCCCTCTGGGGCTTCCCTGGTGGCTCAGAGGTTAAAGCATCTGCCTCCAATGCGGGAGACCCAGGTTCGATCCCTGGGTCGGGAAGATCCCCTGGAGAAGGAAACGGTAACCCACTCCAGTATTCTTGCCTGGAGAATCCCATGGACGGAGAAGCCTGGTAGGCTACAGTCCACGGGGTCGCAAAGAGTCGGACACGACTGAGCGACGGAACGGAAGGCCCTCTGGAGGTGACAGGGGAAGTGTGGTGTGGGCAACAAGCTGGTGGACTGGGAAGAACCGGACCGGGGACTGGGACCCAAACTCCTGGGCCATCCTGGATGACTCCTTGACACCTCCAGTTGTCTACCCAATGCCTGTAGACTTCTGGGCTTTCCAGAGGTTGTATGTCTCCAGCCAACCCCAGAAAGGCCCAGGTGGCTGATATAGGGAAGAGGGCTTGCCTGTGGCCACTTCTCTTCTTCAGGCGCAGGACTGCATTCCAGGGAGGAGCCACCTGGGACAAAGTGGGTGTCACAGGGAGGAGGAATCCCCTTCTTACCACACTCTCCTGCCTCAGAAGGCCCTTGGAGCACAGAGAGGGAGGGGACCCTCAAGGATCTCCCCTTTGTGAGGCGAGTGCTGTATGGGATGCTCTCATGATTCTTCCTATTTTGGCTAGGTTGGGGGTACAGAGATCCACAGATGGGATAACTGCCCAGCTCCTCACAGTGAGTCAGAAGTACCCCCTCAGTCCAGGGTATGACCTCAAGTCCAGAGGCACAAGTGTGCTTGAGGATTCCTCCTCAGAGCCTCAGCCTTGCTCATACAAGCCTCCACTCCTTTCCCACCGCCTTAATCTAAATAAATCAAATCCATCTTGGCCACATCCGCTAGCAGCAGCTTCCCTCCCTCGGGGTCCCAAGGCTCCCACGACACAGGCAGGCTGGGGAGGGGGGCCTGCACGGCTGCCAGTGGGGGAGGCGCACACACGGAGAACACGTGCACACACAGCACGTGCACACACAGCACAGGCTCCTGCCTACGCGCTCGCTCACACACTGCTCTGAAACACACCCGTGTGCAGCGGGCCCTGTGTGTGCCCAGCCCGCACGCCAGCACCAGACATGTGCACGCCCACACAGGCATGCATGCAGCTCCACCGCGCCTGGACCACCACCTCGGTGCTCTCCCACGTGCCCATGTAAGGCGCACACTTGCAGATTAAATCACACGTGTCCTTGGCACAAGCAAAGCTGTGCACAAACAACATGCATAGAGCATGTGCCCATAGGACGCCAAACTCACCTGAACACACACGCACACGTGGGCACAGACAAGCCACAAAGTCAACGTGTGCTGGGCACTTACTGCACCAGGCTCTATCCTCAGCACTTGACATAGACTGACTCACTCGCTCCTCAGACAACACTATCAGGTAGATAGATACAGGATCGCCCTGTTTTAGACGGGGAAACTGAGGCAGGGAGTGCTCATTTACTTGCCTAAGAGCACAGGGCAGACACTGAGTGAAGGCATGTGGCTCTGCCACAACTACTGTGTTTACTAGGTTTGGCTGTTCCCACGTCAGCGGGGACTGATGGAGACAGACAGGACTGAGATTTATCCAGCCCAGGGTGACAGGACGTGGTGACTGGATGTGGAGGGGCTGGAGAAAGAGGAATCCTAAATGAGCCCCACTCCTATTTCTGGCTTGAAGTACTTAGAGGGCAGGAATGTGTCTGTGCTGGAGGCACAGTGTCTTTTTCTGCGATGAGAATGAGGCAGAGGAGAAGGAGTGGGAGGTGGCCCTGAGCTGGTTTTAGGATTTGGAGGGGATGTGGGTACCTGAGGGGACAGGGGGACACTCAGTCTGGAGGCAAGGATCAGGCTGGGCAGAAACAGCAGTGAGATGGGGAAGGGAGGAAGCCCTGCTTCACAGAGGAGGGGTGCTCGAGGCCCGCAGTCTCGGGCCAGGGATGCTCTGAATAAACAAGATGCCAGAGGGAGGGGGAGGCCTGGCCTTGGGGTCACGGGGTTAGAGTCTTGGAATGTCAGAGCTCTGAGGCCCTCAGGGACCATCTATCTGATCCAACCCTCTTCCTGTGCACCACTGTGCAGACGGGGAAAACTGAGGCTTGGGGAAGGCCAGGGACCAGTGTCAGGGTTTGGACCTAGCAGGCCAGGTTCAGGGGGCCAATGGGGTGTTGTAGTTCATCTGACTGGGCAGCCCCTGCCTCCAGCCCTGGCTTTGATGTGAGGCTGGTGGTTCAAGGCCCAGGGTTTGAACAACAGTTGCTATCCACTCCCTCCCGACAGGATACTGACCCCGCCCACCACACACAGACCTTTATATCACTTTCCCGGCCTTGTTCTAACCAGACAGGGATTAGAAACAGACTCAGAGGAGGCGACTCGCTAAGTTGCTGTCAGAAGTGGGATGCAGACTAGAGTCTCCTGCCTGGTGGTCTGGTCCTCCCTCCTGCACACCACGGACACTTCACAGCCCCAGACACAAACTTCAGGGGCAGAACCCCGGCTGAGAGGAAGGGATATGGGTCCTAGCCCAGCTCTGTCACCTGCTTATACAGTCCTGCCCCTCTCTGAGTCTCAGTTTCCCCATCTGTACATGGGGTGGGCAGGGCTGTCCTGAGAACACTGCTGGGGCTGACATGGGTGACTCTCAGGACCCTACTCTGGAAGTAGCTGTGCTGAGTTGAAATGCTGGGATGGGGGTGGGGTGTTAGGGAGGGGCCCTGGCCAGGATGTTATGACTCAGCTCAAACAAGGCAGCCAGCTCCAGGCCTGGGAGTGTGTGGGGGCAAGAGGGATCTGAAGCCAAAGCCTGAGTCCTCCCGCCAGCAGCTGGGGGCAGTATGAGAGTGATGGCAGAGGGTGTGGCTCTGTGGGCTCACCCCAAGTGGGCTGAGCTGTAGGTGTGATCTTTAAGCATGGGTAGGAAACCCCATCCTGGGAGCCAGGAAGGAGAGCAGGGTCCACTGGGTTGGGAGATAGTTATGGGCAGCAGGTAGAAAGCTAGAACATGGCTGAGGTTGTGGCGCTTTCAGCTGCCCCCCTCAATCCAGTGCCCCTTCTGCTGCTGAAGGTCAGTATTCCACCCGACACACTGAACCTCCCCACAAACCTCAGGGTCACGTGGAGACCAGAGAGGGTGAGCAACCTGACCTGAGTCACACAGTGATGCCACACAATCACCCAGGCCCAGCTCTCTGCCATGCTGCTTCTAGACCCAGAGGACATTTCTGTTTTCCAGGCATCTATGAGGTCCTCCAAACAAAGCAGCAGAAGTCAGCTAAGTTGGCGCCTGGAATGGGATCCAGCTGTTCTGGAAGTCCACATGGGGTGAAAGGACAGTGCCAGTTCCATGGAACATCACTCTGATGGCCCTACCCCACCCCCTCCAGCACAAGCTTGGTGACCTCTGGCTACCCCATGGTACCACACGCTCGCATATCGCCTCTAGTTTGAGCCTTCCTGCCTGTTCTCATCCCCTGACCAGAGGAACTTTCCTTAAATCCCCACCCAACCATGTCCTTCCCTGGTGCCTCCACGGCTCTCCATCTACCCCATAAAGGCTGGCTTCTTACCCCAGCCTGTAAGAACCTTCACGCCCTGCCCTGCTGACAGACAGCTCATCACCAAAGAGGGGGCAGGATGCTGTCCTTCCAGCTCCCTGGGGGCCCAAGCGAGGCCCCCACGCTCTTGTCACTCACTCCGTTCTTCTCTCCCCAGGAGGCCTCCCCAGAGACACAATGGAAAGAAATGACCTCTTTTCTGGAAGTTCAAAATAAAAAGAAACATCTGTCTGGATCGGAGCCAGGCTGATAAAACATGGACTGATCCCTCCCAGTCCGAGCCCCCTCTCCCGCCACACACCCCTCACCCGCCACAGAGAAGCAGCAGGCGCTTGGAGGTAGGGGGAGCAGCCCTAGTTACTTGGAACAGTTCGTGGGAAAGCGCTCAGTGTGTGCCTCGCGGCCACTGGGGGCCCAGGGGAGGGGGTCTGGGTCCCCACACAGGCTGGGAACCGGCCTGAGAAGGAGGTCAGAGAGGGAGGGAGGCCCGCCACATACCCCTGTCCACCCGCCCGCCAAGCAAACGCTTCCTGCCTCCTCCGGCGCCTCACTGGCCTCCCTGCTTGTCCCCATGGCCACCCCCTGGGCCGTTGTGGCCTGGCTCTGCCCAGGCCCAGTGCATCCCTGAACCAGAGTCCTCTGGATCCCAGCTGGGCCTCAATGCCCCCTTTGAAAAGGAGCAAGGACTTAGAAGCCCTTGAAAATATGAAGAATAGCTAATTCTGATGTAGTTCCTATCACTCAATGCCTGGGCCAAGCCCTTAATGTGAATGGTCTCAGAACAATCCATGACATCGATGTTGCTTCTGCATTTTATGGACAAGGAGAACAAGGCACAGAGAGGGCAGACCCTTTGCCCAAGGTCACAGAGCTCCCCCGCGGTGGAGCCTGTGCCTGATCCCGGGTGGACTGATCCCAGAGCACACAGGCTCAACACCCGTGTGACGGCTTTTCTAAGGCAGGAGGCAAAGACGTCAAGCTTGTGCCTGACACACAGTATGAGTTCAATAAAGGAGTCAACAGGCTTGTTTGTTCACCCTCTATTTTCCAACCTCTCCACTCTTTAGCCGGGTGAAACTGAAGTTGGCAGAACAAAGAGGCAGACAGTCACATCGTCTCTCACAGAACTCTGTATTCTTAGGTGTGAGATGGGCCAGCAGTGCTCCTACTTCACCTCTCCCCCAGCCTCTCTGCAAACAAAGAGGGTGTCGAGCCTCCCAACTGCACACCTCCCATGACGGGGATCTCACCACCTCACCATGGCCCATTCCATTCTGGGACAGCTCAGGCTCCTCAGGGGCAGGCTGTTTGAAAACTTTTATTACATTTCCTCAATCTCTTTATCTCCTCTACCCATTAGTTCTGCTTCCATTCACCACTGTCAATGACCCCCTGTCCCCATAAGCAGGGCACCTTTCTTCCCGTTCATTTTTCTGATGCTCCACAATGTGAAAATAAACAAAAGCCCTTACTAATTCAGAGCCAAGCGCTCTGCTAAATGACATCACCTGGGAATTTGGTTTCATCCTGTGAGGAGGGTACAATCATTATTCCTATTCACAGAGGAAGAAACTAAGTCTCAGAGAGGTGTGGCAACTTGCTTAAGGTCACACAGCAAATTAATAAAAGCCAGTGATAAGCTGGGATTCAAACTCAGGCCCGTCTGACTGACTCCAAACACGTATTCTTAACCGCTATGTTGGACTGCCTAGCTTCTGCCCAGAAACAGGTCTGTTCGCAGAGAAGCACTTCCACATGGGCTCACCCTAACAGGGCCAAGCTTCCAGGTATCCAGGGTCCTCAGAGGTCAGAGTCCTGAGCAGGGATCTACCCCAGCTCACCCAGGAATTTGGAAGTTAAGCAAGGCAGGATCTCAGAACCTTTCTGGGACATCACTGCAGAACCTGGGGGTCAGCATCTAGACTGAGGAGAGGAGTCTTTGCTGAGGACAGCAGGGCTCTGGTCTACCACAAGCCCTGTCCCTGGCCTCAGACGGAGCATCCCGGCAGTCAGGCTAGGTGCAATGCTATGCTGCACTCAGGGTCCAGGCCTACCCCTGCTGGGGCCCCAGCACCCCCGTTCCGCTGTTCAGAGGGCCCAGGGGCCCCTGCAGCTGCAGAGTTCTAGGCCTCCACCATCCTTCGGCTGTCCTCCCTGCAACCCCGCCCCCCACCGCCCCCCAGAGCCTCATCTCCGGCCGGTGCCATGGCAACAGAGAGCGCCAGGCCCTGGCAGCCAAAGGAGCCCCCGAGAGGGGTCCCGGGCTCAGACTGGGGAGGGGGGTGCGGCAGGCGCAGACAAGCAAACCTTCTGTTCCCCTGGCTGCTGCCAGCCCGGGATCAGCCCCGGGCTGGGGTGGGGGCCGCACACAGAATGGGTTCTCAGAGCCAAGTGGGCAGGGGGCAGGCGGGCCTCGGCCGTGTGGACTGACCCACCAGCACGCGGCCTTCCCCCAGCAGCCCAGAGTCCGCGCATCGGGTGAGGCAGCTAGCTAACAAGAATCTGCCATTAATTGATGCCAATTACAGAGCATTGAGATTCCCCTCATAGCCCTCCTGCGCGGCAGAGCCAGCAGGGGGGAAACTCCCACGTTTCAGTCCCCTTATTTTCCCCACGTCTGTTCTCTCACCCCTTCCTCCAGGAGCTCGCCCTGTTTCCCACTCACTGTTACTCAGCCTCCCTGCACCTCGGGTCTGCGCTCTGTAAGTCCGGGCTCGTCATTGAGTTGTCGAGGCCTTCCAATGAGTTAATACAAGTAAAATGCACAGAGCAGGGCCTGGCGCACAGCCCTCGGCCAAGTCAGTGGCCACGTGACTCTTCTTCATTCACTCACGGGAGAATAAGTCACTCACTCATTCACTCACTTGGCCTTGAGACACGGCTAGGCGAGGCTTGTCAGCAAAGGGGTCCGTGTGGGAAACGGGGTGGTGAGAAAGCCAAGAAGGGTCGCTGCTGTTGTTACTGGCGGTGTCAGCAGGCTCTGCTTGGGCGGGGTGGGGTCTCCCCCTCCAGGACCAGAACCCAAGGCTAACGACTCCCACTCCACCGTTTGCCAACCTCCTTTTTGTCTTAGTCCCTTCGTTTGACTTTTCACAAATGAGAAAGCCCACCTGACAATCTGGGGGATATCTTCAAGTTCCTCATATAGGATTAGGCTTACAGTAGGTGCCCAATATGGATTCCCCAGGTGGCGCTAGTGATAAAGGACCCGCCTGTTGATGCAGGAGACATAGAGATGCGGGTTCGATCCCTGAGTCGGGAAGATCCCCTGGAGGAGGGCATGGCAACCCACTCTGGCATTCTGGCCTGGAGAATCCCATGGACAGAGGAGCCCGGCGGGCTATGGTCCACAGGGTCACAAAGAGTCAGACACGACTGAAGTGACTTAGCATGCACACAGGTGCTCAATAGATGCTTACTCAGCTTGAGAGCTCAAATGTCTGTGGAAGGTCAACTCTCTGGTCCTCAGCTGCCCTGTAATAACTCAGGACTCCCTGGGCTGGGAAACTGGGATAGAAGGCAATGGTGACCCTTTCTATCTAGGGAGGTGATGGTTCGGGGTGATGAGGGGGGTGAACAGACATATGGGACTCTGATGCCAGGGGCTGGTGCCTGATGCCTCCCAGGGAAGTGAAAGCACCCGGAGGGTCTCGGCCCGCCCAGGAGCAGCAATCCCAGCCACTTAATCCACTGCCTCATAACCACGTGACTTCTCTGAGTTTAACTTCCCTGAGTCCCATTTTCCTGGAAAACAGCAAAAGAGACACCCTTTTCCATTGTTATGAGGGTTAGAGATGATGATGAAAGGCTCCTGACGTATGACAGCCGCTCAGTCAGCGGTAACTGTTATGATTACAGGATAGTTTGAGGGGGCGGAGTGGCCGTGAGTTGGGCTCTCTGGGGGATGACGCCAGGGAAGGCTATTCCACAGAAGCTCTGTATGAGCAGTCAAGGAAGTGGGAGATCGTGAGGCACTGGGTGATGGCAAAGAGAGGACTGTGAGGCTAGAAACTGGTGATGGGCAGAGAAGGAGGGCAGAGGTCACCTTGGGAAAAGACTGGGGTGCTGAGTAAGGACTTGGGCTCTGCTCTGGAGGCACTGGGGAGCCAACTTGTCAGGGTATTGACAGTGAGGGTCGGGGACTGGCTGCTGCCTAGGGGGACAACGGGGCAACTCTAAGCACTTACGGGGAGGGCCTCCACAAGGGGAAGTGACAGGAGTAGCCTGGCATTTTGTGGGAGAGTGTGGATTAGGATGGGGACAGTAGAGGCAGCGAGACCAGCTTTGGGGATGAAGCCATCTCAAACCCAGCTTGAATTCCCTGGCAGGATCAACTATATAATTTGCTGGGCTGAGGGCAAAATGCAAATGTCGGGACCCTTGTTCAAAAATACTATTAAGTATTTCAAGGCAAGGCCCTTCTAAGCATGAAGTCCTCTGTGCCTGCACATGTTGAATGCTGGACTAAAGGGGAGGCCATCTATTCGTCCATCCATCCATCCACCAACCTGTTTATCCATCTCTCCGTATACTTATCACTTTTACTATCCATTCAACAGAAAGGCCCCAGCCTGATAAGAACATAATAAGATAAGATTATTATGATAAGAACAGAAATATAGGTAAGAGTGGAATAGCCCACAGTCCATTGAGTCACCCCTGAGCCTTTACCTTCATGCCCAAAGCCCTGGGCTAGGAGAAGCCGGGGCTTCAGTGACAGGTTTGTAAATCTGAGCCCTGCCCTCTGGGGCTGATTCTGGAACCTCCTCCCACTATCCACCACTTAGGCTCAGCCTCAGGAGTAGAGAAGCTAAGAGAGGAGGAAAAGGAGGGTGTCACAGCCCTTATGTCTCCACTTCCAAGACAGAAGGTAACCAGGACAGCAATAAGAGGTGACACAGCCACACAGAGCCTGACAGGAGCTCTCAGGGGCCAAAGATGTAGCTGGATGTAACCTATGGGGTCACTGAACTGTCCCCTTACCCCTCGTTTTACATGAAAGGAAATTATGGCCAGGATGGAGAAGTGATATAATCAAAGGCTCCATGGTCCACAAACCTACCCAGAGGGGCTCCCATCTCTCACTGTGGTGGCGCTGCTCCATTCTATCCCAAACTCTGCCCTGTGACCTCAACCTAGTGAGAGCTGGAGCCTGAGCCCTGGGCCACAGAGACGGGTGGAGAAGATCCAACACATGCGCTGGCACAGAGGAAAGTCCAGGCCCGCAGGCTGGGTCCTGGGCTCAGTGCTAGGGCTGAGGCACATCCCTCCTCTTCTCTGGACCTCAGTGTCCCCTGCATACAATAAGGAAGATGAACACCGTGATCCCCATAGTCCTTTTCATCTCTGACCTTCAGGAACTGTCTGATCCCCTGGCCCTGCTGCCCCCACCTCCTAAGTGACAACCATTTCCATCACAGGGCAGAGAAGCTGGTACCTCTGGCAGATGAAAGGTTTTGTGCACTTGAGACATTAAAGAGCTCTGATCTGAAGTGAGGAGAAGAGAGGGTGCTAATGCAGCTAAAACGATACACTTTGATTTTCAACTTCCTGCTCTTGCCTGGAAAATCCCATGGATGGAGGAGCCTGGTAGGCTGCAGTCTGTGGGGTCGCTAAGGGCCAGACACGATTGAACAACTTCACTTTCACTTTTCACTTTCACACATTGGAGAAGGAAATGGCAACCCACTCCAGTGTTCTTGCCTGGAGAATCCCAGGGACAGGGAAGCCTGGTGGGCTTCCGTCTATGGGGTCACACAGAGTCGGACACGACTGAAGTGACTTAGCAGCAGCAGCAGCAGCACTAGGCTGGGGTTAGGAAGAGGGGTTCTGGGGCCACGGCCTGGGGGTTCAGGAAGCTCTTTGGCCTGAGGGTTCTGGGCCTGAAGTCTTGGGAGGGGCTTAAGTTTGGCTTCTACACTGGGAGCAACAGCGTGTGAATTCCACACTCCTCCCTTTAGAGGTGGGTCTCTGCATCCATTCCCTTGCCTCTGGACCCCACCATTTGTCCATCTACCACGGGCCAAAGCTTTGCTTTGAAATCAGAGCATATGAAGTTCAAAAATCAGCAAAGGGTCACAGCATCCACACACACCCCTTCACAGGCAGTCCTCCTGGCCCTCCTTCCTCAGTATCCAAGAAAAATGGGCCTGTGGGTGCTGGGGAAACACACACTCAGAGCCCCCCCCCCCAAGAAACAGAGTGCATTTCCAGGCTGCTCTGATTGTCAGAAAGTTCTTCCTCTTGATCATAGGGCACCATTTTCCATTAGTGGTCATCGATCCTGACCGCTTTCTGTATCGTGCAGAAAAGGGGTAAGAAAAAACCCTTTCATTGTGAAGTTAAATATGCATGATCCCTGAGTACACAACAGGGCTTGTGTGGCTGCCAATCGGGGCTGGCGTGGCTTGGAATCCTGGAATTGTTTTACGGCTGGAAGGAACTCAGAGATCATCTCGTTCAAAAATCCTTATTTTACTGATGCGAAAACTGAGTTCCAGAGAGGGACTGACTTACCCACAGTCATACAGGATGGGTTCCAGGGTCTGATGACCACCTCTCGAGCTCTGAGGGGCCCCCACAGCTGAAGCCCAGGCCCCACCCAGTCTCTCAGTCATGGGCTCTGGAGTCAAAAACACCAGATTTAAGTCCCGACTCCATCATACCCTAGCTGTGGGACTTACAGCAACTGACTTAACCTCTTAACCTCTCTGGGCATTTCTTTATCTATAAAATGGAGAGTTTATGTCCACTCCTTGAGGTAGTTTCCGACGATTAAATTAGTTCCGCAAATATTTATTAAGCAGTCACTGAAGGCCAGGCCTGTTCTAAGTGCTGAGGAATATAGCCATGAACTTGATGGTAATGGATGTAAAAAGCACAGTGAAAGTGCTCAGAGAAGGCTGCTCCCAGTTCTGCCCTCTCTCACACATGGCTTCCCAGTTGAGGTGTTTCAAGCTCTGATGCTGGGAAGACACATCCAATGGGCAGGGGGGAGATGTGGAAAATAGGGAAGAAGATCTCCCCCTTCCAAGGGTCCACTGTCTGTTGGTTCTGAACCATCTGCCAGAAATAGGGCATGGGGGTGTTTCAGGAGTGCCTGGGGCCCTCTCATTCCTTTCTCCCTCCTTACCATTCAGTAGCCCAGCCCGAGCAAAAGGCCCAGAATTCCCTCCAGCCCGGAAGGCAGCTGGTCTCGGAGCCAGACTGCGCCTGGAGGATGGAAGGGAGACTTCAGCACAGCCATGATACCCAGGTCCCTTCCCTTCCATGGCTATAGCCCTTCACGATGTGCAGACCAATTTCACAACCATGTCGTCTGGTACAGGAGGCGGGGAGAGCAGAGGCACTCTTTTTGCTCTCTTAGGCGTCAGGTCCAGCCACACGAGATCCAGGAACCATGCTAAGTGCCTTATCTATATGATTACCTTGCCAACCCTGTGTCCCACCCTGCTGCTCCCAGAGGAGGGGCCTGTTGCCTGGAGAGGCAGAGCATTGGTCCAGGGTCACAGTTAGCTAGAGCCAAAGGGGCATCATCGGATGCCGGAAACTGGTGTTGTTTACCCACCGTGCCCACTGCCTTCCAGATGCAGATGCAGCAAAAAGGAGGACGTGGGGGCCTGAGGCTGGCCACACAGAGGATTTGAGTTGAGCCAGGACAAGCACTGAGTCTCCTGACTCTGAATCCACGGTGCTTTCCGCGGCCCCACATCTGTGGGCAATTAGAAGTCTCAGCTCTTCTTCCCACAGAGGAGGGAGGGCTGCCTGATCACCACTGAAGGGAGGGGGCTCACCAGATGGTCTCCCTCCTCACTCAGGACCAAGCCGGGGCCGGGTGGACCCGGGAGCTAAACTTTCCTGCTGGAGAAGGTGCTGGACCCAGGAGCAGGCTCTGCGGGAAGATGGAGACTCTCCCCTCTGACCAGAGCCTCCCTGGGAGCAAGGAGGTTAAGTCTTTGGTTTCAGGCAGACCTCAGCCTACATACCAACTCTACCAACTGTGTGACACTGGGAAAGTCACTTAGCTTCTCTGAGCTTTGTTTTCATTGTCTTCAAAACAAGGGGAATTATAATACTGATTATAAAGACCTGCAACGGGGATTATAAGGTCTGAGAGGTTCTAACACAGACTTAGCACTCCAGGATGGTGACCAGCATAGTCTGCATGTTCCCAAGTGCTGTGGATTCAAGGCCCTGCTGTTTGGAGGCAAGGGAAGATGGTCTGACTTCAGAAGACCTCACTAGAGGCTTCTGTGTACTTGGGGACCACAGAGGTAGGAACACTCCCCCCTTGACATAGAAAAATGTCGGGAGGACCACGTAAGGTTCTGGAAAGGCATCCAGAGGGTGATAAGGGAGAAAGGAAAAGAGGCCTGGGTTCTGGGCTCACCCTTGAGAACACAAGGTCTTCAGTAGGTCCCTCCTTCCCTTCACAACCACATTTGCTCAGTCCCACTGTCTTCCCAGGGGAACTAGGGTCAGAACACAGGATGGGGAAGCCTGGGACCCAAACAATCTCTGATATGTAAACAGAACACAAACAGAGGGTCAAGCAACAAGACTCCAGGATGATGGGCATGGCAAGCTCTTGGAAGACTGGAGGAACCAAGGAAGGTTGCCTGGAGGAGGTAGACTAGGGAGGGTCCTTAAAGGAAAAGGGAAGGTAGTGAGGAAGGGCATGCCTACAGGCAGGATCATGAAAATTTCTCTGGGAATCCTGGGATCTGACTGGCTGGAACACAAAGCCCAAGAAGCTTACTATGTCCTGAGCTCTGCCACCTACCAGCTGTGTGGCTATCCTGAGCCTCTGTTTCCTTACCCATGAATTTGGTATAAAATCAGTCCCTTCCTTTGGATTTGATGGTGAACACTACATGAAATTAAGCACAGAAAACACCCCAAATGGTCCTAGCATCATGCAATGTGTCAATGAATGGCAGCAGCTGTTAGGAGTTTGGGCTTTCCACAGGTACCTTCTACTGGGGAGACTCATGGAAGGGATAGTGATCTGATGCATGTTTTAGAATGGCGCAGAGAAAGAGGCCTGAGAAGCTGCCTGTGACCAGAGGAAAGGGCCCAACAGCCAACCCCCCTTCTTCGCAGAGGGGCCCCCAGATTTGACGGCTGAATCCCAGACCCCCAGCCCAGCCTACGTGAGGACGGGCCTGCCTCTGCCTCCTCGCCTTCGCACTTTCCCAGACTTTCCCAGCCGCTGGGGGTTTGGAAGGACATCTTAGGAATCCGGAAAATTTGCAAATCCATTTAAATCCCGAGAGGTTGCCTGGCGGCCGACTGGCCTAGAGCCAGACAGATTCTTAGGGACAAGGCTTGGGCCCAGGGACAGAGGCTCTGCGTCTGAGGTCCCCAGTCCCCTGCTAGGTTCCCTTTCTATGTATCCGGCCGGATACATGGATACATCTCCAGATCCATCTCCCAATTCCCCTCTCATATTCCTTCCAACTCTCCTCGCGGCCCCCTACAGGCAGTGCTTTGCTTTGGAAGTCCCCCCTCCCCCCTCACTGCCAGAAACCCCTGGGATTTGTTTGATGAGGGCAAGGGGCACCCACCCCAGAAGCAGCCTGAGCAGGAGAGAGCTGGCTCCTCCAGCCCAGATGTCGCCCACAATCTCGGAGCCTCCTCCCATCTGGTTTTGTTAAAAATATTTTCCATTTTTTGACCTACCCAAGAAGGCGCATTCTGGGACAAGGGGACAGAACAAGAGGCTGGGGTTCCCTCCTCTTCCCAGCACTTACCTTGCTGCTGATGCCTTCTGAAGTGTGGGCAAAGTCCTGGGTTCTGGGCTGTCACCCCCTACAGGAAGGCCTCCTCACTGCCTACTCTCCCCTGTCATCAGAAGGACCCTGCTGGACCTGAAGTGGGGCAGTGGCAGAGCGGGAGGACAGTGAGAAGCGTTGTAGGCTCCCAGAGCCTCAGGAGAATGGAGGGAGTGAAGGACTACAGGGTGAGGAGTGGCCTCACTCCCAAAGCATCCTTGTGGAGGAGAAGGGCTGCCAGGAGGGGCCGCCCTGGGTCTGGCTGCCCGGGTCGCTAAGCGCAGGCTGCTGCCTGGTGGCGCTGGTCAGAGGGGCCCTGGCTCTCTCCTCCCAGTCCCTCCTTCTCTCTGGCTCCAGACAGGGCGGGCAGGGACTGCGGGGCCGCTGGCGGCCCCAGGAGCTCACACCACTGTGGGCTTCCCTGCCCCCACCCCCCTACTTTGGGGGAAAGGCTGTAGAGCAGCCTCTGATTGGCTCAGCTGGAAGAAGGGGGGCTGGGGGCGGGGAGGGTGGACGCGTGTGTCTGTTTTCAATTTTAGTTTCCCCCTCCCTCTTTCTTTTCCCCCAAGTTTCTTGTTTTTCTTCCTCGTTTCCCTCTGCTTGCTCCCTCCCGTGGCCTGCTCACTCAGGATGTGAGGGGATGTTTAGAAATTCCACAGCCCACGCCAGCCAGCCGCTGAGTCACTTTTATTAAAGAGTGGCCTGGCCCACTAGCCTGATGCCTGTCTCGGGTGGTAGCCTCCCCTGACTGTGGCACCTGGGGGTGGGTCCCCTCTCTGGGCCTCAGTTTTCCCGTCTGCGGAGGCAGCTCTGATAACCCCTCCGGTGACTGAGTCGACACTCATCCATTAAACAAGCTTGCTGAGCACCTACTATGTGCCGACACTGTGCCAGGCGTTGGGGTTGCAGTGGTAAGTTACAGTCTCCGACTTCAGGGTACCCAGCTAGTGGGAGATACAGTGCCCGAAGAGAGGGGCACTCCCTGTGGCTTGAGGGAATCAGAAAGGGCTGCTGAAAAAAGGTGACTCAGAAGAGAGAAAAAGCCCTTCTGAGGGTATCAATCACTCCTCATAAGAAGAAATCAAGGTCCAGGGGTGAATTGGCACAGAAAGGGAAAGAGACATGCCCAAGGTCACCCAGCAAACTTCAGATTTCCAGACATCTTTCTCTATCACCTCAAAATCCCCAGAGAACCAGGAAAGAATTATTTCATTATTGTATAGACAAGAAACTGAAGCCCAGAGGAGTCAGATGAGCTTCACAAGCTCACACAGCTACAGGAGAGCTAGGGCAGGATGAGGTCTGTACATACCAGAACAGATTCAGGGGCTCTGACCCCAGCGGAAGACCCACACTGCAGTGTTGACCGGCCCTCCTGTCCTACCCTCTTCCTTGTTATCCCCTCCCCAACTCTCATTTATCTTCCAGTACTGTTGTGTTCCATTTCCAACCTCTGCACCAAGGTCCACCAAGGCTTCTCTGGGAGCCCCTGGACCTCTCACCCTCTCCTTTCTTTCTCTTTTTTTTTTTTCTGCCTGCATCCCATCAGTTCAGTTCAGTTCAGTTCAGTCGCTCAGTCATGTCCAAGTCTCCGCGACCCCATGAATCACAGCACGCCAGGCCTTCCTGTCCATCACCAAATCCCGGAGTTCACTCAAACTCATGTCCACAGAGTCGGTGATGCCATCCAGCCATCTCATTCTCTGTCATCCCCTTCTCCTCCCGCCCCCAACCTTTCCCAGCATCAGAGTCTTTTCCAGTGAGTCAACTCGTCGCATGAGGTGGCCAAAGTATTGCAGTTTCAGCTTTAGCATCAGTCCTTCCAATGAACACCCAGGATTGATCTCCCTTAAAATGGACTAGTTGGATCTCCTTGCAGTCCAAGGGACTCTCAAGAGTCTTCTCCAACACCACAGCATGCAGAAATTTCCCGAGCAGGGATTGAACCCATGTGCTCTGCAGTGGAAGCATAGAGTCTTAACCATTGGACTTCCAGGGAAGTCCCATCCCTTCATTTCTTCAACTCTCATTTCCTCAGATCAGAACGAGTCTCGAATCACAGATTCCTGACCAAGGGCATCACTTTTAACGAGAGCTGGGCTGTGTCACCCCACGGGGACATGGAGTCCCAGTGAGGGAAACAGAGGTGTCCAGGTGGAGCCCTACCTGCCTCTGCCCAGAGCTCCTTCCATCCTGCACTCTGTCTACAACCTTTTCCTCCAGCACCTCACCCCAGGTGTCTGTTCATAGGGGAAAGAGGCTTGGATTTCATGCCAACCACAGTTACCAATCTTGTGCTCTTTTCTTGGTCTTGCCCAGTGGGGACTACCCAGGAGGACATTTCAGTTAGACCACACAGAGGGAGAAGGGTTTTTCAGACTAGGTCCACATGATGGGGTGGGGGCTATGAGAGTCTCCCAAGGGAAGGGGCTTGGTCCAGCTCAGTGGCAAGGGAATCATAGGGGAAGTCTGGGGACTCCAAAGACCACAGGGTCAGGCCTTGCTGTCCAAAGATTTCATCAGTCTTTACAACTCCCCTCCTAGTGTCTGCCTTGGCCATTCACCTCTGAAGCCTTGGTCCAGCTGCTGGGGACCAGGTGAGTGGGGCCGGTGGGGGAGAACAAGGAGGGATTTCAAATCCCAATACCCAAACCAGATAATCTGGGAGTCACGAGACCCAGCTATGCACTTCTTGTGTGGCCTTGGATAGGTACCTGTCCTCTCTGAGCCTCGGTTTCCCCATCTGTTCATAGCAAGCATGGGCTCACTGCACTGGAGGGCCCTTGGGATGCTCTGTCTACAAGTTTCTTAGATCTGGACTCTAGCTAGGGAGAGGAGGTGGGTAGGCCCTAGGGCAAGGGGACAGCTGGGGGCCAGAGATGCAGCACAGAGGGGAGGGGGCGGCTGCTGGTGGCTCCCCTGGGAAGCTGGCGGCCGCCGGTTTCCGGCCAGCCCGGCCGTCCGGCTGGCCCATCTGGAATCGCTTAGCCCCTACCACCATTAACCCTTGGCAGGCACCAGGGCTGTTACGCCTCCTCATAGCTGAGATGGGGTTGGGGGATGCAGAATCACATGGAACACCACAGGGCACTCACCAAGGGCTGAACAGTTGAGGAAGAAGGGTCATGATTGACAGGGCCGGTTTCAGAGATGGAGACAGAGCTTGGTTCCAATCCCAGCTTTAGCAGTTCGAAGCTACAGGATCTTGGGCAAGTCATTTAAACTCCTGAGCCTCAGTTTCCTCCTCTGAAAAAAATAGAGATAATTCAAGGAATGACTCAAAAGACTGTTGTCATTTATAATGCACCTTAAGGGCTTAGTACACTGTCTGAATTGTTCTTGAAATAGTGTTTTTCCCTCATTCCAGCTGCAGCCCACCACTGTGTAGCCCTTGGCTGAGTGCTCCACTTCCTGGGCCTCAGTTTCCCCTGCTTACTCTGAAGGGGTGAGCAGTGGGCAGAGCAGTGCCGTCACACTGGGGTGGTCAGCATGGCCCCAGCCCCACTGTGGACAGGATGAGCCACAAGCAGTCTCCCACCTGTCCAGACGCTATGGTCCGTCCTCTGACCATCCTGTCTTGGGAGAGGCTAGGGTAAGGGTGAGTGGGCAGAGCATGAGGGTGCAGAGGGAAAGAGGAGCTGCAGTCCTTGGGGCTCAGTACTTCCCCTTCGCACTCCACAGTGTCATGCTCAAGGATTAAGAACCAAGGCTCTGATACGGGTAGTTCCAATCCAACTCTGCCACTTCCTAGCTGTGTGACTGTGGACAAATTACATGAACTGAGCTCAAAGAGCCTCAGTGTTTTGAGTTGTAAAATGGGGTTGTTGAGAGGCCTGAGTAAGTGATACACCAAAGGCATTTTGTTCAAGGACTAGGGCAGACTGAGAAAACTCCACAAAAGATGCCTGATTCTCCAGTGTCACCGGGAGCTGCTTTCCCAGAAGGCCACCACCAGGGCTGGAGGGAAGCCTATGCAACCGCCAATTTGACACTCAGGATGTCTGAGGCCCAGGGATGGACAGTGACTATGATGCAAGTCCAGGACAGGCACCCAGGTTCTGGTCTAGACCCTCAGGACCATGTTCTTCTCTAAAGAAGGGAATCAGGCTGAACCGACCCCCTTCCTCAGCCCCCACCCACACTCCTTAGAGCCGGAAGCCAAAGCTTTCTGTAGGGGGAGGGAGGGGGGCCAGAAAGGGCGCCTGAGTGGGAGAATTCCCAGTAGGCCAGTTCAGCACTCACTCAGGCAGCGCCAGCAGCCACCACATCTGGCTCTCCCACGCTCCCAGCACTGCCCCTCCTCCAGGCTCCGCAGGCCTGGGGTCAAGATGCAGCATGCATGTCCCACACACTGGCACAGTCATCTTGGATGTCAGGGCCTGAAGAGCCCTAAAAGTACCTCCATCGGACAGGCACAGAAACTAAAGCCCAGAGAGTGGAGGGGACTCGCCTGAGGTCAGCAGAGACAGGAGGGGCCGGGAAGGCAGGACTCCTGACTCCCAGTGCATTATCTTTCCATCCTGAACACCCTGAGCAGGTAGATCCTTGTACCTAAAACCGAGGGAACCAAAAGAGGCACACAGAGAACACTGCCCCTCCCCCTCCTGGACACTCAGCACAGTGGCTATCTGGTGGGGCAGAGGGGCCAGTGGGGACTTCGGGCCGCATTCCCACCCTAGATTCCTAGAACTGCTCTTGCTGGGCCAGGCTGTCACCACCAAGGCTTGACAGGGTCCCTGGAGATAAGGGCTTCAAGACCTTGCCCATCTCAGCCTCTCCCCAGCCTCCAGCTGGCCTTGGTCTTAGGGCCCCTGGGAACAAGGGTGTGTCCTTCTGGTACACAGATGGCACACAGATCATCAGACCAACAGGGCCCACAGAGGCCACATACCTCCCTCTCACTGGATCTACTGAGGCCCAGAGAAGGCCAGAACCCTCCTAAGGGCACACAGCAGGTCTGGAGTGGGACCTCTGACTCTCAGGCTGTTTCTCTCATGTGATGCAAGTTAGTGGAACACCTACTCTGAGCCCTACCTTCATAGAGCTCATAAACAAACACTAAGGAAACAGCAAATTAATAATATAAAAATTATGACGAGGACTTCCCTGGCAGTCCAGTTGTTAAGACTCCGTGCTTCCACTGCAGGGGGCATAGGTTTGATCCCTGGTCAAGCAACTAATGTCAAGGATCTCACATGCCACACCAAAAAAAAAAAAAAAAAAGTGATGAAAGAAACAGAAAAACAAGCTGGATATAGGGGTTCTTGTTTAGGTAGGCTGACTTCTCTGGGGAAGACATATTTCAACTGACATCTGAGGTTAAAGGGCTACTTATAACGCAGGGGCAGGAACAGTGTTCTCCACAAAAGAAACAGCATGTGCAAAAGCTTGGAGGCCAGAAAGAGCCTGGTGTGTATGAACAGGAAGAAGAGTGGTTGAGGGACAGAGAGGGGACACAGTGGGGTTCAAGGCTGGAGAGGTAGTAAAGTATGGCCTTCGTCCTGAGGGTCAGCGGGGGCTAGTGCAGGATTATAAATAGGAGATCGATAGAATTATGGCGGTACATTGAGGAGGATGGGCTAACAGGGGCAAGAGGTGAGGCGAGGCAGGGGGCTGGTGTGGAGGTTATGGTAGTCGACTAAGGTCTGACTGTCCCCGCCCTGACTCTGTCCATCCCAGAGGCTGGAGGATGTTCCAACTGGGAGCTGGAACTTCTCGGCCCTAGTCCGTGCTTGACCTCTTACTCACAGGGTGACCTTCCTTTCCCGGCCTCTGTATCTCCTCTGAACAACGGGTCAACACAGTGCTCCTTCGGATGAGCACATTCTGCCCCTGGACCTCTGGCTCGAGTGTCCCCTCTGCTCCCAAAGTAGTTGGTGCTGGAGACTGCCTCCCTCCCCTACGCCTCTTGTCTCTGCGCTGAGGGGAGGAGGGGAATCAGCACATCCTGAGTCTCATTGAGACTAAGCCCCCAGTGAGCCTTTTTGTAGTACCTCACAGAGCCAGCAGGTGGCACCCCCCAGCCTCTGGAGGGGGCAGGAGGTGGAGAGGACCATGATGAGAGGGGAGACAGGAGTGGGAAGGGGCTCCCAGGAGCCCAGCACACACCCATGAGCCTCACACCTGTCCCCTGGAGGTGGGCAGAGGTCGCCATCCCCACTTCCACCTCAGGAACAGCTCCGAGAGGGAGGGTTCCTTGCCCAAGGTCACGGAGTGAGGTTGAGGCTGGGCTGGGACTGGGGAGCAATCTAGGTAAGCCTCCTGCTGGCCCTGCTGCCCACCAGTTTCTCTTTAGGCAAATCACTTCCAACAGGAAGCTGAGCCCAGAACCTCTTCTCTTTCAGGGCCATAAACCTGATTTAAAAACCAAGTTATCACTAAGATCTTTATGAGGCCATTGTCTCTGCACCCCACCCCAGAAGGCCCTGGTTGGGTGTGTGAGAGCAGCCCAGAGGGAGGGCTTCCAGAGGGAAGAGGGGCCCAGTAAACAGCCACTCCCAGAGATAAGGGGCTGTCACAGAGGAAGAGGCTGCGACGTGGGGGTGGGGGCTCTCCTGCTACGCAGGGTCTCAGGGCCACAGCTAGATGGCTGTCCAAAGCAACCAGCCCCCAGTGGGCACCTTGGGGATACTGAGGCCCAGGGAGGCAAGGGTTCAAGGTCACATGATGAGTCAGAGGCCAAGGTAGGGGGAAGACCTGTGATTTCAGATGCCCAGCTTGAAAGTTTTAAACAATGTTAGTGTCCTCTTAACATGTAACATGACGGGTAGTTTAGGTCTCTGATTGAGGGGTCCACATAGGGGTGAGGGTGGGGGGTGGCTGAGGCTCTTTTGCATGAGGAAGCCAGAGGAGGAAGAAGAACTAGGTATTTGTTTAGGCAAAACCCTGGGTGGGAAGGAGAGGCTCATACAGGCTCACTATCCTTCCAGGCAGCTCAGCTGGAGAGGAAAGAAAAACTTCCAGACAAGCTCCTGACCTGCTGTGTGGGCTCAGGCAGGTAACTTCACTTCTCTGAGCTCTAGCTGCTTCATCTGCAAATCAAGTTGGGGATTAACAATGACCCTACCTTACTGGGTTGTGTGAGGATGAAATGAGATTAATACATGCAAACAACTTGGCATGATGCCTGGCACTCAGTAAATAATGATGCTTTATATTATTATTTACTGATTATTTACTTATTTATATTTATTATGCATTATTTATTAATGCTCAATAAATAATGATGCTATTGTTATTATTTCAGCACAGGTGAAAGAGTAAACACTGCAACCTCAGAAAGATTAAGTGAAGGGGTGCTGAGCTGGGCATCAGAAGACCTGGGTCTAATTCCAGTATAGCGCTGACTTGCTGAGGGAACTTGGAAAAAAAATCCTTTCTTTCTTTAGGCTTCTGGGCCTCAGTTTCTCTATCTGTAAAAGGATTGAGTTGGAGGATCAGCCGGGCTGGCTGAGAAGCCCTTGGGTACTTGGGCTGGGCAGCAAGAAAGGCACCTAGCTCTGTGCCCAGCCATGAGTAACTCTGGCCAGACACCCAGACCTCTCCATGCTTTCTGCTTCCTATCCTCATCCAGCAAACAAGGCCAGTGTGCCCCACCAGTAGCCAGGGCTCAGGAAAGAACAGGCCCAAGACGGGGTGACAGAAAGATGGGTAGAGGCCTCTCCAGGAGACATCTGTGGAGAGGCAGGCACCTCCTGCCTCCACCCTGGGAGAGGATGGCAATGATGGGGCCGTGGAGCCCTCCCCCCATCCCCACCCACCCCCAGCCCCAGGCCTCAGGCCTCCCTGACTCTGCTCTCTCCCTGGCTAGCGAAATAGTCCCTGCTTTGCCTGGAAAGTCCCCCCTCCCTCAGCCACCACCCAAGTCCTGAACACTTCATCACTCCTGGACCCCTGCCCAGCTTCCTTGTAACTCTTGGGCTTCCCGCCTCTCCTCTGGCTCATTCTCCACACACCAGCCATAGCCTCCTTCCCACCATGCAAAACCCTTGGTAACAACCTCCCATATCCCTCATCAAGCTTGTTCTGCCAAGCCTTGCTCTGTCCCTCCCCACACTCATCTCTTGCCCCCGTCTTGTGCCCCCACCACCATCACTGAAGTCCAAATCAGTCTTTCAGTTCTGGAAGACCACGTATCCCCAGCACCAACCCCTCTGCTCACACTGCCCCTCTGCCCACAGTGCCCTTTCCTGCTCCCCAGGGCCCTGACTCATATGTCACATCCTCTTGCAAGACTTCCAAGTGTCCTTCCCTTGGGAGAACTCTCTGGATTCCTGGCCCTCTCCAAAATGTAATTTTACCCTTATTTGTGATCATTTGATTCATACCTACTTCCCTCCCTTCCCATTCTGTAAGCACCCCAAGGACAGAGCCTCACCTAGTACCTAACACAATGTCAGCATAAAGGAGGAGTGTTAATACACATTTTCCAAACATATGAATTGCCTGCAATACAGGAGACCCAGGTTCAATCCCTGGATAGGGAAGATCCCCTGGAGAAGGAAATGGCAATCCACTCCAGTATTCTTGCTTGGGAAATCGTATGGACAGAGAAGCCTGGCAGGCTACAGTCCATGGGGTCGCAAGAGTTGGATACAACTTAGCAACTAACTACCACCAAACATAGGAACACAGGAACAAATGAATTCCTATACCTACTCCCAAACTTTAAGCCTTCCATCTAGCTCTGAGGTAACATAGTCTTGGAATCAGAGGGCACCGAGAGGGCACCAACTTTCTCACCTCCCAGGATAGGCATCCTGTAAGCAGCATCCCTTACTGGGGACCTCCAACAATCACTTGTGTACCTTCTGTGATGGCGAAACCACTCTCTCTCTCACAACAGCCCTCTCATGACAGATGGCCCTTTGGAGAGCACTTTACTATGGGTGGCTTGAAATCTATGTCTGTGTCTGCAGCTTTCTCTCTCAGGTCTTAGGTCGCCCTGTTTCCTTCCTCAAACTGAGACCTTCAAGCCACCCTCCAGGTCTTTTCTTCCTCCAGTCCAGTCTAAGCAGCGCTGGTTTTACACCAGCTCAGAGAACAGAGCCCAGTCCTCTTGGGTCTCTTCTCCCTACTCTGTGTGCTTCCCGGTTTCTCACCAACCCCTTGAATGACGGGGTCCTGTGTTCAGATGGTCCACTTCCTGACCTTCCCTGCTGAGGCTGTAGTGAGCTCATCCGTGGCAGCCACAAACCAGGAAGCCCTTTTTCCTCTCTTCCATGAACAGCATTCATCTTGCTACATTGACTTGGGCACAACCCCTTTCCTTTCTGGATGTTGGTGCTTCCCCTGTACAATGAAAAGAAATCCTCCGAGCAGGAAAGGGCACCCTGGGCGTACTGTCCCTTACTCAGTTATGGTATCCATCAGAGTCCCAGAAGAACAAGATTCTGACCAAGACCAACTTCACGGCTGAGACACCCGTGCAGTCACTCAGGGCCCAGTGTTTGGAAGGGTGCCGTGCTTGGCTGTGCACTCTGCGGCTACCATCTTGAAATTTAAAATGAGTTTTGAACAAGGGATCTCACATTATCATTTTGCATTGGGTCCTGTGAACTGTATCCTCATCCTGACGTATCTATCTAGTCCTGAAATGATCCCTGGCTAGTGTGGCAGCTCAAGGGAGGGACAGGCTGAATAGAGAAGACTCTGATTCCACCTTCGGGGCCACATGTCCCTGCACATTTAGGGGGCTCCCAAGAAACACTGGAGGATCAAACCCCATAAGGGGTTTTATCAGGCCTTCTGATCCAGAGCACTGTTCTTCGTGAATCCTTCCCCCAAACCTTCGGTTTCACTCCCCACTCTCAGTTCACTAATGGCCTCTCAACTCTTTACCCTCACCCCCTTAACATCATAGCTCTGAAATGTTTGACAGTCTTTAATTGGATAGGATGGGGGGAGATGCATGAAACATTTAAAATCCAAGAGGTCCCCAGCTATAATAATAAATGGATTAGGGCTTTAGGATAAACCAACTATTAAAAAGACATTTTTAAAATCAATTGAAATACTCTGAATGTGAATGGGTATTAGATAATACATGGAAATTTACGTTAATTTTGTTAGGTTTGATAATGGCGTATTATGGAAGAAAATGTCCATGTGTTTTAGAGATGCATGTTGAAGTGTGTAGGGATAAAATGACGCGATGTTTGAAACTGGTTTAAAATACTTCAGCAAGAAAAGGGAGGCGAGTCAGTGAAACAAGTGTGGCAGAATCTTGATAATGGTTGAAGCTCAAGATCGGTCTATAGTGACTCACTCTACAATTCAACGTCTCTGTATATTGGAAACTTAAAATGAAGGCATGGGTGGGGAGGAGGGAGGGGGTTGTCAAGAGAATTGTGAAAGCTTCCCTAGAATATCTCGAAAAGAATGCTCCTACCTACCCAACTTCTCTAAGAACTTCCTCTGGAGAGCCAACTCAGGTGAACTCCCCAATTGTTTGCAGACTCATGTATGTGCATATGTGCATTTTCCCCCAGGGGAAAAACATCCACAACTTTCAGGAAAGACTAACAGGGGTCGTGACCCCTCCCCCCCACAAAAGATTAAGGACCCGCTACCTTAAAGACGAGAACCCTGTTTGAAGTCAGCGGTTCCTCCCTTTCACCTCAAACTGGTCCCTACCGACTGCGCCACCGGCCCGGTGCGGCTGTGTGACGCTAACCTGCAGTGTCCCCCCCACCACCACTCAGATCCCTTTTCTTCACCTGCAAAATGGGGTTGCGGAGAGGTCGGTGTGGCGGCAGCGAGGACAAGGCCGCGGGGAGGACTAGCCCCCAAGGCCGCTGGGCCGGGGCCTTGCAGGAGGCTCCCGTACCTAGTGATGCCTCGATGCTCGCCGGGATGCGCCCTCCGCGCCCCCACCCTCTCTGGCCCCAGAGTCCACCTCCCGCTTCGGGCGGCAATTTGTCTCCTTTTGAACCCCCCGCCCCCGACGGGTTTCCCCCTTTGATTCGCGGCCTGGAGGCTCCCCCAGCTTTGAAATGCAAACCCGCCTCGGCTGGGGCTGCAGGCGGCCCGGAGCTATAAAAGGCCTGGGTGGGGCGGGCGGCAGCAGGGCTGGGAGTTCAGGTGTGCAGTTGCTCGTCGGGGCAGCCGGCTGCGGCGGCTCCAGGGCCCAGCATGCGCGGGCGGCCTCGCGGCCACCATGTACGTGGGCTATGTGCTGGACAAGGATTCCCCCGTGTACCCCGGCCCCGCCAGGCCCGCTAGTCTCAGCCTGGGCCCGCAAGCCTACGGCCCTCCGCCCCCGCCCCCTGGACCCCCGCAGTACCCTGATTTCACCGGCTACTCTCACGTGGAGCCGGGCCCCGTGCCCCCTGCAGCCTGGAGCGCGCCCTTCTCTGCGCCCAAGGACGAATGGGCTGCCGCCTACGGCCCGGGCCCCACGGCTCCCACCGCCAGCCCGGCCCCGCTGGCATTCGGGCCCCCTCCGGACTTTGGCGCGGTGCCCACGCCCTCGGGGCCTGGCCCGGGTCTCCTGGCGCAGCCCCTCGGCGGCCCAGGCACACCTTCCTCACCCGGATCGCAAAGGCGGACACCCTACGAGTGGATGCGGCGCAGTGTGGCGGCTGGAGGCGGCGGTGGCAGCGGTAAGGATCCCTCTCTCGCTCTGGGCCTCCGAATGGTTCCCTTGGGCGCCAGCAGGTGCTGTCTGACCTCTGCCGTGGCCCTGCTTGGGTTCCAGAATGTGGCCCTCGACCACCCTCCCTGGAGGCTGTTCTCTCATTTTCCCCCTTCTGAATCCTGGCCTGCCAGAGCATTGGAAAGCACAACCTGTCTTTCCCTGTAGGTAGGGAAACTGAGACCCAAGCAATGAAGAAAGACGCCCTGTAGGAACTAAACACAGGTCCCCAGACCTTTATCCCTGGGTAAACTTTTGGCAGCACTGGTCCAGGTGGTCATCTGTTCCTTGCACCCCTATCCCAGCCTCGGGACACGCACTATCTGTGTACACACACTAGTCACTTTCCTTTCCAGGTCTCAGTCCCCTATCCATATAATGAAGAGATTGGTGGGTCATATTCTTTGGGCTAAAAAAGAGCCTTCTTTGATTAGATTGGTGGTGGTTGAGGGTCCCTACCTTACCATCCCAGGGCTCTCCCTGAACTCTTGACCCTGGGGGAGGGGACAGCAGCAGCAGTTGGAAAGGTGGCTACTGTTTGGCTCCTGAGCCTGTGAACCTCCTGCCCCCAGGCAGGCCTCTCGGATCCACCCTCTTCAAAGGCAGGGGAGAGGGCAGGACAAAGGCTCAGCTTTAATAAGGGGTGGCCTGACCTCTTTATAGGTCCCCCCTTTGTCATGTAACAGGCTGGGCCTTGGCTCGGTAGTGACTCCTGTCGGCCGGAAAGTGAACATGATACCCCATTGTCCTGACTGTGTTTGGCCTGTCCTGACAAAGGCCACCTGGCCTTAGGGGCGGGAAGTCGGCCTGCCCACCCTTTGATGTCCAGCCCCTCCTCCCCTTCCCCCAGCTGGGAGTGAGCCTGAGCCTTCCCCACCTCCCCCCCACCCTCTTCACCCCCATGTCCCCCCACACGGACAGCCCATCCTGGGACAGACGCCGCGGAGTGGATGAACAGCAGCTACAGGTCTGGCTGTAACTGTACCACCTCCTTGAGAGTCCCTGGGACACAGAACCTCCTATCTGCCTCCAGAGGCCTCGGAGGACTGAGGTTTCTGCTGCAGCTGTGCACTTGTCTCTGTGGCTAAATAATAACAGCTAATCCTTCCAGAGCACCTAACGGAGCAGGCGCTGACCTAAGACCTTTCATCCTTATAACTTTATCATGGGGACTATTGTCATCCCCATTTTCAAGATGAAGAAACTATGGCCTAGAGAGATGACAAAGTAGGTCCAATACAGTGATACTTGTGTAACCAGTACATGGTGGGGCTGGGATGTGACCAAGCCTGTGTTCAAATCCTCTCAAGAGTCCCTTAAATCAGCCATCTTTTCTAGGTCTCAGTTTTACCACCTGTGACATGAGCAAGAAGG
This sequence comes from Moschus berezovskii, assembly GCF_049115385.1. Taxonomy (NCBI): domain Eukaryota; kingdom Metazoa; phylum Chordata; class Mammalia; order Artiodactyla; family Moschidae; genus Moschus; species Moschus berezovskii. The sequence goes on along the minus strand of NC_142467.1, from coordinate 50,022,867 downwards.
GTCTTGTACATTTGAGTTACAAAAGGGCTCCTTTGAAAAATGTGGTGGAAAGCGTAAATGTTCTCCCTAGGAAAAAAGAAAAAGTGTTTCCTAACTGGGAAGACAATTTCAGGGGTTCCAAAGGCCCCTAGAAGCTTTATCCATAAACCTCAGTTGAGAATTTTACCTTCGATTATGTGAACGTGTCTGGGGCCACTGACACCTGGGCTCCTGCGGTTCTGTGTCTGTTTTCTGAAGAAGAAAGTCCACTTGTCCTGCTCCTTTATTCAGTTGCACTTCCTGCTCATCAGCCGACTATGCAGATGGACAGGGAGGTTCTCCAGGGGCCTGTGGCAGTCAGAGGACTGGCAGGAGCCCTGAGGAGCTTCCAGGCTGTGTGATGTCAGGCAAATCCTGGCTCTCTGGGCACTGGAGCTGACAAACCCTGTTCGGCTCGGGTCTCGAAAGTCATCTGGAAACTGTTGCCCGGGGCACATTGGAGGCCTAGGAGTAACTCTGCCCAAAGGCAAACATTCTTTCACCCTCACTTGCAGAAAGTAGAAGGGGGGGCCAAGGGAGGTTTAGGGGTTCCCAAGGAAAGTGGCCACCCCTGGAGCCAGGCGAGAACCACTCTGCCTTTTAGAAGCTAGAAGCTGCCGCCTGTCCACTCAGGTGGAATCTGAATCTGACCAGTGCTCTTGAGGCACGGGCAGAACTGGGTTGAGGCTACAGACCCTCCCTGAGAGAGAGGCCAAGCCCCTCTCCTCTTTGGCCTCAGTTTGTCCCTCTGGGGAATGAAGATGTGGGGTCTCCAGGGGTGTTTCCTGGGTAACGCTGTTGTCTGGGACAGCAGAGGGAAGGTCAGTGCATGCCACCACCACCCCCAAGTGCTGCTGGTCCCGATCTGATGGTATCCTTCCTGCCCCTTCTTTGCCTTCTGTGCTTCAAGCATTCTAGAATATCTGACTGGACAGTTAGAGACCAGACATACAGATGGGAAATTGAAGCCTGGAGGCTGTAAGGAGTTGTTCTAGTTCACACAGGTAGAGTCTGGGCTGGGGTATATGTTGGATGAGTCAGTTAAAAATTTTTCTGATGGCTTCCCATTATATTTAGAGCAAAATTTACATTTCTTCCTGAGGTCTACAAAGCTATATGTGCTGCTACAGGCAGGTCTTATACATTTGCTGTATTCCCTCTTCCGAAAACTGTGCAAGCTGTCTCACCTTTCAGGTCTTACTTGGCTTAGTGGCCACTTCCTCGGAGAGGTCCTCCATGAGGTTCTGAAGTCGGTGCCTCCCCCACATACCCGTTGATAATCTTTGCCTTGTTTCCTTCAGAACATTAACTTACTTATTTGTGTGTTTGTGTGGTGTCTATTCCCACACCAACCCACCAAGGTAAACGCCCATGAAGTCCAGAACCATGTTTATTTGACCCATGACTGTGTTTCCCTGATAGCTCAGGCGGTAAAGAATCCACCTGCAATACAGGAGACCCCAATTTGATTCCTAGGTCGGGAAGGTCCTCTGGAGAAGGGATAGGCTACCCACTCCAGTATTCTTGGGCTTCCCTTGTGACTCAGCTGGTAAAGAATATGCCTACAATGTGGGAGACCTGGGTTCAGTTCCTGGGTTGGGAAGATTCCCTGGAGAAGGAAAAGGCTACCCACTCCAGAATTCTGGCCTGGAGAATTCCATGGGGTTGCGAAGAGTCATACAGGACTGAGTGACTTTCACTTCACTGCATTCCAGGCACCCAGCTCCGTGTGTGGCATTTAGTAGGTGCTCAATATTTTCTGTTGAATGAATGAGGAGAAGGCAATGGCACCCCACTCCAGTACTCTTGCCTGGAAAATCCCATGGACAGGGGAGCCTGGTGGGCTGCAGTCCATGTGGTCGTGAAGAGTCGGACACGACCGAGTGACTTCACTTTCACTTTTCACTTTCATGCATTGGAGGAGGAAATGGCAACCCACTCCAGTATTCTTGCCTGGAGAATCCCAGGGACGGGGGAGCCTGGTGGGCTGCCGTCTGTGGAGTCACACAGAGTCGGACACGACTGAAGCGACTTAGCAGCAGCAGTATTTTCTATTGAATGAATGAACTGGGCAAGTCTGTGAGGGACAGTAAGACAGCTCTGGGAGAAGAGGGGAGAGATGAGATCTCAACCTGGAGATGGGACCCAAACCATCCAGCTGAGCCACTCATGCCAGTAGTGGAAGCCTGGTCGGCCCTTTCTCCCTATTCCATGGATGGTCAGTACTCTGTTCTTACCGGGGAATTGGCGGAGCTGAGGCTGGGACTAAGATGCCAGCTTTACCTAAGGAGAGGACAACAAAGCTTGGGAAGGTGCGAGAGAGGCTATTATGTTGTCCATAAACGAAATATTAACCGGTTCTGAGTGATGACTGCTACTTGACTGAGGCCAGGAGGGGAAATGACTGCAAGCGGCTCTATTCTTTTTTGTCTTCCCCTTTTGCAACTATAAATATTTTCTTTAGGGATGTTATAAATCATTCTCTGTCAAAGGTTCAGTCTCTGATGCAGTATCAATAAATAGTTTTTCACAGGTTAATGGCCCAATGGCATGGCTGAAGTCCCATACAAGTAGGGAAATGTCCACTCAGATGATAAGACTCTTGTAGCAGGGTTTGGATCTTGGTCCAACCTCTTCAGCTATCAGACAGAGAAACTGAGGCCCATGGAGGGAATGAATTCTCCTCCCCCAACTACGTTCCAGGCCTTCTCCTTGGTCCATTGCCACAGCCACCAACCTGGCCTCTCACCTTCAGCCTCTCCCTAATACCCTGCTGCTGCTGCTGCTCCTGCTGCTTGGTCGCTAAGTTGTATCCAACTCTTTGCAATTCCATGGGCTGTAGCCCACCAGGCTCCCCGTCCATGGGATTTTCCAGGCAAACATACTGGAATGGGTTGCCATTTCCTCCTCCAGGGGATCTTCCTGACCCGTGGATCGCACCTGCATCTCCAGTATCTCCTGCACTGGCAGGCAGATGCATTACCACTGAGCCTCCTGGGAAGCCCCCTACTGCCCTCAGTTCAGTTCAGTCGCTCAGTCGTGTCCGACTCTTTGCGACCCCATGAACCGCAGCACGCCAGGCCTCCCTGTCCATCACCAACTCCCAGAGTCCACCCAAACCCATGTCCATCGAGTCAGTGATGCCATCCAACCATCTCATCCTCTGTCGTCCCCTTCTCCTCTTGCCCTCAATCTTTGCCAGCATCAGGGTCTTTTCAAGTGAGTCAGCTCTGACCTTGGTGTCCTCTAAACCAGGGGTCTCCAGTCCCCTGGTACTGGTGTGTGACCTGTTAGGAATGGGCGGGACAGCAGGAGGTGAGTGGTGGGTGAGCAAGCAAAGCTTCATCTGCCATTCCCCATTGCTCACATTACCATCTGAACTATCCCCCACCCCCATACTTGGAAAAATTGTCTTCCATAAAACCAGTCCCTGGTGCCAAAAAGGTTGGGGAGGGGCACTGTTCTAAACCACTACTGGATTTACCTTCTCAAAGCTCATCCTCTGCTCAAGAGCATCCCATGGCTCCCCACTGCTATGGAATTGTCCTTTCGTTTTATACCATTCGATTGCTGTAATGAAAATCCAGCCCCATTTCAGAGTCCTCTTGAGAACCAGCCCCAACCCACTCTTGAAGCCCCTTTCCCATTAGCTTGTTGAGATGCAGAAATGCTTACCTGGGACAGTTAAGAGTCCAGCTTCAGAGCCTCAAGCCTGGAGTTGTATTTCTGTTAGAAGCTGCATTAGCTGCAGTCAAATTGGTGTGGATCATATCTCTAGCCTCAGCTTCTTCCACTGTGATATCAAGATGATAACGGGATTATACCTTGAAGCAATGGTTCCTGTAAAACACAGCCCTGAGCCTGGCATACAGTAGGTACTCAGTGAACTGGTGCCTGTGACCATCTCTGCCTGTCACTAGCAGGTACATGAGAGCACATACCTCACAAGCCCTGCCTCTCTAGTGTGGGTTCCTTGACCTGAACTGTCCTCCTCTATCTTTACCAGGTCAAATGCTGCTTCTCCAAGGCCACCTCCTCTAGGAAGCCCTCCTTGGTTTCCTCCCCTGCAAGCACTGTATCAGATCCTTCTTTGAACATTTATCACTGACTGTCTTATTGATCTCTGCCATCTACCGTCTGTCATCCCCTCAAAGAACAGTCCTAGTCAGTCTCATCCTTCTTATCATGCCTTGCACATAGTAGGAGCTCATGATAAAGCTAATAACTGTGACATCGGCTGAGTCTCTACCACGTGCCAGGCACTGTGTCAAAAACTCCCCATGTGTGATCTCATTTAAGTCTCATAATAACTATAAGAGGTGTGAGGATCTATTATTAGTTTCATTTTTACAGATAGAGTTAATGAGGCTCAGAGAGGGTAAAGTGACTTGCCAAAGCTCACACTGCCAGGTTTGCCGCTGCCCAGGGTTCAAACCTAGCCTCTACAGCCTGATGACCATCTATCAGATGAAGCAACACACTCAGAATGGGAGCCCAAGCCCCCCTCCCCATGTGCATTCCAGTCCAGGTGGGGAAAAGGAGGCCAGTCAGTGATGAGCTGTAAGGCTGAAGGGGGAGGATGGGCACAGCAGGCTGTTTAAAACCGGTTCTCCAGGCAGAAGCTCCATTCGACACCTCATCTCTCAGATGTAGCTGGGAAGGGGGGAATGACCCAGTTAGAAGGTGGCAGAAGGCTTTTTTTGCTTAGGTGTTTTCCCCCCACTTTTCAGATATTGCTGCCGAGAGCTTGGGGAGTTGTTCTGAAGGACCAAAACAGCTTTATTAGCAGCAAGCCTCTCTTGTTGGTGGGAATTATCTTAATGAGATGCCCCTCAAGTTTCTGTCCCAGAGTTCCTGGGACCTGGAAACAACATATATGTCCGGAGTCAGGTCCATCACCATGTTAAGAGGCTAAGCCCTCCCCCTGCCATACTTGCCCCTCAGTGTTGTAGGGGTGCCCCACAAAGACCCCTTAGCATCAACAGAGAGAGGGAACAGGTGTCAGTGGAAGCCAAGACTGACCCTCCAGGCTCCGATGTCTTCTCAATGCTCTCAAAGTCAAATCCAAGCCCCTCACCCTAGGGCTCAAAACCCTGCTAGCCTTTTCAGCCTCCTCTCGTGCCTCTCTCATTCATTCTGAGTCATTCTTCTATTCTGCTAGGTGCTAGGGATTCCTGCCAGGGCAAGGCACACGGGGTCCCTCGGGGGTCTGGCCCTCTGTTGCTACTCTCTCTGCTTTAGGGCCTTTGCACATGCTCTTCTGTCTTCCTGGGATATTCTTCCCTGTTGGTGACATAGAGACCTCCTTCTCAACCATCAGATCTTGGCTTAGACGTCACCTCCTCCAGGCCACTTTCCTCAAGCTAAATAAAATAGACTCTCTGCCCCCTGCCACCCTGTCCCCACATCTTAATCATAATAACTATAAGAGGTGTGAGGTTATGCTCTGAGCTCCATGCTTCCTTTCCTTCACACTAATCACAGTTTGTAACTATTTCTTATGCTGGTTTGTTTTTAATCTACCCCCCACCCTTGAAAGTGGGAATGAACCATTTAACAAATAAGCACCAAGCACTTCCCATAGTAATAATAATATGCACTACCATCTATTGAGTACTCACTATGTTTCAAATGCAAGTATTTTTGACCCTAGAACAACACATTTCTCTATTAGAGTAGTGCCTGTGACTAAGGCTGTGCGAACAGTGGAGTTAGACAGAAGGATGTCCTTTGGAGGTTAGGCCAACCAGCTGATGGATGGGATGTGGGAGGCGGGGAAACTGCCACCTTGGCTTTTGGCCTGAGTGGCTGAAGGAGAGGGGCCATTTACCGTGAGGAGAAAGCCAGGAAGCGGTGAGTCTGTGTTAGGTTAAACAAGGATTCATCAAGTACTCACTGTGTGTGTCTGGCTCAGTTGTAGAACCAAATGAGCTAGATGCATGGTCTCTACCATCATGGAGCATGTAGGGAGCCAGGAACCAAGGGGAAGGGATTTGCTAAGGTCCCTCGGTGAGCATGAAAAGGGCTGGGGTCCATAGCCCCTCCCTCCCTGCACCTCTGCCCCAGATGTGATTCTTCAGGACCCACACCTGCAGACGATTAGGCAGGGACCTCACCTCCAGACCAGAGAAGGATGGCCAGGGTAGGGCAGAGGCCAGGAAACTCCACCAGGAGACAGTTGGGAGGCTGCAGGTTGTTCAGCTCAGAAGACAGAGGGATGCAGTTGCTGCTTGTAACTCTCAGAAGGGCTGTTCTAGGCCAAAGTTGCCCCCTATTTCTGGTGCCCCTTGTGGAAAATCCTAGGAAGAATATAACTGGGTGATGAACGCAAGGACAGGCTGCTTTGCAGATGGTCCAAGCAGTCGGGTTAGGTATATGCTATGAGGGTGTGCTTTGGTCACCTCATGTGAAAAGCTGACTCACTGGAAAAGACTCTGATGCAGGGAAGGATTGAGGGCGGGCAGATACGGGGACGACAGAGAATGAGATGGCTGGATGGCATCACTGACTCGATGGACATGAGTTTGAGTGAACTCCGGGAGTTGGTGATGGACAGGGAGGCCTGGCGTGCTGTGATTCATGGGGTCACAAAGAGTTGGACATGACTCAGACTGAACTGAACTGAACTGATGAGGGTGTGGGCATCTGGACTTTGCTGGGCGTTTGGTCTGGCTATGTTGTCCGATAGAACTTCCTGTAATGATGGCTCTGTATCTGTACTGTCCAGTGTGCTAGCTATTAGCTACACGTGTCCACTGAGCACTAGCTATATGGCTAGCATGACTTAAAAACTGAATTTTTAATTCTATTTAATTGATTTCAGTTTAGGCAGCCACATGTGGCTAGCAGCTGTCATGTGGGACAGTGCAGGAAAATTCCTCTCCAGAGTTCCTAGAATGGTGATCCTTTCCTGATGTGCCCCTTATTCTCCACTGAGGGTTCTCTTGCCTCTTTTGTCTCTGCAGTCATCATCTTTTTGTCTCTGCATCATCATCTTCTGCTCATCTTTTGTCTCATCATCATCATCTGCTCCTCCTCCTCCTTTCCCTCTTATCCCCCCTCCTCCCTTCCCCTCTTTGTTTTTCTCCACTGTCACAGATAGCTTTTATTAAAATCTTGTTAAATAATACCTTGTTAAATACATGATCACATCTGCTCTCCACAGCTTCCATGTCTGAAGGAGGCATTCCTGTCCTCATTACACAGATGAGTAATGGGATTCAGAAATGTTCAGTGACTTGCCTGGGTTCCCACTGCTAGCCCATGGCCAGGCCGGGTTAGAACCATCAGGTCTATTTGACTGTGAACTTTCTGTCCTCTTCACTGCCTCCTATAGCCGAGTCAGACTGGGGACCTCCTCAAAGAAGATAGGTGAGGGGAAGGGGCAGAGGCAGCCTGGGAGGAGGAGGGGGCGGTGCTGACTGAGCTTAATGCCTGGAAGGAGGGTGACAGTGGGGTGGAGAAGCTTGCCTGAACCTGCAGGGCCCCTGAGTGTGGCTGGTCTGGCCATCCTCTCATCGCACCCCCACACCCATGCTAGCCTCACTCCTGCTCCAGGAATGATCAGGAGTGAACGAGGAATCATGCTAGAGCAGCTAGGACTGGCAAACCAGCCAAAACAAGGACTAATCATGGGCCCAATCATGGACCAATCATAGAGAGCCTCATGGCCCAGGGAGGATATCCATCCATCATGGAACTGGGCAACAGAAGTCCACCCACTGGTCATACACATGAGGAAATGGTTCCAAGCAGAACCTCACATGTCCAGCTGGTGACCCAGCCAGACCGCCCCACCTCCAGGCAATGTTCTTTGCCCTGAGGGCCCCCATCAGGCAGCATTCCTCCTTCTCCCAAGGGACCCCTCCAACATCCGCTTCTACAAATAGCTCAGTGCAGCTTGTCGTCTCCATAGCTCTTTGCCCTTTGCAAACTGCTTTCACATCCATTCTGCTACCCCGGGGGAAGGGAAGTCCAAAGAAGTTCAACCGCTTGTTAAATCCATCAGCTAAGGAAGCTGAAACTCCAATACTTTGGCCACCTCATGTGACGAGTTGACTCACTGGAAGAGTCTGATGCTAGGAGGGATTGGGGGTGGGAGGAGACAGGGACGACAGAGAATGAGATGGCTGGATGGCATCACCGACTCGATGGACATGAGTTTGAGTGAACTCCGGGAGTTGGTGATGGACAGGGAGGCCTGGCGTGCTGTGGTTCATGGGGTCGCAAAGAGTCGGACACGACTGAGCAACTGAACTGAACTGAAGGATGCAGACCTGGACCCAGGTCCTTATGGATGGGCTCAGAGCTACAGAGAAGTTCAGAATCTATAGGGCCCTGGGAGCTGACACCCAACCTTCTTCTGCTGCATAGGAGAAATGGGCCCAGAGGGGAGAAGGGACTTATTTACGGCCACAGCACCAGGACCTACTTACTTCAGCAGGTGATTCAGAATCCCCTCGGGTAAGCCTGTTAAAGATGGCAGAGAGACCAGGATGCAACAGGCCTGAGAGCTTGTGAATATGTATTTTTAACAAGTATCCATGCCTGCCTGTGTGCATTTCTCTGTGTCTGTGTATGTCTGTTGGGTGTGGGGGATTTTGATGCACGGTCAGTGGGGTTGGACCACACAGAGAGGGGTTGTGGATTTGTGTTCCAAGCTCTGAGGGCCAGAGCCGGCAGTGTCATCCCTCAGGGCCACAGTCTCAGCAGGAAGAGGTCAAAGGAAGTGCTGACCCAGAGGCCACTTGATTTTCTGGAAGCCACCAACCCCGCCCTGGGGGCAGAGGCTGAACTCTGTCCTTGCCTGGCCCAGGCTGGATGAGGAGGCCCCACTGCAGACCGCCAGGCTCCTGCCCGCACCCTCCAGCTGGGCAGACTTTGTTTCTAGACTCTCAGACAGGGAAATCAGTCTTAGAATTCTTTCAGCAATAATAACAAATATAATCAGAGCATCAGCAAACATTGGGAACTTCATGTTTCCAAGTTGGAAGGGACCTTATAAATAAATGGTCTCATCCAACATGCAATCCATTGCTTAGATCCATTTCCCAGCACCCCTGCCATATGGTTATCCCACCATGGAAATCATTAGGATCTACCTTTCCCTGCATGCCTACTATGTGTTTGGTAGAATCCCAGGGACGGGGGAGACTGGTGGGCTGCCGTCTATAGGGTCTCACAGAGTCGGACACGACTGAGGCGACTTAGCAGCAGCAGCAGCAGCAGGCATCATTCATCCATCCATCTCAAGTGATCTCCTGTACACTTGGGGAGGGAGTTAATTATGGGAGACCTTACACTGGGTGATAGGTTTTAGTGCTGTTTCTAAAACTAGACAGACCTGGGCCAGGTCCCACCTACAGATGTGCAGGCCTTGCTGGGCCTCAGTGTTCTCATCTGTAAACTGGGGCTAACACCTGCACAGCCTCATAGGCTGTTGAGAGATGTATACAAAGTTCTTGACACATGGACATATCGGCTGCTATTAGAATAATTATCACCATTTTGTAGATACAGAACATGAGGCTCAGAACCCAGCCAGTGAGAAGCTGGACAGTAAGCCCTAGAGGTCTGCCTGCCCGAACAACCACATGTCATGGTCATCTGGAGAGCTATTCAAGTATCAAATCCCTGAGCCCGATTTTAGTCCCCCTGAGTCTAAACTTCTGGGCCAGAATCAGTGCTTTAAAAGGTTCCTCCGGCATTTGAAGCTGCTGGTCTGGAGTCAGGACATTTAGCCTGGAGCTTCCCAGGCCCTCTGCTGTGCATGCTTGAGGGGTGGGGAGCTTGATAACCTCTGTGGCAGCTTGATGCATATGGATGGACCTTTCCTAGCATCCTACAACCAGAGCAGAAAGACTCTCATTTGGAGAGTTATCCAAGGCTCTTCTCCGATGCTTCACCCCTAAGAGCTGGTGGGGGGACTCCCACCCTCTCTCCCACCTACGTGCCCTGGCATCTGGCCCAGAGGGTTATTCATTAGGTGACTGGGAGTGGCCTGGCCCCCATCAGACACCTGTTACAAGAGTCCGGACTTCCCTCTTAGGCCCAGTGTCCCAAAGGCCTGTAAATCATTCATCCTGGGCCCTCTCCCTGCCCCACCACTGTCACGCACCTCCCTGCTCCCTCCCTCCTGGGCCCCCAGGTTGGCACAGGTGATAACAGGAGGGCAAAGGAGGGTTGCTCACAGCAGTGGGGAGTTCTGGCCCAGAGCTGGGACTAGAGCCCAGGGCACCTGATTGTCATTAAAAATACAAATTCACATCTTTGGGGGGGGTAAAAATGCAAATACCCCAAAGAATCCCTCTTCCCTATGGCTCCCCAGGCTTCAGTCCCTTCTCCAGGCAGCCCCGATACTGGCTTCCTGTATATTCTTTCAGAAAGAACACTATGGGTGCACAAACATGTTTGAGTGTGAGTGTGTGTATTCCATTTTTATACAAAAATAGTAACATACTATTCACACCATTTTGCCTTTTTAATAATGTTTTTAGAAATTGCTCCATGTTGGCACATACAGAGCTTTATAATTTCTTCTTAATGACTGGCTAATGATCTTCTCCATGGATGTACCATCTCTTATTAACTAGTTCTGACTCACAGACATGTACATTGTCATTAACTTTTGTACTATCTGAAACAGCTACCTCTCTGGGCAGTTTTCTGTGGGATCACTCCCTGGAAGAGGGATTCAGGAGTCAAAGGGCATGTCCATGTTAAATGAGGCTGAGATCACCAAGTTGGGCTTCAAGGAGGATATTCCCGTTATCACCCTCTGGCCAGCAGATGGGACTTTCTAGTTCCTGGACCACACAGTGTGATTTCAAACATTTGGTTCTTTGGCAGAGCCATTTTCTCAGCAATAAATTGTGTGCTTTGAGCAACTTCCCCAGATAGAAGTTGGTCAGTGGGTTCCTGAGCCCACCAACCCCGCTCTTGGGTCCAGGAGGCTGTAACAGGTCCTGGGTCTTCACTGGCAGCCTTGCTAGAGGTGCAACTATGCAGAGAGGAGTAACCATGCAGCCAGAACCACATCTCTTGTCGAGTTCCTGCTGCCCCCAGAGCTGGGGGAAGAGCCCAAACTGGAGGTCAGGAAACCTGAGCCCAGACCGATACCACTATAGGCAGGATGACCCTCAGCAAGTGCCCTTTTCTGAGCCTTGATTTCCCCCATCTATGAAATGGGTGTAATGGCTCCCCACTTGCTCATCAGGGAGGATAGGAGTGAGGGTTGGATGCCTGAGGAAAAGGGTGTCTTCATAATCTCTCAGGCTGAGGTCTGGGTGGGCAGGAAGCCTCCTCCCCCTACTGCCAAAAGTGAATCTTTTTGGCATTGTCAACCTGAGGGCCATCCAGCCCCAGCCAGGACTTTTGGGGATCTGCCCTCACCATGGTCTGGACCCTCCCTTCCAGAAATATAAGTAGATGATGGGCCTGCAGTTTGAGCTTCTGTTGCCAATGCTTAGAGGGCCATATAGCAGGCTCTGTGGACCCCAAATCTGGTGGGGTGAGGAGCTATGCACTACAACAGGAGCTGCAGGCCTGGTAACTGCCTGGGGCTTCAGGAACCCTGAATGTACAGGGAGTTTGGACTAAAAGAACTCACAAGGCCTCTCTTATTTGGACCTCTGGCTGCTGTATAACCATTCTGAACGTCAGTTATCTTCATCTATAATGTGGGAGGAGACTGAACTTCTATGACCCTTTCTGGCTTTGGCCCAGTGAACCCAGCGGGGCTGTGGGTTCAGAGATCTGCTGGGTTCCAGCGGTGGTGGCATTAGGCAGAATTGTTTTTGAGCTGGCGTTGAATTTTCTAGGTCAAGAGGGGGCCCCTTCTGGAGCCAAGGCCTCGGCGGCCACTCCCTGGTCCCTTTCCTGGGTTAGGCCTGGCTGAGGGCCGAGGCTGTCTCGTGCTGTGTCGGGCAATGGGCTGAGGTCAGTGGTTGTGGAAGAGTCCAGTGTGGTTCTGCTGCTCTGGCAGGAAACTCAAGGGAAGGAGCCCAGGAACATCTGCTGTCTCCTGTTCTCCACAAACCACTTGGCTCTTGGGGAGCCCAGCACTGTCCTGCCAAGCTGTGTGGGCTGGGTGGGGAAGGCGGAGGCTGGAACAGTGTGGGGGGGTAGTTAGTGCAGGGGTGCTGAGGGACAGGCAGGCCCAGAGCTGGGGCCACGGAGATGAAGGTCAGGTTGTTGTGGGGGCATCTGGGTGAAATGGGAGGGGGTCGATGGCTATTCAGACCGGCCATGCCCTGGTGGGATGCAGGGGTGGGTCTGAAAGTGCTTGCGTGTGCCTCCTGATCATAGCCACGTGCTCAGTTTCTTACAAAAGGACACTGGTATTGAGTCAGGCCCTCACAGCGGCCCAGGCCAAGCATGACTCTTTAATAGTCTCTCCAGACAGACCTCTGATCCCAGCCTGAAAGAGATCCCTGACATTAACCCATCCAGTTCCTGGTCCAGGGCTGAGTCTCATGTGGAAGCCAAGCTACCACCTTCCTTCTCCTGAGTTACGGCAGGTCTCCCCACACTTCCGCCGTCTCGCCAGTCTGCTCTCTGTGCAGCAGCCAGAGGCATCTTAAGACCTACATCAAACCTCACGTCTCCTCTGCTCAAAACCCTGTAATGGCTCCTGTCACAGACAGAGCAAAACCCAGACTCCTTTCTATGGCCTGTGGGCCTTGCATGACTGCCCACTCCTGCTCACTGCATCCTGGGCAGGCACACCGCCTCCTCACTGTTCCTCCCTCTTCAGACAGCAGGCACGTCCCCACCTCAGGGCCTTTGCACCTACTGTTCCCTCTGCTTGGGCACCTCTTCCCGAGACAGCTGCATTGCTCTTTCCCTCACTTCCTTTAGATCTTTGCTCAAGCTCCCCTTCAAGGTAAGGCCTTCATGGGCCACTCTGTTTAAAATCATAGCCTCTCTCCTCCCTAAATTCCCAGTCCTTCTTTTTTCTCTGAAATACTTTTCATCAATTAACATATCAAATTATTTTCATATTTTTTTTTTAATTTTTACTCATCTCCCTCCACTAGAACCTAAGCTTCATGAGGGCAGGGACTTTTAATTTTGTTCACTGCTGTACCTGGGACTTGGCCCACAGCAGGAACTCAGTAAATATCTGTGGGCTCATCTGAGCACTCCTGCTGTGTTCCTGGGCTCAGGCTGGAGTGTGAATGGCTCCAAGCAGACCAGCCCCTGGTGTGCAACCTCAGCTCAGGGCTTTGTGTCTAGAACCAGGGTCTTTTGAGGAACCTGACAGGTCCTGGGGAACAACCAGCAGCCCCAATACTTTCTGTCTGTTTGGCCAGGAACCAACAGGCATTCAACAGGAATTGAGGAGCATATGCCCCAGGACAGTTCCTGAAAGCTTCCTGCTTCCAGCCTCTGGCTGTGGCGGCCCTTCCTGCTCTCTGCATCACAGGAGAGAAGAGCAGCCAATGTCTCTGTCTCAACCTCCCCCTGCTGCCAGGTGTTCCTCCAAGGATCCCTGAATTAGAACCACCTGGGGAGCTTGTGGAAAATGCAGATTGCACCCCAAGGCTTTCGAGTTTCCATGCTCAGTGGCGCTCTGGAAGCTGCGTTTTTCACAAGTTCCCCATGTGTCTGTTCTGCAGCCACACCTGGGAACTGGTGCATAAAAGCTGGTGGGCCTGGCAGTCAGGGCAGGGCTCTGGGTCAGCAGACCTGGCTGAAACCCCAACCCCACCTGCAGCTTGCTGGGTAACTGTTGGCAAGCTGCACCCTGCCTCTGAGCCTTGTGCTCAGTCGCTCAGTCGTGTCCGACTCTGCAGTCCCATGGACTGTAGCCTGTCAGGCTCCTCTATCCGTGGGATTCTCCAGGCAACACTGCGAGAGTGGGTTACCATGCTCTCCTCCAGGGGGTCTTTCTGACCCAGGGACTGAACCCACATTCCCTGCATCTTCTGCATTGCAGGCAGATACTTTGCCTGCTGAACCATCGAGGAAGCCTCTCTCTCAGTGTTAGGGGCTCCAGATGGACATGAGAACAGTGCTTGACTCCGAGGTTAGGAGTCTCCAAGCCTGATTGTTACTTAGCGTTCTTCTCCAGGGGACCTGGATTGCTCTTCCTCCTGGGAGCCGTGCCTTGGCCTTTTGCAGGCTCCTCTCCCCATTCACCTCTCCCCCTGGCGCTTTTGCTTCTCAGGTAAGACGCGGACCAAGGACAAATACCGCGTGGTCTATACCGACCACCAGCGTCTGGAGCTGGAGAAGGAGTTCCACTACAGCCGCTACATCACCATCCGGCGGAAAGCAGAGCTGGCCGCCAGCCTGGGGCTCACCGAACGGCAGGTGTGTAGGGCCCCTACGTCAGCCACAGGAGCAGTACTGCGGGTCTGGCCTCCAGGCTACCAGGCAGATTATGGAGCTCCGTCAAGGGAGAACAGAGGGGTTGTCTCCTGGCCGTGGTCATACAACACAACAGAAACTGAGCTGCTGCCATAAATCCCCTGGCCAACAAAGCCCAACATTCCTGGGCACCAATAGCGGGGGTGGGGGTCTGATTAATCATAGGCCACAGCGGGCTCTGATCAGTGTTGTTTAAATCCAGAGGAGGGCGCAGTCACAGGGAGAACGGGAAAGGCTTCCTGCAGGAGGGGTATTAGAGCATGGCTTTGGAAGATGGAGAGGAAGAGGGTTACAGAAAAAGTCGTCTTAAGAGTAAAGGAGCAGGAGCGGAGGGGTGGGTGTGGGGGTGGGAGGGAGGCTCTAAAGGGAGGGAATATATGTATACTTATGACTGACTCATGTTGATGCACAGCAGAAACCAACACAACGTTGTAAACCAATTATCTTCCAATTAAAAATAAATAAAATTTAAAAATTAAAAAGTAAACTAAAAGGATGGAGGAACTGCTGCAACTCCTATATATTGCTGGGCAAAATAAAAAAATATTACAGGTACTTAAAAAAAAAAAAAAACAGGCAGGGGAACAAGTTCCAGAAGGGGAGAACATGTTCAGGGTACATGAGCAGTTGGGGCAGCTGGAGCCGAGGGGAAGCCCCAAATGCCACATCAAGAAACAGGAGCTCCACTGCCCTCTCTCTTCCTCTTGCTCTGTCATTCGGTCTCCACACCGCTCGCCCAGCCTCTGTTCTCTGACCCCACAGGTGAAGATCTGGTTCCAAAACCGGCGGGCCAAGGAGCGCAAAGTGAACAAGAAGAAGCAGCAGCAGCAGCCTCCACAGCCACCCCCGCCAGCCCATGACATCACCCCCACCCCAGCAGGGCCACCCCTGGGGGGCCTGTGCCCCAGTTCTGCCAGCCTCCTGGGCGCCTCCTCCCCAGTACCTGTCAAGGAGGAATATCTGCCATAGCCCCCTGACCAGCCTTGTGGGCTGGGGGCCTTGAGGACTCAGGTGCTGGGAATGTGGCTCCTGTTGGGGCCCAGAAGTCTGAGTCCCAAGCCATGCCACTGACCTTCTGCGTAACCCTGGACAGATCACCCACCTACTCCCTGCATCCCCTGGGCCCATCCGTGCAGTGAACCTGTTGAATAGGACCTTTTCCCGCTTTGGTATTCTAGGCCTCAGGGAGATAAGGGTGCCTGGGGTGGGAAGTCTTAATCCCCAGGGGGCTAGGTGAGGAAGGGCTAGCTCCTCCTCCATAGGCTCAAAGGTGGGAGGCCGTTGTAGGGACCAGACTCCTGGAGAAAGGAGATGGAATTCACAGAATATGGCTTGCAGACCATGACCTGAGGGGGTCCAAGGGAAGAGTGTCAGCTGCCACCTGCCTTCCCTGCAGCCTCACTTCTGCCTGCCCCCATCATCACATGCCTTGAACCCTCTCCTTGTGGGATGCAAAGCACAAAGCCTGCAGGATTGAGCCTGGGCAAAAGATGACCGTCCTCTCTGGGCTACACAGCATATCCCCTCAAACCCATTCTCAGTGGGGTTTCCAGATTGTGGGGAGGCCCCTGCAGGGGACATAGGGGCAGAGTCTACCCTACCAAGTTTCTGCCACCCCAGCAGGCTGTCCCTTGGGAACTAGGCCTCAGAGAGCCCCCAGGGGACTTTCTCTGAACCAAACAGACCTCACAACTGGGCAAGTGTGTTGCACAAAGAATGGAATCTCTTGGATGCAGCTTCAAGAATAAACTTTTTTTTTTCTCTTTTTAAAAATGTATAAAAATCATTATACATAGCACAAAAGGAAAATATTTAAAAAGTGTAAATCATCCTCATCCTTCTCAGCAACTGCACAGTCCCTCCTAGTCTCTGCAGGCATACAACAAGGTCGCCTTTAAAACACATTTGAAAGATCAAAACACGACATCATTAGAGTAAGTCTGTGAGACTATGTCAAATTTTAAGTCCATTTTGTAAGCAGAATCATCAGAATCAGTCTTTCAGACTTTTGAATTTTTCAAATACTCAGGGATTTCTTTTAACAGACGACATTCTTTGGGTACTCCTACATGCCGGGCATGGCTGGACCTGGGGAATGCACAGTCTTTGCCCCCAGAATTCCCAGTCTGAGCTATACTTTAGGTATCAGGGGAGCAGAGCATCCAGGGAGTCCAGAGAGAGCTCCCAGCTTATCTTGGAGGGTCTGGAAGGCTTCCTGGAGAAGGTAATGTTTGAAGTGAAGCCTACAGGACTAATGGGTGTTGTCAAGCCAAGAAGGAAGAATGGTTAAAAAAAAAAAAAGATTATGAGCAACATGAACTTGAAGTCTACTTTTTAGAAACTCCTGAGAAAAGCTGCTATTTTCAGCTCCCTTTCAGAGGTGGAGAGGAGTCTGTTGCCTGGGGCCTTCACTCCCTAGAGGGCTCCGGTGCCAGCTGCCTGCCCCCTCTGTTTACTGTTCTGGGAGGTGGCCCAGCCATAAAAACTGTGTGCAGTCTGCCTGCCTGCCCTTTGCTCCTGGGGCACATGACAACAATGTGCGGGGTGGATCTAGTCCCCACATGAGTCCCTGAAGAGCAGAGGCTCTTCTCTCTCCTCCTTCTCCTCCTGGTGGCCTGGGAGGCATCATGGCTTAACTGAGGATGGTGGACATCTAAGGCATGGGGACCTGGTGGAACCAGGGGAAAGGACCAGGCTTCCAGGAGCAGAGGAAGATTGGTAGCAGGGTGAATTGGTAGCAGTGATTGAATATAGTTTTCTGATCTTCAGAAACATTTGCTGTGTGACCCTTGAGTAATTGCTTCCCCCCTCTGAGCCTCAGTTCCCCATTTGTAAGACAAAGGAGGTTGTTTATCAAGGAAAAAAATGGCTCTGGTCAAGTAAGTTTGGGAAGTCCTGCAGACTCAAGCTTCTGGGATAGTCACAGTGGTGTATTAACACATCAAAGACTGACAAGTCCCACAGCAAAGAAACCCCCTGAATTTTCTTTAATCCAGCATTCCTCACGCTTCACTATCCAGGAGACCCCTACCAGCACCTACCAGCCCCCCACAGAACACTGTGTGCTCTGGAGTGTGGGGCTGGAGGCTTCAGCTGTGACTCAGTGTTTAGTTAGCAAGATTTTGTAGTCACAAGGCCTGGACTCCAGCTTGGCTGCTTCCAAGCTGTGAGACTTCAGGCAAGTTACTTATCACCTCTGAGCCTCAGCATCCCCATGCGTCAAATGGAAATAAAATAAGCTGTCTCAGAATCGTGTTTAGCACAGGGCCTGGCATGCAATAAGTCCTGTATTTTAGCCACCTGCTCCCAGGGCTGCTATATCCTAGGGTAAGACGCTGGCAGGCCTGACTGATGCTTTAACTACCCCTGCCCCCAGGGCTGAGGCCAGATGGTGGCTGGGAGGATCTGAGGCAGGACAAGCCTGTCCCCAGCCACAGGAAGACCTCTGTGGGGCTGGAAGTCAGTTGCCAGGCCTGGCAGGCTGGGGGAGTTGCAGCTGCTGTCCACTGGGAAGTCAAGGGGTTGCGTGGAACCCACAGGTTGGGCTGGCCATCACCTGTCAACTGCTGTTTGAGCTTCATGGAAAAGGAAACTTTGATCTAAGACAACTTCTAAGCAGTGTCTTGAGCTGGCACGTGAGATAATACATTCCCTGCCACGCAGAGAGTTCAGCCGATCTGGGGGTGTTGTAATGACTCAGGAAAAGGGCCCCTCAAGTACTGTCAGACCCTGCAGTCACCCCAGTGCTAAGAGGTGTTCGGGTTTTCCTATCAGGAATGACCTGGTGCTGCTTCTGCTTTGCATATAGCGACTATGCTTCCCCCTTGGCTGGGTGGCAGGCCCTGAGTTGATATTAGAGATGGGGAAAGTGTGGAGGCAAAAGTGAAATCTGGCCTGGCCTGGCTGTGCGAGGTCCAGGGCCGAGTCCTGGCCTCCAGCACATCCGAAACATGCGTGTGAGCACTACATTTCTGTAGACCCCGACGCCATGCTGAGAACCTGAGTCTTGTGGACGAGACTGCGTCACTGCCAAGGCCCGGGTGTGGGCTGAGCGGAGAGGGCCACAGATCAAGACTAGAGAGGGACTCGGGGCTGGGAGTGGAGTACTCACACAGAGGAGGTCTCTAGCCAGGAAGCCAGCCTGGCTCTAAGTGGATGAGATGCCAACCAGTGGGACACAGAGTCTGGGAGCAGAGCAGGTGTAGGATGGGGTGGCTTCAGAGGGTATGGCCGCTCCAGAACTACTTTCTCTGAATCTCACCAGATGGACTAGCAGTCTGGATCCTCATCTTTCACAGTCACCACTGGCTGGTGTAACAAAACACATGCTCTTCAGCGATAAAGTCTGAACATTTAAGCAAACTAAGAATGTTTATTTATATGCATTTAAAAATATCTTCCTATATAATAAAAGGAAGTACATTTTCATCTCACATTTTCTTTAAGTCCAGTACATATCCCCATTTTTCTGGTTTGATATGAGACTAAGAAAAATAAAGGAGAGGGAGAGGGAAGGGGGAAAGGGAAATAGATTATTTATTAGGTTTGGATTCCTAACTAGTTATTTTGCCAAGTGGTACCCAAACTTCCCCTTGGAGGGGGAGGAGGGTAGTGTTGAGAACAACTGTCAAATGTGCTCAGTGGCAGAACTCATGGCCAGTTGCATGATCATAAAACCAGGGTTTCAGAAGGTGACTGACTCATGTGGACAATGTCCTGTAAAAAATGTTGGGGGGGTTGTTTGTTGTATGAAGTGCAGACTTTTCCAACAAGGGCTGTGGTGATGAGGGTGAGGATGGAGGAAGTTGTGATATGGAGGGCAGAGCCTGGGTGGGGTCCTTGATTCCAGGCCTCACCTGCCTCTACTTCACGGAATGATTTTCCAAGCCCTGCTTCCTCTGGGCCTCCCTTTCCCCATGTGAAAGGTGAGCCCCAGGGACTGCTGCCCCTGCTTGGTGGTAGCCCCATGATGTGTTGGAGACTGGCTAAAGTCCAAGCCCTGCTCCCTTCCCCTCCTCTAGCACTGGCTCCCTCCAGGGCTGGATCTGCGGGGAGCAGGTACTACTGGGAAGTGGCAACAAGGAGGCGAGTCTTTTAGGATTCCTGAGCCAATGCCTTGTCTCTACTCCATTCCCATGCTTCTCTGTGCCTTGCTTAGAGCCTAATGAAACCTACAAGCCAATGAGAGGGAGTGGTTCAGTCAAGCTGCCACTCATCCTGGAAGAGGTGTGACGGCAGCCACAGGCCCTTGGATCCAGGAACCACTGGCTTTTGCCTCTCCCCAGGCCTGGCCTGGAAGCAAAGATCAAATTGCCAACATCTGTTGGATCATCGAAAAAGCAAGAGTTCCAGAAAAACATGTACTTTATTGACTACGCCAAAGCCTTTGACTATGTGGATCACAACAGAATGTGGAAAATTCTTCAAGAGATGGGAATGCCAGGTCACCTGACCTGCCTCCTGAGAAATCTGTGTACAGGTCAAGAAGCAACAGTTAGAACCAGACATGGAACAACAGACTGGTTCCAAATTGGGAAAGGAGTATATGAAGGGTGTAAAATGTCACCCTGCTTATTTAAATTATATGTAAAGTACATCATGTGAAATGCCGGGTTGGATGAAGCACAAGCTGGAATCAAGATTGCTGGGAGAAATATCAATTACCCCAGATACACAGATGATACCACCATTATGGCAGAAAGCAAAGAACTAAAGAGCCTCTTGATGAAAGTGAAAGAGGAGAGTGAAAGAGTTGGCTTAAAACTCAACATTCAAAAAACTAAGATCATGGCATCTGGTCCCATCACTTCATGGCAAATAGAAGAGGAAACAATGGAAACCTTGAGAGACTTTACTTTTCTGGGTTCCAAAATCACTGCAGATGGTGACTGCAGCCATGAAATTAAAAGGTGCTTGCTCTTTGGAAGAAAAGCTATGACCAACCTAGACAGCATATTAAAAAGCAGAGACATCACTTTGCTGACAAAGGTCTGTCTAGTCAAAGCTATCGTTTTTCCAGTAGTCATGTATGGATGAGAGAGCTGGACTGTAAAGAAAGCTGAGCCTTGAAGAATTGATGCTTTTGAACTATGGTGTTGAAAAAGACTCTTGAGAGTCCCTTGGACTGCAAGGCGATCCAACCATTTGGATCCAACCATTTCCTTTCATCCTAAAGGAAATCAGTCCTGAATATTCATTGGAAGGACTGATGGTGAAACAAGCTTCAATACTTTGGCCACCTGATGTGAAGAACTGACTCACTGCAAAAGACCCTGATGCTGGGAAAGACTGAAGGCAGGAGGAGAAGGGGATGACAGAGGATGAGATGGTTGGATGGCATCACTGACTCGACAGCCATGAGTTTGAGCAGGCTCCGGGAGTTGGTGATGAACAGGGAAGCCTGGCATGTTGCAGTCCATAGGGTCGCAAAGAGTCAGACACAACTGAGTGACTAAACTGAACTGACTGAAGCATGGCCTGAGGCCCTCCTGGCTTTATCTTCAAAGCTCAAATATTCAGTGCTTTGTGACCTTGGGCATACAACTTCACTCCTCGAGGACAGTTTCCTCAGGTGCAAAATAGGGAAGCACAAACTTGACTCTCCAGGCTGTTGGAAAGAACTGAAATTTAGATATTGGATATGAGCTCATTAATGCACACAGTAGGGCTCAATGAATTCCCTTTCACTTCACATTCATGGCTAAGGGGCTCCTTCCTTCCTGGGGCCTTCCTTCCTTCACAGGGCCCTGCCTGCCCTGTGAGGCAAGGCTTAAAGAAAGGAGCAGCTGGGTGGGACCTAAAAATCACTCCACTTCAAAATCACTGCAGACGGTAATTGCAGCCATGAAACTAAAAGATGCTTGCTCCTTGGAAGAAAAGTTATGACAAACCTAGAGAGCATATCGGAGAAGGCAATGGCACCCCACTCCAGTACTCTTGCCTGGAAAATCCCACAGGTGGAGGAGCCTGGTAGGCTGCAGTCCATGGGGTCGCTAAGAGTCGGACACGACTGAGCGACTTCACTTTCACTTTTCACTTTCATGCATTGGAGAAGGAAATGGCAACCCACTCCAGTGTTCTTGCCTGGAGAATCCCAGGGACGGGGGAGCCTGGTAGGAGGCCGTCTGTGAGGTCGCACAGAGTCGGATACGACTGAAGCGACTTAGCAGCAGCAACAGCAGCAGAGAGCATATTAAAAAGCAGGGACATTACTTTGCTGACAAGGGTCTGTATAGTTAAAGCTATGGTTTTTCAAGTAGTTATGTATGGGTGTGAGCACTGGACCATAAAGTAGGCTGAGCACCACAGAATTGGTGCTTTTGAATTGTGGTGCTGGAGAAGACTCTTGAGAGTCCTTTGGACAACAAGGAGATCAAACCAGTCAATCCTAAAGGAAATCAACCCTGAATATTCATTAGAAGGACTGATGCAGAAGATGAAACTCCAATACTCTGTCCATGAGCCGACTCACTAGAAAAGACCCTGATGCTGGGAAAGATTGAGGGCAGGAGGAGAAGGGGGCGATGGAGGACGAGATGGCAGGATGGCATCACCGACTCAATGGACATGAAAACTCCAGGAGATAGTGAAGGAGAGGGAAGACTGTCCCTGGTGTGCTGCAGTCCATGGGGTCGCAGAGTCACGATTTAGCAACTGAATAACAACAAGTGGGGACTGGGGAGGAGAGGTAGACCTGGGAGCCCGCCAGGTCCTTTATCCAGTCCTGTGCTGTGCTTTAAACTCTTCCTGTCTTCCACTGCAGGGAGAGCAGAGGCAGCAGACACTTAATCTCATTCTCCCCAAAGACCTCCCCATGTTGGCTGCCAGTAGGGCAATGCCATGAGTGTCTGAACTGGGACACTTTTAAGAGTGAAAGGAGCATGATTTCTAATGTATATGCTGGACCTGCTACCAAATATGGGTTCAGTTCCACAAACCAATGCATATAATCGTGCTTGCTCAGTCATTTCCGACTCTTTGTGACCTCATGGACGATAGCCCACCAGGCCCCTCTGTCCATGGAATTTTCCAGGCAACAATACTGCAGTTGGCTGCCATTTCCTACTCCAGGGGATCTTCCCAACCCAGGGATAGAACCCAAGTCTCTTGCATCTCCTGCATTAGCAGGCAGATTCTTTATCACTGTCCCAAACTGGGAAGCCCTAGCTGATAATTTCCCATCCTACCTGTGGGCTCACCGGACCCTCACAACACTCTGAGAAGTCAGCCAAATCCAAATTGGCTGATGGCCCACTTTACAGATAGCAAACTAGAACATTTTCAAGGTCATACTTCTGGGGAACAGGAACCCACGTATTTATGATCTAAGTCGCTAACTATCATCACCGTACAGTGGCGTGTGCCCTATTCTTTCCCCTCACCCCAAAGTTCTGATTTCACTTTCGTCCCAAGGAAAGAGGGATGTTCAGGACCACTACTAGTCTAGAAGGTCCATGAGGCCTGACTCTCACTAAGGTCCCTCACTAGCTCTGTGAACTTGCGTAACTCAACCTCTCTGCGCTTAGTTTCCCCTTCTGTTAAATAAGGACAATAACCTCTTCTCCAGGTTCCTGTGTTGAGAAAATACTGGCACCTAACCCAGGATCTGGCACACTTTAGGGGCTCAATAAATATTGGTAGGTGAGGTGATTGAATAAATACCTGACTATTGGCTCTTCATTGGTTGGCAAGAGTGGACAACCCATTCTGGTCCATAAATGTTTACTGAGCCCCTACAATGTGCCGGGCCCTATGGTGAATGTTTTCTACGCACCAACTTCTTGGATTCCTCACATCCTTGTCAGGAAGGTGTTTGTTGTTCCCACTTTGCAGGTAAAGAAGCGACAGCACAGAGAGTTTAAGTAACGTGGACAGGGCCACGCAGAAACAAGGAGGCACAGGGATGCTGGAAGCTAAGATCAGGCTGTTGTGTTCATGTGCATGGCCTGGCTTCCTCGTTGCCCAGCGAGGGAGAGGGAGGCCCAGAGAGGGCAGAGTGCTTGCCCAAGGTCACGCAGGGGGCGACAGCTGAGGCCTCAACACCGAGGGCTTCCTTCCTAGACGCCCCTCCTCACGCGCTCGGGGCCCCTCCAATCCGCAGCTCTGCCTGCGGGGGTGCGCATCCCTTCCCCCCGTCTCCCCCCTCCTCCGCCGTCCATCAGTCAGCCCATCAGTCTGGGAGTCTACACCTGCTCAGCGGTGCACCCCTCCCCAGCCTCGGGCGCTGCGCAGGGAGAGGCAGGGCGTTTGCAGCGCCCAGCCCGCGCCCCACGCCCGCCGCAGACGGCAGCGCCTGCGCCCGCGGCCCCCCAGCCGGTGTGCGGGAGTCGCGGAGGCCAAGGCGCGGCAGCCGGCCAGCGGCACGATCTCTTGCTCCCTCGCCCGCTCTCTGCGCTCAGGAAAAGCCAAGCCGGGAAGCCCTAGAGACCTGCCTTCCAAGATGAAAAAGCTTCAGGGAGCTCACCTCCGCAAGGTAGGGCACGAAGGCAGGGGCGCACCTGAGGGAGGGGTGCAGAAGCCCGCCCCTTCTCGAGCCCCCTGGGAGGGTTGGCGAGGACACCTACACTTGGCTCAGGGCTCTGGGGGAGGCCGGCTGAGCTGGATTGCAGGGAGGGGCGGGGTCACGGTCTGCGCGGGGTGCGGGGCTGGCCTTCCCCATCTGGGGGTCCGGATGTAGTGTGACGGCGGAAGTGGGGGAGGGGAGGCGGGGAGAGGCCAGGGTTCATTGGGCCAAGTTCTGCGAACAGGTGTCTGCAGCCACAGGAGGCGGGAGTAGCGGTGCTGGGGCTAGGCACTCGCCCCTCCCTAGTACCTGCATCCCTTTCCCCCTGGAGCTAATTAAGGGAGTGGGGGTGCTGGAATAGCTGAGAGAGCCTTGAGCTGGGTTAATGGGGGTGGGGGCTTGGACCAGGTCCTTATCTGTGCACTCTACACTGAAGCAGCCTCAGGGAGCCAGCAGGGGCACTCTGGTTTCCTGCAGGTGCTCCTGCCCTGCAGCGCCCACCACCTCCTTCCTCCCCACCGGGCTTCATTCTCCTGGCAGCTTAGCTTCCCTGCTAAGACCCCAGGCTGCCCCTCAGCAGGACACAAGGGAGGCAAAGGCAAGGAGGGAAGAAATGCAAGACCCCACAGCTCAGGAGGTGGGGTGGAAGCTGGCATGAGAGAGGAGGCCAAGTCTCTGTATTCCTGGGCCCAGACCTCAGCCCCTCCCCACCTTGTCCTTGGGGTTGGACCTCCCAGCCAAGTTGCAAGTGCATGAGAAGGGAGAGTCTTGGGGGAAGTTTCTGGCTTTGGGCTTAAAAGTACCAGTATTAACCAAGGAGTCCAAACTCCTGGGTAGTGTTTCTGCAAATGCCACTTACCTGATGACTTTGGGCAAGTATGTTCTCTAACCTGGACCATCGCTGGTCTGTCCCCAGTGAGGGGCACCAAAGCAGCCCCCCCCCAGTCCTGGGGTGGGGGGATACCATGAACTCACAGCAGCTGGTGTTGTTGACTGTCCCCTCTCCCACAAGCCACACCCTCACCCCCAACATGCACTCATTCAAGCTCTCTGCCCTTGGGCAGCTGAGTGTGGAACTTCTGTGATAAATGGGTTCATTTACTGACATGAGTGACTTGTTAGGGTCATTTGTGGGTCTTTCGGGTCTTGAGTCCAGCGGCTGTTCTTTTCCATCCTACTCTCTCCTCCTTCCTCTCCCTCCTCACAGGAGCCCCCGCCCCTCACTGGCACAAGGCCACTCTTTATGTAAATACCCATGTTGTGTGAAACCTTATCTCAAGTAATTCTCCAACAGTTCTGGAAGCTGGGTCTTACCCCCCATTTATAGACAAGGAAACTGAGGCACAAAGGCGTGCAACTTACTGCTTTCCTGAAGGTTAAACTGAGCAACATAAAACCAACAGGGCAGGGGTGGAGACCTTGGCCTCAGGGTCCCCTCTCTTGGTCTTTAAGAGAAAGGGGCAGGGAGCGAGGAAGTAACAAGTGTGGCAGAAGGAATGGTGTTGTTCAGAGAGGAACATACAACTGAGAGTCAGGGGTCTGGGTCCTGGCTTTGCTCTGCCCTTAACTTACCGTTTGACCTTGAGCTCACCCCTTCTCCTCTGAAACTCATTTATTTCCTCGTCTGCACAATGCTGAAGTCAGACTCCAGATTCCTATTGTCTCTCTCATCCTGAAGAAGGTACGAGAGCCTTGGCTTGGGAAATCCTACCTCTCCCAGACCTGCTGCTGCTGGTGACTACATTTGCTGGTCCCTAAAAGAGGGGTGCGGATCTGGCAAGCTCAGATTTGTGTTCTTCCGTGACTCTGGGTGGGGAGCGGGGGGATCAGGGTTGGGAGCCTCACATTCAGGCAGAAGTGTGAAGCTACTCATTAAGCTTCCAGCCTGCCCCATTGATTTGGTTGCTTTCCTGTCTCTCAGTTAGTTCCATCCTCGCTGTGCCAGCCCCCTGGGATCTACCCCATGGTTGGGATGGAGGCACCACATGGGTTTTGGATTGGCTCAGCTTTGGAGGACCCCATTCTCTGTCCCTGGAGCAGAAGCAGGTTTCCCTCTGATTGGAGGAGGAGCTGACAGCATCCTGCTCTTGAAACTCTTGTCACCATGGAAACAGAGAGCCAGGACCGCTCTGTGAACACAGAAAGGGCAGCAGCTTCTCAGGAGGGATCAGAGGAACCTCATTATCAGGCCCTCCTGCCAGCTGGCCTGAATGGGACTGGGGAGTCACAGGGTGTCATGCCTGCCTCCCCATCCAATACCAGGGACCAGTGTCAATGGCTGCTACCCTATCCCTCTTAGAGTTGACCTGGGAGGGACTGGCTCCAGAGAGCTGAAACCCATTCAGCTGGAGAGGGAAAGGGGAATCAGAGGGAAGAGGAGGGTTTCATACAGGTCTGGGAGCTGCTGCTACCCTCAACCCAACATGTTTGAGATCACAGCTAAGAAATTACCAGCAACATACTGGTTTCAACCCTTGGAGCCCCATTACTTGAAAAGCAGCTTTTTCATGCTCTTCCTCATTGTCACCATCACCCATAATCATGCTAGGCTGCCCCCATCACCACTGCGTCTGTGGCCGATAGCCAGCCTCAGGCAGGATCACCGCCACGGCTCTCGTTATCGCCGAGGGCCAGTGCTGTTACCACATTTCTGCCACCGCAGCCAGAAACCTCCAGTCCTGTGACACCTGGACCCTCCTTTCACCATCTTCATCCTAGCACTGCTCAGAGGACAAGTCACCAGCAAACTTTCCTCTGTCACCTGATGAGTATGTAGACACCTCCTTGGGCTGGTGCCAGGAAGGGCAATTTTAGGAGATAAAACAAATCCAGTAGTAGCTGTTTGCTGAATCCCTATGTTTGGACCTGATCTGATTCGTGACCACTGCAGTGAAGTCTCCTTGGTGAATCTTGCCTCATAGACCATATCAGAGCCAGAAGACTACTAACTAAAGATTATCTAGACCTGCATTTCTGTCAAGTATATCCCGGCATGCTAGCTCCTTGAAACCCTTTTCTTAAGTAGAATTGGAGGATACTTGTCTGTTCTAGTCCCTACTTGGAGAGTCACAGTGCATAGTGGCCCATTAAAGGATATGGCAATTCCTGCAACAAAGAAACCTGTTTTACCTTGTGATAACCCAGCTTTTCCCAAACTTTTTGATTAAAAAATCCCTTGTTCCCTCAAACATCTACAAACATTTCAAGTGATTTGTTTTGTTTTTGGAAATCTCCTCAGTGTCCATATGGGGAAATTAAGGCTCAGAAGAGTCTTTCCTAAGGTTGCATAGTGAATTGGCACGGACCTGGGCTGAGAATCGTCACCTCCTGACATCCAGTCTAGTGAAATCATTGTTTCCCATGGTTGTTCCTCAGCAGGAAGCAGGAGGTCCTTTTTCCTCTCTGAAAACCATGACACTATTTGATAACCTGCCTTCTTTGCAGCTCTGTTCTCCTCTACATGGGACATGGCTTTCAGAGTCAAGCAGAAAAGGTCTAACTGCCCCTTTTCTCCTGCCCCGTTCTCAGAGGCACTTCTGGGAACTGCTGTGTGAATATTAGATAGTCATCCTGTGGACTTTGGGCTTCCTTCCGGGTCCAAAGCCCAGACAACTCACGGACACGCTACCTCACATCCCTTGGGCCAGGATTCTAAGCACCCTGAGGAGGGCCTCCATCTCCCAGCCCCAGTGAACTTCTCCAACCTCCTCAAATTATAGGAGGGGATCTGAGGGACAGCTGGTTCCCATTCCCCTCTCTGCAAGCATCTCTCCTCCAGAGACAGGAAGGTCACAACTTCCTTAGACAGACTGGGGCTTCAGTAGCCTCTTCCTGCTTCGGAACCAAAATTCACCATCCTCAGCAGGCCTCTTTGAGCCACGCAGCATCAATCTAAACTCAGGGGAGCCCACATTGCCTCCATGCCCCATCCTTTCTATGCTAAGGGCCCCCGCTTCTTCCTCTTGTCCTCCTATAACTGCTTTTCCTGAGCATGCTCCAGTCCAGCCACCTGCTTTGTGCACATGCTCCAAACTGCTGGTATCGTTCTTAAAATACAGCGCTCAGAATGGAGTAGCGCAACTCCAGCACTGGGTGATTGAAGATCTGGGCTTCAGCATTAGGAAGTCCGGACTGTAGACCTAGTTCTCCCACTAGTCAGCCTTGTAAAAACTCTGGATGTGTCACTGATACCTCTTTGAGCCTCAGTTTCCCTTTGATGAATACTTAGCTCTCAGAGATTCCCAGGTGTCTCAGTGGTAAAGAATCAGCCTGCCAATGCAGGAGACACAGGTTCAATCCCTGGGTGGGGAAGATCCCCTGGAGGAAGAAATGGCAACCCACTCCAGTATTATTGCCTGGAGAATCTCCAGGGACAGAGGAGACTGGCAGGCTACAGTCCATGGTGTCGCAAAGAGTTGGACACAACTAAGTACGCATGTACCTCTGTTTGTACCTAGCTCTCAGAATTGTTTTGGGAATGAAATCAGGTAATGTGAGTAAAATGTTTTGTACAGTGAGTGCATGATAATTGCTCACGCATGGTAACTGTTATTAAGATCATCATCAAAATAGGACCATCACTTGATTTGAGCTCTGTGTTAGCCAGACTAAGATTAAGGTAGCTTGTTTAGTGCCAGAGCCACCCTACTACTCTTAAAAGTTTGTAGTCACCCGAAATCTTGAGGAGCTCCTGCCTGCTAACCTGTCAGCCCAGGTTAACAGTGAGAGCAGTTGATTATCTGAACCAATAGAGTTCTTTGCATTTAGCCCTGCTTGAGTTCATATTCTTATTCGAGACGGCGGGGTGGGGCTGGGGGGGTGGTTCCAGTTCAATTTGGCCTAACCTTTCTGTCTCACCCCTTGGTGTCTCTTACTGGCAGCCTGTCACCCCAGACCTGCTGATGACCCCCAGTGACCAGGGCGATGTAGACCTGGACGTGGACTTTGCCGCAGACCGGGGGAACTGGACAGGCAAGCTGGACTTCCTGCTGTCCTGCATCGGCTACTGTGTCGGCCTGGGGAACGTCTGGCGTTTTCCCTATCGAGCCTATACCAATGGAGGAGGTATGAGCCTGATGCCTACATGAGGGGTGTCAAGGCCAGTGGACCAAGGCTCAGGGTGGAGTGAGGTTTTAAGTGACCTTGGCCATGGTCGCCTACGTGACCCTGGGCTGAATTAGTTGAAAGCGGTGACCTGAACTGGAAGGAGGAGCTCACCCTGCCTCGTCCCTTTTCTTCCCCCAGTCCCTTCCTTCGTCTCTCATCCCCAGCATGGGTACTCACTTAATTCTCTCCCTAAGCCTTGGCACTTCCTGGGCCCTGAGTGATGAGCAGAGGGGGCTGCCTCTGCTTTGTGATAAACGGCTGTATCTGCCTGTCAGTGGTTACTGCACTCTCAGTATTCTCCCCATCCCTTCCTCTCCCACCTCCCCTCCCTTGGAACCTCACTCCATCAATCAGTTACTCCTGGGTTCTTAAATCTTCAATCTAGCTTTGCCTCTTGGTTCCTTCCTTTCAAGCTGCAAATACAACATCTTTTCCATTTTAAATTCTCTGTCCCTGCTTCATCAAGTGGCTATTCTAAGTCTCACCACCAATAGCTGGGGTTGAGCACTCACCATCTGCCAGGCCCCAGGCTTACCTCACTTAAGCCTGATGACAACCACCTGGGTGGGCACTGTGGTCTTGATGAGGCAGCTGTGCTTGGAGAAGCCAGGTCCCTTGCCCAAGGTCACACGGTGGCGACCCAACATTCCACCCCAGGGTTATCATCTCTGGAGCCAATCTGTTCCTGCCGGCACTCCATGTCTCCTCCCATCTCTATCAAACTCCTTAAAGGAGCACATATTGGCAGAGCAACAGAAATGCAAGTAAAACTAGATGAAGCGAGGACAAGATGAATTAGGACGACGGGAAAGAATGGGATGAGTGCTAGCCTCTGAAGCTCCAGGAACCCAGGGATGTCCACAGTGGTCTCTGCCCTCCCTCTCCCTGGTTCCCGAGGCTTTTTCTCTCTGTGTGCTGACCTCATTTTTCCCTGGATCAGACTTCCTCCCTACAGGTGTGTCGGGGGTGGCCAAAGACAACTATGGAATGACTTCCTCCTCAGAACTGTTCCCTCTGAATGAATCTATATTCAATTGCAGGGAAGGTCTCTAATTGGCCTGCCTTGGGATATGTGCCCAGGAAGGGTGGGCAGGGGTTGGCTGGTGTGACTGGCAGCCCTTCCAGAGCCATATGGTGGTGGGCAGCTAGCTGCCAATATGAGAAGAAAAGGAGGAGGGATGCTGGGCACAGGCGACCACAGGTGGCAGCCACAAGCATCCGGGGTGGCACTGGGAGGAGGGGAGGAGCAGGTGGACAGAGGCCAGGTTCAAAGGTCATCGATTTCTGCACTTTATCTGGCAGGGAGTGCATTCATTCACTCACTCATTTGTTCATTCGTTCACCCAGTGTCTGCTCTGAGCCCAGTCCTGGCCTGGGCACCAGGGCTACAGAGGTAAGTAAATCCCCATACGTCCGCTTGGCCCTCAGTGATCTCCTGGCGGAAAAGAAGACAGTCCCGCAGTGCCCAGCCCCACGTGAGAAGTGAAGGTGTCTGCCAGTCATGGGAGGGGATGGGGCTAGGCTTTAAGGGGAGCTGACCTCCCATCCTAGACCTTCCCCACCCTCCTCCTCCTCACAGGCGCCTTCCTCGTGCCCTACTTCCTCATGCTGGCCATCTGCGGCATCCCGCTCTTCTTCCTCGAGCTCTCTCTGGGCCAGTTCTCCAGTCTGGGACCCCTGGCTGTCTGGAAAATCAGCCCGCTCTTCAAAGGTGAGGCCTTGGAGGGGCAGGGAGGTTGCCCCCTACTCTCTGCCCTCGAGGCAGAGAGGGAGGTGAAATCTAGAGAGGGGGTGGCTTCCTTGGCCTGAAGGCCGCCCCTCCCCCACCCAGGTGCCGGTGCGGCCATGCTGCTCATCGTGGGCCTAGTGGCCATCTACTACAACATGATTATCGCCTACGTCCTCTTCTACCTCTTCGCCTCCCTCACCAGCAACCTGCCCTGGGAACACTGTGGCAACTGGTGGAACACGGACCTCTGCCTCGAGCACAGAGGCTCCAAGGACGGCAACGGGGCCCTGCCCCTCAACCTCACCAGCACTGTCAGCCCCAGCGAGGAGTACTGGAGGTCAGGCCCCTGCTGGCCCAGCAGCAGTCAGGGAGGGACAGAGGGCAGGACTGTGCCCGTGCTCCTATGGGGCTCTACATGCACCTCAGAGGTTGAGTTCAGGTGCTGTGTTGGATGGACTCTGAGTTCTAATCCCAGTTCTTCACCTGACCAGCTGTGTGGCTTTGAACAATTTATTTGGTTTGTGATGCTTTATCTCTGAATCAGGTGTGACAGTATCTGAAGGCTACTGTGAGGATTAAAGGAAAGAAGGCATATAGATTGTGCTGCTCAGCCTGGTGCATAGTGAGTGCTCAATAAATGCTAGCTGACAGTAATGATGCTGATGATAACAGTCACTGTCAACATCTGGAGCCTCAGTTTCCTCCTCTGTACAAGGGGTGGTAAGAGTCCCTGCTTCATAGGATGCTATCAGTCAGTCACTTGTTTATTTATTCAACCTGTGTTTATTGAGGTTAATAAACCTTAATATATATTAGTTTTATATATAACTATATATAACCTCAAACTGTATCAGTAGGCAAAACACTTAGCAGAGACCATGGTCACAGAGGACCATCTCGGGTTAGTCTAACAGGAGAGAGGAGACTCTAGGAGAGTAAAGGGTTGCTTGAGAATGACACAGGTAACTCAGAACCAGCCACATCACGAGCCCCTGTGCGTGGTGGGGGTCAGAAGGGCATCACTGCCCATTGGCCTGTCCCTAAGTCCCATTTTATAGCTGAGAAAACAAGGCCTGGAGGCTTGCTCAGTACTTACTGGCAGAGGCAGTACTAGAATGGAAGCCTCCTGATGCTTGATCCTGTTCTGGAACATTCCAGAGTAGCTTTGTTCCTAGGTAGGGACCATTGACTGACCAGAGGACACATACCAGATAACCATAACCCTTTGCCTGCAAAAGGCTACTGTTAGGAGTTTTCTCCCAAATGAGCCCTATGTTTTTAAATGGTTTAGCCTCCAACCTGCATTTATTACATAGTTAATTCATTTGTCCATTTGAAATGAGTCTAAACTGTCTGCACCTGCTGAGGAATACGTCTGACCAGTGGGGAAGGAAAGGCTTGGGTCTGCAACTAAAAGCCAAAGAACATGACATGGTCACTGGCAGCTGCCTAGGGTCTCCATGGCAACGCCATGGCCTGCTACATCACTTGGGGAGCAGGCAGGAAGCAGATGGCATTGTCACAGGGCTTCACTGAAGGGGGTTGAGTGAGTGGAGGGACTTCACAGAGGTGAGGGGATCTACATGGAAATGTGAGGCATCAGGGACTAGCAAGAGGGACAGTCATACCACCCCTGAGGCAAGGAGGCAGTGTTATCAGAATCAGGGGAGAAAGCCTCAGGGGAAGGGCTACCTAACCAGAGCTGTGCTGTAGAAAAGGCAGTCACAGCCAGACCCTCTGATGGTGTGTGGGCATGCATGCTTACACATGTATACACGCATGTGTGCAAACACCCTAACCCATCATCCAGTCTCCTGCTGTTGCCTCCCGTTAGCCAGACCCATGTGGAAGCTGAAGAGGAAGGAGCCTGGGTGATAGTGTCTCTACAGGCCCAGCTCCTGGGTGCAGAGCTGATCAGAGGAGGATGGAGAGGAATCAAACAGAGAATAGCCAGGATAGGCTTGTGGGTTGGCCACAGCTTCACTCCACGTCTGTGGAGCATGGCAAGGGGACCAGAAGACATTTAGACCTTGTCTCCCACAGCCGCTACGTCCTCCATATCCAAGGAAGCCAGGGCATCGGAAGTCCCGGGCACATCCGCTGGAACCTCTGCCTTTGCCTGCTGCTCGCCTGGGTCATCGTGTTCCTCTGTATCCTCAAGGGTGTGAAGTCCTCGGGCAAGGTGAAACGGGGAGGCCCTGGAGGCCTGAGAGGCTGGGAAGGGTGAGGGCTTCCTGGAGGAGGCAGGGTGGACTGAGCCTGAGAGGATGAATGGACTTCAACTGGGAAGAGGGGAGGGGAGAAGACACTGAGACTGGGGAAGGGGGAGGCACTGCCTGAAGAAAGATGTGCAGATGGGGATGGATGGTGGCTAAGCTGGTTCACTAGACTAGAAACATGCCAAGGGCAGGACCTGTCTGTTATTCAAGCTTGTATCCTAATCTAGTGCTTGACACTTTAGAGAAGCTCACCTAGTGTTTGTTGAATGCCTGGAGGGTGGGCATGAGTCACAGCTCTTTGAAATGTAAGGACTAGAAGCCAGTTATCACACTCAGTTGGAAAGTCCAGGGGGTCTGCTTCTGGTACAGCTGGATCTAGGGGTTCAGATCAGGAATGTTGTTCTCTTGGTCTCTCAGCAATGCTTTCCTCCAGATTGACTTCTCAGGCTTCATTCTTCATGAGCTTGCCCCTAGCAACTCCAGGCAGACATCTTTCCTACTTAGTGTTCTCCCTTGCCCTAGGTTTCAAAAATCCTAGAATTGAGTCTCACTGGATAGATGGATCTTAGACTCATCTCTGGACAAGTCACGCTGGGCAGAAGGGTGGAGTGCTCTACTTGGCTGGGGCTGGAGCTGGAAATTGAATCAGCCCCAGGTGGAAAAGTCAGGCAACTGTTTTGTGAAAAAGACCAGCTAGAAGCTGGGAAGACAAAGCCCACGGTAACTTATGGAGGGTAGGAAGGGCCATAGAGCTGTTTCAGGAGCTGGAAACCTTCTGAGTGGTTTACTCAATCATTTATAAATTAGAACTTATCTCTCTGCAAAGTGCTGAGAGATGTTGTCCATGAGGAAAAGAACCATTAAAAGAAAGGTTAGAAAGCATGGAGACCATTAGAAAGCCAGGAGAGGTCATCATGGTGCAAGCCAAGGCAGTGAGGGGCTTGGGACTTGATGGTGTTTGCTGAGGGTGAAGCTGGAGGTTTGGGAACAGGTGGAGACAGGACAGAGGAGAGTTTGGGCATGTCCAGTGTCTGATGACCATGCAGGCTGGGTTTGTGGGGGGGGAGGGGAGGGGTGGGGGGCCTGGACCAGGGCCCAGGGCTGGAGAGAGTGGATGGGTGGGAATAGCCCTGGGAAGCTGTGATGTGTGGTGGGAGTGAGGGAAGGAAAGAGAGCATCACAGATGGTGGCTGTTTCCAACTTGGGCTACCTGAAGGTTGGGGAGGTGAGTCAGTAAGACGAGGGTTTCTGAGAGGAGGAGGAAAGAAAGACGGTCACCCCCTTCTGTCCCCATTTGCTGTCTCTCAGGTGGTGTATTTCACGGCCACGTTCCCCTACCTCATCCTGCTCATGCTGCTGGTCCGCGGAGTCACCCTCCCTGGGGCCTGGAAGGGCATCCAGTTCTATCTCACCCCTCAGTTCCACCACCTGCTATCTTCCAAGGTGAGACCCTCAAGGCCAGCATGTAAAGGGAGAGGTCAGGCTAGGGAGTGGAAAGAAGACTCCCTTGGGAAAGGGAGTGGGGGGAGGATCTTCCATATGGTGAATCCCCTGTACCAGACACTGCACTTGGCACTGTGTGTCTTTTTCCTTTATTATTATACACGATCCTATGCAGTAGACATTATTCTCCCATTTTACCGATGAAGAAACTGAGGCCCAAAAGCATTAGCAGATCACACAGCGAGGAAGCAGCAGAGTTGGGATTTCCACCCAGACCTGACTCTAAAACCTAAGGAGGGTATTAGTAATAATAATAGAAACAATGGTCCTGACAGCTAGCATTCTTATTTGTTGGTGGATGACTACGCCTGCCCCTACTCTAGCACTGTGCGTAATGCAGTCATGTGATCCTTACCACCAGCCTATGAGGCAGGTACCGTTTCTATCCCCTCAGTACAGACGGGGGACCTGAGGCCCAGAGAGGTAATTGGCCTGGACAGTCTATACACCTCAAAAGTGGGGGAACTGGGATTCAAATCCAGGTTCCTCCAACTCTAGAGAGGCAGTAAAAGGGTTACAGGGGCTGATTCTCGGTACACATCGACTAAAAATTTATACAAGGCACTGCTTTCTTCAGAACTGGACCAAGGTTAGAGAGCATCTTCTAGGTCCTAAATGGGGAAACTGAGGCTCAGAGGAAGGAAGGAACTTGACCAAGTCCTGCAGTGTTAGAGCAGGCCTTGCTCCCAGGCGCTGTCATTCGTTAGCCAGACCCTTCACCACAGCATCCCTGGGCCTGTCAACTGGCTCTCGCCCTACCTCCTTCCCTCCCTGGGAACCACAGTGTGCCAACCTCTCCTCTCTGCCCTCCCTCTGCATCCTTCCCTGCCACAGGTGTGGATCGAAGCTGCTCTTCAGATCTTCTACTCCTTGGGTGTGGGCTTCGGGGGGCTCCTCACCTTTGCCTCCTACAACACATTTCACCAGAATATCTATAGGTCAGTGCTGCCTCCCAGACTCTGGCGGCTGGAGTGGGTAGGAGATTGGCTGGCTGGGGAGGGTCTTGTGGGTGAGGACAGGGGCCACTCACCCCGGCCTTTGCCTGGACTTCTCCTGGCAGAGACACCTTCATCGTCACCCTGGGCAACGCCATCACCAGCATCTTGGCTGGCTTTGCCATCTTCTCCGTGCTGGGCTACATGTCTCAGGAGCTGGGTGTACCTGTGGACCAAGTAGCCAAAGCAGGTGGGCAGGCTGCCTGGCCCTGGTGGGTGGAGGGTGCATCGGGCACAGCTGGGCTGGGCAAGTGAGCATATATGTGGACCAGCAAGGTTGTGGATGGGTATGATGTGTGTGTGTGTGTGTGTGTGTGTGTGTGCATAGCATGCATGCAAATGAACGTGTCTGAGCTGTTTTCTGAGTGTTCAAGTGCAAAAGATGGGTGTGCAAATGAGTATGTATCAACCTGTGTCTGGAGAGAAGTGACTTTCTGGAGGAGATTGTTGTGTTTTGTCACATCTCAGGAACTTGCCTTGCTTGTCCAGATGAGTCCCATCCTGTATGGAGATGCCTGTGTAAGTGAATTGAGGGTTTGGATGATGTTGTGAATCAGTGTCTTGCACCAATGGGAGTATCTGAGCGTGTGTGTACGTGGAACTGTTCATGAAAATGATTGTGCACGTAAGCGTGTTCAAATGAGGGTTTATATTTGGTCTTGTGTTTTCTCATGTAATCATTATTAATTCATTTTTTTATCAACCTGTGTTTATGGAGCACGGACAGTGTGCTGGCCTGTGTCTTAGGAGTTAAGAAAGTGTTGGAAGTGTGCAGTGAGTGTACATCTCTGGGTTTGGCCCAAGTGGGTGTAAGTAGTAACCATGTGTGTTTAAGTACATATGTGGGGCCCCCACATTCCCCAGGCTGCTGACCCCGTGTGCCCTTGGCCCAGGCCCTGGCCTGGCCTTTGTCGTCTACCCACAGGCCATGACCATGCTGCCTCTGTCGCCCTTCTGGTCCTTCCTGTTCTTCTTCATGCTGCTGACTCTCGGCTTGGACAGCCAGGTGAGCTGCCCATGCCAGTGGGTGTGCCTTGTGGTACGTGTCTGCGACGTGTGTGCGTCTCTCTGCATGTGTTATCTATGTGTGATGTGGGTGTCTCTGTCTGTATGTGTATCTGTGTTTGTGTGTATTTGTCCAAGTGTGAAATGTATGGCTGTGTATCTGTGTATGTCTTCACATGGTGTTTCTGTATGTATGTGTGATGTGTGCATGATATTTGTGTGTTGTGTGTGTATCTGCATCTGTGGGATGTACATCTCTGTGTGTGTTTGTATGTGTGTGGTGGGGGCAGAACTCTGAGCCCCCTTCTCCCCCCAGTTTGCCTTCTTGGAGACCATTGTTACAGCTGTTACGGACGAGTTCCCATACTACCTTCGGCCCAAGAAGGCTGTGTTCTCGGGGCTCATCTGCGTGGCCATGTACCTGATGGGGCTGGTCCTCACCACGGATGTGAGTGGCGCTGTGGGGTGGGCGGACAGCTGGTGGGCAAGGCTGGGGCAGACACCTACAGCGCTGCCTGTGACCAGGCCAAACACTCCCCAAGCTACCTGCTTCTTCCTCTGTGGGAGGAAGCTAGTCCACCCCAGACCCTCTTTCTCAAGAGGCAGCTTGGCCTATGACCCAGAGTTCTGATTTTGGAGTCTGAAAAGTCTTCAAGCCTTATTCCTGAACATGATGAGTGGCCTCAGGACAAGTGACTTCACCTCCCTGAGCCTGTTTTCCCGCTGATAAAGTGGGGTCTACATATAGGCTATAGGCTTGTGAGACTCAAATCGGATGGTGTGTATAGAGGGCTTGGCAGGCAGACAGCAGTCATATCATCTTGCTCTCCCTACTGGCCTGCCTGCTCCCAGCTCACTTCCTGCCTGGAGAAGGGGCAGCACTGGGGATCGAGGCTGGGATGAGGGCGCTCCAGAGCTGTGACTTGTGTTCCAGGGGGGCATGTACTGGCTGGTCCTTCTGGACGACTACAGTGCCAGCTTCGGGCTGATGGTGGTGGTGATCACCACGTGCCTCGCCGTCACCCGGGTGTATGGTGAGAGGGGCTGTGGGAGGCGGAGTCAGGCTCCCCACTGTGGGAGAATGGGAGTCTACCCTGGAGCCCCCCTGCGCTGGGTCCCTGGTCCCAAGGGCCAGGGTTTCCAGTGGGGGCCACTGGGGTGGGGGAGGGGCTGATGGTGCTTGTGGGGCTGTGGGTGGGGCCATTCCCCTCCTTTCCCTGTGCAGGCATCCAGAGGTTCTGCCGGGACATCCACATGATGCTGGGCTTCAAGCCGGGCTTCTACTTCAGGGCCTGCTGGCTGTTCCTGTCCCCAGCCACGCTCCTGGTAACCAGGGTGGAAGGGAGGGCTGCTGGCTGGGGGCTAAGGGGTGAGAGCAGGGCCCCTCTGGGCATTCAGTCTGGGAGGACTGCCCTGGCCCTCAGTGGACCTCCATCCGGGCTGGGGGATAGAGTGAGTACCAGGATCCCGGTCTACTCCCCTCTCCCGTGGTGTCCCCAGCTTTTGTAACTGTGCTGGGCCTGGCCCTGTGTTTGATTGGCAGAATGAGTGGGGCTTTCTTCGGCTTCAGAGC
Organism: Moschus berezovskii; assembly: GCF_049115385.1. Taxonomy (NCBI): domain Eukaryota; kingdom Metazoa; phylum Chordata; class Mammalia; order Artiodactyla; family Moschidae; genus Moschus; species Moschus berezovskii. Next base: position 49,984,844 of record NC_142467.1, on the reverse strand, counting down.
CTTAGGGCTGGGGTGCTGAGGCTGTGCTTCTTAGCCTTGGATTTGGAGCAGCTCAGGGATAGGCCATCTCAGGCTTTGGCATTGGGTCAGCTTTGGACCGAGCTCGTCTCAGGACTTGCAAAGGCTCTAAAGATGGGCCAGCTCAGGTTCCGGTGTAGCTTTGGACTGGGCTTTCTCAGAGACTGGGTGGCTCTGGGCTGGGCTCTCCCAGGCCTTGGGATGGCCCTGAGCTGAGCTATCTCAGGCTTTACAGTAGCTCAGACCTGGGCTATCCCAAGCCCTGGGGCCTACCCGAGGCCTTCTGTGATGCTGGGAGCCCCCACCTGCAGGCCCTGCTGGTGTATAGCATCGTCAAGTACCAGCCCTCAGAGTATGGCAGCTACCGCTTCCCAGCCTGGGCAGAGCTGCTGGGCATCCTGATGGGCCTGCTGTCCTGCCTCATGATCCCAGCCGGCATGCTGGTGGCCGTGCTTCGAGAGGAGGGCTCGCTCTGGGAGGTGAGTCTGCCCCACCCCTGCTTGCCCCCAGCCCCCAACCCCATGGCCCTGCTCTGCGCCCAACCTCTAGAGCAGACAATCTGCTCCAACACCTTTTTCAGGGCCTGCAGGGTGCTTTTAACTGGGAAGAGCATTTTTTCCTACCCAGCAGCCTGAGTTGTGAATCAACTCAGATCGGCTTGGGCTGTGGCAGGCTCTGAGGGCCAGAGTTCTGTTCTGTGGCCCCTCATACCATGCAGGGCCTCTGGCAGGGGAGGGGTGCAATCCAGAGACCACTAATGTTGGCCAATACCCCCCTGTCCTGGGGGAACCTGAAAGGACAAGGGGTTTACCCACCATCCCATGGTGAGTTGTGCACGGGTCCGAACTTGAACTTGGGTTGCTAGCTTTCCTATGGAACTCAGGGTCTGAAGCAACATGGAGGGACCCCAGGGATGAGCTGTCACTCTCCTCCTGTGACCAGGAGCCCTGCCTATGGCCAGGGCTTTGTGGGGAGACCCAGGAAGCATACAGAGTGCAAGCCGTTTGGCATGAGATTCTGCAGGCTCAGAAAAGATGGGAGTAGGGGCCCTCTGTGGGTCAGTGGACATGCTGGGATGCTGTATGGCTGCTGGAGACCCACCCCACTGAACGTCAAGTGCCCTTGGCACACTGAGTCCTCCACTTCTGAGGCAGTGGGCAGGGAGTCCTCTGGTGGCAAGAGGGTGTCAGAGTGAGCAGGGCTGAGTGAGCATGCTAGGGCCCAGAGACAGCCTTGGGACACACACACATACACGCCCACCATCAGAAGTATGCTGGAGCCCCCAGCATTGCTTCATGAGAGCTAACTGTTAAATATTCAGGAAGACTGTGAGCCAGCTGTTAAATCATTAATAACTTGAAATTGACAAGGGTGGGAATAATTATAACAGTGAAATTGGCTAGGAATCAGGACTCCTATGCCCCTCCACTCCTCCCCAGCCCACTAACCAGCACATTGCTGCCCCCCTGCTCATTCACCTTCACTGTTCCTTGGGTGTCCCTCATCCCGCCTTCCAGTTTCTGAAGAGAAGCTCAGAGCCCTTCCCTGGCAGAAGTGGATTGTGGTCACACAGCACAGACCACAGGGGAGTCCTGGAGTCCAGCCACTGCTCTGTCTCCAACTGCTGTGTGCCTTGAGGCAAACCCCTTCCCTCTCGGAACCACAGCAGCTCCACTTGTGCTACTAAAGGAAACTTGTCTCCATGTTGAGAGCCAGGGTGTCTGCGAAGGGAAGGAGGAAGTTTATGGTGCCCAAGCCTGGCTTTGTCTCCCTCCTGTCCTGCTGCCACCACCACCCACAGTCAGGCAGAGGGGCCAGGGCATTGGGGACTCTGTGAGTCCCACAGAGGAGTCACTGTCCAGCTCAGGATTGCCACCTTCAGAGACCAGGGCTCCCCGCACTGACAGACTAGGATAGGAGTCCTGGGGCTGCCACTTGTCAGCTTTGGGATCCTAAGCAAGTGAATGCACCTCTCTGAACCTTGCTTTCTCTGTCTTTAAAATGAGGGCAGTGTCCTTACCTGTCAGGGGACTTGCCATGATCACGAAGGTGGTTCTCCAGGGTGTGGTTCATCCATTGCACTCCAGATGTGCTGCTGCTAAGTCGCTTCAGTTGCGTCCGACTCTGTGCGACCCCATAGACGGCAGCCCACCAGGCTCCCCCGTCCCTGGGATTCTCCAGGCAAAAACACTGGAGTGGGTTGCCATTTCCTTCTCCAGTGCATGAAAGTGAAAAGTAAAAGTGAAGTCGCTCAGTCATGTCTGACTCTTAGCAACCCCATGGACTTCTGTGCACCAGGCTCCTCTGTCCATGGGATTTTCCAGGCAAGAGTACTGGAGTGGGGTGCCATTGCCTTCTCCCCAGATGTGCTAACCCCTGTGATTTCCCAAATGTAGAAAACTCGATTGCATAATTTGTGGTAGTGGGGGACTGAGTTCACGCTCTCCCTAGAAAAAAAGGGGGGGAAATGAGTATAATGATACCTGCCCATAGCGTTGCTGTGAGAAGAAAAAAAGCTCATCAACATAGTACTGTGAGACACAGAAAAGCAGGGTGTTTTTCAAGTTCAGGATGCGGTCAAGACTGCCTGGGCTCGAACACCAGAACCACCACATCCCCCCTGTGCGACCTTGGCCAAGTTAACTAATGTCTCAGAACCATTCTTTCAGATAGTGTCTGTGGGGCTGGAGGTAATAACACTACCCTCTCACAGGCATACTCTAAGGATTAAATAAGCCCATCCTCAGCACAGAGCTGGGATGCATGAGGCTCAGTTCTAAGCCAGTTCAAAACCGCCTCAAAATCAGGGGTGATGTTGCCCTTAGGGAACACTGGGTAATGTCCGGAGACTTTTTGATTGTCCTGAGAGGGTAGGGTTAGAGGAAGAAAGCGACTGGCACCTAGAAGTCAGGGATCCGGCTACACACCGTTCAGTGTGCAGAACTCCTCTCTGACCACAGTGTCAGCAGGGCTCTCAGGTCGAGAAACCTGGTCTGGACACTAGAGTGCAGCTGGAAACAAATTTCAGTCCTTAAACTTAGGGAGCTTGTATTTTAATGCAGGAGACAGACAATAAGCAAACATATGAAGGCAGTGGTAAGTGTAATACTTAAGAACAAAACCAAGCCAGAGCACAGGAATAGAGGGTGAAGGAAGTCCAGGCCAGGGTGACCAGGGGAGGCCTCTCTGGGAAGGTGATAGAGACCTGACTAAATTGCCACGGTGATTGGTGTAGATGTCTAAGGGGAGAGCATCCTAGGCAGAAGGACGGTCAGTGCAAAGGCCCTGAGGCAGGAGGGGCTAGTATGTCTAAGGCCAGCAAGGAGGTCAGTGAGACTGGATCAGAGCTGGTAGAGAGAGTATGGCAGGAGCCAACATCACAAAGATAGACAGGGGCCAAGACACGGAGGCCAGGTGAACACTTTGGATTTCATTCCAAGTGAGATGACAAGTTTTTGGCAGGTTTCTGACCAGTGGGGTAACATGCTTCCAGTAAACACATTTTAATGGACATCACTATGCTTTGAGTATGGGGCCGTGTGAGGCCCTTAGCCCAGAAGTCACATATACCATCTCCCTTGGAACCTACACCCCGTGGCTCCTCTTACTGTTGGTGTCTTTCTTCACTGAAGAGTCTGGGGCTTTTCTCCCTGGCAGGGCAGGCAGAGAGCTTGGGAATGTGGTTTGAGGAAGATGGAACCCTAGAATGTCCAGGATTAGTCATCATCTTCGTCAGCTCCCTCCTTCCATGGAAACTGGGCTGGGACAGGGAAAGATCAGACATCAGAGTAAAACAGAGGCAGAATGTCAGGGATGGCCACTCTGGGATTTCCCTGGTGGTTCAGCGGTTAAGACTCCATGCTTCCAATGCAGGGGATGTGGGTTCAAGCCCTGATCAAGGAACTAAGATCCCACATGCCACCCACTGTGACTGAAAAATTAAAAAGAGAGAGACATGGTCGTTCTGTCTCCATCCTCCTAGGGCATGGGTGTCCCACCAAAGCTCCCAGCTCTTCAAGACTCAGCATTTAGGGAAAGGGACCCAGAGTGGACTCCCAGACTGCCTACCACGTAACCACAACAACAGCCACCATTTACTGGGCCTTACTCTGTTGCCAGCACCCTGCTGAGAGCTTTATCTCAGTACCTTACTAACCATCCTTTGAAGGCATCCTGTTCCCAAGTGACAGATGCTGGAAGCAGAACTTAAATTCCATGCCCAAAGACCACCCACCCAACTTGTGAGCTGCAGGGCAGGATTCTCTCCACTCATGTGACACTCCTCTGGGGAAGTGACAGCACCCCCTCCCATTCCCCCAGTTTTTGCAAAGACTAATCCAGGTGACTTAGTGAGGGTTTTGCCAGTGCTCAGCCGCAAGAAGCACTCCACCACCCCTGGTTCTCACCCCTGTGGTTGCTTTGCTGCAGCGGCTTCAGCAGGCGAGCCGGCCGGCCATGGACTGGGGCCCATCACTGGAGGAGAACCGGACAGGCATGTACGTGGCTACACTGGCAGGGAGCCAGTCCCCCAGGCCATTGATGGTGCGCATGCGCAAGTACGGGGGCATCGCCAGCTTCGAGAATACGGCTATCGAGGTAGACCGTGAGATCGCAGAGGAGGGGGAATCCATGATGTGAGACGGGAAGAAGGCAGACATCAGGCCCTGCTGGCCCCCAAGGGGAGTGCACACCCTCTGGGGTTCTGAGAGGCCTGAGGCTGTTGGAGGCTTCCATGGTGATGCTGGTCCCCAAAGCAAGTCCTTCTTTGTGACCTCTGCCTCTGCCAAAACCTCTGTCTGCTCCCTACACACACAGAGACATTCAAAGCTGAGATGAGCCAGCTCAGCCCTTCCTTCACAGACAGACAGACTGAGGCCAACCAAGGAGGAGGGACTTACCCAAGGTCACATAGCAGAGGGGATTGGACCCCAGGCCTCCTAACCAGCTAGCTCCCTTTCTCACGTGGCAGCTGGCACCACCCTCTCATCTCTGTTCAGGACTCAGTCCCCTCTCTTTCCCTAAGGGAGCCTGCCCCATACACTTCAGTGCAGCCACAATCTTGAGCTGGGCAGGGACACTCGGGTGTCCCAAGGTTCGTGAGGCCCCATCAAAGGTTAGCAAGTCAAGTGGGAGAAAGATCCCCATGGGGTCACGGGTGCAGGCCAAATTTCCTAAAGGAGGTAGGGCCTGAGGCCCTGGAGGATGGGCAGATTTGGAGAGAGAGAGAAAAAGAGGAGGGCAGGGTGAGGAGGACCTCTGGCCAAGGCACTCACCCAGCCAAGGTGTGGAGGTTAGAATATGGCCCCCTCTTCTTCCCCTGGGGCCAGGAGGCAGTCCAGGGAGTGACCACGGGTACGTGAGCAGGGAGAATGGTGGGAGAATCAAGTGTTTTCTGGTGCGAATGAAGACTGAGGGAGTGGGGGAGTCAGGGACGTGGGTAGGCAGGGCATTTGCATGATCCTGTGCTTTAGATAGAATATACTTTTGGCTCAGTGCGCAGGGTGGAGGTGGGAAGCCTGCTGAGGACAGAGCATAGGGGCCAATGCCTAAGCTAGGGTGTTAGGGAGGTGGAGGGAAGGGAAAGGAGGAGGAACCCACAACTTCCCTCACTGGACCCCATTTCCTCCTGTGCAGGGAGCCGTGGACATGCTCAGGACTGGGGGAGGGGGTACCCGCCCTGCCCTCTAGAGGAGGCAAGGGGTCATAGTCAGGACCTAGGGCCCCTCTCCTCCCCTCTTGCCTGTCCTGGCAGCCCTCACTGTCTCCACCAGCTCCAGGCATTGCTGGGGAATTGACCTTGGCTATGGACCACCAGGCAACTAACAGACTTGGAGCTGGTTCACACACAAATGCTACCCACCCTGCTTCAGCACGCGAGTCCCTGGGCATGGACATTAGGGTAGAGGCAGAGAGCAACCGATACCCCAGGCCTATGACCTGGGGACCGGTTACCCAGAGACTTTGGCGTCTTCAATCCCCAGGCATGGGAGGAGCTGCCCTAGGGTCCCTCCTTCCCTGAAGGATGAGGGTGGGGTGGGAAAATGCCTGAGCAGGTTCCCTGCACAGGGCATCCTCTGTGGGGCAGGGCGGCCTGGAGCAGTTGTCCAGCCTCTGTGCTCTCTCTCTCTCCCAATGTCTCCCCAACTCATCTGTGTTCTGTTGGTTTATTGTTAATAAACACCAATGAAGTCATCTTCCTTACCCTGTCTCCTTGCCACTGAGAGCCACAAGGTGGGCAGCACAGAACTTTCTGGTTCTCAGTGGACAGATAAGGAAACTGAAGCTCAGTTGCCTCCTTTCCTGGCCCTCCTGGCCTGACACTGGCTTTGCGATTTGTCCAAGGCAGTGGTGGGTGGGTGGGGCTTAGGAAGGATGATAAGGAAGGTCCTTAATGACCACCTAGTCTCCCATTTTACATATGGACAAACCAAGGCCCACCACGGGGTAGAGACTTGCTCAAGGCTACCCAGTGGAGACAGGCAGAGCTGGGGACAAACCAGGGCCCACTAGTCCTCTTCTTTTCCCTGGCTGGCTGGCCTCCTTTCCTCCCCAGGTCTTTCTCAGCCTTACCTGCAGAAGCAGCTAGAGCTCCAAGAGAGGGACTGGGCGGAGCCAAGAGTTTCCCAGGCTGGAAGAATTTCCTGGTTCTACCCACCCCCATCTGGCAGGACCTTGCCAATATAAAAGGGCTCCAGGGCCTTTCAAATGCGAGGCCCAGGTGTCTGCAAAGGCTTTGATTGGGGTGGAGAGGAGGGGTTGCTGCATATTTCGGATATTAATAAATTTCCCCTAACAAAGGGTCAGAGCCCTCTCCGCCCCACCCCACTTTGGGGCTCTAGGTGGGGGACGAGATGGGTTTGCTAATTTGCAAAGGATGCAGGAATGGCTGTCACAATTCAGAAGGCTTCTTCCCACACCCTGGGGGTGGAGGTGGGCACAAGCCTTGCTCACAGAGCCTCTGGTGCCCAACCTGCTCAGAGCTGCCCTGGCCCTGGAGGAAGCACGCTCTGGACTTGATCTAGGACTGACCCTGGGCTCTAGGACTGAGCTGTAGGCCTGGGTCCTGGGAGTCAGGAATGGAGGATCCTAAGAGTTTAGGCTTTTCTTTTCCTAGATTCCAAGTCTGCATTTGGAGGATTCTAGGTTTCTACAGACCCCCACCAGCTTCAGCCTCTCCAGCCTCACTCACCTGCCCTGCTTCCTCCTGCCTCTGCTTCCCCTGCTCACTGCCTTGCCTCTGCAGTTCCTGGACTGTCCTCCCTGGCCCAGTCTTCCAATCTTTCCTGCTTTTCCCATTCCCGCTGCTCCCACAGCCTTCCCTGCCGTACCACACTTCTGCTCCCTCTGCTGCCCACACCATGTCCCCACTACTCCCATCCTGGTCCCCATATTGACTTCGTATCTCCCTGCCTTATACCAGGTGCCAGTTAGGGCCCAATTGCAGTGGGAGCTGATTGGGGATCAGGGACCCACAGCTGGAGGAAACCCTGACAGCACAGTGCTCACTTGAGAGGAGACATCGGCCCTGTCTGGAGTAGAACCCTAGCCTGGAATCCTAGAATGTCCCAGCAGGTGCCAAACCCAAGTGCCTACAGGGACTCGGGCAGGGAACCTAGGCGAGCAAAGCTGTAGGTGTGAGTGGGAGAGCAAGTGGCAGCTGACCCTCAGTGAGTGTTAGAGAGACAGGAGGGCCTGGTGCAGATTGTGGTGAGCTGGGAAAGAAGGGCTGTCTCTCTAAAGGAGCAGCTACCCCTCAGAAGTATGGGCCCGGGTTGCCAGATATTCTGGGTTTTTAAGAGAAGAGAGAAATCTGGAGTTTTACAAAATATGTCCCATTTCTAAAAATGATTCAGAAGGTATAAAGCAGCATGGCTCAATTAAGGCCTCCTGTTGGGCCCTCAATGCAGGCCAACAGCTTGGCAGACTTAGGGGCTTAGCAGTCAGAGAGGCAGGGCTTGGCTGAGAATCCCCAGTGAGAATGACCTAGAGTGCAGCCCCGCCCAGGGCGCCCCACACTTACTCAGCGCTCTGCTTCCTGACATAGTTGATCTTTGTGTCTGTGGACCCCTGACCTTGGGAGGCTGGTGGAGGGTTCTGAGAGGCAATGAATGTGCCTGGCTGGGATGTGGTGGAAGGTGGCCTGGGGCCCTCCATTGCTATTCTGGGACTCCTCAGAAAAGGTGTTTCCTTGGGCAATGCCGGGAGGCACTGAGATGGGGCCCTGGACCAAATGCAGTGACTTCCAGCCTGTGATCTGTGAGAGCAAATGGGGGTGGGGGGTGGGGCAGAGGAGAGAGAGGCTTCTAGCCACACATTAGAGCAGCCATATTCCCAAGGTCAAGTGAGGGTCAACAGATAACACTGGGGGTCACACTGGTTATCTTGGTGTTTGATCCTCAGTAGGCCCTGCCCCCTGCGTTCCCCTTCACCACCTCAGCCAAGTTCATCCCTGCATGGTTTCCTGTGTAGGTCCAGGCTTCCTGACCTAGTGCCTCCTTCATCTACCCATTGGAATCCTGCCCATCCTTTTAGGGCCCACCTCTATACACTCTTCAGCACCCAGGTATGGACTCCTGGAGTCTTCATGGGGGCTGACTCAGCCCTATATCCAGCGAGCTCTGACAGCCCAGCCCAGCCTGCACAGGGCACTCATGGTCTTTTGAGACAAACCATTTCATGGAATTATGAAGACCTTTTTTTTTTTTTTTTACACTCCTTGGACCTGAGTGCTTGGGGCAGCAGCAGGGCACCATGGGAGGGATGGTGCACTGCTCAGTCATGCAGGCACGGGAATCATTTCCAGCTCTGCCTGTCTTGGCTGTATGGCCTGGGGGACCCACACTGCCACTTCACAGCTTTGCACGATGGGTGTAGCATCAATCTGAAAGCAGTTTCTTGGTGGCTCTGGGGACAGTCAGGGAAAAGTTAAGACAGTCCCAGCCCCTCTGAATTCCACGTGACCCAGGGTTGCTGAGTCTCTGGGTCTGCGGTGGACACTGTTCTCCAGGCTCATTTTTTGCTAATAGCTCATGGAAAGTTTGGCTCCTTGAGGTCCAGACTGCTCTTTCTGGGGCCTGAGGCCTCGCTGACGCTGGTCTTGCCCTGGAAGGGAATCCAGAGCAGCCTTCCGCCTGCTGAGCTATGGTCTGCACCCCTGCTCCATGTCCACCTGACTTCCTGATGCCTGACCTTCTCCCCTAGGACACAGCAGCAGCCGGTCCCTTCTGGCCACATGGAGGCCTCCTCCCAGCACCCCCATCCAGGGTTACTTTTCATTTGTGAGGTGTGGGCAGGGGGTGAGGGAAGCCTTTTCCCACTAAAGTCCAGCACATCTGTGAGTTGTATCCCTTTGAGTATTGAAGTGGGTAGCAGCCCAGAGGACTCGGACGTCTGCTGGCCAGAGTCCAATCGCGACTCCATTGCTCACTGTGTGACCAGATGAATCGACTTTCCTTCTCTGAACCCAGGTGTCCTCAGACTCAGATGGAGAGAATAACAGGAAATTAAATGAGACAACATAGCTGCTTGATGCATAGCTTAAAAAAATGATTAGAGCTTCACATAAAACATGGCATGTAGACATTCTCCAGGTGGGATGTTCTCACGAGCTTGCTGTCCAGATAAAGAAACAGAGTGGGGGTGTTGTGCTTGGAGCCAAAGAAGGGCCAAGATGGAGGCGCAGGGCTTGCACCTTCCAGCTCCACGGTAAGTTCCTTGGAGGCTAGGCCAGTGGCCCCATCAGTAAGATGAATGGGTTGGACAAGAAGCTCGTTGTGCCCCACAGAGGTGACTGGAGGGAGAGCTGTGGGCAGAAGAGAGCTCTGTGCCCTTGCCTGCTCAATTCAGCCTTTTGTCAGTGACCATGCCATGGAGAGCTATGTGGGGAGCACCACCTCTTTGGAGCCAGATTCAGGGGTTGTCCTCACTTGCAGGATGGACTTCATGAGGAGGAGCCCTGATGGTTTCTTCAGTGAGCTGATATGTCCTGCGAACCAGTTGGAGGTGGGGGATGTTGGGTTGGGGTCAGGGAGTGGGACAGGTCCTCTGGGCCAAAAGCCTTGCTTTGACCTTGACTCTGCTGCCCCAGGGTCGGGGTCTCAGAGAGTTTCAGGGGTTGGGGTGACAGAAGTCAGAGGCAGGGGAGGGGCCAATGGTCAATATTGATCTAGCTGAGTCAGGGGAGCAGGATGGGGAACAGGAAGGCTGGGGTGGGGCCTGCCAATAACTGAATCCCAGTATGACTGTGGGAATCAAGGAAGGGGGGTGCTCGATATAGAATTCCCAAACGAGGTCCTTACGAAAAAAACAGTGGTCTGGAGCCCTGCCCAGTCCTAATGTGTCCTAATCCCTGAGCGTGGAGCCTAGAATATCTGTATTTTTAGCAAACTTCCTGGGTGATTGAGCAGCCAGCCCAGTTTCCATATTTGGGGGCCACAGGTTTACCCGCATAGTTGTAATAATGAGGAAACTGAGGTCCAGAGAGGGAAAGTAACTCACCCAAGGCCATGCAGTGATGATAATCCACCCCTTTTTCCTGAGGGAAGCTATGGTCCACTCCATTCCCTGCTTGCTGTGGCCCAGGGCCCTGGAAGGGACGGCTGCCCAGAGGGAAGTGGCCATGGAGACCTTGGCAGGCCCGGGTGGAGAAGGTAGGGTGGGGCTCATCCAGGGAGGAAGGACGTAGTGGGGGGGCATTCCCACAGGACTGGACCTGCCCCACCTTGCTCTCTGCAAACACTCCCAGCACCGGCTGGGATATGTTCTCTAAAAGATTTACTATGGCACTGGTTTGGGCAAGGCCTTTTCCATTGCTGGAGACCCACCCACGCTCTGGAAAGGCATGCCCCAGCACCATAGGGGGCTTCCCAAGTGGCGCTAGTAATAAAGAACTCATTTGCCAATGCAGGAGATAGAAGAGATGCGGGTTCAATCCCTGGGTGGGGAAGATACCCCTGGAGGAGGGCATGGCAACCCACTCTAGTATTCTTGCCTGGAGAATCCCATGGACAGAGGAGCCTGGCAGACTATAGTCAATAGGGTCGCAAAGAGTCGGACACGACTGGAGCAACTTAGCACGCAAGCAGCACAGTAGATTCAGGGGCACTCGCAGCCTTCTGACACTTCTGGCCCCCTTCTCCTTTAACCCCTAACTGACCCACCGGTCAGGGCTCTCAGCCCAGCTCTTACCTGCACACTTCCCCTACATCTTAACTTGCTAAGCATCCATACAAATCCTCCCAGAACTCCCAGGCGCTGCCACCCTCTCTTGCCTCTTCTTCTGGCTCTTGAAACCTTGCTACCAGGTCCAGCCGTCACCCTAGTCTGCGCTGAGTGCCGGTTCGCATTCTCTGGGATGGGGTCAGAGATTCCTGGGGACAGGAGACAAGCTAGCTCATCTCTGTGTCCTTCCTGGAGCCCAGTCCGGCTGCTGCATGCCCTAGTAGGTGTTCGGAGTGGTTCCGATCCTGAATCTCACCTCCTTCTCTCCTCGGGCCATTTTGGGCCAGTGTCTCCACTTTCTGCACCACAGTGTCCTTATTTGCGGAATGCAGAGAATCGTAGTGCCCCACAGGGAGGTGAACCGAGGGTCGAGAGAGCGCACATATAAAGGAAGTCAGGTGTGGGCAATGTTAGCAGCACACATTTGTCAGGGGTCTACCCTCGGCGAGGATGACGATACCTGCTGCGTGCATCGGGAACATGGACGAGGTGTTGACTGCCTTCAAGGAGCTCACGGTTTTGTGGACACTTGCTCAGGTGACTTCAAATCAGTGAGCTCTGGTGAGGTAGGTAGAGGGGCCTGCGGAGCCTTCATGTGGACCTAACGCAGTGCACTCTGGGAGTGGGTAGTGGCAGTTGCGGAGCCTGTGGAGGAAGCTAACTCAGTGCATGCTGGGAGTGGGTAGAAGAGCCTGTGGAGGGACCTAACGCAGTGCACGCTGGGAGTGGGTAGAGGAGCCTGTGGAGGGACCTAACGCAGTGCACGCTGGGAGTGGGTAGAGGAGCCTGTGGAGGGACCTAACGCAGTGCACGCTGGGAGTGGGTAGAGGAGCCTGTGGAGGGACCTAACGCAGTGCACGCTGGGAGTGGGTAGAGGAGCCTGTGGAGGGACCTAACGCAGTGCACGCTGGGAGTGGGTAGAGGAGCCTGTGGAGGGACCTAACGCAGTGCACGCTGGGAGTGGGTAGACGAGACTGTGGAGGGACCTAACGCAGTGCACGCTGGGAGTGGGTAGACGAGACTGTGGAGCCTGTGGAAGGACTAACGCAGTGCATGCTGGGAAGAAGGTGGGGCTTCCCGGAGAAGGTACCGCAGCTGCGTCCTCAAGGGAGCGGAGATGTTCCTATGCACTGAGCAAGGAATAAAAAGGAGTCCAGTCCTCTGCAGTGAGTTCTGGAATAAATGGGCAGTGAGGAGGTGGAGACTACAGATGTAGACAAATAAGAGATGAGGCACCTGCTGGAGTGGATAGCGGTTAAACAGAAGGGGTGGGGTGGGGGAGGTTCCTGAGAATCCCAGGGGAAACACAGACCAGGGGCCTGGATCTCTGCTTGCGCTAGTCCTGACTCTCTGTCTTGCAAGAAGCCTCTTTGCCTCTGAGTCTTGTTTTCTTCATCTTCAAAATAGAACTGTTCCAACTAGGGCAAGAGGTGTGAAAGCACTCTGTGAACACTAAAAGATCATGCTCTTGTAGATAATAATAGCGCTTCAAGTGGAGTTGGCACTGTGAGGTAAAGGATGCTGCTGCTGCTGCTAAGTCGCTTCAGTCGTGTCCGACTCTGTGCGACCCCATGGACGGCAGCCCACCAGGCTCCCCCGTCCCTGGGATTCTCCAGGCAAGAACACTGGAGTGGGTTGCCATTTCCTTTTCCAATGCATGAAAGTGAAAAGTGAAAGTGAAGTCGCTCAGTCGTGTCCGACTGTTCGCGACCCCATGGACTGTAGCCTACCAGGCTCCTCCATCCATGGGATTTTCCAGGCAAGAGTACTGGAGTGGGTCGCCATTGCCTGAGGTAAAGGATACCCTCGAGGTTTACCGGGAGCTCCCAGAGCTTCGTAGACTCACAACTCTGGACCTTCTGTAATCTGCTCCTGTGCTGCCACCTGCCGGCGAGTGTCTGCAATGGCAGCTCAAGTCTTCGAGTCCTTCCTGCAGCCCAGGAGGGAGATCCGGGGCACCTGAAGGCTCAGGTCCAAGCCGTCCTGGCGCTGACATGCCAGGCTCCAAGACAAGAGTGTAAATGAAGGGCCTGGATCCCTCTGCTTCACACCCCCTTGCCCTTTTCAGCCTTACTGCCAAGCTCTTCGCATATGCCCTGTAGAAATGCCCTCTGGCCATCTCACATGCCAGCAGCCAGGATAGACCCAGAAAGCAGCTGGTGCAGGAATTCTGAAGCCCAGGCACCCGGAGCATGGTCTGGAGAGGACCATAGGCTCTAGAAGCCACCCCCACCCCCGCTTCCGGCCCTGTGGAATCAGGCCTTCATCAAATACAAATTGGCACTTGCCGTCAGCACTTGCGATCTAGCTCTACAAGGATTAAATCATGTGCTGCTGCAGCTGCTGATTTTTGATACTCCTTGAAAGGAGTTTAGGGTGGAGAGCAGAAATTAGGAACTCTGTGCTCTGGGAAAAACTGGCAGAACAGGTCTTCAGATTGTTGGATATTTTTAGGTGCTGATTTTATGAGCACGATTCTTGTATCTTCTCTTGTCTAGAAAAGCACCAAAATCCTTCGTGGTGACAACTGCTCCTCGTGACTATCCAAAACCTTCTGCAAAAAATATGTGCTTGATTTCATGTACTCCCCCTCTACCAGAATCACGTATATACTGAATTCCCCCTCTGAATTCCTCCCTACTTTGGAGCAGTTTCTCAGAGCTATCTGAAATGTTGTCTCCTTGGATATTGTCTTCATTTTGCTGCCAAATAAAACTTACCTTGCAACTCTCACGTTGTGCTTTTTTTTTTCTCAAGTTACATCTCTTAGGTGGAGGCATGACTTACAGTGAGCAACTCATCTGTTTTGCGTGAGACTGTTGGGTTTTGTACTGAAAATTCATGTCAGCAATGAATGGTTGGTCACCCTGTCATGGCCTGAGGGGGCCAAAACCTCGCATCACTACCCTGCGTCAGCCTGACCAACTTGGGGTCAGGGAACCAACTAGCCTCTAATGTGCTAGTGGCCTCCCTTCCCCCAGTGGAGCCTTTCCTCCACTCCTTTCTCCAGCCCTGAGACCTCTGCCCTAGACTCTAGGTTCACATACAGTCTATGGGTAAAGAGACCCTTCCTCTCCCTCCCCATCTCGAGGCCTCTGGGGCCTGAGGCCTTGTCTGTGAGGTTGGGCAGAGGAAAAATATTGGGTAGGAAGGGACTTCTGGAACAATTTCTTCACTGTACAAGGAAACCAAGGAGCAGAAGAGCCTTGCCCCAGGTCCCAAAGGGAGACTTTCTGTTGGCCATTGGTGGCAACTCATTGCTCTTGTTAAGGGCACCCCAGCCCCAGCCCTGGCTCTAAGGCTAGGACACACAGGTCCAGGCATAATCCCATAGTGATTGGCTCAACCTTGAGCTTGTGACCAAGTTATTCCAATCAGAATAAAGACCTGGGTCTTTATTTTGCAACCGGGAGGAACTAGAACAGGAAACAGACATACTCCCCCAGTGCTCTGCCTGACCAAGACAGAGAGACAGCAAGTGCACAGAAGTTGGTAGCTATTTATTGCACTGAAAACACCAAGAATAAAACAGACATCCCTTCTTCCCCCCAACCCCACAATAGCAGAAAGTTTGAGCAGTGGTCATTCAAGTTCACAGCCACATATTTTAAAAAAGGAAGAACTGAAACAAACCCCCAAACAAATAGTAACAAAGATACCAGCACGGGGAGTCTGGCAAATACATCCCCTAAAGGGTCTCCCCTTGAAGGGAGACAGGAGGCCAGGGGTCAGGATCAGCGCTTGTTGGGTGCACACGCGGGAGAATGCTTTCCCGTGAATGTGTTTGCATGCTGGAGCCTAGGACTTGTCTTAGGTCTGGATTTTTTTGCATCTACAGGATGTTTGACTGTCTGGTGGTATTGGGCTCTGGGCCACTTTGTCTGCCAGTCTCCCTGCCTGCTGTCTCAGGATCACGCTGTGCCCTGTGGTCCACACCAGCTGGCTGCACACCCACAGGCATGGCCTTCGCAGTGGAGCCATCTCTACTTGGGGTAGGGACCAGCCTCCACTTCTCTGGCATCCAGAGAGGGGCACAGTGGACAGGAGGCGTGTCAGCAGACAAAAGGCAGGATGCTGGTGTCCTCCAGCTCAGCTCCCTCTGGTGGGGAACCGAGGGGTGAGCAGGGAAAGGACTTTCCCAAGGTCACACGGCAAGTCTGGTCAGAGCTGGGAATGAAATCCTAATAAGCCCAAAATGTGGCTCTTTCCCCCGCAGTCCTCGCTGATGAGCAGAGGACAGACACAAAGAGGTGGCTGGGGGGCAGCTGGAGGAGAGAAGGGGGACTGGCCGGCCCAGAAAAGGACAGGGCTCCAGCCAGTGACTCACCCTGTCGATTCTCATGGGTGTATTCAGTGTTCAGTCTTCACCCCAGTGTTCTGTCTGATCCCCCATCAGCTCTGTAACATAGGCTGGGCAGCAATATTTAACCCTTTTAACAGCGGGGGAAACTGAGGCTGAAGAAAGGACCAGACTTTGCCTTGGTAATGGCAGCAGTTCCTCACCTTTGGCCGGGGGACAGCTGTGGGAAATGGCAGCTCGCAAGGGAGGCAGGCAGTTTTGCTGCTGGGACACTGGGATCACTGGGCCTTACTGGAAAGCCCCTGGACCTGGGACAGACCAAGTGCCTGCCCTGGGCCTTGGCAGCGGTGTCTCTGCCAAGGAGAGAGGCCAGTGATCAACCAGTTTGGAGACCAGGAGGGCTGGGTAGCCACTCTCCTGGCCTGTAGCCCCTGCCCAGCCTGCCTCACCTGTCCCGGGGGCAAGAGTGCAAGAGAATGGGTCCAACAGACAGCTTGTGATCAGGAAAAACTCAGGAAGTACTGGGTCACATCCCATCAGTCCTGCTCCACTCAACACCCAGGATACCCCAGAGGTTTGGAGGGATCCGAGATTCCTCCAAATCTTTGGAGATGTGGCTCATCCTCCCCTAAAATCCTCCAGAGAGGACAGTATCTCATGCTGGCAAAACACGGCCACACAGAGGCCAAAAGCACAGAGAGGCAGCAACATAATTCCAAGTCGGACACTGAGAATACAACCTCTATTTCTTTTTTTGTCCAAAACATGTAGATTGGTTTTGCTGAGTGTTATTTCTTCTTTTTTTTTTTGTTTCAACATACTTACTGCATATAAAGTCATGCAAAGAAAACAGTGCAGACAGTAGGTCCAGGTGGATGTGCCAAGGCATTCCACATCAGAGTCAATCCCAAGGGAAGAGGGAAAGAGAAGGGTAAAAGAGAGATGCAAACCACAGCCGCAGGAGGAGGTGTGAAGAGGAGAACTCCCAGTGTTCTTTTTGGACCCGCATGAAGACACATGCTCGTGAACCCCCCAGAGATGGATGGGGGGGCGCTGAGGGTGGCGCACAGGTGCCATGGAATCCTGGGCAGCATGGTAGAAAGGCCCTCAGTTTGGGAGGCAAGCAAGATAAAGTCCAGATACCGCCACCCTGACAACCTCCCCGACTCTCTCTGCCCGGATTTGCTATTTCTTCATCAGCACTAACACCTGATGCTTCTCCAGTCCCAAGGGAACCTGGGGACCAAAATGTCAGAGATCCT
This sequence comes from Moschus berezovskii, assembly GCF_049115385.1. Lineage (NCBI taxonomy): Eukaryota > Metazoa > Chordata > Mammalia > Artiodactyla > Moschidae > Moschus > Moschus berezovskii. The sequence goes on along the minus strand of NC_142467.1, from coordinate 49,968,044 downwards.
TCCCCATCAGGCTGAGTCCACCTCAGCCCCAGATAACCCACAAGTGACAAAGTCCATCTCAGAGATGACAAAAAAAAAAGAAGACCTAGAACAGGAAAAAAAAAAAAAAACTACCCCTCACCCCTCTTCCCACCTCCCTTTCCAACCCAAACCTTCTCACAATAATTTGAGAGGTCTAGTTATTACATAAATATCCATTAACGCGAAATCCATTTACGAAACACACAGAAGTTTGGCTATAAAAAGGCATGCGGTCCAAGTAGAAGTGATACCTAAAGGTTGTTTTCTTTTGCCCTCTAAAAGCAATCAGATTCTCTCCGTTGGATATGATGAAGCTAGAATTCTCCAGGTCTGATGGATGGGTGGAATGGGCAGCTAGTGTTGGAAGTAAACATCAGCAGAAGGAAGAAGGGAAGAAGTGGGGGCACCCTGAGAGGATCGAGCCCCCCACACTGAGGGAGGAGGGTCGGCTGGAGAACAAGCGGGCAGGACAGGAAGGGAAGAGTTAGGAAGGCAGTCTGAGGCAGCGGGCTCCTGGCATCTTGCTCCTCTTTTGCCCTCTCCCACAGGGGAGGTTGGTGCAGGGGGCTGGGTGTTCTGCCCTTCCCCGAGGACCCCAAGAGAGGGGAGATCAAGGAGGGGGTTCTGGCGGATGCCACATTCCTCCTGGCTCTGCCCCTCCTCCCCAGCCCCTGGGTGAACACACAGCTGGGACCGTGGCCTCTGGCCAAGGCAAGACCAGGCCAATGACAGCTGGGAGGGGGGTCCTCGGGGCCAGCACCCAGGGCACCCGGGCCTGAGGAAGCCCCACCCTGGCAGGGGACAGAGAGCAAGAGGGACAGGTGGAGACGGGGAGATGTGGCCATTTGCTCTGAAGAAGTGATGGCTTTTGCGAACGGACAGGTTTTCTTGACACGGGCATGAAGGTGACGGTGATAGTGGTGGTGGTGGGGTGATGTGATTGGGGGAATTCCAGCAAAATCCAAGTGGGAGAACCAGCAGCCACATTCCACGGACGAAGAGTGGATCTCTGTGGTACAGCGCCTCCAGCCTGGTCTTTCAGCTGCAAGACACGGTTGATGCAGTGGGTAACGTGGGTGCTTCTCAGGGCACCATGCCCACCTCCTTGGATGGAGTTCAAGTTGCCTCCTGTGGGTCTCACCCGCGGCTCCCCCCTCCCGCTGGGACCCACAGGCCTCGTCTCCTCCCAGTGGTCTTCCCACCCTTGGCTCAGGGCCCGCCAGCATGTACCACCTCCAGACCGACACCACCCTGTTCTTTTAGACTGTCGGAAAGAGGGCCTCTTACTGCGGCAGGACGGAAGGCGCCCCGGATCTGTGGAAGTGGACGATCTGCCATTTGCCATCCCTGCGGTGCCAGACGCGGGTCTCTTCCGACTGGGCCGTGCGGGGGATGCCGCCGGCGTCCAGGTACTGCGTGATGCGGATGTAGGCGATGCAGGCCGACTCGTCACCCATCAGGTGGATGTGGGGGTTCAGGATGGTGGTGTGCACGGGCTTGCTGTTCCGCGACCACACTGTAGGCGGGGACGGGAGGGGCGGAGGAGTTGCACCTGGGGGCCTCCCTCTCACTTCCTTCCCTTCCCCACTTCTCAGCAACCGCCTCAGCAGAGCACCTCTGCCTGCCTCATTTCCAGAGGAGCGGGTCTCTGTGACAGGGCTCAGCTACCTGGGAGTCAGGGCCCAGCTTGTAGATGACTAGATCAGACCCCAGCGGAGATACAGTGGCCTTCAAGACAAGGCGAATTCTTCAAACGCAGGGGAATATAATTTGAGAATCACGGTATCTCAGACATACAGGTGAATGTGGTGTCAGGTGAGCTTAGACCAGAGTCTCAACCCAGATCCCTGCAGAGGCCAGGAGAGTACACAAGCAAGGGGGTTGAACTGGGTACGAGATGCTGGACGGCTATGGACCCCATGTCTCTGGGTGAGGGGGACAGTAGGCAGTGGCGGAGGCAGTGGTGGACAGTGGACCATGTCGCTTCTAAGGAGGTGCCCTGCGCGCAGCTTCCTTGGAGTTTGCTCTGTACGTGGGACTCGTGTTGCCCCACCTCCTTTTTCAAGAGAATCTAGAAATCTGGATTTCTATGTCACATGCCTCAGTTTTAATTATTGCTTTCAAATTTAAAACATCATGCAGACTGCATGAAACATGTGTAGTCAGATACGCCTTATGGGCACCTCATTAGCCACCTCTCTTCTCAACGTATAGAATTATGGAAACTTGAAGAATATTAAAACTGTAGAATCTTGGAATTGTAGGGATGGTACTGGTGGCATTGGGATGTGGTCTTGGAGCTTTCCAGAGTTAGGGGGAAAGGCACAGCTCTTATAATCATGATAGAACTGACAACACCAGCCCTTTCTGTGTAATATGTGAGCCGCAATTATTACTATCATCATCATCACCATCTTGGATCTAGGAACTTTCAATTTTTCTTAGCAAGATAGAAAACAAAACACAGGAAGACAATCACCTTGGGAGGGGCTGGACAGGGGTCACCAGGATCTTGGGCTTCAGTGGAACCCTCACACCTTCCCTCAGTGTAGCCCAAATGTACCCAAATCCCACAGGAGACCTCATTCAAAATATAGATTGCCCAGCCTCGCCCTCGGAGATGCCAGTTCAGGAATCTGTCATATTAAAAAAGCTCCCTCCCCTCCCCTATTCTCTGATTCTGATGCCCAGCCAGGTTTGTGAGCCACTGATTTCCTGAAAAATGTAAAAAAAAAATTTTTTTTCACAACTTCAGAAAGCATCCAATAGTATCTGCACCTAAATATTATACTCACGTTATACCCAGGTTTTGGATAAATGACCCCAAATCACTGAGTCTTAGATATGTAGACTAGGAGGCTTTTACAATTCTGGGCTTTTGAAGCAAGAGTGAAGAGCTTTTGCACTCTAAGCTTTGGAGTGACCTCAGAGATCAGAGGTCACCCCTTGGCCCTTCCACAAAATGCAAGGAGGCCTCTGTGAGCATCCTCAACAGCATTTGGGGCTGGAGGCTCTCAACACTGTTTAGTTCAATGCATCCATTTAGCAGATCTGGAAACTGAGGTCCAGAGAAGCAACTGGACTTGTCCAAAGCTGGGCCAGTCTCTGAAAGAAATGCAGTAGAACCTAAAGAAGTCAGTTTCTAGGTAGGACTGAATTAGGACAATCTAGAACAATCCCCAAAGGGATAGAATTTAGCACCGTTGAGGGCACTGGGACTTACTGCTGTCTGCCAGGGCTGGGGTCCTGAGAGTCATTTGTAAAGCAATGGTCATCCTAATGTGGCATCTCTTGAATGGATCCTAGGCTCCCAACATCTACCCTCATGGATAGCATGGGAGAAAGGGCCAGGTCCTCCAGCAGGAAAAAGCAGGCAGTTACCCTGTGTCTTGCTCTTTTCCATCCTTTGATGTGATCAGGTGTTCAAGTCCAGAGTCCAAGGAACCAGTGTTATGATGGGGCTCACTGCCAGAGTTTGGGCCAAGGACTTACACAGCCTTCTGTGTCTCCTCCCTCTTTTGTATCCCTGAGTCTTAAAAGCCAGCTCAGCCTGATCTCTGATCTGTGGGGATTGTGGTGTTCATTGTGGGGAACCAGCATCCCCCAGAGGACAGACCAGTGCCCCTGGTGATCAGCTAGAGAGCTCCAGGGTGAGCAGGACTGACTGTGGGGTCCAGCCACCTCTCCTCACACTCTGCCTCTGTTGCTAGCCTTGGAAAAGCGGAGTTTGACTTGTCAAAGAAAATGCAACTTCCTTCTTTCCTTCTTCACAGCTTTTTGGGGATGCTCTTAAGCCCTTGTACTCTGCAAGAGTCCATTAGTCTGTGTGCAGACAGAGAGGAGTGCCCAGCTCTGATGCCCAGGTGAGGGGATAACACGGGGAAGGGAGGAGGTACTGGAGGTAGTTGGGACCAGGTTCTGTCACCAGCGTTCTGGGTCCTTTGGACAAGTCGCTTCCTCTCTCTGGACCCCAGTTTCCCCTCTGTACAATGAAGAGTTGGACTAGAGCCAACTTCAGTTGCTTAAGTACTACCTTTATTTTTACCACCTACCTATACTTACTTTATGGCAACCCACTCCAGTGTTCTTACCTGGAGAATCCCATAGACAGAGGGCCTGGTGGGCTACGGCCCATGGGGTTGCGGAGTTGGACACGACTGAGTGACTCAGCATGTGCACATACTTACTTTATGAAAATATTTCCTTAAATCGATTCACTTTATTAATGTATGTACATTTATTTTAAAAGATGACTTTCTAAAACAATCATTAATGAACAACCAGTCTTACAGAGTACACTTTTAATAAGCCCAGTGAAAATGAAATCAAATTATATAATCCTAGCTCCATGCTCTTTCCTGCAAGGCTCCTGGGCCTGAGACCGCTCTCTTTTTCATAAAGAGGTGAGTTAGAAAGTCGGTAGGTATTTAAGAGAGACTAACATTACACTGAGCCTTTCCTCTTGGCAGAGCCAGATGTATTGAAAGAGAATTTAGAAAGGGACCAACTTTCTCACTGAACCCATGCTGTTTCAATGGGCACCCACAAGCACAGGAAATCACAGAGCGTTGCCTCAGTGCCTTCCCTCTTGGCTGTGCCTCTTCTCAGGGCCTCTCTCCGGGTCCTAAGTCGCATGAGTCTAACCTGCAAGTGCATTGGTTTATCCCTGTCTGACCCCTGGCCAAGGCAAGACACAGACACAGGCAGAAAGCGCCCTCGGTCAGGCCCAGCCTCAGCCCCCTGACAGCCCCGGGTTGCAAAGCTGCCAGGGTCTCTCCTGCAAAGAAGAGGCCCGGGAAGGACAGACACGCGGACAGAGACCTAGACAAACAGGCAGGGCACAGCAGTGTGAGCTGGGTCCCCTTTTCTCCCCCAAGAGCGCATTTCCATGCCCACTCATTGGGGCACCTGCATGACAGCAACCTACATGCCAGTTTGCAGCCAGCTGGGCAGCTGGGGTGGCTGCAGGCGTTCAGGTGACTGTAACTTGGGGGTGTGCCCCTGGGGGGCTCCCTTATCTGTAGAAAGGGAATAAAGGTCTTCCCCAGGCACTTCCAGGGTCATGGGCAGGCGAGCACTGGGAGGGCTTGTCACACTGATCCAAGGTCCCCATCCGCAGCCACAGCGGTTGGACGGACCAGGGTTAGGAGAGAGAACCAAGGTGGTACCAAGCCCTGTCCACACAGGCCCTTCCTCCTCACTGGCTCCTGAGCCGCCCCGGGGGCCCTGCCCGTCACCCTGCTGTGCCATCTGGCAGGACACCGAATAGAGCAGACAACAGGCAGCCCAGAGGGAAGGGATTGCTCACGGTTTTCAAAATAGAATCGATGGAAGTCCAGGCCCTCGACCAGGTTCCCCAGGGCCTCGGGTTCGAAGGCCGTCATCCCAGGGTCACACATTTTCCTGGGGGGAGGAAGTCAGAGGAAAGATGGGCTGGGGTGGCCTCTCGGGTGCCCCCTCTAATTCCAGGGGCCTGGACCCCAGGAAGGTGAGCCTGTGAAATCAAAAGCGACTGCACCCACCTCATAGGATCAATGAGGCTGTGGAGGGGACAGGGCTGGGACAGGTCCAGGGTGGACACTGCTGACTGGCAGGTGCTACTGGGAACTGGGAAGCCTGGGTCCAAACCACGGCTCTGCCACTTACACGTCATGAGACCACCATGCCCCCCTGCCCCCCAGCAATGGTTTAACGTCTCTGAGCAGGAGGGCCGTACCAAGATGCCAGTGGGGATAACTCAACCTGCACACAACTCTGCAGATTACATCACACCCCCCACCTCAGGCAGCAGATCCGTCCAGAGGGGGCTTTCCTAATCTGTCTTCCTTGGGCAGGGGGACCTTTTCCTTCACTTTAAACTGACTTCTGTTCACCAAGCAGGTGTGTCCCTGGAGGGGGTGTGTTTTGCTATATTAGACGAGGGTGTCCTATTGTCGGCAGCAGCGTCCTCTGGGAGCCACAGTCCCCTCTTCTGTAAGATGAGGAAGATGCCTGGGAGGAAGGAGCCCGGGGCGTGGCTGAGCAGGCCCTCTGCTGTGTATTTTTAGCTCAGTGCTCCCACTCAGGTCTGCTTTCTGGGAGACCCTAATAGCCAGATGGAGGAAGGAAAAAACTGTCTCCCCCATCTTAGGTCTCTGAGATCTTCTATGACACAACATGGACCCCTGTGACAATGACAGTGAAGCCAGGGACAGGAGGTACCCCAGGACAAACAAAGATCCCAACCTGGGGAGGGACTGAAGACAATGGCGGAGGGCCCAGCCTCGTGCGAGCTGGAGCTGTGGTGAGTGCAGGGCGCCCTGCCCTTGTTCTGCCCTAACCGCTCCGTTTGTGTGACTCCAGACAACTCTCTTCTCCCCTCAGAACCTCAGGTTCTCCTGACGGATTGGCCAGCGGGGTTGTTCTCAGATCATGTGGGATTTGCAGGATCCTTCCAGATCCAGAGTCTTTTAAGGCGGAGCTCTGAGCCCTGACCATCTGGAAGACTAAGCACCACCTCGCTCTCTCCAAGGAACCCCTCTGCAGGAGTCTCTGGGCCTCTGAAGGTTCTCGGAAACCATCTGCTCCAGTTCCATTGTACATGTAGGGAAACTGGCTCGGTGAGACGAAGGGGCTTATCCAGGGTGACACAGGGTCAGACTCAGCACCACAGGCCCCAGAGGTCATAGCAAGGGGTCAAAACCTAGGCTACAGAGGAAGTGATATCGCAGAGGTGGAAGACTCGAGGGGTTTGGGGTCAACAGGAGACACCTCTCCTTCCCTCCCTCCCTATAACTATGTCCTCAAAGCCACTCTCTGGCTCTCTCATCGCTGACTTAATGCTTTCCAGGGCCAGATGCAAAATCTGTTCAACAGTGCATTTCCATATTTTTATGCAATCCTCAGGGGCACCCATGCACACACACCCATGCACACCCCCTACGCACACTGTCACAAACGTGCTCGTTACGTGTGCATAGGTACAGCACACTCACTTGTTCATGCGGCCTCCGTCTCACACCTGCACCTTCCAAGGTCCTTGTTTCTCCAGAGATAATCAGCAGATTGCTGGGGCTTTCTCACCCACAGCTTCTGAAACCCTCCCACGATCAGGATGCACCTGGCCTTCCCAGCCTTTGAGAAACAAACTTCAACTCCTGAGCATGTAGCAGTAACCAGGATCAGGCTGCCCAAGGAGCAAAGCCCACCCAGGTCATTCCTACTTCACCCAACAGGCAAGGGTCGTTCTGCCCTTACTTGGCAGCTTTTGCCCACCAAAAAGCGTAGGTGGGGCCTTGAGATCCGGGCCTTGTCAGCCCTGGCCAAGACGTTGAGATCTCAGCCCAATGTCTGGGGGCCACTGAGGTCCTCTCCTGGCCTAGACCAGCAAGGCTGAAGATGGCCACCAGGGGGCGCTCCAGCCCAGTCTTTGTACACTGGTAGCGTCTCCAAGGGCTGGTCCAGGTGTGTAGGGAATGTCTCATACCACTTGTTTCACATCATGCTATTTTTGTGCACTCTGCCTTATCCCTGGATGGCTCAGAATTGCTTTTTGTGGTTCTTTTGCTCCCCACCTGCTCACTGAAGTTTGGTTTCCTGCCTGCTCCTGCCCATCTGAGGTCAGAGGAAGGCCAGTGTAGCCCAGGTCCACATGGTAGGACTGAGGAAGGGCCTGCCTCCCTCCCCTCCTTCCCAGCTTATCTCCTGAGGTGGCCCATGTTGCAGTGGAAGCCACCCCGTCTTTCCTTGGGGAAGGAAAAGAGTTTTGTTGGAATTCTTCCTAGACAACAAGATAGGAGCAGGAAGAGGAGCAGAACCAAGATATAGACAAGTACTGTGAGCAAAAAGCTTAGTGAAAGCATAAAGTCTGCAGGCACACCAGACTTAATGAGGTCAGCCTGATTCACGGCACATGCGCTGTGAGTGAATGCGGGTCAGAGACAAGGACCCCCCAACGTTAGCCATCAGCGCCCCCTGATTCAGGCAGGACATGCAGGATGCACCCAGCCAACTCACGTGTAGGACTCAAAATCTCCATTGCTTATGGCTTCAATCAGCTGCTCTGTCACTTTTATGATTTCTTGTTTCCGCACTGTAAGGCAGCAGGGGACACAGAAATAACAGTGATCGTGATGGAGAGGGGCGCCAGCCACCGTGTCCTGAGCCCTCACCACGCACCAGCCCCCGTCTGAGGGCCTCCCGTCGTCTCAGTGGTCCTCACACTGTCCCTGGGTGTCATCACTCCTGTTTCGTGGAAGAAGAAACTGAGACCCAGAAAGGTGGGTGGGTGTGAAAGTCCCCCCGACTACAAAGGGTAGAGCCTTAGCTGGCAGCCTCTGCTTCCAGAGAGCAAGCATGGTTCTGGCTCTAGATCTGATTTGAACCCAAGTCTTGACTCCAAAATGCACCTTCTCCATCACCTTGTTTTGCCACCTGAATCCAAGCAAGGTTACCTGTGATGATCACCACCAGCAGCCAAAAACCAGAGGTTCCCCTGTGGTCCAAACTGGGGCCACTAAGGAAGGGGTTAGGGCTTATTTATCCCCGGGGTCTGGGTGAGTTTTTATTCCACTTGCATACCTACAAGAATCAGGCACTGAGCCTTCCAGAACTTTCCAGGCATAATGAATCCCAGTTACTGACACCTGGCCTCCCCTGTCTGCCACTGAAACACCACAAACAGCTGCTGTCTTTCTGGTAGAGGACTAGATATCAGTTTTCTTATTCGGTGTGTGATGTTCTGTGCCCTAGCTTTCCCATCTGTAAAATGGGGATTCTATCACCTCTTACACATTCAGCGCTGAACAAGTGGTATAAAGAACCTGGGCTTCACTGTCAGATAGCCTTCATCTGAATCCCAACCTAGGTCCTTATTAGCTGTGCAGCCGTGGGCCACAAGGTTGTTTTCTCATCCATCATATGGAGACGATAATGCCCTCATCCCAGAGTTGTTATGACTATGGGATGAGATGATGTGCCCGAGGCACTTGGACCAGAGCTTGGCGCATAGTAGGTACACACCATAAGTAGCGCTCCCCATATCCTCCCTCAGGCACTGCTGCATCTGCTCCTCACAGCCTGGGGGTGCAGGGAGGCAAGGTCAGTTTCCTCCTATTTGATACATGGGAGACCAAGCCTTAGCAATGAAGGAACCAGAAGTCAAATGTCCTGGCTCCCATCAGGGCTGTCCTACGAGAAGCCTCACTCAGTTTCCCGGGTCCTCCTTCCCTTCCCCAGGCTCGAGCTTGGCCTCAAACCTGGCCAGTGAGCCAGCTGGCCAGAGCAGCCTCAGGTGAGATGGGTGGACATACTGCCCATCTCTCAGGCTGGGAGCATGGGGAGGAGACTGATCCTGTAAGAGCCCTTGACCCAGCCTGCCCCTTTCCTTACCAACTGCAGGGGCCACCCTGTCCCACCTCACACTGGGGAGCTCACCTCAGGCCCAGAGGACACAGAATCACAGAGCACCCAAGCTGCAAGAACCTTGGAGACCACAGACTCAGCCTCCTTATCCAGTTATTGGGGAAACAGAAGCCTGGTAAGAGATGCGGCCTGCCCAAGGACACAGAACATCCTGGTGTGCAGTCTGGCTTCCAGCGCAGGGCCTTTCTCAGAACCTGGGAGCGCCAACACATTCCCTGTCACGTTGGGCCCGTGGGCTGTCTCTTCCCCAACTCAAATATTTAATATGAGCACTGCAAAGGCTCACTAGCCCCTGGAGCAGGCCTGGCTCTGCAGACATTCCTTGCAGAGTGAGGGAGCGTGCCAGTCCTCAAGCCTCGGAGCTTGAAGCCTCCCAGCACAGCTTCCTATGCGGCTTACTCCCCATTCAGAGATGAGCTCCAGCCATATTGGAGGCGACAGGTGAAATCGTCTGCTCCGGTGTCTGCGCAGCAACAAAGCCATCATCACCGTCTCCGCCCCACCACGTGCCCCTCAGGGCAGGGCCCGATGCCCAGCACAGCTCTTGGCACATGGTGAGTGCTCAGTAGATGTAACCATCTTGGAAGTTACCATCTCCAATGTCAGCCACCACAGTGAGCCACACAGTCTTTATCTCCTGGCTCTTCTAAGAATCACCAGGACTGGGAATGAGTGTCTTAGACCATGAGCTCTGCTGGGGGACCCTGTCTTGCCTGGCACTGAGACAGCAGCGTGAATGAATGAGTGGATAAACCAAATCAGGGTCTGGGGCTGCTGTCTTTGCCTTGTTCCCTGGAACTGCCCAAGTTGCCTAGTGGCCTCTGTCCCTTGGAGCCCAGCAACCTAGTCTCCTGGTCAAGCTAGAGACTGAGGATGGAGAGAAACGCACCTCTATCAGGAAACACCTCATTCCAGCCACTCCCACGTGGAATCACGGTGATCATGCAGGGCAAATTCACAGGCTCCTGGCAGGCCCTGGGACCTGAGCCACTCCCCTTGCCCTGTTTGCCCGGCTTTACGTACCCTTCCCACTTGACATTCCATGAGCTTCTGCTTAACACCCTGTCTCCTGCGGGCTGCTTCTCCCCAACGTGTCAGAAGGACTAGCCAAGTAGTCAAGGGCATGGATTCTGGAGCTCGACCTCAGCTCTACTACTCACTAACTATGTGCCCTTGGGCAAGCTATTTCCCCCTGCCTCAGTTTCCCATATGTATAATGGAGCTACTAATAGTATTTACCTCATAGGGTGGTTCCGAGGGTTGAGTTAAGAATATATCAACGAAAATAACTAACACACATATGGTCCTCACTCAGAACCAGCTACTGTTCCAAGCCCTTTATATCAAGTCATTTATGTAAATAATGATGCATTATGTAAAAGAGTTGAGAGCAGTGCCCAGCGCTCCATAACTGAGAGCTGTGATTATCCTCAGTGGAAAGCTCTGAATTGGAAGTTCCCCCTGAGGACAGCCTCTAGCCAGGCCGGGATGCTTCCCAGCAGCCTGATATGTGATGCTTCAGTTTTGGTTGAAGCTTTGGGGCTTGCGGCCTGCCTGGGAGGCCACCACACTGCTGGAGAGCGTCTTCCATTTGCACCCATGTCCTTCTTTTAAGTTAAAATCTTCCCCTAGAAGCCCCTTAGTTTCTGGGGCTCTGCACTGTGCACCTGATATCCCAGACTTTATGCTTACCACCTACCAGCCTTTTCTTCTCAGCGCTGAAAGCCTCCAGCATGTGGTTTGCAGGATCTCACTCAAGCTGGCTATCTACTCTTCTGGGGTCCTTAAGCTATTAGATGCTTCTGTGAGTATGAGAACACAGTCCTTGATGTAGCTTGAATACTACAGAATCTCAGGCCTAGAGTAGCACTCTTTATCTGCTCCCCAATTCTGGACACTATACCTCTATTAACGCAGCCCGAGACAGTGCCTAACTTTGCCTTCACCCATGTAGGACACCAAGTTTGCCAGTGGTTAAAGCCTGGCATGAGGGAATCTCCCTTGCTTCACTCTCTGGGACCAAAGATCTGGGACTCTGATGCTCCTTAGATTTGGAGAAATTCACTCTTGTTCTGAGCCCCTCCCATGCTCTCAGCAGATCCACTGCTCTATGAAAGATTCATCCTGCACCTGCTCAGTAGCAACTCTGGCATTTTTAATCTTCTAGGCATTCACCCAGACAACCAAGAGTGTTCCCTCATAGCTGGGAAAGCTGAAGCCCCAGAGAGGTTAAGACACTCTCTCAAGGTCACACAGCACACAGCAGCTGAGATGAGATCAGCATTCCCGGCTAATATTTCCCAGAATGTCTCTGCCCAGATTTGGAGGTAGCTCTTTGGAAAAGAAACGGAGTTTTCAAGAAGCTGACCAGGAGGAGGAGGGCAGTGGGGAGGAAGCCTAGCAGAGCTCCATGCAGCTTGAAGGGTGACAGCCCTGTGTATCAGCCTGAGGGGCTCTGAAATATTCATGTCCCCTTCTTTGCTCAGGGGGAAATGTTCCCTGGAGGATGACATTTCTAATTAACTTTGATGTTAGGTCAGAATCCACCCTCCCAGCTGCTATTCTCACTTAGTAAGAAGACTTAACAAATTAGCACCAGAAAATGGTTCTCTGGAAATTTTCTCTGAGGCCTGAAGAACCTGGGGGAGGCGCAGGGCTCCTCTCTCCTGCCAAACAGCAGGAGAAGCTCCTGGTTGGGCCAGCATCTCTTCCAGCAGATATGGGCCTTTACATGTATGGAAACTGAAGCAGGAAATGGACTCCAAGTCCTACCACTAATAACACTGACATGCCCTTTCTCTTCTCTGGGCTTCAGCTTCCTTCTTTTTATTTTATTTATTTATTTTTGGCCATGCTATAGGCATTGAGATCTTAGTTCTCCGACCAGAGATCAAACCTATGCCCCCTGCAGTGGAAGTGCAGAGTCTTAACCCACTGGACCACCAGGGCAACTTATTCCTCCTCTCTTTAAAAGGGACATAAATGAACTAAAATTCAAGACTTCACAAATGTTCCCATCCTGATATCTCTAAAGCAGAGGATAATGATTGTAAATGTCATGCCTTGGGGATACAACCCAGAGCTGTTACTCCAGGTGGAAAATATCTTTAACTGGTCACATCGCACATTGCACATTACATTAATAGTGCATACAAACTTTACATTCTATTTCAAACATTTCTCTGTCTGTTTAACATATAAATATTTATCTTAAAATAATCTTTGAGTAAAACTGACGCTCCAGGAAAATGCTGTATGGCTTCCAGTCATTCAACCATAAGCTCAGTTTGAAAGAAAAGAAATTAAGATTTATTAAACAGTGACCATATTCCAAGCACCCTGTAAGCACTTTAGACACAGCCTCTTGTTTCATCGGCACAGCAGTCCTCTGAACTTGGTACTATTATCATCATTTCTTTATAGTTAAGGAAACAGAGGCTCAGAAAGGTTCAGTAAGTTGCCTAAAGTCACCCAGCAAATAGACTCCAGAGAACAATTACAGAGCTAGTTTGCCTCCACAGACCCTGTCTGCTCTGAGACCAGGGTTATGAGGCCACAACCAGTTTCCTCAAAACACCCAGCACCTACCTCTTACCACTGGGACAGGGAGCCTCAAATACAGCGAATGTCTCAGAAACACCCTCTATTGCCCCCCCACAAATGTATGGAATCAGAGTCCACAAGAGCAAGGCCAGGAATATGGTTATAAATCATACTCGAGGGGCTGAGAATGCTGGCCTGATCCCAAAGAATTCTTCAAGATAATGCATCTTGAAGGCTGTCCCGAGTGCCATGGTAGAAGCTTGATTTGCTCTGGCACCAGGCAATGGTGATGGAGTGACCATCCCCCACCCCACCCCACTCACAGCTGGGAATGACCAGAGAGGCATACACACAGGGTGCGACTACTCTTCCAAACATCCTGGAAGAGTCAGGAGGCAGTCTCACAGGGTTTGGTGTGTCAAAACTGCCTGAATGGCAATGGTGCAGAACATGTATTACATAAGAAAATGCTCTTTTCCTCAAGACTGTACTCTTTTAAAAGCAAGTTGTCTAAACTCCTGAAAATATCTCAACTGGCACCACTGTCTCTCCAGGTTGGTGCTGTTTTTCTAGATCTCAGAGACTCCCCAGGCATCTCAGATACATGCCCGAGTGTGAGAACTCCCAGCCTTGCTGGGTCTCCCTGTCCTGGGAGGGACAGGTACAGGCAGAGCAACAGGACATCACTAACTCATCCAAGGACTTGGTGCAGAGGTCAGCACTCCACCCTCCCTCTTCTAAGCTCCAAGCACACTTTCTACCCGGCAAGGCCTCCCCAGCCAAGGTTACAGGCCAGGCCCTGAGGTGCACTGTCTGGGTTCATGTCCTAAATGTACGGTTTATGAGCGCCAGGACTCTGGGCAAATTTACTCAACGCCTCAGGTTCTGGGCTGTTGAATGGGGTTAATCACGGTACCTACTTCCTAGGCTTGTTGTAAAGCTCAGGTGAATATTAAGCAGTTGAAACATGTCTAGCCCACAGCAAGTGCCCCATAAAAGACAGCCATTATTCCTGCTGCCATCCTATTATTTCCTCTCTTACTATCAAATCACATTTATCTGGGGTCTTGCTCCCCCTTTGGAGTGCTGGTGAAGACTATTAGTTACTGGCTACAATGCCCCTGCATTTTAGGTTGGTCTTTTTTTTTTTCTGGCCATGCCGAGTGGTATGCAGACCCAACCAGAGGTCAAACCTGTGCCCCCTCCATTTGAAGTGCAGAGTCCTAACCACTGGACCACCATTGACGTCCTTGGGTTGGTCTTAGGCAGTGTTCCCCATATTCCAGTTTGTTGAGTTTTCTACATTTCTGCTTTCCCTTCCTTTACTTCGAGTTTTTAAAATCAACTCGTCTTTTTAAAAAATTTCAAAAACACTTCCAAAGGAAAATGTATACTACTACATTTATGACTTGACTATGTCAATTTTTTCACACTGAATTCATTTAATACATGTTAAAATCAACAGATAACTGCTGCCGTGAGAAAAGTCCATCCAGGTACCACTAGTGGGCCAGCCAGGCCATACGGGGAAATGCTGCCCCACAATGTACCCAGCCTACAGGGAGCGAGGTAAGGCTTTCTGTAGAGGATCAGGACACAAAGTTGGCCAAGCGGCCCCTCCAGGCAGGAGACTATCAGTGAAGAGGGCCCACCAGGAGCCCTGGGCGCCCTGATGCTGACGGCAAGGCCCCTCCTACCTTTGGTGTCTTCATCCTCAATGGTGGTATTGGTGCTCTCTGAAGATTCCTGCCAAAGAGAATACGGGAGGTGGTGAGGCCCACTTGCTGAGCAGAAAGAGGTGGGGTCAGCTGGGGGCTGCCCCAGCTGCCCGAGGCTGCGGCCCCGTTTCCGTAAGCCTCATCAGCTCTGCCGTCCAGGTGCTGCACTGAAAGATCCCGTCAGCCTTTCGAGCCCAAGGAGGGGACGGGCCCCACTCAGCAGGCGGCTGGTGGCGGGGAGCGGGGTGAGAAGGAAGGGGTGGATGCGTGGAGAGCCCTGGCCTTTCTGGGAGGACTGGGGGTGGTGGTGAGGGGGGCTGTCCTGAGCCCTGTCTGCTGGAGGGAGCAGAGAGGGGGTGTGGAGGGCAGAGGGGCACATGGTGGCCACAGGATGGGGAAGCAGTACACACACTGGCAGGGGAGGAAGAGAGAGACGGGGAGGCCCAGTGTGAGAGAGCCTGGGCTTTTCAGGGGGAGAAAAACCACACGACTGAGGGAGACAGCAATGGAGTCAGAAGAAGAGGGGCGTGGGCCATGCCACCACAGGAACCCCCAGACAGAGGCAGGAGCTGGTGGCTCCTCTGCCACCGGCAGGCCCTGGGTTGCCTCGCGGAAGCTCAACAAGGGCCTCCACGGCTTCGGCCAAACCAAGCCCCCCAGCGGCCACAACTGGCATAAACCAAGCCCTGAGCTGTGTTCCAGAGCCAGGGTGGGGAGAAGCGAGAAGCCACGGGCTGGATGTGGGATGGGGTTCAAATCAACCTTTGCTTCCAAGGGAGTTCCAGGTCTACTGTCAGGCTGCTGGCCTGGGCCATGGAGTTGGAGGTGTCAACAGAAACACGCCAACAACACGCACACACAACACACATGTTGTCACACGAGGCGCACGCACCAAGCACGCCCTGAGCCCCTCTCCCCGCCCCGGGTCCCATTGCAGCCTGCAGGAGGGAGGCAGGAGCGAGGGTTCGAGGCCCAGGATTTACCGGCGTTCGGGAGACGGCAGACACTCACCATTAACTGAACGCTGGAACTGGACTTTCTTTTCTGGAAAAACAAGGAGAAGAGATGGGACAGGAAAAGACACAGCGTGAAAACGGCAGGGAGCAGAGGAACGAACAACAGGGGAGGGTTGGAAGGAGGATGGGCCTCAGGGTCATTCTCTGTGGTCCCTTGCCAGCCACAGTGTCGGGACAAGGTCAGGGCCACCAGCAGCAGATGAGCCGGCAGGGACAGTCCTCTCCAGCCTGGAGTTCTGGGGCCTTATGCACAGCTGCCTGGGTCTCAGCAACCCAACCATCAAGCTCCAGGCCAAGCCTCTTCTGGACTAGGGCTCCCCTTACACCAAACTGGGATGTGGAAACAAATACTGGGTCTCAGATACTAGTTGCCTAAGGCCTCCAGAATCCAAAGCTCTTGAGGGACAAAAGGATGCTCAGGTCTGGAGATGAGGCTCAATGTCTCCTCCTAGGCTCCCCCTGTGTCTCTGCTGAAAGGACCCCACTCCTGATTTGGTTGAGTGTCACAGTCACTCAGGAAGCTTGTCCAAAATACACATAACCGGGCCCCCTCTCAAGGAGTTTGATAACTAGGTCTGCATCAGAGCCTGGGCATATTTATTTTAAATGATATTCCTAGGTGATTCCAAAGCAGAGACAGGGGTGGGAACCAGTCCCCTAAGTGACCTCAAAAGTCCTGAGGGTCCTCCCTTCAGCCTATTCTAACTTTGCAGGGATTTGTCATGTGACCTGTGGGAATCAAGGGAAGGAAAGAGGAACATGTAACTTATCTTCTCCCTCTTTCAGTTCTAAGCTTGGAGTCTTAAAGACTCACACTCATAGGAGGTTGCAGGTCAAGACTGACACTGGCATCGCACAGGTGGGAAGCTGGGGCTCAAGGTGGCTCAGAAAGCCACTGCCAGTGAAGAGGCTGGGTCCTATCCAGGTCTTCAGGTACCCACAACCTGTTGGCTCCTCATGGCTCATCCCGGAAGCACTGACATCTGAGAGGCCAGGAGGCTGCTCCCTGAGCTGCTCTGTGTGGGGATCAGCGGGGAGACTTTGAGATGCGCTCCGGGTAGGCCTTTGCAGGGGGAGGCACTAGGTATTCTCTGAGGGTCCTCGGGTCTAATTCTGGGCTTTCTGACTCAAAGATCCAGCAGCCTGAGATCCTTTCCTCTCCACCCAGGGCCTCTGCAGAGGTGGCCAGGGTGGCTCACCAGGCTTTTCCAGCGTTAGTGCTCACAGCCCCTGCCTCTGCCCCAGCTGGCCCAGGCGGTGTGACTTCCGCAGCCAGCAGCCAGTCCTTCCTCCCCTCCCCTCTCATCTCCTCCCCTCCCCTTTCCTCCTAGTGTCAGCTTCACTCCTGGCTGGAGCCGGACCAGGCACAGTGCGTGTTGGATGGGACAGGCCCACACAGCTCGGCTGTCAGCAGAAACCGGAGAGTGGCGTAGGGGCCAGGAGATTCCAGGCGGGACACGAGGAGGGAACACAGAGCAGAGACTGCATCAGAGTCGGACATACAGTGACAGGATGGGACATGGAGGGGTGGGGTCATGACGCACGGATGGGACACCAACGGGGCAGTGAGTGGGGTTGAGGGGTGGGAGCAGCAGCCCCTCTTCATGGACATAGTGGCCTAGTAGTGGCTGGGACAGGGGGCATTGCTTCTTGGTAATGGAAAGACTCAATTTTCCTGAATCACAAAGATGATGATGATACTAATAATAACCCCACACCAACCAGCACGTTAGTTTCATTTCAAAGGTGGGCTGTCACCGGAAGTAGAGTCACGTCTCTTAGAACCATATGGAGAAGATGGTTCTAAGGTTGGTAAGGATGGTAGAAACGGACGATGGTCAAAATTAGCCTTGAAAAGCCCTTAAAAGCCTATAAAATACTGTATTGTGTCGTATCTTGAACCAACCAGTTTTTCCTCCAGCATTGGAGCCAATCAGTGCTTCTTCAACTAAGCTCTGGGTGGAATCAATAGATTGTCTCTAGGAACTGAGTTGAAAGAGGAATGCATGTTTCCCACTTTGGCTGAGCACGTGTTGGTTACCAGAGAGCATCACGGTGTGACTCCACCAGGCCCCCGCCCCAGTGGGAGACCTTCACCAGTTCCCCGAAAACTGCTCTTCTCCTTTTGCACAGATGACGGAACTAATGACCCAGAGCCCCAAGGGAGGGAACAGTGGGGCCCAGGCTCAAAACCCTGGCTTCTTGACTTGAGGTCCGGTTTCACTCAGAGTAAAAACATGAATGGACCTCCCAGAACAACATCTTGTAAGCCAGATCCCGGGCCAAGCCCCTTGGGTCACTCTCATCTTCCTGCTAGATGTTCCCCCTCCTTCATCCCAAGCAGGGGGAGGAGGCTGAGCTGCAGAGAAAGGGTCGGGCCAGGAACAACCTTTGTGTGTCTCTTCTTCCACACTCAGGCCACCCTGAAGAGTCACCCAGAGTCTGTCCTGCACTACAGGGAGCAGAGGCATGCTCTTCAGCTGTGCCCGCTGGAAGGTCCTGCAGTGACCAGCCAGAGCCCTGCCATGCTATAGGATGTCCTTGCCCTCAGACAGCCTCCGCCTCCTGGCCACAACCGGAGAGGAGCCAGACTAGAGCTCCATTCCACAACCTGGCCTGAGGGAGGCCCTGACCAAGACTTTGCCAGAGTTATACCCAAGTACCAAGCAGAGCTCGGCAGCCCTGTCTGGGCCCCTCCTCCTCCTCCTCCTCCTGCATGGGCCTCAGCCCATCATCACCTGTGGCCTCTGCCTCATATCCCCCAAATAGGATTTTTCCCATAGCACCCAGCACCCCCAGTGTCTACACACGAGGGCCAGATTGAGCCCCAGCTGGTCCATGCCTGCCCCCCACCCACACTGCACAGCCCTCCATCACCCTTTCAAATTGGGAGGGGAGGGGGTGACTCATGAGTAACCCCAAACAGCAAGTAAGCCAAAACTCAATCCTGGATTCCATTACAGCATCTGTGATGGATGGGTGTCAACTTTCTAAATTAGGCTGGCTTTAGATCTGTGGTTTCCAAATATTTTTTTGAGCAAACTTCAGAAGACATCTTACCCAAAAGTCCAACACATAAAGCAGAAAAGATAACACCACTGACTAGCTTCTCATGAGTGGGTCTCACGCACCAGGACTGTGCTAAGTCCTCAAAACACAGTATCTGAGTACATCCTCACAATCAGCTCTGGGAGGTGGGAGACCCTTTCTACCCGTTGCTTGAACAAACAAAGACAGACTCAAGAGATTCAAATAATGGGCCATAAGCTCACCCAGGCTCTCTCAACCACTGTGATGGCTGGTCCATGGAGCTGTTCTGGCTGAAGTAGGTGAGAAAGCCCCGGCCCTCTCTGCTCAGTCTCCCACTTTTCAGTCCCTCCCCAGCTGCTGCCAGAGGTGCCTCCCAAGAAGCTTTGGGCTCCAAGGAGTTCCATTTGAAAATCATGGGGTTTGACTGATAACCAAATAGTTTCATATTCCTCAAGCATCCAAGATGAGAAGAGAAAATTATTTTTTGTTTGTTTGTTTTTAAAGCTGAAATCTTGGAAATCATGGAGTTCACATCGCCCCGCTTCCCCACTGTACTTATGGGGAGACTCAAGCCTTCAGAGGGCTAAGAGCAGAGAGAAGACCCACATCCTGGCTTCAGGCAAACAGCCCAGTCCCCTCCATGCAACCCCTGGCAGATCAGAGCCAGGGGCGTGAGACTCTACATGCCACTATGAACCAAGCCATGAAGCCACCAGACCACCTGGGTGGCTGTGTTTGGACAGCATCCCACACCTTCCAGTGTTCTGGGCATAGACCAGCCCTGGGGCCCTTGGCCAGGCAGGGCTCTGAGCCCAGAAAAAGGCAGGGTCTCAAGAGAGGAGAACCCACAAGGCGAGCCAGTGGCAGGGGAGGAGGGAGCTGCAGAGAGCAGGGGACCAGGCCGCGGAGAGCAGAGGGAGAAGAGAGAGGAGGGAGGGATGGGTCAGCAGGGTGTGGGGGGAAGCAGCTCGGGCATCAGGGGTGGGGACGGCGCAGACCTGGGGTGGGGGTGCGGTGGGGTGGGGTGGGGGGATGGGGGATTCTTAGCACTGAACCGGCAGCCTTGATGGGGGTGGGTACCTCTGGATGTCAAAGCCGAGAGGACTGGCGTCCATCCCCTGCAGGCTTTGTAGGTTGGACTGGGGCATGCATTGGGTCAGGGGCCCATTCCAGCCAGCCCACACGGGAAGGAGGAGGTCACCCCTCATGACATCTCTGTCCCTTCTTCGTGCCCTCTCACTCACCAGTCCTCCAGAATCACAGAAATCTCCTTTAATTTACCCTTATGCCCACCCCAACCCCAAGCCACCTGCCTCTCCCACCCTTTTTCAACCCTCCCTTCCCCCACCTGCCCCCATCCATGCCGGTGGAAGGGTGGGCACCAAAGCCCAGGTCTCTGGGTCTGGGGACCCCAGGCTGCACAGGTGAGCGCATCGGCCCAGAACCCCGTCGGCAAGCCTGGCTTTCACCCCAGCCCTGGAAGCTGGGCCCTGCAAGCCAGAGGCAGGCCCTGCTGAGCTGGCTGGGGCTTACCTTCACACCATCATTCTTCTTGTTTCCTCCACTCTTCCCGCCTGCAGAGGAGAAAAAGTAGAGGGTTATCAACACCAGGCAGGGCACCAGGGCCCACAGCGCAAGGAAGAGCAACATCCACGGGCCGCGGAGGACACGGAGCCGCAGCAGCTACGTGAGGAGACCTCCTCCTCTTGCTCTTCTTCCTTGCAGGGTAGCCCGGGGACTGCCGGTGGCCCACCGCGTAGGGATGGGCCTGGGCTCCCCCGGTTCTCAGCAGTGTCAGGCGTAGCCCTCTGGCTCCATGGGTTGAGGAGGTGCCCACTGTGCCCCAAACCGTGGGAGCACTTTCAGTCTGGGGATTCCCTCCAGATCCCGGTCACCACTCGTGCTGGTGGCGGCCAACCCGGAGGCCCGGCTCCCCAGCCCAGGGCTGGACGCGCCCTCCCCGCCCAGGCCGGCTCTAATTTTAGCCCCATGCTGCTGCGGAGGTCATGTGTCAGCCCTGCCTACTCACTCTGGACAGCTGCGAGCTGCATTTTGCTGGTGATAAGAAGCAGATGCCACCCCCCACTCCCTGCTCTTCTGGTGCCCACCCCAGCCACAGCACCCATTCCCTGAAGAGGCCTCCCCATCCTCAAACTCTCAAGCTCTGCGCTGGGGCTGGCCATCTCCCTGGTGGCCAGGAAAAGCAGAGCAACAACTCCCAAGAAGGCCTCACCTGGTATTTCCCATTTCCTTCCTTCTCACCTGCTGGCCAGAGCCCTTGGAGAGGGCACCAGTCAGGACAAGGCATGAACGCCCAGCCCTGCGCAGCCTGCCTTCTGGCAGCTTCAGATCGCAAGCAAATGGCTTTAAGTTAAATGAGACACAGCACCTGACATGTAATCAGTAGATGCTCAGTAAACAGTAGCCGTGCTAAATCCTTTACCGGATGAGCGCAAGCTGGGGAGGAGGGGCGGTACTGAACACTGACGCCCCAGAGGTTTGGAAGGATGGGACTCACAGCTGGTCCAGCCCGCCAGTCATTCTCACATTCCCACCGATGACCCCTCTCAGGCTCTTGTGCATTTTTACCCTCTTGCCAAGTTTCCACCTTGCAAAGCAAGTTGGGGGGCGGGGTACCTCTGGATCCCAAAGCCGAGAGGAATAGCTGTTCCATCTTCCACGTACTCTGTGGGCTGGGCTAGGATACACAGCAAGCAAGGGGAGGGCGTGCCCCTCACACTTCCAAGGGGGCCCCCTCTCACTCCAGCCCACTATGACAGGACTGGGGGTCCCCAGAGGCCACATATTCTAATTTTCAGGAGATTTTCTATGAAATCTCCTGGTTTTTAAATGCTGGAAACTCTTGCCTACCGCCCCCCTCCCCCGCAAAATTTTTAAAACACCACTGGCCCCCCAAGCATATGGAGAGAGAGGGAATAACTTATGCACTCCATTTTGTGAGCTCTGGACTAGAGTGCCTGAGGGGCCCTTCAGTTGTTAAAAAAAGACTCTGACTGCCTGGGTGGCTCATCTTTCAGTTTAAGGAACTGCAGGATCCCTGTCTGGGGAGCGCGTGGGAAGGCAGCTCTGTGTGGTGGGGAAAGCCCAAATCTGAAGTTCCAGGGCCTTCCGGGGCCTGGGTCTTATTCTCCCAGCTGGTTAAATGGGCAGGTGGGCCCTCTCAGAGAAGCCAGGCCTGCTGCTCCCCAGAGCCGAGCCCTCGTGGTGGGGCTGGCCACCTGTCCACAGCAGCCCTCCCTGGCCGGCCCCGGCACCAGCCCCAGCCAGAGGGCCCCTCGGGTGAGCTTTGCTATATCTGCTCAGCTGCCCCGTCAGCCATCCTGGCCTCCCCAGGGAGAAGCCTCTGGCGGGCGCTGGCCGCGGCACTCTCCAACATGCCAAGGGGAGCTTCTTGCTAAGCCCTGATGCTAATCCTTTCCCCTTCTCTCTTCGGGGCCACATGCCACAGGTCACTGGGCCTTCCCTGCCTTAACCAGCCTGGCTTTGACCGAGGCCAAAGGCTCTTACCCTGGACTCCTTGGTGACTCTGCCTGGTAAGGGCACGTGCTCTGGACTGGTCACACCTGCCCTGAAAGTTCCCTTTAGCAGCGTGACCTGGGGTGTCTCAGAGTTGACCTCCCTGAGCCTCTGCTTCCTCATTCAGAAAACGGGGGTGGCAATTGCCTTGTCACAAAGGTCACATGAGTGAAAGCATGGGAACTGGTTGGTAACTGTGGGGAACAGGAATGCCACTCTCCCTGGGCCTGGCTCAGTCCCTCCCACATCTGGACCCTGACATATGGGAAGCCTCCCCACAGCTGGCCCAGCCTGAGAACCCAGCACTGCCGTGAGGTAGGGGAAGTAAGGGTTAACTTCTAACCCTTCCTTGTGGGCCCTTACCTTAATGACCTTTGACCTTTACCACTTCTGCAGGTGGTATCAGGTGAGCTAAGCCCTTAGTCACTGAACCCTCTACAGCCCCCATCTAGCCAGGGCTTCTGGCCTGAGGACACCCAGATACCCCATCCAACAATGCCCCCACCTCCTGCAGGATATATATGAGGATGAATCCGAGGTCCCACCACCTACCAGAGAAGTTCCTGGTGGCCAGCATAGTGGTGAGGATGGCTCCCTGCAACAGAGAAGAGAAGGCAGTTTGGGGGAGAGGAGGCCAGAGGTGAGGGGAGAGGAGAGACAGAGATGGGAGGGGGTGGGGAAGGAGAGGAAGGGGCTCCATTCAGGCATAAACACCTCTGAAGCTCCTTGCCCTCCATTTCTCCCACCCCACAGCCCCGAGACCATCCCCGCCTCCTGGGAGAAGGGTGAGGCAGAGGTGAGCTAGGCCTTAGCTGGCACTGCTCAGGGGATAGGGCCATCCAAGGAGCAGATATTAATAGATCCCACCGGCCTGGCCAGAGCTGGTGGATGTGCTCAGGGACACCTGTCAGTGGAGGTTCCTAAAGGCCAAGGAAGTTTCCTGCTGGGGCAAGGACACTAGGCTCTGCACCCCTCGGCTCTCTCTGTCTCCACCTTCTGCCCGGACACAAAGCTCCTCACTCTAGTCCTGGATCATCCCCCTCTCTGTAGTTCCTGGGCTCAGAACCTTGGAGGATTAATGAGGAAAAACCCTCCTCTATCAATAAGGGGGCTGGAGACCAATGGCCAATTCAGATTCTCTGATTCCGGCGGTCCATGATTTTAAGACTCCCTGATTCTGACATTTTGAGACTACATCTATGACAGCTCCCACTGGGGGTTGGGGGTGAGACTCAGTTCCCCTGGCATCATGCTCACCACCACCCCCTTGGCCCATGTCCCTGTCCTGAGCCACCACACTAGGCCTCGGGGGCAGCTGGTGAGGAAGTTCTGCAGGAGCCAGGGCCTCAGCATCTGTCACTCAGCATGCTGATGGCTTTTCTGATCCAGCCAGCTGGGGGTCCCTCAGTCATCCTTCCTACCTGCTCACAGGGCCCCCGGCAAGGTCTAGGACTGAGAACACACAGACTTGCTGAGAGGCCAGCAGCTCGGGGCTCATGTAGGGCACACTGTAACTTCCTCAGGGCGCAGCCCCTGTCAAGTCCCTTGGCCATTCTTTTCCAGCGGTTGGCAGCTGGGGTCTCTCACCCCTACCATGGTCGCATATCATTCCTGGAAACCTCTCCCTGCCCGCTGAAACACTTGCTGTCCTCCTAAGGGGTCAAGCTCATGCTTCCAGATTTCTGCACAGGCTATTCTCCGTGTCCATCTCCTGCTCCATCTGACTTTACACTGTTAATACCTGATTATCCTTTGGGATCTCAGATCAAATGCCACTTGCCCAGAAAGGCTTCTGGGATCTTTCCCTAGTCCATGCAGATCTGTTCCCCTCTCTAGCCCCTTTATGGATCCCCACAGCCTCAGGGCAGGCGGTCACAGCACTCACCACTGCCCCGTAACGTCCTGGTCACTTGTCTGTCCTCGCCACCGCTCACTGCCCAGCCCAGACAGCCAGTGGTCAATAACGCTTGTTGACTCAATGAAGGAAAGAACTAGTGAGCGGGTCTCTTGGCCTCTGTGCAGACCCAGGCCAACCTATTCACTTGTCTGTGGGACATGGGGGATGAGGACCTGCTGTTACCTTCAGTTTCCTCCTGGCATTGAACTTCTTCAGGCAGTCCACGGTCTCCTGTCTGTGCATGCAGGAGGCCACGGTGGACCGGTGCTGGAGGAAGCAGGGGAGAGGTCTGTGAGTGGAAGGCAGGCCTACCCGAGGTCTCCCACTCCCAGAAAATCCTGTAGATGTGGTGGGTATCTTGTGAAGAACAGTTCTCTGTTCTAGGGGATGGTATAAACATCCTGGCACAAGACATCTGAAGTCAATAGCTCCCCCACCAGTCACGGTGCCAACTCAGAGTGCCTCCCACTGCCACTTTCCACCTGAGAACCACAGCAAGGTCGGTCTCTTGGACTAAGCCCCCTCAGCACCATGCTGGGCCTGAGGGACAGCAGGCAGGTCCAGGACTCTGTAAGGGCCTGAATCCTGAGGTCTGAAGGGATCCTCAGGAGGGGCTTTGCTGAGGAAGGCTCACCGAGATCCAGGGGTGCTTGAGGGCCTCAGCGGCTGTGATGCGTTTGGATGGGTTGATGGTCAGCATCTTATTGATCAGATCCTTGGCTTCTGGGGTAACGGTGTCCCATTCTGGTGATGGGAACTGGAAGGGGCAGAGGGGCCAAGTTTGCCCAGCCTACCCCAGGCCACCCCTGCGATCCCCCAGCCCCTGACTGGCAGGGGAGCAGGCAGGGGTCCTACTGCCCGTCCATTCGGGCATCCACAACCAGGAGGAGTTGGGGCAAGGTCCCCTGACCCCAGGACAAATCAGAGCAATGGCCAGGGGAAAGGAGGCCTCCCTCTGCTCTTCTGAGGCCATGCCTTATCTGGAAAGCAGCAGGTCACTGGTGACAGCCCAGACTTGAGAATCGAAAGGTTGGGTTCAAGTCCCAGCTCTGCCTCCTGGGCTGTGTGACCTTGGACAAGTCACCTTGGACATGTGACCCCTCAAGCTATCCCTAGAGATGTTGTAAGGATTAAATATGATATAAAATGCACGGCACATGGCTCAATAGATATCAGCTGCGCAGAAAAGCAGTATACTTGGTAGGCAGAAGCATGGACACTAAAGCCAGACTGCCTGGGTTCAAACCCCAGCTCTACCATTTCTTAGCTATGTGTTCTGGCCAGTTATTTAACTTCTCTGGGCCTCAGCTTCCCTATCTGTAAAAAAGCAGTAATAACAGTATTGATTGGTCAATTGTCGTGATTGGTATAAAGATTATAATAATAGAAAGCATTTAGAAGACTGATATATGTGTTAGCTATTATTACTGTCTATCTATATACATACAATATATAATTGTTTGTGTATAACTATGGAGAGATAACCTGGCTTCTGGGGCCTGCCCCCTCTATAGCTCACCCTACTTTTGTGCTGATTCTGCCTTCTGGGGCCCCATGAACTAAATCTCCATCACTTAGATGCTCCAGTCACTAGCATGGCCAGTTCATCGTCTGGCCCCAGTCAGCCCTCAGGCTCCACCTGCTGGTCACCCCCACCCCAGAGCTAGAGAGTGGCAGGAGGGCAGGAGGGAGGCATCCTCGGGTCTCTGGCCTCATTGGGCCTTGACTCTCACTGGACGGGGCCCAGGGGCTGCAAGGAGGCTGGAGACAGGAGCACAACTCACATCATAGGCGCCAGCTTTGATCTGCTGGTACAGGCGATGCTGGTCCTCATCCCAGAACGGGGGGTACCCCACCAGCAGGATGTACAGGATGACCCCTGGGGAGAGGACCAGGAGAACCTTGAGCCCCAGGAGTAGGAGGGATGGGGAGGCATGTGGAGGAGAGTGACGGGAAAGGCGAGAGAGGGCCCCATGGGGCAGGCAGCCAGGGGGACGGAGGGGCCTTCAGATGGACTCACCGCAGGCCCACAGGTCCACGGGCTTCCCGTACGGGTCCTTCCGCAGCACTTCTGGGGAAAGGTATCCAGGTGTCCCTGCGAACCCTGCTCCCCAGACACACAGACAGGCAGACACATACACAGAGGTTGGCATGTAAGTAACTGGGAGCAAGATCCTGCTGGAGGAGGGATAAGGCTGCCCTGGAGATGGGGAAAATACCTCCTGCCCCCAGAGCCGGCCAAGGGCTGGAAGCCCGGACCTGGTAAGACAGCAACACCTCTAGACCAGGGTGGACAAGGACAGAGTATGCTGTCACCACCTGCCTTGAGAGCCTCATGGCAGAGTCACTGGTCCATCCCAGGGTCCTTCCCCCAGGGCCCTGCCTCAGAGTCACAGATTTCTGGCAGAACCCTCCCAGAGGCCTCTACCAGTCAAGTGCTGGTGGCCCTCGAGGTGAAAGGTCCTGGCCTGTCAGCTCCAGGCTGAGCTGAACCCTCACCCACTCCCCACTCCATCCAGGATCTGGTCCTGGGGTGGCAGGAGACCTATCCCTAACACTGGCTTTGTCCTAAGTCCCTTAAGTAGGTCCCCTTTCCCTTGGGGCCTCAGTTTCCTCATCTGTGAAACAAGGGATTGGGGATTTCTATCCTAAACACCTCCCAGCACTGTTGGGAGAACTACTTAAAACAATGGACACCCAAAATGTTTTGGTAAGTTATTGTGAGAATAGTTCCTATTAAGGAGTATGTACGCTAAGAAAG
Organism: Moschus berezovskii; assembly: GCF_049115385.1. NCBI lineage: Eukaryota > Metazoa > Chordata > Mammalia > Artiodactyla > Moschidae > Moschus > Moschus berezovskii. The sequence goes on along the minus strand of NC_142467.1, from coordinate 49,941,119 downwards.
ACTGAGAACTTTCTATGCCTGATCTCATTTAAACTTCACACAGTCCCAAGGAATATACTTTTATTATCCCCATTTTACAGACGAGGAAATGAGGTCTCAGAGAGGTGAAATGACTCACTCAAAGTCATACACCTTGTAAACATCACAGTTAGGATATGAACCCAGAGCTCAAGCTCTTAACCACTGATCAATACTGCTCACTAAAAAGATTCACCGACAGCCGAAAGGACTCAATTATGCCAAAATCTCAAGAGCATGCTGGGTCAGCTGACTCCACCCCTGTTAATTTCCTTTGACCTATTCTTAGTTTCTTAGCCTCTGTTCCTCATCTGTAAAATCAAGATGATCATCTAGCACCCAGGCTCCTGGGGAACTCACGGAAGCCCCCAGCCGACAGTGTTGGATGCGCGTGTGAAGAAGTCATGTACTGTTTTAATGACAACCAAGTCCCAGGCCTGGACCCCAGGGAGCTAGGATGGACGACAATCACTGATGCAAAGAGTCTGGGTAAGAGGCCCTCTGCTCCCTGAGCCCTGGCTGGGGCAACAGCCACCTCCAACCGGCCCCGGCTCGGGCAAAGGCTCCTAGAGGCCAATGTGTCAACTCAAGGCTGGCCATCAACACCCCTGCCCCCACTCACCAAACCATGCCTGCTGCTCGCCCTCTACCTCTATGGCCAGGCCAAAGTCCGCCAGCTTCACCGCAGCGCCCTTGAGCTTGGAGGCCAGCAACAGGTTCTCCGGCTTCCCAGGACCAGAGAGAAGAGGAAACGCGGGAGAGGAAGAAGTCGGGACAGTGAGCAGATTCAGAATCTCACCTCCAGAGGTCTGGGTTTTCAGGAGGAGCAGCTGAGCAATCCAGAGGCTCCCTGCCCCTGCCTCCCTCCAGCCCCAACCACAGGACCCCTGCACTTCCCAGAGATGGGACTACCCCACTGCAGCCCTCCATCTGCTGCAAACAGAAGACCCTTCTTCAGCCTGCCAACCCCTCCTGCAGCTTCCAGCAGGGTTTGGTTCCGGGGCTGAGGTGGAGTGGGGCAGTGCTTCTACTATATGCCAGCCACTGGGCTCAGGGTTTTGCATACATCATTCAATTTGTCATCCCAACAGTCCTTTAGGGTAAGCACTCTGCTTCTTCAATGGCCTTCTTACATCCTCAGAGACAGTCACTCTCGTCCACCTCAGGGCCTTTGTACTTCCTGCTCCCCTTGCGTGATTTGCTCTCCCTCTGAGCTTCACAGGTGTGGCTCCTTCTCATCATCCAGCTTTCACCATGTTGCCTCCTTCAAGAAGCCCTCCATGACTACTCTATCTAAAGGAGGAGTTCCTAGGTATCTTCTGTCTTAGCAGCTTGTTGCCTTCATAGATCTCATCACAATTTCTAAGTGTTTTCCCATCTGTCTGTGTGCTTATTCATCATCTGTCACCTCTGCGCAGTACGAGTTTCTGTCCACCAATGTATCACTAGCACCTAAGACAGTGGGCAGCACATAGCAGGCCCTGAAGTGTGTATAAAAATAAGGAAATTGGGGTTCAGAGAGGTTAAGTCACTTGATTGAGGCCACACGGCTGTTGATGATAGACCCAGACCGAGGCACAGTCTGGCTAGAGATGTGCTCTGAGCCCCTCCAGGCTGACTGCCGCAGGGCCTCCTACGTGCCACCTGTCCAATGGAGGCATGAAGGCTGCCATCTTCTGTTGAGTCCGAGGACAGAAAATCCTTCTCAGGACAGAGAGGTAGTGAGAGTGGGGACTTTCTAGTTAGAAAGCCCTAGCTTCTGATCCCAGTGCTGCCATTCTATGCTATCGAACTTGGGTAAATTCATTTCACTTCTCTGGCCTCAGTTTCTTCTCCAAAAGTGGGAATAATGCCCACTTCATGGGGTGGCATGTGGATTAATTGCAATAAATCCCTGTAAAGCACTTTCCAGTGTCCTACAAGTGTTTGACAGGCATCAGTACTCATACTTTTTGTTTGTAGATGGGGTGAGTGGGCTCCCAGTCTCTGCAGACAGCTGGTTTCCTCTGACCCGCTTTCCTACTAGAACTTAGGAGGGGTTCCACATCTGACCTTTCACTGCCCAAAGCTAGGCAGGATGCAAACAAGTATAGCTCCATCTTCCCCTGGTTAAGGCCTCTTTGGTCCTCTGGGGACTGTGTTCCCAGCATGTCCTGGGTCTTGGTAGCTGTTCTGCCCTGATTTGATGAATGCACCACTAATTAATCTACCCAGAGTGGCCTAAATTTGTGCTGCCTCTCTCCCTGTTCCTCCTCTCGGGCAGGGGCTGTGGTTATAATGGGAACAGGCCCCTGGGGAGAGCTGCCCTGCAATCTGGCCAGAGACCCTCTCTGCCTGTGGGTCTAGACTGAGACACGGGGAGCTCACCTGGGCTCAGGTGCGGAGCCACAGATGGCTCGTGACCATCAGGGGTGAGCAGGGGTTCTGGTCAGAGCACTGCACCCTAGAGAGGGATCTGAGCTGACAGGATGATGGTCAGGGAGAGGGCCAGAATGAGAAAGGCTTGGAAATTCCATCCTGGGGGAATGAAGAATAGCCTGCAGAAGCCTCAGGAGCTACTGCAAAGCCACCCGCATGCCTTCAGGGCTGCTCTGAGCTGGAGGCTTGACCTCCGTATAGCCCCAAAGGGTAGAACTGGGGTTCACAGGTGAAGCCCCCACCATGGGGAAAGACTGGAGGAACATTTCCTAACAGTTCAAGAGGCTACCCCATAAAAAGTGAGCTCATAATCACCGAAAGTCAAAAAGCAGACGGTTGATGGACACCCAGCAGGGTCGCCTAGAAGGGGCTGCTACAGAAGCAGGAGGTGCAGCCAGTGGCTTTTTAGCCCCAGCCCAGTGAGGGCAGGGGCCTGGGCTCAGGAGGCCAGGGCTTCAGCCCTAGTTCAGGCACAACTGAACTGCATGTTCTCGGGAAAATCCCTTGGATTCTTTGGGCCTTCCTTTCCTTCTCTGCAAAATGGAGATGGTGTTAGGCAGCTACCAGTCACTGATGCTGTGAGGCCCCCCAGAGGAGCACCATGAAGTCGTGCTGACTGGGCCAGGCTGTGCAGCCAGTGCTAAGCCTACACCTGCATCTGCTTAGTCCGGCTCATCTCTTCAAGCGGGAAGAGGCAGGACTCGGAAGGCCTCAAAGCCTGCTTTTCTACCCATCACCACCTTCCAGAGACCAGAAGCAAGATTAACAACACCTCGACGTTGTGCTGGCTCCTTTGGCATCCTCACTGACCCTGTGCCGAGGTTGTCATGGCAACCCCCACTATAACGAAGCTGAGGCCGTGCAGCTAGAAAGGGGCCCCACTGGAATCTGGACCCCACCAGAGCCAGCCTCGGCAGTCTAGCCACCTCTCACCTGGCCTGGGACAAATCACCTGAGGCTGGGAGTCGGGAGACCTGGGTCCCGAGTCCAGATGCTCTGCCCCACGGCTCAGTTTCCTCATCTGAAGAGTGGGGGAAATTTTCCCACGCAGCCCAACTCAGGAAAGCTAACGGGGCTGTGATAATAACACTGGCTCTGCAGGTTGAGGGAGGGGCTGGGCTCCTGGTGAGCCGGCCGCTCTGGTGGGGAGGGGGAGGGGTGGGGGCATCACTCACCTTCAGGTCCCGGTGCACCACCCCCATCTGGTGGCAGTGCAGCACGGCCTCCAGGATCTGCTGGATGCAGTGACTGGGGAGAGAGGAAGGGGCGGGGGGGGGGAGGGGTGAGGGCGGGCCTCCCCCGGGAGGCCCCAGGAGGGCGTGCCCTGTGCCCAGGCGCTGCAGTCAGGCTGCACCTCTCACTCACCTGGCATCCGCCTCACTGTAATACTCCCGGGCCACGATGTCTTCAAACAGCTCCCCGCCGGTGACACTGGGGAGACAGGCACAGAGTCACCCTCCCACAGAGGCCCCAGGTGCCGCGTCTTTTGGAAGAGTCTCCAGGAAGCTAAGGATGGGGCCCAGGGACTGCATAACCTCAGCCCCAAAGGGAGGGGCCCCAGAGGCCACGGGGATGCCCCCTGACATAACCCCCTTCCTGACTTCCAGGCCACCCTCCCTTCCATCCTTGGCCTTCTCCTCCATCAGAGCCAGGCTGAGGTCAGGACTGGGGTTGGGACACTCTGAACATGTCACTATGATTCATCCGGCTCTTGGAAATCGAAGGGCTGGAGCTTTTTGTTGTTTTTTTAATAGACTTTTTTAAAGAGTAGCTCTAGGTTCCCATCAAAATTGAGCCGAAGGTACAGAGATTTCCAATATCCCCACTGCCCCCCGCCCACCCCCGGACCCCGGCCATGCACAGCCTCCCCCACTGTCTCAAGTGCTGTCCTTTACAGATGAGGCCATGAACCACTGAGGCCTCTAAGTTCGTGATTGCTTTTCATTCAATTGCCTGGCTTTAGAAACTTTAAATTTATTCTGAAAGGAAACTTCATAACCCCACTAGAAATGGAAAACCAGCATCACTGGCCACAAATAGAAGCAAAACTAAATATATGATGATGAAAGTTAAAAGTGTTTGTTGGTGTGTCAGGAAAACCAGCCTGCACTGCTTGGGTGGCAGGCCTACCACATTTTGGGAAACTCTATCAGAAGAGCGAATTCAGCACAATCTGGGGGCTCTAGGGACACTTCAAACCAAGGGACCCAGTGAAGTCACCCCTGCCAGGGCTGCCCCATCCGCAGTGGGCATCCCAGGGTGAGGCCAGACTTACAGGTCAAAGATCAGGTAATGATGTCCCTCCTCAGAGATGCTGTCGTGGAGCCGGACTGCAGGAGGGCAAGGCAGCTGGTTACGCAGGACGCAGGGCTCCCCACTCACCCCTCCTGCCCCTCAGACGGCCAGCATTCCAATTTCTCTGAAAGTCACTGAGCTCAAGCCAGTTACCAGGTGCTTTGACAAAGCATGAACAAAGGCTCACCTTTGTTGTTGTTTAGTCACTCGGTCGTATCTGACTCTTTGCGACCCCATGGACTGTAGCCCGCCAAGTTCTTCCGTCCAAGAGATTCTCCAGGCAAGAACACTGGAGTGGGTTGCCGTTTCCTACTCCAGAGGATCTTCCCAAGCCAGGGATTGAACCCGCCTCTCCTGCATTAGCAGGTGGACTCTTTACTATCTTAGCTCCAGGGAAGCCCTCACTGACCTCAGGCATCACCCAAAGAAGCCTGGGAGTAAAGACAAAAGACCCCAGCTTTGGTCAGAGTTTAGTCCCCTTCCCTCTCCAACCTTCAGTTTCCCTGCTGGGCAGGCCAGGGTCATGGAAAGAGCCTGTGACTCAAATCTCTGCCACTTGCTAGCTGTGCATCTTTGACCAAGTTGCTATACCTTTCTGAGCCTCTTTCCTTACTTGGAGGGCTTCCCTGGTGGCTCAAAGGGTAAAGCGTCTGCCTGCAATGCAGGAGACCCAGGTTCAATCCCTGGGTTGGAAAGATCCCCTGGAGAAGGAAATGGCAACCCACTCCAGTACTCTGGCCTGGAAAATTGTATGGACAGAGGAGCCTGGAAGGTTACAGTCCATGGGGTTACAAAGAGTCAGACATGACTTCACTTTCCTTGCTTGGACAATGAGAATGAAACTCCTGGAACTGCACGCTTGTTGTGAGGAGTCTATGAGGCACATAATCCATGTTGACTCAGTGCTGGCCCTGCGCTAACAGCCCTCCTCTGCTTCCAGGTCTGAGGAGATAACAGAGCTGGTGGACGAGCGAATGACAGCAATCCCAGAGTTCTGGCCTGCTGAGAAACTGTCATCTTTTCATACCTCATTTACCAAGAACAGAGGCAAAGCTTCCAGGAGCCCAGAGCTTCCAAAATTACCCCCTAAGCTTCTTTCAAAAAAAAAGGAGGGAGAGCCCAAGGCCTGGGGCTGACTCTAGGGGGGCCTGTACCCTGCCAACCAAGAGCAAGTTCTCCCAGGTCAAGTTCATGTCCTTCCCTGTACCACAACCTAAACAGGTCCATGGGCAGGGGGGGAGGGTGGGCTCAAAGAATTATGGTACATAACACAATGGAAAATGTTAAAATAATGCGGCAGTTCTTTATTCACTAGTTTGGAATCATATCTAAATTTTGTTGTTTGGTAAAAGAGCAAAGCAGTATGCACAGTCCTTCCTAAAAAGGAGGATGCGTTTCAGCTTGGGTATGGCATTAGTCTCTCTGGAATGATCTAGCGATGTGGGCACTGAGGTGGCCTTGGGGAAGGGAATTAGGACAGCTGGAGTTGTGGGCGGGTGAGACTTTTCACTGTAAGCCCTAGTGCCATCTGAATTTCTGCCACATACAATATTGAGTCCCTTAAAGCATATGGCCCTCATGTTGCTGTTCAGTTGCTCAGTCGTGTCCAACTCTTTGTGACCCCATGAACTGCAACATGCCAGGCTTCTCTGTCCTTCACTATCTCCCGGAGTTTGCTCAAACTCGTGTCCATCGAGTTGGTGATGCCATCCAACTGTCTCATCGTCTGTTGTCCCCTTCTCCTCCTGCCCTCAATCTTTCCCAGCATCAGGATCTTTTCCAATGAGTCAGCTCTTCACATCAGGTGGCCAAAGTATTCTCCGCATAAAGTTTGGAGAGTGGGTGCCTACACAGATGGGAACCCGAGATGGAGGATGAAGGGATACAAATTTAAATAAAATGTTTTTTAAAATCTTAAATAGTATATATTTATAAATAATGACTGAAAGATGTTTTAAACTATTTTAAAGCAAAACTAAAAACTAAGTAGCCTGAGTATGTATAATTTAATCCTGCTTTAATTTTTAATCAACATTTTATAATAAAAAATTTCAAAATACAGTCAAGTGAATACCTATGTACATACCACCTAGATTCTATTATTAGTGTTTTCTCATATGTGTGTGCATTCTCAGTCTCTCAGTCATGTCTGACTCATTGCGACTCCATGGACTGTAGCCTGCCAGGGTCCTCTGTCCGTGGGGTTTCCTAAGCAAGGTTACTAGAGTGGGCTGTCATTTCCTACTCCATTTCTTATATATACCTTACTATATTTCTATCCATCCCTTCATCCGTCAATCTATTTCAACTTTTAAATGCACTTCAAAGCAAAAATAAATTTTTGAAATGTATGTGTGTTTTGAACTGAGCATCTTATATTTTGTGTGTGCAGAATCTGAAAGCCCTATTTTTGTGCCCTGCTCAGACCTTCTGTAGGAAGATGGTGCAGTCATCCTGCAGCTGCTGGGGGGGTTGGCTAACCATGCACAGGTGCCCTCCTTCTCTGGAGAACTGCCTGCTGCTGATAGAACTGCCCATCTTGCCCACAAGGTTACCTATAGCCTTCAGGCAATGATGAACTAATGTGGGGAGGCAGAGGCCATGCAAAGGGCCAGTCTGCCTTAAAGGAGGGACAGCTCCAGGACAGGGTTTATGTTCCAGAGGCCTCCCCACTGCACCCTCCACCTGGGATCAGGTCAGAGATAGACTTAAGCTGAAGCCACTTCTCTGCTTGGTTCCTTTCCCCTTCCTCCATCCTGCTTCTTGCTATCCTTACAGGTCTTCCCTGGGAGCACGCCCTCATGTTCCCACACACACCTGAATCCTTGCCTCAGGCTCTGCTTCTAGGAAACCTGACCTGATACGTTTAGATGTACTTAGGAAGCTGCTGCTGCTGCTGCTAAGTCACTTCAGTCGTGTCCGACTCTGTGTGACCCCATAGACGGAAGCCCACCAGGCTCCCCCATCCCTGGGATTCTCCAGGCAAGAACACTGGAATGGGTTGCCATTTCCTTCTCCAATGTGTGAAAGTGGAAAGTGAAAAGTTAAAGTGAAGTCGCTCAGTCATGTCTGACTCATAGCGACCCCATGGACTGCAGCCTACCAGGATCCTCCGTCCATGGGATTTTCTAGGCAAGAGTACTGGAGTGGCTTGCCATTGCCTTCTCCACTTAGGAAGCTACAGACATCAAATACCACATGGAAGTATATATCATCAATGTTAGCTCCAGATGCTGAGATTATAGGAGATACTTTAAAATTATTTGTCTTATTATTTATCTACCATAAACTTGCTTTAATAGTGTACCAAGGAAAAGTTTTGTGAAAGACCCTTTACTCCAAAACGATTCTTCAGGAGCAAACTCCTTTCCCTCTACTCTGCTCAGGTGTTTGAGGTTTAAACTCCTTTTTTTGTGATTGTGAGACTCTCTGAGAAGCCAAGCTGCATCCAGAACCATCTCAAGAAAGGGCTGTTAGAACCAGGTCAACAGTCATTTGGGAGGAGCTCCAAGAAGACTAGGGTTCCCTTTGGCCAGAAGCCTCAGCCTCTTTTAGAGAAGGTCCTCTGGGCTCGGGGAAATGGACAGAATGGGAGAGGGTGTCTCCAGAGCTTCCTCTAGCTCCGATGGTGCCTTTGTGCTGATTTTGAAGGCTGGCCCTCTTAGCAGGGGAATATGGGCTGGATTCCAGCCCCCACCTGTGGGATGATCCTGGAGTTGGCTTCAGTCCCCAAGAGGTGGCTAAATCTTGGCTCAGAGCACAGGAGACAGGAATCCTCATTTCAGGGCTGTTTTCATGCACAAAACTCTCTTCCTGTGGTTGGAGGCTGCCCTGAGGAAAAACTCAGCGTAGAGCCCAAGAGAGGCAAGGATTCAAGGGCTATGGCCTATGTGACAGTGCCACTGCCTGGTGGGGAGACTGGCATGTCTGTGCTCATGGACTTATGCTGTCACTGTCACAGAACAAACAAATCTGTAACCTAGTTTTCATGTGTGTAGCTGGGTTCATGAACTTCTGACATTCTGTCCTATTTCCAACAGTTACCATTTCTTTCTCAGAAATTGAAGGATCATACTTGTTCCTCTGGCCACTGCCCCCCAACAAGACACTCCTGGTGGCCACAGAAGGACTGAGAACATGGACTCTGGAGTTGGACTCTCTGACTTTGCTTCCCGGCTCCACCTCTTAGAAGCTGAGTGACTTTGGGCAAATTACGTAACCTCTCTGAGCCTCCTTTCCTAGCGGCAGAGCCAAAACCGCTACACTGGACTGGTGTCAGGAGTTAATTCAAAGATGCTTGTAAGGTGCTCAACACAGTGCTTGGCACTAGGAAGAACTTAATAAATGAAGACATCACCACCTTCATCACTAACCTCACTTCCCTTGGCCACCCCAAAGCACCTGCTAAACTCTCAGGTTATCTCCTCCTGCTCCTTGGGTGGCTTTTAAGGTGGGGGTGGGGGTCCACTTCATCAGCAGGGGCTAATGGTACAGAGAGCAGAGTGCTGTCCTCCCCGAGGCAAGGTCGAGGAGGGAAATGCTTTGTGTTTGATGCAGCCTGTTCCCCCTATGCTGAGCCAGCGAGCTCCCTGACTTAGTCTCTGGGGCTGGGCTGTGGCCACACACGGGCAGAGAGCAGTGAGCTTGGCTGGGATCACTAAGCAGGCTGAATAGTTTCTTTGGGCACAGACCCACTTCTCAGGTTCTATAGCCACATCTGGACCGATCAGCACTCTTTTGGACAGATTACAACTACTTTGAACAGAGTTGCTTGGAGGCTCAGAAAGTGGTACCCTCCAAGGACCCTTCCAGCCTTGACAATGGCTTTAGGTTCTTCTAACCATCTTCTTGCTCTGGATCTCAGCTCTGCTCTCTACTTCCCTGTCCATCAGCTTCCCCACTCCTCTCCCACCCTCATTTCTTCCACACGTCCTCAGAGACTAGCAGAGGCCTTGCCACATGGTGGGGTCTCTGATGGCCTTGACATCAGGTCAATGAATGAAGGAGTCATAACTCAAGTGATGATGATAATGAAGACGATGGCTGCCATTTCTGAGATTCGACCGCCTGCCAGGCTTGTGCTAAGTGCTTTACTTGAAATACCTCACGTAACCCTCACAACAGTTCTAGAAAGTGGGTACCATGATTATCCTTATTTCACAGAGGAAGGTACTAAGTCTGAGAAGTTCATAGCCTGCCGAAGCTCAGATACCAAATAAAAGGTAGAATTTGGATTTGAACCCAGGTGTGTCTGACTGAAAATTCCATTTTCTTAACCAGCATATTATATACAGTGCCCCAAACCAATGATTCAAAATCTTGATGGCTCAGAGGAATGAGAATCACACGAAGATTCAGGCAAAAGGTAAGTCTTTCGGTAAGATTGTTCTGTTGGAGGGTGTAGATTGAGAAAAGATGGAGCAGCTAAATGATCCAGAGCCCTTCCCTGGGGCCTGTCATTTTGCTATGCTTTGTTTGATCATCATAAGCCTACAAGGTATCTATCATTCCCATTTTCCAGATGAGAAAACTCAACTTCAGAGCAGTTAAGCAACATGTCCTGGGTTACACAGCAATTAAGCAGCAAACCCAGGATCTGACTCTAGTCTGTCAGCCCCAGAGCCCATAACTTACTGCTCCCTACTAGAGCTGGGAATGAGCGACTGAAGGATGGGGGAGTGTTGACCAGAGACAACTGCCACTGTGCAGTGGCACATGCACACGTGCACACACACACCCCATCTCCTTCCTCCAGGGTGAACGGGCTTTCTAAGAACCATGGAATTTTACAGTCAAAAACCATTCACGACTCCCTCCATTGTACAGCTGGGGAGTTGGAGGCCGGCCCAGATTGGGCAGGAACTGCCCATGGTCATACGCAGGTCAGGGGCCAACCAGGGTGGCTCCCCACCAGCCGCCTTGCTGCACCTTCTCCGACTCTAGCCCCAAGCCTCCAGCTGCTGTCTGTGCAGCTCTGCTCCTCTTCCCAGGCACGGGTAAGGGGAGGTGCCTTCTGGGTATAAATAGCAGATGGAGATGCTACTCTTCTGCAGGGGAGTTAACTGTTGGGGCCCTGGACACAGAGAGATGCTTCCCTCCTGAGGGAGAAGGCGTGGTGTCTGTCAGAGTTGGAATGTTCCTTACAGAGCACCCAGATCTTGCTGCTCAAGTGTGACTGGTGAGCCAGCAGCTTTGGCATCAATTCACGGTGTGTTGGGAATGCAGACCCTCAGGCCCCATCCGGACCCACTCAACTAGAATCTACCTTTTAACAAGATGCCCAGCTGGTCCAGACAAACTTCTCCTTGCAAAGATGGGAGAAAGCAGCTCAGAGAGGGTAGTGCTCCTACCCAAGGTCACACAGCCATTCCCTGACAGAACTATATCTAGAATCTGCACTCCCTCCCCATCATGACTCAGAGCCCAGCCACGCAGTGATACAGCCCCTCAGCTGTGCAGGGATGGGGGAAGGGAGGTCAGGCAGCCAGGTGCTATTTCAGAGCCATCCTGCCTGCCCTGGGCTCAGCCACTCCATGCAGCCTGCATTCAGTCCACTCTGGGGCAGGGGCCACCTTGGGGCTGGCCTGGGGAGGCCGGCACTGCAGGTCCATGAAGGTGGGAAGGGCCATGGTACCAGGCTGACTCAGCATGGGGGTGGGCTTGGGGAGTGGGCTACACTGGTCAAAGCTAAGCCTGGCCTATTTTCGTCTCTCAGAGCTTCGGAAGTTTTCCTGAAACAGCTTTTCTGAAGGAGGCTGCCGGCAGCGTGGGCTGGGAGGAAGGGCCCATTCTTCACCTTCCCCCCAAGCAAGCTGCTCACTGAAGAGTATGGAAACCATGCAAGACACCACTTTTCCCACCTCTATTTGCTGCCGTCCCCAAGAAGAGAGCAGCTGCCCCCTTCCCTCAACAAACACCCACCAGGGCGGGCAGGGGAGCCGGGCCAGGCCCTACCCACACCCCTCACCCGTCCCCCACGCTCACCGATGTTGGGGTGCTTCAGCAGGCGGCAGATGCGGGCTTCACGCTCCAGCTTCTGGTGGTCTGAAACACACAGAGGCCCAGATGAGTCCAGGGGAGGGAGGCACCTCCACCCACCCCATCTCTCCTTCCTCACAGCCTCTAATGACCTCTCCCTCCCAGGGCCTGGGCAAGCTCGCCTGGGCAGAGCCTCTGGGTTCTCTGAGAAGGCAGTGGGATGCAGCGGAAGAGAGCGAGACCCAGGCTGCAGTGAGGCAGAAGTCCCTTCCCTGCGCTGCATCTCGGTTTTCAGGGTTCTCAACAAAGGGGCATCTCCTGCCTGTATCAGAGCCAGACTCCAGGCAGCCTGGAACACCCCCACACCCACATCAGGCTCCCACTGCAATCCCCAGCCCCGCCCCTCCCACCGCACGTCCTCCGGTGGAACTGCTGAACCTCAGCTCTCCAGGAGCGCCCTGCCCAGCCCTCTCACTCTGGGACCTTCGCGCACGTGGTTCTCTCAGCTTGGAAAGCTCCTTCTCAGCCTCCCACCCGCTCTTCACTGGCCATCATTCACTCCTATCCATCCTTGGATGTCACTCTCTCTGGCAGCCCACCCTGACTGCCAGCTGCTGGGGGCTCCTCCTCTGCGTTCCCAGGGCCCCTAGACAGCACATGCCACTCTGTCTCAGGGATGTCGCTGTCCTTGAGGGCAAGGACTTGGTCTCCGTTCTACCCCTGGCATCTACCTAAATCCCTGGCCCATGGAAGGTGCTCAAGAAATAAATGAATGGGCTTCCCTGGTGGCTCAGTGGTAAAGAATTCGCCTGCCAATGCATGAGACGCGGGTTCGATCCCTGAAGCAGGAAGATCCCACATGCCTCAGAACAACTAAACCCCTGCGCCACAACTTTTGAGCCTGTGCTCTGGAGCCTGGGAGCCACAACCAATGAAGCCCAAGCGCCCGAGAGCCCATGCTCTGCGACAAGAGAAGCCACTGCAATGAGAAGCCCTCACACCACAATTAGAGAATAGCCCCCACTCTCCGAAGCTAGAGAAAGCCCACGCAGCGATGAAGACCCAGCACAGCCAAAAGTAAATAAATAAATACATTTTTTAAAATACATAAATAAAAAGATGACTAAAGCTAGACCTGTAAAAAAGCAGAAGTAACTAAATGAAAGAACAAATGATTGAATAAACAAATCTTTCAAGGGAGTGGGTATTCTCTGCAGGAGAAGTGTTGTAATAATTTACAGAAGATGCCTCCTGTGAGAGAAGTCAGCACCGAGGACACAGAAAGCCCCAAAGAATCTGCAGAGTAGAACTCGTCCATGGCAGCATGGGGGCTCACCCAGAGACCTCCCACCTGCTTCCCGGGACCTGTCCAAATCCCCTAGATTTCCCTGCCCACTTGGGAGAGAGGCCGTGTTCAGAATCTGCACCCATGATCTCTGACTCTGAGACTGCTGAACACAATCTTACCCGTGACCCCATTCAGTCCTCCCGACAAGCCCAGCTGTGGGCATCACTGTCCCTGTTTTAAGCATTTTTCAATTTCCTTTGTGGTGCTTTTCTCACAATTGGCTATTTAATGCCTTAATTAAAAAAAACCCAACAGTATAATAGGAGCCAGTCACAAATACAGAATATCTACTACACGTCAGGTATTATGCAGAGCACTTTATATACATCTCAAGCCCTCCCAGTAATCCTCTGAGGATAGTGCTACCACTGTGCTGGCCTTACAGAGGAGGAACAGAGGTTCAGAGAGGTTAAGGATCTGATACAAGGTCACACTGCGGTGAGCAGTGGAGCCACGCTTTGCATCCAGGTAGCTTCCCTGGTGGCTCAGAGGTTAAAGTGTCAGCCTCCAATGCGGGAGACCCGGGTTCAATCCCTGGGTCGGGAAGATCCCCTGGAGAAGGAAATGGTAACCCACTCCAGTATTCTTGCCTGGAGAATCCCATGGACGGAGAAGCCTGGTAGGCTACAGTCCACGGGGTCGCAAAGAGTCGGACACGACTAAGCAACTGAACAGAACAGTCAGCTCCACAGGTGAGCTGTAAAGCCTGTCGGGGAGTTCCCTGGTGGCCTAGTGGTTAGGATTCTAGGCTTTCACTGCCACGGCTCAGCTTCATCCCCTGGTAGGGGAATTGACATCCTGCAAGCCACGTGGCACAGCAAATAAATAAATAAATAAAAATAAAACTCAAAACCCAATGCTCTCCTGTTTCTCTACACCCTAACTCATCACACTCATCTCCATCTGCCTCCTATTCCTGAGTGGGAAAATTCAGGCCCACAGCAGGGAACTCACACAGACACTCAGAGGTGGAGCCAGGACTAGTACCCTGCTTTCTGAATGGCCCCTCCAGGGAAGGTGGGCACCAGGGAGGGTGATGAGGAGGAAGAAAATCCTAGCCCTGTCCCTAGGCTGCCAGCTCCCCTGTCCCCTCCCCTCTCCATTAGCGGAATCACCAGCTGTCCTCCAAGGGCTGCAGAAACCAAGATCAATACTGAAATGTGGCTTTTCCATCAGCAAAGCAATTAAGACCAATCCTCTTTCCGTAGAGTGTAAACTCCACTCCCCAGCTGAAGGCAGCTGCAGGCTAGAGGGGGATGGCTGGCCCAGCTGGGGGCATCCTCATTTCTCCTCCCTCTCTGTCTCCTTCCAAATCCTTCAGGGTAGGGAGGTGGAGGGGAAGGAAGGCTGATTCCCAGGCAAAGGAGGGGAATCCCCATCCAGAGGTGGCCAAGAGTCCCCAGTAAGCAGAGGATGACTGAACCCGCCCCAGCTCCAAACCCTGCCGCCCACCCCACCCATCCCCAGCAGAACCAAATGCCAGGCAGCTCAAAGTGGGGCCTATCTCAGGGGGCAAGGGGACTCCTGGCTCAGGCTACACACTCAGGGGACAAAGGACCTAAATCCAGAATTCTGATGTTTTTCTCCATGTAAGGTCAACTGGGAGCAGAGTTACACTAACAGGATTGAAAGAAGAAACCGCTGGTCACACAGCTTTGAACATGTGACTGCTTACCAGACATCACTGCTGGAAATGCTAGGAACTGGTTTTACAGATCTTGTAATCATCTTGTGCCTAGTACAATTACACTGCATTGCAACCTTCAGTGCTAAAAGCATTAATTTGTTGAATATAAACATATACTTTATACAATAATTTTTGTAACTCTGTTTGAAGTGTTTTCATTGTCTAATATGGAGGGAACCTCAAGAAATATAGGGACTGAGTTCCTCTTGACTCTGAGGCCTTGCTCCATTAAGCAGTCTCTTGACAAAATCAAGGTAATCATCAATGTGGTCAAGCCTTGTTACAACTCAGAACTTTGAGGAACCACTCTTAAAGCCTCCCCCCAGCCCCCCAGTCAATAGTTAAGAGGGCAGCCAAGGACTTCTTATTAAAATAAAAATGAGATCCTGCCTTCAAACTTTCCAACAGCTTCCCGAAGTACTTAGAATACAATCCAAACTCCTCAAAAACATTCAGAAAGACCCTGCAGGGTGCTGAGTTCTGCCTCATTTTGGCCTTGAATCTCCCCTGACACTAGCTTCCTTTGTGGCCTCAGGCATGCAAACCCTTTCCCACCTCAGGGCCTTTGCACCTGCTGTGCCCTCTGCCTGAGATACTCTTCTCCTGGGTCTTCTCATGGCTTCCTCCTTCTCCTCAAGCAGGTCCCAGCACTATGTCACCTCCTTAGCTTCCCCAGCTGCCTTTTCCTCCAGCCCCACCACACCGCCATTACCCTGTCTTATTTTCTTTGTTAACACTTGTCACTACTTTAAAATACCCAGCTTACTTGTGTGTTTAATGTTCTTTTCAGGCTCCCTCCCTAGGAAACAGGTGCGATGACCTCAAGACCTTGACCTTTGGTCTCTGCCATGTTCCCAGGACCCAGAGTCATAAGCAGCTTGTCCAAATTCCCATACCCAAGAAGTAGCAGAGCTGGGATTTCAACCTGTGTTCATAATTACTGTACTGTATTGCCTCCCATTTTCATAATTGAGAAATCAATCCATCCAGTTCAGTGAAGTCCCATGATGGTGAGAGATCTGAGAGAAACTAGTCTGCAGCCTCCTGCTTGGGCACCAGGAAGCCTTGCTCCCAATACCCATTGTGATAGATGCTTTGTGAATTTTCTCCCTCCCTCCCCTGGGGCAGACTTCCAGGGTGTTGGGGTTAAGGTCTGCCCAGAGCTAGGCAGGCAGTGGGTCGGTGAAAACTCTGCGGAGAGGTTCCTGGGGCCGGACAGGACCAGCAGGGCATGACAGGGCAGAGCAGAACCTGGGGAAGCCTGAGGGCTCTGCCAGCAGAGTGAGTGGGCTCCAACAGGTATGTGGTCAGTGGGGTTCTGGCTAGAGGCACAGGAGCCAGGGCAGAAAATAGACCTCTAGTCTCAGAACAGGAAATATCTCCTCCCTCCACAGGACTTCAAAAAGCCTCCAGATCCTGGGCAGTTGGAGAAATAATCTGGAGGACCAAGAAGGGGGAAGGGGTGGGGAAGTAGATGAGAAAGACAAGAAAGGTGTGTCCCACTGCCTCCTTGCAAGCTCCCTTGCATAATCCCGAAGCTCAGGGACAGCTGAATGAGCTCACCATGCTTCCCACCTGGTGTCCTGGGACTGGTCATTAGGGAGCTGAGGAAGTAACCCCTTGGTGCTCAGGTGGACAGTGAGGCTTGTGGAGGTTGCTGGACGGGGGCCAGTCACCTCTGGCAGCACTAGCCAGGTCCGTGTGCCCAGCATCCCCTAAAATGCTGATGAATTCTTTCTGTTTGTCTGCCTGGTGAGTCTGTGGCTAGGAAGCTTCCAGAGCCCCTGGCGGGAGTTAGCGCTGAGCATCTACAGGCTGTTGTCACTGCTGACAGGACTTTCTAAAGGCAGGAACTGGGGCCTCACCTATTGAATCCCCCACTCTCAGGGGTGGAACTGGGGCAGCTGTAGCTTTCAAAAGGCTCCCAGGGGGATTTGGCAGGGATTGGGACAGGGAAACATTTTTACCTTTCATTTCATGTCTTTATGGCTTCTTGGAATTGTTTATAGTACGAGCATTTTATATAAAAAGAGTAGTTTAAAAATACACACAAAAATCATCTCCTGGGTTTGGGAGCCGCTCAATAAAAGAGGCTGGCCCCATGGGAAAGGGGAAGCCATAGTTCCTGGGGTGGGGGGTGGAGGACACTCCGGGGGGCATGGCCCCCTGCTGGGAACTGCCAGAGTCAACCAGGAGTGCCAGCAGGAGAAGCTTGGAGTGTGTTGCCGAACATCCAGCATTTAAAACACTCCCTACCACAGGCCCCAGGAGAGACGAACAAAGAAACCCGCTAAAGGAAGCTCTGCCCCTCCCCACGCGCTGGGAGAAAAGCATCGCAGTTGGCAGACTTCTTTGGGAAGGTTCTGAGACCCTCCCCCCAGCCCCTCACACCCACCTAGGCCTGGGCACCTTCCTCCCAGGAGGTCAGAGCTTTCTTAAATCACCAGAGAGGGGGCTTGGTAGTTACTGCACAAACCAGAGTCTACACTCCCCCAAACCCTTAGTTACCTTCCAGAAAAGAGGTGATGCTCCTTCCATCCCCTGACACGTGTTTCTTTCTGTCTCATGCATGTGTGAATGTGGCTCTGACTGTGGTGAACGGGCCGAAGATTCCCCGCATTCAGCAAGGACCCTGGTTCCTAATTCTCCCTCACTATGACGGCGGTGGGGAGGGCAACCCAACCTGTCACCCCAAGCCATGGCTTAGCCCTGCCCCTGATGTATCTCAGAGATTGGGACATCTTCCTTGACCAACTGTGATATAAAGCACAGAGAGGCCACCAGACAGCCACAGCAATGGCCAGGCAAGCCCCGGCATCTGGGTGTGAGGCAGTGCTCCTGCTGGCCTTCTTGCCTGCCCTGGCTTCCCGCCCCAGGCTCTGGCCCTGGACCTTCCGCAGGGCTCACCCTTCCACACGAGCATTCACACGGGCTGTGTGCCACGGCAGGCCCCGGTCTTCAGAGGACCGCCGCCACCCCAGCCTCTTTTCCCTGCAGGATGCTGATCTGTCTACGGGGGAGTTTGGTAACTAGAAAGTGCCAGGCTCCCAGCAATGCTGAGCCAGAGACATGAAAGGAAGCAGCACACGGTGCAACACAAAACCTGCTGGGAGGCCCGTGGGGGCCATTGTGAACATCCTATACCGGCCTCTGTGAAACCCATACCTGCTGGGCCCTGGCCCAGACAGCTGCCTCTATGCCAGACAAACACCTGGACACTCTGCCAACCCCCTTTCACACTGCACAAGCCATGGTTGCACAGCCCCCTCCTGTGCCTGCCTCACCCACCAGAATGCCCCCCACATCTTGGGGGTCCCTAAGGCAGCTCAGACCCACTGTTCAGAGTGGAGATCTTTGAAGACAGTCTTTCCCAACTGTGGTCACCACCATCACCACCCTAACCACATGCTAAGCACAAGAACATAGCTTCAGAGCAGGCACTCCAAAGTTTAAAGTCCATACAAATTACCGGTGTCTTGTCAAAATGCAGTCTGATCCCTTACATCTGGAATTATGAATTTGCATTCCTAACAATCTCCTAATGATGCTGATGCTGTGGGTTTAGAACCACGTCCAAATTAGAATTACCAGGGGATCATTTCCAAAAACCCAAGTCACAGCCCAGACTAATTAAATTACAACCTTGGGGTGTGGGATCCAGGCATAAGGACTGTCTGAAGCTCTCCAGGGGATTCCAGGCTGGGAAGCCACTGTCCAAGGGAGTATTTAGGAACCAGAGGGTGGACTGGTGCGGTCGAGGCATAACGCACCCGGTGTTCATAGGATGCTCACTGAGCACCCAGATATGTCAGGTGCTGTCCCAGGTGCTGGGCACATACAGGGAATGACACCCATCCCCACCTTCTTGGTGCTTATGGTCATAAAAGAAGATGAATATTAAACAAGGTACCAAACCAGTAAATGGGATAACTCCACACTGGGAGAAAGCCATAAAGACAGTAAACAGTAACAAGAGCCATAAAATGGGGAGGTCACCCTCAGTCTGGGGGTCAGGGAAGTCTCTCAAAGGTTGTGACATTGACCTGAGACCTGAAGGCTGACAGAGAGCCAGCCTCCTAAGGAGCCAGATAAGAGCATCTAGGCAGAGAGAAAGGTAGGTGCAGAGGTCTGGCAGTGAGAATGGAGGTGAGTGGCAGAAAAGCAGGGAAAAGAAGGCCTACCTGGCAGCTTAGTCTTTACCTGGGTGGGTGGATGAGGGGCAGAGAGCCTGGCCTGTGAGAGGCTATGGCATCCAGTCTAGACCCCCTAAGGAAGAAATATGGAGGAGTCTAGTCTCATAGTGCCCACAGGAAGAAGAGCCCCCACCTCTGACAGCAGCATCACCCAGAAGGAGAGACCCAGGTCCTGGTTCTAACCCAAGGGATAGAGGGAGGGCTGAAGGGAGGAGAGCACTGGAGGGCGGGCCAGGAGTGGATCTGGCACCTACCTCTGGCCGAGAGCTTCTTTGTGTTGATAATCTTGGCAGCATATTCCTGGCCGGCCAGCACCTTCACACACCTGCGCACCACTGAGAAGGCTCCCCTAGGACAGAGGAGGCAAAGGGGGTGAGCGAGGGCCCAGGGCTGCGCTCCCAGGAGACGCCACAGTTCACGCAGCTGCTCTGTGCCGGAGGGAGCCTTCCCGCAGGGCTGCTCGAGCTCGGAGGGGCCACTAGTGGCACGCCTCAGGGACAGAGCAGGCCTGGAGACCCATGGGAACCACTGCTGGTAAATCGTTAGGAACTTGGCCTCGTGAGAGATGAGCTTTGTCCAGTCATATTAAGTCGACATGCAATGTTAGAATCACAGAATCTAGGTCCCTGGAAAGTGAACCCACACCAGTGTTCTTGCCTGGAGAATCCCAGAGACGGAGGAGCCTGGTGGGCTGCCGTCTATGGGGTTGCACAGAGTCAGACACGACTGAAGTGACTTAGCAACAGCAGCAGCAGGTCCCTGGAAGTTTTCAGATTTTTATTCTTTGTGTAGTTAACACATTGACATGGTTCAAAGTTCAAAAGATACAAAAGTGTGGATAGTTAAGTGACTCCTTCCCATCCCTATACCCCAGACTCCAAGGTCCCCTGCCCAGAGATGGCCAGTGTTACCAGAGCATCTTTCCATAGATACCTTCCCCTCCCCCATGCAAATACTGGACCCTGCATGCTGCTCTGTACCCTCTTCTTCTTCAGAAATTCTTTTAGAGATCCTCCTTCTATATTATCACATAAAGAGTTCTCATTTAATCATGTGGCTGTCCTATAATTTACCTAGCCAGTCCCCTATCGACCGGCAATTAAGTTAGTCCCAGTCTATAGCTCCAGTCTGCAGCTATGACAAATAGTTTTGTGATGTCTAACCTCATATATGTGCCTTAGAATTACATTTCCCATGACTTCCCGGTGGCTCAGATGGTAAATCGTCTGCCTACAATGCAGGAGACCCAGGTTTGATCCCTGGGTTGGGAAGATCCTCTGGAGAAGGAAATGGCAACCCACTCCAGTACTCCTGCCTGGAGAATCTCTTGGATGGAGGAGCGTGGTGGGCTACAGTCCATGGGGTTGCAAAGAGTTGGACACAACTAAGCAACTTCACTTTCACTTTTCATGTATACAAGTGTCTGCAAATAAACTTCTAGAACAGGTATTATTTGGTCAAGGGTAGGTGTTGTTTTCCCCTGGAGAAGGAAATGGCAAGACACTCCAGTATTCTTGCCTGGGAAATCCCATGGACAGGAGCCTGGCAGGCTACAGTCCATAGTGTTAAAAAAGAGTCAGATATGACTTAGTGACAAAACAATACAAAGGTGTTGTTGGGTACTTCTGAAAGATAACTAGAAACGATCCATTTTAGAAACGTACAAACTTTCACGCTAGTATGTGAGGGGACCATTTCCCTCTGCCTTTGTCAATACAACGTGTGATCAAACTTTTATATCTTTACTAGTAACACGTGGAGCATAGTGACTCAAAGTAGATTTAATTTGGAATTCTTATATCAAGAGTGAAGCTGAACATTTTTTTCATGTGTTTTTAGAGGCTCCTGGGTTTTTATCTTCAAAATATTTGTGGTTGGAAGAACTTGAAGCAAGGGCTGTGGGTTTCATGGCTCATAGGAGGCATTGTTGCCACGTAGAATTTGGCCCATTTTCCACATTATTTGATTTTTCAAGAAAAACTAGAATTCTTAATATTTTAGTGACATTTCCCAGATTTTAAATACTGGTTGCTGCTGCTGCTAAGTCACTTCAGTCATGTCCGACTCTGTGCGACCTCATAGACCGCAGCCCACCAGTCTCCCCTGTCCCTGGGATTCTCCAGGCAAGAATACTTGAGTGGGTTGCCATTTCCTTCTCCAACGCATGAAAGTGAAAAGTGAAAGTGAAGTCGCTCAGTCGTGTCTGACTCCTAGCAACACTGTGGACTGCAGCCCACCAGGCTCCTCCGTCCATGGGATTTTCCAGGCAAGAGTACTGGAGTGGGTTGCCATTGCCTTCTCCATTAAATACCGGTATCTTATTCAAAAAGATTTAGCTCCCTGTGTCACACAGGAAATTTCCAAATCTAGTGCTCTGTGACAACCTAGAGGGGTGGAATGGAGTGGGAAGTTCAAGATGGAGGGGACATATGTATACCTGTGGCCTGATTCATGTTGATAGATGGCAGAAGCCAACACAATACTGTAAAGCAACTATCCTCCAATTAAAAATAAATAAATCAAAACAAATTTAAATGTAATATTTTGCCAAACAAAACTAGTTTGAGGGCTAGATCTGGCATCTAGGTGCCATGTTATACCTTCTACTACAAACATCATCTGGCACAATCCCTTCACATCACAAAGGAGGCCCCTAAGGGGCCAGACACTGCCCATGGTCTATTACTGCCCTAATCACAGGCTAATGGCAAGAAACGAGTCTCCTGTGCAGCCTTCTCCAGTTTTAATGTGTATATGAATTACCCAGGCATCTTGTTAAAAGGCAGATTCTGATTCCTTAAGTCTGAGGCAGATCCCAAGACTCCGAGATTCCCCACAGCTCAGGGCAGATTGCTCAAGGTCACACAGGCGGTGCTGTGTTTTGAACTCAGATATTTGCAGCCCCAGATGTTTGGCTTTTCCACCCAGTGAGCCTACTGCTTGCAGGTCTGCACACCCAGGTTCCTGACATGGCCATGCCCCACCATATCTTCCAAACTTTGATCCCCTCTCCCAAGCACATAGGCAGGTCCCAGCTACACAGATGCAGCTGATGGGAGCAGGGGCGGACACTGGCAGGCACTGAGGAAGCCTGCAGGCTGGCAGAGATGCCCGTTCTCACAGGCCCCAGGGTGTTCTGTCACTGGCTTCATGTCTGAGCAGCATGAAGGGAATGGGTGGGAAACTGTGGAGAAGGATGAGGAAGGAAGATCTGGGAGGTGGGCTAGAGGCCAAGAAATATAACCTCATACGAAAGCTGGCGAAGGCCAGAACCCATGGGCACAGCTATGGACCGCCGTCCGGCTGGGTGGCTCTGCCTGTCCTCCACGTGGAGGGAGCAGCCCAGCGGGTCTCCCTTCCTGAGAAGCACCCTCCCATGACACAGCACACCACACCTCCCCGCCTAGCCCAGGACCACGGCTGCTCGTCCATCCACTAGACAGAGTTTCTAAGGACCAACAGGGCCTCCATCGACATTACTATAGGAGCTGGAGGTAGATTTAAGTGAGAGAGACTGAACTTGGACAGGGAGAGGGCTTCAGTCTGGGATGTTAAAAACAGGAACAGGTACTCGAGGAAGGTGCCCACCCTACTCAGACTGGGATGCTCAGGTTCCTGCCCAGCGGGAGGCCATGTTTCTCAGAAGCCCCAGAGGAGAGAGCATGTTTCAAATGGCCCCTTCTGGGGAAGATTCTGAGGATTCCGGGGAGAGGAGGGGCAGGAAAGGAGGGTTTGTCTCATTCACCGGCACCCAGTACATGCATGGGGCTCTGTGCAGAGGCTTAACAGGCTCCACGAACCTAGGCTCTATCCCAGGAACTGGGGACCCGAGAGCCACGTCTATAAGATAAGAGAAGTCATGCTTGCTGAACTCCCTCTTCACAGCACGGTGTCAAGCTTTTGTGTAAATCCCAGGTTCTAACCCAGGTGGCTCTGTGGCAAAGAATCCACCTGCCAAAGCAGGAGATGCCAAAGACGTAGGTTTGATCCCTGGGTTGAGAAGATCCCCTGGAAGAGGAAATGGCAACCCACTCCAGTATTCTTGCCCGATGAATCCCATTGACAGAAAAGCCTGACAGGCTGCACTCCATTGGGTTTCAAAGAGCCAGCCACAACTGAGCACACAGGCATGCAGAGCGAGGGGTTTATCCAAACCGATTCAGAGAACACCAGACTCGCGCATACCCAGAAGGTATACTCCCTTCCGAAGCACCTTCAGCACTAAGCTCCTTGGCCCTCACAACAACCCTGCAAATTTGCAATTACGATCCCGCATTTTTCAGAACATGAACCTGAAGCCTCACAGGAGCAGGCATATTCCTCCCGAGGCTGTGGCAAGAATCCAGGTTGCCTGTCCTTGCTCTCCTGACTCCACCAAAGGCAAGACAGTGTGACCCTCAAAAGCAGGGGCTCTGGGCTCACAAAGCCCTGTGCTCTGATCGTGACTGACGCCCAGTTGTTTGATATTGAACTTGGCACTTCAACTCTGTTTCCTCCTATAAAATGGGGGCAATAATAATACCTCTGTCCTGGGTCTTCTGGGGGAGATTAAGTGAGGCAACACACGCAAAATACTGGGCACAGTGCCAGGGCACACTGATCACTTAATGGGGCAAGGAAATGGTCTGGGCCAGGGAGCGCGTTTTCTACCTATGAGGCCTCAGGTCTTCATCCACGAGTGGAAAGCCTCCTCCCTGCCAGTTCTGGTGCTGGGGATCAGGGATGGGGGAGCAGAGGAGACTCTGTAGCAAAAATGAGAGTGTGGGCAGCAAGCTCAGAGCCCTGACTTCCTCTCTTTTTAATCTTTTGTTTAAAAAAAGGCATGTTTCTGCATTCTCGTCCTATGGGAGCAAGTGGCCACAGCCCAGCAGCTTTGGCAAAAGGAAGAGCCAGCCCACTCCTCCCACAGCCCTGAATTGAGCAGGTGGCCAGTGGGTGGGTGGGCAGAAGCCTGGAAACAGGACAGGGCCGCAAAGGGGAGGAGGCCAGGATGGGGAGGGCAGAGTGGGAGAGAGTGACCAGAGGTCCAGGGAGGAAGGGATGAAGCCTGCACGGGAGGGCCCTGGCAGGTGGGGGATGTCCTCGGGTGGATCCTGGGTACAAAAGGTTCAGGGGCACATGTCTGCCCACACGTGTGTGTCAGCAGCTTGTCAATGCCCTCAGGTATGTGGTGACACATGCTGTCACCCTGGGTATGTACACATGTTAGGAGAGGGTCACAGAATGTGGGCCGGGAGGAGTGTGTGTGAGATAGTCAGGCACTGGAGGGAAAAAAGCTCAGATCTCAGCCCTGCTGGGAGGTCTTGGGGAGGGGTCTGCCCCAGTGTGGGCCTCATGGGTTTCGTGGGGATTGGTATGGGCATGTGGGCATGAGGCTAAGAAGTATAGAGACCTTTCCACCTTCAATATTCTTTATTTTTTTGGTTGTACAGCACAGCTCACAGGACCTTAGTTCCCCAACCAGGGATTGAACACAGGCCACAGCAATGAAAGCACCCAGTCCTAACCACTAGACTACCAGGGGATTCCCTCCACCTTCAATATTCTATACTAGAGCTGTCCAACAGAACTTTCTATGATGATGGAAATATTGTCCATCGTGACAGGCGCTAGCCTCCTATGGCTATAGAGCACTTGAAATGTGGTTAGTTGGACTGAAGAAATGAATTTTTAATTTTATTTCACTTCAATAATTATAAGTGGCTAGTGACCACCAGGTTGGATCGTGAAGTTCTATGTGGATAAGAACTGGCTGTCCTGAACCAGACCAACCAGAGTGCAAATTGTGGTCCAGCCGCTTACTAGCAATTTATTTAACCTCGGTAAGACTATTTTCCTCCCCTGTAAAATGTAGGTAAAGACTAGTACCCACCCTGAGCAGTTGTTTCAAGGATTCAATATGAGACTAAGGTATGCAGTGGGTTTAGCCCAATCCTTGGAGTGTAGTAAATGCTCAGGAAACAACGCCTTTTATAGGCATCATTATCTCCGAAGTGATGAGAACAGCTGGCATCATCAGAAGCAAAATGGACCTTGTTTGCCAAGCTCAGGAAAGAAGCAAGCCAGGGAAGTAGGTGTGTGGGGACCATCGTGAGGGGATGGGGTGCTTCCCCAGGCCCCAGCAACCTGCCCTTGGGTGTAAGCAGGCAGGGAGGCAGCACCTGGTTCAACAGACAGACGGGAAGGGCGAGGGCAAGCTGATAGTGGGTCCATCGTGGCTGAAAATGTGGGAACGTGCTAATGGGCCGTGAAAAGAAAGATTTACACTGGGAAATTGCTTTTCTGGCTGCCTGGCAGGCATGGTGTCCTGGGAGTTGCTGGCTGCTTGCCCACAGGAGGCTCATCACCCTCTCTGGCCCAAAATACCCCAAAATGCTGACTCGCAGTAATTCCAAACACCTGGGGTCCTCACTCAGCTTGGCTATCAGCTTGCTTATCCTTCCACTTGAAAGATGGCCACGCTGAGCTGCAGCCCCACTTCCTCCTGGGCCATCTGGGAGAAGTATGTGCTACACAGGGATGGGAAAGGTCCCTGAGACCCACGGTCAGTTACCGCCAAATTGCCCTCAAGGCAACTTCCCCACCTTCACTCCAGAGCCCAGGGCGTGCCTATGGGTATCAGCAGATGTGGATGGACGCTGCTTACAAGGGCACAGTCCTGCACTCCTCCGGGGTCTGACTATCAGGAGTCTCGTCGGTCTCTAGGGTCTTCCTTTCACTGGCTGCTTCCTCAAACACACCCAGGACTCCCTCATTCTGGAAAAATAAACAACCATCTTTCCTCCAAACTTGAAAGCTGAAAAACCAGGAGCCTGTCTCTCGACCCACAAGACTTGGCCACTTCCTTCCTCCTCCTTTCTCTGCTGCCAAACTTCCAGAGCAAGTGTCCGACATTCGCCGCCTCCTCTTCCCACTTCCCACGCTTCATGAGCCCACCACAATCTGGTTCCCACCCCCAGCTCCCTGGAAGAAAAGTTGTGCCAGGCCCGCCCACCCAGTGCCCCCCCCCCACAACCCCCAATGGGCCTGATCTGCCTAGCCTGCCCCACGACAGGTGACATTTGGCCCCAGTGGCTACCCAGTTTGAGGCCCGTCTTCCCTCTCATTTCTGGGTCACCACACTCTCCTTGGCAACCCCCCCCAACTTACTTTCACTTCTTCAACCCTCCCATCCCCCTCTGAACATCTCTATTCCTTGTTCTCTCTCCACCCATCCTTACCTCTTCCCCTGCCATCCCTTCTACCCAGGACCATTAAGCTGAGGCCTCTGGGGAGGCTCTGGGCATTCATGAACATCCCTAAAATTTTAACTAAATTATTCTGTGTCTGTGCATTGTTCTGTGCAGTGGATGCATAGTTTTAATTAGCTTCACAAGGGATCCTCTGACCACCACCATCACCCCTGCCCACCCCAACCCCGCAAAATGATGAAAGCCACTGACCATCAACCAAGATTGAAATCTGCTTCTACACAGCCATTCCTCTCTTCAGAATTCTAGTCCCAAATTTCTAGCTACTCACTAGAAATACTGTGTGATCAGCACCTCTTAATCAAAGTCCAGTTTTCTCTCTCCAAATCTCACCACTCCAGGTTAATATGCCTAAGCATTCTACCTCTCTGAAATGAGCTGGGGTAATTTCAGAAAATTTCTGCTCAAAGGTAGACAGACCTGTTACCTGTGAGAGGATTAACTTGTAATACTTCTTGGTGGTCAGTAACTCACAGTCCAGGTTAGCTGGTCTGATCACTTGGCACAGAGCAAGGCCTGGGGGCATGGAACCCAGAGCAGATGGGGTTTGAAAGTCTGGGGGAAGGCACAGAGCTGGGGTTGGTCACTGGAGCAGCCCCAGCTGAGGGGCCAGAGTGTGGGCCACAAGTGGCTGCAGCAGACACTGCAGTAATATCTTGCCATTGAGGTCTACTGTCTCCCCATTCTACAGGTAAAGAAACTGAGGCCAAGACCTTGAACCCAGGAGTCCTGAATCATCATCCTTTGCTCTTTCCAATACCCTAAACTCTCAGACTCCCTTAACTTGGGGTCCACAGATGGGTATTAGGGTGGGGGATTTGTGGGAAATTATATGCAACATCCTGTGAGTCAGAATGAGTATGTGGTTTGAGGGGCAACTGTGGCTCAAGTGAGATTCTCTGAGGGTGTCTAGATTCCTCAAACAGTTAAAAAGCTGGGATCAGATTTATTCAGAAATGAAAGGAACATCCTGTTTGCATAATGTGTGTGTGTTTGTGTTAAGTCACTTCAGTCATGTCTGACTCTTTGCGACCCTATGGACTGCAAAGGCTCCTCTGTCCATGGGATTCTCCAGGCAAGAATCCTGGAGTGGGTTGCTATGCCCTCCTCCAGGGGATCTTCCCAACCCAGGGGTCGAACCCATTTCTCTTATGTCTCCTGCATTGGCGGGTGGGTTCTTTACCGCTAGAGCCACCTGGGAAGCCCCTGTTTCCATAACACCCACCTCTATATACTTTAAGCAAATCCCTTCACTTTGTGGGGGCTTCAGTTTATCCATCTGTGAAATCAACTGTTGATCATTTGTAAGCCTTCTCTTTTTTTTCTTTTGAAGCAATAGTATCCTTTCTCAATAACAAACAAACACAGCTATGCAGGGCCCCAGATGGCAAACAGAGCAGAGGTGGCAGGGGCTGGGGGCTCAGGATCCCCTTTGCTTGGTCTTCTCTCTCTTCTCCCCAGCTTAGCATAGCAGCTCTTCCCCAAACGCCACAAACTAGCATTTGAGAGCCAGAAAATCCTAGGACCTTTTCCTGAAACCACATATCCCTCCTCTTCTCCACCCCAGCTGCTGCCGCCCACTTCCAGACTCCAAAAGATGCTGCAAGCACACCGTGTCTTCAAGCCGTCCCTCACTCCCAGGCCTGCCCCACGCCAACCCAGCAGAAGTCTTGCTGGGGACACAGAAGGCCTGGGAACCAGAAGAGTCTGTTTGCTGCAGAGAACATTGAACCAACAGAAGTTCCAACATGTTCCTTGTTTGGGCTGTGCCTAGGTTTTCTTGAACGGGTTACAAAAAGGAAAATTAAAAAATATATATCCACAGAGCTTGGTGACAGGATCATAGCAGGCAAAATAGCGGAAAATGGTGAGGGGCTGCTTTCTTCCAGCTTCAGGGAGCCTCCTGGCCTGGCTCCAATCACATGTATACCCCAAAGACTTTCAGAGAGAAAGGCTCCAAGGGGTGAAAAGCCAAGAATTGAAATGGAAAGAGGCTGAAGGGCCCAGATCTCATGTGTCACTAACTTGTGTGACCTCAGCCAAGCCCCTGACCCTCTATGGACCTTATTTCCCCATCCCTAAGACAAGGGAACACTCTTCATTCCAATATTTGTATGCAATTGAGGCTATTCTGACCCCTAAACCATCTCCCACTTTGTACTTGTAGCAGAGCATCTTACCAGACAAGGACAGGGATGCAGGCAAGGAGGGAAACAAGACACAGCAGTGAGAAGAGGGCTCCCACATGCTCAATATTTCCCAAGGAACATGTTCATCTGGGGTTAGAGGGTCAGTTCTGACAATGAGAAATGTCTTTAGGTTAAGCTGAAATCTACCTCCCTGTTACTCTAGACATGTGGCCCTGCTCTGCCCTCCAGAGCCATACAGAGCAGTCTTTTCTCATCTCTGGGGCCCAAGATGTCCCTGTAGGGATAAGGGGAGAGACCATACCCCTGAGGGGTCTCTTTTCCCTGCTAAAGTCCCCAGCTTCTTGGCCCTCTCTCACCTGATTTGGCTTCCAGACCTTGGCCACCCGGCCCACCTCCCACCCCTTCTAGACATGCTACAGGTTTTTTAATATTCCTTATAGCCCCTAGGTATCCAAAAATCGAAGGCAAGGACTTCCTTGGTGGTCCAGTGGCTAAGACTCCATGCTTCCACTTCAGGGAGCACAGGTTCAATCCCTGCTCAGAAAACTAAAATCCTGCATGCCCCATGGTGCCGCCAAAAAAAAAAAAGTTGAAAGCAACAGAGCGTGCCTAAGAAGAGTAAGACCACCAATCCCCCTGGAGCTGACATGCGCCATCAAAATACACACCTCAGAGACTTTGCCTGTGCTGTTTCCACTCTGAGAAACACTCTTCCACCCTCTTCCCTCTGACCAGCTCTTACTCAGCTTTCACTCCCCAATGTCACTGCCTCGGGGGAGTCTTCCCTGATTTCTCCATCACCCCAACCAGTTGAGGTCTCTTTGTAGCTTATAACCCCATGTTTGTGCTCATAGCCTTTATCCAGTTGCATTTAAATAACAATATCTGAAGTGACTTAGTTAAAACCAGATTTCCACTAGACTGTGAGCCCCAAATGGGCAGAGATGACATAAGTCTGGCACATGGTACCTGCTGGGCTCAGCCCAGGGCCAGGAACAGAGTCTGTGCTCAGGAAATACTTGTTGAGTGGATGCAAGGGTCACAGACTTGTTCCTCCTTTTATGTGACGCTGAGACATCAAGGCCGTCAGTGTTTTCTAGCAGAGAAGGTCCCACCAGCCTCACAGTCCCACCTGACATCTTGGTGGGCAGCCAAGTCCTACAGGGACCTCGATCTAGTGCCGGGCTGGGCCTCAGCAGCCTGTGCCATGCCGGGTGGTGGGGCAGAGGTTGCGCCAGGTTGGCTTGGGCTGGGAAGCTTCCTACCGCACCGCAGAGAGGCTCGGAAGAGACCGTGACACATCAGCGTGTATGCAGGAGGGGTGGACTGTGGCCAAGGGGCCAGCACATGAAAGAGGGAAGGAGAGAGAAAAACAGGGCCCAGAGAGATGTGGGGAGTAAGACAGGGAAGGGCAGAGAGAGAAAGAAGGCAGGAGCAAGAGGGCGAGAGCAAGGGAGAGTGAGACAGAGATGGCGGCGGCAGGGGGCAACCCAGAAGCCCACCCGGCGTCATCTTGCTCTCCCTGCCCTGGGAGGCACGGCTCTCGCTTGATGCCGTTGGAGCCAGTGTGTCTGCACACACACATCCATATGCACCCGAGTGTGTGTGTGTGTGTGTGTGTGCTCGCGTGCACTAGCAACAGGATGCAGGCACTGCGTTGCAAGGCTGTGCCCTCACCCTCTGGTAGGGCCGGGGCCTCAGACTGCAGGGATGCTGGCAGCAGTCGCCGCGTGCCTGTGCGGGGAGGCGGGCAGGCGGGAGCAGGGCTCAGCAGTGTCAGTGTGTCTCAGCCTGTGTGGGGGCGGCCGCGTGGGGGCGGAGGGCTGCGGCAAGCACCAGAACATGTGCGTGCCTTCCGCTCTGGTGGCCTGGAAGAAGAGTGGGGGAAGGCTGTCCCCTTCCCTTGTCCCACTTGCCCACCAACTTCCCATCCTTAGCTGCCGGCCCCTGAACATCACCTGGCCCCCTACCCTGGCTACCGTTGCCACAGGCTCTTCCTGAGGCCTTGGGCAAACTGTGTCTCTCTGGGCATTGGCTCCACCATTGATGCTGTGAGGAGACAATGTCTATGGTCCTCCCAGCTCTGGTGTTTGGGAAACCTGAAATTTCCCACAGGTGCCTTTCACAGACAGAGGCTAAAGAGGGTAGCAACTCTAACGGTGCCTTCCAGCCTCTGCAGAAGTGCTCTGATCCCCAATTCACAGATGGTAAAGCTGAGGTACACCAAGGACAAGGAAACTGGCGCAGTCAATTAGAGGCAGAATCATGATGGGAAAATAAGTGACAGGTCAGAGTTCCCTCACCTTCAAGGGCACACCCTTCTTCCCTGGAAGTGTTCCCCAGGCAGGGCACCACAAGGGGTTCCCCTTATTAGTCTTCTCTCCGTATGCGCAGTGCTGGGGACCTACGTGCAAGCCTGAGTACTGCCAGTCCCTGAGCCAAGTCATTTCACCTTCTCAAGCCTCAGCCTGCTCATCTGTAAGATGGGCGAGTAAGTCCTCTCCCTCTCTCAGAGATGAGCTAGTGGGTGGAGAAGTGCCACACTGGCCCCAAAGCACTGTGAGGGTGACAGGTTGTCAGAAGCAAAATAAAAGCACTGTCCTGTCTTTGCCGGGGGTAGTGCCTCATTGCACAGGTATTTTCTCTTCTCCAGTATTAGACCGAGGATCCTAAAAGCCCTTCCAGGAAGAGAGTGGGATTGAGAAATGCATCCTGCAGGTGTCAGAGCTTGTGTCCAAGAGTGAAGGAACCTAAGCATCCAGGACCCTGGGCTTCCCCGCTCCACCCCATCCCGAAACAGGGAGATGCCTCTCGTCTCCAGTGTACCGCACTGATCAGCCCAGCCTGAGCCTTGTTCATGATGCAAAACCATGGGGGCTCCAGAGCCAGCTCTCCCCTCTCCCTCGGGCAATTTTGCTGGCCCCTGCAGCCCTTCCCCCAGCTCCAACACCACCCTTGAGTCAATTTCAGATCCCTGTTTCTAGAGAGAAAAGACTGGGTTGTGTTCTCTCCAGCCTCCCTCCCTTCTCCCTCCCTCTCTCAAGTAAAATCTCCTTCCCAGGCTCTCTCTGTACAGCCCAGTGATTACACAGGCTGCAGGGTAATTCTGACTCCCTAACTAACCTCTCTTGGGACTAGGATTCAAAGCCCAGAGAATGTCAAGGGCTAGAGGAGGCATCCTCCTTCTCTATCTCCTGGAATTCACCCCTTCCTCCCCCTGCTGCGCCACCCACCCCAGGTCCTGATCTTCCAGAAGGTTGGGTCTGCATGGAACTCTGGCCCTAGCACCCAGGCCCACTCTGACCCTGGAGCTGGGGGTGCTGCAACCTGCCTTCTGCCTCCAAACAAGCCTCTGTGCTCCTAAGGTCTGGGCTTCTGTTTCCCTCTCCCTTGGGAGGAAGGAGGACTGGAGGGGTCAAGGGAGGAGGAAGTGAGCTAGTCTCTGGGTCCCCAGAGACAGTCCCACCCCAACCCTCTAGGGAAACTGGAATCAAGTTCCTGGCTTATGTGAATCGTATGCTGCAGCGGGAACTCCATCCAGTAGCATCAAGAGGCCCCAGAGCACTAATTCTGATCCCGACCCCTCAACCCCCTCAGCTGGCTGCCCCCTAGGAGGGGCAGGAGCCCCTCCTCTGACATCCTCAGCCAGCCCTACCCTGGGGTCCTCGAAGGCCTGCAGTCAGGAGCCAGGCCTCACTGGGCAGGGCGCCAGGAATCCCTCAAGAGGCTTGTGTCCTCCTCCTGTCCTTCTCTGCAGCTGGGAGGCCAGGGCCCTGCAAAAGGAGGTCAAAGACCCCCATGGCCCCTTGGAGGGCCACCCTAGCTGCCTCTGGCAGTCATCATGCTGCTGATCTGAAGTGGGCTCCTGGAAATGGAAGCTCAGCTTACAGGTAGAAACAGCAGGGTCCTGGCTGGCTGGGACCTTGGGTCACCCCTTGAAGGATGGTTCCCGTAGGCATCTGCACTGTTCATCCCGACAGAAGAGGAGCTGTCCCATCCCAGCCAGGCTGGTGGGTGAAGGGCAAGGCTTGGTCAACCCCTTCTGCCAAGCTGGGCAAACTTCTGTCAAAAAGCAAAGCCCTGGCAGGTGCCAGCCCCCATTTGAGGGCAGTGGTGATCTCATGGTGCCACAAGCATCACTGTGTCTTCATGAGAACCATCTCACTTCATCCTCGCAGTGCCTCTTTGTCTCCAGGTTACAGGCTGTGGGAAACAGGTGCCATAGCCTGCCCAGTGTCACAGCGCTATGGGTGGTAAGGACCAGGCCTTGTGCCCTGTGCTGGGTGCTGCCACTACCTGGTCATTTGGATTGAAGCTTCGAGTGAATCGGGAAAGCCCTGCCTCCCCAGTGATGCACCCTGGCCTTTTAAACCCAGGCATCAGAGGGGTAGCGCCTCATCTCCTTTTTTTCCAATACAAGCATCCTCAGGCCCCATCCTTAGGCTTCCTGACGTCTGGCGAGTCTTGACCTTGCCCGCACCATTTCGTCAGTTCAAGCATTTTTCTAGGGAAGATAGACTTTCATCAGATTCCTGGAGGAATACGTGACCTTGAAAAGGTTAACAGCACTGGTCATTGTGGAAGGAAATTGATCAGATTAGGCCTGGCCATGCCTGCCACCCTCAGTCTTTCTGCCATGGTCACAAAAGGGCTCTCTGTCGCCAGAAATTCTGCCCATGCCCTGATCCCTGCAAGAGCCCTGGCAGACCGTGGGGCCGAGAAGGCTCAAGCAGGCTCTCCCTGCCAAGTCACCCCCAGACCACCCAGTCTCCATGGCGCCCATCCCCTCTGAGGGCAAGGGAGCAGGTTTGTAAGCGCCTGGGTCACGTCTCCACTCCATTTCACTGCACTCTATGACGCCGTCCTCCCAGAACTGAGCCTTGGGGGCGCCCTGAAAGGCAGCACCCAGCTCATCAGGGAATCCTTGGCTCCGGTGGATGCCGGAATCCAGCTGTGAGGGGGTCCCTGCACAAGTGCGGCAGACAGCCTGGGTCCTCCAGAGCAGCCCTAAACATTTCATTCCTGCTGTCCACACCCCACCCCCAGGACCAAAACATACTCAGAAAGACAGGAGTGAGCACACGTCTGCACAGGGTGTGTGTCTGTACAAGGGTCTGGTGTGTGCCTGTTGGTGTCAGGATAGCCTGGTGTGCAAGTGTGTGTGTGCATGCGTGTATGCGGGCAGCCTACTTGTACACAGTCACGGGCCCACCTCCCACACACATGCAGACACCAGCCTGAGCTTGCGCATGCCTTCAGCACCCACACTCCCACCCGAGTCCATGGGCCCAGGCCTCAGACACACACACATAAACCTTCCCATGGATATGGCCCCCAGTCCACACAGATGTCCATACCCAGACTCACAGGGACGCCAGCCAGCCCAAGCCCCACCTGCGCGTCCTTACACAGACACATATTTACATACAGCTGGTGTGCACACAGCTCTGACCGGCCATACATGTGTACACAAGTGACGCATGTATGCACCTTCGTTCTCATGCAAATCAGCCAACGGACCTCCTTGTGCCACTTGCATCCATCCACCCCTTCAGGGCACACTTGCATTTTCAGGACTTCCACATAAAGCACACACCAGTACCTTCCCCCAGGGCACATACACAAGAACACTTGCACACCTTTTCAGTGCACGCAAGTGTACCACAGAGTCAGTGCTTACACAGCAACACACATCAGAATGCACCCTTGCGTGTGCATATTCAGACCTTACAGCAGCACATACCTGCTTGCAGGGTGCCTCTCCCCTGCACTCCTGCTACTATATCAGGGGCCACCCAGGGCATCAGAGCTGCAGTGCCCACAGGGCAAACTCTGCCTCCAAACTGTACCCCTACTGTGGCTCTATCTCCAGATGCTTCACAAACCTAGCTGGCGGCACCTGGAGTGCTCCCCGGACACTCCAAAATCCATGGGGCTATCCCAAGGGGCTCTCCTCTCCCTGCCCCACCTCCCCCCAGCTTTCTCTCCACACCAGGCATCAAAGGCAGGAAATGAGCTCTGAGGCTGGACAACTTTGCCAAGGGCCCAGAGCTGGTGCACCCTCACATCATGAGCCTCTGCATTAGCAGAATCCCCCCTCCCACAGCTCAGTGACTGTCTCTCCCCTCCTCCCAACACCCAAGAAGTCTCAACAGTGGCTCAGTTATTAACCCCTGCTGTACCATTGCTCTCACCCTCGGCAGAGCGGGCAGGGGGAAGGTGGGGAGGGGCTGTGCTTATAAGGAGAAGTCGACCACTCTGCACAGCCGCTGTAGGTGCCTAAAGGCAGGAGGAACTACCCAGGAGATGATGAGCTCTCTGTCACCAGAAGTAACCAAGTTGAGGCCAGATGGCCACCTCAAGAAAAAAACTCAACAGGGGATCCCAGCCTTGGACTCAGCTGACTGGGAAGAACCCTTTTAAATCCTGAATTTCTAAGCATCTGTGTGTGCCCAGGTCATGTGCAGTTGTGTGTGTATGTGTTTGTGTTTGCATGCAGACACTGCCACGCACTGTCAACCCTTCTTCTCTACACACACACTCATGCAGCTAGCCTTGGCACATCTTGGCAAACATGCCTGTGCCCAACTCTAGGCGCTCTGCACATGCAAGCACCTCCAAGCACACTCAGCCTTCCTTCCCATATGTGCACGGGTTGCTGTGCGGATGCACGCCCCCACCCATGGCGCTGAGCCCCCTGAGCCCTCCAGGACGCTCTGAGGTGCGACTCACTTTCCCAGTTCCTCGAAGAGCTGGTACTCTTCCGTGAAGCGGGTGCAGGTGATGGTGGCCATGCTGGCGCTGGGCGGGCAGGCGAGGCTCGGGGCTGCAGGACCAGGGCCGGAACGCAACTGCCCCCAGAACTAGGGGCCACTCGCCTGCCCGTGCTGCCAAGTGCGAACTGAGAACCGGCTTGACTGACGAGCCCCGGGCTTCTGAGCAGAGCACTGTGGCTGCTCACAGCCTCGCGAGCCTTCGTCAGCATCCAGGTCCCCATGGCAACCACCTCCGAAACGCCCTGTTCCCGTTGCCCCGGTAACTGCCTCCCCAACACCTGCCTTCCTTCCACTGCAAAACCTGCTCCCGGACACTCTGGCCCCACCACACACAATACTGCAGGCCTGTGGGGGCCCGGGGGTGGGTGGACCCAGCACCCCCAAGGTGATGGACTTACGGAGGGGCTGGCAGAAGGGGAGGAGAACAAACTTAGTCCACAAGTGATCTTCAGTCTTCCCGCCACCCCCACTTCTAACTGTGGGGCCCTTGTAACAGACAGGATGGGATTAAGTGGGGCAAAAGGCAGTTACCATGGTAACGGCCAGTGGGTGCCACATTCCGGATGGTCCCCAAAAAAGACAGGAAGCAGTTACCCTGGCAACTTCATCTCCTCTGGAGAGACAGGTATTGCCCCGTTGCCCTGGCAACTGCCAGGTTCTAAGGTTTACAGGGAAACGATGGCTAATTCATTGGGATCTCTCTCTCTCAGTAGATCACTGTAGCCTCTGTAACTATCTCTCTGCTCCCTTCTAATTTGTTTTGCCTCTGCCTCTGTCTTTCTTATTTTGCTCTCTCTTTCTCTGTTCTTTACCACCTTGTCCATCACGCTGGCACTCTAGCTAGGGGCAGAAGTGCAGAGGAGCTATTGGGGTTCTGGAGGGAACATCCCCGGCAGCCCATTCATCCCAGCCGCTCTCAGCTAACACAGTCAGCTGTCCCTCCTGAAGTCTCTTCCTTAGCCACGCTCTTAGCCCAGGCCCCCGGAGGGGCCATGGAGATCTGGTCTCCTGGGGCTCATGTCCCAGTTTCTGCTTGTGCTCCACGTCAAGGTGAAAGAGGCGGAAGCAGCAGTGGGGAGGGGAGCATGGCCTGGCTTGGAGGGGAGTGGCCATGGACCTGCCCTAAAATTCTCATTCCCAAATTTTGTGGGCACGTTCCCTGCCAATTTCAATTCTTCAGGGCGGTAACCACATCTCTGGCCCCAAGATCTCACCCCAAGACCTGGGGGTTAAGAAGAAAAAGAACTGGCATTTAAAGATCTGAGTTCAATTCCAGTCTTAACATATTGACTGTGTGATGCTGGGAAAGTCACAGCCCCTCTCTGAGCCTCTCGCTCCTCTTAGCTGCCTCTGGAAAGGAAGGCTGTGAAGACAGAGTAGGTGAGAGCTGCGGAGGCCTTTGTGAAGCATGTAAACATGAGGCCTCTTTTCAGTTTCTGCTGCTGCTGCTGCTATGTCACTTCAGTCGTGTCCGACTCTGTGTGACCCCATAGATGGAAGCCCACCAGGCTTCCCCATCCCTGGGATTCTCCAGGCAAGAACACTGGAGTGGGTTGCCATTTCCCTCTCCAATGTGTGAAAGTGAAAAGTGAAAGTGAAATCGCTCAGTCGTGTCCGACCCCTAGCGACCCGCGGACTGCAGCCTACCAGGCTCCTCCATCCATGGGATTTTCCAGGCAATAGTTCTGGAGTGGCTTGCCATTGCCTTCTCCGTTTAGCGGCAAAAAGAAGATCTAAAGTGAGACAACGACTGCTCCCATCACTGCAGCTTGAAGTCAGAATCTCAGACCCTCACACCCACCTCCTCCATTCAAGCTCCCTTTGCAGCCCTCCATGCCAGCACTCGCCGACAACGACCACACAATAAAAGGATCCAGGATCCCAACTCTCTTGGGTTTCTAGCCCAGCCCTTCAGAATCTCCAGATCACCTTACTGGTCACCTCACATAGTAGACACATTATCTGCTTGTTGGTAATCCCCAACCCCAGCAGATCCCTGACTGTACAACCTTAGGTCCCCTAGGGTCCCTGGGGAAATCTGGGTACTCTCCAGTTCTGTCCCTCTTCCTGGGCGAGTCAGGAGTGGGAGAGAATGATGGAATTGACTCTGATGCAGCCACTTCTTCCCAGGAGAGAAACAGGAGGGAGGCAGAGGGAAGGAGGGGAGGAGAGTCAAGGAGGAGGGGGTAAATGGCTTAGCCACTAATTGCACCATTACCACCTTCAGAAAAAGGAAAAGCCACTCAGTTTTGTTTCTGTGCACAATATGCTTCCCGCTTTGACGCCAACGTTGCAATTCAGAGGCAGAGAAGAGAGGCCTTTGCACAGGGGCTGCACAGCTGGTGGGTAGCGGGCAGGGCACAGAATATACATCTAAAGGCTAGAGGCGATCGCAGGCGAGCTGAGGAAAGGCTGCACCGCCACCCCCGTATCCCAGACCTGCTAGCCTGTCCCCAGGAGGAGACTGCTTCCACACATGAAAGCACTGGAACCGTGCTTAGCGACCATTGAGGGCACCTGAGTCATTGCCCAGAGGAGAGGAGGCAGCATTGGGCAGTGGTTAGAGTGACTCCATGACCTACAGGCTGTGTGACTGGGGATGAGTATCCTAGCTTCTCTGTGCCTTGATTTCTTAATCTGCAAAACAGAGCTAACATTCCCTAGCTCCAAGGCTGTTCTAAGGATTAAATGAGATGAGCACAGTGTCTGACATGATGTAAATGCTCAAAAGATGGGAAATGATTCTTAGTAAGAAATTCAAAAGTCACTCCCTCTTCATACTGCTCCCTCTGAATCATGGAAGGACACATCACTCCCAGGTGCCATTCTCTGAGTTCCCACTGGAGCTGAGCTCAGGTTTGGACATCACCTTGCCTGTCCTGGTTTGCAGCATTCCTGCAGAACAAAGGACTGGGGCAGGAGAACAGGCCCAGCATGTCAGGTACTAACTAACTTAACGCTGCTTTAGAAATGAACAAAGAGGACAAAAGGGAATTGTGCCCCGAGGTTGTATTAATGGGGATATAATGTTCTGAATAAAGGAGGTGATAGTCCAGCTTGGCTTGGAGCTGGCCTGAGCCTCTCCCCTCTCCTCACTCCTTCCTTGCTCCCCTTGAGCCCTTCCTTCTCAGGTATCCCTGTCTTTCCTTTCCTTTCTATCCCTTTCCCAAGTTTCTGTCTCCATTCCTCTCTGTCAGTTTCATTCGTCTTCTTCCTCCCCGTGCTGGCCTAGACCCTGTGCACACAGTCCTAGGGGATGGGCAGGACCCAGGCTGTAGGGTCCTGATGTTGCAGAGATGACTGGAGAGGATGGAGAGGGAGGAAGAAAATGGAGAAGAGGAAAAGATCTTCTTGGCAACTCCTTGTTATACACACACACACACACACACACACCCCTCCGAACTTTCAAAGGCCTCGCACAGGGGTGTGGGCACTGCCTCAGACAGGCAACCCCTATCCTGACTGTAACTGCCACCCTGCCAAGGAGGCACGACTGCTAATTCACTGCTTCCCCCGTGCCCGAGAGGCTGGTAGCTGTGCCCAGTGGTGGCGGACAGCGAGGAGCCAGCCCTGCCTGCATGGTGCTGAGCGCACAAGACTCTGATTGCATCAGGGGGACTGTTTCTGCCAGACTCCCCATTCCCCAGGGAAGCGGCAGGCAGGAGAGCCCACATGCGCGCCCCCCCAGCTGCAACTTGAATGCAGTACACAAGAGCAGGCCTGCTTGCCACAGCCTGGTGGCCAGAGGTGGATGCTCTGGATGGTGCTGAGCTTGGCTTCTACATGCTAGGACAGGGAACAGGAACACAGGCTGTATGCCATGGACCTGGGGAGGGACAAACGGGGAGCAGGGCCAAATTCCTGGGTCACAGCAGTGGGTGACAGCTGACTCATGTGCCACCTTCCAGAGCCCCTACACAAGCTCACATGCACATGCCCGAGTGCCTCAGGGTCCTGCAGGGCCTGGGCAGGCACCATAGAAAACGTGCCATCCACACGGTCCCCATGAGGCCTGTCCCATTAAGGGCAGTAAGCATGGGGGCAGAATCAGTGGAAAGTGGGCCAAGAGAGCAATGAGCCTACGGAGGGTCTGGGTGGAGAGTGATCTGGTTCGTTAACTGCAGTGAGTAATGCCAGCCTCACACTCAGAAGGGAGAGGATGCAGGGGTCAGGCCAAGTGCCTTGAGGTGTCCCACAGAGGTGTCACTCCTTGCAGGGGAGAGGGAAGCAGGGAACCAAGAGACAGAGGACAACAGCTACTGGGCCCAGGTTTGCACGGCACAACCTGCGGCTTGAGGACCCAAGTTCAAGTCCTGCCGTTGGCGGTGAGTGCTTATGGCAGTTCTTTCCCACTGAGGCCTCCGTTTCTTCCTGAGAAATGTAAAGACAAGATGTTCCTTCACTGACTCCAAGGACATGAAAAATAGTTCTTTCCACTTTAGAGCCAAGCCCTGTGCTAAGCACTTTACATATTGCACTATTTTTATACCTCACAACAAATGTCCGTGAGATTGGTACAATCATCGCCTGCTTTGCAGAGATGTGGCAAGACCCACTAGTCGAGGATCTGTTTGGCTTCAGCACCCCTGCCCTGTTTGTAGGACTCCACTAGGGCTGGACAGGCCCAGAGTCAGCCCCATCCCCTTATGGACAGGGGACTAAGGCCCAGAGAGGAAGCCGCCCTCATGCAGTCGCTGAAGTCAGGGGCTGTCAGGATGACAATCTAAAATACCTGACTCCCACCACAGTGCTCCTTCCCTTATCCTCCTCTGCCCGTCTCTTTCCTACAGTCAGGGCTACTTGCCTAGGTCCCAAGGTGCCCAATAGGCACCAACAGAAAGGAGGACATGGTGCCAAGGCCCAGCAGGGGATGTGCCTAGAGCCCTGCTCCTCCAACCAGGTTGGGGTTCTCCGAGGGGCCCGGTCATCCCTGCCCAGGATGCCACAGACAGGGTGCAGCTCGGACAGGGCCACCCCTGGCTGTAAACCATCTGGCTGGCAGATCTCTGGCTGTTTGGTCCAGTCAAGGGGAAAAGAGGGGAACTGTCTGGCATCTCCGGGCCCCGCTCCCCCCAGATCTATGACCAGGGGCCAGAGCTGCCTCTGTTCTGCCCACCCTTCTACCCCTCCACGCCATAGATGCTGCAAGCATCTGCCTGGGAATGCCATTCAGAGGCCTGATGCAGAGTCCAGACCCAGGTGCCCTGGCTGCAGGGGAAGGTAGGAGCCATAGGCAGTGGGAGGAAGGGGACTGGGCAACATGCTCCTTGCTGAGCGGAGCAGAAGCCATGGCAAGCAGGTTGAGCCTCTCATCACATTGCTCTGAGCCCTGAGCTGCTCCTTATCCTGAGACCCTCTACCAGTCCCAGGCCCCAGTCAGCTACCAGCACCCTGGTTAGGTAGGCTTGGTGTCTGCTGGGCCATGGTCAGGGTCACAGGCTGAACCTGAGTGGGGCTCCTGGCCTGTTTGCTGGTTTCTGGGTCGGGCAGGAGACTGAGGCTGATGAGCTCTAGGCTGGGTTGAAGATAAGATCGGGCCTCCTTCTCAGGGCAGCAGGAGAGGGCACCAGCCTCAAGCCACCGTCCCAGGTGGGCTCTCCATGTTTAGGGCCCAGTGCGCCACAGAGGGGATGCCTTGGTGCCTAGGAACAAGCAGAAATGGGACTTTTATGGTCCTGCACTCGTGGCCCCCAAAGGCAGAGAAGTAGGGCTGGCTGAAGCTGGAGGCGGGGCTGCTCAGACAGAGCCAACTCAGCACACATAAGAGGCCTCTGCTCAGCTGGTGTGAGTCTGGGGCAGCAGGGGAGTCCTGGCTCCATACCACTCTGGAAGGGCCCAGCCCACACAACTGAGACAAGGGTCCTGCAGAGCTGCGATATCTCAGGTAAGTGGCAGACCAGAGATGAGCCAGCCCTGGGGTATGCTGGACCTGGGATCGCAGAGTTCCCCTCCAGAGCAGGCAGAAATGCTAAGGGTGGCCAGAACCCGGAGGCCTCAGCTGGTCGTGGCCCCTGACTCATCACGACCCAGGTATTGACATTCTGGAGACAGAGAAGGGTTCTGGTTGAGGGAAGCCAGAATAGGGAAACGAGAGCAGGGCTAGGGGGAAGGGGCCCAGAACATGGAGGTCACCTCCACTGTGCAGCCCCAGCCAGACCGTCACTCCTGGGCTCAGCCACACTCTGCAGTAGGACTGCCGCTCCGCCACCAAGTCTTGAACCCCCCTCACTGCACCGCACCCACCCCA
Source organism: Moschus berezovskii (assembly GCF_049115385.1). Lineage (NCBI taxonomy): Eukaryota > Metazoa > Chordata > Mammalia > Artiodactyla > Moschidae > Moschus > Moschus berezovskii. Next base: position 49,899,759 of record NC_142467.1, on the reverse strand, counting down.
CCCCACCCCACCCAACCCATCCCGCTCATCCACATGCTGACGAGTCCTAACAGGCCTCCTTTGCCAGAGACAAAAATAACTATTTTCAAAATTCACAGCAGGGCTTTCGCCTACACACGCTGCACGGACTGGAAGCTGAGGGGAGATATGCAGAACGCAGTGTGCGGATAGAGGCCGCTACCCAGCCAGCGAGCCCTGAAACCCCCACGCCCTCCTCCCCACCGCCCAGCCTGTGTCCCCCAACGTACACGCATGCCCAGTGGTGCCCAGAACACCTAGGGGGAGGGTTCTCAGTTCATTCACTGTACACAGGGACAGTGAGGTCCAGAGGGGGCCCGAGGCCACACAGAGGATCTGGGGCAAGACTGGGCCAGAACCCACATGTTCTGTCCCCTGGATCATACCCAGGACCAATGGTGAGCTCACACCTGGCCCAGGACGCAAGCGCACACACACACACCAGCTCACAACAGCACTGCAGCCCTTGCTTCTGCATTCCTGTGTTTTAATCAAGTTCACGGGTTCCTCTACAACCATTACTGCGGCCGGTTCTCTGCAGGCCTGTGAGGTAGGCAGAGCCAGGGCTAGCATCCCCTTGTGCAGGTGTGGAATTCAAGGCCCAGGAAAGGGAACTGGGCCCAACAGAGCAGAACCCAGATTCTCTGATGGTTGGCGCAGGGCTCTTTGCACAGTTGTTTCCACTACTTTTGATCCTGCAGCAGCTAACAGCCAGGCCCAGTCCTCCCCTTCCCTCCCAGGAAGGGGAGCTCACCACCACCAGTCTGTCCCCAGGACTGGCCCAGGCCTCGTGAGGATCCAGGAAGGTCCCAGGTCCCTGTACCTCCAACCTCAGTACTCAGGGCATGGCTTCAGACAGAGGTTAAGATCATCATGCCTCAGCTCGGGTCCAGGCCTGGAGCTGCCTCCGGGTGGCTCCTCACCCAGGAAGTACCACAAAGGTTCAGGGTTCAAGAGTAAGGCCTTAAGTGAGCTAGGTGGTAACAAAGGTGGTGGGAACTTCACCGTGGTCCCAGGCACCAGATCCACACCACAGAGCGACAAAGTCATTAGAGCTCATTCTCCAGATGAGGAAAATGAGGCTCAGAGAGCTCGTGCAGGTCACCCAAGGTCACAGAGCAAGTCAACAGAGAGGCAGGACTGGGACCCCGGGCATCCCAGTCTTGTTTATTCTCCCCCAAGCTCCAAACCAAGCTGCCCACCCTTCAACTGAGAGACTCTATGGCCCCCATTTCCCTGAAGAGGAGGACTTGACTGGAAGCCCCTCCCTGGTGAGGAACAGGGCCAGTTTGTGTGGGAAAGTATCTCAGCCCCGCCCATCAGATCCGATGGGACATCAGTCTGGTGTTGAGTTTACGGAAAAAGGATCTCAGCTTGCAAATCTTGCATTTTTTCTTGCGTCGCCCCCTGGACTGGCTTTGAGCCCTGCCTTCCTCCTCCTCTTCATCTTCTTCCTCATCACTGGCCCAAGGTCCCCATGCACCCCCATTAAAGTCAGGATGGGCCCGGGGATTCTCAGCTGGGTATCGCACAGGGATAGCTGTGCGGTTATAGTCCACCAACCGGGTGAGCAGGGCTCGGACCACATCCGGCCGCTGCCCAGCGAGGTCCTCCCGTTCGTAGGGGTCAGCACTGATGTTGAACAGCCACACGGCCTGGCGGGCACTGGCCATCCGCTCCAGGTTCCACCAACTGCCAGGGAAGGCGGCCAGCGTCTGGGGTGGAATCCAGTCGCCATAGCCAGGGTCTCCTGTGAGCAGCTTCCACTCACCTACGCGGATGGCGGCCTGCACGGCGGTATTCCAGATACCGAAGCCACCCTCCAGGGAGCCGTGCCGGGCATGGTTGTAGAGTGGGTCAATGTTGTGCAGAATCTCTGTCCGTGGTGAGGCCCGGCCCTCACTGATGGCTGGCCACACATCATAACCGTCCAGCCCATCAGCCGCCGAGGCAGTGCCCCCTGCCAGAGCCACCAGGGTCGGGTACCAGTCAGTGATGTGCACCAGTGCCCGGCTTGTCCGTCGCTTTCTCTTGAGCAGGGGGCTGTGGACAAAGCCCAGGCCCCGCACACCCCCTTCCCAGTAAGTGCCCTTGCGTCCCCGCAGTGGCCAGTTGCTGCCCCCCGAGAAGGTCTGGCCGCCGTTGTCACTGGAGAAGATGATGACGCTGTTGTTGTAGAAACCATGGCGCTTGAGGGCCCAGGTGATGTTGCGCACGGCCTCGTCCATGCAGGTCACCATGGCCGCGTACTTCCTCCGCGCCACATTGCCCATGGTGCGGTAGCGGTACAGGTACTCGCGCGGGGACTGCAGAGGCGTGTGGACCGCCTGGAAGGCCACGTAGAGGAAGAGGGGCCGCTGGGGGCTGTGGTTGGCTAGGATGTGGCTGACGCGCTGGGCGTAGAGCAGCGTGGAGTACTGGCCGCTGAGCCCCCAGGCCACGTTCTCACCCTCGTGCAGGTCGAAGCCGCACACCCCCGGGCCATCGCAGTTGTCATAGGTGTAGTAGTCCACGTTGCCTGTGAGCGAGCCCAGGAAGGTGTCAAAGCCCCGGCGTGTGGGCAGGCACTCCTTCCTGTAGAAGCCCAGGTGCCACTTGCCCACCATATGGGTAGAGTAGCCCAACTCCTGAAGCTTCTGGGGCAGTGTCACCTGGTCCAGGGGCAGGCAGTTGGGCTGCCGAGGGCGGATGATGGAGTGCTGAAGTCCTGTGTGGATCTGGTATCTGGCGGGAAGAGGGGAGGACACAGAAATCACTAGTGAGGCAGAAACCACTGTTCTGGCTCCCCAACCTCCAACACTCACTCCGAGGTGGGCTTAGGTCCCAGCACTACCAGCAAGAAAAGTAAAGTAACCAGTGCTGTGCTTAGTCGCTCAGTCATGTCTGACTCTTTGCAACTCCATGGACTGTAGCCTGCCAGGCTCCTCTGTCCATGGGTATTTGCAGGCAAGAATACCGGAATGGGTTGCCATGCCCTCCTCCAGGGGATCTTCCCAACCCAGGAATCGAACCCAGGTCTCTCACATTGCAGGCGGATTCTTTACCAACTGAGCCACCAGGGAAGCCCAACAATACTGGGATGGGTAGCCTATCCCTTCTCCAGGGGATCTTCCCAACCCAGGAACTGAACCAGGGTCTCCTGCATTGCAGGAGGATTCTTTACCAGCTGAGCTACCAGGGAAGCACAGTAGGTGTTATCAAATGTGCCCAGCACTTCAAATGCATTAGCTCACTGAATCCTCAAAATCAACTGAAGCAAATATTTGTCATCTTACAGATGAGGAGGTTAGAGCCCAGAGTGGTTAAGCCACTCAAGCAGTATCACACAGCTAGGAAGTTGGGGAGTTAAGAGTTGAACCCAGGCTAATCATGACAACAACAGTAACAAAGGCTGATGCCAAGCGCTCAATATGCTCAGTATTACGGTGCTACGCCCTTTGTAGGAATTATCTCACTAAATCCTCACTTTAACCTAGGGGTGCCTATCGTTATTATTATTCCCATCTCCCAAATAAGAAAACAGAGGCTCAGTAAATTAAACCATTTAACCAGTGAGTCACACAATTAGTCATTAGAATTGGGATTTGTATCCCCAACAGTTTGACTCCAGATTTCAGAGTCCCTACATTCTAAGCCACTAACTTGTCATGGGGTCTAGAGCAAGTCCTACTCTCCTAAGAAAACTCCTATTCACTCTTAAAAGTCCAGCCCAAATGTCACCACCACTATAAAGTTTCTCACTCAAAGAATGAGCCACTTTTGCTTCTGGGTTCTTACAGCATTTAGTACAAACCTTCACTGGTCCAACTTCACCATAGGATTCTACTTGGTGTACATACATGTTCTTGGGTCCAGTGATATTTAATGAGACCACCCCTTACTCCTCTTTGCATTCCTAGCTCTCCGGAGATGTTTCAAGGACACTCAACTACTTATGAAACGAATGAATGAAGAATGACACTCAAAGGATTTCAGAACCAGAAGGGACTCAAATCATTTTCTAGCTTATTCATCTCGACTTAAAAAGAAATTAAGGTTCAGAGGAAGGGAAAGACTTCGCTTAAGTTCACTCGGTGGTCAGGAGCAGAGCCAGGACTTGAACATAAAGCCAATCAGAGTCCCCAAACACAGACCCTTTTCTGGTAAATTAGGCTGCCACTTCTTTCCCCCCATGGAGGCCCCAGTTAGCTCATGTGAGGAGTGAGCTGGTTGGAATGGGACACATGTGAAAACCTTCCAGCTCCTAAATGTTACGAGACCAGTTCTCAGGTGCCTGCCTGCAAGTTTACGTGGCCCTGAGATCCAGGTCACTCACACAGGCTAACACCCTGAGGCAGAAGCAAAGGGTAAGCAGAACTCTTCATTCCCCATTTATTCATTTCTATCCCATTTCTTCTTCTGTGGTCAAGGCGCCCATGTTATCTGCTTAGAGTGTCACCCTCACTCAAGCTTACAAGCCCCAGACTAAGTAAGAAGCCTGGAACTTAACAAGTGTATTAGAACCCCACACCTTTTTCTCACTCCCAGGCATCCAAGTTAAGCCAGTCATGACCTAAATTCCTGATACCTTTAAGCCACACACTGGGGTGCATTTTTGTTTTGGTTTCCTTATCTTAAAGCTGTTTTGGTTGTTAGCTATCATTAACTACTACTGCCATTTTTAACACTATAGGCTGCACACACTATTTCACTTACTTTGCCTAAGTAACCTACAGTGAAGACTGTTATTACCTCCATTTCACTGATGATAAAACTGAGGCTCCCAAGAGTACAGTAACAGGCCCAAGTTCAAGACAGCTGGCAAGCAGGAGCGCTGAGCTTTGAGCCCAGGTCTCTGTAACTCACACTCAAAACCTATCATTGATGTGGCCTCTGCAGACCCTGGGTCAAGCTAATGAACGATTAGATTTGATACAAGAAGTACCCAAGGGCCCCAAGTGGCAGCAGGCCTATTTTTCGCAGGGGCTGGACACCATAGAACCCTGCTTGGTAAAGTGGGTGGGCCAGCTAAGAGTCACTAGTCTGTCTGCAAGTGAGTAACATGGGAAACTGGCTCTCTCCAGCTTTACCAAACACGACTGGATGCACTAACAAACACTAATGAGAGTAGTCAGCATCAGTCAGATGGAGCCAGCTAGCTGCAGGGGGCGGAGGGCAGACACTGCCCGGCCATGCTCAGCTAACTCTGCAGATGGGGGGGTGGGGAGGTGGCAGGGCTGGAACGCTGCCCTGCATGCTGCTCATTCCCCTGCTTAAACCAAAAGTCATCTCTCGGAGAGAAATGCTAACTTGTGCACTGCTCTTGGGAACGCAGATTCCTCCCCCTCTCCTGGAAGCCGGCTAACATTTGGTCTTAACTGTCGGCCCTCACCCTCAACTCACACACTCGCGCCCCTTCCTCTTTCCGGTTCTCTCTCTCAGTTCCTCGAGCTAAATGCTAAGTGCCAGACTGAAGAAAGAAAAGGCACCGATTTGATTCCCAGCTCCAGGGCCCCTCTAAGCACCTGGCTTCTCAGCCTTCTCTCCTACCCATTCCGAAGCTGGGCACGGGCACCGAGTTTGGCCCTCCCTGACTCTGTGACTCAGTTTCTCCCATCCAGGAAACAGGAAGACTGTGGCTCTGGTTTCTGAGATCACGCTAGTGGCTTCTGGATGGAATTTGGGAGAAAGCACGCCTTGGACCCCATCCAAGGAGGATTAGCTTCAGCCTTGCCAAAGGATTTTCTCCTAAGTGGCCAGAGTTTGCCTTCCACACCCCCACCTCCTGTTTCCCTGCTCTATTAATCCTGTAATCCTACCACCTTGCCTGTGGACAACTCCTTATGGAGAAAGCAGCACGTCTCCTTGGGGCTCCCAGCCAACTTGGGAGGATTTTGCAGATGAAAAAACAGAGGCTTTGAGAAATGAAGTAACTAGCCTAAGGCTACACAGGTCAGGCATCCTGTGTGTGCCTTTCTCCTCCACCTATCCATTCCTTGGCTTCCTCCCAATGTCATCATTAAACAATTTGGAGGCCCTAATCCTTCCAGTAACATAGAGGCTGCCATTTATTGATAAGCAACCAGCCTATATGCAACTGGTTCCATCCTCACCACTCTTTTTCAAGATTAAAAACTGTTCTTCACCCCATTTTATGGACAAGAAAACTGAGGCTTAGAGAAGTTACATACCCTGTTCAGGGCCTCAGGGTATGCAAATAGTAATAGAAGCAACATTCAAACCGAGGTGTCAGAGGCTTCCGTGTTCCTCTAACAAAGAGATGATCAGATGTCTCCTTCACATGGTGTGGAGTCTGAATGTCCTAGAACATCAGAGGGAGAAGATCCCCAGAGATGATCCAACCCATTCAGTGTACAGGTAGGGAAACAGAGGTCCGGAAAGGGCAAAGGTCTTTACTAATGATCACACAGTCAACTGGAGCCAAAATTGGCTGTGAGCCGATGCTTCCCAGCTCCCAGTGGTGTTAATGTCAGGACAAGTGAAACCTACAGCTGGGTTTATTTGGGGCTTGGACCAGCATCAGTGGCTTGGGTCATGCTTACCTGCCGGTGAGAAGTTGGCTCCGTGAAGGCGTGCAGATGGGCTGGATATAATAATTCTCCAACTTGACACCCTCGGCTGCCAGGCGGTCCAGCGTGGGGGTTTCGATATCTGAGCCATGGTAGCCCACGTCGTGGTAGCCCTGGTCGTCGGTGAGGATGAATATGATGTGGGGAGGCTGTGGTGGAGCAGCCGAGGGGTGCTCCACGCCGGCCTCCGCGGGCGCGTCGGCCACCAAGCTCGGCTTGGCCCAGTCCCAGGACAGGTAGCCGAAGCCGAGCAGGCCGACTAGAGAGAAGCCGGTGAGGGTGTGCATCGCCATGCCGGCCCGTGCGTCCCGGCGCGCAGGGCTCCCAGGGCCTCACCGCCTCGCGCGCCCAGGGCGCACGGCCCGCACGCCCGCCGGCCGGCTGGCCCGAGCGCTGCGAGAGCGCTCAGAGTCCCTGGGGGGCGACCCAGCGGCCGGTCCCGGACTGGCTGGACAATGAGGCCGAACCTGCGCGGCCGCAGCGGGGCGCTCTGAGGAGGTCAGGCCCGCGACCAGCAGCCTCCCGCCGCCCCAGCGGCCGCCCCGCGCCGCCCGTGTTCCTCTCCCCTAGTTCAGCCAGGCCAGCCCGAGACACGGTGTGGCGGCTTCCAAAAAGTGCTCTCGACCATCCTCTGACTCCCCTCTTCGTTCTAGCCCTTGATTTCTCCCGCCTCCTAATTTCTCTCGCCTCTGCTTTCCCTTTCTCCTCCTCCCGACCCTCCAGCCCCCGGCCCGGCCTCTCGCCCCGCCCGGAGTCGGGAGAACTGTCGGCTCCCCTTAGGGAGGTGGGCAGGACCCCAGAGGAGAAGGGGAGGGCGGCACGGGTTGGGCGGGTCTGTGGGGGACACCGCGGGAGAGAATGAGAAAAAGTTGTAACATCTGCCGGGGCCGAGCCCCAGGTGGAGGGGCGGGGCGTCCAGCGGCGGCTCCGCCCCCGGGCGGGAAGCCCAGGCCGGCTGGGCCCTCTGGCTCCAGCCTCCGCCCTGGCCCAGACCGGGGAAAGGAGGGAGGGGGGCTGCTTGGAATTCGATGGAATAGCTCTGGAATGGCCTGATCAGACATTCCTAGATCATGGAGTCTCAGCTTATCCGAGCGCCAGTCCTGGAAGAGATGCGCATCATTTTCAATTCCAACCCGGTCATTCCACCACTGGAGACACTGAGGCCTGGACATGGCCAGAAACTCATCTAAATCACAAGCAAATTGGTGGCTTCTTCCCCGCGGCTCACAGTGGCTGTCTGAAGTAGCAGTGGAGAATAAGGAAGGCTTTGCCACTTACCAGGGTCTGGAAATCGGGGAACTAGGTACTGGCCTTGCAGGCTTACCTTCTCCTCAACCTCTCCCCCTTCTCATTCTTCAGTTGACAGCTAGACTGGCAGCGCTAGTATCCAGAGGACAGGAATACATCTCATTATCCCAGGCTCCAGAAGCTCCATTGGTACAGGTATCGCTGGGATGAACAGATAAATGGGCCTCGAGGGTCACCCAGGCCAAACCCACTCAAGAAAATCTCTGTACGAGGGAAGGCAAGCTTGGGGGACTCCTGGGCCAGGCAAGTATCACACATGAGTCAAGCAGAGAGGCTGCTCTGTTGCCAGAGGAAGGCAGGGGCCGCATGGGGCAAAGGACCTCAGCCTTGAATCCAGCTGACTTTCGTTATGCAAGAATGTGGACCAGTGTTTCCAGATCTTCTGATTTTCCAAGAACACCAAAATCTAGATTGTTATGAGAAATATTCCGATTGTTAAGAGCTAGTAACGCATTTAAAGCCAAATCAAAGCACTGTACAGGCCAAATCAAACCTATCAGGAGGGACTGCCCTGGTGGTCCAGTGGTTGGGAGCCTGCCTGCCAATGCAGGGGACATGGGTTCAATCCCTTGCTCAGGAACTAAGATCCCACATGCTGTAGGAAAACTAAGCCCTTGTGCCACAACTAATGAGCCTGTGCTCTAGAGCCCACAAGCTGCAAGAAGAGAAGATTCCACAATGAGAAGCCCAGGAACCACAAAGAAGAGTAGCACCCGCTCGCTGAAACTAGAGAAAATCTGGGAACAGCAACAAATACCTAGAACAGTCAGAAATAATTAATTAATTATTTAAAAAAGAGAAAGAAAAGATTTGCATACTGCTGTCTAAAGCTACTTCCAGCTCTTCAAGGACTGGCTCCCATCAGTTAAAAAAAAAAAAGTATCAGGAATATTTTAGGCCATCGGGTGCCTGTTTGCAACTTCCGCTCTGCATCATTGTTTTCCAAATTTTAACGAGGCTGTATTTTTTAGTGGGAGAACTGAATTAAACAAAACTAGTTAGTGTTTGGTTTTTGGGTTTTTTTTTCATTTTACTACTGGAACTTCAGTCTTTTAATATGCTGATCTCCAAAAGCTGTATTTCCCAATTTTATGTAACCCAGGACCGTCTTTTTCACAGAGCTCCTCTAAGAGCCAGTGTTTTAGGAACTTTGACATACAAAGACTGCCCAGGTGGGTCTTCTCTCCCAGCATCTTTCCCCTGCCAATATTCTGCTGTGATACCTTCCCTTTTCTTTAAAACCACTGTGTGTGGGGAAAGAAACCAGACCACCAAAATAGCAGCCCAAAGTGAATCTGCATTTCGAAATGAGGGCTGCGTGGGGCTGGCCACTCCTGTTTGCTCAAAGCCCCATATTTAGGATGACCAGATTTATCAGAAGGGAAAACTGAGCCTGTTGTTCTGGCAGAAGAAATGTTGAGGACAGACAGGAAAAATACAGCCTCCTGAGGGGAATGCTGCTAAAATGGTGCTTCCGGAGGCTTCAGCCTGAGGCTATCCAGGATGTCAAAGTGGGACAGGTCACAGGAGGTCAGATGGACTTGGGTTTTGCATTCTTTGCATTGTCTGTCCCAGACCTGGGTTCTTGGTTTCTGAACTGGCCAAGTTCCCCCTGAGAAATGGCACAAGGAAAAACAGCAACGGGGATGGGGTGGGGATGCAACCTTGAAGTTACAGATCGCGGGAGGCCAGCTCACAGGCTGCGGATCTCTGTGGGGTTGCCATTGGGACAAGGCAAGCAGAATTTCTGAGAGTTCAAGACCATGGACTCTGATATCACGCTGCTTGAGTTCAAATCCTGACACTTATTTGGGGCTAGGCCTTGAGTGAATTACTTGGCCTCCCTCAGCCTCGATTTCTTCATCTGTAAAATGGGATGATAATATAAACACAATACAGCACAGTGCTTAGTAAATGCCTCGCACACAGTAAGCACCCGATGAATGTCAGTGGTTCTGATGATTGTTCTCTCTGCTTCTGAGAGAATAGACTGAGTCCTGTGGGTGCAAGTTACTGGAAAACAGATTTCAGGCCAATTTAAGGGATTACTTTTGTAGGAAATCTGGCAGCTTGCTTAATAAAAGGATGGCAGTGATGGGTGAATCACCATGTGAAGAGGAGTGGGTGGACTCTTGTTCCCCAATATTCACATTTCTTTTAAGAGTCCCTTAGTAATCACTGAAACCCACAGTGGCTTCAGAGGGTTCCATCCTTGCCTCTGATATTCTAGAGAAATAAATCCTGACCCTCAAACTCTTCCTTTAATGCCATTATACAACTGGGTCAGGGTGCAGTGTTGAAACTAGACATTTCTAAAGGCTCAGGGATGACAAGGAGGGAGCTTAATACACAGAGTAATGTGAATCCGGGTCGTGTCACTTTCAAAAGGTGGCTCACTCTTCTCTTTGTGTTCTCTACCATGCGCCTACCTGCCCTCTTCCCTAGGAAAATGTCCATCAGCCCTACCCCCATCCAGGTAGACTCTCAAGAACTCCACGATGTCTCAAGTTCAGACCCAAGAAGTAAGGCTCAGAGAAACAGAAGTTCCCTCTCCAGCTAAACCAGCTTTTGCAGTTTCTAGTTGAGAAGATAAGATGATTGACAGCAGAAATATTCACAGGGGAAATCTGCTCCCCCATTCCTATAGGAGCACACCTACCCCATCAACCCCAAAGGACAGCTATATGAAAACCCTACCAGAAGCCTAACACCCGCACACGAAATGCAGATCAGATGTGGCAGGGGTGTAGTGGTGTTACTTGTGTTGGAGATTTCCATTGATAAAATCAGACTTCAAAAAGCTCTGAGCTCCTCATTATTGGAACCACCCAACAGGGGGGGAAGGTGCCCATCTGTCCAGGAGGTAATAGGAAAGATTCCTGGAGTAAAATGGGGAGCAAAACTGAAGGATTCTGGAAGTTCTTTCCAATTTGAAATTGTTATACTTCTAACTCTTTGTCCCCAGAAAATTTATGATGTCAAGATATAAAGGTGAAAAACAGGTGAGTCTTTTTTTTGTGGCTCTGTCTTTCACTGCTGTGCGTGGTGTGTGTGTGTGTGTGCGCATTTCTGCAGGGGTGTGTGTATGTGCGTAGGTGTGTGTGTGTGTATTACTGTAGGGGGGATGTGTGCATGTGGGTAGGTGTGTATGTTATGTTTAGCCATCTTTGAACTAAAATTACCTTAGTACAGATATTATTTCCTTCTGATTTAATTGACCTTGGCAAAGATCTTATGCACAGATTATGCATGCTGTCATCCTCTGGAACTGTTTGTCTATGCTGGACCAAATCAAGGATCTAAAAGAAAACATAGAAGGCCTCTGGATAGACAAAAATGTCACAGAGTTCAATCCTTTAACTTAGTGACGAGCTCCTCAGGCCTTCCTCACTCCAAGCCCGCTGACTCTTACTTCACACACAATTCTTACAAGGCTAATGATTTCACTTGTCAGCCCAAGTATATTGGGAGCAGCTCGGAGGGAATACATAAGAAGGTGGCAAGAGACACCTGCCTGTTTCATAGTAATACAGCTTCATAGTGAAAATATTAAAGAGAAATAAAGGAATACACATAAAATCAGCCTGATAAATTCCACAAGCCTGAGAGTTTGGAGCCATTTGATGCAGAAACAAAGAGCCACATCCACCCAAACAGAGTCAAGGGCATCACCAAATCACAACTGAGCACAGAAGTACTGATGGGTTGTCCTCAGAGTGTCAATCCCGTTCAGGAGCCTCTTTTCAAGAAAGCTAGGGAAGGCAGCAACTATTTTTTCCCATCCAAAATGGTTACTATGACAAGCTCATGGTGTAAGCTCAGCTTCAGTTTGTAGAGGATCCTCCCGGAAGTTGCAGGCTCAGGAGGCACCGCCTTCTGTAGTGGTTCCATGGTGATGAGGGTGCTGCACAGCTGTGATGCTGGAGGTCAGGCTCAGCAACCAGGGGCCAGTATAGCTCATCCACCTCCCGCCTCATCCTCGCAGCTCTCAGATGCCAGCATTATGATCCCTGCACTTCGAGCCCCATAAGCCTCTGCAGCTTGAGAGGGTGCGTGGCACTCAGACAAGAAGCCAGTGGGAGCACGGAATTCCACTCCAGGAGCCGTTTCTGATAGGCTATATCCTCCTACTGAGGAGAGAAGACCTCCACAGGAGAAAATTCCATAGGTGCCCTTGTTTTCATTGTTCAATGACCACTGGTTCTTGCTTTAACCCCTATGCTGTCAACTAGTGCATCATTAACTATAATTCATTAGTGATTAATGGTAAGGTCAGAGGTGTCTAAGAAAGCCAAGCTGGCTACCATAGGAAAATGTATTGCCAGGGCCCCAGTGAAGTGTGTGTGTAAGGAGTTCAGGTAAAGACTAGCCTGCCCATGTGAGCCAGTCTCCCCGGTGGGCAAGCTGAGGGGCAGCTGAGGCCCGGTTCTTGCTGGATGTTACTGTATTGGGGCAAAATGGTTCTGGGAGGAAAAGTGCTTTCCTTCTTCATGCTAGGGCACCCCCTTTAGCATTTCCGGGGGAGATACATTCCCCCAACCCCTGCTTCCAGGGCCTCCTGGTGGTCTCGCTGAGCGCCCCTTGCCTGTCAGGATCCTGTGTTAGACATCTGAGCCTGGAGTGGCAAGAGCCCACTCACCCAAAGCCCCTTGCTTTTAACCCTTCACAGGGCCCCAGCCCAGGGCATTTCAATGGCTCCTTTCTCTGGCGCTCAATGAAACATTCTTCCAAGCAGATTATTGAAAGCAGAGCTCTGGGTACACAATGGGCGCTCTGTGCTCACAGTCGCTGCCCAATCTGTTTGCCCAGCCCAACTGTGGCCTTGCCTCTCCGCACACTCCCCACCCTCCACCCACCTGACCCCGGCCCCACCTCGAGGCCAGCTCAGAGGGAGGCCATATGAAAGGACTTGTTCTCCGCCTTCTCAGAAGTTCCCGCCATGGCATCTGCCAGCCTGGGGAGAAATTAGTCTAACGGGTCCCAGGTCTGCCTCCAGCCCATCCATCCATCTGTCTATCTGGGGTTTCTTCCACTTTGATGTCCAGAGGCTTCCGTCCTCACTGATCAGCTGAAGTTTCTCTCTTTCTGTCACATACACACACAGATATGCGCGTGTGCACACACATATGCACACACCAGCTAGGACTTTCCAAGAAAGAGGTGAAGTCTCAGAGAATCAGTAGAGAGTAGGGGCCACTGAGACCCAGTCAAATTGGGGGGTTCCTGAAACAGAGGATGCCAGGTTGCCCACCAGCGCTGCCGCCACCTCCTCCCACCCCAGGGCTCCACGTTCCTTGCAGGTTCAGGAAAGGCAAGAGCATTCGGGTTAAAGGTTAAGATGCCAGAGCCAGGTTGCCTGTGTTCCAGCCCAGTGCTGCCATTTGCGAGCTGTGTGACTTAGTTATCTGAGTTAACCTCTCAGTACCCCAATTTTCTTATGTGTAAAATGGAAATAATAATAGTATGCACCTCATAAGGTTACTGTCAGGATTATAACAGACAAGGAAAGCGAAACTCTTAGCACAATGCCTGGTGTATAATAAGCTCTCGAGAATGGATGGCTATTGTTATTATTGTTACTATATTTAGATTCTATTGTCATTATATTTAGAGTTTATTCCTACAAGTGTACAGCCTCAGGGACAAAAATCCACATTCTAAGTCAAGTCATTCCTCTCCTCCAAAACATTCAATAGCTACCCACTAACTGCAGTAAAAAAAAAAAAAAAATCCAGCCCCTTAGTCCAACACTCAGGGGAAGAACTTTGATTTCCTCCTACATCATAGTCACCGGATACATGGAAGGTAAATGAGTACGATCACCATATTTCAGTTGTCATTATCTATTGCACTACTTGGAGAAACTAGCTTTTAGCCCAAATTTATAAGGAGACTCTGTCTGGGGGGAGAAAACCCTAAATGATTACCAATTTGAAGTTCAGAAGTTATAATAATAATAGCTTGCATTTATTAAACATCTGCTATGTGCCTGGTACCATGCCTGACACTTTACATCCATTATCTCACAGTTCTCAGGCAGTCCTAAGTGAAGTGAAGTCGCGTCGCTCAATCGTGTTGGACTCTTTGCCATCCCGTGGACTATAGCCTACCAGATTCCACCATCCATAGGGTTTTCCAGGCAAGAATACTGGAGTGGGTTGCCATTTCCTTCTCCAGGAGATCTTCCCATGCAGTCCTATGGTGTAGGTAAAATTATCACCATCGCCTTACAGATGGAGAAACTTGAGAAGGAAAGAAAGAGTGGCTCAGACAGTACAGAATTCTCCTGCAATGCGGGAGACCTGGGTTCCATCCCTGGGTTGGGAAGAGCCCCTGGAGGAGGGCATGGCAACCCATTCTGGTATTCTTGCCTGGAGAATCCCATGGACGGAAGAGCCTGGAGGGCTACCTTCCTTTGGGTCACAAAGAGCCGGACTTGACTGAGTGACTAAGCACAGCACAGCACAAGTCTTTTGCTCAGGGTCACACAGCTGGGTAGTGTCAGTGCCAGGATTCAAAGCTAGGTCTAAAATCTAATGACTGCTGTCCATTTTCCCTCCCGTTAAAGACACCAGGTCCATCTATAGTGTCTTTACTACCATTTTTTCCTTTGCACTTGAGTGATTAAATGCCATCTCTCCCAATGTACTGGAACGCTCTGGTGGTCCCAAGGGCTCTGGGAGGTCTGAATGGGCCTGGAAATGTCACAGATACATACTCTAGGAGGCTCCCTCACACCAGCATCCTAGGTGGGTCTGGCTCCTGAAGGACTTCACCCCTCAGGCCTCGAGGGAGAAGGGAACCACCTGGCAAGCCTGCTCCCAAGCCTGTTCCCTGCCCTCAAACCCCGTTCCCTGCCCTCAAACCCCTGTCTTTGAGGCCCCACTGCCAGCTCCAGTAGCTTCAGGATGTCCCAAAGCCCTTCAAGGCACAGGCTTCCCCTGGCTGTCTATCTTCTCAGACCCAGATGTCACCTGTCAGCTCTGCTTCCCTGTGAAACAAGAGTCAGCCTCTCAGGGCAGCAATCTTGCTGGGCTTTTTCTTTTCGGGGACAGCACAGCACAGCCCCCGCTGCCTCTTGGCCTCGGCTAGACAGCTCGAAGGCAGGAATGCTCACTAATGACAGGGACAAGGCTTGCCTCTGTTCCCATGGCAACTGCTGCGCTCTACTTAGTCAATCACTTTTTGAAGCTCCTGCTGGTGTGAAGTTATTTTGCAAAGAAATGCTTAACTCTTATCCAGGAACTTTGCTTTGGGTCTTCAGATCCTTCCAGGTCCCTTATAAAGTTGATTTTCTCTTTCCTCCCTTTGTTGAAGTCCTTTCATCTTTAAAGCTCAGCTTCAAATCCCACCTCTTCTAAGAGAACTTTCTGGATCCCCACACCCCTCCCTTCCCCATGTGGAGTCAATCTCTTGCTCCCCACACTCCCCGGGGGCATGTTCATGGCTTTATTAGATCACAGCCTGCCTGTTTCACAGTTATTTATGTGTCTCCTTCTGAGCCCCTGGTGAGTGATCAGCCCATAGTAGGTGCTAAACAAACATTTGTTTGAATTTATTTGAATTTCCCTTTCAGGGTTTTTAAAAAATTACTATTATTAACAGTACAGGCCATTACTAATAATCCCTTATGCTTGTAAAATTATTTACAGTTTATATATAGCTTCATGCTTGAGGGCACTGCTTTAAACCCCAACCCCACCCTTGCTAGCTAGTTCTGTGACAGCGTACAAGCCTTGGAACAGCTCTCAACCATCAGTAAAATGGATTGTTGTAAATATTAAAGTAAACATGTAAAAGGTTTACTTAGCACAGGGCCTAGTGATGCTTCAATAAATGTTAGCTATTATTATTTTTGTGGTCTCATTTGGACCCCACAAAAGCACTAGGAAGAACACACAAAAAGACTGAGTCTCAGAGGGAAAGAGTTGCCCAAATGTTCAGACATCCGTCGAGGCACCCGCTGCCTGCCTTGGAGCCATTTTCCCCTCTCCTGGAGCCAGAACCCAGATTTTCCTCTGCACAACTGATCCTCAAAAAAAAAAAAAAAAATTATTTATTTTTTTTAAAAGATGACTTCCTTGGTGGTCCAGTGGTTAAGAATCTTTCTTCCAGAGCAGGGGACTCAGGTTCAATCTCTGATCGAGGAACTAAGACATGCCATGGGACAACTAAGCCCATGAGCCATAACTACAGAGCCCATGGGCTCTAAAGCCCCGGGGCCACAACTGGCAAGAAGCCCCTGCACCACAATGAAGATCCTGTGTGTGGCACCTGAGACCCAACACAGCATCTCCTCCCCCCGCAAAAAATTTTAAGGTTAAAAAAAAGAAGAAGAACTACTCTTCCCCACTGGTGGGTAAACTCCAGGGGCAGGCTTGGATAATTGGAGCATCAGATGTCCCCCTGCCACAGGGATGGACAAGGGATCCAGTCCAGCGAGACTTGATTTTTAGATTTTTATTTGAATTTTTGAGAAGAAGATAGTCTCTTTTCTTCTGGACTGTAAGCCTGGACCTGCCTGGGGCTAACCCTAACAGAGAGGAAAGCAAAGTGCAGAGGCGGAGGCAGATGGATCCATAATAACAGCATCCGAGCACATGAATCCTGAAGCTAGAACCACCCTTGGATGTGAGTGATGTGAACCCATACGGTCTTCCTGGTGCCAGTTTGCGTTGATGTCTGTCACTTGCATCTGAACAAGTACCGGCTACTGCTCCTCCACACAGAAGTCAAGGATCTCTTCATCCCATTCATTCACTTGAACACTTATTGAGCACCAGCTGTGTGCCATTCACTCAATTGGCCTGAGGCTACAGGGGTGGACAGAACAAACTACCTGGCCCTCTGGTAGTAAATAGTCTATTGCCATCCCACTTCACATATGACTGAGGCTCAGAGAGGGGGATGCCCTAAAGTATGTGCCATTCAAGATGACTTAGAGGGCCAGGGTCCTGGGTGAAGCTGGGCAGGGGCTGAGGCAGGCAGCTGGGACCAGTCAGTTACCAGCAGGACTGGTTTAGGGAGTCATGACTTTCTGCTTATCCTGGTTCAAAGCAGGAAGGTTCTGTGCCAGACCTCAAGTTGAATGTAGAAGCTGAAGTTCTAGTCCCCTGTGTTCAGACATCCAGGCAGGGGGCAGTTTCCTGGGAGTAGTGTGGCTCTGAGGTCTGAGTTGGGGGCATTTGACTCCCACGCTCTTGGTTTAATGACAACCTCTCCTTTTGAGCTGGAACTCTGATTGTTAAAGGTACTCCAGCATCAAGACTGTCTTGGTAGGATAAATCTGGAAGGAGGCCTCTTCTCCCAGGAGTTTTCACCACACTTTTCAAAGGGAAGGGCCCCACTTTCCAGCCGAAGCTGAGGCTAGTTTTTCTACTTTATTTGATGACTCACGCCTGGGAAAACCCAGTCTCTCCAGGGCTGGGCCCCTCTGGGAGACTTCCATGTCTAGATGCTTAATTTGCACTGTTTTATCTGTCTCTGGCTCATCTGTGTCTGACATGGGGTCTGGCACATAGTAGGTGAATAAGTTTTTCTCAAATGAATGTTTGTGGGATTTTTTTAAGGCTGAGAGAGTGCCCGTTCTGAAGCAGATGGACCATAAAACTAGTACAGCATAAGCTTCAGGATCCCTTGCTGGCATGAGCCCTTCCCTAATCCCCAGGAGGGGCCCTGGCCATGTGTTCACATGGTCATGTGCTTCTGTGAAATTTGCACAAGTCATTTTAACTGCAATGGGTTGAGATCACTGACTCCACACTGACCTCCTTCCTCGCTGTCATATTTTCCTCGTGTCAGGATGGCCATGGTGTTTTGGGGTCTGGCTAAAGGGAGGGTAAATTGGGGAAATATTTAGTCTGCATCGAGTGGCTGTATAGGTTCCATGTACAGTTAAGTCAGCTGTGTTGGTATTGAAATGTCTTTGGGACCCTCTTTCTGTCCATGGAGGTCATTCACCTATCCAGATGTACAGGCTCAGACCTCACACAGTGATGTGAACGTGTCCCCCAGCATCTGGACACGAAACTATATCTTAGAGAAGAGAAACAGTTTGAAATCTAAAGGGCCAGAAACTAGGCTGTGGAAAATTCTTCCAATTACCAGGCCTGCCTGGCCAATTGTAAGCAGAGGATTTAGTGCTCAGAGATACTTAGACAAAATGGAAATTACTTCTTGTCAGCAATATTCTTTGTAATACAGTTCATGCAATTAGAAATGTACCATAAACTTTTATTTCCTTTTAAAATAATTTTATTGGAGCATAGTTGTTTTACAAGGTTGTGTCAGTTTCTGCTGTACAGCAAAGTGAATTAGCAATAGGTATACATATTTCCTCTTTTTTTTTGGATTTCATTCCCATTTAGGTCACCACAGAACACTGAGTAGAGTTCCCTGTGCTATACAATAAGTTCTCATATGAAGAATAGTATGGATGTTCCTTAAAAAGCTAAAAATACACTGTATTGGTGTTTTTCTTTCTTGCTTACTTCACTCTGTATAATAGGCTCCAGTTTCATCCACCTCATTAGAACTGATTCAAATGTATTCTTTTTAATGGCTGAGTAATACTCCATTGTGTAAATGTACCAAAGCTTTCTTATCCATTCGTCTGCAGATGGACATCTAGGTTGCTTCCATGTCCTTGCTATTATAAACACCAATACAGTATACTAACACATATATATGGAATTTAGAAAGATGATAACCCTGTATAGGAGACAGCAAAGAGACACAGGTGTATAGAATAGTCTTTGGGACTCTGTAGTACTCTTGCCTAGAAAATCCCATGGATGGAGGAGCCTGGTAGGCTGCAGTCCGTGGGGTCGCTAAGGGTCGGACACGACTGAGCGACTTCACTTTCACTTTTCCCTTTCACACATTGGAGAAGGAAATGGCAACCCACTCCATTGTTCTTGCCTGGAGAATCCCAGGGACGGGGGAGCCTGGTGGGCTTCCGTCTATGGGGTCACACAGAGTCGGACACGACTGAAGTGACTTAGCAGCAGCAGCAGCAGCAGGAGAGGGTGACGGTGGGATGATCTGGGAGAATGGCATTGAAACATGTATATTATCATATGTGAAATGAATCACCAGTCCAGGTTCGACACATGATACAGGATGCTTGGGACTGGTGCACAGGGATGACCTGGAGGGAGGATATGGGGAGGAGGGAGGTGGGAGGGGGGGTACAGGAAGGGGAACTCATGTACACCCGGGGCGGATTCATGTCAATGTATGGCAAAACCAACCAATATAATATTGTAAAATAATTAGCCTCCAATAAAAAAACAAAAAAACTCAACATTTAGAAAACTAAAAAAAAAAAAGCTAAAAATAGAACTACCATATGACCCAGCAATCCCACTGTGGCATACACCCAGAGAAAACCATAATTCTAAAAGACATGCACCCCAGTGTTTATTGCAGCCTTATTTACAATAGCAAGGACATGAAAGCAACCTAAAAGTCCATGAACAGAGGAATGGATGAAGATGTGGCACATATATACAATGGAATGTTACTCAGCCATGAATAAAAAGGAACAAAATTGTGCCATTTGCAGAGATGTGGATGGACCTTTTATTTCCTTCTGATGATTATCCTGTTGTCAATGAGTCAAATGGTGTTCCTCCAAAAGGATATGTTGAAGTCCTAATCCCCAGTACCTCAGAATGTCACCTAATTTGGAAAAGGGGTCTTTATAGGGGTTCTCAAGTTAAAATTAGGTCAGTAGGGTGGGACCTACCCCAGTATGACCAGTGTTCTTATACAAAGGGGAAGTTGGATACAGAGACACAAAGGGAAGACCCCATGTAAAGATGAAGGCAGAGATTGGAGTGAAGCATCTGCAAGACAATGAACGCAGAAAATTGTCAGCAGAGTGGCAGGAGCCAAGAGAGAAGCCTGGGCAGAATCTCCTTCATGGCCCTCAGCAGGCTCAAACCTGACAACACCTTGATTCAGACTTCCAGCCTCAGGAAATGGGAGGCAATAATACACTTCTGGCATTTAAGCCACCCAGTTTGTGGTGCTTTGTGATGGCAGCCCAGGTGTCACGTGAACTAAGACACACATGGAATAGAGTTGGCCAGAAGACCTGTGTCTCTAGGCCACCAACCTGGAGCAGTACCACAATCAGTGAGGACATCCTGTGTGAAGTCCTGCGTTTTATGCATTCCAACTATCAGAAATTGAAAAGAAAAATGCGGGGGACTTCCCCGGTGATTCAGTGGTTAAGAATCCACCTTCCACTGCAGGAGACGCAGGTTTGATCCCTGGTGGAGAATTAAGATCCCACAGGTCAAGGGGCAACTAAGCCCATGTGCCACAATTACTGAGCCAGAATTACAGAGCCACTCTTTCTTGGTTCAAGTTAAAAAGTCTTGTAGACTTTTGGCTATATTATGAATGGGAATGTAAAATAGCACAGCAACTGTGGAAAACAAAAAGCAATGAAAGATCCCACATGACGAAACCAGGACCCAATACAGCCAAATAAGTAAATATTAAAAAAGAAGAAGAAAGAAAGAAAAATGCAACTAACCATGAAAGAGGAAAGAGTGATTACCTTTTCATTTTCTCTATAGAAAACGGTGACAAAGTCATTTTCCTAAGATTACCTAAGTGATTTCCTAATTTTACCTAAGATTGTCCCTGTGGCCTGCCCTCATCCCCTAAATACTATACCACTCAAGCCATCCAGAACATTCTCCCATTGTCCACAACTAGGACATATCCCAGAGGCCCTCTTCCTGGGGCCAGTGCATGTTCCCCAGATCCTATTTAGAAAAGCAAGCTGGTGGGCTCTGTTCCCAGATCACAGATTTGAGACTCTGGAGAATGAAGGCTTCAGAATGGCATGGATCCTACCTCCAAAACCACCTTTCCCCATCACTCTTCATCCCTTTTTCCCACCCAGAAAACAAAATCAGAGTTATTGCCCTCAGAACCTGAAGGAACATTACCTTCATGTTTGGCCATGGACGCACTGTCTCAATTACTCTGTGAAAGGCCATCTAAACATTGGCAATTCTGCTGGGTTTTTCTTTCCACCTTTTCCTCCTCCTACCACCACCCCCCGCACCCTCCCATCCCCGGTCTGGCCTCCAGCCTGCCTTCAGTTTTCCCAGCTTCACGGTGTCCTCAGGAGAACCCCTGCCCTCTTCTCCCCTCTAATCCACCTCCCACCCGCCCTTACCACCAGGCTTCTTCACTGACTCTCATTATAGGACCAGCCAGGGTCATGTTTCCTTAGAGTCTGTCTGGGCTCTTGGCTGAAGACCTGGGGAGCAGCAGGAGGAGACTTTGGTTGAGCCGTTTGGCTTCAGGGTTCAGGTGGTATGCATTGGCTCCCCGTGTAGAGGGCTGGGTCTGGGGCACCCTCAAACACAGCTTGAGATATTAAGATTCTGAACACAGCACTGAGAAGAGGGGATCCGTCAGGACACTTGGGGGAACAGAAACCCAACCTGCCAATGCAGGCAAGGCTTGTGTAACCGTGAGAATGGAGGTGGGACAGAAGGAAGCTTTGGGGATGACTTGCAGTCTTTCCATCTTCTACCTTTTCCCTTCTGTGGGTGTCATTTTCACATCCCCAGACTCACCAGGAAGAGACTCATAGCTGCTCTTTCTTGGGTCAATTTTAAAAAATCCTGGAGACTTTGTGGCTATATCATGGATTGGAGTGTAAAATGGTTCAGCCACTGTGGAAATCAAAAAGTTAAACAGAATCACCATATGACCTAGCAATTTCATTCCTAGTTATATACTCAAAAGAACTAAAAACAGGAACACAAACATATACTTGTACACGAATGTTCATAGCAGCACTATTCACAGTAGCCAAAAAGTGGAAACAGCCCAAATAGCCTTCAAGGGATGAATGGATAAACAAATTGTAATAAACATGTACAATGGAATAGTACTCAGACGTTAAAGGAAGGGAGTTCTGATACATGGTACAACGTGAATGAACCTCAAAACTAATATTCCAAGTGAAAGAATCCAGACACAAAACTTCACATATTATATGACTCCATCTATGTGAAATATCTAGAAGAGGTAAATCCATAGACAGAATGTAGATTAGTGATTGTTAGGGGAATTGGAAGGGGGAAATCAGAAGTAATTGTTTAGGGTTTCCTTTGGAGGTGATAAAGGGTTTTGGGACTAGATAGAGGTGGTGGTTGTACAACATTGAATTGAATTGTTAACTCTTATAATTGTAGATTATGTGAATTTTACCACAGTGAAATTTAAAAGTCCCAGAGAAGAGCTCTGATTGGCTTAGCTTGGAATCACGTGCCCACCCTGGCCAATCAACAGGGACTAGGGTTAGACCTGCAGAAAGAGGGCAGCTCCCATTGCTTGTCACATAGTTGCAGTCTGGAGAAGTGACACTTCCTAAAGAGGTGGGAGTCTGGGTGCTCTTCTGAGAAAATGATACTTTAGTTTAATAAATAAAAGAACCTTTAAAGATCAAAGCTAAAAGAGAATTGGAAAGAAGCTTAAAGTCTGTTTATAAAAGTAACATGCTCATCGCATATACTTTAGAAAACTTTGAAAAATATTAAGAAAAAATAAATATCACCATAACTGTCATGACTCAGAGATTATCATGGTTAACGTTTTATATATATACTATAGATAAATAGATATAGATATCCTCCAGATCTTTTTTAAATGCATTTCTAGCTGTAAACACACATATATAGATAAAAATGCCTTTAATGCTTTTTATTCTGTCTCCTGTTTTTTTTTCACTTAATCTATTTTGGACTTTTTAAAATGTCATCAAATGTAGATTCATGCCATCATTTCCCATCATTTTAATATCCGTGAGCCATGACTTTTTAGTGGAAGTTTCTGAAAGGCTCCTTTGATGAAGTGGCATTTGAACAGGCCATTGAATGATCAGGAGGCAGACACAGCAGCCAGGGGTTGCTCAGCAGAGGGAACCGTATGGACAAATTCAAGTCAGTGACCATCTATTCTGCCCACTAAAAGCGGGCCTTTGATGAGGGAGACAGAGAGGGGAGGTAATTTTACCAAGGTCATGCAATGAGTTAGTGTGAAGGGGCCAACGAACCCAGGACTCCCAGCTCCCAACTCAGGGCTCTGGCCCCTGCCAAGTCCTGTCCAGCCTCCTCACATTGACACTCAAGGCCCCACATCACCTGGCTCTCATGCACTTTATTATCTTCATGGCAGATGACCATGGGTCATGGATCATGCTTTGCTTTTTGCGCAGACAGGGAAGTTCAAGGCCCACTGAGGCTAGGGCTGTCTGAGGTCATGGAACTGGAGGGTATCGGGGTAACAGCCCTCGTGGCATGTCATTCCCGGGGCTGGGGCTTGGCCTGCACTCCACTTGGAGACCCCTGCCTGCTCCTCTTGGAGTCATGCCTGTACCGCCCCTGAGTCACAGCGGCCAGCCCGCCTGCTGTGCGTGAGTCAGCAGCATTCTTCAGGGCTGAGCGCACGGCAGCTCAGCCACAGGCCCTGCCCTGTAACTCGGGGCGAGCCTCGCGCATCCTCTGGCTAGCCCGGGTGTGAGAGCCAGCCGGGTGAGTGGCCTTGGGTCACAGCCTGATGGCCTGGGAGCTGACCTGTTGGGGGGGCCCTCAGGGATTTGGATGACTCAGAGAAACCTCAGCTGCCTCGGTGCTGCCCGGAAGCTAGACACTGACCCTGTGTGCTCTCAGGGAAGGGGCCTGGCTGGAGGGGCCTGGCAACGGTCTAGGCTGGGAGATGAGGTGGGAGGCAGTGAGAAGATTCTCTGACACCCCCTCCACTCCTCTTCGGTCAGGTCACTCCCCACCTCGGTACAGAGGGAATGGAGGATGTTAAGAGCCCAGAATTTGCCGTTAGACAAACCCGGTTTGCAGCTGAGGCTGCAATTCTGCCTCTTATTCGCATGTGACCCAGGCAAGTTCCTTAACCTCTCTGGGCCTCTGGAAATGGGAAGACCAGTACCCACCTCACAGAGCTGCAACAGGACTAAATGAAATACTGTATATAATGCACTCAACGCAGTGCAGGGCAGAGAGAAAGCACTGAAGAACTGAATGCTCTTATTAAAAGGAGAGTAAATATTATCCAGGCTGTTTTCTGGCATTCTTCTTTTACTCGTTCACCCATTCACTTAGCCAATATTTACTGAACACTTACAGAGCTGAGAACAGGGCTTTGCAGAGAATAGAAGTCATCTTGTTGCTGATGTTCATGGTTGAGACCTTGGCTGAACAAAGAAAACGCAGATGTTGACAGTAGGCGTGGTCTCCACCATCACGGAACTTACATTCTAATGGGAAAAACTGACATCATAAGTAGGCAAACATATAACAAATAAGAAAGTGACAGATATGGTTGACGGTGATTTAGGGAGGCCACTTAGATGGAGTAATCAGGGGTGGCCCCTCTAAGGGGGTGACGTTTACCTAGATGAGAGGGTTGAATTGTGAAGGGCCAGCTTTCTTAAGAGGCAGGAAGGGGAGTGCTTCTGCCAGGGCAAAGGCAAGGGTGAGCCCCAGCACCCAGTGAAGGTCTGCTGGGGCAGGAAGGGCGAGGATGTGGATGAGGTTGCCAGCGTGGCAGGACCTTTCACACTGTGTTAAAACATGTTCTTTTATTTCTAAACTCAATTCGATGACTGTGGACTAGGGTTCCAGGGCAAGACTCCCGAATGCCTGAATCAGAACTCAGCTGGGAGGGCTTGACCATTTTCCCCAGGGGACAGCCCATGTCCTGTCCAGGATACGGTGACCCTCAGCCCTCCCAGTACCAGCCGGGGCCTCCCTGGACCAGGGAGACCACAGCAAAGCTGCCCAGCACTGGCTATTTCTGGCGGGGGAGGGGGGCGCCTGGGCCCTGCAGCTGCATTCCTGGAGCAGATCTGCCCGAATGGTTGGGCCTGAGGAATGCAGAACCACCCCTACCCCAGACACAGGAGTCTTTTCTCGCACAGGCCCCTGGAATGAGGCTTTCCAGGGGCTGGAGGTCACTGAATTTCTGCTGTTTATGGTTAAGACCTTTGCCGAGCAGAGAAAACACAGCTGTCAGCCAGAGGCCCAGCACAACACCTGCAAGGAAGGACCCAGGCTAGAAGATGGGAGGGGGCTGCCAGACTCGCCTACCCAGTTGAGTCCCACTGGCATCTATGTGACTGTCCTCACCAGGGATGACAGCCTGCTGTAGATACTCCCCTGAACCCACTTTAGAGACAGGGAAGCTGAGGTCACTCAGTTGGATCATAATTGTTCATGTTGAGAACTTATTACAAGCCGCGTTGTGATAAGAGCTTGACCAACATTTCCCAACAGCTCTGTGACGAGGTGCCTCCTATTGCTGACATTTTACAGATGGGGAAACTGAGCCTTAGAGGGATCCCATTACATGCCTGATGTCAAGGAATTATTAAGTGGAGGAATCTGGATCTGAATCTAGGCCTTCTGACTCTAAAGCTCCCTCTGGGATTTTTTTTTCTTTTTCTCCTGGTCTTGTTTTATTTACTTAAATCAATCTTTTTTTCTCCAAGGAAACTTCTTATTACTACTATTAATGAAAAACCCATCTCAGGCAAAGGTCAAAAATGCAATGAGGGCCTTCCCTGGCCCCAGTGGCTAAAACTCCATGCTTCCATTGCAAGGGGCATGGCTTCGATCCCTGGTCAGGGAACCAGGATTCTGCATGCTCTGTGGCATGGCCAGAAATTAAAATAAAGAAAGAAAGAAAAATAAATGCAATGAAAATCGAATAATATGCAGGGATTTCCCTGGTGGTCCAGTGGGTAAGACTCTGCACACCCAATGCAAGGTGCCTGGGTTAGATCCCTGGTCAGGTAAGTAGATCCCACATACTGCAACTAAGAGTCCACATGCCACAACTAAAGATCCCATGTGCTGCACTCGACACAGCTTAAATTAATAAATAAATTAATTAAATATTAAGAAAAGCAAATAACGTGAGTAAAGTCTAGCTAAATACTGTTGCAGTCCAGAGATCTGAACCTGAGAGTTGCTCTCAAATGTTGAAAAGGAGAGACATTAACACGTGTCAGGTAGGTGTCTGTGACACACTAGCGCTGAACGGAGGCTTTCTCTTTGAAAGAATCTGAAAGCTAAAATGAGAGGGAAAAGGAAGCCAGGTTTTCACGTGTGCTTCCCAGTCCTTTAACGCAGCTTGGCTGTGTGTCCCTCATTAGTGCCGTTCACCAAACATTTCTGGATTTTTGCCTTCCGGGCTCAAGGAAGGATGGCATCTCCTGGTTGTATTGTGGTTGGATGGGCCACATGACCAGTTCTGGTCCTGAATTGTACATTATTTGAGGATGGAACATTTAATTGCTGATTAAACGATCCTCCAATACTCTCTTTTCCAGAAAGTGGTTGCCTCACAGCCTAGGTTCCTGAGGTGAGGACCAAACCAAGGAAAGTGAACACCTGGCAGAACGGCGGTGAATAGGTAACATAGGCAAGAAACAAGCCATTAAGGCTTTCGGGTTGTTTATTTAACACAGCACCGCCTAACTATCCTGACTAATGCAGCATGTCACCCAGAAGCACACTGAAGATGCCGTGTGGGCTTCTTTTCAGAGCCCACAGCCTTAATTCCCATGTGGTACTGACACTGGCCAGACCCATGCCTTGGTCTTCCTTATGGAAGGCTCTTACCCTTACCAGATCTCCCTCCCTGGGTGCATTACTTTAGGAAACTAGTGAAAACATACTTTTGTGCAAAGTGCCCTTGACTCTCCTCCTCCCAGGACTTTGCTTGTCTATTTGTGTCTGGCAGGAATGATGCACACCTCCACTTCTGCCCCAATCAGTGTCATGGTAAAGAGACAGACTGCCTGTATCTGGATCCAGGCTTTGCTGATCGTCAGCTGTGTGATCTAGACTCATCACTTTACCTCCCTGGGGGTGTTTCCTCATCTATAACACAGAGATGGCAACAGAACTCTTCTATTTGCATAACTGTTGTGAGGATTCAAAATGGTAATATATGTAAAACACAAAGAACAATGCCTGGTACATAAGAAGATATTTATAAGCACCAAGCTATCAGTATGTTCCCTCTTCATTGGAATCCTGCCTTGGCCTTGCTTCTGGCTTGTGCATAAAAGGCCTGGGGACCCTCCTCCTTATTTCTGAGGGTTCTTTTGAATACTAGGTGGAAAAACTGGACACCAAGTACAAGAGTTTGCCAAGGCTCTCATAACAAAGTACCGCAAACTGAGGTGGCTTAAAGCAACAAAAATTTATTCTCACACAGTTCTGGAGACTAGATATTCAAAATCAAGGTGTCCACAGGGCCATGCTCCTTCTGAGATTCTGGGTAGAATCCTTACCTCTTCCTAGCTTCTGATGGTGGCCATCGGACCTTGACCTTTCTTCGAGAGCAGGAGCATCACGCTAATCTCTGTCCCCGTTATGTCACATGGCATTCTCCTTGTGAGTTGTATCTTCACAGGCTGTTGTCCTTGTGTTTGCCTCTCCTTTGTTTATAGAGGACACCAGTCCTATTGGATTAGCCTACCCTCCCAAACCAATATGACCTCATTTTTACTTGATTTCATCTGCAAGACTGTTTCCAAACCAGGCCACTTTCACAGGTACTGAGGTCAGGACGCCAACATATCTTTTGGGGAATGTGATTCAACCAGAAATGCCAGGAGTCGGGAGACATGGCCTCTTGGCCTCTGACTTTTCCCATGAGACCACAGAAACTGGGACGCAGGAGAGTGGGGAGCTTTGGCTGGGGCATGAGGACACCTGCTTCAGCTCCCAGTGTGACCCTGGGCACTCCCCTTCCTGGCCTCATTCCTCCTCATGGTAAGACAAGGAAAAGAACCCAACCAGGTTCCTGTGAGACCCAAATAAGGTAGGAGGTGGTATGAAGGGGCCTTCCCACTTGAAACCCCATGCACAGATCAGAAGATTTCCTCTCAGTCCTGGACTGCTCTCCCATCCTCTCCCATGAGCTGGGCAGACTTACTGCAATGACAGCTTTTCTACTGACTCTGCTAATTAGACGTGCCCTAGCTCAGCCCCCCAACCCTCTCCATCTCCAAGGTTCTCTCATGAACTCACCCTTTCTCCTGGCTTCCTTAGTTCAGTTACCTGGCTCCCTAAGTCTCAGTCTCCTTCCCTGTAAAGTAGGAGGATTGGTTGCCACCTCATATGCTAATTGCAAGGATTAAATTTAGAGGCAATGCAGTTAAGTCAGCACAGTGCCTGACACATGGTAAATTGAATAAACATTCATTAATATTGATTTGATCATCGCCACAGGGAACTAGCGCATACAACATAGAGACAGCGCATCCGACTCATTGCATCTCCCCTTAGCCCGGGGCCTTCATTCATGGCTTCATCCAGCAGCCTTCGATGCAGCCCCCTACTCCGTGTCTTGCTATGCTTCTAAGAGGATGGGTCTGGTGTTTGGAAATGGTGCTGGCTGGGCGTTCTGAGAGGCTTGGGGAATGACTCCCCTCTCTCTGGTTCTCAGTCTTCTCACCTGCACAATGAGGGTTTGAGGCTGTGCAGGCTCCGGGAGGCCCCACCTGCTTTCCTGTTGGGTGATTCCAGCCTGAAGTGGTCCTTGAGGGTACTTCTGGCCCCAGACCAGGAGCAGTTGAGGATGGGCACAGCAGCAGGGGCTCAAAGGCCAGGACTCCTGGTTCTGCTTCCTGCCCTGCCACTGGCATGCTGGGGCAATGCCTTCCCCTCTTGGAGGGTCTTTCCTCCTTCATCACAGAAGAGGCTGGCTGGGATGGAAGCCCTTTAAGTCTGTCTTTCTACAGCTTAACAACCAACCACTTTGGAATATGCCAAGGTTGCCCTTGCCACCCAGCCTTAATACCTGCCATGCCCGCCACCAGGAGCTCCATTCCCCCGTGTAAGTGTGACACACCACTTCACTTCATTCCTGTCTCCAGGAGTTAGCAAAGTGTCCCCTTCCCAGCCTAAGACCACACGCGTACACACAGCCCTAACATTGTTGTTCCCTAAAATATTTATCCTTACCAGACTTTGTACCCTTACTTGTAGAATACAAGCCTTATAATGACAGGGACCTTCTCCACTGCATTCGACACAGCACCCCAGGGCCTAACATAGCCCTAGGCACATTGTAGTTGCTTGATATATGGTGGAAGGAAGAGAGGGAAGGGTAGTCAAGACCACGGAAGAAACCTTTCCTTCCTCACCGTTGCTGTTGCTAAGCAATACTTTTTAGCTTGTATTTATCTGTTCAACCAATATTTACTGCTGGCTGGCTCTGCCCGAGGCATGGAGCTGAGCCCAGGGGATATGAAGGTGAACTTGATGCTCCAGGGCGTCCACTCCCAGATCTTACATGTTGTGAGGAAGAGCCAAACAATAAACTCGGCTTGCAATCAGTGCAATAGCAGAGAACAGAGCACCATGTGACAGCGGACTGAGGTCAGGCTTGGGGCAGAGAGGAGTCAGAGAAAAGCTTCTCAGAGAAAGTGACTTGGGGCCTGCATGGTCACTCAGGGGACGGGGAGGAAGGCTGGGGGCTGGGTCCCCGGTGTGGGCCATGGCATCCAGGGAGAGTGCTTGGCAGTCCCAGCTTGGGCCTCCTCTGCCTGTGCCCCTGAGAATCCTGTCTCCCTGGCTGCCTGATTGACCTTCCTGCCCCTCAACCAGGACAAGGCCCTCCCTCTACTCTGTGCACACGCGGTGGCCGGGTCCTTTCTGAGCTGTTCCTGGCAGCTGCCTGACCCACCCCTACTCCATGGAGCACTTCCTCCCCTCCCTCATTTGACACACAGGGGGCTCAGGCTCTGGACCTTCTCCCTGACCTCGGCACTGCTACAGCTTTCAGACTAGGCTCCTCTCTCTCCAACTTCACCTCTGGGGTATCATCTCTCTGATTCCTTTCTGCTATTTTCTCTCCTTCCTCATCTATTCCCTTCCCCTGAGACTCAGATGCAGGCCCACGTTTCTTCCCAGAGTCCAGACCTGATCGGCCCCAAGTTGTATTGAAGGATATATAAGGAGGCCATTGCATGCAGACTCCACTGAGGAAGAAGAAGGCAAAGATGGAAAAGGAAAAGAAGGAGACAGACAGGAAGAGGAAGAGAGGGGCTGCCCTGGAGGCTCAGTGGTAAAGAATCCACCTGCCAATGCAGGAGACACAGGTTCGATCCCTGATCCGGGAAGATGACAGGGAGCAACTAAGCCTGTGGGCCACAACTACTGTGCCTGTGCTCTAGAGCCCAGGAGCTGCATCTACTGAAACCCAAGTGCCCTGGAGCCCATGCTCTGAAACAAGAGAAGCCACTGCACTGAGAAGCCCATGCACCATAACCAGGGAGTAGTGCCTGCTCGCCACAGCTAGAGAAAAGCCCAAGCAGCAGTGAAAAGCCAGCACAGCCGAAACAAACAAACAAACAAAAAATTGAATAAATAAGTAAAAAAAAATTTTTTAAAGAAGAATAAGAGGAAGAGGAGAAGTGCTCCCCTGCACCCTTTCCAAGCATCATCTCACTGCATCTCACAAGGACTATCTTGGCAGTCCCATTGTACAGACAAAGGCCTGTAACATTGGCCTTACCTTAGTAGGTGGTTGAGTAGGGGCTCTAAGCCAGGGTGCCGGCACCCAAGTCCTCTGTGCCACCTTTCCTTCATGTCTTTCAGAAGGGCAGAGTCCATCCAATCTGCACCCCCATGGTGGGGCTTGCCCAGACTGCCAAGTGAGCCAAGGGCCTGAAGCTTCTCCAGGGAATTGAGCTGTTTCCCCTGATGAGGGATTGGGATAAGGTTAGAAGGTGATCAGAACCATAGAACTTGTCAAGTTTGGGCAAAACCTCTGGGAAGGGAATTAGACGGCCAGCCTGCTCTCTGGACATTTTCATGAATAACAATTACAACGGCACTGCTGTTGTAGGCACTGCTCTAAGCAATTACACATGCATCATCTGGCTTGATCGGCACAAAACTATTATCCCCAGGACTTCCCTGGTGGTTCAGTGGCTAAGACTCCACCCTCTCAACACAGGGGGCCCAGGTTCAATCCCTGGTCAGGGAACTAGATCCCATATGCTGCAACTAAAGAGTTTGTATGCTGCAACTAGAGACCTGGGGCAACCAGGTAAATAAATATTAAAACAAAAAACTATTACTCCCACTTTACAGATGAAGAAACCGAGGAGAGGAAAAGTTTTATCCACACAGCTGTTAAGTGACTGTGTTGTAAGTAAAACTAAGAGGCTCCAGAGTTGAGCTCTTAGTTCAATTGATAAAGCATTTCTCAGGCACCAATGTGGCCCTTGCACACAGAATCTCCCAGGCTCATCCCCACTCCATGTTGAAACACACGAGGGTAGAGGGACCAATCATCACAGCACATACACCCCCAGGCCTTGTCCTCAGCCTTCCAGACCAGAGGCTGTTTT
Organism: Moschus berezovskii; assembly: GCF_049115385.1. Taxonomy (NCBI): domain Eukaryota; kingdom Metazoa; phylum Chordata; class Mammalia; order Artiodactyla; family Moschidae; genus Moschus; species Moschus berezovskii. The sequence continues at coordinate 49,868,439 of NC_142467.1, read as the reverse complement.
CTCAGTGATGGGTCTGGATGCCTTTTAGAAGGAAAACACAATTTTCTTTTCCACTCAACAAGCCCATGTTTCTCTCCCCTACCTCCAGCCCCAGTGTTTATTTCAGCAAGGAAATGGCCTTTGAAGTCCTTACTTCTTGAAAGCTGACAGGGAGAGGGAGGCACTCCAAACATTTAAAAGCATGTCCACATTTGGGTTGGAACATGGTAGTTTTTAAGGGATTAATAACAGTTTTTGGAATCCACAGACCCTGCTGCTCCTTCAAGGTGAAAAAAAAATAAATAACCTCTTGAATATCTCGGCTGTCAGGGTCTGGGGGAAAACCCCGCTGGGATAGAGTGCAGTGCCAAGGGTGTTTTTAGGCAGAATGAGGCAGAATCTGATGAAGAACGGCTCCAAATCGGGTCCGAGGGGAAGATGTCATAGGTCTACAGCAAAATGACAGTAAGAACAATGTAGTTTTCCCTAAAGCTTCAGTCACTCAGTTTAAAGAATTGTCTTTTATTCAGAAGTTATGCTCTTCCTGCTTTATCTAGTATCAAAAAGTTCTTTCTTTGTGAAAATCATGGCTATCTCAAACGACAGTCTTTTAATAGTGTATTTTGCAAAAGAAAATAGTTGGAAATCCTATCTCAGTCTCTTTTTTTAAAAAAAAAAAGCTTTTTTGTGTGTTTTTAAAATTATTTTTTATTTAAGGATAATTGCTTTACAGAATTTTGTTGTTTTCTGTCAAATCTCAACTTGAATCAGCCATAGGTATACATATATCCCCTCCCTTTTGAACCTCCTTCCCATCTCCCTCCCCATCCCACCCTTCTAGGTTGATACAGAACCCCGGTTTGAGTTTAAAAAGCTTTTTATTTTGTATCAGGGTGTAGCCGATGAACAATGTTGTGACAGTTTCAAGCGAACTGTGAAGGGACTCAGCCTCCCAGTTTTTAACTTAAAATTGTTTTCGAAATGTGTCTGGTCTATGAAATCCCAGGTCTGATGAGAAAGGAAGATCTGGAAGCAAGTAGTCACAATATGAAGTGTGAACAGTGACCTCTTAGGGACCTCCCTGGTGGTCCAGTGGTTTAGACTCTGAGCTTCCAGTGCAGGGGGCTTGGGTTAGATTCCGGTTGAGGAATTAGAATTCCACATGCCACGAGGCCAAAAAAAGAGAATAAAAACCAACAGAAGAAACGTTTGTGAGACCCTGGAAACAGAGACTTTATAAGACACTGGCCAAAGTGTTGAGGAGTTTCAGGGGAGGTCTCTCCAGATGCAGGTCCTAGGGAAGGCTTCTCGGAGGAGTGGACACTGGCCTAGGCCAGGGAGGGTAGGGACCACCACACATTCAGGGCCGAGAGAGGGCACAGAAGGACCAGAACCACAGAGGAAGAAGCAGAAAGGCCCTGAGAGGACAGCTGCCCAGCCACGGGCTCCCCCAAGTAGCTGATCTTGTGTACTCCTCAGGACAAGCCTGCCAGCGGTGCACTCCAGTTATCCTCATCCGACCCCTCGGGAAAGGAAGGCACAGCAAGGTTAAGGTCACATGCAAGGTTGCCCAAGAGTCTAGCCCTTTCCTTTCTATGCTTTTGCTTTCTATTCTGTGGTGGAGTTAAGAGAAAGCAAAACCCAGATCTATAGTATACCAAATTGTTCGTCAGTGGTTTGCATGGGAGATGACACCATAGGTTCTATATAACTCCCTTTTTAAAAATAATAATAATAATGACATGTGAATAGCTTTAATTATAGTAAATTTTAATTTTTTTTAGGTTTTTATTCTGTGCAACATGTGGGATCTTACTTCCCTGACCAGGGATCAAACCCATGCCGCCTGCAATGGAAGCACAGAGTCTTAACCATTGGACCTCCAGGGAAGTCCCATAGCTCATTTTTAATATAAGTGTGAATTTCTTTAAAGTAGAAAAGAGGTGGGTGCTTTGCTTCACTGTTTTGGTGGTTTTACCAGTAGGACAAGAAGGTTTATGGAGTTTCCTGGCCATTCTCTGAGCTTCCCTTCCAGGATTGCTTGGCTCCTCTTTGCCTGTCCTTCCCTTTGGCTCCAGACCCTTTCCAACCCCCTTACAGGGCTCCAGCCTGGCCCTGGTGCATGATTAACTATCAGGACCACAGGGTGTCATGATAAAGCAAAACATGTAGACAGTGGGGAGACCACAGTTTTAGGACAGGAACTATGTCTACTTCCTGCTTTGCCGGGAATATGCTGTGTGGCCTAGGACAAGCCCCTTTCCCTCTCTGGTTCTGATGTTACAGTAAGGCCCTTTCATACAGAGTGGCCTACAGCGGAATTAGGGCAATGGTCAAGGAGGCAACCCCACCCACCAGATCCTGTCTTGAGTTTCCTTCTTTTTCACCAAGAGCAGAGAGGGAATGATGCAGGGCAGTCTGGGGAAAGGCAGTGTGGTACAGTAGGAGGAATGCTGGGCTTGCCTTCTGGAATTCTAAGTTGGAGATTCTCCATGTGGGCAGAATCTAGAGTAGTCTACTCCAAATTCTCTGTGGGTTCCAACTGCCCTGAGAATAAACCCCCAGTTCCTTGCCATGTTCCTACATGACCCGTCTCACTGGCCTCCTCTGTTCCCACTTCTGTGTGTTGCTCACTGGCCCTCTGCCTTTCCACCAAGCTCATATACCCTCAGGGCCTTTGAGCTGGCTATTTCCTCTGCCCAGAACACTTTTCCTTATACCTTCACATGGCTGCCTCCTTGAATCTCAAGCCCCAAATGACATGCCACTTCTCAGAGAGGGTTCCCCAAACTCCAGCCCCATCCCAAGAGCCCATGTCTGCATGGCTTTCCATGACAATCAGCACTGAATGGGCCAACAGGGACCTTCTGCCTGATTCCAACTGTGGCCTCAGTGCTTAGTCAATAAATATTTGATGAATGGGTAGATGATCAACTAGCATGGGCCTCGATTTTCCTATCAACACAATGGGAGGGTAGGTATATCTCAGGAGTTCTGGCCACAGATACCTTTTCAAACATAATACAGCTTAGGGATCCTTTCCCCAAGAAAGCACATTCACAATAATTTGTGTCAGCTTTGCGGTGAGGGGTATCTCTGATAACTACCCCAGACTTCCTGACCTTGCTGAGGTTTTCAGTTTGGGAAGAGAAAATAATGAAGATCAACCAGCTCTTCCTCTGGTTGCAAAAGGCATTCAGCATTTGGTGCTCGCCTTCTGTGGGGTTTTTCTTTCCTCATTTGGAGGCGAAACTGCCCCTCACTGTCCCCTCTCACTCTTGCCTCCACCTCCTGGCAGTGCAGGCTCATTATGCTTGCTCTTTGGTTGGCCTCCCTGGTTCCTTCTGGCCCTTTCGTCTCCTCTTCCTGCCGCGAGGATCTTAAGACAGCAGACTCAGTGCCAGCACCCACCCACCTACACTCCCCCCACCCCTCCCGGAGAAATAGTCTCCCTTAACACCAATATGGTCCCCCATCTGTAAAAACCTTTCAACTTCATAAACTCGTAACTGCAGAAATCTGTCCAAACATTCTGGGGCAGTTGTAACTATTGGTGTTGGCTTGAAGACCTGAGCTGAGCTGCCAGGGCTTTAATGAGGAAATACTTAACAGTCCCAACCCGGGGTAATGGCCAGAGAGGGCGGGGACCCCGCCGCTGGGTGCCAAGGAGCCTGAACTGGCCTCCGTGGGACAGTGGACAAGACAGGCTATGGAAGAGGGGTCAGAGGCGGCAGGGCGGCTGTCAGGAGCGAGAGCTTAGCCAGAGCTGAACTTTCACGTTGAGACCCATGTAGCCAGACAGATGAAAAAGGCACTTTTTCCCTCCCGGGCTGGGGCGTGCTGTCTTTTCCATGATTAATGTAGGGAGAATGGCTTAGACACTCCTGAGGGCCGGCGGTGAGGAGAAATGGTCCTTTTTTTCCTCCTCCTTAGGCGCCTGTCTGGAAGACGGTGGAGGCCAGAAAGGGTCAGGCGTGTCGCTGGGGGCTGCTACTGGGGCACCTGGAACTTGCACAGGAATCCACATCACGGAACACCCAGGGAACCTGGCCCCCAGGAGGTGGGCTGGGGGCCACCTCAGGAAGAAGAGATGCTGCAGCCCTGGTCGGGCAGCTATAGAGAAGCAACTGCCCGTGGCATTTCCCCTCCCATGAGCCACATGAAACAGTTCCCGGGGAGAGGGAGAGAGAACATACTTCAGAAGTGGGTGTGAAAATGTAGGGCTGGCAGATGAGGTGCCCCCCAGGAGAAGGGGGCAGCACTGTGGCCTTGGATCTCTTCCCTGAGGTCTGGTCATCAGGAGAAAAAGGTTCATTGGCTGTATGGTTAGAAGAAACGGGCGCCTCATTGATCCCTACCAGAGACCCCCCTCTCCCTGTGTGAGGAAGGGCTGGGACTTGGATGGGGTCAGTGCCCGTGACACGGTAGGCAATTCTAAAAGCAGGGCACCCAGAGACACTAGGTTGGATCAGCATGTCTGACCTCCCCATGTAGTCCCGCCTGTTGCCGTAGCTTGAAGCCCCAATTTTCAGGGCAGTTGGCCCCAAGCCAAGGAAAGCCCATAAATTTCCAGTCCCTGGAGAAAGGAAGGTCACTCTGGCAGAAGCTGGGGGGTAAGGGTCTTTCTCAACAAAGCAATGAATCTCTTTTCTCGTCATCCCATCCACAGCTCTCAAAATCTTGCTTTGTTAACATCCTGGTTCCCGCTGAGTTCCTCCAAGACACGCTTGGGATGGAGCCCTTCTTTTTCCAGATAAGACCCTGGGAACTATGCTTGCAGCTCTGGGCATCAGGAAAAGTGTTGGTTAGTTTCCTAACTATTGGACAGAAGAAGAAATTGAGGCCCCAGAAAAAAGCTGAGCTAGAATCATAAAATTGATTTTCCCTTGGCAACATTCTGGTCTGGCAGATGAGGCCTCAACAGCTCAGAGAATGGAGAGGACTAAATATGCCCTGATTCCCCCACCTATACCCCACTGCACTGCATGAGACCCCTGAACATGGCCTCCTTTTCCTCTGCTCCCACCCCTGAAGGGGTCCCTGCAGCCCAGCCCCGTGCAGATGTTCCCCCAGCTCCCAGCAGAGGCCGGGCCTGGGACAGTGGAGCCTCAAGAAATTCATCATAAGACTTCCCTGGTGGCAGAGTGGATAAGAATCCACCTGCCAATGCAAGGGACATGGGTTCGATCCCTGGGCCAGGAAGATTCCACATGCCGCAGAGCAGCTAAGCCCAATGCCATGGCTAAAGAGCTCCCGTGCTACAGCTACTGAAGCCCACGTACCCTAGAGCCTGTGCTCCGAACCAAGAGAAGCCACCACAGTGAGAAGTTTGAGCACTGCAAGTAGAGAAAGCCTGCGTGCAGCAATGAAGACCCAGCAAAGCCAGAAACAAGCAAACAAATAAATATAGAAGTGTGCATATGCAAAAAGTAAAATTTAAATTTAAAAAAAGAGAGAGAAATTCATCATAGCTGAGAAGGAAAAGAAAGTCCCAGATGCAGGGGCAGGAGTTAAGAGAGCTGATTTCAGTCCCAGTTCCCTGCTAGAAAGTCCTGTGACTTTAGGGGATCCTTTTCCAAATATTCTTACTGTTTGAAGAACATGTTGTGTTTTACAAGGCTCTTTCACATATGTTATTTCATTCTATCCTTAATCTCTAGGGGCCTCAGTTTCCCCACATCAAAATGAGGGAATTGAACCGACAGATGGCTTCAAGGCTCTCTCCTCCACATGCAAAGATTTTGTGAGAGACTATGTTTTATAGTATCTCATATATTATTCATTTTAGGGTTTATGGTTCTAAGATTCTGTGTCCTGGGATTCTATAATCCTGGGCTTCTAAAATTCAATGGTCTTTGATTCTGAGAATATGTGACTTTTTTTCCACGATTGTATGTGTCAGTATTTCCCAAATATCAGGGGTACCCATACCACCTTGACCATGTAGGTTATGTCTGCCAGCCACCTGTATTATTATTCATTTAGTATTTTTCTTTAAATAGACTCTTTTTAACTTAAATGTTTTTTAAATGGAAACTTTATATCACTACTGCAAATGGAAAACTAGTCTCACCTGCCATAAATAGGAGCTAAAAGTAAAAATAAATACCATAAAAACAATGTTATTAAATTCTAACTAGATACTGTTGCCTGCCAAAGGCTCCAAGCCCAAGGCCTGCTTTAAAAAAAAAAAGATTTTAGTATGTGTGTACACACACACACACACACACACACACACACACACAGAGGCTAGCAAAGCTTAGAGAGGTATTAAAGACATGTTGGCATCAAATTAAAATGGTATAATGAGAAGGCCTGAAAATATAACGGAATTTTTCATTTCATTCTCATTAAGGGATCCAGTGTGCAGCACCGTCTCTGGATATCACCTCTGTTCATCGCGAGAGTGTGTCCCTTTACGGTTCAGATCCCCTGGCCCTGCTCTGTGGATGAAGACATCGGGAACCCTTACCTCCCTGGCCACACATATCATCCAGAGATAATTGCCCTCACTTTTCCTGTTGGTTTCTTCTCTTCTGAGCTTTATGCCAGGTCCCCTCTACATTACTGAAAAACCAGGCCCTCAGCTTTAGGCCTGGGGCTTTCTCTGCTCATCTCCCTCTGGCTAAGAAGGGGGAGTCTGGAAACCCTCAAAGTGAGCTACCTGGAGACTGCTTGAGACATCCATGGCCCCGGAGCCAATGGCAGGACTCAGCCAAGGAGAAGTGTGCCAGCTTCAGTACAGGGCTGAAGACAGCTGGCTAGGCTTGTGGGTGATGACTTTGCCAAGGGGGTGCAGAGAGGGCAGGCACTGACTCAGTGGGGCTGCACCCCCAGAGTCAGGGAGGGTGAAGGGCTCTGGGAACCTCCTGGCCTGTTCAAGGCTGTGTACCCCTTCCCTGAGGCTGGCTGCAGAGCTAGAGGCATCAGGCCAGACCCTGACCTCTAGGAGTGCACGCATGCTCAGTGGCTCAGTAGTGTCAGACTGAGCCCGCCAGGCTCCTCTGTCCATGAGATTCTCTGGGCAAGAATGCTGGAGTAGGTAGCCATTCCCTTCTCCAGGGGATCTTCCCAATCCAGAGATCAGACTCGTGTCTCTTGTGTCTCCTGCATCGGCAGGCAAATTCTTTACCACTGTGTCACCTGGCAAGTCCTGACCTCTGGGGAGGAGGACCCAAGTCCTAATCCCACCCACTGCTGGTCCATAGTGGGACCTTGAGCAAATCTCTCCTCCTCAGTGGAGTCATTTCCTCCCTGTAAAATCAGGATGGGTACAGTGCCTCTGACCGTTGTGTCTGACTGCTTGCTGGCTCCCAACTGTTTGCATCTCAAGTAAATGGCTCCTGACATTACTGCTATAACAATAATAATTATTATTTGATCCTCACGATTCTTTCGGGAAGAATTCTTTGGGTTGAGCAGCAATTTTCTCATTGAAAAGGTCAGTGTGCTGAAATATATAAATGTCCTGGTACAGGGAAGTGCTTCATAAATTTGGTAGCAATTCTGTTTTCCTGCTGGGCCCCCTGGTTCCTGAGGACAGCATCTGTCTCTGAACTGGGCTTGGCTTCTGCAGCTGGCAGCATGACAAGTTCTCTGTGATGGTAACCTTGACCTCACATCCAAAGCAACCTCTTTTCGACTTCAGAGCAATAAATGAAAAGCCAGCGTGGCCTTCCTCCCTGCTCCCTTCACCCTGTGTATGTTCCTGCCTCTTGTCTTCTGCTTTTGCTCCTGCCTTCACCCTCGTCTCTGCCCCTGGCTTAATCCAGCCCTCAGGACCAATCTCCGAGACTAACATAAGGGTCCTGGGTGGACACCTGACTCTCTGATTACCTTAGGGAAGTCCCATGGCTGCTCTGGGCCTCAGTGCCCCCATATGAAGCCAAGCATTGAACTCAATGCCCTCCAGGTTCCTTTCGGTCCTGCATGGGGAGTTGGAATATGCAGCAGTGCCCACCACAAGAAGAAAGTGATCCTGGCTACTTTGACCCCCTTGGATCAACGAAGATCTACCAGACTTGCAGGCAGGAGAATGGGGACCATCAACGCTATGGCCTCCAAAGGTTTGTAGCCATCACCTTTGCAGGCATCCGGAAGACAGGGCCATGCCTGTCTGTACCCTCACATCCTCAGCCCAGTACAGTGTTGTAGTGCTGAGCCCAGCACATAAAAACTGTTCTGCGAATAACAGTCAAATGAATGTACGTATGCTTGAAAAGTGGTATAAGATTATTATTAGAAACTGAAGCTGGAGTCCAATGAAATCAAGTTAGGGCTCCTTAACTTTAAGTTCCAAGGAGAGAAGCCCTGTCATTCCTTCCGGCTTTTCCTCTAGGCTCAAACTGCTGCATCAGCCCAGTCCAGGCATCTGTTGGGTGGGGGTGGGTGGGTGGGGGTGGCGGGCACAGCAAGGAAGGGAGAAGGGAGGGAGAGAAAGACTATTAACTTATTTTAGCTAAATAGAGAAGACTTTCAGACTTCCCTGGTGCCTTAGACGGTAAAGAATCTGCCTGCAATGCAGGAGACCCGGGTTCGATCGCTGCATCAGGAAGATCCCCTGGAGTAGGGAATGGCAACCCACTCCAGTATTCTTGCCTGAAAGAGTTCCATGAACAGAGCAGCCTGGCAGGCTACAAGCCATGGGCCATGACTGAGTGACTAACATACAGAGAAAATCAGATCTACAGGCATCCTTCTCCTGCTCACTATTCATTCATCTATTTCACAAATATTTCTTGAGCATGTCTGTGTAGTTGGAGCTATGCAAGCCTCAGTGGAGGACAGATGTGGAGTTCGGTAAGTCAGAACACTTGATTCTTAGCCCCAGCTCTGACAGGCACTCTGGCCATACACCGGTAGTTTCTCCTCTTAGTAGCCTTAATGTCCTTATCTGTGAAATGGGGGTACTTAGACTTGATAATGACTTCCCTGGTGGCTCAGACGGTAAAGCATCTGCCTCTAATGTGGGAGACCCGGGTTCAATCCCTGGGTTAGGAAGTTCCCCTGGACAAGGAAATGGCAACCCACTCCAGTACTCTTGCCTGGAAAACCCCATGGATGGAGGATCCTGGTAGGCCCCAGTTCATGGGGTTGCAAAGAGTCGGATACGACTGAGCAACTTCACTCACTCTCAGACTTGATAATAACTTAGACTCTTTCCTTTCTTATTATCTATAACCAAAGTCTCAACCTGTGAGCTACAGATTCCTTGGTGGGGAGGATGGGGAGGAGGGCAGAGTAGTTTGTTTTTTTTTAAAGAGGTCTGGGAAGTCATCAGTGCATTAGGGTTTGTCTGCAAACTAAATACATGAAGTTACAGCTCCTTTCACATGTGTTGGAGTAAGGAGAAAAATACACTTTGTGACCTAACCCTAACCCTAACCCTAAAAGGTAGAACCTCTGATGTGAATGGCACAGGCTCTAGTCCTGACTCAAGTGAGACTTGCAGTTTTACAATAAAATAAACTCCAAGTCACTTGAGGACAAGGGGAGAAACAGACGCAGGTCCTGAAAGTCCAGAGACAGAGAGACCAGTGATCTTCTGGAAGCCACAGACCCCACTGAGAATCTGAGGAAAGTACTGACTCTTCCCCTGTGAAAATGCATACCGGCACCAAATTTCATATACAATTTCTTTTCTAAAAACTGTGTCTGGCTGCACCAGGCCTCAGCTGCCGTATGTGCATTCTTCACTGGGGCGTGTGGGATTTTTAGTTGTGGCCTGTGGGATCTTGTTCCCTGACCAGGGATCGAACCTGTGCCCCATGTATTGAGGGGGGTGGAGTATTAATCACTGGGCCACCAGCGAAGTCCTCACATACAGTTTCTTGGTGATCAAGGGCCTCCTATTTCATTTGACAGACCAGAGGATAAGAACTCTTGATTTAGATAAGTCTATAAGCAGAAGGCAGGTGACTCTAGAGAAAATCCCTACCTGGAATTCTGGAACAAGAGCAGCACAGGACTTATTGGAGAGGCTAAAGACACATCAAAGACAATGGCCTAGGGACCTGAGAGACCAGAGAGAGAAGGGAGGGGGGAAGCCTGGGTGAAGTAAACCATGAGCTGTCTTCTCTTGTTCCTTTTGTTACACAAAGCAATTCTGTAAGCTGTTTTGAAAGACCAAACTCATAAGCTTCAAAACATAAATGAGCAGAGCCTCTTAAATCACTGGGGAATAGTTTATGAACATAATTATTGGATTAAATTGTCTTCATAATAAACAGAGACTGAAGTGAAAATCTACAACCTCTATGATTGGATATAGAAGAGCAGAGTATCAAGAAGGGCCCCTGTCCAGATGAGACCCCCTGTTCAGAGGCAAGACCACCGGTTGAAAAACTCTTTTTCCATTTTCATAAACATGGACCTCCAGGTGCTAGAATCTTGATGGGCATACAAGATTTAAAAGGTGAAAATATGCTTTTGATCCTTCAATGGTAATCATTTTAAAAGTCATGGCCAAAGCTGCCAGCACTACAATTACACCCAGCAGTCTCGTGGCAAAGGACAAAGGACCCAATGGCCAAGTGCAGTTTGATTGAGGCTGTTTGGCAATCAAGGGCATAGACCCTCTGAGTGGCTGTGGGGGTGGATTGGCTGGGGAGGAGGGAAGAAGTATGTACCGCTGAGAACAGGCTTCTCACACTTCAGTGTGTATCTGAGTTGCCTGGGTACCTTGTTACAATGAAGATCCTGATTCAATAGACCTGGGGTGCAGCTGAGATTCTGCAATTCCATGAAGCTACCAGGTGATGCCACTGATGCTGGTTCTCAGGCCACAGTTTGCTAGCGAGGTCTCAGATAACAGCCATGACTGCCAAGCATGGCTAAGCCTGTGTACTTTGCAGTCAGACAAACCTAAATGCAAATCCTAACTTCTCCATCTCACTTTGCTGAGTAACCTTAGTTACTCAGCTTGTTTGAGATTCAGCTCCTTATCTGTAAAGTATAGGTTATAAAGAGTATTTCCTTCATTCGACAAATATATATTTGGCATCAGCTCTGTGTCAGGCTTGTGCTGGGCCCTGGGGACGCAGTGGTAGGATAATACAGGCTCGGTTCCTGCTCTCATGGACCTGAGAGCACTGGAGATGATGGATGTGAAGGACTCAGCACCGTGCCTGGTACATGGTAAGAGCTCAACAAATTACATCTATTTTTACCAGAGGAGAGATATCACCAATTTCACATGCCCAAGAAAGAGAGCTCTTCTGTTAAATGCTGACTGCTTGAAAGGATTTGGGATTTATTCTGCAATCCTGGGGACAGAGATGTGAAGAGTACATGGTCTGTCTCCTTGAGGACCTCCTGGTTTAGTGGGAAGATAAGCATTTAGCCTGAGTGGCCCCTGTAAGCCGCCCAGCTCTCCCCAGGAGCATAAGTTAGATAGAAGTGGTTTCACTCTGCTCGTGTCCTTGGTCCCGAACCACCAGACTCCACTCAGTCCTCCAAGCTGGCCCTGGCTCTCTCTTGATTGTCCCACTCCCCACTTAAGTTTTCTCACTCTGCTTCCCATTTGTCTGTTCTTTGCTCACATCTTTGACTTGAGAAATGCTATTTCCGCTCAGTAAAGGATCCTGACTTTACTCCTGCTGTGCCAGCCACACAGCCTCAGAGCTCACACTTGGAGCCAGGCACTCCCCTCATGGACTTCCTTGTCAATCTAGACACCAGTGTTGTGGAGTTCGGAGCGGGGAAAGTACAAAGATTCAGAATGCTCTGGAAATCTGCATGCTATCCTCAGGGGAAGGCCCAGCAGAGCCGGATAGGCCTAACCAAGAGGTTGGAGTTCAGGTAGTTGATGAAAGAATGACAGCCACATCCAGGGGGGTCTGGCTTCCAGGGCCCCACCCTGTGCTTTTTACCTGACACAGGCTTCACTACAGTGGGGTTGAGTCAAGGCCAGTGAGAAGACATGGGGCAACTTCAAGGAGCAGCCAGTGACAGGAGACCCAGAGGCAGCCTTAACCTTTAAATGAACTGCAAATACAGGACAGAGGCTATTTAAGAAGCGCTCATGTGTCGCTCTGGGCCCTGAAGACGCCATGAGGAACATGGCTGAGTCCCTGCCTTTATGGAGCTTACAGTCTAGGGAAGAAAGCCACCCAGATGGCCGGGTGTTTCAGTACAAGGCAGTGAGCCCCATCATGGGGGACACACAGAATTGGTGAGTGACCAAAGCAGACCTATAGTGGGGACTTCAAGGAGCAGGAGGGTGAGGCAGGGAAGGATGAAGGCAAAGAAACTTTCATGATGGGGAATAGCACAGTGAGGGCTGGTCCACATGGCTCCCATTAGGAGAGTGAGGAAGGGGTAATGCTAAGGAATGGGGCCATGCACAGGCCGTGAAAGTTTGACCACTCCAAGGAGCCTGTCACTTCCTGGGGCAACAGGGAGTCCGTAAGATGGTTCTGCAGTATGATCCAGCAGCACAGCTACCAGCCCCCTTTACAATGGGGAAACCGAGCCCCTGGAGATTGGTAGGTCACTAGCCTGAGGTCACACTACCAGAAAGTGAGGGGCCAGGGTGCAACCCCAGCAGTCCAAGGCCATAGCCTATGCTTTCAAGCTCATTGCTAAGTACGTCCACAGATAGAAATCCACATATGTTAAAATTAACTAAAAAAAATTTTTTTAAAACAACAACTACATCCAGAGCGCAGGGCTCAGCCAGAGGCCGTACAGGCAAACCCTATTTAAACCCATTTAATAAGGAGGCTCTTAATGATCTCATTAGCCCAGACAAGACCCTTAGGAAACTTGAGGCAAGGCCCTGCTTTTAAATGGGGCTTCTTTGAAGTGGCCACCACCTGAAGCAGCCACCTGAGAGAGTGGGAACAAAGCCAGCCTGTGAGGCCTGCGCCCGCTCGGGCCAGCACCACGGGGTTACTCACATGGCAGGACCTGGCCTCGGTGCAGCCCAGGATGCCCTTCGGGTTTCCAATAGCTCGCTCCCAGCCGCCCTCTCTATAGGCTCATTTGGAGAGGCGACCTGGCTGGCCACACATGAGGTCATGCGTTATGATGGTGACAGCCAAAAGGGACCTGTGGCCTTCTCTGGGCCTTACCCTCTGAGGTCTGGACTTCCAGACTCCTCTCAACCCTGGCCCAGATCATGACAAGAGACACCCTAAGCGTGGGCTCACTCTGACCCCTGGCTCCACCTCCATCTCCTGTATCCTCCAGTTTCTTTCATTGGTTCTCTCTTTCTCTCTCTCTTTTAATTCTTTTTCTTAAAATTTTTAAAAAATGTATTTATTTGGCTGCACCGGTCTTAGCTACGGCATGCCAGATCTTTGATCTTTGTTGTGGCCTGAGGAATCTTTAGTTGTGGCATGTGAATTTGTACTTTGGGCATGTGGGATCTAGTTCCCTGAGAAGGAATCAAATCTGGGCCCCCTACATTGGGAACATGGAGTCTTAGCCACTGGACCACCAGGGAAATCCCCTCAGTTCTCTTGTTTCTAGGCTGATACCCCCCTTCCCTTCCAGCTGCCCCCATTCTGATTTCTCCACAACCCTCTCCAGGATGGGTGCCTGATCTGCCACAAGAGCATCTGTGGAGACCCCAACCATACATTGCCCCTTCCACATGGATGTCTGTTTCTCGGGCCAGCTCCGGGTTCTTGGGGCTCCCTCTCCCTCTGGCTATATCCAACATGAAGCAGGGGGAGGGTCAGCATCCCAGCAGGGCCTGGCCACACGTGTTGGAGGTGCCCCAGCCAAATCTTAGGGTGACTGACCTTCCAAGAAACAAGCACCCAGCCTATTGTTCCACCACGGGGTGCAAAATCCAGACAGGCAGAAGGAAGAGATTCACCTTTCCAGAACTGCATGCTGAGGCCCTCCCAGCAGGCTGCGGCTGAGGCCCCTGCCTATTAATAGTCAAGCAGCTGTTTGCCTCCCCGAATGAGACTCTTTATTGCAAGCTGCGTTGACAAAACAGATCCCGCTCCTTCCTGCCCAGAATATTTGGGGGTGGAGGGGCCGCAGGGAGATGTTCCTTCCTTCCAGGGAAGTTTAGAAGGTCAGCAGTGGAAAAGACCTTAATGGTGACCCCCTTTCAGCACTAGGGAGGCCAAAACCAAGCTCATGACCACCACTTCCTTTGCCCTCACCCATGTTCCCAGCTCCAGCCAACAGACCACTGTTCCCCCAGTATTTCCTCAAATTCTCTCCCCTCCCTTGTCCCAGTCCCAATCTAGAAGCCTCAGAGTCAAGACCTCGAGTGACTGCCCTCTGCTGACATCCAGGCTCTCATCTCCCAGGCCCATACCCCGTCAGTCCACTGTGTCTGTGAATCTCCATGCTCTACCTCAGCTCCTGGCCTTTGCACATGCTATTTCTCCTGCCCTCTTCCCATGTTTAATGGTCCGTTAAGTCAAGTGACTTAGCAGCAGCAGCAAGTCTTGGCTTAAAAAGAGACCACTTCAGAAAGACTTGTTTCCCCATACCCAACCCAGCATGCTTCGTGCTCTGCTAAATCTTCCTCCTTGTCTGAAGTTCTAAGGGGTAGAGTGGGGTGGCTTGTTGTTGTTTTTTTCATTGTATTTCTCCACCACCCACCAGGATACTATATGACACGGAGCTGAATAAAAAAAAGGGTGGGTGGGCATGTGAATTCTTCCTTCCCCTTTCTCATGCCCCGACAATGTCACCCATCACCACACCCTGTTAATTCAACCTAATTGAGAACAAGAGATCTGGACATGGGCCACCTGGGCTTGAATCATGACTCTGCCACTTACCAGTTGAGAGACCTTGGGTAAATCTAACCTTGCCAAGCCTTCGTTTCCTCATCTGTAAAATGCAGACAGCCATAGGACCTCAGAGTAATTTTAAGAGGTCAATGAGAAAATGCTTGTAAAGTGCTGAACCCAGTGCCTGGTACGTTCAGCAAATCTTGTTAGCTGCAAAAATAACTGAACTCAATGTTCCATTCACCACAGAATCTTTCCTCCGCTCATTAACCACTGTCCATGATGGTGGCTACAGCCCATGGAGTTGCAAAGAGTCAGACAAAACTGAGCAAGTAATTGCATATGATGGCTGATGTTCCACAGCACACACTTTGAGACATGCCTGCCTAGGCTGACCCTTCTGCTATTGAACAGGTGAGGGATGTGAGGCCAGAAGGAACAGAAGAAAGAGCCATGAACCTCAGAGTTAGACCCAGCAGTGTGTCTGCATCTCTGTCTCAGCCTAGGCAGCTAAGTCCATGGCCACCTGATGGCCCAGTGGCTGGTTTAGCAATCCTCCCAGGTTAGCACCAGGCCCCAGAAGGCCCACAGTCTTCACATTAGAGCAGCCTGAGCATAAGTTTGGGTTTCCAAAGCCCCTTGGGGTACCTAAGGCATGTTTGTGCCAGGAGTTGAAGGGATTTGCTTCTTCTCTGCTTGATGGAGGTAGAGAGGTGCCTGGGGTGGGGTGGAGGCAAGAAGAAGGAAGGAGGCATTCATTTAAGCCTTGGAGTTGGTGCTCTCTGCTTTCCAGGAGGCTGGCTGGTTGCTCCAGCTCTTCTGGGCTTCACAGCCTTCTTAAACCATCTTCAAAGAGGGAATGCATATGTATCTCTGCCTGGTGCAGGATTTTTCAGTCCCAAAGCACGTTTACTTCGATTATCTCACTTGATCTCTTAGTTGCCCAAACTGTGAGCAGAATAAGGGTCTCCCCAGCATGGCTGCGGAGAAGGCAATGGCACCCCACTCCAGTACTCTTGCCTGGAAAATCCCATGGATGGAGGAGCCTGGTAGGCTGCAGTCCATGGGGTCGCTAAGAGTCGGACAGGACTGAGCAATTTCACTTTCACTTTTCACTTTCATGCACTGGAGAAGGAAATGGCAACCCACTCCAGTGTTCTTGCCTGGAGAATCCCAGGGACGGGGGAGCCTGGTGGGCTGCCATCTATGGGGTCGCACAGAGTCGGAGATGACTGAAGTGACTCAGCAGCAGCAGCAGCAGCAGCAGCAACATGGCTGATGGTAAAATTGAGGCTCAGAAAAGGCAACTACTTTGCCTAAGGTCACAGAGCAGGTGTGTGACCATACTGAGGCTGGAACCCAGGTCCCCTGGCTTGCCACCCAGTACTCTTACTCTTCCACCTGGCTGTTGATCAAGGCAGATAGCAGAATGTTTTCTGTGGTGTCAGAGACCCAGGTCCTTTAAGCAAATAACTCTAGGCCCATAAACACATGAAAAGATATTTATTCTTATTAGGATTCAGAAAAATACAAATTAAGACCTTTATGAGATTAATTTTACATCCACTAGATTGGCAAAAAAAAAAGGAACCTGACAATGCCAAGCGTTGGCAAGGATGGGGATCAACCTGACGCTTTCTACTAGAGGAAATGTCTGTGGGGATAAATGATTTGGAAAATGATCTGTTATTATATTTTATAAAGTTGAACTTTCACTTTCTCTACAACCTAGCAATTCTACTCTTAGAGATATTTACTCCCAGGTATTTATTCACCAATGCTTACCATTCTGACCCCACTGATTATTAAAATTTTGAAATAATTCCATGTTGCTATTAGTAACCAACCAATACCGATTGATAAATAGCTACTACTCTGAGTCTCTCCCCAATCCCTTGACCATGTGACGCCCTGTGCACTGGCTGCCCCAGCTCCTACCCTAGGGACCCACCCCAACCTCTCCGGGATCCAGCAACTATCAGGTTAATGCCTGGCCTCTCAGAACACCTCCAGGACCAGGTTCCATCTCCACAGCATTCATCCTGATTACTCAATGCCCTTATTTTTCCAGTTGTTTATTATTATTATTATGTACGCCCTAGAGAAACTCATTTCCACATTCATCAAGAGAAATGCACAGTTTATTCGTAGCTCAATGTTCTTAGTAGAAATAACAACCACAGCAACTACAATAACAAATCCACTATGAATAACTTGATGTGCATGGACAGGGAGATGCCCATCAGAGCTCCTTCCTCCAGCCGGGTCAGAGAAGCTGCTGGGGGCTCAGGCAGAGGGAGGAGCTGGGCCCACATTTAGTTGGGTCCAGGCCCCATCAGTTGGCCATGCTGGATAGCAGGTATGAAGCAGTCTCTCTGGGCCAGGTGCTCTGTGCCTTTGGATTGTATCTTATTTACCAGCGGAGGAGGCAGTTACTAGTCTTCATCCCATTTTACAATGAGGGAAAACAACATGTAGAGAAGAGGTAAAGACGCTTGTCCAACGTCACACGTTGTGGAGCTGTGGTTTGTGCTCTTGTCTGTTTGATTCCAAAGCCCAAACTCTTCTTAAAAAAAAAAAACAAAACTTTTATTTATATTGGAGTATAGCCAATTAACAATGTTTTGATAGGGACTCAAAGGAGCTCAGCCATACATATACATGTATCCATTCTCCCCCGAACTCCCCTCCCATCCAGGCTGTCGTGAAACATTGAGCAGAGTTCCCTGTGCTGGACAGTAGGAACTTGAGCCCAAACTCTTCTTCACTGCTATGTTCATCATTGCAGACTGGAGGTTCCTGGGATGTAAGATATTCTCCACTTGTGATCCCCAGCATCCAGCCCAGAGCCTGACACATGGGATATACTCAGCACAGAGACCCGACCCAGTCAATCAATCAATCATCCTGTTGTGTCTGACCTCACCCTCTGAACTGAGCCTCACTCTTTGCTTACCACTTGCTGAGTCCCTGAAATGCAGGCCATTTCTGCCCTGACTCCTTTGCTTCCTGATCTCCTGGTTTTGAACAGGGAGTTTTGAGACATGTCTTCACTGAGAGGCCCCTCTGAATCTTTTTTTTTTTAATATATTTATTTATTTGGCTGTGTCGAGTTTTAGTTGGGATGTGAGGGCTTAGTTGCTCCACAGCATGTGGGATCTTAGTTCCCTGTGAAAGAGAAAGTGAAAGTGTTAGTTGCTCAGTTGTGTCTGACTCTTTTCAACCCACAGACTCTTTTCGACCCACCAGGCTCCTCTGTCCATGAAATTCCCCGGGCAAGAATACTGACTGGAGTGGGTAGCCATTCCCTTCTCCAGGGAATCTTCCTGATCCAGGGACTGAACCCAGGTCTCCTGCATTGCAGACAGATTCTTTACCATCTGAGCTACCAGGCTGCTGCTGCTAAGTCACTTCAGTCGTGTCCGACTCTGTGTGACCCCATAGACAGCAGCCCACCAGGCTCCCCTGCCCCTGGGATTCTCCAGGCAAGAACACTGGAGTGGGTTGCCATTTCCTTCTCCAATGTGTGAAAGTGAAAAGTGAAAGTGAAGTCGCTCAGTCGTGTCCGACCCTTAGTGACCCCACAGACTGCAGCCTACCAGGCTCCTCCATCCATGGGATTTTCCAGGCAAGAGAACTGGAGTGGGCTGCCAGGAAAGCCCCTCAAACAGGTGTCCCCTGCTTTGGAAGGTGAATTCTTAACCACTGGACCACCAGGGAAGTTTCATACTTCCAAATCTTTAAAAACAAAGAACATGATGCTAGCCACACATGCCTTCATTCTCAAAACATTGATTGAGCACCTACTGTATGCAAAGCCCTGAGCTGAGCTTGGAGGAAACATTGACCAGACATGGTCCCTGATTTCTGAAGCTCAAAGCCTGCCCTGGATGACCGACCCTGACCCTGAAACCACATCTCCCAGAGCAGCAGGTGCTGAAAATGAAACACACATACCCAGCTCCGTGGCCCTTTACCGCAGCCAACTGGTAAATCAAAGTGTCAGGCACTACACGGCTTGTTTGGGTGTTCTGTCTCCTGTCTGACCTTTTGCCTGAGGAAGAATTTGCTTTTGCTCCAGGAAGAGAGGTGTGGTTGTGGGGAGTTCAGTGTGCTTATTTATTTGTTTTGGTTTCCTTAATTCAATCTCTTTAACAAATAAAAATAAAGATAGTGTGTTTGCCCAAACAGTGACAGGCCCCCTCTGAGATGTTATTATTACACTTTCCAGAATTAGAATCACACCATCACTGCTAATGGCCTAGGTGCCCGGGGCAGTGGAGGAGGAGAACCAGGTGAGGTTAGGAGCCTGGGTTCCCTGCCTAGCTCGGCCAATAATTGATGTTGAAAAAATTGTTACACCTCCTCCCGCTTCATCTCCCTCCTTCATGAGATGAGAGGGCTGAATACGTTCATAAAGACTGAACTTTCACATTTACTCTCTCATTTTGCCTTCGTAATATCCGGTGAGGAAGGCATTTTGATCCCTGTTTTATTGATGGAGAAATTAAAACAGAAGAGACAGGAGAGTCCAGGTGACTCAGTCAATCAGAGGCAGAGACAGGACTCACATCCAGGCTCCCAACCCTTGCCTGGCGTCCTCTTTCCTTCACCAAGTTTCTGGTACTAAAGTAACGTCCAGATGCTTTTAAAGATCCTAAGAATATGTCAAGGGATCTTGACTGCAGGGCTCTACGGACACAGAATATAAGAACCTGCTCAGTTTGATCTACATGAAATCCTTGTTTTATTCAGTGGGCTGTGGAATCCTTGATTCTCCCAGTGCCCATATGATCATAAACACAAACACCAACACGGGTATAGTCACATGGCCATGTAACATTACTTGTCAGACAATCAGATGGTCCAAAAATATAATTTTTAATTGTTTTAGATTATCACTGGAATGAACATTTAAAAAGTTGTACAGAACTGGTGAAATGACCCACCCCAATTCTGAGATTTTGTCAGGCTGCCTCCACATCTCTGAAAAACCCCTCCCAGTTCTAACATTCTTTGAGTCTCCCTGGTAACCATCTGCTGGTGGAAATGACAATTAAGCTGTTCAGCAGCCTTGTTCATTTAGTTCCCCCATTATGGCTCTGTGCCAGGGTCAAGAAGGCCTGAATTTATCTACCTGCAGCAACATGCCAAGGGAAGAGGAAACCTCCCAAGGTTAGGGATACGTCTCAAAATACCGAGTACAAGAGGCCTAAACCTGGATGGATATCATTCACTCATCCACAAACCCCATTCACTAATCCATCATTCCTAGAACATTCATTCCTGCCTGTTATATTCCAGGTCCTGAATTTTGCAGAGACAAGATCAGGGAGGAAAACAAAAAGAAGGTTTGCCGCTGTGTGTATAATGTGCCACTATCAATGTCATGTAAATGCATATGTGTGTATACTCAGCGGTAGTGTTGCTTCCTCCTAGGAATCCAAGGAAGCGGTGGGAAGCTGGGAGACTTCCTTTTCTCTGCATCCTTTTTGTACCTTTACAATTTTGCATCATGAGTATATACTGCCTATTCCAGAAATCAGTTTCGATGTAAAAAGTGTTCCTGACTGCCACCCCAGTGCTCTGGTCATCTGAACACGCTGAAACCTCTGTCCGTGGTGGTAATGGTGTCAGTGGTAAGGCTTCGGGGTCAATAAGTAGGATGAATAAATAGGCATCTTCTGGCCTTGTTGACTACAGCTCTGTGGCCTCATCCAAGAGGCTGCTGACCTGAGAGGGCTCTGCCCACCCACTCCCAGCTTGATCCCACCCCCACAGGGTGCTGTACCCAGGATGGAGGTAACAGGGGTAACCCGTCTGCTGTGCCCTCAAGAGACCCGTTCATGTGGACGTCATGTGGTCACATGTGAGTGAAAGTCACCCGGACCGTGTGCCCCTTTCTTTCCCCAGCAAATATTTCCCTTGGAACCATCAGATGCTCTCCCGAGCCTGCTGTCACGCTGAATGGGCTGCTTTCAGCCGCTGTGGTGTGCATCCTCCTTCCTCTCCTGCCAGCACCAGGAATGCCACTCAGTCATGCTCCTGCCTTTAGAGCTGCCGAGCATGGCCCAGGACCCAGGGGCAGTAGATCTGGTTTCCCCATGTTCCAGTTCCTCCAAAGGCGCAGCCCCACTCTGAGATGTACCAGTAGGGACATTAGATTGGAGGAGACTGTGCTGATCCCTTTGGGCCAGACAAGGCAGGGGAAGACACACTGAATGGGTCTCAGGGGTTAACTTCCCCAGAGACTTTTCTCAGTGAGTCCTCCTTGGGGGCCTCAGTACTTCGTGCCACTGCCCTCTCCCCACCACCTCCCAGAGAACTGGAGACTGTCTTCATCCCTAGTTTGGTATTTATTTTTTTTGTTTTTATTTTTGGCTGCGCTGTGAGTCTTGCAGGATCTCAGTTCCCCAACCAGGGATTGAACACTACCCACGACAGTGAAAGTACTGAGTCCTAACCACTAGCCGTTGTTGTTCAGTCACTAAATCGTCCAACTCTTTGCAAGCCTGTGGACTGCAGCATGCCAGGCTTCCCTGTCCTTTGCTATCTCCCAGAGTTTGCTCAGACTCATTCCCATTGAGTCGGTGATGCCATTCAACCATCTCATCCTCTGTCACTCCCTTCTCCTGTTGCCTTCAATCTTTCCCAGCATCAGGATCTTTTCCAATGAGTAGGCTCTTCACTTCAGGGGGCCAGAGTATTGGTGCTTCAGCTTCAGCATCAGTCCTATAAATATTCAGGATTGATTTTCTTTAGGATTGAATTCCCCTCCATCCCAATTTTAAAAGTGAGGAAGCTGGAACCCAGAGGTAAAGTAACGTCCGCCCAAGTTCACCTAGCCCATAAACCTCTCAGGCTGAATTCAGCCCAGGTCAGCCCAGCTGGAAAAGCCACCCACCTCTCACTCTACCACAAGGCCTCCTGAGGGGCTGCTACACTGGAGAAACAGGCTCAGCTTCTACAGCCGACAGAAGCCCAGACCACAAAGGAAGAGATTGATGCTGCTGGTTATATTAAAATGTAAAACCCTCGTGCATCAGGACTCCATAAATAAAGTGAAAAGACAAGCCACTGACTGGCATAAGATAGTAAGAGCAGACCCAGGATTAGAGCCGTCACAGATCAGTAAGAACGACACAAACAACCCAAGGAAACACAGCCTGGGATACAAAGGCAATTCACAGGAGAGGAAATCCAGAAGACCCATAAAACGATGAAAATCTTTCAGCTCCAATGATCAGAGACATACAAATTAAAAAATATGAAGGAGAGGCATTTGGCCTCTCTCAGACTGACATAAATTCCAAAGTCTGACGATTGCAGCTTAAGCCTAGATGGGGCATGGCAGAAACTAGCCAGACTTTCAGATTCTAGGATGTCCACAGCCGTGTGGTTTGTACAGTGGAAAACTGGAAACAAATGCCCATCAACCAAAGAAAAGATTAATAAATTGTGGTACCTAGAGTGAAAAGCATTAAAACAGTGATAATGTACTCTGCAGAGCTCTGCACATTAACGTGGATAAATTTCAAACAAAATGTTGAACGAAAACACATTGCAGAAGGCAACGTACAATATTATATCATTTACGAAAACTTGAAAAATCTGCAAAGCAAAACTTTATGTGTTATATGAATACATACATACATAGCATAAATATGAAAACGTGTACAGGAATGATTCACAGCAATCTCAGGGAATGCGGTGGTGACCCTCTGGGCTGGGGGGTGGTTGGTGGTAGGGAAATGGGCTGGTAAGCCCCAGTTTATTTGTGATGTCATGCTTCACAATCTAGGTCCCTGGGAACATGTATTTGGCCCTGTATTCTTCAAGTTAAATGTTTTATAATAAACAAAAGCAGGGAGCTGAAAGTTGCTCCAGGGTCAACTGTCTCCTGGGTCACTAATTACTGTTAGGAAATTCCATCTGAAATGTATCCTAGTCACTGCTCCTAATTCTGCTCCTTCAGGATCCCATGTGAAAACCCAGCTACTGATGGTGTCATCCGAATTGGCTCCTGCCCTCAGCAGGCTAATTTGTGCAGGCCGGCAACTGCAGAGAGAAACCCGCATCTCCAAGCCACCCCTTCCATTGCCACCCTCCTCCACCCCTCACCAACCCTTCCGGCCCTCTCAGCAGATGGCTTTCTGTGGAAAATCCTTAAGAAGCCCAGAGGCAAAGGAGACTCAAAAAAATTATGTTTGCCAGTGGTGTTCTCTTTGCAGACCGTGGACCAGGCTCAGCAAGGGATACTCAGTGGGAGAAATGAGCTGGGAGTCATCAGGACATCTGTTGCTGAGTTGCTATGTGACTCTGGGTAAGTGACACAACTTCTCTGAGCCTTGGTGTCTCCCCAGGTACACTGAGGGAGAAGCAAACCTAGAAGCTTCAGCAGGGACTGGGGAGCTTTGTAAAACAGACACTGGGGACCCAGAATCAGAACTGCCTAACATGGGGCCCTAGAATCGTCTTTCTAAAGAATTTCCTGGTGATGCTGATGCCTGGGCAAGTCTGGGAATCATTAGATGGTCATTCCAGGTTGCACATCCATGTCTGTGAGCAAATGCTAACCACACCACCTTGCTTTCTCTCCCCATCCCCAGTGCCTTCCCGCATCCTTGTTAATCATCACCCTGAATAGTTTATGCCAAACAGGGTGCTGGGTGAGAATGAGGGAGCAGATGAGCTCTCAGAACACAGCCCCTTGCAGCCTCCCACTCCTTAGTAACTGCAGGGAAGCTGAGAAAGAAGGCGGGGAGGAGGGCAAGAACCCTACCCTCCACGGGGAAAGGAAGGACTGGTGGTGGGGACATGGACCATCTGCCGAATTCCTGTCCCTCCACTCCAAGACCCAGCACCCCAGATCCTAGAGCAACTCCTTCCTTTCTTCCCTGCCTCCAACCCCAGTGAGGACAGGAGTCATTGCAAATCACAAAATTCTAGAACATCAGAGGCAGATCAGTGTTTTCCCAATTGTAGCCATTCACTGTCATCTTACTACCTGTACTATTATTTAATTGATACTTTCTTTTGCATTGACTCACTGTTTTTTGTTTTCTTTTTTACTTGAAAGCCTACTTTAGCCCCACTCTCAGCAATAATATCTATGAAATAACAGGTTTGATGTGCTAGTTATTTCTGTGGTCTAATACACTTTACAATAAATACATAATGATTTCCATTTTTAAATGTCCATTTATTTCTCTCCACTTTTCAGAAACATCAAACCAGTCCATCCCTGTTGTTTTACAGAGATGCAAACTGAGATGCAGGGAGAGGTGGCGTTTGCCACCGTTCACACCCCTGGGTGGAACCTCATATTCTTGCAGGCATACACACTGGAGAGACTAAGGGGCACACACCACGGTGGGGGGGGGGGGGGGTGGCGGGCTCCAGGCACCCTGGTGACCTTGACCTTTAGAGAGACCTTCCTTTGGTTGTGCACTGCCCCCTCCTGGCCGGTCCTTCTGTAATGTGGCTCCACCTGGACAGAGCCACCTGGAGGGCGGGCCTAGCTGCATTTAACGATGCTGAGATGAGAAGCTGGGATAGTCAGGGAAGGCATCACTGAGGAGGTGGCATTTGCCTTTGGCTTTGAAGGATGAACGGACTGGGATGAGCTTGAATGTCTACTAGGAAACTGTGATAGGATCCCATGGTCAGTGGTTAATCTGGGAGAGGTTTGGTAAGCAGAGGAGTCGTATCATGCCAAATGTGGCTTGAAGAACAGACAAGGGAGGGGGACTTCCCTGGTGGTCCAGTGGCTAAGATTCTGTGCTCCCAGTGCAAGGGGCCTGGGTTCAATCCCAGGTCAGGGAACTAGGTCCCCAATGCCGCACCTAAGATCCCTGGTGCAGCCAAATAAATAAATATTGTTTTAAAAGATAAATAAAAGGACAGGCAAGAAGAGAGTGACAGGGGAGAAGAGCATGAGGGCAGAGACTGCTTGGAGGGAAGAACAGTGTAGCAGTGGTCCAAGCCAAGAGGAATGGGGCCTACCTCTGCCCCTGTCCCACTGGGGACCCTTCCAAGTCAGTCCCTACCACTGGGCTTGTACATTTATGGGCAAGAAGAGACAACTGGGTTCCTTGCTTTCCAAGGACACTTTCAGCTCTGAGAAAGAAAATCACATAAAGAAGAAATTGTGCCGATGAGATTGTGGTTTGTTACAAGCCTTTGGGCAGTTAATCTGGCTTTAGCTATTAAAATAAACCCATGCATCTCCTCTGGCCCACTTTTGAGTCCATCCTACAAAAATTGAAGTTCCAGTCTGTACAAATGTATTTACTAGGCTGTTTTGAGCGGCACTATTGTCTTAACCAAACAACTAGAAGGCACTAAACTGTATCATGCTGTCTCCTGCCTCTGTCAATTGCCCCACCAGGGGCTGGTTAGGGCACTCTGGCAGCCAGAGCCTGTCCAAGTCGTGCCACTCCCTGGCTGTGTGGCTGAGGCCTCGACCTCACTGAACCTCAGTTTTCTTACCTGAGGGCTGTTAGGGACTTCTATTGGTGGTCTAGTGGTTAGGACTTCACACTTCCACTGCAGGGGGTATGGGTTCGTTCCTTGGTCAGGGAACTAAGATCCTTCATGCTGTGCAGTGAACAAAACAACAACAAAAACAGGCTGATAACGAGCTCTATGCTTCCTATGGGGCATCTCATAGGCTCATGGTACCCACTCTACAAATGTGAGCTGCTACTATTATTCAAAAGCCCGTGGCAGAGCCAAACGTCTGGAGAATCAGCTCTGATATATTATTAACTGAAAAAGCAAGTTGTGGACTTTTGTGTTTAGCATGACCTCCTTGTGTAAAACAACAAAGAGTGGACTAGGGGACTGAAACCTTGCCAAGGATGCCTGTGTCTGTCTGCAAGGAAGAACATGAGGCCAGGCCCCTGAGCTGGTTGAAGGGGGCTGAGTATAGGGAATATTACTGAAAGCTCAGCCTCTCTGTACACTGGGGCTGAATCAAATCTCAGAGACAGCTTTGGGTGAAGCAGAAAAGGACAGCTTTATTGCTTTGCCAAGCAAAAGGAGACACATGGGTTTCTGCCTTGAAAGACTATGTGTCCCAACCCAGGAAGATTTTTTTTTTTTGGCCATGCAATCCAGCATGTGTAGTTCCCAGACCAGGGATCAAATTCACACCCCCTGCAATTGAAGCACAGAGTTTTAACCACTGGATGGCCAGGGAAGTCCCCAACCTGGGAGGATGTGATGAAGGTGATATACCAATGGTTCAAAGGTGAAGTCTGACATGTGAGCAGGGCTTAATCTGATCTTAGGTGGCCTCCAATCTTGATGAGATTCTCTGGTCCCTTTAACTTTGCTGTTCCTCTCTTAATTGGCAGCCATTCAAATCTGCCCTTTGGAACTCAGGGAAAGTCATGGAAGCTGGAGTCTTGTCTATAAAAGACAGGAGACAAAAGGGACTTTGTACCTCACTTGGGTGTCAGGAAATGTCACGGGTCTATGGCCATACCACCCAAAAGGTGCCTGATAGTGTCTGATATCAGAAGTTAAGCAGGGTCAGGCCTGGTTAGTACTTAGATGGGAGGAAGTAGGCTGGGAATTAATGAAAGAGAGAAGATTAACTCAGCCTTTATATATGTATATACTGTTTGACTTGTTACATCAGTAATGACTTTTCAATCTTTTATAACCTTTAAAAACTCCAATGAGACTGGAGGACAAAAGAAACAGAGAAGCTATCACCCTAGAAGAGAGAAAGAAGGAAGGAAGGAAGCTGTGAGAAACCAGCTGGCCCAGTGACCTGTCCCAGGGAGAGCCCATGGTCACAGTGGATAAGGGGGCCAACTTTGGGTGCTGGGGGCACAGGAAGCCTCTCTTGAGAGTGTTTGTGTTGGTTTTAGTCCAGTTTCTCCAAAGAAGAAAAGAAAATTTGAAGATCAGAGAAGGCAAGAGACTAGCCCAAGGTCACACAGCAGTGCCAGGTCAAAAAAAGCCGTTTCCTGACTCCTGGCCCAGGATCCCCTTCCTTATATTGAGCTACCTCCCACCTCTGTGCAGGAACCACTTTTGTTGGGAAAATAAGGGAGTAGAGTCCTACCTGTTTAGCTTCCTTCCCTTCCATTAACATTCCTCCCTTCAGTCATTTCCTGAGTGCCCTGCTCAAGAAGTCAAGATAACCAAGGCATACTACTTATCCTACCCAAGAGTCACTCACAGTTGAGTGGTCTGGAAGCTTCTGGCTTCTAACACTAAGAAAGACATCTTTTTCTAAGAGGTAGAAAAATGCTCTGAGGCCAGTTTTGTGTGTGCTTTGTTTTGTTCTTTTTTTTTTTTTTTTAATGCACTGTTTTGTTTGCTGCCTTAATTGTTGCCATGTTATATTTTATCAGTTTAATGTTTTGATTTTATGCTTGGGCCCCCAAGGCAATTCAGTGAAGGGTATGATTTGGAAAATCAAGGAAATAAAGAAATTGTCCACAGAAGAGGCAGCCTCCCAGGAGCCAAGGATAAAGCATAAGTGCCTAAAATGAATTTTATTAGGAACAAAACAAAAACAAACAACCTGTTGCCAGACAAAAGGTATTAGGCTGTCTTGGTTTGGTTTTTGTTTAATTTAATACCAATTCTCCATTTCTCCCAAGGTCATCCAAGGACAGAAGACTCAGTTCCTTCTCCACTGACTTCTAGAAGCCTCCCACATTTCCGCTTCTAGCTCTGTACTCATGTGCGCCCCGTCAGCTCTGCCCTCCTTTCTTCCTCAGGAGCCAGGCTGTAACCACCCTTGCACTGGCCAGTATTTATGGATTAAGGTTGAGAATAACGCAGCCAACAAGAGAACCACCAGTTTGCCTTCAAGGGGTTTACATTCTACTAAGGCAGGCATTCTTAACTGGGGCCATAATGCCCGAAGGAGCTGAAACTGGTTCTTGGAAGGGTTTAAAAAAAACTTTGGTCTTCCTAATGATTTACATGTTTATCACCCTGCTTGCCATCTCAGTGAGTAGCCTCACCAACCACCCAGTCAGTGGCCAGGGCATAGTCATCAATTTGAGTTGCCAATCCCCTCTGAGCTCAGGCTCCTGGTAATTGACCTTGTGGTTGCCCAGTCCACGAAGGCTTCCACTCTCTCCCTGAAAATGGACTGCATCTGTCTTCACTTTCCACATTGCTCAGCCTAGATGCCAGGTCCCAAAGGTTAGGCATCTCTTTTGCCAACATTTTAGACCCTTATGCCCTTTTCTCCACCCGTCCAGCACAGCCCTGGGCCTGGATAAACCTCACCCAGGACTTTCCCCAGCTTGCACGTGGGTAGGTGAGCCACAGTGGGGAAACCCCCCAGCCAACAGGCAAGGACACACTGGGGTTGTCAACACTGTCAGGCATTTGAAATTTTGTGGGCAAGTTTGCTCCTCTGAATGCACACTCTCCTCCTTCCTTCAAACGCCTCACCACCTCTCCCTCGCTCTCAGCAGACCTTGCCTCCCACTTTGCAGAAAAAATAGAAGCTGAAGATGAAATCTCCCTTAACATCCCACTACAAACCTACATCTACATCTGCACCGATCCTCTCTTTGTTCCCTCTTTTGGTTCTAGAGAAGTCATCCCTCCTTCTTTCCAAGACCAGCCCTTCCACCTACGCGCCTGATCCCATCCCCTCGCACACGCTCGTGAACATCGCTCACTGGTTGCCTCCCCTCTTTCCCACACCCTTAATTAATCTCTCCCCTTGATCTGCCATCAGCCTGAAAACAAACTCAGGTCTCTTCCACCTTCTAACACACCTCCCCTACCCCAACACACACACGTACACACACACGGAGCCCGTCACAACATCTCTCTCCTCCCCTTCACACAAATACTTCTCAAAATACCCACTGCCTCCCTCACCCCTCCTTCGCTCATCAGACCGCTGCCATCCGACCCTCTCCATCACTTTGCACAAACAGTATTCCCTAAAATCACCACCAACAGTCCCCATGTCTGTCAATAACTGAAGCCGCTGGTCCCATCCTCATCCTTCTGACCTCTCAGAGTATTGCCCCTTGACTCTTCCCACTTGCCCGAAACGCTCAGCTTCCTTCCCTTGTCCTCCTTCCCTGTGCCCACTCTCCTGGGTTTTCTCCCACCTCTTGGGTCCTCCTTCACAGCCTCTGCAGGTACACCCTCATTTTCACAGCCGCAACCTGTGGGTGTGCCTCACAGCTCCATCCTGGGGCACCTTCTCTTTTCTCTGGCCAGTCTGGGCCTCATCCACAGCCACGTGATCATCTGTCTCCTGACAACTTCCCATCCTCGTGTGCTTCCAAACCCAGGCCTATCCAACATCTGCCTCCGGGGTCCCAAAGGTCTTTCAAGCTCAACACGTCTAAAGTGGAACTTGCATTTTTCTTGACCCCTCCGCAGCCTCCCATCCTCACTCACCCAGCAACCCCTCCCTGTTCACCTTCAGTTTTCCCCATCTCAGTGAAAAACCACTGCCTGTTTTCATGGAAACCTCAGAGGTCATCCTGACACTCACTCTCCATCCCCTCCATTCCCACACATCTCTATGATGATTTTACTTCCTGATGCCTGGGACCTTCCACAGCCCTCCACCTGAACTGCCACCAGCACCACCCCTGTGACATTCTCCCTGGATGTCTGCCTGTCCTCCTAACCCCATCCTGTCATCTTGCAGCTACACACACACACACACCCCATTCCACTCTCTACCTACAGGGGTCACATTAAAATGCAAATGTCATCCTATCCTTCTCGGGCCTACACTGTCAGTGGCTTCCTAAATCTCTGAGGATGAAGAGAGAGGTCCTCAATACGGACTTTGCCTCTGCCCTCCTTTCAAACTCCCCATCCCCCTGCTCTCCCCTGGGCCCTGTCATGAACACGTTTCCTCACCTCTTCTCTCAGTGGCACCTTCTGCCTCTGGCCCTTTACACAGGTCCTTTCTTCTGCCTAGGATTCTTCCCCCTATCCCACTCCCCTGCCCATAGTTCGGAGGTCCTCACAAAGATCACTTCCTCAGGGAATCCTTCCCTGACCCCCAAGCAGAGACAGATCCTGTCATCCTGTCAGATGATTTCTGGTAATGGCTAACAGATACACAAATGCAGTACTATTCTTGGAACTTTTCTCTACGTTTCTGCTTAGAATTCATTTACTCCTCATGGCAAACCTATCAGGTAGAAATTAGAATTAGCTCTATCTTACGAGTGAAGGAACTGAGGCACCAAGAAGTTATGTAGCTTAGCGAAGGTCACCTAGTTAATAAGAGACAAAGCGGGAGTTTGAACCCGGGTAGAATGACTCCAGCATAGCTTTTAAACACTCCTCTTCTGTAAGAAAAAAACTCTATCCTTTTCTTTTCTACACTTACTCACCACTTGTAACAATGTATTTGTATGTGTTTGTTTTTGTTAAATAACAAAAACATATAAATAACAAAATACATGTAACAAATTATATGTGTTTGTTTAGCTTATGTCTCTCCATTAGGCTATAAGTTCTATTGGGGTAGAGACAGTTTTATTTCCAACAGAAGTTGTTCAATAAATATTTGCTAAATAGCTGAATGTAGATTAGTCTCCTCCCTCTTCTTCACTTACCATATTCCATCAGTTACCTGGTCCTGTCCCTATTTCTTCCTGGAGCAATCATTCCTAAGCCTAGGATGGTCAGGTATGTGCTTACCCCATATCCTAAAATTGGACGGAAAACATCATGTGTCTGTACACCTTCAGAATTTTCTACAGCAAACGTTAGGTGCTTCTGGCTCTCTTCACTTTCTCGATGGACACATGAAGTTAAGAACAGCTGATTCAGGACTTCCATGTTGGTCCAGTGGTTAAGAATCCTCCTGCCAATGCAGGAGGCATAAATTCAATCCCTGTTTCGGGAAGATCCCACATGCCATGGAGCAACCAAGCCCGTGTGCCAACAGCTACTGAGCCCATGCTCTAGTTCCCACATACCGCAACTACTGAAGCCCTAGAGTGCCCTAGAGCCCATGATCTGCAAAAAGAGAAGCCATCGCCACAGTGAGAAGCCCAAGCACTACAACTAAAGAAAGGCTGCGAGCAGCAATGATGATCTAGTGCAGAAGACCAAATAAATAAGGAGACCCAAATGAATAAATAATTTAAATATACGCTAAAAGGAAAAAAAAGAATAGCTGATTCAAATACTGCCCAGCCTAACTCGTCCTCTCACTGCCAATCTCCTCTCCACAACTACAACACCCTCACATCCAGTTTTGTTCTCCACAAATCCATCCTCTGTGCATTGGTCATAGCAATCTTTGGGTCATAGCAATCTTTTTTTGGGTTGGGGGGGCTGTGCTGGGTCTTAGTCGTAGCACGAAAGATCATCAGTCTTCATTGAGGCATGTGGACTATTTAGTTATAGCATGAGAAGTCTTACTTGTGGCATGTGGGTTCTAGTTCTCTGACCAGGAATCAAACCCAGGCCCCCTGCATTGGGAGTGCAGAGTCTTAGCCACTGGACCACCAGGGAAGTCCCCATTGCAATCTTTAAAAAACACAAACCCAAGTCACCCTCCTGCATAATATCAGACAGAGACTGGCTACTGCCCTTGGAGCAAAGTGCAAACTCTGGCCGGGGGAGGGGGTGTCGTAGGTCCTGTTAACTTGTCCATCCTTCTGTGTCCTCACTGGTTCCCTCAACCCTCCAACTCAACAGTCGAGCAGCACAGACCGCATTTTATGTTTGGGTTTCCTGGCCTGTACCAGAGTGGTTTCTCCTGTCTATATTCATGCAGTGCCCTCTGCCTAGGATGCCAGCCCTCTCCTCTGCACCTAGAAACTCCTACACTGTCTTTGTGTGTGTGTGTTAGTCGCTCAGTCATGTCCGACTCTATGCGACCCCACAGACTGTAGCCCACCAGGCTTCTCTGTCTATGGAATTCTCCAGGCAAGAATACTGGAGTGGATTGCCATTCCCTTCTCCAGAGGAACAGCCCAACCCAGGAATCGAACCCTGGTCTCCTGCATGGCAGGCAGATTCTTTACCGTTTGAGCTACAGGGAAGTCTGTCTTTAAGACACTCTGTCTTTAAGCCTCAGCTTAGATACCCGCTTGGGGTTAGGGGTCCCTCCTTTCTCCCATAGGCTGTGCCTGCCCCAGACAATGCGCAGAAGACATTGAACCATAGTTGCTTGATTACCTGCCTCTCTCTTCCCTGTGAGCTTTGAGGGCAGCTGCCACATCTTAGCAGCAGCAGCAGCAGCCACATCTTATATATCCCTCAGTCCTAGCCTAAGCGCTTGCCGAAGGTATGGCGCTCAATAACTATTCAATGAATGAATGAACGATGACAAATAGCACCGGTTCATGTGTTCTAAAAAGATTTGTGAAATGATTAAATGAGTGGGTAAGTGGAAGTTCGAGTCTAGAGAGAGTTGAAGAATAGGATGTTCAGAGATGAGTAAAACCCGGTCGCAGCTGTCACACAGCTAAGAGGAAGACAAATGCCTTAAGAGCGAGTCTGAAGAGGGAGGCATTCTAATCTTAGGCGGCCCGGGCGGCGTGTCCGGATCGACCCGCCCTCTCCGCCAATAGGCGGTCTCATTGCCCCCCATGCCTCCTCCCCTTTCACCCGCCGAAGCGGGGGCGGCCACCTTTGGAGATAAGACTACGCTTCCCGGCGTGCCGCGCGGCGGGCGGAGGAGGAGCCGGAAGTGGGAGGTGCGAGGTCTAAGGGCACAAGGGAAGTGGCGGGCGGGGACTGAGGGGGGCGTGCAGGTGAACGGACAGGCCGGGGGTCGCGGGCATGGCTGAGGCCAGGAAGCGGCGGGAGCTGCTTCCCCTCATCTACCAGCATCTGCTGCAGGCGGGCTATGTGCGCGCGGCGCGGGAAGTGAAGGAGCAGAGCGGCCAGGTAAGCGTGCGCGGGCCGTTTCCGAGGGCCGCGTGCAAGATCTACGGAGAGGCGGCCCGCGCCTCTTCCTCTGGCGGCCTGCGGGCGCCCAGATCCCGGATCTCGCTGTGCTCTGGGACGCGGCCAGGGGTGCCGAAGGGTCCGCAACCTCTGCCCCGCACCTCTGTGGCTCCCAGTTCCTCTGGGCCTCAGTTTCCTTATCTGTGGAGTGGGCGGGCCGGGACGTGAGGTCGGACGCTCTGGGCTTCATAATTCCCGCGCCCCTTACCTCCACCCCCTTCCGGGAGCGACAATTTAAAGTTTCGAAGTGTCGGGCCACGTGGCTCGGCGCGGCCCCCTAGGGCGAAAAGGTTGCTGCGAGTCTGAGGAGAGGATCGCTACCAGCCCCGAAAGGGGCGAAAGAGGGCCCCGAAAAGGGGCTTGAAGCTACTTAATTGAGCTAGAGCTCAAGCCCTTAGCAGCTTTTCAGTACTGATGCGGAGTTGAACTCGTGGTGTAGTCATTCTTACTTTATCCATTCCTCGAGCAGCTGTTAATCTGGCAGTGAGGGTGCTGGTAATAGAATAGTGAGGAGGGTCCCTTGGCTCACTAATTAGAGTGTACAGGCTAAATCTGTTAGGGGAGATTGACATAAATCAAAGGACCACAAAAGTAACTGTGCACTCAACACTGCATTAACCTGCATTAACTGCCAAGAATGAGAAGCATAGGGTGCTAAGACAGGAATGGCAGATTGCCTTAGTCAGGGATATCCAGAACTGCTTTCCTGAGGAAGTGAATGCTGCTCTGAGATCTGAGAGAAGGAAGTTCATGTTCCAAGTAGAGATGCAAAGTGTTGCATATGTACTGGCCGCCAGAAAGTTTTTTAATGACTGAAGTGTGGAGTACAAGGGTGACAAAGATCTCTGGGGAGACAGAGGCAGGGAGCGGACTTCCGTTGGTTTTGGTAAAGTAATGGTAAGCCACTGGAAGGTGTTAAGGTGGTGTGGTGGCTGTTGACTTGATTAGTCAGTGTCCCTTTGGCTATGGTGTAGGCTCTGGTCATGATACTTGCTCTCAGGACCTCTGGGAGAGAGACTAAAGGATGACAAATAAGACATCATCTGTGCTTTTCCCAATCTTTGGACCTCGGCAGCTTTTCTTACTTCAGTTATATCACTTAACAGCTACAGGGAACAAAAAGGGCATTTGCCTTCTTTGGGGCATTTGCCTAAATGAAAGAATCCTGCCCTTGTGAAGCATACATTCCAGCAGGAACAGACAAATGACTGAACTTTTTTTTTCAAGTTAATGATACAGTGTGTGGGGTGATGGTAGATGCTAGTTGTAAAAATGGCACCCCACTCCAGTACTCTTGCCTGGAAAATCCCATGGGTGGAGGAGCCTGGTAGGCTGCAGTCTATGAGGTCGCTAAGAGTTGGACACGACAGAGCAACTTCCCTTTCACTTTTCACTTTCATGCATTGGAGAAGGAAATGGCAACCCACTCGAGTGTTCTTGCCTGGAGAATCCCAGGGACAGGGGAGCCTGGTGGGCTGCCGTCTGTGGGGTTGCACAGAGTCAGACACAACTGAAGCGACTTAGCAGCAGCAGCAGCAGTTGTAAAAATAAGGCAGGTAGAAGGGATAAGGAATGTCAGAGTTAAATTATCCATAGGATGGTCATGAAACCCAAATGAGAAGGTGACTTTTGGGCAAGGACCTGAAGAAAGTGAGGGAGTGAGCCATAGAGTTGGCAGGAGAGAGCATTTGAGACAGAAAGAACAGCCAGCCCCGATGGGGGCGGAGTCCCCTGACAGATTTGAAGGACTGTGAGGAGGCCAGTGTGCCTGGGACCAAGGAAGGTGAAACTGACACTTGCAGTCACTGTCAGTTATAGTCTGAATGTTACTGGCTGCTGTGCTGTGCAGTTACTGTTGTAGGTTGTCTGCTTCAGGCCTGAGAGCAACATCTTAGATGGGTACTGCTATTATCTCCATATAAAGAAAGAACCTGCAAGTTTAAAGAGCTGAAGACAGTAGACGATTCAGTTAACAAATTCTCTTTGCCTGACCCCAGATGCACCCTCCTGGCCACTCTGCCTAAATCCCTGGCCCCACATTACTCACTCAGCCTCCTTGGGGCACTTGACACCCCAGGTTCTTGACATTTGCAGAGAGAGTAGACTTCTGATCTTGGCTCCAAAGGGCTTTGCTTCTACCAAAGGATTGGCACCATTTGGTTCCAGTCTCTGCCCAGTGGGTGAGCAGACAGCGTGGGTGTCTAGTCTGTGGTTTGTACTGCCTGGGGAGATTGACCAGCCTGACTTTTGAAAGGTCAGGGGTGGACAAAGCCCTGTCTTGTGGCACCTAAGCCTGGAGAGTGCCAGGGAGGCTTGGGGCTGGATAAATGCTAGCCTGGACTATTCCCACTCTACTCTGTCAAAGGTACTTCTCACCAGAATATTGTCTTAAAAGGTTTTAGTTAAGTACTTGCCCTGCCTGTCTCTGAAAGGTTCAGGTGGTCCTGGCAGGGCCGAGCAGACTTATTGCCCAGAGGAGAAAGACCCCCTTCTCAACCATCTGTCTGCGGATCATGATGTCATGAGAGTGGGGCCCGAGGAGGAACCTTGCTGTGCTCAGGAGGGTTAATTGCTGCTTTCTCTTTGCTTCTCTGCAGAAATGTTTCCTGAGTCAGCCTGTAACCCTTCTGGACATCTATACACACTGGCAACAGTAAGTCCAATGGGGCTGAGGGGGTGCAGGAGGGACACCCTGAGGTCTCAGCATGAAATCAGCTGGGACACTAGTCTGGTCTAAGATCTGTCCCCATAACCCACTGTAGACACTGTTATCACCTCTAGGAAGCTACGCCACAGATAAGGGTTTCTGTCTGGTAGTAGAGAGGACACTGAGGGCTGTGAGCAGCATCTCTTAAGGACAGGAGCTTCTCGGCAGCTTGTTATTCATTCAGCCAATGAGCATTTATTGAGTAACTACTGAATGCCAGGCTACTCAGATATTGTCCTGAGTGAGACGTGCATGGTGCTCCTTTCCTGGAGCTGACATTGGAGTCAGGGAGGTAAGCATGCCACAGAGAATGAGACAAATGAGTATAAAATTACATTGGTGGTGAGGATTATGAAAAAGAGGTGCCTGGGGCCAAAACTGCCTGAATAGGTAAGCCTCACCTCATTTAGGTGTTTAGGGGTAGCTTCCTTGAGTTGAGAAATGCGGGGAGTGGGGAAGTGAGCTCAGCAATAGGTGTGGAAAGGCTGATCGAGTGTACCTGGCAGAGGGAGCTGCTGGTCTGAGGCCTGTAACTGCAGTGCAGTGCAGACAAGACTGGACGATTGTCAGGGACCACCCCATTTCAGGCCTGATCACGCATGAGGAGAAGTTGTGTCTTTGCCCCAAGAGCCGTGGGAGCCATGGAAGGGTGAAGTGGAGAGTAGTGAGATCACTGGCTCGACTGGGTAGGCTGTGGATATCAGCCTCCAGACAAGAGCTGATGGGGCTAGAGGCAGGAATAACATAGGAGGGAGACAGTTTGCAGGAATACTAGAGGATGAGATGAGGGTCTGCAGATGGTTTGGAGAAGCAGTGTAGTCAGTTCCCAGGTGTCTGACTTGTACGCTTGAATGGAAGGAACCCAACATGGAGGGAAAGATTTCAAAGACATATTGAATGTGAAATGCCTCTGAAACATGCAAAACAAGGAGGGGGGATAATCCAAGGACTTATCAACAGAGGAATGGTTTGAAAATGAAGGAGGGGATAATCGTTCCCTCAATGAACTGGCCTGACCACAGCCAACTACGGGAGTGAAGGACCTGCAGTTGTGACCCATGAGGAATGATAGTGAACATGCAACTGTCTGGGTGGAAAAGAGACGGCAGAGGGGCAGTGGAGGGACCACTATCTGCACATATTAGGAGACAAAGGAAGTGGGGTGTTCCCTGGGGCCTGAGAGACTGAAGTGGGACCCATGGGAACCTGCTTTAGGAAGACAAGTGTCAGCTTCTGAATAAAAGCACTTGGTCATCAAAGCTGTCCAAAACTGAGGTGGGCTACAGTAGAGTGGTGAGATCCCTGTCATCAGAGGTGTGTAAGCAAAGGCAGGCATGGTAGAGAAGGGGTCCCAGCTTCCGGTAGAGAGCTAAGGTCTTTCCAAGCCCTGTCAGCCCTCAGTTCTTGGCTCTCCTGTGCTGCTAAGGCGAGCACCGGGCACACCCCCCACTGCCTCTTCCACGCACCCAGGTGTCTGGCTGTTTGTGCAGCACTTCCTTCCCCAGAGAACCGCTTCACTGAGCTGTGTCATGCACCCTCCCCTACCACCAGCCCCTTCTCTGGATGAGGGGGACGAGGACCTCACACCCACCAGAGCCAGCCTAACCTGGTGGTTCAAACCCAGCTGTATGACCTTGGACAAACTTGATCTCCCCAAGTCTGTCTCCTTCAGTAAAATGAAGATAATAATAGTAAATAAAGTGCTAAACCTGGCAAATGGAGGCATTATCCCACTACTCGCCTCTGTTTAGTGAGCACCTACTCAGGGACAGAACTGTTCTCGATGTAGTTGGAGACAAACTGGAAGAAAAAAAATCTCTGCACCTGTGAAAGTTACATTCTATGGGGAGAAGAGAGGCAGAGCGAACCTATACGTGTGATAAATTAAACAAGTTTTTGCAGATTTCTCAACAAGTGGCCTTCCTGGGAACAAGGGAGCCAGGCAGCACATCCCAAACTGTGGCAGAGCAATATCTTTCCCACATGGAGAGTGTGGCACGCAGACAGTGACCCCCTCAGGCAGGAGGCTGGGCTCAGAGGATGTGATGCTTGAAAATTCTGGCAAGACTGTGGCTCTGGGCAGGTCACTTAGCCATGAGACTTAGGCTAGGTACTCTGGGTATTGTAGTGAGCTGGAAAAGGTTCTGCCAGCCCTCCCCTCCCAGGGCATGCAGTGGGGGCATCAAATAGGAAGTAAGTAGAATAACAGGAGAGAGAAGAGTGCTCTGAAGAAAATGAAACAGGGCAGAGAATATCTTAGAGGACAGTGGTGACCGGGGAGGGCCTCTCTGAGAAGGCTGTACTGGAGTTGAGGCCTGAGGGACAACAGGGACCTGGGCAGTCTTCCGAGGTTACTGTGGGTGCCACAAGTCCTGAAGGAAGGAGGAGCCTGGATGGTTCTGTGAAGTGTATACAGTGCCGGCACTTAGAGCTCTGTGACTCTTAGCTGCTGTTAGAAAATACTGTCCACCCTTCCTGAGTGTTGGAGATGAATAAACTGTAAAAATACAATGAAATGAGTGAGGATGCACAACATGAAATTGTTCTGCACTCTGTTTCATCACTGTTTAAAGTCTCTTTATACACTTCCCTTTGGGGACAGGGAGGATGTGGGAGGTCTTCCTTTTCAACTCTCCTAGGGTTGTCCTTGCCCCCTGGTTGAGCTTGCCAGTCACCCTTCTCCTGCAGAACTTCGGAGATTGGCCGGAAACGGAAGGCAGAGGAAGATGCAGCCTTGCAGGCCAAGAGGACCCGCGTGTCAGACCCCATCAGCAGCTCAGAGAGCTCGGAAGAGGAGGAGGAGGAGGAGGAGGAGGCAGAAGCCAAAACCGCCAAACCCAGTAAGAGCCCTGGGTGCCGAGAGGGCCCCTGTCTCTGAGCTGGGGGCTCGGTGCAATACCCTGCATCTCTCGGGGACAGGCTGTTGTATATTGGATTGTTCTAAGGGAGAGTCCACCTCGAGCTGCACCTTCCGTGAGCTCTTGGAGGACCAGGTCCTTCTAAAGGGAAGATTGTAAGAGCCCCACATACCTATTTCAGTCTTGATTTGAGCCCTTCCTCTGGGCCAGACATTGTGTCCCAGGTGCTAGAAATCCAGTGGTGAACAAAAACATGAATGGTCTCTTAGAGCCTAGAGGCATGTAGAGTCAGTCTCTCCAGTCCAGGAACTGCATTTTTTAAGCCTT
Organism: Moschus berezovskii; assembly: GCF_049115385.1. NCBI lineage: Eukaryota > Metazoa > Chordata > Mammalia > Artiodactyla > Moschidae > Moschus > Moschus berezovskii. The sequence goes on along the minus strand of NC_142467.1, from coordinate 49,829,929 downwards.
CCAGATAATTCTGGTAAAAACAGAAAAGCAGCTCACATTTTCAGAAGAACTGCTGGAGAGATTTCAGAGATGACAGCTGGCGGACCCCTCTTCTGTGTGCTCAGGGGCTGTTTCAGCAGTTTCCTATCTGAAGTGAGCAGGTTTAGCACCTGCACGCTGTCCCAGGCACTCTGGTTCCAGTGCATTGGCAGGGGCCACCCTGTGAGGCCTTCACAGCCTCTCCTCCCCTCCGTTCTCCAGGTCATTTGTGCTTTAACCAACAGTGGTCACAGCTCCACAGAATTACCATTCTTCTTTGCATTATTGGTTTTTACTTACATAGAAGGTAACTTCTTAATTTTTAAATATATTTTCTGATTGTAAAAGAAATGCAGGCTTCATTATATTCATTATAGTGTATGTGAAAATGACCTTTTAGAGAGGTAGGGAAAATTACCCATATTCTTGGCCACGTATAATTTGGCAAATTATTCTTCCATTTATTTTTCCTGAGCATGTTTTTTAAAATATTGGCAATCATACTGAATATATATTTTATACTTTGCTTAATCTTTGAAAATTATAATGCAAAACAAGTTCACTGTGAACTCTACAAAAACATACAGAAGAGAAGTGGGAGGTTTCCTGTTCCCCTTGCCTGCTCCCTTTCCTCTCCTGAAATGTACCTCCTGGAGGGTAGCCTGACGATGCTGACAACGCTCCCCTTCGCATTTGCACTCATACAGATAGACATCCGTACAGGCCTACATCCATACTTAAAAACTATTTGAAACAAAAACTGTAAAACTGCCTACTGACTGGTTACTCAATATTAATGAATTTTTTAAGCTATAATAATGGAATTATAATTATACTTTTTAAGAGTCCTCATTGAGGACTGCTGAAATATTGTTGGACAACATGATACGATGTCTGGTGTATTCTTCAGAATAATACTCACTGGGGGTGGATGAATGAGGGGCGCAGTTGAAATAAGATTGGCCACAAGTTGATAATGGTTGGGGTTGGGTGGCTTAATCCTCTTCCTTGGTACTTAGAATGGGCCTAAAATGTTCCATAATTAAAAATCAAGAAAGGGCTTCCCTGGTGGCTCAGTGGTAGAGATTGCCTGCCAGTTCAGCAAACATGGGTTCAGTCCCTGGTCCAGGAAGATCCCACATGCCCCAGAGCAGCTAAGCTCATGCACCACAACTATTGAGCCTGTGCTCTAGAGCGTGTGCTTTGCCACAAGCGAAGCCACCACAGTGAGAAGCCCATGAACCACAACTGGAGAGTAGCCCCACTCTCTGCAGCTAGAGAAAAGCAACAAAGACCCAGCGCAGCCAATAAATTAAAAAAAGAGAGAGATGGAATTGAATGTCAGGAAAAGAATTAGATCACGTCGTTCCTCTCAACAGCATCATATTTTTTAACCTAATCAACACTTGTTTTCTCTTGGCTTTATTTATTCATTTATTTTTGGCTGTGGTGGGTCTTCCTTGCTGTGTTCGAGGTTTTCTCTAGTTGCGGTGAGCGGTTGGCTACTCCTGTCTGGTTGCACAGGCTTTTCTTTGCTGTGGCTTCTCATCGCAGAGCACAGGCTGTGGAGCGCTGGCTTAATAGTTGTGGTGCATAAGCCTCGGTGCTCTGTGGCAAGTGGGATCATCTCAGACCAGGGACTGAACCTGTGTCCCCAACATTGGCAAGTGAATTCTTAATCACTGGACCACCAGGGAAGCCCCCAACAGCATCTTCTTTATTTCATAGCATACATTAGAAATCTTTCCCTAACCTGAGCTCAAAGGAGACAGTATCCTGGTATCAAGGCAACAAGGATCTGGAAACTGACATCTAACAAGATTCCAGTCTTGTTAGGTCAACTCCCCACCCACTGGGAAATGGGCCACTTTCTCTGTGGCCCTGGGGCTGCGTGACCTGCCCCTGTCTTGCTGAGTGGCATTCGGGGCTGCACTGTGGCAGGCAGCTTGTGGGAATGGCATCCCTGGAGTTGTTTGGGCCTCCAGGGTAGTATGCAGTAGGTCTGGGAGCCAATCCCTTTTCCTCTGGGCCCTCGGTGTCTTGAGCCTCCAGGGAGCTGGGACCCCATTGGGGATGCAGTCAGCCGACTTTCATGTCATCATTCTCCTCTTTTGTTCGTGGGGGATGTGGTTGAGCACCACCAAGCCCTTCCTTAGTCCAGGCTCAGCCTCAAATCTCATGCCAACACCAGGCAACCATACAAATTGAATTGTTAGGTGAGCTGAAACCTTTCTTCTTCCTTGAGAAAAGGCTGGTCTGGCTCACCCAACAGGTATTTTTGTCTTGCAGCCCCGAGACTAGCAGCTACCAACTCCTCAGTCACAGGGACAGTTTCGTCTTCAAATGTGAAAGAAAAAGCCAAGGTGAGTGGGACCATCTTCTAGGCTGTCACCCATGGGAGGTGAGGTGCCCTGTAGGACACGTTCCCTGGCATCAGAGAAGAATTGGGTTGTGGGTAATTGCCCAACTTGGATTCAGATCTCAGTCACCAGCTGTGTGATCATGGCGTGTCCCATTCACGTCTCCAGGCCTCAGGTTTTGTCTGTAAGGTGGGGTGATGCCTACCGCTGTGAGCCATTGGGCGCTTTACATCCCTGAGGTAGACGGCTCCTTTCCTCCTGCAGCCCTGCCTGCAGCTCTTCACTCAGTGAGTCATTACCAGTTCAGTTATGTTCCAGGTACTGCGTGAGGCAGTGGAGACACCATAGCAAACAAGACACTTGTGGCTTTGAAAGCTCGAGAAACATTTTCTAGACTGGAAACTACTTGGAAGGCAGAATATCATTTTCTGGTCATCCACAAAGCAGTTTCTCAGACATGTAAAGGACTGTGTCCCTGATACTGACTGGAGCATTAGCAAAAAATATGTAGAAATAATCACAAGGCCCTGATAACATCCACAGTAAATTGCTGCTTACCACTTAGCAAGACTGCTGTGTCCTAAGAACTATAATTCAGTTCACACCTCTGCAAGGGGAGGTACCGTCTTCAGCCCCGCCTTGACTGGCCACAGGTTGGTGATAAATCGCTAACTGCGAAGATGAAGAAACAGAGGCTTAGGGAGGTCATGGGCCCGGGCTCACGGGTCTGGGAAGTGGCAGAGGTGGGAGCCGATGTGGTCTGTGCTCTTATCCACCTGACCATACCCAGTGTCTGTCACCCCTGTTCTCTGTAGGCAAAGACCACGAAAGCCAGCAAGACGGTGAACTCCACGACACACCCTGCCCCTGGAAAGGCAGTGGCCCCCCTCCTCACTGGGAAGTCGCCCCAGAAGACGACGGGGCCCTCGGCAAATGCTGTCTTGGTGTCAGAAACCGAGGAGGAGGGCAGTGTGTCAGCCCTCAGAACCGCTGCCACGCCTGGTGAGGAGCCCCAACCTCTAGGGCCAGGCCCCGAGGGCAGGCTGGGGAGGCAGACCTGGGCACAGCTTTGTCAGGCCCCCGGGACATTCTGGAATTCAGACGGTTGTCTCCATGACGGCGAGGACTCCCGCCTCAGGCCACTTCCCCCTCCCCAGCGTGAGAGAATCTTCTGCAGGCTTTGCTGAGAGAGTGTGAGCAGCTGGGGTGGGGTTGGAGCATTTTCTGGTTATTGCTCTCAGGTGGGTACCAGCGCCTTCCACAGAGGCTTAGAGGCTAAGCCGAGAGGCCTGGGTTTGCCTCTGTGTTGCATGTAAAATAGGCATCTGCCCTGCCTGCTGCCCTGTGATGGGGGAAGGAGGTTCTCTGAGCCCTAGGTGCTGGCGCTTGTGTGTTAGGGCCTGTTGTTGCCCCCGTTACCAGGCCCTCAGCTGTGCAGGAGCTGGGGCTGGGGGAGTGTGGCATGCACCCCAGCTGCTCATCTTCCGTGGGGGAGGGGGCAGTACTCATACCTGGCCCTGAGTCATTGGCATGGAGGGTGCCGACGAGAGGCAGGCGTGTCTATAAAGGGTTGGCCCTCAGTCCCCTCCCTGTTTACCCTTCAGGAATGGCATCCGCCAACCAGGCTGACAGCTCCAGTGAGGATACCACCAGCTCCAGCGATGAGACGGACTTGGAGGTAATCACCACCCACCTTCGGAGCGGCCCTTTGCAAACCTCTAACCCTCCCGGGGCCTGTCAGGGCCTCACCTCCCAGCAGTACCGGTGTCACCTCTCCCTGTTCAGTGAGTGATTTGGGGTGACCAGGAGCTAGAAGGCTGAGCCCTGGGCAGGTTGGGAGCCAGATTTTCACTGTGCTCTGGGCAGGAAGAGGGCCTGGAGTTGGTGGGGAGAGACACCATCCTACCTGTGAGGCGGGGCAGACTTTCTGGGAGAGGTGGCACAGGACCAGGGCCTGACGCACAGGGGGCTCCACCGGGTGGGTATGTCAGGGCATGAGTATTCGAGCAGGAGAAGCTGCACGAGCAGAGGCCGTGGGGTCAGGAGCGTGGCTGTCTGGGGTCAGGCTACTGAGGGGGCTCAGGGTCTGCTGGTGAATGCTGGGTCTCAGCACTGGCCTGAGGAAGTCCGTGGCCTTGTCTCTTCTGTGAACTTGGAGTCCTTGCAGGTTATTCCTTCGTGTGCACCTTCCAAGTGGTAGGCAGGATTCCTGCTGCCGTGGGAGGGTGAAAGGGACCCACAGAAATGTAACTGCAGTGGTGGTGGTTGGTATGCACGAAAACGTAGAAAGCCATGAGGGGCAGTAACAGGAATATGATGCAGGCAGAGGGACAGCATGGGCAAGGGTGGACACACAGCAAATTTGGTGCTTTTCAGGAACAGTGATCCAAAATTTCATGAATGAAGGGGAAAGTGATGTAAGATGAAGTCCGAGGTAGGCAGGGGCCAGATCGGTGCCTGCCCCTGAGGACCACTGGGAGGAGTTTGGGTTGGTCCTGGGGGTGGTGGGAAGCCTTGCAGGCCTGCAGGCACACAGGCGAGATGGCCTGGGTTATGGTTCCAAAACAGCGCTGGTTATGGCCTGGGTTGGAGGACGGTGCTTCATAAATGCAGTGAGATGGTTGAGGGGGCTACTGGAGTAATGCTGGCAGGAGATGCTGAAGGCTGGCACCAGGGCCCCCAGCGGAGAGATGGGGAGAGAGAACAATAGGATTCGGGGATCAAATTGACCTGGCACCCACGGTGCTTCCTACCTTACCTTCCCACCTCAACCAGTAACCCCTGAAGATGCAGGCCTGAATGCGGGCTGCTTCTCATATTCCATCCCACCTTTGGGCCCTAGTTACAGCCAGCTATAAAGGCACCCTAGACTTCCATCTACCCCTTACTATCAGCATTAGCGGTTTAACCTCTCTGAGCCTTTTGTCTTTTTTTGGAAAATGGGTGTAAAGATGGTATCTTAGAGAGTTGTTTGAGAACCAGATGACATTAAGAGAGCGTTACAGACTATGAAGCATCTTATACTTCTCAGTGGTAGACAGGGTGATTCTCTGATCCCATGCTCTTGTTCCAGGTGAAAGCTGCAGTAAAACCACTGCAGGTCAAAGCCTCAGCCGCTGCAGTCAAGGAGTCTCCGAGAAAAAGTGCAGCCTCAACCCCAGGGAAGGCAGGGGTTGTGACACCCCAAGTCAAAGGCGGTGCTGTGACCCCAGCCAGCAGGGCCAAGAAGCCAGAAGAGGTCTCAGAGAGCAGCGAGGAGTCCAGCGAGAGTGAGGAGGAGGCCCCTGCAGGGACACCCAGTCAGGTGAGGCCCAAGGGAGGCCTGCTCCTCCGGTGCCAGGGCAGCTGTGTAAAGAGCTCCTCCAATGCCAGAGGACACTGGCCCTGGAGTCTAGGGAGAGGGAGGCAGGGCTCTGGGAGTTGAAGGGCGAGGGCACCTAATTTTGCTTCAGCTGCTTCTGGAAATTGCCTTTCCTGCCCAAAGGGAAGAACCCCGCCCAGCACCCGCTTCACCTCAGTTCCCCTGTCTAGTAAACAGGCTGCTGTCTTTGTCCCGGCTGGTCCTGCTGTGAAGGAACTTGAGAAGTTTTAGTTACCTGGCCCTCTGGCTTTTAGGCCAAATCATGGCTTGTTAGCAAACAAGAATCCAGCTCTATTCCATCTGCTAGGACCCCATTCTTGTGTGGGTGGGCAGAGCTGCAGCTAGACGTGTCCTGAGGGAAAACCAGAGGCACTGGGAAACTGTTGGAGTCAGAGAGCAGCAAGGATGAGGGTCAGACTGGTGGTAAAAGGCCCTTAGAGCCCTGAGCCCGCCCAGGTGAGGAGCCTATCCACCCTGGCCGTCACGGAAAACTAGTATAAGGAACTGGTATCTTACCTGGTACCCAGGGGATGAGGCATTGGTGGTCAGGTGAGATGGACAGGGGGTGTGAGGGCCCCAGGTATGAGGAGATATGGCCATCTGGCTGGTCAGTCATACTGGCTGGAGCGTCAGTCAAAGCGGGGAGTGGGGAGAGAAGCAAGGGGTCTCATGAGCCTCACTAAGGGCTCAGGCTTTATTCTTAAGACGTCACAGGAGAGTTTTCAGAAAGAAATGAACCAACCATGCTTTCTCTTTTACCAGGTGAAGGCCTTGGAGAAAACCGTCCCAATCAGAGTTGCTCCTAGTCCTGCCAAGGGGACCCCTGGGAAGGGGGCCACCCCAGCACCCCCTGGGAAGGCAGGGCCCTTAGTGAAGCCAGAGGAGGACTCAGAGAGCAGCAGCGAGGAGTCAGACAGCGAGGAGGAGACACAAGCTGTCAAGACCCCAGTGCAGGTGGGACCTGGAGAGAGGATCGCGGAGCTGGCACCCCACCCCCGGAGGCCTTCTGAGGGCTTATTCTCCCACTCCACATGCCCCAGTCACGCACAGGACCATGTGGTGTCTGTGGTGTCTTCGACCCCATCTGCTCTCCTGTGTTTCCTCGAGTCCACCATCTGGGCTCTCTCTCCTAATTCTGTCTCTCTCTCCAGGCAAAGCCCTCTGGGAAGATCCCCCAGGTTAAAGCCGCCTCCGCAACACCCACCAAGGTGCTTTCCCCTAAGAAAGGGGCCCCTCCAGCGCCCCCTGGCAAGGCAGGGCCTGCAGCCACCCAAGCCCAGCCCAGGAAGCAGGAGGAGGAGGAGAGCAGCAGCAGCAGCAGCAGCAGCAGCAAGGAATCGGACAGCGAGGGCGAGGCGCCCACGGCCATGCGGCAGACTACAAGCCTGGCTCAGGTGAGGCTGGAGGATGCCTAGCCCAGCCCAGCCCTGGGAGTTGCCTGCAGAGACCCTGTGGGCCTCTCGTCCTCTGTATCAGAACCTCCATTCGCCCTCCTCACCTCCTGTCTTAGCTCACACGTTCCCCGCTAAGCCTCCTGTCCTGTCCTCTGTCACTCCCAGGCAAAGCCCTTGGAGAAAAACTCTCAGGTCAGAGCTGCCTCAGCCACGGGTGCAGGCCCCTCGGCGAAGGGCACGGTCCCAGCGCTCCCTCAGAAGGCACAGTCTGTGGCCCCCCAGGACGGGAAGCAGGAGGACTCAGAGAGCAGCAGTGAGGAGGAATCGGACAGCGAGGAGGAGATGCAGAGGGCAGGGACCTCAGCCCAGGTGAGTCTGTGCCTGTGAGGGTCATCTCTCCTGCTCAGTGCCGGAAGCCCCTCCCTTCCCCCCGCCTCCACTCCCTGGGCGGGGTGACCCTCTCCATCTCTGTCTCACTGCAGGCACAGTCCTCTGGGAAAGCCCTCCAGGCCAGACCTGCCTCAGGTCCCACCAAGGGGCCCCCTCAGAAGGCCGGGCCTGCAACCCCCCAGGTCAAGGTCGAAAGGGTCGAGGAAGACTCGCAGAGCAGTGAGGAGGAATCAGACAGTGAGGATGAAGCTCCTGTAGCCAAAACTCCAGCCCAGGTAGGGTCCCGGGAGGCACGGCTGCGCGGCCTGACTCTCAACTGTCCCCGCCAACCAGTCAGCTCCATGGGGGTGCTGTGGGGAAGGATGGCAGTGAGCTCCAACCCTGAGCACATGGGGGCTCTGAGTCCAAGATCTTTCTCAAGCTTCTGAATTGTGTGTCCCCCCAGGCAAAATCAGCTGTGAAAACTTCTCAGATCAAGGCCTCCCCAAGGAAGGGCACCCCCATTACACCCGCATCTGCCAGGGTCCCCCCAGTGCAAGTCGGCACACTAGCCCCCCGGACAGCAGCAGCAGTGAGTACGCCCACCGGCGTGTCATCCCCAGCCATAGTCAGGCACACCCAGAAGCCGGGGGAGGACTCCTCAAGCAGCGAGGAGTCCGAGAGCGAGGAGGAGACAGCTCCTGCTGCAGCAGGGGCACAGGTGAGACTTAGTTCATTCGGCTGGGTCAGGGCCGCCCTCGTGGGTCCTTTGGCCCCTGTGATAGGCCTCTCTTCTGGGTCATTCCAGATGAAGTCTGTAGGGAAGAACCTCCCGGTGAAAACTGCCTCAGCACCCACCAAGGGGCCCTCAGGGAAAGGGACCACCCCAGGGCCCCTTGGGAAGGCAGGACCTGCAGTGGCACAGATCAAGGCTGAGGTGCAGGAAGACTCAGAGAGCAGTGAGGAGTCGGACAATGAGGAAGCAGCTGCAACTCCCACACAGGTGAGGCCTGGGACGGAGCTGAGGATGGGCTAACCCAGGCTGCCTTTGCCCCGGGTATGCAGAAGCCTGAGCGGCACCCTCAGCTCAACCTCATTCCGCACTTTCCACTTACCTCCTCTGCCCATAAGAGCTGCAGGGTCGAGCTCCAGGGTCTCCTTCATCGCCTTTTGAGCTCCCACTGAGATTTGTTTTTCCACCAGCTCTGTTGAGTACTCCGTCTGCCAGGTTCCATCCCATCTGGGGCTCCTTTGGCCCTGGCTCTCATGGTTCCAGCCTCAATGGGGGACATGGATGTGGACACAGATTATATCAACGTGTGTGACACAGTTGAGATGGAGGGTTTGTGCCTAGGCCAGCAGAGCATGGCCGATGATGGTATCTAGGGCCTTTTCAGGAGAGAAGATCTCTTGGATGAAGTGGCACCTTAACTGTGGGCTGAAAGAGTTGGCCAGGTGATGTGGAGTTTTCCAGGTAGAGAAATCAGCCGGTGTGAAAGCCAGGAGAGTGCCTGGCTTTTTGAGTTCCCCAGGCAGAGCATTCTGGTGGGATCACTAGGGAAGACCATGTGAATGGCAAGTGATGGGAAGTTTGGAGCTGGGCTGCCTGGGTTCAAGTCCTAGCTCCACGTCCTAGCAAGTGCTATATATAATCCATCAGGGCCTCTGTTTATTCTTCTGTAAATTGGAAATCGACCTGCACAGAGTTGAATTTAATGAGCTCTTACCTGCCACATCCAGGCAAGGGGCTTGCACACAGCAAGTTCTCAACCATCTCCCTTGAGGGAGCAGACTCAAGAGTTGTCTTCCAGACTGGGAAAGTGGGGAGAAGTGAAGATAGCTCACTCTCTGCTCACTCACCCACCCACCATTTATTATTTTTAATTATCTCTCTTTTTTTCTCTAACCACTCAAATTAGTCATTTCTTGTTTCCCTGTACCAGAGTACCCATTTCTGTGAATTTTTTTTGTCTTGCTCTCACTGTTATCTTGTGGGACCCAAGGTCCTGTAATTACTTTACTGAAATTTTAAGCTATTCTTGGCCTTCCCAGAGTCTCAGCTCAATAGGTTCCTATCCTGTTTTTCCAAGCTACAGACACATTCCAGACCAGTGCCTTAAAAGTTTCAATGTGCTGATCACTTAAGCACATCACTTAAGTCTTCGCATTTGAGCCTTCCACCTGTCCCATGAGACAGTGTTCATTAGCTTTGGTTTCTGGACAAGGAAATTGGAGTGTAGAGGAGTTGTTTGGCAATTTGATCCAGCTCCACCAGCCCCTGACCCCAAAGCCTTTCCCACTTCCTTCTACTAAGGTTTTGTTTTTTTGGCCAAGATGCATTGTGGGGTTTTAGTTCCCCAACCAGGGATCAAACTCATGCATTGGAGTGGAAGTGCAGTGTCTTAACCACTGGATCACTAGGGAAGTCCCCTTCTGCTACATCTTTACCACAACTTTTCCAGCCACAGAAATAGTCATATTTTGGGGCATCGTGTTCTCTTGGGTTGAAAAAAAGAGCAGCCAGTCCCTCTCCAGGGGCCTAGCCTTATAGCCTGGTGCTCTGTCAGATAAAACTACCTTTCCTAACTTCAGGAGGTCTGATGAGCCTCTGCTAAAACAAGCAGGACTGATAAAAGGAGTCTTATTGGCCAACTTCTTTTCCTCACCTTCATCCAAGGGATGAGGATAATGAATGCCTCTGTTGTGAGGTTATTATGAGGATTAAATGATATAATACTTGTTCGGCCTCACCCTCAGTGCTATACATATTAACTGGTTTCTAATCAGTATTTCTAAGCAGTGTTCTCAGTATTGCTGAGGTCAGAAATTGATCTGTTCAGAGATACCCAGCCAGCTGAAAGTAAACCGACCACTGAGGAAACTGAAGTTCAAAACAAACAAATTACAGTCAGAGGATGGGTTTTGGAAAACCAAATGTGCCAAAGACTCAGGAAGGAGATGATTGATTCATGATTTAAATGCCGTGAATACAAAGATAGCCCTGGTGTGAGAAAGGCAGGGGAGAGATGTTCAGTGTTTGATGAATGGCCAAATAAGGGGTGTGGTGCCTTCTGGGCCTGAATTTGTGATGTATATGATCTTATGTCCTGTGACATTGTTATACTTGCTTATCGGTTCTAGTGACTTTTGTAGATTCCTTAGGATTTTCTATATACAGATCACGCCTTCAAATTAAGGACAGTTTTACTTTTTCCTTTCTAATCTAGGTAGCTTTTATTTCTTTTTCTTGCCTTATTGGACTGGCTAGAACCTCCAGTAAAATGTTGAATAGTAGGGGTGAGAGCAGACATCCTTGTCTCATTTTTAATCTTAAAGCATTCTGTTGTGTGATGTTAGCTGTAAGTTTTTCATAGATGCTTCTGATCAGATTGAGGAAGTTTCCTTCTATTTCTAATTTGTTGAGAGTTCTTATCATGAATTGGAATTAGATTTTTGTCAAGTGCTTTTTCTTTATGAAAGTGATTTATTTTTTCTTTTGTTAATATGTATGACATTAGTTGTTTTGGGGGTATTAAATCAATCTTTCGTTCTTGGAATAGATCCATCTTGGTCAGAGTACATTTCTCCTTTATATTTGTTGCTGAGTTTGGTTTGCGAATCATTTGAGAGGATTTTTGTGTCTTGTGTTCATAAAGAATATTGGTCTGTAGTTTCCTTGTGATATCTTTGCCTGGCTTTGGTATTGTGTTATTCTGCCTCATAAAACCTCTTTTCTCAGAGTTTGTGTTGCACTGGTGTTATTTCTTAACGCACTTCAAATTCATAAGTAAAGCCGTCTGGCCCTGACCTTTATGTGTATGTGGGTGAAGATTTTTAATGACTCAGTCAATTTCTCTAATTGATGTTGGTATATTCATTTCTTTCTTCTTGAATTAGTTTATATTTTGTACCTTTTAATACTCTGTGCACAGTTAATAATTTGTGCCATTCTAGAAACTTGTCCATTTTCATCTCAGTTGTGTAGTTGATTAGCTTAAATTTGTTCATAATATGCCTCTATAGCCTTTTAATATCCGTAGGATGTGTAGTGATATCCTGCTTTCTTGCATAATTTTTGGTAATTTGTGTCTTCTGTCCTATTACTTGGTCACTTTAACCAAAGAGTTACAAATTTCATTCTTTTCAAAGGAATAACTTTTGGCTTCATTAATTTTTTTTTCTCTTGTTTTCCTGTTTTCTATTTCATTAATTTCCAGTGATTTTTATTATTTCTTCCCTTACTTTGAGTTTGATTTGCTGTTCCTTTTCTAGCCTTTTAAGATGGAATCTTAGGGTTATTTTTAATTTTAGATTTTTCTTTCTAATTTAAACATATAACACAATAAATTTCCCTCTGAGGACTGTATTAGCTTTGTTCCATGAATTTTAAAGTACTGTATTTTTAATTTTATTCGTTGAGCCATGGATTATTAAAAAGTGGATTGGGACTTCCCTGGTGGTCCAGTGGCTGAGACTCTACACTCCCAGTGCAGGGGCTTTGGTTCAATCCCTGGTCAAGGAACTAGATCCTCCGTGCTGCAACTGAGATGCAGTGCAGCCAAGTAAATATCTTAAAGAAGTGGGTTGAGGGACTTCCCGGGCAGTCCAGTGGTTAAAACTGTGTGCTTCCACTGCAGGGAGGCTGGTTCAATCCCAGGTTAAGAAACTAAGATCTCACATGTTATGCAACACACCAGGAAAAAAAAAAGGGTGGGCTAATTTCTAAATGTATGGAATTAATACAGATTTGTTTTTGTTGATGATTTTTAGTTTAATTCTGTTGTGGCTCTAGAATATATTTTGTGGGATTTCAATCCTTTTAAACTTACTGACTTGTTAGGGCAACGTAGACACGGTGCCTTTTGTTTTTGTAAGTCTATGTCAGAGACGTCACTCCCCTCTGATAATTTGAGTTCTGTGCTGATTAGCCCCTTTTCTTCATCACACATAGGCTGTGCTTTAGACTGTTTTCTTTGTCTAATTCATGAATGTTAATTTCACTTGGTCTTATATAAATGAGGGAAGCTAAGTTATGGGGCATATCTCTGCTCAGATGACATCTCTGAATGAGATGGGCCTTGAGATGCTACCAAATCCCTCATGCTATTTCACATTATCAAGGTTTCCTTTCACACTCTTATTAAGGATTTTGCTCTTTGTTGCTCTTGAGTTTCTAGGTTTGTATTTGCTGGAGACACTGATAAACTTTTAGGGAATTCCTTGGACATCAGTTAGGTTAAGGTTAGGTTAAACTGAAAAAAACCTCAGACAACAGTGGTTTTCCTTTTTGTTCTGCCATCTTGAGTACCTGGCTTCTACCTGATAGACTAAGATGGCTGCTTAAGCTCCAGCTATTGCCTCAGTATTCCAGGCAGCAGGAAGGAAGAAGACACATCTCCTACATGTGTAAGAAAGTCAAGTGTATGCTTGACTTACATTCATTAGCTAATCACATGGCCACCTAGCTAAAAGGGAACCCGGAAAACCTTTGTTCAGGGTAGTCTTATGCTTAGCTAACTCAAAGAAAAAGTGCTCACACAGTAATGAGTTTGAGTGCTTATTGTGTGCCAGCGCTGTGTTAAACACTGTGATATCTCCCATTTCATCCTCACCTGTCCTCATTCCCATTTTACAGAGGAAGAAAGTGAGGCCCAGTGACATCAGATGATTTGCCCAGGTTCATACAGGTGTTATTGGAGGAGTCAGAATCCAGACTCTGGCATCTGACTCCAAAATCGGCGTTCTTGACTAACTGCTTACATCCTTTATGTAATTAATTCCCTTTTCTCCTTCCAGGTGAAGACTTCAGTGAAAACTCCTCAGACCAAAGCCAACCCTTCTGCCACCAAAGTGGCTTCAGCCAAAGTGGCAGCACCAGCTCCTGGAAAGGTGGGCCTTTCTGTTGCTCACTCCAAAGTGGGGTCCCCAGCCAAGGCAAGTAGGACCAGAGCTGAAAGAGGTGCCGGGGTGGAATGGAGGGGAGGACCAAGCAATGGCCCTAGCCTAGACAAGGATCCTGCACAGGTGGGAGTGACCTCCCCAGAGCCGTGCCCTGGGTGGTGTTTCACCTAAAGGGAACCATGCTTTCCTCTTCCTTCCTCAGTACCATTCCCTCCTCCCGATTCAGGTAAAGCCACCAGCGAGAGCCCCCCAGAGCAGCGCCATCTCTGGGAGGAGCCAGGTGTCTGTGCCGGCTGTGGGGAAGGCAGCGGCTGCAGCAGCCCAGGCCCAGCCGGGGCCTGTCAGGGGCTCACAGGAGGACTCGGAGAGCAGTGAGGAGTCGGACAGTGAGGGAGAGGCACCTCCTCAGGTGAGGCCCCGGGGGGCGGAGAGTAGCCCCGTGCTTATCCTCTGGACCAGAAGCCGCCCACAGCATGGCTGACGTGCCCCAGCTGTCTCCTGTTGCCCCCTTTCCTGATCCTGTTTCTCTCACTCCAGGCGAAGCCCTCAGGAAAGACCCCCCAGGTCAGAACTGCCTCAGCCCCCACCAAGGCGTCCTCCAAGAAAGGGGCTGCCCCGGTAACCCCTGGGAAGGCAGGACCCCCAGCCGCCCAGGCCAGGAGGCAGGAGGAGGACTCAGAGAGCAGCAGCAAGGAGGAGTCAGACAGTGACGGGGACGCGCCCGCAGCTGCACCTCCAGCCCAGGTGAGGCCTCACGAGGAAGCAGCTGTGGTGCCAGGCCTCCAAGCTTCCGCCACCTACTCCCACGTCAAAACTTGGGTTCAGGGCCAGGTGAAGAAGCAAGACCAGATTTAGGCTCTCACTCCAGGGACCTTTCCCCCAGCTGCTGTCCCCCATGTTTCCTTAAGTAAAACCTCCTGTAAACAACCCCCGCCCCGTGCCAAACCAGGGCCTCCCCAATAAAAGGTGGCTTCGGTACTCCCATATCTACCAAGGCCTCCACGATGCAAATGGGCCCACCAATCCTGTGGGAGTCCAGGCCAGGCCCTTGAGGATGTCCCAGTCAGAGAACCAGGAGGGAGCTTCGCTGTGGTGTAGGCGCCATGAGGCCCTGCGGAGTGGGAGGAAGCCAAACGTCGCACCTCGTTTTCCTGTAGACAGTGGGGTCTGGGGCCTCCTGTTGGCATGTGTATCTCTCAGGGAGAGTTCTTCTTCTAGCTCAGTGTGAAGCCTGGGGAGTGGGGAGAGACAAGGAATGAGGACCCGACTTTTATCTGGATGATTTTTCCTCTGTCTGCTTGCAGGAGTGGCTACCACCTGTAGTTCAGGGTGACAGACTCCAGGACTCACAGGGCTCAGACATGTGATGGGAAAGACTTGAGTGGTGCAGGCCTAGTTGGGGTGATAGATGGCAGCTGACATGAAGCCTCGGTGTCAGGAGAGACCGAGGGAGTGGTGGCAACAAGGGCAGACTGGAAAGATGGTCCCTCTTGGCTCCAGCCAGTTGTGACCTGATGGACATGTGTGGCTAGATCGTCCATTCCATAAGGGACACTGGCAATCCCTGCTCCAGGCTGAGCTCTAATCGCTGCTAGATTTGTGTTTTCTTCACAGGTAAACAAGCGCACTCCAGTGTTCTTGCCTGGAGAATCCCAGGGACGGGGGAGCCTGGTGGGCTTCCGTCTATAGGGTCACACACAGTCGGACACGACTGAAGTGACTTAGCAGCAGCAGCAGCAAAGGCCTAAGTGCTCAGAGCACTAACCTTGCTGCCTTGGGTGTAGCAGACCAACTGCTGAGCCTGCTGTCTTGTTGATAGAGGTGAAGGCATGAAAGGTGTTGGCCCTGCCCTCAAGGAACTTGCAGTCTGTAGGGCGAAACAAGGTGACAGGGTTGCTGGATCATGTTCTGGTAGTGCTGCTTCTGATGGAGCTGGGAAAAGGAGTGTCTGAGAGGCTGGATGAGATGATTGAGCTGAGCTGGGAGGAAGGCCTGGGGTTCGCTAGACACTAATGTGGAGACAGGCTCCCCAGGGAGGAGATGGGAGCGTGTGGTAAGGAGTGGGGTTGTGAAGTCAGGTGGGCTCCGCAGAGGCCCACTGTCCTGCAGGCAGCAGTCGCTTCTAATTGCTTGTTGCCAGTAATATCTATGGGAGCCTAAATGCCAGAGTGAGACACAAGGGTCCTAGCCATGTGTCTAGCCATGTGTTGAACCGTGATGCTTTTTGTAAAGTTTTAATCAGGTTATTGTATCAGTCAGGACATCTTAATCTGCAAGAGAAAACGAGCTACTTCACAAGAGCGCAGATGGTCCTTAAGGGGGTTGGTTATCTCAGGGCATGAAGTTTCATGGTAGGGCTCCTGAAAGGTGGTCCCTTCGGCTCAGCATCATCGGTGACTCAGATTTCTCTCTCCACGCTTTGTCTGCCTCGTCACAGCAGGGCTGCAGCATCTCCTAGAGAGAAAATCCCCCAGTTGATTTCCCCTCCACTTAGCTCCTTGACCAGATCTAAGGCATGGGTTCTACCTGTCCTCTGCTATCCCTTCTCCCCACAAAAAAAAAAAAAAGGCCACTTACTGATGAAGGGCCCACAGTTCCCGAGACTGGCTGGGACAAAGGGCCACCCCCTCCAAAGCCTATGGTGGGGCTTTGGAGAACAGAGGCAGGGTTGTGTCAGCAAGGAAGACACAGGGACTTGGCTGTTGCAGTGTGCACTGAAGTTGACCCAGTGAAACATTGGGAAGAGCACACCCAAAGCAGGATCTTGTAGCTTTTCTTGAGAAATCGGAGGCTCCAGGGCCTTCCCTGGTGGCCCAGTGGCTAAGACTCTGCGCTCCCAGTGCTGGGGCCTGGGTTCAGCCTGTGGTCAGGGAACTAGATCCCACATGCAACAACTAAGACTCAGTATAGCCAAATAAATAATGGATTAATTCTGTGCCTGCTAAGTCGCTCAGTCATGTGTGGACTGTAGCCTGCCAGACTCCTCTGTCCATGGGATTCTCCAGGCAAGGATACCGGAGTGGGCTCCATGCCCTCCTCCAAGGGACCTTCCCGACCCAAGGATCAAACCCACGTCTCTTAAGTCTCCTGCATTGGCAGCTGGGCTCAAGAAGCTGGAGACCCCAGCAGTGTGGGTCCTGCTTTTCTGAGTAGTAACAGTTGGGAGGCACAGAGCTGCCCTCTGCCTGGCCTGGGCTCCCGCCACCAGTGCCGCTCAGGTTAGTCCCTGCTCTGGGTCTTCCTCTGGCTCCCGACTGCCATCGCCAGCCAGCCCCCCTCATTTATTCCTGGGCTGGCAGGAGAGGATAACGGCTGGTTGAACTGCTGTCAGCCGGCTCCTGCTTTTAGCTGGGGATATGACAGCCAGATTGCTGGGAGAAATATCAATAACCTCAGATATGCAGATGACACCACCCTTATGGCAGAAAGTGAAGAGGAACTAAAAAGCCTCTTGATGAAAGTGAAAGAGGAGAGTGAAAAGTTTGGCTTGAAGCTTAACATTCAGAAAACAAAGATCATGGCATCTGGTCCCATCACTTCATGGGAAATAGATGGGGAAACAGGGGAAACAGTGTCAGACTTTATTTTGGGGGGCTCCAAAATCACTGCAGATGCTGATGGCAGCCATGATATTAAAAGACGCTTACTCCTTGGAAGGAAATTTATGACCAACCTAGATAGCATATTAAAAAGCAGAGACATTACTTTGCCAACCAAGGTCCATCTAGTCAAGGCTATGGTTTTTCCTGTGGTCATGTATGGATGTGAGAGTTGGACTGTGAAGAAAGCTGATTGCCGAAGAATTGATGCTTTTGAACTGTGGTGCTGGAGAAGACTCTTGGAGTCCCTTGGACTGCAAGGAGATCCAACCAGTCCATTCTAAAGGAGATCAATCCTGGGTGTTCATTGGAAGGACTGATGCTGAAGCTTAATCTCCAATACTTTGGCCACCTCGTGCGACGAGTTGACTCACTGGAAAAGAGTCTGATGCTGGGAGGGATTGGGGGTGGGAGGAGACGGGGACGACAGAGAATGAGATGGCTGGATGGCATCACCGACTCGATGGACATGAGTTTGGGTGAACTCCGGGAGTTGGTGATGGACAGGGAGGCCTGGAGTGCTGTGATTCATGGGGTCGCAAAGAGCCGGACATGACTGAGCGACTGAACTGAACTGAACTGAACTGACAGCCAGATGTGCGCTGTGCTGAGGCCTCTGGCTCACCCCTGCCACCTGGTCCTGGGCTGCTGTCCCCTCTCATTCAGACGCCTCGCCAGCAGCACGCCAGCCCTTGGGTTTTAGTAGTGCCTGATTCACACATCCCTTTCATGGTTTGAGTCGGCTCTGGAGGAAGGCTCGGCAGCGTGGAGGCCTGTGTTCCCGGTGTCTGAGGGGCATGCTGGCCACCCCGCCACACACACTTTGTAAAGGGGATCATGCTCTCTTCCCGGGAGAGTGAGGATTGTTGCTCACCGGCCTCCCAGTTGTGCTTCCTCTCAGCTAACGAACGCCCCCTTGCCCACCATGTTCTTGTCCCCTCAGAAAGAGGGTAGCTCCAAAACTGCCACAGGCAAGACCCTGGCCCCAGCATCCCTGGAGAAGAAAACAGAGGAGTCTTCAACCAGCAGTGACGAGGACCTGCCATCGAGCCAGGTAGGCCGGGCCTGTCCCTAAGGGCACTTAGGCGAAGAGCTGGGCAGATGAGCCTGGGAGATGGCAGGGTTGAGGGCGGGGCAGGCACGGGAAGGGCAGGTCTGTCCCACTTACAGTGTTTCCCCATTTCCCGAGCTCTTTCTTTTTTTTTAACACTTTTATCTCCACAATTACCCTGTGAGGCAGGGAGGGTAGCAGAGCCTGCCAGTGGAGGGTCAGAGTTGGCTCCCACAGCTCTGAGGCGCAGGTACGCAGAATGCTGCCTGACAGGGAGGGCCTGTTACTGCAGGAGGCACGTGGTGTGTCAGGAATAGAGGCCCAACAAGCTGGAGTGATCTCCCCGAAGTCTTATGACCCGTAAGAAGCCCAGGAAGAGGCAGGCACTGGCCCCTGGTTCCATATATATATACCCCACTTCCTGCTGGGACCCGGGAGCCTTCTCTGCAGGGTTTGTCAGAGCCCTGCGGGCCTGGGTCTCAGACCTTGCTCAGGAAGCTATGGCCCATCTCCACACGCTGCCAGCCATCCTCCCCTGGCTCTACCCCTGAGGGTGGAACCAAGCCCCCCTGTCTCCCCAGCTCCAGAGGCTTGCTGGCGTTCACCTGGCAGGTATCTGAGTTTCTGTGTGAACCCCAGTCCTTTCCCACAGCTGGCACTGCCCTCTCTCCTCCCCTAGCCCCAAGGTACTAGAAGCTTCCGCCAGGCCCTTCAGAGATGCCAGAGTTCCCAACCATCAGATGAGTGGGGTCTCCCCATCCAGCTCCCCTTAAATATCATATCATACACTGATTAGTCCATCAGTAGGGTCAGGTGTCATGCACACCCATGATGTTGGGGATGCTCACTGTCTTTCTCTCCTTAATAGCCTAGATTAGAAGAGTAACTGTGAACAACTCCATCTACCGTTGGCCACTTCCTGAGTGCCAAGGACTATGCTAGTCCCCATATTTTCATTTTTCTGTTTAATCCCCAGACCAGCCCTATGAGCAAAGGTCCTTCTTTTATTACAATTTTGAGGAAGGAATAAGTTCAGAGAAGTTGGACAAGCTGCCCTGGCATCACATGGCTGTCGTAAGGGGACAGACCTCGTGTCAGAACCCAGGCTGTCCTACTCTGCTCGCTCCCTGGCCCTGCCCTGACACTCCCCTCCCTGTGGCAGGAAGACAGCAGGGCTTGGGCCCTGCCCTCGGGCTCTCCGTGGAGCCTTTCGGAGTCTGCCTCCCTCTCTGTGCGGGATCTAAACAGCTGGGAGGGAGGGGGCCGCTTCGCCCTTCTCTGCGGGGGTGGACTAACACAATTAAAATGAACATCATGCTTAAACTGAACCATTTAATTGGTACGTTAGTCCTCAAGGTTTTAGAAAAGAAAAAGGAAAAAAAGTCAGCACTTTGTGCATTCCCCAGAAGGATTCAGGGAAGACGGCACAGCCCAGGGGAGCTGCAGCCTCCTCCCAACTTTGGGGTTTTTTAGCTCCGTAATCCCCAGCTCTCTAATTATGATTATTATCATTATTATGCATTTATCAAGCACTTCTCTACTGATGAGTTTCACTGTTTTTATTATTAGCCCACTACTGAGAGTAAGGGATTGATACCAGGGTGGTGGGCAGAGCCCCAGGCTGGTAGGCAGAGAGGGGCTGTGGGTCCATTCCCAGGTCCCCTCACTGTGCCTCAGTCTCCCCCGCTGCAGGAGTTGGGCTTACCCCTTTTCTCTCAAAGAGAGATCAGGGGATGGTCCCTGAGTGGCTTAGCCCTGTTGTGCAGGCCTTAATCCCAGGCCAGAGTCTGTGCCAGGGCCTAGCGTAAGTACCAAATTTTAACAGACAAGGCCCGGCCTTTAGAGTTCCAGGTTGAGTTGGAGAGAAAGAAGAGACCTCTAAGAAGCTGAAATTAAGGTGTTAAATCAGAGATCTAAGGTCTAGCACGGTTGGTTTTAGAGTCCTGTCTGGTGCTTGGAGGACTGGCTTCCAGCCCTGGCTCTGACGCCAGTTTGCTGGTTACCCTGGGTGAGGCCACGGCCCTCTCAGCCCCTAACCCCTAGCGTGAGATTCCCTGAGGGCTGATGAACCATGGAGGCTCTGGGCCACATGCCCAGGAGTGGGATTTTTCACCTCCCTCAGGTGTGGGCCTAGGATGTGCTACCAGCTCCAGACAGTTCTGGGAGAGGCCTCAGAGAAGTGCTGCCATCCAGAGCTCGGGTCCCCTCATGTTTGTGTCCCTTGTCCCCGGGTTCAGCAGTCTAGGCCAGTCCCCTCCTCCCCTCCGCTGTGACCCGAATGAGGGCACTCTTGTAGTGCACTCAGCTGTGACTACTAGAAGGCCACTGAGTTTGGTCCTACAGGCACTGACCCCTGCAGTAGAAAGGGATGCTGTGTGTCCCCTCTGGGCCCTCACTGCCCAGCACCTGCAGGGGGCGGAGTGGGGGTCCAGCCAGGTGTTCAGGCTGCTTCCACTTCCAGTGAGTCTTTTCTACCACCCCAGAAAGAAGGTCCTTGTGACCCCATGTGTATCGTGCTTTGTGGTTTCCAAAGCAGACCAGAAGCTCTTTGGTGAGAGAGCCCAGAGTGGGTTACTAAGAGCCCTTCCAGCAGGTAGGAGAGTGCGGCTCATGAATCTCAGGGGCTGGGCCACACGGCGAGGTCGTGGCAGAGACGGGGTCAGAAGTGTGTCCTACATACCCCACCTTTGAACCCTCTCCCATCCAGGGCTCCGTGGGCCTCCCCCCACAGCTCAGAGGCAGAGCGGGGAGCGTGGGCAGGTAGAGCAGGGCGGAGGCTTCTGCCGCGGAGCTGCTTTTAATATCCCAGACGCTATTGTTTGCCTCAGTGGGTTCGCTGCCTCTCTTCGTCCCCGACAATCTGTTCCTCTGTCTTCTCACATATATATAGATCCCCCCTCCCTCAACTGAAAACCTTCTCCCACTTCCATCCTTCTCTCTTTCATCACGTGGGAAGGAAGTCTCTGGAAGTGGCAGATCAGAGTGGCTGTGGGGGAGGCTGTTTGGCAGGGGTAGGCAGGGCCCGGGCCCGGCAGAGCTTCCCCCTCGTGCGGGCCCCTTTCTGCTTTCCATTTCGTGTTCCCTTTCCCGCAGCACCCTGGAGGATGCGGAGTCAGGCCCAGTGGGGTGGACAGAGACCTGGGTTCCAGACCATGGCCATGGGCAGCTCCCTCCTGCTCTCCTGCTGCCCTCTGTCTCCCTGTGGGGTCAGAGGGTGGGGGCCGAACTTAGACCAAGTCAGCTCTCTGGGGAGTGGAACGTAGGCTCCCCGGGTGTCCTTCTGTGCGGTGGGCATGTTCCCTGGAGCTGTGGTTCCCAGACGTCCGCCAAGAGTCCACAGGGAATGTTACTTTTTTCTCTTTTTTTCAGTGTCTTAGTGGAAAATGCAGAGCATGCCCCAAGCTAGAACAGTGTAGAGTCGCCCGTCACCATCCCAGCATTGGGAGTTCTGGACTTGTGTTCAGTCTTGGTTCATCCATATCTTCACGCTCTTCCCCAACACCACTAGATTCCTCCTTTTTTTTTTTTTTTTTAAAGCACAATCACTAAAAAGTTGGCCCACCTAGTCAGCGTCCCCATTTCCCCAGTTGCCTCATGACGCTTGCTGTATCTGGTCAAATAGGAATCTAGATAAGGGCCACTGGCTTCACTGGGTCCCTGTGGTCTTAGTGGGTTTTCCCTGAGCAGTTTACTTGTTGAAGATCCTGGGCCTGTGTAGTTTGGGCCGCATTCCTGCAT
This sequence comes from Moschus berezovskii, assembly GCF_049115385.1. NCBI lineage: Eukaryota > Metazoa > Chordata > Mammalia > Artiodactyla > Moschidae > Moschus > Moschus berezovskii. The sequence goes on along the minus strand of NC_142467.1, from coordinate 49,808,138 downwards.
CCTGGCAGGAGGCAGCATCAGAGTCTTGGGTATGGGGGCGACTAGACTAAACAGCCCCCTAGACGAACCATCAGGCAGCTGACGGGGCCTTGCTCAGGGTGCCCCGCGCAGCAGGTGTGTGTCTCTGAAGTCAGCGAGAGGAAGAAGGCTGACCTCCACATTCTGGGCCTGACTCGGCTTCAGTTAGGCTCTGTGACTTTGGGCAACTCTCCCCCACTCTCAGGACTTGTGGTTTTCCCATTTGTATGATGGAGCTGATACTGCTGATCTCAGGGGTTTCTCTGAGGTTCGGGTGGGCTCCTGTGAGCTCTGAGGTGCTGTGCAGGGTCTTGGCAGGTACCTGGGCTGGGAGTGAGCTGGCAGAGCCTTGGGAGCTCTCTGGAACCCTTGCCTTGTAACACCCTCCCCTACCCACCTTCCCTTTCCCCTGGCCAAGCTGTTAATCACTGGGGGGGTGTGTTTTTGTTTTTGTTTTTCAAGGTGATTAAAACCCCTCTGATTTTTGTCGACCCTAATCGTAGTCCAGCTGACCCAGCTGCTACCCCCACCCAAGCGCAGGCTACAGGCACCCCGAGGAAGGCTCAGGCCTCGGAGAGCACAGCCAGGAGCTCCTCTGAGAGCGAGGACGAGGATGTGATCCCTGCTACACAGTGCCCAACTCCTGGTGAGCACGGGCTACCCTGCAGGGCTGACTCTCTGGCTGCAGCTGCCAGGCGTGTGCGCACACACACACACACACGTGCGCATACATCCATTGAGGTGCCAAGGGAGAAGACACTGGCTGAGTCTCAGCAAGTAGTTGGTCTGGAGGGGCTTAGGGCAGGGTCTTAACCCTATGTTGGCTCATCCCCATGAGGTTCTGGCTTGAGCAATAACTGTGCCAGGGCTTTTCTGTGCGGGCTCCCAAAGGTAGAACCCAGACTAGAGACTCAAAGCTGCATTGACCAGGTTTGTAGTTCAGGAGGAGCCTTGTAACAGCTGGCTGACTGAACTTGGAGAGGGCTGCAGGGTGGTGAGCCTCCCATTCCTGGTGGAAGGAGATCAAGTAATCCCTAAACAGAGAGGTGTGGGGAGGAATTCCGGGAGACAGGACCAGATATGGGCTTTCTTTGACTTTTGACAGTCTGTGATTCCAACAGTGATAGCCAGAAAATGGGTAATCATTATCATTGTTGTTACCAGAACATTTTTTTTTTTAGAACATTTTTTGATAAGGATATTAATACCTGATCTTGGCGGGTTTATTAAGAAATGCAAATTAGCACAAAAGAAAAGGCATCACTTGTAATCCCACTGTCCAAAATAATCAGTTAACATTTTATAGCTGTTAACTGTAAGAAAAACCAAAGGTACACTGTGTATTTTTAGTGAGACCATACTGTACATATGCTTGGTAATCTTGACATGTTACGTTCCGTAGTTACGGCGTGATCCCCACTGGCTACAGAGTGGTCACCTGGGAATCCCGCAGTTTTTTCAGCCAGTGTGGAGTTGGAGGAAGCTAAGGGTTTCATTTGGGGTGTTGGGCTGTTACAAACAGTGCTGCAGTGAATACATGTGATTGAGCCTCTGCACGTGACCAAGGCTTTTCTAAGAGGGTTTTAAACGCGCAGAGTCGTGTTTGGCTCCAGTGCTTTGCCTGTCATTCAGGAGGAGCGGCGTAGCCAGCAAGGGGGACTGCAGGTGGGGAGGGGCTGAGGAAGAGGCCTGGGGTGTTGCCCACAGCTGCCGTCTCATCTCCTTATGAAACATGGAGACGGTGGCTGCTCCTGCCTGGAAGACTTGGGAGGGGGTTTAAGGGGCTTCTACCACATGGGCCCTGGGCACTGCACGAGGTTCCCAGGATGGGCTGATAGAGCAGGTTTTGCTCCTCGGGGGAGGCCACAGGGCTTCTCTGCCCTGACATACCCCCTCCCCCTCCATTTCAGCCACTAGGACCAGCGTGGTGACTGTGCCCACGCCCCCCGCAAAGGCAGCCCTCAGAGCCAGTGTGGTGGGGGCTCCCAGCAGTGAGGACACAAGTCGGGGGTCTGAAGGCAAGAAACAGGAGGCTTCAGCCACTCAGGTACCTGGTGGGCAAGGGGGTGCTGACAGGCCAGTGGGCTGAGGGGCCCCCTCCTCGACACCACTTCCCCTCAGGGCTGCTGGGTGGCACTGTAGTTGCTCTCACCCACCCCGTGGAAGCCAGGGCCTTTCCTGGCCTGGCTATAGACCTGATCCGTGCCCCTGAAGGTCAGGAAGCATCTTCTGGCATGTGGCCCTCAGGGCAGAACCAGCACAACTCCAGCAGCTTCTCCAGCAATATCAGGCTTTTGGTTTGATTTTTCTCTCACTGTTTGCCGTGAACAAAAGTTGCCCTTTGTTAATGTTCATCATAGTGACCAGTAGTGTTCTTCCTATCCTTCACTATTTTCAGTGCATTTTTATTTCTTTGGTCCTTGCTGGAACCTAAAAACCAAGGAAGGAAGAGTTAATGGCTCATTGTTCAAACGATGGAACTGAGCACCACGCCCTCAGCAAGAGGGTCGAGACGTGTCCAGGATCAGGCAGGGTCGGAACCCAGGGCTCCTGGATTCTAGTTCATTTTTTGGGGGCCCATTGCTCGTGGGGCCATAACCATTTGTTTTCCCAAGCCCTTGCACCCATCCCCTTTTTTCCTGAGATGGCAGGAGCAAGAGCTGGAGAGGCCAAAGCAGGACTTGGGCACCTCCACTCATTGGGGCTTATCACGACCTCCGACCCAAAAAGAGCTTCCTGGGAGCATGGTTGCTGAGTGGGTGGCTGGGTTGTGGTTACTGTACCCACCAGCCTGCATCCATTTGGCCTTTCAGCCAGCAGATGGTGCTGAGCATCTGTCCATGCTGGGAACTGGGGGTACAGCAGGAAGAAGACAGGGAGGGGCCCTGCCCTCATGGAATTCCCAAGGCCGGGGACAGCCATTAAGCAAGGAGACCAAGAGTTATAGTACTCACCAACTGGTGGGTGCTTTGAAGAGAGTAGTATCGAGTAGCAAGGAACAGTGGGATGACTTGCCTTAGAAAGGATAGGCTGGGTTGGCCTCCCAGCAGAGGTGATGCTGGGGCCGGAGAAGCAGCCAGGCCTGGGCAAGCTGGGGAGCCCTCCAGGCAGGGAGACCCAGGTGCTGAAGCCTCTGGGGAAGCGCTTGCGGGGTGTGAGAGCTGGGAGAAGGTGGGGTAGCAGGGGCAGGGGGCCAGGCCTCACGGCCCATGGTGAGGGCTGAAGGGTGCCTGGAGGTTTTAGTGAGGGATCACACCCAGTTCTCGTTCCATTCTCTCCTTGGCTGCTGGCAGGCGTGGGAAACAGGAGCGGCACCAGGGAGCCTGTTGAGTCTGTTGCAGCTGCTAGTCTAGAGGCTCAGACTCAGTGGTGGGGCCTCCAGGGGGGCCTGAGCCCCTTCTCTCCCCTGGGCTGGGAGCTGTGTGCGGATCCTCTGAGAATGATACGATCAGCTTATTTTCTGCCCAGTCAGTGGCAGTAACTCTTCGACCGCCCCTCAGCCCTCCACTCCACCTCCACGTTCCTCTGGCAGCTACAGGTCCCCTCCCACCCCACCCAGGCAGGATGTGACCTGGGTGTGGCCTAGATGGCATGCCAAGAACCTGGAGCCCCAGGCCAGGCTCTCACCCACCCGTGCAGTCTTAGGCTGAGGCCAGGTCATGGGTCTGGGCCCGTCCTCTTTCTGGGGGCCCTGGGCAGGGTCCTATCTGCATGGAGCCAGGCTAGCTCCTCACCTTTGCCTTTCACAGGTGACCAAGAAGAACCTCCCGCTGACGCAGGCTGCCCTGAAGGTTCTTGCCCAGAAAGCCAATGAGACCCAGCCTCCTGCTACTAAGACCCCATCTTCAAGTGGGGTGAGCTGGGGAGCTGGGGGCTAGGCCTCACCCCAGAGGGGATAGTGTTCAGAGACACAGGAGGTAGAAGGAAGGGAGCAGGCAGGGGCCCAAGTCCCAGCGCCAGCATTTAGCTACCCTGTGACCTCAGCATACACATTTACCTTCCCAGCTTTCTACTGTGCATGACCCCCCACCAAAACCTTTTTTTTTTTTTTTGAGGCATCTTAGTTCTCCAATCAGGGATTGAACATAGGCCCTCAGCAGTGAAATCCTGGAGTCCTAATCACTGCCAGGGATTCTCCCACTACCCATGGGGCCTGTGTGTGAAGCCTCTAGTGGTGCCTGGCCCTTCACTGAAGTATTCAGTAAGCAACAGATCTTATTTCCCCTAATTTTCCCTTTCCATTCTCTCTCCTTTCCCTGAATCAGACTGACAGTGCTGTGGGAACACTCTCCACAGCGAGTCCCCAGAGCACCCCTACCCAGGCCAGAATGGCCAACAAGCGCAGAAAGCCTGAGGTTCCTGCAGCTCAGCGGGCCACAGACACTCCCTCGGGGCACGCCACAGCCAAGGCCCCTGCAACCTCAGATGACAGCAACAGCAGCTCTTCAGGGAGCGAGGATGATGCCGAGGGGTCCCAGGCGGCCCCGTCAGCCCCCAGGCCAGGTGAGGCTCCTGGGAAGAAAATGCTGGAGGGCCTGGTGGAGCCCTGGGCTCAGGTCTCTGCTCTGTATCTGCCCATGTTCTGTGACTTTGACCTAGGCATCTCACACAGGACCTCAGTTTACCCAGCTGCACAAGCCTGTGACCAAATTGGTCTACAGGACATGAGCAACCTTTTTACTTGACTGTTTGGCCACACCCAACCTCTTGGGATCAGGCTTCCCTAACTGATCCCCAGAGTCCCAGGATCACACCTCTCTTGGGGATTAGAAGGTTTGGGCATGCAGGTGTCTCACTGGGAACGCTGTGAATAGCAATAGACCATGGAAGGGAGCAGTGAGGGGCAGATGATGCCTCAGATCAGAGGGTGAGGCACGTAAACGGACCAGGCCACCTCGGGGCCCGCCCACTCCCGGAGGGCTCTGGCCTGTCCAGCAGGCAGAGGGAACCTGGGGTTTCCAACAGTTACCCGTGCTTCTCCCGTAGGCCCAGCCCCCTCCAGGAGGGATACCTTGGTGGAAGAGACCACAGCAGAGTCCAGTGACGACGAGGTGGTGGCACCTTCCCAGGTAACTGCAGGGGAAGGGGCTGGCGGTCTCAGGAGCCTTGAGGTAGGAGCCCCAGGCCAGGCTCTCACCCACCATGCTGTTGTAGGCTGAGGCCATGCCCTGGGTCACGGGTCTGGGACCAGGCCCGTCCTCTTTCCAGGGGCTCTAGGCAGGGTCCTGTCTGCATGGCTTCTCTCCTGAGGTCCCACTTCAGCATAAAGCTGTGAGAAGCACTCTCTTGTGGAGTCTATAGAAAAGGTTTATCTTGAGTTTAGGTGATTTCCAGATAAAAACATTCTCTGACAGATAACAGATGGGATTTCTTTTAAGGTTATCACCTGTATGTGGCAAATGCTAGTGCTTTTCCGTTTGCATTAGTAATAAGTTTCCTTTTTAAATGCGCCCATTTAAAGTATGTATTAATTATAGTAGCGCAGAAGGTACGCACACAGGACTGATGTGCCTGCTGCCCAGCTGGCCTGAGGGTCCTGGGGCTGGTCTCTGGTGGGCCATGCACTGCTGGGCTTCTTCACACTGGGCTTCTTCAGTCTCTCCTCTCAGGTTTTGTGACTCCTGGGCTGACTCCAGCCAGTTCCAAGACTTCAAAGGCCACTCCCAAACCAGACGCCAGCCCCTCTGTTTCCTCAACTCTGGCCACCAGAGATGCCCCAGAGGGCAAGCAGGAAGTGGAGCCCCAACAAGCAGCAGGCACCATGTCCCCTAAAACAGGTGAGTCAAGGGCCGCAGGAAGGACACAGTGGGATGTGGAAGAACAAGGCAAGGAACCCCTTTGCCTCCCTCAGGAGCAGTCCCACCAACATGGTCCTGTCTGCTAGCAGGGCCTCCCCAAGTGAGGTCTGGTACTGCTACATCAGGCCTGGAGGTGCTCGTCAAAAGTGCAGTGGCCTGTGCCCTAGAGTCTGGCTCTTGTAGTCTAGGGCTGCCTGGAGGTCAGGTTATGCAGTCCTGTGGGACGCTGGTGCACCTTGTAGGCTGATCCCTACCTTAGAGGAAGTGCACCTTGACTTACAGGGTAGGCCTTGGCTCTTTCTAGCTGTTGCTGTTGACTTTTCTTCCTAACAAGTGGGCTTCTGGTATAGGGTGTAGGTACTTGGGATAGCTCAGACAGAAGATGGGGGTCACGTTTGAAGAAGTCTCCTGCACATGGTGAAGACCCCGGGCAAAGGACTGATGTGCTCTGAAGCCTCAGACAAGCCCATGGCAACTCAGGACCTCAGTGCCTTAACCATACAGGGCAGGGGTTGATGGATCCATTGGTGTCACATACAGAAAATGGCACATGTGGAGAAAGTCACGTGGTATTTGGAGGGCCGACTCGAGTGCTCAGGTCACCTGGCCTAGGGTGTCAGCCACTGCTGACTGTGCCAGCACTCTGGGACAGGTGTCTCAGAGGGTCTGCCTGGGACAGCTCTCAAGGTTCCCTGGCCTTGGCATTCTAGGGTGTGTGGTAGACAGGAGGCAGAGAACTGGGTTGCTGAGGCACCCTGTGCTCTCCTTGGCTTCCTTCTCTAGTTGACTCCTGTTCTTGCCACAAAGCACCAGAGTACTGAAGTGGGCCTCCCTCTGTTGGGACCCCCTCTGCCCACCTCCCCAACCCCCCGGGGCTCTGGAGCCAGAGCTGCTGCAGGTCCCACTGTACCCTGCAGGGAACAGCTTTATCCTCCCCACATGGAGCAGGGCGTAGCTACCAGCACCTCCCAGAGCCCAGGGTGTCACCACTCTTGTGCTGTGAGACCCCAAAGGGACCTGCGAAGTTGGGGCAGTGCCGGGACATAGGCTCAGCTACCAGTCCTGGGGCCTCTAGCTGCAGCTTGCCCAGTGCTGGGTCAGCAAGAGGAGTCATTGCTCATTTTCTTCCCCAGTGTTCTTCTCTTTGTGAGAGGCGGGTGTGACAAGGAGACATTTTAGAGGGGGCTGTGGAAGGTTTTTTTCACACGTGTAGTCAGCACACAATTATCAAAGGAGAGCAGAGGCGTGGAAAATTCTAAACAAAGGCTGCAGCAGAAGTCGTTCTGGCAGGCAGTAAACCTGCTTAGTCAGCCGCCATGTGCATATTCTCTGCACCCCCTACCCCCAGGCCAAGCCACCTGGACCCCTGACTGTGGAGGGCTGCAGGCCCACAGGGTACGAGTGGGCATAAGTTGGATGGCCACATGACCTTGGCTTTTTTTATGCATCTGTGGTTTAGAACAGTGAGGGGATTCAGTGTTTATCCAACGCCTCATTTTATAAACAGGGAACTGAGTTTGGTTTTCAGACCCAGGTCCAGGCGTCCTGTTTGCCTCCCCTGGGCTCCTGACTAGAAGATGTCATCTATCCTGTCCCATAGATTCTTTGATTTGTTGGCGGATTATAAGCCCTTTTGGAGAAGGAAATGGCAACCCACTCCAGTATTCTTGCCTGGAGAACTCCATGGACAGAGGAGCCTGGTGGGCTACAGTCCGTGGGGTCTCAAAGAGTTGGACAGGACTGAGCAATTAATACTACAAGCCCTTTGATTAACATGCTGGAGTTAATTTCCATCCCCAGCCTGAACTTGAGTTTTCAGTGTGAGGAGACATGAAAACAGCGCTAAGTTAGAAGCAAGTGGAGAGGTGTGGGCAGGAGACCCAGCGGGTTCCCATGGTCCCATCTGTACCGCATCAGAGAAGTTCAGGTCTATGCTGGACCCCCCTTGGCTTTCATGCCACCAGGGGTCTAGTCCCTGATTCTCTCAGGTCCATGACCTCAGGTCCTCTCTCCATAGGCAGAAAAGAGGCCGGTGCCACACCTCAGAAGCCCGGGAAGGGGCCTGGGAGTCCCCCAGCCTCCATGCTGGCACTGCAGAGCAACATCACCCGGCGCCTCCTGAGCGAGCCCTGGCCCCTGAGTGAGGCGCAGGTGCAGGCCTCGGTGGCAAAGGTGCTGACGGAGCTGCTGGAGCAGGAGAGGAAGAAGGCCGTGGACACCGCCAAAGAAGGCAGCCGGAAGGGCCGCCTGGGCCATAAACGGAAGCTGTCCGAAGACCAGACAACCCCCAAAGCCCCCAAGAGCAAGAAAAAGAAGCAGCTGGCAGCCGCGGATGGTGGGGAGCATGTGGTCTCCTCAGAAAAGGCCCCCAGGACTGTCAAGGGGAAATCCAAGAAGGATAGAGCAAGTGGTGACGTCAAGGAGAAGAAGGAGAAGGAGTCTCCCGGCTCTCAAGGGGCCAAGGAGAAGCCAGTAGGGGAGCAGGGGACCCCGAAGGGTGATGGGGGAGACCACAGCAACCTTAAGATCAAGAAAGAGAAGAAGAAATCCGACAAGAGTAAGTGCCCGCTGCAGCCCCAAGCACACTTCCCTGGTCCTGCTGAGGGCCGTCAGTCACCACTCGGGCAGGGCCAGCACAGAGAGGGCTGAGGATATCTTGTCCGTCTTGGGAGCAGGGTGGGCAAAGCCAGAAGCAGGTCCTGGAGCCGCGGGGCCACCACCACCAGGAAGGTGCTCACAGCTCCAGGGCGTGTCCTGCTCTCAGAGCCCTGCACTCCCTCACGGCGGCCACAGCCGCGCGCTGGCAGCCCAGGCTCCTGGATAGCAGCTGCCCCTTGCTGCATTCTGTGCTGGAGTCCTCGTGCAGCCAGGCCACGTTCAACCCCCACACCAGCCCTGTCTGATGGGTGATCACTCATTCCCATTTTACAGGTTGAAAGTGTCTTTTTAAAATCAGCGTGTAGAAATGTTACAAAGTGAGTTAAAATGGGAACAGTCCAGGGCTTCCATGGGGGCAGAAATCATAAGACTTGTACTTCAATGGCTCCCCAGGGTGTGGGGCATGGAGAGGAGAGAGCTCTAGGGCTCCAGGAGACCTGCCCTGTCTGCCCACTTTGACCCCAACCCTTAAGATTAACATCTGTTGTTTAGCAATTTTACTTTCTTCCCTTAGAAAAAAAAGACAAGGAGAAAAAGGAAAAGAAGAAGAAAGCAAAAAAGGCCTCAACCAAAGACCCTGGCTCACCATCACAGAAGAAAAAGAAGAGAAAGGTAGAGTGAGTCCCAAGGAGTCTTGGGTTAGAAAAGGGGACCCAGACCCGGTCCCTGGGTGAATGTGATCCGCCCCAGCCTCTGGATGTCAGGGTAGGGGGTGGGGTAAGCCAGACGCAGTCCCTGTGCCCCTACCATCCTCAGGGTCCCGAACGGGAGCTTGTGTATTGTGAGACACTAGAGAAGAGCTGGGAGGTGGGGGCCACCCTGAGGGGCCCAAGGTCTGTGCATGCGGGAGCCATGGGGCGGCCCTGTCTGGCCTGTGAGGTAGGAGGCTATTATGACAAGTGAAGAAAAGAGAAGCCCCACTGGGGCCGGGAGACCAGCTAGGCTGTTGGAGGTTTCTGGGTGAGAGAAAAGGTTGCTTTGGATGTGTGTGCCCCAGCTGGCAGGGTATCCCCACAGCAGAAACACGGTCTGCGTCATGCATGTCAAGGGCTGACCGCCTGACCAGGGGCCCTCAGCGCCTCATACCCAGATGCCGTTCTCACCATGGCCAACAGGGCCACAGCCGTGGTCAGAAAATCGGAGCGTCTGCTGCTGCAAAGTCCTGGGCTCCATCCTCCAGGGCTCAGGGGGCACTCTCCGCACCCTCAGGATCTGTGTATCCCCAGAATCTGTTCTAAGGATCTGTGTATCCCCAGAATCTGTTCTGGGGGAGCCACAGAGCCTTGGGAGGGAACTGTCATAGCCCTCCTGGTGGGGGTGGCGTGGGTGGGGAGACACTTCAGGTACAAGAGCCTCTCCTGCTTCTCTCTTCACAGAAGAAGATGGCAGAGCAGACTGTCTGAGGGACACCAGGCGGCAGGTACACTCCTGACCTGGGAACCCCTGCTGACCATCTGCTCGCTGGGGAGGGCGGGAGGTCAGCTCCAGCATCCGCCATGGTCCTCAGGAGCGAGACTGGGCCTCGTGGGTAGGCCTGAGGGGAAGGGGTTTTGGAGAAAGGGGGTTTAGTTCCTCAAGGGCAGTGGGTGATGCTGGGAACAAGAGCTGCAGAGTCAGAAAGATCCAGGAGAGTCCGGACAGTGACCACCACTGAGTTGCTCGGGTAGGGGTGGGGTGGGGGTGGGGTGGGGTGCTGGGATGTGGTGGGGGAGGGGCACACTGGCATGCTTCCTCCTTGTACGTGAGGATAAGGCTTGAGGTCGGGGACAGCTCAGTCTCTCCTTCGCCACTGTCACTCCTTTTCTAATTTTGTAATTTGAGGGCCTTTCCTCACGGGAAGGAACATGTTTTACTCAAAACAAGCCATTCTGATGGCTCTGTGCTTCCTAGGTGGTGGTGAAGGGGTGGAGTGCTCCGCCTAGCTGAGCAAGCCCCAGCCTGCTATAAACAGGGGTGATACAGGCCTGGGCGGGTGGTGAGGCTTCAATGAAGCTAAGCTCTGAAGCCCTCGTCCCAGTTCCTGGGTCACAGTCAGCACCACCAGTTATCCACTGTGCTTAGTTAATGCTCCTCTCCTGCATGGGGAGAGCTTTTGATTTGATTTTGTTCTCCTTAGTGGAGAAAAATTGGGGAAGTATTATATCTCCTTCTCCCAGGGATTTCTTAGTCAGGTGGTGGCCAGCCCCATGCTTCTTCCCTCTGCCCACCGAGGGTGGGAATTGAATTTTTAACTTCCGCTCCCTCCCCAGAAGACGATGGTCAGCTGCGATGTCCATACTGGCCAAACCAGCGAGCCCTGCAGGGAGGCTGGTTCGAGGAGGAAGAAGCCTGCCTGGCTCCATGACCTCTGCTCACTGAATTTTCTCCAACGCAGGATGCCTTGGATGGATGGACGTGTACAGTATATATATATATTTTTTAAGTGGCCTGTCCCTCCCTTCTAAGCCCCGACATGCCCAGAGGCCTCAGGACTTTGTGCCTCTGCTCTGTAGACCCAGTGAGGCTCAGTCTGCGGCTCCTTTGTGCCCCAGTCTCGGCTGATGCTGAGGCTTTGTCCTCCTTTTGTCAGTTTCTTCCTGTTTTGTTTGTATGTTTTTTTGGTAAGAACTCAGAAAATAAAAGACTTCAAGGAAAGGTGCAAGTTCCCAGTGCCTCTGGGCAAATGCTCTGCAATTGATTGATTCTTGGAAGGGAGAGTCTGACTGACACTAGGAGATGAACAGACCTCATCTGCTCAGGATTTATTCTTGATGGTGTATCAAGACTCTGGGATACTGGGGTGAGTGACACCCTGTTTGCCAAAGGAGGAGACTCAGTGAAGGGCCCTGATGGGGTGGGGAAGGCTTCCTGGAGGAGGTGGCATCTAAGCTAAGGGGGAGCTCAGGCATGGTCAGGCTAGGTTACAAAGGTTCTGCTATGATGAAGGCAAGAAGTGGAGGCACTCAAAAGATATGTCAGAGTGACATCCACAGGAGTTTGTGATGGCGGTGATCGGGGGGAGCCCAATTCCCTGGGCCCAGAGCAGTGTGAAGCACCCCTGGTCGTGAAGGTCCAAGGCTTTTAGCCTTCTGCTGGAGACAGCGAGCGTCTGTGCAGAGACAGCACTGAGCTTGGGGGGTCTGGGAGAGTCAGGGTGACAGCCAACTATACCCTTAACTGGGGGCCCCTGGGCAGGGATGCCCTCCCAGGTCACCTCTCTTCCCCTAAGTGTGTTGGCTAGAACAGAGGCTGCAGAGCATTGTCCTGTTGGGTTTCTTTGAACTCCTAGCAAGTCTTCAGACTTAGAAATGGAGAGATTTCAATAAACTTTTTCATTTAGGGCTCCTCTTGGAAAGTCCAGAAATGTGACCATGGGGGCCTGTGCTCCTCCTGTCAACAAGCGGCTGGGGCTGCACAGCGGCCACCCCTTAAGTAGGACATTGGCCCCCAGTTCCACAGCCCCCACTCCCTGGTGGTCCCAACACAAGGGCCTGAGTTGTTGCCATCTGTCATTACACTTGTACTGTTCTTAGTATAGAAATGAAAACGGGGACAGGAGAAGCTTAAAGAATTATGGGCAAGAGCCTGTTTCTTCTTCTTGGAAGTAAAGTATTCCTATGTGTGAAACATGGACCACAGCCCCCCAGCCCGACATCTGTGTGTGGGCTCCCCAGGCTGTGACCTCCCTCCTTGACCACAGGATTCAAGGTCTTCAGTTCACCCCCTTGGGGTAGACAGACCATGCCCAACAGAACAGCTGAGAGCCGGGAGTGTTCTACTCACTACCTTTTATTCTCACAGGAGCTGTGGCCGGAGGGCTGATGACAAGCTTGGCTGTGCAGAGGGAACTGGGGGTGGCAGAAAGTGAGGGGAGGGGCTGCACTTCGGGGAGGCTGGTTCTTCCTGGGTGTATGATGCTGGGGAGAGGGAAGGGGTGGCTCATGCCCCCAGTTAAAGGGCTGGAAAGCTGAGACCTGGAGGGGATGGGACAGCAGAGGTGTCCATCCTGGGACTTGGGACAGTGCCGTCCCTTCTCCCTGCACCTTCCCACCACTGGGCCTCGATCTTGGAGTTCCCTGTCAGCCTGCTGTGGTGTCATCACTGGGGGTCAGCCTCACTCACGGTCCATGTCCCTGGGCCTTGTGTCCCTGCTAGTGGCTGGGAGTTTGGGCAGCGAGTGTACCACTAATCTGTGCCGTTCTGATATGATTGTTGTGTCCAAGAATGATGGAGAGGCAGAGTCTCATAGAATGAGGTGCAGGGTGGGAGATGGCAAGGGAAGGGGTATGTAAGGGAAGGAGAAGGGCTGGGGCAGGGAGGGAAGCTGTGGCCTTGCAGGGCTATCTGGGTGCTGGCGTCTGCATCTGCTGAGCTCACGGGGCGACTGCAGGGAAGGAAGCAGCAGGTTAGGGCTGGAGTCACTTGTCCCTGCCCCCTCCCAGCATCCTGTGGCAGTCAAGGGCCCTTCACCCTCCACTGCCTCCTGCTTGGATACAAGAATTGACTGCCATGGCCCCGGAAACCCCCAGCCCTGGTCCTCATCTGTGAGAAGGAAATTGGAGAATGGCCTGGGGTCATCATCCACGAGCGAGTTGGCCCCTCTGGGGATAAGCTGCTGGGGACCAGATGCTCTGCAAGGGTGCTTACCTGACTGAAATCCTGCTTACACCTCCAGCCCAGATGATGGATACTCCATTTCCATTGGGTCTGCAAAGGAGCAGAGAGTCCACTTGTTAGTTGTAGTCCAGCCTACTGCGCCCACTGGCAAGGAGCCTGGGTGGACTAGTTCTTCCCAACCTTGCCACAAGCCTGGTGCTTGGTAGAACAGATGTGAATGGAAGGACACTTGTTGGATGGCTGCAAGCGGCAATGAGATGTGGCTGGGGAACTAAATGAGCGAGGCCAAGGAGGGGGTGATGAAATCAGATGGGTGGATCTGGAGGACCCTGGATGCACACGTGGGTGGGTAGAGTGGAAGGGTTGGAGGACAGATGAATTAAGTAGATGAGCGTGGACATAAGGAGAGAAATAATAGTACACAAAAAAAATAAGGAGTGCATGGTGGGCAGGTGCATGGCTGAGTGGCTGCTCCCGGAGAGGACACGTTGTGTGTCCTAGCCCGTGGTGTGCCGGGGGGACAACCTGCCCCTCAGCCTTTCTGATCCTTCCTGCTCCTGGCATAGTGGCCACTGCTTACCACTGCAGTTATGGCGCCCGCGGCTCCTGGTGTGGGGGACCTCGGTGCCGTTGGGGAAGACGCACCAGCAGTAGCCGATGCTCCCATAGCACTGGAGCGGCATATAGTTGCCGTTCTCGTCGCAGTTGGGCTTGAACACGCCCGGGTGGATGGCAGGGATGCGGCTGACCTCTTGCTGGCACTGGGTCAGTACTGAAGCGACAGGCACGGTGAACACAGTGAGTGAGCGGGCTCTGGGCTGGGGTCTCAGCAGAACCAGAGGTCCACATACCACTGTTGTGTGCCTGATGCCTTCTGTCCAAGTGGCTGCCCTTGCTCTACCAATTGCACAGGTGGAAAAACTGAGGCCTGGACCAGCAAGGTCCAGGATCAGAGAGGAATTGAATTGCTGTGTTGCTACTTCATCCCAGAACATGATGATTTCTTCTGACACTCTGACTATTAGAGTTTAGAATTGCACCTATGATTCTGATTTCTAGAGAAAAGCAGTAGACTCCTTGCTAAGTCTGAGCTCCCATTACTGGCGGTATCCAAGTAGAAATGGGGGTTACCATGTGATGAGGCTGTTATAGAGGGGATTTGAACATTAGCTGGAAGTTGGTTAAGATAACAAGCAAGGTGCCCTCTGAATCCATGACGGAGAATCCTGGGGTTCAGGAACAGTGGGCCCTTGATCTTCCACTTCTAAAACTGAAGCCCAGAGGGAAGAGACTTGCCCAAAGTCACATAGGCAATTAGCACCAGGATGAGAAAAGAGCACCAGTAAAGGCTTTCGGGCTGAAAACCCTGGTACACATTGCCCATGAGATGGAAGAACCCCAAGGCCCTCTTATCTAGCAGCCATGGCTGTGTGACCTGGGAGAGGTCCCTTGGAAGGGTGGGACTCATGAGCCAAACCCTCTCATGGGAGCCTGCAGGATGCAGTGCTGGCTGAGGAAGATCATTGCTATGACTCCTGGGATGGTTTGGGTGGTTTTTGCTCCGGGCCTCCTGTGCAGTTCCATCCTCCACAAGGGAGGTCACCTCCTGAAGGGACAGGATGGGAGCTGGGGACAGACAAGCCCAGAACAGGCAGGAGAAATAGGAGTGAGAGCTGAGAGGCTGGAAGCACCCTGTGCTTGGATGAGGGAGCTCCCAGAAACCCCGCCTCCCCAAGATTCACATTCCCTTTACCTTTTGGTGGAACCTCAAAGGGCTTCTCCTCCAGCGAGTTCTTGCTCATTTCAAACAAGAGCCACTGATGCAGCCAGCTCTCAAAGAGCTAATGGGGATAAAGGCAGAGGGTCAGGCTTAGTAGCCCACTCCCACCCTATTGACTGTGCCCCTGGGGACAGAGACATGGAGGGCCAGTGGGGACCTGGTTCCCCCTTAGACACCCCACAGGGTTTGGTCAAGGTGGTTCCTCAAGTCCAAGCATTCTCCCATGGTGGGAGCTTCCTAAGTGCTGGGAAGCCACCTCCAGCTTCCTGAGAACGGCTTCCCTGCTCACGCCCCTCGTCCCAGGGCTGGTTTAGACAGGGAGGCAGGGTACCAATGCAGGGAAAGCTGCTGACCTTCCAGTCCAAGCCATCCATGGAGTCCTTAAGGTGTTTCAGGTTTTCTGGCAGGCTCCCCTTCAGCTGCGGGTACACCTTCAGGGGGTCCGCCTTCTGCAGGGTAGCAAGGCAGGAAGGAAGGTTAAAAAACTTCCAGGCAGGCAATGTTTAATGTACAGCTCATGTTGCCCTGACCTTTGGTTCTGAGGTGTGGAGCCCAGACTTCACCACACTGGAGCTAATGGGGAAGGGGATGTGTTAAAGTAATCCAGGGGCTCAGCTACAACACCCTGGGACTGGGAGTCGGGAGACCCAGTTCTACCAACAGTCCCCAGTCTTCTGATCGTTGCAGACTCTTACTCATCTTCCAGGTCTCACCTCCTTCAGAGGGAACCCTTGACTTCATCCCAACCCTCCCACCCCAGCTAGGTCAGATCTTGGTCTCTTTTTCCCTCAAAGCCCCCTGCACATCCCTCATCACCTGGTCATTTGTCTGTCTCCCATGCTAGCCTGAGCTCTCCATGGACTAGGAACTGATCTAATTGCTCCCCACTGTGGCTCCGGAGCCTTGCACAGTGCCTGGTGCTGAGTAGACATGCAGTAAAAATTTGGGAAGGAATAAGACGGGCATCTTCAGCAAGTCACTTCCAGACTCTGGGCCTTAGTTTCTCCATCTCAAACACAAAAATACGGGGAGCAGTGGGGCTGAACTTCATGGAACATTAAGGGCCACACTTGTGTTCCTTCCCTAATCTGCGGAGCCCATATTGAATGTCTGCTGTGAGCCGGGCCCAGTGCAGGTCTTGAAGCGCAGCCCCAGCCAGGGGCCTGTGGGGATGGGGTGGGGGGAGAGGGCTGCCTGGCCGGGTTCCACTCACCAGGAGCAGGTGCATCACGTGGTCCTGTGTCATGTTGCCGTACTTGGTGGCGTTCTTCATGGGCTGTGGAAGGAAGGAAGGAGTTCCCAGCACTGGCCCCTGGGGGTGGGGCCCAGAGCAGAGCCAGCACCTGGGGTCTGGGTGAGAGAGTGGATTCCCAGATGTTCAACAAGTCCATCTCTACCACCTCCCACTGTGAGAGCTTGAGCAGGTTGTTGCCTTCCTGCCTCAATATCCTGTTCCTCTACTCTGCATAAGCTTTCCTTCCCAAGGCTTTGTGGACAGGAGATAGTTTTGTGAACAGAAACATCATCTATATATCAAGGGCTCTGAAAATAGGAGGGACTGTGAGACGCTCTGGGAAATTAGAGGCACTTTATAATTTGTGGAGGGCTGGGCCTTCCTCCCAGAGAGGGCCCCAAGAGGCTCTTTCCTCCTTCACCCCTGGAATTCCTGTTCCTCCCCCAAACAGCCAGGACCCCTTCTCCAGCTGTGCTTTTCCTGAGCCAGGTGTCCTCCCCTGTCCCTTGGCACTTGCCCTCCATCCAGGCGGGGTAAGCTTCCCTCTCCTACTGCCCTGGGGTTTGCCTTACCTCCGGGCCTGCCATGGGCAGCGCCCGCATCAGCATGGGAGTGGCCATCCGCATCTGACTGAAAGGCTTGGCAGCTGTGGGGGCAGAAGGCACAGCATGAGTGTGGTCCCAGTACCCACGGAAGAGGGTACTCACACCCAGGGACCAAGAGCTCAGACCCAGATGAAGGGCTGGAATTCCAGACCAGAGGGCAAGGACAGTGGGCCCAGCTGGGGCAGGAATGAGGGTTCTCTGAGGTGAGGGGCAGGGGGGTTGTCGGGACAGAGGCGGGGCACGCACGCTTGGGAAGCTTCATGCGCAGGTTCTCCAGCTGCAGATTCTGGGAGGTGACCGTCAGCTTGTCCAGCCGGTCCTGCTGTTGGTACAGGAAGTAGGCAGTGGTGGCCTGGCCGGCCAGGAGCAGAGCCACCAAGACGGAAAAGCCTGTGTACAGGGCTCCACGACTGCACTTGCTGTAGGGGGGAGGAGCGGGACATAGGTCATAGGAGAGTCCACAGAAGCGGCTGCCCTGGGGACTGGCTGGGAATGGGGGGAATGTGCCCCCACAGTTCCAGCCCTTGCCCTCAGCTGCCCTTAACAAACACACGCTTTAAGCGCAAATAAGGGCCTATGAACTTGCAGCTTGACGATATTCCCCTGACCCCCCTACCTCCAGCCACTGCTGCCCCTATAGCACTCCCAGGTAGAAATCCTGGAGCTGCCCCTGTGTGGGGAAGAGCCAAGAACAAGGGCCTTGTCTTCTCAAGGGAACCAGCAAGGACAGCTGAGGAAACCCCAGGAAGACCCTGCTGCCTAGTGATTCATGACATCACAAACATGGCTCATTCTCATTGCCTCTCTGCTCGCCAATCCTCTGTGATTTCTGGACCAAGGCCCAGTCCAGGGGATTATTACTCTGAAAGGAGAATGTAAAAATCCTGTGTGGAGAAAAGGAGAAAACCAGACAGGAGGGGCAAACAAATCCTACTTCTTGGCCTTCCCAAGGAAGAGGGGCGGCCTGGCCTCTGAAGTGGTGAAAAGTCCACCCAAGCTTGGGTCTTCCTGAGTTCAAGCTCTATAACCTAACTTCTTCAGCAACCCCACACCCAAGCTGAGTCCCAGCTGTGCCTCCCACTCTCTTCTCTGAACTTCAGTTTCTCATAAGGTCTAAGAATCTAGAGAGTCATAATAAAGATGAGACCCTGTAACCTGGATTGTAATCCTGGTTCTGTCATTCCCTTAGCTCAGGGAACAGGGGCAAGTCACTCAACCTCTCTTAGTAACTTGAGGTAAGAATATCTACCCAAAGGATTGTTATATAAAATGAGATCAGGATAAAGCTCTTGACTCTGTACCAAGCACCTAGTTAGCAGTCTGTAACACTGAGCACTAATCTCAAGGGAGTTAATAATTAACTTTAGCATCTGGTTTCCTTCCTCTTTATGCATCTTGATGGCCTGTCTCCTGGTTCTGGATGAGTGCCAACTCTTGTCACTTCCTCCTTTCTACTGCCTCTTTCTTGAATAAGTAATTGGCCAAAGTCAGGAGCCAACCAGAACTGGGAGGAATCATGGTACAAATGTTGCCAGGCAGAAGTGTTCACAAAAGGGTCCAAAACAGGCCAGGACAGTTTTTAGATCAGTGATTGAACTGAGGGAAAACCAGACAAGGATTTGACAAGGGGGCACCCTTTCTGCTCACTGAGCCCATGCTGGCTCTGCAACTCACTGGGCGGCCTGTGCTCAGAGGGGATCCATTTCCCCTCCCTGCAAATTGTGCCTCTAGAAGGGGGTCAGATGGTAGACAAACTCAAATTTTAATATCAGACTAGTCCTGGGTTCAAATTCTGGCTCCAGGATTCACTATAGCTGCAATAACTGGTGACTCACTTGTTAATATGAGTCTCAATTTTCTCTTATGTAAAAATGGGAATAATAAAAGTACCCAACTTAAAGAGTTAGTAAAATAATTATGACTGAGTTTAGCATTTAGTTATATGCCCACCACAAAACTAACCATACTAATATCTAACAGGAACTGAGGATTGGTAACAAGCATATAACGAATAGGAACTATTATCATAACCACTCATTATTATTGCTGCCGCTACTACTTAGACCCAGAGAGAAACTGTGATTTACATAAGCCATACACGACAGAATCCAGCCCTCACAAGAGTTGGTCCTCCGAGCCATGGGATTCCCTAGGGTTTTCACAGGCCAGGCACTAATGGTCTATCTCTAGTTAAATGTCCCACAGTATGCAGTTCTTCATGATATCTCTGAGAGTCTCTCCCAAACCCCTTTCTGCCTGGCAGCTGCTGACATCACAATAGGTCACTGTAATATGCAAATTATCAGGGGGGGAGGGACATTAGGGTAGCTGTATTCTAACCATTCCCCATTTTTTTTTCAGGGAAACAGATGGATAAGGATCTGGGAAAGGGTCCTCTGGATGGCTGTGCTGGCCCCTTACTGCAAGGGAAAGGGACATGGGCAGGGCACCACCCACATCAACCCACAGCCCCTTCTAGAAATTTAGCCAGAGCCCCCCACCTCACCCTTTTTTGACCCTCCTCCAACATCTCTCATTCCCTCCTGTGATAGCAAAGATCTTCATCTACTCTACAGACACCTGCAACTATAATTCCCTCGATATAAACACATATACCAACTTATGATAACTAGAAGGAAACTCCTCTGTGATGAGCTGCTTCTGCCATTCTCTTTTAGAAAATCTGCTTCTCCATCTAGGATCCATAATATTTTCAAAATTTCTAATCTAGGGGTCATGGCCCAGGTTCAAGGGACTCTGGGAAGCTCCTAATACTGTGGGAAACTGTAGGGAATGAGTACAGAGCTCTCTGATTTTCAGAAGAGAAGTATGTGATGCAAAGAAAGTTAAAACCCCTGCCCTAGAGGAACTCCCTCATTTTACAGGAGGGAGAACTGAAGCCAGACGGCCAGAGACTTGCCCCAGATGACCCAGTTCATGCTGGAGTTAGAGCCTAGGTTCATGCCTCGTCTGACTCCCAGTCTAGTGCTCCTTCTGTAGCGCCTGTGCAGGTACCTCTGTGCAGTCCAAGATTTGGCTGCTCTCTCCTACTGCTCACACATACCTCTCCTGGGCCCCGGGGCGCTGGCCCAGCATGGGCAGCTGCTCATGGTTGGAGATGAGGTCACGCTGGTCCTCCATGCTTCTGACCTCTGGTCTTTCCCACTCCTGCTGCTGCTGCCGCTGCCTGCGTATCTGGGATGCTGAGCCCCGTGCTCACCTCTTGAAGTTGGGGCTGAGAAGAATCTGATTCGTCCACAGGAGGCCACTCCGCCCACCTGGTAGAAGTGGAAGTGAAAGCCACAAAGCTGGAAATACCCTCACTTCAGCAAGTTGCCTTTAATGGGACAGGATGAGTAGGGAGAGCCCCCTGCCGAGGCAGGTGAAAAGGCCAGCATGCTTTCATTGGCTGCCCAGGGCTCTCGTCACTTGTTTCTGGGAAGACCTGTGGATTCATAAGGCTCTTTGGAGGTTTCAAGAAACAGGCAAATGTTCACTCCCTAGACAGGAAATCCCTTTGAAGCAAAAAAAAAAAAAAGCAGAAAATTCTTTTTGTCTCCCCTCTCACCTGAAGATGAGTGGGTACATAAAGCGGCTGCCCCCCTTTTGTGAACTTAGACAAATTCCTTTCCTTCTCTCAGGGCCTCAGTTATGTCATCTCAAAGCCAGGAGAGGAAAGTGTTCTCCCTGCTCTCCCCTAATGCAAGCATTTTATGAACCTGAGTCCCTGGTTCTAAGGCTCTGGTACTAATATTTGCCAGCACTTACCCAGCCCTCCTTTGATCTGGCACTGTGCTAATCATTTCACATGCTTTGTTTCATTTAATCTTTACAGTGACATTTTGAGGGCTGTTTTATTTTATTATCTCCATTTACAGATAGAGACACAGGTTTTGAGAGCCTACATGTTTGTCCAGAATCATGCATCTATCTTTTGAATTTAACCATCCCACCCTTCTGCTTCCTAATACTCAAATTATGTCATTCAAATTCATGACAGTGGAGGCCTCTACAGGGAGGGAAGGAAGAGGGTCTGGGAAAGGGTACCCAGGGGAGGTTTAACTGTTGGCATGGTTTTATTTCTCACTATCTGTGGCTCGTAGACCATATTTGTTTTATTAATCTTTATGTATTTTGTGTGTATGTTTAAATTTTCATTTAACGTCAATAAGCACATGAAAAGATGCTCCACATCATTAGTCATTAGGGAAATGCAGATTGAGGCCACAATGAGGTACCACGTCACATCCACTATGATGGCTGTAATCAAAAAGACAAATAATTACAAGTGTTGACAAGGATGTGAAGGAATTGGAACTCAGATATTGCTGGCAGGAATGTACTATGGTGCACCTACTTTGGAAAACAATTTGGCAATTTCTCAAGAAGTTCAATGCATAGTTACATATGACCCAGTAATTTCACTCCTAGATATATACACAAGAGAGATTAAAGCATGTATCCATAGAAAAACATACACAAATGGTCATAGCACCATTATTCATATTAGCCCCAAAGCAAAAACAACCCAAATATTCATCAATTGTTGAATAAACAAAATATGGTATATTCATACAATGGAACATTATTTAGCCATAAAGAAGAATTAATGTCTCAATACAAGTCTTATTTAAAAAAAAAATAGGAGTACTGATTCATGCCACAAAATTAATTTTGAAAGCATCATGCTAAGTGAATTTGACCAAACATCTGAAGAGACAAAGTTTGACAAAAGTTATTTTAGAAAATTCTGTTCTAAATCATCAAAGAATGAGAACTATTGGTATGTAAATAAAATTCGCTTATCTATTTCAAGTGAAACAGATTAGATGCTAAGTGTTTAAGTTTGGATTGTATACACTTTAATAATGCCATTAAATTATTGTGATATATATTTTTAAAAATCATGATAAGTGAAATAAGCCAGACACAAAAGGCCACATATTGTACTATTCCATTTATATGACGTGTCTAGACTAGGCAAGCCATAGAAACAAAAGGTAGATCAACAGTTGCCAGGGGAAAGGGGGTGGGGAATGACTGCTGATGGGTATGGGATATCCTTTCAGGGTGATGAAAATATTCTGGAATTAGACAGAGGTGATGGTTGCACAACTTTGTGGATATATAGGAAGACCACTGATCTGTACCATTTTAAAAGCCTGAATATTATGGCATGTGAAATTGATCAATTTAAAAAAAGATTTCTTGG
The DNA here is from genome assembly GCF_049115385.1 of Moschus berezovskii. Classification (NCBI taxonomy): domain Eukaryota; kingdom Metazoa; phylum Chordata; class Mammalia; order Artiodactyla; family Moschidae; genus Moschus; species Moschus berezovskii. The sequence goes on along the minus strand of NC_142467.1, from coordinate 49,786,237 downwards.
TAATGATGACTAGAACACATATGTTTGCTTCCTCTTTCACTTGGCTTCTGTCACTAAAATGACAAAAAGTTTCTTTCTTTTTTTTTTAGTGTAGATCTGTAAGGACAGAAAGAAAAGGAGAAAAAAACAGAATTTTAGAAGCTGGAAAGCAAATGGGTTAGGAGTAGTCATTAACAGACCCAAGAAAGGTTAATTCTAAACCTGCAGCTAGAAAAGCTGAGAAGCCACCAGTTTATGTGGTCGAATGGGTTCAGGAATTGAGTGCTAGACACACTGGGTAGGAGAACAGTTGGCTATCCATGTCCTGTCCTTCCCCAACTACTCCTCCCTCACTGAAAGAGGGCTGGAAGTTTATCCCCAGGCACAGTGCAGGCCATGGGCCCAGCTCTGAAGATGAGTCCCAGCCTTCTCCCCGACCCAGTTTCCAGAATGCCAGAAGCCAGACCTTCTTTCTCTGGGCAATAAATGAGAGAATCCTTCTCTGGAGAGCATGACCATCCCACAAGGAATGACCTAAAGATTCTGATACGGGGGTTCAATGATGAATCAACCCAACCAAATAACCCTACAGGGAAGACCTCAGCCAATAAGCCATTCACATCAGTCACAGCTTCCACTTGATTTTTTAGACAATCAAGGCTCTTGGGATATCTGAATAAAACCTCTAACACAAAAGAGAGTGAACAAAACAAATAACCAAATCTCAAAAAGGAACCATGGAGGAAACAAATAGATATTAACAGCTTTAGGGAGATAAAGGAGATACTGCACCCATGAAACAAGAATAGGATGCTATAAACGTACCGTTAGAACAATGATGACAACAACAAAAATATCTTCAAGATTAAAGTACAAGCGTAGATATTAAACAATCAGTAGGTAAAAGATAGTTTTTTAATCTCCCAGAAAGTAGACCACCAAGATAAAAAGAAATTGAGAGAAAAAATAAGAGAATTAAAGACCAATCCAGGATGCCCAATAGCCAAATATCAGTGTTCCAGAAACAGGGAACAGAGAAAACAAAGGTGAAAAAAAATCAGTGAAAAAATCCAGTACAATGTCCAGAACTCAAAGACATAAATTCCCAAATTGAAAGGACCTAGTGAATATCAGAGACAAAGTATGAAGATAATTTCACACCAAGGTACATCAAGGGAAGTTATAGAAAAATAAAGACAAAGAGAAAATTTCACAGAAAGAAGACAGATACGAAGGACCAGGAATCAGAATGACTTTGGACTTCTTAAGAGCAACCCTGGAAACCAGAAGATAATGGAGCACCACCTTCAAAATTCTATGAGAAAATTATTTCCATCCTAGAATATTTACTGAGCCAAATTATTAAGTAGGTATGAAGGTATCAGACATTCATTATCACAAAAATTTTTCTTCCTCAGAAAGCATCATGAACGTATGCTCTATCAAAATGAAGGTCTTCACTAAAAACAAAGGAAGACTTGGAATATAGGAAGCTGAAATTCAGCTCACAAAAGGGAATGGGGATTCCCCAGAACGATGGCACAGAGAAATCCCAAGAGAAAAGCAATAGATTCATACTGGATCAGGTCCACAGGCTCTGAAAGACATTTCTTCAATAAATTAAAATTGATAGATAGCTGATGGATCTGAATATACTGAGAGATGATTTAGATCATCATTTGGAGAATATGAAGTTGAATTATAAATTCCACAGAAAATTAAGCAAATGAAAAACCAGACAACTATTTTTTCTTGCTGTTATTTAGTTGCTAAGTTGTATCAAGACAATTATTAATTTTTGAGAAAACAAAAGTTATATAGGAAATGAATATTCATCACACCATACTATACAGCGCAGCTATAAATGGCATTTACTGTCACGGCAAACTTTGAATACTGATCTAACTAAACATACAGTAGAGGCATTTGGGGAGGATGAGAGGATAGGAAAAGTGACTTAGAAGAGAAGGAAAGAGGACTAAATCTTGGTCTTGTGTCCACAGTGAAAAGCCAATCAGATCATGTTTAAAACTGAAACAATCTGAAAGTAACAGTACCAGAAGTTATTGAGAGACATAGAGGTTAAAACCAAAAGAGCCGGCTAAAAACGTTTTAGAGTGGTGGGAAAAGGAAGGTAAGGAACCTCTGTTTTTTGCAGCCAGCCTTTTAGAAGGATTTGATCATCCAAATATGTGAATTTATAACTTTGATACGAAGTAAAACTCCATTTAACATCAAAGTCAGTTGATTCTGAGCTGACTGTGATAACAAAATGGCAGTCTAAAAAAAAGGCTTTTCCCTGTGAAGCAGCTTTCGGTCAAAGTTCAGGGTGACCCCAAAGGTCATCCTGTCCTTGCCCACAAGAGGCTGGAGATGATTCCAGCTAGAAGAGTGGACCGGATGATGGTTCCCTTCTTTTCTTTTAGGGTAGAGGTCTCAGGTGTCACTCAGGCCCCACTGCCCAGTGAAGGAGTCCTGTCCTACCCATCCTCTTGATGGAAATGGAGACAGAATGACAGGAAGCAGGAAGGCTTGGTGTCTGCCACACCCTGAGAGGGACCCAGGGTTAAGGCAGATTCAGCTCCCCCACTGTTCAGATGAAGAAAGTCTGACTCAGAAAGGGGAAAGGAACAGGCCCAAGGTCACACAGAGCTGGATCTTGTCTAAACAAAACAGCTCTGAGGTCAACTTCTTGGAATAACATCCCAGTGCCAAAATGGTGGATCCCAGGGCTGAGGAAGGGAAACACAGGTGAGTTAGAGACATCTTTTTTTTTTTCCCCAGAGAGCAAAGAAGTGCTCAAGGACCACTGGTGTTTGTCAGAAGGACCCTGGAGCCAACTTGAAGGAGCACCTGCCAACCAAATATGAGACAATTCCAGTATCAATAAGAATAATTTACCCTGTTTCTTCAAAAGGAACTAAATAGTTCAGTCCCGGTTGATAAGAAGTTTTTCTCTCTTTTCTTGTCTTTCTTTCTTTCTCTTTACAGAAGAACGCAAGCTAACTAATGTAAAAGAGAAGACAGAATTAGAAAATCACGTTTGTAATCCCCAGTGTAATAGTTAACCACCAATGGATGCCAAAATCATGAGACAAAGGGTTGGGGGACACAGGATATCCACCTGCCATGGTATCTCTCCAGAGTCCTTGCTGGTTGTTTATAGGAAAAGCCACTGTACAATGGTGCAGTCCTGCAGTTGCCACCACATGATCAGACTTTTAGCATCACCGATCGCAGAGCAGTGTGACATTTTGTGTTTCCTAAAGAGGTAAGATACTCAGCATCAGTTGGGAAGTATCTTTGCTAAAAAAAAATCATTAAACTGAATCTGCCATTAGACCTAAATTCTAATTTACCAGAAGAACAAATGAAATAAAACTACGAATAAACAGAATAATTCAGAGACAGTCTCCAAAGAACAACAGTACCCAAGGAAGAGTCAGTGTCATGAAAAAAGATGCGTGTGTGGGTGTGGAGAGGGTTCTGTATTTTAAAAGATTAAAGAAACATAATAACCAAATGCAATTTGTATATTCTGACAAGATTTTGGTTGGGAAAAAAAGCTGTAAGAGATATTTTTGTGAAGCTGGGGAAATTTGAATATAGACTGAATTTTAGCTGATACTTGGGGATTATTATTGCTTTTCTTAGGTGCAATAATGGAATTTTAGTCTTCTAGAAAAATGTATTTTTAGAGGCTGAAGACTGAATGAAGTACTTGGACATGAAATGCGGTTTGCAAGTTATTTTCAAAATAGCTCAGGAAAAAAGATAATAGATAAAATTAACAATAGGTGAATCTAAGTGCAATGGATAAACATCTCTGTATGTTTGAAATTTTGAATGATAAATGATTGGGAAAAAATTAAAAGCAATTGTGTACAAATCCAATCTCCTTCTATATAAAAACTGCCAGCTGCTCAGAAGACACTATATTTCCACCACTGTTCCCTTGACACATTATTACACTGACATGGGCTCTTCCACAGCATAAGCAAAAAATGTATGTTTTAGTCCTTGAAATTTCTCAGAAATTATCAAAAGTTTTGTATTGATTAGAAAAAAATTCCAAGGACTTCCTTGGTGGTTCAGTCGTTGGGACTCTGTGCTTCCAATGCATGGGGCCTGGATTCGATCCCTGTCAGGAAATTAAATCCCACATGCCACAGCTAAAGATCCCTTGGGCTGCAAGTAAGACTTGTCTTGGCCAAATAAATAAATATTTTTTAAAATATTCCAACTCCACTACTACAAGATGTCAGGATGTGTGATTTTGAGCAAATGACTTAATTCCTCTGTGCCTCAGTTTCCTCATTTGTAAAATGGGCATACTAATGGAACTTAAACCATTGGTTTTTTGGGATAATTGAATGAATTAATATACATATGCCTGATGTAGAGATTAAGTATGCAATCAGCATTCAGTAGTTCAGTGATGACTTTTTTCTGCAAACTTTTAAAAAATAATTTTATTTTTGGTTGCAGTGGGTCTTCATTGCTGTGTAGACTTTCCTCTAATTGCAGCAAGCGGGAGTAACATTGTGGTATGCTGCGGTAACTTCTCTTGTTGCAGAGTGCTGGCATTAGGGCTTCAGCAGTTGCAGCACATGGGCTCACAGTTGTAGCTCCCGGGCTCTTGAGCACAGAATCAGTAGCTGTGGTACATGAGCTTAGCTGCTTCACAGCATGTGGGATATCCCCATGTCTCCTGCATTGGCAGGTGGATTATTTACCCCTGAACCACCAGGGAAGCCCCTCTGCAAACTTGTTGAATCTGGGACTGTGCCCAGAGATCTGGAGCCAGAGAGGCCTTATCCCCACCCCTGGATCATCCTGGTAGTCTCCTCCTATGGTGTCCCTGTTGAGCTGGTCTAGGCTGAGATGTCTGTTCTCCCTCGGTCTGGGCACTCCAGGCCCCAGAGGTGTGAGTTCCTGCCAGTTCACTTGGGTGAGCCAGGAGGTGGACTCCCCCAGGACCTCTAACCATCTTGTGTTCCTTCTTGGTCCCCAAGTCCTGAGAGAGGAAAGAGCCGCCCTAGGTGGTAGGTAAGCAGTGTATGCCCAGCCCTGTCTACCACCCCGCATGGCCAGGCCATCCTTTCTGTGCTGGGGCCCCTTGGCTCCTAGCACATCTTGGCCACGAACAAGAAGCCAGAAAAGGCCCTCTCTGTGGGGAGGAGCAGGCACGCGCTGCAGTCCTGTGCTGGTCACGCCTGGCCCGGCCCTCACCCCACTCCTGTCACTTGCTCGGTTACGCATTCGACAGTTATTTACTGCCCATCTGCTCCATGCCAGGTCCTTGGGCCACGTCAGTGAGTGAGGCAGGCAGTAGCCTTGCCCTCACGGAGTTTGCATTCTAGTTGGAAACAAACAAGGAAGCCTGTCTGTTAAAGAGTGATGGCAGAGATGGGGAAACAAAAGGTGTTACTACACTGCAGGATGGGGGCGAGCGGTAGTATTTATAGGGTGTTGGGCTGGGCCTCACTGACAGGGCGAGGTTTGGGCACAGGCTTGAAGATGAGGTGGTTAACCTAGGCCATGTCCGAGGGAGGGGTTCCCTGGACAGAAGGAACGACCAGAACAAAGATCCCAGCGTGGGGATGCACCTGGCTGACGGACAGCGAGGAGGCCAGAGTGGTTGCAGTGGAGCCACTGAGGTGGGGCATGACACGACATGAGGTAAGCAAGGTCTTGGGCCAGATCTTGTCGCCATGGTCACAACCTTGGCTTTTACTCTGAGTAAAATCAAGAGCTATGGGAAGACTTTGGGACTTACCTGGTGGTCGAGTGGTTAAGACTATGCTTCCACTGAAGGGAGCGTGGGTTTGATCCCTGGATGGGGAACTAAGATCCTGCATGCAAAAAAAAAAAAAAAAAGGAAAGAAAAAAGCACCATGGGAAGGCTTTGAGCAAAAGGTGTCATTATCCAAATTGCAGTTTAAAAGTGTGGTTCAGGCTGTGTCGAAAGTCAGTACAATAGGGGCAGATAATCCCCACTACCTCTTGGGACTGCTGTGAAGGTGCAAGGAGAATGAGTGAGGAAACATTTTGTAACAAATGGCCTTGAATCCGCCTGCAATGTGGGAGACCTGGGTTTGATCCCTGGGTTGGGAAGATGCCTGGAGAACGGAATTGCTACCCACTCCAGTATTCTGGCCTGGAGAATTCCATGGACTGTATAGTCCATGGGGTCGCAAAGAGTCAGACACGACTGAGCGACTTTCACTTCACTTCTGTTCACTTCACAGTGTTTCTGGGAGAAACAGACTACTTGCTCTGCTCCTTCCCATCATACTGAAGGGACAGTTGAGTGAGGAGAGGATTTGATTTGCCCTAGGTCAGATGTCCTACAACCAGTTTAGGATCTGGGACTCCCCGACTCTTCTCCCAGCAGCTGTCTGGCAGGTTAGTTAATAGTATGGCCCTTGGACATGTGATCTCAGCTAGTACAACTGAGCAAGATTGATCAAGCCCTCTCCTATGACTCATTCATCCATCAGATATGTATCAAGCACCAGTTCTGCGCCAGTCACCAGGACACAGGGGCATATAGAGACACTTAGCGATGGATGATCCCCAGTCTCGGTTAGAGACCGGGCTACAGTGGCTGAGGCTGGGATTAGGGGTCAGGTCACAGCTGAGGCTGGAGGCAGGGAGATCAGTCAGGAGGCTGTGGTGAAAAGTCAAGCTGGAGAGGCAGGCCTGTTGGGGGCCATGGCTGGGAGCATTGCAGGAAAGGTGACAAAGAATAAAAATGTCAGGAGGAAAATCCATAGGACTCAGACCAAACTGAATATGGATACAGAGGTTGAGACCAAGATGTTGCTGAGCTTTTTGGCTTGGGTGACGGAGATGATGTCTTTTCCAGAAACAAGAAGTCCTTGGCACATTTGAGGAACAGAAAGAAGTGCAGTGCGTCTGAGCCTAGTGAGTGAGGGGGAGGGTGGTTTCAGATGCTGTTGAAGGGACAGGCTGGGCTGCAGCTTAGGTATTATTCCAAGAAAATGGGAAGCTGGTGGGGAGTGTCAAGCAGGGATGGGCTGGGGCTGGTTTATGTTTTTTAATGATGTACGGCATAGAGATTTCCCAGGGGCAGGAGTGGGAGTCTGGAGATCAGTTAGGGGTAAAATCATTTAAGTGAGAGACGGTGTGGAGACAAGGAGAAGCAGATGGGTTCGATAGCTGTTTTGAAAAGTAGAAATGTCAGGACTTGCTGTGGGAGTGAAGTCAAAGATGGTGTCCGGGTTTAGAGCTATACAATGGATGGTAGCATTCACGGGGATGGAGGAGATGGGAGAACACATTCTGGTAGAGCAAGACCCTAGGGTTTTGTTGTGGCTATAGTCTGTGTGACGTCATCGATAACTGACGGTACCAGACTGAAACTTGAAGAGTGAGTAAACATGTTTGTAAATGATCAGCTTGCAGGCAGTTTTATACCAGGGGATGGGGGCTGAGCTCTGGAGACCCTGGATGTGTAGAGATCGGATGAGGAGCAGCTCTGAGCAGTGCAGGAGTGGTCAGGGAGCAGAAGGAAAATAGGGAGAGGGTGTGATCACAGATCCCAACAGAGGCGTGAAGGAGTGTCGGCTGTGTCAAACACTGCTGAAGGAAAGGCCCACTGGACTAGGCCACACGGAAGTCATGGGAGATCGTGACAAAAACAGGTCTGAGAATTGGGTTGGGAGGTGACTGGGAGGGAAGAAGTGAAACCAGCATGGGAGGCGGAGCAGAGTTGAGGGTAGCCTCTGGAAGAGGATGCGGGTCGTGGTGTCTGAACCTGTTGTCCAGGAGGGAATGCCTCAGGAGGGTACGCCTCAGGAGGGTGCGGGGAGGGACCGATGATGCTGCAGGGCAGGCGTTCTGCTGGGCTCCCGCACAGCGAGTCCTTGGTACTTCCATAGGGCCACCCTGCGCAGCAGTGTCACTCAGCTGACCAGCCTCCTCCCCAGGCAGGAGTGGTCCTGGAGTGTTTCTCCTCCTAGGCACCAACTCCCTGCCGCCTCTCTTTTCCTGCTTTCCTCTCAGACCTGCCTCCTCAGCCTGGCGGCTCATTTTGCAAATGCTGCCACCATCAGTCCAGTCCACTGGGTTTGAGGGGAAAGTGAAGCTTTCTGAATTACACCAAGGCCTTGGCTCCTGACTCTCCTGCCTTGGCAGAGCTCATCTCATCTCTTGAGTATAAACTATTCTGTGTGTTTCCTCATTTTACTGTCACAATAGCCCTGTAAGTCTCAGGAAGATTAGATGAGATGTACAAATACTAGCTAAGTGCCAGCAAGTGGGAAACCCAAGAGCTGAACCCAGGTTTAAGCTGTCAGCAGAGCCCATTCTCTTAACTACTCTGCCATGCTGCTTCCCACAGACCCTGTACTCGCTGTGGCCAATCTTAGTGAAGGGTGTGCCTCTACAGCCCCCGTTCCCAAGGTGATGGATTAGAAAGACAGGATTCCTTCCCAGTCTTTGTGGGCAACTGTACTACCTCCGTTACTCCCCAGACAAGCTTCACTATCAGTTCACTAGTTCTGTCCTACCCAGGAATGATCCTTGTCTTGAGCATTTCCTCACATCTCTGGTGGTCTGCTGAAATGCCTCCAGGGACAGTGGACTCAGTACTTCCATGAGCAGCCCATTCTAGGCAGTAGGATAGTGTGGCAATGCAGTGTCGACACTAGTTGTCCGATCTCAACTCTGCTTCCTACAAGCATCCTGTGCCTCAGTTTCTTCGCGTATAAACAGTAAAATAGGAGTACCTGCCTCCTAGTATGATGAGGGTTAAATAAGCTGCTGAATTTAAATTGCTTAGTAAGTGCTCAATAAATTTAGCTACTGACATGGTCATTATTGTTATTTTTCCTGAGGCAGAGTTACAACTTGCTCCCTATAACTTCCACACTTTGGGCCTAGCCCTGTCCCTTGAAATTCTACCCTCTCCCACACTCCCTGCAGGTTATTCCTGCATTTCTCAGTTTTCACTTTCTCCTGACACCAGATTTTTTTTTTTTGGCAAGCTCAGTTATTCATTACACTGACATGGATCTTCCTAAGATCATGATTTCCTCTTGACAGAGTCACTGGCTCTTAGCTGGGCAAGCTCAGCGTTGCCAAACACATAACTCACGGTGGGAGAACGGTAGATTCAAGGTCTCTCATCTACTGCCCTCACAGGCCTTTTTGTTGGCTCCCAGGCTTTTGCATTCCCTGGATTTGGTATCCCAGTCAGTGGGTCCTATTGACTGCACATCCTAAACATCTCCTACCAGGACAGGATTATGTCAAGATGAAGAGCCACAATCTGGTGCCAGACAGAGCCAAGTTCAAATCCAGACTCTTCTGCTTACCTACTCTGTGATCTTGGCCAAAAAGCCTCCCTGAACCTCAGTTTCATTATCTACAAAATTAGACTGATAATAATCTTGCCTATTTCATAGGGTGTTATGAGGACTGAGCAATGTATATAAGACAGTATAGTGCATACCTCAATATTTGTCATTAATATCCTAGGACTATACTGTCTACCAGGGCAGCCACTAGCCACATGTGGCAGGTGAAGCCTTGAAACATGGCTAGTCTGAATTGAGACGTGTGCTATTAAGTATAAAATACACACTGGATTTCAAGGTGTAGTTCAGGAAGAAAACATAAACTATCTTGGTAATAACTTTCCATATTGATTATATATTGAAATGATCACTGGATATATTGGGTTAAGTAAAATATAATTAATGTCACTTTTTATATTTATTAATACAGCTACTAGGAAATTTGAAATTATGTGACTAAGTTCTGTGGCTTGCATATTTATTCTGGACAGTGATAGTATAGTGGGGGTTTGCAGCGGTGGGGGGAGTTTGTTGGTGATGGCATTCTGGTTTGGGGGTATTTCTCAGTGTGGGAGAAGAGAAACAGTATATTTGGTTTGGGGGCATTTGACTTCCAGTGGCTGCACCTGTCTCTCATAGATGGTATTTGAGCTGCAAGGGTTCTTTAGATATCACAGAGACCTAAGCTTCTATCTGTGAAGATGGGGAAACCGAAGCCCACGAGAAATGGGGTACGTCTAGGGCCACGGAAGTTAACGGTGGCAGAACCCAGACCCCCCAAAACCCTGTCTGTACGATGCTGCCACCTGGTGGCCACCAGTACATGATGGCTGTGAACCCGGCAGCCACCGGGCTCCTTCAGGAGCAGCCCTCCCAATCGTATGCAAGGACAGGGAGGGTCCTCCTCTTCCTACTCCTCAGCCAGACTGTACTGAGCTGGAGCCTACCAAGGGTGTGACAGCATAGTGATTGAGGAGGGCACACTCTGTGGTTTCAGACAGGCATAGGTTTGAATCTCTGCTCTGACCCTTTCTAGCTATGTGCCCTTGGACAACTCAATTTCTCTGACACTCAGGTTCTCTGTAGGTAAAATGTGGATAACAGTACTTGCCTTAAATCTACTGGAATGCGATATCTGCAAAATGAGTCCACAAACATGTAGAAAACACCACACCTTAACGTACTGCTCCTGGTGCCGGGATACAGCAGTGACCTAAACAGACACGTCCAGCGGTTCTCCAAGTGTGGTCTCCAGACCACTGACAACAGCACTGCTTGGGGACTTGTTAGAAACACATGTGCTCAGGCCTCCAGCCCAGATCTACTGAATGTGATGCACACTCAAGGTTGAGAACCACGGGACTCAAGAGGCACAGACGCCACACTAGGGTAAGTGCTATGAATGTGGCAGGTAAACAGCTTGAGAATGATGGCTAGAGGTGGGGCGGGGAAGAAACATTAATTGATCTGTGATGATCAAGGAAGGACTGTTTGATAAGGTGACAGGTTCCAGCAAAGATCTGAAAGCAAATATCTAGACATTATTTAAGACATAAGTTCTGGGGCTGTAATATACAGCCGGGTGACTACAGTTAGGAAAAGTAATCTCTATTCTGACCAACCATGCATCCAGCTAAACACTGAGGCTGCTATTATTCATACCAGAAGGTGAAGGAGCACTAGGAAACAACTGTCTCTGCCACACTGATTCTGATTAGCTAGCCTTTGGGGGCCTGACTTACGCTTGTATGCCTCCAATGATTAGGAAGCAGTTTTATTTCCTCTTAGTGGCTCTCTTGTAGAAAAATTCTCCTTTATCTGATGCTTAAATCTCTCTACAACTCCTATCTAACCACTGGCCAAGTTCCACCACCTTAGGACTACATGCAACAAGACAGAACTTATTTGAAGTCCCTTATACATCTTCTCTTTGGACCACTTAAGGTCAGCAATGCTCCCCCTGAGGCTATGTTTTGCAAAAGGTTTCCCAGATCTTTCATTAAGAGACTGAAAATTGCCTTGATAGTATTCTCCTGGGCAAAAGGGAACCATGACAGCATCACCCAGGTCAACAGAGTTAACTGGAAGAAAAAACAACTGTCAAGACTTCAATTGTAGGTGGCTTCCCTGTGGCTCAGACAGTAAAGAATACGTCTGCCATGTGGGAAACCTGGGTTTGATCCCTGGGTCAGGAAGATCCCCTGGAGAAGGGAATGGCAGCCCACTCCAGTATCTTGCCTGGAGAATCTCATGGACAGAGGAGACTGGCGGGTGGTACCACAAGAGTCGGACACGACAGTAACTAACACTTTCATTTTCTCCAAAGAGGACTTGCTCTTCTACAAAGAGCCCAGAGACACTCCCACCTGTGACCACATTAGCTCTGAAATCTGAGGGTTTCTGGGTTAATGGACTGATGCTAAAGCTGAAACTGCAATACTTTGGCCACCTCATGCGACGAGTTGACTCACTGGAAAAGACTCTGATGCTGGGAAAGTTTGGGGGCAGGAGGAGAAGGGGATGACCGAGAATGAGATGGCTGGATGGCATCACCGACTCTGTGGATGTGAGTTTGGGTGAACTCTGGGAGTTGGTGATGGACAGGGAGGCCTGGCGTGCTGTGATTCATGGGGTCGCGGAGAGTCGGACACGACTGAGCAACTGAACTAACTAACTGGGTTAATATGAAAGTCAAGTTCAGGGCTGTGGTTGGGGCTGAGAGCACAGCCCTTAGGGGATTAACCTTACTTAACCTCCTGGCACTAACTCCAGTATTTGCCCTGAGGGTTACTCCAGCTTTCTTTCCTGTAGCTCTCCTCCCTAAAGCATTTTATCTTGATGTCCTTTCCCATTTCCTCAATGCTCCTGGGAATTTCCTTCACTTTCTTAGAACCCAAGAATGCATGTTTGTTTCAATGTATCTAGAATCTATTAGAAAAGTCCTTCAACTGACTAAACTACAGAAGGTGAAGGCAATTCTTTCAATGATTCATCAAACAAGTCTTTCAGTTCAGTACAGTCGCTCAGTCGTGTCCGACTCTTTGCGACCCCATGAACCACAGCACGCCAGGCCTCCCTGTCCATCACCAACTCCCAGAGTTCACTCAAACTCATGTCCATCGAGTCGGTGATGCCATCCAGCCATCTCATTCTCCGTCGTCCCCTTCTCCTCCTGCCCCCAATCCCTCCCAGCATGAGTCTTTTCCAGTGAGTCAACTCTTCGCATGAGGTGGCCAAAGTATTGGAGCTTCAAAACAAGTCTTTACAGAGCCCCTATTTTTGCAGACTGGGAGCTGGGCTGGCAGACACTGTACAAGACACTCCCTGCCCTCTCAGAGCTAGCAGATTAGCAGGGAAATATGCTATTAGAATAGAGGGAGACTAGTGGTTCCACGAGGGGATTAACAGTGATGGGGGAACTGAGTGGAGAAGCACCTTGAGGGGCATCCCAGAAGATAACTTGGAGAGAGGGATGAAAAACTGATTCCAACAGGTGAGTGGTAGGTAGTGAGGCCAAGCTGGGGAGAGGAGATATTGAAGGAGTCAGACTGAAGGCATGGAGAATTGGCAAAGTGAAAGGAACTAGGTTTGGTCTGGACAGAGAGAGTGAAGGATATGGCAGAGTTAGACAAAAAACTGTGGAGATTCATGGAGACTGGATTCTAGACTGACGATAAGAGTGAGGCATGGATAAAGTAGCAGGGGAAGGTGTGACAGGATCCAATCAATTTTAGATCACACAGCTGTAGTGTGGCCTAGGCATAGGCATGGGCCAGAGGGAGGACAGGGCTTCCCTGGTGGCTCAGTGGTAAGGAATCTGTCTGCCAATGCAGGAGATGCGGGTTTGATCCCTGGGAAGAGAAGAGCCCCTGGAGAAGGAAATGACAGCCCACTCCAGTATTCCTGCCTGGGAAATCCCATGGACAAAGGAGCCTGGCAGGCCCTGGTCTATGGGGTCGCAAAGAGTTGGACATAACTTCAGTTCAGTTGCTCAGTCATGTCCAACTCTTTGTGACCCCATGAACCCCAGCATGCCAGGCCTCCGTCCATCACCAATTCCCGGAGTTTACCCAAACCCATGTCCATCGAGTCAGTGATGCCATCCAACCATCTCATCCTCTGTCGTCCCCTTCTCCTCCTGCCTTCAATCTTTCCAGCATCAGGGTCTTTTCAAATGAGTCAGCTCTTCACATCAGGTGGCCAAAGTATTGGAGTTTCAGCTTCAGCATCAATCCTTCCAATGAACACTCAGGACTGCTCTCCTTTAGGATGGACTGGTTAGATCTCCTTGCAGTCCAAGGGACTCTCAAGAATCTTCTCCAACACAGTTCAAAAGCATCAATTCTTCGGCGCTCAGCTTTCTTTGTGGTCCAACTCTCACATCCATACATGACCACAGGAAAAACCATAGCCTTGACTAGATGGACCTAGTTGACAAAGTCATGTCTCTGCTTGACTTACGATTAAACAAAGAACAGAGGGAAGACAGGAAGACCTGTTAGGAGAAAGACTGCTGCAGGAGCTCAGATAAGAGGAAGGAGTGAGAAGTAGGGACCATCTCTATGGCCCTGACTGAGGCTGCACTTAGTCTGTGGCTGGGCTTCCATGGTCTGCAGTCTCAGGTGGACAACAGGCCGAGTCCTGCCCTGTCCACCTCAGTGGCCAATAGGCCCCTTACATCCCAATCTGGACTGCACCAACTAGCTCTTTGCAACTTGCAAACAAAACCTAGAAATGAACTGCTTTCAAAAATTCCTGATTACATCCCTGGTTACCAGGAAACAGCAGGACAAGTTGCAAAGTCCCATCACAGGAAATAAAAAGAACGCTTCAGTGAGCGCCAGCATCTTCCCACCAGGATTCCAGCCAGCTGTCATTCATGATGCTTGGCAGAACTGAACAGGCATTAAGAATAGGAGCAGTTTCTTCAGTGCCAGATTAAACGCTTTAATCTTTCTTGTGATGCACTATGAGGCTGCCATTATCACAGGAATTTTCACTAAACGGCTGAGAGGTTAAGTAACTTGCCCAAGGTTGAGTTCAAATCTGGGGAACTGGGATTTCCACACTGGAATACCTGCCTCTTGAAGGTCTGTGTACCATGCCCTGCCTTCGAAACCAGAATGACAGTAGAAGAGCACCCTCATTTCCCCCCACCCCTGCAATGTTTGTTTGGGAATACTTTTAGATTTACCAAAAAGTTGCAAGATATTGTATTTCTGTGTATCACTCATTTGGTTTCCTCTTGTGTTAGTATCTTACATTTTTAACAATTCACTTGTCAAAACTAAGGAGCACAGGTTCTGTTCCATTCAGTCACGTCCGGCTCTTTGCGACCCCATGGACTGTAGCCTACCAGGCTTCTCTGCCCATGGGATTCTCCAGGCAAGAATACTGGAGTGGGTTACCATTTCCTTCTCCAGGGGATCTTCCCGACCCAGGGATCGAACCTGGGTCTCCTGCATTGGAGGCAGACGCTTTAAACTCTGAGCCACCAGGGAAGCCCAAGGAGCACAGGTACATTACTACTAATTGGACTCCAGATTCAGATTGTTTTTGGCTGTACCAGCCTTCACTGAGGTGTGTAGGCTCTTCATTGCAGGGTGTTTGGCCTTCCTGTTGCAGAGCATGGGCTCTAGAGCACATGGGATTTGTTGCCCTGCAGCATGCAGGATCTTAGTTCCCTGAACCAGGATCAAAACTGCCTCCCCTGCATCAGAAGGCAGATTCTTAACCACTGAACCACAAGTCCCCAGGTTAATATTTTATTAGTTTCTACACTAATGCCCTTTCAGGTCCAGGATCCAATGCCTTGTTATTCCATCTCCTTCAGATTCCTCTGTACTTGAGTCCTTGTTTAACTTTTGACAATTTTAATGTTGATACGTTGTAGAATGCCCTCTAACTACATTATGGGTTTTCAGAAATTGAAAATTCAGTTGAAGTATTCATCATCTTGTCAAGTCAGAGTACTAGAAACATGATTTATCCAAGTTGTTTAGCAACCTTAATAGTTGAGCCAGTTCAACCTTAATAGTTCATCTCTCCAAAGCTAACCTCTTCCATCTTCCATGTTCTATTCTTTGGAAAGTGAGTCACTAAGCCTAGCCCACAGTTAAGTTCACTTACTGGAAGGGGGAGCAACTATTTTTAGTTTTTATAAGATTTATGCCTTCATCTTAAAATCACCTGTATCAGCATGGACTCATTTCGTGTTGTAATTACTCATTTTAAAGATGAACAGACTCATTTATAGTTAATCCATCACACACAGTAAGTTGGTAGGAGCCATGGCAACTCACCTTTCCAGGGCACTTCCAAGTGGGATGGGAGTTGTGAATATATGTATACCCAGGAAATGGATGCTAAACAGCAATAGAAAGGAATGAAGTACGGAAACATGTCTGCTGAGATGAACCCTGAAAGCATTATGTCACCGTCTGAGTAGCAGTCACCATCGCAGGGCCCTGGGCTAATCCTCTGCAGAACACTCAGTACCATCTGGTGCCACTGGGTCCTTGGAGCTGGATGCAGGCTTCCGGAAAGCACAAACCTTTTTATCACTGATGAAAATAGGGCTTGGTGTGTATTTGTGGGTGACTGAATCTTTATGTACTTTATGTACTGATGTGGAACAACCTCCTAGATCTGCCAAGTGAGAAAAGTGAGATACAAGACAGTGCACTCCCTTTTCCGCACAGAAGGTATGGGGGGTGAGTGCCCACCCACACGTGTTTATATATGGCTGCCTGGAAGGCTCTTCTGCTCAGGCTACACTGGGCTCAACAGTTTCCACTCCACTCCTGCTCTTTCAGAACTGGTCCATTTTTGGAATCAACATCTCCACTTTCAAAACAAGGTCTCCAAGGCCTTGGTCTCTTTAGATGACTGAGGCAACTAATGCCACAACCAGTAGTGTCGAGAAGACACAACCGCAGCACCAAAATTTCACCTTTCCTTCAGCTCCTCCTCTCAGGAAGCCAGTTCACAGAAAACAGGCTCACCCTGTCCCACGGCAGGGACTGGATCAACACCGCATGTTCCTCTCTGACAGGTTATATACATTCTCTGAGGCAATGCAAATGGCTGCTCATTTATCAATGCACCCACGACCTCAAGACAGCCCCATACCCTGGTGAAATAGAGACAGGAAGAAGGAATCAAGTACCCCCGAGCAGTGGCCCCTACATAAAGGAGAGACGACTGGAGTCAAAAACAGCTTATGCCAAAGCAATTTATTAACAGAAAGCAATAATTTGAGGAGTCCTGTTCACAGACGGCGACCACGGCGACCCCCCTTCCTGCGGGTGCTGTCGGAGGGGATGGGGGTGACATCCTCTGTGGGGAGGAAGAGAAACATCATTGTCAGGAGCTGGATGGGAAGGGGCGCAGGCCGCCAAGGCTAATGGTCAAACAGATCAGCAGTGGATCCTATTGCTTCACAAGTCCTCATTATGTAGCAGATGGGTGTGGAGGTGCCCCCCGAGCTGCCTTCTAAAAACTTCTCATGTAGTTTGAACTCAACTTCAGTGAAGGGGAAACTGAGACTCAGACAGAGTAGGCAACTTGAATTGGATGTCAGAGGCAGGTGACAAATCCAGGTTTCTGATACCTAGCCCACTGACTCTAGTGGAAAAATCCTCTCAAACTGAAGAATAGCTCCTTTTTAACAGGTAAAAGATTGAAAATGTTTTGAAAAAAATCTTGAGAGATGGACCATTAGGTTGAGGGATCAGTACACGCTGCCACAGAAATAGCAGGGAAGGGCTAACATCTTCTTCCTAAGAGCTATAAATAATCAGATCACAGACACGAGGGTATAAACGCTATGCAAGTATAGAGAACTGCTGTGATTCTCAACCATGGGAGCCACTGCGCCCCCTCCATATATTTTCGTCACAATGACTGGCCCACTCTACTAATATGCGGTAGTCAGCCCCCCAAAATACCGAACACAACTCCCTTGAAAACACTAGAAAGGACAATTCATCTCCCATTAATTCCACCAGCCACCATCAGGCACAGAAGTACAGAAATGAGACGGTGCTGTTAAAGGACATTCAGGCCAAGGTGACATGAATGTTCAGGTAGAGTTTATGTGACTCGCCACCTCTCGCACACCCCATTAACAAATCTAACTGCCAAAAGTTAGCAGATCAGGGCCTATATCCACTACACAGACCGCATGCTTTCTGGGGTCAAATCTGAAAGAAAACCAAGCATCAGCCAAATAGGGGTACTCACCAATCCGCCCAATCTTCATCCCTGAGCGGGCGAGGGCTCTGAGCGCTGACTGGGCCCCTGGTCCAGGAGTCTTGGTCCTAGAAAACAAATACCAAAATTATGAAAAGCCTTTGGCCAAGTCATTATTTGTTGCATAGCTCCCCAGCACCATGGGCCATAGTTTGTATTCTGCTCTGCCTGCAGCCTGTTTAAGGAAAGTGCCTTCCTTTAAAAAATACTTATTTTTAATGGAAGGATAATTGCTTTACAATATTCTGCCAAATATCAAGTGCTCCCTTTCGTCACATGCTGTGATTCTTAGCCTTTTTGGTGATCTGTCCTTTCCCACCCTCCCAAGATCAATGGATCACTTAACAACTTCCTATCTGGTCTCTTCCCAACACAGCAGCCATCTTTAACAAACCAACCAACCTCAACCTCAAATCACTACTATTAAAAAGTTTTCATGCCCAGAAATGTGCCAAGCTCATTTCCACTCCAAGACCTTTTCCTTCCAGTTGTCCCTGGCTGAAATACTCTCCTCTGTCCTTCCTTCACTGGACCAATTCCTAATATCACAACATTAGGTCTTCACTTAAACTTTATTATCAACCCAGCCCTGACACGTTTCTGCTTCCCAACATTTGCTGCAAAACTATTCTTTAAAGCCTGACTCTGCCAACCTAAGAGCCACAGAGATGGAGACAATACCTGCTTCCCCCATCACTCTCTTCTAGTACTTAGCTCAACCAACACAGTAAATTGGGGCAGGGGTGCGTGCAGAAACCAATTACAGGCACACCTCATTTAATTGTGCTTCACAAACCATGCCTTTTAAAAAAAGTCCCTTCACTATCAGATGGTTCCTTTTTTTTTAAGCAATAAAGTATTTTTAAATTAAGGTATGCTGAAATTTTTTTAAAAGACACAATGCTACTGCACACACAATAGGCTACAGTATAGTGTAAACATAACTTTTATACACACTGAGAAAACAATGTTGCTCATTTTTACTGAGATATTGTTTTTATTGCAGTGGTCTGAAACCAAACCCACAGTATCTAAGGTATGCCCATATTAATTACATAGGTACCTATGATGCCTTGCCCAAGCTCAGTGACCTCACTATCCTCCCAGCCTTACCTATTTCCTCCTGTGGCCCGGAGTTTGATGTGGAGGGCAGTAATGCCCAGCTCCTTGCATCTCTGGGCTACATCCTGGGCAGCCAACATGGCAGCATATGGAGAGGACTCATCTCGGTCAGCCTTCACCTTCATTCCACCAGTTACACGGCAGATGGTTTCCCTGGGAACAAAAGCACAGGATCCTTTCTTTCTTACCCATCAAGGATTCAGAGTGCATATCACATCCTAAAGATAAAGAGCACTACTGCCCAGGGAGGGCAAAGGATGAAAGTCAATCTGAACAAGCATCCTCATCCCACAAGACTGCCCTAGGCTCTGCAGTGATGGTGTTCACAGATCCCAGATTAACATTGTATCAACACTTTACTCTTACCTTTAACCTTATTACTCCACCAATAGGAGGAATTCCTCCTCATTTTACCTAAGAGGTCCCCAGGCTGTAAAGGCAAAAAATGTACTTCCTTTTCTCTTAGAACTCCAGAAGCTAGATTACAGAATCTGTGCACTAAGCAACCAAGCACATATCCTTATCTGAACATCTTTTTTCTGAAGATCCCCTTAAAGTGCTCCTCAGTTCCCTGGTCATTTCTAACCCCAGCCCTTGATAACCGGGTCCTGTGCCTCTTCACGGGGGTAACTCACTTG
The DNA here is from genome assembly GCF_049115385.1 of Moschus berezovskii. Lineage (NCBI taxonomy): Eukaryota > Metazoa > Chordata > Mammalia > Artiodactyla > Moschidae > Moschus > Moschus berezovskii. The sequence goes on along the minus strand of NC_142467.1, from coordinate 49,766,919 downwards.
CCAGAAAGATCGGTGACGTGCACAAAAGTGTCGTTGAAGGATGCAAAGATGTGGCACACACCAAATACATTTTCTCCTTCAGCTACCTGAGGGCCGAGGCTGATGACCTGCTCTTCCTTCTTTTCCTTCCCCTTGCGAGGTGCCATTTCTTAAGGAGAAGAAAAAAAAAAATTCCAATGTCAACGACAAAACTCCAAATGTTTACAACTCTGGGAATACGTCCTCCCTGAGAAAGGTGAGCAGGACGCTGAAGAGCTCCGGCTCTCCCGCTCCAGGCTGCCAGCAGCAGAAATCTGGGTTCCCAGGTGACTCCCAACCCACCCTGGCAAGTCTAGAGTGCTCCTCATCTCTGGTTTCAGGGGAAACAGGCGTGATAGGTGTTCAGCAAACAACGATGTGCAATCCCTACCCTAAATTTCTGGCTCTGAGAGACCTGCACAGAAATTGCAATGTGCCCGACTTAGCAGTCACTCGGACTTAGGAAGCACCTAACGAAAGGCCGTTTCTTCTGCATTCCCTTCTTGAATACTCACTACATCCCCCACGGGATTCATGAGAGGATTATTTCTACTTTCCAGATTCGACAACTTAAGAGATCAGAAGCCCGGCCTGAGACCAGGAAAAAACCGGTTAAGGTGGGAACTCACATCAGACCAACTTATTATCCGATCCTTCCCAACCACGGTGCGCTGCCGGTTAAGGTAGTTGTGGTCGTGGCGCCCGGCCTACCCCTTCGAAATTAGATCCGAACTCACCCACACTGAACAGGCTTTTTCCTAAACCAAGACCGCCGCCTCCCGAGACAGGGCGCGAAACAGTCTGGGTCAGCCCGCCGTGCTCCTCTCGCCCGGCACTACGTTTGTCTTCCGCAGAAAGACCTCAGCCCCAAGCCCTTGGCCCCGATGAGCCCCCGTGCCGCAGGATGCCAGCCGATTCTCCTTGCCCAGGGATCCTACCTGCGCGTCTTCTCCAGACTCCGCCACCGGAAAGAGAGGGTGGGAGAGGGCGGGGCGATGGGTCACGCTCTTGTCCCGGAAGTGCACGTCTGAGGTCACGGGGCGAGGAAAGCTCCCGGAAGACGCCGATTTTAGCGTTTCCAAGGAGAGCAAAACGCCTGGAGAACACGGCTTACTGAAGAGAGCGCCGAAGGAGGTAAGGGCCTGGATATCTTGACGAGCGGTCTGCTTCTAAGACTGCAGGAAGCAGCCACACCCCGTGGGTGTGGAAGGCCTGTGTTCTAAGATGGCGGTGACCGCGGCTAGACGAATTTCCACCACCCTCACCCCGGAGCCTGCTTAGCCTGAGGGCGGCAGCTCCCCTCGTGGTGCGGAGGTAAATGACAACAATATTTGTCTGTCGTCTCTGATTATGCAGTCCCTTCGACTGTAGCCCTCTAGGTTTCTCTGTCCATGGAATCCTCCAGGCACGGATACTGGAGTGGGTTGCCTGCCGTTCTCTTCTCCAGGGGATCTTCCTGATCCAGGGATCGAACTCCTGTCTCCTGCTTTGCAGGCAGATTCTTTACAGTCTGAGCCACCAAGGAAGCCCTTTCAACCACTGAGTACTTGGCAAAATAAGAATAAATTATTCAATAATTGTCATTGTATACCAGCCTATATTCATATGCATTGCATCATTTGATCCTCGCCACATTAACAGATAGATACTATTAAATATAAACTGTTTGACTTTTTAAAACATTTTATTGGAGTATAGATTTTTGGGGTTGGGGGGTATAGTTTATTTACAGTGTTGTGTTAGTTTCAGGTGTCCAGCAAAGTCATTCAGTTATACATATATTCATTCTTTTCCAAATTCTTTTCCTCATATAGGTTATCAGAGTACTTAGTAAGTTCCCTTTGCGATTCAGTAGGTCACTGTTGTTTGTTTTTTACTTATATATAGTAGTGCCTGCATACTCTTGCCTGGAAAATCCCATGGACGGAGGAGCCTGGTAGGCTGCAGTCCGTGGGATAGCAAAGAGTCAGACACGACCGAGCGACTTCACTTTCACTTTTCACTTTCATGCACTGGAGAAGGAAATGGCAAACCACCCCAGTGTTCTTTCCTGGAGAATCCCAGGGACGGGGGAGCCTGGTGGGCTGCCGTCTATGGGGTCAAACAGAGTCGGACACGACTGAAGCAACTCAGCAGCAGCAGCATGCTCTGTCGGAGAAGGCAGTGGCACCCCACTCCAGTACTCTTGCCTGGAAAATCCCTTGGATGGAGGAGCCTGGTGGACTGCAGTCCATGGGGTCGCTGAGAGTCGGACACGACTGAACGACTTCACTTTCACTTTTCACTTTTATGCATTGGAGAAGGAAACGGCAACCCACTCCAGTGTTCTTGCCTGGAAAATCCCAGGGACGGGGGAGCCTGGTGGGCTGCTGTCTAAGGGGTCGCAAAGAGTCTGACGTGACTGATGCGAAGCAGCAGCAGCATGCTCTGTCAGTTAAGTGGTGTCCAACTCTTTTGCAACCCCACTGCCCATAGCTCACCAGGCTTCTCTGTCCATGTGATTTTCCCCTCAAGATTACTTGAGTGGGTTGCCATGCCCTCCTCCTAAATATTAGTGTGTACCTTAATCCCAAACCTCACTTATCCGCCCCCCCAACCACATTTTCCCTTTCGTGACCATAAGTTTGTTTTTTTAAAAAATAATTTTACTTATTTATTACTTAATTTTTGGCCGCGCTGGGTCTTCGTTTTGTGAAGGCTTTCTCTAGTCTCCCAAAGTGGGGACCCCAGTTCCTTGCAGAGTGTGGGCTTCTCATTGCAGTGGTTGCTCTTCTTGAGGAGCACAGGCCCTAGGACTGGGGCTCAGTAGTGGTGGTGCCCTGGCTTAGTTGCCTCTAGAAATGTGGAACCTTCCCGGATCAGGGATGGAACCTGCGTCCCCTGCTTTACCAGGTAGATCCCTATCCACTGCACCACCAGGAAGTCCCTATAAGTTTGTTTTTGATATCTGTAAGTCAGTTTCTGTTTTGTAAATAAGTTCATTTGTATCATTTCTTTAAAAAAATTAGAAACTTTCCCCGGTGGTTCAGTGGTTAAGAATCTGCCTTTCAATGCAGGGGATTCAAGTTCCATCCTTTGTGGGGGGAACTAAATCCCACATGCTGCAAGGAAACAAAGTCTGAATGCCACAACTCCAGAGCTTGCCACAACTAGAGAGCCTGTGTGGCCCATGACCCAGTGAAGAGCCCGCATGCTGCTACTAAGACCTGACACAGCCAAATAAATAAATGTTTTTAAATAAAAGGAGTCATAGCACCTTAAAAAATTAGATTCCACATATGAATAATATCATATGATATTTGTCTTTGATTTACTTCAGTTCAGTCCAGTCGCTCAGTTGTGTCCAACTCTTTGTGACCCCATGAACCGCAGCACGCCAGGCCTCCCTGTCCATCACCAACTCCCGGAGTTCACTCAAACTCATGTCCACCGAGTCGGTGATGCCATCCAGCCATCTCATCCTCTGTCGTCCCCTTCTCCTCCCACCCTCAATCTTTCCCAACATCAGGGTCTTTTCAAATGAGTCAGCTTTTTGCATCAGGTGGCTAAAGTATTGGAGTTTCAGCTTCAACATCAGTCTTTCCAAAGAACACCCAGGACTGATCTCCTTTAGAATGGACAGGTTGGATATCCTTGCAGTCCAAGGGACTCTCAAGAGTCTTCTCCAACACCACAATTCAGAAGCATCAATTCTTCTGCACTCAGCTTTCTTTATAGTCCAACTCTCACATCCATACATAACCACTGGAAAAACCATAGCCTTGACTAAACGGACCTTTGTTGACAAAGTAATGTCTCTGCTTTTTAATATGCTGTCTAGGTTGGTCATAACTTTCCCTCCAAGGAGTAAGCGTCTTTTAATTTCATGGCTGCAGTCACCATCTGCAGTGATTTTGGAGTCCATAAAAATAAAGTCAGCCACTGTTTCCACTGTTTCCCCATCTATTTGCCATGAAGTGATGGGACCGGATGCCATGATCTTAGCTTTCTGAATGTTGAGCTGTAAGCCAACTTTTTCACTCTCTTCTTTCACTTTCATCAAGAGGCCCTTTAGTTCTTCTTCACTTTCTGCCATAAGGGTGGTGTCATCTGCGTATCTGAAGTTATTGGTATTTCTCCTGGCAATCTTGATTCCAGCTTGTGCTTCTTCCAGCCCAGCATTTCTCATGATGTACTCTGCATGTAAATTAAATAAACAGGGTGACAATATACAGCCTTGACATACTCCTTTTCCTATTTGGAACCAGTCTGTTGTTCCGTGTCCAGTTCTAACTGTTGCTTCCTGACCTGCATACAGGTTTCTCAAGAGGCAGGTCAGGTGGTCTGGTATTCCCATCTCTTTCAGAATTTTCCACAGTTTATTGTGATCCACACAGTCAAAGTCTTTGGCATAGTCAATAAAGCAGAAATAGATGTTTTTCTGGAACTCTCTTGCTTTTTCAATGATCCTATAGATGTTGGCAATTTGATCTCTGGTCCCTCTGCCTTTTCTAAAACCAGGTTGAACATCTGGAAATTCACGGTTCACTTAGTATGATGATTTTCAGGTCATTCACGCAATCCATGCAGATGGCATTATTTCATTCTTTTTCATGGTTGAGTAATACTCCATTGTATGTATGTATGTATTTATTTATTTTTTTTAAGTCCATAACTATCACTAATCACTTTATTTTTTTTTTAATCAAATAATCCAATTTTATTTATTTTTTTTCAAGTTGAACAGACTAAATTTCTTTAAACATTGTATGTATTTACCACTTTTTTTTAAGATTATCATTTTAAAAGAATTTTTATTAATGTATTTTTGGCTGTGCTGGGTATTTGTGGCTGTGCAGGCTTTTCTCTAGTTGTGGTGAGCGGGGGCTGCTCTCTAGCTTCGGTGCTCGGGTTTCTCATTGTGGTGGCTTCTCTTGCTGTGGAGCATAGGCTCTAGGGCGCATGAGCTTCAGTAGATGCGGCTCCTGGGCTCTGGAGCACAGGCAAAATAGTCGTGGCACATGGGCTTAGTTGCTTCACGGCACATGGGCTCTTCCCGAATCAGGGATCAAACCAGTGTCTCCTGTGTTGGCAGGTGAATTCTTTACCACTGAGCCCCCAGGGAAGCCCTACCACTTCTTTATTCATTCCTTTGTCAATGGATATTTAAGAGGCTTCCACATCTTGGCTATTGTAAATAGTGCTGCAGTCAACGTTGAGCTGCGTGCATCCTATTGAATTCTAGCTTTCTCCAGATATATGCATAGGAGTAGAACTGCTGGGTCATATGATAGCTCTGGTTTTAGTGTTTTAAGGAACCTGCATTCTGTTCTCCATAGTGGCTATACCGATTTACATTACCACCAACAGTGTAGGACGGTTTCCTTTTCTCCACACCCTCTCCAGCATTTATTGTTTGTAGACTTTTTGATGATGGCCATTCTGACCAGTGTGAAGTGATACATCATTATAGTTTTGATTTGCATTTCTCTGATAATTAGTGATGTTGAACATCTTTTTATGTGCTTTTTGGCCATCTATAAAATCAAGATTGCTGGGAGAAACAACTACCCTTATGGCAGAAAGTGAAGAGGAACTCAAAAGCCTCCTGATGAAAGTGAAAGAGGAGAGTGAAAAGGTTGGCTTGAAGCTCAACATTCAGAAAACAAAGATCATGGCATCTGGTCCCATCACTTCATGGGAAATAGATGGAAAAACAGTGGAAACAGTGTCAGACTTTATTTTTTTGGGCTCCAAAATCACTGCGGATGCTGATTGCAGCCATGAAATTAAAAGACGCTTGCTCCTTGGAAGGAAAGTTATGACCAACCTTGATAGTATATTAAAAAGCAGAGACATTACTTTGCCAACCAAGGTCCGTCTAGTCAAGGCAATGGTTTTTCCCGTGGTCATGTATGGATGTGAGAGTTGGACTGTGAAGAAAGCTGATCGCCGAAGAATTGATGCTTTTGAACTGTGGTGCTGGAGAATACTCTTGAGAATCCCTTGGACTGCAAGGAGATCCAACCAGTCCATTCTAAAGGAGATCAATCCTGGATGTTCATTGGAAGGACTGATGCTAAAGCTGAAACTCCAATACTTTGGCCACCTCATGCAACGAGTTGACTCACTGGAAAAGACTCTGATGCTGGGAAAGGTTGGGGGCGGGAGGAGAAGGGGACGACAGAGAATGAGATGGCTGGATGGCATCACCGACTCAGTGGACATGAGTTTGAGTGAACTCTGGGAGTTGGTGATGGACAGGGAGGCCTGGCGTGCTGTGATTCATGGGGTCGCGGAGAGTCGGACACGACTGAGCTTCTGAACTGAACTGAACTGATGTCTTCTTTGGGGAAATGTCTATTTAGATCTTCTGCCCATTTTTTGATTGAGTTGTGTGTTTAATTCCTTGTTGGTTACTTCATTTGCAAGTGTTTTCTTCCGTTGTGTCAGCTGTCTTTTCGTTTTGTAAATGGTTTCCTTTGCTGTGCAGAAGACTTTGAATTTAAGGAGGTGCCATTTTTTAATTTTTGTTTTTGTTTTCATTATTCTAGGAGACAGATCCCAAAAGTATTGCTGTGATTTATGCCAGTGTTCTGCCTATGTTTTCCTCTAAGAGCTTATAGTGTCCAGCCTTACATTTAAAGCAGGCAATTTTAACTGAAATTACACATTTGTGGGCAATTCGGAATTCTGACTTCAAAGTCTGTGTTTAATAACTACTTCCATATATCCCTCTAATAACAGCATTGAAGGACCTTGAAGGATTGATGGAGATATGAAGAAGAGACCAAAAGTAGGCCATGTGTTGTGCTGTGTGTGTCTGTGTATATGCAGAGGTGTGTGTATATTAATATATCAATACATACATATACATAGAAAGCCTACATAGTGAGAGATATAGATAATTTTTTAACAAAATGAGCGATTATGTAACATAGCATGTAGCTCTTTGTGTACTGTAATTGATGCCAACTTGGGCTTGATTTCAGGAAGAGCTTTTTTAAATTTATTTATTTATTTTTGGCTGCACTGGGTTTTCGTTGCAGCACATGGGCCTCCTCTAGTTGCAGTGAGCGGGGGCTACTCTGTGGTTCTGGTGTGCGGGCTTTTCATTGCGGTGGTTTCTCTTTCTGAGGAGCGCAGGCTCTCAGGTGCTTGGCCTTCGGTAGGTGCGGTATGCCAGCTGCGTTGCTCTGCTGCACGTGGCATCTTCCTGCACCAGGGATCAAAACCGTATCCCCCGTATTGGCAGTCATACTCTCAGCCACTGGAGGAAGGCCCAGGGAAGAACTTCTTTTTAAAAATGTAATGTCCTCTTTCCCCTTTATGAAAAGTAATTAATTAAAGAAAACCCATAGAATAGAAATATTCAGAGTGGAGAACAAGAAGAAAAAAGAAACGACAGTCTTATCCACCACTGTTAATACCTTGATGTGTGTTCTTTCCAAACACCATCTTTGCATGCGGGTTGGCCAAAACATTCAGTTCAGTTCAGTTCAGTCGCTCAGTCGTGTCTGACTCTCCGCGACCCCATGAATCATAGCACGCCAGGCCTCCCTGTCCATCACCAACCCCCGGAGTACACTCAAACTCATGTCCACAGAGTCGGTGATGCCATCCAGCCATCTCATTCTCCATCGTCCCCTTCTCCTCCCGCCCCCAACCTTTCCCAGCATCAGAGTCTTTTCCAGTGAGTCAACTCGTCGCATGAGGTGGCCAAAGTATTGCAGTTTCAGCTTCAGCATCAGTCCCTCCAATGAACATCCAGGATTGATCTCCTTTAGAATGGACTGGTTGGATCTCCTTGCAGTATAAGACTCTCAAGAGTCTTCTCCAACACCACAGTTCAAAAGCATCGATTCTTCGGCGATCAGCTTTCTTCACAGTCCAACTCTCACATCCATACATGACCACGGGAAAAACCATTGCCTTGACTAGATGGACCTTGGTTGGCAAAGTAATGTCTCTGCTTTTTAATATACTATCTAGGTTGGTCATAACTTTCCTTCCAAGGAGCAAGCGTCTTTTAATTTCATGGCTGCAATCAGCGTCTGCAGTGATTTTGGAGCCCAAAAAAATAAAGTCTGACACTGTTTCCACTGTTTTTCCATCTATTTCCCATGAAGTGATGGGACCAGATGCTATGATCTTTGTTTTCTGAATGTTGAGCTTCAAGCCAACCTTTTCACTCTCCTCTTTCACTTTCATCAAGAGGCTTTTGAGTTCCTCTTCACTTTCTGCCATAAGGGTAGTGTCATCTGCATATCTGAGGTTATTGATATTTCTCCCTGCAATCTTGATTCCAGCTTGTGCTTCTTCCAGCCCAGCGTTCCTCATGATGTACTCTGCATATAAGTTAAATAAGCAAGGTGACAATATACAACCTTGACGTACACCTTTTCCTATTTGGAACCAGTCTGTTGTTCCATGTCCAGTTCTAACTGTTGCTTCCTGACCTGCATACAGGTTTCTCAAGAGGCAGGTCAGGTGGTCTGGACAGTAACAAAGGGCAAAATGATAGGATACTGAATGAGGAATTCCCCAGGTCGGTAGGTGCCCAGTATGCTATTGGAGATCAGTGGAGAAATAACTATAGAAGGAATAAAGGGATGGAGCAAAAGCAAAACCAATACCAAGCTGTGGATGTGACCATTGATAGAAGCAAGGTCCGATGCTGTAAAGAGCAATATTGCATAGGAACCTGGAATGTTAGGTCCATGAATCAAGGCAAATTGGAAGTGGTCAAACAGGAGATGGCAAGAGTGAACGTCGACATTCTAGGAATCAGTGAATTAAAATGGACTGGAATGGGTGAATTTAACTCGGATGACCATTATATCTACTACTGTGGGCAGGAATCCCTTAGAAGAAATGGAGTAGCCATCATGGTCAACGAAAGAGTCTGAAATGCAGTACTTGGATGCAATCTTAAAAATGACAGAATGATTTCTGTTTGTTTCCAAGGCTAACCATTCAATATTACAGTAATCCAGGCCTATGCCCCAACCAGTAATGCTGAAGAAGCCGAAGTTAATCGGTTCTATGAAGATCTACAAGACCTTTTAGAACTAACACCCAAAAAAGATGTCATTTTCATTATAGGGGACTGGAATGCAAAAGTAGGAAGTCAAGAAACACCTGGAGTAACTGGCAAATTTGGCCTTGGAGCACGGAATGAAGCAGGGCAAAGGCTAATAGAGTTTTGCCGAGAGAACGCACTGGCCATAGCAAACATCCTCTTCCAACAACACAAGAGAAGACTCTACACATGGACATCACCAGATGGTCAACACCGAAATCAGATTGATTATATTCTTTGCAACCAAAGATGGAGAAGCTGTATACAGTTAGCAAAAACAAGACCAGGAGCTGACTGTGGCTCAGATCATGAACTCCTTATTGTGAAATTCAGACTTGAAGAAAGTAGGGAAGACCACTAGACCATTCAGATATGACCTCAATCAAATCCCTTATGATTATACAGCGGAAGTGAGAAATAGATTTAAGGGACTAGATCTGATAGATAGAGTGCCTGATGAACTCTGGACGGAGGTTCGTGACATTGTACAGGAGACAGGGACCAAGACCATCCCCATGGAAAAGAAATGCAAAAGAGCGAAATGGCTGTCTGAGGAGGCCTTACAAATAGCTGTGAAAAGAAGAGAGGCGAAAAGCAAAGGAGAAAAGGAAAGATATAAGGCCAAAACATTAGTTCGGGTTTTTCTTTAAGATGTTGTGGAAAAACCCAAACAAATGTTTTGGCCAATCCAAAGCGTACAGAAGAGGCACATTTTAAAAAAAAATTGTTGTGTTAGTTTCAGGCGTACAGCAAACTGAATCTGTTACACAAATACATGTATCCACTCTTTTTTAGATTCTTTTCCCATAGAGCCCAGTGCAGAGTATTGAGTAGACTCTGCTGTGCCAGACAGTAGGTCCTTATTAGTTATCTATTTTATATATAGTAGTGTGTATGGAGGCACTTCTTTTTTAGAAGAAAATAACTTTACAACATTTTTCCCCAATGGTATTAAAAAAGCATGGTCATTATGAACAATCCTCACACTACAGAAAAGAAATAGCAAAAAGTAAAAATCATCTCTAAATTCTTGCTTCTCCAGATACCACTGTTATCAAATTGGAGCATCGTTTTAGAAATAATTTTGTTTACTTGTATCTGTACCTATAGTATACAGTCTTATGTAAATGAAATTGTGTTCTGTATGCCATGTGGTGACTTTTTTTTCTCACTCAACATTGTGGACATCCTCCCATAACAACTAATAGAGATCTACAACATTTTTTCACAGATATTTATTATTTTATTTATTATTTTGAATATTAAGTGCATTCATACAAATTAAAAAATTAAACATACCAGAGCTCTTCCCCTGGCATCACCCTCTCCACTCTGTCCTAGGGCCCCGGGGGCTGAGCTGTCCTGAAAACCTCAGACTATGTCCCTGCCCTCTGGTTCTGGTTAGAACTCAGAAGAGACTGGAAGGGAGAAGCAGAGGGCAGACTTATTTCCCTGGTCTCTGTCTGCAAGCTGGCTGGGTCCCGTGACTTGGGCTTCTGTGGGATGCCCCTTCTCTGTGTTCAGGTCTAGAAATACTCCCTCCATTCTCGGGAGGTGACATTACCTGCTTTTAACATCCCAGGGGCCTGTGGTTTCGCTGCATTCAAGCTGCTACAACTTTATACCTAATTTGAATATTAAACTCTTCTCCCTTTGCTTAAAAAAATCCCTACTCCTCTCCTGTCCTCCGAAACCCAGTTCTCTTCTTTGCAAGCAACTAGGAATTGCTGTAGGGCTTCTCTGTAACTCAGTTGGTAAAGAATCAGCCTGCAATGCAGGAGACCCTGGTTTGATTCCTGGGTCAGAAAGATCCACTGGAGAAGGGGTAGGCTTCCCACTCCAGTGTTCTTGGGCTTCCCTGGTGGCTCAGCTGGTAAAGAATCCACCTGCAATGAGGGAGACCTTGGGAAGATCTCCTGGAGAAGCAAAAGGCTACCCACTCCAGTATTCTGGCCTGGAGAATTCCATGGACTGTATAGTTAATGGGGTCACAAAGAGTCGGGTACGACTGAGCGACTTTCACTTTCAGGAATCCCTGTATCACATTATTTTTTTACTACTATATGATATCCTCTCTATAGCTGTCCCACTGTTTATCTAACCAGTTCTGTATTGTAGGACATTTATTTCCAGACCTTTGAAATATAAACAGAAGTGTCACAAACACACTTGTGATATTCTTTCATCAGGGTAAATTGCCAGCAGTCAAAGGCAATATGTACTGTAAGTTTTGATATTTGTAGCTAAACTGCCCTCCAGAAAGTTGTTATCAATTTTCACTTCTGTTAAACTGAGACTCTAAATCTGCCTCCTTACTGTATTGTATTTCTTCTGTAATTAATAAGGTCAGATACGTCTTTATGGATTGTTTTGCACATTTGCATCTCTTTTGTGATTTGTCTGTTTATATCCTTGGAAAGAAAGAACCATTTTGTTCTGTGGTATTGAGTTCCCCAGTGGAGGAGGTATGTTGGCAGAGACTGGAGCATTATGGAGTAGGTTTCTGCTTTGGATAGAGTTGTCTTAAGGATGTCCCTGGTGGTCCAGTGGCTAAGAATTCGCCTTACAATGCAGGGGACATGGGTTCAGTCACTGGTCAGGCAACTAAGATCCTGTATGTGGGGATCAACTAAACCTGTGCAGCACAGCTACTGAGCTTTTGTGCCGCAACTGGAAAGTTTGTGCCCTGCGACAGGAGAGCCTGCACGCTGCAGCTGAGGCACGGTGCAGCCAAGTAGATAAAGAAAGGAGGTGTACCGGCGAACAGATCTCTAAACCTCAGTGAGAGAAGGCTTGCTGGAGGGAGCACTGCTTCATCTTGTGGCTGGAGGCAGCCCACAGTCACCTCAGGACAAATTTTTCCATAGGAAAGTGCCAGAAGCCTTCAAAGGCACTGTTTTCAGATTCCACTCTCATTTTCTAATCAACATGTGTATTACTTCAGCAAAGAGTTATTGGTTGTGGGTCCTCAGGCAAAAACTGTAACCTCTCTGGGCTTCAGCTTTGTCATCTGTGGAGTGGGATAATAACAGTATTTTTTTAAAAAAGGAATGTATACTGAGACTTGTATTTTTATGGGGGACTTAGTGCCAAGCCCTGAGACACAGTAATAATGGCTCTAAGGTAGGATTTGAGAACAGTATAGGAATTACCTAAATGAAGGCAGGAAGAATGGCCTGAGCATGGACCCCAGTATATGAAAAGGTCCTGGGGTGGGAAGGCATTTGGAGAGTTGAAGGAATTAAAAACACCTGGGTGTTGTGTGTGAGGGCGGAGGGGTGGGAGGTCAGGCTGGAGGAATGGCTGGAGCCACTGTCTGCGGGCTCTTACCTCCCTTCTGCCTTGTCTGTTTTCCCCATCCCACCCCACCCCACGTGCCATCAATACTGTGAGCACGGGGAATATGTCTGCCAGCACCTCCTTTAGGTGATTCATGCATTCAATAAATACTTATTGATCACCTAGTATGTATCTGCTCCTGTTGTAGATAATGATCCATTCTATGTTGGAGTTCACCTTCTGGCAGGAAAGGTGGAGGCAGTATCTAAGTTAATTTTCTGTTGTGTTGGAAGATAACCAGTACTATGGAAAAAGAAGTCCAGCGAGGTAAAGTGTGCCGAGGTGTCTGAGGAAAGGGGATGGTACAGGTAGGAAAGGGGATGGGGCATTTGCAGAATTAAATAGAGAGGCACTGACTTCCCAAGTGGTCCAGTGGCTAAATACTCCATGCTCCCAACGCAGGGGGCCTGGGTTCAATCCCTGGTCAGGGAACTAGATCCCACATGCTGTGACTTAGACCTGGCACAGCCAAAAAAGTAAATTAATTTTTAAAATATTAAAAAAAAAAGAGAGAGAGAGAGAGGGCAGAGTAGCCTTGTTGAGAGATTTGAGCAGAGACATGAAGGAGGACGGGGGCAAGCCTTCCCTTTATCATCAGTAAACTGAGGGAAGATCGTTACTGGGGGAGGGAACAGCGTGTACAAAGGCCCAGAGGTGGAAGCACCAGTGACATATTCAAGGACGAGCAAGGCCAGCGTGGCTGGATTTGGAGTGAGTGAGGGAGGGGATGTGGAGATGTAACAATGTAAGGATGAGAAAAAAATGGTGGAGGGACATCCCAGGTGGTCCAGTGGGTAAGAATCCGCCTGCTGATGCAGGGGACATTGGTCTCCTGGTCCGGGAAGAAGGTTTCACATGCCATGGGGTGACAAAGCCCGTGCGCCACAACTGCTGAATCCACACACTGCACCTACGGAAGCCCTCGCACCTAGAACCCGTGCTCTTGCAACAAGTCACTCAATGAGAAGCCCCCACGCCTCAGCGAAGAGTAACCCCCACTCACCACAACTATAGAAAGCCCTTGCACAGCTACGAAGACCGAGCAGAGCCAAAAATTTTTTAAAAATTTAGAAAAAGAAAAGAGAATGTGTGGCAGGGGCAGATTATATAGGCCTTTAGGTCATTGTAAAGATTTTGGCTTTTGCTCTGAGTAAAAGCATTGGAGGGTTTTGGGCAGAGAAGTGACGGAATGTGACTCATGTTTTAATAGGATCAGCACGGATGCTCTGTGGAGGCTAGTCTCTCAGTGAGGGTGGCGTGAGGGACTACAGTGGAAGCAAGTGTTGTGGTTAAGAGGTGAAAGATGATTGGTCAGTGAGACCAAGGTGGCGTTAGTTGAGATAAAAGGAAGTGCTCAAAATTTGGTTATATTTTGAAAGGAGATTCAACAGGATTCCCTGGTAGATGAAACCCGGGCCGTGAGAGAAAGGGCTGGCAAAGCTGCCTCCAGCGTTTAGGGCTGGAGGAACTGGAAGGACAGAGCCGCCATCGGCTGGGGTAGGGAGGCTGTATGCACACATGCTCTGTGGCTCAGTGGTGTCCGGCTTTTTGTGACCCCATAGAGTGTAGACCACCAGGCTCCTCCGTCCATGGGATTTTCCAGGCAAGAGTACTGGAGCAGGTTGCTGTTTCCTTCTCCAGCGGATCTTCCTGACCCAGGGATAAAATCCACATTTCTTGCATCTCCTGCATTGGCAGGTGGATTCTTTACCACTGTGCCACCTGGGAAGTCCTGGGGAGGCTGAGGGTAGAGTAAATTTTGGGAGGAAGTTAGGTGTTCAGTCTTCGGCCTGAGTTTGAGATGTTTGTTATATATCTTAAGTGGAGATGTCAAGAAAGTTTTGGGGGTAGATGAGTCTGGAATTGAGGCAAGGCTTTTGGCTGGAGGTGTACACTTGGGAGTCTTCTGCATCTTGATGATATTTAAAATTATGAGACTGTTTGTGACCACTCAGGAGCTGAGTGCATTGGGGATGAGGGAAAGAGATAGCCAAGGAAAAAGCAGCAGGGAGCAGTGAGATGGGAGGAAAACCAAGCCAGGGGATGCCCAGGAAGCTGGGAGAGGAAAGGGAGGCCAGGAGGAGGGAGCAGGTGGCTGTGTCCCTGTGAAGAGAGGTAGAGGGAGACGTGGACCAAGAATGGCCACTGATGTAGCAGCTCGGAGGCCACTGGGGACCTTGGCGAGAGGTCAAGGTGTGTGTGGCAGGGGCGGGGGCAGGGAGTGCAAAAGCTTGACTGGAGTCAGTTGAAGAAAGAAAGAGACGGAGGTACAGACAGTGCTTAAGTTTTACCGAGAAGTTGTGCCGAAGGGCAGAATGAACAAGCAGGATCAAGAGGTTCTTTTTCCTACTTTAATAAAACAGAAAAAATATCAGTAACAGATATTTATGCCAGTGGGAATGGTCTAGTAGAGCGTGGAGAAAGCTGATGGAGCTGTGTCCCTGAGTAGGAAGAGGTGACCGCCTCTGGTGCACAGATGGAGGCAGCAGCTTTAGAGAGAAGCGTGGAGAGCAGATCCCTGCCGATGGGGAGAGGGGAGGGGCTGGAGGGCGAGCACGTGGGGGTGGAGCCCCCGAATGTTCTTCTCAGCTGTGAGGCTGGTGGTGGGCGAGTATTGAAGTTTGGAGGCGAGAGAAAGTTTGAAACTTCACCAGGAGCTAAAAGGAAGAGAGGGTGATTCCGGGCAGTGCTGAGGATCTGCTCGAAGTTTTCTCAGCCATGTTCAGCTGCATGCATGTAGGCACAGGGTCAGCAGAGGGTTAGATTTAACTGGGGCTGCAGTTTTGCCAAGAGAAGACAACTTGAGAGAGGAACAGGGGATTGGAAGGTGAATGTATAAGAACCGTGATTGCCACTGAGCAGGTGCTAAAGCTGGGGTAACTGGGGTAGAGAGAGCATCAGGGGTGAGGGACAGCAGAAAAATGGTGGGAACGATGGATTTGAGGGCCCACTGGGGCAAGGGAGGGCTGAAGTGAAGGTATCAGCTGATACTTTGAGATGGAGGTCAAGGATGGGGGTGCGGGGGTCATGAGATTGAGATGATGGTTTGGGGTGGAGTTTCAGACCTCGGCAGTGAGCGGTTGACATTGGGGCGGGGGGACAAGATCCTTAAGAACAGGTCAAGGGACCAGAGGCCAGGGTGATGGCAGCAGTATCTCTGTGAATATTGGAATAACCAGGAACTACAACAGGAACAAACTGGTTGAGAGTGATACCGTGGCCAGGGGCAAGCCCTCAGAGATGGGAGGCTGTGGCCCAGAGGCTGGTAGACGTCTGCGCCGAGGCGGAGGCTTGGGTGCTGCAGTGCGGAGACAGGATTCAAAACGGGCATCCTTTAGGGAGGAGGGACAGAGAACAGCCTGAAAGGGGCAATGAAGAGCAGGGAGAACAGCCTGGGATTTTTCTCCCTCCCCTCTTCCCTTTTCTCTCCTGTCCCCGGGCTGTGGAAGAGAAAGCCACTGGGAGGCCTGCAGGGGAACACAGCGTCCTCAGAGGAGAGCAGGCATCCTAGGGCAAGACGAGAGCTTTCAGAGAAAGGACCGGGTGGAGGAGGTTCTGCTGCAGATGTTCTGTTGATGGGGGCGGGGGGTGGGGGCTGAGGAAGGGCTGCCTCGGACCCATAGGGACCGGGATGCTGGGCCAAGGGAGGCCCTGGGTGCCAGGTGGAGGAGAGAGGCAGCGTGAGATCAGCGACCCAGCACCGCATTTGTTCCATGAATAACAGTAGCACCAAGCCCTTCCATCAAAAACGTACTACAGTCAGATCCCATGCTCAGAGACTTGCATGTGATATTCTCATTGAATCCTCTCAGTAACTCTGTGAAGCAGCAATTTTTATCCCCTCATTTTACAGCTAAGGAAACGAGTTAGCAGCCAACAGCCATCAACTGTGGTGCTGGGATTGGAGCCCAGACAGTCTGACTCCAGAGCCCCAATACTTTTAATCTCAGATCCAGGCTTTTTTTTTAAGTATTTGTTGAGTGGATGAAGGAAGAACAGGGAATTGACCTTGAGAAATCCAAACCCATTCCTGCATCCTGAAGCACAACCTGGAAGGCCCCCATGCTTCCCTTTCTTAGCAACAGAACATATTTTAATTTGCCCCTGGGCTTCATTCTTTGGAGGGAAGTTCTGCTGGAGGGAGCAAGGGGGATAGTGGAGAGAGGAAGCTGTGGCCCAGAGAGGGAGAGTTAGCTCACCAGAGAAACATTGCCAGACGTCAGAGAGTAACTGCAGCTCAGTGGGAGCTGGGGCTCAAAGATGGGGCCCAGCCTGAAGCAGCACCCTGAATCCTTCCTGGAAACCCTCAGTTTCCATCTTCCATCGGTTGTGACCTACCTGCTTTGGATTTTTACAGAACTCACCCGCAGTCTGAGCTTATGGGCCTGAACTCTGTCAGTACTTAGCATACAGAGGGGAGAGTTACAGGGTCTGCTGTCATCGTCTTTGTCTAGGACTTCCCAGGTGGTCCATTGGTTAGGACTCTGTGATTCCACTGCAGGGGGCACAGGTTCGATCCCTTGTCAGAGAATTAAGATTCCTGCAGGGCAGAAAAAAAATTGTACAAAACAAAAAGCTAAAAAGAAGTCTTTGTCTAAGGAGGAATATGGATGTGAGAGTTGGACCATAAAGAAGGCTGAGCACCGAAGAACTGATGCTTTTGAACTATGGTGTTGGAGAAGACTCTTGAGAGTCCCTTGGACTTCAAGGAGATCAAACCAGTCAATCCTAAAGGAAATCAATCCTGAATATTCATTGGAAGGACTGATGCTGAAGCTGAAGCTCCAATACTTTGGCCACCTGATGCGAAGAGCTGACTCATCAGAAAAAACCCTGATGCTGGGAAAGATTGAGGGCAGGAGGAGAAGAGTATGACAGAGGATGAGATGGTTGGATGGCATCACCGACTCAATGGACATGAGTTTGAGTAGGCTCTGGGAGTTGGTGATGGACAGGGAAGCCTGGTGTGGTGCAGTTCATAGGGTCGCAAAGAATCGGACATGACTGAGCGACTGAACAGTAACAACAAAGGAGGGATATGGGCGAGAAACAACAGTGTGTGGATCAGGTTTAGCAGCAGGCGGTAAGGGGGCTACGGGGTCCGCGGGGGCAGCTCTGGCTTGGTCAGGGGCCTCTAGGCAAGTGCCTAGAGTAGGGGTGCAGAGTAGGAGCAAGGGTCAGCCAAGACAGAGAGAAGAGGGTGGGGAGAGCTCCCAGGCTGAGATAACAGCCAGTGGGAAGCTTGAAGTCTGGGGAGGTGGGCCCTCAGGGGTTCAGGGTTAGGCCTCTGTGCTGTTGGGGAGAGGCTGAGGGCCTTGACGGGCAATAAGCAACTCCTTCACTCCTCGGCCTAGCTATTTCTGCTGGGTGAGGATGGTCAGGGTAGGGTCCCAGGGAGCTGCCCTACCCACCCTGAGGACTGCAGAGGAGGGCTGGAATGCTGTCTCTCCCCTAGATGTCCACTAGATGGCGCCTGATCACCAGGCCTCTGGGGGACAGAAAGGCTTTGGCTGGGGCTGGTATACTGGAGCAGGGAGGAGGGTGGTGGTAAGCTTTGTAATTTCCGAGCCCCGAGGTTGCTTGGGGAGTGTAAACGTAAGTCAGCGTGTGTCTAAATCTTCACTTTTGTCAGGACATCTACTTGGGACATGGCTGTGATTCGGCTTTGGTGTACATTCTCACCCCAGGAGCTCAGACTATTAATTTTCCAAAATGGAACGCTGAGACAGGAGGCTGGGGCCATGCCCAAGGTCACTCGGCTGGTTCAAAGTGGAGTAAAAACACCAATACAGTATAATAACACATATATGGAAATTAGGAAGATGGTAACGATAACCCTGTATGCGAGACAGCAAAAGAGACACAGATGTATAGAACAGTCTTTTGGACTCTGTGGGAGAGGGCGAGGGTGGGATGATTTGGGAGAATGGCATTGAAACATGTATATTATCATATGTCAAACGAATCGCCAGTCCATGTTTGATGCATGATACAGGATGCTCGGGGCTAGTGCACTGGGATGACCCAGAGGGATGAGATGGGGAGGGAGGTGGGAGGGGGGTTCAGGATGGGGAATACATGTACACCTGGGGCGGATTCATGTCAAAGTATGGCAGAACCAATACAACGTTGTAAAGTAATTAGCCTCCTCTTAAAATAAATAAATTTATATTAAAAAAATAAAAATAGGAAAAAAACCCAAAGTGGAGTAAATAGAGATTGCCACCAAGCGTCCCAGGACAGATCTGGGCCACACGGCAGGACCCACTCGTGAAGGACTTGCTCTGAGTCACTCTGCATGGAAGAGCAGAGCGCAGTGGGTTGGTGGTGCCAGGATGCAGATCCTGGGCGTTTGCCCATTTAGCCTATATTTGTTGAGCACCCACCACTACGTGCCAGGCGCTGTGCTAGGCACTGGTGAATGATAAAACAACCGGTAACAGACATGACTGAAGCAACTCAGCATACATGCATGCACTGGAGGAGGAAATGGAAACCCACTCCAGTATTCTTGCCTGGAGAATCCCGGGGACAGAGGAGCCTGGTGGGCTGCCATCCATGGGGTCACACAGAGTCGGACACGACTGAAGTGACTTAGCAGCAGCAGCAACAGACATGAAGGCTGACAGGAGACAGCCAGACATCATACAAGTTAGCCAGCTGACAAGCAGACCCAGTGGTGAGGGGGCCTCAGTCTCAGAAGGGCAGCGGCAGGACTCAGGGTGAGAAGGTGCAACCGTGAGACGGGCAGGAGAAACAGTGCTCAAGCAGAGGCAACAGCTCTTGCAAAAGCTGCCAAGGCGGGAAAGTATCCAGGGACTGCGCGGAGATGGGGGGCTGGTGGGGAGAGGGGAGGGAGGTGAGGTCATCCCTGGGGCGGAGTCGGGGGGTGGGGGGAGAGGGTGTCTGCCGGGCCCTGGTGAGGGGTGTGTATTATCATCTACATACCTTAAGGAGGAGAGGAGCGTTAAGCAGGGCTCGCACCTTGTGATTTGCGTTTCAAAGTCCGCTCTGGCTTTGTTAAGCGATTTGGGTGAAGATGACCACACAGGTGAGAGACGGTGACTCGGAGCACGCTGGCAGCTGCGAAGGTGGAGGACAGTGTCTAGGTTTGAGATGTGCTTCGGAAGTAGAATCAGCAGGATTTTCAGATGGGTTGCATGCAGGGGTGAGGATGATTCCAGGTTCCAGGCATGAGCAACGGGTGGACAGTGGGGCCATTTCCCAAGGTGGGAGAGCCCGGGGAGGGCGTGAGCTGGGTGGAAGATGGGAAACAGAGTCAGGCTCTGTTATTTTTGAAGCCACCCCTGTGAAATCCTAGTAGAAAGACGGGGCCGGCAGTTGGGGCTCATTGAAAAGGTTGAGGCCGCTGAAATAATCTCCAGAGCCTCTGTTGTTCATTGTTCAGTCGCTAAATAGCGTCCGACTCTTTGTGATCGCATGGGCTGCAGCACACCAGGCTTCGCTGTCCTTCAGTATCTCCAGGAGTTTGCTCAAAGTCATGTTCCTTGGAATCAGTGATGCCATTCAACCATCTCATCTCACCCGCTTCTCCTCCTCCCGTCTTCAGTCTTTCCCAGCATCAGGCTGCTTTCCAGTGAGTCAGTCAGGGGTCTGTAGATTGTATTTATTACTTTTAAAATATTTATTTATTTATTTGGCTTCACCAAGTCTTAGTTGCAATGCTTGGGATATTCTATCTTTGTTGCAGCACGCAAACTCTTAGTTGCAGCATGTGGGATCTAGCTCCTTGACCAGGAATTGAACCTGGATCCTCTGCTTTGGAAGCGTGGAGTCTTAAACACTTGGACCACCAGGGAAGTCCATAGATTGAACTTAATGTCAAGGGACTGGATGAGCTCATTCAGCCCAAAATACAGGCAGCTCAGTAATGGGAGACTGTCAGGAGGGCCCTATGGCTGCAGGTGTGACGGGGAGCCCGCTGGATGTATTGATGACTGGTGGAGAGGGGCGGCCTCTGTGAGGGCTGTGCAACGAAACGGCCCCTGAGGATGTGAAAGACCAGGACTCAGGTGGCCCTGGGGCCGCGTGAAGGAGCCGGACTTGCCGACTCTGCCTCTTTGTCTGGTGAGACCTTCCTTCCCAGGAGTGCTTCCCCCACCACCATCTGGCAGATGGCCCCGGGAATACAGACCCTGGTCCGGGGCTAGGGGGGAGGGCGGCCTCTGGGATGGGGCTGTAATTTCAGTTGGGGGCCGGGCTCCTGGGTTTCAGTGCCACCTGGTGTGAGGTTCCTCTTTCTGGCACCTCCCCCACGAGCGGCTCTGCTGACTGCCCCACCCCGCTGCTGCAGTTAGTGGGCCTCCCGCAGAGGAGGGGAGGCGGCCAGGCCCAGGGAGTGCTCCCACCTGGAAGGGGCTGCCAAGTTTAATTAGTGCTTGTGCAGCCCTGGGACCTGCCTCTGAGAGCACCACCCGCCTCTCCCCCGACTTTCATCTTTGAAATTTCCCCACCAGCCTGGATGAAAGGGCCAGGGAGGGGCCAGGTATTAATAGTAATTATTAGTTTCACAAATAAAGAGGAGAAACGGGATTCTCACCAAGCCCAACCAGCTCGTTCTCCCCTCTTTGTGTGCCTCGTCTCTCCTTCCTCTGGCTCCATGCTCCATTTCTTTTCTCTTTCCACTTTCCCTCCTCTTCCCCTCTCCTCCCTCCCTCCCTCCGGGCCTTGCCTCTTCTGTCTGCCCCCATCTCTGGGCCTCGGGATCCGCCTGCCCCCCTCGGTCTCTCAGCTCTCTGTGTTGGGCTATCCGGAGCACCAGGACATTCAGGGAGCACTCCTGTGCTTCTCTGGGGCGCAGAGAGGCAGAGTGAGAGGCAGTGTAGCGGGGAGATGGGGTGGGAGGGTGTCTGTGTCCATTCATTTATTCACTTACTGTTTTCCAAATAGCTGTTGAACATCTGCTATGGCCCAAGCACTGGACTCGGCCCTTAGGACTCAGTGCTGAATGGGACAGACACAGCCCTGCCCTGGGATCTCCCGGGGAAGTTCGGCAGTAGACAGTGAACTGACGAGTTGCACTTGAGGGCACAGACAGATGCCTGCTAGGAAGGGATGAGCAGCAGCCATGGTGGAGAGCTAAGCGTGGGGGCCCCGTGAGGCCGGGGGATGAGGAAGGCATCCCCCCCCCCCCAGGAGGTGGCATTTGGGCTGAGAGCTGAACGATGAGAAGGACCTCCCGAGAGAATAGTTGAGAAAGTGTCCAGGGCAGGGAGAAGAGCCTTTGAAAAAGCTGGAGGTGGAGAGTGTGGCCCTTGCGAGAATGTGAAAGGAGGATGAGGTGGCAAAGGGGGCTCCAGAGAGCAAGGCCGAGATGCGCTGGGGCGGGGTGGGGGCCCACAGGCGGGCCCTGTGCACTCACCTGGGCCCTGCATCTCGCTGAATGTCCTGCTGTCCCTGTGTTAGCATTCTTGATTTTATGTATTTATGTGTTTGGCTTCATCAGGTCTTAACTGGCTCATGGGCTCCGGAGTGCTCAGAGGCTCAGTAGTTGTGGCATGGGGACTTAGTTGCCCTGCAGCATGTGGGACCTTAGGTCCCGACAAGGGATCAGACCTGTGTCCCTTGCATTGGAAGGCAGATTCGTAACCACTGGACCACCAGGGCGTCCCATTGGAGTTCTTCATTTTTAAGCAAGGGGTTCTTCTGCGTTTGCATTTTGTACTGGGCCTCATCAATTACGTAGCCGTCCCTGCTTGGGGAGGTCAGCAAAAGAAGTGACTGTTTAAAAAAAAAAGGGAATTGTGTAGAAATATGAAGGCTGGCGGGCTGGTGTTTGGTGAATGAATGAACGAATGGAGGGATTTGGGTGCACACGTGTGTGAGCTTTCCTGTGAGGCTGTCGCCGGGCCAGGAATGCTGCTCACACACAGACGTGGCCTGACGGGCTCCCGAGTCCTGCAGCGCCTGCTCCGTTTCTCAGGGCCGTAGCCAGAGAGGCTCCAGGGGCTATGTGCACCAAGCCCAAAGCGGCACCGTAAACAGGGCTGGTGTGGCCAGGCTTCTCCCAGGCCCTGTTTTGGAAAATAAGGTGACTCCTCTACCCCAGCTGGAGGCGGCCCTGTCTTCTCTGTGAGACCTGAGACTTTGGAGCCAGAAAGATTTGAGTTCAAACTGCCTTCACATCTTCACAAGTGGATGCGTGGATGCAGATAACTAGATTTGGGCAGGTGATTTGCTTCTCCGGTCCTCAGTTTCCTCATCTGTAAAATGGGATCACTACTTAGACTTTCTGAGACGATTCAGTGTGGTAATGAAAGGGAAGCTTTTGGCAGAGTCAGACCTTGGTAAATATTTGTAATAATAATAGTAGTTTTTATACCCATACACTCTCTGGAGACTTGAGTGAAGATTTGCTTCTGCCCCCAAAGGTCTGCATAATCATGAACAAGTCTCTGAATCCTCCTGCTCCTCAGCTTCCTCTTGTGTTAAAATTGGGGTGATAATAAGCTAACTCGTCTCTCAGCAGGGTGGTCAGGACAATCCCACACATTCACTGTGGAGCTTGGTTGAGAACTGATGTGCCCATGTGACTTGTTGGCACATTCCCGACCCCCGCCTCCCCCATCTTGGGACAGATTTTCTCCAAATACGTCCCCTCCTCGGAGAGAAGTTCCCCCCTCCCCACACCTCACCCAGTTCTTGGCAGCGCATGGAACCCAGTCCCTGGATTCCCAGCCCCGAGGGTGGTTGTCCTCAGGCTAGAAAGTCTGCCCTGGAGTGACCCTCAAGGTCAGGGTCTGAAGTTGGGCAAGGAAGAGGAGGGTCCACAGCTGGGGCAGCGTTGCGGGGTCGGGGGGGGGGGGGGAGCGGGGCGGGGGCTGAGCTAGAGGCAGACAAAGGAGCTGGAGCCCCAGTCCCCCCAGGTCTGGCTTCCTGCCGCCCTCTGGGCAGGAAGCGGCAGGAAGCTGTGAGAGTCAGCCTCTGATAAGGGCCCGGGCGACAGTCTTGGAGTGGGTAGAACCCAGACTTCATCTCCCATCTTCACCACCAAAGGCTGATTTTGGGAGCCTCCAGAGCCCATGGGAAGCCCTGAGCAGCACCCACCACCAGCCTGGGAAGGGGAGCCCCTCCTGATAGGAGTCCTGGCCAGAGGAGACAGGAAGGGAGAGCTACAGGGTCCTCGGCCACCCGCGAGTGAAGACCCCCGGGCGGGAAGGCTGCTGTGGTGAACCAGCAGTGTGACCACAGGGTCACTGGGCCCCTCTGTGCCTCGGGCTCCTCATTGGGAGCATGGGGGTGAGAGTCACGCCTTCTCAGAGTGTTACCAGGAGAACTAAGTGCCCTAAGGTTCTTAACAAAGCCTGACACATAGTGAGTGCTTTGGAGAGGCTAGTTGTTATTATGGACTTTAAAAAAATGAGGCCGTGCTGTGAGCCATGACAGACTCTGTTAGATCTCTGGATGGACTAGTTTGGGGCCTTCCCCGTTTTGGTTTTTGTTTTTTGGGTGTGCTAGGCCTTCCTTGTTGTGCACCAGCGCTCTCTAGTTCTCTGGGTGCGAGTGGGGGCTGCTCTTTGTTGAGTAGGGGGTGGGGCTCCTTGTTGCAGCAGCTTCTCTTGGAGCACAGGCTGTAGGTGCACAGACTCAAGAGCGCGTGGTCCTCACGGCCACTGGAGTTGTGGCGCATGGACTTACTTAGTTTCCTTGAGGCACGTGGAAACTCCCCCGACCAGGGATCAAACCCGTGTCCCCTGCATTGGCAGGTGGATTCTTAACCACTCAACTAGCAGGGAAGACCAGGCTTCCCCTGTATTTTGCTCTATTCTTGGCTGGCAACAGTCATTCGTTTATTCAAGAAGTATTTATGGAGTATTTTTGTGGCAGCAAAGTGATGGGGGACCCCAAAATGGATCAGTTCTTGGACGGGGCATTTGAGTGAGAACTAACTGTGGGCTTAGTTTATGTATACTCAGACACCCACTGCTCTGGAGCTGGGTGTCAGCCAGTTCACAGAACAGGAGCCCAGGGGAAGTCACGGACACGAGATCACACAGCTCCTGACTAGCAGCAATGGAACCGAACCCTGGCCCACATCAGTCCAAAGCCAATGCCTTTCCAAATCAAGGTTCTGGGGCTGCCTCCCTGCAGCACCCTTTGACCGCCGCATCTGCACCCCCACCTTGGCAGAGCCAGAGGCCACCCCCGCTCCCTGGAGGCCAAAGGTTGGGCTGTTTTCTGCAGCCCTCTCCAGCAGGATTTTTGTCATTTCCTCCCTGGTTCTCCTGACCATGCAGAACAACCTTGGGGCTTTCCCCAGAGGGGAAACCCAGCCTGGAAGCAGCCCAGCCTGGAAAACGTGGCTGTGGGTAACTCCTGATCTCCTTAGCTGCAGAGCTTCTGAGTGTCTGGGAGTGGAGCAGGACCAGGGCGGGGTCGCGGTGGGGGATGCTCCCTGAATGGGTGCTGAGCCAGTGATTCCCCTCTGGCTCTGTAGCCTGAGACAGGTCACAGCCCCTCTCTGGGCCTCAGTTTCCCCACCTGCGAAAAGTGGAACACTAACAAAGCTGCAGCACCAGGCCCTCTGCATGGCCTTTGTGCTGGGAGTTGACAGGCTGGTGGCAAGTCCTCCCACCCACCTTTCCTCTTGGGCTTTTGTGAGGATAAAGGAGACTGTGGCTACAAAAGGACTTTGAGACAGAGGACAGAACTGGATACCAGCTGCTGCAGAAGCTGATGGCTGTTGACGGAGACCCTCCCCCGCCAGGTCCAGCTTCTGTCTCACCCAGACTCTGCCTGTGCCCAAGCCCCCATTCCCCAGATTCCCTGTAGAACCTGGGGCAGGAGGAGCCTGGGAAGAGCCTGGTTGGAACCAGGAAAGCCTGGGCCTGGCACAAGCATCCCCAAGCTACAGGGTCACCCACTTGGCTGCAACCCCCGCCGTGGACCTTTCAGCAGCCTCACTGACACCCTGCCATGCCGGGTTTGACCTTGACTTTCCCACAGGTAGAGGTGGGGCAGGGAAAGCAGGAAGAGGAGGCCTGTGGCTAAGCAGGAGGCCACCTTCTGGCAGATCACCACACTCACCCTATGCCTGGGTGGGCCTCAGTTTCCCCATCTGCATTGTTCAAGCATATATCACAGGACCTCACAGAGCCTTCTGAGGTGCTGTGGGTGGGTCTCCAACTCTGCCATCCTCAGACCTCCAGGCCCTAGCATTGAACAGATGGAGACCAGTTCCACCCTCAGGGCCTTCCATCTGGAATCTGAACCACAATCCCCAACCCCATCTGCTTGCAGCAGCCTCCCCAATGCTCTCCAGAGTGGACAGAAACCAAGGGTGTGGAGGCAGGGGCACGCCCCCTCCCCAGGAGGACTCAGAGGCAGGAGTCTCACTGCCAGGCTTGTGCGCGCGGATGGAGAGGTGACAAGCCGGAGGGATGGTGGGAGAGGCAGCGCCATGTGGAGAGGCCAGCGCCCTGGGCACACAGGCCCGCCCACTCCTACTTCCTCCCGCTGGGCCAGATGGTGGGGGCAGCTGAGGAGAGGGATCCTCGCTCCTCTCTTCCCCCACCCAGGGGCTCTGCAGGGGCCTGGATTTCTTTTCACACAAAAGACGTGTAGGGAGAATCCTCACCCACAGGCAGACTTGGGGCAACACCTTAATCCGGTGGAATCACATTTGAAGCGTTACAGAACCTGAGTATGCTGGAGAATTCTAGAATCTCAGAGGCACAGCATCTCAGAATTTTAGAAAAATGAGTCATAGATTGTAGGTTTCTAAACTGTGCTGTCCCAACACTGTAGCCACTGGCCACGTGTGGTTATTGAGTCCTTGAAATGTAACTAGTCTGAATTGAGATGAGCTGTACATTTAAAATACATAGCAGATTTTGAAGACTTGGTACAAAAGAAAGACTTTTAAACATCTCATTAAAAACATATTAATTACATGTCAAAATGATAATATTTTGGATATATTGGGTAAAATAACAATGTATTAGTAAAATGAATCTCACTTTTTTTTTGCTTTTAAAACACGACTGCTAGAACATTTTAAATTTCATGTGTTTCATTTCAGAATTTTAAAGAGATGGAATTTCAGAACCAGGTTTCCAGATCTTTACATCACTAGCTGACTTTGAGCCTTAGATATTAACTCCCAGAGCCTGGGAGAATCTGAGAAGAATCCTGGTCCTTCTCCTAGCACAGGGATCCTCTAGCCCACCCTGACCAGCACTGACCAGCCTTTGCCTACCCATTCCCTCCTCCAGTGGAGAACTCAACTGCCGCCATGGCTGCCGGGCTTTTAGAATGGCTAGAGTTTCCGGGTGTCAGGTGGAATCTACTTTCCACAGCTTCTTCCACTCTCATGGTTGGTTGCCAGAGCCTCTTCCAGGGTCTCCCAGGACAGGTCTGCATCCTCCTTCCCTGTGAAAGGTGTGGAATTTGAGTTCTGACCGCCCCCCACCCCCCGACCCCAGGCTGCTGTCCTACAGGCTGCAGGGTCTACCTCGACCCCTGTTCCCCTACAGATGAGCTTCAGGGAGTCTCAGCTGCTGATGCCCCTATCTCTTAGCAGAACCTGGGAGGGACCCCAATGATTGGGTGAGGGTCTTCCAGCATCTCCCAGTCTATAGACTATCCTGTCTGTCTGGGGAACTGCCTGCCCTGCGCAGTCTCCAGGCCCTGCCCTGTTCCCAGTTCCAGAAGAGGTATGACGGTGACTGCCGGTGCTGGGATGTGGGGGTGACACAGGAATCGGGGAGTTGATTCAGGGTGCCTCCAATCTGCCTGGAAAATGCTTTTTCCGATTTTAAGAGATGGTGGGGAGGAAGAAGGAGGAGGCTTTCGTACTGACAGACTCAGGAATTCCAAGGCAGTACTAATAGGTGACTCACTCAGCACCTGAGCAGTTCTGAGAAGGAAGATCAGAGGAAGGCGTCTGATCAGGGAAAGCGTCAGTCAGGGAAGGCGTCCTGGAGGAAGTGGGATTGGAGCTAGGACTTGAAGGAAAGGAGGGGGTGTTCGAGTTGCGAAGAGGTGGAGATGAGGGCCTTCTCCTCGCAGGAGGCAGGAAGAATGCTGGGCACACATGGCTGGGACTCAGGCCTTGAGGGTCCCAGGTTGCCTGGAGTAGAAGGGTCAGAGGGCAGTAAGGCTATGAGGATGGGTCAGCTGGCTGAGGGCCTCTGGGGAGGTGTGTGTGTACAATAGAGAAAGAGGGAACCCCAGTTAGCTGTAGGCATATGTTGGGTAGAATAACAGTAACAACTATAGCAGCTATGCCAGGCACGGTGCTAAGTGGTTTCCTAGTATTTCATTTATTCTTATCAATAACCCTATGACGTAAGTACTGTTATTCCCATTCTACACATGAACAATTGAAGCCATGTTAAGTGACAGTAAGTGATGACTGACCTTGGATTTCCTCCCAGGATAGTCTGGCTTCAAAACTCTTAAGCACTGGATGGAGGGGAGGTTGTGGGGAATGGAGATTGGTGGGGTGAGTGGTGTGTGCAGTGGATAAGTGAATGAGTGTGCCCCTGTTGTGTGTAAATAAGGTGGGTAATCCCCACCACTTCCCTCCTGCTTCCCTCACCCAACCCCAGCTCTGTCTCAGAATAGACTCAGCCCAGACAGGTCTGTGTGAAGATGGGGCCTTGGAATGATAAGAATTTCCATGCCTGTTGGAACAGATAGCCCCAGACAAGAGTCTGGTCACCATGGCAGTTTTAGAGCCAACTTCCCACTGGGGTCAGCATTGCCCTTCCCTCCCTTCCTTATATGCTGGCACAAGTCCGGGACCCAGGAACGGTGTCCAGACTTGACCTTGGGTGCCACCTCCTTCTCAGCTTCTGATGCACACACAGCCAGGCAAGTGGGAGAGTTACAGGCAGGCGCCTCCTCCGGGTATCCTGGCTTGGCTGCATCGCTGGTGATGAAGGCAGGCCCCTGTTCCTCTCTGGGCCTCAGTTTCTCCGTTTCTGTAAGCAGGCAGATTGCATTAGTTCAGGAATCATAAACTAAGGTGACAAGGTGTCCCGAGAGGAGAATGCACACGAATGAGGTGAGGTGGGTAGGGGTGTGTATGTGTGTGGTGGGGTTGGGGACCCAGGCAACCTCCCGACCAGGTGACTTGGCCTGTCCTCCCTGCTTCCTTTGGTGGAGCCCCCGGGACCCTGAGATGCAGTTTCTTTAACTGGGAGTTGTGGTGCCCACCCCATGGGAGCGGTGAGAATGAATAATTGATGCGGATCTTGAGGAGAAATGCCCCCTCCCCTTTGATGAAGGTAATCTTTTCATTTGAGTCATATTTAAAGTGTTTATGTCTAAGCTCATATAGCTCAATATCAAAAAGCAAACAATCCGATTAAAAGATGGGCAGAAGACCTAAATAGACATTTCTTTCTCCAAAGATGATGTATGATATACTCATGACCGATAGGCACATGAAAAGATGCTCAGTGTCACTAATTTTTAGAGAAATGGAGATCAAAACCACAATGAGGTATCTCCTCACAATGGTCAGAATGGCCATTATCAAAAAGTCTATAAATAATGAATTCTGGAGAGGGTGTGGAGAAAAGGGAACCTTCCTACACTGTTGTTGGGAATGTAAATTGGTGAAACCATCTCAGGTGGCTCAGATGGTAAAGAATCTTCTGTCAGTGCGGGAGATCCAGTTTCGATCCCTGGGTCAGGAAGATCTCCTGGAGAAGGAAATGGCTACCCACTCCAGTATTCTTGCGTGGAGAGCTCCGTGGACAGAGGAGCCTGGTGGGCTACAGTCCATAGGGTCAAAAAGAATCAGATACGACAGAGCAACTAATACACACACAACATGGAAAACAGTATGCTGCTGCTGCTGCTAAATCACTTCAGTCGTGTCCGACTCTGTGTGAACCCATAGACAGAAGCCCACCAGGCTCCCCCGTCCCTGGGATTCTCCAGGCAAGAACACTGGAGTGGGTTGCCATTTCCTTCTCCAATGTGTGAAAGTGAAAGTGAAGTCGCTCAGTCGTGTCCGACCCTTAGCGACCCCACGGACTGCAGCCTACCAGGCTTCTCCATCCATGGGATTTTCTAGGCAAGAGTACTGGAGTGGCTTGCCATTGCCTTCTCCGGGAAAACAGTATAGATGTTCCTTAAAAACCTAAAGTTTCCATATGATCCAGTGATCTCACTCCTAGGTGTACATCTGGGAAAAAATGAAAACTCTAAACTAAGAAACATGCACACCAATGTTCATAGCAGTACTATTTACAATAGCCAAGACATGGAAGCAGCATGTGTCCATCAACAGATGCTGGCATAAAGAAAATGTGGTATATATGAACTGTTGAATATTACTCAGCCATAAAAAAAGAACAAAATAATGCTATTTGCAGCAACATGGATGGACCTAGAGGTTGTCCTACTAAGTGAAAAAAGTCAGAAAGGGAAAGACAAATGCCATGTTATCATTTATATGTGAAATCGAAAAAAATAATACAAATAAATCTAAATAATAAAACAAAGACTCACAGATAAAACAAATTTATGGTTACCACAGAGTAAGGTGGGGGAGGAATAAATTAGGTGTATAGGATTAACAGATATACACTACTATACATAAAATATATGTTGTTCAATTGCTCAGTCGTGTCCGACTCTTTGCAACCCCCTGAACTGCAGCACGCCAGGCTTCCCTGTCCTTCACCATCTTTAGAGCTTGCTCAAACTCATGTCCATTGAGTCAGTGATGCCATCCAATCATCTCATCCTCTATCATCCCCTTCTCCTCCTGCCTTCAGTCTTTGCCAGCATCCTGGTCTTTTCTAAGATGTCAGCTCTTCTCATCAGGTGGCCCAAAGTATTTAAGCTTCAGCTTCAGCATCTGTCCTTCCAGTGAATATTCAGGACTGACTTCCTTTAGGGTTGACTGGTTTGATCTTGCTGTCCATCAAGAGTCTTCTCCAACACCACAGTTCAAAAGGATCAATTCTTTGGTGCTCAGCCTTCTCTATGATCCAACTCTCACGTCCATACATGACTAGCGGAAAAACCATAGCTTTGACTAGACAGACCTTTGTCGGCAAAGTAATGTCTCTGCTTTTTAATATGCTGTCTAGGTTTGGCATAACTTTTCTTCCAAAGAGCAAATGTCTTTTAATTTTATGGCTGCAGTCACCATCTGCAGTGATTTTAGAGCCCCCCAAAATAAAATCTGTCACCGTTTCCATTCTTTCCCATCTGTTTGCCATGAAGTGATGGGACCGGATGCCAGCTTTTTCACTCTCCTCTTTTACTTTCCTCAAGAGGCTCTTTAGTTCTTCTTCGCTTTCTGCCATGAGGATGGTGTCATCTACATATTGGAGGTTATTGATATTTCTCCCAACAATCTTGATTCCAGCTTGTGCTTCATCCAGCTCTGTATTTCGCATGATGTACTCTGAATATGTTAAATAAGCACAGTGACAATATACAGCCTTGACGTACTCCTTTCCCACTTTGGAACCAGTTGCTGTTCCATGTCCAGTTCTAACTGTTGCTTCTTGACCTGTATACAGGATTCTCAGGAGGCAGGTAAGGTGGTCTGGTATTCCCATCTCTTGAAGAATTTTCCTCAGTTTGTTGTGATCCACACAGTCAAAGGCTTTAGCATAGTCAATGAAGCAGAAGTTTTCCTGGAATTCTCTTGCTTTTTCTGTGATCCAACAGATGTTGACAATTTGATCTCTGGTTCCTCTGCCTCTTCTACATCCAGTTTGAACATCTGGAAGTTCTCGGTTCACGTATTGTTGAAGTCTGGCTTGGAGAATTTTGAAAAAATTTGAAAAATATATGTAGCAGTAACTTTACAGCTCAGGGGATCATATTCAGTATCTTACAGTAACCTACAGTAGAATATAATCTGAGGAAATATATATAACAGTCACTTTCTGTACATCTGAAACTAACACAATATTGTAAATCAACTTTACTTCAATTAAAAAAATGTATTTAGCACCTGGGGATCAAATGAAACGGACTGAAGAATATGGAAGCCAGATAGTGGAGGAGTGGATGAGAAATGGCCTGGGGGTGAAGGCAAGACCAGTGCAGAGCCCCTCTGGAGAGGTTCGCGAAAGAACAGATTGCTTGCGACCCTTGGCTTCTGCCCCGAGATCGGCAGGCTGGAACTGGGCCCTGCCTCACCCTCAGAGGACTTTGAGCCTATTGCAGTTACCAATTTATTTACCAATTTATTGCAGTTTAGAGACCACAAGTGCTGGTGTGAGTGTTTTTCTTTTGCCAGGTTGTAATTGGTGCATCACAATGAACGCAGTAAAAAAGGGAAATTAACCGATTTACATGTGTTTGCAGAAGCCATTATCTTCTCTGTGTGAAGATTCTGAAGATCTTTACCCTCCATCCCTGTTCTCTTGGTCAAGTTGACCCTCTAAGGACTTGGAAGACTCCGGGCCGGTGGCCTGAAATCCTATTCAGCTGCAGCTCAGCTCTTTGAACAGCTGAGGGGATCTCCCACAGGTTGGCCAAACCTCCATTTTCTCCTCTTTAAAATAGGGTGAAAAATCCTCCACTGTGAAAAACTGTCAGGACTACTGTGGAGTCACCAGAAACTGCTTTACAGAATGGGAAAATGCTTTAGAAAACACGGGGAAAGTGCTGCACCTGCCACGGATTGTGCTAGCCGAGTCCTTGGCCCAGGCAGCTCCTGGGAGTGAAGGATGCGCTGAGGAAAGCGGCACACACATCCTTGGGTGGTCTCTGCCTGAAACAGGAAACCTGGCCCCAGGGTCAGGACTGCTTTGGAAACCAGCTACAGATGCTCTTCAGCAGCAGCAGCGTAGATGAAAGTGGGGGTGCAACAGGGAAGGGTTTGGAGAACCCCATGGAAGTGAGGAAGTAGGACCCGGAACCCAGGTGGTCCTGCACAGTCTGGGGACTCTGCTCCTGGGCACTGAGGGGTGGGGTAAATGGTAAGAATGTAGCCTTTGAGTTGGGTGGACCTGGCACAGGGGTGGAATCCTCTGCCACTCTTGCCTGGGAGACCATGGGGCAGTTGTTTTACCTCTTTGAGCTACAGCTCTCTGGGCTGCTCAATAACAAGTGGAAAGCAGGTAGCATGTGCCAGAGTAAATGATTAAGTGCTGTTAATTGCTCCTGTCTCCCACCTCTGACCATCTTTTGTTGCATTCCAGGACAGTTTATATCCATTTTCCATCTGATAACCTGCCCATTTCACAGATTTTTTCCTTCATTTGTTTAACAGAAAGCAAATAGCCCCCGTACTTGAAGAAGTGTGTGTCTGTGTGTAGGAAAGAGAGAGAGAGAAAGACAGGAAACTCTTACAGCATGTGGTCAATGCTGTAATTACGGTGACCATGTTCTCCAAACCACAAATCAGGTCACATGGTCAGACAGAGGCTATTTTCTGCCTCCACTGAAGTCCAAACATGAAATCACACGTAGTTACACATTCATTGAATTACCTTTTACTTTTTTAGAGAAGCAAATGACATGAAATTTGGATCCTCTGTGACAAATCCCATCATTGTCCCAGAAAATCACTAGAGCTGTGACTAAGTCCCATACAGAGAGCCCTGGAAGAAGCAGGAAGACTTCCTGTAGGAGGTGCTGCTTAAGTGGGGTCTTGATGTCTGAATAGGAGGTCTCCAGGCAGAGAAAGATGGGGTGACCTTAGTGCCCTTGGGACAGGACCTCCCCTTCCTGTTCTACAGAAAACCTTGTTATAAACTGGTGGTGGGGGTAAAGTAGGCAAGTGTCTGTTTTTAGTTACTTTTCACTTTCATGTTCCAAAGATCTCCTGGGAAATAGAATTGTTACAGGCCAGTACAACACAGTTATAGTGTGTCATATCTTAAGATGCATTTACATATTTGTCTCTGCAGTGGACTGTACATTCCTTGAGGACACGGGCCACATCTGTCTTGTTCATCTCTGTGTCCCTCTACTTCCCCTCCCCCACCAGGATGGTGTGAGGAAAACTCTAGGAGAGGTACTAATCAATGTCAAATGGAAAAAAAATGTACAAAATGCTGTAAAAGGGCATTTTGTAGGCAGACATTCTTTGTGATGAATCTGCTGACTTTTATTTTGTTTAGTTAGCAAATATGTGCTGGTTGTCAGCCTGCCCTGTGTGGGGGTCCAGCGCTCAGCTGGGTCTCAGACAGATGTGGTCCTCCCCCCGCACAGCTTGCATTCTAGAGAGAGGCAGCCCACAAGTAACTACAAAGGTGATGAAGAGAAACTATGACAGGTAGGCCTGAAAGTGGTCTCGGTTAGGGGCACAGGGAAAGCCTCAGGAGGAAGTGAGGTTTAGCCTGATGTCCCCCAAATAAAAATTAACCATTTAGCTAACATTTTCAGTTCAGTTCAGTCGCTCAGTCATGTCCAACTCTTTGCAACCCCATGAACCGCAGCACGCCAGGCCTCCCTGTCCATTACCCACCCCTGGAGTTTACCCAAACTCATGTCCATTGAGTTGGTGATGCCATCTAACCATCTCATCCTCTGTCATCCCCTTCTCCTCCTGCCTTCAATCTTTCTCAACATCAGGGTCTTTTCAAATGAGTCAGCTCTTCGCATCAGGTGGCCAAAATATTGGAGTTTCAGCTTCAACATCAGTCCTTTCAATGAACACACAGGACTGATTTCCTTTAGGATGGACTGGTTTAATAGAGCTTATTATGTGACAGGGGCTTCCCTGGTGGTTCAGTAATAAAGAATACACCTGCCAGTGTAAGAGACATAGGTTCAATCCCTGGGTCAGGAAGACCCCCTGGAGAATGGAATGGCAACCCACCCCAGTATTCTTGTCTGAAAAATCCCCTGAACAGAGAATCCTGGCGGGTTACAGTCCATGGCGTTGCAAAAGATATCGGACACGAGTTCGGGACTAAACAACAACAACTTCATGTGACAAGCACCATTCTTAGGGCTTCTTTACATGTTTAACTCATTTAATTCTCACAGTGGCCCTATGAAGTGCAGACTACCATTATCTCATTTTAGAGAGGAACACAGAGAGGTTGAAAAACTGGCCCATGGGCACACAGCTTGTAGAGCCAGAATTCAAACCCAGTTAACCCACACACTTACCAAGGAGTTAGGTAAAGGGGAAGGCCAGGCATATCATTTAGGACAGGAGATGAGGCTGGACAACAAGTGGGGGGATTTTTCGTGAGACCAATGGGAAGCCATTGATGGTTTTAAGTAAGAAAGGAGCATGGTGAGGTTACGTTGGAGGAGGCAGAGTTGGGGGTGGCTGTTATCATGGGCCAAGGCAGACGAGATGGCGACTTGCACTGGAGTAGTAGCGATGAAGAGGACAGAGGCCGGGAGGGGGTTGGGTAGAGAGAAGCAACTGGAGGCAGGACCAGTGGAACTGGCTCATGGAGGGAATGCGGGGAGAAGGAGCTTGTGCCAGATTTCTGGACTGTACATGTCCACGGAGGAGTGGGAGAAGCAGCTTTGAGCAGATGCAGGTTTGGAAGTTCAGCTTTGATTTATGGTGTTGGATAAAGGGGACCTTGGGACAACCCAGGAGCATGTCGAGTGGTCAGTGAGGGGAACAGTTGGACTGAGGAGAGGGTGTGGGCAGTGGGGGTTATCAGAACACAGAAGGTCCCCAAAGCTCCGGGAGATGTGGGTGGGTCCTGAGGGGATGGAGGAGCAGGGCATCTCGACAGTCCTCCTCAGAACCCCCCAGGGTATGGGCAGAAATGGGAGTCCTCAGCTCCACCTAGACCCCAGGCCCAGAGAGGCCAGTTCCCTGGGTGGGGCCTGGGTGGGGCCTTTTTGCAGGCTTTCCGGTTGACGCTAAGCAGGACGGCCTTGGGCCCAACTTGGTGAACAGTAACTCTGAGGACTTGAGAAGAGTCGGAAGAACTGTCAGGGATGGGGAGTTACCCCGCTTCACAGCTTCCCTCCCCCCAACCCCTCAGCTCCATTGATGAGACACTGGCCCTCGCTCAGCTTAGGCAGGAGGATAGCTGCGTGACCTGACTGGCCTCCTGTAGCGTGTCTCTTATCACCTCCTTCACCTGCTTACAGCCTTCTCACTCCAGCTGGCCCTCAGGATAACATCCCTTCAATGGACCCCTCATAGCAGGTCACCCATAAACCACTCCCAATCCACCTCTCCAGCTTTCTTGCTCATTCCTTCCTTCCTGTTTCCTCCCCCTTCCCCCTACCCCTGTCCATGCAACACTCAGCTTTTCCTGAATGCTTTCCATGTGGCCTGTAACAGGTTGTTCCTTATACCGGGAATGTCCATCTCCTCACCCCGATCCCTTCCGGTTTCTCTGGATCCTGCTCAGAGACTGCTTCCCTCTTACTGGGCCACAGCACTTGCCCTAGGTCTGAGGGGATGGAGGAGCAGGGCATCTTGACAGTGTCCCTCAGAATCTCCCAGGGTATGGGTTAGAAATGCAAGTTCTCAGTTCCACCCAGACCCTAGACCCAGGGAGGCCGATTCCCTGGGTGGGGCCTTTTTGCAGGCTTTCTGGGTGACAGTGAGCTGGAGGGCCTTGGGCCCTCAGTTCAGCAAGCCTCTGGACATAGAGAGGGACATGCAGATCATCTCCAAACACACCCGGACACTTCTTGAGAGTGTAAATCTGTGTCCTTTCAACCCTGTATCTGTTACCAAGAACACAGGGCCTGACACAGGGAAGACATCTGCAGGACCTCATGTGGATGAAAATGGTCTTATAAAGCAGATTTGAGCATAAGATTCTGGGGCTTGTTTAACCTGCCCAAGACCCAGACAGTATTCAGGGACTTTAGATCGTTGATTGCAGGAACATGGATCATAAAAGAGAATTCGCTGGTGGATGCTGATTTCCCTGGCTAAACTGATGGCATGGCTGGAGTATGTCCTAGGAAGTCACAAGCCTGTCTTTGAATAAGGCCTGCAGTTTGGGCCTGTGGTCACCAACCCTAGGCTAAGTCTTACCGACTGTACTCCATCTAAAGCTGTCACATGGACATGACTGATCTTGAGCCTGGTCCCACCCCCCAGCAGCATACCTTGCTCAGGCCTTTGCGTCTTTCCCTCTCTGAGACATGAGTGGGCTGACTGAAATCCCTCCTCCTTCTCAACCCCCCCACCAGCACAGGGAAGTTACTCTTTAGGGAAATTGGGGTGAGTCTGTCTTACTCTTAAGTGTCCCGCTTAACTTTTCTACCTCTCCTGGCTTTGCTTTGGTTGCTCATTTTTTTTTCACTTATATTTTTTGTTTTATTGCAAGATATTCACTTTGCAGTATTGTGCTGGTTTCTGCCACACATCCACGTGAATCAGCCACAGGTATATATATATCTGTCCCCTCCCTCCTGAACCTACTTCCCATCTTCTACCGCATCCCACCTCTCTAGGTTGTCACAGAGCACTGGGTTGAGCTCCTTGTGTCACAAAGCGAATTCTCACTGGCTGTTTTACACATGGTAATGTGTATGTTTCCGTGCTTCTCTCTCAGTTCTTCCCACCCTGTCCCTCCCACACCGTGTCCACAAGTCTGTTCTCTGTGTGTGTGTTTCCATTGCTGCCCTGCAGATAGGTTCATCAGTACCGTCTTTCTAGATTCCATACACATGTGTTAATATACAATATTTGTCTTTCTCTTTCTGACTTACTTTACTCTGTAAAATAGACTCTAGGTTCGTCCACCTCATCAGTACCGACTCAGATGCATTATTCTTGAAGCTGAGTAACATTCCACTGTGTGTATGTATCACAGCTTCTATATTCATTCATTCATCTGTCAGTGGACATCTAGGCTGCCTCTATGTCCTAGCTACTGTAAAGTGTTGCAACGAATAATGGGGTGCCATGTGTCTTTTTCAGGTATGGTTTTCTCAGGGTATATGCCCAGTAGTGGGATTGCTGGGTCATATGATAGTTCTATATATTTTTTTTAAGCTTTGCTCCTACAGTGACGTAATCTTGAGCCTCTGAAGGCCCTTAGGAAACCACGAATCTATTGCTTTCCAAATTTGTTCTAGTCTCACTCCAGGCCCATGAGTCAGACCTGTAGGGTAGGGTAGGGGCCTGGTGATCTACATCATTAAACAAGCTCCTTATGGCTCCTAATCAACCAATCAACTAGTGATCCAGCCCCTCATTTTACAGACAGGGCTCATGGATGGCAAAAAGCCCCACCTGGAACAAACACATCTGTGTGCAGGCTCCTGCTCTCAACCACTTAAGAGATTCCCAGAAATCATTTTGTCTTTCTGGGCCTGAAGGTTCTCATCTGTTTAATGAGGAGGACCACTGTAATCGTGCCTAATTTTCCAGGTCCTTGAGATCCTTGAAATAACACTGGAGGTGGGAAACTGAGGCTCAGTGGGAGAAGAGATTCGAACAATGTCATCCATCTCTTCATCTGTCTCTTATGTGCCAGGCGCTGGGAATTCAGCTGGGAACAACTTGTTGGGGGAGATGACATTCTAATAAACAATGAAACCAGTAAATGAACAAGATAATCACGATAAAGGGAATAAAGGGGTTTTCGAGAGTAAGGGCAAAGGGGTAGGGGGTGCGGGGAAGAACTGCGCACGCAGGAGGGGTCACTCCAGCAGAGACCTGGTTGTTGGGGAGCCTTCAGAGGAGGCCCTGGAGGGCTGTCACAAGTCTAGTGGCGGCAGAACCACGAGGCCCCCTCGGGCCTGCCGGGCCGCTCCCAGGGCCCTTGGAAGCACGGCGGGCGCGGGTCTTTGTCTCCCTCGGTCTGTCTGCAGCCTTTCCGACCCCCCAGTGCTGTTCCCTCCTTGACCCCTAATAACTTGTTGGCTTCACTCGGGCTTTGTTTCCTCGAGGTCACCGCCTCCGGGACTCCCGGCAGCCGCCTCGGGCCCTCGTGGGTCCCGCATCTGACACCCCCTCCCGCCCCCGCCCCCGCCCCCTACCCGCTCCGAGACTGGGGTCAAAGGCAGCCCGCGTCACGTGGTCGCCGAGCAGCACCGAATCGGCCGGGAGAGCCGAGGGAGAATCCGGGTGGAAGCCGAGAAATCCAGCCCCGATAGCAGCGCCCAGTCCCGCCCCGGCCTCCGCCCCGGGGTGCTCGCCGCACGCCCGCCGGCCGCTCGGGCCTCCGGCGCCGATCTCCAGCCGGCACCCACGCTCCATCACGGGATCGAAACCCGCCTCCACCGCCGAGATTCGGGGAGGTAGGCGCCGGGGCCGGAGGGTGTAAGAGGAGGCAGTCGTGGGGGGGGTCCCTTGGCGCGCGGGTTCACCCCTCTGTGCTCCGCGGGCCCGCCGGGGGCGAGGTGGCGCGCCCCAACTTCAAGTCTCCTGGGAGGCCCCCCCCACCGCCCACCGCAGGATGAAGGGGGAGGCTGAGTGGTGCCCCGGCGCAGTGCCGGGGGCCGGGACTGGGGGCTGGGCACTGGGAGGGAGGGCCTGGGGGTGGAGAGCCTGCGGAAGGCGGGGCGGCGGCGGCGGCGGCGTGGGGCGGGGGTGGGGGCGGCGGGAGGCGGCCGCGAAGGGGTTAACCCCGGCCCGGGCCAGTGCCTCGCGGCGCGCGCTCGGCCCGGGGGACCCAGGCGTCCGGCCGCTCGCCAGGAGCGCCCCCTTCCCCGGGTGGCGCCCCAGCCGAGGCAGGTAAGAGGCTGGGAGGGCCGGGGCCGGCCAGTCCCCTGTCGCCGAGCCGGCGGGGCCCGAGTCGAGCAGGGCGTGCAGGCCGCGCGGGGCCCGAGTGGCTGCCGGCTCAAGTTTGGTGCGGGCGGGCGCCGGCAGGGCTCGCTGCGTCCGCGGGGCCCCGCGCGCGGGGGTGGGAGGACAAAGGGTGGGGGACCGCGCGGGGGCCAGGGGCAGGCCGGGGTGCGGGCGAGGGCAGCGCGGCAGCTGTAGGTCACGGATAATGTCACTCACGAGGAATGCCCCCTCCCCCTCCCCACTCCCGAACAGGGGAAACTTTTGTCTGGCGAGGGAGGGGGTTAGAGGCCGGGTCCCCGCTTCGGGAAGGGTAAGGCAGCCGGACCGGTTTTCCCTGGGTAGTGATCCGTCTGGTCTCTTAACTCCCCTCCTCCCTCAGGTTCTCGGGAGCAAGGACAGCCCCGCTTTGAACGCTGCCCTTTAACAACCTGGGACGAGGTAAGAAGGGGGCGTATGTGGACGCGAGGCCTCTGGGACAAACTGGGAAATTGGGGACTGGCCTGGCTTTTTCCCAGACTCCGGCCCCGGTGGGTCAGCGAGGAGCCACGCCAAGCCCAGGGGATACAGAACCCCACCATTACAAGCCGGTGCTGTACCCACCCGCCCAGAGCATTTGGAATGGCCAGGGCATTATTTTCCCTGGTTTGAGGTTCAGATTGACCTGGGTGCCTGTCACTTCCCATCTCTGTAGCCTTGGGCTGATGCCTTTACCTTCCCCTAGCCTCAATTTTCTCACCTGTAAAATGGGCAAAGTGTAAGAATGGGCCAGAATAAGAGTGAAACGAGAATCTGTGGGGCCTTAGTAAACAGGAGCATGCTTATATTCAACAAGTATTTGTCCTGTGTGTACTATACGCCAGGCCCTGGGCTAATTGCGTTATATACTGCATCTCCTTTAATTTACCATCAGCAACATTTTACAGAGGGGCAAACTGAGGCACAGAATTTGGGAAGGTTACACAGGTGAGAAGCGGTGGAGCTTTTATTTGACTCCCCTCCCCCAGCCTGAGTCTCAACTATTGGGCTCTATAAGATCCTGCTGTGACCGATCTCATTTTCCTTTGAAATTATCAGGACACCCTTGGCCTTTCCCTTACCCCCAGGTGTTGCTCCTTCTGCCCAGTCTTGTGTGGGTTGAGGTCTTGTGCCTTGGTTCTTATTATTGTGGGCAGCTGGAGCCTGGAGCTGGAGTCTGGGCCTGGCGCTGGATAATGGTCCAAGTTCTGTTGCTTGCTGGGACTATGGCAGCAACTCGCTTGTCGTGCGGGTGGTGCAGGGAGGTGCTCTGCCCGGCTCTGGCTGACAGCTGGCGGCTGTCTCTTCCCAGCACCCAGGGGACCGAAGAACTTTCCAACTCCATTCAGACCAGGTCACTTTCAGATCAGCAGAGGGCAGAGGTAGGGCCAGGAGCGGAGCCCTTGGGGTGATGAGAGACCTATGGCCAGGGGACTTATATTCCAGGTGTCCTTTGGTGTGACTCATTGGCAGGGTCCTCATTGCAAAAGTAATGGGCTGCTTTGGTGCCCCAACCCCAAGCCTCCTTGAGGATAGTCATGAGGGTGGACTTAGAGCCTATGTCTCGATTGCAGAATCCTCATGGAAAATGCATGGGTTTCTGAGCCTAGAGGACACTGTAGGCTCTCAGTAAATAGCCCAGAAATTAATGTGGGGTGGCCTAGCCTTTACTCGCATAAGTGCTCTGTGCTAGCCCAGAGCACTGGTGGCGGTACCGTTCCATGACTATGGATCAGGCTAGGGATCTTGAGAAATTTATTTTAAAATAGAAAACAAATTGCTGGTTTAACAACATATTAAAACAATAGAGTGGGAGTAGATAATGAATAAAGTTTGGCGGAGCCTGGTGGGCTGCCGTCTATGGGGTCGCACAGAGTCGGACACGACTGAAGCGACTTAGCAGCAGCAGAGTTCTCACTGCTCCAAGGGCTGTTCCAGCACTGAGGATGGGGTTTGCAGTGTCCATAGGCTTTTCCGGGACCCTGAGAGTAGGGGTCCTCTTGGTCTGACAGTTCATTGCCAGTTTGTAGGAACAAGAGGGGAAATTTGACTACTTAGCTAGCCTTTAAGGGCACTCAGAAATGTGGGGGAGTGAAAAGAGTCCTGAGGGATGGGAATGACCCTTGGCATGTGGTCAGACTCTTCTTGTCATGATCAGAGCAAGAGAATCAACAGGTGAAGGGAGGAGAAGCCAGCAAGAATGAAAAGATGGATGGAGAATCTCTGGCCACAGGGATATACAAAGACAGTTTTACAATCATAAGTTGAGGATGCATTTAAAGGTATGAAATCATAGGCTGGGGGTTGACCTAGGGGCCAACTGAGAAATCCTGCATGTGAGACACTTAGGAATGAACTCTGGTTTTTGCAGCTTAGAGCTTTCTCTGCCCTGGGCTTTGGACCTGCGTGACCCTTCTTCCAAACTTTGAGGTCAAAAACAGGCCTGTAAGTCCCTGGAGACTGGGCAGACTTCTGCTGGCTTGGAATTTGGTTTAGGATATAGCTTGAAATATCTGGACTGTTTGGAGAACTTGGACATTCTTTACTTGAAATGGAACGTTCGGGTAATTTGTTAAATATGTATGGAAAATGTCTGTGGACGGGGGTGACTGGGAAATGAAATGGGGTGAGGTGCTGCTGCTTTCTGACTGGAGAGTCTGTTAATCTGATGGGGGAGGGAAGGCAAGGATCAAGTGATGGCGAAGAGGCAGGATGTGATCAGTGATAGATGGGCTTTGGAAGGTCAGTGGAGGGGAAAAGCTCTTCTGGTTATTAATGTCGACAGGGCTTCCTGGGGGAGGAAGTGCTTGTGAGGGTGCAGGCAGTGGGAAGGGGGGCAGTGGGAGGCAAGATCAGGTCATGGGGAGCTTGCAGTATCCTGCTCAGGAGTTTGGATTTTATTCTGTGGCTGGTGGAGAGGACAGAGGGTTGTAAGCAGCTCCTTGAGTTGTTGCCTGTCACTGTGTTTTGTGCCAGGCTCCTCACAGACGCTCCATTGAAATCTCACAATACCCCTGCAAAGTAGCTACTTGCTGCTCACCCCCAACCCCACCCCATCTTCAGATGAGGAAATGGAGGCTCAGAGGGGTTGAATCACTTACAGACCTGTGTTTGAGCCCAGGCTTGAACTGTTTCTGTCCTCTTGTGCTGCTGCTTTTGGGGGTCATTTGGCCAGAGATGGTGGCAAGACTGGCAGGGTTGAGACCAGCTCAGAGGTGATGCTAATTGTGGTCCAGCAGAAAGATGCCCGAAGTCTGACTCAGGCCACAGGATGGACTGAGAGGGAAGGAGGGGGAGGCTACAGGACTTTGTAGGTGCCTTGGGGATGGGGTTATCACAGGTGGCCTAAGGTTTGGGGAAGGACCCGTAAGTGGCGCGTCACTGCTTTCAATTCCCTACAGGGCTGTCTCTGGGCAGAGGGCATAATCTTGTCCTGTGTGTCTCTCAAGGGCAGAGACAGCGCCAAGGGTGACAGTGAAGCTAACGGGCAGAAACTGCCTGGGAAGACAGCAAGGTCCCATTGCTGACAGCAGGCAGAGAATCTGGAGAGGGTGCAGAAAGCATGTGCCAGGATGGTCAGGCCTGGGTGACTTCTCTCAGTTCCCTTTTCACCCGAGAATCTCAGCGTTTAGGGTGTGCTTGACCCAATTCCACTTCATTTTTCTCATAACTTTTCAGAACTGCCCCTTCCTGTGCGTTTCCAGAAGTTCCTCTGCGGCGCTCTGCCTGGGAAATCCCTTGCCCCATGGAAACCCTCAGCCCAGCTGCCCTTTCAGAGGCCCCTCAGGATTTCTAGATCTGCCACCAAAGCCTGAATCGCCAGGGCCTGTGGTTTCACATAGGCCTGGAGCCTTCCGCCTTCCTTTCTCAGTCTGTGAAATGGGTTCAGTCTGTCTTTCCTCAAATATGAGGAAATAAGGCTGAATCATGAATCAGGCTGACTCAGGGGTTGGTTTGAAAGTGAGGAGTGGATGGGGTGGGATGTGTGTGTGGGGGGCCAGGGGTATCTGCCTCCTTCCCTTCAGTCGCTCAGTCGTGTCCGACTCTCTGCGACCCCCTGAACCACAGCACGCCAGGCCTCCCTGTCCATCGCC
This sequence comes from Moschus berezovskii, assembly GCF_049115385.1. NCBI lineage: Eukaryota > Metazoa > Chordata > Mammalia > Artiodactyla > Moschidae > Moschus > Moschus berezovskii. Next base: position 49,723,760 of record NC_142467.1, on the reverse strand, counting down.
AATTCCCGGAGTTCACCCAAACTCATGTCCATCGAGTTGGTGATGCCATCCAGCCATCTCATTCCCCTCATTAGAGTTTAAAGTAAAGTCTCCCAGTCTCCGGGCTCACCAGCCAAGGTACTTTCTTCTGCCTGTGGGGCTGTCACAAAGCTCTGTCAGCTTCAGCTTGGAGGTTGGGAGCTTGGAAGATGGGGTGGATGGGGGTGTCTTGGACTGTGTGGTGTTGGGGCTAAAGCCAGTCTGTCACCAAAGGAATTACAGAGGTCCCCAGTGGCTCAGCGAGCGGTAAAGAATCTGCTTGCAATGCAGGAGATGCAGAGATTTGGGTTTGGTCCCTGGGTCGGGAATATCCCCTGGAGGAGGGCATGGCAACTCATTCCAGTATTCTTGCCTGGAGAATCCCATGGACAGAGGAGCCTGGCGGGCTGCAGTCCATGGGGTCACAAGAGAGTCAGACATGACTGAGTATACACACACACACACACACAGCATAACGCTCTTATCTCGATGAAGAAAAGTTTGTGTCCAGTTGCCTACAGGACCTTTTTAGTCCTGCTTGTTTTATTTGTTGATACAAGTTGGATTAGTCTAATTTTAAATGTGCACTGCAGATGAACACTTCTTTGAGGGCCAGGCATGGGAGGTGGATGGCTTGCTATGTGACCACAGTGCCCTATCTCTCAGGCCCCCTTGACCCTCACAAAGAAACTGTCCCCTTTCCCTCCCTGTGTGTGCCCAGTCTCTTCCTGTCTCCACATTGCTGCTCACAGAGAGGACGCTGCACCCCAGTCACTTCCGCTCACCCACCCCAGAGTCCCTCCCCAGCCAGTACCCAGCTCCAGCATGACCTCTTTCTAAGTCCACAGAGCTGGTACTGCCTGCTCCCTGCTTTCCATGCACAGTCTGTTATCTTGGCCTATACAGGGACCTTCATACACCTGGTTTTGAACTCTGGCTCCTTAAGTACATGTCTCATCTCCTTCAGGCTCCATGCTCTGGAGGCAGTGGCTGCAGGCAGCCTGTTCCTGCCCCACTGGATTTGGGAAGCTTTGCACAATGGAGTCAGAAGTCCCAGGTTCACGTCCCAACTCTGTCATCATTAGCTGTGGGATCTAGATCACATTACCTAAATCTCTCTGGGCATGGTTTTCCTCAACTGCAGAATGAGGATAGTAATAGTCCTGTTTTGCTGGTAGATGGAGCAGATCTGTGCCTGACCCAGTGTCAGAGCCCCGTAAGTGGGAGCTGTTCAGAGATAACAATGGTTATCATGATTATTCTTTATACCTAGGAGGTGATCTCTCTTTCTAGAGATGAAGGGAAGAATCTCTGGGGTTTCTAAGCTTTCTGTCTAATGACTTGAGGCTTGTGTGGGTGAGGAAACAGACTGGAGAGAGAGGGCAATTTGCATGGGGCATGGCAGCTGCCCGTCTCATCCTGGAAGCCTGGCAGGGTCTCACTCTCTTGGTTACATCTGATTTTCCTTTTTTTAAAAAAAATTAATTTTATTTATTTTTTCCTGTCCTGGGTCTTCATGGCTGCACAGGCTTTTCTCTAGTTATGGAGAGTGGGGGGCTACCCTCTGGTTGTGGGCTTCTCATTGTGATGGCTTCTCTTGTGGAGCACGGGCGCGAGGGCCTCAGTGGTTGCATCTGGGGACTCGGTAATCGCAGTTCCCGGACTCTAGAACACAGGCTCGGTAGTTGTGGTGCATGGCCTTTAGTTGCTCCATGACATATGGGATCTTCTCAGGGGATCGAACCTGTGTCTCCTGCATCGGCAGGTGGATTCTTTATCACTGAGCCACCAGGGAAACCCGTTCTTCTCTTGTTTCGTGGTTAAAATGCTCAAGTTCTGTAGTCCCAGACTCCTCCTTGGTGGCCCTGTTGATGGTATCTAAAACTTGTGCCAGATAGATTGGCCTACCTGGCAGGCCTCGTGACTGCTGTCAAGATCAGGGGCCCATACCCTAGACTGTGGGCAACTGTGGAGGCTGCAACCTCTATCGGCCTCCTGCCCAGCCTCCCTGTGCCCCAGGAAGGGGGAGAGGATGGTGGCAGGGAGAGATGACCTGGGCTGGATCTCAGGGTGGGCTGACGGGGACACACATTGAGAAGAGGCTGGGAACCAGGCTCTGGAGCAGGATAAGCTGGGTTCACATCTCTGCTGGGCCACTTCCTACTTGGTGGGACCCTGGGCAAGCTGTTGTGGGTTCTTATCTGTACAAAGGGGATAACTGTCCTCATCTCATGGCATTTAGAAAGAAAACACAAGGAAGATGCTTAACTGCAAGCCCAGTCCAGAATAGATATGGTTATTGTTGTAGCTGATGGTGTAGTTAATGATTAAGAACCCCATTTTCATTCTCCCAACAACAGAAGGAGGTGGGCACTGTTATCACCCTCCTTCAGCAGATATGGCAACTAGGGCCCAGCAAGGTGGATGACTTGGCCTGGAGAGGTTCAGACTTGGCAGGTCTGTCATTGGTGTCTGGTGGTTTCTGAGGGAACTCCTCTGGTCAGACGAAGCTGACTTGTATGAGGTGCTGGAAATATCGGAAGCCGTCTGAGCTGGCCAAGGTGGAAGGGGATATGTCTGGATGAGTGTCTGGAGGTATGGAGCAGAATCCTCCTGCTCCTTGCTGAGAAGTGGTGGAGACCTGAGAGCTCCGGCTCCGTGAGGCGTAGCATGGATTCTCCTCACCTGCGGGCCAGCCAAGGATGGGCCTGTCAGGGCAGGTCTGGGGTGGCGGTCGGTGGAGGTTTGCTGTGGTTATTACGCAGCCACCTCTGGTTTATGCTGCCTGCCCAGGCAGAGGCCAGGTGAGGAGAAATGAAAGTCGTCCTCATGGGGTCTTCTCTCTGGCTGCACCGTCTGCGCAGGTCCCCGTGCTCCTGCCCTTAGGCCGGGCAGCTCCTGCGTGTGTGTTTACAGGACTGTTAGCATCACCTGTTTACAGAAGCTCTTATTCACCTGCATGTAAAGTCAGTGGTTCTCAAAGTTGGTTTCTGGACCATTGGCATCAGCATTACCTGGGAACTTATCAGAAATGCAAATTATCCAGCCCCACCCCAGACTTACTGAATCTGAAACTGATGAGTTAGGGAGGGGGGTATCCAACAATGTAAGTTTCTCAGGTGATTTCGATGCATGCTCAACTTCCAAAAGTACTTGGTTGGGTAATAAATAAAAAAAAATTGATGCTTCTCTGGGCTCTGAACATATTCAGACACAAGCAAATGTGGGGGACCCAGAGGAGAGCCCAGTTTCTCTCTAGCCTGACTTCAGAGAGTCTCCATCTTGTAACAGCTTCCTCTGCCTGGGAAACAGTCTTGTGCCACAGTGATGGGGTTCAAGAGAACCCCAACGTGCTTACAGGAGACAGTGCTGGGGCCACTTGGGAGGTTGGGGGACTTGCAGGTGGCAGACTCTGTGGGTGGCAAGGATAGGTGCCAGGAATAGGCTGGCTGTATTCTAGTACTGGGGGCAGAGAGGTTCCTGTTGCAGAGAAGGGTGTGTGCTGGCGTCGGGGGCACATGCATGCACGTGTGGTCACAGTGACCAGATGTGGTCCAAGAGGCTGCAGGGCCTTCGCTGTTGCCAGTCCAATAGTTTTAAAGCATCTCAGTCATTTTAATGATGGTGATCGTATAATTGCCATTCGCACTTGTGGAGAGCTTGTCAGTGCTTGCTAGGCACATCCATATAATCTTCTCTGGAGTAATCCCCAGAGTAATCTTATAAGGTTGGCATCGTTACTGGCTCCATTTTACAGATGAAAATACTGAGGGCACACAACCATAGGTGGTAGAAATCTAGGAATTTTATTGTGGGGGCTTTAGAAGCATGATCTCCTTGGGAGAGAGGCCATGGAGGATCGTTTTGGTGTGTTTGTGTAGCAGGCTTTATAGAACTGCATTCTATCAAATGAGTAAGTCAGGCTTTACTGAGGAGGGGTGATGGGATTGTTTGGGGGTGGTTAGGGCTCAAGCCTCCAAATCTTGGCCTCCAGTACAGACAGTGTCATTCTCCCTTTCTCATGGATGGGCCATTTGAGGCTCAAAGAGGCACTGAGCTGAGTTCCAGGTCCCACAGCTAAAGCATGAAATAAAATCAGAGAGAAAAAACCCAGGTCTCCTCTGGTTCTAGCACGAGGGTTTGGGGAATCATGATCAGAGAGCCCAGTGTGCGCCCTGCTGTTCTCATCTGCCTCCGCGTCTTTGGGTACAGTGCAGGAGCATCCCTGACACAATATAGGAAGCCCTTCATCTCTCAGTGGGGAACAGGGACCCACACAGGGCCACCCACTGTGTCACGATTGGGACCAGACCTGCAGCGCTCTCTGTTCTGACCAGGGGAGGCTTTGTTTCCTGAAAACTGTCCCTGCCCCCAACTCTTCCTTTGGCAGGCTGGGTAGCCATAGCCCCCGGGGTGGCCCAGACCAGTGCTGGGGGTAGAGAAGGGTGTGTCCGGAGGAGAAAGCTGCCAAGGAGGGTGGGGCGGCATCCAAGGGGAAGAACACCAAGAAGCCCAGACCCCAGACGGAAACCAAATGTATTTTCTAGGTCCTGAGAGGATATTTGAAACAATGGAAGTAGAATGGGGGAAGTCAGACTCTAAAAAGGGCTTCTTGATATCCTTACAGGAAAAAAAAAAAGTCTTTAGGTTTGACTTTTGTTTCTCCGAAGGATGTTTATGTAACTTCCTGAAAGCAGGATCCCAAGGCTCTGTAAAGTTTGTCTGGTGCTGCTGTTTATAGACTCAGGGCTGTGGTGCTGGGTAGGACTTGATACGGTCACTTCCCACTTTATAGTTGGTGAAACTGAGGCTCTGACAGGTGGGGGTGCTGCCTGAGGTTGCACAGTGAGGCAGCAGGAGACTTGGGATGGGAGCCTGCGTCTTGCGGTACCTTCTAAGGGGCAGTTGTCGTCACCTCTTGCTCCCATGATGCTGGCTGGCCTGGAGCCCGGTGGAGACTGTGGAGGGTCCCCTCTTGGAAACAGAGCTGCTAGAGTCTGGGCAAGGCCAGGTCTAACCTGTAGACAGGTGACACATTGAATGGTGACTCGCAGGGTGGGGAAGCATGGTGGTAAGCTTGGCGATGCCACCCCTGTCCAGCTGCTGGGGCCCAGCCGCGCACCGTCTGCCTAGCAGCTGGGAGCTGTGAGTCACTCCCAGTGGCTGCAGAGGCGGGGGCTATTGTGTATCAAGAGTCATTCTGTTCTTCCAGCCCTGAAGGGATGACTAGGCCCTGGGCCCTGATGCGTGTCCACGCCTGTGGACTAACGTGGCTGTCCATTTGGGCTCCAAGTTCAGAGATGAGGGGGCCAGAGAGCCTCGGGGAGTCCCCTTCCTCCGCTTCCCCCCAACTTTGGAGTATTCCATGCTTTGGATCCGCTTTGCTCCCCAGCGCAGGGTTGTGTGAGCCCCTCAAATCTCCTGCAATGTTTTGTAGGCATTTCTGTGGATTCTTTTTCTGCGGAGAGAATCTGTAGGTTTCATCAGATTGTCAGAGGACTCGGTGGACCCCAAAGTGCTGACAGGAGGGCAGGGGACTATGTGTGCCCTGCGGGCTTGAGAGAAGGAAGCTGAAAGGCAGCGTGGTTCTAGCAGAAAGTAGTCTGATGGCAGTGTAGTTTCGTGGTTCATTGTGTGGTCTTGGAGGCCACTGTTGGGTTCTGAAAGCTGGCTTCTCTGAGCCAGCTCCGGCATCACCTTGGGTAAGTTAGTATGTTTGTGCTTCAACTCCCCCATCTGTAAAGAGAGTAGTTATCTACAGGTGTTGTAGACTTTTTAAATAAGATAAAGATAATGTATGTAAAGGATTTGTGCTCTGCCTGGCACAAAGTAACCACTTGGTTAAAGTTTGCTGTTATTATCAGTTTCAGCTTTGCTGCTAATTTGCTGTGTGATCCTGTTAAGTGCCTTATCTTGGGGTCTTAGTCTCCACCCACAGCTCTGTTGGGCTTTTCAGGAGCTGCAGGGCAGGGTTGAAAAGCAGCAGTGGGCAGGGGAAGGCGGGGGAACCTTCTGCATCCTGGGTCTCCCCAGCCCAGGCCCTCACTGGTGCCTTGAGGCAGGATTATGTAACCAGTGGGGCCTGGCCAGGCAGGATGGGATTCTCAACCTCATTTTGTCCTCCATTGTCTCTTCCTCTCCCTTCCCCCCCTTGGGGCTGTTGAATTAGCTGACCTGTTCCTCAAGCTCCAGGGATGAAAGCGAACCCATGCTATTCTGCCACTGACTGGTTTAGTTAGGAGGTTTGCTGGGCAAGGGGCCCCTCCTCCGGCCACCTGGGGACAGACAGAGATGACACCTCTGTGCCTGCTTTGGGGATGGAGACCAGGATTCCTTTTAGGGGGATGGGCAGGCTATAGGCTGGGGAGTGGTGCCCTTGACCGATGGCCCTTATGGCTTGAATTGGTACGCCACCTCCCCCCACCCCGCCATGACTCCATCCCCAGGAGTGACCTACCCAGCAGCCCAGCGCCAGGCCTCCTCTCCCAGGAAGCCTTCCCTGGTATCTTGGCTACAGGGAGCCTCCTCTTCTGAGCTTTGCGTTTGTTCTGTTCTCTTTAAGAAAACAGAGGCCACAGACTGGCAGGCCACATCCACCCCAGGGGCAGATTTTACTTGGCCCACACCAAATATTGAGCTAGTTGCCAACAGGAGATTTTACGTAAGATCTCAACTTCTGGCTTTACTTCAAAAATGAGAAGATTGTAAAACTTTGAGCCTAGTTCTCCAGTGGCCACTACTGGAGATGAAGCACATAAGCCCCACTCTGCCCCATTGCTCCCGAGCCACTTGGCACACTTGCACAGTCTTTCTCGTCTCCTAGGCGTCTGAGTTTTCACCTTGTCCTGTAGGCATGGCTGGCTCGCTCTCCTGTGCTGTGGTATGGTGCCCTGTCTGTCAGCTTTGTGGGCTTTTTGAGGGTGATGGGGGGTAGCTGACTCCTCTCTCTGTCCCTTGAAGCATTGTGCTCAAGCTCAGGACTGCATTCAACAGCAGGAGCATAATAAGTGTTTCCTTTATGAATGAAGGCGGAGCATTGCTGCGCCTCACCAGCTGTGAAGATTCCATTTAATGGAAGCCTCTGGATCAGCCTGCCCCGTGGCCTGAGAATCCTCCTCCCAGATAAGCTGTGACTGCTTAGCCACTGACCCCGGCAGCTTCTTAAGCTGGGGATAAACAGTCACTCAGAGAGTCGTCCCCACGCTGCAGTATAAGCAAGGAGAGGGACATTTCTTCTGCATCTGTCTCCACCTTCCACTTTCCCCGGGGGCTTGGAGGAGCTTCGGGGCAGAGGGAGTCTGGGATCAGCAGCCTTTGGATGGCATCAAGTGCAAACCTCTGCATCCTGGGGAGATGGGGGATGGCAGGGGAGAGTCAGTTTCAGTGTTTGCGGGACTGGGTTCCCCTCCTTCAGGCCTTTCTCTGCATTATTCTTCTCCTAGAGAAAGTGCTTTAACCCCTAGCTTCTTTGTTCAGCTATCTATCTATGCAAGGCTTATTTTACTCTTTTAATGGAAATCCTAACCTTCCCTGGAGACCAGCTAAGATGTCCCCTCTTGGAAGAGGTCTTAGCTGAGAGGTCACAATTGTTCTGGGTACAATAAAAATCTGGGAAGCTTTTTTTTTCAAGAAAAAAAGCATGCAGGTTTCTGGCCCTCATCTTTGATTCCTTCAGTCCAGAGCATAGTGTCCCCCTCCTAGAGGATTAGACACGAGGGTCTATAGACATGCCTTGAAGACCCTATCTTAGCTCAGGGAGCCCAGGGCTGGAAGAGTGGGCCTCTGGGTGCGTTTGTGCTATGTGACATCTTGTGCCCCTTTCCCTCTGGGCTGCTTTTTCACCTTCTGTGCACTAACACGCTGGGCTCCTTTGGTGGTTGTGACTGAAAGTGTCTGGAGCGCCATCCTGGGAGAGGCTGACGGGGGGATCTGGGCAGGTGTCAGAGTCTGGGCCAGGCCCAGAGGGATTTAACACTGCTCAGGTGACAGCTTAGGAGATGGCAAGGGAGGAGGCAGGCTGGAAGCCCGGGTCCCAGTGGGCAAGGCCTGTGCCCAAGAAGTTTGGAGGACTGTCCTGGGCTGCCAGTGACCTGGCCACAGGCTCAGAGGCACCTCGCTGGGTGGTCTGGTGGCCGACAGGCTGAGGCTTCAAGCACAGGCCAGCACAAGTCATTTACAGGTGGGTACGTCAAGGTACGTGGAGGGAGGGACGTCCCCCATGTCTCACGTGATTATGTGGAAAGCCAGGCTTGGACCCAGGTCTTCTGACTCTCAGGCGAGGATCCACTCCTCCGTCCTCACCTCCCTCCTCAGGGTCAGTGCCGGGCCCCCCCAGCTGGGACAGTCTTCTGGTTGTCTGTGACAGCCTTGAGGCTTGGCCTGGAAAAGTGATGCCACCATCGTCATAGCCACCCTGGAGGCATGAAACCAGTTGGGTGTGCAAATTACCCCTCAAACATACTCCGTCCCATTTTTTTTTTCATTTTTCCTTAAACTGTCTCCAGTGGGCCAGCTGCCTCTGTGCCCGTTTCCGCCTGGCACTGGGCTTCTTGCTCTTTATTCTGAGAACAAAGCTTCCTTCTGACGGTCCTCCTGCTGACAACAGGAAAAGGGCAGGCGTGGCACTGGGCCTCCCTCCTCCGCCTCCCCTAGCTGGGGGCATGGGGCAGCCTTTGTCAGATGCCAGACCCCGGCAGCACTGGCGGGCTGGTGGGGGGAGCCCAGCTGCAGCCCAGTCTGTGTTCCCACTGGGATGGGAGCTGCGCCGTGGCCCAGCTGTCAGACCCAGAACTAGCCAGAAGAGTGGGCACAGGCGTCAGATAGGGACCAGTGTAAGTCCTGTTCAGGTCCGAGCAGTTACTTGTACCAGAACTGTTCATGTGACAGCAGTCAAGAGTCCAGCTGGTTCAGGAAGAGCTTACTTCCGCCTCCAGGCTCTCCTGGTCTCCTGGGGCCCGAAGAGACCAACAGATGCTTGGATGAGGGCAGCCACAGTCCTTCCACCAACACATTTTTATTGAGCATCTACTTTGTTCCGACACAGCAGTGAGCAAAACAGACCGGGTCCCTATTTTGGACTTGGGGGTGACATTCTGGTGGTGAGAGAGAGTCAACAAACTGATGAATAGTGGCTGTTTGTCAGGTGGCCAGAGTGCCTGCCACAAAAATAAAGCTGTGTTGAGTGAGTGACTCTGCTGTGTTAGGGGTGGGGGTCATGGAAAATCTCTGGTGAGGGGATGGGAGACTCCAGGAGGGAGCTAGGGAGCCACAGGGTGTGTGGGGAAGAGCATTCCAGGCAGAGGGCACGACAACACAAGGCTTCGCGGCAAGAGGGTTTGGGATGTACTTGAGGAGCAGAAGACTGGTGTTTGGGGAGGGTGGAGTGAGAGCGGTCCTGGGAGGAGCAGCGGCCAGAGCAGGGGCAGGAGGACCGCCTAGGGCCTCTTGGGCCTTCTGGAGGACTTTGCTGTTTAGTCTGAGTTAAGGGGAAGCTGTCGAGGGGCTGAGGCTGGGGCCGAGGGCTGACTCACGTTTGCGGGCGGGGAGAAGTCAGGAGGGTGGGAGCAGGACACGGCCAGGCCGGGAGGGCGGGAGGGAGGTGTGGCGGTCACACAGGTGGCAGCACAGCTCAGCGTGGCAAGGGGTCGGATTCTGAATGGGTTCCTCAAGATGATGTGCTGATGCGTCAGGTGTGGGGTGTGGGAGGAAGACAGGGTCAGCGGCAAGGTTTCTGGTCTGAGGGACTGGAGGACATTTGTGGAGACAGAGAAAGCTGCAGGATGGCAGGTTTAGGGAGAGAAATGGAGGTTTCAGATCAGATGTGCCAGTTAGGGGCGTGTCTGAGGGAGGGGAGACGCGTGGGCAGAGGGTGGTCCTGGTGCCCCTGTTGTTGGAGGGTTGTGCCCTGGAGGACCTCCCAGACTCTTGAGAACCTGTCTGTAAGAACAGCATTTCCTGGGCTGTTCATGTTCTTTTTCTTTGTAAACCTGCTCCTTTCTCCCCCTTCCTTCTGGACACAGGAAAAAGGCAGATTCTGAGGACTCATTGTTTTGGCGGTGGTCCTGGCCTTTCTGCCTGGTGTGCTTCCTTGGGTGGGGGTTCCTCCCGGGGTGGGTGGCGTGGGGGTCGTCCTCGAACAGGAGGCCAGAGGCCTCAGGCCTTTCCCTGGCTCAGTTACCAACAGAGAGGTTTTTCTCTGTGCCTTGGTTTCCCCTCCAGCATATGGAAGTGTTAAGCTGGCCCCAGGGTTCTGAGGGTGGCAGGGGGCACTTGAAGAGGCTGAACGCAGAGGTTAAGAACCTGGCTTAAAGTTCAGTGTGGACGTGAGTCCTTGTTCTGTCAACTGGCTGTGAGACTCTGGGCCACTGGCATAACCTTTCTGAGCTTCAGTTTTCTCATCTGTGAAAATAGGCCAACCGTAGTACCTGCATCCTGCATCAGAGAGTTTTTGTGAGGGTTAAATGAGAGGATGCACATATCCAAGGCCTTGGCACACACCACACCCAGTGAACAGAGGCTGTTAGTGACTGTGCAGTGGGTCAGGCTATGGGGTTTTGCCCCGTAGGTGGTGGGAGCCGTGGCAGGCTGTCGAGTAGGAGACTGTCACACATGTGCTCTGAGGAGGCAGCTGTGAGTTTGGCTGAACCCCGTCCACCTGCAGGAGGGAGAACTGAGGGCCACCCCGATGGACTCTCCGCCCTTCCTTTAACTGGTGGTCTTCACTGACTTGGCATTGGCAGCTTCTGCCTTGCACACGTCCTGTGGGAATGGAGGTGGTAATTTTCCCTAAGATCTCCTACAGAGCCCCTTGTCTTTACATCCCAGTGGCTGACCTTAGGGGATGTGAGTGTGAGGCTTTGAGGGGTGGGTGACGTTGAATGTCCTTGGGTTGTCTGGACAGGATCAGGGCAGGGCAGGCCTGGAGTGACATTCCACGGGGCACTAGTATGTGACCTCGGTTCCTGGTCTGGGTCCAGCCTGGGCGCCTGCTCCAGTGGAGCCATGGAGGGGTTGACAATGGGCGGAATGCAGCCCCCTTAGGACCCACACTTCAGTGGTGCCCAGGCATGCTGACCGAGCCCTGTGCTTTTGCAAGACTATTACCCAGCAGTTGAATCATGCCAGGACAGCCAAGGACATTTCAGATTCCCCCCCGCCCCGTGGCTGGCAGCCAGACTGTCACCAGGCATTGCTTGTTTTCCCAGGGTCCAAGGGTTTTTCGAGGTGGAGAGGGCTCTGGAGATATTCCAGGGACTTTTCTTAACAGCTGGGTAAATTGAGATCCAGAGAAAGCAAGGCACTTGACCAAGGTCTCACAAGGCCGCCTCCCTCCCATCTGTCACCTCCCTCTGTTCCCATGTCCCTTGCTCAGACTCCTGGCCTCCTGCCTGGACGTTTGTAACAGCCTGCATCTTCTGGACTCTCCAAGAGCTTTGTCTGTCTTGCTGTTATCCTAATCTCGCCATAACCTGCAGGCATACATGCCGTTTGAGTGTGTTTGCTCTCCTTTCCCCTCTGGTGCCAGAGTGAGCACACAGATTGCAAGTGCAAGCCTCAGAGCCAGGCTGACCTCTGGTTGAATCTCCTCTCTGCCCCTTTCTAAAATGGGAACTGGGGAAGATACTCCGTGTTTCTGAACCGCAGTGTCTCTGTCTGTGTAATGAGAACAGTGGCAGTAGTTTGTGAAGCTGTCTGATGGTTAAATGAGATAATAACGTGAAGTGGGGGTGTAACACCGACTCAATGGACATGAATTTGAGTGAACTCCGGGAATTGGTGATGGACAGGGAGGCCTGGCATACTGCAGTCCATGGGGTCACAAAGAGTCGGACATGACTAAGCAACTGAACTGAATACCTGCACAGAATGAGCTCTCAGAAACGTTTGTTAGTGGGAGCTCCTTGGTGGTCTAGGGGTTAGGAGTTAGTGCTTTCACTGCCATGGCCCACGTTCAGTTCCTCATCAGGAAACAGGTCTCACAAGCCATGCAGCATGGTCAAAAAACAAAGGTGTTTCTTACATAGACCCGTCAGTGCTGGGTGAACTGAAAAGTCAAGGGCATGGAGGAGTAGACAGAGCTCCAGACCTAAGGCAGAGGGTGTGGGCTCCAAGTTCATTGCCAAACATTGCCTCACTGTGTACTTCTTAGGAAGTCACTCTTCCTCCAGGAACCCCACTTTTCTCATAGCAAAAAGAGGGAAGAAATCCCTGCCATGATCTTAGAAACGTATCATGTGATGCCAAAGCAGCATCTGTGAAAAAGCTTTGCATCTGTGTGATGATTTAAAAATGGCACAGTGGTGGCGGTGGTGTGCTGGTGGTGACGAGGACTTTGTGGCCACAGCAGTGGACAGCTGGCCAGGCTGGAGGCTGGTCAGTCTGCAGATGCTCAGCACCCACACAGGCTTCCCATGCCTGCCTCTGCTCCCAGCCCGCCTTTTGCATTAGCCTCAGCATTGCATCCTCAAAGACGTGGGAGGTGCAAAGACCCGGTGGCATCTTCTGAGCCATAGTGAGTTCTGGGTTATCTGTGGCAGATCCCGTGGAATGTAGGATTACAGCCAGGCCCTGGTTCGAATCTCAGCACTTCCCGACTGGAAGCTTGAGCCAGTTGCTTTACTCCTGTGAGCCTTATTTTCCACATTTGTGAAAAGAGGGCCTGATGAAGCAGAGGCCAAGCATTTAGGAAAGGGCCAAGCACACAGTTACAAAGAGGCATTATACCATGTTTTCTGCCTGGAGCGTGGTGCCTGATGGGCTTCTGGGTGGCGGGAGTGGGGGCCACTGTGCCCGTTTCCGGGGCTGAGCGTGGAGGTCGGTTACACTGCCTGCAGAGTCACCCAGCTTGGAGTTAGGATGGCCCTTGGAGTCTTCTGGTGCCGTTCCATTTTACTGGTGAATGCAGCAAGGAGTGGGTGCTTGGCTGGGCTCACTGGCAGGTTAGTGGGAGGCTGGGCCTTGGGTGAGGCGAGGGACGCACTTAGAGGCAGACTGAGAGGAGCGCTTAGGTGCTGCAGTGAGCCTCCTGGTGCCGGGCAAGTGCCTGCCAGTACCTGAGAGCAGGCGCCTGCTGCCTGGATGCCACATCCTAGCTCAGTGGAGAGCTAGAACACCAGTTCCCGACCTCGGGAATTGGTCCCCGAGCCTTGGGGGAGTGCGGACACCTGCAGGGTGCCTTGTAGAGCCTCACCCAGGTCCCCTGGCCTCTTTAAAAGGGGCCTTGGATAAGTAGTCACCTGCCCGGCGCTGTTTACTCTGTGTCTGCTCTCTAGCTGTTTGTGATCCAGAGAGAGCAAGGCCCTCCCCCTCCCCCCACCTGCTGCCCCTTCCCCTGCCAGCTGCGCCTCTGTGTGAGCATCTGAGCCCTCACCCTGGAGGGGAGGCATGTTGGCAGCAGGCTCCTGTCGTGATGACAAGCCCCAGCGAGTCTGGAGGGACAAGGGCACTTTCATGTGGGCCCTGATGAAGCCTCCCTGGTATCAGCAGGCCTGGCTGGTACCCACCAGGCCTCCAGGAGATTAGGGGGCTTCTGGGGCTCCAAGTGCCTCAGGCTTTCCTTTCCTCCTTGTTGACCCCAGAGCTCCTGGCTTCTCTCCACTGTGGCCACGGGACCCGGAGCCTTCTCAGCATCCCTCAGGCTTTTGTACCTCTAGGCCAGTCTCCCCATCACTACCTCTGGGCCACAGGTGACTTGTTACGAGGTGGCCAATGCTGCTAATCCCTGTAGGAGTTCCTGGTATCACTGCGGGCTGGCAGGAGCCTGGGCCACCCTCTGGTGTGATGTGAGGTGGCCTTGGGCAGTCAGCAGTGTCCATCCCCAGACCCTATACATTCAAACATGCCATTAACACCCCCCTGCCCAACTGCTATTCTTGGGGCCTGAAATTCTGCCACTGAGCAAGTTGTCTTGTTCTCTCCTTGGCATCCTCTAAAAAGGCAGATACCTTCGCAGGTAGACACTTTTACATAATTGCTGCTGAAGAGCAAACCCAGGCTAGCCTGGCCCTTGTCCAGCTGCCTATGTGACCATGGCCCAGTTGCCTCCCCCTCTGGGCTTTGTTAAGGCCCTTTTCTGCCGCACTCTGGTAGTTACCCTTCTTTCTCCTCTGTTGGGGTTGGTGGGGGCAGCGACAAGGGCCTGGCGGCTGGGGTGGGGGCCAAAACGAGGCACTTTGACCACCTGCTGGCCCTGTAGGGGCTATCAGTCCTTCTTCCTCTTCATCTTGGGACAGATGGGGAAACTGAGGTCTGGGTTGGGGGACGGACCCTGCTTTGATCACATGGGAAGTCAGGCAGAGCTGTAGTCAGAGCCTAGTTACCCTTACTGACGGCACGGGCTCATCCACTCCGGGCTGCCACCCTTGAGAGGAACGCGCGGGCCATCTGCATAGGGTCAGGGACATAATTTTTCCTCTTCCGTGGAAGCCACCTCTCTCAGGCGGGGGTGAGGGTGCGGGGTCCCTGCCTGCTGTAGGGTCCCCAGGCATGGGACAGAGTCGGATGAGACATCCTCTTTCTGAGGTTCAGGAGGGTAGGGATTGGTGGCCTCTGGCAAGGGACGCAGTGTGGGGGAGGCCTGGAGGCTTCCGGGAACGTGGTTGGTGGCGCGGGGTGCCCCCAGGCCACCCTCCCTCCCATACCCCCTCCCCCCTCCCAGGGAGGGGACTGGGCTGACAGTAATGCCATTTGTCCTGGCTCTGGGATTAGGCGCGGCCGTGTTAAGTGAGGAGCAGGGAGCCATTTAGAGGACACAGAGACACAAAGTGGAGTGGAGCTGAGCGGCTGCTGCCGGGAGCTCTGGTGGGTCCTGTCATTTTTCTCCCCAGCCACCCTGCCCCGTCTGACCCTGCCTCGTGTCCCCTCCCTCCTGTCCAGTCCTGTCAGGTCCGTCTGATGTGTGTGTGCCCACGGTGTGTTCATGTTTATACCCACGCAGGATGGGTCCCGGGTGCAGGAGTGGCCCCCAAGCCTGGCCCTGGGGGTCCTGTCTGCGTACAGGACCAGACACGGGCACCTCAACAATCTCCACCACCAGGACTGCCCCAGGGAGACAGGCCAGGGCCGACCTGGCCAACTCCTGACTGAGGAGAAGGAGACTGTGGCTGAGGCGTGGAAAGGACGGGCTCAGCTTCTCTCTGAGCTTCTCCTGACAGCTCAGCAAGTCCACAAATCCACCTGAGGCCAGCAGGTCTGGGAGTTAAAGATTTACCGCAGGCCCTGGGGAGCTGGGGTGGTGAGGTCCCAGGGTGCTCCGACGTTACCTTCGTGGCTTCAGTCCTGTCTAGATGGTGAGAATATGACTTGTCAAAGTCAAAAGGCTGCTGCAGACTTTCTATGTTCATTCTTTGTTTTGGCTGTGCCAGGTCTTAATTAGGGCATGTGGGATCTAGTTCCCTGACCAGGGATCGAACCTGGGCCCCCTGCATTGGGAGCACGGAGTCTTAGCCACTGGACCACTAGGGAAGTCCCTCTATATTCATAACTTGACTTTTGGGGGGAGTCGTTCACAATCTCCGTGAGTTTGTATGGAATGTGGCATCGTCTGGGGAAGAGTCTGCTGACAGCCTTCATGAGATTCTCAAAGAGTGCCGTAACACCCAGAGGTCACAAACTTCTGATCTAATCCATACCCCTTGTTGTCCAGTTGAGGAACAGGCTCAGAGAGGGGAAGGTATTGCCCGGAGGGAGCCGGTGGACACACTGGGATGCTGATGGTACTCCAGGCCCATGTGGAGTTTGCTTCCACCTCCAGGAGTTGGAGGCCCCCATCCCATCCCGAGTACACATGTTTCTCAGGATCTGTCCAGGGGTCATATGGCAACCTGGGATGGGCAGGGGCTGGGGTTGGCCGGCATTTTCCAGCTCCCCTGCAGGGCTGGCAGACAGGGAGGAATGAATAACGGTAAACTTGTATGTACTTCCTTGAAATAAAACGATGAATAACTGAGAGCATGGTTGGGCAGTGCTTGCCGTAGTATCTGGTGTGTAGCGGACCTGTGAGGCATGCTGGTCCCCATGGTCCTTCAAGTTGGTCTTATTAACTGGATCTCCTGCTTCTGACCCTCACCACCCAGCTCTCCCCTTCCTCAATATGAGACTTCTGCCTGGGGCATGGAGGCAGCCTCCCTGTCTCATGTTGTGGAGTCTCTGCCTGTCGGGGATGGGGCAGGGGATGGTCAGGACCCTCAGGCTGAGGTCCTGCCTCTCTGGGGACCTGTGGTGCCTCATCTGTCCATGAAGGAAAGCTTTCCTATGGCTAGGGATGCCCATCAGCCTGCATTGAGGCAGCTGGGGCCGGTCACTTGCAGGGAGCCCGTCCCTGGGTAGGTTCTGGGCTGCAGACCTAGTTTAGGAATGGTGTGGAGTGCTGGGCAGCTGCACAGAGGCTGGGGCTCCAAGTGGGCCAGCTTGGGGTAGTCCTAGCTCTGCCCTTGCCCAGCTGTGTGACCTTGAGTCAGTTGCTTCATCCCCTCTCTGAGCATAGATTTCCCCTCTGTGAAGTGCACGTATCAGTGACACCACCTCTCAGGGTGTGAGGATTGGCTGTGATGAATCAGGGGAAGCCAGAGTCTGGCTGGCAAGGTACCAGGAGTTCAGTCAGTGCCGGCTGCCATCAGTGAGGGAGGTTAGGATATTTGCAAAGAAATATCTTACTGTTTTTTTTTTTCCCCCAAGTGCCAGTGATCCAAGCCTAAGAGAAATAGCTGGAAATGAATTTGACTGCATAGACGGATTTGGGCGTTGGGTGGAGAGAGCCCTATTTTGAGGAGCTCTGTGGGCTAATGAAGAGCTTGCTCCATGAGAGTCCTGCTTGCCTTGGTTTGCTGAGAGCTTCAGCGGGGCCAAAGGGCAGCTGGTCCTGACCCCCTCGTTCCGCACTTTGCCACCCCGGCTGTCTTGTTTGCTCAGTAAACCCTTCTACCAGAGCTAGTGCAAAGGTACACTCTCAACTCAGGCCTTGCTGGAAGAAAGACAAATTCTTAACAAGTAGGGGGTCTCGGTTCTTGAGATTTTTGTTGGGCATTCCCCTCCGGGGAACCCAGCACAGATCCCAGGTTGGGAGCAGGGGAGTGAACCAGTGCTTTATGGTTTGTTTACTTGTTGATTGATGCGTGATTTGTGGGTCTGCTTGCAGGCAGGATGTGAGAGGCTGCTTTTGATGTTAAAACACACGTAAGATGCTTGAAAACAAAAACAAAAAGCGCAGCATTTGAAGGGAACAGAGGATGGGCTGTGCAAGCGCTGGCCTGTGTCAGCTGTCCTTGGTGAACTTGGAGGGTCTGTGCTGCTGAAGGATGGATGGGCTGAGGAGATGCCCAGTGACCACTCGTTAGCAAGCCCCAGACCCGCTCTGGGCCTCGGTTTCCTCGTCTGTCAAGTGAAGGGAATGTTGTTCATGGTGGTGTGGTGAGGGGTAAATAATAGCATGTAGTACATGCATATCAGGTCTCATACATGGGAGTCCATGCTTTAATATGTTTAGCTTGGCAGTTCCTTGTAGCAGACTGAAAAAGGGAAAGGTCATTGGCAGGGGCACTTCAGTCTTACGTACCTAGCGTGGGTGGGTGATCACTTCTGCCTTGGAAAGCTTTTGGTGAAGTTGGGGCCCAGTGTGCTAGTCTCGATTGCAGCTGACATCTCTGGCACATCAATCTGACCCTGCGTGGTGGGGTACAGGGCAGGAGAGCTCATCCAGGACGTCTGAAATTCAGAGCTGGCGGAGTCAACTCTCAGCTGAGGCTGGCCTTGGAGGAGGATGTGTAGGCTCTTTTTGTGGATAAGAAACTGGGCCAAGGCAGGTGGGGGTGGAGCAAGCCTGGTAGTGCGACCCGCGGTGGTCCTTTCAGCTCTCTGGGCCTCCGTGTCCCCGTGTGCTCACCGCAGGGCGGGCCATGCACTCTGCAGTCCTGAGACCCTTCAGCCAGACTGCCGACTGTCCCTTGGTGGCCGCCGTGGACTCCAGGGTGACTGATAGGCAGCCCTTTGGCCCCCAGCCAGGCGGAGCTGTGGGGGGTGGGGCATGCGGCAGATTCCAGCAGAGGAAGGGATTTGCTTCTGGTCTCGGCCTCCCAAGGGTGTGATTGCACCAGAGAAACTCCTGCACAGCTGGGAAGCAAATGTGAAGGATTTTCTTTGCTATCCATGTGGTGGGTGGGGCAGGCTGGGGCTGGGTAGCTGGTGGAGCAGGGTGGCTGTGGGGTGTGGCTGGGTAATGGGTGGTGGTGTGACTCTGCTGGGGGTGTGATGGGCTGGGAGGGGCCGAGTCAGCTGTGGGGAATGGCCCTGGGATTGCATGTGGGGCTCCCAGTGCCCAGCCGGCAGCCACTCCTCCTCCCTGAGGCTGAGTGCCCATTCACATACTTTTGAACCTGTTTACAGCGCTCTCCCCACACTTCTTCTCAGCTCCCCGCCCCATCCTTGTGCCTGTGGCCCGGAGGCCTGTGTTGACCCATTTGAACATCTCAGCACCATGTACGTTTGCTTGTCCATTCACGTGCCTGTGAGTGTGGAGGAAGTAGGGGGCGTGGTCAGGAGTGACCCAGGCAAGAAATAAAATCTGGGCTGGGTGAGCGTGCAGGGCTCTGGGTACCAGCCTCCATTCAGCCCACAGCAGCAGCACGCCAGAGACCTAGGACCTTGGAGCCCAAGGTATCACCATGTGCCAGCCACTGAGCAGTTTTACACAGATCATCTCTCTCAGTCTTGGCAATAGCCCTGCAAGATAGATAAGTAGTATAAAGCCATTTTACACTGGGGAAACTGAGACTCAGAGAGGTGGAGAGATTTGCACAAAGACCTTTAATAAGGATGCTGCTGCTGCTGCTGCTGCTGTATCACTGCCCCTCAGATGTTTGGGATGACACAGCATGATGCATACAGCTCTTCATGGGAGGCCTTCTGCACATGGTAGGCAGCAAGTGCATGGGAGCTGGGTTGTTAGGTGCACTTCACCATGAAAGGCTCAGGGAGCTCTTGGTCTCACTCCAGAGCCCACCTGTCCAGTCCATCCAGGGCAGAGCTCGACCTCCTCCCCAGTCCTCCTCTCTAGACAACTTGGTTTCTGAGAGGTTCCTTGTGCCTCTGCCTCTTTTCTCTTTGGGTCTTAGGATTCTGGGGGCACCTGAGCATTTTGGAGTGGGGGGTAGGGTCATGAGTGACTTTCAACAGAGCAGTGGCCACAGTTACTGTGGTATTTCCCGAAAGTGCAGCGTTGCCATGGCATCTCCATGACAACCAGAGCATCTCATTCATTATCCCAGCACCTTGGCAAGGAAAGCTGGGCCTAGGGCTGAAAGAGCAGAGTGGAGGCTTGGTTGAGGGCTTGGTAGCTGAGACCCCCTCATGCTCTCCCCTGTCCTTGCCAAGATTCCCGTGTAGGCTCTGGAGCCATCACCATTTCATGGGGTTTGGGTTCAGATTTCATCTCTGCCACTGACTAGCTGTGTGGTTTAAGTGACTTAACATCTCTGAGCCTTATTTTCTGCAAATGTAAATGTGAATGACAGTATTAGCTGGAAGCATTAATTGAGATCAAGTATGTAAAATGCTTAGCACAGTGCCAGGCACAGGTCATAAGTTCCGGTCCTGCCCCCATCTGCAGGCTCCAGGATCCAGAGCCATGTGTAGAAACACTCGAAGTCTGCTCCGCCTGGACTACATGCTCCGGTGTGCTCAGGGGTTGGGGGGTGTGTGTGTGCACTTAAGTGCTTAATTGCTCAGTTGTGTTCCACTCTTTGCAACCCTTTGTTGCTTTTTACTTTCTATTTTATTTTTGGCTGTGCTGGATCTTCATTGCTGTGTGTGTTTTTCTCTAGCTGTGATTATCAGGGGCTACTCTCTAGTTGTGGTGTGAGGGCTTCTCATTGTAGTGGCTTATCTTGTTGTGGAGCATGGGCTTTAGGGCTTGCAGGCTTCAGTAATCGAGGCATGTCGGCTCAATTGTTGTGGCTCCCTGGCTCTAGAGCACAGGCTCAATAGTTGTGGCACACAGGCTTAGTTGCCGTGACTGTGGGATATTCTCAGATCAGGGATCGAACCTGTGTCTCCTCCGTAGGCACGTGGATTCTTTACCACTGAGCCACCAGAGAAGCTCTCTTGGTGACCCAATGGACTGTAGCCCACCAGGCTTCTCTGTCCATGGAATTTTCAGGCAAGAATGCTGGAGTGGATTACCATTTGCTTCTCCAGGGGATCTTCCTGACCCAGGGATTGAGCTTGCATCTCCTGTGACTCCCGCATTGTAGGTAGATTCTCTACCTGTTGAGCCATCAGGGAGCTAAATGAGGGAGGGAGGTCAGCTATGGGACTGTGTTCACCCACCTGAGGCCAGAGCTTGAAGTATAAGCTACAAAGGTAGCCAGTGGGTGTGCATGCCCCGTGCTGTGTTCAGCCATTCAGTCGTGTCCAACTCTTTGCGACCCCATGGACTGTAACCTGTCAGGCTCCTCTGTCCATGGGATTTCCCAGGCAAGAGTACTGGAGTGGGTTGCCATTTCCACAGGCCTAGTGTCACTAAAACGTGTTTGTTTTTTTTAACGGACTTTTTTTTTATTTTGTTGCACCATGCAGCATGTGGGATCTTAGCTCATCAACCAGGGATTGAAACTGTGCAGAGTCTTAATCACTGAACTGCCAGGGAAGTCCCTCAAATGTGCTCTTTTGCAAGAAGTTGGAAATTCTTTTTTTTTTTTTTTTGCCAGTAAACAACTTAGTCTTCTATTTGCCTAAGGCCAGCTGTTACAGACACTGAGGCCCCAAGACTTCCAGAAGGGATGGGGGCGGTGGTGAGCCATCCTGCCTCCCAGCTGCTGCCTGCCCCATGCTGCTTCCTGCAGGAGATGGCAGAGTAGATGAAGTGTACCCTTTCGCCATCAAGTATCTCCTCAATTTTGTGTGTGTTTCAGTAGCTCAGTCATGTCCGACTCTGCCACCCCATGGACTGTAGCCCATCAGGCTCCTCTGTCCAGGGGATTCTCCAGGCAAGAGTAGTGGAGTGGGTTGCCGTTTTCTTCTCCAAGAAGTTGGAAGTTCTGACTTTTATATGAAATCTCCTGATTTTGAGAGGCTGATAGCTAGTTTCAAAGAAAACTGCTGTCAAAGAATTTTGCATTCTGTTTTGGTTGGAGAGTACTGGTTCTCAGCTTCTATGCTATAGTGCAGGGATGGGGCGAGCGTCCGAGGAACGGGACGTGGCGGGCAGGAAAGGGGTTGGTGGGTGGAGATGACTTCAGAGACATGATGATATTGGAACTGGGGTCTTGAAGGATGAGTAAGTGTCCCAAGGGGTAGGGGAAGACATTCCAGGCAATGGGAACTTCATTAACAAAGGCTTAGATGCGTGACCAAGACTGGTGACTGGTTGGGCGAGGCTGGAGTTTAGGAAAATGGCTGCTGATGTCGGCAAGGCCCAGGCAGGCCCAGGGCAGGAGGGAAGTGTTGAGGCCTCAGCCCCTAGATGTCCTTGAGGCCTGGGTGGCTCCACGGAGGTTTGAAACCTTTGTTTGGCATCCCTTGAGGCACAGGGGTGCAGGAATTCAGGCAGGTACGGAGGGCCTTGAATGGCTGGTGTCAGGCCCTTGAGGGGTTGCAGTGGGGGCTTCAGTGGCAGTCAGCGATTTGCCAGATACTCAGCCTTCTCTGGGGCCAGGGGCTAGTTGGTCACTCTCTTTCCCGCTTGTGGGCGTGAGCTTTGCCTGGCCTTCTCTCTAGCCTTCTGGCTTCTATATGGCCTCTGCTTGATGGTGCTTTGTGGGCTCAGGTGTTACCCACGTTATGAGTATGTTAAGTAGGAATACATGAAAACAACAGGCGGGCCTTCCTCAGGGTTGTGTGCCAGGCATGACATTTCCTGTGTATCCACTCATTTAATTTCCACAATTTTGGGAAGTATGTCAAGTTTTCCGGTTTTACAAAATAGGAAACTGGGGGCACTTAAAGAACTTGCCCAAGATTACACAATTACTGGGTGGTAGGGCTTGGGTTTGAACGAAGCTGCCTAGCTCTAGTCTGCCCGTGTAAACCTTAGGCTCTGTTGACCTAGGGCTTTAGGGAGTTGGAAGCACTGGGTTTGGACTCTGAAATTGTTACAACATTTACCAGCGTATGTGCCATTTTTTTTAAATGGGGAGATGTCTGATTCCCACAGGGGTCGGTGACCCCAAGATGCCTGAGACTGCTGCTTGTGTCATTGGCACACATGTTGGAAGGCTGTTAATGCAACAGGACTGTTAATGCTCCAGGCCAGTGACTGGAGCACCCAGGCCAGCAGGGGAGGTGGGGTTCAATGGCCTGAGTAGGCAGGTGCCTCCCCATCCACTGTGCTCCTGTCCTGGCCCTGGGCCAATGGGTGGGGCTCACTGTGGCTGCAGGGCAGAGGGCTGCCCTTATCAAAGGGGAACGGGACATGGGTGCACCCTGGGAATAAGCTGGACCAGTCACCCCAGCTCTCTTGGCCCCACCCAGGAAGCCTGTCCTGTCTTGCCCTGCTCTCACCTGGGATTGCAGGGACTCCCTGGAAAGCTCTGCCTGTTCCCTTATGTCTAAGCTGTGCTATGTGTCCCTCCCTCTTCCTACCCTGGGTCAACCCTTGCTTGGCTTTCTGGCCAGTTGAGGTACTGTTTCCTTCAGGAAGCCTTCCTTGGTCCTCCCCCTTCCTCCTCCGGGGGAGTAAGTGGCCCTCAGTTCTCTGAGATGCCCAGCCCTCCTCCCACTGTCACACTCCCTGCGTCAGAGGTGCCTGTTTTCTTGGCTGCCTTGGCTTCCCTGTGATGCTGGTACATCGTAAGAGACTGAACTGTAGAATATCACAGGTGGAAAAGTTCCCAGACATCATCTGGCCCAGGACTCTTGCTGACCAACAAGAAGCCCAGAAAGGGGCAGAGTGTGCCTGAGGCCCATACAGCACATTATGGCAGAACTGGGAGCAGACCCAATGTCTAAGACACGTTCTCATTTCACACCCCTGCCTCTTTGCTTCTGAGCACATCTTTAAAAAATATTTGTTTTCATATATTCACAAAATAACAAATGATTATTATAGGAAATCTAGGAAACAAAGGAAAAGAAAAGTCAGATAATTATTATTGTTTTTTGTTTTGATTTTTGGATGTAATGCCAGTTTCTGGCTTACGCATAAAATTTTTCACAAAAATAAGACAGTATGGTCTTATAAAAATGTTTTCTACTTTAACAGTATATATAGTAATTATATTTCTGTGTCAGTAAATGTCCTCCTTCAACATACTGTAAATGGCTGCCTGGGATTCCATCACATGCTTGCATTTTAATTGCTAAAGACAGTCCCCTATTGTTGGGCATTTGCTATTATAAACAACACTCTGTGCTATTATACAGCACAGGGCTTCGTTTTCTTGTGGGGAAATCTTTGCACACTTCTGCAATTACTACCTCTAGGATGAGTTCCTAGAAGTACAGCTGTAGGGTCTCTGATAGACTGTACCCACGCTGAGCAGACCATATAGTCTGGGGGCTGGGAGTGATTTTGAGGATCTTCATCCCCACCTCTGGGTCTGAGACTCACATTCCCCTCCTGGCTGCGCCAGCCCAGTCCCTCACACCTCCTGTCCTTGTCCCCATCTCCCATCCTGCAGGCGAGCTCTCCTGCCAGCTTTCAGCAGCTGCCTCCACTCACGTTTAAGGGAGACCAGAGGGCTGTGGTCGGGGTGCTGTTTGAGTGAGGATGTTGGGCGAGCTTGGAATCCTCAAGGCAGGGGGGGTTGGTCGCCTGCTGTGCTGGGCTGGTGTGTGCCTCTGTGGGCTTGTTCCCTGAGGATGAGAGGTGCCTTTTGTATTTGGGGCAGATAGCGACAGTGTGGCTTACGCCGTGCTCCTCCAGTAGGTTTCTTCAGTTACCCCTTGGCCCCAGCCTGGGGCAGCAGGCCTGGTGATTTCCCACGCGAGACCGCTGATGCTTGAGAGGGCCTTCTGGCACAGCTGAGCCGCTGATGCCTCTCAGCCTAAGTCTGAATCCTAGTCTGAGCCTTAGGCTTTCATCTGTCAGATGGCGCTGCTGGGCGCATTCTGAGAGAGAAATGGGGAAGCAGGCGGGTAAGGGAGTGGGGGAACACGATGTTGGGTCGTGATTTAGAATTCCACCTCTAGCTGCCAGGCCTTGCGAATGTTTATTGCCCCACTTTATTCTTCCTGCTTCTGGAGTCTTCTTGGTGCAGTCTTGGACTCTGGTAATCATGCTAAACAGCATCTCTCACTGTACACACCATATGCAGGTAACTGCTCAGCGTGATGTATACGTTATGGGACGAAACCTCCCATCCTCCAGTGAGGCAGGTACTGCTGTTAACACATGGAGAGACTGAGGTTCAGAGAGATGAAGAAGCTTGCCCCAAAGCATGCACCCAGGTCGCGCAGCAGTAGTTGAACTCAGCCCGGCCTAGATCAGGTCCTGTGGGTCCACAGTCGGTGGAGCCCCCGCAAGCCCGTACTCCAGCTTTCCACCTTCTGACTCTCCTTCTCTCTCCACAGCCTTGGCTCCGGGGGCCCCACTGAGCGAGTGGCATGCGGCCCCCCCAGGCCTGCCCAGCATCCTTCTGCCCGCTGCCCAGCCCCCCCAGGAGGCCCTGACGCCCTGGGGCACTTCTGCTGTGCACAGGACCACGTGGGGGTTTGCCATGGTGACATAAAGGGGTGCAGAGGAAGGAAGGAGCGCAACCAGCCGTGGACTGCGCCCCTGGCTGGGAGGAAGGGCCAGGGCCCGGATCCTCCTCTCCCCTGCCCACTGCGGGCCTCACTCACTGAGTCTCTGTGAATCTCTTGGCCGGTGGACAACTCGGGTATCTCCTCCTGCGTGGGGCCTTGGGCAGCCAGGGCAGGCCGGGGCCCTGGTGGCCAAGGTCTTGGGGGCCAGGATGCCCGCCCTGGCGCGCCTCCGCAGGTTGTGTCGGCATGTGTCCCCGCAGGCCGTCCTTTTCCTGCTGTTCGCCTTCTGCCTGTTCAGCGTTTTTGTTTCGGCCTACTACCTTTATGGCTGGAAGAGGGGCCTGGAGCCCTCAGCGGACGCCCCCGAGCCTGACTGTGGGGACCCTCCTCCTGTGGCCCCCAGCCGTCTGCTGCCGCTCAAGCCCATCCAGGCGGCCACCCCCTCCCGCACGGACCCGTTGGTGCTGGTGTTTGTGGAGAGCCTCTACTCACAGCTGGGCCAGGAGGTGGTGGCCATCCTGGAGTCCAGCCGCTTCAAGTACCGCACGGAGATTGCACCGGGCAAGGGCGACATGCCCACACTCACCGACAAGGGCCGCGGCCGCTTCGCCCTCATCATCTATGAGAACATCCTCAAGTACGTCAACCTGGATGCCTGGAACCGGGAGCTGCTGGACAAGTACTGCGTGGCCTACGGCGTGGGCATCATCGGCTTCTTCAAGGTACGTGGTAGGTAGGTCTGAGCAGTGAGGAGCTCCAGCCAAGCTCGATTCTCATCCCACACTCGCTGGCTGAGTTCCTGACTTTCCCACCTGTACAGTGGGTGTAATGACAGCGCCTCCTCCCAGCTTGTTGGTCGTGAAGGGTGAGCGGGTGAGTGTAGTTAAGGCACTTGGGACACATGGTGCCTTATGCCTGGTAGGTACCTTTTAAGTATTAGCTTTATTAGGAGCATTGCCTGCTTTGCACAGGCCTTGCACGCTGCTGGCCCATTCTTAAGAGTGGCCCTAGGGATGGGTGCAAGGGAGAAGAGCTTGTGTTCTGCTGGGTCATTCAAAACCTGTCATAGCAGTTCTCCCAAGGACGGGGGTATGTCCCTGTTTTGCAGATGGGCAAACCAAAGCTCAGGAGGGTAAAGTTAGGTTACAGGAGGTTGTGCTGCCTGTAAGTGGGAGAGCCAGACTCTGAGCTCAGACTTGGATGGATGGGGCTCTGGGTCCTATACCCTTTCCTCTTGGCTGTGGAGGGGTATGTGGAGTTCATGCACCCCTTAAACCAGAGCCATTTTGCATTGGAAGAAGGAGGGGAAAGAAAGCCCAGAGGACAGGTGAGCTGCTCTAGGCTTGGTGGGGTACCCGGAGTGACTGCTGGGACCACGGTTCTGAAGTTGTCATGGAGAAGCTGTCCTTGGGGAGGAGGTTGGGGACAGCGGATAGGAGACCCAGAGGCTCTGGCCAGAGAACTCTGAACTGCAAGGTGGGTGACTGGGACTGTAGCTGGGTGCTTGGGGGTGTTTGTTCCTTCATTCAGCAAATGTTTATGGAGTGCCTACCATGTTTAAGTTCTTCGGTGGGCACTGGGGACACAGTGGTGATCGAAGGGTGCAAAGTCCCTGCGGTTGTGCTACTGACATTTCCATGCAGTGGGTGGGGTGCGTGACTAGAGAGTGAGCAAATAAACATACTGTGTGGCAGGTGGTGATAAGTACAAAAAAAAAAAGAAGCAGGAAAGGGCACGTGGATGGATGGGTATGGGCAGTGATGCTGGTTTTGATAGAATGACCAGAGACGTTGTCTTTGATTAAGTGACTGGAAGGGTGTGAGAGGAGCCCATGGCTCTGTGCAAAGGACCTTCCAGGCAGAGGAGACAGTAAACACACAAGTCCCAAGGTCAGCCCTTGTGTGGCGTGAGTGGAGAGAGGAGCAGGAGATGGGTCAGAACCAGCCCGTGCGCACCGGTGGCTACTCATTCGTCCCCAGGCGTTGGCGGCACAGCCGCGCCCCGGCCCTGTGCTCCGTGCTGGGAGGACTGCGGTCTAGATGAGGGTCTCTCGCGGTGTGCTCTTTCATGCACTAATAGAGCAGGATGCTCTGCCACTAGAAAAGGTTTTGTGGGCCAAGAAATTGAAGGCCCTTAGAAGTCCTGCAGAGGACCAACCTGGTGAGCTTTGTTCCCCAGCTGGCTTGATGACAAAACCCTTTATTTCACGTCTCAGCATCTGGGAAATGCTGGCCTGGTTTATGACTGGGCAGTTGCATAGCGTCAGACGGCTTCATTGTCTGCTTTCCCTTTGCTCCTGGACTCTGTTCCCTTTGCTCCTGGACTCTGTTCCCTTTCCTGCCATGAACTTCATTATGCTTGATTCAGAGCCCCAGGCCTGAGAAACGTCGGAGTGGCTGACAGTTATTGAGTGCTCATGCACAGCCACACACATCCTATGCACTTTATGTGAACTAACACATTTGACACTCATAAACGATCCTCCAAACTAGGTGGAGGTCATCTTGATTTGAGAGAGAAGGAAACTGAGGCAAGGAGAGCAAAGCAATGTGCCCACACTCAACACCTCTAATGAGCATAGGTGTAGGATTTGAACCTAGGTGATCTGGTTCCAGAGACTTTATTCCCAACACTGGGATGGGTCCAGGAGCATTGAAAACCATGTAATTAGTAGCATTTGCACCAGAGGCCATGCCCAGTGCACAGAGCTCCCCTGGTTTCTGGGGACCAGTCAGTGGACTCTGGTCATTGGGCGCAGTGGGTACAACAGAGCTGGGATCCTCTCAGGCCCTGGTTCCTTACTATACAGAAGGTGAACATTTGGCCCAGGGAGGGGCAGGGGTATGCTGGGTCTCCTGTGGGGCCTGTGCTCATTCCAGTTCTCCATGCTCTTTCCACCCTACTGTGTAAGACAAGACCCCGCCTTGGTTTTCATCAGGGGCCGGTGACTTTCCATTCTAACGGGAGCCATCTGGTGGTCAAGCTGCATGTTTCTGCTCTTCTGCAAGAAACATGTGCTACAGGTCGGCGGTTGGGACTCCAGGGTTCTGGAAGTGCTCACTTTCCAATGCCCACAGCACTGGACTCCCTGGTCAGTGGGAGAGCAGGGGCTGGAGAGTTCAAACTGTGGGTCAGCTCTTGCTGTCACTTATAAACAGAGTGACCTTGGGCAGGACATTCAGCCAGTCTATGAAATGGGGCCAGTCACAGCACCCGCCTTTGTGGCGCCACACTGAAGACAGGACAGTGGACAGGACACAGGGCTTGGGGCCAGAGCCACCCAGGAAATGGCAGCCGGCTTGCCTTGCCATCTTACCTCAGCACACACAACCGGGGGGGGGGGGTGGCCCTCTGTCTGTGGCTCAGCCAGCATGTGCCCCTGAGGTCCGAGTCCATCTTCATCAGGAGCCCTGATTCCTGGCTCAGCCTGGCAGCTCCAGGTTCCCCCGGGTTGAGCACATCCTGGCGGAGGCCTGACAAGGGCCACTAATGCTTTCTGTGCACACTCGTGTGTGTGTTAGGTTACCTCAATCGTGTCTGACTCTCTGTGACCCCCATGGACTGTAGCCTGCCAGGCTCCTCTGTCCATGGGGATTCTCCAGGTAAGAATACTGGAGTGGGTTGCCACGTGCTCCTCCAGGGGCCCTCTCAGACCCAGGGATCAAACCCCTGTCTCTTGTCCTCTGCATTGCAACTGGAGTCTTCACCACTAGTGCCGCCTGGGAAGCCCTGTTTGTACACTGACTCTGTGCCACACCCTCAGCTCATTGCCTTGCAGGCCTTGTTGTTCAGTTGCTCAGTCATGTCCAACTCTTTGCGACCCTATGGACTGCAGCACGCAGCACGCCAGGCTTCCCTGTCATTCACCATCTCCCAGGTATCGCTCAAACTCATGTTCATTGACTCAGTGATGCCATTCAATCATTTCATCCTCTGTTACCCCCTTCTCCTCCTGCCCTCAGTCTTTCCCAGCATCAGGGTCTTTTCCAAAGAGTCAGCTCTTCCCATTAGGTGGCCAAAGTGTTGGAGCTTCAACCTAAGCATCAGTCTTTCCAATGAATATTCAGGGTTGATTACCTTTAACATTGACTGGTTTGATTTTCTTGCTGTCCAGGGGACTCTCAAGAGTCTTCTCCAGCACCACAGTTCAAAAGCATGAATTCTTCAGCGCTCAGCTTTCTTTATGATCTAACAACTCACATCCATACATGACTACTGGAAAAACCATAGCTGTGACTAGACGGACCTTTGTTGGCAAAGTTATGTCTCTGCTTTTGAATACCGTGTCTAGGTTTATCATAGCCTTATTTCCAAGGAGTCTTTTAATTTCATGGCTGCTGTCCCCATCCCCAGTGATTCTGGAGTCCAAGAAAATAAAGTCTGTCACTGTTTCCACTTTTTCCCCAATATATTTGCCATGAAGTGATGGGATGGATGCCGTGATCTTAGTTTTTCGAATGTTGAGTTTTAAGCCAGATTTTTCATTCTCTTCTACTCTCATCAAGAGGCTCTTTACTTCCTCTTCACTTTCTGCCATTAAACTGGTATCATCTGCATATCTGAGGTTGTTGATATTTCTCCTGGCAATCTTGACTCCAGCTTGTGAGTCATCTAGGCCAGCTTTTCACAGAATGTAATCTGCATACAAGTGAAATAAGCAGGGTGACAGTATACAACCTTGACGTACTCCTTTCCCAGTTTTGAGCCAGTCCATTGTTCCATGTTCGGTTCTGTTGATTCTTGTCCTGCATATAGGTTTCTCAGGAGGCAGGAAAGGTGGTCTGGTATTCTCATCTTTTTAAGAATTTTCCACAGTTTGTTGTGATCCACACAGTCAAAGGCTTTGGCATAATCAATAAAGCAGAAGTAGATTTTTTTTTTTTGGAATTCCCTTGCTTTTTCCAAGATCCAACAGATGTTGGCAATTTGATCTCTGGTATCTCTGTCTTTTTTGGATCCAGCTTGAACACCTGAAAATTCTTGGTTCA
Source organism: Moschus berezovskii (assembly GCF_049115385.1). Taxonomy (NCBI): domain Eukaryota; kingdom Metazoa; phylum Chordata; class Mammalia; order Artiodactyla; family Moschidae; genus Moschus; species Moschus berezovskii. The sequence goes on along the minus strand of NC_142467.1, from coordinate 49,694,079 downwards.
CATACTGCTTAAGTCTAGCTTGAAGAATTTTGAGCATAATCTTGCTAGCATGTGAAATGTGCAATTGTGTTAGTAATTTGAGCATTCTTTGGCATTGCCCTTCTTTGGGATTGGAATGAAAACTGACCTTTGCCAGTCCTGTGGCCACTGCTGAGTCTTCCAAATTTGCTGACATACTGAGTGCAGCACTTTAACAGTATCATCTTTTAGGATTTGAAATAGCTCAGCTGGAATTCTGTCACCTTCCCTAGCTTTGTTCATAGTGAGATTTCCTAAGACAAACCTGACTTCACATTCCAGGATATCTGGCTCTAGGTAAGTGATCACACCATCATGGTTATTTGGGTCATTAAGACCTTTTTTGTACAGTTCCTCTGCGTATTCCTGCCACCTCTTCTTAATCTCTTCTGCTACTGTTAGGTCCTTGCTATTTTTGTCCTTTATTGTGCCCATCTTTCCATGAACTGTTCCCTTGGTATCTCCAATTTTCTTGAGATCTCTAGTCTTTTTGTTTTTTTCCTCTATTTGGTTGCATTGTTCACTTACGAAGGCTTTGTTATCTCTCCTTGCTATTCTCTGGAAATTTGCATTCAGTTGAGTATATCTTTCCCTTTCTCCTTTGCCTTTATCTTCTCTTCTCAGCTATTTGTAAGACCTCCTCAGACAACCACTTTGCCTTCTTGCATTTCTTTTTCTTAGGTATGGTTTTGGTCACCACCTCCTGTACAGTGTTACGAACCTTAGTCCATAGTTCTTCAGGCATTCTGTCTACCAGATCTAATCCCTTGAATCTATTCATCAGCTCCACTGAATAATCAGAAGGGCTTTGATTTAGGTCATATCTAAATGCTCTAGTGCCTTGTCATATATAATTCTCATGGGTCCTGTGAAGTGAGTACTTTGTTTTCAGGTGAGGAATTGAGGCTCCAAAAGTAACATGGCTGTCTAGGCTGACACAGCTCCTAAGTCTGAGCCAAGATTCGGCCACCATGCTCAGCTCTTCGAACCCACTTGTAGGAGCAAACTAACCAATGGCTGTAAGACTGAGGCCCTAAGAAATAGTGCCTTGGAAAGTAGCACCCTGAGGTTCCCAAGGTCATGCAACCAGTTACTGTCAGTCTGTACTAGTCCTCCCCGTTCCCATGTCAGGGCTCTTCCTTCCTCTGCCTGATGACCCCACTAGAAGACTTGGTGTCGCCTGTGTGGGTCCCCAGTGCTGAAGAACAGGAGGGATTCCCCTCCCTTGGGGCAAGGCCCGCAGTGGGGGTTCAGCCTCTGCCATGCTTATGCTTATTTGCCCTTCCCTTCCCAGACGGTTGCTTTCACTGCAGGCTGGGGTGGAGAGTCAGTGACTTGGCTTTCTCCCTTCCTCGCCATGTCCCAGCTGGCCAGCTGGCCAGCTGCCGGAGCTGCCAGCGCCTGGCAGTCAGTTCAGGATCGGGGCTTTGAAATGGGATCCCCCAGTGCCTGTGGTCCACTGTGGCCTCCCTGGCCACAGCAGGTGATGGACAGGGTCTGAGATGTCGCTGGCCCCCACTGCCTTTGTCCCCGGTGCTGGCTTAATAGTCCTGGGGACCCTGGGGCTGGGGGAGGGGCCTCTCAGTTTTGGACTTTTCAACACAAGGGTGGGGAGTAGGCAGGTGTTTCTGGTGTGTGGAGTGGAACACAGGTCCCTTACCTCAGCTTGTGAGGTCAGGGCCCTCCAGAGCCTTCATGGGAATTACAGAAAAACACTCTTGCATGGAGGTTACTACTAAAAGGAGCCCTGGGCACAAGGCTCAGCCCTAAGCAAGTGTCCTTGCACAGCGCTCACATGGCCAGCTCTCCAGGGCGGCCCAGGGCACCACCCTGCCTCCCTCTCCAGCCTCATTTGGCGCCCTCTGTCCACTGTTGCTTTGTCCCACCCCACTCATTCCTCACACAGTGGCCAGATGGACCTTTTTAAAATGCAAATTGGAACCTGTCAACCCTCTGTTCAGATCCCATTGATGGAGTCTCTGTTGGCTTCCCAGTGCCACTTCCAGCCTCCAGGGTCCTGCAGGTCTGGCCCCAGCTGATCTTTCTGCCTCTTCAGACTCTTGATCACTCTGCTGGCCTTTCCATGTTCCTTGACTGTGCCGCACTCTCTCCAATCTCAGGGCCTTTGCACTTGCTGTTATTTGACCTTGGCTCCCACCTCTGCCCTAGTTGACACTTCCTCATTCTTTAAATCTTAGTTCAGAAGTCCGTTTCCTAGAGAAGCCTCTCGAGCTAGCTGACTATGCTCAGTTACCCACTCTCCTAGAGCTCTGAACCTCTTCTGTGTAGTTGTGCCACATTGAAGTTTTATGTACATTTCTGCTATTTTGATTTCTCTCTCTCTTCTCTGCTTGCCTTTATAGTTCATAAGGGCAGGAGCAGTGTCTGTTTTTCTCACCACATGCCTGTTACTTAACACAGTGCCTGGAATAGTGAATAATTGTGGGATAAACAAATGAAACATGTAATGAACAGCTGTCATGTGCCAGGTATTCGGGATCTGTCTGTTCTTTCTTTTTAAAAATTCAGTTAGTCATCAAATATACCTTTTCTCCCACTGGGTGTGAAGCCTGTGCTGGTACCAGAGATCCAAGGGGGAAATGACATCGTCCCTGCCCTTGAGAGGGCGCGGAATGGCAGGGAGACTCTGAACAGATAGTGTTGCAGCCGAGGTGAGAAGTGCTGCAGCTGAGGTTTTAATGTGGTCCCAGGGACAAGAAGAGGGCAGATGCGTTGGGTTTTGAAGGATGAGCAAGAGTTTGTCAGGCCAAGAAGACTCAAAGCAGCTGGCACAGTGACAGAGACAGATTGTACTGCAACCACGAAGGTGACTGGGAGGGTGAAGGACAAGGGGCAGGGGCTGTGAGTCTAGGGAAGAGGAGGAGGGGCTGTCTGAAGGTCCCCAGGGAGCTGGCAGCAGTGGACCCTGGGAGGGGAGAGAGGCACAGGGAGCGGGGCTCCTGTGGGGCGTGGCCTTGGGAGTGCTGGGGGCATCTAGGGGTTGGGAGCCCTTTGGAGCGGACTGTCTGCTCCTGCACTCCCAGCAGTCTCCTGCTGTCTGATCTCTTCTCCATGGGCATTCGCCCTGGCTTTCTCCTGCAGAAAAGATGGTGTGGCAAAAGCCAGCTTGGAAAGGCCAGGCAGGAAGCCTGGTGGTCAGGCAGGTGGGCTCTGGGGCCGACCATCTGGCTGTGCAGTGTGGCTCATCCTGACCACTATGTGACCCAGGATGGCACCGCACTCAGAACCTCAGTGTCCTTGCCTGTGAAGCGGGGTGACAGGGGCTGATGTGAGGACTGAAGGAGCGACGGTGATGCTGCCAGCCCTATTCTGATCACTTTGCCAGGCTTAGTGCTCACCCTCCTCCACCAGCCCTGAGGGACTTGCTGCCATTCTTGGCCATGTTTTATAGCAGAGGAAACTGAGGTGTGGGAAGGTTACGTAACTTGCTCAAGGTCAGGCAGAATCCATGCATTCCACTGCTAGCTTTCCCGTGTGTGATTTTGGACAGCTTACCTAGCCTTTCTGGGCCTGGTCTCCTTGTCTGTATAATGGAGATGCCTCCATCGTGGGGCTACTGGGAGGATTACAGGGCCCCTTCATGTGAAGTCCACGAGCCTGGTTCCTGGCTTTGGGAAGCTCTCCTGGGTGTTAGCTGGTGCAGTACTGAGATGGGCAGAGTGGGGCGTGCTACGTTCACATAGGCTCAGCAGTGTGATGAGGCCTCCGTTCACACAGGCTCAGGAGTGTGATGAGACCTCTGTTCACACAGGCTCAGGAGTGTGATGAGGCCTCTGGGAATGAGAGTGGGTACTGCTGACATTACTGTTCTCTGCCTGTCTCGGTATTACACCTGAGATTCCATGGTCCCGGGGACTGTGGATCTGATGGCTCTCTTCCCCTTCCCTCCCTTCCCCTCCCCACTGCAGGCCAATGAGAACAGCCTGCTGAGTGCTCAGCTCAAAGGTTTCCCCCTGTTCCTGCACTCGAACCTGGGCCTGAAGGACTGCAGCATCAACCCCAAGTCCCCACTGCTCTATGTGACCCGGCCCAGTGAGGTGGAGAAGGGCGTGCTGCCTGGCGAGGACTGGACCGTGTTCCAGTCGAACCACTCCACTTATGAGCCGGTGCTGCTGGCCAAGACACGCTCGTCTGAGTCCATCCCACACCTGGGCGCCGACGCTGGGCTGCATGCTGCGCTGCATGCCACGGTGGTCCAGGACCTGGGCCTCCACGATGGCATCCAGCGTGTGCTGTTTGGCAACAACCTCAACTTCTGGCTGCACAAACTCGTCTTCGTTGACGCCGTGGCCTTCCTCACGGGCAAGCGCCTCTCGCTGCCTCTGGACCGCTACATCCTGGTGGACATCGACGACATCTTCGTGGGCAAGGAGGGCACACGCATGAAGGTGGAGGACGTGAAGGTATGGCTGGGGGTGCCGGGGAGGGCAGGGGAGGCCTCACCACCGTCAAACTCTGCTGTCCCCACTGTGCCTTTGCTCTCTGTACCTCCCTTATGCTGTCCGTCCCCCTCCCTTGGCCACTTGGTTCTATTGTCTTCTTCGAAGCAGGTTGCCATTTAAAATTATTGGAAATATTGAACATCGAGGAACTTTGCATCTGGATACGTGGGGCTCAGGAACATAACTACTGAGAGACAGGAGCTGTGCAGAGTTGTTTACCTACCTCTTAATCCAGACATGATTTTTAACTCTCAAAAATGTGTATGTCAGTATCAAAGCTCATAAAACAAGTATCCAAAACTCATAAAACAAGAATTAGAACTTAAATCATACACAAGTCATACTTTAACTGAGCTCTTTATAGATGGTGGAAGGCGTTTAATTAAAAAAATGTTTACCTAACTTAACTATATGTAAAAGCATTTTGCAAGCTATGAAATTTTACACGTTTCACTGTAAAAGAGACGCCTGCAAATTAAGACCATTAAGCATTCTCTAAAAGACAGCTTCCATCTACTCACTGTTTTACTCAGGGTTATATGTGAAGGGAACATCACTTGTGCAGATGGGGAAATCAGTATCACATGCCATAAATAGAGGGCAACCATAACAATAGATCCAGTGAAAACAAAACAGGGAATTAAATTCTAGCAAAGTACTGCTGCCTACTGACCGCCTGTCCTCTCTTATGTGAGATTAGTGAGAGTTAGAAATGTATTAGCACCAAACCAAGACTTTTTTTTTTAATGTTAGGAGGAGGAGTGAAAGAGACTTTACTGGAATGCTTTCCTCCCATGGGGCGGGCTGTGTTGGGATTGGCTGTAGGTCCTGAAAGGGCCATAATGGGTGGGGCCCCCGGGGTGAGGGGCAGGGGGATGTGTTGACCTTTCCTTGGTCCAGAGTGAACTCTCTGCTCCTCCTTACACCTCCAGAGGAGAAGAGCAGAGCAGAGGCTGTTGGGGAGCAGGCAGTGTCTGGGGAGTCAAGACCTGGCTTCAAGTCCCAATCTGCCCCTAAATGGGTGACCTGAGCACACCCCTTCGCTTGTCTGAGCCTCAGCAGTGAAATGACAAGATGGGGTGGGTGGGAGGGTCCTGGATGGCAGGAGTGGGGGGTGTGTGCAGATGCCAGGCTCTGAGCCCTCTGCCCCACTTTTAGGACAGGGCAGTGTTGCTTTTTTATGTGTTTGCTTGAGATTTCACCTCAAGGGCTCCTTTGTTGGAAGAAAGTTTTGCGACAACTTCTCTTAAGCCTTCTAGCTGAGGCTTCATACGATGCCACGACCCACCTCCAGCAAAGTAGATTACTCTGTTTTCTACCTAGGTCATTCTTCTGGTGGCCCAGCCTTGCTCTCTCCTCTGTAACTTAGGTCTTTGCTCCCTGTCCAGGATGAGTCCTTGAGAGGTCAAGGGTTGGCCCCAGGAGGAAATCAGGCTGCCAGGCTCACCGTGTCTCCCATGAACCCCAGACTTGGCCTCTTGGTTCTTATTTTCCCCATTTTTAGAGTGAGAGGAATGCTAGCAGTTTAGAGCCATTTCTGTAGAAGAATACCAATAGAGATGCCCTCTTCCGTGCACACAGCTCAGTGCAGACTGCTGAGCCCTCCAGCAGCTGGGTCCCATTTGCCTTAAGCATCCTTTTTTGAGTCAGAATGGACAGAGTTTTTAAAACATTTTTTTCTTCAGTCCCAAGCACTGGCGACAACTGAGCTTTTCTTTCAGAAACATGAATGTTGCCTCATTAACTTGTACAGTACGGGCTGTCCAGTGCAACTTAATACCAACAGCAGCTTTTATTCAAGGCTTGGCAAGCGTCAGGCTCTGTCCTCAGCCCTTTCTGTGTGTTGCCTCATCTGATCCTCACAGCAGCTTTGAGATGGGTATTGTTTTAAATCCCATTTTACAGAGGCAGACACTAAGATTCAGAGAGGTGAAGTGACTGGCCCAAGGCAACACAGCTAGGGCACGGATGTCCATGAGGTAGGGCATTGGATGTCCATGAGGTAGGGCATGGGATGCCCATGAGGTAGGGCGTTGGATGTCCATGAGGTAGGGCATGGATGTCTATGAGGTAGGGCATGGTCCCAGGAGAGCCAGGCCTTTCTGTTTGCAAAGTGTTCTGATAGCGGGCTCTTCTTGCAGGATTGTTAGCAGCCTTGCACATCATGCCTGGTAGGTATTTTTTGAGTCCCCACTCCAGAGGACAACTGTATGTTTGTTTCACAAGGGTCAGCGTCCCTTCACTGACATGCAGAGCACTGGGTGTGCCGTGCATTTTAAACGTTGCATTGCTGGACACACAGTACATCTTTGGAAAAGTTGTGGTCCTTTGATATCAGCCTTTTAGTTACCAGTGAAGTGAAATCCCCCTCATTTGACAAATGAAGACGTGAGGCTCACAGTGGCAGTGACTGCAGACATGACAGTGCCACCATTTTTCATCATTTACCAAAATGCCAGGCTGTTTTACATGTAGTATCTCATTTAGAGTCCCATGAGAGAGCTGTTATTATCCCCATTTCACACCTAGGGAAACTGAGCCCTGGAGAAGTTGCTAAACTTTCTCAAGGACACAGAAGTACCAAGCTAGGGTCTAGGCCTTGTCTTGCTGGAGGCCTGGTGGAGGTGGCGGCACAGGCTGGCTTCGTGGGTATGGGGCCTGCACCATCACACAGGGCCCCATGCTTCAAAGATGCCCACACAAGGTGATCCTCTGCTGTTGCCTTCCTGACATTTTTAACAATTTTTGTGCAAACATCCCTATTCTTAATTTTTCCCTGGGCCCTGCAGCCTTTGTAGCTGGTCCTGTAGGAGCCAGACCCTTGATGTGGGCCCTCATGGGAGGAGCAGGGAGCTCCTGGCTTCCTCTCACCCCACTGTCCCTACTCTGCCTATCCTAGGCCCTGTTTGATACACAGAACGAACTACGGACACACATCCCAAACTTCACTTTCAACCTGGGCTACTCAGGGAAATTCTTCCACACAGGTAAGTGGGCCTGGCTCTGCCCCTACTCACAACTTCCACGGGCCCTCAACATCCAGACCGTTGGAGTGCAATGCCATGGGGACAACAGGAGGGTGGATGGGCCAACTTAGGGTCACATTTGACTTGACCCCTGTGGCCTCTCCCAGAATCATTCAGCCCACAGAGCAGTCACAGCCCCAGGTGGAGGGCATTTGGGGGTAGCAGCGATGCGCCGATAGTCCCCAGTTCGTCTCTGGCCCTCAGGCTCTGCTGTCCTGGGAGTGGGCGTCTTCTCGCTCTGGTCTGTCTCACCCCCGCCTTTAATATTCTTTGTACTACTTCTGCCTTACAAAGGAACTGGTTGTATTTTAAGAACATTACAGAAATATATAACAGAGAAACTGAAAAGGCACTGTAATTGTACCCACCCCAGAGATGAGCACTGTCATGAGTTTATTATCTTTCTTTTTAAAATTTTATTGGTGTATAGTTGATTTACAGTGTTGTGTTGGTTCCAGGTGTACAGCAAAGTGATTCAGTTATACATATACACGTATTCATTCTTTTTTAGATTCTTTCCTCATATAGGTTATCACAGAATATCGAGTTCCCTGTGCTATACAGCAGGTCCTTGTTGGTTATCTATCTTATTTATGGTCATGTGTATATGTTATTCCTATACTGCTGATTATCCCTCCCCCTCCGTGTTTCCCCTTTGGTAACCATAGGTTTGTTTTCCATATCTGTAACTCTGTTTCTGTTTTGTGATGAAGTTCATTTGTATCATTTTTAGAAATCAGATTCTGCTTGAGTGATGTGACATTTACTTTGGCTTGTTCAGTGTGATAATCTGTAGTATCCGTATGGGCTGTAAATGGCATTATTTCATTCTTCTTAATGGGTGAGTAGTAGGTACTGTTAGTTGCTCAGTCGTATCTGCAGGCTCCTCTGTCCATGTGATTCTCCAGCTAAGAATACTGGAATGGATTGCCATTCCCTTCTCCAGAGGATCTTCCTGACCCAGGAATTGAACTTGGATTTCCTGCGTTGCAGGCGGATTCTTTACCGTTTGAGCTACTATATGTACCTCTTCTTTATCCATTCCCCTGTTCATGGACATTTAGGTGGTTTCCTTGTCTTAGCTGTTGTAAATAATGCTGCAGTGAACATTATGGTGCATATATCTTTTCAAATTATGGTTTTCTCTGAATATATGCCCAGAACTGGGATTGCTGGATCATATGGTAGCTCTATTTTAGTTTTTTAGGAAACCTCCATAACATTCTCCATAGTGGCTATACCAGCTTACATTCCTACCAACAGTGTAGGAGGATTCCCTTTTCTCTACACCCTCTTTAGCATTTATTGTTTGCATATTTTTTCAATTTTTTAAATTGGAGGATAATTGCTTTACAGTGTTGTGGGGATCTCTGCCTTATATCAATGCAAATCAGTCATAATTTTATATATATATATATATCCCCTCCCTCTTAAGTCTGACCTGTTCTACTCCTCTAAATCATCACAGAGCGCCATGCAGTGCTCCCTGTGTATTGTTTGCATATTTTTTGATGATGGCCATTCTGACTGATGTGAAGTGATACGTCATTGTATTTTGCTTTCCTTTTATCTGGTATTTAGTGATGCTGAGTATCTTTTCATGTGCTTTTTGGCCATTTGTATGTCTTTTCTTTGAAGAAATGTCTGATCTTCTGCCTATTTTTTGATTGGATTGTTTCTTTTTTCGACCTAGAGCTTCATGAACAGTTTTGTTGTATATTTTGGAGATTAATCCCTTGTCAGTTGCTTTGTTTGCAAATATTTTCTCCCATTCTGTGGATTGTCTTTCTGTTTATGGTTTCCTTTGCTGTGCAGAAACTTTTGAGTTTGAGTCCCATTTGTTTATTTTTGTTTTTATTTTCATTATTCTGGGAGGTTAATTCAAAAAGATCTTATGTCAGAGTGTTTGCCTGTTTTCCTCCAAGAGTTCTATAATGTCCAGCCTTATATTTAGTTTTGATCCAGTTTTAGTTTATTTTTATGTCTGGTGTTAGAGAATAATTTCATTCTTTTGCATGTAGCTGGCCAGTTTTCCTAGCACCGTTTACTGAAGAGACTGTCTTTTCTCCAATGTGTAGTCTTGCCTCCTTTGTCATAAGTTAATTAAGCATAGGCACATGGCTGTATTTCTGGGCTTTCTGTCCTGTTCTATTGATCTATATTTCTGTTTTTGTACCAGGAGCATACTGCCTTGATGACTGTGGCTTTGTAGGGTAGTCTGAAGTCAGGGGGCCTGATCCCTCCACCTGTGTTTTCCTTTCCTAGGATTGCTTTGGCTATTCAGTCTTTTGTGACTCTGTACAAATTTAAAATTTTGGTTTTTATTCCGTGAAAAATGCTATTGGTAATTTGATAGGGATTGCATTGAATCTGTAGATTGTCTTGGGTTGTATAGTCATCTTGACAGTATTGATTCTTCAAATCCAAAAACATGGTGTATCCTTCCATTTGTGTCATCTCCTGTTTCTTTTCATCAGCATCATATAGTTTTCATAGTACAGATCTTTTGTCTCCTTATGTAGGTTTATTCCTAGGTATTTTATTCTTTTTGATGTGACGATAAATGGAATTGTTTTCTTAATTTCTCTTTCTGACCTATATTGTTCGTGTGTAGGAAAGCAAGTGATTTCTTTGTATTAATTTTGTACGCTGCAACTTTACCAAATTCATTGATGAGCTCTAGTAGTTTACTAGTACCATCTTTAGGGTTTTCTGTGTATAATATCATATCATCTGCAAACAGTGGCAATTTTATTTCTTCTTTTCCAATTTAGATTCCTTTCATTTCTTTTTCTTCTCTGCCGTGGCTAGGACTTCCAAAACTATGTTCAATAAAAGTGGTGGCAGAGGACATCCTTGCCTTGTTCCTGATTGTAGGGAATGGTTTCAGCTTTTCAGGATTGAGAATGATGTTAGCTGTGAGTTTGTTATGCTGCTGCTGCTGCTGCGTCACTTCAGTCGTGTCTGACTCTGTGTGACCCCATAGACAGAAGCCCACCAGGCTCCCCCGTCCCCGGGATTCTCCAGGCAAGAACACTGGAGTGGGTTGCCATTTCCTTCTCCAATGTGTGAAAGTGAAAAGTGAAAGTGAAGTCGCTCAGTCGTGTCCGACCCTTAGCGACCCCACAGACTGCAGCCTACCAGGCTCCTCCATCCATGGGATTTTCTAGGCAAGAGTACTCGAGTGGCTTGCCATTGCCTTCTCCAGAGTTTGTCATATATAGCCTTTATTATGTTGAGGTAAGTTCCCTTTATGCCCACTTTCTGGAGTGTTTTTTTTTTTTTTATCATAAATGGGTGTTGCATTTTGTCAAAAGCTTTTTCTGCATCTGTTGAGATGATCATGCGGTTTTTGTTCTTCATTTTGTTAATGTGGTGTGTCACATTGATTTGTGGATATTGAAGAATCCTTGCATCCTTGAGATAAATCCCACTTGATCGTGGTGTGTGATCCTTTAATGTATTGTTGGATTTAGTTTGCTGGTATTTTGCTGCGTGTTTTGTGTCTGTGTTCATCACTGATATTAGCATGTAATTTTGTATATGTGTATGTGGTATCTTTGCTTTTGGTGTCAGGGTGATGATGGCCTCATAGAATGAGCTTGGGAGTATTTCTTCCTCTGTAGTTTTTGGGAAGAGTTTCAGGATAGGCATTAACTCTTCTCTAAATGTTTGATAGAATTTGCCTGTGTAGCCCCCTGGTCATGGACTTTTGTTTTGGGGAGTTTAAAATCACTGTTTCAGTTTCAGCACTTGAGATTGGTCTGTTCATATTTTCTGTTTCTTCCTGGTTCAGTCTTGGAAGGTTGTGTCCTTCTAAGAATTTGTCCATTTCTTCTAGGTTGTCCCTTTTTTTGGCATATAGTTTTTGTGTGTATGTGTGTGTGGTCATCTTATGATCCTTTGTGTTTCTGTGGTGTTCACTGTAACTTCTTCATTTCTAATTTTATTGATTTGCACCCTTTGCCACTTTTTTCTGATAAGTTTGGCTAAAGGTTCATCAACTTTGTTTATCTTTTCAAAGAACTAGGTTTTAGGTTCATTGATTTTTTTTCTATTGTTTTCTTTGTCTCTATTTCACTGATTTCTGCTGTGATCTTTATGATTTCTTTTCTTACTAACTTTGGGTTTTGTTAGTTCTTCTTTCACTGGTTGCTTTAGACGTAAAGTTAGCTTGTTTAATTTGAGATTTTTATCGTTTCCTGAGGTAAGATTGTATTTGCTGAGTCCCATAGGTTTGCTATTTTTTTTATTTGTCACTTGTCTCTAGTTATTTTTTGATTACCTCTTTGATTTTTTCATTGATCTGTTGGTTGTTTAGTAACGTATAGTCTTCACATATTTATGTGTTTTACATTTTTTCCCCAGTAATTGATTTCTAATCTCATAGTTTTGTGGTCAGAAAAGATGCTTGATGTGATTTCAGTTTTCTTAAATTTACCAAAGCTTGCTTTTGGCCTCTGGTGTGATCTGTCCTGGAGAATATTCCATGTGTACTATAGAAGAAGGTGTTTTCTGTAAGTATCAACTAAGTGTATTTGGTCTAATGTATCTTTTAGGGCCCGTGTTTCCTTGTTGATTTTTTTTTTTTTGGTCTGGATGATTAGCCCATTGATGAAAGTGGGGTTTAAAATCCCCCACTATTGTGTGTCACTGTCTCTGCTTTTATGACTATTAGCATTTACCTTATATATTAAGGAGCTGAAAAGACTCTGATGCTGGGAAAGGTTGGGGGCGGGAGGAGAAGGGGACGATCGAGAATGAGATGGCTGGATGGCATCACCGGCTCTGTGGACATGAGTTTGAGTGAACTCCGGGAGTTGGTGATGGACAGGGAGGTCTGGCGTGCTGTGATTCATGGGGTCGCAGAGAGTTGGACACGACTGAGCGACTGAACTGAACTGATTTTGAGTGCTTATATATTTACAACTTAAAAAAAAGACTTACAAGAAACAAGAAAGGACGCCATGTAATGATCAAGGGATTAATCCAAAAACAATATATAACAATTGTGTTCAGTTCAACTCAGTCGTGTCCAACTCTTTGTGACCCCATGAATCACAGCAACCAGGCCTCCCTGTCCATCATCAACTCCCGGAGTTCACTCAAACTCATGTCCATTGAGTCGTTGATGCCATCCAGCCATCTCATTCTCTGTCGTCCCCTTTTCCTCCTGCCCCCAATCCCTCCCAGCATCAGAGTCTTTTCCAATGAGTAAACTCGTCGCATGAGGTGGCCAAAGTGTTGGAGTTTCAGCTTCAGCATCAGTCCTTCCAATGAACACCCAGGATTGATCTCCTTTAGAATGGACTGGTTGGATCTCCTTGCAGTCCAAGGGACTGTCAAGAGTCTTCTCCAGCACCACAGTTCAAAAGCATCAATTCTTCGGTGATCAGCTTTCTTCACAGTCCAACTCTCACATCCATACATGACCACTGGAAAAACCATATCCTTGACTAGACGGACCTTTGTTGGCAAAGTAATGTCTCTGCTTTTTAATATACTATCTAGGTTGGTCATAACTTTCCTTCCAAGAAGTAAGCGTCTTTTAATTTCATGGCTGCAATCAGCATCTGCAGTGATTTTGGAGCCCAAAAAAATAAAGTCTGACACTGTTTCCACTGTTTCCCCATCTATTTCCCATGAAGTGATGGGACCAGATGCCATGATCTTTGTTTTCTGAATGTTGAGCTTCAAGCCAACCTTTTCACTCTCCTCTTTCACTTTCATCAAGAGGCTTTTGAGTTCCTCTTCACTTTCTGCCATAAGGGTGGTGTCATCTGCATATCTGAGGTGATTGATATTTCTCCTGGCAGTCTTGAGTCCAGCTTGTGCTTCTTCCAGCCCAGCATTCCTCATGATGTACTCTGCATATAAGTTAAATAAGCAGGGTGACAATATACAACCTTGATGTACTCCTTTTTCTATTTGGAGCCAGTCTGTTGTTCCATGTCCGGTTCTAACTGTTGCTTCCTGACCTGCATACAGGTTTCTCAAGAGGCAGGTCAGGTGGTCTGGTATTCCCATCTCTTTCAGAATGTTCCACAGTTTATTGTGATCCACACAGTCAAAGGCTTTGGCATAGTCAATGAAGCAGAAATAGATGTTTTTCTGGAACTCTCTTGCTTTCTCCATGATCCAGCAGATGTTGGCAATTTGATCTCTGGTGCCTCTGCCTTTTCTAAAACCTGCTTGAACATCTGGAAGTTCACGGTTCACATATTGCTGAAGCCTAGCTTGGAGAATTTTGAGCATGACTTTACTAGCGTGTAAGATGACTGCAATTGTGCGGTAGTTTGAGCATTCTTTGGCATTGCCTTTCTTTGGGATTGGAATGAAGACTGACCTTTTCCAGTCCTGTGGCCACTGCTGAGTCTTCCAAACTTGCTGGCATATTGAGTGCAGCACTTTCACAGCATCATCTTTCAGGATTTGAAATAGCTCAACTGGAATTCCATCACCTCCACTAGCTTTGTTCATAGTGATGCTCTCCAAGGCCCACTTGACTTCACATTCCAAGATGTCTGGCTCTAGATGAGTGATCACGCCATTGTGATTATATTGGTCGTGAAGATCTTTTTTGTACAGTTCTTCTGTGTATTCTTGCCACCTCTTCTTAATATCTTCTGCTTCTGTTAGGTCCATACCCTTTCTGTCCTTTATTGAGCCCATCTTTGCATGAAATGTTCCCTCGGTATCTCTAATTTTCTTGAAAAGATCTCTAGTCTTTCCTATTCTGTTGTTTTCCTCTATTTCTTTGCATTGATCACTGAGGAAGGCTTTCTTATCTCTCCTTGCTATTCTTTGGAACTCTGCATTCAGATGCTTATATCTTTCCTTTTCTCCTTTGCTTTTCGCTTCTCTTCTTTTCACAGCTATTTGTAAGGCCTCCTCAGACAGCCATTTTGCTGTTTTGCATTTCTTTTCCATGGGGATGGTCTTGGTCCCTGTCTCCTGTACAATGTCACGAACCTCCGTCCAGAGTTCATCAGGTACTCTATCAGATCTAGTCCCTTAAATCTATTTCTCACTTCCACTGTATAATCATAAGGGGTTTGATTTAGGTCATATCTGAATGGTGTAGTGGTTTTCCCTACTTTCTTCAATTTAAGTCTGAATTTGGCAGTAAGGAGTTCATGATCTGAGCCACAGTCAGCTCCTGGTCTTGTTTTTGCTAACTGTATAGAGCTTCTTCATCTTTGGCTGCAAAGAGTATAATCAATCTGATTTCAGTGTTGACCATCTGGTGATGTCCATGTGTAGAGTCTTGTCTTGTGTTGTACACATACCCATTATCCTCTAAACTCTTTCCCATCCAGGCTGCCATATAGCATTGAGCACAGTTCCATATGCTATACAATAGGATTTGCTTCTTATCCATTTTAAATGTAGCGATGTGTTCACGTGTATCCCAGACTCCCTACAAACCCTTCTCCCTGCCCTTCACCCCTGGCAACCGTAAGTCATTCTTAAGTCTGTGAGTCTATTTTGTTTTCTAAATAAGTTAGCTTGTATCCTTTCTTTTTAAATTCCCCATACAGGGGATATCATGTGATATTTCTTCCATCTCTGTCTGATTTTCTTTACTGAATATGAAAATCTCTCTGTCTATCCATGAGGCTGCAAATTGCATTATTTCATTCTTTTTAATGGCTAAGTAATATTCCCTGAATAGGTGTTGCACTTTTTCTTTCTCCATTTCTCTGTCGATGGACATTTAGGTGGCTTCCAAGTCTTGGGTATTGTAAACAGTGGTGCAGTGGACCCTGAGGTGCAGGTATCCTTTGGAATGCTAGTTTCTTCTAGATGTATGCCTTGGAGTAGGATTGCTGGATCATAGGGTAGTTCTGTATATAGTTTCATAAAGAACCGTGGTAGTGTTCTCTGTAATGGGTGTACCCATTTACACTCCCTCCAGCAGTGTAGGGGACTCCATTTTCTCCACACCCTCTCCAGCATTTATTGTTTGTAGATTTTTTGATAACCACCATTCTCACCCATGTGCAGTAGGATCTCACTGTAGTTTTAATTTCCAAGTGTTTAATAATTAGTGATGTTGAACATCTTTTCATGTTCTGTTGGCTATTTGTATGTCTTCTCTGAGACGTGTTTGTTTAGGTTTTAGGTTCAATTTTGCATTCAGTTGTTGGCATCTTTTATATATATATTTTTTGCAACAAATCCATATAGTAAATTTTTTTTCTTTATTTAATTTATAAATAAATTAAATTTTACTGCCCCCCTTCCACCTTCCTCCCCATCCCATCCCTCTGGGTCATCCCAGTGCACCAGCCCCGAGCATCCTGTATCATGCATCGAACCTGGACTGGCGATTCGTTTCACATACGATAATATACATGTTTCAATGCCATTCTCCCAAATCATCCCACCCTCGCCCTCTCCCACAGAGTCCAAAAGACTATTCTATACATCTTTGTCTCTTTTGCTGTCTCGCATACAGGGTTATCATTACCATCTTTCTAAATTCCATATATATGCATTAGTAAGCATCTTTTATATATTCTGAACATTAAGCCTGTAGGAGGCCTGCGGTGTTCCAGCATTTTTGCCCTCCTCTCGGTTGTCTTCACTCTTGTGAGAATGTCCTGTGATGTGTGGAAGTTTCTTATTTTTTGCTATTTGAAGGCCAATGTCTGATTTTCATTGTTTTCTGTGCCTTAGGTGTCAGATTGAAGGTTCCAACACCAAATCGAAGGTCAGGGAGATATTCAGCCTTTTTTTCTTCTGCAGTTCTATTGCTTAGTTCCAAAATTTTAGGCCTTGATTCATTGTGCATTAAATTTTGTGTATGGTATGAGGGAAGATCCACTGTAAAGGTTTTGCACATGATGTCTGGGTTCTACAGGCTATTTGTTGGATCTGTTCTTGGCCCGGTGACCAGTCTTAGCACTTCTATCAGCAATCAAGTGAAATTAGAAGTGAGGGTTTGTTTCTTGGTTCTCAAGTCTATTCCATGGTCTGCATGTTTAATGCTACACATCTGGAATACTATTTGGCTCTTCAGTGTCCCTTGGAATTCCATGTGAATATTACGATGTTTTTACCAATTCAGAAAAAAATATCAGATTGAATAGGAATGAAATGAATCTCTATTTTTACTGAATAGTAGTATTATTTGAACATTACTAGGCATTCTAATCGGAGAAGGCAATGGCGAGCCACTCCAGTACTCTTGCCTAGAAAATCCCATGGATGGAGGAGGCTGGTAGGCTGCAGTCCGTGGGGTCACTAAGGGTCGGACACGACTGAGCGACTTCACTTTCACTTTGCACTTTCACACATTGGAGAAGGAAATGGCAACCCACTCCAGTGTTCTTGCCTGGAGAATCCCGGGGACGGGGGAGCCTGGTGGGCTTCTGTCTATGGGGTCACACAGAGTCGGACACGACTGAAGTGACGCAGCAGCAGCAGGCATTCTAATATATTCAAACAGGTTGTTTTCCAATTATTTAGGTCTTCTTTAAGCAGTGTTTTAGAGTTTTCAGGGTAGAAGCATTTCACCTTCTTGACTGAATTCTGAAATATTTTATATTATGTTTAAATTTTTTTTTGGCGTATAGTTGGTATTCAGTGTTGTGTTAGCTTCAGGCATACAGCAAATTGAATCAGTTAAATTATTCGTATATCCACTGGCTTTTAGATTCTTTTCACATAGGGGTTAATGCAGGGTACTGAATAGAGTTCCCTGTGCTGTAGAGTAGGTTGTTACTAGTTATTTATTTTATATAGGGTAATGTGTGTATGTTGATCCCAGTCTCCTGATTTATCCCTTCCAGCCAGCCCTCACTTTCCCTTCTGGTAACCATAGATTTGTTTTCTATATCTGTGTTATTGATAATTGCATTTATGGCAACACTTTAGATTTTGGATATAAGTGATAGCATATGATATTTGTCCTTTTCTGTCTGACTTACATCACTGGCTGTGAGACTCTCTGTCCATCCATGTTTCTGCAAAGAACATTGTTTCATTCATTTTTATGGCTAGTAATACTCCATTGTATACATGTACCACTTCTTCTTTACCCATTTGTCTGCCAGTAGGTATCTGTGTGGCCTCCATGTCTTTGCTACTGTAAACAGTGCTGCCATGAACCCTGGGGTGCATGTATCTTTTTGAGTAATAGTTTTCTCTGGCTATATGCCCTCATGTGGGATTGCTGGATCTCATGGTATTAATAGTTCTGTATATTGTTTCTTCTCCATCATGGTTGTACCCACCTACATTCCCACCATTAGTGTAGGAGAGTTCCCTTTTCTCATTACCCTCTCCAACATTTATTTATAGATTTTTTATTTTTAACTTTTGTAAGCATCTATTTTTTGCTGTGTTTATTCCTGGACTATCAATTTTTATTTCTTCAGTTTCTTCTGGGGTATCTTTTTCTTCTGCACAACCTCCTCTTCTGGTTTAGGAACAATGTTCTTCTCCAGTTAGCACCTTCTCAGTGTGCAGGGAGGGCTCACTTGTGGCTGGATCTGACCATGAGTCTCTAAGTCCTGCACCGCCTCCGGGGGGCTTTGTTCACCTGAATGTGCTCAGTGACCAGAGAGCCTGCATCTAAGCCCCTAAGTTCAGCGCTCTCTGCATCTCCGAGCATGTGCAGTAGAAATTCAGCACTCTTTTCGGGCCACTGAGCCTGCGTCCAGCCCCACTGTTTGGCCTGGGCACACCTACCGACTCCACGCTGGAATGATGGAGTGGCACTCATTGCTTCTTTACGGTGATATCCTTCAGACAGTTCAGTTCAGTTCAGTTGCTCAGTCGTGTCCAACTCTCCGCGACCCCATGAATCACAGCACGCCAGGCCTCCCTGTCCATCACCAACTCCCGGAGTTCACTCAAACTCATGTCCAGAGTCGGTGATCATCCAGCCATCTCATTCTCGGTCGTCCCCTTCTCCTCCCGCCCCCAACCTTTCCCAGCATCAGAGTCTTTTCCAGTGAGTCAACTCGTCGCATGAGGTGGCCAAAGTATTGCAGTTTCAGCTTCAGCATCAGTCTTTCACTTGGTGGCTTTTCAGATATGCATACACTTAATGGTCTGGGCAGTTTCTCGAGTGTTCTTAAAGTGAACACGAAGATCTGAACCTCTTGATCTGCATGATTTGTAGGGTTTTCTGGGTCAAGTGTCTTGTGCTCCATTTTTAGAGATCACCTCAGACCCTGTTGGTTTTATGATGATGGCCATTGTGACCTGTGTGACAAGATATCTCACTGTAGTTCTAATTTCCATTTCTCTAGTAATTGGAGGTGTTGAGCATCTTTTCATTTGCTGTTGGCCATTTGTTTGTCTTCTTAAGAGAAATGTTTGTTCAGGTTTTTGGACCACGTTTAAATTGTGTTGTTGACATCTTAAACCTGTAGCAGGCCTCTGGTTTGTAAATATTTCTGCCAACCTCTAGTTGTCCTTTCACTCTCATGAGAATGTCCTGTGACACATGGAAGTTTTTAACTTTTTTGATGACCAGTGTATCTAATTTTCATTGTTTTCTATGCCTTCGATGTCACATTTTAGGACCCATAACCCAGGCCATAGTCATGGAGATGTGTGTCTGTTTGCATCTGTAGTTCTTAGCTTAGGCTGAAGGTTTCTTTCTGTGTTCCAAGTAAACTCTGTGGTTTGTATGTCTATTCAAATGCAGTAACACACTTTTGCAAGGTAAATTTCGCTCTTGAGCATCCCTTGGAATTCCAAATAAATATTAGAAAATTTTCCCCCAATTCAGGGGGGAGAAAAACTCTTGATTGAATAGGAATGAAATGAATCTGTATATTGGGCTGACTAGTATTGTTATTTGAGCAAGAGTAAGCATTCTAATATTTAAACATGGGTTGCTTTCCAATTATTTAGGTCCTCCTTAAGCAATGTTTTAGAGTTTTCAAGGTAGAAGCTTTTCATTTCCTTGATTGAATTCTGAAATACATTATATTATGTTTAAATTTTTATTAGAGTTTAGTTGGTATACAGTGTTATATCACTTTCTGGCGTTCAGCAAAGTGAATTAATTAGATCTATACCTGTATGCACTCTGTTATAAATTCTTTTCACATAGGGATTAATGCAGAATACTGAATAGAGTTCCCTGTGCTATATAGTAGGGCCTTATTGGTTATCTGTTATATAGATAGAGTATAGATATATAGATAATAATAGCAGTGTGTATATACTGATCCCAGTCTCCTAATTATGCCTCCCAGACACCCCTTACTTTCCCCTCTGGTAACTATAGGTTTATTTTCTATATCTGTGACTCTATTTTGTAAATAAGTTCATTTATACCAACTTTTTTAGATTTTGCATATGAGTGATATCATATGATATTTATCATTTTTTGTCTGACATATCACTGACTATGACAATCTCCTGGTCCATCCATGTTACTGTAAATGGTAGTATTTCATTCATTTTTATGATTAATACTCCATAGATGCAAAGGTTGGATCTGCTGGGCTGCCACCAAGGCAAAGTGAGAGCTATAAGGCAGAGAATCTCAGAAATGAGGAACAGGCCACTTTCAATCAGTTTGAAATCATCCAAGAATAAAGAACTGAGAGAGCAGCCCACCAGGCTCCGCCGTCCCTGGGATTCTCCAGGCAAGAACACTGGAGTGGGTTGCCATTTCCTTCTCCAACGCATGAAGGTGAAAAGTGAAAGTGAGGTTGCTCAGTCCTGTCTGACTCTTCACGTGTCAGTAGATACTTAAGTTACTTCTATATCTTGGCTATTGTAAACAGTGTTGCAATGAACCTTGGCTCCAGGTATCTTTTTTGAATAATGGTTTTCTCTGGATATATGCCTTTGAGTGGGATTGCTGGCTCATATCGGAGAAGGCAATGGCACCCTACTCCAGTACTCTTGCCTGGAAAACCCCATGGATGGAGGAGCCTGGTGGGCTACAGTCCATGGGGTCGCTATGAGTCGGGCATGACTGAATGACTTCACTTTCACTTTTCACTTTCATGCATTGGAGAAGGCAGTGGCAACCCACTCCAGTGTTCTTGCCTGGAGAATCCCAGGGACAGAGGAGCCTGGTGGGCTACCTATGAGGTCACATAGCGGACATGACTGAAGCGACTTAGCAGCAGCAGCAGCTGGCTCATATGGTAGTTATGTATACAGATTTTTAAGGAACCTGAATATTCTTCTCCATCATGGTTGTACCCATTTACATTCCCACCAGTAGTGTAGGAGAGTTCCCTTTACTCCTCACCCTCTCCAGCATTTATTGTTTGTAGATTTTTTGATGATGGTTGTGTTTTTTTTTTTTTTTACCTTTTTATTTTTTATTGGAGTGTAGCTGAGTAGCAATGTGATAGTTTCAGGTGGCTAGCAAAAGGACTCAGCCATACATATAAATATGTGCATTTTCCCCAAACTCCCCTCCCACCCAGGCTGCCATGAAACCCTGAGCAGAGTTCCCTGTGCTACATT
This sequence comes from Moschus berezovskii, assembly GCF_049115385.1. Classification (NCBI taxonomy): domain Eukaryota; kingdom Metazoa; phylum Chordata; class Mammalia; order Artiodactyla; family Moschidae; genus Moschus; species Moschus berezovskii. Next base: position 49,673,117 of record NC_142467.1, on the reverse strand, counting down.
ATCAGTCCTTGTTGGTTATCCATTTAAAATATAGCAGTGTGTACTTGTCTATCCCAAACTAATTACACCTTCTGTCCTTCCCCCCTGGGAGTTATAGGTTCATTCTCTTAGTCTGTGATTCTGTTTCTGTTTTGTAAATGAATTCATTTGTATCACTTCTCTCTAGATTCCACATACGACAGATGTTATGTGGTATTTCTCCTTCTGTGTATTACTTACTGTATGACAGCCTCTGGTTCCATCCATGTTGCTGCAGATGGCATTATCTCACTCTTTAATGGCTGAGTAATATTTCATTGTACATGTACCATCTTCTTTATCCATTCCTCTGTCAGTGAACATTTAGGTGGCGCCATGTTTGGGCTATTGTAAACAGTGCTACAGTGAACCCTGCGGTGCATCTGTCTTTTAGAATACTGTTTTTTTCAGGATATATGCTCTGGAGTGGGATTGCTGGATCTTATCGTACATAGTTCTTTCTACACGGTTTTATAAGGAACCTCTATATTCTTCTTCATCATGGGTTGTACCCATTTCCATTCTCACCTGTAGTGTAGGAAAGGTCTCTTTTCTCCGCATCCTCTCCGGCATTTATTGTTTGTAGATTTTATGATGATGGCCCTTCTGACCCGTGTGAGGTTGTATCTCATTATAGTTTTGATTTCCATCAGTCAGTTGTATTCTGCATCTTTTATGTGTTCTGGGCCACTTGTATGTCTTTTCTAGAGAAATGTTTTGTTAGGTTTCTGCTAATTTTTAAATTGTGTTGTCGACATCTTTTACACATTCTGGATATTAATCCCATAATCAGTCTGTGGGTTTGCAAACATTTTCTGCCATTCTCTTGCTTGTCTTTCCACTCTTTTGAGAATGTCCTGTGATGCATGAAGGTTTATTTTTTTGAAAGCCAGTGAATCTATTTTTCATTGTTTTCTGTGCTTTTGGTATCATATTTAATGAACTCTGAACAAAGCCAAGGTCATGGAGATGTTCACATATGTTTTTTCTACAACAAAGGTTGTAGGTTCAGTTCAGTTCCGTTGCTCAGTTGTGTCCGACTCTTTGTGACCCCATGAACTGCAGCAGGCCAGGCCTCCCTGTCCATCACCAACTGCTGGAGTCTACCCAAACCCATGTCCTTTGAGTTGGTGATGCCATCCAGCCATCTCATTCTCTATCATCCCCTTCTCCTCCTGCCCTCAATCTTTCCCAGCATCAGGGTCTTTTCAAATGAGTCAGCTCTTCGAATCAGGTGGCCAAAGTATTGGAGTTTCAGCTTCAACATCAGTCCTTGTAATGAACACACAGGGCTGATCTCCTTTAGGATGGACTGGTTGGATCTCCTTGCAGTCCAAGGGACTCTCAAGAGTCTTCTTCAACACCACAATTCAAAAGCATCACTTTTTCGGCATTCAGCTTTCTTTATAGTCCAACTCTCACATCCGTACATGACCACTGGAAAAACCATAGCCTTGACTAGATGAACCTTTATTGACAAAGTAATGTCTCTGCTTTTTAATATGCTGTCTAGGTTGGTCATAACTTTCCTTCCAAGGAGTAAGCGTCTTTTAATTTCATGGCTACAGTCACTGTCTGCAGTGATTTTGGAGCCCAGAAAAATAAAGTCAGCCACTGTTTCCCCATCTGTTTGCCATGAAGTGATGGGACCGGATGCCATGATCTTAGTTTTCTGAATGTTGAGCTTCAAGCCAACCTTTTCACTCTTCTCTTTCACTTTCATCAAGAGGCTCTTTAGTTCCTCTTCGCTTTCTGCCATTAGGGTGATGTCATCTGTATATCTGAGGTTATTGGTGTAGCTCCTGGCAATCTTGATTCCAGTTTGTGTTTCATCCAACCTGGTATTTCACATGATGTACTGTGCATATAAGTTAAATAACCAGAGTGACAATATTCAGCCTTGTTGTACTCCTTTGCCAATTTTGAACCAGTCGTTGTTCCATGTTTGGTTCTAACTGTTGCCTCTTTACCTGCACACAGGCTTCTCAGGAGGCAGGTAAGTTGGTCTGGTATTCCTGTCTCTCTAAGTGTTTTCCACAATAGGTTTGTTTTCTATATCTGTGACTCTAATTCTGTTTGTAAATAAGTTCATTTTTACTAACTTCTTAGATTTTTCCTATAAAGCGATATCATATGGTACTTGTCATTTCTGTTTGACTTAATCTCTGACTATAAGAATCTCTTGGTTTATTCATGTTGCTGCAGATGATATTTTTTTGCTCATCTTTACTGCTGGGTAATACTCCATTGTATATATGTACCACTTCTTCTTTACCCATTGGTCTGTTGATAGATAAGTTGCTTCCATGTCTGGGCTATTGTAAACAGTGCTGCAGTGAACCCTTGGGTGCATGTATCTTTTTGAATAATGGTTTTCTCTGGATATATGCCCTGGAATGTTATTGCTGGATCATGTGGTATTAATAATTCTGTATATAGTTTTTTAAGGAACCTCTGTATTCTTCTTAATCATGGTTGTACCCATTTATATTCCCGCCAATAGTGTAGGAGCATTCCTTTTTCTCTGCACCCTTCTAGCCTTTATTTTTTGTAGATGTTTTGATGATGGCCATTCTGACCTTGTTGTTATTCAATTGCTCAGTCATATCCATCCCTTTGCGACCCATTGGACTGCAGCATACCAGGCTTCCCTGTACTTCACTGTCTCCTGGAGTTTGCTCAAACTCATGTCCATTGAGTCAGTGATGCCATCCAACCATCTCATCTTCTGTTGCCCGCTTCTCTTCCTGCCCTCAGTCTTTCCCAGCATCAGGGTCTTTTCCAGTGAGTTGGCTGTTCACATCAGGTGGCCAAAGTACTCGAGTTTCAGCATCAGTCCTTCCAGGAAATAATGAAGGTTGATTTCCTTTAGCGTTGACTTGTTTGATCTCCTTGATGTCCAAGGGACTTTCAAGAGTCTTCTCCAGCACCATAGTTCGAAAGCATCAATTCTTTGGCCCTCAGCCTTCTTTATGGTCTAAATCTCACATCCATACATGACTACTGGAAAAACCATAGATTTGACCAGATGTACCTTTGTCAGCAAAGTGACATCTGTGCTTTTTAATACAATGAAGAAGGAAATGGTAACCCACTCCAATATTCTTGCCTGGAGAATCCCATGGATGGAGGAGCCTGGTGGGCTACAGTCCATAGGGTCGCAAAGAGTCGGACACGACTGAGCGACTTCACTTCACTTCAGGGTATTATAGCTTTTCTTCCAAGGAGCAGGCATCTTGTAATTCATGGCTGCAGTCAACATCCACAGTGATTTTGGAGCCCATGAAAATAAAATCTGTCATTGTTTCCATTTTTCCCCATCTATTTGTCATAAATTGATGGGACTGGATGCCATGTTCTTCGTTTCTTTTGGTCTTGGGTTTTAAACCAGTTTTTCACATTCCTCTTTCACCTTCAACAAGAGGCTCTTTATTTAGTTGCTCCTTGCTTTCTGCCGTTAGGATGGTGTCATTTGCATATCTGAGGTTATTGATATTTCTCCCGGCAATGTTGATTCCAACTTGTACTTCATCCAGCCCGGCATTTCACATGATGTACTCTGTATATAAGTTAAATAAACAGGGTGACAATATACAGCCTTGATGTATTCCTTTCTCAATTTTGAACTAGTCTGTTGTTCCACGTCCAGTTCTCAACTGTTGCTTCGTGACCTGCATACAGGTTTCTCAGGAGGCAGGTAAGGTGGTCTGGCATTTCTGTCTCTTTTAGAATTTTCCACAATTTGTTGTGACCCACACAGTCAAAGGGTTTACTGTAGTCAGTGAAGCAGAAGTAGATGTTTTTCTGGAATTCCCTTTCTTTTCCTGTAATCTAATGGATATTGGAAATTTGATCTCTGGTTTCTCTGCCTTTTCTAAATCTAGCTTGTACATCTGGAATTTCTTGGTTTACATACTGTTGAAGCCTAGCTTGAAGGATTTTGAGCATTACCTTTTAGCATGTGAAATGAGTATAATTGTGTAGTAGTTTGAACATACTTTGGCATTGCCCTTCTTTTGAGATTGGAATGAAAACTGACCTTTTCCAGTCCTGTGACCTCTGCTGAATTTCCCAAATTTGTTGGCATATTGAGTGCAGCACTTTAACAGCATCATCTTTTAGGATTTTAAATAGATCGTCTGGAATTCCATCACCTCCTCTAGCTTTGTTTGTAAGTAATGCTTCCTAAGACCCTTCCTAAAAGAGTCTGTTGTAAACAGCATATGTATATATGGGTCTTATTTTTGTATCTATTCAGCCAATTTATGTCTTTTGGTTTGAGCATTTAATCCTTTAACATTTAAGGTAATTATCAATAGTTATGCTCTTAATGCCGTTTTGTTAGTTGTTAGTTGGATTTATTTCTAAAGATTTTTTTTTCTTCCTTCCTCTTTTGTGCTTTTCTCTTGTGATTTAATGCCTATCTTTACTGTTGTATTTGGATTACTTTTCCTTTTTTGTGTCTGTATCTTTTGTAGATTTTGTGTGTGTGTGGTTTCCCTGAGGTTTTGATATAGTAGTCTACATACGCACAAGATTGTTTTAAGTTGCTGGTCTCTTAATTTCCAATATTCTTCACTTGTACTCTCCTCTTTTCTAGATTGCTGGTTTGATATCAGATTTGTGTATGAATGATTTCCTACCTTTACTTTGTTTGCCTTTATAGTGAGCTTTCCCGTTTTGTAATTTTCCTGATTCTCGTTGTCCGCCGTTTATTTTCTGCCTAAAGAAGTTCCTTTAAGATTTGTTGTAAGGCTGGTTTGGTGGTACTGAATTTTCTTAGCTTATGCTTGTCTGTAAAGCTTTGATTTCTCCATTGAATTTGAATGAAAGCCTTGCTGGATAGAGTATTCTTGGCTGTAGATGTCTCCCTTTTGTCACTTTAAATATATTGTGCCATCCCTTCTGGCCTCCAGAGTTTCGAAAAATCAGCTCATAACTCTGGGGGAGTTCCCTTGTATATTATTTGTTGCCTTTTGTTTTTAATATTTTTTGTCTTTAATTTTTGTCTGTTTTATTAGTATGTATTAGGGGGGTTATGGTCCTCCTTGGGTTTATGTTGTATGGGATTCTTTCTGGACTTGGGTGATTATTTTCTCATGTTAGGAGACTTCTCAGCTATAGTCTCTTCATATATTCTCAGTCCCTTTCTGTCTCCTCCTTCGGGACCCTATAAAGTGAATGTTAGTGTATTTAATATTATCCCAGAGATTTCTGAGACTGTCCTCATTTCTTTACTTTTTCCTTTATTCTGCTCCATGGCTGTGATTTCTATCATTCTGTCTTTCCGCTCACTTCGTCTGACTCAGTTATTCTGCTATTGATTTCTTCTAGTGTATTTTTCATTCCAATTATTGTATTGTTTTCATCTCTGTTTGTTCTTTAAATCTTCTAGGTCTTTGTTAAACATCTTTTGTATTTTAATGATCTATGCGTCCATTCTCTTTCCAAGATTTTGAATCATGCTTACTATCGTTACTCTAAATTCTTATTCCCTGGTGGCTCAGAGTAAAGTATGTGCCTACAATGAGGGAGACCTGGGTTTGATCCCTGGGTTGGGAAGATCCCCTGGAGAAGGAAATGACAACCCACTCCAGTATTCTTGCCTGGAGAATTACATGGACAGAGGAGCCTGACAGGCTACAGTCCATGGGGCTGCAAAGAGTCAGACAAGGTTGAGCAGCTCACACTTTAACTTCTTCAGGTTGGTTGCCTGTCTCCACTTCATTTAGCTGTTCTTGTGGGTTGTATCCTGTTCTTTGCCTGGAATGAGTTTATTTTCACATCTTGAGGGCTGTCTGGGTCGTACTTGCCCTCCTCTTGGTGACTTTCCCTCGTTCCTCACATGCTGTCCGTCAGGACCGGGCAGGAGGGAAGAGCCCGTGAGTGGTCATCTGTAGTGAGTATTCGCTTGAGCTGCCGCCTGCTTGGGCCACAGTGAGGACAACCTCTCTTAAATTCTAGGCAAACCCTCCTAGTCTGCAGCTCTGGGAGGAAAGTCTGCAGCTTAGCTCCAAAGCCAGATAAGAGCAACACTGGGTTGTTTGTCAGTATCTTTATATTCTTAACCCTTAACGGGGCTTCCCAGCTGGCACTAGTGGTATAGAATCTGCCTGGCAGTGCAGGAGACACAAGAAATACAGGCTCCATCCCTTGGAGTAGGAAATGGCAACCTGCTCTAGTATTCTTGCCTGGAAAATTCCATGGAGAGAGGAGCCTGGCAGGCTGCAGTCCATTGGGTTGCAAAGAGTCAGACATGACTGAGTACACACACACCCTTAGCATATCAGAGGTAGCTGTGGCGATATACACAAGACAGCTTAAACATCCTGTATATATACAAGAAACATCTGTAAGTTAATAAGTAAAAGACAGCCCAACAGAAAAACAGGAATAAAATCACAGCAAGCAAGCCAGAGCTAGAGGAAACCCTTGGGATCATTGTATCTGAACTGCATATTGCACAGACAGACCTTGAGGGCCCAAATATGGGGAGAACTTGGCCGAAGTTATTCACTGACTCAAGGCCACACAGTTCCAGGGTCTGGACTGGGGCTCTGTCTGTGCTGCCCTGTAGCTCATAGAACTGCTCTGAGCAACTTTTGGGTGGGCAGTGGCCTTCCACGCCCATCCCTGGGCCTTGGACTGGGCTGAGCTGCCTGTGCTTGGGCTATAGGTACCGATGCTGAGGACGCAGGGGACGACCTGCTGCTGTCATACGTGAAGGAGTTCTGGTGGTTCCCCCACATGTGGAGCCACATGCAGCCCCACCTTTTCCACAACCAGTCCGTGCTGGCTGAGCAGATGGCCCTGAACAAGAAGTTCGCTGTCGTGAGTAAGATTCCCTACAGGGCAGAGCCGGGTGGGCTCGGGGCTGGGCTGGGGGTCAGAACTGCTGGCCTCCCGCTGCTTTTGCAGTTCCATGTGACAGCTTTTTATTAACATCTTTATAGTCACTGTCTCACTGAAGACTCATTGATACCCAAGAGCCCGGTATCTCGATAGCATCATTTTAGATAAGAAACAGAAGCTCGGGGAGGCCACCCCAGCTTATAAGAGGTCTAACCAGGACTTAAACCCAGGACTGTTGGCTTCTGGAGCCCACACTCTTGTCTTGAGGCTAGACTAGGAGCCCTGGCAAGCTGGAGGATGTGCCCAGCAAGGAGAGAATAAGGCCTGGTGCCAGTACCCCCTGAGCTACCAGCCAGTCGTCGAGACCACGAAGGCAGAATGGTGCCCATTCTTGCTCCTCACTCCTGGTACAGGAGGACATGAACGCTGGGCTGAGAGCTGAAGTCCTGGCTCGGCCCGTGCTGTCCTCCAAGACTGGGCCCCGAGCCTCAGCTTCCCCATCTGCACCTCGAGGTCTCGGACCTGTTGCCCTGCCATTGTCGTCTCTGATTTCTCTCCCCTGCCCTCCAAAGGGGAGATAAGGCCCAGAGGAGCAGGAACGCTATGCTCACCCTGCCCTGGCCCTCCTCTCCCCAGGAGCATGGCATTCCCACGGACATGGGGTACGCAGTGGCACCCCACCACTCGGGTGTGTACCCCGTGCACGTGCAGCTCTACGAGGCTTGGAAGCAGGTGTGGAACATCCGCGTGACCAGCACGGAGGAGTACCCCCACCTGAAGCCAGCCCGCTACCGTCGCGGTTTCATCCACAATGGCATCATGGTGAGTGCAGCCTGGAGCCTGAGAGGCAGGACTCTGGGGACCCGGTTAGGGGTTTCTGCTGTCCCCTCTGTCACCTGAGGCTCTCTCTCCCAGGGAGGGAGGAGGCCTGTCTGCCTCTTTAGTGAGCGACTCTTATGCTTCTGTGACAGGATCAGGTGGACAAACATTTTTTAAGAGGCCTCTGGTGAGGCCCTGGGACAGGCCTCTGTCTCATCCATTTGTTGGCTTACATAAAATGTGTTTGTCCCTTTTTTACACACTGGGAATGCTGAAATGCACAAAGTGAACAGAAGTCCCCACCTTTAAAGACCTGACGTTCTAGTGACAAGAGAGAGTGCATTCATAACTGTGTAAAGTATATAATGGTCAGATGGAATAAGTGCTGTGGAGAAAAACCAAACGGGATGGAGATAGGGTGTGCTCAGAAGGGGAGAGGGCTTCCCAGGTGGTGCTAGTGCTAAAGAACCTACCTGCCAGTGCAGGGAGACATAAGAGGCACGGCTTTGATCCCTGGGTCGGGAAGATCTCTGGAGGAGGGCCTGGCAAGCCAGTCCAGTATTCTTGTCTGGATAATCCCATGGACAGCGGAGCCTGGCGGGCTATGGTCCATAAGAATTGCCGAGTCGGACATGACTGAAGCGACTTAGCATGCATGCGGGAAGAGAAGAAACTTAAGATGGTTAGGGAGAAACTTTCTGGGGATGGAGCCATGTTGCTACATGAAGCAGAGCATGCATGGCAGAGAAAACAAATGCAAAGGCCCTGAGGCAGGCTTGTGCCAGGTGGTTTTGAGGACCAACTAACAGGTGACTGTGGCTGGAAGGGACAAGTTGGGAGGTGGCAGGAGATGAAGTCAGAAGGGTGATTGGTGGACCAGGTCATGTAGGGCAACATAACACCCCTGGTTTGACTTTAGCTTTTAGTCTGTGTTGGGAGGGTTTTGAATGGAGTGCTCTGATGACCTGACTCCTATATTAAAAGGATTTCCATCATTCTGGCTGCTAGGGAATAAAGTGGAGAGCAGGTGGAGGCTGCTGCAGTCGTCCGGTTGAGGTACAGTGGCTTGGCCCAGGGTACAGTGCTAGAATGTGATCAGATTCTGGGCTTATTTAGTAGTTGGAGCATACAGGAACTGCTGATGAGCTGGATATAGCATATGAGAGAGAAGAAGATTACTCCTAGTTTTTGACCTCAGCTGCTGGAGTGGCTGGATAGTTCTTATCAGTCCAGATGGGCAGCTGTGGGAAGGCCAGAGTCACACCTCCATCCATCCATCCACTGACCTCCTCCTTTTAGGCATTCGTACTGACTCTGGGGATGAAGGTGATGACAGAGAGGGTGGATCACATAAGAAACAGCTAAACCAGTGTACAACCGAGAGTGCCATGGGGCAAGTGCTAAAGCCAGGAGAGGAGTCACAGAGCATGCCTGGGGGTGCTGCTCTAGAGTGGGAAGGGGCCCTTGCCAGGCACACAGGCCAGGTTGCCAGAAAGATTCTCCCTTGCCAGTCGCTGTTACCTTGGAGTCTGCTCATTTTGTACAGAGAAATATGAAAAGTATTTACATATGTAAACTGGCAAGGCCGGGTGGGCTCACTTGGGGGACTGTCACAGGCTGCAGACGTTCTTTGGTGGGGAAGACCCCCAAGGGTGGGGGCTGGGTGGTCACACCGGAGGCTGCCTGTCTGAGGAGACACCCTGCCTGCCACCATTCGGACCTGGAGAAGCCACAGCTCTGCTCCCGCCCCATCCCCAGGTCCTCCCGCGGCAGACCTGCGGCCTCTTCACACACACCATCTTCTACAACGAGTACCCGGGTGGCTCCAGTGAGCTGGACAAGATCATCAATGGGGGCGAGCTCTTCCTCACCGTGCTCCTGAACCCTGTGAGTGCTCCCCAGCCTTTGGCTGGTGGTGAGGAGGGGCTGCCGGACCTCCATCCCTGGGGAGGGAAGGAGCAGGTGTGCATCCGGGAGTTAGAAAACCCACATTCCAACCCTGGCCCTGGCCCCGCTTGCTGTGTGACCTTGGTAGAGAATCTGAGCAGTCAGTGTTTCCTCTTATCATCTTGCACTTCTGTGCAGTAGTGTTGGCATTCTTGTCCATGTTCTTTTTCCAGTCCTTGTGTGTGTATAAATATGTAAATATTGCATATTAACATACATAATAAACTGAATATGTTAAACTATATATTTGTATACATTTATATATATGTACTGATATATATAGTTTAAAAGGCACTCGCTTAGACGTAGAGTGCATTTTAAACTTTTCACCTCTTTTCCTGGGCCTCTCTTTCTTTATCTGTAAAATGGAAATAATCATCCATGCTTTGATAATGTTAGATAGATATCAAGTGGTGGTGTTATCAGCTTTGGGGGGTAACTGTGTATTCCTTATGTTTCATGTACCCCCTCACCTTCCTGCCAGAAAAGTACAAAAGAGCACCCACGTGTCTGCACAGGAGGTCAGCTTCCCTTTCGGGGTTGCTGTGCTTGGTGTCAGACTGGATTCACCTGGTGCACCTAGTCCAAGGTCACGTGGCAAGTTTGAACTGGTGAACCATGGACTGGTCATCGAGTGGCACCATAAGCTTAAGCAAGGCCAGTGGGGGTGAAGGTAGTGAAGGAGGCTCAGAGGCTGACAAGCCCCTGCCTCCCATCTTCCCTCCCTGGAGCAGATCAGCATCTTCATGACACACCTGTCCAACTACGGGAATGACCGCCTGGGCCTGTACACCTTCAAGCACCTGGTGCGCTTCCTGCACTCCTGGACCAACCTCCGGCTGCAGACGCTGCCCCCGGTGCAGCTGGCCCAGAAGTACTTCCAGATCTTTTCTGAGGAGAAGGACCCGCTCTGGCAGGTGGGTGGGGCGGGTGGCCTGGGTACCTCATTGCAGGGAGGGAAGGCCCACCACCCACAGGCCTGCGCTCCAGCCACGGGCTCAGGGACTCGGTCCTCAGGCCCTCATACTCTCTCAAGTGTAAACTCGGGTGTATGCTTGCTCACTAGCGTGGGTGCTATCACTCGGTCTTGTGCACAGGAGACCTCCCATGCAGAACCTATGTGAATGCACACTGTCACACAGCCTGTGAAAAGCAGCATCACAGAACTGTAGGTGAACATGGTATACATGAGTGTGGAAAGCAGCTGCTGGCCTGCCTGGACTCGGTCTGTTACATCCCTTCTCACTCCAGTAGGCTCTGAGCCCGGGAAAGGGGACTAGTCAGAGAGCTTAAGGGACAGTTCTTCGGGAAGTCTGCCCTAGTTGTTCAGTTGCCCAGTCATGTCCAACTCTTTGCGACCCCATGGACTGCGGCACACCAGGCTTCCCTGTCCTTCACTGTCTCCTGGAGTTCGCTCAAACTCATGTCCATTGAGTCAGTGGATGATGCCTTCTAACCATCTCATCCTCTGTCGCCCCCTTCTCCTCTTGCCTTCAATCTTTCCCAGCATCAGGGTCTTTTTTTTTTTTTTTAGGTAAACAAGCTGGGTTTATTACTTATTGCAGCTAAGATAGACACACACTATGAGGAACCATGATGTCTCAGTAAGTGGGTATAAAGAGTTGAAAGTAATTGGGTATAAAACAAGGCAAATATATGAATAAAGTGATAGTAGCTAAGTCCATTTGAATTTTTTCTATACTATTTTTATTCCTACAAATCTTATGTTTTTAAGTAAAAACTCAAAATAATAAATCAACTTAGGCTTCAGTTTTGTTGTTGTTTAGTCACTAAGTCGTGTCTGACTCTTGTGACCCCATGGACTGTAGCCCTTCAGCTCCTCTGTCCATTGGATTTTCCAGGCAAGAATACTAGACATGGATCGAACCCACGTCTCCTGCATTGTCAGGCAGATTCTTTACCACTGAGCCACCTGGGAGGCCCACTAAAAGTTATACTAAAAGTTAAGTTTAATTAGATGTCAACTGCTGCTGCTAAGTCACTTCAGTCGTGTCCAACTCTGTGCGACCCCATGGACGGCAGCCTACCAGGCTCCTCCCTCCATGGGATTTTCCAGGCAAGAGTACTGGAGTGGGGTGCCATTGCCTTCTCCACAGCATCAGGGTCTTTTCCAATGAATCTGCTCTTCACATCAGGTAGCCAAAATATTTGAACTTCAGCATCAGTCATTCCAATGAATATTCAGGGTGATTTCCTTTAGGATTGACTGGTTTGATCTCCTTGTAGTCCGAGGGACTCTTAAGAGTCTTTTCCAGCATCACAGTTCGAAGCATCAATTCTTTGGCCCTCAGCCTTCTTTATGATCCAGCTGTCACATTTGTTCATGACTACTGGAAAAACCATAGCTTTGACTGTATGAACCTTTGTTGGCAAAGTGATGTCTCTGTCTTTTAATACACTGTTAGGTTTGTTATGACTTTCTCCCAAGGAACAACCGTCTTCTAATTTCGTGGCTGCAGTCACCATCCACAGTGATTTTAGAGCCCAAGAAAATAAAGTCTGTTACTGTTTCCATTTTTTTCCCCTATCTATTTGCCATGAAGTGATGGGCCTGGATGCCTTGATCATAATTTTTTGAATGTTGAGTTTTAAGTCAGCTTTTTGACTCTCCTCTTTTACCTTCATCCAGAGGCTTTTTAGTGCCTCTTTGCTTTCTGCCATTAGGGTGGTGTCATCTGCATATCCCAGCAATCTTGATTCCAGCTTGTGCTTCATCCAGCCCAGCATTTTGTGTGATATACTCTGCATGTAAATTAAATAAACAGGGTGACAATATACAGCCTTGACATACTCGTTTCCCAATCTTGAACCAGTTCTAACTGTTGCTTTTTGACCTGCATACAGGTTTCTCGGGAGGCAGGTTAGGCCGTCTGGTATTTCCATCTCTTTAAGAATTTTCCACAGTTTGTTGTGTTCCACACAGTCAAAGGCTTTAGTGTGGTCAATAAAGCAGAAGTAGATGTTTTTCTGGTTTTTCCTTTTGATCAACAAATGTTGGTAATATGATCTCTGGTTCCTCTCCTTTTCTAAATCCAGCTTGTACACCTGGAAGTTCTCAATTCATGTACCGTTGAAGCCTAGCTTGAAGGATTTTGAGCATTGCATTGCTAGCATGTGAAATGAATGCAATTGTGTGGGAATTTGAACATTCTTTGGCATTGTGCTTCTTTGAGATTGGAATGGAAACCAACCTTTTCCAGTCCTGTGGCCCCTGCTGAGTTTTCCAAATTTGCTGGCATTTGAGTGCAGGATTTTAACAGCATCATCTTTTAGGATTTGAAATAGCTCAGCTGGAATTCCATGACCTCCACTAGCTTTGTTCATAGTAATGCTTCCTGAGGCCCACTTGACTTCACACTCCAGGATGTCTGGCTCTACATGAGTGATCACACCGTTGTTGTTATTGGGTCATTAAGACCTTATTTGTTGGAGAAGGCAATGGCAAACCACTCCAGTACTCTTGCCTAGAAAATCACATGGACAGAGGGGCCTGGTGGGCTGCAGTCCGTGGGGTCACTACTAGTTGGACACGACTGAGCGACTTCACTTTGACTTTTCACTTTCACACATTGGAGAAGGAAATGGCAACCCACTCCAGTGTTCTTGCCTGGAGAATCCCAGGGACGGCGGAGCCTGGTCGGCTGCCGTCTATGGGATCTCACAGAGTCGGACACGACTGAAGCGACTTAGCAGCAGCAGCAAGACCTTATTTGTACAGTTTTGTGTATTCTTGCCACCTCTCCTTAATCTCTTCTGCTTCTGTTAGATCCATACCATTTCTGTCTTTTATTGTGACCATCTCTGCATGAAATGGTTCCCTTAGTATCTCTTAATTTTCTTGAAGAGATCTCTAGTCTTTCCCATTCTATTGCTTTCTTCTATTTCTATGCATTGTTCACTTAAGGCTTTCTTATCTCTCCTTGCTATTCTTTGAAACTCTGCATTCAGGTGGGTGTATCTTTTCTTTTTTTCCTTTGCCTTTCCATTCTCTTCTTTTCTCAGCTATTTATAAGGCATCCTCAGACAACCATTTTGCCTTTTTGCATTTCTTTTTCTTGGGGATGGTTTTGATCACTGTCTCCTGTACTGGGTTACGAACCTCTATGCATAGTTCTTCAGGCACTCTGTCAGATCTAATCCCTTAAATCTATTTCTCACTTCCACTGTATAATCATAAGGGATTTGATTTAGGTCATATCTGAATGGCCTAGTGGTTTTCCCTACTTCTTCAACTTAAATCTGAATTTGACAATAAGGAGTTCATGATCTGAGCCACAGTCAGCTCCTGGTCTTGTTTTTGCTGCCTGTATAGAGTGTCTCCATCTTTGGCTGCAAAAAATATAATCAGTCTGATTTTGATGTTGACTTTCAGGTGATGTCCATGTGTAGAGTCGTCTCTTGTGTCATTGGCAGAGGTTGTTGGCTATGACTAGTGTGTTGTCTTGGCAAAACTCTGTTAGCCTTTGCCCTGCTTCATTTTGTACTCTCAAGGCCAAACTTGCCTGTTACTTAAGGTGTCTCTTGACTTCCTACTTTTGCATTCCACTTCCCAGTGATGAAAAGGACATCTTTTTTTGGTGTTAGTTCTAAAAGATCTTGTAGGACTTCACTGAACTGTTCAAGTTCATCTTCTTCACCTTTAGTGGTTGGGGCATAGGCTTGGATTATTGTGATGCTGAATGGTTTGCCTTGGAAACAAACCGAGATCTTTCTGTTGTTTTTGAGACTGCATTTTGGACTCTTTCTTTGACTGTGAGGGCTACTCCATTTCTTCTAAGGGATTCTTGCCCACAGTAGTAGATGTAATAGTCATCTGAATTAAATTTGCCCATTCCCATCATTTTAGTTCACTGACTAAGATGTTGATGTTCACTCTTGCCATCTCCTGCTTGACCATGTGCAGTTTACCTTGATTCATGGACCTAATGTTACAGGTTCCTGTGCAACATTGTTCTTTACTGCACCAGACTTTAATTTCACCATCAGACGCTTCTGCAACTGAGCATCATTTCCACTTTGGCTGTCTGCCCCAGTGGGGACTGTCAAAAACTAGGAGCAGAAGCTTGAATTGATGATCTCACAGTTCAGACCAGGAGTCCACAACCTAGCTTTTAAGTCAGTATGGCCTGTGGTCTAGTTTTGTAAATAAAGTTTTATTGGAACATGGCCATGCTCATTCTTGTACATACTGTCTGTGACTACTTTCAAGCTCCAATAGCAGAGTTGAGTGGTTGTGACAGACCGGATAGTACCCAAGCCTAAAATATTTAATAAACATTTCAAAAGATTTACTATACTTCATAGAGAAAGTTTTCTGACCTTTTGCTAAACTTTTAAATTCAACAATAGGACCCTGTGAGCTCCTGTTATGCGCCAAGTGCTGGAGTGAGCATTTTTTTAAGGCTTTGTCTGGGAGCAGGAGACTGACCGGAAATGGTTGCTGCCTGCCAGTAGCTCAGTGTCCTGAGGTGGGGATGTGACAAGGACACGTGTAGTTACACTTGTCACTCAGGGCTGTAAGAGCCACACATCCATGTGCATTGGGAATCTGGAATACATTCACTGAATCCATTGTTCTGCCCCGCCCTGATGTCTCTTCCACTGTCATTTTAGGATCCCTGTGAAGACAAACGCCATAAGGACATCTGGTCCAAGGAGAAGACGTGTGACCGCTTCCCAAAGCTCCTCATCATTGGCCCCCAGAAAACAGGCAGGTCTCTCCACTCTTGACCAGCTTCCCCTACTGTCTTGACAGCTTCCCTTGCTGTCCCAGCCCTAGAATTATGGAGACCATCGTGCTCTGGTCCCACTCCCCAGTAATCTACACCCTCTTTCCCAGGAAGTGGGACCGAAGCTGGGGTGACCATGAGTTGCCCATCAGTGTGGAGATGGGGAGGGTAGAGGTTGGGCATTGAATTCTCCTGCTGTGAACCACAGCCTCAGGGAGCTCTCTTGGTGTCCTCTTGGGAGTTTCTGAGTCCAAGCAGAGAAGCCCAGATCAGATGCTCTGCAAGACTGAGCGGTGCCTGGCAAATCTGGATCAGGCAAAGAGGACTGTGACAAGTTAGTCATGTCTGCAGTGGTGACACGCACACTGTATGGTATGGATGGCTATTCACACGTTACAGACAAAACACTCAGGGCTCACAAAACTTGTCACTTTCTCTAACACATTTAGTTAGGAGATGGCATATCCAGGTCTGGAACTCTGGTCTCTGTGCCCCCAAAATACATACTCTGAACCACCGAATTCTGTAGTCTCTTCTCTTCTGAAACCTCTCATTAGAGCATATTAACTGTAGATCCGTGTAGGAAAGGAATGGACTCTCTAAAGGGAGGGGTCAGCCCTGTGCTGTCGAATGGGGAGGGAGTGTGACTGAAGGAAGGGCACTCAAAGAGGAGGCATCTGGGCCAGATTTCTTAGCCCTTCAAGAATTCACACCAGCAGACTGGCAAGTCTGGAGCTCCCTTGTCCTTGAGTTCCTCCCAAGTGCCAGAGAGGACCGAGGCCCAGGGCTTGAAGGGGCCAGCAGAAACCATCTTCTTCTGAGGTTTTGAGGGGACAGTAATCAAGTGGATGTGAATGCCGGAGTACAGTGCTGAGAAGGATTCTGAGGCCAAGTCTTTGTGATGAAGAGTGCTGTGATAGGCTAGTGATGTCTGCAGTGGATTCAAGAGTTGGGTGCCCACCTGCAAGCTCTGTATTTGCCTGTCCTGAGTTTAGTATGTTTCCCTCATGGTAGAGATGAAAAAAGTAAACCCAGAGAAGAGAAGGGACCAGTGTCTCCCAGTGAGTAACAGAGAGCCAGGACCAGAACTCAGGATTTCAGGCTGTCTTTTCACTGGGGGCCTGGGCCCAGGTCTCACCCGCCTTCCTTCCCTGCAGGCACCACGGCCCTCTATCTGTTCCTGGGCATGCACCCCGACCTCAGCAGCAACTACCCCAGCTCTGAGACCTTTGAGGAGATCCAGTTTTTTAACGGCCACAACTATCACAAAGGCATCGACTGGTGAGTGGGTCTTTCTGTCAGCAGTGGGGCAGGATGGCCTCCATGGAGGCTGCCAAAGAGGAGGTCTGCTGAGGCCACAGCAGGAAGCAGCTGGCGCTTGCTCACACACAGCCAGTTCCTGTAAACAGGGACAAAGTGCAGTGACCCTTGAGTCATGATGTTGGAGCCTGCACACAGATGGGACACTTGATGAGGAAGCCCTTTGCCCCTTTATATTATTGCCTGGACTCAGGGAATACTAGAAGTTAGAGTCCGTCCCCTTCCTTGCCTTCACGAGTCCAAGAAGAGAGGGACACGCCTGAGGCCCTGAGAGCTGAGGACAGAGCAGGGGTTAAAATCCAGGTGTTCTGACCGGAAAGCTGGCTCTTTCCACTGTGTGTGACTGACCGTGTAGCAGGAGGCGTTCTTGTGAGCCCTTCAGAGGTGGCTCATTAAGTCTTCAGGGAGTCTCCTGGGAATGTGGCTGGAATTGCAGATTCCTACCAGAAGCTTCACCAGAGGCTGCCTCAGGGTGTGGGTGCTGGTTTCACACTGCGTTTCTTATGTTTGGCTCTCTCTTATTTGTCTTTTCTAACCTTATACATATGTTTTCTAATGTTATACATGTATTACTCTTGTTTGTTATTTTTATGTCTGTGGTTTACCTGAGTAGAGACCTCATGGGCGTTATTTGTTTTTTGGTATTTCTCTGTATTCCCGTCAGTTTATTTGTTTCTGTCTTTCAATCATCTGTCAGTCAATTTAGCTGTCTTTTCCTCTCTCCGATACTGCCACAATCTCTTACCTAAAATCCACTGTAACCAGATGCATGATTGGAAGTCACCTATTTCTGGATTTAGAGAGACATATTTAACAGCACCTTCACCAAGGTCTGGGGCAGCACCCATGAGCAAGTTTATTAATATATCTGTAGCAAAGTATGTGAACATTTATGCTAAGTAAGATTCTTAAGTCAGGGTTTGCTGCCAGATCGCTTTGCTACAAACTTAGCAAACAAGCTTCTTTCTCAGAGCTTTCTCCCTTGAGGTGTAACAGACAATGAATTGTGAGCATGAAGGTGCTCTTTGGTAAAGAAATTTTAGAAATGTGAGAGAACTAGCAATTTCTCAGCTCCACTAAAAATATTTTGTTTGTAGGGGTACAGAAATCCCCCCAGGCCCCCAGGTAACTCTGAATTGTGATAAATGGGTCCCTGGGACCACCCAGGAGAAACCTCGCCTCACAGGATAGAGTAGGGATCCTATGCCCTTAACTAAGATGGGCTCTGTGGGCTTTGGTTCCCAGAAACTTCTGAAGCTGTAGCTCCATCTTGCATGAGTAGGTGCCCCTGGGAGGGTCTGGAGTGTTTATTTTGTTTTCTGAGGGGCCCTCAACCTAGAGGTGATCTCAGAGGACTGGTTTGGACACTCTGGGCGGGGTGTGGGAGGTGCATCTGGGAAGCTGTCAGGTTCACCCATATGAGGCGGGCGGAGTGTGAGGGGACAGATGGTAGGCAGTCAATCGCCTCCCCTCCTTGTCTGCTGGACAATAACAGCTTAGAAAGTACCATCAGGTCAGGAAGGAAACCCTTCAGCCTGGAGGCAGCAGGGGGCGTCCTTCCCCTCAGTGCTGGGGTTCCCGAGTCAGAAGCGTCCCCGCTCGCCCCCTAGTGGCAGTAAGGGTTAGGGCCCTGTCAGTTTCACTCTGGGAGCATCCCATTTAAGAAGTAAAGACACAACCCCTTCCCATGCGTACACACCTCCCCCCGCTCCCCCTGCCCCGCAACACACGTGACACCCACAAGTCTTCAGATCCTCTAGATCCCGAGGTCTCCCTGAAAAAGGAACAGATTCATAAGATGGAGTCTGTCTCGGATCCTGGCAGAAGTAAGTCCTTGTTAGACTGAGAGCAGTGTGCCTGCTTGCTTTCTCACGTTCCACCCCCAGTGAGCCTGGCCCTCCCGGCTGCATTCCTCAGGCCCCTCCTCCTGAATCTTGCCTGTGAGCCCTCTTCTGTGGGCTTCCTGCAGGTACATGGAATTCTTCCCTATCCCCTCCAACACCACCTCCGACTTCTACTTTGAGAAAAGTGCCAACTACTTTGATTCGGAAGTGGCTCCCCGGCGGGCAGCTGCCCTGTTACCCAAGGCCAAGGTCCTGACCATCCTCATCAACCCAGCCGACCGAGCCTACTCCTGGTACCAGGTAAGCTGGGGTGGGGCCCTGGGTAGTGGCACAGGCTGTGTCTGCCACTCAGCCACTAATAATATCGGCAAACATTTATCCTGAGTTGTCCTTGTGCTCGCCCTCAGCCAGGCTCCTGCAATGCACTGGTGGGTAAGAACAGGGTCCCCTCCACTGTGCTTCCAGCCCAGAGGAGGAGCTGGGTAGAAATCCATGCTGAGTCCCAGCTCGGTTACCTGCTCACCCTCCCAGCTTCATCTGGGGACCTGCTCTGCCTTTGATTCACCAAGTAGAGGTGGAGGCTGGTTTTATCTTGCTGAAGCCAGGATTTGGTGAATAGTGATCTGGGTTCATGGTAAGTGTGGCCTCCTCTCTGGGCTCTGGGTGGGGGTGGGAATTCAGAGAAGGACAGAACACAGGACCTGACATTCCTAGTGGACAATTCAAATACCTGATCAGGTAAGGAAGTTACCTAGACTGTGATTTGTGCAGGAGAATGCAATTTCTAGTTGCTACTTAATTGTGTAAGAACTAGAATTTTCTTTAATCTCAATGACCTGACTGAATTTTTTCTGAGCACCTTTCCACTGAGCTTATAAGAAAGCTTAGGTTCGGATCTTTTGGGGAGTTTCCTCCCCTACCTGCCAGTCTTGCTGGAATTACGCTTATGCCAGGCTGGGGGGCTTCCTGCTCTAGAGCTGGTCCTGCTGCAGGCCTGGCCACCCTCTGAGCTTCCTCCTGGGGCCTCATTGTGACCACAGGCTGGTTAGGAGGCCGGGCGCAGAGCCTCCCAAGCCTGGTTGCCCTCCTCATCCGGTGTACAACCACACTCTTCCTCTCACTTCTCTAGGACTTTCTGTCTGTACCCTGATATTCTCCGTTCCTCTGGGCTTTGATCCTGGGGGAACGGAAGCCATTTCTCTCGCGTGCCATGCTGCCCCCTACCCTGTGCCCTGGCAGTGAGCAGAGACTGACCATCTGTGTTTATGGGGGAAGGAAAGAGGAAGGAGAGGGAGGCAGAGGGAAAGCAGCCCTGGGTGGAGGCGTCTGGGTTCTGTCCTAATGCACCTCCTCCTCTAGAGTGCGGAGAGCTTTGTGTCTCCTCTCACAGACAGAAGACCAAGGTTCATCAAGCCGGGTGACTAGCTCAAGTTCCTGTGCTGGCGTTTTGAACCCAGCTCCTCCAGGTCTAAGCCCCTGTTCTTTCTTCTGTCTGTGGCTGAGGCGGGATAGGGAGAAGGGGGACTGATTTCTCGCAGGAGGGTCCATGGAGGTGCTGGAAGGAGGGGAAGGATGGTGGTCTGCTTCAGAGGGGAGATCAGGAGGAGGGGGGCTGTCCCCCAACCCCTGGCCCAGGCTGCGTGAGATGCTCAGTGAGGGTGTGGGGGCTCTTGAGGGTCACCCCTGGTGAACAGGCTCTTGATCTCTGGACTTTGGCACTCTGCAGATGCCGACTGCCTGGGGCATTATTTCAGGTGCTTCAAACCTGGTGTTTCCCCCTTTCTAGTTCTTGCCCAGTCCTTCTGTCTTAGTCTGTTTGGGATCCCACAGCAAATATTCTAGATTGGGTGGCTTAAACAATGGCATTTTTTCCTCACAGTCCTGGAGCCTAGAAATCTAAGTTCACTGTTGAGGTACCAGTCGATCTGGTTCCTGGCAAGAGCTCCCTTCCTGGCTTTTAGACAGCCACCATCTCGCTGTGTCCTCACGGCCAACAACCTCTGTGGTGTCTCTTCTTACATGGGTGCCAATCCTATCACAGGGGTTCCGCCCGCCTGACTGCATCAGGGCTTAGAGCAGACATTTGTATCTGCCTGGTGTGTGAACACATAGCTTTATTTTTATTGTATTTATGAATGCTTACCTTTGTTACCTTTATATATGACAACTGATTCTGGTTTTCTATCTGTGGAGGCAGTGTTGAGTTTTATTTTGAAATATATTTATGTGAATGAGATGAGTCCACATAAAGAAAATTCTGTTGATTTGGCATGTACAGGTGGACATGGCAGAGACCACAGAGATGGTGTGAAGTGACCAGCATTTGGAAGCTCTGATCTAGTCTGACTCCCATCTTGCAAAGATGGGGAAACTCCAGGGAGGCTGTGACTTCCCTGAGGTCAAAGGGTAATGACAGGTAGAGCCAGATCTTGAGCCCGGGGCTCCTGGTTCCAGCTCAGTGTCTTCTGGCCACCTTCTAGTTACTGCCCCACAAAAGCCTCTCCCTTTGGTGCCTCCATGTGGCACACTGACCCTCTCTCCCTGCTTGTCTGCAGCACCAGCGAGCCCACGATGACCCGGTAGCCCTGAAGTACACGTTCCATGAGGTGATCACAGCCGGGCCCGACGCGTCCTTGAAACTGCGCACCCTCCAGAACCGCTGCCTGGTCCCTGGCTGGTATGCCACCCACATTGAACGTTGGCTCAGCGCCTTTCACACCAACCAGGTAGGCCTGTCCTTGACCCTTGGAAGGACAGCCGTAGCACTGACTTGGGGCAGTTAGCTGAGGACCTCAAGATCTCTTTTACCAGTGACAGGGCCAGAAATACAGTCGTTGGACACTTAGGTCTTTGGGATCTACAAAGGTTTCAGTCTTGTTTTATCTCCAGCCCTGGTCCCATCACAACAGGTTCTGTAACCGTAAGGGGACCCAGAAAGCCCTGGGATAGGTCCTGGGAGGCGGGGAGAGCCCAGTTGGAGAGGTCAACAGGGCCAGGTTGCTAAGGCATTTTAAGGAAACCCTTGGAGGGTTTAGGCAGGAGAGTGACATATAGTCCAAAAACCTGGAGAGAGGCAGAGAGGGGGGTGTCGTAGGGGCAGGAGGGAAAAGCAGGGTCTTGGTGATGGATTAAATGCTGGGAGAGGATGGCATCAGTCAGAAGAAGCTGGCAGAAAGCAGGGAGCAGGACTGCCCAGGACTCAGCCACAGGGACGCCTCCTGTCCGAGGAGGAGGAGGAGGAAGCAGTCTACAGAGCGTAGGGTCCCCAGCCCACAGCCATGGCTGCTGACCCAGAAGACGGCCACTGGAGTGAAAACAGGTTCAGGTCACACTCTTTTTCTTTTTTTTCCCCCAGATTCTGGTCTTGGATGGCAAACTGCTGCGGACAGAGCCTGCCAAAGTGATGGATACAGTGCAAAAGTTCCTTGGGGTGACAAATACCATTGACTACCACAAAACGTTGGCGTGAGTGTTATCTTGGCCTTTCAGCAGGGGGATGTCCTAAATAGGCAAATGGGCCCAAAAGCCAGAGGCTGGAATGATTAAGAAAGAGACATAGATTAGAGTCAGCAAGCGTGAGGAAGTATGCGTGGCCCTGATGGCAGTTTAGCAGAAAAGTTAATATGACTTGAGTCATATAAACAAAAGTATTGACTCAAGAAAAAGGGAGGTGATGACTCTGTTTTCTTCTGGTAGTCCTTCCCCTAGGGTGTTCTTTTCAATCTGGACTGAACATTTTCAGAGTGTTTAAGTTAGACCAGCAATAAGCAACTCTCATACCCACAAGGGTTTCTCAGCATTAGTTTATGACTTAAATATAATTTAAGGAAAAAGATACTATAAATATTGTCAACAGTTAATAATTCTCATCACTTAAAACCCAGTGCAGGGACACTGAGAATGCCCTCCCAAGATGAATAAGTGCCAGCCTGTGTTGAGGGACTCAGGGCTGAGGAGAGGCTGTCTTCAAGGGTAAATCACAGACAGGTGACACACAGCTGGATGAGGAAGTCTCAGGAGGAGAAATAAAGCCTCCTTCCCCAGCTACCTTCTTCGGAAAGCCCTGCAGCAAGAATATCCCCATCTCCCTACTTTGGAGGTTGAAGGTAGAAAAGGGAAGTCAGTCCTTGGCTCTGAGGGTAGAGAGGAGCAGCAGCTAAGGGCATAACTGTGGCAGCAGAGATGCCTGGGTGAGGATTCCAGACCCATTACTTCTTTACCTGTGGGACCTTGAACCCATGTCTTAGTTCCTTCAAGCCTCACTTTCCTCCTCTATAGGTTGGGGGTACAGATAATAATAATTCCTGCCTCCGAGGGTCGCTGTCTTGTGGAGCTCTTGGCTCAGTGCCCACCATGTACTAATCTCAGTAAATGACAGCTGCCCTCAGCATCACCACGCCTACCCTGTGACCCATTCAGAAAACCCCCATCTCGCTCTCCTGCCAGAAGGAAACTGTGTTCTCCTGCTGTCCTCATGCCCAAGAATCTCCAGATAGTTGTTGATCTGGGACTGAATTCTGACGTCATTATGCCTCCCCTCCTGGTAACAGCACCTTCTCTCCCCAAAATACCCTGGAAGGCCCAGCATGACTTCAGATTCTGAAGGCAGTTTTGCTTTGTCAGTTCTGGAGTTTACTAAACAACAGCGACTTTCCAGTGATACACGTGCTTAAACACAATTGTAGATAGAGCATTTCTTGATAAAGATTGAATTTATTAAAAAGCGAAAGAACCCCCACTAAACGCTCTTCTCCTACTGGGCTCTCGCCCCTGAGTTGGAGAGTGCCAGGAGGATTTCCAGGCTGAGGAACAATGAAGGCTTTCCCCACCTCCACAGGTTTGATCCAAAGAAAGGATTCTGGTGCCAGCTGCTCGAAGGAGGAAAAACCAAGTGTCTAGGCAAAAGCAAGGGCCGGAAGTACCCAGAGATGGACTTGGATGTAAGTAGCAGACATGCCGCCTGTGGCAGGGGAGTGAATGATGGGGGTCCCGTACTGGAGAGAAGCTTCTCTTTACCTGACACCCAGCGCTCAATGCATTGCCTTGACATTTCTTGGATAGTGTTCTTAAGAGGAAACGTGGGCTAGGATTTAGTGACTCAGAGTTGATTTAGTCAGAGTATTTATTTTTGCACAGGCTGAATGCTGTGGGGCTTTGAGAATGAATCAGACATGTTCTTTGCCTTCAGGGAGCTCCTACTCTAGGAGGAAAATGAGTCACTCATGCCAATAAGTAGAATACAAGGCAAGAAGTGCTTTGTGTAGTTAGGTATGCACATGTGCGATGGGACTTCAGAACAAGGCCGTGCGTGTGAAGCTGGATGGGTAAAGGCTTCTCAGACGAGGTGGGGGGCTGACTCTGGAGTTGTGCCTGGAAGGATGGGGTAGCATTTGGACCTGTGGCATGGAAGGATGAGGCACCCTTGTAGGAGAGGACATCCTTTATAGTATAAATGTATGGTAAAACATACATAACTGTGACTGTCGTTATGTTTCCCAGGTTTTTCATTACCCCTTGCTGATTTTTTAAAAGTCCAAGTATAGTTGATTTACAATATTGTATGTTTCAGGTACACAGTGAAGTGATTCAGTGTTTATATATACACACACATATGTAAAATTTTCAGATTATTTTCCCTTATAGGTTATTACAAGATATTGAATATTGTTCCCTATGTTGTGCAGTAAATCCTTGTTACTTATCTATTTTATGTATAGCATTGTGTATCTGTTAATCCCATACTCCCAATTTGCCCCTCCCACTCCCTTTCCCTTTGGCAACAAAAAAGTTTGTTTTTTGAGTCTGTTTCTGTTTTATAAATAGATTTACTTTTTAGATACCACATATTAAGTGATACCATACAGTATTTGTCTTTTTCTGTCTGACTTCACTTAGTGTGATATTCTGTAGGTCCATCCACATTGCTGCAAAGGGCAATAGTTCATTGTTTTTAATTTTCTAGTGTGTATATATACACCACATCTTTATCCATTCATCTGTTGATAGTCACATAGGTTGCTCCCACATCTTGGCTTTTGTAAACAGTACTGCTGTGAACATTGGGGTGCACACATCTTCAATGCACATATGTGAAAAGATACATGTGCCCCAATGAGTTGTTTTCTTTCTGGATATATGCCTCGGAGTTGGATTGCTGGATCATATTGTAGATCTAGTTTTAGTTTTAGTTTTTAATTGGAGGAAAATTGCTTTCTAGAATGGTGTTGGTGTCTGTCGTATACCAGCATGGTCAGCCATAGGTATACATATGTCCCCTCCATCCTGACCCTCCCTCCCACTCCTCACCACATCCCGCCCCTCTGGGTTGTCGCAGAGCACCACACTGGGCTCCTGGGTTATTCAGCAGCTGCCCACCAGCTATCTGTGTAACATATGGTAATACATATGTTTGAATGCTACTCTGTATGTGTCCCACCCTCCTCTTCCCCGACTGTGACCACAAGTTTGATCTCCATGACTGTGTCTCTATTCCTGCCCTGCAAATAGGTTCATCAGTAACATCCTTCTGGATTCCATATATATGTGTTAATATACCATATTTGTTTTTCTCTGACTTCACTCTGTATAACAGGCTCTCGGTTCATCCACCTCACTAGAACTGACTCGAGTGCATTCCTTTTTATGGCTAATACTCCATTATATGTATGTACCGCAGCTTCTTTATCCATTCAGCTGTCAGTGGACACCGAGGTTGCGTCCATAGCCTAGCTATTATAAATAATGCTGCAACGAGTAGTTTTTAAAAAGGAACCTCTCTCTTGTTCTCCATAGCGGTGGTGCCAGGTTACACCCCAGCAACAGTACAGGAGGGATCCCTTTTCTCCATGTTCCCTCCAGCATTTATTTTTTGTAGGTCTTTGATGTTGTTCGTTCTCATCCTTGAGTGATCTCATTGTAGTTTTGATCTCCATTTCTCTAATACTTAGCCATGTTGAATTTGGCAATAAGGAGTTCATGATCTGAGCCACAGTCAGCTCCTGGTCTTGTTTTTGCTGACTGTATACAGCTTCTCCATCTTTGGCTGCAAAGAATATAATCAGTCTGATTTCGGTGTTGACCATCTGGTGATGTCCATGTGTAGAGTCTTCTCTTGTGTTGTTGGAAGAGGGTGTTTGCTATGACCAGTGCGTTCTCTTGGCAAAACTCTATTAGCCTTTGCCCTGCTTCATTCCGTGCTCCAAGGCCAAATTTGCCTGTTACTCCAGGTGTTTCTTGACTTCCTACTCTTGCATTCCAGTCCCCTATAATGAAAAGGACACCTTTTTTGGGTGTTAGTTCTAAAAGGTCTTTTAAGTCTTCATAGAACTGTTCAACTTTGGCTTCTTCAGCATTACTGGTTGGGGCATAGACTTGGATTACTGTAATATTGAATGGTTTGCCTTGGAAACGAACAAGAGATCATTCTGTCGGTTTTGAGATTGCATCCAAGTGCTGCATTTCAGACTCTTGTTGACGATGATGGCTACTCCATTTCTTCTAAGGGATTCCTGCCCACAGTAGTAGATATAATGGCCATCTGAGTTAAATTCACCCATTCCAGTCCATTTTAGTTCACTGATTCCTAGAATGTCGATGTTCACTCTTGTCATCTCCTGTTTGACCACTTCCAATTTGCCTTGATTCATGGACCTAACATTCCAGGTTCCTATGCAATATTGCTCTTTACAGCATCGGACCTTGCTTCTATCACCAGTCACATCCACAACTGGGTATTTGTTTCGCTTTGGCTCCATCCCTTCATTCTTTCTGGAGTTATTTCTCCACTGATCTCCAGTAGCTACCTACCGACCTGGGGAATTCCTCATTCTGTATCCTATCATTTTGCCTTTTGATACTGTTCATGGGGTTCTCAAGGCAAGTATACTGAACTGGTTTGCCATTCCCTTCTCCAGTGGCTCAGATCATGAACTCCTTTTTGCCAAATTCAGACTTAAATTGAAGAAAGCAGGGCAAACCAGACCATTCAGATATGACTTACATCCCTTATGATTATACAGTGGAAGTAAGAAATAGATTTAAGGGACTAGATCTGATAGAGTGCCTGATGAACTCTGGACGCAGGTTCATGACATTGTACAGGAGACAGGGACCAAGACCATCCCCATGGAAAAGAAATGCAAAAAAGCAAAGTGGCTGTCTGAGGAGGCCTTACAAATAGCTGTGAAAAGAAGAGAATCGAAAAGCAAAGGAGAAAAGGAAAGATATAAGCATCTGAATGCAGAGTTCCAAAGAATAGCAAGGAGAGATAAGAAAGCCTTCCTCAGTGATCAATGCAAAGAAATAGAGGAAAACAACAGAATAGGAAAAACAGGAGATCTTTTCAAGAAAATTAGAGATACCGAGGGAACATTTCATGCAAAGATGGGCTCGATAAAGGACAGAAATGGTATGGACCTAACAGAAGCAGAAGATATTAAGAAGAGGTGGCAAGAATACACAGAAGAACTGTACAAAAAGGATCTTCACGATGGAGATGATCACGATGGTGTGATCACTCACCTGGAGCCAGACATCTTGGAATGTGAAGTCAAGTGGGCCTTAGAGAGCATCACTACGAAC
The DNA here is from genome assembly GCF_049115385.1 of Moschus berezovskii. Lineage (NCBI taxonomy): Eukaryota > Metazoa > Chordata > Mammalia > Artiodactyla > Moschidae > Moschus > Moschus berezovskii. The sequence goes on along the minus strand of NC_142467.1, from coordinate 49,645,987 downwards.
AAAGCTAGTGGAGGTGATGGAATTCCAACTGAGCTATTTCAAATCCTGAAAGATGATGCTATGAAAGTGCTGCACTCAATATGCCAGCAAATTTGGAAAACTCAGCAGTGGCCACAGGACTGGAAAAGGTCAGTCTTCATTCCAATCCCAAAGAAAGGGAATGCCAAAGAATGCTCAAACTACCGCACAATTGCACGCATCTTACACGCTATTAAAGTCATGCTCAAAATTCTCCAAGCCAGGCTTCAGCAATATGTGAACCGTGAACTTCCAGATGTTCAAGCAGGTTTTAGAAAAGGCAGAGGAACCAGAGATCAAATTGCCAGCATCCTCTGGATCATGGAGAAAGCAAGAGATTTCCAGAAAAACATCTGTTTCTGCTTCATTGACTGTGCCAAAGCCTTTGACTGTGTGGACCACAATAGACTGTGGAACATTCTGAAAGAGATGGGAATCCCAGACCACCTGACCTGCCTCTTGAGAAACCTGTATGCAGGTCAGGAAGCAACAGTTAGAACTGGACATGGAACAACAGAGTGGTTCCAAATAGGAAAAGGAGTACGTCAAGGTTGTATATTGTCACCTTGCTTATTTAACTTATATGCAGAGTACATCATGAGGAACGCTGGGTTGGAAGAAGCACAAGCTGGAATCAAGTTTGCCGTGAAATATATCAATAACCTCAGATATGCAGATGACACCACCCTTATGGCAGAAAGTGAAGAGGAACTCAAGGGCCTCTTGATGAAAGTGAAAGAAGAGAGTGAAAAGGTTGGCTTGAAGCTGAACATTCAGAAAACAAAGATCATGGCATCTGGTCCCATCACTTCATGGGAAATAGATGGAAAAACAGTGGAAACAGTGTCAGACTTTATTTGGGGGGGGTCTCCAAAATCACTGCGGATGCTGATTGCAGCCATGAAATTAAAAGACGCTTACTCCTTGGAAGGAAAGTTATGACCAACCTAGATAGCATATTAAAAAGCAGAGACATTACTTTGCCAACAAAGGTTCGTCTAGTCAAGGCTATAGTTTTTCCTGTGGTCATTGTATGGATGTGAGAGTTGGACTGTGAAGAAAGCTGATTGCTGAAGAATTGATGCTTTTGAACTGTGGTGCTGGAGAAGACTCTTGAGAGTCCCTTGGACTGCAAGGAGATCCAACCAGTCCATTCTAAAGGAGATCGATCCTGGGTGTTCATTGGAAGGACTGATGCTAAAGCTGAAACTCCAATACTTTGGTCCCCTCATGCGACGAGTTGACTCACTGGAAAAGACTCTGATGCTAGAAGGGACTGGGGGCAGGAGGAGAAGGGGACGACAGATGGCTGGATGGCATCATCGACTTGATGGACATGAGTTTGAGTGAACTCCGGGAGTTGGTGATGGACAGGGAGGCCTGGCGTGCTGTGATTCATGGGGTCGCAAAGAGTCGGACACCACTGAGCGACTGAACTGAATTGAACTAGCCATGTTGAATGTCTCTACATGTACCTGTTGATCATCTGTGTGTTCTCTTCAGAGAACTGTCTGTTTAGGTCTGCTCTTTCAACTGAATTGTTGTTTTTTGATACTGAGTTACATGAACTGTTTGTATATTTTGGAAATTTAACTCTTTGGTTGCATTGTTTGCACATATTTTCTCTTTTCATTTTGTCAGTGGTTTTCTTTGCTATGCAGAAGCTTTTAAGTTTAGTTTGGTTCCATTTCTTTATTTTTGCTTTTATTTCTTTTGCCTTGGGAGACTGACCTAAGAAAACATTGCTATGATTTACGCCAGAATGTTTTGCCTGTGTTACTCTTTTAGGAGTTTTGTGGTATCATGTCTTACGTTGAGGTCTTTATATCATTTTGAGTTTATTTTCATATATGGTGTTAGGGAGTGTTCTAATATGTTTCCTTTTTTAAAAAATTTTTGTTTTATATCAGAGTATAGTTGATAAACAATGTTGTGTTAGTTTTAGGTATAAAATGACTCATTTATACATATGCATATACCTATTCTTTTTCAAATTCTTTTCCCATTTAGGTTATTACAAAATATTAAGCATAGTTCCCTGTGCTATACAGTAGGTCTTGTTGGTTATCTATTTTAAATATAGCAGTGTGTATATATCAGTCCCAAACTCCCAGTTTATTCTCCTCCCCGTTTGGTAACCATAAGCTTTTTTTCAAAATCTCTGAGTCTTGTTTCTATTTTGTAAATAAGTTCATAAATTCTGCTATGAACCCTCGGGTGCATTTTTTTTTTTCTTCTCATTATGGTTTCCTCTGGTATATGCCTAGGACTGGGATTCCTGGATCACATGGTAGGTCTATTTTTAGTTTTCTAAGGCACTTTCATACTGTTTTCTACAGTGGTTGCACCAATTTACCCTCCCATCTACAGTGTAGGAGGGTTTCCTTTTCTCCACATCTGCTGCAGTATTAATTGTAGATTTTTTGACGATGGCCATTCTGACTGGTGTGAGGTGCTATCCCACTGGGGTTTTGATTTGCTTTTCTCTAATAATTAGTGATATGGAATATCTTTTCATGTACTCTTTAAGCCATCTTTGCTTATGTCTTCCACCCATGTTTTGATTGGGTTGTTTGCTTTTTGATATTAAGCTCCATGCACTGTCTGTATATTTTGGAGATTAATCCCTTGTCGGTTGCTTCATTTGCAAAGATTTTTTCCCATTCTGAGGGTTGTCTTTTCGTTTTGTTTATGGTCCCATTTGTTTATTTTTGTTTTTATTTTCCTTACTCTAGAGGTAGATCAAACAAGATCTTGCTGTGAATTATGTCAAAGAATGTTCTGCCCATGTTTTCCTCTTAAGAGTTTTATAGTATCTGGCCTTACATCTAGGTATTTTATTCTTTTCAATGTATTGGTAAATAGGATTATTTATTTCTGATATTTTGTTGTTAGTGTATAGAAATGCAGTATATTTCTTTGCCTCAATTTTGTATCCTGCAACTTTACCAGATTCATTGATGAGCTGTAGTAGTTTTCTGGTAACATCTTTAGGATTTTCTTTGTATAGTGTGTCATCTGCAAACAGTGATGGTTTTATTCTTTTCCAATTTGGATTCCTTTTATTTCTTTTTTTTTTTCTCTGATTGCCATGGCTAGGACTCCCAAAGCTATGTTGAATAAAAGTGGCAAGAGTGGACATCCTTGTCTTGTTCCTGATTTTAGAGGAAATGCTTTCAGCTTTTCACCATTGAGAATGATGTTAGCTGTAGGTTTGTCATATATGGCCTTTGTTATGTTGAGGTAGGTTTTCTCTATGCCCACTTTCTGGACAGTTTTTAATCATAAATTGATGGTGTTTTGTCAAAAGCTTTTTCTGCATCAATTGAGGTGATCAGTTTTTATTCTTCAATTTGTTGATGGGGTATATCACACTAATTGACTTGAAGATACTGAAAAATCCTTGTATCCCTGACATAAATCCCACTTGATCATGGTGTAAGATCCTTTTACTGTATTGTTGGATTAGGATTGCTAGTATTTTGTTGAGGATAAAGATCAGAGCAGAAATAAATGCAATAGTGATGAAGAAAATGGTAGAAAAGATCATTGAAACTAAAAGCTGGGTCTTTGAAAAGATAAACAAAGTTGATAAACCATTAGCCAGACTCATCAAGATAAAAAGGGGAAAGGGTGTAAATCAATAAAATTAGAAAGGAAAAGCTACAACTGATGCCACAGAAATTCAAAGGACCATTGGAAATGACTCTCAGCACCTACCTATATGCCAGCAAAATAGACAACCTAGACGAAATGGACAAATTCTTAGCAAGGTACAACCTGCCAAGACGGAACCAGGAAGAAATAGAAAATATGAACACACCAATCACAAGTACTTAAATTGAAATTGAAAATGTGATTAAAAAACTCCCAACAAACCAAAGTCCAGGGCCAGAGGGCTTTACAGATAAATTCTATCAAACATTTCGAGAAGAGTTAACACTTAACCTTCTGAAACTCTTCCAAAAAATTGGAGAGGAAGGAACACTCCCAAACTCATTCTGTGAGGCCACCATCACCCACCCTGATACCAAAACCAGATGAGGATACCACCACAGAAAATAGAAAATTATCAGCGAATATCACTGATGAACATGGATGCAAAAATCCTCAACAAAATACTCATGATTAATTCTCTCTTCTCCCAATCACGAGTTTTGACCTTGTGCACTATGGTGCTTCTACTATATGTTTTCTTTTGAAGGTTACCATTTTGAAGAAGGTTGTGAGTAAATAATGGGAGGGGGAGATGATGGCAGTGGGGCGCTGGTTTTCCAGAGGAGGGGGCGGGGGTCACTCAAACCAGCACATGACCAACGCCTGAGCTTCCCTTCCTGTTGCAGTCCCGCGCCTTCCTGAAGGACTATTATCGGGACCACAACGTCGAGCTTTCCAAGCTGCTGTACAAGATGGGCCAGACACTGCCGACCTGGCTCCGGGAGGAGCTGCAGAACACCAGGTAGCTGTGGCCCCCACTGCCGGACTGAATGTGATGGCAGGGACGTCCCGCCACACGCCGAGCCAGACTGACCTGCAGAGTAGGGAGCGGGACCCGGCTGGCCAAGCACTCACAAGCAATACTCCGCCGCGGCCCGGGCCAGCCAGGAGGAGAGCCCAGGCAGGTGCCCACGTGCCTCAGAGCATCCAGCACGCAGCCAGTGGCCTCTCGGACCTCCCTTGCCACCTGAGGTCCATTCCGCTCACAGTCTTTCATGGGGAGGCCACTTCCTGTTGGTGGAAGACCACCTGCTGGTAGGAAGGAGTCCCTGAGACTCTGCTCTCTGTCCCTCACTGTCTCCACCCACCGCACTCTCCACCCATCACCCCCGCCCCTGCAGGGCGTCCACGCAGTGTTAGCCGCCACAGCGTCTCTGTCCCCCTGACAGCAAGGACAAGGGCGCAGCTGGGGCCTCTGGTGAACCAGGGAGAGAAACTGAACGTTTCGCTGATGTGTCCAGCCCGGCTTTTCAGAGGGGCAGCCACAGGCGGGGTGTGAGGGTGGCCACCTCGAGAGAGTGCTGGGCCTCCGCTCCCGTTGCGGCTCACAGCTTTGCATCTCACCTCCCTGCTTTGGGGAGAGAGCCGCTGGCTCACACAGTACCCACTCGGTTCCCGAGGCCACCTCAGGGCCCTGGGGGCACTGCCATGCCATTTGGACCCAGAGACCCAGTCCTCAACCCTGCCCCCTCTCTCCCCCTGGGATATGACATGCGTGGTGTTTCCTGTGGTAAGAGACTGAGGCGGTCGTGGGGCCAGCTGTATACATGCTCCAGTGTACATTTGTTGTCCCCAGGCCCCTGCCTTGACCCCAGGCAGATGCTGGACAGAGTTGGTGAGGCCACCACCTCTGCCTGACGCCAGCTCTCTGGGGCTGAGGGTACCTAGAGTCCCCCTTAACCTCCCAAGTACTAAGAAGCTAAAGTATTTTAATTTTTTTTTTTCTTGGTGCCAGAGTTTATACCCTGGGTACTGGGGTTGCACTGTGTTACATATATATATATAACTGTGTATATATATATATATATATATATATATATTATATTTTTTTGGTTGGGTTTGTTTTTAACTGAGTCATACAGAATGGTGGCAAGCCCCAATCCCAAAGGGTGTCCTATCTCAGTGCTAGAGCATGGGATGGGGGGGCGGTATGTATCTTCACGTGTGGGGGCCTCAAGGACACAGAATGTATGTGCCCTTGGAGAGGTCAAGTGCCCTGGCTGCCCTGCAGCTACTCCAGGAGAACAGGGGTGGTGAGATGCAGAGGGAAGGCCTGCTGTCTCCAGGAAGTCTGGCTTCATGAAGTGCAGTGATCCCAGGAGACTTCTGATCAAAGGAAACAGCCAGGCTGAGGTAGGAGACCCCGGGGCTAAATGCTGGCCTGTCCCCCTTCCCCTCACATGGTGCTAGGTTGGGAGCTGCCCTGGGAGCTTGGGGGCCCCCAGGACCCCCCAGAGCTGTTTCCAGGCCCCTCTGCAGACAAGGGGCTCTCTGGGCTAGTTTCTGATGGGGGCCTGCTCCTACCCCCCTCGTAACAATGTGAAGTGACTAAGGCTGGGGTGCCTTTTCCCCAGTCCCTCCCTCTGCCAGTTCAGCTTTGAACTGACACCTCGGAAATCCTTTTTAGAGAGCCTGGTCTTGTTCAGAAGACTTTAGGATGTTGGGGCTGAGGGGTCCTTCAACGGGTGTGGACACAGCTCCAGAAGGGGAGGTGGCCTCCTGGGCTGACGTCACAGAATTGACTGGGAGCAGGGCCAGGAAGCGAACTTGAGGCTCCCGCTTCCATGCCCAGAGCTCTTCTTCCAATGCCACACTGCCTCTGAGCCCGTCCTTGGGACCCTACTCTGCCAGGTTACTGTCCCTCCCTCGGTCACACCCTTGGTCATTCCAGGATACGGGGACAAACCACTCCTTCCCAGTCAGGTGCCTTCTCAGTCCCAGATCTGCATCCCTGTCGTGCTCGCCCCAACTCAGAAGGCCCTTCCCCAGCCTGGAAACCTGGATCTTGGTTCCCAGGATCTCCGTGGAGTGGAGAAGTGGAGTGTTCTGCGGAGCCAGCTGCATGTGGTTCTACCATCCCCCGAGAGAAGTGTTCCCATTATGCTTTTCATGGGGCCTTAGAACCTGGGCGCTGCCAGCCCAGCAGGGGCTGAGGAGCAGAGTGTCTGAGGCCTGGGCAGCATGCCTGCGTGTATGCTCATGAGGACTTGCTTGCACCAGGAACCAGACTCCCACAGCTGGCAGCGGCTTCTGCAGCGCAGAGCCCAGCTTCCCTTCCCATCCTTCAGTGCGGGGCTCGTGTTCTGTGATGAGGACCTCACAGCTCCCACCGTCTGGGTCTGTCCTCAAGGGGCGGGTGGGTCTGCTCCCCTTGTCCTCCGGCCTGAGGAAGAAACAGGCAGGTTTGAGACCCTGGGGGAGCAGCGGAAATCCTGGGGACTTGACCTGTCACATGTTGTAAGTCTGTCTTGTCACTGCTACTTTTCCCCTTCCCACTAAAGGAATCTGTCTCAAGGACCCCCTGCCAGGACTTGGAGGTACTGGGGAGGGGAGAGAGCCCTCAGGGCTCTTTGGCTACTGAGTTCACAGATCCCCCTGAGAGGGGAGAAAACCGGAGGTGAGTGGTGCCGTGTCCTCTGAATCCTCATGTCACTAAGTCACTGTCTGGCCTGAAAAGAGCAGAAACTCTACCCCCCTTCTGCCGTCTCCTCCACACACCTGTGCCCCAGGCTGGGGGCAGGTGTGCTGTGTCACCCGGGGTTCTAAAGCTGCCCACGGCAGGCGTCTTGCACTTGGAGAAAGAGCCTGAGGTGTAACGATGGGTCGCTTCTGCACCTCTCAGTAGGAGCGGCCAGTGCCTCTGAGCCCAGCGAGGGAGCAGTGGTCTGTTCCCAGTAGGTGGAAACTGCTGGGCTGACCTGCAGAGACCAGTTGGTCCCAACATGGAACTGTCCCCACAGGTATGTTAGAAAGAGCAAGTAAATGTACCAAATATTTCACAACTAACTCCCACTACCCACTGTTTAGACTTACAGTGAACATTCTGCCACACTTTTTTTTGTCTGTACATTTTTCCTGAACTAGTTTAAAAGTTGCAATTATCATTAAGACTCCACCCCAAATACTCCAGCCTGCATCTCCTAAGAGAAAGGTCATTTTCCTTCAGTTGGCCCGCCATCACACCCAAGACAACAGTCCCTATTTAAAGTTCCCCCAAATAATTTATGCCTGGTTTTAGAATTAGGACCTAGTTAAGGTACACAAGTTGCAACTTGGAAGTCTGTTTTCTAAAATCTCTTTCAAGCCAGTGACATTTCCATTCTGCTCACTTTGGTTTTATAAATGACGTTATTTCTGAGGCTCGACGTCCCACAAGCTGATCTGTTTCTTCACGGTGTCTAGTTCCTCTAACCCCTGTACTGGCAAGGGCCATTTAGGCTATGGGGAGTGTTACCTTTTGTTGCTGACTTAAAGACTTCAGTCCCTTCGCTGTCACCTGTACCAAGTGCCAAATCAACAGAGGGGTGGGCCAGAGCTCCTGGAGAGGGCGGGGAAGGCAGCTTCACGACTGGGCTGGGAGAGTCTAGAAGGAAGAGGCCGCACGCGTGAAGGCTGGGCCTGTTGGAAATGAGGCATCTTGGACTCAGAAGGTCCTGTGCTCTCCTTCTGATCCTGGGACTGGACCACAGGGCACCAAATAGTATCTCTCTCTCTCTGATTTGCATCTCTGGGTTTTCACTTCCTGGAGGCCCATGGTCTGTGTGCTCGAGGGCAGAGCCACGAGGGTGCACAGAAGAAGGGGGTGGGGGCGCCTCTCCCAGGCCGAGGTTGAGGAGAAAGAGCTCAGGGCTGGAGGCGGGAGGTGTGAAGTTTCGTCCAAGTTGTGTGTGCTGAGTAGCTCAGTGACAGTTTTCCTCCCAGGGACTTAATTTCCCCATCTAGAACAAGCCGATGGGCCTACAGCGTGGGTTTTCAGGCATCGAAGAAGGAAGGAAGTCTGCTCTCATTGAGGTGGGGATGGAGGTCCCCTGCCCTTGAGGCAGTGCCGGGCTTCCGGCTTGCTTACCTGGCTGGGGCTGCCTGTCCCCACGGCTTCCCTTCGCCAGCTCAGACCACCAGAGACTTTTCCAGCTCCCACCAGGGAGAGCCGTGGACCTCGTGTGCAGTCAATGTCGAGGGCCCAGGGAAGACTCTGGCTGTGTTTTATCCTAATAAGTTCCTCCCTCCCTCCTTCCTCTCTGTGGCCCTTGAGAGTGAGGGCGGTGAGGGTTTTCTATGACTGTGCTAGCTTTTATTATCAGCAAGAGGGCTCCTTTTGTAATTTGTGCATGAAATTCATGTCATTTCCTGGGGAGAGAGGAGAGGGCTGACTGAGAGGGGTGGGGGGCAGGTTAGGGGAACAGGCAGAGGTTTCCTTCCTTTGTGGGTGGGGAGGAGAGAGGAGGGTGCTTCTCTACTCAGCTGATCAGGGCTCTCAAACCAGCCGTTTTGGGTTGTGTTGAATGTGGGAACCTTTCTCCATTAATGTACAATCTCGAACTAACTGCTAATAAAGTGGGGTTCTGTTTGTACATCTTGGTCACATCTGTCTGTCTGACCTTTTTTCAAGGCCCACAGGAGCGGTAGAGAGAAGGGTGTTTACACGATGGCCAGTGTGGCCACCCCTATACACACAGTGACTTTCTCAAATCAAAGACCAATCCCACAGATGATAAACCACAGCCTTTCTAGACGGTAGGGGCCTGTCCCAGGACAGCCAGCTGGGATGTCTCAGGTGACAGAGAGCTCTCAGGCATGCTGGACAGTTGAGAAGCGCTGGAGTTCTGTGCTGCGAGGAGCCTCTGTCTAGAGAGAGTTCTACCATGAGCATGTGGCGTGACTGAAGACAAGTCACTCTACGCTTGGATCCTCAGTTTCGCTCACCTCTTAGAGGCATGGAAGGTGTTGGACTCAGTGGCCACTCTGGAGAGCTTGATTCAAATGCAGATTCCCTGGCTGTGCCCCCAAGGATTCCTGTGTGGCCCGAGCATCTGCATTTTAACAGCCTCTCCAGCACACCGAGGCGCCCCACTCAGGGAACCCTGGTTCAGATAGATGGCTCCTACGGGTTCTAATTAATGAATTCTAATTGATTTCTCCTGCTGCCCAAGAAATGAAAACTTTGGGTGAAATGAATGACTTCCTAGTTCTCCCTGCTTGGTTGAGCTCAAGTTTGCAAAAGTGGGGAGCAGAGAGGAGAAGCCGCTCCCTCAGAGGCCCCAGGGGAACTTTACAAAATGCACATTCCCAGTCCAGTCCACTCAGAACCTCTGGGAGAGAGATCCAGAAATGTGGCTTTTAAACAGTCCCTGCCTAACAGAAAGGTGTGGGAACACTGAGTCAGGCCACCAAGGGTCATCCTGAGAAGCTCCACAGAATTTTGGACAGCTGCCTTGGGGTGTGCTGGGACACAGCTGGGAACATAAGTGCTGCCTTAGTGTGGACACTGCCTATAACAGCAACTCGGCACTGAATATTCACAAGGCCTAGCAGCCCCAGCTCTCAAGAAATATCCTGGGGGTGGTAATCAAAAAAGAATTCAAATCAGGACAACTCTCTGGAGGCCAATTTCAAGAGGTAAATATTAGTTTCACTATTATTTAAAAAAAGAAAAAGCACAGTATAAGATGGTTAACATGGCTAATGATTTAGAGGCAAGGGACTCAAAATTGCAACAAGGTATCACCTCCCACCAGAGTGATTATCTTTAAAACATCTACTAAGGATACATGCCCTTGGACTGCAAGGAGATCAATCCTGGGTGTTCATTGGAAGGACTGATGCTAAAGCTGAAACTCCAATACTTTGGCCACCTCATGCGATGAGTTGGCTCACTGGAAAAGAGTCTGATGCTGGGAGGGATTGGGGGCGGGAGGAGACGGGGACGACAGAGAATGAGATGGCTGGATGGCATCACCATCTCGATGGACATGAGTTTGAGTGAACTCCGGGAGTTGGTGATGGACAGGGAAGCCTGGCGTGCTGTGATTCATGGGGTCGCAAAGAGTCGGACACGATTGAGCGACTGAACTGAACTGAAGGATACATGCTGAACAGGATGTGGGGAAAAGGGACACCTACAGTGTCCTTGAATGCAAAGTGTAAAGAGCTGCATGGAGAACAGTACAATTCCTCAAGAAACTGAAAATAGAGCTACCAGTAGATCAGGTATTCCCACACCTGGGGATGTATCTGGAGAAAAACCACAGGCAGCCCAGCGTTCACCACAGCGCTGTTTACAATAACCAAGACACCAGAGTGGCCAGAATGTCCCTGGACCGATGAATGGATAAGGAAGAAGAGAGACAATGGACTCTTAGCCATAAAGAAGAATAAGACCTTTCTCAGCAACACGGATGGACCCAGAGATGCTCATACCAAATAAAGCTAACCATCATGTGGTATCACTTAAAGGGGGAATCAGAAACTCATTCCATATGAACTAACTTGCAAAAAAGAAAAAGACTTGGACAAGAAACATGCTTACCAAAGGGGAAAGGTGAGAGGAAAGGATAAATTAGGTGAAAGAAACCTATACACACTAATATATATATTGTAATAATTATGATAGATCAGCAAAGACCTACTCTGTATCACAGGAAATTCTATTCAGCATGCTTTAATAACTTGTATGGGAATAGAGGCTGAAAAAAAATGGCCACGTGTAGATGTATAACTGAATCCCTTTGCTGCACACCTGAAACAAGACATTGTAAATCAACCATACTCCTAGAAAAAATAAGAAACACTAACTCCATGAGAATTCCCTGGTGGTGCGGTGTGGTTAGGACTCCATGTGTCAATGCTGAAGGCCCGGGTTTGATTCCTGGTTGGGGAACTAAGATCCCACAAGCTGCATGATGTGGCCAAAAATCCCCCCAACGACAGCGAAAACAACCTCAATGGCACAAGGGTGGCACTTTCAGACACCTTTTGGGGTTTGTCGGCTGGGAGCTTGGTAAAAGTCATGGAGTAACAATAAGAACACGGGTGGGAGGTTCCCTGGTGGTCCAGTAGCTAGGACTCCGCACTCCCAGTGCAGGGGGCCAGGGTTCAGTCACTGGTCATGGAATTAGATCCCACATGCTGCAGTAAAGATCAAAGATCTTGTGAGCCCCAGCTAAGACCCAGCGCAGCTAACAAATTCTGTATATAAAGAGCTTCAGTTCAGTTCAGTTGCTCAGTCGTGTCCAACTCTTTGTGACCCCATGAATCACAGCACACCAGGTCTCCCTGTCCATCACCAACTCCCGGAGTTCACTCAAACTCATGTCCATCGAGTCGGTGGTGCAATCCAGCCATCTCATTCTCTGTCGTCCCCTTCTCCTCCTGCCCCCAATCCCTCCTAGCATCAGAGTCTTTTCCAGTGAGTCAACTCGTCGCATGAGGTGGGCCAAAGTATTGGAGTTTCAGCTTTAGCATCAGTCCTTCCAATGAACACCCAGGATCGATCTCCTTTAGAATGGACTGGTTGGATCTCCTTGCAGTCCAAGGGACTCTCAAGAGTCTTTTCCAGCACCACAGTTCAAAAGCATCAGTTCTTCGGCGATCAGCTTTCTTCACAGTCCAACTCTCACATCCATACATGACCACGGGAAAAACCATAGCCTTGACTAGACGGAGCTGTGTTGGCAAAGTAATGTCTCTGCTTTTTAATATACTATCTAAGAGCATGGGCATAGCATTAACAAGAGCAGTGGGTATGCACGATACAGATGGGATTCCTGGGCCAGGTAAGCAGTCAAGCTGTATCAGTTTTGAATTAAGAAAAATATTTTTTAAAGAAACGTAATTGAAAACCAGGTAGAGGCAGAGACTTCTCATTGGATTTGGGGTAAGTATCTGGACTCACCAGCTCACCTCCTCCATGTCCCTACACTATCTTGGAACCCAAAGAATCCTTGAAACACCCCAGGGAAGCCCAGCCCAGGTATTCTCAGAGGTCCCAAGAATCCTGCAGTTCTAACATACTGAACAAACACATCCAACCCTCCTCATCTCCCACATGAGGAGTCCCGACTCAGGGAGCATCATGCCCAAGGGCAGTGTCAGATCCTGAAAGTGGGTACTTCCCTCAGAGAAGCCCTGGATCCGATGCACGGGGCATTGTGTTTCATCATAGCAAAGCCCTGGAAACAGATGTCCATCCAGAGGGCATCGGCTAAATAGCCACTGCTATGGCCACATGCTAAACTATGGTGATGCAGGAAAGAATGAATAGCTCAGGCCCCAGGTCCCCATCCAGGGAAATTTGAAGAATGACTGACCACCTGTGGAAAGAGGATGCCATACAGCTAAGTACACACACATACTCTGCGGCTCGTACTTCTTACGTTCATTCTGCACTATTTTTCCTGGCAGTGTAGCTAGCTCTGTCTCACACCAAACATAACTGGCTACTTCTGGAAGAGGGAGAAGGGAATGGGGTGGGGGAAGATTTCAAAGGGGACTTTAGCTTTGTCCCAAATATTGTACTAAAAACAAAGGAAATGTATGTATCAATTTGTGGAATGAAAACATAAAGGTAGCTTTAAGAAACAAATGGGCAAAGCAGAAAATGAAGTCCAGAGAGCAGGACTGTTGTGGGATGCTCACCGTGAAAACAGCCCTGCTGTTCTGCCAGCCCACAGGCACCCAACATGCAGGGCCAGAGGCCCTGGCTGCAGAGGGATTTCTTGCCTTGCTGCAGGAATCCTGAGCACCTGTCAGGCTCCTGACCTGGGGATCCTGACTCGCTGTGTGAGACTGTGGGTAACTCAGCTCCACGTACTCACACAGGGGGAGCTGGAGTGAACATCAGTGTTGGGACAAACCCAGCCTAGCACCTGTGAAATTCATAACATGAATCTACCCAAGAAGAAACAGCTACACATCCATGTTGAGGGACATTTTTGCAAAATAACTGGCCAGAACTCTTAAAATAGTCGGGGTCATGGAAGATCAAGAAAGGCTGAGAACTGGTTCAAGAGATTAAAGGATACTAAAGAGCCCTGGAAAATTGAACATCATTTATAATCTAGGAAAGAGTTACTTGTAAAGAACACCATACTAACAGCTGGCAAAATGTGAATATTTTCTGTGTGGATTGGATAATACTATTTATTACACTGTTATATAAGAGTATGTCATTGCTCTTAAGTAGTACATGCTGAAATATTGATGGGTAAAAGTGAAGAAATAAAGCTGAATTTTGACCCATGCGCTTTCTCTAATGGATCCCACTTATCTGGCGCAGTTCAGAACATGTCCACCAGGGGACACTGTCGCCCCACCCTCTGACAAACTAGCGTTTGCTTGAACCTCCTCTGGGAAGACTGGGCTGGTGATCAATGGTGGTGAGGTAATGAGACTATAAATAATTCAATGACAGGAATAATTAAAAACTTTCTCTGTCAGGGAGGCCTTCTGCTCGTCAAGTGCTATCTCTCTTAATCCTTGCCACAACCCTCTGAGGTAGGAATTATCCTCATTCCCACTATGTAAATGAGTCTGAGATTTGGAGAGGTTGAATAATTCTGCCAGAATCACAGAGCTGGGAGTCGTTGGTCTGTGAGATTCCACTGCCTTGGCCCCCCAAGTGGTCCTACCGCCTGTCATGAGTCAGAGTGGGGAGAACTCACTGAACCTGCCCCTGCCCGTCTGTAGGCTGAGCACTTAGAAGTGTGTGTGTGTGTCCCCACCCATGAGTATAAAGCAAACACTGCCTACAGTGAGATCTAAGTCCTGCTCTAAACATCAACCCCCCCAACCTCTAACCCACCCAACCCTCACCGCTCCAAGGGAAATGACTACCACCAGTTTCTCTGGATCTTTCCAGAGATGATTTTTCAAATATGACAGCCCTGTACACACACATCCTCTGCTGGCTTGCCCTGCTCATGCATGTTCTGCACTGTGCTTCTTCCTGGTCCTGGGCACCATGTGGCAGGTATTTGCTGCTTTCTGCAGCAGTGGATGGAGATTCTGTGCTGGAGGCACTGAGGGGGCTCCACTCTATCAAACCTTTGGAGGGGGAGGGAGGGAGGGATAAGCTGGAGCTTAAATTCTCTAGGAGCTGCGCCCCGTTCTAGGGAGCTGTCCCTGGGGAAGGGAAGAGGCTGTGCAGCATAGTTGCTGAGATATGCACAGGAAGCAGACCTAATTTCAGATAGGTCCACATGGGTTATGTGACCTTGGGCAAGTACCATATGTCTCGGAGGCTGTCTTCTCATTGGTAAATGGGAACAATGATGGGTGGCAGGTGCCAGGGCTGCTGTGAGGAGTAAGGCCTGCTTCACACTGAGTGCTCGGTAAAGCCTGATCCAATTCTAGGCATCCGACTTTGGCAGCTCCCATGCCTTGGCCCGGGGCTGGCACTGCCACTTTTGTCCTGAGGCTGAGGAGGATGGGGCTGAAGAGCCAAGAGGAACACCCAGCGCGGAAACTCATCACATGCGATTGTTCTCTCTGGGACCCCTGAAATCAAATCGGTTAGGTGATCGAGGACACTGAGAAAGACCCCTCAAAATATCCCCTCAACTACCAACTGCACAGAAATGCAAAGGATCCTAAAAGAATACTACGGACTGCATGTCAACAAATAGGGTAGCTTAGATGAAATGAGCAAATTCCTAGGAATACCCAAGCTACCCAAACTGACTCAAGAGAAAATCTGAAAAAAACTACAGGTCTAGAGACTGGACTTCCTGGAGGTCCAGTGGTTAAGAATCCACCTGCCAATGCAGGGGACACGGGTTCAATCCCCGGTTCAGAAAGATTCCACATGCCCCAGGACAACTAAGCTCATGTACCACAACTGATAAGCCCATGTGCCCTGGAGCCCATGCTCTGCAACCAGAGAAGCCACTGCAGTGAGAAGCCTGCAACGAACTTTTGAAAAACTGCAACATCCACTTATGATAAAAATTCTCCAGAAAGTGGGCATTAGGGAACCTGCCTAAACATGATAAAGGACATCTACAAAAAATGCACAACTATCATTCTTAATGGTGAAAAGTTGAGCATTTCCTCAAAGATCAGGAACAAGACAAGTATGTCTTGCCACTCATACAACATAGTTTTGGAAGTCCTAGCCACAGCAGTCAGAGAAGAAAAATGAATTCAAACTGTAAAAAATAAAACTGTCACTCTTTGCAGATGACATGATACTCTATGTAGAAAATCCTAAAGATACTACCAGAAAACTGTGAGAGTATCAATAAAGTCAGTAAAGTTGCAGGATACAAAATTAATACAGAAATCTCTTACATTCCTATACACTAATGATGAAAGAACAGAAGGAGACATTAAAGAAACAATTTTGTTAACCATCACATCAAAAAGAATAAAATAATGCCATTTGCAGGAACCTAAAAGGACTGAGAGATTCTCATACTAAGTGATGCAAGTCAAAGGAAGACAGATATCATACGGTACCGCTTATATGCAGAATCTAAAAAGATGGCACAAATGAACTTGTTCACAAAACAAAAATCGCCACAGATGCAGAAAACGAATCTACAGTTAGCAAAGGATGAAGGAGGTTGGCAGTGATAAATTAGGAGACGTTTAGGGGGATCAACAAATACACAACACAGCATACATAAAACATAACTAAGGACCTACTGTATAGCACAGGGAACTCGACTCAATATTCTGTCTTAACCTGTATAAGAATCTAAAACAGAGTGGATATACATATGCATATGAATAATTCACTTTGCTGTATGCCAGAACTAACAAGATATTGTTTATCAACTAACTTCAATAAAAATTAAAAATATAACAATTTCAGAATTTATAAAGTGTACCCAGGACTGTACCCTGAAGCCTCTAAAAAACATTGCATAAATTAAAAGGACCTAAATAGAAAACAACACATGTTTAAAGATTAGTATGCTTAATATTGGGCTTCCCTGGTAGCTCAGTTGGTAAATAATCCGCCTACAATGCAGGAGACCCCAGTTCAGTTCCTGGATTGGGAGAGCCACTGGAGAAGGGATAGGCTACCCACTCCGGTATTTTTGGGCTTCCCTTGTGGCTCAGCTGGTAAAGAATCCACCTGCAATGCGGGAGACCTGGGTTCGATCCCTGCGTTGGGACGATCTCCTGGAGAAGGGAAAGACTACCCACTCCAGTATTCTGGCCTGGAGAATTCCATGGACTGTATAGCCCTTGGGGTCACAAAGAGTCGGACATGACTGAGCGACTTTCACTCACTAATGCTTAATATTGTTCAAATAATAGTATTTCCCAGAATAACATATAGATTAAATTCAATCTCTGTTAAAACTTAGAGTTTATTTTCCAGTTTGTATTTAATTTTTAAAAACTTTTTATTTTGTGTTGGAGTAGAAGAAGGCTGATCGCCGAAGAATTGATGCTTTTGAACTGTGGTGCTGGAAAAGACTCTTGAGAGTCCCTTGGACTGCAAGAGATCCAACCAGTCCATTCTAAAGGAGATCAATCCTGAGTGTTCATTGGAAGGACTGATGCTAAAGCTGAAACTGCAATACTTTGGCCACCTCATGCAACGAGTTGACTCACTGGAAAAGACTCTAATGCTAGGAGGGATTGGGGGCAGGAGGAGAAGGGGACGACAGAGAATGAGATGGCTGGATGTCATCACCGCCTCGATGGACATGAGCTTGAGTAAACTCCGGGAGTTGGTGATGGACAGGGAGGCCTGGCGTGCTGTGATTCATGGGGTTGCAAAGAATCGGACCCGACTGAGCGACTGAACTGAACTGAACTGATACTTTATTAACAATGTTGCGATAGATTCAGTGGACAACAAAGGGACTCAGCCATACATATCCATGTATCCATTCTCCCCCAAACTCCCCTCCCATCCAGGCTGCCACATAATATTGAGCAGAGTTCCATGCCCTATATTGTAGGTCCTTATTGGTTATCCAGTTTTAATTTTAGCAGTGTGTACATGTACATCCCAGACTCATGACTGTCTCTTCCCCACATCCTTACCCTTGTCCCCGGCAAAAATAAGGACCTTCACTAGGTCTGTGAGTCTGTTTCTGTTTTGTAAGTTCATTTGTATCGTTTCCTTTCAATGCCACATGTATGGTATGTCACACAGCACTTCTCCGCCTCTGCCTACTTCACTCAGTATGACTATCTCTAGGTTCATCCATGTTGCTGCAAATGGCATTATGCCATTTTTTAAAAAAGACTTTGAGTAGTACTCCACTATATAATATACCACATCTTCTTTATCCATTCCACTGTCGATGGACATGTAGGTGAACTCCATGTCTTAGCTATTAGAAACAGTGCTACAGTGAATGTTGGGGTGAATAGATCCTTTTGGATCATGTTTTTCTCTGGATATATGCTTAGGAGTGAGACTGCTGGATCATGTGACAGCTCTAATTTTAGTTTTTCAAAGAACCTCCATACTGTTCTCCATAGTTCAGAGTTACTTTTTTATTTTAAAAATGGGGGAAAACCCTAATATTCTTTGGAATCCAAGGGACACCAAAGAGCCAAAAATCTTGCAAAACAGCAGTAATGCATTATTAGAATAGACTTACAGACCATGGGACAGATATGAGAATCCACAAAAAAACCTCATTTTTATTTTCACTTGATTTCTGATAGAAGTGCTAAGACCCAACAAATGACATTGCAAAACCTGGACCTCACGTGCAAAATCTTGAGGGTGGACCTGACCTCATACCATACACAGACCCAACAAATGACATTGCAAAACCTGGGCCAAGAACAGACCCAACAAATGACATTGCAAAACCTGGACCTCACGTGCAAAATCTTGGGCCAAGAACAGACCCAACAAATGACATTGCAAAACCTGGACCTCACGTGCAAAATCTTGAGGGTGGACCTGACCTCATACCATACACAGAAGTTAATATAGGATGAATCACACTCTAAATTTTGGAGCTAACCTATAGATATGTAGAAGAACATCCGTGAACATCTCCATGACCTGGGCTTGTTCATAGTTCATTAAATATGATACCAAAGGCACAGGAAACAATGAAAAACAGATACACTTGCTTTCAAAAAAAATGCAAAACTTCCATGTGTCACAGGATGTTCTCAAAAGAGTGAAAAGACAACCAAGAGAATGGCAGAAAATGTTTGCAACCCACAGGGTGCCTATGGGATTAATAGCCAGAATATATAAAAGATGTCGACAACACAATTTCAACATGCGAGACAGCAAAAGAGACACAGAGATAAAGAACAGTCTTTTGGACTCTGTGGGAGAAGGCGAGGGTGGGATGATCTGAGAGAATAGCATTGAAACATGTATATTATCATATGGGAAACAGATTGCCAGCCCCGGTTCAATGCATGAGACAGGGTGCTCAGGGCTGGTGCACTGGGACGACCCTGAGGGATGGGATGAGGAGGGAGGTGGGAGGGGGGTTCAGGATGGGGGACACATGTACACCCATGGCTGATTCATGTCAATGTATGGTGAAAGCCACTACAATATTGTAAAGTAATTAGCCTCCAATTAAATAAATTTTATAAAAAAGAACATTAAAAAATGAGCCAAAACCTAAACATTTCTCCAAAAAGATGTACAAATGGCCAAGAGCACATAAAAGATGCAGGCTATAACTGATTATTAAAGAAATGGAAATCAAAACTTTAATGAGATACAGCCTCACACGGGTCAGGATGGCCATCATCAAAAAATCTACAAACAATATAAATGCTGGAGAGGACGTGGAGAAAAGAGACCTCTCCTACACTGTTGGTGGGAATGTAAAATGGGTACAACCGTGATGAAGAAGAATATACAGATTTCTTAAAAAAACCGTATATGGAACTACCGTATGAGCCAACAGTCCCACTCCAGGGCATACATGCAGAGAAAGCCATTATTTGAAAATAAACATGCACCCCAGGGTTCACTGCAGCACTGTTTACAATAGCCAAGACATGGAAGCAACCTAAGTGTCTATAGACAGACAAATGGGTAAAGACGAAGGGGTCCATATATACAATGGAGTATTACTCAGCCATGAAAAGGAGCGAAATACTACCATTCGCAGCAACAAAGATGGACCAGGAGATTCTCATAGTCACTGATGTAAGTCAGACAAAAAATGATAAATATATGATATCATTCATATGCAAAATCTAAAAAGTTGATATAAATGAACTTATTTACAAAGTTCACAGATATATATATATAGAGAGAGAGTCACAGATATGGAAAATACACCTACAGTTACCAGAGGGGAAAGGGAGGGGTGGCCAGGAAGGATAAATTAGGAGACTAGGATCAACATATACACACTACTCTATGTATAATAGACAACCAATAAGGCCTACTATAGCACAGGGAACTCTATTCAGTATTCTGCATTAATCCCTATGTGTAAAGAATCTATAGCAGAGTGGCTATAGGTATATGTCAAACTGATTCACTTTTCTATATGCCTGAAACTTATAAACATTGTACACCAACTATACACCAATAAAAATTTATAAATAACATTTCAGAATTCAATCAAGGAAGTGAAAGGTTTCTACCCTGAAAACTCTAAAACATTGCTTAAGGAGGACCTAAATAATTGGAATACAGTCCATGTTTAAATATTAGAACGCTTCAAATAATAATACTAGTCAGCCCAATATACAGATTCATTTCACTCCTATTCAATCTGAGAGGTTCCCCCCACCCAAATTGGGGGAAAAAATTCTAATATTCATACGGAATTCCACAGGACGCTAAAGAGCCAAATTTAGCTTGCAAAAGTGTGTTACTGCATTTGAATAGACACACAGACCATGGAATAGACTTGGAACACAGAAACAAACCCTCAGCCTAAGCTAAGAACTACAGGCAAAAACACTGACACAATCTTCATGATCTTGGCTTGGGTTTTGGGTCCTAAAATATGACACCAAAGGCATAGAAAACAATGAAAATTAGATTCACTGGTCGTCAGAACAATGAAAAATTTCTCTTAGTCATGGAACATTATCATGAGAGTGAAAGGACAACTAGAAAATGGTAGAAAATGTTTGCAAACCATAGGCCTGTTACAGGTTTAAGATCCAGAATATATAGAGGATGCCAACAACACAATCAATAGTGATCCAAAAACCTGAACAGACATTGCTCTTAACAAGACATACAAATGGTCGACAACACATGAAAAGATGGTCAGCATCATTAATTATCAGAGAAATAGAACTTAGAACCTCAATGAGATATCACAAGTCAGAATGATCATCATCAAAAAATCTACAAACAATAAATGCAGGATACTGTGTGGAGAAAAGGGAACTCTCCTACACTACAACCATGATAGAGAAGAACAGTGAGGTTCCTTAAAAAACTGTATACAGAACTACCATATGATCCAGTAATCCCACCCAAGTGCGTATATTCAGAGAAAACCATTATTTGAAAAGATACATGCACCCCACGGTTCACTGCAACACTATTCACAATAGCCGAAACACGGAAGCCACCTAAGTATCTGTCAACAGACAAGTGAAGAAGAAGTGATACTCAATAGGAAAACTTGTAATCACTTTTTAAAATCAAGACACAGAACAGAATTATCTTGGGATATTTTGAAAAATACAAATGCTCGGGTAAAGCTATTTTTCTCCAAGGCTTCAGATGTGTTTCTAATGGCAGCCATGTTGAAAGACAGCTGGACTATATGCTGATCATTTACTTTTATCTAGCTTGTTTCACTTTTTCTATTCCATGTTCACTGCTCCCATTTCATTTACTTTATGTTTTCCAATTTCTCTGTCTCTTTTTGTGTTGTTGCTGTTTCTCAAGCATTTATCAAGCTTAGTAATAAAGCTTTTGTATACAAATATATATACAGTATGTATAATAAAATGGATATATATTTTTAAAAATTCATGAATTTTTGCCTAGCTAAAATTTTTTTGACATTTTGATTATACTTGTTTGACTCAGCATGACTAGAATGCTAGATTTTAATTTATATTCACTCAAAACTTTTATATAATTCTGTGTATTTTGGCATCTAGTATTAGTGCTAAAAATTTCTTTATCTTAGTGATTTAAAAAAATTTGAATGAGACTTGAAACTTCTAATCCAATTCTTGGAATATAAAGATATATGAGGTTAAAAAATAGGAAATAAGTGATACGGTATTATAGATTTTGTTCAAATATTACAAAGTTTTATGCCAGTGTCCATTATATGTTTTAATCCTTATCAAGATTCCACATTGGATTTAGCTGCACCTTCAGCTGGATGCCACAAATTCTGATAAATTCTCTTTTCATTTTTATTCTATTACAAATATTTTCTAATTTTCCTTGTTATGGCTTCTTAGAAATAGCCATTATTCAAGAGTGGACATTTAATTTCTAAATACATGGGATTTTGTTTAAAGTAGCTTTAATATTAATTCTCATTTTTATACTAATTTCTCATTTTAATGATTTTTCTCTGCCATCACCCTCTGTTTTTCTCACTCTAACTTTATTGAGGCTTTGGATGGCTCAGTCAAAGATCTCTCTTGATAAATGTCATTTTTTATATGAAAATATGTGGGTTACTTTCAAATGTCTTTTGATATTTATTTCCAACATAATTCTACAGTGAAAAGAGAACATATTCTCTATGATTTCAATACCTTTAAGACCATGAAATTTTTGTACCTTGTGCTATGTCCCTGGATATGATCCAGTGTCTTGTAGTTTACAGTCTGTGGGGACTTGAGTAGCATTTTTGTTATACTGTTGTTTGAAAGTTGTATAGATCTCAGTTATGTTGAATTGGTGTATAGCATTTTTCAGATTGACTCTATCTTTCTACTTCTCTGTATATTCATTGTATTAATTTTGGGGAGATTGACTTGAGACTCCAAATAAAAATGTTAATTTACTTAAAAGATAATTGTAATAAATAGTTGAACTGTATGTAAACTTGTTCTGCATTTTCCAAGTCTTTTATAAATGTGTTATCATACTTTCATAATTTAAAAATAAAAAACTTAAAAAAAAAGGAAACAGTGGTACATACATACAATGGGGCAATCCTCAGCCAGAAAAAATGAGTGAAAAGCTACCATTTGCAGCTATATGGATGGCCCTAGAGATTCTCATAGCCAGGGATCTAATCAGAGAAAAAGTGACAGGTATCATGATATTGCTTATATGCGAAATCTAAAAAGTTGGTACAAATGAACTTATTTACAAAAAGAATTAGAGATATAGAAAACAAATGTATAGTTATCAGAGTGGAAAGTGTGTGGCACTCAGAAGGATAAATTAGGAGATGGGGGGAACATACACACACTACTCGGTATGTAATAGATAACCAATAAGGACCCATTATACAGCACAGGGAACTTTCTTCAGTATTCTGCTTTGACCCCTTTGTGAAAGAATCTAAAACAGAGTAGATACAGATGTATGTCTAATTGATTCACCTAGCTATATGTCTGAAGCTGATACAACATTGAACAACTATACTCCAATAGAAACTTAAACATAACATAAAATATTTCAGAGTTCATCAAGGAGCTGAACGTCTTCTACCCTGAAAACTCTAAAACATTGCTTAAAGAAGACCTAAGTAATTGGAAAACAACCCATGTTTAAATATTAGAATCCTTAGTATTGTTCAAATAACAATACTAGTTAGCCCAATATACAGTCATTTCATTCATATTCAGTCTCAGAGTTTCTTTACTTTTTTTTGACAAATTGACAAAAACATCCTAAAATTCAAATGGAATTCCAAGAGATGCTGAAGAATCAGAATACTATTCCAGATGTGTGTTATTGCATTAGAATAGGTATACAGACCATTGAATAGACTTGAGAACCCAGAGACAAACCCTCACTTCTATTTTCACTTGATTTCTGATAGAAGTGCTAAGACTGGTCACTGGACAAAGAACAGATCCAACAAATGGCACTGCAAAACCCTGACCTCACATGCAGAATCTTGAGTGTGGACCTGACCTCATACCATACACAGAAGGTAATGCAAGATGAATCAAGACCTAATATTTGCAGCTAAGCTGTAAAAAGTAGAAGAAAAAACAACTGCATATATCCATGACCTTGGATTTGGTGATGGTGCCTTAAATGTCAGACCAGAGGCACAGCACACAACAACAACAACAAATAGATACAGTGGCCTTCAAGGAAAAGATGAAAACTTTCCACGATTCACAGGACATTCTCAGGAGGGTGAAAAGACAACCTGCTGCTGCTGCCGCTGAGTCACTTCAAGTCGTGTCCGACTCTGTGTGACCCCATAGACAGAAGCCCACCAGGCTCCCCCTTCCCTGGGATTCTCCAGGCAAGAACACTGGAGTGGGTTACCATTTCCTTCTCCAATGTGTGAAAGTGAAAGTGAAGGCGCTCAGTTGTGTCCGACCCTTAGCGACCCCACGGACTGCAGCCTACCAGGCTCCTCCATCCTTGGGATTTTCCAGGCAAGAGTACTGGAGTGGCTTGCCATTGCCTTCTCCGAAAAGACAACCTAGAGAAGGACAAAAATGTCTGCAAACCATAAACCTGCTATGGATTTACTCTGCAGAATATGTAAAAGACACTAACAATATAATTCGAAAATGGACCAAAATCCCAAACAGACATCTCTCAAAGGAGACATACAAGTGGTCAAACGAACATGAAAAGATGCTGAACACCATTAATTATTAGAGAAATGGAAATTAAAACTACAGTGAGATACTACCACACAAGGGTCAGAATGGCCATCATCAAAAAATCTGCAAACAATAACTGCTAGAGAGGATGCAGAGAAAGTGGAGCCTCCCTACACTGCTGGAGGGAGTGTAAATGGGTATGCCATTTATGGAGAACAGTATGGAGGTTCCTTAAAAAGCTCTATATAGAATTACCATATAATTCAGTAATTCTGCTAGGCATACATCTTGGGGGGAAGTCAGTGTTTGAAAGAAATACTTTCATTGAAGTGTTCACTGCAGCATTGTTTACAATAGCCAACATGAAAGCCATCTAAATGTCCATTGACAGAGGAATGGATAAAGAGAAAGCGGTACATCTACGCAATGGAATATTATTCAGCCATTAAATAGAATGTAATAATGCCATTTGCAGCAACATGGATGGACCTAGAGATTTTCATACTGAATGACGGAGGTCCCACTGAGAAGGAGAAATATTGTATGACATTCCTGGTATGCAGAATCTAAAAAAGATACAAGCAAATTTATTTACAACACAGAAGCAGACTCACAGACTTATGGAACAAACTTATGGCTGCTTAGGGGATAAGGACAGGGAAAGGGGATAATTAAGGAGTTTGGGATCGACATGTACACACATATTTAAAATGGATAACCAGCAAAGTCCTACTGTATAGGGAATTCTGCTCAATGTTATGTGGCAGGCTGGAAAGGAAGGGAGTTTGGGAGAGGATGGATACATGTATATTATGTATGGCTAAGTCCCTTTGCTGCCCACCTGAAACTATTACAACATTGTTAATCAGCTATACTCCAGTATAATATAAAAAGTTTAAAAACAAAAAATAAATAAATTAGATACTACCATTTGCAGCAACATGGATGGACCTAGAATATCTTATACAAAGGAACATTAAGTCAGATAGAAAAGAGAAATATCATTTGATATCTCTTACATGCAGAATCTAAAAAGATGATACAAATGAACTTATTTACAAAAAAGATAGAGAGGCACTTATACAGAAAACAAACCTATGGCTATAAAGGGGAAAGTGAGAGGGTGGCAAGGAGGAATAAATTAGGAGATTGGGATCAACATATACAGACTATATATATATAGTCCTACTATATAGCACAGGGAACTCTACTCAATTTTCTGTATTAACCTACATGAGAAAAGAATTTAAACAAAGTGGATATATGTATAACTGGTTTACTTGTCAGAGCCTCTTCACTTACTCACTTCAGGTCCTGTACACCTGAAACTGATACAACATTGTTAATCAACTGTACTCCAATAAAAGTTTAAAAATAATAAAAAGTATTTCAGATTCCAAACAAGGAGGCAAAAGACTTCTACCCTGAAAACTTTAAAACATTGCTTAAATTAAAGAGGACCTAAATAAATGGAATACAGTCCATGTCTGAACACTTAACAGTGTGTCCAAAATAGCAATACTCTCCAGAACAAATACAGATTTAATTTGATCCCTATTTAGCTCAGAGTTCCTTTTTTTTTTTCTATTGTTCTCAAATTGGGAATAAATTCTAATATTCATATGAAATTCCAAGGGACACCGAAGAGCCAAAATTATCTTGCAAAAGTGTGTTACTGCATTCCCATAGACACATAAACCATGGAATAGACTTGAAACCCAGAAACAAACCCTAAAATCAGGCTGAAAATCACCGATGAAAACATAGACACACATCTCCATGACATTGGCTTGGGTTGCTGCTGCTGCTAAGTCACTTCAGTCGTGTCCGACTCTGTGCAACCCCATAGACGGCAGCCCACCAGGCTCCCCCGTCCCTGGGATTCTCCAGGCAAGAACATTGGGTTATGGGTCCTAAAACATGACTCCAAAGGCATAGAAAACAATGAAAATTAGATACACTGGTCCTCAAAAGAAGTAAAAACTTCCGTGCATCACAGGACATTATCAGGAGAGTGAATGGACAACCTAGAGAATGGCAGACACTGTTTGCAAACCATGGGCCTGCTACGGGTTTAAAATCCAGAATATGGAAAGGATGCCATCAAAGCTATTCAAATGTGGTCCAAAAATCTGAACAGACATTTCTCCTAAAAAGACATAAAAGTGGCCAAAGGCACAATGAAAGATGCTCAGCATCACTAATTATTAGAGAAATGTAAACCAGAACAATAATGAGATACCATGTCACACAGGTAAGAATGGTCATCATCTAAAAATCTCAAGACAATAAATGCTGGAGAGGGTGCAGAGTAAAGGGAACTCTCCTACACTATTGGTGGGAATGTAAATATGTACAACCGTGATGGAGAATAATATGAAGATTCCTCAAAAAAGAAAAAAAACCCATATATAAAACTACCATATGGTACAGCAATCCCATTCCAGGGCATGTATCCAGAGAAAATCATTATTTGAAAAGACACATGCATCCCAGGGTTCACTACTTCACTCTTTACAATAGCCAAGACATTGAAGCAACCTAATTATCTTTCAACAGACAAATGGGTAAAGAAGAAGCTGTACTCACTTATAGAAAAACGTGTAATCACTTTTTAAAATTCAGATGCATTACAAAATTATCTTGGAATATTTTGGAAAATACAAATGCCCAGGTAATACTACTTTTTCCCGAAGATTCAGATGTGTTTCTAATGAGCAGCCACGTTTAAAAACAACTGGACTATATGATGATCTTTTACTTTTAACTAGTTCATTTCACTTTTTCTATCTCACATTCAGGACTCCCATTTCATTTAGTTTGTTTTCCAATTTGTCTATTTTTGTTGTTCTTTCTTGAGCCTTTATTAAGTGTAGTAGAAAAGCATTTGTCTACATATGTTTAGTATGTATAATATTTATATTTAGAAAATGTATGAGTTTTTGCCTAATTATAAAAATTTATGACATTTTGACCCTACTTGTTTGACATAGTGTGACTAGAATGTTTGATTTCTAATTTATATGCACTCAAAACTTTGATAGAGTTCCATGCATTTTGGCATCTAGTATTACTGCTGAAAGTCTAGAAAATTTATTATCTTAGTAACTCAAAATAAATTTGAATGAGGCTTGAAACTTCTAATCCAATTTGAGAATATAAAGAAATATTATGTTGTAAAAAAAAACCACCAGGAAATTAACAAGTGATACAGGATTATTAACTAAAAAGTACCGATTTTGTTCAAATTTCACAAAATTTTATGCCAGTGTCCATTATTTGTTTTCATACCTCTCTCAGGATTCCACGTTGTATTTAATTGCACTGAGCAGCTTCAGTTGCATGCAACAAACTGACAAATTCTCTTTTCATTTTTACTCTATTACAAATATTTTCTAATTTTCCTTGTTATGACCTCTTAGATATACCCATCACTTAAAAATGGACATTTACTCCCATTCTGCAGGCTGTCTTTTCACCTTGCTTAGAGTTTCCTTTGCTGTGCAGAAGCTTTTGATTTTAATTAGGTCCCGTTTGTTTATTTTTGCTTTTATTTCCAGTATTCTGGGAGGTGGGTCTTGGAGGATCCTGCTGTGATTTATGTCAGAGAGTGTTTTGCCTACGTTCTCCTTTAGGAGTTTTATAGTATCTGGTCTTACATTTAGCCCTCTAATCCATTTTGAGTTTATTTTTGTGTATGGTGTTAGGAAGTGTTCTAGTTTCATTCTTTTACAAGTGGCTGACCAGTTTTCCCAGCACCACTTGTTAAAGAGACTGTCTTTTGTCCATTTTATATTCTTGCCTCCTTTGTCGAAGATAAGGTGTCCATAGGTGCGTGGGTTTATCTCTGGGCTTTCTGTTTTGTTCCATTGATCTATATTTCTATCTTTATGCCAGTACCATACTGTCTTGATGACTGTGGCTTTGTAGTAGAGCCTGAAGTCTGGCAGGTTAATTCCTCCAGTTCCATTTTTCTTCTTCAAGATTGTTTTGGCTATTCGAGGTTTTTTGTATTTCCATACAAATTGTGAGATTATTTGTTCTAGTTCTGTGAAAAATATCGTTGGTAGCTTGATAGGGATTGCATTGAATGTATAAATTACTTTGGGTAGTATACTGATTTTCACAATATTTATTCTTCCAATCCACAAACACGGTATATTTCTCCATCTATTAGTGTCCTCTTTGATTACTTTCACTAGTGTTTTGAATGGAAGAAAATAATAGCAAATGAAGCAACTGATAAAGGATTAATCTCCAAAATATACAAGCAGCTCCTGCAGCTCAATTCCAGAAAACTAAGTGACCCAATCAAAAAATGGGCCAAAGAACTAAACAGACATTTCTCCAAAGAAGACATAAAGATGGCTAACAAACACATGAAAAAATGCTCAACATCCCTCATAATCAGAGAAATGCAAATCAAAACCACAATGAGATACCATTTCACACCAGTCAGAATGGCTGCTATCCAAAAGTCTACATGCAATTAATGCTGGAGAGGATGTGGAGAAAAGGGAACCCTCTTCCACTGTTGGTGGGAATGCAAACTAGTACAGCCACTATGGAGAACAGTGTGGAGATTCCTCAAAAAACTGGAAATAGAACTGCCATATGATCCAGCAATCGCACTCCTGGGCATACACACCGAGGAAACCAGAATTGAAAGAGACACATGTACTCCAATGTTCATTGCAGCACTGTTTATAATAGCCGGGACATGGAAGCAACCTAGATGTCCATCTGCAGATGAATAGATAAGAAAGCTTTGGTACATATACCCAATGGAGTATTTTTCAGCCATCAAAAAGAATGCATTTGAATCAGTTTTAATGAGGTGGATGAAACTGGAGCCAATTATACAGAGTGAAGTAAGCCAGAAAGAAAAACATCAATACAGTATACTAACGCATATATATGGAATTTAGAAAGATGGTAACCTGAACCCTGTATACGAGACTGCAAAAGAGACATAAGCATATAGAACAGTCTTTGGGACTCTGTGGGAGAGGGTGAAGGTGGGATGATTGGGGAGAATATATATTTGCATGTATATTATCATAAGTGACCAGTACAGGTTCGATGCATGATACAGGATGCTTGGGGCTGGTGCACAGGGATGACATGGAGGGAGGATATGGGGAAGAGGGAGGTGGGAGGGGGGTTCAAGAAAGAGAGCACATGTACACCCGGGGCGGATTCATGTCAATGTATGGCCAAACCAACCAATATATTAATGTAAGGTAATTTGCCTCCAATGAAATAAATTAAAAAATAATAATAATAAATAAATATCTCACAGTAAAAAAAATGGACATTTAATTTCTAAATACATGGGATTTTGTTTAAAGTATCTTAATATTAATTTCTTATTTTGATATTAATTTCTCACTTAAATGCTTTCTTCCCTGCAATCACCCTCTGTATATTTTTCAGTCTAACGTTATTGAGGCTTTCAATGGCTAAGTCAAAGATCTTTCTTGGTAAATGTCATGATTTGCACTTCAAAATATGTGTGGGTTATTTTCAAATATCTTTTGATACTGATTTATATAATTCTACAGTGATAAGACAATAGACTCTATGATTTCAGTACTTTTAGACCATGTAATTTTTGCACTTTGTTTTATGTCCCTGGATATTTTCCAGTGTCTCCTAGTTTACAGTCAGTGGGAACTTGAATAGAATTTGTCTCCTACTGTTATGCGAAAATTCTATAAATCTTAATTATGTTGAAGTGGTTCATAATTGCTCCCAGGTCTACTATATCTTTCAACTTCTCTGTATATACATTCTATTAATTTTGGAGAGTATAATATTGAAACTCTTAACTAAAAAACTTATCTAAGTAAAAAAATTATAATATACAGTGGAACTATATATAACCTTGTTCTGAATTTTCTAAGTCTTTTGTAAGTGTGTTATCATACTTTCATAATTTAAACAATAAATTACTCAGCCATAAAAATGAGTGAAACGCTACCATTGCAGCAACATGGTTGGACCTAGAGATTCTCATAGCCAGTTATGTAAGTCAGACAAAAAATGACAAATATCATATGATATCACTTATAGGCAAAAATCTAAGAAATTTATACAAATGAACTTATTTACAAAAAGAATTAGAGTCATAGATATACAAACAGACCTATTGATGCCAGAGTGCAAAGTGAGGGGTGGCTGGGAGGGATAGTTTAGGAGAAGGGGATCAACGTATAAACAATACTCTATATATAATAGATAACTGGTAAGGACCTACTCTATAAGACAGGAAACTCTATTCAGTATTCTGCATTAACACCTATGTGATGAGAATCTAAAACAGAGTGGATATCAGTATATGTCCAACCAATTGCTTTTGCTGTATGTCTGAAACTAATACAACATTGAACACTAACTACACTCCTATAAGAATGTAAAAATAATATAAAATATTTCAGAATTCAGTCAAGGAGGTGAAAGGCTTCCACACTGAAACTTTAAAACATTGCTTAAAGAGAACCTAAATCATTAGAAAACAACCATGTATAAATATTAGAAAGCTGAATAATGTTCAAATAACAATACTATTCAGATCAATATGGAGCTTCATTTCATTCCTATTCGGTCTCAGAGTTTCTTCTTTTCAGAATTGGGAAAAACATCCTAATACTCATATGGAAATTCAAGGGATGACAAATAGCCAAAACTGTCTTGCAAAATGTGTGTTACTGCATTAGTGTAGACATACAGACCATGGAATGAGAACTGGAAATGAGAACCCAAAAATAAACCCTCTTCTATTTTCACTTGATTTCTGATAGAAGTGCTAAGCCTAGGCACTGGGCAAAGAACAGATCCAACAAATGGCACTGCAAAACCTGGACTTCATGTACTGAACCTTGAGGGTGGACTTGACCTCATACAATAAACGGAAGGTAATGCAGGATCAATCAAAGCCTAAATTTTGGAGATAAGCTATAGAACTGCAGAAGAAAAAACAGCTGCACATCTCCATGACCTTGGATTCAGAGATGGTGCCTTAAATATCAGGCCAGAGGCACAGAAAGCAATGAAAAATAGGCACACTGGCTTTCAAAAAAAGAAAAACTTCCATGCATCACTACAACAGAATCTTAGTCAGCCACTAAAAAGAATGAAATAATGCAATTTTCAGCAACACAGATGGACCTAGAGATTTTCATATCAAGTGAAGGAAGTCAAACAGAAAGAGAGAAATATTGTATGGCATCCTCTAGATACAGAATCTAAAATGAAAGGATATGAAAGTATGATACTGAAACTCCAACTAAAAATCTTAATGTATCTAGGTAAAAATGTATACTATATGGTGGTTTTATATAGAACCTTGTTCTGTATTTTCCAAGTCTCTTGTGAATGTATTATCATACTTTCATAATTTAAACAATAAAAAAAATTTTTAAGAAGAAAAAGTGGTACATAAATACAGTGGAGTATTGCTCAGCCATAAGAATGAGTGAAATATTACCATTGCAACAACATGGTTGGACCTAGAGATTCTCATAGCCAGTGATGCATGTCAGACAAAAAAATGACAAATATCATATGATAATGTTTATAGTCAAAATCTAAAAAGTTGGTACAAATGAACTTATTTACAAAAAGAATTAGAGTCATAGATATACAAACAAACCTATAGTTACCAGAGTAGAAAGTGAGGGGAGACTGGGAGGGATGAACTAGGAGACAGGAATCAACATATACCTACTATTCTCTATATAATAGATAATTAATAAGAACCTACTGTATAGCATAGGGAACTCCATTCAGTATTCTTCATTAACTCCCACGTGAAAAGAATCTAAAACAGAGTAAATACATGTATATGTCTAACTGATTCACTTTGTTGCCTGAAGATGATACAACAGTGAACACCAACTGTACTCTAAAAATAATTAAGAATAATATAAAATATTTCAAAATTCAGTCAAGGAGGTGAAAGGTTTCTACCCTCAAAACTCCGAAACATTGCTCAAAGAAGACCTAAGTAATTGGAAAATAAGCCATGTTTAAATATTAGAATGTTTCAGTTCAGTCAGTTCAGTTCAGTCGCTCAGTCGTGTCCGACTCTTTGCGACCCCATGAATCACAGCACGCCAGGCCTCCCTGTCCATCACCAACTCCCGGAGTTCACTCAAACTCATGTCCATCGAGTCGGTGATGCCATCCAGCCATCTCATTCTCTGTCGTCCCCATCTCCTCCTGCCCCCAATCCCTCCCAGCATCAGAGTCTTTTCCAGTGAGTCAACTCGTCGCATGAGGTGGCCAAAGTATTGGAGTTTCAGCTTTAGCATCAATCCTTCCAACGAACACCCAGGACTGATCTCCTTTAGAATGGACTGGTTGGATCTCCTTGCAGTCCAAGGGACTCTCAAGAGTCTTCTCCAACACCACAGTTCAAAAGCATCAATTCTTTGGCGCTCAGTTTTCTTCACAGTCCAACTCTCACATCCATACATGACCATGGGAAAAACCATAGCCTTGACTAGACGGACCTTGGTTGGCAAAGTAATGTCTCTGCTTTTTAATATGCTATCTAGGTTGGTCATAACTTTCCTTCCAAGGAGTAAGCGTCATGTTTAGTATTGTTCAAATAACAAAAATATTCAGACCAATATAGAGATTCATCATTCCTATTAAATTTCATCATTTCTTTTTTTTTCTGAATTAGGAAAAATGTCCTATATTCATATGGAATTCAAGGGATGCTGAAGAGACAAAATTATCTTGCAAACGTGTGTTCCTGCAGTAGCAGAGACATACAGACCATGGAATAGACTTGAGAACCCAGCAACAAATCCTCACTTCTCTTTTCACTTGATTGCTGATAGAAGTGCTAAGACTGGTCACTGGGCCAAGAACAGATCCAACAAATGGCACTGCAAAACCCAGACCTCACGTGCAAAACCTTGAGGGTGAACCTGACTTCATACCATACATGGAAGTTAACACTAGGTGAATCAAGGCCAAAATTTTGGAGCTAAGCTATAGAACTATAGAAGGAAAAACAGCTGCACATCTTCATGACCTTAGATTTGATGATGCTTAAGTATCAGAAGCACAGAAAATAATGAAAAATAGAGACATTGGCCTTCAAAAACATAGTGAAAAAATTTCCATGCATCATTGAAGATACAACCTAGCGAAGGGCAGAAGATGTTTCCAAACATTAGGCCTGCTATGGTTTCAATACGCAGAATATGTAAAAGCCTCCAGCAACACAACTCAAAAATGGACCAGAAACCCAAACAGACATTTCTCAAAGGAAACATACAAATATCCAGTGGCTCATGAAAAGATGTTCAACATCACTAATTATTAGAAAAGTGGAAATTAAAACTACAATGATATACCACCTCACATGGGTCAGAATGGCCATCATCAAAAAATCTACAAGTAATAACTGCTGGAGAGGATGCAGAGAAAAGGCAACTCTATTAGACTGCTGGAGGGAATGTAAAATGGGTATACCAAATACTGAGAACAGTATAAAGATTCCTTTAAAAACTATATATAGACTGGCCATATAATTCAGCAGTTCTATCGCAAGGCATACATCTGGAAATAAAAAATAGTATTTAAAAAATACACGCACCCCAGGGTTCAGTGCTGAAGAGTTTACAATAGCCGAGATAGGGAAGCTACCTAAAAGTCCATCAAGACAGGAATGGATAAAGAAAAAGTGGTACATCTATACAATGGAATATTATGCAGCCATTAAAAAGAATGAAATAATGCCATTTGCAGCAACATTGATGGACCTAGAGGTTTCCATACTGAGTGAAAAAAGTCAGATAGAGAAGGAGAAATATTGAATGGCCTCCCCTGTATGAGTAATCAAAAAAGAAAGGATATAAGTAAACTTATTTACAAAACAGAAACAGATTCACAGATGTAGAGAATGAACTTACGGTTGCCAGGGGTGAAGTATGGGGAGAACAGATAGGGGGTTTTGGATTGACATGTAGATACTGCTATGTTTAAAGTGGATAGCCAGCAAGGTGTAGCTCAATGTTTTGTGGCAGCCTGGATGGAAGGGGAGTTTGAGGGAGAACAGATGCATGTATATGTATGGCTGAGTCCCTTTTGAACACTTGAAACTATCACAACATTGTTAATTAGCTATACTCCAGTAAGCAGTTAAAAGTAAAAATAAATATATGAATGAAATAGTGCCATGTGCAGCGACATGGATGGACCTAGAGATTCTCATACAGAGCAACATTAGTCAGATAGAAAAGAGAAGTATCATTTGATATCTCATACACAGAATCCAAAAAGATGATACAAATGAGCTTATTTACAAAAGAAAAATTGAGGCACAGATGTAGAAAACCTACCTATGGCTACTAATGGGACAATTGAGAGGATGGAGAGAAGGAATAAACAAGGAAATTGGGATCAACATATATACACTATTATATATAACAGATAACTAACAAGTACCTACCAAAAAGCACAGGGAACTCTACCTCAATATTCTGTATTAACTTATATAGGCAAAGAGTCTAAAATAGAGTGAATATATGTATACGTATAAGTGATTCACTTATCAGTTTTATTTACTTATTGACTTCAAGTGCTGTACACCTAAAATTTACAACATTGTCAGTCAGCTATATGCTATTAAAAATTTAAAAATAATATAAAATATTTCAGAATTCAAACAAGGAAGTGAAAAACTTCTACCCTGAAAACTCTAAAGTATTGCTTAAGTGAAAGAAGACCTAAATAAATGAAATACAGACCATGTTTAAAGATTAGAACACTTAATATTGTTCTAATATTAATTAACACAATAACAATATTATATGGAACAATATACACACTCAAGTCCCATTCAAGCTCAGAGTTTGCTTTTTTTCCTGTTGTTTTTTGAATTGGGGAAAAAATCCTATTATTCATATGAAAATATGAAATTCCAACAGATCCTAAATGGCCAGGATAATCTTGCAAAAATGTTACCATATTCTCATACATACCATGGAATTGACTTGGAAACCAAAAACAAATCCTCAGGCTAAGCTAGGAATCTACAGATGAAAACACAGACACAGATGTCCATGACCTTGACTTCTGTCATGGGTCCTAAAATATGACACCAAAGGCAGAGAAAACAAAGAAAATTAGATACACTGGTCCTCAAAAAGAATTAAAAACTTTTCTTGTGTCACAGTACATTCTCAGGAGAGTGAAGTGACAACCTAAATAATGGCAGAAAATGTTTGCAAACCATCGACCTGCTTCAGGTTTAATATCCCAGAATAGGTAAAGGAAGCCAACAACACAATTCAACAGTGGTCCAAAAATCTGAACAGACATTTCTCCTAAGACATACAAATGGCCAACAGCACATGAAAAGATGCTCACCACCACTAATTATCAGAGAAATGGAAATTAGAACTACAATGAGATATACCTCACACGGGTCAGAATGGCCATCATCAAAAAATCTACAAACAATAAATGCTGGAGAGGGTCTGGAGAAAAGGGAGCCCTCCTACAATATTGGTGGGAATGTAAATGGGCACAACCATGATAGAGGTTCTTTTAAAAATGTATACAGAACTACCATATGAGCCAGCAATCCCACTCCAGGGCATGTGTCTGGAGAAAACCATTATTCAAAAAGATACTGTACACCACGGTTCACTGCAGAATTGTTAACAATATCCCAGACATGGAGGCTGCCTAAGTATCTATCAGCAGACAAATGGGTAAAGAAGAAGTGGTACATATATACAATGGAGTATTACTCAGCCATAAAAAGAACAAAATAGTGTTAATTGTAGCAATATGGATGGACAGAGATTCTTATACCCAGTGATGTAAGTCAGATAGAAAATGACAAATATCATATCCAGGAGGGATAATTTAGGAGACTGGGATCAACATATACACAGTCCTCTATATAAAATAGGTAACTAATAAGGACCTACTATACAGCACAGGGAACTTTATTCAGTATTCTGCATTAATCCTTATGTTAAAAGAATCTAAAACAGAGAAGATATACAAATTTATTTAACTGACTCACTTTGCTTTATGTCTGAAACTGATACAATAATGTATACCAACTATCAAAAACTATACTATTCAGACTAACACAGGGATTTATTTCACTCCTCTTCAACCTCAGGGTTTCTTTCGTTTCTCTGAATTGGGAACACATCCTAATATTCCTGTGGAATTTCAAGGGACCCTGGTGCTGGGAAAGATTGAAGGCAGGAGGAGAAGAGGACAACAAAGGATAAAATGGTTGGATGGCATCACAGACTCAATGGACGAATCTGAGCAAACTGCAGGAGGTGGTGAAGGACAGGGAAGCCTGGCATGCTGCAGTCCATGGGGTCGCAAAGTGTCAGAAACAACTGAGCAGCTGAACAAATAGACCATGAAATAGACTTGAGAACTCAGAAACAAACCCTCACTTCTAGTTCACTTGATTTCTGAGAGACGTGCTAAGACTGGTCACTGGGCCAAGAACAGATCCAACAAATGGTCTGCAAAACCCTGACCTCACATGCAAAACCTTGAGGGTGGACCTGACCTCATACCATACACAGAAGTTAACACTAGATGAATCAAAGCCAAAATTTTGGAGCTAAGCTATAGAACTGTAGAAGAAAAAATAACTGCACATCTTCATGACCTTGGATTTGGTGATGGTACCTTAAATATCAGACCAGAGGCACAGAGAACAATGAGAAATATATACACTGGACTTCAAAAAATGAAAACCATCCATGCATCATCTGACATTCTCATGAGAGTGAAAAAACAACCTGGAGAAGAGCAAAAATGTTTGCACACTTTAAGCCTGCTATGGGTTTACTATGTAGCATATATAAAAGACACCAACAATGTAATTCAAAAATGGACCAAAGACCCAAACAGGCATGTCTCATAGAGAATATACAAATGGCCAAATGAACAGGCAAAGATGCTGAATATCACTAATTATTAGAGAAATGGAAATGAAAATTACAATGAGATAACACCACACATGAGTTAGAATGGCCATCATCAAAAAATCTACAAACAATAAATGCTGGAGAGGGTGTGGAGAAAAGGGAGCCCTCCTATACTGTTGGAGGGAGCGTAAATGGGTATACCATTTATGGAGAACAGTATGGAGGTTCCTTAAAAAACAATAAATAGAACTACTGCATGATCCAGCAACACCACCCCAAGGTATACATCTGAAAGGAAAACCTGTATTCGAAAAGATGCAAGCACTCCCAGGTTTGTTGCAGCACTGTTTACAATAGTCCAGACATAGAAGCCTCCTAAATGTCCATCAACAAAGGAATGGATAAAGAAAATGGGGTACCTCTATACAGTGGAATATTACTTGGCCATAAAGAAGAATGAAATACTGCCGTTTACATTGACATGGGATGGCCCTAGAGATTCTCATACAAAGGAACGTTAAGTCAGAAAAGAGAAGTATCATTTGATATCTCTTGGAAATGGCAACCCACTCCAGTGTTCTTGCCTGGAGAATCCCAGGGACGGGGGAGCCTGGTGGGCTTCCGTCTATGGGGTCACACAGAGTCGGACACAACTGAAGTGACTTAGCAGTAGCAGCATAAGTGAAGTCGCTCAGTCCTGTCCGACTCTTTGCAGCCCCATGAACTGGATCCTACCAGGCTTCTCCATCCATGGGATTTTTCAGGCAAGAGTACTGGAGTGGGTTGCCATTTCCTTCTCCAGGGGATCTTCCTGACCCAGGGTTTGAACCCAGGTCTCCCACATTGCAGGCAGACGCTTTACCCTCTGAGCCACCAGGGTAGCCCTTTTATGCAGAATCTAAAAAGATGATACGAATTAACCTATTAACAAAAGAGAACTAGAGGCACAGGTATACAAAAGAAACCTATGGTTACAAAGGGGAAAGAGGGTGGAGGGTTGGAATAAATTAGGAGACCGGGACAACATATATACGTTAATACACATAATAGATAACTAAAAAGGACCTACCATATAGTACAGGAATCTCTCCTCAGTTTTCTGTGTTAACCAATATGGGAAAAGAATCTAAAACGGAGTGGAAATAAGAGTATGCATCACTGATTCCCTTAGCAGTGCTTATTCGCTTATTTACTTCAGGAGTTGTACACTTGAAACTGATAAACGCTGTTAATTAACTGTAATCTCATACAAATTTAAAAAATAGTGAAAATATTTAAGAATTCAATCAAGAATATGAAAAGGCTTCTACCCTGAAAACTCTGAAACATTGCTTCAATGAAAGAGGACCTGAACAAGCAGAA
The DNA here is from genome assembly GCF_049115385.1 of Moschus berezovskii. Lineage (NCBI taxonomy): Eukaryota > Metazoa > Chordata > Mammalia > Artiodactyla > Moschidae > Moschus > Moschus berezovskii. Next base: position 49,607,534 of record NC_142467.1, on the reverse strand, counting down.
GACAGCCCAGGTTTGGAAATGAGAACACTTGATATTGTCCAAACAGCAACACTATCCAGAACAATAGACAGGTTCAATTCGATCCATATTCAGTCCCAGAGGTTTCTTTTTTTTTCTGTTGTTTTTCAAAATGGGAAAAAATTCTAATATTTTATGAAATTCCAAGAGACACTGAATGGCTGAAATAATCTTGCAAAAGTGTGTTATTGCATTGGCATAGACACACAGACTATGGAACAGACCTGGAACTCAGAAATAAACCCTCAAGGTAAGCAGAGAACTACAGACGAAACATAGACACACATTTCTGTGGTCTTGGTTTTGTTTCCTAAAAATGACGCTAAAGGCATAAGATACAAAGAAATTTAGATACACTGGTCCTCAAAGAAACTAAAAACTTCCATGCATCACAGGACATTCTCATGATAGTAAAAAGACAACCTTAGAATGGCAGAAAATGTTGGTAGACCACAGTCTGGCTACAAGTTTAATAAGCTGAATATGTAAACGATGCTACCATCTGGATGTCACTATCTGGTGTCACTGTCCAGAAGATAGTGAAGGACCGGGAAACCTGTGTGCTGCGGTCTATGGGGGCCACAGAGTCAGACACGACTTAGCGAGTAAACAACAATATCAACACACAAAAGATGCCAGCAACACAATTCAAAAGTGGTCCAAAAATCTGAACAGACATTTCTCCCAAGAAGACATACAAATGGCCAACAGCACATGAAAAGATGCTCAAAATCACTAATGATGAGAGCAATGGAAATTAGAACTACAATGAGATATCGCACCATACAGTTCAGAATGGCCACTGTCAAAAAACGTACAAACCACAAATGCTGAAAAGGGTGTGGAGAGAAGGGAACTCTCCTATACTATTGGTGGGAATGTAAATGAGGGTACAGCCATGATGGAGAAGCTATGGAGGCTCCTCAAGAAAAACTATGTACAGAACTTCCACACGAGTCAGCAGCCCCACTCCAGAGCATGTGTTCAGAGAAAACCATTATTCGAAAAGATACTTGCACTCCAGGGTTTACTGCAGCACTGTTTACAATAGCCAAGACAGGGAAGCCGCCTAAGTATCTACAAACAAATGGTTAGAGAAGAAGTGGTACAAGTAACAATGGCATAGACATAAGCCTGCTATCTGCAGCAACATGGATGGACCAGAGATTCTCACAGCTAGTGATATAAGTCAGATAGAAAATGACAGATATCACTTATATGCAAAATGCAAAACATTGGTGCAAATGAACTTATTCACAAACAAGAAACAGAATCACAGACGTAGAGAACAAACCTATAATCACCAGAGGGGAAAGTGAGAGGTGTCCGGGGCAGATAAATGAGGAGACTGGAGTCAACATACACACACTCTCTGTGTATAATAGATAACCAATAAGGCCCTACTATACAGTGCAAGGGAACTCCTATTCAGTATTCTGCTTTAACCCCATGTGAAAAAGATCTTAAACAGAGTGGATATAAGTCTGTGTATAACAGATTCACTTTAATGAATGCCTGAAAGTGATACAACATTGAACACCAGCTATACTCTAGCAAAAATTAGGAAATAATGTGAAATATTTCAGATTTAATGAAGGAGGTGAAACAAATACTTCTACCCTGAAAACTCTAAAAATTGCTTAAAGAGGACCTAAATACATGGAAAACAATCCATGTTTGAAGATTAAAACTCTTAATATTGTTAAAATAACAATACTATCTAGAACAATATACAGATTCAGTTCAATCTCTATTCAATCTCAGAGTCTCCTTTTTTCTTGACATTTTTTGAATTGGGAAAAATTCTAATATTCAAATGAATTTCCAAGAGATGCCGAATGGTGCAAATAATCTTACAAAAGTGTATTATTGCATTAGCATAGCCATACAGACCATGGGACAGACTTGGAACCTAGAAACAAACCCTCAAGCTAAGCAAAGAATTACAGACAGAAATACAGACGCACGTTTCCATGACCTTGATTTTAGTTATGGTTCCTAAAATATGATGCCAAAGGCATAAAAAACAATGAAAGTTAGAGGCACTGGACCTCAAAAAAATGAAAAACTTTCATGCATCACAGGATAGTCTCACAGAAGTGAAAAGACAAGTTAATGGCAGAAAACATTTACAAACCATAGGCCTGCTTTGGGTTTAAAGTCCAGAATATGTAAAGGATGCCAATGAAACAATTCAAAAATGATCCAAGGGGCTTCTCAAGTGGTACCAGTGGTAAAGAACCCGCTAGCCAATGCAAGATTGGCCCAAGGCTTCCCAGTGATAAAGAATCTGCTTGCTGGTGCAAAAGACACAGGTTCAATTCCTTTTTTAAAAAATTTATTTATTTTAATTGGAGGCTAATTACTTTACATTATTGTATTGGTTTTGCCATACATTAACATGAATCCACCCCAGGTGTACATGTGTTCCCCATCTTGAACCCCCCTCCCACCTCCCTCCCAATCCCATCCCATCCCTCTGGTTCATCCCAGTGCACCAGCCTTGACCATCCTGTATCATGCATTGAATCATCCTGGACTGGCGATTTGTTTCACACATGATAATATACATGTTTCAATGCCATTCTCCCAAATCATCCCACCCTCGCCCTCTCCCACAGAGTCCAAAAGACTGTTCTATACATCTGTGTCTCTTTTGCTGTCTCGTATACAGGGTTATCGTTACCATCTTTCTAAATTCCATATATATGAGTTAGTACATGGTATTTATTGGAGAAGGCAATGGCAAGCCACTCCAGTACTCTTGCCTAGAAAATCCCATGGATGGAGGAGCCTGGTAGACTGCAGTCCGTGGGGTCGCTAAGGGTCGGACACAACTGAGCGACTTCACTTTTCACTTTTCACACATTGGAGAAGGAAATGGCAACCCACTCCAGTGTTCTTGCCTGGAGAATCCCAGGGACGGGGGAGCCTGGTGGGCTTCCGTCTATGGGGTCACACAGAGTCGGACACGACTGACGTGACTTAGCAGCAGCAGCAGCATACGGTATTTATATTTTTCTTTCTGGTTTACTTCACTCTGTATAATAGGCTCCAGTTTCATCCACCTCATTAGAACTGATTCAAATGCATTCTTTTTAATTGCTGAGTAATACTCCATTGTGTAAATGTACTTCAGCTTTCTTATCCATTCACCTGCAGATGGACATCTAGGTTGCTTCCATGTCCTGGCTATTATAAACAGTGCTGCGATGAACACTGGAGTACATGTGTCTCTTTCAATTCTGGCTTCCTCGGTGTGTATGCCCAGGAGTGCAATTGCTGGGTCATATGGCAGTTCTATTTCCAGTTTTTAAAGGAATCTCCACACTGTTCTCCATAGTGGCTGTACTAGTTTGCATTCCCACCAACAATGTAAGAGGGTTCCCGTCTCTCCACACCCTCTCCAGCATTAATTGCTTGTAGACATTTGGATAGCAGCCATTCTGACTGGCGTGAAATGGTACCTCATTGTGGTTTTGATTTGCATTTCTCTGATCATGAGTGATGTCGAGCATCTTTTCATGTGTTTGTTAGCCATCTGTATGTCTTCTTTGGAGAAATGTCTGTTTAGTTCTTTGGCCCTATTTTTGACTGGGTTGTTTATTTTTTTGGAATTGAGCTGCAGGAGTTGTTTGTATATTTTTGAGATTAATTCTTTGTCAGTTGCTTCATTTGCTATTTTCTCCCATTCTGAAGGCTGTCTTTTCACCTTGCTTATGGTTTCCTTTGCTGTGCAGAAGCTTTTAATTTTAATTAGGTCCCATTTGTTTATTTTTGCTTTTATTTCCAATATTCTTTGAGGTGGGTCATGGAGGATCCTGCTGTGATTTATGTCAGAGAGTGTTTTGCCTATGTTCTCCTCTAGCAGTTTTATAGTTTCTGGTCTTACATTTAGATCTTTAATCAAAGCCACAGTCAACAAGACAGTATGGTACTGGCATAAAGACAGAAATATAATCAATGGAACAAAATAGAAAGCCCAGAGATAAATCCATGCACCTATGGACACCTTATTTTTGACAAAGGAGGCAAGAATATTCAATGGAGAAAAGATAATCTCTTTAACAAGTGCTGCTGGGAAAACTGGTCAACCACTTGTAAAAGAGTGAAACTAGAACACTCCCTAACACTATACACAAAAATAAACTCAATTCCTGATCTAGGAAGATTCCACATGCTGCAGGTCAACTAAGCCTGACAGCCACAACTGATGAGCCTGTGCTCTCAAGTCGGGGAAGTGCAACTACTTGGACCCGGATGTCACAACTACTGAAGCCCACTTGCCCTAGAGCCTGTGCTCAGCAACAAGAGAAGCCACTGCAATGAGAAGGCCACATGCCACAACTAGAGAGTAGCCCCTGATGGTCACAACAGGAGAAAAGCCAGCGCACCAGCAAAGACCTAGCACAGTGAAAAATAAATTAATTTAAAAAAATTTTTTTAATGGTACACAAACCCGAGCAGACATTTCTAAGAAGACATACACATGGCCAACAGCACATGAAAAGATGTTCAACATCACTAATGATCAGAAAAATGGAAATCAGAACTACAATGAGATGTCAAGTTACATAGGTTAGAATGGGCTTCATCAAAAAAATTACAAAGAATCAGAGATAAAGAGGATGTGGCAAAAAGGGAACTCTCCTATACTATTGGTAGGAATATAAATGGGTACAACCATGGTGGAGAAGCATACGGAGGTTCCTTAAAAAACTGTATGTAGAACTACCAAGTACAGGAATAGACTTGAGAACCCAGAAATAAACCCTTCTATTTTTACTTGATTTCTGATAGAAGTGCTAAGACTGGTCACTGGGCCAAGAACAGACCCAACAAATGGCACTGCAGAACCCAGACCTCATGTGCAAAACCTTGAGGGTGGACCTGACCTCATACCAGGAACAGAAGGTAATGCAAGATGAATCAAGGCCTAAAGTTTGGATCTTAGCTTAGAACTATAGAAGCAAAAACAGTTGCACATCTCCATGACCTGAATTTGGTTTTGTTTCCTTAAATATGAGACCAGAGGCACAAAAACAATGAAAAATAGATACAGTAGCCTTCAAAAAAAAAAAAAGAAAGAAAAATTTCCAGTCATCACAGAACATTCTTAAGAGAGTGAAAAAATAAACTAGAGAAGGGCAGAAAATGTTTGCATACCATAGGCCTGTTGTGGGTTTAATATGCAGAATATGTAAAAGATAACAACAGAATTCAAAAATGGACCAAAAACCTAAACAGATGGCCAATGCACATGAAAAGATGCTCAATATTACTCATTATTAGAGAAATGGAAATTAAAACTACAATGAGATATCACATCATACAGGTCAGAACGACCATCATAAAAAATCTACAAAATATAAATCCTGGAAAGGGTGTGAAGAGGGAACTCTCCTACACTATTAATGGGAATATAAATGTGCACAACCATGATGAAGAAGAATATGGAGATTCCTTAAAAAACTGTATACAGAACTACCATATGATCCCACAAACCCACTCCAAGGCATACATCTATAAAATCCAGTGTGGAAACCTGAAACCTGTGTACGAGACTGCAAAAGAGACATAGACATATAGAACAGTCTTTGGGACTCTGTGGGAGAGGGTGAAGGTGGGATGATTGGGGAGAATGGCATTGTAGCATGTATATTAGCATATGTGACCAGTCCAGGTTCGACGCATGATGCAGGATGCCTGGGGCTGGTGCAGGGGAATGACATGGGGGGAGGATATGGGGAGGAGGGAGGTGGGAGGGGGGTTTGGGAGGGAGAGCACATGTACACCCGGGGCGGATTCATGTCAATGTATCGCAAAACCAACCAATATATTAATGAAAGGTAATTTGCCTCCAATAAAATAAATTAAAATTAAAGAGTATAAAAAAAAAATAAATAAAATCCAGTGTTCAAAAAGATACATTCACCCCAGGGTTCACTGCAAGGAGATCCAACCAGTCCATTCTAAATGAGATCAGTCCTGGGTGTTCATTGGAAGGACTGATGCTAAAGCTGAAACTCCAATACTTTGGCCATCTCATGCAAAGAATTGACTCACCGGAAAAGACTCTGACGCTGGGAGGGATTGGGGGCAGGAGGAGACGGGGACGACAGAGAATGAGATGGCTGGATGGCATCACCAACTTGATGGACATGAGTTTGAGTGAACTCTGGGAGTTGGTGATGGACAGGGAGGCCTAGCGTGCTGTGATTCATGGGGTTGCAAAGAGTCGGACACAACTGAGCAACTGAACTGAAGGCAGGGAAGCCACCTAAATGTCCATCAACAGAGGACTGGATAAAGAAAATCTGGTATATCTATACAATCGAATACTGCTTGGCCACTGAAAAGAATGAAAATGCAATTTGCAGCAAAACGGATGAACCTAGAGATTTGCATACTGAGTGAAGGAAGTCAGAGAAGGAGAAATCTCATATGACATCCCCTGTATGTGCAATCTAAAACGAAAGGATACAAGTGAACTTATTTACAACACAGAAAACAGACTTGGAGAATGAACTTATGGTTGCCAGTGGCAAAGGACAGGGAGAAGAGGTAGTCAGGGAGGTTGGGATCAACATGTACACACTACTCTATTTAAAATGGATAACCAGCAAGGTCCTACTGTCCAGCACAGGGAACTCTGCTCAATGTTATGTGTCAGCCTGGATGGGAGGGGAGCTTGGGAAAGATGGATACAGGTATATGTATGATTGAGTCCCTTTGTTGTCCACCTGAAACTATGACACCACTGTTAATCAACTATGCTCCAATAGAAAATAAAAAGTTTAAAAGTAAATACAAATGAATAAATCACTGAAATGCTGCTATTTACCATAAAATGGATAGACTAGAGATTCTCATACAAAGGAATATTAAGTCAGATAAAAAGAGAATCATTTGATATCTCTTATGTGAAGAATGAAAAAGATGATTCAAATGAACTTATTGAGAAAATGTAGTTACTAAAGGGGAAAGTGGGCTTCCCTGGTGGCTCAGAGGTTAACGTGTCTGCCTCCAATGCGGGAGACCGGGGTTCGATCCCTGGGTCGGGAAGATCCCCTGGAGAAGGAAATGGTAACCCACTCCAGTATTCTTGCCTGGAGAATCCCATGGATGGAGAAGCCTGGTAGGCTACAGTCCATGGGGTCGCAAAGAGTCGGACACGACTGAGCGACTGAACAGAACAGAACAGAAAGGGGAAAGTGAGAGGGTGGTGGAAAGGAATAAATTAGGAGGTTGGGATCAACATATATATACTACTATACATATAATATGTAACTAATAAGGACTTACCTTGGAGCCCAGAGAACTTTACTCAATATTCTGTATTAACCTGTATGGGAAAAGAATCTAAGACAGAGTAGATCTATGTGTATGTATAGCTCAGTGGGTGAAGAATCTGCCTGCAATGCAGGAGACACAAGAGACATGGGTTCCATCCCGGGATCAGAAAGATCCCCTGGAGGAGGGCACAGCAACCCACTCCAGTATTCTTGCCTGGAGAACCCCATGGACAGAGGAGCCTGGTGGGCTATAGTCCATAGGGGTGCAAAGAATCAGACATGACTGAAGTGACTAAACACATAACTGGTTCACTTATCAGTGCTTATTCACTGATTCTCTTCACGTGCTATATACCAACCGATATAACATTGTTAATCAACTATTCTCCAGAAAAATTAAAAAATAATACAAGGGCACTTCTCTGGTGGTGCAGTGGGTAAGAATCTGCCTGCCAGTGCAGGGGACACGGGTTAGATCCCTGGTCCAGGAAGATTCCACAGGCCGAGGAGCAATTAATCCTGTGCTGCGCAATTACTGAGCCCATGTACAACTTCTGCTGGAGCCCGTGAGCCTAGAACCTGTGTTCTGCAACAAGAGAAGCCCCTCAAAGAGAAGCCTGCTCACCACAATGAAGGGTAGCCCCGCTTGCTGCAACAAGAGGAAACCTGCCCAGAAACAAAGATAGTGCAACCATAAATAAATGAAGAGTTTACAAATAATGTACAGCATTTCAGAATTCAATCAAGGAGGTGAAAGGCTTCTACCCTGAAAACTCTAAAACATTGCTTAAAGAGGACTTAAATGGAAAACAGTCCATATTTGAAGATTAGAACACTAAACAGTGTTCAAATAACAATAGCATCAAGAAAAATACAGAGATTCAATTCAATCCCAGAGTTTCCTACTTTGTTGTTCTTTTTTGAATTGGGAAGAAAAATCCAATATTCATATGAAATTCTAAGAGATGCTGAAATAATCTTACAAAAGTGTGCTGCTTCATTCACATAGACACATAGACCATGGAACAGACTTGGAACCCAGAAACAAACCCTCAGGCTAAGCTAAGAACTACAGACGAAAACACAGACACACATCTCCGTGCTCTTGGCTTTGTTAATGATTCCTTAATTGTGACACCAAAGGCATCGAAACAATGAAAATTAGATACACTGGTCCTCAAGAAAATGAAAGAAGTCCATGCATCATAGGATATTCTCATGGGAGTGAAGAGACAAACTAGAGAATGGCAGAAAATGTTTGCAAACCATAGGCCTGCAATGGGTTTAAGATCTGGAATATCTAAAGGATGACAACCACGCCGTTCAAAGTGGTCCAAAAAGCTAAACAGGCATTTCCCTTAAGAAAACATACAAATGGCCAATGGCACATGACAACATGCTCAACATCACTCATTATTAGAGAAATGGAAATTAGAACTACAGTGAGATATCGTGTCACACACTCAGAATGGCCATCATTTAAAAAATCTATAGTCAGTGCTAGAGACAGTGCAGAGAAAAGGGAATCCTCCTGAACTATTGGTGAGAATGTAAATGGAGAAGAATGTGGAGGAATGTTTAAAAACCATATATGGAACTATATGCACCCCAGGGTTCATTTGAGCACTGTCTACAATAGCCAAGTAACGGAAGCCACCTATTTGTCCAACAACAGAGGAATGGATAAAGAGAAAGTGGCACCTCTGTACAACGGAATATTACTCAGCCATTAAATAGAATGAGATAATGCCATCTGCAGCAACATGGATGAACCTGGAGATTTTCATACTGAATGCAGTAAGTCAGACACAGAAGGAGAAGTCTTGAATGACGTCTCCTGTGTGCAGCATCTAAAAAGGAAGAATACAAATGAATTTATTCACAGGACAGAAACAGACTTACAAACTTAGAGAAAGAACTTATGGTTGCCAGAGGGGAAGGACAGGAAGAAGAGATTGTCAAGGAGGTTCGGATGGACATGTACATAGTGCTATATTTAAAATGGAAAACCAAAAAGGTCTTACTATATAGCATGGGGAACTCTGTTTCATATTGTGTGGCAGCCTGGATGGGAGGGAATTTGGTGGGGGAGAATCGATACAAGGATATGTGTGGCTGAGTCCCTTTGCTGTCAACTTGAAACTGTCAAAACGTTGTTAACTGGCTATACTCCAATATAAAATAAAAAGTTTAAAAGTAAAAACAAGTAAATGAATAGTGCTTTGCAGCAACATGGATGCACTGAGAAATTCTCATACAAAGGAACGTTAAGTCAGATACAAAAGAGAAATATCATTTGTATCCCTTATATGCAGAATCTAGAATGATGATACAAATGTACTTTTTCACAAATGAAACAGAGGCTAAGATATAGAAAACAAACCAATGGTTGCTGCTGCTGCTGCTGCTAAGTCACTTCAGTCGTGTCCGACTCTGTGTGACCCCACAGACAGAAGCCCACCAGGCTCCCCCGTCCTTGGGATTCTCCAGGCAAGAACACTGGAGTGGGTTGCCATTTCCTTCTCCAATGTGTGAAAGTGAAAAGTGAAAGTGAGGTCACTCAGTCGTGTCCCACCCTTAGCGACCCCACAGACTGCAGCCTACCAGGCTCCTCCATCCATGGGATTTTCTAGGCAAGAGTACTGGAGTGGCTTGCCATTGCCTTCTCCGAAACCAATGGTTACTAAAGGGAAAAGTTGACACCACCCTTATGGCATACAGTGAAGAAGCACTAAAGAGCCTCTTGACGAAAGTGAAAGAGGAGAGTGAAAAAGTTGGCTTGAAGCTCAATATTCAGAAAACGAAGATCATGGCATCTGGTCCCATCACTTCATGGGAAATAAATGGGGAAACAGTGGCTGACTTTATTTTTGGGGGCTCCAAAATCACTGCGGATGCTGATTGCAGCCATGAAATTGGAAGATGCTTACTCCTTGGAAAGAAAGTTATGACCAACCTAGATAGCATATTAAAAAGCAGAGATATTACTTTGCCAACAAAGGTCCGTCTAGTCAAGGCAATGGTTTTTCCCGTGGTCATGTATGGATGTGAGAGTTGGACTGTGAAGAAAGCTGATCGCTGAAGAATTGATGCTTTTGAACTGTGGTGTTGAAGAAGACTCTTGAGAGTCCCTTGGACTGCAAGGAGGTCCAACCAGTCCATCCTAAGGAAGATCAGTCCTGGGTGTTCATTGGAAGGACTGATGTTGAAGCTGATACTCCAATATTTTGGCCACCTGATGTGAAGAGATGACCTATTGGAAAAGACCCTGATTTTGGGAAAGATTGAAGGCAGGAGGAGAAGGGGACGACAGAGGATGAGATAGTTAGATGGTATCACCAACTCTATGGATATGAGTTTGGGTCAACTCTGGGTGTTGGTGATGGACAGGGAGGCCTGTTGTGCTGCAGTTCATGGGGTCACAAAGAGTCGGACACAACTGAGCGACTGAACTGAACTGAGAGGGTGGCAGGGAGGAATAAACTAGGAGATTGAAATCAACAATATACACTGCTGCTGCTGCTGCTGCTAATAAGGACCTACTCTACAGCACAGGGGCCTCTACTCAATATTCGGTATTAACTTATATTGGAAAAGAATCTAAAACAGAGTGGATGTATGTATACGTATGACTGAGTCACTTATCAGTCCTTATACACTTACTTCAGGCGCTGTACACATGAAACTGATACAATGTTGTTAATCAACTACACTCCAATAATAATTTTAAAACAATTTTAAAAATCTCAGAATTCAATCACAGAAGTGAAAGGCTTCTACCCTGAAAACTCTAAAATATTGTCTAAATTAAAGAGGACCTAAATAAATGGAAAACAACCCATGTTTAAAGATTAGAACACTTTCAGTTCAGTTCAGTTCAGTCACTCAGTCGTGTCCGACTCTGAGACCCCATGAATCACAGCATGCCAGGCCTCCCTGTCCATCACCAACTCCCGGAGTTCACTCAAAATCATGTCCATCGAGTTGGTGATGCCATCAGCCATCTCATTCTCTGTCGTCCCCTTCTCCTCCTGCCCCCAATCCCTCCCAGCATCAGAGTCTTTTCCAGTGAGTCAACTCTTCGCATGAGGGGGCCAAAGTATTGGAGTTTCAGCTTCAGCATCAGTCCTTCCAATGAACATGCAGGATCGATCTCCTTTAGAATGGACTGGTTAGATCTCCTTGCAGTCCAAGGGACTCTCAAGAGTCTTCTCCAACACCACACTTCAAAAGCATCAATTCTTTGGCACTCAGCTTTCTTCACAGTCCAACTCTCACATCCATACATGACCACTGGAAAAATCATAACCTTGACTAGACGGACCTTTGTTGGCAAAGTAATGTCTCTGCTTTTTAATATGCTATCTAGGTTGGTCATAACTTTCCTTCCAAGGAGTAAGCGTCTCTTAATTTCAGCATCTGCAGTGATTTTGGAGCCCAAAAAAATAAAGTCTGACACAGTTTCCACTGTTTCCCCATCTATTTCCCATGAAGTGATGGGACCAGATGCCATGATCTTTGTTTTCTGAATGTTGAGCTTCAAGCCAACCTTTTCACTCTCCTCTTTCACTTTCATCAAGAGGCTTTTGAGTTCCTCTTCACTTTCTGCCATAAGGGTAGTGTCATCTGCATATCTGAGGTGATTGATATTTCTCCTGGCAATCTTGATTCCAGCTTGTGCTTCTTCCAGCCCAGCATTCCTCACGATGTACACTGTATATAAGTTAAATAAGCAAGGTGACAATATACAGCCTTGACGTACTCCTTTTCCTATTTGGAACCAGTCTGTTGTTCCATGTCCAGTTCTAACTGTTGTTTCCTGGCCTGCATATAGGTTTCTCAAGAGGCAGGTCAGGTGGTCTGGTATTCTCATCTCTTTCAGAATTTTCCACAGTTTATTGTGATCCACACAGTCAAAGGCTTTGATATAGTCAATGAAGCAGAAATTGATGTTTTTCTGGAACTCCCTTGCTTTTTTCATGATCCAGTGGATGTTGGCAATTTGATCTCTGGTTCCTCTACCTTTCCTAAAACCATCTTGAACATCTGGAAGTTCATGGTTCACATATTGCTAAAGCCTGGCTTGGAGAATTTTGAGCATGACTTTACTAGTGTGTGAGATGAGTGCAATTGTGCAGTAGTTTGAGCATTCTTTGGCATTGCCTTTATTTGGGATTGTAATGAAGACTGACATTTTCCAGTCCCGTGGCCACTGCTGAGTTTTCCAAATTTGCTGGCATATTGAGAGCAGCACTTTCACAACATCATCTTTCAGGATTTGAAATAGCTCAACTGGAATTGCATCACCTCCACTAGCTTTGTTTGTAGTGATGCTCTCTAAGGCCCACTTGACTTCACATTCCAAGATGTCTGGCTCTAGGTCAGTGATCACACCATCGTGAAGATCTTTTTTGTACAGTTCTTCTGTGTATTCTTGCCACCTCTTCTTAATATCTTCTGCCTCTGTTAGGTCCATACCATTTCTGTCCTTTATTGAGCCCATCTTTACATGAAATGTTCCCTTGGTATCTCTAATTTTCTTGAACAGATCTCTAGTTTTTCCTATTCTGTTGTTTTCCTCTATTTCTTTGCATTGATCGCTGAGGAAGGCTTTCTTATTTCTCCTTGCTATTCTTTGGAACTCTGCATTCAGATGCTTATATCTTTCCTTCTCTCCTTTGCTTTTCGCCTCTCTTCTTTTCACAGCTATTTGTAAGGCCTCCCCAGACAGCCATTTTGATGTTTTTGAACTATAGTGTTGGAGAAGACTCTTGAGAGTCCCTTGGACTGCAAGGAGATCCACTCAGTCCATTCTAAAGGAGATCAATCCTGGGTGTTCATTGGAAGGACTGATGCTGAAGCTGAAACTCCAATACTTTGGCCACCTCATGCAATGAATTGACTCACTGGAAAAGACTCTGATGCTGGGAGGGATTGGGGGCAGGAGGAGAAGGGGACAACAGAGAATGAGATGGCTGATGGCATCACCAACTCGATGGATATGATTTTGAGTGAACTCTGGGAGTTGGTGATGGACAGGGAGGCCTGGCGTGCTGCGATTCACGGGGTCACAAAGAGTCAGACACGACTGAGCGACTGAACTGAACTGAGAGTTCAAGAGGTGGGCAAACTTTGGAGCCAGGCACTTATCAGGTCAGTTTTTCTTGGAATTTGAGGACAACAATGGCATCTCACTGCAGACCCAACAATGAAACTCATTTCACAGTGAGGCCTCCATTGTCCCCCAGGCCCCAAACAGATCCCCATGCACCCACCCCCCCATCCCCGCCCTTGGACAATGGACTGTAACCAACTAAGCAGGACCAATGGGGCCTTCCTGGGACAGAGATTCCTCCTTGTCTACTTCCTATATCTTTGTAGAAAAACTTGAGCCTCCAAGGCCTTTCCTGAGTTCCAAAGAATAAATTTAACCCGAGAAGACGCAGAAACCAAAACAATCAAGCAAGACAAAATATTAATTCAACCATTAAACAAAATCAAGGACCTTTAGCTCATCCTCAAGGGTTATAGATAATATTCTGAACCAAATCCTTTGAGCTGTTTGCAGATATTGAAACGGATGAAACATAAGATGTTTAAGAGGTACAATACAGGAAAGGTCATGACCATTAAGCAAAATACAAGTAGTAAGAGCATTCTGAGATAATAGCACCCCTGCCTGAGGTTTTGTCCTGGCCTGTGGTACCACACGCTCTGTCCACTCTCAGTCCCCACAGCCAGTGCCCAGTACTGGAGAGGCAGTATAATAACAGTTAATGTGTTAATATAACATGAAAGTGTTAATCGTTCAGTCATGCCCAACTCTTTGGGACCCCATGGACTGTAGCCCATCAGCCTCTTCTTCTCTAGGCAAGAATACTGGAGTGAGTAGCCCTTCCCTTCTCCAGGGGATCTACTCGACCAAGGGATTGAACCCAGGTCTCCTGCATAGCAGGCAGATTCTTTACCATTTGAGCCACCAGGGAAGCCTAAAATATAATTGAACATAGTATAAAGAAAGCTGAATGCCAAAGAATTGATGCTTTTAAACTGTGGTGTTGGAAAAGACTCTTGAGAGTCCCTTGGATTGCAAGGAAATCAAACTATCCCATCCTAAAGGAAATTGGTCCTGAATATTCATTGGAAAGACTGATGCTGAAGCTGAAAATCCAATATTTGGGCTATCTGATGTGAAGAACTGACTCATTGGGAAAGATCTTGATGCTGGGAAAGATTGAAGGCAGGAGGAGAAGGGGACAAGAGAGGCTGGATGGCATCACCAACTCAATGGACATGAGTTTGAGTAAATTCCGGGAGTTGGTAAAGGACAGGGAAGCCTGGTGTGCTATAGCCCATGGGGTCACAAAGAGTGGAACACGACTGAGTAACTGAACTGAACTGACTGAATATAATATAATAAATATAACATGTTTTTCTCCAGTGGGGGGCCCAGATTAATTACTTTAGTAGTCTTAGGTGGGGCCAGGTAGAAGACAGGTGAAATCTGTAAGCCCCTTTCTAAACCTATTCCCCATGAGGTAGCAAACTCAAACCACCAGTAACCTGCAAGTTCCAAGGCCATTTCACAGTGTGTTCCCTTGGGGAAGTGAGTTATTGTCCTGATGAATAGTTGGCAGTGGTCCTCTGGTGGTCAAGAGTTGAACTTGGTTTGTGTTGACTAGTTGTTGCTTGGTAACATGGCAGAAGCACTGGGATGTGTCCATGAGTTGAGAAAGCAAGTTTCCTGTCTCTGTAGTTGTCTAAGTCCATTCAGACCCCAGCAGCAGTGAAACTGCTGTTTGTATCAGCCCATTCTTAAACTTCATGGTTGGTAAAATGGGTTCCTTGGCTACTATCAATTTCCATGGAAGGCCTTATGTCATGCACAGCTGTTCTAGATCCTGAATAGTGGCTTTTTCCTGTTATTCAAGTTTTGTGGCATTGAGGATCAAACATGGCTACTGTTTCATCATGCTATATCATTGCTCTGCCCCTTTCCTTAGCTGGGACCAGAAGACCGAGAGTACTCATATCATTTGCCACTGACTGCATCCAAATCCTTCCAGGTAACCAATACACAATCCTGTCCCTGAGTTAACATCCCTAAGACTTATGTCTGTAACTGTTTAGTAGTGTCAGGGGTATGCTTGTCTTTTCTGACCAGTTAACATTCAAGTCTGGTCAAGGCTATGGTTTTTCCCATGGTCATGTATGGATGTGAGAGTTGGACTGTGAAGAAAGCTGATTGCCAAAGAATTGATGCTTTTGAACTGTGGTGCTGGAAAAGACTCTTGAGAGTCCCTTGGACTGCAAGGAGATCCAACCAGTCCATTCTAAAGGAGATCAATCCTGGGTGTTCATTGGAAGGACTGATGCTAAAGCTGAAACTCCAATACTTACTGAACTGAACATTCAAGTATTTGATAGATAATCCAGGTCCTTACATTTTGTCTGTACCCACTAGCTGTCCTCATGCAGTCAGATGAGCCACGAGCTGCTACTTTTAAACTGAAAAGGCTCTGAGGTTAACAGGATGGCATCAGCTTTACAGAAGAGAAAGACATTTTTGTGGTAGTTAGCTGCGCAGGGCTCCATTCAAGTGGCAGTCACCCTTACTCCCACAATTTTCCATTCCCTGTCCTTATTTCCTGACATCTCAGTGCTCCCAGGAGTTTCTTGGGCTGGCTTGTCAACTGTTGGGCTGCTCCCCAACAAGTGTTGTAGTTGCCCAGCCTCAAGACTAAAGAAAAGTTCTGGAAGTAGTGACAGAGACATCAGTGGTTTATTGAACAAGGGATTTAACACGTCCAAAACAAATGGGTCTGGAGCAACACCCTCATTGTGAGTGGCAGCCAGCAGGCAGGACATGGCGAGTAACCTGAGCTACTATGAGGAAACGGAGGCCACCATTTATAGGGGAAACTGACCTCAGGTTGGTTCATCAGTTACCATGGAAACCAGGAGCTGGGGCACCTCAGGTTCATGACCATCCCAAGGGCAGATGTTTCCCTTTAATAACCTAGCAGTTTGAGACACTCTAGCCTGGGGATTAGAACAGTCACTAGCTGGGGCAGGGGGACAGCACGCTCATGTGAGTCGGGGTAGGAGGAGCAGGCCTGCTGGAGCAGGGGATGTACAGTAACAGGAGGACAGCCATCTTGAGTGGCCTGACCGTACAAGCAGACACACAAAAGGTCAAATGTCGTATGATTCCTCCAAACATCTAGAATGGGAAAATTCACAGGGAAAGTAAACTAGAGGTTATCAGAGGTTGAAAGAAGAGGGAATGGGGAGTTTAATGGTCGAGGGTTCCCACTTGGGGTGACAGAAAATATTAGAAATAGAGAGATGTTTGCCCAATACTGGGAAGGTAATTAATGCTTAAAAATGGTTAGAATGGGGACTTCCCTGGCGGTCCAGTGGTTAGGACTTCATGCTTCCACTGCAGGAGGCAAGGGTTCCATCCCTGGTCAGGGAACTAAAATCCCACGTGGCGTGGCCAAAAAAAAAACAGTGGTTAAAATTTCAAATTTTATGCACTATATTTTTTAGCACAAGTAAAATACATACATGGCATTAAAGGGAACTCTAAAAAATTGAGATAAAATTTACATTCCATAAAATAATGCTTTAAAGTGTACAATCAGTGGGTTTAGTATATTCACAAAAATATACTAAATTGGTGTGTTTGCAGTCATCACCACTCTCTAATTCTAGAACATTTAATCACCTCAAAAAAACCAAAAAAGGTTCATATTCATGAGCAGCTGTTCCTCATTCTTCCTTCTTCCCAGTCTGGCAAACACTCAATTACTTTGTTTCTATGGGTCACTTATTCTGAAGATTTCACATAAACAGAATCCTACAATATATGGCCTTTTGTGTCTGGTTTCTTTCACTAAAACATAATGTTTTCAAAGTTCATCCACGTTGAAGCATGAATCAGTACTTCAAACTGTTTTCCACAGTGACCAAACCAGTTTGCATTCCTGCCAGCAATGTACAAGGGTTCCAGGTTTTCCACATCCTTGCCAAAACTTATTATTTTCCATTTTAAAAAATTGTTATCTATCCGAGTGGGTGCAAAGTGGTTTTTGATTTGCATTTCTCTGATAATTAATGATCTTGAGCATCTTTTCATGTGTTTGTTGGCCATTTGCATGTCTTTGGGGAAATGTCTATTCAATACCCATTTAAAAAAATTAAAAAAATTTTTTTTTATTATTTATCTTCATATTTGGCTGCACTGGGTCTTCATTGCTGCTTGAGGGCGTTTTCTGGTTGTGGTGAGCAGGGCCCACTCTCTAGTTGCAGTGCTCGGATTTCACATTGTGGGGACCTCTCTTGTTGTGGAGCATTGGCTCTAGGGCATGTGGGCTTCAGTAGTTGCAGCACAAAGGCTCAGGACTTGCAGTTCCCGGGCTCCAGGGCGCAGGCTCAATAACTGCAGTGTGCAGGCCCAGCCACTCCACAGCATGTGGAATCTTTCGGACCAAGCATTGAACCCATGTCTCCTGCATTGGCCCAGAGTTCTTAACCTCTTGACCACCAGGGAAGTCCTGTTCATGTTTGAATTGTCTTTTTTTTTTTTTTCTTGAGTTTTAAGAGTTCTTGATACATTCTGGATAAATGGACCCTTCTCAGTTAGGTTATTTAGGTCTTTGATCCATTTTGAGTTGATTTTTGTATATTGTGTGCAGCTGGGGTCCAACTTCATTCCTTTGCATAAGGATAGCCAGGCACAGAGGAGGATTAAGACTCATGAGTGTCACCCCAGCCCACGCTCTCCCCACAGACACTGAGAACTCTGGGCCAGAGGTTCCCAAACACCCACCTACACCAGTCACAGACACTTACGGCCTCAGAGTCAATTGGGCAACTTCCAAAATTCAAATGCCCCAAATTTTGATTCAGGAACTCTAGGAAGGGCCCATGAATCTGTGTTTTACCAGGTTCCCCAGGGGTTCTGTTGTGCATCCAGGTCTGGGAGCTGCTGGGGCTGGCAAGGCTTGACCACTTTAACCCCATGTGCTTTCTTCCTGACCTCTGCTGTCCCAGGCTGTGTGTTTCTGGGGTGGTGTATGGACATGGATCCCTGTTCCAGATGACCCACCCCAAAAGACCCATAAAATCCCCTCTCTTTCAGGTCTTTTTCTTTCATTTCTTCCCACCTTTCCTCTGCCTGCCATATTTATAGCCCTTAAATCTCTCTTCTTATAGGATGTCTTCCTGGCTAGCCTCTACATACTCTTTGATCGCAGATATCCATAGCCATTTTGAAATTATAGAAACAGAATTTCTATAAATTATAAAGAGTATGATACAGGACTTCCCTGGTGGTACAGTGGGTAAGAATCTGTCTGCCAATGCAGGGGACAAGGGTTCGATCCCTTGTTCTGGAAGATTCCATGTGCCACGGAGCAACCAAGCCTGTGCCCCACAACTACTGAGCCCACACTCTAGAGCGTGTGTGCTGCAACTATTGAAGCCCTAGAGCCTATGCTCTGCAACAAGAGAAGCCTCTGCAATGAGAAGCCTGCACCCCTCAGTGAAGAGCAGCCACCACTCCACACAATCAGAGAAAGCCTGTATGTAGCAACGGAGACCCATTGCAGCCAAAAAATAAAAATAAAAAAATAAAAAAAACCACTTTTATAAAAAAGAGTATGATACTATAATTTATAATGCATGGGTTACATTAGAGGTAATATTGTTATAACATATGTTTATATTATCATATACATATTTTTTTATCATATTACAGACCTTTAATTGTAGGTATTTAGTCCCAGGGCCTAGATAAATGAGTTAAGCATGATGTGGTAGAGCTGAGAAGGCCCATCTAGTCTCTTAGTTCCTCTCTTCTCCATTTTTCAGAAGGGGAAATTGAGGCCAAGGGGCATAGATAATAGGGCTCAAATGACTTTGAGGACCCTTGGCCCCCACACTCCTTGCTCACTTGGCTGTAAGCTCACCCAGCACTCACCCACCCAGTTCTCTAACTGCCTGGCTCATAGCAGCCTGTGGTCTAAGCAGGGGAGGCTGAGGCCAGCCCTCAGTGGTCTGCCCAGCCCCCATCCAGCTTCCAGCCTTTACATGAGGGCCAGGGCCATCTACACAGCTGGAGTCGGTTATCCAGATGTTTATGGGTCTTTGCTCTGGTGTTTATAGTTCCGCCTTTGGGTCTGCTTTGCATCCCACTCTAATTGGAACAATACCCTAGAAGGCGGTATGAGGGGGGAACCACTGGATGGGGAGCCATGGGCTGGACCTGCGCCCTGGCTTCTGCCTACCATCCATTTAACAAGGTCTTCGGGCCTCTTTCAAGGATGCAGGAAGGACAGCAAGATGGTGCCAGTTAAAAGTGGATGAGAAAAGAAGCACACAGAGGAGGAGGAGAGAGGAGAGGCAAGAGAAAGGCTAAAAGTGCGGCCGCCGTGACTCAGGCAAAGCCTCGGGCCAAATCTTTCCTGTAAAGAGAATATCTTTTTTAATCACAGAAGTTATAGATCTCCATTGTGGAAAATTGAGAACATATAGACAAATCAGAAGAAAACAAAGATGTCTATACCTATGACTCTGGAATAATCACTGTTAATATTTTAGGACTTTTCCTTTCTGTCTGATGTATAAATTCGTTTTGTAGAAATGAGAATATACCAACATTCTATTTTGCTTTTCAATCATAATAAATTGTCAACATCTTTTTGTTGTTGTTTAGTCTCTCAGTCATGTCCAACTCTTTGCTACCCCATGGACTGTAGCCTGCCAGGCTTCTCTGTCCATGGGATTTCCCAGGCAAGAATACTGGAGTGGTTTGCCATTCTCTTTTTTAGGGGATCTTCCCAGACTCAGGGATCGAACCCATGTCTCCTGCATTGACAGGTGGATTCTTTACCACTGAGCCATCAGGCAAACCTCATCAACATCTTTACATGTTATTAAATATTTTCTTCCTATTAACATATCAAATTATCTCATTTCCATTTTCATCGAGATACAAGATTGTTGGCGAAAGAATAGCAGTCACCAGTGAAGTGCACAAAATCTAAAGCATAAGAGTCTCTCTTTTCTGGGTCCCTGGGCTAACACTTCTAACTCTTTGGTGGGCTTCCTTCACAAGCTCCTATGCACATTATAGAGCTGTATTATAGTTTATTTAAATGATCCCCTTGCGTTGAACACTGAGGTTAGGTATCCAGCTGTGGCTTGAAGCCCATGGGCAGCCAGTATGGTCAGGGAATCTTTCTGGTACCAAAAGCAGATGAGTTTCTCTCAGAAAATCCCATCAGTATATCATAATGAATAATGTCCTCCACACCATGCTGGCAGGAACCACAGAAATGAGTTCCACTGCTCTGTTTCCTTGCAAATTCATGTTTGCTTTTATTTTTCAAATTAATGCAAGTAATACACATTCAATTGCAGAAAAAAAATGTAAATACAAGCACGCAAACCTAAGAAAATTGAAATGACTCATAATGCACTTTGTTGTCTCCAATCATAAAAGCTAATGTTTATGGGATGCTTGCTCTGTGCTAGTCACACTGTGCTAAGTGCCTGCACACATCATAGAGGCAGTGTCACTCATCTTACAGAGGATGCAGCTTGGCTCTGAGGTTTGGGCCTTGTCCATCATCTCCTGGCTACAGGGTGGCAGTGTCTGCCTTTGGACCAGGCCTTGTAACTTCCGAATCTACACTCTTACACTATACCTCCTGCTTCCGCTACACTGTCTACCTGAAGGTTTTCTTCTGCTGCTTTATTTTTCTGACCACCTCCTGTATCATTACATATTCTTGGAGTTCAGTTTTGTGAATGTCCCACTCTTTAACTGTTGAATGTGTTAAGTCTTTAGTATCGTAAACCAAGCCCCTTGAGCATTTTTGCAGCTTAACCCTTGAGCACATCTGCAGTTATGCCCACAGAGCTGTTTCCTCCAACTGCCCTCGCTGACCAGTCACAGCAATGGGCATGGGGGTCAGGGTGAGGGGGGATACTAGAGACATGTGAACACCAGCTGCTGGCTCTGTCAGCTCACCTGGAGGGAGATGCCCTACTCTACAGAGCAGACAAAAGGGACGGCTCATCTTAAAACTGTCCCCCAGAAGCGGGTTCTCAGCAGAGCTCGGAGAACCACTGAAAGGCTAAGAGCTAGAAATGACCACCCTGTAGCCACATCAATACAGCCCCCCCGATTTCCCAGAAGATTGAGTCAGAAGAAGAACAGAGAAAACCGATCTAAGGGAGGGGGTGGACATCTTCAACATAGGGGAAAGGAAGTTCTCATTTCTCTGGGGAGATTTGGAGTTTGGAGCCCAGACCATAGAACAGCTCACAAGGCCCCAGGGCTCTGCTCCCAACCCTCTGGAAAGTGAGGAGGGTGTGTCCCAGAGCCCAGTGGGGCATATGGGGCATCTGGTCTACCTGGGTGCTTGAAGGACTGGTCAACCCGGGTGGAAAAGGAGAGGTTCCAGGCAGGGGAAAACAGGAACGAAGACTAGAGGAGAAGGACAGAGGGCCAAGGGCTGCCAAGGAGCTGAAGGCCTTAGTCTGGAGAGTGGGAGTGGGGGCGGGGGTGAGGGAAGAGGGGTGATGAAGCTGGAGACTTTTGGCAGGTAGGTCCTTGGGGCCTCATCCAAGGTATTAAGAATCTGAACTTTATCCCAATGGTGGTAGGACTGCCACCCTGGTTTGGTGCAAAGACACAAGGTTTGTGCCTCCCCCCGATACTCCACCCTCCCCTTTGTTGTCAAATGCCCAGGAGCTGCTCCACCATGCCAGGTGCTGGGAGAGGGGTGGGGAGGCGGATGTGGGTCCTGGAGCCTCTAGACAGGGACAGAGACCCTGAGGGAAGGTGCTCTCAGCTCCCATGGCAGGTCACCCCATGCCGGCCACCCTGCACGGGTGGTGTGGCAGCAGGCGCCTGGTCCCTGAAGCCTCACGTCCAGCTCTGCCTCTCCCAGCTGGGTGGCTGCAGCCTGGTTGTTTACCCTTTCTGAATGAGTTTTGCTGTGTGTAAAATGGAAACATTAATAGAAGGAGGAGGAGAATCAAGTAAGATGCTGCATGTAATACACAGAGTGTAGCATCCAGAAAGTGCTCAGTGTGTGTTAGTCACTCAGTCGTGTCCAACTCTTTGCAACCCCATGGACTGTAGCCCAGCAGGCTCCTTTGACCGTGGGATTCTCCAGGCAAGAATACTGGAGTGGGTTGTCACTTCTGTCTCCAGGGGATCTTCCCGACCCAGGGATCGAACCCAGGTCTCCTGCATTGCAGGCAGATTCTTTATCATCTGAGCCACCTGGGAAGCACTACATTCATTATTCCCATCCTATCTGCCACAGAGGAGGGAGGCTGGCCATCCCCTGCTTGTCTGCCTCCTTCATGAAGCTGAGGTCTGCTTCTCTAGCTCGCTTGGTGAGGCCTTTTCAAGTGTGAGGGGAGAGGATGGAACCATAGAGGTGGCTGTAGCCCTCCCCTGTTCACAAAGAAAGTCATGAGGGAGACCAGTCCCCTTGCTCCAAGCCGGGGTCCTTTCCCTTCCCCATTAAATTGAGTATGTGAGCCCCCGGGCCCCCTGACAGGCTGGACTCTAGGAGCAAAGTGCACACCCTGTTCCAGGCCCTTTCTCCATGCTAAGCTCCATCTCAGTGAAACCCCGCAGGCCCGGGAAGAGACTCTATTACTCCCCTCTGCACGGAGGGTGGTGCCCAACCCAGAGAGCTTCTGTGCATTGCTCAGACAGCCTGTGGGTGGCAGGGCCAGGAAGCCTCCCTTCTCTGTCTGACCACAGGCCCTGGCTCTGAACAGTGGTGCAGCCTGTCCCCCCGGCCCAGCGCCCCCGCCCCAAGGTCCCCTCACATGCCTCCCTCCCCGAGGCTGCCCACCTGGCCCGGCCTGTGCGGAGGTGAGCCCTGCCGGGCTCTCACAAGGCGCCATTCATCCAGGCAGGCTGCTGATGGAAACCATGTGTGGTGCGGCTGGCCAAGGTGGCGGCAGCTCCGGAAGCCGGGTCTGGCCGGGGGCCTGGGGGCCCTGGGAGGGTTGGGGGAGGACGTACAGCTGACCCACAGGCCTGTCGGGCTGGGGGGAGCTCCAGGGCGGGACTGACCTCCTTCTCCTAGGCACACAACAAGGGGACCCTGAGCTGGGGCCCTAACTCCTGCACCCCAGTCGGGGATGTGGGGGGCAGAGAGGCCCCCTCCAGGTGCAGATGGGGAGCACCTTGGGGCCCTTCCAACTGGGCAGGGTTCTGTCACTGAGGACGGTATGCTGGTGTGTGGCTGTGTGTGTGCTGACCCCCAAGGAGGG
The DNA here is from genome assembly GCF_049115385.1 of Moschus berezovskii. Taxonomy (NCBI): domain Eukaryota; kingdom Metazoa; phylum Chordata; class Mammalia; order Artiodactyla; family Moschidae; genus Moschus; species Moschus berezovskii. Next base: position 49,583,907 of record NC_142467.1, on the reverse strand, counting down.
GACCCAGAGCCCCTGGGTTCACGAGCACATCAGGGTTTCCATAAAGCACATTGGTGTGGTGGTTAAGACCGTGGGCTCTGAAAGCTCACAGACCTGGGTCTGAATTCCATCTCTGCTGCTTCCTGGCTGTGTGACCGGAGACAAGCTGCCCAGCCTCTCTGAGCTCTGCTCCTCATTTGCCAAAGGAGGCCTGGGTCCTGGTCAGAGGGCCGGAGCAAAGACACACTGGGTGGGGGTGGTGTGGGGTTGGGGTTGGTTCTGGGCCCTACCCAGCCCCAGGACCCCTGAAATCATTTTAGCTCTGACTCCTGACCCGACCTGTCTGGGAATTGGGAGGGTGCTAAGTGCGGGTGTCTGGGTCTCTTCTGAGGCCCAAGGTGCCATATAGTGAGGGTGAGTGGGGAGCATTGGATTGCCAGCCTATGTGAGGTGCGGCTGAACAAGCCACCCCCTCCTGAGCCAAGAACAGAGCGGGGCATTGTTCACAGGGCCTCCTCCTTGGCACTGAGGCCCCCACAGGAAGGGGTGGGAGGGCCAGGCCACGGCCAGCACTGACCGCAGGCTTGGCTGAGCCAGGACCCTTCAGGGCCTTGGTGTCCCAGAAGGCACCCTGGTTTCGCAAGGAATGCACGTTCTACTGGGCGCCTTAGGCCTTGTCCGCCTGAGGTGGGGGGAGACAGACACTTCGAGGGCACTTGGTTCTGGCTGAGCGTCTCTCATGGATACCCTTGAGACATCCCCAAGGATTAGACTTGGCCCAGAATACAGCACTCAAAGATGGGGGTCCCCAGACTCCACCCTCTCCTCCAAGGCCAGGCCCTCCAAGGACAAACCTGGAAGAGCCCTGTCCCCATCGACACAGGACAATGCTCAGGCCAGGGGGCAGGGGTGCCCGTGTCACACAGCACTCAGGGGTGGATGCCCAACATTTTCCTTTGGGGTGGGGGCTGTGGTGAGGGGGAGTGAGCAGATGGTTGTTGTGAGGAGGGGGACCTGAGCTGATATGGAACATTCCTCCACTTCCTAGCTGAGAGTCTGGCGCAGCCACGTACCCTCCTTTAAAGCTCCAGTTGCTTCTATAGCAGAGAACAGGAGCCACCACACAGGGCTGTGTGAGTGCTTTCCTGATGCGGAACCTGAGAGTGGCGGGACCGTGTGCTGCAGGGAGCCTGGGTTCAAGCTCCCAGCTGCTCCCTCTCAGCTGTGTGAGCTTGGGCAAGTCATTTTCTTCTAGAATAAAAGAGTTTGAAAAATCTTCCGAATGGGTTTGTTAGAGAAGCAAACCAGCTGACTTGGGCTTGGCGTTACATCTGGCCCTGATGGTCAGCTTTATGTGTCAACTAGGCTGGCTGCAGTCCCCTGTTATTCAGTCAAACACTAATCGAGGTGTTTCTGGAAGGGTATCTTGTAAATGCAATTAAAGTACATAATCAGTTGAGTTTAAGTAAGGGAAACCAGGGGGCTTCCCAGGTGGCACTAGTGGTAAAGAACCCGCCTGGCAATTCAGGAGACATAAGAGACGTGGGTTTGATCCCTGGGTTGGGAAGATCTCCTGGAGGAGGGCATGGCAACCCACTCCAGTATTCTTGCTTGGAGAATGCATGGACAGAGGAGCTTGGTGGGCTATAGTCCATAGGGTTGCAAAGAGTCGGATTGAAGCAATTTAGCATACATGCAAGGGAGATTATCTTAGATAATCTGGGTGGTCCTGACTGAATCAGTTGGAAAGCCTCAGTAGCAGAGCTAAGGCTTCCTTGAAGAAGATATTCTACTTGTGCCTGATAGTTCCAGCTTGCCCTTCCTGACAGACAGCCTGTATTACAAAGCGTTCTCCAGAGAAACAGAGCCAATAGAATGTATACGTATGTATACACACAAGTAGTGTTGGTAAACTCAGGAGAGGTGATGGTACAGTTCCAGCTTGAGTCTAAAAGCCTGAGAACCAGGAGACCCAATGTTTCAGTTTGAGCCCAAAGGCAGGAAAAAGCTAACATCTTAGTTCAAAGACTGTCAGGCAGAAAGAATTCTCCCTTACTCACTAGAGCATCAGCCTTTTTATTCAAACCATCAACTGATTAGATGAAGCCCACCCACATTAGGGAGGGCAGTCTGCTTTACTTGGTCTACTGGTAAAAAATATCAATTTCATCCAAAATCATCCTCAGAGAAATGTGCAGAATAATGTTTGATAAAATATCTAGGCACCAGATCAAGTTGACATGAAATTAACCATCACCTATGGATTTCATGCTTGCCTAGCCAGCTCCTACAATTGTATAAGCCAGTTCCTTGCAGTAAATCTCTTAATATGTCCCTCCTACTGGTTCTGTTTCTCTGGTTGAACGCTGACTCTTTCAAATAGTAAATTAAAATAAGAATAGTAGTCCTCATCATCTTTGAGAATTCCCTAGCCATGGCCTTGCATATTGTAGGCTCTTGGCAAATGTCATGGAGCCCTGTCTTAAAGGGAGCATAAGTCATGTCATTTTCTTTCATGACTTGAAAGGATCCCAAGCAGCAAGGACAAGTCCCTTCCCAAGCCCCCAGCAATGAGCAGCTTCACAGCCCCATACCATAACCGGGCTGGCATCTATGGGTGCCAAGGCCACACACATAGCTCCACCAGGACCTCTACTAAGCACTTCACTTATTAACTAATTTAATCCTAGTAACAGGCCTGTGAAGCAGCCACTGTAATTCTCCCCATTTTACAAAAGGGAAAACTAAATCACAGGGAAGCTCATGGTGTACACAACATCCCAAAGCCAGGAAGTAAAGGATCGGAGGCCCAACCTAAATCACACTCTTCCCCCACTGCTTTCATGACAGCACAGGACCTGCCACCTCTAGAAACTAAAAGAGGTTTTGGAGTGACAGTGTCAGGTTACTTTTATGTTTTCCCTCTTTATAAGATGGTAACATGGGTCTGCTTGAACTTTGCTCTCAGTTTGAATCCCAGCTTTGACCCTTCAGTGCCTGATTCATCTTTGGAACCTGAGTATTCGGCGCAAGGAAATGGCAACCCACTCAAGTATTCTTGCCTTGAAATTCTATGGACAGAGGAGCCTGGCGAGCTTCTTTTTTCTGGACCTCAGTCTTCTCAGTTATACAGTGAGGTTCCTGATATATTCCTTGAGCTTTTACGTGTCCAACTGATTTCCCTCTTTCTCATTTTACATTTGTCATTTACTTACCCCACATTATGCTACCTGATGTGAAAAGCCAACTCATTGGAAAAGACCTTAATGCTGGCAAAGACTGAAGGCAAAAGGAGAAGGGGGTGGCATAGGATGAGATGGTTAGATAGCATCACCAACTCAATGGACATGAATGTAAGCAAACTCCGGGACATGAATTTAAGTGAAGGACAGAGAAGCTTGGCATGCTGCAGTCCATGCGGTCACAAAGAGTCAGACACAACTAAGCAACTAAACAAGAGCAACAACCTACTTACACATACATTCTCCTCTCCTGATACTCCTACCCTCACCGCTGATTGGTGGCAGGTGGGGAATAGAGGAAAAGGCAGCCTGAAAGGGAAGGGGAGATTCAGCACAGAGAAGAGAGGGGTCAAGGCCAGGACGTCTGCTCTGGCCTCCTCTCAGCATTGTACTGGAGATTCTAACAGGACAACCACACAAGAAAAAGAAATCAAAGGCATCCAGATTGGGAAGGAAGATGTAAAACATGTCATGCAAATGACATGATCTTGTATCTAGACTAGCCCCAGGAATCTACTAAAAATCCATCAGAACTAATGAATGAGTTCAGCAAGTTTGCAGGACACAAATTAATTACCAAGATCAATTGTACTTCTATACATTTGCAATGAACAATCTGAAAATGAAATTAAGAAAACAATTCCATTCACAATAGCATCTAAAAGAATAAAATACATATGAATAAATTTAACAAAAGAAATGTAAAATTTATGTCTGAAATAAAACATTGCTGAAATAAACTCAAGATTTCAAGAAATGGAAAAACATCATGTATTTATAGGTTGGAAGACTCCATTAACATTATTAAGATGGCAAAACTGGGACTTCCCTGGTGGTCCAGTGGCTAAGACTCTGTGCTCCCAACACAGGGGGCTCGGGTTTGATCCTTTGACAGCTAACTAGATCCCACATGCTGCAACTAAGAGTTTGCAAGCTGCAACTAAGACAGCTCAGGCAAATAAACACATAAATAAAAATACTTTTAAGAAGATGGCAATACTCCCCAAATTCATCTACAGATTTAATGCAATGCCTATCAGAATCCCAGCTGACTTCGTTGCGTGAATTAATAAGCTGATGCTATAGATGTTCAAGCAGGTTTTAGAAAAGGCAGAGGCACCAGAGATCAAATTGCCAACATCCGCTGGATCATGGAGAAAGCAAGAGCGTTCCAGAAAAACATCTATTTCTGCTTCATTGACTATGCCAAAGCCTTTGACTGTGTGGATCACAATAAACTGTGGAACATTCTGAAAGAGATGGGAATCCCAGACCACCTGACCTGCCTCTTGAGAAACCTGTATGCAGGTCAGGAAGCAACAGTTAGAACTGGACATGGAACAACAGACTGGTTCCAAATAGGAAAAGGAGTACATCAAGGTTGTATATTGTCACCCTGCTTATTTAACATATATGCAGAGTACATCATGAGGAACACTGGGTTGGAAGAAGCACAAGCTGGACTCAAGATTGCCGGGAGAAATATCAATCACCTCAGATATGCAGATGACACCACCCTTATGGCAGAAAGTGAAGAGGAACTCAAAAGCCTCTTGATGAAAGTGAAAGAGGAGAGTGAAAAGGTTGGCTTGAAGCTCAACATTCAGAAAACGAAGATCATGGCATCTGGTCCCATCACTTCATGGGAAATAGATGGGGAAACAGTGGAAACAGTGTCAGACTTTATTTTTTTGGGCTCCAAAATCACTGCAGATGCTGATTGCAGCCATGAAATTAAGAGATGCTTACTCCTTGGAAGGAAAGTTATGACCAACCTAGATAGTATATTAAAAAGCAGAAACATTACTTTGCCAACAAAGATCCGTCTAGTCAAGGTTATGATTTTTCCAGTGGTCATGTATGGATGTGAGAGTTGGACTGTGAAGAAAGCTGATTACCGAAGAACTGATGCTTTTGAACTGTGGTGTTGGAGAAGACTCTTGAGAGTCCCTTGGACTGCAAGGAGATCCAACCAGTCCATTCTAAAGGAGATCAATCCTGGGTGTTCATTGGAAGGACTGATGCTAAAGCTGAAACTGCAATACTTTGGCCACCTCATGCAAAGAGTTGACTCACTGGAAAAGACTCTGATGCTGGGAGGGGCTGGGGGCGGGAGGAGACGGGGATGACAGAGGATGAGATGGTTGGATGGCATCACCGACTCGATGGACATGGGTTTAGGTGAACTCTGGGAGTTGGTGATGGACAGGGAGGCCTGGTGGGCTGTGATTCATGGGGTCACAAAGAGTCGGTCATGACTGAGCGACTGAACTGAACTGAACTGAAAGTTCAAGGTATCCAGAATAGCCAAAACAACCCTGAAAAAGAAGAATAAAGCAGGAGGACTCACACTTCCAGATTTCAAAACTTACTCCAGAGCAATGATAATCTAGATAGTATGGTATCCGTCCAAGGCTAGACATTCAGAGCAGCAGAATAGAAGTCAGAGTCTCTTCTAGAAATAAATCCATACGTCTAAGTTCAACCGATTTTGACAATGGTGCCAAGACCATTCAATGAGGAAAGAGTAGTGTTTTCAAGACTACTTGAAAGAACAAGGAAAGAAAAAACTTGGTTTGGGGATCAGGCAGCCTCCGCCATTGTCTTGCTGTGTGACCGAGCAAGTGAGTCAATCTCTCGGAACCTGAGTTTTTCATCTGTTAACATGAAGGTAATGAGAGAGTGCCCTTCTCATAGCTACAGACATGCGAGATAACCTTATGTAAACTGTGCAGCTTAGATCTGGCCCCTTGAGCAAACCCGCGGACAGGGTTGAGGACCAGGGTGGGACACGCTAGTGAGGGTTAGGGTCTGGCACTCCTCCTAGGCCCCCCTGGGGAACCTCATTCCCCAGGAAAAGGCAGGGCTGGTGAGGTCTGAATGTGCAGACTGTGCTTGGCAGAGCTCTGCGGGTTGGTAATAAATGGACAGGAAAGGAGATTCCATTACGCAGGAATGTCTGGGGAGGGGGTGGGGAAGGAGCCGGCTCCCTTCCCAGCATCAGCCAGCCCTGCAGCCTTGATTGATGTGCCTTGCATCACAGCGGCGATGGGGCCTGGCGGAAGGAGGCCCCTCCGCCACTCACCCCTCCTGGAGCAAGGCCAGCAGCCAGATGTTCCTGGACTTTGGGGAGCTGGGATGGGGGCAGGGAAGGCCGGCCAGGGAGCAGCCACCCAGATGTCGAGCTTCTGCCTCCTTCTCCTTGGCAGCTGGATGCAGGTGGTGTTGGTTCTGCTGTTGACCTTTGGCCAGTGGCCACGTTTCCTTGGGACCTGACTGTGTTCAGAATTGGGGGTGGTGGTCCTCCCCTGCCCTGTTCTGCTGGGAGAGGCACATAACCACCTAGGAAAGGGCTTTACGCTCCGAAGAGGAGCATGTCCCAAGAGCCTGCCCAAAGCTTTTGTGTTACTCTGCCCAGAGCCACAGAGAGAGGTGTGCCTGGGGCCTGAGCCCTGCGTGAGGTTGGGGGATCCCAGTGAGGGCCCTGCATTTGTGATTTAGTGACTGGGTCTCAAGGCAGATTCTGGGCAAGAAGGTGGTTCCGCCAGCACTAAGATAAGACCCAAGACTTATTGCTTCATGTTCCTATCAAGCCCTGTGACTGTAGCTAAGACTTACACAGCATCATTTTCAATCTGCTAATGATTTGTAGTATTAAAAATATAATAATTAGAGGAGAACAGGAAAAAACATAAGGAACAACAAAAAAAAGAGAACATCACTCCAAGATTCACCATGCAGGATAATTAACTGCTAACATGTTCATATAAATTCTTCTTTTACTTATATTCTGGACCTATTGATATAAATATTTAGTTAGGTATGCACATTTGGGGGCTTCCCTGGTGGTTTAGACTGTAAAGAATCTGCCTGCAATGCAGGAGACCTGGGTTCGATCCCTGGGTTGGGAAGATCCCCTGGAGCAGGGAATGACAACCCACTCCAGTATTCTTGCCTGGAGAATTCCATGGACAGAGGAACCTGGTGGGCTACAGTCCATGGGGTCACAAAGAGTCTGACACGACTGAGCGACTGTCACTTTCACTATGCACATTTTCCCAAAAAGTGGGATCATCATATACGTCCAGCGTTGTAACCTGCCTTCTTCCACCCAGCAGCATGTGGTGACCACCTGGCCTCTTCCAGGATTGGAGATCCCTATAGCCTTGTTGATGCCTTTCCCTTGTGTAGATGCCCCCTGTTCTTGGCTTTTGGGTGATATCCAAATTCTCCCCAATCTGGACAATGCAGCCCTGAATCGCTTTGTACACACATGGATGATTTCCTCAGTATAAATTCCAAGAAGTAAAATTGGTCTGTTGAAGAGTACATGACACATGGGGCTTGGGGGACACCTGATAAAACTGACTTCCTGAAGCCTGAGTCACTCTCACTCACACACACAGGGCCTGGGTCCCCCGACTTGGCTCACCTGCCTGTTCCCACACCTGCCCTCCGCGTCCCACTTTGCAGGAAGGTGGTGGGTGGGGCCCACAGTGGCCAGCCAGGCTCTGTCTGCGGGCCCAGAAACACATCCTTCCCTGCTGTTCTCAGGAAGGCAGCAGGGGTTGGGGAGTCCTGGATGGGAACTGAGGGGACCTTGGATAAGTCCTCGCTTTGCCATCTGCAGACTGGAGGAGCCAGTGTCACAGTTCTCTTCCAGCTCATAGGGTCTGTGAACCCACAATATCACTGCAATGCTGCCCAGCTGGCAGCGATGTGTGTGACTCAGGCCGGGACTTTGGCGGCCACAAGACACGGAGACCAGGCTGGATGAGCAGCCCAGCCCTCAGGCAAGCTGCCGAGGGAGACTCCGCTGTCTCCTGGGTCCTCAGTGAGAGGTGTGTGACAGCTCAGAGGAGCCGTGACCTCTCAGAGAAGCACCGGATGAGGGGGTGGCTTTGGAGGTGACTTCTCAAGGATTCCAGGAACCCAAGAACCCCATGAACGGCGTGGAACCTGTGCCCTTCATGGCATTCCCATGCACATTCAACAGCAGTCACTCCTGACAGCATTCCAGGCTTCGCTTTCCTTCACATGTGTGTGTGCGAGTGTGCATACACGTGCGCACTGGAGCCTACACTTTCACTGTTTCCCACAGTCTTGCTCATGCTTAGACACACAATAATGAAAATAATGTGCAATAGCATTTTTACTAACACAATGATTGAGCGTTTACTATGTGCCAGGCACTTCCCAGGCACTGTTTGATCACCCCTAGAGCAGGCACCATCACCAGTTCCATTGCATGGCTGAGGTGAATTCACCTGCCTGAGGTCACAGAGGTGGTAGGCAGAGGAACTCTGCCCTTGGCACACACACATGCGCATTCATACACACACACACACAGACACACACACACGGCCCCTCTCCACCAGCTTAGACACACCCAGCCCACTCCTGCTCCCTGCCTGCTGTCTTCCTGCCCAGGCTGGGTTCTGGCCACACAAACCTCCCCACAAAGCCTCTCCCAGCCCTTGGTACACAGTGAACAGACTCAGTTTGTTCAGATTCGGGCAGCTGGAGATGCAGTAAATCCAGGCTGTAAACCCCCTGCTTGGCATCTTGTGTTTTCCCCACCCCTGAGCTCCGAAACTGGAAAGAGGCAGCACCACCCCCTCCCCCAACAGGTCCCTGAGCCCTTCACCTTGCAGCTCTCCTTCTCCTTTTCCCTCCTTTCTCCTCTCCCCTCTTTTTTCCCTCCTCTGCTCTCTCAAGCCAGTCTTGGGGACCTGCCTCCTGTGTGCCTGGCAGTGGGGCTGGGCTGCCGTTGGGAGGGGAGCCCAGGTTCCCCTCCTCAAAGGACTGACAGCTCCTCCAGTCATGAGGCCCAGAGGATGGGCTTGCTCACGGTCACACAAACAGGGCCAGGCTCGGGCTCGGGCTTATGTTTGCAGAGACAGCACAGCCCATCCCGCCAGGAGATCTGAAGGGTGTGTGAACCCCGCAGGAGATCGGAGCAGCACTCACACTGCTATAGCCCCAGTGTGTTGGGTGCTGCCCGGCGGCTAGTCTTTTTAAGCCTTCTCGTCTTTACTCCCCTAAAAGCCCTCCACAGTGGAAACTAACATTACCATCTAGCCCCCATCTTACAGATAAGAAAAGCAAGGCTTGCAGCCAGCAGGACTCAACGCTAGGAGTGCTACACCAGACTCCAGGTTCTCACTAAGCTGCGCTCACTGGCTTGAGTGAGGAAGAGACCAGGGCACCAAACAGGTGAAAACTTCGGGAAACTGGGATTTGAGAGGGTTTTTTAGAGGATAGGGGAAAGGTTGGGAGGGGAGAGGGGCGCATTCTAGGAAGTGAGTGTGGTTTGAACCAAGGCATGAGGGTGGAATGTCCCCAGAGCCCCACACCAACGAGGGAACAGACCAGCCCGAGGGGGGCTTGTGGATAAGGGAGACACACATGGACTTCTGTCATCCCTTTCTTGAAAGAGGGGTGAGAGGCAAGCCTGGCCCTGGTATCCTGTCTGGAGTGCTCTTGGGGACCCTGCCAGGGTTGGCCCTGAGCTGGGCAGAGGTGTCCCTGGCGTCACTAACCAGGACTCCTGGAGTGGAGACCCAGGAGGCCCCTCGTGACTCTGCTACCCCCAGAGAGGGATGCTACAGGGCAGTGTAGGTACCAGGTCCTGAAGGTCCTTGGGACACATGAGCATCAAGTCCCTGGCACAGACCAGTGCTTCAGGCAACACAGCTGAGTGCCAGGCAGAGGCTGGAGATGGAGGAGGGAAAAGGGGAATGGCACCTCGCCAGTTGTTTCCAGGTGAACCCTGCAGGAGATCAGGGTTCTGCCCCTAGGGCGGGGCAGCTGAGACCAGCGCTGCGATGTGCTCAGCCAGATCCCCAAGTCACAGGGGTTAGAATGGATCACACTGCAGGAGCAGACTGATTCAGGCAGAAACCCCCTAAACCACAGCCTGTGGGGTCACACTCCACTCCTGTTTCCCGTCTTCTAGTTAGCACCTCCTCTTCTTTCAGGTCTCAGCTCAAGCGACCGCTCCTGGGGGAAGCCTGCCCTGATAACCTGCCTCCAAACCCCACCACTCACTGGAGTGCAGGCAAATTCCTCCAGAATAGCACTTACGGAACTGGGGCTTCTCCCAGAATGGTTGGTAATTAAACTCTCATCTGCAGGATTGTTTGGTTGATATTGCGTACCTTCTAGCTGCAAGCTCTGGGAGGGCAGGAGATGTGTCTGTTGTGTTCACTGGTGTACCCACCAGCCCTGGAAAATAGTAAAAACCCATATTTGTTGAGTGAATGGGTGGGTGGAGGGTAGATGAATGTCTGTATGTTTATATGGATGGATGGGTAGATGGGTGGATGGATGGATGGTTGGAGGGATAGATGGATGGATGGATAGGTGGATGGATGTGTCCTGGATTGGAAGGCAGATGAATTGGTAGGTGGACAGAAGCACGAGCAGAAGGATGGTTGGGTAGAACTATAAAACTCTAGACTGCTAACCTCAGATGCTTTTTATTTATTATATCATTAGAATGAAACAGCTCAGCATCATAATTAGAAGGTGCAATTACAGAACTCAATCCCCTCTTACAAGAGATGGACAGAAAGGTGAAGTTTTGTCCAAGATCACACAGCAAATCTGGTGACCCTAAGTCCGTTTTCTATCATACAAAAACAGCCTCCAAAAATGGGGTTAAAATTGCTTGTTTCAGTCCTGTCTCTTCTCTGGGTTCTGTGTGATCTGAGACAAGTCACTGGGCCTCCATTTTTCCCTTTAAAAGAAAAGGTTGCAAAATCTAGGGTTTCCTTTGCATTCTTGGGAAGGCCAGCCTCACCACTGGGTTTTGTCAGGCCTCATACAGATGCCCTTCCACACCTTTCTCAAAGCCCAGGGGGGCTGTCAGGGTGGACACGAAGGCCCTGGGAGTGTGGTGCGTGAGGCCCCAGGTCTGGGGTGGGAGGACCAGCCAGCCTCTCCCTCTCGAGTCGGCCTGGCCATCAGCGTATCTCGGTGTGCGATGTTCTGCTCTCAGGTGTGCCCCCGGGGGCTGCAGGTTGTGGACGGCACCCCCCCACCATGAGTTTCTGACTTCACACATCCTGCCTGGAACTCTCTCATATTCATGGACACCTGCACTTGCAGCCCTAAAGCTGGGGAGGGGGGGTGTGTTTTGTGGAGGCGAACACCCCTAGAGCCAGCCTTGGGCTGCCTGGCCCAGGCCCAGCCCAAGGTACAGCCCTGGGAAACAGTACGACAGAATGTTTAGTAAAAAATAAACTTTTCTTCTCTGCCTCCTGTTCCCTCCCTAGAAGGCAAAGAAGGGGCTTTGTGGACTCAGAGGCCCCAGACTGTAGGGGTAAGGAGGAGGGGAGTGTGTGTGTGTGTGTGTGTGTGTGTGTGTGTGTCAGAGAGAAAGAGAGAGAGGAGACAGCCTCTTGCCTCGTGGCAGAGGTGTAGGGTGGGATGCGGTGCCGAAAGGGTCTGAGGAGAGAAGCGGAGGCTGGGGCGGCTATCACAGGGGCTCCCGGGGCCATAAAGTCAGGTTGAGGCCTTTGGACTTTATCACCTAGAGTAAGGAATCATTTTTTTTTAAAGGCTTTCATTTTTTTTTTTTTTGACACTAAAAAAGTTTAAGTTACACATTCATTGTACAAAAAAAAAAAAAAGCAAATAATACAATTAAATGTTAAGTAAAAAATAAAAATAAAATTATCTTCTCTGACACCAGCTCTCTCTGTAGAAGGCACCCTTACTGCCAGGTCTTTCATATCCTTGAAGAGAGATTCTAGGTGACATTTGTCCAATGTATCCCTCTCTCCTTTTTACACAGTGGAAACCTATCCTACCATTCTGCTGGGTTGTATTTTTTTACACATCATTTCTTAATACAGATCTGAGCACCATGTGCCATCTGGCTACATGGACACTCTATACTTCAGTACCTAGTCCCTACTGATGGACAGTGACATATTTTCAAACCTTTCACTTGCATGAATAGCCCTGCAATGAATATATCCTTGTGCCTCCCCCTTTGAGCACATAGGCTGGTTTATGTTGGATGGATTCCGAGCCATGGTACTGCTGGGCCAAAGGATGCATGCATTCAACACTCAGGACACATCCCCAAGCTGTCTGCTTGAAAGGTCTCAAGCAGAGGGATGACAGCCCTCCACGGTCTGGTCAGTTGCTCCTGACACATTTGACAGGGATGGAAATAGCAAGGTATTGGATTATGAGCCACACAATCTCGAGGTCTGAGATGGGCTAAAGGATCGTTGAATGAGGGCCCACTTGTGAGCTCCCAGCTCTCTGCTATCTGCCATGCCTTCTGGAGGCTGAGAGAAAGGGGCCCCTGATGACATGTCCCTTTGCTGTCGGGGGAGGCCTCCAGCCCAGAGGTTGTGCACAGGATCCACATCCCCCCAACCTCGTGGGATGGCTGCAAACAGCCTAGCACGGAGAGGACAGGCTGCCGGCAGCTGTGAGGGCTGCGAGTTCAGCCAAAGCCTGTGCAGAAGGCTGCCAAAAGCCTTTTCTCTTCATTTTTCCAAGGCCTGCACTTTGGGCTGGGCACACTGTCATCCTCATGTTTCCTATTACTTTACAAGGCTCTGCATCAAAGCGCCAGCGGTACAGGCCCTTTGATGTCTGGGCCCAGCCTGCCTCCGCCTTTGGGAGAAGCATCTCTGCTGAGGATCAAGAGAGGAGTCAAGCTGAGATGGTCCCCGGCCTTCCCTGGCCAATGTGGTCCCCTGGATCCATGGAACTGAGACTGAAGGCTCCTGGGGGAGGGTGGAGGGACAGTCAGAGGCTGACTGAGGCCCCTGTCATTGAGTCCAGAGGGGACCCAGAGGCCCAGAGAGAGCAAGGGGCTACCCCAGGCCACATAGCAATTTGGTGAAGGTGGATCAGATGCTGGTGGAGGGGATTCCTATTGGATCAGGGGAGCCAGGCGGCCTCTTGGTTGTTGGTCTCTCAGTTTCCCACTTTGCTTCCTAGACACTTTTTGGTACTGATACCCTGCAGCTGAGGGAGGTGGTTCAGTGAAGGTGTTTATAGTCACCCTGCCTTGGTTCAAATCCTGGGCTCATTCCTTTATGCTCTGTTACCTTGGTCAAGTTACTTAACTCCTCTGAGCCTCAACTTCCTCTTCTGTGAAATGGGATAAAGACATTTCCTATCTCAGAGGGTCCTTGTGAGGGTGAAATGAGAAGATTTATGAAAGTACTTAGCTCAAATGCCTGACACAGAGTCTCAAAACACACACATACACACACACAAAAACTCATCACTTGATGAGAAAAAGATCAGGGAAGGGTTTTCTAAGGAGAGGGGGCTAGTGTGAAGCTGACTTGCTAATACAGGTCCCCAGTCCTGCCCAGTCGTGCTGAGGAAGAGCTGGGGCCATCAGTGACATCCAGGAAATTAAGTCCTTCCGTGCTCCTCTCCCAGCTCCCCAGATCCAATTCAAGGCTCTCTTCTGAGCCTCAGCTGGGGGTGTGGGGGATGAATGGGGCCAGGGTGCCAGGCCCAGGGTGGGAGGTCTGGGGAAGGGGCGTGTGGGAGGACACGGCCCTACAACCCCAACTCCCAGCCCCAACTCCAGGAGACAGCCAGAGTGGGGAAGGAGGGGCAGTTTCCTGGCACAGCTGAAAAGATTTGGATTTGACTTGGAAACACATTGAAAAGTCCCTGGAGGCTGCCTCCACAGAAACAGCCTCTCTGAAGTGGAGCCCGGACTGGGGAGGCTGTTTTGTATAAAGGGGCTCCGGGGACCTCAGTGATGGAAGATGGGCTGAAACCTCTACCCCAGAATTTCGACACAGGCAGACCAAACCGCTGCACTTCCCGAGGGCCTGCCTGGGGGTGGGAGAATTTCATCCTCAAGCCTGTGCCAACAGGGGACCGAGGACTGAGCCCGGGAAGGAGGGTCCCTGCTCCTGGGAGCCCGCAGATGGGGGGAGGAGGGAAGCACCTTCTCAGGCAGCCCCAGGACTTAGCCCTGGGCTGCCACCTTCCTGGTTTTGGCCACATCTCAGTTTAGCCTGTGATTTGACTTATACAACATTTTTCCTTTAAACTGACTCACCTTTAAAAAACTTGAATATATTTCTTTTAAAAGGAACTTTATATATGCCACCATAAGTGGAAGACCTGTGTCACTTGTCACACACAATAACCGTATAAATAGAGTACAATAAACAATGTTAAATTCTAGCTAGCGCCTGAGACTTGTTCTTTCTTTGATTAAAAAATAAAAGGGAAGATTAGCAAGTATGAGCACTGTGTTAAAAATGGGCTAACACCCAACTGAGACCTTTTCCTAGATTAGCACTGCCAGATAAAATGCAAGATGCCCAGTTACATTTAAATTTTAGACAAAGAATCACTAGTCTTTTTAGTATATCTTATTTTATCGGTCATCAATTCAGTTCAGTTCAGTTTAGTCGCTCAGTCGTGTCCGACTCTCCGCGACCCCATGAATCACAGCACGCCAGGCCTCCCTGTCCATCACCAACTCCCAGAGTTCACTCAAACTCATATCCACAGAGTCGGTGATGCCATCCAGCCATCTCATTCTTGGTCGTCCCCTTCTCCTCCCGCCCCCAACCTTTCCCAGCATCAGTCTTTTCCAGTGAGTCAACTCGTCGCATGAGGTGGCCAAAGTATTGCAGTTTCAGCTTTAGCATCAGTCCCTCCAATGACACCCAGGATCGATCTCCCTTAGAATGGACTGGTTGGATCTCCTTGCAGTCCAAGGGACTCTCAAGAGTCTTCTCCAACACCACAGTTCAAAAGCATCAATTCTTCGGCGCTCAGCTTTCTTCACAGTCCAACTCTCACATCCATACATGACCATGGGAAAAACCATAGCCTTGACTAGACGGACCTTTGTTGGCAAAGTAATGTCTCTGCTTTTTAATATATTATCAAGGTTGGTCATAACTTTCCTTCCAAGGAGTAAGCGTCTTTTAATTTCATGGCTGCCATCAGCATCTGCAGTGATTTTGGAGCCCAAAAAAATAAAGTCTGACACAGTTTCCACTGTTTTTCCTTCTATTTGCCATGAAGTGATGGGACCAGATGCCATGATCTTTGTTTTCTGAATGTTGAGCTTCAAGCCAACCTTTTCACTCTCCTCTTTCACTTTCATCAAGAGGCCCTTGAGTTCCTCTTCACTTTCTGCCATAAGGGTGGTGTCATCTGCATATCTGAGGTGATTGATATTTCTCCCAGCAATCTTGATTCCAGCTTGTGCTTCTTCCAGCCCAGCGTTCCTCATGATGTACTCTGCATAGAAGTTAAATAAGCAAGGTGACAATATACAGCCTTGACGCACTCCTTTTCCTATTTGGAACCAGTCTGTTGTTCCATGTCCAGTTCTGACTGTTGCTTCCTGACCTGCATACAGGTTTCTCAAGAGGCAGGTCAGGTGGTCTGGGATTCCCATCTCTTTCAGAATGTTCCACAGTTTATTGTGATCCACACAGTCAAAGGCTTTGGCATAGTCAATGAAGCAGAAATAGATGTTTTTCTGGAACGCTCTTGCTTTCTCCATGATCCAGCGGATGTTGGCAATTTGATCTCTGGTGCCTCTGCCTTTTCTAAAACCTGCTTGAACATCTGGGAGTTCATGGTTCACATATTGCTAAAGCCTGGCTTGGAGAATTTTGAGCATGACTTTACTAGCGTGTGAGATGCGTGCAATTGTGCGGTAGTTTGAGCATTCTTTGGCATTCCCTTTCTTTGGGATTGGAATGAAGACTGACCTTTTCCAGTCCTATGGCCACTGCTGAGTTTTCCAAATTTGCTGGCATATTGAGTGCAGCACTTTCACAGCATCATCTTTCAAGATTTGAAATAGCTCAACTAGAATTCCATCACCACCACTAGCTTTGTTAGTAGTGATGCTTTCTAAGGCCCACTTGACTTCACATTCCAAGATGTCTGGCTCTAGGTCAGTGATCACGTTATCGTGACTATCTTGGTCGTGAAGATCTTTTTTGTACAGTTCTTCTGTGGATTCTTGCCACCTCTTCTTAATATCTTCTGCTACTGTTAGGTCCATACCATTTCTGTCCTTTATCGAGCCCATCTTTGCATGAAATGTTCCCTTGGAATCTCTAATTTTCTTGAAGAGATCTCTTGTTTTTCCTATTCTGTTGTTTTCCTCTATTTCTTTGCATCGGTCATACTTAGACTAAAAAAATTATTTGCTATTTAACTGCAATTCACATTCAACTGGGCATTAGGTATTTTTATTTGCTAAATCTGGCAACCCTATCCTCAATGAACATAAGATATTCTTTTAAAAGAATAACTTTCTCACTGCTGAGAGATTAGATGTTTGCACGCAGTGTCCCTATGCCACCAAAAATAATCTTGAGAAGAACTGTTCTGATTCAAGGTGGAATTGGAGTGACAAAACATACTAGTATAGGCATTTGGAGGTCGGGAAGAGAGTTGCGGTTGGGAGAAATTCTGAAAGGCTCCCAGAGGAGAGGGAGGCATTTGGGCAGGCTTCTAGGGGCCAGCGAGGGCATGGCAGCGATCTCGGGGTTCTGAGCACCCTCCCCCACACCGGCCCAGGGCTTGAGCGACAGAGGACACTCCTCAGGAATAAAGCCTTGACTCTGCTCTCAGAGGACAGAGGGGCTTGTGTTGGCGTGACTGTGGCTTGTGAGTATGAGTGACTGTGTGTGTTTGCCCAAATCACACCCTCTTGGGGCACAAAAGGGCTTTTGAGGGCCTCTCTTTTCACACCACCCCCACCCCCGCCCGTCCTATGTGGAAATCTGAAACTTGCTTGCATTTCTCCAGTGATGGGGCGCTTGCTACCTTCTAAGGAATGTCTCATCATTGGGCAGGGTTGATTGCGAGAAAGCTCTTCCTAAGTCTGAAGAGCAATCTGCCTTCCTGTAGACTCCCTCTGTCCTGTGAAAGTCCTTCAGAGGTTTGCCATCCCTGATGGCAGCCCACTGGAGTCTGAACAGACCCATTTTTTTGAACTGAGCCCCTTACGGCTTGGTTTCTGACTTCCTCATTTGCAGGGAAACAGGCGTGGGGCCTGGGACTGGAGACACTGCCTGGACAAGGAGCAGGAAAAGAGGTTGTGTGTGGGCAATGCTGGGAACTGAGGCAAGGACTCATCAGCACACAGAGGGGAGTTCCTTTTCTGTAGATTCTCAGCCTTCGGAAGCTGCAGGAAAGCCCTGGGCTTTGTGCCCTGTTCAGTCCCGGACTTGCTGTGTGCCTTCAGGCAAGTGTCCTCTCCTTTCTGGGCCTTAGATCTCTGCCTCATGCCCTGTGAATGCACTGGCCTGTTCTTACAGGTAAAAATATCTGTGTCTGTTCTAATTGACTGGTGCTGCGCTGGCTTGGATTTCTGTGATAAGAAGGATTCTGAGGCAGTGTCTGTGTTCAGAGGGAAATCAAGCCATGTACAGACAGTGCAATAGTGGTCCAGGAGCTGCATATGGCCGGCCGTGGCCTTGAGGGGGCTGCCAGTTCTGGCAGGGCATGGCTCTGAAATGACAAAGCAGGACAAACCGAGGTGCTCAGTGAAGTCAGGTGTGGGGTGGGGCTGTCCCTGTAGGGAGGAGGGAGGAGCCCTGCACAGTTTCGGTGGCCTTGGCGCTGTCTTTGCACAGCCTACTGTGGGCTCTCACACGTGTGCCGGCCCACACCCTGCCACCCAGAGGACCGGAGGACAGAGCTGCTCTGTGGAATCCTGCGAGCAGGCCAAGATTCGTGGCTGGAGGGCCATGTGGAAGGCGGCAGGGGAGGCTGGCAGGGTGGGGCTCGGGGAGTGCAGATGGGGCTTGTCTGCCGGGGGCAGGTCTTTAGGGAACAGAAACATGGGTCAGAGCTGGGGCTTGGTTTCTACACAAAGGGACTTCCTGGCTATCCCTGCCCTACAGGGCCGGGAGGCTGGAAGCGGGCAAAACCCAGACTCTGAGTATCTCAGAGGGCTCAAATTGAATTTCCAGGCTGGGTGAAATCTTTTTTTTGTTCTTCAGTTGCCAAGTCATGGTCCGACTCTTCATAACCCTATGGACTGCAGCACTCCAGGCTTCCCTGTTCCTCACCATCTCCTTGAGTTTGCCCAATGAGTGCAACTGTCTGGTGGGCAACATCTCTACAGATCAACAAGTCCTCACTACAGTCTATGAAGTCTTTCCGGACAGACGGCAGCTCTGACTCCGGAGGGAGTGGAAGAAGGGGGTTCCTCCACCTCCCTGTCTCTATCCTCTTGCCCCCGGCTCACGACAACTTTGTCAAGTTCCTTCCCATTTCCCTGGGCCTGGCTTCCCCCAGCTGTATGAGAAAGGACAGATGGTCTTTAAAAGGCCTGCCAGGTCTCACATTTGCAGACTCCAATTTCTCGGGAACGATGATAGTGGTGATGACGAGCTCTTAGGGTTTACAGAGCCCTCTCTACTTCCCATTTAGTTTCCCTCCTAACAGTGAGGTGGTTAGTGCAGTGAGCATGGTAAGTATCATTCCGCTAACTTTTTTAAGATGACAAAACTGAGGCTCAGAGAGGGCAAAAGGGTCTTCCAGGGACTTCGCTGGTGGTCCACACTCCCAATGCAGGGGACCAGGGTTCAATCCCTGGTCAGGCAACTAGATACCACATGTCACAACAAAGATTGGGCAGAGCCAAATAAATAAATAAAATAAATTAAAAGGGGCCTTCCAAGTTCATACAACAAGGTGGTGGCCGAATCGGGACTCCCATGGCCATGTCCAGACCTTAGTCCACTTGGAACACTGGTTTGCAGGCTCCCAGAGTGGGGCAGATGGGGTCTGGGCCAGAAAAGCCACAGTGGCTTCACCTGTCTGTTTTCCATGTGGATTTCTATGTAGGAAATATTTTGAGGAGCAAATATTTGTGTCTAAAAAGAAATGAAAGCCTTGTGCTCTTCCAGGATTTCTCAGGTAGGAGCTGGGAAGGACCTACTTCTCTGCTGCACAGATTCTGGGTTGGGTAGCTTCGTCTGGGGTTTAGATGAGAGCTTCATGTGTCTAATGGAAGTGAAAGGGATCCGCACAGTTTTTAGTGTGTGATGGAGTTTGGGTGAAAGCTGGAAGTTTTCACAACGTAGAGAACCCCACGGTATGAAAATGTCAGTATCACAAAGTGTTAATGCTGGAAGGATCTTTAGAAAACATCTGGCCCATGCATCCCTCCCCACCCTTTACTGAGGGGAAACTGAGGCCCAAAGATGGAAAGGGGATTGGCCCAGGTCACACAGCATCAGAGACAGGACATGGGTACCGTGACTGCCCAGAGATTTTTCGGCACAGATCACTTTCCAGGGCAGGGGAAGGGGAGGAAGCTGAGGGGCTGCAGCCCCGGGACCGTGAGAGGTATGTGGGACCCAGCCGCCTGCTGATAAGAGACCCACAATGCCTTTCCAAAGGGATATTTTATCAAGATGTAATTTTTCTCGCCGCAGACACTATTTTCTTTCTCGCAGACCACGCTGGCCTTCGCGATAAGGCGCCCAGACATGTTCACACTGAGGCAGCCAAAACATGAGGCAGGACGAAAAAAATTCTCTTCTTAATCTACCCACCCCCTCCACCGTAGCCCAGTCCCCCCCCCATTTCCTCTCATTCTCTCCAAGTTTTCGTGCCCTCCACCCCCCACTCCCCACCTCCACCCCTACGGCTGGCTGGCCTCTTCCTGCCTTCCAGTAAGTCAGCCCAAAGGAGCCAGGAAGGTATGTGGCCCGAGGAGGTCAAAGGAGAGACGCGTGGAGGGGTCTCCCCAGGAGAGGAGGCCCAGACCACTGGCTCTCCGGCCGTGTGCAGGGGTGGGTGGTGAGGGGAGGGCTTCCCCTGGAGCGTCTGCCTGTCCCAATCCCCACAGATGGAACATACAGCTCTCCCTGGTTTGGGGGTTTGAGCTGGAGGTGATCCCCAGATGTTTTACCTCTTGACCCCAACTTCTAACCTCCTAACTCTAGGGTCGATGGGAATTTCTGGGGAAGGGGCTACCCTGTCTACTTCTATGCAAAACCCCCCAGATTTAGGAGATCTGGGACCCACCAGTCGTGCCTGAACCAGTCCCTTCTGTTCTCTAAGCTCTCCAGGCCTCAGTTTCCCCAACTGCCAGCTACAGGGGGCTGGATTCAGATGTCCTGGCCCTGAAATTCTCCTTCTGGCCTTTTCAGAAGATGGGGTTGTATCCCAGGCCTCCCGGGTGCTTGGCAAGTTGGCTGCATGCCCCTGTGTATCAGTACCCCACCTCTGCTTTGTTCAGGAAGTCCACCCTGCCCTACACATCTGGATGGAATTTACCCCCCAAAGCAACTCAATTACCGGTGATCTGATCAGGACGGATCATGTGTCAGAGGGGGCCCTGGTGAATGCTGCTCTGACAGAGATGAGGGTTCCTGGGCCTGTGATCTACCCCTCAAACAGCCCAAGGGCCCTTCCTGGGGCCCCGAAGACACTGGGCCAGTGGGCAGTGTTCTGCTGAGCAGGAGACTCAGAAGGGACTGCCACCCCCTTCTCTGTCCTAGGCTCCCTATTCAGTTAAGACCAAATCAGGGCATAAAAGCTTAAAGGGGAAGGAAGGTGCTGTATGAATTTTACATTGTTGGTTCAGCCAAGTGTCCACTCAGTGGTGTTTGTGAGGGTAGCAAACCTCGTGCCTTCTCTTTACACTCTGATCCCTAACAGGGCACCCTGGAAGGTAAAGGATGCCTGCAGCTTGCATGCAGAGCTGCAACAGCAAGGCCTGGGAACCCAGTCCTGGGTCTTGGCATAGCCTGTTTGGGATAACCCACTGTATAGCACAGGGGACTCGATGCTCTGTGGTGACCTAAATGGGAAGAAAATCTAAAAAAAGAGGGGATACGTATATACATATAGCTGATTCACTTTGCTGTGCAACAGAAACTAATACAATATTGTAAAGCAACAATACTCAAAAATTAAAAAAAAAAAAAGAAGGGATTTCCCTGGTGGTCCAACATCCGGTCGTTAAGAATCCACCTTCCGATGCAAGGGACGTGGGTTCGCTCCCTAGTAGGGGAACTAAGATCCCACATGCCACGTGTTGCAATTAGAGAAAGGCTGCATACCATAATGAAGAATCCTTGTCTCAACGAGGACCCAGCGCAGCCAAAATACAATAAATAATAAAGCTCCTGGCTTGATCTACCAGAAAAAAACAGAAAAGACAATCCCTGCTGTCTTCCTGTGGCTTCTGCGAAATGGGTGAGTGAGGGGCAGTGGACTTGGAGGTTTCCTATTTCTTTAGGTCTGCCTTCAATACCCCTTATTCTGAGCTCATTGCTCAAGCAATGTTTTCCTGGACATGAGGGCTCCCAGTCCCTCGTTATCCACGCAGGAAGGAGGGTCACTGAGCCCTCCTGCACTCCAGACACTAGTGCTCCGCCATCAGCATAGTGGCCTCCCGGGAGCAGGGACCACCAGGTTGAACAGGCCTGGACTGAAAGCCCAGTGGGTCAAAACCTTCATGCTCCTCAGCAGCCCCAGGATCACATGTGAGCGCCCACTGCCTTCAGGTGACACGGTCCCACCACCTTCTGTGTGGGCTGGGCAAGCCTCGCCAGGCTGGAGAAGCAGTGCACATATGCACACAGACACGCCACCTCCTTCCATCAGAAAATCACAACAGGATCAGTCCAGCGGGTTGACTCATACTGGTTAAGAGCAAAGCACCGAGCTCAGTGCTGCTGCGGGAAGGCTGAAGAGTCCGAGGCCAAACCTCACTCCTCTGGAGGCCCACACTGTCAGTGGGATGGAAAACACTGACCTGAAAGGCAGTGAGGAGCCCAGGCCGGCTCCAGCAGGCCCTGCATGAGTACGACTATGCCCCATGTAGGCAGAGGGCTTCCGGCCAACAGGTTAGCCTCCTTCCCTTCCTCTTGCCATTGTTAGGGTGTCAGGAGCGAGCAGATAACGCGTCTGAAACACTAGCAAGTACCTGGCACAGAGTAAGTTCCCCATGAAACACAAAGGCTATTTTATTGTCCATCTTATGAAATAATGAGCATTGAGACAACCTCTCACTTGCCTGGAAACCTTCCTACCTAAAAGAACCCAGCCAAGAACTCGTTGGAAGCGTCCCTTCTAAAAACACCTCTGAGTTGTCACCAATAAAGAGTAGCAAGTTTGTGCCCTGAAGCTCATGGACCTTCACATCAGTAAACTGATAATAGAAGCAGGAGTGATGAGGGGGCCCAAGGATGCCAAGCCAACGTGGGTAGAGGGTCTGGGTAGGGAAGGGGAGGGAAGGCTCAGGTTCAGACCAGGTTCCTAGAGGTCATGATTGCCCCTTTAACTCATTGACTGCCGTGGGGTTACTGTTGGGGTGACAAAATGAAGGGGCTTCTCCAGGAAGCTGATTCTGGGGGCTGATGTGGCTCCAGCAAGGGGTACATACTGGTAAGGAGGCCAGTCAGGGCATGTTGGAACCTAGACAGGACTGAATGCCAGGATCCATCCATGATGTAAAATTCCAGACAGGGAAATCACCATGTACATGGTAAATCCCCCCTCACATCCTTTATATCACATGATCTTCATGATTCATCTTCCCTCCTACTTTACAGAGGAGAGAAACCGTGTCCTTAGCAATGGGACCTCACACAGCTGTTAATGGCAGGGCGAGGCCAGGAACCTAGGGCTCCAGCTCCTGCATCAATGTTCCTCTTTTACGGAAGCTTTAGGGGTGCTCTGCCTGCCTGTTCTTATTACCTGTAGAGATATTTAATAATAACACAGTGATGGACAGTCTTGGGACCAGGGCACAGAAAGTGATGAATGAGCCCCTAGAGGGTAACATGCATTGATTCTGGAGTCAGGAAATCCTGGTTGGAGGCCCAGCCCCATTACCTATGACCAGCATGACCTGGGGAAACATCTGAACCTCACTGAGTCTCACTTTCTCCCAACTGGGGAGAAGATGTCTGTAAAGGAGGCTCTTTCTCTTCCACAAGCCCTAGGAGGGTATGGGCTTGTCCCCTGTACCTAGCCTGGGGCTTGGGGCAGGGTAGAAACATAGTCAATACCATCCTAATAAATTGCTAACATTTACCATGGGCATTTTTTTCCTGTGTCAAGCATTATATTAATTACTGAACTAAATGGATGGTTAGATAGTTGGTAAGAAGAGATTGGACTCTAAGAAGAACGGTGGGGGGTGGGGAGGTGAATACACATCAGTGGGGAAAAGTGCAGACCAGAAGAAAGGGGTCCTGTCTGGAGGGAGCTAGGGAAGAGCTTACCAGCAAAGCATGCCAGCAAGCACAGAGTTTGAAGACACAAGTTCAATTTCTCGCTCTGTTGTCATCTTGCTGTGTGACCTTAGTCAGGGACTGACCCTCTCTGGGCCTCTGTTTTTTTCTCACAGAGGACAGATAGAAGGCACAAGGAAGCTGGGAGTCAAGCTGTCAGGGAGGGAGGCTCTCTCACCTGAGGTCTCCAGGCCTGTTGGGATCTGCCAGCCTGAAGGGGATTTCCTGGGGCCAGCCCAGTTTCCAGCCCAACTGACGTCTCCCCTGGATGGGTGCCCAGAACAGCTCTCTAGTGGAAAAGGCAGGCGGGCATTCTCCCAGCCCACACCTCAGCCCTCCCTCTGGGGTCTCCCCACCTCCAGCCCGACGTGGGGAAGTGGGGGATCCCTCCTGATGAAAGAAGAAGGCACTGCCCCTTGGCTCAAGCTCCTGATTTGCTGTGTGACCTCAGGCAAGTCCCTGCCCCTTTCTGGGGACCATGAGGAGGGCAAAGATTTCCAAGCTCTGTGGGGACTCTGACACTCTGAGATCCTTCTGGGGGCTGGCGGGGGGCCTGGGAAAGAGACTTGAGATGGGAGCTGGACCCCAGGGCCTTGCTTTTCTTGCTGCAGAGTGGACGGTGGAAGGAGGGCAGTGGGAGGCCCCCAGGTGGCTGTGAGAGGGGGCAAGGCGAGCCTGGGGTTTGGGAAACATATTTACTTTTAAGTGTCCGGTGTCACCGGGGGTTTTTTCTTTGGGTTTTGAAATGCTCCAGAAGTCAGCACTCTTCTTGTGCGTGTTTGCCGAGCAGAATATGGGCTGTATTTATTCATCCTTTAGCCCGAGCCCTTAAAAATATAGACGGCTAATGTCTTCAGTATGTATGAAATATCCCATATGCTCAGAAACAAAAGGGGCTCTGTTATTAAAGTTTCATTTCCACACGCCCCCTCCCCTCCCTCCCGCCCGCCCCCCTGACACCCTGCCCTCCTCCCATCCCGCTCAGCCTGCTCGAGACAGAGCGGGAGTGAGGAGGCAGGCGGGCAGCCGTGGCTGGAGCCTGGGCACAGCGGTCCCCACGAGAGAGGGTGCAGATTCGGCTCCAGGTGAGGTGGAGACCATGGAGGACGAGATCAGGGTCTTCCTGGGGAGAAGGGCCTCTGGGGCTGCTGGGTTGGCCAGTGGAGGGGTGGGGGCCAAGGTGGCCCCTCTTGTGGGAGCCCGTGGGGCCAAGGCCTGGCAGGGCCCTGATGTCTGGGACGGAAATGCCCGCTCTGCTGCTAACTGAAACCACATGTGTCTCCCAGGCAGCAGGACAGAGAAGCCGCCAGGCCTGGGGCTGGGGACTGGGGGGAGGAGAGATGCAGGCTGGCCCCCACTGTGTGCCCAGGGATGGCTGGGGGTAGGGAGGTTCAGGGTCATTTGCATGTGTACAAGAGTGTGCGCGATGCATGAGTTGTGTGTGTGTTCACGTTGCATGGGGGTGTGGGGGGGTGTGTGAGTGTGTGTGTGTGTGTGTAAGCAGGTCTGCAGGTTAGTGGGGTGTTTGCACACAGGATCAAATGAATCTCCCCCGTGGCCTCCTTTGGCCTGAGTCCTGGGCAGACTCCTACCTAACACTCAGCACCTGGGACCCTGCTGGCTTCCCCCTAGGAGGGTCCTTAGGGGATGAGGAGACACCCCTGCCGAGCTGGTGGCGGTCCTTCTCCACTGTACCCTGTAGCCACCATCCTCCTCCCTTTTGCCTCCAGCCCAGCTCAGTCCCCTCACACCTGCACCACTTCTACCCATTTCCCAGAAAGAAAGGCTGAGGCACAGAGCAAGGGGCTGACAATGGTCTCTTCTCCCTTGTCCACCTTCATCTTTTTCAGAGTGCTTGCCTCCAGGAACTTGGCATCTTCACTGTAGCTCTGGGAAGTGAGGAAACCAAGCCCAAGATAGGGGAGAGCTTGCTCATGGCACCAGGAGGACAGAATGGGGCTGCCCCAACCTGCAGGGGTCAGGGGATGACTGGGACAAGGGTACCTTGGAGAACAGCACCCAGATTCTGTGGCAAATAGGGGCAACCCCCTGCTGGGGGCCCTGTGACCTGAGTCTTCTCTTCCAAAGGAGCTGGGCTCTGGCTTCTGGGGGTGACCCTGCCGCTGCCTTGCTCTGGATGTTAGATGGGCTTCCTCCTAACTCTGGGCTTCAGTTTCCCCATCCCCCAAACAGCAAGTGCAGACCAAAGTAGTATTTCCCAGAGTGTGGCGTGCACAGCATTGGCCGCTTAGAGATGGTGCCATGGGGACTGCCAGTTTACATTTTAACAAAGGTTGTGTGTTATTTATACCCGCCCCCCCCCATATTAGGGGAAAATATATAAAATGCAAACCAGGGAGTGGATTTAAAGAAAAATATAAACCACCCAAATGAATGAAGACTGAGGATTGCTAGGAGATCCCTGGGGTCCTGTCCATTTTGGCAACAGGCTGTCTTTATGTTTCTACCATTTTTAATGTTCACGAGAGTGTGGGTTCTGGTTGGATCTAAAATGTGACCTGCCAAGTAGATAATTTTTTGGCCTCCACAAATTAGCAGCCCTGAAATTCTGTGATTGGAGTAAAACGTTCAGTTGTCACCTTGCTGGGGGGCGGGGAGGAGAGAGAGAGAGTATGTGTGTGCGGTGTCATTTCATGTTGTGTAGGAAGGGACCGCAAATGGAAATGGCAGATCTGGAAAAAAGATCAGCCCATCTGAGGTTGAGGCTGCATGCCCAAGGTCAGAGGCAGGGAGTTGGGAAAGAGATTGTTCCCTGACTGACATTTTCAAGTGCTTTGTCTGGCCTCAGCCTTGCATTGAATCATCAGGATGGGTGGGTAGGCAAGGGGCCGCCCTAGCTTCAGCCTTTCCTGCCATTCAGCCCCAGGTCCCTGGCCATTTGGCTGCATTTTATGTGCCAACCCAGGGCTGTAGCCCAGGAGAGGTGCACCGGGAGAGTGTGGGGGTGTGGGCAGCCCGTCCTGTGGCAGGGCATCGTCACCTCTCCAGGCTGGGCTGGCTGGAGCTGGTATCACTGAGGATGTACTCCCTCATCTCCACCCCCAGCCCCGGGAAGGTTCCCTGTTGCTGCTGTTGTTATTCATGATGATACCTCCTTTCCATGGATTTTCACTGGTGATTTGTCTCATCACCAGCCCTCTAGGCTAGCACACACTGTCTTGATACAGGAAGTTCACCTCCCCAGACTGCCTGTCTTGTGTCATCCTGCAGTGGGAGGAGGGCATCCAGAGGGATGTGGACAGCATCCTTGTGGGGATGAATGTATGGCCCCTTCTTGGGGAGGCAGCAGGTGCAGAGGAAGGAGCCCAGGGCAAGCTCTCTGACCGTCTGGGGCCTTAGTGTTCCTACTGACCTCAAGAGGCTGGAGTAATTTTCTAGTTCTGCCTTGGGATGGAGCAACATCCATCTACCTCTAGAGGGTTCTTTTTCCTCTGTGTGCATGCCTGCATGCATGTATGCTCAGTCACTTCAGTCATGTCTGACTCTTTGCAACCCCATGGACTACAGCCCACCAGGCTCCTCTGTCCATGGGATTTTTCTAGGCAAGAATACTGGAGTGGGTTACCATGCCCCTTCCAGGGGATCTTCCCAACCCAGGGACTGAAGCCACATCTCCTGTGTCTCCTGCAATGCAGGTGGATTCTTTACTGCTGAGCCACTGAAGAAGCCCTCTTGTTCCTCTACAAAAGTGCTTTTCCAGGGAAGGTGGGGGACAAACCATGTGAGTTTGGGGAGGAGCTCCCTGAGCAAGGATGGACCACGTGTAGTCATCCACACTCCTTGGGCCCAGGTTCCCTTGGGGGCTGGACTAGCTATCTCAAACCCTGGGGAAGCAGCTGACCGGGGTCATGGCCAAAGTTCCTGCTTGCAGACCTTACCACATTCTAAATGACTTTCAGTGGCCTTGAGAATGACCAGCAGCTACGCCCAAGACCAAGGGCAAACGGAAACCTGGACAGTTTTATGGGCATCGTTATAGAGAGATCAGCCTGGCCTGGGAGTGGGAGGCGGCCCTGATTCGCAGGGAGGAAGTGGGTTTAAAGAGCAACTTCTTCCTAAAGAAACATTCTCATCTGGAAAATGAAACTGTTCATATGACCACTGTGTGCTTAAACACACTCCCCACGGTGAACTCCGCCATGGATTCGGACGGAGGGAGAGGACTGTAGTTAAACTTGTTGTAGCTTATCTACCCACAGGGATGCCCAAGAGATCTACTTCCTTAGATTTTATCTTGTTTTTCCTGGGCTTTCTGCACACAGGGTATGAAGCGGTGACAAAGCAGTCAAACCCAGGTATACTGATAATATTGACAGGAGGCAAAAGAAAGCTGAAGTTTGCTCTTGGGTTAGGAAAAAAGAAAGGGATCAGGTGACCCTGAGCTCTTCTTCTACCACAGCAGCGGGACCTTGCCAGGTCCCTGCATCTCTCTCAGCTTGACTTTCCTGATCTGTAAAATGGGTTGTCATGAAGAGTCAGGAGGTGATGGTACAGAAGGCCTGGCACACACTGTATCCAGCACTCAATAAATAGCATCTCAAAGGTATCAGGTCTGAGGATAACTCTGCTGACTTAGGGAGGGCGTGGCATTGCCACTTCACGGAGGGGAGGGGAAACGGAGTGCCAGCAGTGAGATGAGGAAGAACACGAGCTCTCCCAGAACTGGTTCCCTGGCTCTGTACCTTCTAGCACCTTCCTTCACACTCTGGTAAAACCGGGCCAGGGATAACACCTACCAACCTCGTGGGACAGCTGTGGTGATTAAACAGGCCAACCTAGAACTCCCAGAGAGCAGCAGGTGCTCAGAGAACACTGCTCAAGCTGAGTAGAAACCTGGAGGCCTGAGGCCAGGTCCTGGGCTGACCCCAGGGGCCAGGCCCCTCAAAATCTTCGCTTCAAATTGTCCCACTCATGCCCAGTCAGGGCCAAGGCGCTAGGAGTAGGAAGGCCAGGTGGCCAGAGGCTCCACAGCCCGGGGAGGGCATCCTCCCAGATGGTTTCAGAACCTGCCACACACACCACCTCCTGGAGCTCTGACCCGTCCCCGGGCAGAGGGTGGGCAGCAACAGGGCTCCTGTCCCCGCCAGCAGGGCTGCGGGCAGGCTTCCTACCTGAAGGGTCTCGAGAGAAAGGAGGAAACGGAAAAGTGAGGCTCCGAGAGGGAAAGGGGCCTGTGTGGGGTCCAAGTGGAGCCGAGGCAGGGACTGGAGCGGTGGAGGCGGAGGGTGGGAAACCCTGCGGGGAGAGGGCGGTGGGGAGGCCCCGTGCCGACCCTGCCAGGGCCTCCTTCCAGCTCTGCTCCCTGGAAGCGGGAGCCGGCTGAAGGGGAACCGGAAAGGAGAGAGAGAAAGCAAACAGACTCAGAGAAAAGCCTGGAGCTCCGAGCACTGCGGTTGTTTGGTCTGGCGGAGCCACCTCCTGGGCCACTCCCAGGGGTTCTGCAGACAGACTCCAACAACCCCCGCCACACAGGGTGTAAGCACACTCACGCACCAGCACACACACACAGACACAGATATCCAGGCATATAGACACACGCACAGACACGTTTGTGTGTACAGACACACACACACTCACCCCTATATCCAGACATAGACAGACACACACATTCACAAACACATACACAAGGCACAGACACAGGGCCCAGAAGGTCTGGGAATGAGGGTGGGTGCTGGGGACGGAGGGCTCCCATAGCGTCTTCCAGCTTAACCACCTCGCTCCTCACCCCACAACACACACAGCTCAGCCCCTCGCTGCAATTACAGCAACACCTCCCATGCCCTTACCCTGAGCTCCAAGCTCCTTACTTGGATAAACTTGTTTAAGCCTCACAGCCACCCCACAGGACGGGCACTGTAATTAGCCCTGGTGTGCAGATGGAAAAGTCGTCTCAGAGCAGCAGGCCCGGAACATGGTGCCCCTCGCCGACTCTGAGGGCACTAAAGCCCTGGCTCTGTGCCAGGCCCTGAGACCAGCACTCTCACCCCCACGGGCCACACCACGTGACTGGCAATGTGATGCCGCCCTTTTCGCAGGCCCCAGGAAGAGAGCTCATAGAAGAGAGGAGGCTCAGGGCTGCATGTCTGTGTGTGTCGAGCGAGGCTTAGTGGAGAGGAAAGGCAGGGGGCCGGGGTCACACAGACTCTCGCATCACACTCAGGCTCTATGCCCTCAGGCCTCTTCTTCCAGCATCTCTGTCACAGCTCCGTTCAGTCACCTGCCTGACCCCTGAGACTCAGTCTGCCTCCTAGCCCTTACCATCCTGCGTCGCTCACCCTCACATAGTTCAGCCAGCCAGCCACTGCCTCAACAAGTGTGTCCTGAGCTTCCTTAATGATCACTCTGGATGCCTGTTGACAAAACATGTTTCCCTTCCATTATTTCATTTCATTTTGCGTGTGTGTGTGTGATAGGGTGCTTATTATTTTCTTTCACCTTGACTCCACCACTCACTGAGAATCCTTTCAGTCGAGAATCAAACTAAAATTATATATATATATATCAGAGTCCTCCACTGGGCTCAAAATACCAGCTGCACAGGTCCAGGGTGTGGGAGATGTGGCAGAAAAATAGCAGCAGCATAGTGACATTTTTGTGAACCGTATAGATAATATAATCCAGCAGAGATATAGCTGTTGAAGGGGGGGAGTTAATCTGATGTTGTTCAGTTGCTAAGTTATGTCTGGCTCTGCGACCCTATGAACTACAGCCTGCCAGGCTTCTCTGTCCTCCAGTATCTCTTGGAGTTTGCTCAAATTCGTGTCCATAGAGTCAGTGATGCTCTCTAACCATCTCGTCCTCTGCCGCTCCTTTCTCCTGTTAGGCTGCATTAATAAAGATAGAATGCCTGGAATGAGGGAGGTAATTGGTCTTTCCATAATCTGTGCTGGTCTGATTTTCCTGGTTTATTGTGGTCATGTTAGTTCTGAGAATCTGACAGATAGGCTGACAGTAGAGGAGGGTCAACAGGATGGAAGGGGTCAGAAATTCTTTCCTGTATGAAATAGTTGAAGGGACGGAAGTTTAGCCTGAGGGAGAGAATAGAAAATACTCAAGAGAATGGGGTTAGGCTCAGCAGGATAGGGTGCGGGGAGATTTCATCTCTCTAGAAAAGGGACACTAAAGATGGAATGAAGGAGCTGCCCCTCTGGAAAGTGAGGCCTCTGACACTGAAGATGTACAGGCCAAAGCTGGAGGCCTGAGTGAAAGAGGCCAAGATCAGTGTCTCCTGACTCTAGGTCTTTCAACAGGTTGTCCTGAAGGGAAGGGGTCCCCAGGGAGTGCTGAGCACACCTGCTCCCCTGGTCTCTCCAGGGCCTCAGCTCCTGCCCCCGCCCCATGGCCCACCAGGACGAGGACAGAGTCTCAGACAGGGTAATCCACAGGGAGGGAGGAACCCCCAGGCAGCACCTTGTCCACCCCCTCCCTTTAAGGAGGGGTGGGTGAGTGGAGGCAACGGAGGAGAAAGGGTTTGCCTGAAGTCAGTGGCTTGGACAAGGTGGCAGATCATAACCCCAGCGTGAACCCAGACCTCCAGCCCTGGTTCCTGCCTCCCCAGCCTGCGAGGTCATTGGTGGACCAACAGTCTGGTTCTCCCCAGGGAAGGCTCCCAAGCAGAATCAGTCCACTCTTCCCCTCACTCCAGAGTGCCTCTCATTTGAGGTCTGCCCGACATGCATTTATCGAGCACCCCTAGGTGCAGGCGTTACACTGGCCCTAGGGGTGCAACGGCAGCTGCACAAGAGTAGGGGTGAGCTTCCTCCCTCTGTCATCCACAGATCACGCCTCGTTTTTTAAAATACTTGGTTTATTTATTCATCTGATGGCTTACTGTCTGTCTTCCGGTGCCACCCTGCCCTGCTCTCGACCTATCCAAGCCCCACTGTCCTCCCAGATCCAACAGCAGTTTAAAAACTGCTTGCCAGGGGCTCCCTTGTCAGTCCCAGTGCTTAGGACTCTGCCATTCTACTTCAGGGGGAGCAGGTTCAATCCCTGGTCAGGGAACTAGGATTCCCTATGCCTTGTGGCACAACCAAAAATTAAAAAACAAAAAACACTGCTTGCTGAATAAATGAATGGGGAGCAAAACTCACATGATGCCAGGCCCTATGGAGCCAGAGTAACAATCAACACTTCCCGAGCCTGTCCACGTGCCAGGCACAGGGCAAAGTGCTTCTCCTGCATCACCTCACTTCATCCTCACAACAGTGCCTAGAAGGTCGTGCTATCATTGCCCCATTTCACAGATGGGGAAACTGAAGCTCAGAGAGATTGAGGCCCTCGTGACCCTTGTCACCTGCCACCTTGTATTATAGCTGTTCACACCCCCGTCTCATGCCCTTCTGCCCACGCTAGACTCCTGAGTGATAGGAACCACATCTGCTCTCCTGCTGATATCCCCAGGGTGTCCTGCATAGGGCTGGCTTTTCATGGCACTTAAAAGCATTTATTACATTCAATTGGGTTGAGTGAAGATTTGTGAAAGGAAAGGAAGACATGGTGAGTAAGAGAGGGTGAACAGAGAACATCAAGCCAGGGGCATGAGTGCGTGCTCAGTCGTCTCCGACTCTTTGCGACTCTGTGGCCCGCCAGGCTCCTCTGTCCATGAGATTTTTCAGGAAAGGATACTGGAGTGGGTTGCCGTTTCCTCCTCCAGGGAAGCCAGGGGCAGAGAGCAGCATAATGCAGTATCAGTGCTGGGAATCATCTTCACAGATCTTTTCACCAGTGTCTCTCCTACCCGCATTCAGCTTGGGGACTCCCTCGAGAGCAGCCTGGCAAGGAGTTTCCAGGCTCTGCTTGTTTACCACCAGTGACAGGGAGCTCAGCACCTATGAGGTAAGACCCAGGGGTATCATTTAGCCCAGGGTCAGGTAGTCCCCTGACAGCTCATTTTTACTGAGTACTTTCTCTGTGCCAGGCACATTAAATCCACAAGAGGTAGCTACTATTATTATCCTACTCTGACAGATGAGGAAGCCAAGGCATGGAGAATTGTCTAACTTGCCCAAGTTCTCACAGTTGGTAAGTGGAAGAACACAAAATACAATTCAAAGCCCAGGACTGTGGCCCTAGAGAGCCTGCCCTGCCAAACTGATACCAGTGCTGTCCATTGAAATAAATGCAAGCACATACACAACGTTACATTTTCTAAAAGCCACATTAAAAAAGTAAAAAGAAACAGGTGAGAAAAAAGGAACCTGAGAAATTCATCTTAATAATACACCCACTTGAATCCAAAATAGTATCATTTTAACATGTAATAAATCTAAAAAGTCATTCATGAGACACTTTACAGTCTTCTTTGGGTTCTAAGTCTTGCAAATTTGGTGAATACTAGAGTGCAGGTTAATTTGAACTTATCACATTTCAGAAGCTAAGCAGCCCTTGTGGCTAGCGGCCACCATACTGGATCTCACAGTCGAGTACTAGACTGCCATTCAAGGTGCTTGCTGTGCTATATCCTAGTGCATAGGAAGCAGCCAATAAATGTCAGGCACTATGATGATTATTTTTATCATTGGTTGTTGTTGGTGATGGTCCAGGGAGAAGCTGGGCTGAGGCCCCAAGCCCTTGGCATAAGCACTGATGTTTCTATTCTTAATGTGAGTCCTTCCAGCCAGCAGCTTGATGTCTCCCAGGCTAAGCCAAGCTGTGTGAGCCCTTGGCCTGTAGGTCAAAAAGAACCAGCCTCATTCTCTCTAGGATGGGAGGGAAGAACCAGGCTGAGGTCTCTCCGCCTCCTCAGCTGAGCACCACATGAAGTGAGGCCTCCTTGGGGTTTGTAAGCCTGTGGTCCATCTGCCGTGGTGTGTGGGGTGGCCAGGCTCACATCTGGAAGGGAGAGTGCAAAGGCCCCTTCTTCTGGGGTCCTTGGAAGGACCATACCTTCTGTAGCACCTCCGGTGTGTCTTAGGCAGACTAGGCCTTTACACAGAACAATCAATCAAACAAATCCCCACCATTGTTAAGGTTTTTTCCATGAGCCCCATGAGTTAAAGAGAACAAGGATAAGGGGTCAGCATGGTCCCGTTCCTCTGAGGTCCCTGGATAGTTGCTGAGCACTGGCAGAGTTGTTCCCAAACCTAAATTCAAAACCTACCAAGCCTCAAAGGTTGTCATCAAATTGACCGAGGGTGTGGCCAGGACTCTGGGATGTGTAAAAGATCCTAGGGTGATCTATCAGGCAGACAAGTTTGGAAACTGTTGTGCTAACTCTTTGGGGCACAAGCTCATCTAATTCTCATAGTAGCTAGGGTGCAGGTGTGGTTATAGTTCCCACTTTACAGATGGAAACAGAGGCTCACAGAGGTAAAATAACCAGCCAAAGTTCAGACAGCCAGCAAACAGGCATGAGTAGGGGTTTACTAGCAATGGTCTTGGCCAGTGGTGTGCAGTTAAATGTTTAATAAAATCATTGTGGTCAGTGACTGCCGCCATGAAAACTAAAAGACACTTGCCTCCTTGAAAGAAAAGTTATGACAAACCTAGACAGTGTATTAAAAAGCAGAGACATTACTTCGCCTACAAAGGTCTGTATAGTCAAAACTATGGTTTTTCCAGTAGTCATGTATGGATGTGAGAGCTGGACTATAAAGAAGGCTGAGTGCTGAAGCACTGATGCTTTTGAGCTGTGGTGTTGGAAAAGACTCTTGAGAGTCTCTTGGACTGCAAGGAGATCAATCCAGTCAATCCTAAAGGAAATTAACCCTGAATACTCATTGGAAGGACTGATGCTGAAGCTCCAATATTTTGGCCATCCGATGCAAAGAGCCGACTCGCTAGAAAAGACCCTGATGCTGGGAAAGATGGAGGGCAGCAGGAGAAGGGGGCGACAGAGGATGAGATATTTCAATGGCATCACCAATTCAACGGGCATGAGTTTGATCAAACTCAGGGAGATAGTGAAGGACAAGAAACCCGGGTGTGCTGCAGTCCACGGGGTCACAAAGAGTGGGACGCAGCTTAGAGACTGAACAACAACCACCCTAGAGGGAAAAAAGCCCTGATTCGTAGCATTTGCCTGTGTCCATGGGGTGATGACTCCCACCACAGCTCACTTCAAGCTACCACAGCGATGTCACCGAGCAGAGTTGGGAAGTGCTTCACACAACTGACCTTTGTGGTAGCACTGGGCTCCAGCACATGGCTGGGCCCAGGCGCATGGTGAAACGGGAGTCCTGTTGAGTGGGAGGCAGACATGGTAGAATTTGCTGAATTTTCAGTCATAGAACACTTCCTCAATTGAGACATTTGAAAGCCCCAATATTTCCAACACAGAAAAAGCATATGTTATCAAAAGCAGAGATTTATCTTATGAACTTAAATGATAATATCTTGCTCTTGGTAAACTAGGTGAGCCCCAGGGCAGGGTGAGGACCGGAGATCTTGGGCAGAGTAGAAGGTGTACAGAGCAGCCTCCTCTCAGAATCAGGAGCCTTGTGGGCCAGGCCCACTGCTGACCTCGCTGTCCGTGTGGGCATGGGCACGTCCTTGCCCCTCTGGGCCTCCATCTTCTTGTGTGTCCAGGAGGAGACTGGACTGCCCACCGGACCCCCGGGGTGTGGCTTTCCAGGCTGGCATTGGCTCTGTCGCACCCTCTGCCCAACCCCAGCCAGTCTTGCCCTGTATTTATAGCCATGACTTCAGTCTCTCCAGTTCCATTGAAGCTAGTTCCCAGGCCACATATTTATAAACCCAGCAGGGCAGAAATAGACGTGACGCACAGAGAACTTGGCTGACTTGGTGAGCAGGCTAGATTTGGTGTGTCCGATGGAATGGACTCAAGCCCCCAGTATCCTGGGTACCAGGAAGCACGGGCAATTCAGAGCTGGAAAAGTGCTTGGAGACGCCAAGCCCAGCCCTGTGGGTGTGTGGCTGGGGGTCACCGAAGCCCAGGAGTGAAGGGATGTATCCAGAGGTGCAGAGGGCATGGCAGAACCAGGCCCATTATGAAGAGATTTTTGCTTTGTGCAAAATGGCTCTCCTCGAACCCTGGGGGACCTTCCCCCACCAATGACCATACCAGGTAACTTTCAGGTAACAGCTTGGTTTTATTCCTGTCTGGGACTATGAAAATAGATTATCCTCTCTCAGCCTCTGTTTCCCCATCTGTTAAAGGGGAATAATATTAGGTACCTACTTTATAAAGTTGTTGTGGGGAATAAACAAGATCATACCTGATATCATATACCGGATGGTGCCCAGCACACAGCGTTCAGTTAAATATGGCCCACGTTCTAATTACATCCTCAGTCACCCCTTCACAAATTTAACAATTACAACGACAGCAGCTGCCTCTTCGCAAGCATCTATGCTCATTAACTTATTTAATCCTCACCACAGCCATAGGATATCCTTATTATTATCCTCAAAGTCATGGGATAACATGTGCTTCACATACAGGAGACCCTCTATCCACTTAATGAACTTGGGAAAGAATTTTCTCAAAGAAATAAAGCTAATATGTGAAATCACATTTTTATATAGTGGACCATAAAAATACTCAATCCAAAATGGTAGACAGGTTCTTAGCAGGACATGAGCTTCTAAAGTGGTGAACGATTGAATAATCAGAATGTTAGCATAAGACATATCTCAGGGGCTTGCAGGATTTGTGTTCCTGATTTTTCCATCTAATACGGATTTTATATATTTTTCATTGTATATGAAAATTCAACATAATAGGGAACCTGAGGGAGTTCCCTGGCAGTCCAGTTCAAAACACAGTAAACTTGAAATACACGTGCCATATAAACAGAAGACAGTCCTACACGTGTCTGCGTGTGTGTATACACGTATATATGAGAGCACAGCATATATATGTTTCTGCCACACTGCCACGGTATGTGGGATCTTAGTTTCCCAACTAGGGATCGAAGCCACGCACTCTGCAATGGAACCGCAGAGTGACCACTGGACCGCCAGGGAAGCTCCAAGATAGCATCATATCAATGCCACTGTTTTTTCTGTCCTAATGATACACACACTCTGCAGTTCCCTTTTCTGCTTAATTATTTTTCCATCACACTTATCACCCTCTGACATATTTATTTATTTTTCGTCAATCCCAGCTAACATGTGAGCTTCACGTGGGCAGGGTGCTTTTCTCTCTCCCTCTCTCTTTTGCTCACTGTGTACTGCCAGGACTTAACACAGTGGATGGCACAAAGCAGGCGTTCAGTAAATATGTGTCAAAAGAGTGAATGAGTAAGCAACTGCATGCGTCCCATCTTACAAGAGGGCAACTGGAATTCAGTTCCAGTTCAGAGCGGCTGGCCCCCAATTACCCAGCTATCACGGGGCTTCACTGGGGCCTGGCTGACACTCCTCTCTCCTGAGACCATCCGGCTCAGGAGTTCTTCCCAGCCCCTCACAGCCACCTCTTGTCAAGGGACAGTTTCCTGATGCCTCTGGAGCTCTCCCCAAGGATGCTCATCCAACACTGGCTCCTCATGTCCCAGGAGTAGGATGGGAACCCGGGGAGGAGGGAAATGGGGAGGAGGGAAGAGCAGTCAGAGCAGGCTGGGCAGCCAGAGTGGTGAGGGCTGCAGGTCAAGACATGAAGAAAGGAGGCCATGATTGGACAATCAGTCCCACAGGTCTGGAGGGACGGGTCAGAATGTGGGGTCAAATATGTGCAAATGTGGGGTCACATTTGCATATATCTTTGGGACTGACTCTGCCCACTGGAAAATGCCTGGAGAGGGCACATCCAGTGAGGATTTGGGGACATCTTCAACCTTGCATACTACCATCCCCACCAACCACTCTGCCTTTTCTGTTGGGAAAACTGAGGCTCATTGAAAGGAAGTTACCCTTCCAGAACACAGAGCAAGATAATTTCAATTGGTGGGCTTCCTCCACCTCACCAGTTCTGGAAGTTGGAGGGGTTTAAGATTCTCCCTTTAGAGTCGTGGGGAAGAGACCCCACTTCAACCTTGGCTCCCACCCCCTCCTGAAGAGAGAAACACTAAGGCAGGAACATACTCTCAGCTCAAACACCTGAGGACCACAACGGCTCTCTTCCCAGTGGCAGAGAGAACTCATCTCTGGACAGTCCAGACAGTAAGCCCCACCTCAGCCCTGATGTGAGGTGTTGCCAGATGGGTGGGGCAGGTAGGTGCACGCTGAGCCATCTGGACCAGTGCTGGATTACCCCTTTCCCCAGGGTGACTCCCTGGGCTAAACAGGGAAGAGGCTAAACAGTTAGTACCTCGGTCACACTCATTATCCCACTTGATAAATATTTATTGGGTGATTCCTGTGTACCAGGCATTAGAGACAGTCTTTCCCTTCTCCCCCTCCCATCCTCCCATCCTTCCTTCTCATTCATCCATTGGTTTAGTAAGTACTTTAACCATTAAGGCAGCACATTCTATGGATATGAGTGATGTTTGGAGCTAGACTATCAGGATATGACCCCTGACTCAGTCAGCCACTAGCTGCGTAAGCTTGGCCAGTCACGTAAGTTTAGTTTCCTTATCTGCAAAATGGGGATAATAATAGCATCTTCCTTACAGGGCTGTGATGAGGGTAACATGAGTTAACGCACACTAAGTGTCTGGAATAGCACCTGACGTAGTAAACACTTCATAAACTGCAGCTATCATCCTTGTCATTGTTATTATGTGCCTGGCCCTGTGCCAGATGTGGAGGAAGTTCTTCCAAAATGCTGTTCTCACAGGGATGCCTGGATGCCAGCTCTAGTTCCAGCCTCCACCTTCTGCTCTGGCCTTGCTGCCTCCAGTTCCGCCCCCAGAACAGGGCCTTGCACTGGCCCCCCAGCCCGACAGGGCTACCCTCTCCATCACCTCTCAAGACAGCAGGAAAGAGTCCAGGCAACTGAAGTCTGTCACAGTCTGATCATGTTCTCTCATCTCCCTGAGCCCTGCCACACATGCCTTAGCCTCTGCCTATCCAGGCCCTTGTGGTTCTCCAGGCTCATCCTCAAATGGTCCTGCTTTCTGCCCTTCACTGGGTCTTGATGGACAGAGTACTCTCCACTCATCAGGATGCCAAGCACTTCCTGCCAAAGTCCATCAAATTCAACTGAAACATCATCCTTCATCCCCAGGAAGCCCTCCTTCCTTCCCCTCAGCCAGAAATCATGAGACCTGCCTTTGAATCTGCATTTCCCTTTGTTTGCAACTTTTCTTTATCCCATGATCAATGGGGAGCCACAGAAGGTTCCTGAGCGGGTGAGCAGCACACTCAAGAGATGCACTTTAGAAGAATGGACCAGATTCTACAGAGGATGGATGGAGACAGGGAGAGTTTGCAGATGGGGAGGCCAGGGATGAAGTCTTTCAGAGGAATAAGAGTTTAATCTTCCTAGACTCCTTCTCCCCTTTCTGCCTACTCTAGTCTCTTCCTTACAAAACCGGATCCTGTGATTTGCCCAGCATTGACTCAGTAAGTCAGAGGGAAAGTCAAAAGTAGAACCCCAGTCCTGAGCCTGCAATGCATCCACTTCAGCCCTGACCCTCTGCATTCCCCCACTCTGTTTACTTCCTCTGCAGCTGCAAAAGCAGGCTGGGGGCCCTGCAGATGATGGAGAGTCAGGGGAGGCCAGACTGGGCTTTCCATTCACCCAGCCTGTGAGCCAAGCATCCCTAGAGTCCCACAGGTGAGCAGCACACAGCCCTGGTCCCTCATCCACTGCAGAGTGAAGAAGGAGCCTGTATTTCCCTCAACAAGCCTGGGAGGCTGGGTGTGTTTTAATCTGTTTTACAGAAGGGGAAACCAAAGCTCACAGAGTCAGGCAGCCAACAAATGGAGGAGACAGAATTCAAACCCAGATCTGATTCCAAAGCCAGCACCCTTCCCCCACGACACAAGGAACAGCAGAAGGGACTGTGAGGCTCCAATGCCATGTTCCCTGGGCCCACTCATGGCAGAAGCCAGCCACAGAAGGAGCCTGTGGGGATCCCAGCAGCAGACCCTCTACAGCCTTGGACAGGGGCTGCACAGATCTGATCCTCAGCTAGGTTTCCAGTCCTGGGGGCCCTGCTTGCACTTATGGGAGGTCAGGGGAAGGAGGACGGGACCACTTAGGAGGGAGCAGGTGACTGGACACCTGGACTCTAACACCAGGCCTGCATCTAAACTTTCTCTACAACCTGGCTGATCCCTTCCTGGACTGTCAGTTCTATGCTAAGGCTGGATGGCCTGGATCTTCGGCCTGCATCCAGAGCAGGGCTGTGGCTTTCAGGGGAGCTGATGTTAGAGGACCTCCTCTCCTGTCTGCTGAGACTGGAGCGGGCTCTCTCCTGCCCGTGGTGGAGCCCATAAGGACGGTGTGCTACGTCTGAGCGTAGCCTCAGGCGCCCTGTGGGGTGTTGCGAATGAGTCTGAATATGTGAGTAAGAGCACAGGGACCCAGCAGCTCTGCCACTCACCGCCCTCTGACTCTGGATGCTGAAGGTACCTCTACATGCCTCAGTTTCCCCCTCCGTAGACAGCACTCACGCAGCTGGCCCACAGGAGCGTCAGGTCAAAGCCCTGGCCGAGCAGCAGCAGATGCTCAGTAAGTGGTGGCTGTCATTATTGTTCTGGGTCCTGACACCCTGCCCCGGCCCCAGGCTCCCGAGTAGGGTGGGTGTTCCAGGGCCTGGGCCCACACGGGGCCTGCCCAGACCCCCCAGCTGGGTTGGGAGTCTTCCCTCCTTGGGAGGGAGACTTGACTTGGAACGCTCCTGCCAACTCCTCCCTCCCGGCTTGGCAGTGTGAAGACAACGCTGGCCAAAAATATTTGTGTGGGTGGCGGAAAGTTAACTTTTCCGCCTCTCTTTTCTTTCCTGGAAACCGTGGCCACCGTCAAATAGAGCAAAACAGAAGCAGGCGTAGAGTGAGGCGAGGCCCCGTGGGGCGTCAGAGGGAGCCCTGTCCCCCCACACCTACTCCTGCCTCCTGCCATCTGGCTTTCTCTATGGAGGGGCGGTGGCAGTGGTGGTGGGGAGAGCCAAAGGCTTAGAATCATGGCATCCCACAATGCCAGGGTCGGATGGACTCTCCAGCATCATCTGGCTTAAGCCCGCCATGGTGCCTTTGGGCAAAATGACTCCAGAGGGCAGAAAGTACCTACCTAAGGTCACACAGCCAGTTAGGTCTTAGAATTCTCCTGGCCCTGCCTGAGATTCTAGATTCTTTGAAACTGCAGTGGCGTAAATCTGGCAGCAGCTGCTGAGTGAGAAGGAATTTGGAGACGAATGAGACTCTGGAGCCTCTATTCTCTGGGTCCATCACGGTCAAGGTGCCAGATCTAGGTTCAGAGATCAGCCTTACCAGTTGCTAGCTGTGTGACTTAGGCTGGAAGTCACTTGGCCTCCCTGATCCTCAATTTCCTCACCTCTGAAATGGGATAATAAAAACAGTATCTCCCTCCCAACAGGGTTGGTCTGAGGATCTCTTTTGATAACCTAAGTGAATAACCCAGCGTGGAATAGGTGTTTAATATCGTGAGTGCCCATTCTCCTGCAAGCAGAAGGTGGCTTCTCTGTACTGATTTCCCTGCCACTGAGGCTGCTGTAACAGGTGTCTCTTATCTTTCTGACCGAGGTGCCTGTTGGCCTCCCCCTGGTTGGCACTGATGTGCCGTGGCACCTGGGAACATACTTATCTTTCCTCTGGTCTACCACACCCTGCCAGCACAGCTCCAGCCAGAAGCCAAGGCCTTGACCCAGCCTGCTGAGGTGGGGGATGCCTGGCCCTGCCTGTGGACAAAGGCGTGGCCTCCAGGCACTGTAGCAGCAGAGGTCAGCCCAGGCTCTGAGGTTGCCAGTGTCCACGGACTTTCACAATTTTCAGGATTCTCACCATCCATGGGGCTGCGAGGATTCTCCCCTCCCTGTTTTGCAGTAGGACAAGAGACTCATAGAGAGTTCAGGTTCTCCCAAGTTCACACAGCTAAGCAGTGGTGGAATATGAGATCTGTTAGCCAATATCTGTAAACTTCAAGGTTTCCTCCCAATGCAACTGGTCACCGACACTTTTGTAAGCTCTACCTGCCTGTCCTGGGCCATCCGGCCCACCCCTTCCTGGGGCCTCCACAGTGATTTTCAAATTCTTGTCTCCAAACTGGAACTCTCCCCTGCTCTTCAGGCCTCTGTGTGGAGCTGACGGTTTACATCTCCCCCGGAAATCCCAAACTGAATTCATCTCCCTGCTCCTCTGAACACCTGCTCCTTCCCATTTATTCCTGATCTCTATTAACGAAATCACGCTATCACAGAGTGACGAACTGGGCTGCGTCCTAGCCTCCTCCCTCTTCCTCCACACCCACTCTCCATCTGCCTCCCAGCCCAGCCAATTCTTCCGCCCAAGTTTCTCTCCCATCTATCTCCTCCTTGCATCCCTATAGGAAGCCTCCATCCCCTCTCTCCTGGATTATTCTCATCTTTAACATTTCTAAATGATCGTACTGTTATTATTATTGGCCCCGTTGTCATCCACAGCTCCCCCATCCACAGCTTCATGAGTCAGAGTACCATATCTTCTTTATCCCCATTGGACCTCCAGGACTTTTTATGGTGTCTGAAATGTAAATAGGAGCTCAAATTTTTTTGTGTGTGGAATGAAAAGAATCGTTGATATGTATTAAGTTATGACTCTGAAACTGTCTTAAACCCTCTGCAACACATTTTCTCACTTAACCCTCATGGCAACACTGAGATGGAAATATTACATTTCCTGTTTAACAGATGGGGATGCTGAGGTTCACAAGGTCACGTGACTTGTTGCCCACCACACAGGTGGGATTCTAGCTCAAAGCCTGGGCAAATCACTGCACCATAGCCCCTGGTGCAGAGCCTCCTCAGGGGGTTGTGCCCCTAGTCTGTACCCTCTGCACCAGCGTTCCTGTGATTCCTGTGGCACATGTACCTTTGGGACACATGAGAGAATTTTTTCTAGGAGGTGCCCAAATAAATATTTTTAAATAACTAGATATTTATTTATTGCGTATTAAGGGGGGAAATGACTTAGCACAACATACTTGTGGTTTTCTGCAATTATTACTTAAGATAAGTCTAAAATAATAGAAGTTATTTAAAGTTGATTTATGGGAAGATAATAAGCAAATAAAGTGTCAGGTGGCATAAGGATATAGCAGAAATTGGGGATGTCGAATGACTAAAGCTTGGGACTTTCCTGCAGACACATGAGACCCAAATCCCAGTCAGTTCTTCAGTTCAGTTCAGTTCAGCTCAGTCGCTCAGTCGTGTCCGACTCTTAGCGACCCCATGAACCACAACACGAAAGGTCTTCCTGTCCATCACCAACTCCCGGAGTTCACTCAAACTCATGTCCATCGAGTCGGTGATGCCATCCAACCACCTCATTCTCTGTCGTCCCCGTCTCCTCCCGCCCCCAATCGCTTCCAGCATCAGAGTCTTTTCCAGTGAGTCAACTCGTCACATGAGGTGGCCAAAGTATTGGAGTTTCAGCTTTAGCATCAGTCCTTCCAATGAACACCCAGGATTGATCTCCTTTAGAATGGACTGGTTGGATCTCCTTGCAGTCCAAGGGACTCTCAAGAGTCTTCTCCAGCACCACAGTTCAAAAGCATCAATTCTTCAGTGGTCAGCTTTCTTCACAGTCCAACTCTAACATCCATACATGACCACGGGAAAAACCATAGCCTTGACTAGACGGACCTTGGTTGGCAAAGTAATATCTCTGCTTTTTAATATGCTATCTAGGCTGGTCATAACTTTCCTTCCAAGGAGTAAGCGTCTTTTAATTTCATGGCTGCAATCAGCATCTGCAGTGATTTTGGAGCCCAAAAAATAAAGTCTGACACGGTTTCCACTGTTTCCCCATCTATTTCCCAAGAAGTGATGGGACCAGATGCCATGATCTTCGTTTTCTGAATGTTGAGCTTCAAGGGTCCCCCTAAAGTGGACTCAGAAATTCCGCCCGTAACACCCAGTGAACTGTCTCATGCAGTTTTATTCCTCCCTTTGCAGATAGATCGTCTTGAAGGGGAGGCCTCACAGACAAGAGACGAGTTAAAAAGGAAGCCTTGGGGGTCCATCACCACCACCACCCCCAGCCAGAAAGGCTTGCAATTGGACCCCTTTCCAGCTCTGTGAACTGGCTGAGGAAGGAAGGGCAGCCGAGAGCCAGAGAAGGGCCCAAGAAGAGCAGAAACCAACAATCACTCAGGCGCCTCTGGCCCCAGCCCCAGTGCGGGCGCCAGCTTCTTTGTGTCCTTGAGGAGAGGCTGAACCATGCTGGGTCCCCACCTCCCACCCATACCCCCTGCACCCAGCGAAGGCAGGTCTACCCCCTGCACCTTTGGGATCCCTGATGGCAGCTACAGGTGTCTGGCCTTGGAGGCCGAGGAGAGCGGTGGTGAGGAGGGCCTGCAGGGAGAGGTGGGGCTCACAGACTTGGAGGAAGACCGAATGGCCAGCAGGAGTGGGGACAAGGCCTGCAGAGCCACCCAAGGGGCACCACAGCTTCCCAGAGCCCTGGGCACCCGGCCACCCAGCTGCTCCAGGGAGGCACGAGGGGTTTCCCTGCTTGACAACAGATCCAGTCAGGACGGGGACACCGTGAAGGTCCGGCAGGTGATGACAGCCAGCCTCAGCCCCAGCCCGGGGCCCAGGGTTGCCCAGAAACCAGGTAAGCTCATGGCCCTTTTCCCCTGAACTGCAGAGTCATGGAGGACCCCACAGGAGCTCAACATGTACACACACCTCTGGCCATATTTTCCCATGGTACACAAGAGTCCATCCGAGTCCCATGGGCCTGCACAGACTAACAGCCATGGAGACACAGGGGAGGCTGTGCCATCTGTGTCATTCTAGCTGGACCACATCTAAGTGCACTCTTGGCTCTGCCAAAGATGGCACGTGAAAAGGCAGCGAGAGAAAGCCACGTTATCATGCTTAGTTAAAAAAAGCCCATCGCTCACTCTTGTCTGCCTGTTAATCGTTCATGGTAACAAATGACCTTGGAATGGGAACAACTGATGGGGTGGGACCATCTCGCTGAACACACTGAGTGCCAGCTAGTTGAGGGTGCTGGGGACGCAGTACTGGGCCACGCAGCTGTGGTCCCCGCCCTCATGGAGCTTTTGAGGTAGAGACTGAACCTCTGATCTAAACAGACCTCCTGATTTTACAGGAGGGAAACTGAGGCCCAAAGTGTGGAAGAGACAGCTCCTGGTCAGCCTGGGGGCGGTTGAGTTGAGCCCATGTTCCTCATCCGGGCCTCAGTTTTCCATCTGTTAGAGGTGACAGAGGCACGTCACCGGGACTGCAGTGAGGGCCCGATGACAGTGTGTAGGGGAGAGCTTGGTGAACATGTGGCATGAA
Source organism: Moschus berezovskii (assembly GCF_049115385.1). Taxonomy (NCBI): domain Eukaryota; kingdom Metazoa; phylum Chordata; class Mammalia; order Artiodactyla; family Moschidae; genus Moschus; species Moschus berezovskii. Next base: position 49,539,093 of record NC_142467.1, on the reverse strand, counting down.
GGAAGGAAGGATGATCAATTTCCTACGGCGGCAGGAGACAGCTGAGCAGGGTGGGACAGGGAAACCCACACTGAATCACCTACACTGCCAGGCCCATGGAAACGCTGAAGTGGGTCCAGATGGGGAGGACGTGAGCTAGGTCATGCTCACTCAGGCATGAGATGCTGCCAGCAGATCCCGGGGCGCAGGGCATGTGGGGGACCCAGGCCTGGGAGGGCTTGTGCGTCAGGAAACTGAACGAGCACTTCATTTCTGTGCAGGCGTTGCTGACACCCAACCTGGCATCTCACCAGCCTCCCACCCACTCTCTCTTCTGAAATAATTCTCTCCAGGGTCTGACCAACCTCCACGGCCACCATTTCCTATTCCCTGTTCCCCCAGGCTCGAGTTCCAACAGGGAGCAGGGAGGAGGGGACTTACAACCAAGGAGGGGACTTTGATGCGTCTAGCGCAGGAAGGGCGGAGAGTCCCAGGAGGATCCAGCAGCCTTGAACTTGGAGACAGGCCTCCAGGTCCCCTAGAGCTGAGAGCCCCAGGATCTGCTCCCTCCCCTCTCATAGACCATGGCTAGGGTCAGGAGACATGGGTGGCAGTTCTGGACCCCCTCAAATCCTTTCCCAGTTTATTCATCTATGAAAATAAGAACATGAGCCCTATCTACATCACAGAACTATCGTGAGGTTGCAGGGTAATTTAGATAAGCATGTAAGGGATGTTGATAGCAACTAAAACAATCACCATCAGCTCAACAGCACAATAGCTATTATTTGTTGAGCCCTATGTGCAAATTCCACTGTGCTATGAGCTTCACATGTATCACTTCATTTAATCACATAACAATTCCCTAAGGGACATACTATCTCCATTATACAGATGAGAAGACTGAGGCCCAGAGACTTTAAGTGACTTGCCCAAGACTCACAGCTAGCAAGTTCCAAGGCCATAATTCAGTCACACTGTTTTGCATGTGGGCTTTGTTCTTGGCTACCACTATGCTCTGGATCTATATGGGAGAGTGTTGGGGAGAGAGTTGTCTGCTGACACCTTGGAGGGGAAGAGATTGTGCATGGAGAGACAACCATTAATGGGTCCTGTTGGCTTCTTACGTGGAGCTGGTCCATTTCATGGTATCTCATTCTTGTTGATCTTACTCTAGCCTTTCAAGGTAGGTTTTACTATCCCCATTGTACAGTTGAGGTAATTGAGGCTCAGAGACTTAAGCCCAAGGCCCTAGTCAACTCTGGAGCTGAGACTATGATCTTAGTCTTCTTGCTCACAGTCTGGTTTATTCCTCGCTTTAACATCTAGCCAGATGGTTATCTAGTTCTGTCCTGAATACTTCCTAGGACAGAAGAGGCAGGAGTGACCTCAGGAGGATGGAGTGGGCAGGGAAGACTTCTCAAAAGTAGAGACAGAAAGGAAGCTGGGTCTTGCAAGAGAGCAGAAACTCGGGTGGTCTTGGGTCGGAGCCTACACTAGCCTTTCTGCTCCCTTGGGAAAGGGAGTGGCCACAGTCCCTTCTCTCTGCCTGGAGATCCGGAGGGAAGAGGCCTGTAGAGCTGCCAGGTTATTAGTGGATTAGGGCTTCCTTTTAAAGCTCCCTCCCATTACCACCAAAGGATTATAAGCATCTTCAGACAATTACATCCATCCTTCCACAATTATACCTGCCTCTCTTGAGTGCTCCCTGAAAGTTTTAAGCATGGGCCAAGGCATCTTCTGCATTGGGTATCTAGCACTTGGGGCAGGTGGGATCCAGTGCCATTTCTCTAAGGCCTGGATACCAACTGAGCAGGGTAGAATGGGGTCCTTAGCAGGCTGGAGGGTCAGGGGATGCAAAGAGATGAAGTGGGCAGCAGACTGCAGCTCAACTTTCTTGCCATCAACTGCTGCCCTAATTGAGAGAAGAAGCGTGGAAAGGAAAGTTACCTAGGGCTCCTCATCAGCACTAGTCAGTCTATAGCTCACCAGAGAGCCCCCCGCTGTCCTTTCTACAAAGTCTCAGCTGACCATAACTGGCAGGGCTTATTGAAATTATTCTATAGATAATCTTGTGGAGATTCTAAAGTCCAGAGATGGCAAGTAGCTTGTCCAAGGTCACACAGTAAGCTGGTGGCAAAGCTAGAGCTGGAACCCAGGGTTTCTACCTCCCAGTTCAGCTGCCACACCCTGGGCTAAATGCTTTGTATGGGCTATTTCGTCTCATCCTCTAAACAACCCTAACAAGTGCACGCTTTTCTTAACTGTTTCACAGATGAGGAAACTAAGGCATAGCAAGTTTAAGTGACAAGTCGAAGTCTTAGGCTGGTTGGTAGAGGAGCTGACATTTGAACCCTGGGAGGTCTGGCCCATGCTTTCAACCACCCTCTGTGCTGCCTTGTCTCCATGGAGACAAGGCAGCAGGCTGTGTTTTTCACCCACGGGGACTGGGAAAGGTTGGGCTCTGAGGGATGGTGGGGGATTCTGCCAAGCCATATCCTCTCCTCCCAAGGAGACCAGGGATCCACTGCCAGTCCAACCCCTCCTCTGCCCAGGGCTTTGGGAGACCTACCTTCCCTCCTCTCCAGGTCATTGTTTTTGGGGGCCGGGGGTATTGGGAGGACTTGGAGACCTTTCCAACTCTACTGGACACAGCTCCAAGCCTCTAGGGTGAAGATGGGGGTATGGATCTGGGTTGTCAGGGTAGCCCTGCCCCTGGCCACGTCTATCCTGTTGAAATAGAGGAGTCAGTGTCCATGATGAGAGCTGACAGTCATCACTGGGCCAGGGACAAGGCCCCTGCTCCTCAGGCCCGTGGAAGAGAGGCCAGAGGCAAGGCCCCACCTACTCCCCTTCTCTCCCTTCACCACGGTGACCATAATAGCGGGTGATGGTATAGAGGCAGGGCTCCCAGGTTCACATGTACCTCACACATGTACCCACACATACATGCTCACACCCCCTGCAAACATAGGTACAAGCAAATGATGTCTACACACCATGTTCTTATGCAAATACTCCCAGTTATATATTCACATCTGCACACATGTGCATACACGTATGTGCTCTCAGACACCAACACACCCGTGCATAGGGTAGGCATTGGCACATACCCTCCCACAGACCCCTGCCTCACTCATGCAGGTCTAACCTTCACATGTGGACACAGTCATCAAATTTGTATAGATAGCAGTCCCATCAGAAAACATACAAACACACACATTCTTCCCCTTAGATACAGGATAAAAGCATGTTCTTCTCTCCGTTTTCCTTTGCTCACACACCTACACTGGGCAATCTCTCTTGCAGGCACACACGTTTTTTCTGCAGGCACATCCACTCTGCACACCCACTGTCACACGCCCACATTCAGACCGAACCACTTTCTGCCCTTCCTTTTCTCCATCTTCACATTCATACCCACCCACGCAGTAATCCTAGCCTCCCTCCCTCCCTGTCTCTGTCTCCCACACAATTTGTTTCCTGGTTTCTCACAGGCTGGGCTGTAGCGCATGCACTCAGACAGCAGGCAATATCCTGCCTGATGCCAATCCCCCAACCCCTTCAGTGCCCGCTCCCCCCACCATGCCACCTGGGGCAGCCCTGGCACAAGAGCAGCCACTGGGTCAGAGGAACTCTCTGTGGCCAAGAAGCCAAGCAGAGGGTCAGGAGAAGCCGGGGAGGGCTTGTCCTGTCTGCCACTGACCCCGTGCACTCTAAGCCAATCCGCTGAAGACAGGGGACATCTCAAACCAGGCACTTGCGGCTCTGCATTTCACAGAACCTCAGGTGGGTGGGCTTATATCAGCACATTTCCAACTTCCTCTAGCAGAAATCTAAACACAGAACCCTGATAGAAAAAACATGCAAGTGGAATCACCCTGGTTAAAGGGATGGGGTACTTGGAATCCAGGGAAAGTTTGGTGAAAACCCAGGACAGCGTTTTTCCAAGTGTGGTTTTGTTTCAGAATTGCTGGGGGAATGAAGGGTGCTTATTATTCCAAGCCTACTCCCAGGCCTTTCACCACTGGGAGGAGGCACCTGATAGTGAAAATCTCAACTTTCCACAGCATCCCTACTTGATTCTGATGCACGATGACCCCTGCCATGGGCCTCTGAGCATCACTGCCTCTGTTGTTGCCGGCCCACCAGTTAAGTCAGGGGATGGCCCCAGACAGTCTAGGAGGTGACAGTCTTCCTCAATCTCCCTTTGCCTAAGTTCTACTTGGGCAGTCCTGCCTGTCCAAGTCCTGAACGGTTATTCTAGTTACTGCTGCTGAGCAGGGAGGGGATGGGCCTGAGAGGGTAGGCATCTGAGTCTGAAAGGAAACGGGCTGGTGAGATTGGAGGTGCTGTCAGTTACGGGGAAAAGGGTCACAAAGACAGATTTAAAATGGAGTTAATGGGAAGGATAGAGGAAAGTGGGTGGAGGCGAATAGATGAGAGGGACAAGAAGAAACAGAGAAACCGAGAGAGAGAACAATTGAGGAAACAGAGACACTCAAGCAGCAGAGAGTGAGGCCAGGGAGAGGAAAGGGAGGAGGAGCCCCGCGGGGAGACTGCAGGCCGAACCCCAGGAGGAGGCAATCGCACCTCCGAGGGCTGGGCGGGGCGCGCGGGGCGGCGCTAGGGCCCCGGGGAGCGGGCGGCTGGAGCGCGGCTCGCCCGCCCGCCCGGCCCTCCCGGCTCCGGGTCCCGCGCAGCCCGCTAGGCGGTGGCGGAGGGGGCCGTGGCGGAGGCTCGGCGGGGCCGACCGGCGCGGGGCGGGGGCGGCGGCGGGGGTCTCGCTCGGGGTGGGGCGCGCTGATGGACGCGGCCAGGTGCGCGGAGCTGGCGGCGCTGGTGAGATCTGGGACCGGGCGCGGAGGCTGGAGGTGAGTGAGGGGCGCCGGCCGGGCAGGGGTGCCGGCGCCCAGCAAGCCTCGCCCCTTCCCACCTGTGTCGGCCCGGGCGCCGCCCAGGTGGAGGTGCAACCTGGGCTCCAGGCCCCACAGGCAGGGTGACCTTGGCCCAGTGGCTGCTACACGCCGGGCCTCAGTTTCCCCACCTGTACAGTGGGGCGGCAGAGGAGGGCGGCTGGGGAAATCTCGAAGCAGCGCAGCGGCGGAGGAGGGGGTGTGGGGGGCACCCGCGACGCCGGGCAGCGACTCCCCGAGGCTGCGAGGGAGAGCCAGCCCTCCAGCCCCAGCCCGCCGGCAGATCACGGCCGGGACAGCCCCGGGCTCGCAGGTGGGCGACAGCCCGAGGTGTGCGCACCCATCCCAGTTCTGGGGAAGCGGGGAACGGCTGGACTCGTGAAAGCTGAGAGCGGCGGGTTGGGTTGGGCGCCTTGCTGGGCTGACCAACATGGGCGCCTGTGGGGCAGCGGGAACGGCGTGTGCTGGGCCCGCGGGCGGGGCGCCCACCGCGCGGGGCGGGCTAGGCACGCAGGATCCGGGCCCCGCAAACCGCGCGGGCCGGGGGAGCGGGGAACCTGCGCAAGCCCCACCTGGGGAAACCGAGGCCTCTCCTGAGTGCCTGCGGGGGCGAGGTAGAACTGCCCTCCAGCCTCTAAATCACATTCTCACAATTCGCCCTGTGCCAAGGTGATTGCTGAGGCCGGACAGCTGAAGGGTGGGGCTCCTATCTAACTAACCACTGCACCGCCGACTCAGCGGGCTCCGTCCAGAGCCCTGACAGGACCTTTTTGAGAACTCGGAAGAGAACTTCTCCCTCCCTCCCCACCTCCACTCCAGGTTATAAGCCAATTCTGGACGGGGACAGGACTTCCCGTGTTCCGTGGGTCTGGGTTGTTCACAAAGGACAAGAGACAGTGGGGAAGCGTCATGCAAACCGGTCCCCACCCTACCCCGAGTGGCAGGTGGCGCGGGAATACACCATTTTGCTCTGTGAACTTGGGGCAAGCCCCCTGCCCTCTCTGACTCCCAGTGAGAGTGTGGGCGGTGGCCCCTGAGGGGCTACCTGCAATGAAGACAGCAGCCACTGGTAGAGGCTTTAGGGGCAGTCAGAGGTTACCGCATCCTTGTCATGGTGCAAGGATTAGGATGAGATAGGATGCTGTTCAGAGGGACTAGGGTAGGCTAGGTAAGGGACTGTAAGCCTTGCAGGTGCCAGCCTTCCTGTCACCATCCCCAGGCCTGGGCCCCATCCTGTGTTGGGGGACAGCACCACAGACAGACTGATGACCTCTTCCTCCTCCCAGACTTGTGTTATGTCAGACAGTGGGATGGCACCTTGAAGGAGATGAAAATACTGTGTTTGTGTGGGGCGGGAACCCCTGCCTCTGTCTCCCAGTGGGATCATGCATTGGTTCCTCTTCTCTTCCCTATCTGTACAATGAGGGCAATGGACTCAGATCACGCTAGTCTGATATTCAGAGAACTTCCCAAAAGTGAATTGCTTGCTGCTATGCCAACCTTGGCTCCCAGTCGCCACTTTGCAGGCTGGCCCTTGGGACCACCCCCCTTCTCTCCAGTCTAGTACCTAAATGAAACTGTGGTTGAAATCAGGATTTACATGATTAAAATAAGGCCTTTAACGCCTTCCTTTCCTTGTTATCTGTTACTTTATCCTAAGGTGAAAATAAATAAATAAAGACAAAAAAACTCTGTGGCATTTCAAGCCTGGCCTGGTTCCCAACTAATCCCTAGCCTCTTCAGTCAGCATTTTATCTAATCTCTCCATTTTAGAGCTGGGGAGACTGAGACCAGGGAGCAAAAGAGATTGGCTCTGGGGGGTTCTGTGAGAAGGCAGCAGAACCCCGTTTCCTTGGGACAGAGCAGCTCCTTGACAAGCAGGAGGGCCAGCGTGGCCAAGGAGCCTCTGGAGAGATGGGAGAAGTGCAAGAGGAGCCTCCTCCACATCTCCTCTCCAGCCCTAGTCATGCCCCATCTCCCTGGGTGACACGTGTTTCCCTGAGTCCACCCCACAGCCCTGGGCGCTGGGCTGGGCAGGGGTCAGCCCACTTTCTCCACCTGCCAGGACAGCCATCCAGCCAGGCTGAACACACCTCCCGGCCTAGGGGCCTGGCCTGGGAGGCACCTTCTCCTTCAGGGCAGCTCCCAGGCTCCCAGACATGAGCTCATCGGAGCTGCTGGTGCCAGGAAGGGAGGGACTGAGGGGGAAGCAGGCCGCACTGCCCAGACTGGGGCACTGAAGGCCCCTGGGGCAGTGGAGAGGCACAGCGGCCCAGGCCTGGCAGGCTCTGGCCCCTCTATAGTGTGAAGGCAAGGAAAAGACAGGTCAGCAGAGGGTCAGCTGGGGTAGGGATGGGGGCGGGCTATGTGCTGCAGGGGGCCCAGTGCAGAGGTGCAGGCGCTAGGCTGACCTCTGCCACTTGCCTGCCACATGACCTTGGGTGAATCCCTGTATGGACCTCAGGGTCCCTGTCTAATTAGGGGGTGCACAGGTCCTTAGGCACTGGGGTTACAATAGTGAACATGATAGACAAGTCCCTGCCCTCAAGATTGCATTTTAACTGGAGAGAGAGAAGAAAAAGGAAAGCAAAGAAATCAGCAGGACAGTTTCAGACAGATAAAAGTAGTATGAAAAACAACAAAAAGCCATGTTGCAAATTTGGCGAGCTCTTAGAGGGGCTTCTTCGTGTCGGTGGGTAGGGAAGGCCTCTCACCAGAGGTGACACCCGATCGGAAACCTGAATGGTATTTGAAGGTGTGGTCATGGCAGGCTTTGTGGAGTTGGCTTGTCTAGAACTTGGGTCTAGAAGAATGGTAAGAATTTGGTTGGGAGGAAAGATGTCTCAGAGGATGGTAAATACTCTAAACTAAGAGCTGGGGGTGGGGAGTGGGGTGGACATGGGCTGTGGGTTATGAAAATGTCTTCATCCCTCAGAGCTTCAGGCTGTGGACCCAAAGGAACCCAGGCCTGTGAGGGTCATGGGGTGGCTGGGCTCTGCTGAGTTAGGCCTGTGAGTGTGTGAGTGTGAGCTCAGAGCCCTTTGTGAACTGGCACTGGACATTGTGGCTCCATTGCTACCCAGTGCGGCCAGAGGAGGAGTCAGCGTGGGGACAGCCTCCAGGCCCTGTAACTCCAGAGGTGCACAAAATCCCTCTCTCCGGAATGAAATCTTCACCAACTGGCTGCTGCCTGAAATTCCACCATCCTAGCTTCATCTTTTCCACTTAGTGAGGCAGTATAGCGTAGGGCTGTGTTGACCCGACCCTATCCTACCCAACAGGTGAAGCAAAATTCTGTCTACTCCTGTGCTAGCCACCTGCATGCCTGATACACAGACCCTGGGGTTGGACCCCTGGACTCTGTCTCTGGCTTTCTGGGAGATCTTGAGCATGTTACATAACCTCTCTCGGCTTGTGTTTCCTTGTCTATAAAACAGAAACAATAGCAGACCCTATCCTGTACTGTTGTTCTAAAAATTTAATGTGAAGATAAAAATAACTATTACATCTTAAATAGTATTATCATGTTTTGATCTCTGTTAAAATAGCAAGCCCTGGAGAAGATGGACACTTGCTCAAGACTCGTATCTCAGTGTATGTTACTTTTTGACGTTTAGCCAGGAACAGGTTTTGATAGTGGGAGGATGGGCACAGTATAGTGGATAGGGCCTGGATCGAGCTTCAGGAATAGATACTTGAACCCTCTGCCTCAGCTAACAGGCTGGTGGTCTTGGACAAATTATTTGCTCCCTCGGGGGCTCATGCTTTGGTTCTGAGCTACTATGGAATGGACTAGGAAGGATGCAAGGGGATTGTGAGTGGGAAAGAGCTTGACAGACATGAAAACCACTGGGCTGGCAGGAGGGGCGGCCACCAGGATGGGGGGGAAGGGGGCAGGCTGGATGCGCCCCAGAGATAGGAGAGGGGGCTGACATGAGACTGAATTACGTGAGATTGCATGTAATCCTCTGGAATAAAATCTCTTGGAGACTAAGTGTTTGACAGATAAAAGCCCAAGTTCTTGGGAAGTAGTTATCTTTTAGGGTTACTGTGTGCCAGAGTGTTTTAAGTTCTTTACATGTCGGCAACTCTATGAAGCAAGTACTGTTATTATCAACAGTTTACAGATGTGAAACAGAGGCACAGAGAGGTTCAGTGAGCTTCCCAAGGTCACACAGCTGGTGACCGGCCAGGTTCAAACCCAGGCCTTTGGCCCCAAAGCCTGTGTGCTTAACTCCCATACAGCTCTCTCTCTCCTGCCCTGTGGAGTGCCAGAGGCTCAGAAGGGCCACCCTGCGTGCTTGAGAACATACGGCATTCCCCTCTGCCCCTCATCATCCCTGCCCCCAGGCGCTGGAAGGAGGCGCCTCCCTGGGTCTGAGGTTCTAAGGTGCGCCCTTGAGCCAGCTCAGCCTCTTGCCTTCCCCTCTCCTCCTCCTCTGGGAGGAGGCTGGGGAGGATCGAGTGCACTGGGAGTGCTGTGGGCACAGGAGGCTCTGCCAGGACCTGATGAGTGGGCGTCCTTAGTGTCAGTCGTGACGTCTGAGTGGATCCTGAGAGCTGGAGCTGTCATACACCCCCCACACACACACATGGAGTCTGGCATGACTCCCATCACGGGATGGACAGGGGAAACTGAGGTCAGAGAGTCCAAGGACAGGCCCAAGGCCCCAGGCCTGAGCCTGTCACACAGGCTCCCTGAGTCTCCTCTCATGCTTTCCAGGCTGCTCCGGACTTGTGGGCTTCATGAGGATGTGGGACTTGGGGACCCTCCCGCCGATGGCCGAGGTGGCCCCTGGTCTCAGCCAAGACATGATTCCTGACATGGCGCCTTTGAGGACGGCACATGACGTTGGGGGATGGGGAGGGTGCTGATTAAAAAATAGACTGTCACGCGCATGAGGAACAGGCCTGCCACCGCCCAACTCTCGCCAGTTAGCGCCCAATGCCCAGCTGCCAGGCCCCACTCAGGGCTCCTGCAGGAGGCCCTGCCTACCCCAGCACTGGCTCTGGGCCTGAGGCTGGATGCTCCCAGCCACCTCGCCTCTCCTCCTCCACCCCTGTCCCACCTCTAGGGCGGATGGTGGGCCCCTGGGCCTGGGTGGGCCTGTTGGCTTTAAGCTGTGCAGGGGGTGGCGGGGGTGGGGGTCTGGCATCCCCACCCACTGGCTGTGTGGCCTTGAATGCAGCCCTTTGCCACTCGGGCCTCAAACACGGAGGAGCAGTGTTACCAGCTAGAGCTCTTTCCTGCTTCCAGAGCCTTTCTCAGATTCCACTGCTCATTTAGACCTGACGACCAGCGCTCCCCGTTCAGAGAGGTGATGTGCCCTGTGAAGCCCACTCAGCTGGACTGTAGCAGGGCAGGGTTAGAAGCACGTCATCCTCCAGGTCCTGGCCCCTTACAGCTTCTCCAGGGTAAGCAGAGTCGCTGAGAACCACGAGGCAGATGTGAGCACTGTCTGCATTCATTTATTCCCTCATTCACTCAGCAGATGTTGATTCAGCCCAACTGAGGCCTAGGCTGACTCTAGTCGCAAAGAGTCAGTCACGACTGAGCGACTGAACGGAACTGAACTGAATGGCCTAGGCCTTAGGACTGAAAAGGTCGGTTTTCATTCCAGTCCCAAAGAAAGGCAATGCCAAAGAATATTCAGACTACTGTACAGTTGCACTCTTTTCACATGCTAGCAACGTAATGCTCAAAATCCCTCAAGCTAGGCTTCAGCAGAACATGAACCAAGAACTTCCAAATGTACAAGCTGGATTTAGAAAAGGCAGAGGAACTAGAGATGAAATTTCCAGCATCCACTGGATCATAGAAAAAGCAACATAATTCCAAAAATTATACCTACTTCTGTTTCATTGACTATGCTAAAGCCTTTTACTGTGTGGATCACAACAAACTGTGGGAAATTCTTAAAGAGATGGGAATGCCAGACCACCTTACCTACCTCCTGAGAAACCTGTGTGCGGGTCAAGAACAACAGTTAGAACCAGATGTGGAACAATGGACAGGCTTAAAATTGGGAAAGGGGTATGTCAAGACTATGTTGTCACCCTGCTTATTTAACTTATATGCAGAGTACATCATGCAAAATGTTGGACTGGATGAAGCACAAGCTGGAATCAAGATTGCCTGAAGACATATTAATTACTTCAGATATGCAGATGATATCACTCTAATAGCAGAAAGCAAAGAGGAATTAAAGAGCCTCTTCATGAAGGTGAAAGAGGAGAGTGATAAAGCTGATTTAAAACTCAACATTCAAAAACTAAGATCATGGTATCCAGTCCCATCACTTCATGGCAAATAGATGGGGAAAAGAGGAAACAGTGACAATTTTATCTTCTTGGGCTCCAAATCACTGTAGACGGTGACTGTAGCCATGAAATTAAGAGACATTTGCTCCTTGGAAGAAAAGCTACGACAAACCTAGACAGCATATTAAAAAGCGGAGATATCACTTTGCCAGCAAAAGTCTGTATAGTCAAAGCTATGGTTTTTCCAGTAGTCATATACAGATGTGAGAGTTGTACATAAAGTAGGCTGAGCACTGAAGAATTGATGCTTTCAAACTGTGGTGCTGAAGAAGACTCTTGAGAATCTCTTGGACAGCAAGGAGATCAAACCAGTCAATCCTAAAGGAAATCAACCCTGAATATTTACTGGTAAGACTGATGCTGAAGCTCCAATATTTTGGCCACCTGATGCAATGAGCCGACTCATTGGAAAAGATCCTGATGCTGGGAAGAACTGAGGGCAGGAGAAGGGGGTGACAGAGGATGAGATGGTTGGATGGCATCACCAACTCCATGGACATGAGTTTGCGCAAACTCTGGGCAATAGTGAAGGTCAGGGAAACCTGGCGAGCTACAGTCCATGGGGTCACAAAGAGTGGAACACGACTTAGTGACTAAATAACAACAAAAATGGCCTAGGCATGGGGGCAGGGATATAGCAAAGAAGTGACAGTCGAGGTTCCTTCCCTGCAGGGGCTCCTTACCAGGGGGCAGGACAGACTGACATTCAAACAAATATTGATGGAATTACAAATCTCATGAGAATTTGGAGAAGTAGAAGGTGCTGTGGGAGGAATGTGACCTTCCAGGGCAGATGCATCCTGAGACCTGTCAACAGACCTCAAGGAGAGGTATAATCACAAAGGGACAACTGAGGGGCATGGGGGAAAAGGGTTCTAGGGAGGAGTGGCAGCCAGTGCAAAGGCCCTGAGGTGCAAAGTGCTTGATACCTGTCTGAGTCCTTGAAGGAAGGCAGACACCATGAGGGGAGCTGCACTGCAGCTAGGAGGGGCAGTGAGGCTCGTCTTGCAGGGCCTGGAGCCTGCAAAGGCCCTTGCGGCCAAGCCTAGAAGGGAGGAGCTATTCCTCGTGCTGGTGTTCGAGGCTGGCCTTGCCTCTTTTCTTTTCTGTTTTCCCTCCCATTCCCATCCTGACTGTGCAGCAGACCCCTGCATGCTCCCCCAACCGCTTCACTGGATGACAGTGCAGAGTGCTCACACCTGACCTTCCTCTGCCTGGATCTTGTTTGCATTCTAATAGCCCAGTGTTTCATCCTGCCTCCCCGGAGGATTCCTGCATGCAAGCTGATGAGGGCCAGATCTTGGGCTGGAGGCTACTGTCACTCCAGCTGAATGGCTCTGTTCAGGTGGGAGCCCGTAGACCAGGAGGTTCAGCTTTTGGCTGAATGAAGGCCTGCCCCTGGACCGAAGCCCGCTGCCTGAAACTGTGGCCTGTCCCCTGTTCCACTCCAGACACGTCCATTCAACCCCAAAGCCCTGCTAAGACCCAGCCCTAGGAGGAGTTAGGAGGCCTGCATTGTGAGCTGAGCTCTGCTGTATGCTTTTGGGCATATCTGTCTTCATTTCTCGGAGAAGGCAATGGCAAGCCACTCCAGTACTCTTGCCTAGAAAATCCCATGGATGGAGGAGCCTGGTAGGCTGCAGTCCGTGGGGTCGCTAAGGGTAGGACACGACTGAGCGACTTCACTTTCACTTTTCACTTTCACACATTGGAGAAGGAAATGGCAACCCACTCCAGTGTTCTTGCCTGGAGAATCCCAGGGACGGGGGACCCTGGTGGGCTTCTGTCTATGGGGTCACACAGAGTCGGACACGACTGAAGTGATGCAGCAGCAGCAGCAGTCTTCATTTCTGGACCTTGGTTTCTCCATCTATTTTATTGGGAAATACTTGAGTTTTCCTGCACTCATTGTATGGCCACCATGGTTGCAATATCAGCATCACCCAGAAGCGTCTTAGAAATGCAGACTCTGAGGCCCCACTCCAGACCTCCTGAATCAGAATCTGCAACTTAACCACATCCCTGAGTAATTACTATGCACATTAAAGTACGAGAATCACTGTTCTAAGTCAGTCATTTTTAAACTTAAAAAATGTTTTAATTAAAAGCTATAGGATCTTCCTCCCTCTCCAAAGTCTTACACATGAAATACATAAGAGGGGAACCACCCACTCTGTACTTATTCATCATATGACTGGGGGGGGGATTGTGGGGGCTAGGCCTGGTGCACGAGCTTTGTTGAGATGGCATCAGAAGGTAGGAGGAAGAGAAGCAATTCTGGTGGGAGAGGGTGGGTGGTGCCCGACTGCCCAGGCCACTCGTGACCAGGTGCCCCTAGGAGTCCTTTCAGCTCTGACCTCCAGGGTCCTCAGATTTATAGGTTTGGAAAAGTGGGCTTGAAGAAAGGATGCTTGACAGTTCACAGTCTAGCAATGCCTTTCCCCTCTTGTCCCCATCTGGGTGTCCTACTCTGTTCCCTGAGAAATCCCTGAAAGGGTAGCCGGTGCTATTCTTAGCATGACGGGATGGTGAGGAGAGAACATGCTGGTGCATTATTTATGCCTCTGAGTCAACAGGATTACATTCAGGTCTCCCAGAACACGGCCCTCCCGGGTGGCCTTCATCACTGCCTTCCCAGGACCCGGGACCCAGGAACCCTCCCCTTCTGGCCCTGACCATCCCTGCTCCACGCCTCCAGCTCCCACACTGGGAAATGGGTCATGAAAGACAATGGCGAGCTGGGATCAGAAAGGAGTTCGCAATATCATCTCATTTCTCACCCATTCGGCGCATATTAACCGAGCATACGGCACGTGGTAGGCGTGGGTTCCTGCCTTCCAGGAGCTCACACTTTAGCCTGCAAGTTAATGGTGCTTTGTCATCGCAAGAGCCTGTGTGCCAGGCCAGATGCTGCAAACTTCGCATGGAAGACCTTATCCTCCCAATCACCCGGCAGGATAGGAATTAGGAGACCCCTACACCGAGGAGGAAACTGAGGCTGAGCATATACCAGGTAGTGGTTGCTCAGCTGGGATCTGCTCAGGTTGGCTGGAGCAGAAAGACCATTCCAGATCAAATGGTAGCATAGAGCATTAAGAGCTTTGGGAAGCCCCTGCACTACCTGGTGAGAAGGGCGTTTCAGCTGGAAGGAGATTAACTGGCTGAGGTTGTCCCATTGTCAGTGAATCCTGAGTGACTGGAGAAGCACCTGGAGTGGAAGGACTGTGCTTGCTGTATACACAATGCCCACTGTGAGCTGGAAGGCAACGCTCTATGGGATGAGGTGACAAGGCCCCAAGGTGGCACATCTCAGAGAAGCTAAGCCAAGGACCTTGGCTGGGAGCCAAAGGCCTGTGTTCTGTGAGATTCCAAACTTTCTCTGTCTCAGTTTTCTTGTCTGTAAAATAGCATCACAATCTCTGCTCTACTTTCTCTGCTGACGTGAAGCTGCTAGGAAAGCTTTAAAAGTGTGTGCATGTTCAACGATAATTACTACATAGAATTATTTATATAAATATATTTTCTTAAATGTATTTTCTGTTGACATGGGGTCTATTTGCCAGACCCTGTTCCAAGCATTTTCCTATTTGTTAATTTACTTATAAACATGTTTATAAAATCATGAGCTCTGGGGACTTCCCTGGTGATCCAGTGATTAAGACTTCACACTTACACTGAAGTGGGTTCAGGTTCAATCCCTGGTTGGGGAATTAAGATCCCTCATGCCGCAGCCAAAATATTTCTTTAATTAAAAAATAAGATAAAGTCATTAGCTCTAAAGGCCCACTGGGTCCCCAACCTGGCAGTACTTCAGAACCCCTCAGGGAGACTGTTAGCATGAATATTCTGTGGTCCTGGCTCTGGGGCACAGCCCAGGAATCAGCATTTTTGGACACACACACACCCCCCACTCCAAGAAATTCTGCAGCACCTGTAGGTTTCGGATCTGGGCCAGAGAGGTGAAGGGACTTGCCTCAGGCTTCACAATGAGTTTGGAGACCAGATTGAGACTAAAACTGAGGCCTGAAGTTCCTAGTCTGGCCCTTTCCTCCTACTCATCAGCTGCCCCTGAGCACCTTAAAGGGATAACGCCCCAGATGCTGGTGACTTTGATGAGCGATGATGCCAGTAGCTGCTCGTACCATTTACAGTGCTGTGCTAGGCGTTTTACATGGCTTTTCCATTTAATTGCTGAAGGGATAGAAAGGGGAACGTTTTCCACAGCAACATGATCCCTTTGGACATCTGAGCATCAGGTGGCCGATTTTAATGTTGACCTGGAAATGGGGAACCACGACTGAGGTGCAGAGATACAGAGAAGGGAATTTGAAACCACACATCAGGTCATGTGCCCTCCAGACAAGGGTGGTCTGGTAACTTGGTTACCTGGAGACAGGGCAGGCTGGCAAGAGGGAGACGCGTGTGTCTGCCCACAAGGTGTTTACCTGTCGTGTCTGTGTCAATCTGTCGCCTGAGTGCCTGTGTGTCTCCACATGCGTGCCTATGGTTGTTCTGTGTGCACACACCGGTGTGTAGGTTCTGCCACCTCTGTGAGTGCACACGTGAGCAACACTTCTGTGTGCGGGCATGTGTGTGGAGGAGGACATGCTGTTGCTGGCTAGGCTCTCGCCAGCATTAAGGAGGTATTGAGAACGTGTGTGTTGCAGGGTATGTGTGAGCATGTGTGCACACAAATAGTTGCAATGCAGGGGGGTCCCTGAGACCCTGCAGGGCAGAGGTAGAAAGGCCACTTGAGAAAAGGTTTTCCTTATTCACGTCCCACCTCCACATTTCATGCACCATCCTCAAACCTGCAGGGTGTGAGCCTGCCTCCGGGCCTTAGCCCTAGCAGCTCCCTCTGCCTGGTCTTCCCCTAGACACGCACAAGCTTCACTCCCTCACCTTCACTCCTTCGCTCAAACGTGACTCCCAGTGATGTCTACTTCGATTACCTTATGTACCTTTGCACACCACTCCCCACCCCTGCTTCATTCTTCTCTATAGAATTTACCATGTGACTTAGTTGTACAGTTACTCATAGGTTTATTATTTGGCTCCCCTGCGAGAATGCAAGCAGGGATTTGTCTGTTTCTCTTCATAGCTATGAACAGTGCCTGACCCTTAGCTGGTGAGCAATAAATATCAGTTGAATGAATGAGCTCATTTACCACCTGTACTTACTTGTTTCCTTTCAATTGTCTAACTTTTGTTACTGAGATATCCACTTTTACCTCCCCCTAAGCAGTAATATGGAGAAGGCAATGGCAACCCACTCCAGTACTCTTGCCTGGAAAATCCCATGGATGGAGGAGCCTGGTAGGCTGCAGTCCATGGGGTCGCTAAGAGTCGGACACAACTGAGCGTCTTCACTTTCACTTTCACAGTGTTCTTGCCTGGAGAATCCCAGGGATGGGGGAGCCTGGTGGGCTGCCGTCTATGGGGTCGCATAGAGTCGGACATGACTGAAGCAACTTAGCAGCAGCAGCAGCAAGCAGTAATATACCTTTGATGTGTTTATTATACTCCTTTTCCAATACACACATGAAATTTACATAACTAGTAAGATGTTAAGTATCAGGGTACCACTTAAATCCTTTTGCTCCCACTCAAGTTATGGGGGTACCACACTCTGGGGATCACTGCTTTCCCAGTGAAGGGGGTAACTTCACTGGGAATCAGAGAAGTCTGATGTCTTCTCTGAAATGCATGGACAACATGAAGCTCAAAGAGGATCAGGAACTAGTCCAACATCTTGTCCATACTGTGACAGAACAGACACTAGAACCAAATTTTCTGATCTCCAGTCTGCTTTCCTTTTGCAGTTTGAGGGACAAGGGGAGGATGGGGCTGGATGGTTCAGCCTCTCCTCTGGCTGGAGGGGAGCCGGTAACTGGCGAATGGCATGGGAGGTATTGGTAGCCTTCTGCCCACTCAGGGCTGCAGGACTACATACTGAGTGGTGGGAGCCTCGGCCACACCTTCCCTCCCAGGAGTCTTGGGTCTGGGGGCCACTCCAAGGGGGCCTGGGCACTCAAATCCAGCAAGAAACAGAGCTGGCATTCAAACCTGATTCTTCCCTGCCACAGCATGTTAGCTAGAGGTTGACACTAGAGCACCCTTGCTGAGAGGATGCTGGAGTGGGAGGGGTGCCGGGGGAGGGAAAGGTTGCACTGTGCCTGATTGTGAACAGAAGAGGGAGACCAGACCCAGAGATGGCTGGAAGGGGAAGAAGACATACGGGCAGCCTAGCCTGGGAGGATTATACAGAGGTAGGTTTGTGCAAAGGCTGAATTTAAATCCCCCTCAGGTGTGCACAGCGTTTTATGCTATAGAAATAATTTCTGCATCTCATTTGCTCAGCAGTGAATCTGCAAAGCAGATATAATCAGCTCTAGTTTCCTGATAAGGAAGCTGAGACCCAGAGGTGAAGTGACGTACTAAAGGCAACCCTCCTAGGATGCTCTGTTGAGCAGGACGTGGGCGGGGAACAGGCTGCACCTCTGGTTGGATTTGGTGAAGGAGGGCTGTCTAGGGGAGGGCAGGCAGGCTGAACAGATACAGCAGTGAGAGGGTTGACCACTTAAGCTTCCTAGCACCTTCCTCAGCAGGTATGAGTGAACCTGAGACCAAAAATGAGTTGACAGGGCCGGGGGGCTGCAGGCAGGTGAGCTGTCTATCCCAGGGCCTGCAGTGAGGATGCCTCCTAGGGAGAAGCAGCAGCGTGCCCACCCTCAGCCCCAGGATGGGCTCTGCTCTACAGGGCAGGCAGGGCAGCGAGCTGGGACTGCTGCGTGCTGGGGCCGTCATTATCATTCCTCCAGAGTTTTTTCTCCTCGTTATTTATTTTTCTGTGAGGAAGGAATGTGGGGAATTTACCACAGGGCGCTGGCCTTGCTTTCGGCAGTGCGGCGGCCTCCTCTATGAGAGGGAAGCAGCACAGACAGATGGCTGGGGAGGTGGAGGCGGAGGAGGGTCCCAGCTGAATCTGTGGCCCCAGCAGTGGGGCGGTTATGTAACCCACCCGGAGGCCCAGGGAAGATACCACGGTGCTTCTGGGCTCTGAGCATGAGCCTGCTCATGTACATAGCTCCCTGGAACTCAACCTGGACCATCCCAGTCACCATTAGCCTCTGGGCAAGCCTAATGAGTGGGTGTATCCCCCTGTCAAAGGTGCTTTCCTCTCCAGCTGTCTTGACTGGGGGTATGAATAGAGGCAGGGTAGGGGAGTCAGGTGGGGATTGTCTTGAGCTTTCCAGCCTCCACGAGGCTGCCCCATTGCTTGGAATGCTTCCACAACTCAATCTTTTCAGAAGTAGGGCATATGCCACCTCCTCCAGGAAGACTTTCCAGATTGCTTCATCTTCATCTCTCTTTTAGGCTCTATGTTCTCCTGGCACTCAGTGGAATATTTTGCTTCTTGGATCTAACACTGCCATCTGAGTTTCATCTCCCTTTTCACCCACAGGCTTGTTACTCCTAGAGGGAGGGAAAGTCCTCCTTCTTTCCTTTCCCTGCTTCCTCCAGAATCCACTCTCTAGATCTGGGATCTAAGATCTCAAGGAATCTGAGGCCTAGACAAATCTCGAATTCATCTCCTGGGATGCCTGGTGGAGTAAAATGTGAAGGTGGATTTGGATTGTGGGATCCCTCCTGGGTTATGACCTCTGCTGAGTCTGGAGAGGATGGGAACAGCTCTGGCCACAGGCTGCCACAGAACCAAGAGAAAAGGCTATATCTGGGCTTTCCAGGTGGCATTAGTGGTAAAAAACCCTCCTGCCAATGCAGGCAGATGCAAGAGATATGGGTTCGATCCCTGAGTTGGGAAGATCCCTTGGAAGAGGGCATGGCAACCCACTCCAGTATTCTTGCTGGGAGAATCCCATGGACAGAGTAGCCTGGAGGGCTACAGTCCACGGGGTCACACAGAGTTGGACACGACTGAAGCAACTTGGTATGCCCTGGGCTGGGTGCTGGGGACCCTGAGATAGACTAGACCCCACTCTACTCGTGGGAGAGGCACAGGTTGGGGGAAATTCTCTCTCCTCTGCCCTCGCTCACCACCTTTTTGTCTCCTGGATCAAGTGTTTTCTCTGGAAGGGTAGGGCACGGTAGTCCTTTTTGTACACTCAGGGCTCCCTGAGCTGGGAAGATGGAGGCTGCTGCAAGGAGAGGGTGTGGGGGTGGGGGCAGGCCTGGCTCAGCAGGGCTCGACCGGGAGCAGGGTCTGCGCTTGGCTCCCTGGGAACCACTCCTTTCCAGTTTGCTGTGCATCTGGGGCTGAGCCTGCCTCTACTCACTAGTAGAGTAGGGGGAGGAAGGTGGTGGCTGCTGGCCTTCAGCAGAGGAGGACCGCACAGCATCAGCCAGCAGTGATCAGTGCCTGTGGCCTACAGGGTTAGCTGCTCACCAAGGCCTGTGCCAATCTGACCCGGGGGCCCTCGACTTGATCCACCCACCCTGTGCTGCCTGATCCCAACCCCCTGCCAGCAGGAGATACAGGAGTTGGACCAGTCCCAGCCTCCTTCTCTTTGGGCCTTGGTTCCTTGGCTTTCTCAATCTTTGTTCCCTCTAAAACCCCTCCTCCTCTTGGAGGCCCCTGGGCCAGGTGGAGCAGGGCAGGAGCACTGATCCAAGAGTCTGGATGGATTGATAGAAGCTTCCTGGAGGAAACAGCAATTGGGCTGGGCCTGGGACAGTAGGTGGGGAGATTGTGCTTTGTGGGCAGAGCTCTTCAGAAGGAGGGGCCTGGGCGTGGACTCAGTCAGACTCCCGGCTCCAGCTCCACTCTGCCTGTCCCTGGCTGGATGGGAGACCTGGGGTGAGTTTGCCAATTCTCTGGTCTTGTTTTTTTCATCCCTAAAACAGCAGTAAGGGGGCCTCCTTTATGAGTTGCCCTGAGGATTCAATGAGAGCACACACACTACACCTTTGGCTTGGCAGCATCTGGAGCAACTTACTTGACTATGGCATCCTCATCGACTTCATCATTTCTGCAAGCCCCTAGGGAAGGTGCAGGGGACAAGGCAGAAGCAGCTGAGACCCTTGCCCCTAGGCTCTTGAGCTCTCTGGGGGAAATCAGACCCAGACCCTGACTGCTGCAAAGCAAGATGTTGGGAGGAGGCAGCATGGCCCATGTGATGGGTCCTGGGCTGGGTGTTGGGCAACCCTAGGTTCGAATCCCACTCTGCCTCTGACTAGCCATGCCACCTTGAACAAGTCACTTCACCCCTCTGAGTCCATTTCTTCTCGAATGCAGAGCTGAGGGGACCACTGTCCTCCTGGCTGCTGTAAATGAAGGAAAGGCCTGGCATGGGGCATGTGGTAAGCATGCCCTGGAGGAGAAGTCTCACTCAAATGAATAATATGCAAAGTGATGAGGTTGTTAAGTGGTGCAGATAAAACCTGGATGATCGGAGGACTGAACCTATAGAAAGGACAGGAAACAGAGCAGTGTTCTGGGTGGAGGGGTCTGTGCAGACCCATAGCAGAGGCTGGAACTCACAGGGCTGGTGAGGGAAACACATACCTTTGGACCCCCTCTGACCCTTGCTGAGGACACAGGGAGCAGGCGAGCAAGCTCTTGGGCAAGCCCTGACCACCAGGATGAGGCCTGGCTGCTTGATGCCCCATGTCCTGGAGAGGAGGAGAGAGGCCCGATACAAGTGGAGTCAGGAGAGAGAAAGATGAATCTGGCAGCATGGGGCGGGTAGATTGGCGGGGGAGAGACTGGAGGCGGAGAGGCCATTTAAAAGGCTGTTGCAAAATCGGTTTTCCTGATAAAGAGCTAGGCTGAGTCATCCGTGGAGGAGAGAAGTCAGATCCAGCTCCTCTGCGTTGCCGTCGATGTAGGATTTTCCTCTTTGTCAGCTAGTCGATGGGCTGCCTTTCCAGGAGGCTTTCAGAATCGAAGCCGGCTCAGCATCCAGGGGGGCGCAGGACAGCAGGGAGGACCCTGCCAGAGTGAGTAAAGCGAGACTCGGTGGTTTGGGTGTGTGACTCAGGGCATAGGGCATCCTTCTCTGGTCTCAGGTCCCCCCCAGGGCATTAAGGGAGAGGCATGCAATGACTTCTGCCAGCCTGTTGATGGCAAGGCTGGAGCTAGTTCTGGGCTCTCCACTTGCATTCCTATCATCTCCCGTTCTGGCAGTCCTTCTCACCTTAGTATGAATTATTTGCCTCTGAGAAGAGACCTGGCAGTCTGCCGGGACTCAGTCAGGTTGTGCTCAGCAGGACTTTGGTGTGGATGGAGAACTCCCCAGGGAAAGGAGGCTGTGTCATTTCCTTCTTTCAGTAGGGAGGATGTGGGGCAGGGGCTGGCAAGGTAGCCAGGCCATTACTCAGGCCCAGTTCATCTTCCTGCCCCCAGCAGAGGCCGAAGTTGTGCAGCAGCCAGCCATTGGTTCCTTCCTGACCCCACAGGGGGGCAGTTTACCCAGCTTGTTTACCTGTCCCATTGCCAAGACTTCAGGCAGCCACAATGGGCTGTCTCCAGCCAGTCTCTCTTCCTACCTCTGGCTCCCCGACCCTCTCCACCCTGCTCGGGGTCCGGGCACTCCCATTGACGGCAGCCGTGTGAAGAAGCATTTCCTTGAATTCTCTCCCTGTCCTGACCTTCTGCTCTGGCCTCCGTTCTCCTGCCCCGCCTCCCTCCTTTGGATCCTCGGTCAAGAGGCCTGATGGTCAGCAGAACAGACAGCTGCCTACAGAAGTGATAGGGGTGAGAGAAAGGGCTTACAGCCACCTGGGCACAACTCAAATTCGGGTCTACCGACTCCCCACAGTGCTCTTTCCACTCCACTAGATTTTTATGACCTAGCAGTCATTTTTCCCTTAGTAACAATGAGTTTATCAGCTCTTCTCCTGAGAGGAAGAAGGGGAAGAAAGCATCAGCCGCTCTGGGCAGCTGCATGTGCAGAGGAGAGAATGCCATGGTGGGTGCCGATTGTCAGAGGTGGGAACAGAGGGGCGCGCAGACCAGCTCCGGGGAGCACTAGAGTCTCTATCCACATCCCTCCCACCAGAGTCAGAGTCCAGAAGGCAAGGTGGTTAAGAAATGAGATTCAGCAACCAGGCTTGGGAGTTTTGAATCCCAGCTCTGCTGTTTACAAGTCATATGACCCTGGGCAGGTTTCTCTGAGCTCTAGCTTCATTTGCAAACTGGGAAGAATAATAGTACTTATTCCTCGTGATTGTTGGGAGGATCGAATTAGATGATGGGCATAAAGTGCATGGCGCAGCACATTATCGTGGGCCGCTGAGGGCTCAGTAATTACAGCAGCCACTGTGATCTTCACGCTAAGGGGCGTACTCAGGACTTCTTATTCCCCTTCCCCACTTAGGGATTCAACCCTGTCGGACCCTGGTCTCCTGACCTCGGGGCAGCTCTTCCTTGAGTCTGCCCTCATCCCTTCATCTCCTGAAGGCCTGTCTTCAGAACCCCCTCATCCATTGTCCAGGGTGGGTCTTTCAAGGACCACCACTGAAGAGGCTGGGAGAAGGGGGTGGGTGTTACGACTTTTACAGGCGCAAGAAGATTGGGGGCTCAGCAAGGGGACTGCCCCTGTGGGCCACAGCCATCTCTTGTATCTCTGACACTGGGGCCCACAGTCTTGAACCCAGCTGGCTGGGGCATCACCAGGGGTGGCAGTTCCCTAGTCTGGGGAATTTGGGGTGGAGCTGCCGCCCCTGGTGCCCTGCAGTGGGGGGATCTGAGGTGCTTATAGTTGGCCCAGCCCCCCATTCTCTCAGCTTTGTTTGTGCAGGGTGGCAAAAGTCGTCTGGATTGCTGGCTGGGTCTGGTCCAAGCCTCCTGCCAAATTCCTTTTCCATGGAGTCACTGTGGGCTGGGATGGGGGTACGGGAGCTCCCTCGGAGGCAGGGCTGTCTCACCCCCTGGCCTTTTCTGCTGGGTTCCTCTGGTCTGGGAACAGTAGCGTAGGGGAGGGTTCCAGGCTGGCTGGAGGTCAGCAGACCAGGTCCTGGCCCCAGGTCTTCTCTTTGACCCTCTCCCTCTCTAAAGCCTCCCAGGCCAGCTTATCCCTGAGGGCCCTTCATGCTCTGACACTGGAGCATTCTCTAGCCCTGTGACCCTGAGAACCAGCCTTGGGACAGGACTGAAACAGAGAAGTGAAGAGAAAAACAAAACAGAAGCACAGAGACTTTGGAAGGTCTGAATTATACACACACTGAGGCCCTGTCAAGAGCTTGGCACTGTGGAAGCTGCTGGCTGGAAAGCCTGGTGTTCCCTGGAGTCCTGAAGAGCCAGGGGTGAGCCCACCCCACCCCTGCTTTCCGGCTCTGCGGCCTTGAGCATTATCTCTGAGCCTTGGTTTTCTCATCACTAAAAAGTGAATCATAGGGGCTTCCCTGGTGGCTCAGTGGTAAAGAATCCGCCTGCCAGTGTAGGAGACACAGGTTTGATCCCTGATCTGGGAGGATCCCACATGCCGAGGAGCAACTGAGCCCATGTGCTACAACTACCGAGCCTGTGCTCTAGGGCCTGGGAGCCGCAACTGCTGAGCCCCAATGCCATAACTAGAGAGTAGCCCCTGCTCTCCACAACTGGAGAAAAACACACGCAGCAACAAAGATTCGGCACAGCAAAAATAAATAAATAAAATGTGTGTGTGTTTTAAGTGAATGATAGTAATTTGTGCTTCATAGAATCATTTCGGGAATTAACTAAGATAGTGTGTGTGAAGTCCATGTCTGGGTACACAGTAAGAGCCCAATCAGTATGCGCTGTGATGGCTGCAGCTGTGTCATAAGAGCCGCTGGTGGGCCCAGGGATGTTTATCCTTACCGTGCCCTGTGGGACTGGACCTGTGGCTGAGTCTCTGCAGGGCTGTAAGCTGGAAAGAGAAAGCTCTTTATCTGTATAGTGGTGGGGGGCAGAGTCATGTCAAGAGGTGGGAGTTAATATAAGGAGTGACTTTAGAGCTAAAGAATGTTAATTAGTAGAAGGCGCATCCTTAGGGTAGTGAGCGCCCTGTCAGTTGAGTGTGTAAGGCTTAGATACTCAGGGAGGTGGTTTCAGGGGTGCAGGAATTGTGTGGGGAGGTGGACACGGTGACAGCCATCCCTGAGGTTCTGTGACTTGGGGCAGTGATCCCTGCCTGCCAATCACTCTGGAATCCCCTGCTGTGTGACCATTAGAGAGTCATATCCCCTCAGGACTATGATCTGTGGAATGAATCTCCTTTGCTAGAAGCAGTTCTGACCCTTCCAGGGAGTCACATGGGGTGACCAACTGCAGCTCCATTCCAGGCAAGCATGAGACCTCTGTCCTGTCTACTTGGGCTGAGTGATAATGACCCCCCAGCATCTGTGACCTCACTGTAGCCTCCAAGCCCTAATGTCAGTGCTTTCATTGCCTTCTTCTCAGTTAAGGAAACTGGCTCCGAGAGGAGCAGTCACTTGCTAAGGTCACACAGCTAGCAAATAGCAGAGCCTGGATTTGGCCCAGAAGGTCTGGTTTCTAGGCAGAGCAGAGGAGAGCAACATCGCATGAGCTGAGCAACTCCCCCTGTGTGGCTGGCCTGCCCCTGCCTAAGTTCACCCCCTGGGAAGCAGCCTGGCTCAACCTTCAAAGCTGTCACCTTTTATTGATGGGGTGATCCTGGCAGGAGAGGAGCCCTACCACGAGCAAATAGGTATCAGGGGCACATGGGGCAGGCTGTGTTATAGCTGTTCTGCACAGGTGGGCACAGGTGTGTGTGGTGGGGAGCCAGCTGGCGATGGGAGGAGAGGAGGAGGAGGTTGGGGCCAGAGAGCCTGTGGCCCCTTGAATTGGCTGTTGGCCATCACTGTGCTCCCTGTGGGCCTCCCCTGGTGTGAGCTCCACCTTGAGTCATCTCCAGACCTTGATTTCTTCATCTATAAAATGGGGGTGATAGTGAAAAAGCTCCTTTGTAAGGGCCCTTCCAGCTCTGAGAGTCCATGAATTCTGAGCCTTGCTGGCAAGATGCCTAGGAAAACTGTCCCGGGAGACCCACTCAGCATGTCACGGCCAGTGCTAATGAGGGAAAGGTAGGAGGGAGGGCAGGGTCAGATTCCTCAAGAACTAATTAGCTTCCTCGGCGGGGAGGGGTGACAAAGGGAGCAATTTTCCCAGCCACCAACTGAGCGGCTAGCCCTGGCCACAGGCTGTCCCATCCATCTACGCACCCGTCCATTTGTTCATGTGTCCATTTCTTCATTCCTTACTCAACAAACACAAAGTGAACACTGACTGTGTGCCAGCTGGGCACTGGCGATAGAAAGAGGAATGGTGGCCTGTGGAGAATTTACAGATTAATAGGGCCTGACCCCACCCTGATCCCTGACCTCAGGCCCCAGACTGAACCCTGACTCCCACCGACTCTGTCCCCTGTGTGTCCCAAAAGGGACCTCTGGGACAAGCAGGCAGCTTGAGCATGTGCTGTGGCCCACAGAGAACTGGTTCTGACTCCAGCCTTGCCACCCTTTGCTGTGTGATCTTGGTGAGTTACTTACAAGTCTCTGGACCTCATTTTCCATTTCTGTAAAATAGGGCTTCCTAGGGTTCTTGTGGGGAGAAGGCAATGGCAAGCCACTCCAGTACTCTTGCCTAGAAAATCCCATGGACGGAGGAGCCTGGTAGGCTGCAGTCCATGGGGTCGCTTCGAGTCAGACATGACTGAGCGACTTCACTTTCACTTTTCACTTTCACACATTGGAGAAGGAAATGGCAACCCACTCCAGTGTTCTTGCCTGGAGAATCCCAGGGACGGGGGAGCCTGGTGGGCTGCCGTCTATGGGGTCACACAGAGTCGGACACGACTGAAGTGACTCAGCAGCAGCAGGGTTCTTGTGAAGATAAAATGAGGTAATGTGCTGTTCTAGTATAGTCACTGCTGAAATTAGCCCAATTTATTACTTTTATAATATTAAAGTGTGAGAATTTTTAAATGATTGTTTAAATGGAAATGGGAAGACATTTTTCAAGGACTTATAAGAAACCATTAACGGTTGCTACCTGATTTGTGATGTGGAGCACTCGGAGGTAGAGGGACTTTTTTTCATCATATACCTTTTTATGTTTTTAATTTTTTTTAGTCCATGTAAATGTATCACCTATTCTAAAAAGGGGAAGTGTTAATATTAACAGATGACTATACTCTGAGTTTGAAAGGCCCTAAGAGATGCAGAGAAGATGTCCTGCCAGTTCATTCATGCAGATAGTAATGCTTACTGAGTGCTCACTTTTTGCCAGAAACTATTCTAGGGGCCAGGGTTAGGGGATGAACAAGTCAAGCAAGGTCATTTCCCCCTTAGAGCTTATGTTCTAGGCAGGGAGATGGATAATAGGGAAACTTGTAAAGAAGATAATACTAAACTGTGTTGAAAGCTATGAAGAAAACAAAGAGATGGGTTAGGAAAGGGTAGGACTGATTATAGAGGAAGACCCCTCCAGAGAGGTGAATCCTGAGTGATAAGAAGGAACATGGAATGCCCCCTGGGAAAAGATCATTCCAAGTAGAGGGAACTGCAAGTGCAAAGGCCCTGGGGCAGGAACAAAACTGTCATTTTAAAGGACCAGAACATCAATCTGGGCAGAGCCCAGTGAGAGAGAAGGGTGGCATAAGATGCGTCCAGAATGTAGTAGGGCCTTGACTGCTGGGGTAAGGCATTCTTGCTGAGTTTGGGAAAGTGCCTTGTCAACAGCCTTCAGTGGGAATCCAAACAAGGGGTTGGTGAACACTGAAAGGGTAATCCAGGAAGGTTTTACACAGGTGGTGGCATTTGAGTTGGGCCATGGTGGTTGGGTCAGGGATCTTTACGAGGAGAGGAGGTTCTAGGAAACGGTGAGTAAAGATCAAATTCCAGAGGAAAAGGCCATCTGTAGTTGGGGAGCATGGGTGACCATCTGTCTGTCTGTGTATCGCTATGGCTCCGCAATCCCATGTGCTAACTGGGCCTCTGTCCCTCCCGCAGCACTGGGCCGGAGTACTAGCCTCACCGAGAAGGATCTAAAAGAGGCCAAGGCGAGGAGCCAGCAGATAGCAGCCCAGCTGACCACCCCTCCCAGCTCCAACTCCCGCGGAGTCCAGCTCTTCAACAGGCGCCGGCAGAGGGTGAATGAGTTCACCTTGGAGAGCCACGGCCAGAGGGGACCGAAGTCTAGCCAGGAGCCCCTCAGAGTGCCCCCCGCCAGTCCCACAGGCCATGCCCCAGGGCTCAGCCTGAGTCCCACCTCGCTCCCTGAGCCAGGCCCTCCGAGAAACCCCACCTGCCAGAGCACTGACACAGGAGTCCCCAGTCACAGCATGGAGGGCTGCTCGGAGGAAGCCAGCCTGCTCCGGCACCTGGAGAAGATGGCCAGCGAGGAGGAGGAGGTACCACTGGTGGTTTATCTAAAGGAGAACGCAGCCCTGTTGACGGCCAATGGGCTCCACCTGTCTCAGAACAGAGAAGCCCAACAGAGTCCCCCAACCCCACCTCCGGAGGAGGTCCACAGCCCGGCCACAGATGCCAACCAAAACCTTCCCTCAGCCGGCACCACGCTCATCACGCCAGCTTCTAATGGCAACCACAACCTGCCAGCCACAGATGTCAATCAGAACCTATCGGCAGCCATCACCCCGCAGAGCCTGCCACTCTCCAGCGTCCAACAGAATTCTTCCGAGGCACAGCTCCCTCCAAATGACGCAGTGCCGGATTTCAAATCCAGCTCCCCGTGTGCTGGCGGGCAACCCCAGGAGCCAGCCACGGAGGTGAGATCCAGCACGCTCCTAATTGATAAGGTATCAGCTCCACCCACCGCCACCAGCACCTTCTCTAGAGAAGTTACTCCCATCTCCAGCTCCAGGCCTCTGGGCCCAGATTTCATGTCCAGCTCCCTGCTCATTGACGTCCAGCTTGGAGCCCCAGTGGTGTCCACAGAGCAAGAGATGGCCAGGCGGACAACCACCACCACCCCCACCAAACTGTACAGTGAGGTCCACCTCACGCTGGCCAAGCCTCCATCCGTGGTCAACAGGACGGCCAGGCCCTTTGGGATCCAGGCACCAGGCAGCACCGGTCAGATGGAGCGAAGCCCCATGGTAGAGAGACGACATCGTGGGGAGAAGGCCCCTGTCGCCCAGCCTCCCAGTGTGGCAGACAGGAGCCCCCGGCCACAGAGACACGTGATGTCCCACAGCCCCATGCTGGAGAGGAGGCCCGTGGCACAGCGAAGCCCTGCCTTGGAGAGACGCCCCCTGGGAAACTTCACCCCACCACCCACCTATGCAGAGACCTTGTCCACAGCCCCCCTGACTTCCCGGGTTAGGTCTCCCCCATCTTATTCTGCCCTGTACCCCAGCTCCGACTCCAAGCCTTCTCATCTAAAGGGCCAGGCAGTCCCTGCCAGCAAGACGGGCATTTTGGAGGAGTCGATGGCCCGCAGGGGCAGCCGGAAATCCATGTTCACCTTCGTGGAGAAGCCCAAGGTGACCCCGAATCCAGACCTGCTGGACCTGGTACAGACGGCTGATGAGAAGCGCAGGCAGAGGGACCAGGGGGAGGCGGGCCTGGAGGAGGAGCCCTTCGCACTTGGGGCCGAGGCCTCCAACTTCCAGCAGGAGCCCGCACCCCGGGACAGGGCCAGCCCCGCCGACGCCGAGGAGACTGTCCCCGAGTGGGCCTCCTGCCTCAAGTCACCGCGCATCCAGGCCAAGCCGAAGCCCAAACCCAACCAGAACCTCTCAGAGGCCTCGGGGAAGGGGGCTGAGCTCTACGCCCGCCGCCAGTCCCGGATGGAGAAGTACGTCATCGAGTCTTCGAGCCACGCTGAGCTGGCCCGCTGCCCGTCACCCACCATGTCCCTGCCTTCATCCTGGAAGTACTCCACCAACGCGCCTGGCGGCACCTTCCGAGTGGCCTCCCGGAGCCCGGCTCGGACCCCACCTGCCTCGCTCTTCCACGGCTACCTGCCCGAGAACGGGGTCCTGCGTCCAGAGCCCACCAAGCAGCCGCCCTACCAACTGCGGCCCTCCCTCTTCGTCCTCTCACCCATCAAAGAACCTGCCAAGGCCTCGCCTAGAGCTGCCTCGCCCGCCAAGCCCAGCTCCCTGGACCTGGTGCCCAGCCTGCCCAAGGCAGCTCTCCCACCATCACCTGCCCTGCCTCGGCCCTCCCGCCCCTACACCACCGCTGGCCAGGACGGCCTCCAGCCCACCGCAGTGAGCCCCACCTACAGCAGTGACATCTCACCCATGTCACCCTCCAGGGCATGGTCTCCCCGAGCCAAGCAAGCCCCCAGGCCCTCCTTCTCCACCCGGAATGCGGGGATCGAGGCTCAGGTGTGGAAGCCATCCTTCTGCTTCAAGTAACGGGCCCCACAGGGATCCCACTGCCTGTCCAAGCCCCTGTCTAGGGATCGGATGGAGAGCAGGAAGTGGCACGGGGCTGAGTCAGGAGTACAGGCACTCAGGGCTGACGCTGCCACCAGCTAGGTTTGTGCCGTTTGGGCAAGTCACCTCCCCTCTCCAAGCTATCGCTGCCCCTTCCCTCCCGCGAGGTGGCTGGACTCCATGTCTGAGAGATCTGAAGTCAGCTACCAGTGGGGAGAAGGGTCACAGAGAGAGGACCACTTGGCCGGCCCTAGTGAGACTGGGGGCTTCTTCACCTGGCCTTTGTGAGCTGTAGGGCTACCAGCGTCTTGCTGAGGAAAGGCCTAGAGGGGCCCTAATAGGGGCTCCTGCAGCACACAGAACCTGCCCTTGCGGTGGCACTGTCCAGCCCAGGGCCTGCCACCCCAGTGAGCAGCCCTCACCGTGGCCCCGGCGCCGGCCTCTTTCTGCCTGTTGCTGGATTCTCACCTGCACGGGTCTGCCTCTTCACCTCTGCCTTCCGGACACTGTTTCTTCTCCGCTGCTTCAGAGACCTTTGCCTCAGCCTCCACACTATCTCCTTTCCCGGGTTCTGCTGGATGAGGACTCAGCCCACCACTGCTGGCTGATGCTTTTCTTCCTGCCCCTCTGTTCAGCTGCCTTCACGCCCTCTTCGAACATCTGCCTCTGCTTTCTAGACAGCTTATGCAGTTCATCCCAGACCTCAGTCCAGGTTCCACCTGGCTTGCCCTCACTGTTCTGGGGTGTGGAAGGTCCCCGGGGATCCCCAAGAGAGAGCCCAGGAGAAGGCTCTGCAGAGGTGGGTGTACAGCCTGGAGAGAGGTCCCTAGAAATAGATCCATTGGTTGTTTTGGTTTCACCCTCAGCTCAGATCTGCACAGCTGAAAGAAACCATCTACGTGCCGCAGAAAGGGGTCCCATGGAGAGAGGCATCTCGGCCTCCCATTTGCTATGTGACTTTGGTCAAGTCACTTTCCCTTTCTGGGCCTCAGCTTTCTCATAAACACAATGAGGGCCCTCCTAGCTGTGACAGTCTGTGAGAAATGAGAGGACAGGACAGGCTGGTACTTTGGGAGAAAGGTCCTGTAAGTGACAAGAGTCCCCTGGGAAGAGAGGGGAAGGAAATTAGGACAAAGGTGTCCTAGGACATATGGGAAGTAGATGTCTGTAAGGGCGTCCGAGGAGGGTGTGGCTGGGGAGGCCAGGAAATCAAAAGTTTAGGCTCAGGTTCAGGATTGCCTGAAGACAGACCATGGGAACACAGCAAGGACTGGGGCAGGAGCACGGCAGCCCAGGGAGGGGACAGAGGAGACCTGGAGGAAAAGGCTGCGACTTAGGAGATCTGGATTCTAAAATATGGCCTCCATGTGTATCTTTTGGTCTTGGTTTCCCCCTTTATACTGTGAGGGTTTTGAGTCAGGTAGCTTGAGATCCTTCCCATCTCCAACACTTTTGATGTGCTGCGACCCCCCAAAACCATGTTTTGTGGGGGCGAAAGAATATAGACGCAAGAGACAGAATTCAGATGGAAGGCTCCCAAGACCGGGGGCTGAGCACCACCCACTATCTCTTTCCTAACCCTATTTCTGGGCTCCCCAGCGGAGCAAGGGGTGGTGGAGGCGGTGCCCGTGCTGGGCTGAGCCTGCAGTATTCGTGAGCTCTCAGCTCGTCTCCATGGGAACAGGGGGTACCTTCCCAGTGAGTTCATTCTGCCCGGAACATGGGGGCATGCGTGGGGGAGTCAGGAGTGAGCTCAGCTTCTTCATGCCAAGCCCCTCCCAGGACAGAGTGAAGGCCGTGTTCCGGGCCCCTGCTGCCTGTGATCCCCGAGGGCCAGCAATGGAAGAGCCCACCCTCCGTTCCTTCGCCAGGCTGTCTGAGCCCTGCCCTCAACTTTGTTCTCTCTCCTGTTCTCAATACACTCTGCCTCAAATCTGTCTTGCTGCTTCTTTTCTTCCACACTCACTGGCTGGTGGTCTGGGCCCTCTCCCTCCTCCCTGATCCTGGCCTGGGAAGTGGGGTGGGACTGTCCAGTTACTGTGTGTGAGCCTGTGGTGAGAGTCTGCATGCTGCCTGCATCTGCTGAGCGTCTGGATCTGCTGTGGGTACAGATGTGTGCTGGCTTGGAAGTAAGGGCTGCCTTCTCTCTCCCCCCGGTCAGTACTCAGGGAACCAGAATCCCTTGGAAGACACATTCTGTTTTCTCCTTCTTTGGAGTTTGGCCAAAAAGTGTGTAGATGGGAAAAACCCATGCCCCTTATGGTCCAGATTTATTTGAATTCTTTATAAGTGCCTTTAGCCAGAGCATGTACACATTTTTTCCCCCTTAGGTTCCCCCAGCATCCCACTCTTCCCATTATCTAAATCTGGGAGCTTCCCAGTCATCACTGAATATTATAAGTTTCTGCCCCTTATGGAGCTGAACAAGCTGCCATTGGGAGCCAGAAAAAATGGGTTCCAGCCTCAGATCTGCACCTGACTCCTTGTGTGACCTTGGACAACCCCTAGGCCCCAGTCTCCCCTTCCACACAAGGAGAGGATTACAGAAGCCGTGGGCTGGCTGGCTGTCTTTGGTGTCTGATATTCCTCTGTGCTCCACTCATGCCCACCTCACACGCATGCCCTGCTTTGGGGCTGGTGCTG
Source organism: Moschus berezovskii (assembly GCF_049115385.1). Taxonomy (NCBI): domain Eukaryota; kingdom Metazoa; phylum Chordata; class Mammalia; order Artiodactyla; family Moschidae; genus Moschus; species Moschus berezovskii. The sequence continues at coordinate 49,506,881 of NC_142467.1, read as the reverse complement.
GGTTAAGTGGGTGCTCCTTTCTGAATTTTCACCCATGTGCATTTCCAGGAAGCTCTGAGGGATATAATGAATTGAGATATTTTTCAGAAAGTGAATAATTCTGATTCCCTGCAGCATGTTCGTATTATGCACTCCCCCCACCCAGAGTGCACACACACCCACACGGACACACACACACACACACAGTCAGTACCCAGACAGGGCAGTTCTGATGAGGTCAGGCCTTGGCCCGATGCCAAAAGATGAGGAGATGCTCACCACTGCCCCCAACATTCCAACCCACACGTTCTGAGAAGTAAGTTCTGTTACTCCTTCCACTTACTGGCCCTAGCCTTTCCCTTGAAGCCACCAAAGGCAAAGGCAGTCCTTAGAGATGTCAGACAGTTATCATAGCTCCCCCTGCCTCAGCCTGCTCTTCTCCTGGCTGAAAGCCCTGGTTCCTCTGCCTTAGTGCTTGTGGATGGGCTTGGATCATGAACTCTTGACCTCACTTCCCACAGCCCAGCTGATTGAAAGATTCCTGAGATGGCTCACAGACAGCAGCTCGCACTGTCTCTGGCTCATATATATACAACTGTGACCCAGGAGTAAAAGGGGTGGAGCCCATGCTGAGCTTTAACTTTCCTGCTTGATGATTGGAGCCTTGGATATCCCCAGGAGGTCCCTAACATTACCAATCCCATGAACACTCTTTAGACTGTGATACATTCCTCTTTAGGCTAAAAGTCTCCATTTCTGAGTCTGGGCCCATCTAGTAGCTGCTGCATTGTTTGGAGAAGACAACTAATTTATCGCTTCTTTTTGATTGAGAGAAATGAGATTCTGACTAGATGAGAGGTTGACTGGTTAGGCTGTGAAAGTTTACTGCTTGGATGAGAGAATGGAGCTTATGAGTGGTTCTAGATTTTGATTGGGTAGGAGACACTGAACAGACCAGCTAGTTCTCCACTCAGAGATGCTTGCTGGTTAATTTGGATTGGATTGCAGACTGATTGGACTGACTTTTGCTGGAATCTGATTGGCTAAACAGATGGATGGTTTAGTACAGTAGTCCTCAACCTTTTTGGTACCAAGGGCTGGTTTTGTGGATGACAATTTTTCCACCAGGTGGGAAGGGGTGGGAGTGGGATATGGCTTTGGGATAATTCAAGGGCAGTAGGGTTCATGTTCTTATGAGAATCTAATGCTTCTGCTTATCTGACAGGAGGCAGATCTCAGGGGATAATGCAAGCAATGGGGGGAGGGGGGTGACTGTAAATACAGATGAAGCTGGCTCGCTGGCCACTCATCCCCTGCTGTGTGGCCTAGCTCCTAACAGGCCACAGACCAGTACCAGTCCATGACTCGGAGGTCGGGGACCCCTAATTTAGAAGATACATGCTGGACATGGGTCCCCAAGATCTGTACTCTCAAACCAGTTCAAACTACGTAAGCCCGCCTGCAGCCTTTGAGCAGCAGACAGTCACACACACACATTTCCTGGTGAGGCAGAACATACCAGATAGCTATTTACACCTCTGAACTTCATTTTCATCGCTGTAAAATGGCCTGTGATAACACCAGCTACCTCACCAGGCTGTTGTGACAATCTGATGAGAGAGGAAGGATGAGAACAAACTTTGTAGACTGGAAAGTCCCTAAGAAGGTAGGAAGCAGGTATGACTGTGCAGAGCAGACCCGTGCTTTATAACCTCAAAGAGGGTCAGCAACTTGGCCTCACCAAATTCACTCTCCCCTACCCCATGCTGGCAAGAGGTCCAGGGAAGTGAGCAAAGACCCAACTTCCTTTCATGTTTTATCTGTCGGTAGGCACTTACATGATCAAGGATCCAAGGAGCAACTAGGAGGTGACCATGGCAACACAACAGGGGGATTCAACTGAGAAGGCCTTTCCCTAAGTCCAGTCTTAGTAATAATGATCAATATTTTTGGTTTTAATTTTTTTAATAGATAGTATATCCATTCGGTTCAAAACCTTAAACTTATATAAAAAGTAATACATTAAAGGTCTTATTATTCCAACCCTTGTGGCTGTGTACCCTGCCCAGTTCACCCTACTTCCCAACAGAGACCCACTCTGGTTAGTTTCACGTATATCCTTTCAGTGTGTCTTTATGGTAACTAACATCTGCTGCACACTTAACCTCTTCTAGCAAATCTTCTCATATAGTGATATTCTTTTACATAAGTTATCTCATTTACTGCTCACAACAACCCTCTAGGATACAGGCTGACATACTCCCATTTCACAGAGGAGGAAACGGAAGCCCAGGGGCTTCCAGTTGCTTCTGTTGCTGAAGTAATTTGACCAAGTTAATTCATTAAACAAAGGGGTCTGTCTCCAAAGTGAGCGATCTTAAACTACCCGGCTCTCTGTGACGCACAGGGGCAAGCAGCGTGGGCTCTTTCAAGTATCTGAAAGATGAAAGTTGGGCCACCTGCATTTTACTGCAGGCACTACTAACTTCAGTTCAAAACTCCGGTACAGAGGAACAAAGCACTAATGCCTGCCGCCAACCTCTCTGCTCTCTCCCCAGGACCGCCGGGAGAGCTTGCCCACCTCCCCGCCCTGGACGCCCGGGGCATCCCGGCCCCCCAGCAGTCTGGATGGCTGGGTGAGCCCGGGGCCCTGGGAGCCGGGCCGTGGGAGCAGCATGAGCAGCCCCCCGCCGCTGCCACCGCCGCCGCCCATGTCCCCCTCGTGGAGCGAGCGCTCCGTATCCCCGCTGCGATCTGAGACGGAGGTGCGGCCCCCCAGCCGCCAGCTGCAGGCGCTTCTGGCTCGAAACATCATCAACGCCGCCCGGCGCAAGAGCGCCTCCCCGCGGCCAGCGGGCGCCGAGAGCCTCCGGCCCTTCTCCCCGCCGAGGGCGCCGGCGCCACCGCCCCCGCCGCGCATGCGCTCGCCGCAGCCTGCCCGTCCGGGTCCAGCCGCGGCCCCCGGGGCCACGTTCGCTCCCATCCCCCGGAGCCCGTTGCCTGCACCGCCTAGGCCCTTCCCCTACCGCCGCTCGCCCACGGACTCCGATGTGTCCCTTGACTCCGAGGACTCTGGGGCTAAATCACCCGGCATCCTCGGCTACAACATCTGTCCCCGCGGGTGGAACGGCAGCCTGAGGCTCAAGCGTGGCAGCCTCCCCACCGAAGCCTCCTGCACCACCTAATAAGCCTTCCCCGCCTGCACCCCATCCCTGCCCTGGGAGGGCCGAGCGGGGAAAAAGTGTCATCCGGCTTGGGAGATCCCAGCACCATGTCCCCAAGGGGTCTGGCTACTTTGACAGCCCCAGAGATCAGGGGTCAGCGGGGGAGAGCTCTGGGCTTGGGGGTGGGGTGATGATCCAAGCTTGGGTTCTAGCCCTCTCTCTATCATTCAGTCACTGTGGAAAGACCTTCCCAATGCTCCTCAGCTTTCCCATCTGTTTAATAGAGCTTTGGCCAAGGCAATCTCAAACCTCTAAATCCCCCCTTCTATTAATACACACACAAGGCAGGGCATTGTATGTATGGCTCCCTAAACTTGCTGCGCTGCAGGATTCCATACTCCTCTCCCACCTTCCTGGCTCCGATCTCTGGAGTCTGGCAAATGAGGGGGTGTGTTCCGGGGATCCTATGCCTGAGTTGCCTGTCCAAGTCCTGGCTTGACCATCCGCCTCCCTGGCACCAAGTCCCAGGGAGCAGCTGTTTTCCATCCCTTCCCAGACAGGCTCTATTTTTACCATGATGACCTTTAGAGAGTCTCCCAGGCCAGCTCAAGGTGTCCGGCTGGCCTCTCTGGAGAGAAGCAGCAGGAAGATTCTTCCTCTCAGATCCCTCTCATGTTTTCTCCATCCCAGTTCAGACTGCCTGGGACATCTGTAGCCAGAGAAGAGAGTTGTAAGGTGATATTTCCCCCAGGCCCAGGACTTGGGCCTCCAGGAATGCTATAGGTGTCTGCAACTCATCTGCCCCTTCTGGGCTCTTTCATGGCAGACTCTGGGCTCAGAGCTGAGCTGGGGAGAAAACAGTTTGACCTGGAGGTATCTGTTTTCCTCTGGCTTTACTTGATAGCCCTGAGTTTGAGGTTGCCCACTTGGAAAGAGGGAGGTAAAGAGTTGTTATGGGCAGTATGCAAGCCATGGCAAGGAGGCATAGAGGAGATTATAGTAGGGAATGAATTGGCTCATACAACCTCTGAGGGCTCTTCCAGTCCTGAAATGCATTCCATAGCATTAGGAAGGAAGGGAGAGTAAGTAGTACTGGAGGACTGGCTGGGCAGATGAGTCTGGGTGGGTAAGTGAGGGGTTAGACCAGAGTCTGCCTGTGTTTCTGGTTCCTTAGGAATTAGCCCCACTCTTCAGTTTCAGGCTCAGCATCCGTATTGTGCCCCTATGAGTAGGCACTGTTCTGCCTCATCTCTTTCCTATCACACTCTGGGCTAGCCAGTGTCTGGTGCCCAGTAACACTGGGGAGCCTGGCTGCAGGCCCTGGCCTGTCCCTTAAGCTGTAGTGACTCTGATTGGGAACCCCAGAAAGGACACAGGGAAGAATGTACCTCAGTCCTGTAGTTTCCAGAGCTGGCTCGTGGTGCCCTCTAGAGGTTTAAAATATCAGTTTCAGGATCCTAAGGGTGGGAGTGGGGGCTGGAACTGGCTGAGGATCAGAGGTACGTATGTAAGTGAAAGGATACCAGGATGTTGCGAAAGGTGAGGGACAGAGGGTGATTTGGGGGGTTAGAGGTAGACTTACCCCATCCCTCAGGTTGATATTAGACCTGGAACCCCTTAGTGAGGCTAGAGCAATCTGGGGTCAGGATGGGAGAGAGCAACAGTGTTCCTCAGGCCTAAAAATTGGGAACATAGGCTCTGGTGGTAGGAAGTTGAGAGGGTGCTCCAGCTTGTCAGTGATGAGTGATCACATTACTGAAGTCCCCTCCTGCTTCAGGGACCCTTGTAGCATGGGAGGCTGGGGCTAAGGGCCTCTTTCAGAGAAAAGACACTATCAGGTTACAGTTAATACAATGGCACAGAAAAATCCACTTCTACCTGCATTTCCCACAAAGAGCCAGCAGGAGGCAGCCTTGAGAAGCTGAAGTTCTGTTCAGCTGCTCTCTCCCTGTCACTGCCTTTTCCCCTAGTCCTCTTTTCTAACCCACTAGAAATTGCTTGTGTCCTGCCTTTTGCCTCCTGTAGAATTCAGCTCTGGCCCTCAATAAATGCTTCTTGCATTCTTCTGTCCCTTGTGTCATTTTCAGCTATGTCTAAAGCTCTTCTCTTTCCCCCAACCACGGAACAGTCCATGGGATGTGGGGTGGATGAGAATGTTTGATACACAGGGGATGGGAGCTTGGAAAGTAGCAACCCTGAGGAGAGATGGGGAACGAAGATAACACTCTGGGCCACAGAAGAAGCCCTTGGTTGAAGTTCTGGTCTTATCATCTACTAGCTGGGTGACCCTGGGTAAACCCATTCCTTCTCCAGGCCCCAGCATCCCTATCTGTATAATGAATGACTGGGGCGAGGAGATGTCTCAAGGTGGTATTGCCTGGGCCCTGACCACAGGACACTGTCACTGCAGTGGTCAGGGCCAGGCTGCATCAGGGCCCAGCACTCTAGGACTGCTTCCTGATGATGGGCTTCAGGCAGGAGGAGGAGCTCCTACAAGAGATAACATAGAGTCCAGGCAACCCTAGAGAGCTCAGGACCCACACCATTAGCAGTGCTCCTCTTCTGATGGGGGCATCCTTTGCCCAGAGAAGGGGATCATGGTTCTACTCACAGGTGAGGCCAAGCCTGCCTTAGGAACATCCCTCACCTTCCTCTAGCAGAGACAGAGCAAAGGACTCTGAGGGTCAGGAAGCTGAATCCAGGTGATCCACAGCAGAGTCCAGGCTTCTTAAGAGAGAGGCCCTTGGACAATCTACCTGGCACACAGGAACAGCAGATCACTTCCCTGGCCCCAGCACGTCCCTGCCCGTCCACCCTTCCCTGGCAGTGGTTAATGCACTTCTGACACAATCTTTATCTTCAGCAGAAACCTCTCCTGAGCACAGTGTCCTGGTGATCCTGGTGCCCAGACACCTCAAACCAGCTTCATTCCAAACTGAACTAAGACTCTGCCCCACCACCACCATTGTTTTCCTTGAATGACTCAAGCCAGAAATGGGAGTGGCTCTTTCCTCACTCCTGCAGCCAGTCGCTCACCACGACCTGGTAATTCCCCGTACCCCTCAAGCCCCTCTCCTCCTCTCCATGCCCTCTGTCACCACCCTGGTCCAGCCACCCCCTGGCTCTCGCTTGACCACAGTGAAATCATCCTGCCTCCAGTCTTGCTCCCGCCAACCCACTTTCCACAGGGCAGCCAGAGATATCTTTGGAAAATGCCATCTGACTGCTCCATTCCACTGCTTTAAACTCCAACAGCCCTTTATAAAACTTTTCTTTTGAAAAGCCTGCTGTGATCCTGTCCCTGCCCACCTGTCTGGCCTCATCTCTCAGCACCACTCCAGCCCCCAGTCCTAGCTAGCCCCTAATATCCTTATACGTGACACAGCCTCAGCCTGCAATTACCCATGCCCCTCTCTGCCCTGTGAACTCCCACTCATGCCTCAAGGCCCAGCTCAAATGTCTCCTCCTCTGGGAGGCCTTCCCCACCCCCAGGCTGAGCGGGTGGCACCCTCCCCTGGGGCCCTCCCGGAGCATTTCCCATGATGCGCTGCAGAGGCTGTTTACGGGGCTGACATGGGCCTGGCTGAGCTCCTTGAGGACAGAGCCCTGCCTTATTTATTTTCAGTCCGTAGAGAGAAGCTCAGAGAATGTGAGAAGGTAGAGGGAGAGAGAGAAGAAGGGAAGAAGGAAGCAGAAGGAAGAAAGGAAGCCAGGAAAGAAGGAAAGGAAAGAACAAGTCAAGCAAAGACATTGGGGGATAATTCATTCATTCACCTACCCACCCATTCCATCACTCATTCAACAAACATCTACCAAGCTCCTGCCAGGCCCCACTCTAGGCACTGAGGATATCGTTGGCAGGCTCAGGGGACGGTGACTCACTCTCAGCATTTCCAGGTGACTTTGGCGTGTGCATGTGTGTGTGCGTTGTGCATGTGTGTGCAAGGCCTTCTGTGTGCGAGGGCTTGCTGCCGGGGCACCTGTCTCCTCTGGGGCCTGGTGCTTTTAGCATCTGTCCCTGGATCCTATTGCAGCCCGAAATAAGGCTGTGAGCCACGACAAGGCAGGGGCGACTCTCGTCAGCTGAGGCCAGAGCTGGCTGCAAGGCACACCCAGCTCGCCGACCGCCTGCACGGACACTGACCACTCGACTCTCAGCTTCCCGACAGAGGTGTTAATCTGAGGGTCTGACACCCCCTCCTGCCCACTGTGGTTCCATCTCTCAGGTACCAGGATCCAAGGGGAGCTTGAGGGCTGTGGGGAGTGGGCAGTGGAGAGGAGTAATTCCAGAGCCCCTTTCCCCCACAGCAGAGCAAAGGCCCTGCAGAAGGGCTGGGAGCGTGGGGCCTTGTGGAAGCCTGGATCCTGAATTGGGAAGGGAGGGATCCTAAGCTCTGGGTTAAATGGGGAGGGGTAGCTAAGATTCCAGCTGGAGGGTAGGTTATGACTCTGCTCAGACTTCAGGATCTTTCAGCAACAGAGGGAACAGGGTCCCTGTCTGTAAAATGAGGGGTCCTTCCCAATGCCTGTAAATTTCTGTAAGGAGAGTATTTGTCAAGAAACAGATCTAGGAACTGTGGAATCCTAAGTGGTCACAGTGGAGCATGCTTCACTAGCTCATGGGCCTCACCCCAAATGCATGCACGTGTGCTCATGTTTGCATGCAGTTTTAGGTGGCACAGAGAGACATGGAGCTGGAGAGCTGCTTGCTCACACTCACTGAGGAAGTCAGGGGGACCGATTAGAATCCTGGTTGCCAAGCTCAGCACCCAGTGACCTGGGGCTGGGTGTGGGTATGGGAGGGGAGATAATGGATGGAGGCAGATTGTTTTTCTAAAAGAAGGAATATAGAAAAACCTGACAGCAAAGCAGAGGGGCACAGAAGTGAGGAAGGCTGTCAGGAGGCTCAAGGGCTCTGCCTTCTCTCCTGAGGGCAAGGTAGGGACTCTGGACTTGGGGCCTGTAGGGTTTCTCTGGGGCTTTGGGCCTCATTTTATTTTAAATCACCTCCAAGATTCCTGGGACACACCATAGATGTAAATGGGGGACTGGTGGAGGAGGGAGAGAAGCAGAGCACCATGGAAGTGAGCCAAAGGATGGGGGTGACGAAGGGCTGATGGCTCTTTCAGCTTCCTTGCACCAGCCTGTGCCCTCAAGCTTCAGAGCTGAATACTGGGGACATGAGACGCACACCTTGCAGACCCCAGTGCAGCCCCAGCCTAACCAGCTATGCTCCTCTCACCCAGACTTCAACCTTCAACCTCTTTAAGCCTCTGAGTAGAGTTCACCTGAGTCAGTGGACAACAATAGTCAGACACCCCCACCTCCCTTTCTAATGTCCCAGAAACTACCCTCGATGAGCCTGTGCTTCCTTAGCAACCTGGAAGCAGATCTGCATGACCTTGAGCATCTCCCTTGCCCTCCATGGACCTCAGCCTCCTCTTTCCCACTTGGATAGCCCTTGCTTGAGAATGGGGTGAGATATGGCTGTGTGGGGCTGAAGCTGGGGGGACCAAGGACTGGGAGGAACGGATGCAGCTGGACCCATCTGTAGGGGTGTCTCCTCCACAGGATGATCCCCAAGGAGCAGAAGGGACCAGTGATGACTACCATGGGGGACTTCACTGAACCAGGTAAAGCTGACCCAGCCCCTGTGCATTCCTCAGATCCCATCTTTTCTTGGTCCCAGGCTATAGCCACTCAGCCTGCTGGCCCCAGGCCTAGGCAAACAGGTGTGAGTTCCAGGCCAGCCTGTGGAATCTGCCGCCTGGGCTGGGAAGTTTCCTGAAGCACTGGGAGGGGCCTGGCCCTGATTTCGGGGCACAGGAGAGCTAAGGTTGAGTGCCACAGACTGGGCCCTGGCCCCACCTGAGCCATCCCCTCAGCCCCAGATTGAGCTCTGAGGGGCCCCAGGTCAAACCCTACCAATGGCCCGAGCTTCCCACATAATTGCGCGTGTTTAAACTGGGGGTCTCACTGAGCAGTCACAGCATGAGACAAGGGGTCAGGGGAGAGTGGGGCAGCGGGGCAAGAGCAGGCTGCCCAATCTGAGTCAAACCATTTCACTTAAAAGCTGATTCAGCCAATGGATAAATCATCTAAAATACATATTTATCAACTTTATAAGACCTCTTCCAGAACTCTTGGCCTAATTTTGGAGTCTTTATTTGGCCTACTTTAGAGCATTTTATGTATTTTAAAAACAAATTCAGCTAAGTCAGAAGTCTCACACTCTACTGTGAATCACAGTGACACGGCGCTGTTGCTTAAAGGCACAGATTACTGAGGGAGCACGCGGTTACTGAGCAAGTCAGGGGCCGATCAGAGTCCAGCTTGCCCCGCTCAGCGCCCACTGACCTGGGGCTGGGTATGGGAGGTACAGATGGAGGCAGGTTGTTTATCTAAAAGAAGATCTATAGAAAAATCTGGCGACAAAGCAGAGGGGCACGGAAGTGGGTAAGTCTGTCAGGAGGCTCATCCCAGCATCCCTACCCAGGAGTTCTGATCCAGGAGACCCAGGGAGGAGGCCAAGCATTAGCCACTTAGACAAGTACCCGGATGGTTCCCACGCAGGAGAGCAGTGAACCGAGCTCTGATAAACCCCTGCCTAAGGACTTTGCTGCAGTTTTGCCTCCTTTGGTGTTCTAAGAAGTGTTTCATCATGTGTACAGCTTTATATGTGAGGCATACTTTCAATCCGTTTTGTGTGTTCTTGTCTCCTTTTGTTTGTTTCATTTTTTTTTATTCCATGATTTTCATGCTGAAATATGTAAGCTTCGTGAGATATCAAGGCTCTAAATAGAAGAACTAGGCAATGCATTTTCTTTTCTCTTGTCTAAGTAGTTACAGACCCCCCAATATTGACCCACATCATTTATGCCAGACTGGAAATCTGTTTTTTTGTTGTTGTTGTTAATTATTACTAGAGTATTAATTACGGACAATTTTGAAACTTAAGAAAAGTAGGAAGGGAAAAAAATCGCATGAGCTCATCACCAAAAGACAGTCATTGTAAAATAATAATAAAACACCCTTCTTGTGAGCTTACTATGTCTCAGATATGGTGCTAAGAGCATTTGTACTTTTTGTTATATGTATAACCCTCACAACAACTCTGTAAATTAGATACAATTATATCCATTTTTTAGATGAGAAAACAGAAACTCAGGAAAGCCAGGAAATCACATCCTCAGTAGGTGTAGAACTGAGATTTGACCCCAGATCTCTTTGTCTCCAAAACTGCTCCTTTACCACATGGTTACATAAATAAAACATTCATTTTATAAAATATTCAGCCAAAACAGATATGAATGACTTTGAAAGCACAAGTTCCTCATAATGAAACCATCTGGAGATAACCATTGTTAACAGATTTGTGTAAATCCTTCTTCTGTTCATATATAAACATATTTATATAAGCACATATACACGTGGGTTGAATACTATACACTGTGTTCGTCATCTGAAATTTGTTTCACTTAGCAGCACACCACAGACTTCTCCCCATCTTAGTATGATTTATCGCATCTCGCCCCTCACTCCCCCAGCATGTAAGATATTATGTATATTTATACACCCTCCCCCGACAAGGAGGCCACGAAGGCCTGACTAAGGTTAGGGGTAGAGTCTGAGGATTCTTGAACAAGTGACTTGTTGAGATCGCACTCCTAGGAGAAGGGAAGTGACAAAAGCAGGACTGGGCAGAGGACATTGCTCAGTAAGGAAGTGGGTTCCAGAGCATAAATTAATTGCCCTATAGAAATCATCTCATCTTTAGCAGGGGGGCTGTTGCAGGCTCTATGCACTGGGGCAGTTCTCTGCAGAGGTGGCCATTGTGAGCTGTTAGTCACAGATAAAGGTTGTCCAGGCAGCATCCCCCGTAAGACTGATTCCCCGTTTTCATAATCTGATACCTCACTGCAGCAAACATCCTTGTACGAATATCCTTGGGCGTATTTATTCAACTTTTCTCCCCAAGGATGAATGCCTAGAATTAGAATTGCTTAGTCAAAATAGGTTTCATCTATAGTTGTTTTTTTTTTTTTTTGTCTTTAAATATTGAGCTCAGTTCATCTAAACAGCACTTGAAAATATATGCCAGGGGACTTTTATTACATATTTAGGTATAAATAGTCTTTCATCTGTTTAAGACAGAGTACATTGTCTCATTTGAAAAAAAACAAAAACAGTGCAAACAATTTCCAGCCCTCCTCCTTGGTATATCCCATAAATAGTCACTGCTCATATTTGGCATGTCTCCTTGAAGATTCAATACGTGCATAAGCATATACTAATTTTTTTTAAACATACGAGTGGGATCTTAGAATACAAATTCTTCAGAAATTTACCCCCCCCACTTAATCTATAGTGGATTTCTTTCTGATTCTAATATGTAGAAGTTTCTTTCTCTACATTTGCTGAAAGAATGAAAAAACCATCAGCCTCCTTTTTTAAAAGGTCATTTAGGATTCCACTGGATGGGATGAAGCACAGCATTTGAATGGCCTTCAGTGCTGACTGGTGACCACGTCCATCTTCCTGACCCATTCACTCTCTCCACTGTTCTCTGGGACAATTTCAGCAACGCTCTTCTCAAACCTAAAGTACCTCCTCCCCCACTGCCATTCTTAGCTAGTGACCTTGCTTCTTATTTCACTGAGAAAAGGAGCCAAGAGAGACTTCTGCAAGCTCCCGCCTCCACATCTGTCTGCTTGTTTGCATCCGTGTCCCTGTTCTCGGCTTTCCTTCCTAGTGCGCTAGATGAACTCTCCTTGCACCTGTCTGAAGCCAGTGCTTCTAACGGGGTGCCAGACACCCTCCCTGCCCTAGGACATTCCTTCAGTAATTCTCTTTAAAAACAAGCAAGCAAACAAACAAATCCCTCTTGTTTCCATAGCTGCCTCCAGCCGTGGTCCTTCAGAGCACAGTTCCTCAAAGCTGCTGTCTTTACTTCCCTCCTCTCTCTCTTTTTAACATTTTATTTAACCAACTTTTACACACACACACCAAAGTAAAGAGTTCAAACCCCCAAGGTCCCCCTTTTATTCCTGGAGTCCAGAACAAATCCCAAGAAACACATCATTCCACCCCCCCCCAAACACTTCACAATGCATCAAAAGTAACAAAAAGCACATTTCCTTACATGTAAAAGTATCAACACACTGAACAAAAATGAGCAATACTGATTTAATACTATCTAATAACCAGTCCTGTAGTCAACTTTCTCCAGTTTTCTAGTTTGTTCACGGGTATCTAAATAAGAGCCACTTTGGATTCTAACATTATCTAGTTTCATGTGTACAACATTGTATGTCTACTTCTGTACGCATCAGAGCATGAAAAGTGAAAGTGTTAGTCCCGTCCAACTATCTGAGACCCTGTGGGCTGGAGCCCACCAGGCTCCTCTGTCCACACAATTCTCCAGGCAAGAATACTGAAGTGGGTAACCATGCCCATCTCCAAGGGATCGCCCCAACCCACGAATCAAACTCTGGTCTCCTGTACTGCAGGCAGATTCTTTACCATCTAAGCCACCAGGGAAGCCCATACACCATAGCATGCTCACAACCGAAAGCACGGCTTCTGCCTTTCACCACAGCTGACCCCTTTACTCATTTCGCCCTCCCTCTTGGCCCCCATTCCCTTCCAGTAACCACTACTCTGTTCTCTGCATCTGCATGTTTGCTGATGTTTGATCTTTCATGCCGGCTTTTATGTGTTTATATTCTGCATATAGTGAAATCACATGGCGTTTGTCTTTATCTGACTTGTTTCACTTCTCACAGTGCCTTCGAGGGCCCTTGTTTTTCTTTGGTGGCTGTGTCTCCTAAATCTCCTTTAATCTAAATCACCATCACCCCCTCCTTTTTTTCCACGTCATTCACTCCTCTGGAGAAACTGGGCCAGATGCTTTGTGCAAGTCCCACATCCTAGATTTGGCTCATTGCTTCCTCGCAGTATGGTTAAACTGTTCCTCAGTCCCTTTTCTCTTGAACCTTTTCCAATAAGGTTTTCACACCCAAGTTCACCACAGGACTGCTTTTGTGGAGATTACCAATAATAACCCCGTGTTACTAAATATAATGGTCAATTTTCAGCCCTCCTCTGACTCGACGTGTCAGCAACATTTGACTCTGTTGATCACTTCATTGTCCCTGAAACCCTTTCATCCTTTGGTCCTAGGACACCGCAGTCTTTAGATTTCCTCCTCCTTCTCCCCAGGCTCAGGCTGTTTTTCATCTCCTCGATCTAAATGTTGGAGGCCCTGGGGCTCAGTCTGTAGGTCTCTTATGCATCCTCATAACCTTGGTGATCTCAACCAGCCTCCAGGCTCAGCATGTCATTTAGAGAGCTGGAACATGAACCTATGTGGATCTGGTTTTAGAGACGACAAACTACTGCCCGTGCTGTCCATTGTATCCCTCTCCTACCAGCGTCTTCATCACCTCTGACACTCCTCTCTTCCAAAAGTCTCCCTTTGTTGGGCCAGCATGAAATGTGCATTTTGCTGGTGGGGAAGGAACAAAGGATATGGATAGGCCCCCAAAACTACTGACAGTCATCAGTCCCTAAATCCTTCTACCTGGCTATAATGACTGATCCTGACTATGAGAAAAGAAATCAACGGAAAACTTTTTAGTAAAAAACAATGATAGCAAATACCATTTGCAAATACTCCCAATGGCCCAGTTTTTATATCCAAGTCAGTTTTCTCCCACAAACATTAGACTCATATATCCAGTTCCCTCCTCAGCATCTCCCCTGGGATGCCTACAAGACTCTTCAAACCTTATTCTCAGTTTTGGAGACCATTAGGGGAGTTTGATGGAGAAGGCAATGGCAAGCCACTCCAGTACTCTCGCCTAGAAAATCCCATGGATGGAGCAGCCTGGTAGGCTGCAGTCTGTGGGGTCGCTAAGGGTTGGACACGACTGAGTGACTTCACTTTCACACATTGGAGAAGGAAATGGTAATCCACTCCAGTGTTCTTGCCTGGAGAATCCCAGGGACGGGGGAGCCTGGTGGGCTTCCATCTATGGGTCACACAGAGTCGGACACGACTGAAGTGACTTAGCAGCAGCAGCAGCAGGGGAGTTTGAATATGGGTTAGGCATTACATTGATATAAAACTGTAAGGTCGTGGAAACGGGCGTCTTAAGCTCTAAGGAAATAACCCAGACACCAAGGGAAAGTAACAGGCTTTATTGGCAGTGCGCTCCTGGGCAGAACCCACTGACCTCAAGAATGGCCACGAGGAGTTCTGCCCCGAACAAAGGCAAGGTGCAGTTTTTATGCCTTCAGGGCAGGAAGTGGTATCATATAACCTGGACAGGCCTAAAATAAGGTAAAGCTTGGGAATGCGAGACTGCGAATGGTCAGCTAGTCAAGGTGGTGAGACTGGGTTGGTCACTCTGGAGGTCAGGAAGGGGGGTAGATCTCGGCAGAGGGTTATTACGTCAGAGATTCCTCAGCGGTTTGGCGGGACTTTTTCCCTCCAGCAGGGGGATGGAGAGGGGAAGAAGGAGCCAAGATAGCCACCGGGAAGGGGAAGCCAAGAAGGCCACCAGGGTCCAACCTTACAAAAACAAAAATTCATTCACTTGGAAAGGAAGAGAGCTTTGAATAAAAGCAAATTACAAAGAAGCTATGCTATGATTTCATTTTGGTTAAAAAGTCAACATGAATATATGGTCAATTAAGAAGACGGGGGTTTCCCTTATGGCTCAGTTGATAAAGAATACGCCTGCAATGCAGGAGACCTGGGTTCGATCCCTGGGTTGGGAAGATCCCATGGAGAAGAGAAAGGCTCCCCACTCCAGTATTCTGGCCTGGAGCATTCCATGGACTGTATAGTCCACAGGGTTGCAAAGAGTCAGACACGACAGAGCGACTTTCACTTCACTTCACGAAGACAGGAAAGGCATATACACTAACGGGTTAGGAGTGGTAATCTCTGGATGGTAGAAAATAGTGTTCTTCTTTCCTTTTTCTCTCATGTCTATATTTTCTAACTCTCTTCAATGTACATATATGTTGTTTTGGTGGTGCTAATGGTAAAGAACCCATCTGCCAGTGCAGGAGATGTAAGAGATGTGAATTCGATCCCTGGGTTGGGAAGATCCCCTGGAGGAGGGCATGGCAACCCACTCTAGTATTCTTGCCTGGAGAATCCCATGGACAGAGGAACCTAGCAGGCTACAGTCCATACAGTTGCAAAGAGTTGGAGACTACTGAGCAATTTAGCATGCACACACAGCACACTATGATAAAAGGCTATTTTAAAATGAAAAGAAGACATGTCTAGACCTGAATGCTTGGGCTTCCCCACACCTCCGCCTCCTCCAGCCTTCCCATGTCAGAGAGTGGCTGCTGCATCCTCCCAGTGGCTCAGGCCAGAAACCTTGCCACCACCTCCACTCCGCCGTCTCTCTCTCACATCCCACCCCAAGGGCCTTCCTTCAGAAGATATCTAGAATCTGATCGTTTCTCGTCACCTCCACCACTATGGGCACAGAGCTGCACAGGAGAGTCAGGGACTAAACACACCTGGCCCAAGAAGATGTGAAACGATGCTTGATTTCAGCATCAAACACAGGCAAATCACACTCAGAGGAGTCATCTCAGCCCACTGGCTGGGCAAAGAATCCACAGAATGACACCCAGTGTCAGCAAGCATGGGGAGAAACTGACATTCTTGTACATAGTGGACAGTGCTGTGAAGAGTTCCCCTTAGAGTCAGCAGCCTGAGTATCCTGAAGATTTGGCGGTAAGAGCTCTCTCTGTCCTCTCCTGCAGTTCCTTTGCTGGACCTGGGCAAGAAACTGAGCGTGCCCCAGGACTTGATGATGGAGGAGCTATCGCTGCGAAACAACAGAGGGTCCCTCCTCTTCCAGAAGAGACAGCGCCGTGTGCAGAAATTCACTTTTGAGTTTGCAGCCAGCCCTCGTGCTGTGAGTAAGCTCCCACTGTGCTCACAGGGAAACTGAGGGCCAGTCATTAGCCTAGAGCCAAACAACAAGCCAAATGAGAACATCTGGCCCCTCAAGTCCAACTAGGGGATGACTGTGGCGTTGCCATCAGACTGATGCCTGCCCTGCTCTATGATCTTAGAAGAGTTAGCTCTTCAGGCATTTCTCCCCAGACACGAAACATAAAGTGGGTTGGACAGGGTGAGCTGTGGAGTGAAGGGACTCTGGCTCCTATGAAAAGTGCCGAAGAACAGTCAGGTGCTATGGGCTGAATGTGCAGCAAGCAGGATTTAGATTAGACTTGAGCTTGATCTAAGATAGAAAATACAGAACACCTCTCTCTTCTTTCCACTGGAAGAAGGTAAAGTCATCTAAAGAATGGGACTTCCCTGGTGGCTCAGTGGTAAAGAGCCCGCCTGCCCATGTAGGTGACAGTTCGATCCCTGGGTCAGGAAGATCCCCTGGAGAGGGAAATGGCAACCCACTCCAGTATTCTTGCCTGGGAAATCGCATGGACAGAGGAAACTGGCAGGCTACAGTCCATGGCTTGCAGGAGAGTCAAGACATGACTTAGTGACTAAACAACAGCAAAGAAAGGAAACAAGAATGACCTGCCCTTGGACTTCAGGGAGGTGGCAGGCAATCTCAAGTACTTCTAATGAACTCAGGGCCTGCTATCCTGTTCCACTCAATTTCTGGATGAAACAGGAGATGACGAGAGGGCACCATGCGGCAGAAAAATGACAAAACATCTGCCTTTGCTCTGTGCTTATAACGGTGCTAGCTAAGCAGTTTGCATGTGTCATCTCATTTAATGATCAGAGAGTGATAGTATTGTCATCATGCCCATTTTACAGAAAAGGAAACTGAGGCTCAGAGAGGTTAACAAAAGCCCAGGGTTAGTACAACAATAGCTGCTAACATATATAAGAGCACTTCTCTGTTCCAGGGTCTAGCGCTCTACATTATGAACTCATCCCCCAAACACCCTTGGGAGGTGGGCTCTAGGATTATGCCCCTCCCCACCCCCTGCCTTTATTAGTGGAGGCAGAACCTTGGTAAGCCTACCTGTGGTTTGCTTGCCACCTGCCCCCCAACCCCACAGGTCGTGGCAGGAAGTGCAAAGGAGAAGGTGACTGGAACAGCAGAACCTGGGATGGTGAGTGTGGACAGAGATCCCCCCACGGAGGGGAAGCCTGGGGGAAGGGGCCAGGCAGCTCAGATTCTCTGAGCTTTCACTCCTGTGCCCAGGTTGCCAACAGCCATGAGGGGCAGAACTACCGCTCTGAGCTCCACATCTATCCCACCTCACATGGAGGTCCTGGGGATGCTGAGTCCATGGCCTCCCGGCCGGTGAGCACCCACAACCCCAGCGCCCTGGCACCAGGTAAGTGGCCTCCCCACGTCCCAGGACCAGGGCTGAAGGACCAGAACATGGGTGTGTTCCCTGACGGGGCAGGAAGAACACCCAGAGAGTATCTAGTCCATCTTCTTACACGCACACACCCCTCTCTGCAGTTACAACACAAGCCTGGAGAGGTGCAGCCATGTCAGGTCACAGAGCATGCCAGAGATGAGCCAAGACCAGAGTCTCTGCCCCAACTTGCAATTCCCCTGCTCCATCCTCCCCGTTTCCAGGGATGGGGAAGGGTCCTCTTTGCTGGAGTGACTTTGGCATCACATTCCACTCCCTCCCTTGACTTCCCCTTCCTAGGTCCTTCCTTCCCGTCCCCAAACAGTGTCCCTGGGATGGGTGTGGCCAAAGGAGAAGGGAACCCAGGCAGCCCACTCGCCTGCCTCCCATGTGCCATACTCCACCCCTAGGTTATGCTGAGCCACTGAAGGGCATCCCACCCGAGAAGTTCAACCACACAGCCATCCCCAAGGGCTACCGCTGCCCGTGGCAGGAGTTCATCAGCTACCGGGACTACCTGGGCGAGGGCGGAAGTCACACCCCCAGTCTGGCGGAGTATCGGAATTTCAACAAGTAAGACAAGGCGGGGCTGCTCAGGGAGAGACCTAGGAGGAGGATGCACTGGAGCCAGTCACAACCACAGCAGCAGCTGCATTTCCTGAGCACTTTCTACATGCCAGGCTCTACCCCAGGGCCTTGTAGACATCTATCGAGTTCCTGCTAAAACACAATAGAACTCTTGCGCCTTAGCACACAGTCGGTGCTCAGTAAATGCACAGGGCATGAATGGGTGGGTGTGGCACACATCTTGTTGGATCCTGCTTCACATCAGGGTGGGGCGGGTGCTGCAATTTTTCCCATTCTGGTGGAGAAGAGGATTATCAACAATCTGCCCAAAGTCACACAGCAAGAAAGCGATGGCAGGGCTGTGATCCACGTCTGGGTTTGCCAGACTCCAGAGTCCAGTCTTGTTCTTCATCACTGCTGTGTGCCACCTCCTTGATGGATGTGGAAGTTTGAGTCCTTCCCTGGGCGGGGGCCCCAGATCTCACCAATCCTAGGCCAGTTCAGCCTTTCCCTTTCATCAGTGGTCTGGAAGAGGCCTAGAAAGTGACCTTGAGGTTGCACCACTGTGGGAAGTGGCAGTGAAGTTGCTGGACACCAGAGGTGAGAACAGCAGATAAGTGGCTCATAGTGTGTAGAGTGTGGGGCTTCATCAAGGGCTTAATGAAGTCTCCACCCCTGGCTGTGCGACCTTGGGCGACTGGCTTAACCTCGCTGGGTCTACCATTCCCCACTTGTTAAAGGAGACTCTTCTGGTATTAATACCTTCTTCACAAAATGGTTGTGAGGGTTGCATGAGAGGCCATAGGCAAAGTTTCTGGCAAGTGAGAAGCTCTCAAAAAAATGGTAGCTTCTATTATTACTATTTACAGGTTATTATTATTTTCAGGGGAGAACTTGAAAGGGATAAATTTAACGTTCCACTCTAGGGGCCCGAAAACAAATCACAGCAGGCAGGACAGGAGCCTGGCACTGGAGGAAGACGTGGGGCTGGGGGACGCATTTCAACTGCAGTTGGCTTCCTTAGTCTGCTGCTATTTGTGAGAAATTCTCTGCTGGCTTGGGCTGTATTAAGTGAGAAAGTGGAGGGTCCACAGAGAGCAGGCCACAGCCCAGCTCTTCTGGCACCTGCTCAGACCACATGTGGAGACTATCTGCCTGCCTTGGCCTGGAGACCAGGCCCCCTAGGGAAGGGTTGAAGGAGCCGGGGGTGATGGGCCTTGAGAAGAGAGTGCTCTGGAGAGATGTGACTGCCCTCAAACAGCTGAGAGCATGGGAGGACCATGATGGAAAGAACAGGGTCCAACAGGCATCGTGTGAACCACGAGCCATTGGCAGAGGATTGGGGGTTTCCTGCCAGGAAGGACTGGGCTGCCTCTTCTCCCGGGGCCCTCCAGCCCTGCCTGTCCAGCTATTTAAAACCCTCAGCAGACATCAGTGCTAGCAAGGCAGCTTCCAGGCTGGCCAGGGCAGGCCATGGCCCCACCGATCTCATGCTACGATGGGCTGAGGCATGTTCCCACCAAAAGGGGGGTTCTGAAGGAGCCTCAAGGCTAGACCCTTCCTGGCACAGAAGAGGCAAGTGAGGTAGAGAGAGAAGGAACAGCAGTGTTGGCGTCAAGCTGCACTCAGCATCCACGGCCCGACCGTGAGGCCTGCTCAACTTGGAGGCAGCCTGGCCTGCTTCTGTGGGGCCCGGCTGTTGCCACCACAGTGGGGGTGGTCCAGGCAGAAACGCTGTCCTGGCTGGAACCTGGGTCCTGGCTCAGGAATGGTCCCAAGCTGCAGGGAAAACACTACATGAGTAATGCTCTGGGTTCTCTTAAAAGTAAAAAATAGTTTGAAAATCATGTATTTGTATTATCTTAAAAAAAAACAACAACCAAAACACAGCCCTAGGCAACTACAAATAAAGGTAGGGCCCCTTTGTTCCCCACCCTCCAGTCCCAGGTCTCTTCCCAAAAGCAACACTGTTGTCAGGTTGGTGTGTGTTCTCAGAGCATTCTCTGCAAGCAGCCACATACCTATGGGGATGTAGCGTTGTTTGGTTTGCATGTGTGTGTGTATTTTTTGATATTTTGAATCTCATCCTATAACTTGCTTTTTTCAACTCAACATTATGCTTTTGCAATCTCTTAATATCTATAGCTCTGTTCATTCCTTTTAAGCTGAAATATAGTACCCTGACATGAATATATTGATCTTATCCACTGCTCTGCCAGTGGGCATATGGCTTGTTTCTGGTTTGTCACTAATCATTGCTCATATCTGCTTCCTTGTGCATATGTGCATGCATTTCCTAAGCCATATGCTTACAGGTAGAGTTGCTGGTTGACAGAATTTGCACATTCTCAGGTTTATAGGATCCCGCCAAATTGCCCTGCAAGGTAGCAGCACCAGTTTACCCTCCAGCCAGCAGTATATGAGTGAGAATCTTTCCACCATTCACTAACTTTGGCCCATTACCAAATCACTTATTCTTACCAGTATTATGGGTGAGAAATGGCATGTCTTGGTTGTAATCTGTATTCTCTGATTCTGAACATTCTTTCTAACTCTCCTTTCTCTCTCCAGTTTGTGATATATTTTTGTAAGGGGAGACGTCAAGAGGAAGGAAAAACCAGATTCCAATTCTTTCCCCTTCTGGACTTTATTTAAGGGGAGCCGAGAGTTTTGCCAGGACAGGTCAATTCTCACTCTGAAAACATCATTCTTATTAATATTTCCAAACAACGAGCCATCCTGACTAGGGGCAGATTTGGGACTGGGCAGAGCTGGAGAAACCTGTTAAAGACAGTAGAAAATCTTTGCTGAGTAGCAGAGAAACGGAGGCCCAGAGAGGTGGGGAGGGGGCCACACGTGGTGACCCCATGTCTGTTCTGCCACCCCACTCCCACACAGCCCGCCTCTCCCGCCGCTCTTCTCTCCCCAGGACCCCAGTGCCCTTTGGAGGACCCCTGGTGGGGGAAACCCTTCCGAGGGCAGGCACCCCCTTCGTCTCGGAGCTCACCAGTGGCTTGGAACTCCTTCGCCTTAGACCCAGCTTCAACAGAGTGGCCCAGGGCTGGGTCCGCAACCTCCCAGAGTCTGAGGAGCTGTAGCCCCAGCGCCTTCACTTCGCTCATCTCAGAGTTCGAATAACACCTGGAGCCAAGATTTGTGGCCAGCACTTCACAGTTTACAAAGGGCCATCGCACACGAAACCTTACTGCAAATGGCCTCAAAAGTCACAAAGTTGAGCAGTTCCCAATGTGGCATACTTCAAAATCACCTGGGGGTATTTTCCCCCAGGTTTCTGACCTGCCCCAAACTGCGGCATCAGAATCCCCTGAGCAGAGGGTTTCTGTTAGTTAACTCGCACTCCCAGCTGATTCTAAGAAAACTCGTCCCTGGTTTATGTCTTTAGGAATCCAAACCACCAATGACGTCACGTCCAGCCTCCACTCTCTTGCTCCTGTAGTCTAGCTTAGTCTCCCCCAGTGACAGGGAGCCCACTAGCTGCCTATTTACCTGTGAAGCACTCTGAAAGTTTTTCCTTTTACTGAGACACAGATGGTCTTTATCTATTCACGCTGCTAACATTTACTAAGCACCAACTGTGTGTTAGCTGCTGTGCCAGCCATAGGGAGAGGGTGTGGGGAATAAGCCTGGGCCCTAGCCTAGAAAGAGGGAGGAAAAGACATTAGGGAAGACAGATTTATAAAGCGGAAAATCACCTTAATGCTCCCTAAAGCACGCTGACAACTGAGGAACCATGTGCCAGTGAAGCAGGCGGTGGGGGGGTGGGGGGCTCTCCAACCCTGGGTGTGGGGTGGGGACTCTGGGAGGTGTCCCAGAGGATTTGAGTAGGGCCTTGGAGGACTGAAGGGAGGGAGTGTGACAGGGAGGTTGTGGAGATGAAGGCATTTCTGGCAAGTGGGTGGTGAGTGCAAGGGTGCGGAATTATCATGGGTGCCAGCATGAAGAAGGGGGACGGCAGTGTCAGAGGAGGCGGTGAGTCCTCAGTGGGGCAGAGTGGGTGGACTGCACTAAGGAGATGAGGAAGTTCTTAGGCTGGGGAGTGAGGGGTCTCGCTGGTTGCTGTGTGGGGCACAGACTGGAGAGGAGCAAGGCTGGATGCCGGGAATCCTTCAAGGAACGAGGCCTGGACTAGGGAGGCAGCCATGGGGTCAAAGGAAGGAGCACCCCTCAGCACCCTCCAGGGCAGGTGCAGAGTGGGGTGCTTACAAGGACGACTCCCTTCCACCCGCTTCCACTCACCATTTGAAGCAGACCCCGGGCTAGGTCTCGTCCTAGTCCCCACCAGGCGTAGTTCGGCCTCTACGCAGGCTCCTTGGAGAGACGGGAAGGGAACGCCTCCCTGCAGGTGTTGGTGATGGTGGTGCTGATGGGCTGCTTTTCATTGGGTGCCTCGGAGCTTGTGCTGGCAGCAGATGTTCTACATCGCCCACTTCTAATTTTCAGTACAACCTCGAGAGGAAGGCATGGTCCCGCTTTACAGATGTGGCTATCGAGGCCTAAGAAGGGGAAGTGACTCATCTGGGGACAAAGCCAAAGTGGGGATCTGTCCAATTTCAGTGAATATTTCTTATCAGTCCACTGGGTGGCCAAATCAGTGCCCGTTCAGTCTGGAATCACCTAATCCTGGTGTCATGCTTTTAGAGTTTAGAGCTTAAGAGTGCAGGCTGGGGGTCAGACTGGATGGGGTGGGTTCTAGTGCCACCGCTAGCCACGTGAACTTGAGCAAGTCATTTCTCACCTGCGGGCCTCTGTTTCTCCACTTGTAAGATGAGGACAAGAGTACAAGTCCCTGCATAGGGTTTTGCGAGCATAGTGATGGACACACAGGTAATAAGCAATCAGTAAGATTTTACGCAACTACTGCTCTTGGCTTAATAAGATGTTCCTGCAGTGAATGCACCTTGAGAAGTAGGCTCATGGAAATGTCACTGGGGGTCAGTAAGGCCGAAACCTGAAGGAGAGCCTCCGATGGGCTCTCTTTGGACCATAGGCCTCCCTTTGGACATGCCTTACTCCTTCCCCGCTGCCTCCTTCTGCCTCCTCCCTGACTCCCTCTCCTGGGGAGAGGAGAAGGCCACAAATCTAGCTGATTTCCAGAAATAGAATATGGCTGCATCTTCCTTTTGCTCCAGAGGAGTTTCGCTGTGCCCCACCCAGTCTTAAGGGGCCAACAGCTGATTTAGATTTACTTGCAATTGATGTGCTGTCTTGAATGTGGGGGATGCCATTTAAAGTTGTTTCTATGGACTGAAAGCAAACCGTTAAAAGTGTCTGAAAAAAGGAAGAGAGGATATGGACTGTCTTGGGTTGGCTCTGCTGTGCTCTGAGGGTAATGTCAGCCAGCGGGTATGGAAGGGAAGCTTGCTACACCCCAGAGTAAATCCTTATTCCTTCTTTTTTCTGAGGTGACTTACTGATGTTAAAAAAAAAAAAAAAAAGGAATGCTTATTGTAAAAGTAAATAAATGAAGTAATAAAATGTTAGGGTATCGGTCCATAGAGCTCCTCCCATACACATATGGAGCCCTTCCCCGCTTCCTGCATTCTGCCCCATTCCCGTACATATACCGGAGGTGGTGGTGGTGGTAGTGGTTTAGTCGCTAAGTCGTGTCCGACTCTTGCGACCCCAGGGTCTGTAGCCTGCCAGGCTCCTCTGTCCACGGGATTCTCCAGGCAAGAATACTGGAGTGGGTTGCCATTTCCTTCTCCAACACCAGAGGTAACCACTGCTAATTGTTTGGTCCCCCTAGCATTCTAGACTTAATTGAATAAAGATGTACATGTATAAAGATGCATAAGTACAAAGACATGTCTTTCTTTTAATGAGATCATACAGTATTTGTTGTTCTGTATTTTGCTTCTTTATTCAACAAGTAAAATTTGGATCCTGAAAAAGAAGGCCATTAACCTTTACTGTAATTTGGGAGCCTAGTATGCCCTTCCTATAAATTCTGTACTTTTGCCTGCTTTTGTTCTTTACATGAATGAAATCATACAGATATGGAAATGAAAGGGGCTGAGAATAACCTAAACATTGGGACAACTGACAGCAGGCATGGCAGCAGTGAACATGAATGAACTACAGTTACATACAACACAGAGGCATCTTAGAAACAAAACTGTGAGCAAAGGCAGGCAGGCATACAAACCATGTTTACTGAGGCAAGGAGGTGTTTAATATGAAATCAGGACTTTGGAGGAAAGAAAGGTTTGCGATTGTGAAGGGACATAATGCCCCTTCTGGGGAAAGCTGTACAATTTCTATTTCCAGATATATGTGATTGTTATACAGATATCCACTTAAAATATCCCTCCCTGGTCAGGGGACTAAGACCCCACAACTGTGGAATGTGGCCAAAATAAATAAATTCTAAAATAAATTAAAAAGTTAATGGGTAGATTGATTGTCCAGCATTATTAACAAGAGTTCCAGAAGGAGTTTTAAATGCAGAGACATAAACTCACACAATCTTCACCCTGCCATGAGAAGGATAAACTAAAGCCACACTTAGGAACCATGGCAGTGAACACTCACAGAACCCCAAAGTCACAAAGATACTTTAGAGGCTCCAGACAAAAAAGGTCACCTGACAGCAATAACGGAAAAACATCTTCAAGAAGTGAGAGCAGAGACTCCCTTGGTGGTTCAGTAGTTAGGACTCTGTGCTTCCACTGCGTGGTGTAAGGGTTCGATCCCTAGTGGGGGAACTAAGATCCTGCAAGCTGTGTGCCACAGCAAAAAAAAAAAAAAAAGAAGTTAACTTTCAGACAAATAAATAGGAAGAGAGTTTTCATTAATCTCTGAGATAACTATAAAAGAACATTTTTTGGGCAAGATCCATAGAGAAAGCATAGAATCTAAGGAGCAATGATGAGCAGAGAAATCAATTCAATAGACAGCAGAGAGTTAAAAAAAAGCAAAGGCACATAAAGTGGTATAAATACATTTAAATATATCAGTTATCACAATAAATGCACATGGATAAGACTCACCAGTTTAAAGACAGAAACTCACAAATTGGATAAAAAGTAATTCTAGCTCTATGCTGTTCACAAAGCAGCACTCCTGAAAATATGACACAAAAGTAAAATAAATGGAAAAGGATTAGCCAGTTAAATATTATCCCAAAGAAATATGCTCTAGCCATATTAACAACAGACAAAGGAGACTTCTGGCAAAAAAAAAAAAAAAAAGGATTATTGTGATCAGTTCAGTTCAATCGCTCAGTCGTGTCCGACTCTCCGCGACCCCATGAATCACAGCACGCCAGGCCTCCCTGTCCATCACCAACTCCCGGAGTTCACTCAAACTCATGTCCACAGAGTCGGTGATGCCATCCAGCCATCTCATTCTCCGTCGTCCCCTTCTCCTCCCGCCCCCAACCTTTCCCAGCATCAGAGTCTTTTCCAGTGAGTCAACTCTTCGCATGAGGTGGCCAACATATTGCAGTTTCAGCTTTAGCATCAGTCCCTCCAATGAACATCCAGGATTGATCTCCTTTAGAATGGACTGATTGGATCTCCTTGCAGTATAAGGGACTCTCAAGAGTCTTCTCCAACACCACAGTTCAAAAGCATCGATTCTTCGGCAATCAGCTTTCTTCACAGTCCAACTCTCACATCCATACATGACCACGGGAAAAACCATTGCCTTGACTAGATGGACCTTGGTTGGCAAAGTAATGTCTCTGCTTTTTAATATACTATCAAGGTTGGTCATAACTTTCCTTCCAAGGAGTAAGCGTCTTTTAATTTCCTGGCTGCAATCACCATCTGCAGTGATTTTGGAGCCCCAAAAAATAAAGTCTGACACTGTTTCCACTGTTTCCCCATCTATTTCCCATGAAGTGATGGGACCAGATGCCATGATCTTTGTTTTCTGAATGTTGAGCTTCAAGCCAACCTTTTCACTCTCCTCTTTCACTTTCATCAAGAGGCTTTTGAGTTCCTCTTTACTTTCTGCCATAAGGGTAGTGTCATCTGCATATCTGAGGTTATTGATATTTCTCCCAGCAATCTTGATTCCAGCTTGTGCTTCTTCCAGCCCAGAGTTCCTCATGATGTACTCTGCATATAAGTTAAATAAGCAAGGTGACAATATACAACCTTGACGTACTCCTTTTCCTATTTGGAACCAGTCTGTTGTTCCATGTCCAGTTCTAACTGTTGATTCCTGACCTGCATACAGGTTTCTCAAGAGGCAGGTCAGGTGGTCTGGGATTCCCATCTCTTTCAGAATGTTCCACAGTTTATTGTGATCCACACAGTCAAAGGCTTTGGCATAGTCAATGAAGCAGAAATAGATGTTTTTCTGAAACTCTCTTGCTTTCTCCATGATCCAGCGGATGTTGGCAATTTGATCTCTGGTGCCTCTGCCTTTTCTAAAACCTGCTTGAATATCTGGGAGTTCACGGTTTACATACTGCTGAAGCCTGGCTTGGAGAATTTTGACCATGACTTTACTAGCGTGTGAGATGAGTGCAATTGTGCGGTAGTTTGAGCATTCTTTGGCATTGCCTTTCTTTGGGATTGGAATGAAGACTGACCTTTTCCAGTCCTGTGGCCACTGCTGAGTTTTCCAAATCTGCTGGCATATTGAGTGCAGCACTTTCACAGCATCATCTTTCAAGACTTGAAATAGCTCAACTGGAATTCCATCACCTCCACTAGCTTTGTTAGTAGTGATGCTTTCTAAGGCCCACTTGACTTCACATTCCAAGATGTCTGGCTCTAGGTCAGTGATCACATTATCGTGACTATCTTGGTCGTGAAGATCTTTTTTGTAGTTCTTCTGTGTATTCCTGCCACCTCTTCTTAATATCTTCTGCTTCTGTTAGGTCCATACCATTTCTGTCCTTTATCGAGTCCATCTTTGCATGAAATGTTCCCTTGGAATCTCTAATTTTCTTGAAGAGGTCTCTTGTTTTTCCTATTCTGTTGTTTTCCTCTATTTCTTTGCACTGATCACTGAGGAAGGCTTTCTTATCTCTCCTTGCTATTCTTTGGAACTCTGCATTCAGATGCTTATAGCTTTCCTTTTCTCCTTTGCTTTTCGCCTCTCTTCTTTTCCCAACTATTTGTAAGGCCTCCTCAGACAGCCATTTCGCTCTTCTGCATTTCTTTTCCATGGGGATGGTCTTGGTCCCTGTCTCCTGTACAATGTCACGAACCTCCGTCCAGAGTTCATCAGGCACTCTATCAATCAGATCTAGTCCCTTAAATCTATTTCTCACTTCCACTGTATAATCATAAGGGATTTGATTGAGGTCATATCTGAATGGTCTAGTGGTTTTCCCTACTTTCTTCAATTTAAGTCTGAATTTCGCAATAAGGAGTTCATGATCTGAGCCACAGTCAGCTCCTGGTCTTGTTTTTGCTAACTGTATACAGCTTCTCCATCTTTGGTTGCAAAGAATATAATCAATCTGATTTCAGTGTTGACCATCTGGTGATGTCCATGTGTAGATAAATACCCTTATATAATACGCTAAACCCATAATCACAGTGGAAGGTTTAACACATTTCTTTCAATTGTTGACTGCTTAGCAGACAAATAATGGGTATGGATATAAAAATTTTGAACAATAAAATGAAAGTGTAGAATTCTGCCTCATCAAATTAAACAATACTCATTATTTTCAACTACCTATGAAACACTTTAAAAAGTGAATACACAAAATTAAAACTTTTTTGCATCAAAAAACAGTCGAGAGAGTGAAGACAACCCATAGGAGATTATAACTGAAAGAATAAAGTAAATATTCGTGAATCCAGTGATATAATTAAGTGACTGAATAAACAAATACATGAGGGGAAAGGACAGATCTTCCTTCCCTACAAAAGACTTACAAATAATACATGTAGGTACCACCCCTTCCAGGAGGTGGAACTTATTTCCCCTCCTACTCATTACAGACTGGACTTACTGACTTGCTTCCAAAGGGCATAGGAAGGAAAAATAGTAACTTTACAAAGACACCACTTTAACCAAGTGATCAAGGTTAACATCATCAGTGATATTCAACTTCCTGATGTAAACGGATGAGAAGGGCACCCCCACCTTGTAATATTTCCCCCAAATTCATAAGCCCAGTCTAAACAAATACAAACTGAGAGACATTCTACAAAATACCTAACCAGTTAGTCCTCTTTAAATCTATCAGGATCATGAAAAACAAGGAAAGACTGAGAAATTGCCACTGCATTCTCTATTCGGGAGAAGGCATCTTTCCACCCAGTTGACTAAACCAGACACTTGACGGGTTAGTGGTGAGGGAAGAAGGGTCACCCTAGACTCCTCTGATTTCACCTCCATTTACTTCAGGTCCCCATGTACCTTTAATTTGGCTTTCCAACATTCACTCTTTGCCCCATGGGCCATTACTGCCTTTGTCCAGCTGTCATGAGGCTATACCTTCTGAGCCTTCTCCAAGAGGGGAGGAGCTCAAAATACTACAGGCAGTGAGAATGGTTAGGAGGTAAGGCATTATGACAACTAGACAGAGGTTAAGTAGTGTGCGAGCTGGGAGTGCTGAAGTGATGATTTGAACTCAGGTAATCTGGCTCCCTTGGACTGCAAGGAGATCCAACCAGTCCATTCTAAAGGAGATCAATCCTGGGTGTTCATTGGAAGGACTGATGCTAAAGCTGAAACTCCAATACTTTGGCCACCTCATGCAAAGAGTTGACTCACTGGAAAAGACTCTGATGCTGGGAGGGATTGGGGGCGGGAGGAGACGGGGACGACAGAGAATGAGATAGCTGGATGGCATCACCGACTCTGTGGACATGAGTTTGAGTGAACTCCGGGAGTTGGTGATGGACAGGGAGGTCTGACGTGCTGTGATTCATGGGGTCGCAAAGAGTCAGACACGACTGAGCGACTGAACTGAACTGAATCTGGCTCCAGAATCTGTTTAAATCACCATTACTCTCACCCAAGTACCAGGTCTAACCCTGCTTAGCCTCCAAGATCAGACGAGATCTGATGCGTTCAGGTGACATGGCTGTAGCAAGGTGGCAGGATACAAGATTAACATACAGAAATCAGTTGCATTCCTTTACACTAACAATGAAATAGCAGAAAGGGAATATGAAAAGAATACCTTTTAAAATTGCGCCAAATAAAATACTTAGAAATAAATCTGACCAAAGAGGTGAAAGAGTTTATGCTGAGGACTTGCTTTTGAATTGGAAGAAGACTCTTGAGAGTCCTGTGGTCTGCAAGGAGATCAAACCAGTCAATCCTAAGGAAATCAACCCTGAATATTCATTGGAAGGACTGATGCCAAAGCTCCAATACTTTGACCATGTGATGCAAAGAGCCAACTCAGTGGAAAAGACCCTGAAGCTGGGAAAGATTGAAGGCAAAAGGAAAAGGGGCCTGTAGAGGATGAGATGGTTAGATAGGATCACTGACTCAGTGGACATGAATTTGGGCAAATTCTGTGACATAGTGAAGGACAGGGGAGCCTTGCATGCTGCAGTCTGTGGGGTCACAAAAGTGGGACACAACTTAGTGACTGAACAACAACAAATAAAATGTTAATAAAAGAAATTTAAGAAGATTCAAATAAACGGAAAGACATCCCATGCTCTTGGATTAGAATATTGTTGAAATGGCCATACTACAAAAAACAATCTACAGTAATGTGATCTGTATCAAATTACCCATGACATTTTTCACAGAACTATAACAAATAACCCTAAAATGTATATGGAAACATAAAAGACTCGGAATTGCCTAGGCAATCCTGAGGAAAAAGAACAAAGCAGGAGGTATAACCCTCCCAGAATTCAGACACTACTACAAAGCTACAGTAATGAAAACTGTGGTACTGGTACAAAAACAGACACACAGATCAACAGGACAGAACAGAGAACCCAGAAATAAACCCACACACTTACAAACAATTAACCTTCAACAAAGGAGGCAAGATACAAAACGGGGAAAAGGTCTCTTCAACAAGTGGTGCTGGGAAAATTGGACAGTTGAATTTAAATCAATGAAGTTAGAATACATTCTCACACAATGCACAAAAATAAACTCAAAATGGCTTAATAACTTAAATGTAAGAAAAGACACCATAAAACTTCTAGAAGAGATCACTGGCAAAACATTCTGACATAAATCATACCAATGTCAGTCTCCCAAGGTAACAGAAATAGAAATAAGCAAATGGGACCAAATCAAACTTACAAGCTTTCGCATGGCAAAGGAAACTATAAAAACAAACAAATGAAAAGACAACCTACAGAATGGGGGGAAATATTTGCAAATGATGGGGCTGATAAGGGCTCAATTTCCAAAACAATGTTGAGTCCATACAACCCGACAACAAACAAATCCAACTGAAAAATGGGTAGAAGACCTAAATAGACATTTCTCCAAAGAGGACATAGAGATGGCCAATACACACATAAAAAGATGCTCAGTATCACTAATTATTAGAGAAACGCACATCAAAACTACCATGGGGTACCACCTCACATCAGTCAGAATGGCCATCATTAAAAAGTCTGCAAATAACAAATGCCAGGGAGGGTGTGGAGAAAAGGGAACTCTCTTATACTGTCAGTGGGCATGTAAGTTGGTGCAGCCACTACTGAAAACAGTATGGAGGTTTCTCAGAAAACTAGAATTACCATATGATCCAGCAATCCCACTCCTGGGCACATATCTGAACAAAACTGTAATTCAAAAATACACATGCACCCCAATGTTAACAGCAGCCAAGACATGGAAACAATCTAAATGTCTATCAACAGATAAATAGATAAAGATGTGGTACATATATACAATGGACTACTACTCACCCTCAAAAAAAAAAATGAAACAATGCCATTTGTAGCAATATGAATGCCACTAGAGGTTATTATACCAATTGAAGTCAGAAAGACAAATATCATATCACTTATATGTGGAATCTAAAATATGGCACAAATCAACCTATCTAGGAAACAGACTCACAGACATAAAGAACAGACTTGTGGTTACCAAATGGAGGGAGAGGGACAGACTGGGAGTTTGGGATTGGTAGACGTAAACCATCACATACAGATTGGATAAACAAGGTCTTACTGTATAGCACAGGGAAATATAGTCAACATCCCGGGATAAACCATAATGGAAAAGAATATTAAAAAGTACGTATGCTGCTGCTGCTGCTAAGTCACTTCAGTCGTGTCCAACTCCATGTGACCCCATAGACGGCAGCCCAGCAGGCTCCTCCGTCCCTGGGATTCTCCAGGCAAGAACACTGGAGTGGGTTGCCATTTCCTTCTCCAATGCATGAAAGTAAAAAGTGAAAATGAAGATGCTCAGTCATGTCCAACCCTTTGCGACCCCACAGACTGCAGCCTACCAGGCTCCTCCGTCCATGGGATTTTCCTGGCGAGAGCACTGGAGTGGGGTAGTATGCATGTGTGTAACTGAGTCACTTGGCTACACATTAGAAATTAACATACTGTAAATCAACTATGCTTCAATTTAAAAAAAAGTAAAAATCTCCATGAGTGTAAATAAAAAAGTAGTTTATTTTTTGTGATCAGATCTGATATCTTTTATGAGAGTAACACTAGCTGCTGTTACAGTCCCTCAGGACTCAATGGCTTACTGTAACAAAAAGTCCTCTTATCATAATGCTCTCCTTTCAGCAGTGATAGAGGAACCCAGCCTCCTTCCACTGTGTGACTGCCATCCTCCAGAGACTGTTCTCCTGTGCATTCAGCCAGCAGACGGGAAAGAGTTCATAGCTCTGAGTGGGTGAGATGTTTCTACAGCCAAGGTCTGGGAATGGCAAAGTTTACTTTTCGCCAAGTGAACCCCTGGCTATGTTTCCTAGAGGAAAAAGAAATGGGAGTTTGGTAAGCACCTCTGAGTTTTTGCCAAAATCTAATTGCTCATAATTCTGATTTACTTAAGGCTAATCAAGTACTTACTTTATACTTCATGTTTGCTTATACTTTTTAAAAAACACATATCCACAGCCAGCTAGTAAACATTTAGAATGTTCTCAAAAAGGCAGGAATACACAATTGGATAGTCAAGATTACATATGTATATATACATAAACAGATATAGTTGAATTCAGAGATAAAAAACCACTGCTTCACATTACCAGACTGGCTAAAAATTTCTCACATGCTCAAAAGTAACCCTCCCTCCACCATCACAAAAAACCCTACCCAAAGGGTGTCAGAATATTTGGAAGTATCCCTACATTGCTTCACATCTGATACTACTAGAATTAAACTAACTGCTTTTAGATTAATTTTAAATCTTAAAAAAAAAAGGCAAGATAAAGTTCTCTAGAAGAAAACAAAAATTCTCAAGCTAAAACAGGGTAAAAAGAGGTATATTCATTCTATAATTAGGTACTTTTGAGATAAAAGTGACATGGGAATTGGCTTCTAGAAAAATGGGCTTGTAGATCAATTTTTCCTGATTCTTTTTAAAACGACTTATATAATACTAAGATGATATTTTAAAGCTACCATGTATCCACAACCACATGGCAGGCTGTGTTGAGTGCCTTCTGTGTATTATCTTATTTCGACCCCATAAGTAACCTTTGACATAAGTACTAAAAGGGCCTGGGTCTTTTAGACTAGATAAAGATCAGAATCAAAACAAAAACATATCTAAAGCAAAAACATATCTTTATATGTAACTTGTTTCTAACTTCCACTGACCTCAACTTCAGATACCAAGGATAAAGAAAACAGAAATAAACCTATGACAACATTTGGAAAATTGACCCGTTTTAATTTTTCAAAACAAAAATACAACACAATTTTTCTTTTTTTTTGCCATCTACAATTATTTCCAAATATTCTAAGACAAACAGAATCCCCTGCTCAGAGCAGGGAATTAAAATGAGACGCTGAAGTCACACAAAGGTGAATGCTGAAGATAGACATTCCAGCCGTAGGCCAGTCTTCCATGAAAACACACACTTAATTCTTTTCCTTTCACAGTTTGTTAAAGTGTTTTACAGGAAGTTCTTTAAAATAATTTCATTTCAAATACCAGGTTTCTTCAATGATACACAGCTCCATGAAATCTGTGTCTCCATCTGATTGACAGGAATGAAAAGTAATTTTTGTCTTTTTTGGTAGAGTGAAGTAAAAAAGCCAGATTCCTTTAGTAATAAATCAGGAAAGGAGAGATAAGATCTGGGTTGTGCTGGGTGCTGTTTCTACTTGTCTTTCAAGAGTGTGACTTTAGAATTAAATCACACTCTTGCCACTACAATGATTAGTACTAGTAATCTTTTTTTTAGATCATAAAAAGGAAAATATCCAATGGACATAAAAATGGTCAAAAATTACTTGCTTGTTTTTCTTACTGCAGGTCATTTTCCACCCCCCACCCGCCAAAAGAAGATACAAAATGAACATATGGTTAGGACGGTAACTCCGTTGGACATTCCAATTCACCCAGTTGCTTGTTCCCCATACAGATGAGGGGAAGAGGCATTAAGTTTTATTAGTAATGTTATAGCAGTAACCAGATGTGTTAATGGCAGCTTATTTCAGGTCCATCAATCCTTTGAGAACACACAGAGGAAATCATGGCTGTCGTTCTCCAACTGCCTACATCTGAATACATTCCACTACCATGGAAACTACAAAGGAAGGAAAAATATATTTATTCCAGGATTCATTTACTAGGATTTTTAAGCGCCCTCTCTTCTGTAGAGCCCCAGAGCGGTGATGAGTGCTAGGGGCTGCTGTGCTTCCCGGCATGTGCTCCCATCCTCTGAGGGTCCTGAGAAGGATAGTGGATTGGTCCTGGAGCCCTCATGAAAGGAGGGGGTGGTCCCATGGGGTGGAACATGTGTGGCCCAAAACCTACAGATGCGAGAGAACAAATCTGTTAGGTTTGCAATTCTCTTGACAACCTTTCAAACCATGAATCTTTCTAAGGTCTAAACCAGCTACACATAAATCAAACTGACACAGTGCTTCAGAAAATGCTGGTTCACAAGACTTGCTTAGGAATGTCTACCTGCATGACTTCTTTGGTTTTAGAAACCTTTCCCCTCAGGATGGCTAAAAACAACTCCATAGGTCTCAAGGTACTGCTAGTATGTCATCTGAGCCTTTGCTCTCTCTCAAACATGCCAATCCTACCAGATAGGATTTGATCAGAATTTGGGAGGTGAGGGAGAAATCAGGCTGACAGCAACACCCTGTCATCGTTAATCTCAATGCTTTATACTAGAATGAAGGTTGTTCAGAAACTAGGACTTACTCCAGTTGAGTATGGGAACTCTGCCCAGGCGAACCAGTTACTTGTGATTTACTTACACATTTCAACGCTGGCACTGGCAGTGCTGTACAAAGTGCTGATCCCTGAACTGTTTATTACTTGTCACAAACAAGATAAAGAGCTGGAGCCAAATTATAACTTCATTACACAATTAAGCACACTGTTTAGTTCATCTAACAATTTTTTGTTAACACAACTTCCTTAGGAGCTCCCCTGGTAGTTTAGTGGCTAAGACTCCACACTTCCAATGCAGGGGGCCCAGGTTCCATCTCTGGTCAGGGAACTAGATCCCGCATGCCACAACTAAGAGTTCCATGCCACAACTAAAGATCCTGCAAGACACTAGTAAAGATCCCTCATACTGCAAAAAAAACCTAAGATTCTGCATGCGGCAACTAAGACCAGGTGCAGCCAAATAAATAAATAAAAAGATTAAGGAAAAAAAAAAAAGACTTCCTTAATGAATTTACATTCTGGTGCAAACTCCTTGTCTTGCTGCAAGCAAATGACACCCACAGCCTACACTTAAAGCAATGATGCTCCAGGGCATCAATTAGGATATAGAACAGAGAACAAACTGATGACGTTAAGTTGCTTTACAATTAAGTTTAAGTTTAAACTGAAGTTTGTCCAACTCTTTGTTATACTATGGACTGTACCCTGCCAGCCTCTCTGTCCATGGGCTTTCCCAGGCAATAATACTGGAGTGGGTTGCCATTTCCTCCTCCAGGGGATCTTCCCGACCCAGGGATCCTCTTGATGTTTCTCGCAATGGCAGGCAGGTTCTTTACCACTAGTGTTACCTGGGAAGTCCCAAACTGATGATAGATCGTTGTAATCACAGTAACTCCCATTCTGATGATACACATACTTAGATCTTTAGAAAACTGGTGACTTCCTTCTTAGTAAGCCAATAAAAAAATGAAAATACCCGGAATGACAACAAGCAGGTTTACCTGCAGACTTCTATGGAGCATACCCGAAGGCTTAGATATGTTAGACATGATGGTACAGGGTCTGGACAGACTTCAGGAGGATTTCCCTAAGTCTAACCCATTTCCCTACTTCCTAAGAAAGAAGTTACCTGGGGGTGGGGGCGGGGCAATACCAGGTGGGGGTGGCAGGGCAATGTTCACCACGGCCGGAGGACCACTGGGGGGTAAGTTGAAGTAGTTGGCAGAGGCTTCTTCTTCTGCAGCAGGAGGAGGAGGAAGAGCTAAAGAAGAGAAGACAGCTAGTTAAGAGCAGAAGACCACTGTGCACCAGTGTTTCCACTACCCTGAAATGCTGAGGGGTCCTGCTGGGAGAACACAGCTGCTGGGAGCCAGAAGGGGGTCTCCTCTAACATTTGAGAAAGGTCAGGGCAGTATGAGTATCTGAAGTTAGCAAGCTACTGGGTAGGCAGAATCTGCACTCACCTCCTGGGAGCCCTGGAACGGGCTCGAGCTTGATTCCAGAGTCTGTGGTTCCGTCCTTCTCCTTCTCTTTCCCTCTGGCTGCCTGGGACCTGGGAGACACAGACATTCACGCTATCAGCACTTGGTGCCACCTTCTCTCACACCTCTGTTTCTCACGTTTCCTAGTCAAACAGAGCTCCTTCACTCCTGCCTCCTCTTCAGCACTTTTTCCTCATAAACGCCACAGTGCACAGTGGATAGGAGCAAAGGTTTTGAAGACAGAAAGACTTGGTTTCAAAATTTGCTAGAATCACTTTGGGGGATGCAGGAGGCAACAACACTGTGCTGAGCCCAGTGTTCAGGAAGCACTCTATGAGGCCTGCTGCTACTCTGAGAGGTCTCCCTGGCTCCAAGCCAGAAACTTGTTCCACTTTTGAACGTTCAGGGCATTTTACCTGTCTCTCTCTTACACAATAAACACTTTCAGGCTTAAATTAGCTGTTCTTCACTAAACAATTGGCCTTGAAGGACAGAATCCAGGTCTATTTAATTCATCTGTACACTTGCATGCCCTAGTATTATCCTTGGCCTATAATATCTGGTCACAGAACACATGAACCTTCAAAGCATCAGATTACTACACGAAAACCCTGAATAAATTTCCAAAGTAGCATCTTCCTGAAATCCACAGGAACTAGCGTCGGACATAATGAAAAATTATTTTTAAATGTCCTACTGATTAAGGCTGTTCACCAAACGCTTACTAGTCCCCAGATAATGAAAAGGTTTCTTGAAAATCTCAATAATGCTTTTCTGTGTGTGTGTGTGTGTGTGCCACGCAGTATATGGGATCTTAGCTCCCTGACCAGGGATCAAACCCACACCACCTGCAGTGGAAGCACAGTCTTAACCACTGGCCAGCCAGGGAAGTCCCAATGCTATTTTAATATAGTCTCACGCTCACCTTCCCCATTTCACGTTGAGCCTGCGGCCATTGACAATCAACTTATTAAAGGACTTCTCGGCAGCCACTTCTGCAGCCTGCCTTGTAGCAAACTGGATGAAAGCACACTGCTGTCTTTGTACAACAGTGATGGTCCGGATCTCTCCAAACTGGTAGAAGTGATTCCTGAAGGGATACAGGTAGAGAAAAACGAGAGTTGACAACACAGACATTCCCAGGAGGTTGAATATGGATTATTAACTCTTTCACTGATTCACCACGAGGTAAGTGGCCTCACGGCGATCTGCCTAGTTACCTGTAGGTGGTCTCCCCTATGCCTACTGTGGTCACCCCTACTGTCGGCATTATGTACTGAGGAAAGGAAAGATAAAAAGTGAGTAAAGACTATCAAATATCTCAGGGCTTTTCCTATGGAGGAAAGGGGGCTCCAGTAGGTTCCCTAAGGATGTTAAATCCTAGATAAGAGGTTAGTAAAGTATTGTGCCCAGGGTTGATGAGCCAAGAATGTTTAAATAAAAAATGTTTTAAGGTTTCAAAAAAGACGAGAAAGAGGAGGTGGAAGAAAGTCTGCTATCCCTGGGGAACTGTCTAGCTCACTTAGGTTTAATGTAGATAGGCTAACAAGGGCAAGTTCTACACCTGTAAGAGTTTCTTCTTCATGCTCTTTGCAAGAATTTCCACCACTATCTGCCCAGATGTCTTATCTAGCCAAGCAAAATATAAGAATAACACAAAATTACCAAATAACAATCTCTTAAAAAAAAATCAACAAGTTAAACCATCTTTTTTTTATAACTGCAAATCTCTCTTTCTATGTAATTAATCATTCCTGTAATTAATTAATTAAAGATGGTTGTGGGCCATCTTTAGAAATTCTAATGGTTATTAGGTCAAATAGAATCTCATGTAATTATTATCCTAAGCAAGCATGGAATAAGCACTGTTGAAGACTATTATCTGTCATCATAAAGAACTTTATAAAAATTCCAGTCAGCATGATAGTATAGAACAACTAAAAAAAATGTACCTGGTATAGAATTACCATGTTTTCTCAAAGTTTTCGCCAAAAAATATTATTTCAGGGCAGGTGAAAGTAAAGATAACTCATAAAACTATATTCACAAACCTTAGATCGGTTTCAGTAATGGTATCGCCCAGACCACCAACATACAGTGTGGTGATAGTCTTGTCCTCTGGTGGGTCTAGACGTGGCATTGTTGAAGCCCGCTTCAAGAGTTTATCTGCCACAGGGTCATTGATTCCATAATATCGGTCTTTAATGTTCTGATCAGCAAGGGGGTCATCTGGATCTGTTGGTTTTTCATGTCTATGGTTCAAGAAAGAACAATGCATAAAGGTGAAACAAAGGAAAAAATTTTACAGGTACCAAACAATAGCAGCTATATAAAGACCCCTGAAATGTTTTCTGAACCAGATACCATGGCCATACCAAAACATAATTATTAAAACAGAGCTAATATCAAGGAACTTACTATATCACACAAGGACATGCTAGCCTCCTAAAAGTCACTTAAATGGCCATAGGGTGGAATTATAAACAAATGCTTTTGGGGCTTCTCTGGTGGTACAGTGGATGGGACTCTGCCTGCCAATGTA
This sequence comes from Moschus berezovskii, assembly GCF_049115385.1. NCBI lineage: Eukaryota > Metazoa > Chordata > Mammalia > Artiodactyla > Moschidae > Moschus > Moschus berezovskii. The sequence continues at coordinate 49,468,518 of NC_142467.1, read as the reverse complement.
GGGGACACAGGTTCAATCCCCAATCGGGGAAGACTTCACATGCCGTGGAGCAGCTAAGCTGGCGCACCACAACTACTGGAGCTCTAGGGCCCTTTGGCCACAGTTAATGAGCCTGTGTGCCGCAACTACTGAAGCAAATACCTAGAGCCTGTGCTCTGCAACAGGAGAAGCCACCACAATGAGAAGCCTGTGCACCGTAACAAACCCCACACACACAGCAACAAAGAGCAAGCAACAAATAAATAAATGTGAAAGAAATGCTTCTCGCACAATTTGCTTCAAAACCAAAGGTAACCACAACATGGTTACCCCTCTCTAGGGCAATGGTTCTTAATGTATCTGAGGTCTTGCATTCCACTCAAGCGTCTGATTAATCTATGGACCCAAACCCAGAAATAGGGAGAGCTAATTTTTTGTCAGGGATGGGGTTTACCAACTCCAAGGTAAAAACTCCTAATCCAGATGCCTGGCAGTCTTGACTCAAACATACTCACACTTTAGAAGTCTGGCTTTAATCTGATTTCAACTATACACTGAGATTCAAGCCAGTCATACCATGATAGCCAAGACTGACATCGTAGGTAGGAACCTGAGGTCAACAATGATATTTTACGGCAGAGCAATTTAGTCTCCCAAGGCTTGGTTATAGGTAAAAGTTCCATTATACGTAAAAACAACAATTCAATCAACCTCTGAGATACATGACACTAGCTGTATAAACTTCAACATTTTCAAGCATAAATAGTTTAAGCTAGCACCTCCCCCTTCATAGATAACTAGTCATCTGAAACCAAACACTGAAAAAGCAGTTCAGCTCTTGCCTGTATGGACACTCCTCTCCTCTCTTACATTCTCCTTTCACCCAGAAGGAGCAAATGTGCGGTCGATTCCTTTTGTAGTAGGGTGTGGTCCGGGCCAGTTTGAGCAGCATGTCACTGGTGGATGTGGCTTTCCCCAACATGCCAACTGGCCGCGTTCCATCAGAGTTGGAAATCTACAGAGGAATGACACATTCCAAAGGTAAATTACACAGACTATGTCAATCCCCTAGGATTCTTTCAACAAATATAAAACTGTATCAAGCAAGTGGCAGCACACCTCTCTCTCCATATTCTGTGTGTAGTACTCTTTGTTGACGTCGGACTTTGGCATGTCATCCTTAAAAGACAATCCTGCATCACGAACCTGGATGGGCAGGCCTAGAACAAAGGAAAGCAAAAAAAAAACTCAAGATACATTTTAAACCATATCCAAACTGGGTATGTATACAGAATAATATAACATCATTCTTCCTTTCTCCACTTTATTTGGTAATAGAAGCTTTATTTGAATTCAGAATCTGTAGCACTGTCAAGCTAATACTACTACAGAGCATTCTAAGAAATTATCCAAATTCTTAAGTTTTCATGAAATGAATGTTTAAATATTTTAGATGAACAAGCTCTTACTGTAGTCAGATTTTACCTGCAATTAATAATGCATCTAGCTTTTACTATAGCATGATTTAAAACAAATGTAAAAAGTGGATTATTTTTAGGCTTGTCCTGCAGATCCTCTGAACAGTCATAGTCATATAAGTATCACTGTACTGCAGAACCAGAACACTCCCTTAACAAACATACAAAGAATATTAAACAGTATGTGACCAGGACTCTGATTAGCAGAGTTAACTTTCTGAACTTAACATAAATAAACTTAGATTTTCCTTTTTTGTTTTATTGTATAGTAGAAACTTGCTGAAAGGATGTTTTTCTGAAAAACAAAAAGTCACCTGCAGTTCAAAAGTCACTCCCAAAAGAGTTACTCTGAAACAGTAGCAATACAGTGTATCAGTCCTAACAACACAGTTGATACAAAAACCCAAAGCACAATTAGCCTGAACTTTGGTAGGGACTGTGGAAGAAATGTTCTGAGAGGTTCTAGACAGGAGTCCAAGGCAAAGAAACTACCTGTCACAGCAACAATGCCTCTAACTTACCTTGGCTACAAAGGTATACAGAAGGGAGGTTTACAGCCTCCCTTCTGTATAATATAGTATTCAATATAGTTGTGTTGATTAATTACTGACCTTTCTTAAAATCACTATTGTTGTTCAGAACTCTAGAATAACCTAGTATGGTTCTTTTCTTCTTGGGAAAAGCAGAGCACAACAGACATTTCAAAGTGGGTCAGAACCAGAGACGGTGAGAAGAGGGACACAGAAAGACTGCTCTGTTGTTTAGAGCAGTTGCACACTTTCAGAACTATGGGACAAGTCAAACATACCATATTCTAGGTCTAAGAGGCAGGTCTGACAGACATTCTTCAATTTACTGCAGGTCTGGCAAACTTCAGTCTTCTTGAAACGCATGCGGACCCCAGGGCACCAGCGAAACACTGTGAATGGCCTGGCACAGATCTGGAACACAAGATAAAGCCACAGAGTGTTAATGGTCCTCATCTGGACAATTAATCCAGGAAATTTAGTAACATCAGGGGATTCAAAGAAAGGATCCCCAAATCTAGGATTTAGAGGAGATCTTAGCAATCATCTAAACAGGATCTGATGTTTCAATCCTTTATAACACTCTTCTCCAGTAGTTTAAATACTCAAAAATCAAAGTCCTCCCCACTCTAGAGGTCACCAGCATTAACAATCTAATTCTTAATCTTTTATGGGATGAGTAGGGAGTGGCCGGAGAAGGAAATGGCAACCCATTCCAGTGTTCTTGCCTGGAGAATCCCAGGGACGGGGGAGCCGGGTAGGCTGCCGTGTATGGGGTCGCACAGAGTCGGACACGACTGAAGCGACTTAGCAGCAGCAGCAGCAGGGAGTGTCTTATACTTCTTTAAGAATCTTATATCTATGACCTTCCCCCCAGCTTAAAAATGTTCATGGGCACAATCACAGAATATATGGTATATGCAATCCCAGGGGGTTCAAAGACCAACCACAGACATCAAGTTAACAATCACTGCATTAAACGGCTCATTTTCTTACCCCTACCCCAAATGCTTAACAGCCAAAGAGTACATAAATGATACATGAATGCATGTGTCACACTCACTTTTATAAAGGACTTCAAACCTCAGGGAGTTGAAGAAAAAAGGAAAAGAAAACTAAATCATTACTCTTTAACACACTTACTTTGCATTCCTTCCCATACTTCTCTTTGGTCTGAAATAGAAAAAATAGAAGAGTTACAGACACGGGGGGAAAAAGCTGATGCCTGTTCCTTCTCTACATAGGATCCAAGAAAAGTATCTGGAACTCCCTGGCATCTTAAGGGGTGGGAGGGGGAACCAGGACCCTACCCTTTTGGGGGAAGAGGTCAAGGAAGGGACTTGGACATAATCTAATCACATACAAACTATGACCTCTTAAGAATTTTATAGATCTAACACGGGGTAAGTATGTACCTTTCCACAACCACAATTCTTAGATTTACCTCTGGCTCCCAAGAACAATTTCCTAATGGTTTCCACAGTCCCGCAAGCACAGAGGATGCAGCCACGGCCAGTCCGTGTTCCAAAGTTGAGTCAGAGGCAACCACTATAGGCTCATCCTGTGACGGTCCTCTGTATATAGTAAATCAATACCTCCCAGACTGATCACAACACAGCCCTAATTATTAAATATAAACTGCCGCTAATATTACTTATTTATAAGGAGAGAAAGCACCTTACACTAAACACATTATAAGGTGTGGAGGCCAAAAGGCACTTGAGTTCAGTCCTGGCTCTCTTTCTAATTTGCTGAGGTCCCTGGAGTCAGAATATCTGAACTTAAATCCGAGTTCCACACCTTACTTGATATATTGAAAAGACATAAACTCTCTTCCCCTCTGGTTAACAGACCTGACTGCTAGGTAAATGCTCAATGGATATTAGCTATTATTATGATTCCTAGATCACAGACCGTCGCCGAGTTCCAAAGTGAGAGAACATGACAGTCCTTTGCAAATTCTTCCTACGCTTCGAGTTACTAAAGAAGCATTATTACTTCTTCGTGGCTAAGAAAAATACATGACCGACAGTGTGCGAGTACCACAACATTGACTGAACATATACAGTAGGTCCCGTTTTACACTCAATCACTCACCATTCGGATATATGGGTTTTCTCCAAGACACGTCTGGCACAGAATAGGGAAGTCCTGGTGAAAATGGGAAAGCTGGTTGAACGCCAAGTTCCAAAGGCCTTGCCGTCTCGGCCACTGTCGTGCGGCGGGGGGGAGGGGGCGAGGAGCGAGAACAGGGGGAACCCGTGGTCCAGCACGGACCGGGTGGCGGGAGGGGGCTCTGTATGCACTTCCGGGAGGCGGCGCGAGTAAAGACCCCCTCGAAAAGAGTGGAGGGAGTAGGGACAGAAAGTGAGCTGGTCCCAGACCCTGGCTAACCCCGCTCCATCCAAGCCCTCAGGAGGGCCGCCCTCCAGCCTTCAGCCGTAGCCGAGTTAGGCCGCGGTGCTGGCTGCTTCTTGGAATTCCCTCGGCCGCACCGCAGCCACGTCCCTGCCCGCCCGCTGGAGGCCTGACCTCGCTGCCTCTTTCTGTCCTCCTCCGGCAGGCTCACTCACCGCATCCTCCCAATTCTGCCTGTTGTAGGTGTTGGAACCCAGAGAGGTCGCCATCTTGAGAGCATCTGGAGGCAGCCGCAGCTTCCGAGTTGGGAGAGGACCGCCACAATCCCGTCAGGCCCTGCGGCTGCCTCTCGGCACGTCTACGTATTATTTACGCGTCCTGCGCGCCCTTGTGGGCGGCACCTTCTGTAACGGCATCGCTCGCTTGGAATAGCTTAACAATTGGCCTCCAGGTACTTCCTTCCATTGGTGACAGCCAGGAATGAAGTCACAAGTTCAACTGGTTTATTTAAAAATTGAGTGAAAGAATACAGGAACTATAATGAACGAGGGCCTGGAATTAAAACAGCGTCGACCCCAATGAGCGCTTATTATGCCAAAAAGTGGGGGGAACGTCTTGTGGTGACTCTCTCATTTAATTCCCACAGTAAGCCCGCTACAGGGTTGCCAGATTTAGCAAAAACCCAGAACGTCTAGTAAAATTTGAATTTCAGATAAACAACGAAAGTTATTTTAGTATAAATTTATTCCAAACATGCTTACACTAAATAATGACTTGTTTTTCTGAAAGTGAAATTTAGGAGGATGTCCTGTACTTTTCTGGCAACCACTGCCCTCTAGGCAAGTGTGACTGTACCTCGTTTATAGAAGGAAACCGAGGTTTAGAGAGATTAACTTGCTTCTAGTCATGCAGCTAAAAAATGGTGAAGCCACAAATCCAAAGACAACAGTACTTTTTTCCAATTTTTTAAATGAAAAGCCTTATGGATCAACACATGTATTGTTAAATCATTTTTGGAACAACTATCCTTTTGGATTTGACTTCTCGCAGAGTGCTTCCCTGGTGGCTCAGATGGTAAAGCGTCTGCCTGCAATGTGGGAGGTCTGGGTTCGATCCCTGGGTCGGGAAGATCCCCTAGAGAAGGAAATGGAAACCCACGCCAGTACTCTTGCCTGTATAATTCCACGGATGGAGGAGCCTGGTGGGCTACAGTCCATGGGGTTGCAAAGAGTTAGCCACTACTGAGCAACTTCACTTTCACTTTCTCTTGCAGATGGTGATTGCAGCCATGAAATTAAAAGACGCTTACTCCTTGGAAGGAAAGCTATGACCAACCTAGACAGCATATTAAAAAGCAGAGACATTACTTTGTCGACAAAGGTCCGTCTTATCAAGGCTATGGTTTTTCCAGTAGTCATGTATGGATGTGAGAGTTGGACTGTGAAGAAAGCTGAGCGCCGAAGAATTGATGCTTTAAACTGTGGTGCTGGAGAAGACTCTTGAGAGTCCCTTGGACTGCAAGGAGATCCAACCAGTCCATCCTAAAGGAGATCAGTCCTGGGTGTTCACTGGAAGGACTGATGTTGAAGCTGAAACTCCAATACTTTGGCCACCTGATGCGAAGAGCTGACTCATTTGAAAACACCCTGATGCTGGGAAAGATTGAGGGCAGGAGAAGGGGACAACAGAGGACGAGATGGTTGGATGGCACCACCGACTCAATGGACATGAGTTTGGGTAAACTCTGGGAGTTGGTGATGGACAGGGAGGCCTGGCGTGCTGTGATTCATGGGGTCGCAAAGAGTCGGACATGACTAAGCGACTGAACTGAACTTGGCATATTGTATTTGAAATTTATCTATATTATTACACATACCAGTAATTTGAACCTTTTTATTGCCAAGAATTTCACTGTATGGATGTATTTGGGGTTAAAACACACACATATTTGCCAATTAATGGACATTTGAGTTATCCAGATTTCAGTGAATACAAATAAAAGCAATATAAACATTCACATACAGGTTGTTGTATAGACATGTTTTCATTTTGCACGTGGATTGGGATTGCTTGATCATATGGTATATTTCTTCCTGTATAGGAAAGTTCTTGGGTTTACCTGAGCTTCACACATTTGTGATTTGTTGTCCTTCATTGTATTTTGAAAATTCTTAACAGTTATTTCTTTAAATATTCTGCCCAGTTTCTTCTCCATCTGGGACTCCAATGACATATTAGACTATATGATATCATCCCATAGACCTTGAGGGCTTCCCTGGTAGCTCAGACAGTAAAGAATCTGCCTGTAATGCAGGAGACCCAGGTTCAATCCCTGGATTGGAGAGATCCCCTGGAGAAGGGAATGACAACCCCCTCCAGTATTCTTGCCAGATAATTCCATGAACAGAGGAGCCTGACGGGCTACAGTCCATGGGCTCACAAAGATTCAGGCACAACTGAGCAACTACTAGATAGTATTATTCTTCATAGACCTTGAGTACTGTTTTCCTTTGGGGAGTTTCAGTTTGGATAATTTATGTTGACCTGTTTCCAAGTTTCCTGATTATTTCCTCAGGTAAGATAAGGTGTTCTGATGAGCCCAGAGAAGATATTCCTCATCTCTGATCCTGTGGTTTTCATTTCAGTTTATCCCATTCTTACAGTTTGCTGAAATCTGCTCATGTATATTATCCCAATTTTCAATTAGATCTTCAACATGTTAATCAGAGTTAAGTCCCTGACCAGTAGTTCCAATATCTAGGTCATATGTGAATATAGTCTTCTTGTTTTGTCTATCACAAATGGGTTGGTTTTTTTCTTGCTTCTTTGCATATCTAAAAATTTTTATTGAATGCCAGTTGTTACTTATGTATCAGTAGAGACTGAAGTTAATAGTATTAATGTCTGGAAATAAGCAAGACTCTTATTCTGCCAGGCCATTTGTGTGGGGTTGGTCAATCTAGGCAGGAACTGGGCTAGGTTTGGGCTTTGTTGTTGCTATGCTTGCCTTTAGTGTACCAGATTTCATATCACTAATGTTATTTTGTCTTTTGGTTGGGATTGTAGAATTTTTCTCAAGTGTTCATACTTCATCCTTAGCTTTCAGCTGTTGTGCATACCTGCACCATTAACGACAGGTCTCTATGCCCTTTGCCCACGCCCCCAGCAACTGCTTGCTGGGTTGGTAGTCAGAGAGAAGTCAGGGTTCTTTGTTCTAATGCAGCCTCAGTCTTTAGTAAGTCCTTTGTGCCCAGACCTTGGGAATGAGTCTCTTTTCGGCATTCTTGTCCCTCCTTTCTGTGGCAGCCAAACCCCAACTTGTATCTGTGGGTGGACTTGAGGGGGAGTTTCCTGCCCCTCTTGCATTTGCTGCTGCTGCTGCTAAGTCACTTCAGTCGTGTCCGACTCTGTGTGACCCCATAGACGGAAGCCCACCAGGCTCCCCCGTCCCTGGGATTCTTCAGGCAAGAACACTGGAGTGGGTTGCCATTTCCTTCTCCACTTGTATTTGCAGGAGGCCTTTAATGTATTGGTATAAAATCCTGGGGCTCAGGATTGAATCCTGTCCCTTCCAAGAGTAGAGGTTTTTTTCTTACCTTGGCCCAGCAGCAATGAGTCTTTACCTGTGCCCTATGTAGACAGGGTTTTCTGCTCCCCCCTCTCTCCCCAGTGGCTTAGGCCTTTTTGCTCTTATTGAGGGAAGGACCTAGGCAGGGAGAAGCAAGGCTTCATGACTTGCCTATGCCTCCTTTCTTTGCATGCCTCCAAACCCAGGGAGGCTCTACAGAGGTCCAGCACCCCTACTACTCCCAAGTCTTTCTCACAAACATGGGGTGGAGTTTTTGCAAAGAGCTGGTCTGTGCATGCACGGTCCCTCAATATCTTAGGATCCCAGGGGTCTTATACTGTCATGTTAGCTTCAGTTTGGCCTTTAGCAATTCTTTAATATTTTAGTCGATTTTCTCTTATCTGCGTTTATGGTGGTCAACACTCCTCCCACGCTCTGATACAGGTGAGCAAGTCTACATCCTGTCTCTCCTTGGAGGGGTTTGTCCATCCTTGAAATTCAGGCTAGTTTACTTCCATGCCACATCGGCCATCTGACAGACCCAATAAAATGCATGATTTTGTCTCTATCCAGTTTTCTGTTTGAGCCAGGGTGATACTCTTTCCAGATATCTACATCACAGGAATAAGTGGAACTTCTGAGTCTCCTTTTATTTATTTTAAGAGGAACATTTTTAAAATCACTTCAGTAATGTTAAATCGTATCACATGTGTAGATGTAGCCTTCACAAATACAATGAAAATGAAACAGTACTTTTCAGCAAGCTACTGTTGTCTGCCAAAGGCTGAGTCAGAAGCCCATGTTTTTTTTTTTAAAAAGTGTTACATAGGACTTCCCAGGGGGTGCAGTGGATAAGAATCTGCAAGCCAGTGTAGAGAACATGGGTTCCATCCCTCGTCCAGGAAGATTCCACATGCTGCGGAGCTGTGTGCCACAGCTCCTGAAATCTGTATGCTCCAGGGACCTCAACAGAGTAGACCCCACTCTCCAAAACTAGAGAAAGCCCTGGAGCACCAATCAAGACTCAGCACAGCCATGAATAAATAAAATTATATATATATAAAAAAGTGTTACATAAAAGAACTGATACTTTACCCTTGATGTAACAGAAAGATGGGTGGGGAGGGGAGCAGGGCATGAAAATGAAACAACTTTTTGACTGTTTGATTCCATGTTATTTAATGTTATTTTAGCTTCACTCTCTTGTGTAGGCAGTTTATATTGTGAAATAAATTTCACTATAGATGTCCCTGACCACTAGAAAATGGGGATAAATAAAGGTTGACCCTTGAGCAACACAGGTTTGAAGTGCATGGGTCCAGTCATACACACTCCCTGCCCCCGTCCAATAAACACACACTACAGGACTACACAACCTGCAACTGGGTTAAATCCATGAATACAGAACCCTGGATACAGAGGCCAACTATAAACTCACACAGGTTTTCCCCAGTGTCAGTGTCCTTACCCCCTGCACGGTGCACTGTTCAAGGATCAACAATATTGCAATTGAGCAAGTGACTTAGCTCTTGAGTTTTTTTAATTTACTCCAGACTATGAGATCCAACCAGTCCATTCTAAAGGAGATCAATCCTGGGTGTTCATTGGAAGGACTGATGCTAAAGCTGAAACCTCATGTGACGAGTTGACTCACTGGAAAAGACTCTGATGCTGGGAAAGGTTGGGGGCGGGAGGAGAAGGGGACAACAGAGAATGAGATGGCTGGATGGCATCACCGACTCTGTGGACATGAATTTGAGTGAACTCTGGGAGTTGGTGATGGACAGGGAGGCCTGGCGTGCTGTGATTCATGGGGTCGCGGAGAGTCGGACACGACTGAGCGACTGAACTGAACTGAACTGAACCCTTTGGAATATACTGGGTTGGTCCAAAAGTTCGTTTGAGTTTTTCCTTAACAACTTATGGGAAAACCCTAACAAACTTGTTGGTCAATCCAGTAGAAGAAACATTACAAAAGGGCCTGGATTTGGCTCTCAAGGGGTGTGCAATACAGCAAAGAAGCGATACACATACAAAACCCAGTATTAGGAAGCGGTAAATGCCCTGGAAAGGTTAGGTACTAAAGATTAAGACCACATCTAAATGGATGAAGAGAGAGGTGAGAGCAGGAAATTCACTCTGGAGAAGGCGCAGAGAGGAAAACGTATCCGAGGCTGAGATGACACCAGCACAAGAGAGGTCAAAGCAAGTAAGATATTTGGCTTACGACAAAAAAAAGCATGTATATGAGATACATTATTATATATATAAAAGATACGTATTATATATATATATTTTAAAGATAAAAGGTCAACAGCTATATAAACAAGAAAAAGGCAGATGATATTATTCAACAAATACTAGTGGCCTGCTACTAGCCAGGCATTGCTCTATGCTCTGCAGATATATCAGTTAAAAAAAAGAAACACTACGGAGCTTATGTTCCAGTACAATGAATTAATAAAGTATATAGTGCTGGATGGTGACTAGTGCTACTGGGGAAAAAAAGCAGCAAAGAGGGATATGTGCCTATTAGCGGAGGGCAGTTTACATGATTATCTAGAGAGGTCATGGAAAGCCTAAGGAGGAAGCAATTAAACATAGATCTGACTGGCGGGGGTTTGGGTCATACAGAAGTCTAGGAGAAGAGTTCTCCAGGCAGAGGGAACAGCCAGTGCAAAGACCCTGAGAGGGTGCCTCCTGGGGTGACTCAGGAACAGGAGACCCCTGAGGCTGGCATGCAGTGAGCACAGGAATGTTCTTGATGAATTCGGGGAGGCAGTGGGGTTCAGTTCCTATAGGTCCTCCTAAGTTATTGTAAGGACTTTGTTTTGCTCTTGAGCAAGCTAAGAAGCCTAAGGATTTTAAGCAGCAAGATGACTCTGGCTGCTATGCTGAGAACTGACTAAAGAGTCTGGCAGGAACCAGGAGGGCTTCAAGATCAATTTAGACCTTACTGGATTAATCATCTAGGGGTCTACGTAGATGACTCCGATTTAGCCCAGGATAGTAACACTGGAGAGGCTGTGGAGTGGTCGCAGTTTGAAGACAGAACTGAAAGGGGTTGTTGCTGACTTACCGGATGTGGCATGCAAGAGGAGTCACCGGTGATGGTGATGTTGTGAGCAACTGAAGGTATACAACTGCCATCTGCTCATTCGCTTCAGTCATGTCTCTTTGTGACCCCATGGACGATAGCTTGCCAGTCTCCTCTGTCCATGGGATTTTCCTGGCAAGAATACTGGCATGGGTTGCCATTTCCTCCTCCAGGGGATCTTCCTCACCCAGGGATTGAATCGGTGTCTCCTGCATTGCAGGCAGATTCTTTACTACTGAGTCACCTACTGGAAGACATCTTGTCTAGTTAGGGATGAATCTGCTGGAGAGGCAGATGCGGTGACAAAAAATCCAGACTGTGGTTTTGGACTTTCATAGACTAGGGCTGGTATGTAAACTTGGGAATGGCTTGAAAAATGAGTGAGATTACTAACAGTGAGTATAGAAATAAGACCTGGTATATCCTCCAAGGTTAGGAAGATGGGATAGAACTAGCACAGGATACAGAAGCAAAGCTGCCAGAAGGGTACAAGGAAACCCAAGAGAGCTGTGTTCTAGAAACCAAGTGAACTACTTCTTTCAAGCAGGGAGGCATCCACTGGTAGATGCTACCCAAGTACTAAAGAGGTAAGAACTGAGAACTGACCATTGTATTTAACAGTGTGGACTGTTGGGCACCTTCACAAGGACTGTTTGGTGATGTGGTGGTGGTGGCAGTCTAAGTGGAATGGGTTCGGATGAAAATGGGAGGAGGAATTGGAAGGTAAAACTGGCAGCTTTGCTGAAAAGGGAACAGAAAAATGGAGTGGCGGTTGAAGAGGGGTGTTAGGTCAATTTTTTAAAAGATAAATCATAGCGTGCCAATGGAAATGATTCAAGAGAGGGAGGGGTAGAAACTGCTGAAGTGGATTCCTTGAATAGATAAGAAGGTAAGACTGAGCGCAGTAAGTGGTGGCACTGGCTTTAGACAAGAGGAACATGAACAATTCACTACAATAAACTGAGGGAAAAGTTGAGTACAAATGAAAGTGGATGAGTGGCTACTTGTACATTTAAATAGTATCTTTGCAAGCAATGATCCAGCAGAAAAGTTGGTAGAGTCCTAACAATGTAACATTTACACAGCAGTCCTGAGATAGGGAGCTCAAGCAACATCTACCTATACAATGTTACAGTGAACTAAGTTGAGGTTTTCAGTTCAGTTCAGTTGCTCAGTCCTGTCCGACTCTCTGCGACCCCATGAATCACAGCACGCCAGGCCTCCCTGTCCATCACCAACTCCCGGAGTTCACTCAAACTCATGTCCACAGAGTTGGTGATGCCATCCAGCCATCTCATTCTGTCGTCCCCTTCTCCTCCCGCCCCCAACCTTTCCCAGCATCAGAGTCTTTTCCAGTGAGTCAACCCGTCGCATGAGGCGGCCAAAGTACTGCAGTTTCAGCTTCAGCATCAGTCCTTCCAATGAACACCCAGGACTGCTCTCCTTTAGAATGGACTGGTTGGATCTCCTTGCAGTTGAGGTTTTACCTTAGTTCATTTTAAGAAATGAGAAGGAAGCATGCCCCACAGACTTGCATGCTAACTGCTGACTTCACCTCCCCCAAGCACTGGCATGCTACTCCAATCAGCCATCATGAAACCAAACAAGACACACTCAAGCTTTGTCTGCTTTATTTCACTACATGAAGTTAAGCAATAAGGCAAAATAGTAACCTGTCATTCATAAAGACCAAGGAGTGCCTCTCATTCCCAAAATGGACCAAAAAGGATATTTCTTTACAAATACGCATGACATTTACCACATTAAGTCTATAAACAGTCTGAACAAAAGAAAACTCTAGTGGGCCAATCAAATCAAAAATTCAGATTCAGTTCCCCAAATTGTAGTTTCTAGTGCTAATGACATCTAATTTGCTTGTAGTGGTACACACTCACCATACTTTAAAAATCTTGTACCTGATCTAATATAAAAAATGAACAAATAAAAGTCCAAATTCACCAGCTGCAGATATTGAACCACTTCTACTCACACACAGAATTACCAGTTTGTACTGAAAACTATCTAGAGGAAACATTAAATCAATAGCTCTGTTATTCTGCAAGTTAATTTGGCTTCTGAGGAAAAAATTCTATGATTAAATTGTTTTTGTGTTTCTGTGTCACATGGGGGTGATGAGACCCGTTACTTCAACGTTATTTCTGGGAACAAACACCAGCTATATGCCATAAATGCGTAACAGTGTGTAGTCTGTGCAAACATGTAAACAGAGGACGTTATTCTCTACCTTGAGGTTCATCTCCTCCACTGGCAAATATGCAGCACTGGCGTCACAGCAGGCTGTAGCAGGTAGTGTAACAGAAATTAATTTGACACTTTGTTCGGTCACAAAAACTTAAAACTATTTCTACAGTTTGCAAATGTGTCATTATACAACACGCTGCCCCAACTCCTAAGAGGTTAAACCTTATTACTGTCATAATATTAGAGATATGAGTTCTTTTTTTCTTACACTGCAGCATATATATTACTTTGTGGAATATTGTTTCATCATATTGGTTTGATCTTAAGAGTACTATTTAGTGTCTTTCAAAGGTTTCTTAAATATTTCTACCTTCCAAGGGGAGCTGAAAAGTTACTGTGTCCTATATTTTAAATTGCTATATACATTTTTTTTTTAAACTAAAGGCTTGAACTTAGAAACAAAACCAGGGTATAAACAGGAAATTTCTCTTTCCCCCAAAAGTCTGTTGGCCACTTGCTAACAATACATTTATGGAAATGTGGCGCAGCTGGTGGTCTACTTTGTCAAGTCTCATTTTAGAAAACATCACAGAAACTAAGGTTGGCAAGCCAACTCCAGGATACCGAGTGAAAACAGCGTGTGTGTTGTGAGGCAAGTATTCTGGGCTGCTTGCTGAACTATTTTATGGTTTATGATCAAAATGGTCTTATTTGACAAACCGTATGATAAAAGTCATAAACTCAGGAGGGAGGAAGGTTTTTTCCTAACATCCAGTTTTGGATTCAAGAGATTACAAATGTTACTTTCCTCTTCAATCACTGGAAAGAACATTAGTTCAGATCATGATAAAAATCTAACCTTTAAGATATTTTCTGCATTCCAGAAGTGAACTTGCCCACCAAGTTTTCTTTGGGGTCTTTCCAGGTCCCAAATACTCAACAACTTACTGAGTTAAAGAGGCAGAGAGGAGAAGGGGTGCGGAGTAAGACATATAAAGCATGCCTCCCTGTGGCAGCATCAATCCCTGGATATTGTGGCAACAGTTAAAATGAATAGAATTTGCCACCCCAGTGACATGACATGCAATTGCTTCCTTCTCAAATTTTCCCTAGGAGAAAAAGTTCCATATTCTGCTGGGAAAAACATTTTAAGAGCAACTAATACGTAAGTATCCTACATTCACTTAAAGAGGTCAAATGAAGGTGCCCTAACTATTTCACAGGTCTTTCCAATCATCGCAAAACTAAAGACAATGTGACAATTCTATTTTCCTGTCAAATGGATGGAAGCCAGGAGGCAAGGGAAGGAATATATATTTAGAGTGCTAGACTATATCCAGTGGAATGCAAAAAGCAGTTGGTACAACACTGAGACCAGTGCCAGGTCATCAATAGCAGGTCTAACTTTTGGTTATTTTACGTTTTCATCTGTGAGATTTATGAGATCAGGTCGGGAGATAGTATGGACAGTTTCTCAAGTGGTCAATTGAATGCCACTCCAAGGAACAGCCACCCCTTTCTTGGGATGGAACTATGCTGTTGTGAGTCAACGTGCAGGGGTTCAGTAAGGGAGACACAGACTTAAGGGTGTGAACAGAGGAGAGAGCCAGAGGTACAGCAGTCACTGTGTCCCTAACGCCTTGCCGATGCGCCCACCCTCCTAGGAATAGGACTCAGCAGTGCATGGTACATCATTATAAACAAGGTCTAACGAAGCAGCAGCTTCTACATTTTAACGCAGGTTCATGGTGATACTGTCCTTTGGGATCTGCCCGCCAGTGGAACATTTTAAGGAAGAAGCGGGCCCAAGCTGAGTTCCACATGCTGGGTGAGCCAGATGACTTCTGTGCCCTGGTCAGTTTCTTCGATGGGGCGGATGGGAGTGGCCAGGTTTTTAAAATCATGCTTCATCTTAAAGCACACGGTCACTTCGCCCTCCTCACGTTGTGGGGTCACTTTGATGAAAATACCCACTTTGTTGGCCTTTCTGAAGGCTATAATGCTATGGAAGGAAATAAGCACAGCATTAGGCAGGTCACAGGTCAGCCAAGCCAGTTAGACTCACAGTCATTTCATGGCCCACAGGAAATCTCCAATGACAAGATACAACCAGAATCCCATTTCTCAACAATGAAGAGTTTCTTCAGCAAAATGCCGATCTCCTTATCTTATTACAAAAGTAAAGTACTGTCATAAAACTTAGGAAAAAGTAAATCTTTCTTATTTTCCTCTTCAGTACACAGAGAAAAACTGTCAACAGTTTGGCTCTTAACCTACTACATATTTTTCCATGCACTTACACTTTTATGCTTTTTAAACCAATACAAAAGGGACACACTATTCTGTAACAAGCTTTTTTCCCACTGTTTATCACAAACACCTGTCCATATTGGTATATATAGATCTTCTCCATTTTACTTAATGGGTGCATAGCAACCATAATTTGTTTACACTGATTTCCTGTTACAAACGTATCTTCACAGTATCTTTTATAAACATGTGGTAATATTTCTACAGGATACAGATTGATGCTAACTCAGAGTTTTAAAGAATTTCTGGAATATCATAAATCAGTGTGTCTTGTAAATAGCCTCTGTGAATTAGGAATTTTTAGAATAGAAAAAAATCTCTAGTTCAAGTTTCCATCTCAGTTTTCTAATATGCACTTGAAGTTTGTGTTTGAACATTTAGCTTCAAAAGTAAAAAACAATGAAATAAACAGAACTTGATCTACTATCCAAATGATACTCAACTATTCTAAGTTACTGAAACTAAACATTTACATATTATCCACTGTTCAGTTCAGTCCGCTCAGTTGTGTCCGACTCTTTGCGACCCCATGAATCACAGCATGCCAGGCCTCCCTGTCCATCACCAACTCCTGGAGTTCACTCAAACTCATGTCCATCGAGTTGGTGATGCCATCCAGCCATCTCATTCTCTGTCGTCCCCTTCTCCTCCCGCCCCCTGTACTATTAATTTCCAGATACCTGGAAGTCCTATAAAGCACAATAATATGAAATATAATTAAGCATTATACTAGCACAACCATTTTGAACTAGAACTGTCGTGCTGGAGAAGACTCTTGAAAGTCCCTTGGACTGCAAGGAGATCCAACCAGTCCATTCTAAAGGAGATCAATCCTGGAAGGACTGATGCTAAAGCTGAACTCCAATACTTTGGCCACTTCATGCAACGAGTTGACTCACTGGAAAAGACTCTGATGCTGGGAGGGATTGGGGGCGGGAGGAGAAGGGGACGACAGAAAATGAGATGGCTAGATGGCATCACCGACTCGATGCACATGAGTTTGAGTGAACTCCGGGAGTTGGTGATGGACAGGGAGGCCTGGCGTGCTGTGATTCACGGGGTCACAAAGAGTCGGACATGACTGAGTGACTGAACTGAACTCTTTTATTTATATTAGATTCATTTTAAAAATTCAATTAAAAATAGTTTTAAAAAAAGTCTTTCTAGCCTTAATTTCCCAGGCAACCACTGATGCCTGGGAAGCTTTAAAAAAAAAAAAATTCAGATTATTGGTGCCTACCTAGACCTGCTAAAGAGAAGCTGTGGGGACTGAAACTCTATACGGAATACCCCCCCGCCAAAAAAAAATTAAAACACCCAACCTGGCGCTTTCTGAAGTTAACCCAAGTGTTGTGATCACTGTACTAACCTCACCTTTGCTGTCACTTGGTTTTTCTAATTTGTCCCATGTTATCATATTTGTTCTCTCCAGAATCTTGGTGAGGAAGCTTTTAATCATTTTGTTAAAAAGCCTTAAATATGCCCTATACTAGTGTACTAAGTGCTATTTCTTTTCAGCTCAAAGTACATTCTTTGTTTTCTTAATTTATTTTCTTGGCCGCACCACACACCTTGTGGGATCTTAGTTCCCTGAACAGGGATGGAACCTGGGTCCTCTGAAGTGGAGGTTGGAGTCCTAACCACTGGACTGCCAGGGAATTCTCTAAGCCCACTTTCGGTATCTTGCTTTGTGACACAGGATTCTTCTAACCACACTCCTGCTTTTTAGGCTGGCTCCCTGTCAGGCGCCCTTCAGGGGCTCTAAGAGAGACCAGGAGCCTGTGGGAAGAAGGGGCTGCTCCTCCAGGTGAGCCTCCTATCTCCGTGCAGCTCCAGCGGGCAGCACCCCAGCAATGCATCTTCACTCAGGAAGTGGCATATCCAGGTGGTTTTCCAACTGCATAACCAGCTTCAGCATGCCACCCCTCCTCTGCCAGCCTGCCATGCCAGCACTAATCAGGCAGTGTCCCCTCCCTCCCCATTTCCCAGAGGTCTGAGTTGCAGCTCCAGGGGACTCCTCCTTCCTTCAAACTTCTAAATTCTAATCATTTTAACCATTTTTCTTTATCCTCTTAGCCCTAGGCATGGTAACTGCTTCACTGAATTGCCATCTCTGGGATATTTTAGATTTCTTTTTAACTTTTAAAGTTACTCAGTTAACAAGTCTTCATATTAAATTCTCTCTGTTCAAATAACAGATGTGATTTCTGCTTTTTAGACTGAAAGCTAACCAAAGTATTCCTCATCTGGGAAAGGTTTGACTTTTACTTTTCAGTTAATAACTGAGAAGTATTAGGTATGAGAGAGTAAAATCTATTAATCATTCAAAGAGGGAAAGGTGGCGGGGAAATCGACAAATCCAGTGATAAATTTCTGGGGACAGAGTACTGTACCCTGTACACAACCATTAACACTCACCTGAAAATTTTTTACAATGGGAAACAGAGGTTAAAATAACTGTGCTTACAGAATGATCCTAATTATGGAAATATTACTGGTGTTTATCTCTGGTGGTGAGATTTTATTTTCTTACTCATATATATGATTTAATATATCATATATATTAAAGCTGGTAAAGAATCTGCCTGCAGTGTGGGAAACCTGGGTTCGATCCCTGGGTTGGGAAGATCCCCTGGAGAAGGGAAACGCTACCCACTCCAGTATTCCAGCCTGGAGAATTTCATGGACTCCACAGTCCATGGGTCGCAAAGAGTTGGACACGACTCAGCAACTTTCACTTTCACTTCACTAATATTATCTTCATATGTATCAGTTAATAATAATAAACAGGAAGAAAAAATTACTTAAGTTTAGGTAAGAAAACTGAGATCTATCAGTGGGCCTCCTGTAAACCAGCCAACTGTGGTGTGTGGGTAGGTGGGTGGGGGGCGAGTCACAGAAAGATCACTCACTCAGGATCATCCTGAAAGTCCTGGGGTTCTGCCAACTCATCATACTCCGCTGCTGCATCCTTGCCGGCTAAAACAAGCTCTTTGGGAGGCACCACCACCTGGACAGCAGCACAGAGAGGCTGGCCTCAGAAGGGGTCAGAGCACTGCACAGCACTCATCCAACAGAATACAGCAAAGCACTGCCCTGACCCAGACAAACAGAAGGAAGCAGCAAGTTTCAAGAAACATACAACATTACTTCACTTACAAAAAGTTTAAGAACAAAGAAATTTAAGGGAATGGAAAAGTCAAGAGGGTGCTTAGTTCACTGGAGTTGCCATGGGTAATTCAAGTGGGAGCACATGGGGGCTTCAATTGTGCCTTCAATGTTTTATTTCTTAAGGGGCTGGTGGAACATGGGTGTTTGTATATTGTTCTCTATACTCTGTGGTATAAAAAAAGAAAAAGAAAAAGGAGAAACACATAAAACATATAAAGCAGAAACATATAACATAAAACAAAGGAGAAACATAAAATATATAAAGGAGAAACTTAAAACTTCCAACAAGCACAAGAAGACTCTACACATGGACATCACCAAATGGTCAATAATGAAATCAGACTGATTATATTCTTTGCACCCAAAGATGGAGAAGGTCTATACAATCAGCAAAAACAAGACCAGGAGCTGACTGTGGCTCAGATCATGAACTCCTTATTGCAAAATTGAGACGCAATTGATGAAAGTAGGGAAAACCACTAGACCATTCAGGAATGACCTAAATCAAATCCCTTTGATTATACAGTGGAAGTGACAGATTCAAGGAATTAGATCTGATAGAGTGCCTGAAGAACTATGGACGGAGGTTCATGACATTGTACAGGAGGCAGTGATCAAGACAATCCCCAAGAAAAAGAAATGCAAAAAGGCAAAATGGTTGTCTGAGGACGCCTTACAAATAGCTAAGAAAAGAAGATAAGCTAAAGGCAAAAGAGAAAAGGGAAGATACACCCATTTGAGTGCAGAGTTCCAAAGAATAGCAAGGATAGATAAGAAAGCCTTCCTCAGTGATCAATGGAAAGAAATAGAGGAAAAATAATAGAATGGGAAAGACTAGAGATATTTTCGAGAAAATCAGAGATACCAAGGTAACACTTCATGCAAAGATGAGTACAATAAAGGACAGAAATGGTATGGACCTGACAGAAACGGTGGCAAGAATACACAGAGAACTGTACAAAAAAGATCTTAATGACCCAGATAACCATGATGGTGTGATCACTCACCTAGAGGCAGACATCCTGGAATGCGAAGTCAAGTGGGCCTTAGGAAGCATCACTACAAACAAAGCTAGTGGAGGTGACGGAATTCCAGCTGAGCTATTTCAAATCCTAAAAGATGATGCCATTAAAGTGCTGCACTCAATACACCACAAATTTGGAAAACTCAGCAGTGGCCACAGGACTGGAAAAGGTCAGTCTTCATTCCAATCCCAAAGAATGTTCAAACTACCGCACAACTGCACTCATTTCACATGCTAGCAAAGTAATGCTCAAAATTCTCCAAGCCAGGCTTCAACAGTACATGAACTGTGAACTTCCAGATGTTCAAGCTGGATTTAGAAAAGGCAGAGGAACCAGAGATCAAACTGTCAATAATCTGTCTATAATCTGTTGGATTATAGAAAAAGCAAAAAAGTTCCAGAAAAATACCTACTTCTGCTTTATTGACTATGCCAAAGCCTTTGACTGTGTGGATTACCACAAACTGTGGAAAATTCTTCAAGAGATGGGAATACCAGACCACCTGACCTGCCTCCTGACAAATCTGCATGCAGGTCAAGAAGCAACAGTTAGATATGTTCCAGATATGGAACAACAGACTGGTTCCAAATTGGGAAAGGAGTTCATCAGTTAAGGCTGTATATTGTCACCCTGCTTATTTAACTTACATGCAGAGTACATCATGTGAAACGCTGGGCTGGAAGAAGCACAAGCTGGAATCAAGATTGCAGGGAGAAATATCAATAACCTCAGATATGCAGATGACACCACCCTTATGGCAGAAAGTGAAGAAGAACTAAAGAGCCTCTTGGTGAGAATGAAAGAGGATAGTGAAAAAGCTGGCTTAAAACTCAACATATAAAAAACTAAGATCATGGCATCTGGTCCCATCACTTCATGGGAAATAGATGGGGAAACAGTGGACACAGTGTCAGACTTTATTTTTGGGGGCTCCAAAATCACTGCAGATGGTGACTACAGCCATGAAATAAAAAGATGCAGCTCCTTGGAAGAAAAGCTGTGACAAACCTAGACAGCATATTAAAAATCAGAGACATTACTTTGCTGACAAAGGTCTGTCTAGTCAACGCTATGGTTTTTCCAGTAGACATGTATGGATGTGAGAGTTGGACCATAAAGAAGGCTGAGGGCTGAATAATTGATGCTTTTGCACTGTAGTGTTGGAGAAGACTCTTGAGAGAGTCCTTGGACTGGAAAGAGATCAAACCAGTCCATCCTAAAGGAAATCAGTCATGAATATTTTATTGATAGGATTGATGCAGAAGCTCAAATTCCAATACTTTGGCCACCTGATGCAAAGAACTGACTCCTTGGAGACGACCCTGATGCTGGGAAAGATCGAAGGCAGGAGAAGGGGACGACAGAGGATGAGATGGCTGGATGGCATCACCAACTCCCTGGACATGAGTTTGAGCAAGCCCTGTGAGTTAGTGATGGATAGGAAGGCCTGGCGTCCTGTAGTCCATGGGGTTTCAAAGAGTCAGACACAACTGAGCGACTAAACTGAAACGAAAGGAGAAACAGTGGTTCCAACATATTTTCTGAAATGGGAATATTGGCTTTGTTTATGGCCATGAAAAACAGTTTTCTTCAGACTTAGCCTTTGCTTATAACTAGGCTTCAACTTTGCTATGTTAGAGGTTAACAGATAACAATGTTAATAATATTTCTAATTATGGAAATAAATGTGGCTGGGGAGCTGAAAGGGAGAGAAAAGCAGCAAATTCATAAGCTGGGTATATTTACCAGGCACTTATTTCTATCTGCATAGAGACACTGAATAGACAGCTCATTAGTCAGAGAAAAGTTCTTGTTCTAAAATTTCATGTACTAGATGAATCATGAAATAAAATGTAGAAAGGTCTCAGTTCATTCATTCAAGTAATACTGAGAGTCAAAATCGCCTATTTTAATACTTAGTGCCACGTATACTCTATGTAAGGCAGAGGAACAAGAGATCAAATTGCCAACATCCACTGGATCATTGAAAAAGCAAGAGAGTTTCAGAAAAACATCTATTTCTGCTTTACTGACTATGCCAAAGCCTTTGACTGTGTGGATCACCACAAACTGTGGAAAATTCTTCAAGAGATGGGAATACCAGACCACCTGACCTGCCTCCTGATAAATCTGCATGCAGGTCAAGAAGCAACAGTTAGAACCAGATATGGAACAACAGACTGGTTCCAAATTGGGAAAGGAGTTCATCAGTCAAGGCTGTATATTGTCACCCTGCTTATTAAACTTATATGCAGAGTACATCATGTGAAACGCTGGGCTGGAAGAAGCACAAGCTGGAATCAAAATTGCCGGGAGAAATATCAAAAACCTCAGATACGCAGATGACACCACTCTTATGGCAGATAGTGAAGAGGAACTAAAGAGACTCTTGATGAAAGTGAAAGAGGAGAGTGAAAAAGTTGGCCTAAAGTTCAACATTCAGAAAACTAAGATCATGGCACCTGGTCCCATCACTTCATGGGAAATAGATGGGGAAACAGTGGAAACAGTGTCAGACTTTATTTTTGGGGGCTCCAAAATCACTGCAGACGGTGACTGCAGCCATGAAATTAAGACACTTACTCCTTGGAAGGAAAGTTATGACCAACCTAGACAGCATATTAAAAAGCAGAGTCCACCTAGTCAAGGCCATGGTTTTTTCAGTGGTCATGTATGGATGTCAGAGTTGGACTGTGAAAAAAGCTGAGCGTCGAAGAATTGATGCTTTTGAACTGTGGTGTTGGAGAAGACTCTTGAGAGTCCCTTGGACTGCAAGGATATCCAACCAATTCATTCTAAAGGAGATCAGTCCTGGGTGTTCATTGGAAGGCCTGATGATAAAGCTTAAACTCCAATACTTTGGCCACCTCACACAAAGAGTTGACTCATTGGAAAAGACCCTGATGCTGGGAGGGATTGGGGGCAGGAGGAGGAGGAGACGACAGAGGATGAGATGGCTGGATGGCATCACTGACTTGATGGACATGAGTTTGAGTGAACTCCGGGAGTTGGTGATAGACAGGGAGGCCTGGCGTGCTGCGTTCATGGGGTCGCAAAGAGTCGGACACGACTGAGTGACTGAACTGAACTGATTCTCTATGTATGGCTTCCCAGGTGGTGCTAGTGGTAAAGAACGAACCTGCTAATGCTGGAGACATACGAGACGCGGGTTCAATCCCTGGGTCGGGTAGATCTCCTAGAGGAGGGCATGACAAACCACTCCATTACTGTTTGCCTGAAGAATCCCATGGACAGAGGAGCCTGGCGGACTATATGGTCCACAGGGTTGCAAACAGTTGGACATGACTGAGGTGACTTAGCATGCATGCACATAGGCATACTCTATGTAAGCAGAGGGCATCTAGCTGAGGCACATCAGCTTTTAAAAGGAAATGTCACTTCCTTTGCATCTTGAAGAATGAGTATGCCTCATGCAAAAAGAGAGGTATGGTCATATCTGTCAGAAGAGTGGGATGGGAAGGAAGAATTCTAGGTAAAATGAGTAGCATACGTAATTCTCCAGGAACATTTGAGTTTATGACCCATTGGATCTGCTTGGATCTCAACCATTAATGTGCATGAACTAGAGAATGCTAGACTTAGTCATTTTAGGGAAGAGCGTAATGGAAAAAAGAGACGAGGATATTAAAGAGCTCTTAAGCTATGCCAAGAAATTTAGGATATTTCAACATCAGAGGGACACCAAACAAGCAGCCTGCCATGATCAAAGCTAAATCTTAGAAAGATCATCCTAATGGCAAGACAGAAGATGGGCTGGAGTGGAAGTGGGGGTGAACTAAAAACAGGGAGTTAGAAAGTTACGGTCATAGTCCATGTGAGAAAGGATGAAACCCCCCAAAAGGGCAGTGGCAGTGTGCCTGCGGATAAAGTAGAAAACTCTAGAGGTGAAATCAAGAGAACCTGAAGACTGGATGTGAAAATCAGAGTGTGGAATCCTTTAAAGCAGGTCAAATGAGGCCACTCCAGGAAAGTCAGGGTCACTCAGAATGAAGCAAAACACGCCTACCTTAGCAGTGCTGTTGATATTATCAGGGTCCCCCTCCTCGCACTCCAGAAGAGTCACGTGGGTGAGGTTCTCCACTGGATTCGTGAGAGTCAGGAGGACCTGGCTCTCCTGGGGAAAATGAAAGGTATCTTTCAGACATGCTTCACTGCTGCCACCTAGGTCCACCTTCTCTCATGATTGTATCACAGAGTCATCACCCTGTGCGCCCCTGCCTCCCACCATCACTCTTGAGCACCCCACCTGTACGTCTACATCACTGCATTCTTAAATGCTCATCAACTCCTGTATTACTTATACACTAGACTATATACTCTCTCAAGTTGCTATTTCACTGAAGAAATGGATCAGATTCCATAAAAAGGGCCAGTTACTAGATCCAGAAATTCTGAGAAATATACATTATCTAAGTGATTGTTTAAAGTTTATAACTCTTACTCTACCCAGGATGTCACTAGGACTTAAAAGAAGGAAGCCCTCATAAATAAAATACAGGAGCCACAGGCCAGCCAGATGTATCAATACAGCAAAAAAAAAAAGGCATATCAAGACTATAGAAGACTTTTAAGATTTCTTGAACTTTTTTGGTATGCTCTTTAGATTAGCAAAAAAACCTTTGAAATGAACAGGGACTATAAAAGTGTCTTTACTGCTGTAGAACATTCTGTAATTTGTTGGGAGGCATGTGTTGGAGTTAAGGACTCAAAGAACAGGGGCTGCTCTTTGAGAAACTGAAATCTATGACAACACACACACACAGAGATGGTGGAGAATCACACACACACACACAGACATTTAATCATACATACACACATGGGAGGAGAGCTGAAGCTGGCTGTGGGGTCTAACATCTCCTCTTTATACCAGCCATGATTCTACCACCATGTAATGTGCACCCTGCTCCTTCTGCATATATTTCAAAGATGCTATGATCAAGAATTCCAGCTTAAGGACACTTAAAATCTCAGTCCCTTTATTATTTCAAACTTTCTTCTTTTCTATCTCTTGCTCATTGAATCCTGTGTCAAATATGCACAGCCACCACGTACACTAAGCACACATCTTTGATCAATTAAAACTCTTCCGTTAATATACATGGTACTAACCTTCATGTAGCGAAGGTTGGGAATTGACATGATTCTCACTTCTGGGATATAATTGCTGTAAGTGAATAAAAAATGCATTAATGTTCATTGTAGTCTCTTAAAAGAAATTATTTCTTCCTATTAATTAAAACATGTCAGAGAAAATTTTGAAGATTCTTCTTATCACTACAATAAGAATTTAAGACATGAAATCAAACTGGTAATGAGCTCTTTCTGAAATCTCATGTGTACCTCTATATATCCATGCATCAGGGTAGATATCTCTCTTATGGATTTATTAGATATGTCTTTTGAGATTTTTATTAATTCATTTCTGTAAATCTATATGGCAACTGGTGATAAGATCCAACACTGATTTAATAATACATTGCAGGGGTACAAAAACAATACCACATACTTACCAAACACTTTTACAAAGCATTTACTCTGATTGCAGCCATGAAATTAAAAAACGCTTACTCCTTGGAAGGAAAGTTATGACCAACCTTGATAATATACTAAAAAGCAGAGACATTACTTTGCCAACAAAGGTCCGTCTAGTCAAGGCTATGGTTTTTCTCGTGGTTATGTATGGATGTGAGAGCTGGACTGTGAAGAAAGCTGATCGCCGAAGAACTGATGCTTTTGAACTGTCGTGTTGGAGAAGACTCTTGAGAGTCCCTTGTACCGCAAGAGGATCCAACCAGTCCATTTTAAGGGAGATCGATCCTGGGTGTTCATTGGAAGGACTGATGCTAAAGCTGAAACTGCAATACTTTGGCCACCTCATGCGACGAGTTGACTCACTGGAAAAGACTCTGATGCTGGGAAAGGTTGAGGGCGGGAGGAGAAGGGGACGACTGAGAATGAGATGGCTGGATGGCAACACTGACTCTGTGGACATGAGTTTGAGTGAACTCCAGGAGTTGGTGATGGACAGGGAGGCCTGGTGTGCTGTGATTCATGGGGTCGTGGAGAGTCGGACACTACTGAGCGACTGAACTGAACTATGTGCCAGGCAATACTTGAAGCTTGTTACAAATATTAATTCATGTAATTCTCATTGCAACTGCATTAAAGAGGTATTACTATTATCCCCATTATAAAGATGAAGACACTAGCCTTAGGAGAAGCAGCCTGCTGGAAGCGGCCAGGATTCAAACCCAGGCAGTCTGGCTGCAGGGTCTTGCTCTTAACCACTCTGTATGCTACCTCTCTGAATAAGACAATAGAATACTGTATTTATGTGTGCTTGTTCTGGACTCAAAACCACTGGGGTTCAAATTCCAGCTTAGTATTTATATACTAAGATATTCCTTTATAAAGAGCAGGGCAAGATATTTAGCTCTTTGTGTCTTGGTTTGTTCAATCATAAAATGAGAACACTGAAAGTTCCTTTTTATTGTGAAGAATAAATTAAATAGTATGTACAAAAAGTGCTTGGAACAAAGCATGCATAAATGTCATCATGCAAATATTAACTGAAGATAAAACCTATTGCAGAAACAATTCAAGAGGGTGCGTGTAGGAGGGCATCTTAGCATTACAGTATTTTAACTTCAGACTAGGTATTTTTCATGATGGTCATCATGGTTATCTGAGTAATTTGATACAAAATTCAAGGGCCCCACTATCAAAGATTTGGATTTAGCTGGTCTGATTTGTGGCCAGAACATACGTATTAAGATTCCTTGGTGACTCTGCCATGATGCCAGAAAAAAAAAATACACTTTTTCCCCAAAGAACTCTTAAAAAACTGATGTGAAGCACATTTGGCCATTCAGGATTTCTGCAAGGAGTGTAATTCTTAATTAGGAAAGGAGTTCATACCACATGTCACTTCTGTAGTCCTAATCAGTCATGCATTAAATAATATTAGTTAGGAAACAGAACATACTGTATGGGCATTTACAGTTACAAAGCATTTGCAAACATAATAGCTCATTTGACCCTTCTTAACAAACACAAGAAGATGGCAGGACTGGTGTTATGCCCATTTCAGAGATGAGGAAAATCAGTTTAGACAAATTCTGTGACAGAACCCATATCTGGCCCTCCTAGTTCCCTCCTCCTAAGCTACCAGACCAGCACTTATCTGCCATCTGACTGCCAATGATTTCTTTTTAATTGTTGTATAATACTCTACATGCACGTATCTCAATTTAATCAACTATTTCTTTGTTAATGGTTAATCAGTTTGACATTAAAACTGTTTCCAGCTTTTTACCATTAAAATGTTATAACACACATCTTTTAAAAATGTATCTTTATATATTACTGGTCTTTATATATTGCTTTTGTTTCTAAAGAATAGATTCCTGAGGTAGTACTACCAGGTTGAAATGTGTATGTCGTTTAGTCTTGATACTCCAAGTCACTCTCCACACTCTAGCAATTCACTCTACCAACAATATGTACAAGTATGTTTACCCGCAGTCCCATGAGCACTCAGAAATAATATTTCAATTTTCCTATTGAGTCTCAGCATCTCTCCATATATTCACCAGCCATCTGGACTCTCTATTCTGGGAGCTACATATTCAGATCCTTCGCCCCACATTCCAGGGATATTCAAGTTTTATTTATCATGCAGCAGCAAATACTCTTTCTTACTCAACTGTCTCAGGACTCTGTTGTCAATTTCGTTTTTTTATAACTCATATTTTTCTGCTAAGGTCAAAGCTGGCTATTTTCCTTACTAGCTTCTGGGCTTCCTGCCTTACTCAGGAAGGGCTCTCTCACCCTAAAGTCAAGACAATAATTTCCTAATTATTCTTTTTGATAGATGATTTTCATATACAAAATTCCCTTCTACTGACAAGTCCCAGTGAATTAACATGAATTTAATTATTTTCATCCCATGTGACAAAGCACTATCAGAACATAGTTCAATAATAGTGTTACGAGATATTCTTCCACCTGCTATACTTACATTTTTCTTACTTTATTTTTTAAAGAGATCATTCCAAAACTTAGGTACTTTATCGTTTAGAATGAATGACTCTCCAACCAACAACATACCACATTGCCAGAGACCATACTATTACATGTCCCTGATATAAATACCTTGGATTCTCTGTTTGTAGACTTACCTTAAACTTTCTGTTATGTATTTCAAAACCAAAACAAGAATAGAATAGCAAGATTATTCTGATGTAGCTTCTCTCTTCTTTTTTAAGCCAAGAGTAAGCACATTTCATAGTGGGGGGAAAAACAAAGCAGTAACCTGAAACACCAATCCCAAATACTCACACAGCAACCATCTGGATTTTGAATTTGATAGATGTTGGATTAAATTCTGGCTTGCTCAGATTATGTTCACATTTCTAAAAAGAAAAAAATATATATATTATGTATCAGAGGAAAACAAGAATACAATCTGCTGATCCACACAGCAGCTAAATTCAGAAGCACAGCATTTAATACAGTTTGATTTTATTTTACTGCAAGATCACAAATATTTTAAAACAGTGTATAATACTGATAACCAAAATACAGGAAAGATGATGTTTTGGACTTCTGGAAATAAGCAATCACACTATCAAATATCCTAACCCTTAGTGCTTCAAATTGAAATAATAATTAACAAATACTTAAAAATTTCTCTTTATTTTTAAATTTATTTTTGGCTATGCTGGGTCTTCACTGCCATGCAAAAGCTTTCTCTAGTTGTGGTCAGAGGGCTTCTCACTGTGGTGAGTTCTCTTGTGCAGAGAACAGGCTCTCGGAGAAGGCAATGGCACCCCACTCCAGTACTCTTGCCTAGAAAATCCCAGGGACGGAGGAGCCTGGCAGGCTGCAGTCCATGGGTCGCTAAGAGTTGTACACGACTGAGTGACTTCACTTTCACACGCTGGAGAAGGAAATGGCAACACACTCCAGTGTTCTTGCCTGGAGAATCTCAGGGACGGGGGAGCCTGGTGGGCTGCTGTCTATGGGGTCACACAGAGTCAGACACACCTGAAGCGACTTAGCAGCAGCAGCAGCAACACAGGCTCTAGGTTTGTGGGCCTCAGTAGTTGCAGCTTGAGGGCTTAGTTGTTCCACAGCATGCAGGATCTTCCCAGATCAGAGCTCGAACCCACATCCCCTGAGTTGGCAGGCGGACTCAAAACCACTGAACCACCAGTGAAGTCCCTAACACATACTTCTAATTAAGTGTGAACAAGGTGAATTTTGCTGAGTTTTCCTCTTTCCTGTATTCTTTTCTTTTTGGCTGTGGCTTGCAGTGGCATGTGGGATCTACCCCAATCAGGGATCAAACCCATACCCCCTGCAGTGAAAGCATGGTGTCCTAACCACTGGACTGTCAGGGAAGTCCCTTCTTTGTTTTATGTTATTTTTATTAGTCCTTTTTAATTTCCTATTAGTCTAAAAGATACGCATTCCTGGGTTGCTGCTAAGTCGCTTCAGTCGTGTCCGACTCTGTGCGACCCCATAGACAGCAGTCCACCAGGCTCCCCCGTCCCTGAGATTCTCCAGGCAAGAACACTGGAGTGGGTTGTCATTTCCTTCTCCAATGCATGAAAGTGAAAAGTGAAAGTGAAGTTGCTCAGTCGTGTACGACTCTTAGCGACCCATGGACTGCAGCCTACCAGGCTCCTCCGCCCATGGGATTTTCCAGGCAAGAGTACTGGAGTGGGTTGCCATTGTCTTCTCCAATTCTTGGTTTAAGTGAACTTAAACACCACACTGACTGTAGGAGGTAGGTGTAGGTACTGTAAATACTGTCTGTATTTCACAGATGATGAAAATGGGGTAAGGGAAAGGTAAATAATCTGAGCAAACGTCACAGAGCCAGTAAGACTTGGAGCTGGGATTTAAATCCAAGTGCTGTGATTTCAGATCTCATGCTTTAGAATAAACAATTACTTGCTTACTATCTTGAATAGGCTCCGCCTATATCCAGTTAAAAATTTTTTTAACCCGAGGGAAAAAAGAACTGTGTAAAGATACCAGTTACTGATCCTACTGCTCCTCTCCTCAGAGCCAACCAGTTTCTCATGTACAGCTGATGAGCATAAAAAGTATACATATACATCATCCTTTTTCACAGTAACACAAAAGAGAACGTTTTATATTCTTCTGCCTTTTCCACCAAATCTATCTTGGAAATTATATACCAATACACAGAGAGGTAATCTCTGTGTCCTATTTAATAATTCTGTAACTTAACCAGACTCAAATTGATAAATGCTTCCACAATTTTGCTACTACAAATAACACAGCAATGAGTAATCTTGTATGCAAATTACTTCCCACATGCATAAATATATCTGTAGGATAATTTCCTAAAAGTGCATTTGTTATTTTGATGGATATTGCCAAATTGCTAACTTCTGCCAATCTGATGATTATGAAACGGTTTCTCACTGCAGTTTTAATGTACACTTCCTGATTACTGTACGTGTTTGAGTATCTCTCCTCTTTACTGGGAACTGGGATTCCCTCTGCCATAACTGGCACATTAGTATCTACTTGTCAATTTTATAACGGGGTATTATCTTTACCCTACTGATTTGTTATACTTCTTCACATATTCTGGATACTAATTCTCTGTCAATTACACACTTTACGAATCACTCTTCTGAGTATATGATCTATCTTTTCATTTCTTCATGGGTTTCCTTGTGATTGGGGTACAAATTTAATGCATCAAATATGTAAGTTTATCCTTTATGGTTTATCTTACTTATGGACTACTCACTCCCTTAACCAGAAGCCACAAAGAATATTCTCCCGTATTTCCTTCTAGAAGTAAAGGTCTTCATATTTACTCTTAAAGTTTTCAAGGTTCCTAAAATTGACTTCTGTGTATCGTGTAAGTTAGAGGCCCCAATTTTTTTTTTTTTTTTCATAGAATCATTTGAGATGATTTCACAGGCTATTCTTTCCCCAGTGACTTGAAAGGCCATTACTTGGTAAAATCAAGTTTCCTGACATGCATAAGTCTATTTCTGCTTTCTCTATTCTGTTTCAACAGTCCATAAATCTAACATAAACAAATGTTTTTTATATGTGTGTGTGTATATATATTCCCTCTTTTCTTACATAAAAAGTTATGTGCCTGCTATACACCCTGTTTTTTGCATTTATAAATACATCCCATGTTACGACAATGTTACTTATAGATCTGCAGTGCTCACTGGGTGGATCTATCCTAATCTCTACATATTTTGGTTTGTATTTGTAGAGGTATATCTCCAGAGAGGTTGATGGGTCAATACAATATTGATTTTTTGCCTGCTGGATCTGTCCATTTCTGAGAGACAGATGTTGAAGTCTCCAACTATGATGGTGGATTCATCTATTTCTCCTTATAGCTCTATCAGATTCTGCCTCATACGGTTTGACACGCGATTGTTGGGCAAACGTAAATTAAGAATGGTTATATCTTCTTGGGGAACTGACCTCTTGATCATTATGTAATATCCTTCTTTAGCCCTGGTAACTGTCCTTACTTTGGAGTCTGCTCTGTCTGAAATGAATATGGCTACTCTTGCTTTCTTTTGATTAGTACTAGCATGGTATATTTCCTTCTTTCCTCTGGTCCCTTCCTTCCTCTATCTCTCCCTTCTTTCTTTCTATGCACTGTTTGAATCAGGAATTAAAGTCTATACACTGTATTTGTTTGGTTGACAGGCCTAAGTCTCTTCTAATCTAATGCTGTGTTATTTGATAATAGGAGCTATTAGTTACATGTTATTATTTAAATGAATTTCATCTCAGAAAGACTCAGCTCTCACAGTTGCACTACCATATTTCAAGTGCTCAGTCGGCTACATGTGACTTGTGGCTAACATGCTGGACTGTACAGATAAGGAACATTTCCATCACTACAGAAAGTTCTGTTGGATGGTATTGATCTAAAATGTTTCCTTTCTCTTTATTGGGTATTTTTTCTTCTACAGTATTTCTTTTATTAATTGAAGAGACTCTAATGTTTCATAGATTCCGAGAGCCTGGATTTGCTTATTTTTCTTCTTTATTGCTTTTCCTTTCAATTGATTTTTAAAAATCAGTCCTTTTTGTTTCCTCCCTACTCTCCTAAAAGCTTTATATTCTTTCAGTATATTTTTAGGAGTCAGCAGTATGAACTTTGGAGAAGGAAATGGCAACCCACTCCAGTACTCTTGCCTGGAAAATCCCATGGATGGAGGAGTCTGTAGGGTGCAGTCCATGGGATCGCTAGGAGTCGGACAAGACTGAGCGACTTCACTTTCACTTTCATGCACTGGAGAAGGAAATGGCAACCCACTCCAGTGTTCCTGCCTGGAGAATCCCAGCGACAGGGTAGCCTGGTGGGCTGCCGTCTATGGGGTCGCACAGAGTCAGACACAACTGAAGTGACTTAGCAGCAGTATGAACTTAATCTTCAGATACCCCAGCTTCCACATTTGTAAAATAAGGCTAACAACAGTACTTACCTCACTGACTTAGGGGCTTTAAGCTTATCCTGAAAGCTTTAAAACAGTGCCTGAACACTGGAACACTCTCTATAAACATTTTCTAGTTACTACTTTTCAGAGGTTTTGATACTGACCAGATGCCAACTGCATTTATTTTTGCTTTTCTCTTACACAAATGACAACTCTACAGAAAGGAATACTTACTCGGCAGCGCAGGGACCGTTTGATCAGAAGATGCTTATGACGAGGATAGAGCTGTGACGCACAGACTGGCTGGAAGTCAGGCTGTAAGAGGCGCTGCTGAAGGGTGGTCACTAGCATGAAAGGCAGAAACCACGCTCAGTTTAAGTGACTTGCTCAAAATCAGATGTATATATGATAACTACACAAAATAACACTGCCTTTGTGACTAGCACTCTTCAAGAAAAAAATACGGAAATTTGACAGACATTTCTTCAAATGATACCTCTATCTTATTTTCTGCATGATTAATTTTAGTACTAACAACTATACCATTAAAAATCTCAAATCAAAAATAAAAATCACAAGACACAGAAGTAACAAAAACAGAATTAGATGTAAAATAGAAACAAAGTAGAATCATGAATAAAATTACCCTCTGTTAAATTTACTGGTCTCGTATAATAGTCTTCAGGTAGTGGTTCCACTTCATCTACAGCCTGAGCTGGCTCAATCTTTATCTCCTTCTGGTCCTCTCCTTCTTTAAGGCTAAAAGATAAAAGCAGTCATTTCTCAAGGGTCCACCTAAAAGTCCACGATATCGCTAACTGAAGTACTCCTCTATTGTAGAATATTCTTTCTGGCCAGGTTTTTCCTAAGTATGAGAATCTTCTTCCCCACTGGCAACTGTTATTTTAAAACCACATTCCTTCAATATTCATTTTGATACCAGCTTTTCCCCTCAAAGCCATTTAATGTCCAAACTTACGAAAGTCCAGCAAGGGTACTAATGGTTGTACCAGCTCGTGGTCGCTGAAGCCTGGTTCCAAGACCGTATTTGTCCTAAACAGAGTTAAGAAATTTCTCTTAGAAATTCTATTTTTATATATGTTATGTATCAAAATAAAGAATTTGGGGAGGGACAGCATGAGAAGCTCAGGGAAATAAGCAAAAAAAAAGCTAATTTAATAAATGCTTCTTTTAAAAAGAGTAAGTGTAGCCCCACATCATCTTATTCTTAAAATGACAACAAAAGCACCAAACATGGAGATTGAAACTACATTAATACAGTGAAAATGAGCAAAATGTGATTTTTAATCTAAAAATATCTAAGCAATGGCTTAGACCAGAAAACTATGTGAAGTATCTAAGACACACAATGAATGTCTTCTTGGAACACCAGTGATCATCTGCTAACTTTAGGGTCAGCAAGAATCATAAAAGAACTTACCACTACATGAATAGTATGTTGCTGTAGGCCCCAAAATAGCAGCAGGTTGCAACAGAGACAAAAAAATGCAGGATAAGATAGAAGCAAACTCATACAGCAGGCAGGTCATAGGGGAAAGTTGGAAGAGTAACACATTTAATTAAAATTTCTCCCTAAATACACTACTACATATGCTGATTATACCATTGGATTGTTCAAAAATTCACTGAGACGTCATAAAAGTCTCTGGCAAATGTGGATGCTTTGCAAGTTGTAATGTTTTATTAAACTCTAAAAGACATTTTTATATGACTCTTACCAATTCTTAGGGTTTTAACGGCTTAACTAATTCTCAGGCAGAGGCAGTACAAGAATTTAACCATTACAAGTCTCATTCCCTTCAGTGTAAAATGGGAATACACTACCTACTACATAGGACTGTTGTGAGGATTAAACACAGTAATATGGATAAAGAAGTCAGCACTGAGTTTGATACATCACTGCCATTCAAGAAACATTATTTATTAAATGCCAACCTGAGTGGCTCCAAGCAAACACACATACAAAATTATTCTGGGAGCAAATAAAACTTGGGGGGACAACAGCAAAAGCTTCAAATCCTAATTTCTCATTTCTAATTGGTAGTTTACAAACTAGTAGAGAATAACTTTGATCAATAATTTCTATCGAAATTACACCTGCATATACTACTACTTATTTAACCACAAAAAAGCTCAGTGTAAAAGTCAGTATTTTTCACATTGGAGAAATATTGGAAGGTGCCAAAAAATTATGATAACTAAAGCCCAGAAATCACTACTACTAGGACGCCAAAGATGGGTGGACTACATGTGTAACATGAATAAAATCTACCATTTGTTCATATTCTTCTTTCTGTAATATGCAAAAGCTGTAAATGTGGGTGTCTACAAAACTAATAGTAGCCTCTTTTGGAAAGAAGATGATAGAGGGGAGTGATGGAGAAAGAAACACCAATGTACTTAAAATTCAAAGAACTCAAACAGAACTAATGATATGGCAAAAGCATATCTGTTGGATTTAGACACCTATCACCTGAGAGACCTTTTGCTAGCCATCATTCAGGAATCTAGGGACAATGGCCTCTTTCTGAAATGTTCACTGCTCTTATGCCATACTGCTCTTGATCAGTGAATTGGAAGCTCCTCTTTATACCAAGTTCTCACCGAAAAAGCCAAAGGCATATAGTTTCTACGCCGTGCCAGTTTCTTGCGATCTCGCTCAACCTTCTCCTTCTGAGCAAGCTGCTGGTAATACTCAATCAGTTTGTTCATCTGTAAGAAATCAAAGTATTTGAAACAGCTAACAAGAAGCTTAGGAAATTCATCAACGAAACTGACTAGAGATATAATGAATAGAAAAGACACATTAAAGTGAGCAAGTTTCTCTTCCCAGAAGAGAATTTGTCTTTCTTACATGATCTACTTTCAGAATTGAAATGGAACTTTCAAATTCAACAACAGAAGAAATGAGCAATGAAAAGGCTTGAAAATTCCATGTTCTCTTTTCACTGCTCTTTTACTTCACTGCTTCCTTCCCCTCACAACCACTCCTATTTTCCTGGCATGGCCACAGGACCATCTATTTCCAACATGTGACATTTCATACCCTATTTTCTCCTCAACTCCAACACATATTTTCATTTCAAAAATATACTTTAATCATAAAAGTCGTACAACTGTGAAAAGTTCAAGCAATATAGAAATACAAAGAATAGAAAGTACAATTTCTCTCTTATCTGTCGTGCCCATGCTCACCCTTCTCACCGTAAGTAT
Source organism: Moschus berezovskii (assembly GCF_049115385.1). Taxonomy (NCBI): domain Eukaryota; kingdom Metazoa; phylum Chordata; class Mammalia; order Artiodactyla; family Moschidae; genus Moschus; species Moschus berezovskii. The sequence continues at coordinate 49,433,081 of NC_142467.1, read as the reverse complement.
CCACTACTACAGGTTAGAAATCTTTCTTACACACAGGCACAGGTATGATATTAGATTCTGCATACACTAAAAATGCATGCATAGACATACAATTTTTATATGTGAAAAATAAATACAGGTCTTTATATTTTTCATATAAGGGGAAAAAAATTGCTCTTTTAAAGCTTTTTCACTTTATGTGTGAATTTTCCACTCAGTACATATATTAATAGATTTACCTCATTCTTTTTAAAGCTTGCATCTTATTAAATGGTACAGGTGTCCTAAAGGTATTTAACCATTTCCTCTGAGAGCACTTAAATGGTCTCCTGATACCCACTCTTGTTCTATTAAGTCAACAGTAATTATTTTTTAGAAACACTTATCTGATCCCGTTAGCTCTTCTGCTTTAAAGGCTTATCAAATGCCCTAACTTGGTCCACATGGTTCTGCACAATTTGGCTCCAAATCCTTTTCTCTATTCACCTACCACAACGCTCCACTCTGGCACACTTGCCCACTGGTCTACAACTTGCTCGTTCCACTTACAAGCCCTTTGCCTTGGGTGTTCCTCCACCCTGAATTCTTTCCCTCTCTGCCTGTTGTCCTCAGATCCTAGTGCAATCCTCAGATGTAGACTTATCTAGTTCAAATTCCCTATAATAAAAGCTCTCACGCACAGCTTCTCTCTCCTTTACATTACTGAGTTTTTCCTTTATCTGGGGATTAACTGATTTTGTTTTCCCATCAGTCTTAAACTCTGTGGGAGGAAAGGACAAATATTCCTATTGCTCAGCATGGTCCCTGGCACACAGAATGGAGCATATGCTTGATAACTGCTTGGTAACTGAATATCCACATTTTCGTGCATAAGTACAAGTATTTCTGTAGGCCAAAGTCCAGGAAGCAGATACTGCTGAGAGACCAAGAAAACTGTACTAGTTCACACTGACAAGAGCATATGTAAAAAGGTCCAATTGGATACACTACCATCCAGGATATTTTCAGTATTTCTAATCTTAGCTGAGGTCATAAGTGAACAATTATAAATTCTTATTTAATTTCCAGTTTGACTGTACAACTTCATTTCAATCACATTTCACCATCTTTCTAATATTCTGCTTCCGAGGCAACAAAATCAGTCCTAATGTACACTGCAGAGATCAATTCACTGTGAACTATTAAAGGATGTCTAAATAACGATTGCCACTGATTCCAAGAGCATCTTCTAAATTAGTGCTGTTTCCAAGACTTAAGATGTTCATATGCTGATATGTTTACATGTTGATGATATGATATTTCTGAAAACAAATGGACCCTTAACTTAGTTCGTGGGTATATGGAAAACAGAAACATATTATTTCCTTTTTCCAATTCACAAGAGTACGGAAATAAAATTACTCTTAGGATTCTCTATTAACTTAAGTCAGGCTGGAAAAAACTGCCATTATGATTTAATGTCTTACACGAGAAGCACTTTTTAAGTGTAAAAGACACCAAAACACACATCATGGATTTACAGGCCTAAGCCATATTCACCGATAAAACGGTCTTTTTCCTCATCTTTCCTCATGTCACCCTCTCTGATGACCCTTTACTTACCCGTTGCGTGTGAGGATTTTCAGGTTCCTGCCAACCACCACTAGCTGAAAAATAAAGGAATATTAAACAAGGCTTACATAATCTGATTTTATTTTCACAAAAACAGGTCATCTGCAGGTCACAAACTTAAAACTTAAAAACATAAAATCACAGAATTTTCAAGAAAGAGTCCTAGAAATTACATAGGCCAGAGTGCTTAGAATCAAATTCTTTCTTTAAAAATAATGATGGTGATAATAACAACCACCACTAGGACCACCTCTACAGCTAACACATGTATAATTTCTCTGTCAGCTATTTGAAATGTATCAGACTTCCTTTTATTCTCATAATAACCCTCTCAGGCAGGGACTTTCATTATTAGTCTTATTTTACAAATGAGGAAATTGAAGCTCAGAGAGTTAAATAACTTGCCCAAAGTCACAGAGATAGTAAGCAATAAAGCGAGGATTCAAATGCGGGCAGTCTGACTCCAGAGAATTTGCCCTTACCTGTAATATTGTACAATTTCTATGTTCTATGACCCTGATTTAGAGAAGAGTTTCTTAACATAAGAAACAAAAGCACAAACAAATCATAAAGGAAAAAATTATTCCAGAAAGCTGAAAGTAAAACCATAATGAATACTTTCAACAGATGGTACTGTAACAATTTCCAGAAATTTATAAAAAATTAACCTCAATCCTTACACCTCACAACATTTACAAAATTTACCATGAAATGGTAATAAACTTACACTTAAAAACTGAAACATAATATTCCTAGAAGAAAACAAAAGTGAAAATCTTAACAACCTTGGATTAAGCTAAAGTTTCTTTACTAGGACACAAAAGGCACAAATTATATATTTTTAAAAAAATTGATAAACTGAACCTCATCAAAATTAAAAACTTGTGTTTTTCAAAAGACACTGTTGAGAAAATAAAAAGGCAAGCCACAGACTGGGAGATAATATCTGTGAAACATATATTCAACAAAGGGCTTGTATCCACAATATAGAACTCTCACAACTCAACAAAAAGATAAACGCGCAGTTTAAAAACACGTAAATAGGCAAAAGATTTGTATGAACACTTCACCAAAGAAAATACATAGATGGCAAATAAGCATATTAAGAAAATGCAACTTAAAAACACAATGAAGTATCACTACAATCACTAGAATGGCCAAAAGACCAACAATACTAATGGTTATTGAGGAACTGGAACTCTCCTCCATTGCTGGTAAGGACCTGAAACTGTACAGCCACTTAGAGAAACAGTTTGACAGTTTTCAGTCAAGGTAAACAAACACTTAACCCCATGACTCAGCAATTCAATTCCTAGGTGAATACCCACGAAAAATGAAAATCCATATTTACACTAAAATTTGTAGGCAAACGTTCATATCCAGTTTTATTCCTATGAGCCTCAAACTGGAAAAAATTTCAGTGTCTATCAACTCCAGAATGAATAAACAAAATATGGTATACCCATACAATAGAATGCAACTCAAAAAAAACAGCAAAAACATGAAAGAATCTCAGAGGCACTATACTAAGAGAAAGAAGCCAGACACAAAAGATTAAAACACTCCAACTATGTAAACTTCCAGAAAAGGCACAATTACAATGAAAGAAAGGAAATTAGTTGCAGTCAAGGGCCAGCAGGTGCAGGGAAGGAACCGACTGCAAAGGGGCATGAGAAAACTTCTTTGGGGTGACAGAAATATCCTGTATCATCACTGTGGAGATGCCTATGTGGCTATACACATTCGTCCAAAATCAAAGAATTCTATGCTTAAAATTGCTGAGTTTCATTATACGTAAATTATATCTCAATAAAGCTAAGCCAAAAAAGGGAAAAAAACAAGAGGTGCCATTTCACAACCATGAGTCTGGAAAAACTTGAAAGAAGTTCAACAGTACCAAGAGTGCCTAGGATGTGGAGCAAACAGTTTACTCATAGATCAGTGGGAGCAAAAATTGGTAAACGCATTTTGGAGAGCTAATGATACACACATCTTACAACCAGCAATTTTACTTTAAATTATGCAGAGAAATCCTTGTTCCTGTGACAGGAAACACATTTAAGAATGATTCTAACAGCACTGTTGTCAGAGGCAAAAAATTGAAAACAACCTAATGTCTCAACCAAATGTCCATTTGGAAGAGACTAAAGTAAACTGTGGTTAAGTCAGGCATGAATCACTTACCATCACTACTACATACCACAAACAAACTTGATAGAGATAAGTTGTAGCAGGATACATAAAACAAGGTTCTATTTGTTTCAAGTTGAGAAACACATTTACTAATGGCTACATACATTATGTGGAGAACTGCAAAAATATGCACAGAACTGATGAAAACCTGAATTCAAGACTGATGACCATCTCTCTCTAGGAAACAGAAGGCAGATGGAATGGGAGGAAGGCTATACTGGGCTTACACTGTTTTGGTTCTGTTTAATTTCTTAAGCTGAGTGGTAAGTTCATGAATGTGTATTATTTTTATAAAAATAACTTTTTTCCCAAATAAAAATGACTCCTGTTGAAGGTGACACTGTAACTCCTTGCAGGAAATGGAGAAGGAAATGGCAACCCACTCCAGTGTTCTTGCCTGGAGAATCCCAGGGACAGGGGAGCCTGGTGGGCTTCTGTCTATGGGGTCACACAGAGTCGGACATGACTGAAGTGACTTAGCAGCAGCAGCAACAACCTTTAGCACAATATTTATATTTTAAAAGTTGCTTTACTTACGGCAAACATGAAAAATAATTATGCGAAAAAAATGTTTCAGTAATATTTTAGAAAAATCTTGTTTTATATAATTGCATTTTTAGAACTGCTGATTGATTCTAAACACAAATTTGAGAGCCATTATGATCTCATTATAAGTTTTTGCACATTACTGACACAAGGGCTTACTTATAAATAAACAAATAGTTGTAACTAAAGTGGTTTCAGGGCTTCTCAGATACCAATGACATCATGGAAGAAATAAAATTATCTGTACTTCTTAAGAGCTCCAAGTATTCAATTATCACTGTCAAGATACCCTTAGAGGGAGCTAGATTCTAGAAATAAGCACAGGCTTTAAATTCTAAAAAACAAATTATCTAATCCTAATGGTTTATAGTCCAAAAAGTATCAAAAAAAAGACAGAGTAACAAACTGAGAAATCTATTTGGATTTCTAGGTTTTGTTTAGTCCGATAAAAAGAAACAAAATACAAACATGGAAAAAATACACTTTAATTCACTGAACTAAGTGCCACTTTGAGGTGGTTTTTTACATTTAACTTAAATTCATAAACAAATTTAAACAATTTGCTTGCTACACTGACATTAAGACACAAATATTTACTGACAATCTAAAAAGATGGTACAGAAACTTTCCAATATAAATCAAATTTCAGGAAATACCTACCCACCAACAAACACTTTAAGAAACTTGTTTGTTAACTTTTTGTTTTTGAAGAACGTTTTACCAATATAATGTATGAAATTAGGAAAACAACCAAGAGCTCAGGCATTCTACACCTAAGGGCAAACTCAAGAAAATCAAGAATTAAGTTTTAAGAATCACAGTTGAATCTGAAAGAACTTTACCCATTTTTACTACCAAATTACATAAGAAACTATAGGAAATTTTTACCAAATGTCCATCTTCATTTGAGTTACGTCAAATAACATAATCATTTTTTAATTGGCTTCCTCATGTATTAGTAAAGGGATTATTTTTCAAACTTTAAACCTTTTGTATTAGGGTATAGCTGATTAACAATGTTGTGGCAGTTTCAGGTGAACAGCAAAGGGACTCAGCCATATATACACATGTATCCATTCTCCTCCAAACCTCCCTCTCATCCAGGCTGGTTCATAACACTGAATAGAGTTCCATGTGCTATACAACAGGTCCTTGTTGGTAAGATGACATTTTTAATGAAAATCTAAAAATGGTCATTTTTAACAAGTCTAAAAAATTTTCAGAAAATTAATGAAATTTCATAAAGAAAAAACACAATGGAGAGTTAGCGGTGCTACTGTTTATATAAAAAATAAATAGCAACTCAAGATTCTGAACTGACTGTAATAAAGAGCGTTTCTCTGTTATTAACCATGGAGTACAGAAAATGAAAGAATAAAGGAAGTTTCTTAATAAAGATGAAGTGCAACCTCTGCTTTGAAACACAAAAATGATGGAGAGGTAATTAACATTTTAGACTGTCTTTTAGGTCCAAACACACATAGCTTTTCTGTATCACTTATGATATATGTAGATGTCTCTTTAAGCATGTGTTTGAATGCTCCAGGATAGATACCTGGACATGTAATTTTTGGGTAAAAGAATAAAAACAATTTAAAAGTTTAATGAATGTCAAATTGCTCTCTAAGGTAGTAGTAGACAAAAAATCTATTTTCCTATATTTCTGTCATACTACCAGAGTTGTGAAATTTTGCCAAATCAATGGATTAAACTTTAATATGCATTTTCCTGATTACTAGTAAAACTGAAACATATCCTTTTGCATATTTATTGACTTAAAAAAATCACCTCACCAAGTTGTGCGCAAAAAAATAAATTCCAATGATTTGTGCACATTTTGGTTATTGAACATTTTAATTTCCATTTCTGAGGGCTGCTGTTCATATTCTTTGAAAATTTTTTTTCTCTCTTGGGTAGCTTCCCTATTGATTTATAAGGGTTCCTTATTTTTGGTTATTTATCTGTAGTCTGTTAAATATAAGATTGACCACTTTAATCTTTTAAGTTTGTTCATGGTATGTTTCACCATCAGCAGCAATTATTTTTTATGAAGAACATTAATCTTTTGATTCTAAAAAAAATGTCAGATATATAAATGCTATCTTACCAACCTTAAGAATACCCAGTTTCCAATGAAATATCATGGTCATAAATGTGAGAATTTGGGAACACAGATTTAGTGGCAAAATACTCTGAATTTATCACCTACCTCCCAACAAGTAATAGAATTCATGATCTGTGTGCAATTACAACTCTGCTGATTTCACAAAATCTCATGCTAAAGTCCACCTCACTCACCCACAGATTTATCTGCCATGCCCACATCTCTAGATGTCCAGCGACAAAATCCACAGGCCAAATAGTAGGCTTTTTTCATGGTGGTCTTGGCTGGGTCATCTGGAAGCTGTGTGGAGATGCTTGTTGCCCGAGTGGAGAGGGTATGCATACAGCCAGGACAGTCAAAGCAGTTGGCACATCTAGAATACAACAAACAACCACTGATTCATTCAACAAATATTTACCAAGCACCTACTATGTTCAAGATATTGTTCTGTATGTCAGGAATTCAAGACAGAACTATAAGGGAAGGGTGGCTCTCAAACAAAAGGAAATCAAAAAGTACTCTGAAGAGACTCTTATAAACTGTTTCAAAATTTCAAAAGCATTACATGCTAATTATTTTTTAAAATGTGCAGTCATCACCAAAGTTCCTGAATAACTACAGCATGACCTTAGCCTATTTCACAGAGGGAATCACTGTTAACAGTCTGGAGTTAACTTTTAGACTCTTCTTATGCTTGCACAGACCACAAAGATTCTGTGGGACAAAGAAACGTCACAGCTTATGACTTTAGAGAGGACAGACCAATTGCACAATGGAAAACTGAGAGGCAACAATAAGTTGTGAAATTGGGTTTGGAAAATAACTGCTTGTTTGCTGTGCCAGAGAGCTGAAACAGATACCAAATAATGCTACCAAGGTGAAATGGTTCAAAAGGGTGGCATTTTCAGGGCTTTCTGCTCTCTTCAGGCATTACTTTCCCTAGTGAGCCACTCAACATTCCCCTACAGGGGCCCCCATGCCTTTTTGTTTTTCTAGTAGGAAGTTTTCTACTTTCCTACCATCTGAGATTATCAAGATTGTACCTTCAGTCATAGACTTGCTCTAAAGTTCCATAACTCCAATTTTCTGTGATATTTTGCTACTGGACAATATTCTCAAGTAAGGATAGTAACAGCACCTACTTTAAAGGAATACTTGGAGGATTAAACGATAAAATAAAGGTATGGATGGCATACAAAGCTGGTTTATATGGAGCTGTTTCTCCAGGATAGGAAGGACAAATAGTGGTTTATATCCATGGAGGTATAAAGGTGTGACTGATTGCAAACGACTTCCACACCATGCTAAAAACCAAAATGGCACCAGTAACAATGAGCATATCTACTACTCAGATCTTGATTTTTAATACCAAGCTCTAGTAAAAGGTACCAGGGCTCCTTGGAGAAATGGCTCTGGGACAGAAAATATAGATGAGCCTGGAGTAAGTAGGAAAGTTCTCAAACAACCGAATAACGCTTCTCTCCCCCTCAATGCCATAAAATGATGAGGGTACGCCAAAGGGAGACAGAAATCTACTAAAAGAGGACTAAAATGGCCAAAGCTGGAACAACCTGAGTTTAAAAAAAAAAATAGTAGTACTGGAGTATAACCTAAAGTATACAAAAATAGTCACAAGTCCACACTGCTTTAAGTAAATGATTAAATAAATTAAAAAGGGAAAAGAGAAAAATCTTCCATGCAAAAGAATTCCAAGTAATTCATGGAGACAGCTCTTATGGAAGGGAAGCATAACTCATTACTAGTTAAGTGTGGGCTGTATTAGTACATTTCCTTACAAGAGTGTGATATGGAAAAGGAAAAGGGGAAAAAAAAAAAAAAGAGTAACTTTACATCAGAAAAATCTGACAAACAATAGCTCAAGCCAAGTAATCAAGGTTAACATCTACAGTGAAAAGTCATACTGGTGGTATATACCCCTGATACGGTGTGGTGAGAGATGCACTTTACCTATGTGATCCTCTTCCCCACAACACATTCTCTCAGATGATGACAAAAGCATCAGACAACTTCCAATCAAGGGACATTCTACAAAATATCTTACCAGTACTCCTGAAAACCAAGGAAAGTCTAACAAATTTCACAGCAAGAAGAGCCTAAAGAGATATGACTATTAAATACAATGTGGTTATCCTGAATAGGATCCTAGAACAGAAAAATGAGATTAGGAGAAAAATTGAGGAAATCTAAATTTAGTAATAATGCTACCAATAATATTCATTGAGACAAATAATACCACACTAATATACAACATTTACAATAGGGGAGACTGGGTAGGATTAAAGGGAATTCTCTGTATCATCTTCATAGTAATCTTAAGTCCAAAACTGTTATAAAATACAATTTATTTTTTTTTAAATGGAAGAGTCACCTTTGGCAAAAAAAATGATGCTAAAAAAAGAAAAACAGCTAATTTCATGTGTTTTCTTATCAGCTATTAAAATATAGCTGTGGAAAATAGGAAAAAAGGATCCCAGTCTTACCTATTCTTTTTCAGTTTGGCTTCAGCCGATGGCATATTTTCTAAACAACTGGGACAATAATGGGAGTCCACCTAGAATGAAACAAGAAATCAAAAAATCACCTTGGCTTGTGTATATACCTATAACAAACAGTGAAATTTAAAATACATCATTTTGCAGCAGAAGGTGAGAGACCATTGTTCTGGCAAAGAACTTGGACTGTTTCCAGCATAGGGTTTATTCTTATAAAAATCACCTGTTTTTTTCTTAACCTCTGAATTTCCTGAAATCCTTCTATTTTTCTTTTCTGAATTTTCCTATTCCCTTTCACCAGGGTTTTATGTATTAGACATGTTAAAATATGTTTATGTTAAAGACGACTCTATGATAATCTAAATAGATTAACAAATAATCCAATTTATGAAGCTGTGATCAAATATCATTTTATCTAGTCTAGATTTATGAGACTGCAATAACTGGACTACATTTTAATTGTTAAGAGAGATTTTAAAAGTTCTCTCTTTACTGATGTACTACATGTTCACTGAAGAAAAGCATAAATTAACAGTTACAAAGTCAGCTATAGCCAACCAACTAGAGATTTTTAAATGGCAAATTGAACTACTAAGTTAACAAGATAGTCTTATTGTATTTAACTTGAAAACATAGTATAAAAATTAAATTCACTGTATTTTTTTAAGGACTGAATAATTATTTCCTTTAATGTAGGTAGATCCTATTTGATAATTCTAGAACTCTGGTCATCTGCAGATGGAAAGACAGATTCACCTGAACATAAATACTATGACATAAACTGGTTTCTTTTTTTATCATCTGCTTATAAACAGAACCACCTTTGAAAGATAAAGTTGTTGCTCAAATAGTCACCAGGAACACAAAATACAGTACTGTTAACTTATATTTGCACTTACTCATCATAAAAGCCAAAATGTAATTCATTCCTTTTTGTTCCTTTCTGAATTATGCTCCTCCCTTCAAGTGCGGCTCCAATTCCAGGCTCCCCATTAGAACTTTCTGGACTGCTTCAGCCCTCACTGGCATCATCCTTCCCCAAACCCTAATGGCTTCTGTTTCACAGGTGCACACCAGTCCATAAAAGATAGTCACAGACTCAAAGTCCTAGCTGAAGGTGTCCTTACAGATTATGAAAACTAGCTCCCTACTGATCACCAATGAGAATCTAATCCAGTAAATTCTGGAGGTGAAGCTGGGACAGGGAGGTATCATAGAGAGAAAAGCCCTGCCAAAGGGATAAGCATACAAAGTGCTAATAAAGAAAAACAAATGCTGTATATAATACAGCACTGATTTTTCTTTTTCCCTTGTGTTATTTAACTGCTTTCTCTATTCTGAATAGTATGAAAAATAGTCTCAATAAAATAGTAATTAATAATGTGTAAAATGGCTTATAGTATAGGACATATTCTCACAAGCATTTTTAACAGTCCAGGGATCCTAACTGAGGTCCACTGAATCAGGCTGCTTGGTTTCAAATCTTGGTCCTTTCTCCCTTCATCAAATTTTTGGCTGTGTGACATACTGCAAACGTTATGTGTGTTTCTGTAACTGTGAAGTACAAGAGTCATCAGTCACTTCAGTCCTGTCCGACCCTTTGCGACCCCTGGGCTGTAACCCACCAGGCTCCTCTATCCATGGGATTCTCCAGGTAAGAATACTTAAGTCGGTTGTCATGCCCTCCGCCAGGGGATCTTCCCTATCCGGGTATCGAACTAGCGTCTCCTGCATTGCAGGTGGATTCTTTACGTACTGAGCCACCAAGAAACCCCGAACAGTAAAGTGGTTTTTTAAAAAAAGGTATTTATTCTGTTGGTTTGTAGAATGATTAAAGGAGATTATGTAAAGCACATGGGATACAGAAAGTACTGAATAAGCAGAAACTATGTATTATTAATACTAATCAGCTTTTCCTTCAGGAGCCTGCAAGTAACTCAAGAGCAGGATTTATGTCTTAACCCGTCTTTTAATCCCCAAAGCTTACTGAATGAACACGTGCCAGGTGCTGCAGACGTTTGGGGGCTTTGTTATTCGATGATGATGTTTTCCCCCTAGGGTGGCGTTTTTTCCATTCTGAGCAATCCCACCTCCAACGCCCACTTGTATCAGTGAAGGACAGAAATGTACCCCCAAGAGAAGCGCCATAAATATAATACTTTGAGCTTCTTAAACAACTGATCCGATTCTAACCGCTTTTCACTCAGCTCACCCCATCCCAACCCTCTTCTCTGCTGCAGGCCTTGGGCTGGGCCGGGAAACAGAACAAGGCAGTCAGAAGGCCGGGTTTCTGTCCAAGGAGGGGCAGAACTTCCAGGATAGGAGGCGCTTGTATAAAAACGACCGCGGACTTTCCCACTACCTCAGTCAATCTTGGAAAGACCGTATCTCGACCCACAAGAGGCCTTAACTAAGCACCCCTACATCTTTTCCCCCCACAACCCGCCCAATTACCAAACCCCGGAGCAGATGGCCAGGGTCCCCAAAGTCTAGTTTGTCCAATCAGAAGACGCGCTAGAACAGAAAGGCCGCTCAGCCCCACCCAAGGCCGCTCCTCCTTTCCAAGTGACAAATTATAAGCACATTAAATCACAGACAAAACTAAGTGACGGAAGGCAAAGCCAATCAGCATGCTAGGAAAATGACTACCCGCCTCCAACCGGCGGAACTTCCCCGCTGGTCGCGGTGACTAGGGGGAACGCCTCCCCCATCCCCCAACACACACACTCCTCATGGGACGACAGCGTTACCTCGTGAGACACACATTCCAGCGACCGCAAATCGCTACAATAGCGGCAGAAGTAAAGCTGCGACAGCGGGGCCCGAACCTTCTTTTCTCCCTGGACTAGGTAGAGAACCCGCTCCGATTGCAGCAAGGACGCCATCTTGCGGGGGAGGAGTCAACGACGCGCCCGTCGCATCACGTGACCCGAGGGCCGGCGTTTCCCTAGCTTCCTTCCTTACGTCTTTTAACGTAGACTTTGACGTAAGCTTTCCGAGCAAGTGGGCCTTTGCGCAGGACAAAAGTCAAAATGCGCATGCTCAGCTGGGATACCAGCTTTCTCCAAGTTGGGGCCTGTCCCGCCAACCTCGGCTCCCCAAGCTCGTCCCCCTCCAGCATTTTTGTGAGTGTCAACCGCCCGGACGGAGCTCAGATCGTTGTTTTGCTAGAAGTGGAGTCGCAGATCAAATCCAGACAGACTCAGTACTGTTCTTCATTTCTAACAGGAAGGTTGCTCTTTTATTTAAAACTGCCTCTCTCGCTCTCACCTTCCAAACAAATCTCCAGAAGTTAGCTGGAGGGTTTCTGAGACAGAGTTTCTTGGGAACTAGAAAACTAAGAGTCCACACCACCACTTCCTTCCGACAATATTACTATTGACCTATAGAAACTTTCACAGATATTATCTCTTTTGTAGTTTCTTAGATCAGCTCTTGCACGCAGAAGCTGTATCTCGTTTCCTGGTTTTCCATATTTAGCATTAGAACCAAGTCTATATTGTGGATGTTAATGAAGCAATGAAATCAATGAACAGTGTTGCTAGGTGTCATTTACATTTTCTGTGGGGTCGCTAGGGGTCGGACCCGACTGAGCGACTTCACTTTCACTTTTCACTTTCACACATTGGAGAAGGAAATGGCAACCCACTCCAGTGTTCTTGCCTGGAGAGTCCCAGGGACGGGGGAGCCTGGTGGGCTTCCGTCTATGGGGTCACACAGAGTCGGATACGACTGAAGTGACTTAGCAGCAGCAGCAGCAGCAGTGCACGCATTAAGGCTTAGACGTGTAAAATGACCACTTAGGGCTGGGCTGGCAGAGACTGGAGCCCATGTTACCTGCTTCAGTTCACTGCTTTTCTCTTTGTACTAGAATTGAAAGTGAAAGTCGCTCAGTAGTGTCCAGCTCCTTGCAACCCCATGGACTATACCCATGAAATTCTCCAGGCCAGAATACTGGAGTGGGTAGCCTTTCCCTTCTCCAGGGGATCTTCCCAGTCCAGGGATTGAACACAGATCTCCTGCATTGCAGGGGGATTCTTTACCAGGTAAGCCACAAGGGAAGCCCAGTGTTGTATTACTACCTGTCTGATAGTAGAGTTGGTGACTGAGCAGAAATAGAACTGAATAGTAATAATAGTTAACTTTTATTGAGCACTTCCTGAATGCAGGACACTGTGTCAAAACTACATAGTCTCACTTAATTTTCACCAGAACTCCAGAAGGCAGGTGCTGTTATTTTTATCTCACAATGCAGGAAATTGAGATCCCAGTGCTCTTCTCTTCTCCCTTGAAAGCCTGGCTGTAACTGGGGCAGAACTGAGATTCCTCTGCTCTGTGAGTAGTAGTCACCAATAGCAGAATCCCTAATGCATAGGGTAGTGACCAGCCTGGGGCCTGAGCAGCAGCAAGGCCCAGGCACTGGCATGGGAGGCAGGCACTGGGAACAGAAATGGAAAGTGAGTCACAGGAGGATACCTGGCTTGATTTCTGAGGCTTACAGGGCCAGCCTGCGTCAGTGGTGCTGGCAGGTTTTTACCAAAACAGACAACAGCCACAGGTTGGAGTTTGCTGATACGTGCTATAGCCTCCTGGGGTAGTAGACTGGGTAACTGAGAATTATCATATACTAGAAAGATCCTAGTTCAATCCTTGTAGTTTTCAAATGTAGAAAATGAAGTCCCGAGGGTCAAAGGAACATGCCCCAGGTTTTCTCACTCCTGGTAGAGTAGTATTCTGTTTTCTGATTCCACAAATGCAGTTCCTGGCACACTATGTCAGTTCATTCATATTTACAGTAGAGTAGGAAACCAGTTGCTGTTCTAAAAAGAGAAGAAAGCAAATGCAAGGGAAAGTGGAACATTAATGGATAGCCTATTCATTTTTGCCCTGGAAGTTTGCTGGGATTGCATCATTCCCATTTGGGACACATGAGTTTCACATCTCTAGAAATCCTCTCTGCTTGGCTTCAACAGGAATTTCCCAAGCATACCTCAAGCCTAACCAAGGCTTGTCCCTTTCTCCCAACTTCCTCTGCTTGGTAGAGTAACTGTTTCAGTTCAGTTCAGTCACTCAGTCATGTCCGACTCTTTGTGACCCCATGGACTGCAGCACACCAGGCTTCCCTGTCCATCACCAACTCCTGGAGCTTACTCAAACTCATGTCCATCGAGTTGGTGATGCCATCCTACCATCGTCCTCTGTCATCCCCTTCTCCTCCTGCCTTCAGTCTGTCCCAGCATCAGGGTTGTTTCCAAGGAGACATCAGGTGACCAAAGTATTGGAGTTTCAGCTTCAGCATCAGCCCTTCCAGTGAATATTCAGGACTGTTTCCTTTAGGATGGACTGGTTTGATCTCTTTGCAGTCCAAGGGACCCTCAAGAGTCTTCTCCAGCACCACACAAAAGCATCAATTCTTCAGTGCTAAGCTTTCTTTGTAGTCCAACTCTCACATCCATACATGACTGCTGAAAAAACCATCGCTTGGACTATTTGAACCTTTGTCGGTAAAGTAATGTTCCTGCTTTTTAGTATGCTGTCTAGGTTTGTCATAGCTTTTCTTCCAAGGAGCAAGCATCTTTTAATTTCATGGCTGCAGTCACCATCTGCAGTGATTTTGGAGCCCAAGAAAATAAAGTCTCTCACTGTTTCTATTGTTTCCCCATCTATTTGCCATGTTTCCCCATCTATTTGCCATGTTTCCCCATCTATTTGCCATGTTTCCCCATCTATTTGCTAGTCCCCATGAAGTGATGGGACTAGATGCCATGGTCTTCATTTTTTGAATGCTGAGTTTTAAGCCAACTTTTTCACTCTCCTCTTTCATTCTCATCAAGAGGCTCTTCAGTTCCTCTTCACTTTCTGCAATAAGCGTGGTGTCATGTGCATATCTGAGGTTATTGATATTTCTCCCTGCAATCTTGATTCCAGCTTGTGCTTCATCCAGCCCAGCATTTCACATGATGTACTCTGCATATAAGTTAAATAAGCAGGGTGACAATATACAGCCTTGATGTACCCCTTTCCCAATTTGGAATTAGTCCATTGTTCTATGTCTGGTTCTGACTGTTGCTTCTTGACCTGCATACAGATTTCTCAGGAGACAGGTAAGGTGGTCTTGTATTCCTGTCTCTTTAAAAATGTTCCACAGTTTACTGTGATCCACACAGTCAAAGGCTTTAGCGTATGCAATGAAACAGAAGTAGGTGTTTTTCTGGAACTCTCTTGCTTTTTCTATGATCCAACAGATGTTGGCAATTTGATCTCTGGTTCCTCTGCCTTTTCTAAATCTAGCTTGAACATCTGGAATTTCTCGATTCACATACTGTTGAAGCCTAGCTTAGAGAATGTTGAACATTACTTTGCTAGCGTGTGAGATGAGTGCAATTGTGCAGTAGTTTGAACATTCTTTGGCATTGCCTCTCTTTGGGATTGGAATGAAAATTGACCTTTTCCAGTCCTGCGGCCACTGCTGAGTTTTCCAAATTTCCAAATGCTACTCAGTGGCAGCATGGAACACTTCCTCTGTGCTCTGCTGAGGATGCAGGGAGATGAGATGGGCATCCTCTTTTGGCTGCAGTTTGCAGAGGTGACTTCAGGTTAAACACTGCAGCTGTTACCCAGTTTCTGCTGGTGCTGAAGGCAGACCTCAGGCCCCTTGGGTGCTGGCTCATGAGAGATAGTTCATGGCCATGCACTCTCTGTGCCACTGATCCCTTACTCCTGCTTGTTTGTCCACTCACCCCTGAGAACTCACAACTGACATAAGAAGTCATAGCTCTCAGTGAGATAAGGACAAAGTCATGGAACTATAGAGCCAAAAGTGACCTTAGAGATTAATTAATTCTCTCCCCTTATTTTCAAGCTGGAGAGCTGAAGCCCAGAGAAGGGAAGAGATCCACCCCAAATTCCCAAAGGACATTAGACATGAAGCTTGGGCTCAAATGCAGATCCCTGTTCCAACTTTATTGCCTTTCTAGACTTAGCTGGACTTCTGTCTCTCTGCAGTTCACCTTCTAACCCTAAAGCTTTCTTCTAGGAGATGGCCAGTGTATTGCTTGAATTGAATAAAAGAGAACTGAAAATTAGATTCCAGCCTAACTCAGTAATAATATCTTCAACTATCTGAAACCCCTAAATTAAAAAAAAATTTTTTTTTGGTCTTTAAGTAACTTCTTTTTTTTTTGACATGTGTAGACATTTATTCTTCTCAACAGGTCAACAAGTTGTAATATAGAATCTAATTTTTTTTTCAACAGCATGGAGTCTCAATTTCCTTTGTCACTCAAGAAATTTGCTTTCATCATCTTAGATTACATTTTTGATCCCTGGAACTACACTCCCAAGAGTACTTTCAACTTCCAGTGGCTTTCTTCTTTTGCCCTTAAGTAACATTCTGAAAGAGATGGGAATACCAGACCACCTGACCTGCCTCTTGAGAAACCTGTATGCAGGTCAGGAAGCAACAGTTAGAACTGGACATGGAACAACAGACTGGTTCCAAATAGGAAAAGGAGTACGTCAAGGTTGTATATTGTCACCCTGCTTATTTAACTTATATGCAGAGTACATCATGAGGAACGCTGGGCTGGAAGAAGCACAAGCTGGAATCAAGATTGCTGGGAGAAATATCAATAACCTCAGATATGCAGATGACACCACCCTTATGGCAGAAAGTGAAGAGGAACTCAAAAGCCTCTTGATGAAAGTGAAAGAAGAGAGTGAAAAGGTTGGCTTGAAGCTCAACATTCAGAAAACAAAGATCATGGCATCTGGTCCCATCACTTCATGGGAAATAGATGGAAAAACAGTGGAAACAGTGTCAGACTTTGTTTTTTTGGGCTCCAAAATCACTGTGGATGCTGATTGCAGCCAGGAAATTAAAAGACACTTACTCCTTGGAAGGAAAGTTATGACCAACCTAGATAGCATATTAAAAAGCAGAGACATTACTTTGCCAACAAAGGTCCTTCTAGTCAAGGCTATGGTTTTTCCCATGGTCATGTATGGATGTGAGAGTTGGACTGTGAAGAAAGCGGATCGCTGAAGAATTCATGCTTTTGAACTGTGGTACTAGAGAAGACTCTTGAGAGTCCCTTGTACTGCAAAGAGATCCAACCAGTCCATTCTAAAGGAGATCAGTCCTGGGTGTTCATTGGAAGGACTGATGCTAAAGCTGAAACTCCAATACTTTGGCCCCCTCATGTGTCGAATTGACTCACTGGAAAAGGGTCTGATGCTAGGAAGAATTGGGGGTGGGAGGAGACGGGGATGACAGAAAATGAGATGGCTGGATGGCATCACCGACTCGATGGACATGAGTTTGAGTGAACTCTGGGAGTTGGTGATGGACAGGGAGGCCTGGCGTGCTGTGATTCATGGGGTCGCAAAGAGTCGGACACTACTGAGCGACTGAACTGAACTGAACTGAACTTCTTTAAGAAGGTAAAGGAAGAAAGAGGAGAAGGCGGCTGGTCACAATTTTAAATAGGGTGGTCAGCGTTGGGCTCGTGAGATGGTAAGATAGGAGCAAAGATTTGAAGGAGGTAGGGAGTGGACCAGGTGGCCATCTGGGGAAAGAGATTTCCAAGCAGAGTCTGAGAAAATTTTCTAAGGCCTAACTGAGGAACAGCAGGGAGGCAGCGGGGCTGAGAAGGAGTGAGCAAGGGGGAGAGGTATAGGGATGCAGCTCATGTAGGATCTTGAAGGCATTTTAATGACGTTGGATTTTGCTTTGAAAGATGTAGGGAGCCATTACAGGATTTCAAACAGGTCAGTGATATGACCTAACCTACATTTAACAAGAGTCACTGGATGCTGTTTTGGGAATGGACTTCAGAAGAACAAGGATAGAAGCGGGAGTTCCGTCTAGAGATTACTGTAGTGACCCAGGCAACAGTGTCATGGACCAGGGATTCTGACTATATTTTGAAGTAGACCTCACAGGATTTCCTGATGCCAAACTCTGGAAAGACGTGTATAGAGACTGGCATATGAAGGGCAGTTTGGAGTCTCATCAGAGATGTCCTTGTTGGGCTGGGGGAAAATCCATTTCATGGTTTGGCCAAATTCAGCTGCTTGGAGAAATTATCAAGACTCTCTGTTTCTTGTGCCGGAGATCAAAACAAAAAAGCATCACAGAAAGGATTAGACAGTTTTATGTTTAAAGGAAGCGGATGAAGCTAGTTTGTTTGGTTTCTAGTTAACTGTGTTCCAAGTCACAAAACATGATGATTGCCACACAGGAAAGCATATTTCACAAGAGGCCCAGAGAAGGAGCCAGCCCATTACCAACTCATGAATCAGATCTTCAGAGTTCCAGCTCAGGCTGAGAATGGGAAGCTGGTGTGGGAGCACCCAACCCATTTGCAATGGTGCCAAGAGCTCTTCCAAACAAGTTTTGACCTTCATCGTGCAGGTAAATTGTGTTGAAAGTTAAAGCGAACATGACAGAACATGATAAATTGCTACCTAAGTATTTGTTCTGAGGCCACAGAGTTTAGCCCAGTCTCTTCATTTGCAAGTGAGAAAATAGTTCCAGAGGGAGGAAGAGTTTGTCTGAAGTTACATGGATCTCCAGCTTATTCAATGAACACTGAGCTGCTTTCCTTTATTAAGTTTGGATGATTGAGATCTCCAGGCTTTCCCACCCTCTCATCTGTGCCTCTTGAGTGACTCTTACAGCTCATTTCTGGGAAACTCTTTTAGATTTTGAGCTGTTGCTTCGCGTCAGAGAATCTTTCTGCCCTCCAAGGGACGTTCAATGGGATATTTTGTTACTTTTGACTACCTGTAGAAGCCAGCCTGCAGCTTGTCCTTCAGTGGTATTATCCCCTTGTGTATTCCCCTTCCTCATTGTACTGGGTTTGGTCTGTGCGACCAATAGCATACAACAGAAGTGGCAGTGACACTTGTGAGATTACATTATGAAAGTCTGTGGTTTCTATCCAGGGTGCCCTCTTGCTGTGTACAGTGCTCTCTTAGATTACTTGTTTGGGATAAGCAAGCTGCTGTTTTGTGAGCAGCCTTATGGAGAGGCTTGTGTGGTAAGGAACTGAAGCCTCTGCCAAGAGCCAGTGAGGACCAAGGCCTGCCAACAGCTAGTGTGTGAGCTTGGAAGTGGATTCTCCTGTTATAGTCAAGTATTGAGATGATTGCAAATCCAGCTGATAGCCTGACTGCAATCTCTTGAGAGACTCTGAGTTAGAACCACCTATCTCAGCAGCTCCTGGACTTCTGACACTCAGAAACGGTGAGATAACAAATGGTTGTTTTAAGCTGCTAAATTTTGGGGGGGTGGGATGGGGTTCAGTATCAATTTTATTTTGACTTTTCACTTTTAAAAAATGTAAATGCTAAGAAGTTTTGTTCACATGAATAGGTAGGAAGAAATGAAAAGTTTTTCTCACAGCACTGTCACACAATTCTTTGAGTTATGTACCAAAAATTCCATCATGGTCCCCAAAAATTAATTTTTCATGATTCATTAACTGACAATTCCATTAGTCACTTCAGCAATTTTGTTGAAAGCAAAGAATTAGCAACCACTTGTGTTGCAAAAGGTCTTGTAAGGCAGAGATTAGAGTCATTCATTTTTCCATATCAACACCCTTGTTTTGGCTGGCCCTGTGGTTTAGTGCTCAGAGGCTTCTGCCCCCTGGGGCAATGCACCTAGGTCAGCCACATGGGGGGAAAAGGGGAAAGAGGATTGTGTTTCTTCTATAAAATGAGAGAAGGGCTGTTGAGAAAGAGGAGATGGGGAAGGATAACCTACCTGTCAGAAACTCAGGTACATCATTTAAAGAAGTCGGTTAGTTCAATTCAGTCACT
This sequence comes from Moschus berezovskii, assembly GCF_049115385.1. Taxonomy (NCBI): domain Eukaryota; kingdom Metazoa; phylum Chordata; class Mammalia; order Artiodactyla; family Moschidae; genus Moschus; species Moschus berezovskii. The sequence continues at coordinate 49,413,308 of NC_142467.1, read as the reverse complement.
CAGTCATGTCTGACTCTTTGCGATCCCATGGACTGCAGCATGGCAGGCTTCCCTGTCCATCACCGACTCCCAGAGCTTGCTCTAACTCATGTCCATGGAGTCAGTGATGCCATCCAACCATCTCATTCTCTGTCATCCCCTCTCCTCCTGCCTTTAATCTTTCCTAGCATCAGGGTCTTTTCCAGTGAGTCAGTTCTTTGCATCATGTGGCCAAAGTATTGGAGCTTCAGCTTTAGCATCAGTCTTTCCAATGAATATTCATGACTGATTTCCTTTAGGATTGACTGGTTTGATCTTCTTGCAGTCCAAGGGACTCTCAAGAGTCTTCTTCAACACCACAGTTCGAAAGCATCAATTCTTTGGTAGTCAGCTTTCTTTATGGTCCAACTCTCACATCCATACATGACTAATGGAAAAACCATAGCTTTGATTATTTGGACCTTTGTTGGTAAAGTAATGTTTCTGCTTTTTATATGCTGTCTAGGGTAGGAATTTAAGAGTCCAGAAATTGTTTTCTTTACAACTGAATGTGCCAACGGACTTGTGACAACTCTTCACGTTGCCATGAAGGACATACATACATGTCTATCACACTGTTTTCATCCTTCCCTTCATGGGTGGATACTTGTTTGGGCTATGGTAAATCATGCTGCCGGAGAAGGCAATGGCAAGCCACTCCAGTACTCTTGCCTGGAAAATCCCATGGATGGAGGAGCCTGGTAGGCTGCAGTCCATGGGGTCGTTAAGGGTCGGACACGACTGAGCGACTTCACTTTCACTTTTCACTTTCACACATTGAAGAAGGAAATGGCAACCCACTCCAGTGTTCTTGCCTGGAGAATCCCAGGGATGGGGGAGCCTGGTGGGCTTCCGTCTATGGGGTCACACAGAGTCGGACACGACTGAAGTGACTTAGCAGCAGCAGCAGCAGCAGCAAATCATGCTGCAATGAACACAGGGGTACAGATCTGTTTCCAAGTTAGTGCCTTCTTTTTCTTCTGATAAGCTGCTGAATTTTCAGATACTTTGTTACACAGGAATAGATAACATAACCAGCTTCCTTTCCCACTACAACAGTTAGTCTTTCTTGCACTGCCCCTTGTCGTTCCATCTCTGTCCCCTCCACCCTTCTTGTCTCATCACCTTGTGTCTTCACATGTATCCTCATCATGAACACTCCTGAGGTCAAACTCAGACGTCATCAAACCTGCTAGACTACACATGGTACCAGTTGGAACAGACTGTGGACTTAACTTGGAATTTGAGAAAAGTTGAATAAAGCAACTACTTGCAAAAGTGTGAGTAGGGCAGAAGATAAGGAATACTGTAGTACCCCAGGGCTAGTGGAGGTAGGCAGCTGTTTTCGGCCTGATGCCTGATGGAATAAGGTAAGGGAGCACTAGTTGGCACCTCGAGACAGAGAGAACTCTGTGAAGAAGGCCCCCTGACAGGAGTTGGACCTGTCGGTCCAGGACCCAGCGAGGCATTGACATGCCAGCTGGGAGGGTAGAATGCAAAACTCCTCAGTTCCTGCTGGTGCTTCTCTCTCAGCTAAATCTAGCAGGAAGACATCAAGGAAACTTATGTCAGTTTGGCTTCCCTTAGAAGACTATGCAATAAAGGCATAAGTAAAATCATTAATTTGAGAGGTTCAGGGAAAACTAGTAGAGAAGGGAGGAAGTGACGCAGGGAAGAGAAAGTAGCCAGGAAGACTGTGTTATACTAAACCAACTATCAGAGTGGGTGCCTGGAACTGAGTCCCACAGAACAACTCAGGGAAACAACATAAATGCACCCCTCATAAGGGTTTCATCATTTCTGCTGTTACAGAACTCCACCAAAGGGTGAGGGAGTGGGGGTGTTTATACCTCCAAAGTCTTTGGTTGAGAGCTGTTCCTGGGGATGACTGTTAATTCCTCGGTATGTATGGAATGCCAGGCCAGCAGATTGGCCTTGTGTGGTTCTGGGAAAAGCCCTTAGACACAAAGATGCAGATACAGTAGCAGCTGGAAGTCTGCAGAGAACGGAAGAGGGTGAAGTCTGAAGGTTTTGGGCAGGGCATCAACAGGGTCTGCTACAGGGCCCAGTGATATGGGCTGGATGCAGTAGAGACGCACCTCCCCATGTACAGCACAGAGTGGAGAAGTGTGTGAAGGGCGAATCTGGAGGGACAAATAAAAAACTTACATGCTTATCTAAAGTAACTAGGTAATCACTTTGCTGACAAAAATCCATGTAGTCAAAGCTATGGTCTTTCCAATAGTCATGTACAGATGTGAGAGCCAGACTGTAAAAATGACTGAGCACTGAAGAATTGCTGCTTTCAAACTGTGGTATTGGAGAAGACTCTTGAGAGTCCCTTGGAGAGGAAGGAGATCAAACCAGTCAATCCTAAAGGAAATCAACCCTGAATAGTCCCTGGAAGGACTGATGCTGAAGCTGCAACTCCAATGCTTTGGCCACCTGCTGCAAAGAACTGACTCATTGGAAAAGACCCTGTTTCTGGGAAAGATTGAAGGCAGGAGGAGAAGGAGACGACAGAGGATGAGATGGTTGGATGGCATCACTGACTCCATGGACATGAGTTTGAGCAAACTCTGGGAGATGGTGAAGGACAGGGAAGCCTGACATGCTGCAATCCATGGGTCTCAAAGAGTCAGACACGACTGAGTGATTGAACAACAACAATATTTACCAATATTCTGTAACATTTAGTAGCACTGTTTGCTTTCAAAATTACTTTTCCTTTTGAGTCTCACAATTACTTCCTTTGTCACTGTCATGCATCTAGTGGTCTGTGCATTAACCATGGCAGGAATTACTCCAGTACATGGGGCAGAAAACAGAGGCACAGAGAGGACTCAACTCAGTAAAAGTCAGCCAGGTGCAGGGCATTTCGAATCAGTTCTGCCACTTAGTGGCTGGGTTCTCTTAGATAAGTGAACTTACCCTCTTTGGGAGGTTAAGTTAATAACATTGAGGGTACTGACATTTTCACAGCAGAATTGTTGCAAGGAATAAGTGGTATGATGCATGTAAAATCCTAGCTACATGGTATGTGCTTTTAAAGAAATATTTTTTAAGTAAATAAGCATTTTCTTGAGCTCATAGTTTACTTCAAAAATTAGTTCAACTGGACTGAGATATCTTCCAGTAATAGGCATTCTCTTCTCTCTCAGCTACATGACTATGTGATAATTGGACATTCTGGAATTAAGCCATGAGAATTGATTCAAATAATAACCACATTAATGAGACCACATGACCGCCGCTCCACTTGAAATCTATAAAACAGAAACTTTCATTTCCTTTTCTTTATTCCTGTACTCTCAGAAGCCTGTTTTATCTCAAATTCCACATATTTGGAGAGAGTGATTTCATTTTACCTTCTTGCCTAATCATTAGTTCAGAAAGTTCTTTCAGTTGCAGTTAAAAAAAAAAGTTGTCAATTAAAAAATGCCTGTATCTAGTTTTCAGACTAAAAGCATATTTCTTTTCAGAGTTAGCAAGCAAGTGGGGCTTCCCTAGAGTAAGAAAGCATTTTGCCCAAGGATCTGTTAAGCACAAAGACCTTGAGAATTTTTCCAGGGGGAAGGGAAACGGAGGAGCACAGTGATCAGAGGAATCCTGGTGCCCAGTGCCTGAACTCTCTGGAAAGAACTGAGCTGTCTGGGGGCCTGTAAAGAGAGAGTTTATGTCTAAGCCAGGCCACAAACATATGTGGAATGAGATGGATCACCCCACATGCATATGCTTTTAACTCAAAACTGTGGTCATCTTATGATCTGTGAGTCTTAGCTTTAAAGGGATTTTGGAAGTGTAAGTGTCTTAAAAGAATACCTAATTTATCTCTTTTTTTCCCCCCATTTTGGGGTCAAAAGACCTGGAGATGGGTAGGGACTCACTGAAGATCACTTTGCAAGCTAGTTAGAGCCAGCAGAAGAAACCAGAATATAGTGTGATTTAGTGGCAGTTTTATGCCCATTACTTTGTGTCCATGGGGCACTCACTTCCCTCTGACTCCCCGACCTTCCACCATTCCAGCGGAATCCTCTATTTGTGTACCTCCAATGTAGGGAGCTCATGACACCCCAGAAAGCTCATTCTGTTCCATTTTCAGACAGCTCAAAAAGAATTCTTCTTTAGAGTGAACTAAGAACTGCCTTTCCTTGGCTGACATTCTGGGTCTAGGCTGGCCTTCAAGATGGCTCTCTCTGTCCCAGTGTACCTTAGAGCTTTGCTCAGAGTCCACATGACCTCCAAGAACCCCCATCTCTGCATCCTGGTTTCTTGCAATCCTGTAATTTTTGGACTGCTTTAGAAGCCAAGAGGAATTTTATATTCTCAGTTCAGTTCAGTTCAGTCACTCAGTCATGTCCAACTCTTCACCACCCCATGGACTGCAGCACACCAGGCTTCCCTGTTCATCACCAACTCCTGGAGTTTACTCAAACTCCTATCCATCGAATCAGTGGTGCCATCCAACCATCTCCTCCTCTGTCATCTCCTTCTTCTCCCACCTTCAGTCTTTCCCAGCATCAGGGTCTTTTCCAATGAGTCGGTTCTTCACATCAGGTGGCCACAGTATTGGAGTTTCAGCTTCAGCATCAGTCCTTCCAATGAGTATTCAGGACTGATTTACTTTAGGATGGACTGGTTTGATCTCCTTGCAGTCCAAGGGACTCTCAGGAGTCTTCTCCAACACCACAGTTCAAAAGCATCAATTCTTTGGCACTCAGCTTTCTTTATAGTCCAACTGTCACATCCATACATGACTACTGGAAAAACCATAGCTTTGACTAGATAGATCTTTGTTGGTAAAGTACATACATAATTACCTAGTTAAGGTTTCCTTCAGACTGTGGAAGGCTAGAAGGAAATATAAATGTGATGCCTAATTTTGTGCATCAGCTGGGCAATAGTACCTGGATACTTGGTCAAACACTTCTTGGTGTTGCTATGAAGGTATTTTTCAGATGAGATTGCTAGTTTAATAAGTAGACTTTAGTAAAGCAGATTATCCTCCATAATGTGAGTGGGCCTCCTACTATCAGTTGAAGGCCTTAAGAAAAAGACTGTCCACCTCTGAAGAGGTGGGAATTCTGCCAACAACACTTCCTCTGGGCCTCCAGCCTGCTGCTGCTGCTGCTGCTAAGTCACTTCAGTCGTGTCCGACTCTGTGTGACCCCATAGATGGAAGCCCACCAGGCTCCCCCATCCCTGGGATTCTCCAGGCAAGAACACTGGAGTGGGTTGCCATTTCCTTCTCCAATGTGTGAAAGTGAAAAGTGAAAGTGAAGTCGCTCAGTCGTGCCCGACCCTTAGCGACCCCACGGACTGCAGCCTACCGGGCTCCTCCATCCATGGGATTTTCCAGGCAAGAGTACTGGAGTGGCTTGCCATTGCCTTCTCCGCTCCAGCCTGCTATTCTACCCTAAAGATTTTGAAGTTTTCAGCCTCCACAATCACATGAGCCAATTCCTTAAAATAAATCAACCTGTTTCCTCCCATCTCTCCTTATCACACACAGTTGGTTCTGTTTCTTTGGATAACCCTGACTAATATATGTTTTCAAGCATAGGACTTTGCCTTTAGGCAGAACTTCAGACCTGTCAGCATCCTTCATTCATTCACTCAACAGAGAGAACATTATTCTGAACCAAGTGCTAGTGATAGAAAGAAAAATATTGCAAAGACAGTTCTGAACTTAGGGCCTTGATAAACTCATGTCTCAGAACGTAAAGTGTCTGCCTGCAGTGCGGGAGACCCAGGTTTGATCCCTGGATTGGCAAGATCCCCTGGAGAAGGAAATGGCAATCTACTCCAGTACTCTTGCCTGGAAAATCCCATGGATGAAGGAGCCTGGTAGGCTATAGTCCATGGGGTCGCAAAGTGTCGGACACGACTAAGCGACTTCACTTACCTTGCCTTAAACTCATACTCTGACCAAAATCATAGTGCAGAGTACCAGAATGACACAGTGCAATCAGGATAGTCCTGGGTTCATGTCCAGCTTTGACAATTGACAGCTGGTGTCCTTGGGAAGTCACTTACCCTCCCTGAGCCTCAGTTTAGTTTCACCATCTGTAACAGGAAGGAATTGGATTAGATGATTGTTAATTTTCCCTTTAATTTTATATATTCAGTCTCCTAGTTTATTGAAAATTCAGGAAGGGAAGGACTGTAAATAGTATCAGGCAACCAATAGGATGACAAAGAATGCTAAAATAAGACTGATAAAATTAGATGCAAAATGGGTTAGTGTTCTAAAGGCCAATAAAACATCTACTTTTGGGCTCAGGAAAAAACCTATAGATGAATATATAATTTATATTCACTATGTATACATAGTGAAAGGAGTGTGACAAAGCTGTATATTGTCACCCTGTTTATTTAACCTATATGCAGAGTACATCATGCAAAAGGCTGAACTGCATGAATCACAGCTGAACTCAAGATTGCCGACAGAAATATCAATAACCTCAGATATGAAAGTGAAGAGGAACTAAAGAGCTCATCGATGATGGTCAAAGAGGGGAGTGAAAAAGCTGGCTTAAAACTAAAAAACAGCTAAGATCATGGCATCCAATCCCATCACTTCGTGGAAAATAGAAGGAGAAAAAGTGAAAGCAGTGACAGATTTTATTTTCTTCAGTTCCAAAATCATTGCGGACAGTGACTGCAGCCATGAACTTAAAAGACACTTGCTCCTTAGAAGAAAAGCTATGACAAACCTAGACAGCATATTAAAAAGCAAAGACACCACTTGGCTGATGACAAAGGTCCAAATAGTCAAAGCTATGGTTTTTCTAGTAGTTATGTACAGATGTGAGAGTTGGACTATGAGGAAGGCTGAGCACCAAAGAATTGATGCTTTCTAACTGGTGTTGGAGAAGACTCTTGAGAATCCCTTGGGCTGCAAGGAGATCAAACCAGTCAATCCTAAAGGCAGTCAACCCTGAATACTCATTGGAAAGACTGATGCTGAAGCTTAAATACCAATACTTTGGCCACCTAATGTGAAAAGCCAACTCATTGGAAAAGACCCTGATACTGGAAAGGATTGAAGGCAAAAGAAGAAGAGGGCAGCAGCATGAGAGCACAGAGTTAGTGTGAGAGTTAGTATCTCACACTAATTCTGTGAGATAGTGAAGGACAGGCAAGCCTGATGTTCTGCAGTCCAGGAGTTTGCAACGAATTGGACATGACTGAACAACAGATGTATCCCAATAAGCAGTGTTACCAGTCATAAGCTCTTTCACATTCATGAGTTTATTCTATTTCATCATTAAAACACTTGGAGGTAAGCATCGGCATTCACAGTGTGGAAGAGAAAATTGAGACTCATAGACAGTAAATGCTCTGCCCAAGTCACATAGTAAGTGCTAGAACTAGGATCTATTCCTAGTCCTATTCCTCTCCAAATAGTTTGTCCAAGTATAATTTTGAAAATGCTAAAAGTATTCATATATATAGTGAGCATGTATCAAAGTTTTGTTTAGATGTTTAAACTAAGGAAATATAAGATGACAAAGAATGCTGACAAAATATTGCTGTTAGATGCAAAATTGTTTAATGCCCCATATGGCAATAAAAACACAACTTTTGGGGTTATTTTAGAGAAGGAAATGGCAACCCACTCCAGTATTCTTGCCTGGAAAATCCCATGGACTTAGGAGCCTGGTAGGCTATAGTCCATGAGGTCACAAAGAGTCGGACACGACTGAGCGACTTCACTCTCACCTTCTATCAGACAGGAGTAATTTGCATCTCTACTGGACAAACCAACCAACCAACTAACTAAACAAGCAAACTATACCTTATCAAACATTCTACAAGTTAGCATCTAACTTTATACAATTATAAAATCTCTGGACCCTAATTAACAGTAAATAGTAAATCAAACAAACATGTATTTCTAGAGAGTCAGATGATCTTTAGGCAGCTTGTTAGGCCATGCTCTTGTATGGTGTCGACAAGACATCTGGTCATCCTTTTGATTTATTCCTGAGTTCTGGGTAACTTCTTCAGTTCACCTCTATGACTACAAACTTTAAAAATTGTTTATGATCACAAAACTAGCTGGTTTCATTATACGTTGGGGATATTTGACCTGACTCATTTACATAGAAGACTCCGTGCTATATGGTGGTCAGCAAATCTAGAACACGTGGTGCTGAACAACTACCACAGCTGGAGGACTGACTTTTGCTTGAGATTTCACAAGAAGCTAGGATTGAATGTTCATTACCCACTATCATTCGAAACACATTTTTTTACTTGACTGAGATATAATTCACATATCACACACTTCATTCACTTAAAGTGTGCAGTTCGTTGGCTTTTAATATGTTCACAAAGTTATGCAACTATCATAACAATCAATTCTAGAAGATTTTCATTATCCCAGAAAGAAATCTCACCTTCTGTAGATGTTGCTCCCCAACCCCCTCACTACTCTGAGCCCTAGGAAACCATTAATATTTCCACCTCTATTGACTTACTTGTTTTTGATGTTTTATGTGAATGGAATCACATAATATGTGGTCCCTTGTGGATGGCATCTTCCATTTAGCATGATATTTTCAAGGTTCGTCTTGAAGTCTGCACTAGTACTTCATTTTTTTTAATTGCTGAGTAATATTCCATTGTAAGGTCATGAAAAATTATTGTTTTCCTTTTCAAGTTTCACAGTTTTAACTCTTTCATTTATGTCTTTGATCATTTTGAGTAAATTTTTGTATGTGGTGTGAGGTGGGAATCCAGTTTTACTCTTTGGCTTGAGGATATCCTGTTGTCTCAGCACTTTTGTTGAAGAGACTGTTCTTTCCCCACTTAATTGTTTTGGCACCGTTATAATCAGTTGACTGTAAATGTAAAGGTTTATTTCTGACTCTTCACTTTTATTTCATTGATCTTTATGCCTATCATTATTCTAATACTGGACTGTTTTGATTACTGTAGCCTTGTAAGTTTTGAAATTGAAAAATGGGAATACTCCAACTTTGTTCTTATTTTTAAAGATTGTTTTGGGTACTTAAGGTCCCTTGCATTTTCATATGAATTCAATTTACAAGCTTGTCCGTTTCTGTGAAAAATACACTTGGGCTTTTGATAGAAACTGAATCAGATGTGTATTGATTGAGATGATCATGTTATTTTTGTCCTTTACTCTCTTGATGTGGCATAGTACATCGATTTTTGGATTTGAAACAACCTTGTATTTCTGGGATAAGTCCCATTTGGTCATGTTTTTGTGTATCTGTGGTCTTGTTGCTAGGTGCATATATGTTTATAATTTTCTGATGGATTAACTCATTATAAAAGTGGATCTTTTTGTATAGTTGGATGTACACCTGCCATTTCATTTTTTAAATATCTCATATGCATTTTTGTTCTTTTATTCCTCCTTTACTGTTTTCTTTTGTATCAAGCAGTATTTTCTATAATTTAATGATGTTTAAAAATTGCTCTTCTTTGCTCATCTATTCCAGTCTGAGAAACCCAAAGCTAAGAAATTAAACTCAATCAGACTTAACTTGCAGCCCCTAAAAGTAAGTGACTTCATCTTTTCTCAAGGCCCCCAACATTTGCTAAGCTTCCTGACCTGCCAGCAAGTGAAATTCTTACTATCTTACTAGCATAATGCTGGGCTCTGCAAGCCATAAAATAGGTTTGTCAGACCAGTCTCCTGGGAGGAGTCATGGTCTTGCTTCCACAAGGAAGTACAATTCCTGGTCCTTAATGGTTACATGATCATATTTTCTCAAAAGTAAAACTATTTGAATGGCTTTGTTTGTGTAATAGATTTGTTCGGTTTCTTTTTTTTTTATTGGAGGCTGAGAAGACTCTTGAGAGTCCCTTATACTGCAAGGAGATCCAACCAGTCCATTATAAAGGAGATCAATCCTGGGTGTTCATTGGAGGGACTGATGCTAAAGCTGAAACTGCAATACTTTGGCCACCTCATGCGACAAGTTGACTCACTGGAAAAGACTCTGATGCTGGGAAAGGTTGGGGGCGGGAGGAGAAAGGGACGACGGAGAATGAGATGGCTGGATGGCATCACCGACTCTGTGGACATGAGTTTGAGTGAACTCCGGGAGTTGGTGATGGACAGGGAGGCCTGGCGTGCTGTGATTCATGGGGTCGCGGAGAGTCGGACACAACTGAGCGACTGAACTGAACTGAACTGAATTATTTTACAATATTATATTGGTTGGTTTTGCCATACATTGACATGAATCCGCCCTGAGTGTATATGAGTTCCCCTTTCTGAACCCCCCTCCCACCTCCCTCCTCTCCTTATCCTCCCTCTGGGTCATCCCCGCACACCAGCACCGAGCATCCTGTATCATGCATTGACCCTGAACTGGCGATTCGTTTCACATATGATAATATACATATTTCAATGCCATTCTCCCAAATCATCCCACCCTCACCCTCTCCCACAGAGTCCCAAAGACTGTTCTATACATCTGTGTCTCTTTTGCTGTCTTGTATACAGGGTTATCATTTCCATCTTTCTAAATTCCATATATATGCGTTAGTATACTGTATTGGTGTTTTTCTTTCTGGCTTACTTCACTATGTATAATAGGCTTGGTTTCATCCTGATAGAGATTAAGGGCAGATTCTTTGATTCTTGGCCATTATTCTTTGCAAATAATTACTAGGTGCTCACTAAAAGTATTCACGTTTGAATTCCAAGGGGTCAGTGAGAATGAAATATCATTTTAAAATATTTCCTTTTAGTTTGTATAAGCATAGCTTGCCATATTGAGGGTTAGAGAGATCAGGAAGAAAGCAAAAGAGAAAAAAGGCTATTCTCACAGGCACAGCAAATATAAAACATTAAAAATAGTCCAAAGACAATATTCTACAACCAATGACCACAATCCACAATTATGCTCCCCCCATGGGATCGCTAGGAGTCGGACACGACTGAGCGACTTCACTTTAACTTTCATGCATGGGAGAAGGAAATGGCAACCCACTCCAGTGTTCTTGCCTGGAGAATCCCAAGGACATGGGAGCCTAGTGGGCTGCCATCTCTGGGGTCGCACAGAGTCGGACACGACTGATGTGACGTAGTAGCAGCAGCAGCATTAACTTATTAGGCTTATATGACTTATTATTGACTCACAAATCTTGGACCAGAAGCGTACTTCCATGAAGTTTTCACTTGCGGACTAGCAAGAGTCCTAGCAATCCTGCCTCAGTGCTGCAGTTCAGTCTACAGGTATCTACTTGTGGCTGCAATGCCAGCTAGTATGGAGAAGTGGTGCCTGGTGCAATCTTTCCCACCAAGACATTGGGACTGTCCTTGGTTGAAGACTTAAGCATGCAGTAGAGGACTTGAGGTAAGCATGCAAGGAAAGCCAAAAACTCTTGATCTTGATCAGACTGATGGCTCTGTTAATTTATTTGAAAAAAACAACCAATACTGATTTTATTCTAAAGTCCTACTGAATTGCAGACTTTGTCAGCGTTTCCTTAAAGGTAAGAATATACTGTGGACATGGGGATACTGATAAATCTACTTCAGAAAATGGACATAGGGAAGACAGAACTTCCTTTTTTGATTGGACAGCTTGTCCCATTTTGTGGGCTTAATATATAATGTGTATCCTACAACAGTATTAAGCCAGTTAAGAAAACAGAGCATATCAAACTTATCCGTAACTTTCTTATCCTTCCTGACTGTGAATGACAAACCATGGATTATAAGGTAAGAGGCCAAGCCTTTGGTATTTTAGTCATCTAAAATAGAAAACAACAAAGATGGTTTGACATGTAAAAACACATTAATACTTACATTTTTATAAGCTATAAAACAGATCTTGGGAAAGTAATATTGAAAAGAATTTTCAAAGGACCATCAATAGCTTAAAAGAGAAGCATAGATCCCTGGGGACAATGAATGGTTGTAGCTTGGCTACCTATTAACCAGAGTGACAATGCTTGCTTGCTTAGTTATACTCAGTCATGTCCGACTCTTGCAACCCCATAGACTATAGCTTGCCAAGCTCCGTGGGATTCTCCAGGCAAGAATACTGTAGTTGATTGCTATGCTGTCCTCCAGGGGATCTTCCTGATCTAGGTATCGAACCCGGGTTTCCTGCATTGCAGGTGGATTCTTAATCAGCTGAGCTAGCAGAGAACACTGGTACTAAATAAACATAACTGTAGGTATAATTATAAGGAACTTCAACTGTTTAAAAAATGAGGAACTTCTGCTATTGTTTCGTTTTAAAATAATCGAGGCCACGACAAAGTCAGCAGAAAGTACAGACAGTTTCTTCTAGTTAGATATGTAATATTTGATATCTGGGCAGATTACACAGAAATTAAAATTAACTTTTACTATCTCTTGTTGAGAACAAACTGAATGGTGGTGGTGGTGGTGGTGGTTTAGTCGCTAAGTTGTGTCCAACTCTTGCGACCCCATGGACTATAGCCTGCCAGGCTCCTCTGTCCATGGGGATTCTCCAGGCAAGAATACTGGAGTGGGTTGCCATTTCCTTCTCCAGGGATCTTCCCAACCCAGGGATCGAACCCAGGTCTCCCACATTGCAGGTGGATTCTTTACCAGCTGAGCCAGAAGGGAAGCCCACAAACTGAATAGTCCAAGACAAGTTTGTCATTTTAACATAGAGAAAATAATAAAATTCTACTCCTGTATTAATGTAACAGTTGGCATCAAAGAGCTTTTTAACAAGTCTTATGAGTAACAAGCCCATTAAAGCAGAACCAATTTTGTCAAAAGTTTTAACGTATTTCATTGCTTCTTTTGAGACTTACTATTTGTAGGTATTATAAACCATAGAAAACAGAGTTTTCTTTCCCTCAAACTTCTACAGTGTACTCATTCAAATTTTGTCTCTTACTAATCTTTCACATTCTGACACAGTCAGTCATTTATTTTACTTCAAGACAAATTGCTCTTTTATGTTGATGAATAAAACCATGCTCATAATCTTACATACACATTCATATTTCTTTGCTACTTCAATTCTTAAGATAGTCTCAATGGCCCATATATATTAAAACTTTAAAAAATTTATACATTTATTTGAAGAGAACTGAAATTATCAGAACTAGATTCTTTTATTCTAGAAAAGTGATAGGTTCATATGTTTGCTTGTATCTTATTTTGTGTATCTCAAAAAGATTTTTCTTGTTTTCATCATATTAAATAAAATGGGATCCTAACAGAATAGATAGCCCAGAAATAAAGCCACACGCCTATGATCAATTAATCTTCAACAAAAGAGGCATCAAAATACAATGGAGAAAAGATAGTCTCTTCAGCAAGTGGTTTTAGAAAAGCTGGACAGCCACGTGTAAAGCAATGAAGTTAGAGCATTCCCTCACATTATACACAAAAATAAACTCAAAATGGTTTAAAGACTTAAATGTAAGACACAATACCATAAAACTCCTAGAAGAAAATAAAGACAAAATACTCTCTGACATAAATTGTACCAATGTCTCCCAATACAAAATACATTGTACAATACAATGTACAATGTCTCCCAATACAAAAGAAATAAAAGCAAAAATAAGCAGATGAGACCTAATCCAACTTAAAGGCTTTTGTACATCAAACAAAACTGTAAACAAAATGAAAAGACAACCTACAGAATGGGAGAAGATATTTGCAAATGATGTGATTGAGAAAGGCTTAATTTCCAAAATATACAAATAGCTCATACAACTCAGTATCAAAAAAAAAAAAAAAACCCAATGAAAAATTGCAGAAGACCTAAATAAACATTTCTCCAAAGAAGACACATAGATGGCCAAAAGGCATATGAAAAGATGCTCAACATTGCTAATTGTTAGGGAAATACAAATCAAAATTACCACAAGGTATCACCTCTCATTGGTCAGAATGGCCATCATTAGAAAGTCTGTAAGTAATAAATGCTGGTCTGTTGGAGGGTATATAAATTGGTGAAGTCAATACATAGGTTCCTTTAAAAACTAAAAATAGAGCTAACATTTGATCCAGCAACCTCACTGCTAGGCATGTGTCCAGAAAAGATGAAAACTCTAATTTGAAAACATACATGTATCCCAATGTTCATAGCCACAGTATTTACAATAGCAAAGACATGGAAGCAACCTAAATGGCCACTGACAGATGAATGGAGAAAGAAAGATGTGCCCCCCTACAACGGAATATTATTCAGTCATAAGAAAGAATGAAATAATTCCATCTGAAGCAACATGGATGGGCCTAGAGATTATCACACTAAGTGAAATAACTCAGAGAAAGACGAATGTCACATGATAGCACGTATATGTGGAATCTAAAAAAATGATACAAATGAACTTAATTACAAAACAGAAATAAACTCACAGACACAGAAAACAAACCAACAGTTACCAAAGGGGAAGGGGGAGGAGGGGTAAACTAGGAGTTTGGGGTTAACAGAGTACTATATACAAAACAGGTGAACAGCAAGGTCCTGTTGTATAGCACAGGGAATTTATATTCAGTATCTTGTAATAACCTAAAATGGAAAAGAATCTGAAAAAGATTATATATTTATATATAATATATAAATCATTGTGCTGTACACCTGAAATTAACACATTGTAAATCAACTATGCTGCAATTTTTTTAAAAAAAGATCACACCCATTTCTCTTTTTTTCCAGCTCTACTGAGAAACTGGCACTTAACATTGTATAAGTTTAAGATGTATAACATGTTGATTTGATACATTTATCAACTGTAAAATTATTACTACCATAGTATTAGCTACCACCTCCATCTCTTCACATAGTTACCATTCCCTTTGTGTGCTGAGAACATTAGGTTCTACTCTCTTAGCATATAAGTTACAACGTTTAACCAATGTAACTGCCTTCTATTTCCTCATGGAGATAACTGTGGGCAAGTAACTGAATACAGTTTGAAATACACAAACATTTAGCTACTAGCAAAACAAACATTACAAAACCTCCTCTGGCCACCCACATCCCTTTTACATTTCTTAAGGTGGCAAACTAAAGATATATACTTACTGCTGTTGTTCAGTCACTCATTCACGTCCAACTCTTTGTGACCCCATGAACTGCAGCACGCCAGGCTTCTCTGTCCATCACCAACTCCTGGAGCCTGCTCAAACTCATGTCTATCGAGTTGGAGATGCCATCCAACCATCTCATCCTCTTGTCATCCCCTTGTCCTCCTGCATCAGTCTTTCCCAGCATCAGGCTCTTTTCCAGTGAGTCAATTCTTTGCATCAGGTGGCCAAAGTATTGGAGTTTCAGCTTCAGCATCAGTCCTTCCAGTGAATATTCAGGACTGATTTCCTTTAGGATTGATTGGTTTGATCTCTTTCTGTCCAAGGGACCCTCAAGAGTCTTCTCCAACACCACTCTAAAGCACCAATTCTTCGGCACTCAGCTTTCTTTATAGTCCAACTCTCACATCCATACATGACTACTGGAAAAACCATAGCTTTGACTATTTGGACCCTTGTCAGTAAAGTAATGTCCCTGCTTTTTAATATGCTGTCTAGGTTTGTCATACATAGCTTTTCTTCCAAGGAGCAAGTGTCTTTTAATTTCACAGCTGCAGTCACCATCTGCAGTGATTTTGGAGCCCAAGAAAATAAAATCTGACACTGTTTCCATTGTTTTCCCATCTATTTGCCATGAAGTGATGAAACCAGATACCATGATCTTAGTTTTCTGAATGCTGAGTTGTAAGCCAGCTTTTTCACTCTCCTCTTTCGCTCTCATCAAGAGGCTCTTTAGTTCCTCTTCACTTTCTGTCATAAGGGTGGTGTCATCTGCATATCTGAGGTTATTGATAGTTCTCCCCCGGCAATCTTGATTCCAGCTTGTGCTTCATCCAGCCCGGCATTTTGTATGATGTACTCTGAATGGAAGTAAATAAGCAGGGTGACAATATATAGTCTTGATGTACTCCTTTTCCCCATTTGGAACCAGTCGGTTGTTCCATGTCTGGTTTTAACTGTTGCTTCTTGACCTGCATACAGATTTCTCAGGAGGCAGGTAAGGTGGTCTGATATTCCCATCTCTTGAATAATTTCCCACAGTTTGTTGTGATCCACACAGTCAAAGGCTTTAGTGTAGGCAATGAAGTAGAAGTAGATGTTTTTCTGGAATTCTCTTGCTTTTTCTGTGATCCAATCAATGTTGGCAATTTGATCTCTGGTTCCTCTGCCTTTTCTAAATCCTTTCTTTGGGATTGGAATGAAAACTGACCTTTTCCAGTCCTGTGGCCACTGCTGAGTTTTCCAAATTTGCTGGCATATTGAGTGCAGTACTTTCACAACACCATCTTTTAGGATTTGAAATAGCTCAGCTGGAATTCCATCAGCTTTGTTTCTAGCAATACTTCCTAAGGCCCACTTGACTCAATAATTGTATAAGACCAGATGAATAGGTCTTATTTTACTATTTTACAAGCGAGGCAACTGAGCCAATAATGGCTATTTAGCTACTAAGTGACACACTTAGAATTTTGGTTTCCTGATTCCTAATCCAATATACCACATTATTTCTCAAAACTTGTGCATGTGCAAGTGAAAAATATACCAAAGGAAATACATTGAAGAAGAAAATTCTTGCACAGATGTAATTTACAGAGAAGGTATCTGAAATGATTTGCATCCTAGTGGAGGAGCCTTTAGACAGTGTTTTGATAGAAGTTAATGATATTAGACTACAGTTTCTTTTATTCAAATTCCCTCTATTATGGGGGAGGGGAAGATCTCCCAATAAGTTGAGCTCCTGATGGTTTTCCCTTTGGAGTACTTATAATGGAGGATCGAGAAAGTGAAATGTGAGTGGTTTCCTGATTTTTGCTGTAACAAAAACTTGTTGCTGAAATTAGCTGTTCTCCCCCTCCTACTACCCAAAGACAGCATCCATTATTCTTCCCTTCCAAAACCATTTTAGCAAAATCAGCCCACCTGAGACACCAGAACTAATGTAGGACATCTCCCATAGGATACTCAAGCTTCCTCTTCTGGCTTGTTTTTTGGGTGTCAGGGCACATGGTGACTAACGAGGGACTGCTGCTGCTGCTGCTGCTGCTGCTAAGTTGCTTCAGCCGTGTCCGACTCTGTGTGACCCCATAGACGTCAGCCCACCAGGCTCCTCCGTCCCTGGGATTCTCCAGGCAAGAATACTGGAGTGGGTTGCCATTTCCTTTTCCAAAAAGAGACTGAGACACCGCCAAATGGGAAGGCAGACTAAGCCTGGCTGTAACTGGCTGTCTGGGGCCTCTGCAGTCCCTAAGAAGGAAGCCAGTGTTCACATAGGGCACTTGGAGTTACCAGCGGTCCACCCAAAGGAACCCCCTGTCTCCCTCCACTAGCCAAAGAACATTTTGTGTTGAGATTGTCCTCCCTTAACTTTTTAATTTTTCCCTGTCACAAGTTTTGTATTCAACCATTCAGAATTCTCTGGGTACTTTAGGATCCCTTTTCATTAGAACATGCTGTTGGGTAACAATTGATAGAATTTTCTTCAAGTCATTTTTCATGTCAGTCCCCTTCATCCTCATTGTTCTCCCTCTAGAAAACTGGCATCTGGTAGGGATGATTTAAAAGTCATTTCTGCTGACCCTATCACTGACTCAGAGAAAACAGTAGGGGTCAAGTCCGGTGCCTACACCACACAAAATTTAGTCCTGGGCAAGTATGGTTCCTACTGTACATATATATTGGCCAAAGGAAGAAGCTGAAACACATCTGGGCTCTAAGACTCCTCAAGGTTGCACTTATGGTCAAGATCTGACCTCTGTTTTTTAGAATAGTAAGACTGAATAACACTGTGTGCTGTGGGTGTGCATGCTAAAGTCACTTCAGTTGTGTTCTGCTCTTTGCAACCCTATGGACTGTGCCTGCCAGGCTCCTCTGTCCATGGGATCCTCCAGGCAAGAATACTGGAGTGGGTTGCCATGCTCTTCTCCAAGGGATCTTCCCCACCCAGGGATGGAACTCACATCTCTTATGTCTCCTGCATTGGCAGGTGGGTTCTTCACCCCTAGTACCACCAGGGAAGCCAAGAACGCTGGGCTACTGAATTTAAACATTGTAGGTGCCAAGATGGGACTGGGAGTCTCCCTCACTGGGTGGATCACAGAGGCGTGTAGGAGATTGCAGAGTTGGCATTGTCCCGTGGAAGCTGGGGCGGAGAAGTGGTAGGGCCTGGGAGGACTCCCAGACACTGGGATCTAATGGACCTTAGATTGGGCCCTTTCACTGTTAGCACAAAACAAACAGGAGACACAGAGGCATCTTACAGCAGACAACCAACCAGCTTCATACTGGCCTTCCAACTCTGTCCCTACAACAGGACTAGGAGGCAAGTGTTACTGCCCCCATTTTACAAGAAAGCAGCTAGCTGTCAGGAAGATGAAGCATCTTGTTAAGGATCCTATGCTCGGTACATTGCAAAGGAAGAGCTTTGAGTTCTGCTCCTTGATTCAAACCTCCTTCCAAACCAAAATCCACGTTTCCCACGTACAAGACTACAGCTGAAAAGGATCACGGAGGACACATTTTAGGTCAACTCTCTCTCGCTTTACAATACAAGGGAATGGAGATCCTCAACAGAAGTGATTGCTAAGGTCACAAGGCGTGAGCGTGACAAGCTGCACTCTCGGGAACCAAGACTCAGTTTCTTCTTTCCTGTGCAGCCTCCTGGGGAGGCGGGGGCGGGGCCGCAGCTGCCGGGGCCCTGGCGTTCCAGGGCGGTCCCTGGCGGCCTTGCACTCCACAACCACCCGAGCGCGGCGAGCCGCGCGCCGAGCTGCGCGTGCCGGCCCCTCCTGCGCGCTCCCGCCTGCCCGCGGCTCCGAGCTACCCCGCGCGTTGACGGCCGAAGGCCGAGGGCCGGGGGTCGCATCCCGCTGCTGGAGCCCGCCGTCCCCGGGACATCTAGAGAAGCGTTCCAGCTGCCTCTGCCCCAGGAACTTTTCGCAGACCTGGCACGATCCAGCAGCGGCGGTGGCCGCGGGTTTTCAAAGCAGCTGCGCAGATCTCGGGTGAGTGGGGTCATCGGGTGCCGTTCGTGGGCTCCGGCTCTCGTGCTGCCTCTACCCAAGTGCCCTCCCAACTGCCTTCTTTTTATCTCCCTTTTCCCCCTCATTTCTCCCTCTTCACCACTTCTGCTTTTTCTTTTCTCCTTTTGTCCGCCCTTAAGTTCCAGCGACCTTCGGCGCTCGATCTTGGGCCTCCCGGGAGTCCGGAGCTCGTATGGGTGGGCTCCAGCCCTCCGGGAAGCCGGTCTGGCCCGCGTTTCCCCGCCCCTGCCGGTGGTCGCGGGGGGATGGGGGAAGCGCGCCCCTTCCTTGAGCGGGTTCTGCTATTTCTTTGCTCTCCAGGCGCGGCGGCGGAGCTCGGCTCCCCGGCCTGAGCGCACCCGCTGTGGGCGCTGCGCTGGCAGTCTGGATCTTTGCACCCTCTCAGAGCAGCAGGCTTTCTGTCTTACTTTTCTCAGAGCCCTGCGTGGAAGGCGCCCGGAGTTGGGAGTCAGGGCTGGTGGGTTCCAGCCGTGGTTTGTTACTAGCAGTTCTCTGTCTGTGAAGTGGAGAAAATACCCTTTGCATTCCGATCCAATGAGAAAGGGAAAGTTCAAAGTATCTTGGAGACAAAGAAGTCTTCCTCCCAAGCTCCCTCCTGCCTCTTTACTTCGGGGTTGTTCCGACTGCCAGTTCTCCCGCACCGCTGACCCCTCTCCACAAATTCCTTGAGGGTAGGCTCTGTCTCATCCTCAGCACCTGCCACAGGACGCCCAATACTGCCTACTGAGTGAAAGACAGATAAATCTTAAAAACCTCGTACAACTGTTAAGGTTACTTTTTGGATTGAGTGGCCAGTCTGGGCTCTTACTCATGCAGTTCCACTTGTTTCTTCCTGACTCACTTGTTCTAGTCTTGTAGGCACCTGGGGGGCTCCTGTGTCACCCATTTATCTACAGATTCCCTCAAAGCTGTAGGCTGCAGCGGTGAGAGCCCCTCAGTCATTCGATTATGAAAGATTCCCTGGTCATCTGCTAGGATCTGTGATCCCATTGTGGTGGGTAAATAATCCCATAATCCCGCAGGACTGTGAAGGCCTGAGTAGGGGTGGGGGTGAGGGGTTGGGGTGGGAAGAACTGTTTCCCTGGGAGTCAGGAAACACTGAGTACCTTGAGGGGTTTCCATATCTGTACCTTGACTTCGCCATCCCCATAAAATAAGGAAGTGGAGGTGGAAAATTTGGATGTCTGTGGTTAAATGGGATGTGTTTTGGGGTTATTCAGGCCACTCAGCAATCCTCTGAGCACATCCAAGACAGCCCAGCTGGGCTTCAGGACATCATGTACTTCTGTAGTAACACCCAAGAAAAGCCAAGGAGAAATGCTTCTCTGCTCTAGCCGAGATCCCGAGTTTCCAGAGGTCTAGGGGTTATGAATCATGCCACGGGGGTTATAAGTCATGCCCCGGGGGTTATAAGTCATGCCCCATCAAATCTTCCAAACACTTGACCACTCAGAACGTCAGCACTGTGGGCTCTGCCGCAAAGAAAGGTCTGGGGATTTCCCGTTTCTGGCCTAGCCTGAGAATCACTGGGCTGTGGTGAGGTGTTTGAGACAGAAAACCATTCGGACGTTCTGGGGGCTGAGTATGGCTGGGTCACATCTTGGGCTCTGGGGTGTCAGACTAAGGGGACAATAAGAGGTAGGTACAACCTCAGATGCTTTCCCAGCCATATTCTGACCCTTCTTTTAAGAAGAGTGCTTCTACTTCTTCTCCATGAAAGCACTTCTTCTGTTTCTTCTTCTGTGTTTTAATAGAAACCCAGAAAATATTTCCAAGGACAAAGGATCTTTATCTTGACTGTCTTATACTGTCGCTATTAGCAGTGCTATCAAAGACAGGCACGTGTCCTCCCACTCACAGTTTATAAGAGTAAACACTAGTATTACCACACCCTGCTGACCCCTGCCTGGTTGGCCAGGTAAGCTGAATAATGTAGCAATAATCATATTTGTTGTTGTTTAGTTGCTAAGTTGTATTCAACTCTTTTGTGACCCCATGGCCTGTAGCCTGCCAGGCTCCTCTGTCACTGGATTTCCCAGGCAAGAATACTGGAGTGGGTTACCATTTCCTTCTCAGAGAATCTGCCTGATCCAGGGATCAAACATGCATCTCCTGCATTGGCAGTGGATTCTTTACCACTGAGCCACCTGACATTTACTGAGTGCTTGCTATTAGCCAGGTATTATTCTAAGCATTTTACATGTATGAACTCATTTAGTCTTTACCATAATCCTATGAGGTAGGGATCATCATTGCATCCATTTTATAGATGAGGAAACTGGGGCCCAGAGAGAGTAACTTACACATATCACACAGGAAGTAAGTGGCAGAACTACAGTTTGAACCCAGGCAGTTTGACTTTGGAGCCTATGCTCTGAACCTCATTGCAATTGAGGGGATCTAGGTTCAGATCTTGCCTCTGTCAATTATTTACAGGGTGACCTGGGGGCGTTAATTGAGAATTTGGCAGCCTCTTGACCGCTAGTATCAGTTCAGCTCATAGACAGTGAACCTCAAGTGAGAGTGATGTACATCTAGTGTTAGCGAACCAGGAAGGGTAACAGGTCAGAATTATAACTTGTTGGCATATCAGAAAGCAGAAACACAGATCCAGTGACTAAATTGTGTACTTCAAACTGCTTAGTTGTGTACACATACAGCTTCGTTATTTTGGTGATTTGGATCTTGGTGGGCTAATTGGGCATGTGAATTGCTGATGACCCACTGCATAGGATAGGATAGGGAAAAAGACATGGAGGAGGGAGACAAAAAGACAGAAGACAACTGGGCTCCCAGATCAATTACAATTACAATTAAGATGACATGTCTGGCACACACATCTCTCCTCCTAAGTCCCTGCCTCAGGCTGACACTGACACTCAGGACTTTTCAACAAACCTCTATAGGGAGGGAAGATCCTTCTTAACTTGGTTAACTGGCCTCTACTGAGGGACTGTGAAGCATCTTTCTAGCCCTTCCAGACTTCCCGCTTCCTTCTTCTTGGTCAGAGAAGTAACAAGGGGGCAAAACAGGAGACTTTTCTCTTTGAGTGCCCTGGTGGCATCTTAGGGAACATCTTGGGGCTGTTTAAAGATTAATCTTTTTCCCTCACTCTTTTCTAGATTTTCTTGAATGGTTTTCAACCCAACGCCATCCTGACTGGGGCAGGGCTCTAGGGGCAGCAGAGTCAGTCTTTGAGAGCTGGCCCTTTAGAGGTCACCTTGTCCATCCTCTCCTATTGACCTACAGAAAACTGAAGCTCAGTTTGAAAGAGGAAAATACTCAGGATTGCACCCTGCATTCATTTTCTAATGCTGTAACAAATCACCACAAATTTAATGGCTTCAAATATATTGTAATACAGTTCTAGCAATCAAAGGTCTAGTATGGGTCTCCTTAGAGTAAATCAAGGCATCATCAGCTTGCATTTCTCTCTGGAGCTTTGAGGGCACTTGGTCCCCTGCTTATTTGAGTTGTTGGTAGAATTCAGTTCTGTGGTTGTAAGACCATGGTCACTGTTTTCTTGCTGGCTGCAAGCTGAGGGGCATTCCCTGCTTCTCAGGCCACTGCATTCCTTGGCTCATAGCCCCCTTTCTCCATCTTCAAAATAAGCAACAGTGAGTCAGATCCTTTTACTATCATATTTCTCCCACTCTTCTGCCTTCCTTTTCACTTTTAAGGATGCATGTGAGTGGATTGGGTTCACCTAGATAATCAAGCTAATCTCCCCATCTCAAAGTCCTTAACTTTAATCATATCTGTAAAGTCCCTTTGCCTATTCTCTTGGCTCCTCCCTCTGAGTTATGCTTCCTTGTTCATATTCAAGGTTTTAAGGACCAGGACGTGGACATCTCTGTGGGGTCGTCTTTCTGCCTACCATATGCAGCGAGGCCCACTTTAGGAGGGTGACTTGTTCTGGATCACACATCTTGGCAGGAGATTTCCACCACTGTGGTGCACTCACAGCTCTATCAGTGACACCCCTCTTCCCCCTAGCCCCCCAACAGTCCACCTCATGGAGAGTCTCCTTTGTCAGCCCAGCAGCAGCCGGCACTTAGTCAGTGGCAAATAGCAATGATGGAGGGTGGAGGCTTAAACAGGATACTGTGGATTTGGGCCTGGGTTTCTCCTCTGCTGGCTCCCTGCTGATTTCTAAGACTCTGTGATTGGCTGGGTCAGATGGTACGTGCAGTCTTGAATAGCTCTGGCTTGATTTCTGATGTCTTTGAAATATCTTGGTGTTTTTCCATTTTCCAGCCACAGAAGAGCAGATAGAAACTCAGGCAGGGAATAAGTCTTTATACTGTTAAGAATTTTGAAGGCGATAGAAGCCAGTTGGAGTAAAATGAGAACAGAGTTCTCCCCAGAGACCTGGGGTCATTGGAGAAAGTCCTCTGGTTTGATTTGTTTCACATTTTTGATACTTGTGTGTCCTGCCCGTTCCTTCCTCTGGCCCCTTTCTTTGGAACAAAGGTCCCTGGTAAAATGGACTCCTTGCTGAGTTGGTTAATGCTTGAGGCTAACTATAACACTGTTTCCAAGAGTAAATATGAGGCTGGGATGGCCATTTCACACTGGACTTGGCACGAGGAATCCCCTCCCCTTTTATCAGCCTCCCTGTCCTCTTTCGAGAACAGTGAGAGAAAACTCCATATTCTGGGCAGCAAGTCCCCAACCCCTATACCTACATCAAGGCCCAGCCCCTGAGCACAAGGAGTTGAAACTTGAATTTGAACTTCCAAGCAAGTCAGGAAGAGGGCAGTCCCGGGGATATTATTTAGAAAGTCCAGTGCTTGTTCGTCTAGCACATACGGGGTGAACTGGAAAAGAAAGGGGCCCAATAACCCTTTGGGAATGTACAGAGAGCAAATCAGAGGGTGTCATTTTATTTAAAAGATAACATTCTGACTTTAAGGTCTTTGAACAGGGATAAGCCTCCTTTCTGGACCTCCCCCACTAAGTTCCAGGAGTTAAGTCAAATCTGATGTTCCCCAGCCTGTCCGTATTCATTTCTCTGTCAGTCTTATATTCATCAGACACTTACTGTGAGATAGGGCCTGTGATGGATGCTGAGGGAAGAGCAGTGAACAAGAGACTTCTCTCTTCTTTGTATTTGCTTCTTCTGTCTTTGTATTTGCATTTGAGTCAGCAAAGATGGCCAAGAAAAACAAACAAGCAAACTGGCTAATCTGAGGCTGTGAAAAGTATGTGAAGAAAATAAAACAAGGTATGAGACAGAGAATGGCTGGTGGATGAAGGTGGTAATTTCATAGAGAGGGTCTGGAAAGGCTTTTTCAAAGACGTAATGTTTAAAAGTTGAGGTTGTGGTCACTGAGACACTGCACGTTGAAGGGAAGATCTAAGATGGTCTATTGCATTCTAGGAAGAGCGAACAGCAAACAAAAAGGTCTTGAAATGGGATATAAGTCAGCCCTCAGGATATAAGTCAGTAGGTAGCCCAGCTACTAGGTGGCCAGTGGGATCCCTTCTTGGTACTTGAGCTGCCCTCTCTGTCTGGCCTAAATGCTTCATTCTTTTCTGACAATCTCACCAGCTCTTTCTGAGGGTAGAGCCTCAGGAAGAGGTGCTGTGAACTAGGCCATGCAGGTAAACCCCCTTGTCTACTGCCCTGTGAACCATTACCTTGTTGTTTACATTCTACAAGATTCTCCAAGAGATTCCTCCAGCATCAGTGACTCAGCTGGTTCTCGCTGCCTCCTCTGTGGCCTCCGTGTCTAGTGGAAAGGAAACAGCAGCACTTGGTGCTCAGTCAGAGCTATGGACTAAGCCCACGCCTTCAGGAAGTCACCTGCCTCTATCTGCCTTTTCTCCCACTGTGGCATGATTAAGCTTGAAGCAGCAGGAAGTCACTTCTTTTATTGCATTCTTCCTTGGAAAACTCCTTGGTGGTAAAACCGGTTGGAGAGCCATTGGCAGTCTCTCAAAAGTTAACTGTTAGCTGCAGTTCAGATGTGGAGAGTGTGCATTTCCGGTGGGAGGTTAAAGATGGGAAGACATCAAAGGCTGTTTGTTTATGAAACTACCACTGCAGTTTCTTGATCAGTCATGGTGCCTAAACTAAGTGGTAGGGGCCACTGAACTTTGTGTGACTTTAGGAGCTGTGGTCGCTAGCTCAGTTTAACATTTATGAAGCCCTTACTGGTGGCTCAGACAGTAAAGAATCTGCCTACAATGGGGGAGACCTGGGTTCAATCCCTGGGTCAGGAAGATCCCCTGGAAGAGGACATGGCAACCCACTCCAGTATTCTTGCCTAGAGAACCCCATGGACAGAGGAGCCTGGCGGGCTACAGTACATGGGGTTGCACAGAGTCAGACACGACTGAGCGACTAAGCACACACACTACTGTGTACCAGGCACTGTCCAAGTAAGTGCTTTGTATGCACTAGCTCTTCAAATTCCATGGCATCCCCATGAAAAGTTACTGTTATTAGTTAATATTATTCCCATTTTTACAAACGAGACTGGAGCTTTTAAAGTGGCTTCCTGCCAAAGCCACTAGCACTACATATGCTCCCAATATACCAAGTAATTCATCAGCTCTGGGCTTTGCTGATGATGGTTGTCTACTAATCCTGCCTTTCTCCTCTTTTCTTTCTTTTGAACTCCTACGTATCTTCAAAGTCCATATCAAAAACCCCCCTTTTGGGTGAAGTCTCCTATTTTACATAGACAAAAACAAAGGCATGAGAATTAATATTTTTTGGAGCATCTATTATTTTCCAGGGCTCTATACATATTATCTCCTAATATCCTCACAATAGGATGTTGCAGTGCAATGCTTCTAATGCCTTTATTTGGAAGATGAGAAGATCAAGGTTTAGAGATTTTAAATAACTAGCCCATAGTCACACTTTTATGGGTGAAAAACAGGATTCAAATCAAGTACTCTTTCTGTTTTTTTTTCCTGTTTGGAGATGGCATATGGTTTGTACCTTCAGTCCACTTCTCTGTCTTTTATCGCAATTTGTGATTGTAATTAATGTCTTTTCCTCCAGAAGAGTGTGAACTTCTTAAGGAAAAACACCATATTTATCTCCACACCCACTCCCCAGTGTTAATCACAGTGCCATGAATGTTTATTGAATTAGACTGAATTTCTATTCTACTAGTTTCATACTTGGACTGGAAAAATAGGTCAGATTAACCAATGCTGCTGCTGGTTGGTTAAAAAAACATCATTAATATGGATTAAGCATCTATCAACTTCTGTAGCATCTCATATGGTAAATAATCTGCCTGCAAGGCAGGAGATTCGGGTTCGATTCCTGGATCAAGAAGATCCCCTGGAGAAGGGAATGGCAACCCACTCCAGTATTCTTGCCTGGAAAATTCAATGAACAGAGGAACCTGGCAAGCTACAGTCCATGGGACTGCAAAGAGTCAGACATGACTGAGCAACTAACACTTTTACTTTCAAGCATCTATCATCTTTGTTGATAAAGTGAAGTACAGTCCAAGTTAGGGATGTTACCAAACTCTCGCCAAAGCGGGTGAATATTTGCTTAGGCCAGAGAGTCCCTATGGTCAGGGATTATTAATCAAAGGATAAACATTTGTAGAGTGCTTACTGTTTGTCAGAACACTAATAAGTACTATATGCAATTTTCTCATGGAATTCTCCTTAACCCTATAAGGCAGACTATTATTTTCCCATTTTTGTTTTCAGCTGAGTAAATGGAATCATTAGGAAGTTTAAGTAACTTATTCAAGGCAGGTCAGCTAGAAAGTGGTAAATCTCTTGGATTTAAAACAGCCACATTTAAATCCAAGCCAACTGGCCTCCTAGTCTGGCCTTTTAACACGACTCTGCAGTCTGAGTGTTTCAGAAATATTTTCCTGCTGTTTCCAGGTATTCTCTATACTTCTAAGAGCTTCCATCACCTTACCAGATTACAGTAGTTTGAGAATTTGTTGATTTAAGAAATGTTTATTCAGTACCTATACCACTGAGTAGAGAGGGAAGGCATTCTGTGAGGAGAACTGTGCTGGGTAAAGTCAGTGCTGGGGAAAAACTGGAATCCAGGCAAAGTGCATTCCTCTACCTGCTGTCAACTTCTATGCATGTTGGCTTTCACCTCCAGTTTGGTGAAATCTCTCATTACAAGTAGGATTCTGGTGTCTCCCTCTCTTCTCTAATGTTCTTACCCATGGTGAGGAGTAAATAAGTTACAAGCTTTAGCCTTACCTTCTTCACTGGGTTGATTTGCATTTGGACCTTAAGTCAAAGAGATGAAATACAAAGGGTGGAATTATATCTGTGAATGATTCTGACAGGACCCTGCTTTGCTTTTTGGGGGTGTGTCTGTGTGTTCCTGGAAAACCGTCTCATTGTCTCACCTTTGAGGAAGTTGCTTAGGACTCTGAGCCTAAAGTTTCCCCTAGGTGTTTACACAGTAAAAAGGTACAGTCAAGAAGCCTGTGGAAAACAGTATGGAGGTTTCTCAGAAAACGAAAAATAGAATTACTATATGATTTAGCAGTCTCACTCGTAGGCATATATCTGGACAAATCTTTAATCCAAAATGACACATGCACCCCATGTTCATAGCAGCACTATTCACAATAGCTAAGACATGGAAACAACCTAAATGTCCATTGACAGATGAGTGGATAAAGATGTGGTGAGTGAAGTGTGAAAGTAAGCTCAGTCATGTCTGACTCTTTGTGACCCCATGGACTACTATACAGTCCGTGGAATTCTCCAGGCCAGAATACTGGAGTGGGTAGCCTTTCCCTTCTCCAGGGGATCTTCCCAACCCAGGGATTGAACCCAGGTCTCCCTCATTGCAGGCAGATTCTTTACCAGCTGAGCCACAAGGGAAACCCAAAGATATGGTACATATATACAATGGATATGGTACAAAGATATGGTACATATATACAAATTACCACACTTTAGTGGCTTAAAACATACATACATAATCTTAGTTTCCTTGAGTCAGGAGTCCAAATACAGTTTAGCTGGGTCCTTACAGAGATGCAGTCAAGATGTCAGCCAGGCTGCCCTGTCATCTGGGGGACCCAGTAGGGAAGAATCTGCCCACAAGCTCTTTCAGGTTGTTGGTAGATTTGTTTCTTGCACCTCAAGTCCAGCAGAAAAGTATCGTTCACCTATGGAAGGTTTCAGCCTTCTTTTAGACTTCTACCTTATTAAGTCAGACCCACCCAAGGTAATCTTTCTGATTACTTTAAAGCCAACAGTTCTGGAGCCTTAATTACATCTGCAAAATCCCTCACCCTTGTCATGTGACCTAACCTAATCACAGGGTAACTTCAGGGAACAGATTGTGGAAGCCATCTTAGAATTCTGCTTCCTGTCATTGTTTTACAAAAATAGCCTGTTTGCAGTTGTCACTGGAGCATATTCTTTCCTGAGTCAGGTCAAATGACTTAGCATATGAAATCAGTTCTAAAACTTACTTGTTCCTACACCAAGACTACCCTGCTTTGAACTTGCTTTTGGAACATAATATATTATGCTTCCCTTTATTCTTATATAATTATCCTCCTATCCTATAGTTATTTTCCTCCAATACTGTTCATGAATACATTGCTATGCATTGTTGTTGTGTTCGTTGCTTAGTCACGTCCAATTCTTTGCAACCCCATGGGCTGTAGCCTGCCAGGCTCCTCTGTCTATGGGATTCTCCAGCAAGAATATTGGAGTTGGTTGCCATTCCTTTCTCCAGGGGTCTTCCTGACCCAGGATTCAAACCCAGGTCTCCTACATTGTAGACAGATTCTTTATCATCTGAGCTATTGAGGAAATAATTTAACTTATTTTAAGTTAGTTTTTCTATTTGAAATCATATATTATAAAAAAAATATTAATGTTAAGGAGCCATCTTTGTCCTTAGGTGATTCTTAAAATTATTTTGTTTCATCAATATTTGAGAGAGATGTATTGAACTCCCCCACCATAATTGTAAATTTGTCTATTTCTTCTTATAATTCTGAGATTCAGTTCAGTTCAGTTCAGTTCAGTCGCTCAGTCGTGTCTGACTCTCCACGACCCCATGAATCACAGCACGCCAGGCCTCCCTGTCCACCACCAACTCCCGGAGTACACTCAAACTCACATCCACAGAGTCGGTGATGCCATCCAGCCATCTCATTCTCCGTCGTCCCCTTCTCCTCCCGCCCCCAACCTTTCCCAGCATCAGAGTCTTTTCCAGTGAGTCAGCTCGTTGCATGAGGTGGCCAGAGTATTGCAGTTTCAGCTTCAGCATCAGTCCTTCCAATGAACATCCAGGATTGATCTCCTTTAGAATGGACTGGTTGGATCTCCTTGCAGTATAAGGGACTCTCAAGAGTCGGTGTATAAAAATTAAAATCATTGAATCTTTTGGTATCTCTAGTTATACTTTTTACTTAAATGTCTACTTTGTTCCATGGTAAAACAGCTCTACCAGCTTACAGAATTCATGATAGATGGTATTTCTTTTGTTTCCAATTACTTTCAATATTTCTGAACACTCATGTGTCACTTGTAAAAGGTATTTATATTTTTATATACTCTGATAGTTTTTGTTAGTTTTGGTTTCAATCTGCTATTCTTTATGAGCTTTCTATTTGTCTCACACGTTCTATTTTTCCCCCTCTTTCTTTTGTTTTCTCTGGAAATTATGTACCCACTTACTACTTTTAAATAGCTACCCTAGAGATTACAATATACATCCTTAATTTCACAAAGTTCAGTGTTATTGGTTATTTTGCCCTTTCCCAGAAAATATGAACACTTTGATTCTGTTTCTTCTCCTTATTTATTATTATTGAATATTTAAATTTTATATTTTATCTGAAATTTTATTTCACCTTAATTCTCAGTTATTTTTGTTCACTTTAAAGAAATCATTGTTTTCTAGATTCCATTGTTTCTGATGAGATGTTAGCTATCAGTCTAATTGGTTTTCACTTGAATATAATCTTTTTTTCTCTTTGTCTTTGATTTTCAGCAGATTTACTATGATACACCTAACTATGGATTTCAGTTGATCTAACTAGAACTTTATAGGGCTTCTTGAGTTTGTGAATTCATATCTTTCATCAGCTTTGAAAAATTCTGCTATTTCTTACTGTAATGTTTTTTCTTCCCCATTCTGTCTTCTCTCTTTCTAGGACTCCAATTACATGGATTGTATTGTGTCACTGCTTTCTCTATACACCTCACCCAGTTTATTTTTCATCCTTTTATTCCCTGCATAATTATATATTTCCCCCTCTGATCCTCCAGCTCACTAATTCTTTTTTCAGCTATGTTTCATCTACTGTTATGCCCATTCACTGAATTTTTATTTTCAATTATTGCATTCTTCAGTTCTAGAATTTCTATCTGGTTCTTTTAAAAAATCTGTTGTGTTCTTTCTTATAATGTTCAGTTCTCTGTCAAAATTCTCAATTTTGTTTTATTTTCTCCTCAAACATATTAATCAAAGTTACTTAAAATATGTGTGTCTGACAACTCCAATATCTGGAGCCCCTGTAAGTCTTTTTCTGTTGTCTGTTGTTTCTGGTGTTTCCATTCTAGTCATTTTGCCTTTTTTCACTGCTACTTATTTTTAGTTATGATTGGACATTATATTTGAATAAGAAATTTGAATAAAAGTTTGAATTGTGCTGTTATCTCCTCTACAGTGTATATAAGTTTGCTTCTGCCAGACACCTCAAGGTACTAGCAATCTAGAGCAAGCTTAATTCAATTTCAAGGACTCTGATGATTCAAAGCTGGGTTGCAGTCTTGGGGTTTAGTATACTTCTTGTTCACTCTTAGCACTAAGAGTGATCTTTGAAGTCCAAACCCCAAATGCAAGGATTTTACTGTCTTGGCAGTCTTATACTCCTGAGTCTGTCAGAAATACCGTTAGTCTCCGTCCTTCACTAAGGGAGATGCTGCTTCAAATACCAGGCTTACCTCCCTGGATTTGTCTTCTCCCAGATCTTAGCCTGGTAATTCTTCATTATTTTGCTATTTCTTCGTGCCTTTGAGCAGATTTTTTTGGGGTCTAATTTTTCTAGTTGTCCTCAGTAAGAAAACAGGTCAAAATTATCTAGCTTGACATTACCAGAAATGAAAATCCTGATCTTTACAGATTCTGTATCTTTTTCTTTTTTTAAATTGAGGTATAATTGGCATATAATAATATATCAATTTCAGGTGTACAACATAAATGATTCACAATGTGTGTATGCCATAAAATAATCACCACAATAACTCTAGTTACCGTCTGTAACCATACAAAGTTACAAAATATTTTTTGTGATGAGAACTTTTAAGATTTACTCTCATCACTTTTCAAATATGCAATATGATATTCTTGACTATGGTTACCATGCCGCCTATTTTTTAATCAATTTTTTTGTTGAGTTATATGAGTTCTTTATATATTTTGATTATTGACCCCTGATCAAATATATGCTTTGCAAATATCTTCTCCCATTTAATAGGCTGCCTTTTTATTTTTATTTTGCTGATAGTGTCCTTTGCTGTGCAGAAGCTTTTTAGTTTAATGTAGTCCCACCAATTTATTTTCACTTTTGTTGCTTTTGCATTTGAATCCTTGCCAAGACCAGTGTCAAGGAGTTTACTGTCTATGCGTTCTTCTAGTT
This sequence comes from Moschus berezovskii, assembly GCF_049115385.1. NCBI lineage: Eukaryota > Metazoa > Chordata > Mammalia > Artiodactyla > Moschidae > Moschus > Moschus berezovskii. The sequence goes on along the minus strand of NC_142467.1, from coordinate 49,381,599 downwards.
TTATGGTTTCAGGTCTGTAATCTACTTTGAACTAATTTTTATATATGGTGTAAGATACTAGTCTTGATTATTTTGCATGTGGCTGTCTAATTTTCCCAATGCCATTTGCAAAAGAGACTATCCTTTCCTTATTGTATATTCTTGCCCCCTTTGTAGTAAATTTGTTGACTATATACGTGTGGGATTATTTCTAGGCTCTCTATTCTGTTCTAGTGATCTGTGTGTTCGTTTTTATGCCACTACTATTTTTGTGTGTGTGATTACTGTGATTTGCGGGCTTCCCTGGTGGCTCAGACAGTAAAGAATCTGCTTGCAATGCAGGAGATCCGTGTTCGATCCCTGGGTTGGGAAGATCCCCTGGAGAAGAAAATGGCAACCCACTCCAGTATTCTTGCCTGGAGAATCCCATGGACAGAAGAGCCTGGTGGGCCCATGGGCCCTGGTCAGAGTTACTAGTCCTGATAGTGCTCAACCAAAAACTACATTGCTCTATCAGAGAGGTGAAAGTTACTTGTGGGGGAAGGGAGTCTCAACAGTTGAAATGTAGATAGCACAGATGAGACACTTTGAATGCAGTTATTCTAATACTTCTGACTTGTAGAAAATTTTAATTTATGAAATCTATATATATCAGTTCAGTTCAGTTCAGTCGCTCAGTCGTGTCCGACTCTTTGCGACCCCATGAATCACAGCACGCCAGGCCTCCCTGTCCATCACCAACTCCCGGAGTTCATTCAAACTCATGTCCATTGAGTCGGTGATGCCATCCAGCCATCTCATTCTCTGTTGTCCCCTTCTCCTCCCGCCCCCAATCCTTCCCAGCATCAGAGTCTTTTCCAGTGAGTCAACTCGTTGCATGAGGTGGCCAAAGTATTGGAGTTTCAGCTTCAGCATCAGTCCTTCCAATGAACACCCAGGATTGATCTCCTTTAGAATGGACTGGTTGGATCTCCTTGCAGTCCAAGGGACTCTCAAGAGTCTTCTCCAACACCACAGTTCAAAAGTATCAATTCTTCAGCGATCAGCTTTCTTCACAGTCCAACTCTCACATCCATACATGACCACTGGAAAAACCATAGCCTTGACTAGACGGACCTTGGTTGGCAAAGTAATGTCTCTGCTTTTTAATATACTGTCTAGGTTGGTCATAACTTTCCTTCCAAGGAGTAAGCGTCTTTTAATTTCATGGCTGCAATCAGCATCCACAGCGATTTTGGATAAAAATAAAGTCTGACACTGTTTCCACTGTTTCCCCATCTATTTCCCATGAAGTGATGGGACCAGATGCCATGCTCTTTGTTTTCTGAATGTTGAGCTTCAAGCCAACCTTTTCACTCTCCTCTTTCACTTTCATCAAGAGGCTTTTTAGTTCCTCTTCACTTTCTGCCATAAGGGTGGTGTCATCTGCATATCTGAGGTGATTGATATTTCTCCTGGCAATCTTGATTCCAGCTTGTGCTTCTTCCAGCCCAGCATTCCTCATGATGTACTCTGCATATAAGTTAAATAAGCAAGGTGAAAACATAGAACCTTGACGTACTCTTTTTCCTATTTGGAACCAGTCTGTTGTTCCATGTCCAGTTCTAACTGTTGCTTCCTGACTTGCATACAGGTTTCTCAAGAGGTAGGTATTCCCATCTCTTTCAGAATGTTCCACAGTTTATTGTGATCCACACAGTCAAAGGCTTTGACATAGTCAATGAAGCAGAAATAGATGTTTTTCAACTCTCTTGCTTTCTCCATGATCCAGCGGATGTTGGCAATTTGATCTCTGGTGCCTCTGCCTTTTCTAAAACCTGCTTGAACATCTGGAATTTCACGGTTCACATATTGCTGAAGCCTGGCTTGGAGAATTTTGAGCATGACTTTACTAGCATGTGAGATGAGTGCAATTGTGCGGTAGTTTGAGCATTCTTTGGCATTGCCTTTCTTTGGGATTGGAATGAAGACTGACCTTTTCCAGTCCTGTGGCCACTGCTGAGTTTTCCAAATTTGCTGACATATTGAGTGCAGCACTTTCACAGCATCATCTTTCAAGGCTTGAAATAGCTCAACTGGAATTCCATCACCTCCACTAACTTTGTTCGTAGTGATGCTTTCTAAGGCCCACTTGACTTCACATTCCAAGATGTCTGGCTCTAGGTCAGTGATCACACCATCGTGATTATCTTGGTCGTGAAGATCTTTTTTGTACAGTTCTTCTGTGTATTCTTGCCACCTCTTCTTAATATCTTCTGCTTCTGTTAGGTCCATACCATTTCTGTCCTTTATCGAACCCATCTTTGCATGAAATGTTCCCTTGGAATCTCTAATTTTCTTGAAGAGATCTCTTGTTTTTCCTAATCTGTTGTTTTCCTCTATTTCTTTGCATTGATCGCTGAGGAAGGCTTTCTTATCTCTCCTTGCTATTCTTTGGAACTCTGCATTCAGATGCTTATATCTTTCCTTTTCTCCTTTGCTTTTCACTTTTCTTTTCACAGCTATTTGTAAGGCCTCCTCAGACAGTCATTTTGCTTTTTTGCATTTCTTTTCCATGGGGATGATCTTGGTCCCTGTCTCCTGTACAATGTCACAAACCGCTGTCCAGAGTTCATCAGGCACTCTATCTATCAGATCTAGTCCCTTAAATCTATTTCTCACTTCCACTGTATAATCATAAGGGATTTGATTTAGGTCATACCTGAATTTCGGTCTAGTGGTTTTCCCTACTTTCTTCAATTTAAGTCTGAATTTGGCAATAAGGAGTTCATGATCTGAGCCACAGTCAGCTCCTGGTCTTGTTTTTGCTAACTGTATAGAGTTTCTCCATCTTTGGCTGCAAAGAATATAATCAATCTGATTTCAGTGTTGACCATCTGGTGATGTCCATGTGTAGAGTCTTCTCTTGTGTTGTTGGAAGAGGGTGTTTGCTATGACCAGTGTTTTCTTGGCAAAACTCTATTAGCCTTTGCCCTGCTTCATTCCATGCTCCAAGGCCAAATTTGCCTGTTACTCCAGGTGTTTCTTGACTTCCTACTTTTGCATTCCAGTCCCCTATAATGAAAAGGACATCTTTTTTGGGTGTTAGTTCTAAAAGGTCTTGTAGGTCTTCATAGAACCGTTCAACTTCGGCTTCTTCAGCGTTCCTGGTTGGGGCATAGGCCTGGATTACTGTAATATTGAATGGTTTGCCTTGGAAATGAACAGAAATCATTGTCATTTTTAAGATTGCATCCAAGTACTGCATTTTGGACTCTTTCGTTGACCGTGATGGCTACTCCATTTCTTCTAAGGGATTCCTGCCCACAGTAGTAGATATAATGGTCATCCGAGTTAAATTCACCCATTCCAGTCCATTTTAGTTCACTGATTCCTAGAATGTCTATGTTCACTCTTGCCATCTCCTGTTTGACCACTTCCAATTTGCCTTGATTCATGGACCTAACATTCCAGGTTCCTATGCAATATTGCTCTTTACAGCATCGGACCTTGCTTCTATCACCAGTCACATCCACAACTGGGTATTGGTTTTGCTTTGGCTCCATCCCTTCATTCCTTCTAGAGTTATTTCTCCACTGATCTCCAGTAGCATACTGGGCACCTACCAACCTGGGGAATTCCTCATTCAGTATCCTATCATTTTGCCTTTTGATACTGTTCATGGGGTTCTCAAGGCAAGTATACTGAAGTGGTTTGCCATTCCCTTCTCCAGTAGACCACATTCGGCTGTGGTCCATGTGATCAGATCGACTAGTTTCCTGTGATTATGATTTCAGTGTGTTTGCCCTCTGATGCCCCCTCACAATACCTACCGTCTTATTTGGGTTTCTCTTACCTTGGTCGTGGGCTATCTCTTCACAGCTGGTCCAGCAAAGTGCAGCTGCTGCACCTTACCTTGGACGAGGGGTATCTCCTCATGGCCGCCCCTCCTGACCTTGAACGTGGAGTAGCTCCGCCTATTGGACGTGGGGTAGCTCCTCTCGGCCGCGCTTCTTTGTGTGGTCAGTTGCGCCGGAGCCGGCGAGATGTATAAATGTATATATATGTATGTGTAGTTGGCATTTGAAGATTTGCCAGATGATAGTATTGACTAGAAGGATTATTATTGTCTTGTAAACAAACTTTCAGTTGCTTAAGGAAAATAGTCCCAGAAGTAAAACTTGATGTTTCAGAATCAGGCAGCAGGGTACCTGTACTTTCCTTCCTAGTTTGGATCAAATAGACTATTTGATGGATGGGATGAATATTCTACCTTTGGAGAGGGTACAATGTTTTCCTTCTTTGAAGAAACTACTATTTTTTACTCTTACACTTAGTCTTATTAGTAGATATAAAATAGTCCTTTTGGATTTCTTAACTTTTCCACTGAATTGTCTAAACTGCTCAAGTTTGTGGTCTAAAGTGGAGCCAGGGTGTCTCCAGGTCATAGGGCAGGTGGTGTAGGGCCTGGAAGGCACCGATGACTGACAATGCAGTAGCTTCTTTGTCCGTTCAGGATGACTTTAACATAGTCTTTTAGACAAACATTGAATATATGTTAAAGTTCATCTTTCATTAATGAGATAAATAGCAGATAAAGTATGCCAGTTTGAATTAACAAGAATTTAGGCCTGACTGTTGTTTTGCCTCCCATGGTCATAAAAACATTGTATTTTTAATCAATGATAAGGTTAAATTTATGACATGAATGGTTTGTGCCATATCCTCTGACATGACCTATTAGTCAGAAATCACAATATATCTGCAAAGCAAACAATGAGCTTGTTGATCTATAGTTACTCATTAGATGTATCAAGAAACAGTTTTACATCCTCACAAGGTGCCAATCACCCAGATGCCAGAGGTCAAACAGAAGTCAGCTAGTAGCAGCTTAGCTGAGTCCTGCTTTTACTCAAGTAAAATTTTCTGGCATGCCATTAATAGTGCTGAACATATGGTTTGTGTAGTTCCTATTTTGGGGGAAATTTTTTTTTCTTTCACAGTGGGGAGAGGTGGACGTGACTGGAATCTCTGTTACGTGGGAGGAAACAGGTCATCAGAGAACACGTGGGAGGACTAAGAGGATTGAAACAGGGAGATGGAGCTCCCGTGCCCTCTGACACTTGGCCATGTGTATGTCCAGCCTTAGAGCCCTGAAATAGTGGCTCCAGGAGGGTCCTCAGAGAACATTACAGCCTGTGGCTTTTAGTCTGTCTTTTGAGCAGTCCAAGGCGTCAAGAAGCAGCTATCCAGTTCTGCTGTACCAAGTGAGCAGGCTGGGCTAAGAGGGGACACCAGAAAAATAGCTGGGAAAGATTATGTTCTCAGATTTTTTCAGTTACAAGAAATATATGACTTCAATTTCATCACAACATGTACATTTTGGTGTTACGGTTTAGTATTGCTTTTAGTTTGAATTGTATATATGAAGGGGGTGGGCACCCTAATGTCTAATGTTTAATGTCTGCTCTAAGGATATTTATTCAGATATGCTGATGGGATAGGACCCCCACCCCATTCTCTTTGGGCCCTCCCCAGCAATCTAGAGCAGCTCCAATTTTATCTGTTTTTGTGATTGGGTTTTAAACAATTTCATGTGTGAGAAAGCAATAGTGGTATAGTCTAGAATACAGATTACAGACAGAGTTTCTTTTATTCATCTACTTTTTCTGATTTGTTTCAGTTAGGGTCAGTGATCGGATCAGATTTAGGTCTTTGATTATTCTGGAAGGCGGTGGGCTTGAAGTCAAGGGAAAATCTCAAGACCTCAGTTTTGCCACCTAGGAAATAGGGCTGATGCTAGCTTCAGTGGGTTTTGGTTGTGGATCAGCCTTGGAGCTCAAGTTCCTGTAAATGACAGGTTTTCCTTATGAAAATCAGCCAGGGAGATTATGTGTTCCTGGCATTTGGAGTTCCAGAGACTGTTTGATGTTAATAGGTTTACCGGAAAGGGCTTTTGTGGGGTTCTTTTGGCCCAAGGCAAGCTAGCTATTGATGTAATACGGAGACCACAACGGGTGATTTCCCCCACCCCCTCTGTCTTCAACAGTGTGCTTCTCCTGTGACTCACGCTTCAGCACCTTAGACCTTGGAGAAAGTGACCTTGTTTCTGAGGCTGAGGCAGGGCCGGCCTGTGCCTCTTGCTCCAAGGCCTGGTAATCCCCCTGGCTGATAATTCGGTGGCCTGGAGAGCCTTGCCAGAGGCTTCTCCTCCATCCTAGAACTTGCCCACATCTGTCCAGGCTGACTACAGAGTACAGAGGAATCAGTTCCCACAACATGGAGCTAGGAAGAGTTGTAGAAGCCATAGAGATCATCTCGTCCAGGGGTTCCCAAACCCAGATGCACATTCAAATCACCTGGGAAACATGGGGAACAAGGCCCCTCTGGATTCTAATTCAATTAATCTGTAATGGGACCTTGAATTGACATTTTTCTGAACTGTCCTAAGGTGGTTTTCACTTAGCCTGGTTTATGGCATTTAGTGACTTGGAACAATGCATGGTGTGTAGCAAGCGCTATATATTTGTTAAATAAATGAATGAAAATTGTTGCACAGTAGTCCATTATATGGATATACGCTACTATATATGGCTTCTTCTGTTGTGTTGGTTTCTATAGCAAACGGTGCAGAAACAAACTTCCTGGCATGCATGTCTTGGAGGCTGTACCTTGGGTATGGTAATCAGTAAACTTACTTAACGCAACCACAGTGGGCATGGAGCCAAAAAGCATTAAAAAGGAAAGGTTACTGATGCAAGTAGAAGCAGGGAATAGGACTGAAATTGGGAATTTTGCCCAGGACCTTGAATCACAGAATTATAGATCTTTTAGATCTAGAAGGAACCATAGGAGATTATTCTAGCCTGTGACTTCTGGGCAGGGAATGTATCACACCTGTGGCTTCCCGGTTGCATACTTACCTCGGGAGCCAAAGGGAACTCACTGGAAAGGTGTGTGTCTGGGGGCTGTGGGGTCTTTAAAATTTTTGACAGGAACATTGACATTTCACACCTCTCAGACATTGTGCCAACTACTAGCTCAAGACAGTTTACAGTTTGACATTAATCATACTGCATTCCTCTTGGTGCTGCTACATTTTGGGATGCTGAGTCTTTGGCAGTTGCTATGATATGGCAAGCACTGCACACAAATGAGCGTGGAAGAGGAAGTGAGCATGGCCCCGTCCCATCTGACTCCAAAGCTCAAGAAGTTGTGCAGTGCCTCACAGCTGCACACATGTCGTTAGGAAGTAACTGGCTAAGAATGAAATACAGACTTTTTTCTTTCAATTTGTATTATTTTTTTCAAACAACCATGCATTTGTTAGGACATAAGTGCTTATAAATTGAACCTAACTACATAATAAATGGAACTGCTAGGTATTTCTTTTGGCCTGGAGTGCTGTGAGAAAATTACTGACACAAAGGATGCTGTGAATCAAAAAGTCTGGAGACAACTGATTTATGTCTTTTAGCTGCAAGTGAGAGACACAAAACTGACACTGGCTTCAGCAAAACCAGAATATTATTTGCGTATATACCTGGGATGTCCAGGGTTGCAGATGGTGTCAGATTGGCTGGGTTGGGGTGCTCACCTGAGGTTGTCAAGATTCCACTTCTCTTTCCATGTCTAGGACATGCTCTCACATGTGGGTGAGATAGCCCCATGCCCATTCTTTCCAGACTCACATCCTTTCATTTTAGCAATCCCAACAGAAACAATCATCTTTCTCAATAGTTTGTGCATAAAAGTCCCAGGAAGACCTTGGTTGACCTAGCCCGAGTTATTTGCCTATCCCTGAATAGAGGCTTTGGAGGTTTGTAATGGCCAAGTTTAGGTCACAGTCTTTCCCTGTACTCAGGAGCGTGCCTTAACTAAACCACACAGAAAAGGTAGGTCCTCCAGAAAAGAGGAGGTTCTGTTACCAGAAGAGGAGAGGGGTGCAGGACCAAAAACAATGAATTTCCCACCTTACAGATGAGGGAACAGACTGGTGGGATGACAGTTTAATAGTTCAACGTGGAGGTTCTGGAGTCCTACCCATCTGGCTTTGCTTCCTTGGGCAAATTAACTACATCTACACCGTTTAAGGCTTTAGTGTCTTCATCTCTAAAGTGGAAATAACCGAAGATAAAGGCCAAGAAATAAAAAAGCACGACGATAATAGTCCCTACCTCAGAGGGTTGATGGTTGAAGTAAGGGCTGAATGAGTTAATACACATAAAGTGCTTAGCCTCGGGCCTAGCATATAGGAAGCCCACAGTAAATGAGGCTGTTACTATTATTAATCAGGCAACATCAATAAGTACACAGCAGCTGGTAGGTGACCTATCTTCTGACTCCTAGAGCAGGTTTCTATCCAGCTAGGGAGGCAGGGAGAAGGCACAGAAGGGTGATTTGCTCTTTCCTGTTTGTTGCAGAGTGAAGCAGCATGGAAGCCACCAGCCAGATCCCCATGGAAGCTGTGCTCCCCAAGCACATCCTGGACATCTGGGTCATTGTCCTCATCATCCTGGCCACCATTGTCATCATGACCTCCTTGTTGCTGTGCCCGGCCACCGCAGTCATCATCTATCGCATGCGATCCCATCCTGTCCTGAATGGGGCCGTCTGAGAACCTCCCAGGAGGGGCGGGTGAGGGGTGAGGACAGCGTCCTGGCCCCCAGCATCTTCCCCGTTCCCAGAAAAGCAGCAGGGGGAGCTGTGCAGCATGGACTTTGGAGCTTGACATGTGAGGAGACCTGAGTTCTGGCTTTGATTCTGCCACTGGCCAGCGGTGTGAGTTCGGTCCAGGGACCTAATTCCACGAGTTCCAGGTTCCTTATCTTCCAAACGGGGATCATGCTCCCTGCCGTCCTACCTCATGGGGTTGTGAGAACCCATGACCTGGTGGAGTTAAAGCTTGTTAGTGAGCAGATTCACAGGTGTTAACTGTTGGATGTTAATAAGCTTTGAAGAACCATAGACCGTTATTACTGATGAGAGCCTTCAAGGTGGTGAGGGAGACACTGGGGCAGAGCAGCCTTGCCAGTGACCCTCAGGTGAAATGAAGCAAAAGAACCCTGTCCTCATTCCAAGGGACCAACAGCATGTGGCTCAATGTTATTTTCTTTGAGATGCCATTCCCTCGAGTTTTCTAATTTGGGAGGGAATTAAGTTTGGCAGGGGGAGGGAGATGGGTAGATCTTTCCAGGACACCAGAAGCTCTGCCCCTGTGCAATCTGGAGGGGGCTCGACCATTTTTTGTCAATGACAACGGATCTGGGGTGATGGACTTCATTTTGCATTAGAGTCCCAAAGCTTTGACACTCAAGCAGTGTTGGCAAATGCAGAGTGGCTGAGTTCACTGGCCAGCTTTCAGCATCTCAGCCCCCATCCCCTGTGAGCCCCTCTGCCCCAGCTCCTGCATAACACATACTCCCTTCATTCCCTCCCACCAACACTACAACCATTCCAAGGTATAGACTTATATTTTAAGAGATGTTCCCAGGAATTTGAAACTAACTCAAACAACAATGTTTATTTTTAATGCTATGGCTTATATTTATATGTATAGAGAGATTTTTGGACTACTCAAGCTTTTTGGCCAAAACCAGGAGCATCTGGAGATTGGTTAAATTATGTAAGAAGACAGCACAGGTTATCAGGATATTATTGTGTGAAAATGATGCTTTTACTTTGATCTGATTTCATTGATGTACACAATTAATTTCCAGTAAAGTGCTAGAATGAGCATGTCTGAAGTCTTTCTTTTTAAACAGCACCTGTTAAACTCACTGAGAGGATTCCACAGAATTTATGGCCTTAGGGACAGGTTGAATGTTGGAACAGAAAGGGAAAGAGGGCAATCAAATTGACTTCCAGGAGTCTAGCTAGTGGGTGAGTAGTTGTGCAGTTTACACAAAGAATTCAGGGAGAGGAACAGATTTTGGAAGAGGATCAGTTTAGTATTGGGTTGAGTATGTTGAGTGTGAGGTGCTTGTGATATGCAGGTGGACCCTTTCAGGATGCTACTGGAAACCTAGGAAAACTTTTATGGCTGGGATTATGTTTGGGGGGAATTATCTGTGTATGGTAGATGTGCTACACAGGGGGACAGGAACACCCTGGCAGAGTACAGGCGGGGAGGAGTGAGGTGCTAGTGCAGTACTGGGAGGATGGCTAACAGGAGTGGAAGGGGAAGGGGGGAGGAAAAGCAAGGAGACTGAAAGGCCATGTGATATGAACTGACTGTGAGAAGGATGCAACTGTACTTTGTAAGTGAAGGAAGGATGGGAGGTTAGGAAGTGGAGACAGTGGGAACAGACAATTCTTTCCAGGAATACAATGTAGGATAGAAGTAAAAGTGGAAGGTTTAGGAGAAAATGGTCAAGGGGGGATAGACATATATGATAAGATTCTGATTGGTTTGCTCAGTACCTATATTTCAATATGCCTTCCTGGGTGGCAGAGGCTGGAAAGCGAAAAACTATACTGAATGTGGAAAACTCCCATTTTCCAAATTAAACTTTAGCCAGAGATTCATACATGATTTGGTGGTGATGGTTTAGTTGCTAAGTTGTGTCCGACTTTTTGTGGTCCCGTGGACTGTAGCCCGCCAGGCTCCTCTGTGAGATTTTCTAGGCAAGAATACTCGAGTGGGTTGCCATTTCCTTCTCCCAGGGGTCTTCCTGACCCAGGATTGAACCTGTGTCTCCTGCATTGCAGGCAGATTCTTTATCCGCTGAGCCACTGGGGAGCTAAATAAGGGAGGGAGGTTGGCTATCAGGCTGTGTTCACCCATCTGAGGCTGGCACTTTGTAGCCTCAGCTACAGAGGTGGCCAATGGGTGTGCGTGCCCCATGCTGTGTGGTGTGTTCAGTCATTCAGTCATGTCCAGCTCTTTGTGACGCCATGGCCTGTAGCCCACCAGGTTCTTCTGCCCATGGGATTTCCCAGGCAAGGATACTGGAGTGGGTTGCCATTTCCACATGCCCACGTGTGCTCTTTTTATGGATTTTTTTTTTTTTTTTTGGATCATGCAGCATGTAAGTTCTTAGTTTCCCAACCAGGGATAGAAACTGTGCAGAGTCTTAACCACTGGAGGCATTCGTGGTGCTGATGTGAATCCAGTAAGAAGCAGTGGACTGGGAAACTTCTGGGTATGGGCCCGAAGCTATGTGTGCTGCCCAGCCTTCCTGAGTCATATTCCTGGTCTGTATATTGGAGGGTATCTGAGTGAAGTAATTCAGAAAGAGAAAAATAAATATCGTATATATGCATATATGTGGAATCTAGAAAAATGTTATAGATGATCTTATTTGCCAAGGAGAAATAGAGACACAGATGTAGAGATCGAATATATGGACCCCAAGGGGAAAGAGGGGGTAGGATGAATCGGGAGACTGGATTGACATATATACACTACTGATACCACACACAAAACAGACAACTAATGAGAACCTACTGCATAGCACAGGGAGTTCTACTCAATGCTCGGTGGTGACCGATATGGAAAGGACATCTAAAAGAGCAGGGGCATATATATACATATATCTGATTCATTTTGCTGTTCAGTAGAAACTAACACAACATTGTAAAACAACTATACTCCAATAAAATTGAATTGAAACAAACAAAAAGTGGATAGTATCAGAATTAAATGAGAAAACCCTCCAACAGTTTTAGGTTATCCGAACGTGAAGACTTCTAGGCAGTCCACCAGATGGCAATACAGCTCTTTTTTGCATGTGGAGCAGTCAGCTCACAGAAGTTTCCAGTCAATCCTATCATGTTTCTAGCAGCTCAAGAGTTTATTTTACATTTCTGATTTCAGAGACTCTGGATGTAACATAGGGACCATCCAATCCAGCCTTCCCTGAAATGAAGGAATCCCCTATTAACCATACAGTTGCCAGCTGCTGTCTATTTGGTGTTTCTCTGTGTGACCCTGGGCTTCCCTGGTGACTCAAGATGGTAAAGAACCCACCTGCATTGTGGGAAACCTGGGTTCAAACCCCAGGTTGGGAAGATCCCTGGGAAGAGGGCATGGCAACCCCCTTCAGAATTGTTACCTGGAGAATCCCATGGACAGAGGAGCCTGGCAGGCTACAGTCCAAGGGGTCACAAAGAGTTGGACATGACTAAGCAACTAGCCACACACACACGTGTGGCCCTAGGCCACCTGCATCAGGGTCACCCAGGAGCGTTTACTTACACATGCAGCACTCAGAACCCTGCTTCACACTCACTGAGAGTCCCTGGGAGAGGGTCCTGAGAGTCTGCTTTGTAAAAACAACCTCCCTGGGTGATCAGAGAGCAGGTTAAAATTGGAGAACCGTGTGCCAGGGAAAAGGAATCATTTTCTTGTTGAAACTACTCCTGTTAGAATTCTTCCTTTCAGAGAGAGAGGAGGGGACCCAGGGGCACCAGCTTGACCCTCTTATGCCACCCTGAAGAGATCAAATTTGTTTTCCTTGTGACAGCGCCTGAACATTTTGAAGATAGCGCTCATGACTTATCTCACCCCATCATCTCTGAGTGGAAGATTCACATTTTGCATTAGGCGTTGGCTGTCTTCCTCCTTCCCTCCCTTTCTGGGAGTCGGTATAGCAGGAGGTGAAGAGCAAAGGCCTGAAGAATATGGGCTTCATGATTCACTAGCTTTGTGATTGTGGGCAAGTAACGTAAACTCTTTGAGCCTCAGTTTCCTCATCTGTAAGATGTAAAATTACACTTAAATCACAGAATTATTATGAGTATTAAGTGAGGTCACAGATGCAAGGTGGAAAGGTAAAACACAGCAAATATTCAATAAATGTGATCTGTATGATGAATCTCATTTCTCCACCTGTCTGATGGTCACGACAGTTCCTTCTGAGTGTGGGAAGGATTAAATGAGATAATGTAAGCAAGGGATTTGGTCAGTGTCTGCCTCATAGGAGTCTTTCAATAATGGTAACTGTCAGGTAGCCAATAATGTAAAAACACCAAAGGCCTGTGATCCTAATGGGTGGGATTTTAAAAATCACTAGTTAAAACCATGAGAGTAGCAGAAAATTTCCCTACCAACCCCCTGAGGATTGGCACTAAATACACCAATGGCCTTATAAAAATTATACCTCTTCTCCTTTCAGAAATTATTTAATAACTAATTCACAATTAATAAAATACCAAGTTTTCAATTTCTAAGTTTTAATTCTCCACAGAAATGGCCTTCTAAACTTTTAAGGGCACAACCTTCAAAATCTTTAAGAAAGATTAAACTTTAATCAGGTCTTTACATAACTCTTGCTAAAGAAAGAGAATGGAAAAAGGATTGTGAGATGATGATAATAATAAATTTTCCTTTGAAACCCTTAATCCCAAAAGTTGAAGAAGCAACTTTTACAGTGTCTAAATCAAACAAATAATTTAATTCAGGTATATGGAAGACTCTTCCATTTTCCATAAAGATTTACATGCTAGAAAAAAAGTTTCAGTTCAAGTTAGCAGGTCTCTGACATTATTTATCAAAATCGTAGAAATTACTGTATGTATTTAAATTTGGACAGATACCATTATAGAGTGAATTATTTACATGCAAAAACTTCCAAGTCAAGCAGACTGAATTCCTCTCTGGCTCCACCAGTATGTTTCTTAAAAGTAGCTGTCTTATAGAGTGAATTATTTACATGCAAAAACTTCCAAGTCAAGCAGACTGAACTCCTCTCTGGCTCCACCAGTATGTTTCTTGAAAGTAGCTGTCTTGGAATTTTGCTGCCCTTATAAGTAAAAGGGAAGATCATGTTTATCTCTACAGGGCCCCTGGAAGGATCATGTCAGGCTCTGTACTTAAAATATTTATAGAGAGCCTGGCCTGTGTAAATACTCAATGCTTGTTATCTATAAACAAAGGGGGATTTCCTTGGTGGTCCAGTGGTTAAGAATCCACCTTGCAATGCAGGGGACATGGGTTCAATCCCTGGTTATGGAACTAAGATCCCATATGCCATGGAGCAACTAAGCTTCTGCACCAAAACCAATCCCAAAGTGTGTGTGTGTGTGTGTGTGTGTGTGTGTGCACGCATACGTATGCACATGCGCGGGGGCGGGGGAGGTGAGGGAGGGGGTTTCCTTGCACCAGTAAGCAACTCTCAGACACCTAGGTGTCCAATAATTCAACTCAATTCTGGCACTATCTACCTGGGAATAGCATTAGATTCTACAGGTAAAGAACTCAGTCCCATAAGACCACCCTCTACTTCAGATGCCAACTGCAAGCCCCGGTTGTTACCTGTCCTTCTGACTGGCTATAAATCAGAGGTTTCCCTGACCTCCTTGTGTTTGATTAATTTTCTAGAACAGTTCACAGACCTCAGGAAATTTACTCCCTACATTACTCACTTATTAGGAAGGATATTAAAGGACTTGAATCAACAACCAGATGAGGAGATACATAGGGCAAGTTTCCAAACAAAAGGGTTTCTGTCCTCATGGAGTCTGGGGCCAGGTATGTGGGAACATAAAAAAAAATTCTGGCTTTCCTAACCAGGAAGCTCTCCAAATCCCCTCCATTTGGGTTTTTATGGAAGCTTCATTATTAGGTGTGATCAATTAACTCATTGACCATTGGTGAGTGATTCAACCTCTAGCTTCTCTCCTATACCCAGAAATGGAGGTGGGACTGAAAGTTCCACCCCTCTATTCCTCGGTTTGGTTTCCCTGGCATCCAGCCCCCATCCTTAGCTGCTTTCCAAAAATCACCTCATGAACATAACCCAGATGTGGTGAAAAGGGGCTCATTATGAATAACAAGACACCTATTTCACCTTTATAGCTCTGAAGGGTTTTCGGGAACTGAGATCAAATATTATCACAAAACAGTATTGTTCTTACTGCTCAGGAAATTCCAAGGGCTTGGGGAGTTGACAGTCAGAACTGTGGATGAAGACCAAATATATATGATAAATATACTATGGTCATCTGAATGACCAAATATATATATTTCTTATAAATTATAATATCACAGCAGCTAAACAGTCTGAGAAATTAGGGTAAGGTAAGCTAGCTAAAGCTGAGTTGGAGGGTTGTGGTTGGTGAATGTTGGGATTCCTTGTGGGTATTTCCAGTAAGTGACTGAGGTTTCAATAGGTGACGTAGGCTGGACCATGGGGTCACCCTCCGTTTTGTGAGTTAACTTTATCACACCACATGTGCATATGTGCTCAGTCAACAAGCATCCTTATGAAAGCTGCACAGAGGAGAGACCAACAGAGAGAGGAGGAAGAAGCAGTGTGACCATGGAGGCAGAGACCGGGAAGATGTGGCCACAAGACAAGGGGCGCTCGGAGCCACCGAAGGATAGAAGAGCCAGGCAATGCACTGTCCCCCAGGGCCTTTGGAGGGAGCGTGTCCCTGCTGACACCTCCACTTCAGACCTCTGGCACCCTACACTGTAAGAGGATACTCTTCCCTTGTTTTAAGCCACTAAATTTGTGGAAATTTGTTAAGGCAGCCCTAGAAAACTAATACACTTGGTAAACTGATGTGGGATGACAAAGTTTTTCAACATGAATGGACTAAAAATTCTAAAGAGTAAACATTATTGGATAAGGAGGTATAACATGATACACATTGAAAAGGGAAAGGAGGAGGAAAGGGGGAGAAATAGAGGAAAAGAAGGGTGGTAATCAATGTGAATTAAGTTTTGTCAGGTTTCCAGGGATAGTATAAACTGTTGGGGCCCAGGGCAGGCTGCCCCCAGATATGCCACAATGGCATATTACTTTGAATTACAGTTATTTAAGAGTCAGCTGACACAAAAGGGACACTTTGACCCTCCTCTCTGTCTCCCTGAAAGCAGGAAATAAACCTCTTATGTGAAAGGTGCTCTCCCTATTTCTGGAGGTAGAAGGACACACTTTTCACCAGAGATGAGGAATTCAGGTCAAGAAGCCTGTGTGAACAAACCTGTTTACCTCTTTAATTCACTAAGCCAAGCCCCAAATCTGTTTAGATTCTTCACTAATTAAGCACTAATTAAACAAAGTCTTGGAAAAGGAAATAGCAGCAGCAGCAGCAGCTAATTCTACCAGCTTCAGTATTCTTGCCTGGGAGATCCCATGGACAGAAGAGCCTGGCAGGCTATAGTCCATGGGGGTGCAAAGAGTTGGACATGACTTATCAATTAAACAACAACAAGCAAAGCCTAAGTTTGTCCTGTCAATTCCTCACAAATTGTCTAAAAAATATAAAATCTGCTTCTTTTGTAAAAACATGCTATAGTTTAGTCATTTTACTGTTTATGGACATTTAGTTTGGCTCCCATTTGGGGCTATTATGAACCGGACTGTTAACACTCTTGTTTGAATCTTTTTGTGAACATGCTTTAATTTCTCTTGGATAAATGCCTGAATGAAATTGTTTGGTCATAGGGTAAGATGCAAATTTAATTATATAACCAACCGCCAGACATATCTTCAAGGTGGCTGTACATTTTATACTCCTACCAGCAATGTATGAGAGTTCCAACTGAGTTACATCCTTGTCAGCATTTGGTGTAGTCATTTTTTTAGCCATTGATTTTATCATTTCTGTGAAATGAGATATCACTGTGGTTTTAATTTGCATTTCTCCATTGATTGAAAATACTGAGCACTTTTTTATGTTTATCAAACTACTGTTCTTTTCTGAAGTATCTGTTCAATAGTTCATCTTTAGGTCATTTTTAAATATTGGGCTTTTTGTGGATTTCTAGGTATTCTTCATATAGTCTCATGCAAGTTCTTTGTTGATACAGGTTTTGCAAATATTTTCTCTCAGCATTGTCTTGTGACTTGTCTTTTCATTTTTGAAGGGTGCTTTGATTAGCAGACCTCTATTGGAGAAGGAAATGGCAACCCACTCCAGTGTTCTTGCCTGGAGAATCCCAGGGACAGAGGAGCCTGGTGGGCTGCCATCTATGGGGTCGCAGAGTCGGACACAACTGATGCAACTTAGCAGCAGCAGCAGCAGCTAATTCTGACAAAACCTAACTGAATAATTTTCCTTTGATGGTTCATGCTTCTTGTGTTCTGTCCAAGAAATCCTTCTCTATCCCACGGCTATGAAGCTATTCTGCTGTATTTCCTTTTAGAGGGTTTATGGTTATGGTTTTTCACTGAGGTCTACAATTGATCCACCCCAAATTATATTAATACCTTGAAGCCAAGTAGTGTACATCTTCCCAACTTCTTTTGCAAAACTGTTTTGGCTTTTCTACATTTTTTGCACTTTTATATAAAATTAGGAGTCAACACACAAAAAAACCCAACTAGTATTTTGGTTGGGATTACACTTAGCCCTGCTCTCCTCCCTGGTTTGTCTCATGGAGTGTAGGATGAGCAAAGCCCTCTGCTTCCAGCAACTGAAGTTTGGATTCTCACAGCTGGTGACTTTTTTCCCTTTTGTGTCGGTTGAGAATAGTTTCACTGAATAGAAATTGTTTAAGCAATACCCATATCAGGCCTGTGATGTTTATCAGTAAGTGAATGTCTCTGGCATTCTGTTTGAATGGACTGGTTTTCTTCATTGTGCTTGGAGAAGATCCAGATGAAACATGTTATCCTTACCCTAATAACTCTTAGTGTCCTTAGACTTCTGTGTATCAAATTGAAACTCCAAACTGAAGATACAGCCCTTCCATGCTGCTCCTGGTTTTTTCCCGGAGCTCTCTCTCACTGCAGCTTAGCGTTTCATCAGGAGGACATCTGAGAGCTCCTGGGCCCAGGACTGGAAGGTGCTTTAGGGCTGTCCCTGACATTGAGAGTCTAGGCCCGAGTACACTGTATGTGGCAGCAGTAGCTGCTGGAGGTTTTCTGTTCTATGCACTGAAGTTCAAGCCACTCCTCATTCTTCCTCCTGTGGAGGTGGGAGGAATTGCTTTTCTCTTTGTATTTCTTGCTGGGTGTGTCCAGCCATTTAGGTCTAGAGAGGCTGCCTGGAAAGTGGCAGGTTGTGGAGTTATCTCCCTAAGTCTTGAAGTTCAGCTCTGCAACTTGCAATCCTTCACCTTCAGGACCCTGTGAACAGCTTCCAGCAGAGGGTTACTGCTGTTCTTGTCTGGAGACAGAATAAGTTCAGTGACTCCTATATGATGACCTCGGAAGGTAGCCTTTTTCATAAATTCCTCTAATGTGTGGAGCTTTGGGATACTGAATTTTTTTTGGTGAGGGGGCACAATTATACTAAAGATCCTTGACCAGTCCCTGAACCAAGAAGAAATGATGACCATTAAGGAGCTGAAGGTCTTGTAGTTCTTCATAGAACCGTTCAACTTCAAAGAGTCGGTCACAATTGAGCGACTGAACTGAACTGAACTGAAGGAGCTGAAGAAATTATTTCAGCCAGGCCTATCATTTCTTACAAGCACATAAAGTTACTTTTCTGTGAATTTCTGTGAACTAAAGTTTCATTACTGTGAATAATAACACAACCCCAAAAGATCTTAATTGCAGTATATTTATCGATATGATCAGATGGTGAATGTCCAGCTCCTGAGGGGAAGGTGGGGACAGGGGTCCTCAGTCACTGATGACACACACTGGGCTCTCAAAACATGAGTTAATTCAGTTACAACTGGACCCCCGGAGAACAGGAGCTGAGAGGACTCTGCATGATGTTTAGCTCAACGAGAGGCTGGGATGAAGTCGTGTGTCAATCATGCTCTGAGCAGTAAGAGTGCAATAATCAAAACCGGTGGAGGCAAGAGACTAGCCTCTGAATGCAGGTAGTCAAGCGGGAGGTGGTGGAAACAGTGGTGGACGAGCGGTGAAGGGAGAGGGACCGTCTCGTAGCTGTAGACCGCCTCTTAGTCCTGTCTTCCACACACACTTTGTCAGTATGTCTGTAAATGCCCCCTATGTCATTATCTCCATTTCTTCCAACACTTCAGTTTTTCTTTAATTATATCTCTAATTCTCAGTTTTTCATTTAACTCCTGAATTTTTGGATTTGCTAAGTTATGGTTTTTCAACTCATATTCAGTGTGATTTAGTCGTTGAAAACATTGACCTTGAACCAGATGGCCTTGCTTTCATCCACAGGCTGCTGCAGCTATTAGCTGTGATCCCTGGGCAACTCTCTGTGCCTCAGTTTCATCATCTGTAAGATTAAAATGATGATATTAATAGTGTGAACCTCTAAATGGTATAAGTGAATACCAGATGAGGCATATACATAAAGAGATTCAGAAGAATAATAGTAGTTTCTGTATAAGTGTTTGTGATTACTATTACATTACTTGTTATCTAGAAACTCAAACAGTTCTGATTGTATTATTATTTTGTCTGGGTACTGCAAAGAATGCCTATCCATTTGTCAGTCATCTTTATGCAAATGAAGTACCCCAGGATGGCAGTCTTGGTTGTGGTGTTAAAACAGTTGTAGCTGGATCAAAAGGAGGAGAAAGAAGGAAGGTTCAGAATTTACTCTGATCTTAAAACACAACAGAAAAACTTGAGTGAAAAGAATGCAAGGTGGTGGGCCCACGATTGTTATCACCTGCTTTGCTCCCTTGCTTTCTCCATCTTCCTCCCACTTCCTCTCCTTTGATTCTATTCCTTTCTCCTGCTATTTTCCACTTTATATTTTCCCCATCTTCACTATTAAACTCCTAGAATTCCCAAATAAATGAAAACACATTAATTTGACAACATTGAGCACTAACCAAGCATTAAGAACTGACAAATAGTGCTTGAAACAGAATGACAAATAAAGACCTACCTTTGTGCTCTTCTTTCCCTCCCTACTCATGGAAAGAATCTAAAGAAGGTAGACAGACATGCAAATTAACAACGATGATGCAGGGCTATGCCTTCAGTTTTACAAAATAGATACGTACAAGATACTGCAGGGGAACAGAAGAAAAGTCCGTGTGTGCAATGGGCCACATGTGGGAAAGTTGTCTAGAAAAAAATGACTTGACTTAAACTTTTTAAATTGAGAAGTAATTCACTAGATGGAAGCAAGAGGGAAGGGCATTCTAGACAAAAGAAACAAGCTTGAAGGCACCTATGGATCCAACACCATGGCATATTTGTACAAAAAATTATTGGGACTTTTTGGCTGAAGATAAAAGAAAGTATGTGAAACGGTGTGAGCAATAATAGAAAGTTATGAAGCATCAGTATCACAAAGCACTTTATGTTCTAAGTCTCAGAGTTTCGGTTTTAACCTTTAAGTCAGAGACCAGTTATTAAGTGACACGCAAACTCGGTGAAATTTGGGCAGCTGCTAGTCAGTCCAGCCAAATGCTGCCATGTAGAAATGTAAAACCAGTGTTGCCAGGCCACCCAGGTTGTCTTGAGACACTCAATCTAGAAGGTAAGTAAAACATAATTTTAAAATGCTGGTAACTAAAAAGTAATATGTCAATTATCAAGAGATTCAAACCAGACTTCATCTCTATTAGGTAGTAAGAGCCATTGAAAAACATGAGTTTTGAGATTACCTGGCGTGCAGTGCAGAACACATATGCATTCAGTGGCCAGCATGGCAGCAGGCTGGTGAGTGAGGTGAACCTGCTATGATAATCTAAGAAGGAGGTCTGTGGCAGTGGGAATGGAAAGGTTAAGACACGGTATTGTGATGACTGAAGATAATCTATTGATTTATTACCCTGGAATTGAGAGAAAATGTAAAATAGTTCTCAAGATTCTGGATTATTCATTTAGATGGGTAAAGGTATGGTACACTGAGCTGAGGAATAAAAGAGTTTGGTGGAAAATGAGTTCAGTTGTGGAAATTTGAATCTCTGGTGGCTTTCATTAACCTGATAAGAGATCTCCAGTACATTCTTAAGATGAATGTTTGAACTTTATCAAAGACATCTAGGCTAAGAATATAGTTTCTGGTTTATTAACATGTCATTTAAAGCTTTTCATTTAAAAAATTTCATTAGGGGCTACATATTATACTTAAGTATTGGTTCCATGAAGAAAAAGACTAGGATTGAGCTATATGAAACCTGATTTGGGGGAAGCATGTGAAGTATCAGAAGCATGACATGAAACTGAAGAGTTACTAAAAATGACAGATGAAAATCAAGTGAGAGATGACATACAAAATCCAATGATGCTGGATTATCTTTCAGGAAGTATAAGCATCAAGTACCTAATAAAAGATGAAGCAACCTATAAAGAAAATGTCCATTGATTTTCGTACTATTAAAGTAATTGATGAACTTAGAAAGAATACTTACAATAATTAGGAACATAAAAGGACTTTAAGAAATGTGGAATTCTCTAATTCCATAGAACAGTACAGAAATTGTACTTTACAGAGACGGAAAATGATCCTAGAAGGAAGTAAGATGTATGAGAACAATAAATTGATGAATATGAACAAATAGCTAACAGAAAGCTCTTTATATAATAGTGGTAGTAACATCTAATATAAGGGACTAAACCAATCTACAGAATGGAAAGGGAAGAGAGGAATGTCAAATCATTGTTTAAAATTCGCTGACTTAAGAATATCCACAGACTTCCCTGGTGATCCAGTGGTTAAGAATCTGCCTGCCAATGCAGGGGACATGGGTTCAGTACCCAGTCCGGGAAGATCCCACATGCCACAGGGCAACTAAGCCTGTGCTGCCACAACTACTGAGCCCATGTGTACTATAGCCCATACTCCCCAACAAGAGAAGTCACCGCAAGGAGAATCCTCAGCACTGCAAAGAAGAGTAGCCCCTACTCCCCGCAACTACAGAAAGCCTGTGTACAGCAATGAAGACCCAGCACAGCTAAAAATAAATAAATATTTTTAAGGTGAGGGGGATGTTTTCAATGGTACTGATAGCAATTAAAAAGTAAAATGTTTAAATGGGAAACAAATCAAATATAAAAATATACTAAAGGCCAGTGTATTAGACTTACATTTAGTAAGACATGAATGGTCGGAGTAGATTTTTAAAAGCTTGAACTTCATGATATTTACAATAGCCAAACAAAACACACATAAACATAGAAAGCTTAAAACTGGAAGGATGGAAAAATATGTATCAGTAGAAAACCTAAGCCAGATAACTGATATGACTACTTTATATTATCAGAATGTTTTAAGATGAAGCACATCTTTACATATAGGGGAGCAAATACATAATAAAAACTAATTCTTTTAGAAGATACATCACCTACAAACATGTATATACCTAATAAAGTAGCTTTAAAGTTGATAACACACAAAATAATAGAATCAGAGAGAAACTGAGATACTCACAGTAAGAACAGGCTAAACATATCTTTCAATTATTGACAACTCAAGAAGACTAGAACCACATAAGTAATCTTATCTTGATCAAATGTAGATATATAGACATCTGTAGTGAGCGATTGAGAAATATCAATAACCTCAGATGTGCAGATGATACCAACCTAATGGCAGAAAGCAAAGAGGAACTAGAGAGCTCTTGATGAAAATGAAAGAGAGTGAAAAAACTGGCTTAAAACTCAGCATTCAAAAAATTAAGATCATGGCATCTGGTCCCACCACTTCATGGCAAATAGATGGGGAAACAATGGAAACAGTAACAGACTTTATTTTCTTGGGCTCCAAAATCACTGCACATGGTGACTTCAGCCATGAAATTTAAAGATGTTTGCTCCTTGGAAGAAAAGCTATGACAAACCTAGACAGTGTATTAAAAGCAGAGACATCACTTTGCTGACAAAGGTCCATATAGTCAATACTATGATTTTTCCAGTAGTCATGTACGGATGTGAGAGTTGGACCATAAAAAAAGGCTGAGTACCAAAGAATTGACGCTTTTGAACTGTGGTGCTGGAGACTCTCGAGAGTTCTTGGACAGCAAGGAGATCAAACCAATCAATCCTAAAGAAAGTCAACCCATAATATTCATTGGAAGGACTGATGCTGAAGCTGAAGTTCCAATACTGTGGCCAACTGATGCAAAAAGGTGACTCACTGGAAAAGACCCTGATGCTGGCAAAGATTGAGAGCAGAAGGAGAAGGGGGTGACAAGAGGATGAGACGGTTGGATGGCATCATCGACTCAATGGACATGAGTTTGAGCAAACTCTAGGAGATGGTGAAGGACAGGAAAGTCTGGTGTGCTGCAGTCCATGGGGTTGCAAAGAGTTGGACGTGACTGAGTGAACAAGAAACTCATCTTCACAAATTTCAAATAGGCATGTTTGTTGACCACAACACAATTGGAAGTTAGTACAAAAAAGGTGAGTTTAATGCCTAATACATTTGAAAATTAAAGGTGCATGTATAAATAACCCAGAGTTCAAAGAAGAAACCATGTATATTAAAATATCAATAAATTAATGATTATGAAATCACGTATCAAAATCTTTTTGGTTTTGTAAAAAAAAAACTTTTTGGTTTTGCATATTTTATTGTATACTCATGGGTTATTATCTTAGAAATGGAGACTGCAGAATAAAAGTGAGTCCAAATAAAGAAGGTAAGAAACATACAATAAAATCATTCCTAATAAAGTTATGTGAAGGCACTATGAGCAGATTTAGTAAGAAAACAAAGGAAACCAATAAAAATGATTAAATAGAAAACAAAAGTAAAATGGAGAGAATCAAGAAAATCAAAAGTTCAACCTTGGATAAGAGAATTTAAAAAGACACATAACTATCAATTCAGTCTAGATTAAAATATGGTAAGAGAATACCAGAAAGTAATTTGTATTGATAATTTCAAGACTATTTCTGAGAAAATACAACTTGCTAAAATATATCAAGAATAAAAACCCTATAGTCCTATAACAATGAATAAAATTACAAAAAAATTATTATCATCTCCGATACGAAACACATGTACAGCAAGTTATATAGGCAATTCTCCAACAATTTCCAAAAGAGTTAATTCTAATCCCTTACAAAATCTCTGAATGTGAGAAAAAGGGAACTACATTCCAAGTTTATGCAGTGAAGCTAGTTTTCAGTTCAGTTCAGTCGCTCAGTCGTGTCCGACTCTGCGACCCCATGAATCACAGCACACCAGGCCTCCCTGTCCATCACCAACTCCCGGAGTTCACTCAAACTCATGTCCGTCGAGTCGGTGATGCCATCCAGCATCTCATTCTCAGTCGTCCCCTTCTCCTCCCGCCCCCAATCCTTCCCAGCATCAGAATCTTTTCCAGTGAGTCAACTCTTCGCATGAGGTGGCCAAAGTACTGGAGTTTCAGCTTTAGCATCAGTCCTTCCAATGAACACCCAGGATCGATGTCCTTTAGAATGGACTGGTTGGATCTCCTTGCAGTCCAAGGGACTCTCAAGAGTCTTCTCCAGCACCACATTTTACTTGATAACAAAGTTGGATGAAGATGGGATAAGAAAAGCACACTAGAGTCTTTTCACACATGAATGTATATATAACAATTAAATTATTGGCACAATAAATCCAACAGTCACTAGATGATTTTTCATTATGACAAACAAAAGTAAACACAACTGGAGTCCCACATGGAGAAGAAAGAGAACAAGGCAGAAGAAATATTTGAAGACATAATAACTAAGAATTTTTCAAAAACAAGGAAAGATATCAAACCAAACTTTCATGTTTGAAAAACCTCAGATAGAATAAATGATGAGCAATACAAACAGCAAAACCCCAAATAACCAACCAACTCCACCCTTAAATCTAAACTCATTATTTTTGAACTGCTGACCATCAATGATAAAAAGAAAATTTTTAAGACATCGAGAAGATGAAGACATTAAATCAGAGGATAAAGGATAAGAAATACATGTCCTAGCAGGAAGTCAATGGTATGCCATCTTTAAAGTTCTGAATCTCAAAACTGTCCACCCAGAATTCCAGTCATAATAACAACACCTTTCAAAGTCAAGGTGTCAGGAGCCAGGTGTTGGAGCAGCCAATGACAACAAGGCAAAATAAAAATAACAGACAAGTTTTTAATTACTTACTGTTATAGTACAAGCAAGAGGCTAAATAGGAGAAAGCACTGACCCCTCCATTCCATTTTCCTTTATGGAATGGTAACTCCTGTTATGTGGGTTAAGTGGATTAGCACAGATGTGGGGCTTGTCTCACTGCTGAGGGAGCCCCTGATCTGAAAAAATTGCCCCTGCAATTTTATGAACCTGGAGGCCAGGCGCAGGGAGAGCAGGGAAGACTAGAATGGAAAGGTATTGGGTACTGAGTCAGTGTGGAGAACATGGGTTCCCTCCTCTGTTCCCAACAAAGGGGTTTCAGCAGAAGTGTCTGAGGAAGGCTTCTGCAAGAGACCCCAATAAAGAGATCTCCAGAGACACTTGAACCAGGAACGCGGATATACAAAAGAGCACGGGTGGCCGGGTGGACTGTGTTAATCACTGCAATTCCTCTCAGAGACTGCAATGCACAAGCTGTGTGCCAAGTCTAGGCTGGTGTGGGGAGGGCAGCCAGATAAAGTTATAAAAATTAATAAACAGAAACCTCAATTAAATAGAGTTGGGAGACCAGAAAGGGGAGCTCTCACACTCAGCACCACTGCAGAGCCCAATAGGAAGAAGACTCATCTTCTTTCCTGGCAAGAACTCAGACAGTGAAAAGCCGTGAATTCTTTATTAACTACAACCCCCCTCCCCTAATTTCCTTTCCTCCTCTATAAACATGTTCTTCTGTGTGGGGCCTTGCAAGTGGCTCCCCATTTTTGCAGATCCCGGGTTGCAATTTTCTGCTGATCCTGAATAAACCCACATTTGCTGGAGAAATATTTGTCAGTCTATTTGTTTCAGATCAAGAAAGATGTTGTAATTGCCTATGGCCAGACCTGGAAAAAAAGTCACACATAAGTTTTTAATCAGAAACAGGACTACTTGCAAGGTAAAATAAAGACTCTATGAGACAAAAAAAAGTTGAGAGAATTCATTACCAGCAGAATATGCAACAAAAATGTTAAGGACATTCTTTAGGGAGAAGGAACATTATAGCAGACAGAAACTACAACACCAAGAGTGAACCATAATATAAACTATGGAGTTGGGGTGATTATGATGTTCAATATCACTTCCTCAATTGCAACAAATGTGCCCCTCTGATGGGAAATGTTAATAATAGAAGAGGCTGTGCTTGTAGAGGGGTAGGGGAGTCTCTGAGAAATTTCTCTACATTCCTCTTTATTTTGCTTTAAACATAAAACTCTTAAAAAAAACAACAACAAGGTCTCATAAAACAGAGAAACAAAATACCAAGCCATCACTCTTGCCATCATTTATGTTTTCATTAGTTGTGAGTCACAGAGCCTTTAGGCATCCCTTACATGCTAGCTCTCCTGTGTTGTGCTTTTTTTGTTTGCAAAGTCGCTTCAGTCGTGTTTGACTCTTTGCATCCCTATGGACTGTAGACTGCCAAGCTCCTCTGTCCATGGGATTCTTCAGACAAGAATACTGGAGTGGGTTGCCATGCCCTTCTTCAGGGAATCTTCCCCACTCAGGAATTGAACCTGAGTCTCTTACATCTCCTAATGGGTTCTTTACCACCAGCGCCACCTGGGAAGCCCTTGAGCACCATATGCTATGTTGGGCAGTTTACTGACATTCTTATCAGATTTCCATGATGACTGAGTATTAGTTTTAGAAACAGAAGTTCAGTTCACGCTAACACAAACTGAGCATTTCATGTGCGCCGCACCTTGTGCTATCTTTTCACAATTGTCCTACTTAATCCTCACCACAACCTTTGAGGTCATAGGCTCTATTACTTTCCTAATTCATGGTTGAAAAATCCGAAAGACACAGTGCTTAAGTAATGTGCCCAAGCACACACAAGTAGGAAGCACTGGTGTCGGGATTCCAAAGACACAAAATCTAAGCACTAGCTAGCTACATGATTGCCTGGAAAAAGTGGAAATGACAGGAGAATGAATACAACAAGAAAACTAAAGCAATATAAAGAGAAAAGCAGAAAACTGGGGACTTCTCCACCTGGAAAAGATAAGATTAAATGTTGGAAAATAGTGCTGCTGCTGCTGCGAAGTCGCTTCAGTCGTGTCCGACTCTGTGTGACCCCGTAGACGGCAGCCCACTAGGCTAGCCATCTTTAAATGCTTCCAACTTCTGGAGGGGAGGGCAGCCGTGCTCTGTGTGGTTAGAGCTGACTTGGGTCCCTGGGGGTATATTTTCATTTAAAGAAGAACTTTCAAGTATGGAGTTCCCTAACATCTCAGTGGGGAGCTTCGGTAGGTGTTCTAATGTGCTGGAGTTTACCATAGTGCATGACGCTATAAAGGGAATTTCTGTGAGTCAGGCATGGATCTTGGTTGACTAAGAAAGCTGGAACTTCTGGAGGGACAACCTGGAGCCAATGGCAAAATGCTCCATTTTAAAAAAAGAGCCATGCTGCCACCTGGTGATCATAACAATTATTATATTTTATTATTTTGTTTCTGAGTCTTTGGAAGAAAATCCATTAATAATCAATAATTAAGATATAAAAATTTCCTTAACTTGTTGACCTTTTTCCTTCAGTGCATTGTCTCTGTAACATTCCCTCCTGAAAAAGACCTGTTTTGTTTTTACATTTTATTTCCATAAGTAATAAATTTTTGCATCTATTTCCAAATACAGTTATCTGATAATTTCTCTGCAACAATTTTCTAAGAAAGGAAATGCTGCAGCAAAGAGTATTAATTTTTAAACTATTTAAAATTTTTTTTTATTGAAGGATAATTGCTTTACAGAATTTTGTTGTTTTCTGTCAAACCTCAACATGAATCAGCCATAGGTATACATATATCCCCTCCCCTTTGAAACTCCCTCACATCTCCCATCCCACTCTTCTAGGTTGATATACAGCCCTTTTGAGTTTCCTGAGCCACACAGCAAATTCCCCTTGGTTATCTATTTTACATAAGGTAATGTGAGTTTCCATGTTACTCTTTCCATACATCTCACCCTCCCCTCCACTCTCCCCATGTCCATAAGTCTATTCTCTACGTCTGTCTCCACTGCTGCCCTGTAAATAAATTCTTCAGCACCATTTTTCTAGATTCTGTATGTATGTGTTAGAATACGGTATTTATCTTTCTGATTCATTTCACTTTTGATATGCATTTTCCTATTGTTCTTCTCAGAAATATTGTGCCAACATGCCATCATTTTATAAGGGAATCTTCTTCCCTGCACCCAGTTCTACATAAAATCTTCAAGCTATTTCTTTGCCTATTCGAGTTTATTCAATTGTATATGGGTAGAACATCCTGTTCTGTAAGTTTGTAGTTTCTAAACACGACTTACGTTGAATATTCAGATACACACTTTGTAAATATTTTTGGTTTTATTTTCTGCTGTTTTTTTAAACTTGTTCACCTTTACTTATTGAAGGGTTCTTTATAAAATAAAGTAATACTTTATTATAAAATATTGAACATCTTTATAAGCCAGGCACAGGGCTGGTAAAGCACATGTTTGAAAATAGCTCAAATTCTGTGGGAGTTTTTTTCTTCTCTATCCCATCAACATGTAATTAGCTTTTAAAAACTTAACTATCAAATATGCACTAGGCATATCACAGTGCTGGTGATACATTCATGCCTTTCTGCCCTGTTGCTGTTTAGTTGCTAAGTCATGTCTTTAAAGAACAATATTGCATAGGAACTTGGAATGCTGTTGTTGTGCTGTGCTGTCGTGTCCGACTCTTTGCAATCCCATGGAATGTAGCCCACCCGGCTCCTCTGTCCATGGGATTTCCCAGGCAAGAATACTGGAGTGGGTTGTCATTTCTTTCTCCAGGGGATCGACCCCACCCAAGGACCAAACCCACATCTCCTGCATTGGCGGGCAGGTTTTTTAGCCACCAGGGAAGCCCTTTCTGTCCTGACTCAGAATTAAACAATTGGTTAAAAAATAATTGCACAGGGAACAATATCTAAGTTTGCCTCCTCTCATGTGCAATACCACTGCTATGACACAAAATTTTTTAAAAATTAATAAATCCTTATAGGGGCTAGAAAAAAGAGAAAAATATTCTACAGGGATTACAAAATTTATATGAAGATATTGTGAATCAATCTGACAATAAATTTGACAACTTAGATGAAACGTATTAATTCCTAGAAAACATGACTTGCTAAAACCAATTCATGAAAAAGTAGAAAATCTGAACAGGTCTATCTATTAAAACAACTGAATAAAACATTAAAAATCATCCCATGAAGAAAGCTATAAGTTCAGATGATTTTCAAGAGAAATTCTTCTAAACATTTATAATGGAAGAAAGCAAAAATCTACCACAAACTTTTCTAGAGAATAGAAAAACATGGCTACTCTTCACATTTTGTAAAGGCAATGTAACTTTGATGCCCAACTTGATAAAACATTATAGGAAATGAAAATTATAGGATACCAGGGTTTTCCTGGTAGGTCAGGGGGTAAAGAATCCACCTGAAATGCAGGCTGCAGCTGCTGCGTCACTTCAGTCGTGTCCGACTCTGTGTGACCCCACAGACGGAAGGCCACCAGGGTCCCCCGTCCCTGGGATTCTCCAGGCAAGAACACTGGAGTGGGTTGCCATTTCCTTCTCCAATGCGTGAAAGTGAAAAGTGAAAGTGAAGTCGCTCAGTCGTGTCTGACCCTTAGCGACCCCACGGACTGCAACCTACCAGGCTCCTCCATCCATGGGATTTTCCAGGCAAGAGTACTGGAGTGGCTTGCCATTGCCTTCTCCGAAATGCAGGAGACCCTGGTTTGCTTCCTGGGTCGGGAAGATCCACTGGAGAAGGGATAGGCTACCCACTCCAGTATTCTTGGGTTTTCCTGGTGGCTCAGCTGGTAAAGAATCTGTGTGCAATGTGGGAGACCTGGGTTCGAGCCCTGGGTTGGGAAGATCCCCTGGAGAAGGAAATGACAACCCACTGCAGTATTCTGGCCTGGACAGTTTCATGGCCTGTACGGTCCATGGGATCACAAAGAGTTGGACATGGCTGAGCGAAAACAGTCTAGTCTATGTTAATAAAATGAATCAACTGATCTATCGATCTGTATGTCACAACTGTTAAGTTTATTATTAAGTTTATTTTCAGAATGCAATGCTGATTAATATTCGAAAATAAGTTGTTGAAAACCACCACAAGGTAAGACACAGAAGGAGAAAAAATATGATCATCTCAATGGCTGCAGAACAAGCATTTGAGAAGGACTGAATGCAATATTTATCTGCAAGATAATCCTAGGAAACACCAGTGAGGAAACTGAGAAAGTGAGACCAGGGTGAAAATAAGGCTAAAGAGCAGGTTACTATTGTGGAAACTGGAACTCTCCGAACAAGTGTGAGAAAAATGTCTTAGAATAACACTAACAAGGACAAGGATGCTGAGATTTTATCCACTGACTGTCACTCACTGCACATCCGGCTGTTCCTTCCAGCAGCTGAGAAAGCTCCTATGGTGCTTGAGAAACTGCCCAGGCAGAGAAGAGAGCTCCAGGCTCCCAGTGTGGAAAGCTGCCAGGGCAAATATCTCTTGCTTCTACTACTGAACTCAGGTGGGCCCACAAGAGTAGCTACATCAAACTAAAAAGCTTCTGCACAGAAAAGGAAACCATCAGCAAAATGAAAAGGCAATCTATGACTAGGAGGAAATAGCTGCAGGTTACATACCTGATAAAGAGTTAATATCCTATCCCCTCTCCTTCTCTCAGGAAATATTTATCCACAATTTCTAGTGTGACCTCACAGAAAATTCAACACATACCCTGGTACATCCAATTTACATCAGAAGGAGGAGCACCGCTCAATGGGAACATAGATTCTAGAGTTGCCTTGTTCAATTTGGAATCCTGACACTGCCCCTTAACTGTGTCATCTTGGGTAATTAACAGTTCCCTCTGGGCCTCTGTTCCTGTAGGAGATAGGTTCTAAAGTGGCCCCCAGTGATTGCTGCCTCCTTCTAATCATAGTCTTACATAATCCCATCCTTTTGAGTAACTTTTGTCTAACCAACAGAAGCAATGAATAGGAGATAATACTTCCACTAGGTTCCAGAATTCTATGGCTTTTATATTGCTGGCAAACTTGCTGTTTTTCTGAGCAAGCTGACATGCTGAAGAGGCCCACAAGTAAATAAGAGTGGCAACCAGCCAATAGCCAGCAAGGAACAGAGGCCCACAACACAACAGCCTTGAGGAACTGGATTCAATAAAAACATATGTGAGCTTGGCAGCAGATCCCTTCCCAATCAAGTCTTCAGATGAGTCCTTGGAACTGGCTAACACCTTGACTGTAGCCCTGTGAGAGATTGAGGGCATGCCCAAATTCCTGAGCCTTAAAACTGTGAGATGATAAATGTGTGTTGTCCAAAGTCAGTATGTTTTTGAATAATTTGCTGTGTAGCAATAGATGAATAACACATTCCCCTCTAATGTAAAAAAAGAGACAGCAGCAGTTACTAATGTATTTGTTATGAAGATTAAAGAATGTGTTCAAGGATACAGAACAGTAACTAGAATATACTAAGCATTATGTGCTTTTTTTTATTTTTATTTTTTTACTTTTACTTGCTTTTTAAAATAAATAATTTATATTTATACCAAAAAGAGAAGGTAAAAATGTAAATGTTCCCCACCAACTTTATGGACTCCTTGAATTCCATTCATAGAGTGCCAAGGGCCTTATGGACCTCAGGTTAAGAATTCTTGGGTCTAACATGTAGCCCCCAATGTTCACTGCAGCAATATTTACAATAGCTAGCACATGGAAGCAATGCATCAGATGTCCATCGACAGATGAATGGATAAAGAAGTTGTGGTGTATATATATAACGGAATATTATACAGCCATAAAAGGAATGCATTTGGGTCAGTTCTAGTCAGGTGGACGAACCTAGAGTCTATTATACAGGGTGAAGTGAGTCAGAAGAGAAAAACAAGTGTCATATATTAATGCTTATATTTGGAATCTAGGAAAAAGATACTGATGAACCTATCTGCAGGGCAGGAATAGAGATGCAACCATAGAGAACAGACTTTGGACACAGTGAGGGAAGGAGAGGGTGGCACAAACTGAGAGTAGCACTGAAACACATACGTCACCATAAGAGACAGCTAGCAGGAAGTTGCTACACAACACAGGGAGTTCAACTCAGCACTACTCTGTGACAGCCTGGAGACGGGGGATGGGGTTGGGGTGGGAGGGAGGTTCAACAGGGAGGGGACATATGTATAGTCATGGCTGATTCACATTGTTGTATGAAAGAAGCCAACACAATATTTCAAAATAATTATTCCCCAATTAAAAATAAATTAAAAAGAATTCTTCGGTCTAGAACAAATGGAGGGCATTAGGCAAATGTCTTCTCTTGGCTTCTCCAAATCATTTCTGCCTAAACCATCTTTTCCTCCTGTACCAGAGAAGAAAGTTCCTCTTTAGTCCCCACTTTCTTCTAAGCCCCAAGATCCATGCTCTCACCACCCCATCTAATTCATCACCATGTCTTGTTGATATAATCCCTTTATGATTCTTGAATTTGGCGCCTCTTCTTTTCTCTCAACAATTACTGTCCTAAATCAGGTCACTATATCTTGCCTAGACTGTTGTGGAGCCTCATAATAACTCGTCAGATTCCACAGACATTCTTCTTAAAGACATTTTTCAAGAAGCTACTGGAACCCTTTTCCTAAAACCTGAATGTCATTTGTCACAGCCTTGCTATAAATTCCTCTCGTGCTCTCTGGCCTTAAATGCCTTCTGTGGCTTGATGCCTGCTGACTCCATCCTCAGCACATCCTCCAGTCTTGTGGTAATTTTTAGCAATCTTACACAACTTGTGCTTCCTGACCCATGGCCCCATGGTATTCTTCCTGAGGCCCCCAGATCTGTGTTCACTATCACTGACCTGTGACTGGCAATAAGCCTACTCCTTGTGGTGGATCCAAATGTTGAATGCAGCACACCTTGTGAGTTATATTAATATCTCCCTCCTTCTAGAACCTTGGAAGAGCAGACTTAGGCTCCCATATCCCTCCAGAGGGTCACCAGGTTCTATAGCAGGGCGGCACCATGTTTTGGGGGAGGGAGGTTGCTGGGGGCCAAGGACACATGGTTGTGAGATGGTGACAGTTCACAGTGGAGAGAGGATTCAAAGCAGCCGGCGTGGAGGTGGAGGCTCCCGAGAGAGCCAGTTGCGGTATTGCTGTCGGCTCCTCATGTTGCAACATACGGCAGAGGCTGCAGGGAACGGGTGCATCAGGCTACAGGATGGCCCTCCAGACTGCCCACCACGGTTCCACACCCTGCGTGGGGGCCAATCTGCATCCATGGGCTTGATCATCTCTGGTACATTAGGCTAAGTGGTCCACAATCACTAACCCCGTTCCATCCTCAGTTGCTCTGGGCTGTCCCACCCTCTGGGGGTTTGAGGCTAAAAGGGGATTAGTGTGAGGTGTGCGCATAGGAAAGCACGTGCGAGCCCCAAGGTGGTGAGTCCAAAATGTGGCAGTAATGGAACTGGATCCATTACTGGGAAGAGCTGAACCAGCAAGTTCCACCTTCCTTTGCCTGTGGAGAGGATCCACACACACTCGGGTACCCAACGCCAAATTCTCCATGTGCTTCTTACAAAGGAAGGTGCTGAAACCCACTCCCATCTACTTAACATCCTACCAGATCTGTCCCTGCTGGAACTGAGTGTATTAACTCATACAGTGCACATCTTCTACCATTTCCATCTTATGCTGAGTAAAGTGAGGTTCCCAAGGCTACAGGCTACTAAGGAGCGAAGATGGATTTCACACCAGGTAGGCGAGCCCCAGAAGCCCTAAGGAACATATGCCCTTGCTCAGGTTGTTTGGACAGAAGAGCAGAGACCACCCACAAGTAGACTCTCAAGAATAACATAAAATACATGAGATTTGGAGGTGCGAACTAAGTTCCAGACACACAGAGGTTTAGGACATGGTAGGCAAACTTTTTCTGTAAAAGGCAAGATAACATTTTAGTCTTTGTGAAGCCATATGGTCCCTGTTACAGTCACTCAACTCTGCCATGGTGGCACAGAAACAGCCATAGAAAACGTGTAAAGGAAGTTGTTTTCCAGTAAAACTTTATTTCCAAAACAGGTAGTGGATTGGATTTAGCCCATGGTTGGCTGACCTCTGGTCTACAAGGAAAGCTAAGCTGCTCAGACTGATGGGCAAGTGAACTTGAGTAGGCCTGGGGGTAGGGAAGGGTGGGGGAATTCAAGTCTGAGGTTTGTGAGTCAGTAAGGCTGTCCCATACAGTTCTGCAGGTAGCTCACTGCACAAGGGCACCTGGCTCACCTGGCTCAGAGGTGAGGGTAAGAGTAGCTGCATTTCTTTCACCAAGCTGTGTAGTCATCATGGTGCTGGCTTGCCTCAGCCTGGAGGAAAGGGCACTGATCTACTAGCCAGACTGTCTGAGGGGCTATGTCTGGCTAGAGGGCCCCTTTGTCTTAAAGGGCACTGTGTGTGGGTTTACCAGACACTGCACTGGTTTACTGCATTTACCAGACACTGTGCTTGTAGGTGCTAGGGAAATAGATCCTTATGAGGTTGATAAGGAAACTGGGACAAGAGATAATGTATCTTTTCAGCTGTCTTCACAAAAGATAGCCTTAAGCAACAAATCTGTGTTGCTGCATTACATGGTTCAAATGGCTCAAGCCTACAAAGACCTTAGAGCTGACCAAGTGAGTCTAGGCATTTCAGTCTCTCCCTTTAAGAATCATAGAGCAGAACAAAGACAGTGATGGAAAGAATACACTCCAATGCGGAACTGAAGCTGTTAGGGGTCTCTGTGGCAGGACTCCCAAATATGGCATGGATTCAAAGGAAGGAGAGATATGACATGGCCCCAGAGGTTCACCGAGCCTTTGTGGAGAAAGAGACCTTCGACTGAGCATATAAGGGGGATTATGGAAAGTAACACCAGACAGGGCAATTGGGGATGTTCAATGGGCCTTGCGTGCCAGAGGGAGGGAGGGATTTGCATGTACTTCTTTTAGCAGAGAGCAGGGAGCAATTCTATGGACAGAGGAGCCTGGTGGGCTACAGTCCATGAGGTCACAAAGAGTCTAATGAGATCAGTGATATACTTAATGTACTTAATTAGGGCTTGGTCTGTCAAGAAAAAGAGGTGGATGTGAGAAGTGAAGTAGAATGCACAGGACTTGGTCCCTCTTTGAACAGGGCGAGAAGAATATGGCTAGGCCAAGGGTTAACAGCCCTATTTGAACTTAAGATATCAATCCACAGGCATGGATCTCCACAGGCAATCAATCCACAGGCAAGATCTCCATCTGAAAGTTGCCACCAGTTGCTCTTTTTACCTTCAGGCGTGTTGCTCTTTAAGTGCTGGAGATCTTTCCATTTACTGGAAAAACCTCCTGAGACTATCAGGGAAGAGCTCTAGCAGTGCTCAGGCCATCCCAGCTGGGACAGAGTGGATTTAACTGCCTTTGAGGCAGAGGACAAGAAAAGTCTAGCTAAGATTAGGCAGAAAATCTAGAAAATGGAGCCATGGTTCTTTGCTCCTACAAAGCACTTGGTACTGTGAGGCTCATGTGAAAACATGAACTGCCTTAAGAACACCAAGATCAGGTCGGCATCAGGTTGACTGCACATTATCTCTGAGATACTTAAAGTCATCTCTTCTGGTTATGCTTAATGGGGAGCGAGGAATCCAAGAGTCCTCCTAGAATTCTTATGGGAGCACATACTCTTGCCATCATGAAACCTGCAATACCTGACAGAAGGATGGCAGCAGGGGCAGGGGAGGTAGCAATAACAGAAGCCGTGGCGGGTACTATGACATGGCATCCACCAAGTCTTCACATTCAGGGCAGATCAACCCAGCACTGGCAGTAGCAGCCTTCATGAATCCAGGAGGAAGCAGAGCCAGCATGGCCAGAGCAGGTGCTTCCAATATGTACCCACCTATGAGGTAGCAAGGCCTGTGAGCATCTCCTTGTCCTCAGAGGGCAATTCAGCATGTCGGCAGGAGGTGCCAGTCTCTCCCCAGAAGGCAGCGTGGGTGTGGTGCTTGCAGGAGAAGATACCGCCAGCAAGCCTGTATCAGAACAGCTAAAGTTCCAGTGGTGGGATCCTTCATTTCAAGCTTGCAGACTGAATGATTAACAGGATGGAAGCCAGAAGGTCTCCCAAACCATGCTGAAGCCTAGAGGAAAAGAAAGGAAAATGACCGAACTCCTGATAAAAGGCATTCCCATCATCATATGACTGGAAGAAGACAAATCAACTCTTAACATCATCCTTCTGCTGGCCCTTTGCCTGGCACGGAACCACTAGGGGTGAAAAAGAAGGGAAAAGGCTGCAGCAGCCCAGGATGTCAGGGACACAGATTCTCCTTCAGTGGAAAGCCAAACAAACAAAAAGCCAATGGCCACAGCCTCATTCACTGGGCATATGGTCAGATTTCTCTTCCTTTCTTACTTTCCACTAACTTCAATATAATTGTGAAAAGCCCTGTACTCAGGTCTGGGTGGTGAATCTAGGGAAGTGAAAAACACTAATCCTCTTCTCAAGGAGTTCACTGTATAGTAGAGAGTATTGGCATCTTTTCTGTTACTCTCTTTGCCTGCTCATGAGAATCATTAATGCTAAATCACAAACAGTACAAGGTAGACTGAGAGTGTCCTAGGACAGGAAATCATGTACAGTAAAGCCGAAATGATCAGAATATTTTTCTGTCTGGACTGTGGGCTCCAAAAGAATAGGGGCATAGCACACAGGTCACGTCAACTGTGCAGTGGGAAGAAAAACAGTCTGCGGCTGCCTTCTATGTGCCAGGCGTTGTCCTTGGCCCATAACCTACATACCTAATTCTCATAACAATTTTATAATTAAGGTATCAACATCTGTTTTACAAATTAAATAAACAAAGGTTCAGAGGACTTGAGCAACTTACCCAGAGTTACATAGGTAATAAGTGATAACCTAGGTTTGTAACCTAAGTCTTTCTTACTACCTTAACTATGGCAGCAGTTCACAAAAGCTAATAGGCAAAACCTGACTTACATTTAAAAAAAACTTATTTTGACCTACAGTAAAGTTGCAAAAATAGTAGAGAGTTTCCATATACTCCTCACCCAGACTCCCCTAATGTTAATATCTTAATACTGTAGTACAATGATCATAACAAGGAAATTAACATTGGTAACAATATTACTAACTAAACTAAAACTTTCATTTGTTTTTCATCAGTTTTGCCACGAAAGTCCTTTTTTCTTCCAGGATTCCATTAAGGATCCCATACTAATGATTTTTTTCCACAGTAGTTTCATGGTAACAAGGATATGAATAAGGTAAATACCTTATATTTTGTTGAAATCTTTCTTAATTTTATGACACATAATGTAAATGGTACTTTGTAAATGGTCTATAGGCACTTGAGAAAAAGTTATATTTGTACTCTGCTATTGTGCTGTGGGATGTTCTATAACTGTCAATTAGGTGAAGTTGGCTGAGAGTCATGTTTAAGTCTACTGTGTCCTGAATGATTTTCTTTCTACTCGTTCTATCAGTTACTGAGATATTGTTATTGATATTCCTGCGTATATACTGTAGATATGTCACTTTCTTCTCACAGGCCTATAGGTTTTTTGCTTCATGTATTTTGAAACTTTGCTATTTGGTGTACAAAGAATTAGAATTGTTTTATCTTCTTGTAAAATTGGCCCTTTATCGTTTCTACATGGTCCTCCATCCCTATAAATATTCTATACTCTGAAATCTAATTTGATTTCTATTAATATAGCCACTTTCCACTTCTCTGGATTAGTGTTTGCATGCTATGTATTATTTTCTATCTTAACTTTTCAGCAACATTTGTATTTTTATTGGGTTTCTTATAGACAACATATTATTGTGTTTTGTTTTTTTAATCTAATTTGACAATCTGACATTTAGTTGGATCTTTTGGCTTCCCTGTGGCTCAGCTGGTAAAGAATTCACCTGCAATGTGGGAGACCTGGGTTCGATCCCTGGGTTGGGAAGATCCCTTGGAGAAGGGAAAGGCTACCTACTCTAGTATTCTGGCCTGGAGAATTCCATGGACTTTTTATAGTCCATGGGGTCACAAAGAGTTGGATGTGACAGAGCGACTTTCACTTTCACTTCATTTTGCACCATTTATGTGTAATGTTACTATTGATATGCTTGTGTGAAACACCTTTCTATTATTTTGTACTTGCTTATCTCTTTGCATTCTTTTTCCTATTAGACTATTTTTAATTATGTTTAATCCGGTCCCATCACTTCATGGCAAATAGATGGGGAAACAGTGGCTGACTTTATTTTTCTGGGCTCCAAAATCACTGCAGATGGTGACTGCAACCATGAAATTAAAAGACACTTACTCCTTGGAAGGAAAGTTATGACCAACCTAGACAGCATATTAAAAAGCAGAGACATTACTTTGCCAACAAAGGTCCGTCTAGTCAAGGCTATGGTTTTTCCACTGGTCATATATGGATGTGAGAGCTGGACTATAAAGAAAGCTGAGTGCCAAAGAATTGATGCTTTTGAACGGTGGTGCTGGAGAAGACTCTTGAGAGTCCCTTGGACTGCAAGGAGATCCAACCAGTCCATCCTAAGGGAGATCAGTCCTGGGTGTTCATTAAAAGGACTGATGTTGAAACTGAAACTCCAATACTTTGGCCACCTGATGTGGAGAGCTGACTGATTTGAAAAGACCCTGATGCTGGGAAAGATTGAGGGCAGGAGGAGAAGGGGATGACAGAGGATGAGATGGC
The DNA here is from genome assembly GCF_049115385.1 of Moschus berezovskii. Lineage (NCBI taxonomy): Eukaryota > Metazoa > Chordata > Mammalia > Artiodactyla > Moschidae > Moschus > Moschus berezovskii. Next base: position 49,342,931 of record NC_142467.1, on the reverse strand, counting down.
TGGATGGCATCACTGACTCAATGGACATGGGTTTGAGTGGACTCTGGGAATTGGTGATGGACAGGGAGGCCTGGTGTTCTGCAGTTCATGGGGTCACAAAGAGTCGGACACAACTGAGCAACTGAACTGAACTGAATAATGTTATAATTTTGCTTTACATTATGATGAATATAACTATTTATAGTATACATCTTTAAATACAGACCACCTTCAACCAATATTAAACTTCATGGCACTTTGAGGATCATATAATAATACACTTCCATTTACCTCATTCCTGTCTAAGTTCTATTCTTATCACTCATTTCTGTATACGTCATAAAACTACAAATATGTCATTTTTTAGCTTTAAATAGTCAATTATCTCTTGAAGAGATTTAAATTGTAAGGGGAAAAAAGTCCTGTATTTGTTGTAGATTTATTTTCAATGAATTTCATTTCTTGTACAAATCCAGATTTCCACATGCTCTATTTCCTTGAGATTACAGGCTTTCCTTTGACATTTGCAGTGAAGCTCTGTTGGCAATTAATTCTTTAACCTTCTGCAGGGATGAGTAAGTATTTTACCTTTGTGTATGAAATTTATTTCTGGTGGGTAGACTGTAGACTGACAACTTAAAAACATTTTTTTTAATACTTAAAAGAAGTTACCCTTACTCTCCTCTGACATGCATTCTTTTCCACTGACAAGTCTGCTGTAATTCTTATTACAGAATAAGAATAATGTATCTTTTTTCTGTTTCTGGACTTCAGATTTTCCTTTTATCATTCAGTTCAGTTCAGTCGCTCAGTCGTGTCCGACTCTCCGCGACCCCATGAATCACAGCACGCCAGGACTCCCTGTCCATCACCACCTCCCGGAGTTCACTCAAACTCATGTCCACAGAGTCGGTGATGCCATCCAGCCATCTCATTCTCTGTCGTCCCCCTTCTCCTCCCGCCCCCAACCTTTCCCAGCATCAGAGTCTTTTCCAGTGAGTCAACTCGTCGCATGAGGTGGCCAAAGTATTGCAGCTTCAGCTTTAGCATCAGTCCTTCCAATGAACACCCAGGATTGATCTTAGACTTAAGTAATTTAAATACGGTGTGATTTTGTGCAGTTTTCTTTATGATTCTCATGCTTTGGGTTCACTGAGCTTCTTAGAGCTCTTAGTTTGCACTATCAAATTTGAGAAATGCCAGCCAATATTCTTTCAAAGAACTTTAGCACTATCTTAATACAATGCACAACAATTAACTGACAAAGTCAGAGACGGATGGGTAATGCTCATGATTACAATGCATTTACATGCACACAAGTCATATCACTCAAACCGATGCAACAATAGGTGGTTCATCACTGTGAACTGCAAATTATGATTGCCAATATCAGTAATCAGAGGAAAAAAAACAGTGACAGTGACTAAAAAAGGTTGATAGATAATCCATGCTGCATTCATCTGATATTAAAAAGATTGTTGCTTTCAAACCTATTTTGGGGGCTGTTGCATTGGTTTTATTTGTTTTCCTCCAACCTTCTGTACCCATTATTGAAAACTGGAGATTTTCATATCATGTAAAGGTTTCCTGAGATACATGACTTTCATTACTGAAACCAGGCTAGTCCCAGGCAAACTGGGATGAGTTATTACTCTAGGGCCAAGCTTCTCGGAGCCTGTCTGGAGAGCACCAAAGCTACCAAACCATTTTCACCCACCTCCCCAAGAGAGTTGATTCACCTAAGGAGAGGCTTTGATATGGATGGCAGGAATCAGTATCACACAGGGGGAAGAGAAGCTCAGTAAGGGAAAGAGAAAGAGAAGAACCTGTATTACAAACTGGAATCAATGTGGATGAAGTTTTGACCACAGTAGTGGTCTCCACTGTTCTGATAAGTCAAACTATATGATGGTCCATTCAAGTGGAATTTATTATTGCACTGTATTGCACTGATGGAAACCTGACAATATCAACTCTAATCCCCAGGAGACTTTAACTTTCATATACTTCTAGCACAAAAAACAGTAAAGATAAGTTTAAGAGAAAGGAAAACAATCTATATTTTTCAACAACTGAGAGACAGGATTTGAATGGACAGATCAGAAAGTATCCAGAAGTTTGAGTCATATTTCCACCAGTGTCGGACATATAAACTACTGTTATTGGTAATAAGACTATGCAATGTGAAAAAAAGAGAGGCCAAAGACTATGACAAAAATATTCTGCCAAAATTTATTGTTTCAGATAGTCAAATTGTGGTAGAAACTCAATGTACTGAAACGTCTGTAATTTTACTCTTGTTAAAAATAAGCATATTAGAGAGATTGATGAAGAGTTAAAAGATGGGAATTATAGATTTTCAGAACAAGGTCAACTGTGATGAAGATGTTTCCAGTAGAATATGGAAATTCAGAAGACACAGAGAATGAAGAGACAGGAAAAAAACTTTGCACACAAATATGAGTAATTACTAGCTCTCCGTGACTACAATTAGCAAAGTGAAGCATACTCTGAATTCCTGGAAGTGGTCTCAGTAAGTTCCATAGAAAAATATATTTTGATTATTTGCCAACAAAGGTCTGTCTAGTCAAGGCTATGGTTTCTCCCGTGGTCATGTATGGATGTGAGAGTTGGACTGTGAAGAAAGCTGATTCTTTTACCCAAGGCATAGTGTCAATCCCAAAGTAACAATGGTTGGGCAGTTTTGGAGATGTGTTAGATAAAGAAGAGTCTTGGGGAGGGAAGAATAAATCCTCTAACCCAACTGGTGGTCTCCAAGCACATTCATCCTTGAGGCCAGGCAAGCCCACGCCGTGGAACATGTTCATGTCTTCCAAAATTGAAGAGAAAGAACTTGGGCAATGCCAGAGAGAGGTTTGCTCCAAACTACCCAGAAATCAAACTTCAGAGAGATGCAACAGAAACTATGCCTTGGGTAAAAGGATCAATCCCAGATGAAAGAGTTTTGAGTCATTTTATTGCAGAACATTTTTTCTCCCTATAGAATTCTGATAGGGAAACCGCACTGATCTTTACCCCATCACTATTCTATTAAGTTTTGCTTAATATGAACTATTTAACCAAATTGGACAAATTAAATATATGAAGTCCTTAATGGGTGATGAGTGGCAATGCCCAGTCATGTCCTCCTGGGTGACTGTTGAGGATGACTTCACCTATTTTCTAGCTGTCACTCTGCACAAAGTCAGCACTGTGAAATGTATGGGTCTATAGCAGGTAGATTTAGGAGGAACTGAGATTAGGAAAACGCAGCAGCATTTTGGACATAGATTTACTTAGATCATGGAAAGAAGAACAGTCCCAATTGGCAGCTGGCATTGAACACAAATATTAACATTGTATTTCAACTCAAAATTGTCCTTGCTTTAGACAGACATCATGGCAGAGTTAAAGGACTGCAAGACTGGAAGCTGGGTGTTCAGAATCCCAATCTCAGTTCTGTTAACAGGACTAAATTCCATCAGTGAATGTCTTTAGACCTCAGTTTCTTCACATGGAAAATGAGGGATTGGGTTCAACATGTAATTCAATGTAACATAAATCAAGTGCCTCATATGCTCCAGGAATTTTACTGGAATAAGAAATTGTTAGGATTCTTACCATTTGGGGGCCCCTGTTACAATTCTCCTTAAAGAGGGGTTCTCGCCTTTTATCTGATTGATATGCATAGAAAGTATTACCAGGGAAGAAAATTATCAGACTGTTTTTTCTAAACTTTTTTCCAGAGTACTATACATTCTTTATAATGACTAACTGTGAGGATCAGAAATACATGGAAAATAAATATCATCCATGGATATAAAAAGAAAACTAATTCATTCCATCTTTAAGTATTTTTCACATTATATATTTACTTTTAAAATACGGACATTTATATATTTTTAACTTAGTATTTTCTGAAATATTCATTCATGAAATTAAATGCTTTTAGAGATTCATAATTCATATTGTATTTCATATCTCTGATTACTTTTAAAGTAAGAAATTTTAACTTTATTTAATCAGGTATTCACCCAAATTAACACTGGGGAAAGTTTTCTTCAGGAGAACATTTGAGAAAGTTTAAATTATCTCTAAGTTATCCCCTTATTTGAAAGTGGGTTGTATCCACACTTTGGGGTTCTTTCTACTTAACTTTTTGTGATAGTTTGTTTGTCTTTTGCTATAGTGTACTTAGTGGTGTCCCACATTTCACTGGTGGACGTCTCATCTGCTCCATTATGGGAACCAGGCTACTCAGGGTGGTAGAATTAAGGGAAAGGGCCCCTACATTATTCTTAACTGAAGGCAGATGAAAATAAGGGAGCTGAAATTTAAAGTCCATATGGGAATCTATTGTATTGGGCAAATAACATCTTTTTTACAACAGAAAGTTTAAGAATAATAAGTAATTCAGCCAAAATAAAACTAAGATTCCTAACCAAAGTAGTGCTACCAAGAAATGACCTTTCATATTCCTGCTTTCCAAGCCTTCAGTCTCTATTAAATACATATAAAACTCCTTTAGATAATCATTTACTCTTCCAAGTCACCACTTTACTTCACCAGGCCCCGACAATAGACAAACTCAAATGACAGTCATCACATTGTCCCAGCCCACTGACGTTTAGATCTTCCTTGCACCGCAATGAAGAAAACAACCATGGAAAGAGCAGACCACAGTCAAAATAATACTCAAAATTATCCATATTACTATTTCTGTCAAGAAAGAAAATAGAGACATCAATTAGGATAAGTAGCACTGTCTGTCAGTACATACTCAATTTCTCAAAAGAGCCAGATATCTAGTTCGTGCTGACCTTAAAGCATATTACCATTTCTCTGTCTTTTAGTTTTGGATAACAGTTAAATTCTTTACTGTAGCCCCTGTCTACACTAGAGGGGGTGGCCTAGTACTAATCTGATTATGCTACACATGCCCCTACCATTTTTAAATCAACCAGTAAAATAATTAAATCACCTCCCTGGTGTCTTACAGACAAAACAATCATTTCAATGATTTTAATATAATTTAACTATTTACTGTGTCATTATATAAATATTATGAATAAAAGAGGAACTTATGTAAGGATAACAGAAAGCTGCGACTTCACTGTGGTGCCAGTCAACAATTTGCTGTTAACAATTACTATATTCATTATTTAAAATCAGACTCTGCTAAGAAACTCAACCTCAAGAAAAAATATTTTGAATTTAATATCACACCTCACACTTAGCAGCAAAGATATGCCAACAACCCTAGTCCAAATTCAATTTGGTATTAGGAGGTTGTCTAAAAAGTATAGTACAGGGACTCAATCATTTTCTGTGCTATTAGAAATTCAACATTACACAAGAAACACAGCTGTTAAAACACCACTCAAGGCAATGAGATGTAATAATATAGAAACTAACCTGCCAATAGAAATAGTCATTTCCTTCTTCTGGTTGAGTCTGGGGTTGAAGACCAAAGAGGTCACAGTTAAGCAGAACCAAAGACTTAGTGGAGAACATGTGGTTTCCACCTGCTCTGGTGTTTTCAGAGTGTGGCTTTAAAGTCTGTCCTTAGGGATCTCCCCAGCTTGCCTCAGGTTCTAGGTACCAGCCTGCAGCCAGACACACCAGATGGACTACTCTGGCATCACTGTTCTTGATGAGAAAGTGTGGGGAACTTCCTAATCCTGTAAAATGCAAAAGGGACAAGGAGCTCAGTTAAGTAAGCAACATCCAAAAATTGTTTGGATCCTAGGTTTTAGACATCTAACCAAAAGGAATGATTGTCCATCTCTTGTGTAACTTAGGTAAGAAGAAGATTCTGTAAACGATTTTCTCTGGATGAATGATTACCCTAAGAGATCAAAGGTAGCTGAAAAAGAATAAGAAATTTTGAAGGAATGAGGTATTAACAAATAGTCAAGGAACGAAGGTAATAATAAGAAGTTGAGTGTTAGAATTTATAGTAATCTCAGAGGCTTGTTGAGGACAGTTCTGTAAGTCATTACACTGCCACAGATGTTGAACTGTTAGAGCAGATTCACTGAGAAATTCCCTGGGACAAAGGAGCTTTGCAAAGAAACACAAAAACAACCAAAATTGTCTAAGAGAATCCTAACTGAACCCAAGAAAGCAGGAATCAGAACTCTTTAAACTTTTTGGACTCAAGAATATCACTTGCTACTTCCAGAAAACTGCTCCAAATTAAAAATTTTCAAGCTTCTTCTGCATTAGTTCAAGCTTAGAAAACATTTGTGTATTCCAAGTCCACACCTACATAACTCCAAACATTCAGCCAGACTGAAGTGATGCCTAATATAATTACAATAAGCAATTAAGTTTGAGAATCATATTTCTAGATGATAACCAAAATTTTTATAAGAACTTAAAAGCAGAAATTACTCTATTTTGATTCATTTAGCTCTTATCTATGAAAAAAATATATTTTTATTGATGGAGTCATGATACTTGGTTTAAGAAAAAAACATATTCTGGAATTCTACTTTCAAGATCCCAAAAAAACTTGTCTCACTCTTGGGACAAATGCAACTTAAAAATTTATCTGGACTTTCCTCCATAGACTTTGCACTATGAATCAGTTGCCAAACTAATGCTCTTATAATCCCATTCCCCGATGATATGGGCGTCAGTGTCACAAGAGCCTCCTCTCAGGTCAGCAACAGCAGGTCTGATTCATAGAACTTTCTGGTTGACAAAGAGGGACGGTATCATGAACACAAATAAGTCATTACATAGGTGAATTAACCTGCCATAAGCAGTGGGTGACTTAATCCTTTCACAGCTGAATTCTTATAGATTCCATCTCTATCCTCTCAATCTCAACAGATGTTCAGACTCTCAGATTACTACTGCTGAGCTCTCAGGTCATCCTTTCTCCCAAGCACTGCCTCCTTAGCTGTATGGAATCCCAGGTCAAGTTCTCTGCTCTGACAAAATTTATGTTAAGGCACACTTAACTTCAGCTACCAAAATCTCCATGTTCTCACTCTCATGTGAGAGATTTTATTTATTTAAATCATTTAGCAAATTATTATTGGACACACACAGCTATAGATGAAAAGTTTGTATCCCTTCAAAATGCTTATGTTGAAAACTAGCACCCAAAATGATGGTATCTAGAGGTGGGGCTATTGTGAGGCAACTAGGTCATAAGAGTGGAGGCCTCAAGAATGGAATCAGTGCCCTCGTAAACGATCCCCCAGAGAGCTCCCTCACCCTTTCTGCACCATGAGGACACAGTGAGAAGACCACCGTCTATGATTCAAGAAAAGGACTCTCATGAGACACTGAATTGGCTAGTGTTTTGATCCTGGACCTCCCAGCCTCTAGAACTGTGAGGATAAATTTGTTTTTAAGCAGTCTATGGCATTTTTGTTAAAGCAACCTGAATGGACTAAGACATCTACTATATGACAAACATGTTCCAAGTCTTAAGACTTGGATAGAGCATGTATTGTCATGAACAGTAAGGAGGCCAGTGTGGCTGGAGCACTGGCAGTAAAAGCAGGTTGGTTAGTTATGGCTTATTCCTGTTATGTTTCCTTCAAATAATGCCAAGTCACTGTTATTATTCCTTCAAGCACAGCTGAAATACAACTGCAGCACACTGTCTGTCCTCTTGCCTGGACTGTTACAGTACAATTTAAATGTTTTCATTGGAAGTCTGTGGAATTACTACAAGGTTTCCCCTTTGGAAGTGAGACGTGATCTCAGCTCAAGGACTTTTAAAATTCCGTTCCCTCTGTCTGTGAGCACTTTTCTCCATCAGGGCTCACTCCTTTACAGTCTTCAATGTCTGAAAGTCATTGCAGCAAATACACTTATAATGAGAGTACAGATAACAAGAGACTGTTCTATTTGTGGTGTGTGAACCCACTGGAAAATATATGCATGTATAGCCCTAGGAAGGCTAACACAATGCCAGTTTGAAACTTTAATCTTAGTCCCTTTTGCCAGACATTTTTCTGTTTTTTACAGATTTCTCTGCTAATGCTATGAGAAAGGTAAGTACCATCATCCTCATTTATAGTTGATAAAACTGAGATAGAGGGAAGCTAACAGATTTGTTTAGTGTCTTCTTGGCAAAGAACAGGGATTCTGATCCTAGCTCTTAGCCTACAGGAATAACTATTTAGATAACCTGTATAGGAAAAGCAGCCAAGCCAAACCAACCAAACCAACAAACAAAAGCCCCTTGAATTCTAAGATTCCATCACCATTAAAATTAAGATAACTGATTCTGGGATTATTGAGCAGAGACAAAGTGGCTTCTATCATGAGTTGGGTAGGGCCAACCACGTCACTGCCAGCGTGGACCCTATCCTGCCTATTCCCAGATGCTACTTCAGAATACTGGGTCATTTTCACAAGTGGTAGCACTTTCCATCACACACACACACACACACGTACACCCCCCAAAATGTGTGGTAATCCCTTATTTTGTATAGATAGGAAAAAGGTGAACAAACTCAATATCTTTCTCTTCTTCTGGGCCTGGGTTTTCTTGAATATAGATAGTATTTAAATAATCTTCCAAAAATGTTCAGAGTTTTGGAGATGGAATGCAGCAGCTCCACTGCTGCTTGTTGTCGTCTCTAAGCTAAGAGACACCAGAGAAGAGGTAAGTGCAAACAATGTGGTGAGGACTGTTTGGGTCCTCTCAGCCTGTCAGATGCTTTTCCACACTCTAAAGGCACATTTTAGCCAACATTTCACCTTCGGCTCAGTACTAAAACCAGGTCTTCAAATGGATATGGAGGCTCAAACAATGACTCGTATATAACGTGAAAAATATGTTTAAATACAAACAATGAACATTCATTGTAGAAAAGAGGGGAATTAAAATAAGAATAAAGCAAACATCATTTCTTTTTTTTTTTTAGAAACAAAGTGAGAGAGATGAACTATTTCAGCTGGAGGAATATGAAACAAGCAACTGCCCAGAAGCGGTTTTGCGTAGACGATTGGAGGTCAAAGGCAACCACTACTGGGGAGGGAAACTTGCATCACAAAGGTAATTAGGCTTTGAGTTGACAGAGCACTAAGTGTCAGAATAAAAGTTTTCAATCTACCTTGAAGTCCTTTGGGAAATACTTTTTGAAGAATTATTGCACAAACTTGTGACTTCATTTTGTAGGTTTAATGAAACATATGTTTGCATTCCCACTTTGGTCATAATTCAGCACGTCACTAACACAATAATGTAACAGGAAGTCTATTACAAGTAGACTGAAAGGAATTGAGAATTAAAAAAAAAAAAAAAGCAAAAACAACAAAAACGTGTTCAAGAGTGGCTGTCCTTCCCTGTTTCCTCAAATTTCAGTATTGTTTAAATAATGCTGTATTTGAAACAAGTAAGGCAATAAAGTAATAATAATACTTTACAGAGTACATAATGAAAGGTCAAGACACTTCATTAGTTGGGACTTGGTCTAAATTTTTGTCTTTGTAAGGCCGGACCCCGGTGGCCATCTTGGCTTCTCCTTCTCTTCTTCCTTTCCCGCCTGCCTGCGGGAAAAAGCCCCGCCAGACTCTGACTATTGTGCTCTATTCTCTCATTCCCCACCCCACTGCTGGAGTGTCCTTGATGTAGCGGCTCCTGGTAGAAATCAACCCTCTCCTTACCTCACCCTCCTGTCCAGAAACAGCATTCTGCCCACAAACAGCAAGATCTATTCCGCAGCGTCAGCACAACCTTGAGCAGATCGGGCAACCAACCCAGTCTTGCCCCCGCCCCCGCCCCCGCTAACTGACCTATGAGAGACCACCACTCCAAATCTTGCCTAAAGCTATATAAGTTGCCTCTTGCCTTTGATCGGTGTGGACTTCCCCGACCTCACTCTGTTAGGTCCGGGAACCCCGCGTGGGGGCGCCTAGCCATTAAAGCCTGTTACATTATCTATTTGGCATCTGGGTTCTTTTATTTCGCATCATTGGGTTGTTTTAACCTTACAGTCTTATAGAATGAAACCTCATTAAAATATTTTATCTTAATAGTTGATTGTGCTTCAGTCGGAAAAGTGGATTTCTACAGAAAATGATTTTATTTTAGTAGCTTGAAACATCATCCACTGGAAATCAAAACTGAAGTTCCTAATTTACAAACTACTCATAGAGATTACCTACCTATATCCACATTGTTCATTGGGTACCAATTCCTCTGCCCCCAACCACATTCTCTGAGAAGAACAGAAGCCTGACAGGGCATACTCTTGAGAAGACCCCCTCAGCTCCTAGAGCCAAAGTAAACCACCAGGCAGACACAAAATTGTCCTTGTTGGATGGAACATGATGGGGATGTAACATGCTGGGAATGTAACATGCTGGGATGTAACATGCAGGCAGACTGAGGGTTAGACAGAGATGGTCAGGGAGACTGAGATAGCAGGGCAGCATGGATAAGAGAAAAAAATTTGCTTTTACAATGAAAAATTGGTGTAAGTGAAAAATTGGTGTCTCCAAGTTTTGTGATACAAATAATAGAAGAGGGATTCTGATTTTAATAAAGTTGTGGAATCCATACTTCTATATTACTTTAAATATTTTCAAAATAGATGATTAAAGTCATGACTATGTGAGTTTTGGCTTACCAGCAACAATAGGGATCTGTATCTGTGATTACATAAACTGTTCCAGAACATAACTTTACTGAGTATCTTTTCTGTGCCAAATACCACAGGCTTTTGAAATAACTGTGAAAAACTTACACTGTTTTCATTCTCCTCTGAGGGTGAATGGTAGGAAATGCAGTCTCGTTTTGTTTCAGTGAATCTTTATCCAAGTATAAGCAGCACTAAGAGACCACAAGATCCAGGAATCAGCACATGGAAGCTTCATAGCCTGGGTCATGACATACTAGTTGTCCAGAAACTGAAACTGAAAATTGCAGTGGAAATTGCAACTGAAATCAGTTGCAACTGCAGGGTGATCAGTGAGAGAAGATCCATTCCACTGTCTAGGATCTTAAGGGAGAAATATGGAAGAACTGGGAAGAAGGTATAAGTTAAAACTGTAAATTAAAACTGTAAGTGTGGGTCCACTCTGTCACATTACAGACCAGATTGTCTCCATAGTGACACAGCTGTCTGAAGGAAAGGAGGGAATGCTGAGAAAGAATTTCAAACAGATTGTTCTTGAGGCTCAGTGAACAAGAAACTGTGGTCAACTAAGTACATACAGCCCTTCCTTCCCAGTGACCCAAGTCCAAACAGAGGTCTAGTGGACTTTCTGGGAGCTTCACCTCCCAGTACACCCAGGTTTACCATCAGAAAACCTCTCTCCACTCATTGTGGATACCAGAGTTTCATAGTGTTTCCTGTTCTCTGAAGGATGATGCTTCCTGAAAATGGAGAAAATCAGTTTCCTATCAGTAAGCATAACAAAGTAGGGATCCAAAATTACACACATTTTGAAAAGGAAGGTCATCTAATGTCCTTTTACTTCCATCCATGAAAAGGTAACAGCCTCACAAAAAGTTCTCCTATCCTAAATGAGTGAACTGAATAAAATTTCTGAAACAGCTATTTTCAGATAATGGACAATAGGTAATACATGATTGTGATCAGTGAGGAAGGGAAACAAGCAAACCAAGTCCTAAAATCAACCCAATTTTCTACCTGGTGATTTCCAGGCACCTGTACAAAAAGTGGGAATCAATAGAAACTCTGCCATTCTGAGAGAATTGTGTCTAAAACTCTTTAAAGGAATAAAACAAAATCTGTCACTCAATAATGTAAAAATCACACATCCAGCATACAATTAAAATAAGTAGAAATGGGAAGAAATAGGCAAATGTGACTGGTAACCACAGGAGACAAAGAAGAAAAAGCAAAAAGAGAGTGAGTGAACAAGGGATTTACATGTATGTTCAAGTATTTAAAAAATAAACATATGAGATAAACGAACAATATAAAGAAGAATGAAATGGAACTTCTAGATATGGAAAATATAATATCTGAAATTATGTCACTAAATGAAACTAAAAGCAGATTTAACTCTAAGGAGAAAAAAAACCAAAAAACAGTGAAATTGTAGGTGTAATAGTAGGCATCACATAAAATAAAAGATTTTAAAACAAATTTACCAAATGACAAAAGTCTCAGGACATGTGACGTATATCAAGCTGTACACAGAACTGAAGTCTGAGAAGAGGAAAAAGAAAAAAATAATTGTTGAAAATATTTAAAACAAGTTGAAAACTGTAATAAAATTCTATACACGAGATAAAAAATTCAAAGCATCCAAAGGAAAAAGAGAAATCACACATAGAAGAACAAAGGAAGAATCACTGCAAACTTACTGTCACAAATAATGAAGGTCAGCAGAGAGACAATTTTATAGGATTAAAATGGAAAAATTTCTATCTAAAATTCTACATCCAGCAAAAATGTTGCAAAACACTTTCACTTCCAAATTAGTTCTTTCAAGTTAAAAACATCTTTAGGAACCAACTGAAAATGTGTACAACCATGAAGAAATAATTATTTTTTTAATATATTCAACATCAGCTATAGTACACACAGTTTTTAACTCCTCTATGAATGTAAAAACATTAAAACCTTTCTTTGGACTATTGGAGTCTCGTTTTGGTAGACTATAGCAGCTTGTTAGAATGAAAAAATGAATTTTATGTGTACTACAACTGAAATTTTCTCATGGGTTTCTTAATTTAGTAAAAATATAGTTTTAACTATGACTCCAACATTTTTATTTTATTACCATAGTAAAACAGACAGTTGGGGAACTTCCTGATGGTCCAGGGGTTAGGACTCTGCGATCTTGCTGCAAAGACCTGAGTTCAGTCCCTAGTTGGGGATCTGGGATCCCACAAGGCATGTAGCACAGCCAAAACTGCAACAAAACAAAACAAAAATACAGTTGATCTTTGAACAACACAGGTTCAACTGCACTGGTCCACTTATACACAGATTTTTTTCAATAAAAATATTGAAATATTTTTGGAGGTCTGCAACAATTTGAAGAAACTTGTAGATGAACTGCACAGACCAGAAATATTGAAAAAATTAAGAAAAAGGTATGTCATGAATGTAATATGTATTATACAATGTGTTATATATTGTGTACATTTATATAACAGTAGACTACTTCAAATTAAGTTCCGAGGGATCAAGAATTATACATGGATTTTCTATGGCAAGTGGCAAGGCGGTCAGTGCCCCTAACTTCTGCACTTCTAGAATCAATGGCGATTTCACAGTCAATGTTAAACTTTTGAGCTAAATTTATACTTTCAATTACGTAACTTGTCTCATATTCAACAAAATGAGATCCCCCCAAAATTTTTTTTTACCGTGTGAACTGAATAAAACAAACAAATTGTTATTAAAATTAACTAATTTTCTGGTTGATGCAGCTAAAGACATTGATAAAAACTGGCCTCATTCAGACTCTTGGCAAAATTCTTCCAGTGAAACAACATAGTAACATTAGAATGGTACGCAAGAAAACTTGAAAAATGAACAAAGCTGTTTTAGAAAAACAGTGACTAAATAAAAGGACATGTGTCACAAACTGACATTTAAACCCCCTTCTGCTGTCTTATATGTAAATTTACCATCTTTGGCCAGAGTCTTCTTAGGATACTTACTTTTTAAAAAAATGCTGAAGCTTCTTCAGATAATCATGTCTCCTGATTTTCATGGGGTCAGTGGTATCACTACTCCTCTTAAGGCAGGTGGAAAATACTTCATGTAAGGAGCACACACACGATCAACTCTCTTTAAAAGAAATACAACTTAATCATCTAATATTTTATTAAATGTAAATTTTTCAGGTTTTCTGGCTCAGTGTCGCCCAAAAGATTCATTGCCAAATGGGAAAATGTTTAAGCCATAAAATAGCTGAAGGTTTATACAATAGAGTTTGTGACAAAATCATCCTAGCTAGTGTTCAGGCTACTCTTTATAACACTGCACATGGGAAGACCACTTATCTTCTGTTTCCCACACACATTCATTACAACTGTTGTGTAACTGCCCACTGGTAGTGAGGAGCTGAGGGAATACGGCTCACACAAAGTTCTAGTCACTTGCTTCAATCTGCAATCACTCTGCAAGGCCATTCCAGCTCCAGAGCTCCTTGTGGATCAAAGAGCTCCTTGTGGGATCATTGCCTCACAGTTCACCTGCGCTTTCTCCACTTTCTTCCTAATAAAGCTGCACTCAAATGTTCATCTCCAATCTGCTTCCCAGAGATCTTGAACTAAGACCCAAGAGTCTTTCTGGGATCCAGCATGCCACATCTCTCAAAGGCTAAAAAGAAACTGTGCAGGTGTCGGCTTGCCTGAGAGCTGAGAAGAAAATCTGGGTAAGTGTTCATGGAAGCTGCCGTGCAGGATACTGAGGTGCAAAGAGATGTTTGGGCCAGTCAAGGCTTCCATGAGCACAAGAACGCATAGGTGGTACAGCGCTGGGATCTAGAGAGACCTGCTGGGAGTTGGAAAGAGTAACATGCTTTCTACTTAGACTTAGGAATTCAGTTTGCTGACAGTTAGCAATCTATTATGTGGAAAGGGAGAATAATACAGATAGTTAATAATATAAGCTTACAGAAAGTAAGAGCAATATTATCCAAAGGATGCTATGTTTGGTTGTAAAGCTTTAAAGGGTGATTTTCTTTACGCTTTGTGATGCTACAGTTAGCGTGAGAGAATGCGTCCTGTGTTTTCAGAAGCTATACTTGTTAGAAAAGGGGTATTCAGAAAAGGTCCCTGCTTGCCGCTATCATTCAGAAAAGGTCCGTCCCTTGCGGCTAACAGAGATTAAGGCATCTCAGGCTTAAATAAGACACATCCCACCCACAGTTTAGAAACTTTCACAGGACCTACAAAGAGAAGAATTGCTCTGAGCAGGGATCTCTGTGAGCCTCTGTTTCAATTATCTGTTTCTATGTAACAAGTTACTTTCAAATTAGTGGCTTCAATCAGTAACAATTATCATCAAGGCTTAAGAGTCTGGATTTGCTGAGCTCACCTGGGTAGTTCTTTATGTGGTGTGAGCTGTGGCTGCAGTCATCTGGAGGCTCAACTGGTCTGGAATGTCCAAGATGGCTCACTGGAGGCTCAACTGATTTGGAATGTCCCAGATGGTGGCAGTTGGTGCTGCCTATAGGCTGGGATTTCTTGTGGGCTGTCAATCAGAGCACTTTGACACTCCTTCATGTGTCATCTTCAAGGGGCTCACTTGGGCTTTCTTAAAAGTCTGGTAGTTTCAGGATAATCAGACTTCTATGGTGACTGAACCCTAAGAATACAAAATTAGAAGGAGTCATGTCCTTTTAAGTCTCAGGACAGGAGTAATATAATAAATAGCACTTATGTCACATTCTTGGAGAAGGCAATGGCAGGCCACTCCAGTACTATTGCCTAGAAAATCCCATGGATGGAGGAGCCTGGTAGGCTGCAGTCCGTGGGGTCGCTAAGGGTCGGACACGACTGAGCAACTTCACTTTCACTTTTCACTTTCCACTTTCACACATTGGAGAAGGAAATGGCAACCCACTCCAGTGTTCTTGCCTGGAGAATCCCAGGGACGGGGGAGCCTGGTGGGCTTCCGTTTATGGGGTCACACAGAGTCGGACACGACTGAAGTGACTTAGCAGCAGCAGCAGCATGTCACATTCTATTCTATTAAAGCAAGCCATGGGGCCAGATCAGATTCAAGAGGAGGGGACCAAATAAGGAGACCGCCAGGAGTCATTCATTCCTGGTCACTGATGTAGAGATTACCACAGCTTCCCAATCTTTCTATTTTCAAACTGAAATGTTCACAGTGGTTATCCTGTCCCTCTTTCTTCATTGGACGTTATGTGTGAGTTTAGTCTCTGGATTAAGAGAGGCAGATGTGAAACTTACACAGAAACTATCATGCGATGCTGAACTTTGAGACTAAGCCAAATGATAGGAATTCTGGTTGCCTCCCTTAGGGAGGATATTTTGCACATTAAAAGAAGGTGAATATTTTTCAAAGTAATGTATTATATAATTTAGTACATATTATAATGTCAATATAGTATAACATAAAATATATCCTATAATATATAAACTATATAATATATATATCTTAAATATATACATATTATCATATACTATATATTAATATTAAGAATATTTTAGAGATAATGTTCTTAAAATTGTTTGAATTCTGAAGAAAATTTTTAAGGTAAATTTTGTGAAGGAGCCTGAGTCCGTGCCTGATAGGAATCTGCTTTCTGACTTTATACTACAAAGCTACAATAATCAAAATGTTACCAAATTCACCAGCCCATGTGCCTGACACACAGTGAGGCCCATCAATACTAAACATTAGAGTTTGGAACAGAGAAAGGTTTATTACAGATTCATACAAGGAAATGGGTGGCTCATGCCCTAAGAACTCCAAAGTTACTGAAAGCTTTCAGCAAGTCCCTTTAAAAGCAAAATGTGAGGGATGGGCGTGGTTGGTTATTGTAGACTTCTCCACCTCAGGTTCTTTGTTTCGGAGATCTGGTCATGGTCGGGTAATGATGTTCCTGTAAATTTCTACCAGATGACTGTTATTCTCTCTCCTGAACAGAAAGGGCAAAGTCCCAAGGTGCGACTTTTACCCTTCAAGGTCCCAGTCCTGGTTCAGAGGAGACAGATCTCAGCTGGAAGCTCCTTCAGGGACAGGTTCCCACATTCTGCCCAGCTGTCATCCCTGAGGGAGCCAGGAACCCAACCCAACTGGCCCTTAGTCTTCTCAGGCTGCCCAAAGCAGGAGACTAGATCTCACAGACTGTAGCCCATACAGCCAGCCACTGCTATTAGGTTGTAGAGACAGGGACGGGGAGAGGCTCACCACTACCTCAAGGCCTGGGCCAAAGCTAGTGGAGGGCCTTAGTGAGAGGCTCTGGAGTCCTGCAGGATGTGGTCTCTAGTTCGTTCCCCGAGGCCTCTAGTTCACTCACTGGCCCAAGGCTAGGTAAGCTGGAGGGACTCCAGGAGAAGGCCTGAATCTGCCTCTTACCTCACTCTCCACCTGATGAACACCACACTACCACCCCTTGGCTGAATCATTTCCCCAATGGCCCCTCATTGACAGTTACCAGTGGGCAGGGCCCACTGCAGTGATGACCAATAGCTGAGCAGGACAACTAAGGGTCACTCATTGACAGTTGGTTGCTTGTGGATGGGACCCACTGAGGCATCGACCAATGGCTGGGCAAGACCTAGTTGCCTAGTAACAGGGTGCGGAGTAATTAGGCATAGCAAGGCTACCTGCCAAGGGCTGTGCTCTTCCTGTTCTGTTCCAGTATGGTGCTGGCGCAAAACCAGACACAAAGATCAATAGAATAGAGTAGAGAGCTAGAAATAAACCCACACATTTTCAGTCATTAATCTATGACGAAAGAGGCACGAATAGAAAAAGGGAAAAGATACACTCTTCAATAAGCAGTCTGGGAGATTTAGACAGTTACATATAAAAGAATGAAATTAGAACATTTTCTCATACCATACACAAAAATAAACTCAAAATGGATTAATGAGCTAAATGTAAGACTGAAAACCATAAAACTCCAAGAAGAAAACATAGAACACTCTTTGACATAAATTGTAGCAATATTTTTAAAACATCTGTCTCCTGAGTGAACTTCGGGAGTTGGTGATGGACAGGGAGGCCTGGCGTGCTGTGATTCATGGGGTCGCAAAGAGTCGGACATGACTGAGCGACTGAACTGAACTGAAGGTAAAGAAAACAAAAGCAAAAATAAATGGGATCTGCATAGCAAAGAAAACCATCGACAGAATGAAAAGACAGCCTACCAAATGGGAGAAAATATTTGCAAATCATATACCTTATAAGGGGTTAACATCCAAAATATATAAAGAATTCATACTGTCTCACAACAAAAAGCGAACAACTCTATTTAAAAATGGGCAGAGGAGCTGATAGGCATTCTTCCAAAGGAGACTTTCAGATGGCCAATAGACATGTGAAAAGATGCTCAACATTACTAATAAGAGAAATGCAGATCAACTAATAAGTATCCCCTCACATATGTCAGAATGGTCATTATCAAAGATACCACAAATAATAAATGTTGGTGAGAATGTGGAGAAAAACCTTTGGACACTGTTCACAGGAATGTAAATTGGTACAGCCATTGTGAAAAACAAGATGGAGGCCCCTCAAAAAACTAAAAACAGAACTGCAATAAAGATCTAGAAATTTCATTCCATGGTACATATCTGAAGAAAACAACACTAATTCATAAAGATACATGCACCCTAATGTTCATAGCAGGATGAATTACCATAGTCAACAATAGATGATCAGTCTCTCAACAGATAAAGAAGATGTGGTGTGTATACACACACACACCCACACACAAATGGAATATTATTCAGGCATAAAAAGAATGAAATTTGGGGCAGTCCAGTGGTTAAGATTTCGTGCTTCTAATGCAGGGGGCACAGGTTTACTCCCTAGTCAGGGAACTAAGATTCCACATGCCATCTGACCTCAAAAAAAGAAAAAAAAAAAAAAAGAATGAAATGGACCTAGTGGGTATTATGCTTAGTGAAATAAGTCAGAGAAAGACAAGTACTGTATCTTATCATTTATATATGGAACCTAAAAAATAAAAGGTGATTATAACGAAACAGAAACAGACTCACAGATATAGAAAAAAAAAAAGTAGTAGTTACCAAAAGGGAAAGGGAGGAGATACAAACTATGTACAGAATAAATGAGCTACCAGAATATATGCTAGAGCATAGGGAATGAGAGGGTAACAGGTAGGAAGGCCAGAGGTCCCCAAGTGGCAGGAGGAAATAAACTGCAAGTGGCAGATGCTTTTTTTTTTTACTTTTCTACACAAAATTAAGACAGCTGGTTCTTCCTTGAGCTAAGCAATGCATTTTTGTGTGTTTTTTTTAAATGGAAATGTTTTTCTTAAGCTATGTAATGAAACTATGTATTTGCTTTGGACTCTGTCTTTCTTCAAAATGGTTATGCCTAAGACTAACTTTTTTTCTTTTCTCAAACCTTAGGCTGATAATGGCTCAACAAACCAGCATTTATGTCAATTTTTTTTAAGGCTGGGGGATGACACACCTCGTGCCATCCTATCTCAAAAATGGATATTGTGGGAGAGGACCCTGGTAAAACTCTCTCAGCCTTGAGGTGTCTTTCTTATCTGATTAATAGCTTTCTAACAGACATAAAACACCTTGCTAAAAACTAGCAAAGGGCATTCTTTTTGTCCCCTTTCTGTCTACGTCAGAAGCTTTCCCTAGTTCTGTTATACTTTAATAAAACTTTGCTACACAAAAAGCTCCAAGTAGTCAAGCCTTGTCTCTGACCCTGGATCTAAATCCTCTCCTCTGGGGATAGGATACAAATCCTGGCATAACACACAGCTTGCAGCAACAATCTTTCAGGAATATATCCAATATTTTATAATAACTTTAAATGAAATATAAGCTATAAAAACTTTATGCTGTACACCTGAAACTAATACTATCAATGAATTATATCTCAATTTTTAAAAGAGAAAAAAAGATACAGATTAAAATTAGATAAGGGGGACTTACCTGGCAGTCCACTAGTTAAGACTCCATGTTTCTATGAATAAGAATTCATGCTTATGAATTGGAGCAAACTCTGGGAGATGCTGAAGGACCGGGAACCCTGGCATGCTGCAGTCCATGGGGTCACAGAGAGTTGAACACGACTTCAGAGACTGGACAATAACAACAACTCCCAGCTCAGGGGAGATAGATTTGATCCCTGTTTTGAGAACTAAGATCCCATATGCCACACAATGCAGCAAAAAAAAAAAAAAATTAGCCAAGGAAAAGGAAGAATCTAGAAGAACTATCAGATGCAGATTTTGTCCTCTCCCCATGGACTGATACAGACATTTAATTCCCCTAGCAACAATGAGAGACAACATGTAAGTATTACCAACCCACAAAGTTCATCTGAGCCAGGTATCCAGAGTTTTTATTCAGGATCAGTCATTTAGAAAAGGAATGACATGGCTGACCTTAGTTACTTAGTCTCTGGACTCTCAGATGTCAAACTGCTGTCAAGTGTACCAAAGCCCCATGTAAAAAATGAGCTTTTATCAGTCAGTATATTCCAAAAACTCAGAGGTTAACTCCTGGGAGCCTGGAAAGGGTCAAACCTTTCTTTGGAACACACAGTTTTAGACAACCCAGGCCTAATGAATTTATCCTTTACTCCAGAGAAGCACATTCTTTCTTGCAATCCAGAAATCTGTGGGGCCTAGCAACAACAGGGGTAGCATTAGCAATGACAACACTTACACGCACCTACTATAGTTGCTATAAACATGAGAGCAACCGAGGATGCAGACATAGGACAGTTAATCTCAGGTCTGGCTAGAGCAACCTTCATGTACCCAGGAGGAAGTGGAGCCAGCACATCCATGGCAGGTATTTGTGAAATATACTAAAAAATTTTGAAAATGGCTATAGAAAGGGCTACAAGCCTGGCCTTGTCATGGAGGGCACTTCTAGTGTGTCACCGGGAACTGCTGATCTCTCCCCAGGGGGCTGTATGAGTGTGGTGATCATAGAAGCCTGTTGCAGTAGTGTGCACTACACACTCATCCCAAACTCACAGGGTTAAGGCAACATGAGTGAGTGAATGGCACAGATACGTTTATGTAAATGTAAATGCTTACATTTAACAAGAGGAAAGATTTTAAGTCAACAACCTAACTTTATCTCTTAAATATCTGGGAAAACAACCTAAACCCAAAGCTAGCAGAAAGAAGGAAATCATATAGAGTAGGTAAAGTTGCCTAAAAATAATACAGTACAGGAACTCAATATCATTTCTCCTCCAATTAGAAACTCAGCAGTGTGCACTCAGTCTCAAAACATTTTTCCAGGCAATGAGATATAATTATAGACAAACTAACCTGAATGAGAAATACTTATTTCATTTTTCTGGTTGAGCCTGGTGTTGAGGTTGGAAGAGGCCACAATCTTTTTTAGTTCAGTTACCAGGACTGAAAACTCAGTGGAGAACAGGCCTTTCCCATTTGCTCTGTTATTTTCAGAGTGTGGCTTTAAATTATGTCTTTGGAGGTCTCTCCAGCTTGCTTCAGGTTCCAGGACCATCCTGCATCTTTACAAACCAGATGGACAACTCTGGCAACACTGTTCTTGATGAGAACATGTGAGGAACTTCCTGTTCCTGTAAAATGAGAAAGGAACAAGCAGCTCAAAAAGTGATTTGATTCTACTTTCAGTATTTTGAATATGATGGACTAAATGGAAGGACAGCCCATCTCCTGTAGAGTGCTTAGTCACTCAGTCAAGCCTGACTTTTTGTGACCCCATGGACTGTAGCCCACCAGGCTCCTCTGTTCATGGGGATTCTCCTGGCAAGAATGCTAGAGTGGGTTGCCATGCCCTCTTCCAGGGGATCTTCCCAACCCAGGGATCAAACTCAGGTCTTCCACATTGCAGGTGAATTCTTTACTGTCTGAGTCATTAGGGGAGCAACAGTGAAAAATTTTCTTCAAAATAAATGATTATCCTAAGGAATCAAATATAGAAGAAAAAGGCAAGAACAAGTAATTTTTAAGAACTGAGATAATGAAAATATGAAAGAAAAGAATGAGAAGCTGAGTAACAATTTATAGTAATTTCAAAAGCACCCTAAAAGTTGGTTGAATGATACAGTTCTAATCAAAAATCACTATACTACAACGGAAGTCAAATTGTCAAAGCAGAGAAATTATGCACCTTAATGGCAAATTTTACTAATCATTAATTAAGGATACAAGCAAACAGCAAGCATAACATCTATCTCTGGAAGGGTCCAAACTACCATATACACCTCCAAAAAACAGATTTTTGTTCTAGGATGTATTCTGGTTTCAGAGTTAGAGATGAGTGTTCACTATGCGTGATGGACATGTGCTGTACAAGTCAGTTCTTGGGAGCCATTTAAGTCTAGAGCGTCTTATTTTTATGCATTCCATCAGTCACACAGAGAAGGAACCTACTTCTGTTCTTTAAGGTTTGCTCTATAATCAGTAAATTTCAAATTTCTTCACAATAAACAATGCAAAAATTTGGATACAAAACATTCTCAGATAAGAACTTCTTTGGTTATCTTTATACTTGGAAATTTACACTGAGGGTTACAGAGCTGCTGTTAATTCTTTTCATTTTGCAGGGATCTGCATAAAATGAACTGCAGTACTGAGAGTAGCAGGGGAATGAGTCAGCATATGTCAGATCACTCCCAGATGCACTCCACAGGCACCATACTGTACAAGTTCCACATTGTGGAACTTGGCTTCTGTTAGGTCACCTGGTCAAAGACAATGACATGCTTCTGAGCGTGCATGAAATGGATGTTGGGCTCCAATGAGAATGTTTCTGATCCTCACCTTTCTGAACTATCCTCTGGACTTATAATTCTTCACAGTTTCAGACTTCTTTTTATATATTTTCCAGTTCTCCGTTTCTGATCCATATTGAGGACCAAAAAGGCATGCAATGCAATCAGGGAAAAAGGCTAAAGGCAGAAAGCGTGAAAGATGGAATGATCTAATTTAGAGCAAATTAGAAATAGAAATGATACAATCAGTTTGCATCTGATGCAATTCAAGCATGTTTCAATATATGCATTAAAGCAGACTTCAATGAGGCAAAAAAATATGAACAATGGAGACAAATTAGAGGAAGCACGCAGAGATGCACATCTGTGCCAATGACCTTTGATATCCAAATTTTCAGACTTGGATTATATATACTATCTTCCCAAAAGAATACAAAAAACTCAAACATATACAAAAATTTTATATATTATATAAGTAAGATTAAAATATACTAAAGGAAATGAGGAAAAGGAGTACGTCAAGGCTGTATATTGTCACCCTGCTTATTTAACTTATATGCAGAGTACATCACGAGGAATGCTGGGATGGAAGAAGCACAAGCTGGAATCAAGATTGCCAGGAGAAATATCAATAACCTCAGATATGCAGATGACACCACCCTTATGGCAGAAAGTGAAGAGGAACTAAAAAGCTTCTTGATGAAAGTGAAAGAGGAGAGTGAAAAAGTTGGCTTGAAGCTCAACATTCAGAAAACAAAGATCATGGCATCTGGTCCCATCACTTCATGGGAAATAGATGGGGAAACAATGGAAACAGTGTCAGACTTTATTTTTTTGGGCTCCAAAATCACTGCGGATGCTGATTGCAGCCATGAAATTAAAAGATGCTTACTCCTTGGAAGGAAAGTTATGACCAACCTAGATAGCATATTAAAAAGCAGAGACATTACTTTGCCAACAAAGGTCCGTCTAGTCAAGGCTATGGTTTTTCCAGTGGTCATGTATGGATGTGAGAGCTGGACAATAAAGAAAGCTGAGTGCCAAAGAATTGATGCTTTTGAACTGTGGTGCTGGAGAAGACTCTTGAGAGTCCCTTGGACTGCAAGGAGATCCAACCAGTCCATTCTAAAAGAGCTCAGTCCTGTGTGTTCATTGGAAGGACTGATGCTGAAGCTGAAATTCCAACACTTTGGCCCCCTCATGCGAAGAGTTGACTCACTGGAAAAGACTGGGAGGGATTGGGGGCAGGAGGAGAAGGGGACGACAGAGAATGAGATAGCTGGATGGCATCACCGACTTGATGGACGTGAGTTTGAGTGAACTCCAGGAGTTGGTGATGAACAGGGAGGCCTGGCGAGCTGTGATTCATGGGGTTGCAAAGAGTCGGACATGACTGAGTGGCTGAACTGAACTGAACTAAAAGGAAATGAAGAGAAAAAAATTTTTAAATCTGTGAAAGGAATATAAAAGTATGATATAAAAGATAAAATCAATATAAAAGATACAATAATGATCAAAATTTTTAAATTTAACAATATTTATAATTAGCTATGTTAAAAATAACCCATAAAACAATAAAAATTACAACTTGTATCAAGTGAAAGCTATATTCACCTACCATTAAGAAGCTCTTACGTATCAATAAAAAAAGTGTGAAACTGCAAGTGTTAGTCACTTTGTTGTGTCCGACTCTGCGACTGCATGGACTGTAGCCTGCTAGCCTCCTCTGTCCATGGAATTCTTCAGGCAAGAATACTGGAGTGGGTTGCCATTGCCTTCTCCAGGGGATCTTCCCAACCCAGGGACTGAACCTGGGTCTCCTGTACTGCAGGCAGATTCTGTACTCTCTGAGCCATCAGGGAAGCCCATAGATAAAAAGATGAACATTATATATGAAACCATTATATTTTCCCTCCAAAACCTGTTTCTCCAACAATTATCCCAGACTCAGTGAATAGCAGTTTCATCATTCCAGTTAAATTGGGCCAAACTTCTGTTTCTCTCATGCTCGTTTCAGGAAATCCTATTTACTCAACACTCAACAAAATCTACAGAGTAAATGTGCAATACCTACTGTCTGTTTAGTGTTCTGAATGAATCTGGGAACAACAGAGTTCAAAATCTTGGTACTTGTTGGCTTCACCATAAGTAGAAAGAGTTATCACTTGATATTTCCAGAAAACATCTCCATACTACCATATTTCAAGCTTTCTTTCCATTAGCTAGACCTTAGAAAACATTTGTGGATTTTGAATTAATATTTATACAGCTCCAAAAATTCAGTTGGATTGGAGTGAACCTAGTATTCATAATGAACACTAAACTTTGAGAATTATTTGCATAAATGATAATCTCAATTTCACAATAACTAGAAAACAAAAATTATTCCATATTATGATTAATTTGGTTCTTGCTTATGAACTAGATATTTTATCATGGAGCCCATGATACTTGGCTTAGTTTTCCATAGAGATCGAACTTATGTGTCAAATGTCATGCAGCACTATTCAGATTTTGAATTTAAAATCTAAGGGGATTCAGCACAAGAAAGAACATTTGTGACAAAGTAAATCATTCAACTGGGATGAATCATATATATCTTTATATAATACATATAATTACAGTGAGTTAATAAGCATTTTAGAGAAATGCATTTAAAATGTTTATCCCATATAAATACTTTCAAAATAAAGCAAAATATATTAAAAATTAATTAAAAAGTAGAAGAAAGAGTTGTCAAGTAGGTCACTTACACTGTAATTTAATTTTTCTTGCCAGTCTTTAACCTCAAGTCACATGCTTATTATAATTTTTGAGAGCTTTGATGTTTGCTTCTCAAAGCATTCAGTCCAGTGTCTTAATAATGGCAATGACAATTTAAGAACTTATCTAGACTTTTCTCTACAGACTCTGTCAACTGAATGAAATGTCAAATCCTCTCATGATCCCACTCCCTGGGATATGGCTGCCAGTATCACAATAGCCACTATATTCAGAGGCCAGCATCAGCAGGTCTGATTCACGGAGATTTCTGGCTAATAATGCGGGAAGACACCATGAACACAAATAAGTTATAAGAAGTTATAAATTAACCTATCAAAATTACTGGGTGATTTAGTCTTTACATAGTTGCTATTTTACCATAGAATTCATTTCATCTCTGACAATCTCAACTAATGTTCATGAACTCTTACAATACTATTTCTAAGCTCCCAGGCCAACCTTTTCTCTAACAACCACCTTTTCAGCCATAGGCAATCCTAGGTTATCTTCTCTGCCCCTACAGAATATGTAATATTAAGTAACATTTAATACACTTAATGGACTTTCCAAGTAGCTTGAACGGTAAAGAATCTGCCTGCAATGTGGGAGACCTGCGTTCAATCCCTGGGTCAGGAAGATCCCCTGGAGAAGGACATGGCAACCCACTCCAGTATTCTTGCCTGGAGAATTCCATGGACAGAGGAGTCAGGTGGGCTACAGTCCATGGAGTCGCAAAGAGTCAGACACCACTTAGTAACACTTTCACTTTCAAAACACTTAATAGCTGCAGCTACCTAAGTCCTTTTCTCCAGCACAGAATGAAGAAATTCTTATTCAAGTAATTCAGCAGAATTGACAGAACTGTTCTAAATTTGGGGGACATCTCCAAGAACAGCAATGAGAGAGTGACTTAGAGTACTAGGATCAAAACCAGGGTAACAATAACTACTGAAGAGGAAATGTAGAAAGGGAACCCTCTTGCAGTGTTGGTGGAATGTAAATTAATGCCGCTACTATGGAGAATAGTATGGAGATTCCTTGCAAACCCAAGAATAAAACTACCATATGATCCGGCAATCCCACTACTGGACATATACCCTGAGAAAACCATAATTTAAACAAACACATGTAACCAGTGATTATTGCAGCACTATTTAAAAGTCAGAACATGGAAGCAACACAGATGCCCATCGATAGATGAAGATAAAGATGATGTGGTACATGTATACAATGGAATATTACTCAGCCATAAAAGGAGCACATTTGAGTCAGTTCTAGTGAGGTGGATGCACCTAGAGCCTGTTATACAGAGTGAAGGAAGTCAGAGGAAAACAGCTACTATATATTTAACACGTATATATGCAATCTAGAAAAATGGTACTGATGAAACTATTTGCAAGGCAGGAATAGAGACATAGATAAAGAGAACAGAGGGTTTCCCTGATAGCTCAGTTGGTAAAGAATCTGCCTGCAATGCAGGAGACCCTGGTTTGATTCCTGGGTCAGGAAGATCTGCTGGAGAAGGGATAGGCTACCCGCTCCAGTATTGTTGGGTTTCCCTTGTGGCTCAGCTGGTAAAGAATTCACCTGCAATGCGGGAGACCTGGGTTCAATCCCTGGGTTGGGAAGATCCCCTGGAGAAGGGAAAGCCTCCAGTATTCTGGCCTGGAGAGAGTTGGACACGACTGAGCAACTTTCACCTCACTTAAGAGAACAGACTTGTGGACACAGCAGGGGAAAGAGAGGGTAGGACGAATTGAGAGAGTAGCACTGAAATGTATACATTACCATACGTAAAATAGATAGTAGAAAATTGCTGTATAAAACAGGGAGTTTAACTTGGGGCTCTGTGATGACCCAGAGGGGTGGGATGGGGTGGGAGGTGAGAGGGAGGTTCAAGAGGGAGGAGATATATGTATACTTATGGCTGATTCACATTGTTGTATGGCAGAAATCAACACAATATTGTAAAAAAATTATCCTCCAATTAAATTAAAAAAAAAAACCAGGGTAGTAGGAATTCTTGTTCTTTTCCTTCAAATAATACAAATTACTGTTCATGTATCTTCAAGAAGAGCTGATATACAACTGCAGTGTGCTCTGGGCGTAATATCAGATTTTAGGATTTTCTTAAAGATATGCAATTTTATAAAATGCATCAACATATAAATCTACTGAAAGAATACTAAAACAAAATATATATGCTCTATAGATGAAAAATTTTATTAAGAAATAAAAATGAGTAAATAGGTGTGTGTGTGATATTATATGATCTTAGGTTCCATTGCAAAATGGTAACATGGGTACCCTTGTTCAAAACTCAAAGAAAAGATTACTGAAAATACTAAAATATAAAGATTTTACCTTTAAAATGTTTATTACTTAGAAAATATAGTAGAGGTAATAGTGATATATAAGAACATAAAATTTTAAGTTGTAAAAACTACTATTTATGCATTACAATTTATATAAAATAATGAATAAAATACTATACTCTTGTGACTTCTTGATTGATCATTGATTTTTTTGGCTTGCTGCTGCTGCTGCTGCTAAGTTGCTTCAGTCGTGTCCGACTCTGTGAGACCCCATAGATGGCAGCCCACCAGGCTCCCCTGTCCCTGGGATTCTCCAAGCAAGAACACTAGAGTGGGTTGCCATTTCCTTCTCCAATGCAAGAAAGTGAAAAGTGAAAGTGAAGTCACTCAGTCGTGTCCAACTCGTAGAGACCCCATGGACTGCAGTCTACCAGGTTCCTCCATCCATGGGATTTTCCAGGCAAGATTTTTTGGCTTACCTTTCTGCAAATTTATTAGGTCATCACAATTTATAGCTTTAGCAACTTTACTTTCATATGGGTAAAACTGAAAGCAATATGAGGTAGTTTTAGTAAATGTAAGATTGTACCTAATTTTTTAAAGTATCTAACTTTGAAAAGAATCTTTCTGCTACTGGAACTGTTACTGGAGCTGTGATGAGTATTTTTTTGGTGGTGAAAACCCTGGAACATATTTCTGATAAACTATTTTGAAGGATAAAATATAGTTCATGTAAAGTTGTTAAGTCTGACATAACACTTTTTCTGGAAAGATTTAACTTTTTATACAAGTGTTTCTTGTCTAAACTGAGAGGTTATGCAATGGCAATTTAATGAACTACAAAGAAAAATTAATTTTCAAGGTGCCTTCTGAATAATTGGTTTATGCAAAGTTTCATATAAAAATAGTGCTTTTTTCTGTTAAATTGTGTGATCTTTAAATTTAATTTCTATCTTTAAGCCTATGGGTACTTGCTTTGTAATGACTCAGTAATTCCCAAAACCAGAATAATACTAATAACTTTCTGATATGTTTTATTGCAATGTCCATGTATATGATGCTATTTTATAATTTACTGACAAAGTTTACAGGCTGGGCATCTGCAGTACCTGTCCCAGTGCTCAGCACCAAGAGTTAATCATTGCAAACACTTAGGGATGAGGTCTGGAAGCAAACAGCCTACCACCCAGGTCCCTGTGCTGTCCCATTTGAAAGCTGTGCCCCCTGTACTCTCCTGGGGCTGTGCTCACTACCACTTCTGCTGTTGCTTTGGGGCCTCCCATCTTAGGACCCCTGTACACATACAGACACAACCACTAGGCCAGGTACTCAGGGACAGTGTATCTGCCTTGCTCACTGGCTGCAATCAGCAACCACCACTTATTGCTGCTCATGACTCTGTGGATTAGTTGGGTTCACCTGAATAGTTTTTTCTGTATGGTGTGAACTGTGGCTGCAGTCATCGTAAGGCTCAACTGGTCTGGAATATCCAAGATGGCTCACTGGAGGTTCAACTGATTTGGAATGTCCCCGATGGTGGCAGTTGGTCTATGCTGTTGGCTGGAATCTCAGTTGAGGCTGTCATTTGGTGCACATTGCTTCTCTTCCATGTGGCCTCTCCAGGTGGCTCACGTAGGTTTCCTTAAAAGTATTGTAGTTTCAGGATAATCATACATCTTCCTTATCGTGGCTGGATCCTGGACCCTGACAGTAAACAATTGGAAGCTGTCAGGACTTTCTAAGGCTTAGGACAGGAGTTAGTCCAAATGTACTTCTGTAGTATTCTACTATTTAAACAAGTCACAAGACCAGTTTAAATTCAAGAGGAGGGGACTAAATGAGGCACACTCTTCGAGTTGTTCATTAGTGGCTATCAGTGTAAGAGACAACCACAGCCAACCAGTCTTTCTCTTTCAAAATGGGGAATATTCACTGTGGTTGTTCTGTCCCTGTTCTTTCATTGAATGCTGGATTTGGGAGGCAGGTAAGTTGTAATTTTTAGTTCACATGTCTCTGAATTAAGAGAAGGTATATCTGAAATTTACATAGAAACTATGATGAAATCTTGAACCTCAGCCTTAGGCCAAAATGATGGAAATTTTGGTTGCCTCCTTTTGGGAGGGGGTGAGGATATTTTGCATGCTAAGTTAAAGGAGGTAATACTTGTGGCCATACAAGTGGACCAGGCAAATTTAATTATTTTTCAAAAATATTTTCTATCTTATCAAAGCCTTTAAACATTGCTATATTACGACTATTATTACAGTAAAAATTACCCAAAACTCATGACCGAAAAAAAAATACAGGTTTGCTTTTTCATAGATTTTGTAGCTCAGAAGTCCAAGAACAATTTAACTGGGTCCTTTGCTTCAGTGTTTCTCATAGATTGTAATGAAGTTATCAGTCAAGGCTGGGGTTCATTGAATGTTCAACTAGACAAGGATGTACTTCCAAGTTTACTCAAGTTATTGGCAGAATTCATTTTTTCACCAGTTTTCTTCCTTGGTGGCTGTCAGGTAGACCCTCAGTTCCCTGTCATGTGGCACTCTCTCCCCAGTGCAGCTCTCAACATGAGCAGAGTACTTCATCAAAATTAACAAGAAAGAACATCTACTAGTACGAGATCTTCATCTTTGTTACAAAATAACAGAAGCCACACCCTGTCACCTTTGCCATAGTCTATGCTAGAGGCAAGTCACAGATCCTGTGACCACACTCAAGGGAACTGCACAAAGGATGGCCATATAGGTGTTGGTATAAACGGGGACTGTCTTCAAGTCTGTCTGCCACGTGAAGTCCCTCACTGAGGGATAATCAGACTTTTTACAATATATTTAAGACATGAAAATATGACTTATTTCAGCTAATGGATGTGAATTATGTGCTCCTTTGAAGGAGGTCTTTAAGAATCATTATCTTTTTACCATTTTCTCTTTTTTTTCCTTCCCTGTAAGACTAGCAATATCCCAGATAACCCATCAACCTGAATCCTGGAGCTGATGCACTCTAGGTATGTAAACGGAATAAGAAATAAACTCTTTGTTGCGAGTCACTAAGATTTTGGGGGCGGTGTTTATCTGCAACATAGCTTAGTTGAAGCTGACTGACACAGCTGATCCAAGAGAGACATCCCGGGGATGGGGGAAGCATCCTCTGGCTAGCAACAGGGGAGAGCTACTACTTCCCAAGACCAGGAGGGATGTGGGAAGTGGGGGAGGGATGTGGGAAGTGGGGGAGGGACAGAAAGCGTGAACACATTGGCCTACTCTCTGATCTTGGACTGAGGCTGCCCCTTGACAGAAAAGGACTGAAAGCCAGAACCTGCTGCTGCTAAGTCGCTTCAGTTGTGTCCGACTCTGTGCGACCCCGTAGACGGCAGCCCAGCAGGCTCCGCCGTCCCTGGGATTCTCCAGGCAAGAACACTGGAGTGGGTTGCCATTTCCTTCTCCAATGCATGAAAGAGAAAAGTGAAAGTGAAGTCGCTTCAGTCGTGTCCGACTCTGTGCGACCCCGTAGACGGCAGCCCAGCAGGCTCCGCCGTCCCTGGGATTCTCCAGGCAAGAACACTGGAGTGGGTTGCCATTTCCTTCTCCAATGCATGAAAGAGAAAAGTGAAAGTGAAGGCGCTCAGTCATTTCTGACTCTTTGCGACCCCACGGACTGCAGCCTACCAGGCTCCTCCATCCATGGGATTTTCCAGGCAAGAGTACTGGAGTGGGGTGCCATTGCCAGAACCTAGCAAATGCTAAATAACCCTTCTGGGACAGATGAAGGAAGGAAGAATAATTTATAGGGGAGCTGAGAGGAAATGACCAGAGAGGAAAATGGAAAACCAAAGAGTGGTGGGATGGAAAAGAGTGATAATAGAATGAATATGCAATCACACTGAAAGACTCTTCTCAGGGTTGCATTAATTTAAGGTTAGTGTCTATCAGATTTAGAAAATAGATTGTTACATGTGACACAAAAAGATATGTGATTGCCATGAAACAGAGTATGGTGATATGATTTATTGAAATGACTAGTCAATAGAAAGTAAAGTTGTAGAAAGGAGTTCTAGACCACCTTTTAAAAAAATTTGGGAAGAGATGAAATGATTACCCTTGGATAATTCTGAGACTGGAGAAAAAAATAAAATGATTGGTTTGCAGACAATTTTGTGTTAGAAGATGCAACATGAATGAATTCCATTCCTGAATACCTCTATTTTTTTCTTGAAGAAACAAAGTAGGCCATCTGCTAGATAAGGTAGAAATAATGTCTTAGAACTGAAATTGAAAAGCAAGTATGATGAAAGTAGGTTACTGTGACATGTGGAAAGTTAGGAAGATGTACTCAAGAAATGTGATGTCAGAATATAAAATAACAAATGTGGAACAGTAAGGTAAAAGATCGGAGAAGGCAATGGCAAGCCACTCCAGTACTCTTGCCTAGAAAATCCCATGGATGGAGGAGCCTGCAGTCCGTGGGGTCGCTAAGGGTCAGACACGACTAAGCAACTTAACTTTCACTTTTCACTTTCACACATTGGAGAAGGAAATGGCAACCCACTCCAGTGTTCTTGCCTGGAGAATCCCAGGGACGGGGGAGCCTGGTGGGCTTCCGTCTATGGGGTCACACACAGTCGGACACGACTGAAGTGACTTAGCAGCAGCAGCAAGGTAAAAGATAGTATTTGGAGGGTAGCCACCAGAGTGGGAAAATGAAGGTGAACTAGGACAAAGATCACTGAAATTGAGCAGAAAGATAAGGATTCACATTCACTTTCAACAACACTGATATTAGTAATGCTAGTATTATTAATAATATCAAATACTACTGAATGCTGACTCTGATGCCAGGCACTATGCAAAGAGATTAACATTTATTATTTAAATCTTCAAAATGTCCTTAAAATTAGTATTATCCCCATTTTACAAACAGTGTTGTCAAAGTGGCTCAGTCGTGCCTGACTCTTTGCAACCCCATGGACTATGCAGTCCATGGAATTCTCCAGGCCAGAATACTGGAGTGGGTAGTCTTTCCCTTCTCCAGGGGATCTTCCCAATCCAGGTAGTGAACCCAGGTCTCCCACATTGCAGGTGATTTTACAAATGAAGACACTGAAATTCAGAGACATGACATAATTTATCCAAAGTCATAAAGATAGAAAATAAATGAACTGGGATTTGATGACAAGTCTGTTTGATTGTAAAACCTAGATATGAAGTGTTAACACTATCCTTCTTTCTAACATTAGCTTACTTTGGTTGAAATGGGTCTACTGGGCTAGTTTAGGAATGACAGAAAACTTGCTGATGGAAATAAGGCAAATATTAATTTTATAGACATTATGAAGACTTAAATAATAAATGCTAATCTTTTTGCATAGTGCCTGGCATCAGAGCCAGCATTCAGTAGTATTTGATATTAATAATACTAGCATTACTAATATCAGTGTTGTTGAAAGTGAATCTGAATCCTTATCTTTCTGCTCAGTTTCCATGATCTTTGTCTCAATTCACCTTCAGTTTCCCACTCTTGTGGCTACCCTCCAAATACTATCTTTTACCCTACTGCTCCACATTTGTCATTTTATATTCTGCTTTCAGGACTTACTTTAAACTCTCTTGCAGTGCATGTTTGTTGGTGATAAATTATTTCAGCTTTTGTAGTTCTGAAGACATTTTCATTTAACCTTTGTTTTTAAAATATATTTCTAATGGGCCAAGAATTCTATATGGGCAGTTTTCTTTTTTTTTAGTAATGTAAAGAAGTTACTCCACTATCTTCTGGTTTGCATTATTTCCACCGACAAGGCTTCTGTCATTCCTAAACTTGCTCATCAGTACATAACACATTTTTATTCTCTTTCACAGTCATTCTGTCTATACATCCAATGTTCTTTTCTCTCTGTTGAATACACCTAAGTTAGTTCTTATTGCCAGTCATGCAAGATTGATAAAACAACCCAACACTACAAAGCCATTCAAAGAAAGCATTTTTATTATCTCCAAACTCATCCAGTTGTATATATTAAATATGTACAGCTTTTTTTTTTGCTGCTGCTGCTGCTGCTAAGTCACTTCAGTCGTGTCCGACTCTGTGTGACCCCACAGACGGAAGCCCACCAGGCTCCCCCATCCCTGGGATTCTCCAGGCAAGAACACTGGAGTGGGTTGCCATTTCCTTCTCCAATGTGTGAAAGTGAAAAGTGAAAGTGAAGTCGCTCAGTCGTGTCCGACCCTTAGCGACCCCACGGACTGCAGCCTACCAGGCTCCTCCATTCATGGGATTTTCTAGGCAAGAGTACTGGAGTGGCTTGCCATTGCCTTCATACACAAATAAACTCGTCTTAGGAACAAAACACTAGTTTCCATTTCTCTTTTGCAAACAAGTAATATCTCTTAATACTTACCCTAAATCAGTATCAAGGGGGGAGTATCAAGAAAGACAGGATATAAGGGAATAGAAATTAAATGTATTGATGGCAACTTTTATGCTACTTATAAGGTAAATTACAGTTTACCTTATTTAATAAAACTGTCATTTTGGGAGTAGTCACATTATCAATACTATTTTACAAATACAGAAAGCTGGACCCTGAAAGATTGAATGATCTATTCAGGGTACACACCCAGTGACTTGTAGAGCTATGATTTGAACCCAGCTGTGCTGATGGAAACACTTTAGCCCATAACTCTTCTCCAAAGGTTACTGTGGGCTCTAAGGACAGGTAATGGGTTCACAAGTCACTGCTACCAAATCCCCTGATTCACAGACAGCCTCTGCCCTGCTCACCCTCTGCCTTATTCATCTCCCTAATTCTCTTCTTATTTTCTCATAGCACCTGTCTGGTCTAAGAAAAGAACTCCTATCACCTGCATGAGTGTTGTCAAAAATCCTGACTCCCCCAAGGAGTCTGAAGGGTCAAGTTTCAACCAAATATTCAATACAGAGCAAAGGACTAACTAGGACTTTGTACAAATGTAGCAACAACCACATGTAGAGTAACAAGCTGGACCAGCTGGAGATAGGACACTGCTACTCATTTAAGCCCTCCTGGCCTCAGTTTCCTCTGGGTCTTCTGAGAAATGCAGAAGAAAACAACACACCCTAATTTGTTGTGGGTTCAAATCTGTCTCTGCGCTTTAACATTTGTGACCCTAGGCAAGTCCCTCCTCTCAGAGTCTCATGCCTTTGCACACTGTTCTGAGCCACAAGTGAAAGGTATCAGGAGTACATTTGAAATTCCTATGCAAAGTGCTAAGTGGAGATAAGTGATCAACTGATTGTATTGATTTGGACTGTTGAGCCATACGGCCATGATATTTTACATGACACAGTTTGGTGGTAAAGAATGTGACTGGAGCCAAAGTTCCTAGCTTGAAGGCTGGCTCTGCTATTTGCTATCAGTGTAGCCTTGGCAAATAACATACATTATATGCTCCCTCAGTTCAGTTCAGTCGCTCAGTCGTGTCCGACTCTTTGCAACCCCATGAATCACAGCACGCCAGGCCTCCCTGTCCATCACCAACTCCCGGAGTTCACTCAGACTCAGAGTCCATAGAGTCGGTAATGCCATCCAGCCATCTCACTCTCTGTCGTCCCCTTCTCCTCCCACCCCCAATCTTTCCCAGCATCAGAGTCTTTTCCAGTGAGTCAACTCTATATGCTCCCTACTTTCCTTTTATTTAACAAGGGGACAATAATAGTATTTAAATTATAGAATTATAATTGAGAATTACATGAGTAAGTACACATGAAAGGCATAAAAGTGTTCCTGGCAAAAGCAACCAATTATATATTTATTTACATAAAATTTATATAAATCAATATAACATATATAATATGCTGAAAACTTGTTGGCAGTAAATGGAAAAACCAGTATGATATAGGGGGTCATGATGAGACCTGCTAGGCTGGGTAGTAGAAGATGAGGATGGGGTTCACCTTCCTCATGTTCCCTTTTCCCACACTCCAGAGCCCTCTGTGATTGTTCTGTAGCTCTGTGAAGCAGGTCAGGAAGTCCAAACCAGAGTGGGTATTCTCTGTGTTCAGCTTCCTGGGGAAGTGCATTTTAGGTGATAGAAAACTTTGGCTGGTTGCTTCTGCAATTTATTGAGTCCTGGTGCATTGGTTACATCCTTTACTTTTGCACAAAGTTAGGGTCTCCTTTCTGTCTTGATACTGTATCCAGTGGTGTACATAATTATCAATGTTTGAAAAAAATAGACATTTGTCAGATAAGGGAACTCTAGGCTCAGTCCACAATAGAGACTGACTTGACTCTTATTTTTCCTTTTGCTAAATCAATGATTGGAATGGAGAGATAACAGGAATGGGAATTCTCAGGAGAGATTAATATATATCATTTGACTAACAAGACTGGTTGGGCGGACAAGAGATATAGTGGAGAATAGGGTTTCTATCCAAAGTTCACAGACCATCTACTAAGATGTGGTAACTGTGATTCATGGGCCATGGATTGGTTCCTAAAGAGAATTCAGGGCACCTGAAGAGAGCAGGCCTTCAATGCTTATTTAGCAGTTGCCTTCCTATTATATGTGTTACCTGGCCAAGCCTCTTCCTTGTTTTTGGGCTGACTCAAGAGAGCAATGTTGAGCATCTAAAAGGCTCTAATACAGATTCTACTCATGAACCAGAATCCTACAGACTGGAGCACACACATTCCAGAAAATGTGAGTTTCTGAGCCCCTTTACAGTAGACTACTTTCTGAAATATCAACTGAGGACCAAAGGCAGTAAGTCATTCTTTGAGTTTGACATAGAAGAATCAGTTGAAAATATACACCTATGTCTGCCTTATGTATGCAAATATGCACTGTACCTATGTCTGCCTTATAATTTTCTCACTAACCTTTTGACATTAAGTCTTAATTCCCGGGGCTCTCAGGGCAAATTCTGAAATTGTCTTCTCAGCTGAACATTCTACAAAGCTTCCTATAAGATCTCTTTCTCCTCCTTTCAATATGGAAAAAGTACAGAATTCAATTTTATCAATATAGAATGTCACTGTACTCATTAATGAATGTCTGCTGCTTGCTTAGAATTAGAAGTATAAGAAATGGATCCCCTTCTTCATTTTTTCCCCTTGTCTTTCACATCAACTCAGAGGCAGGAGGAGAAAGTGGGAACTTAAAAAGCTGAGGTTTTGTTATTCAACCCAGGTCTCTCCGAGGGATATCCTTTTTGCTCCTTTCATGAGATCTCAGGTCCACAACTGTTGGGACATCAGTTCCTAAAGCCAGCCCTCAAAAAGGATAGCCCCCTGAGGAGAGACACTGACAGTAAATCAGAAACTGGCACACTTCTAATCCCTTCTTTCTCCTCCACAGGAGTTTCAGTGGAGCTGGGCAGTGGGTTGCGCCCATGGAGTGGTGGTGTGAGATGGCAGAAGCAGTATAGGTTGTTTTGGAGGCAATATTTTGGGACCTGACTTTGTACAAGTTGTTAACTTTCATGATATTCAGCCTCATTCCTTGAGAGAGCATCTGGCTTGCCACCCTCACAGGAATGTTGTGATTGTCATTTGGGATCAATGTGCATGGAAACACTTTGTAAATGACACAGCACTGCACCTATGTCTGCCTTATGATTTTCTCACTGACCTTTTGACATTATGCCTTCATTCCTGGGGCTCTCTGCAAATTTTGAAATAGTCTTTTCTCAGTTGAACATTCTACAAAGCTTCCTGTAAGATCCCTTGCTTCTTCTTTCAACCAAAAGGTTATTTTCCTAACTTGAGAGCTTCCCTTAAAGGCACCAACTTTTTCTTTGGAAGAAATGTATCTCTTATTTTTCTATATATCCTTCTTCCTGGCTTGTTTCTGGAAATTCCAGGACCCCATAGGAGTCGGGATGGCACCAAAAGGGGACATATGGAGAATGGAAAGTGAAAGGAAACCTTGGGTTGAGATAAGTGTACCAGGAAATGTGGAGAAACATGCCATTTACCAGGTCTGCCAGGCCAGCCTGTCCCCATTCTGCTCCTGGATGCTATTTTTACCTCTTGTCTCTTACAGGCACCTGCACAAGCTCTTTTGATGTGGCTTTTTAGAGCAGTCAGAGCAAGATCCTGCCCTGAGGAGTGTAATAGAGCAACCACGGAAGGAGATACTCTGTTGCAGAAGGATCTGGGAGAAGTGCTGTTCTGATTCTCTCCTCTGGGATTCATGAGTCATCACTCTCTGGCCTCCAACTTCCCACTGGACTGAACTACCCTCTTGGTTTCCTAGTTTTCTCCATCAACACTGGGTGCCCGCCCAACTTCCATCAGCTTCCATTTCACGCTGAATCCAACAATATCGATGGACCTTTTTTCACATCACCTCTTCCCTTTTCCTTCCTACCCACCAAAAACACTCCGATTCTGGACCCTATTTCACAACTAGACCCCTTTTGCCTCTGTACCCTAACTCCTCACCTAACTCCACACTTCTGAAGAGAACTTTCCCTCTTCAGCCATCTATATTTCAAAGGCTGACTGTATACCTAAAGCTGCAAGCCCCTTGGAAGAAACCCTTAAGCAGATCAAGGAGAAGAAAAATTTCATTTCCTGCATGCTTACCTGTGGGTGAAGAGGGCCAGATGGCCACATAGTCATCCCCCTAAGGTTTTGCTCATTGGCTCAGGCTGGGGAGGGGATCAAACAGGACAAGAATCTATCACCAACTTAAGAGAGAGAAGATCCTAAGTACCACAGGAAACCATGAGCTAGAGAAAAGCAAAAAGGGAATGCAGAATTGGAGACCTCAAAGAGGACAGTGTCTACACAAGACAGTCTTCTAGCAGGGACTTCCAGTAACATGTCATCCTATTACCTACCATAAGGCTGACAAAACAGTACTTAGAAAACAGGAACGGACATGTGTTCCAGTGGTTTTATCCACTGAATAGAAGACAGATTCATGGCACAAAACCAAGACACTGTCAACTTCTATGCAGAGCTCAGATTCACTAGAAATCAGAACTGCATCTATGGGCAAAGGGGATATTGAAACTCTGAAGAAAAGTCAGCCACTGGCTAGATCCTAAAGAAAAACTGAGATCAGGTACAGAATTAATCAAAGAAAGTCTGCCTAAGTAACTCAAGGCCCAGGCTGAATTCAAAGAGATATTTTCATGATTACAAAGATCCCTACATCACTGTGGAAAAAAGGATCAGGAATACAGCCTGACCCCTTCAAGCAGACTCTTACATTGCTAAATGCTCTAAACAATAGGCAGGTCACAGAATCATAAAACTCATGAAAATTGTGAGCTTCCAGAATGAGCTATTATGTTTGAACCTTGGTCAGGAAGCCTGGACCAAGGATGCCAGGTCCAACAGACCATTCTCATACCTGCCCCCAGGATCTGTCTCTGGGGGAGGGTATTTCTCCTGGTCAATCATAAAGTCCTTCTCTATTCCCTTTCTGTTGCCAGCAAAATTTCTCTCAAATGTTTCTATACAATCAGAGAAAATTAGCTGGTTCTCTCACTACTGAAGAGATTGTGCTCAGTTTTTCATAGTCTCAAATATATTCTAAAAGGAGAACGGTGTCCTTTGTCTCTGCTGCCTTTGTGAGAAGTTTAGAGTATCCCAAGAACTGGATATTAGAGAAAAGCAACCAGTCAGTTTTTCTGTCTGATTGAGAGCTGGCTTAACTTCTTGAAGCTGATGAGAGGGAGGGCCAGTGATGGTGGCATGGTACCCACTACCATCTCAAGTCGCTCCCATTTATCTCTCTGAAGATACCCTGCTTAATACTTATTATAATACTACCTTTATAAAAAAAATTCAGAAGCTTTGAAAAATGAGAAAACCCATTAATTCCATGCCCAAGAACTGGACTTAGCTCTCCTTCTGTTCCATCATTATTTTGAACTATATACTACCATGGTTGGAATGGCTGGGGTTACACAGGCATCAAAAAGGGCCAACATTTCCTACTGAACCTCTAGGAATAGTAAGCAACAAACTTCACATGTTCCCAAAATGGAACTGGAGTTTGGGAGTCCTAAGTTTACAACGGTAAGGAAAAATTCTCCATGACCACGAATACTTGGGGGGAGAATAGCTTCCACTTGTACCCCCCAGACCTCCTTATATTCCTGATGTAGGTTACAGCTTCCCTAGTGGCTCAGAGGTTAAAGAATCTGCCCTCAATGTGGGAGACACAGGTTCAGTCTCCGGGTCAGGAAGATGCCCTGGAGAAGGGAACAGCTACCTACTCCAGTATTTTTGCCTGGAGAATTCCATGGACAGAGGAGACTGGCGGGCTACAGTTTATGGAGTTGCAAAGAGTTGGACATGACTGAGTAACTAACACACATTTAAAACTTCAGTATTCGTGGGCTTACCTGGTAGCTCAGATTTAAAGAATCTGCCTGTAATGTGGGAGACTTGGGTTCAATCCCTGGGTTGGGAAGATCCCCTGGAGGAAGGCATGGCAATTCACCCCAGTATTCTTGCCCAGAGAATCCCCATGGACAGAGGAGCCTGGCAGGCTACAGTCCATGGGGTCACAAAGAGTCAGACATGACTGAGTGATTAAGCACATACACACACAGGCTGGGAGAATAAGCATTGCTCTCCACTTCTTCAGTTCAGTTCAGTTCAGTTCAGTCGCTCAGTCGTGTCCGACTCTCCGCGACCCCATGAATCACAGCACGCCAGGCCTCCCTGTCCATCACCAACTCCCGGAGTACACTCAAACTCATGTCCACAGAGTCGGTGATGCCATCCAGCCATCTCATTCTCCGTCGTCCCCTTCTCCTCCCACCCCCAACCTTTCCCAGCATCAGAGTCTTTTCCAGTGAGTCAACTCGTCTCATGAGGTGGCCAAAGTATTGGAGTTTCAGCTTTAGCATCAGTCCCTCCAATGAACATCCAGGATTGATCTCCTTTAGAATGGACTGGTTGGATCTCCTTGCAGTATAAGGGACTCTCAAGAGTCTTCTCCAACACCACAGTTCAAAAGCATCAATTCTTCGGCGATCAGCTTTCTTCACAGTCCAACTCTCACATCCATACATGACCACGGGAAAAACCATTGCCTTGACTAGACGGACCTTGGTCGGCAAAGTAATGTCTCTGCTTTTTAATATACTATCAAGGTTGGTCATAACTTTCCTTCCAAGGAGCAAGCGTCTTTTAATTTCATGGCTGCAATCAGCATCTGCAGTGATTTTGGAGCCCAAAAAAACAAAGTCTGACACTGTTTCCACTGTTTTTCCATCTATTTCCCATGAAGTGATGGGACCAGATGCCACTTCTTACAGTGATCTTAAAATGTACAGTGGACCACGAATTACCCTTTCCTCTCTCCATGCAACAGGCTCTGGAGCAGCAGGAAACACAGAACCCCTAGCTGTTTTTTAGTGAGTGGGAGATCAGAGGAAAGCAGAGGGTAAGGTCCCAGAAAACCTGAGAATTGAAGAATATAATTTTATCAGGCTTGGAGAAGAAACACCCTCCCCCGCCACTCCTTATCTTCAGGAAGCACTCAGCTCACTCTCCAGCCAGTGGAAATAAGCTGAATTCAGACTGATAGACATAAGCATCAATGTATGTCCTGAGTCAACTTCATCCATTCTGCAGAAGACAGCCCCACTTTGAAAGTGTTTGACAATGCAATTGTTTTCCAGAAAGCAATGTTTTTTGAATGCTAGAGAAACTAAGCCCATCCTATGTAAACAGAACTGGATGAGCTTGAAGGTGTCTGGTATCTGGGAGTTATGCAGAGGTGGATCATCACATGGGTATGGTAAGGCCAAGGAACAAATTAAGGACTGAGTCTATGGAATTTGCTGGTCTCAAAGAAAACCTCTGAATTCAATGAACTCTCCCTGCTGAGTGGAGATCTTATGGAAGGAAGCCCCATTCTACAGTGCTTGACTTGATGATTCATTGCAGAGCAAACATATCATACAGTCATACAATGAAGGGATAATTCATGGGGCTGTCACACAGCATCTACAGAAAAATGGAAAAATGACAAGTGTAGGGAAAGGTTGGGCAATGAGTGCAAAAGGAAAAAATAACCCAGGTAGTGGGAAAGAACAGGAATGTTTCATCATCATTAATCATGACACTCCCTACCCCACCACACAACACACAATCACACACCCCCCCAAGCTGTTTATCAGGGTCTCAGACACCACAGAGTGTGCCTCAGAGCATGGAGCTAATGTATGACAGAAGGTTAGAAGGGAATTTAAATTTATCAAAAGAAATAAGCATTTTTATCTTTCTAGGTTAGGTGCAGAACATCAAATTTCTAAGTGCTTCATTTTATTAGGCTCCAAATTTATTAGGTTCCAAATCTGGGCTGGATGAAGCACAAGCTGGAATCAAGATAACCTCAGATATGCAGATGACACCACCCTTATGGCAGAAAGCGAAGAAGAACTAAAGAGCCTCTTGATGAGAGTGAAAGAGGAGACTGAAAAAGCTGGCTTAAAACTCAGCATTCAGAAAACTAAGATCATGGCATCCGGCCCCATCACTTCATGGCAAATAGATGGGGAAACAATGGAAACAGTGACAGACTTTATTTTGGGGGGCTCTAAAATCACTGCAGATGGTAACTGCAGCCATGAAATTAAAAGATACTTGCTCCTTGGAAGAAAAGCTATAACAAACTTAGACAGCATATTAAAAAGCAGAGACATTACTAACAAAGGTCCATCTAGTTAAAGCTATGGTTTTTCCAGTAGTCATGTATGGATGTGAAAGTTGGACCATAAAGAAAACTAAGAGCCGAAGAATTGATGCTTTTGAACTATGGTGTTGGAGAAGACTCTTGAGGGTCCCTTAGACATCAAGGAGATCCAACTAGTTCATCCTAAAGGAAATAAGTCCTGAATATTCATTGGAAAGACTTATGTTGAAGCTGAAACTCCAATACTTTGGCCACCTGATGCGAAGAACCAACTCCGTGGAAAAGACCCTGATGCTGGGAGAGATTGAAGGCGGAAGGAGAAGGGGACAACAGAGGATGAGATGGTTGGATGGCATCACCAACGTGATGGACATGAGTTTGAGTAGGTTCTGGGAGTTGGTGAGGGACAGGGAAGCCTGGCATGCTGCAGTCCATGGGGTTGCAAAGAGTCAGACACAACTGAGTGACTGAACTGAACTGAAATTTACATTTTAATATAACTCTTAATGTGATCATCACAGTAAAATTATAAATGTAAAAATTACACAAGAGAAAAAATTTCACTTGGGAAAGCACTGTCTAGCAGCATGCACAGACTACATATTGCCACATCGACAGGCACATAAATGAAACTGGTAATAATTGTTCATATGGCAATTTCAAATAGTGACAAGGGGAACAGTGAAGTGAATGGTTCCCAACTACTCTGAGACCTAGCGCTAGTGCTCAGGCTGGGCCATAGTCAAATGATGCAGCAGCTGGCCAGGCTGAGGGCACGGCAGCTCCTCCTAGGGTTTCCACTGGGTGGTCACAGAGATGGTCTTTGCACACAGATTTGGCTGTCACATGATATTTTTCGAGTTCTAGCTCTTTATTCCATTCAACTCAGTGGTAGTGTCTGTCAGGTGATCAGAGAAAAACTAAGCCACCCAATTCTGGGGGCTGCCCCATGTTTCCTGTGGAGTTGATGTGAATTTCCTACATCAAGTTCTCATGGACTTTCACACTAGGAAACAGCAAGTCTTTCTGTGGATCAATGATGTACTTGGTGCTCTCATGAAGCTAGGAGAGAGGCAGAGGCTCCTGAGTTTCAAGTTCTCAGTGAGATGAGTTACCAAGTTGCAAAAGGCACATGGCTTATGCACCTGTTGTGGCTGCTGTAGCCACGTGGTTCTTGCTGGGCTGGCTTTGCCACTTGGTGACTCAGCTTGTGCTGGTCCTGCTGGCCCCTCACCACTAGCAGAAGCCTTAACATCACCCCTTGGTGCCTAGAGTAGGTGAACCGGCCCATCTTACTCAAGGTGTAGCATCTCTGGCCTCCAAGAGACTGCAGCTGGAGCCCTGGCCCTGACTTTTCCTCCAGTGGAGGCATTTGTGGGCTGTACCCAGAGAAGTCACAGTCATTTTTAACCTGCTTAGCTTGGCAAGCAGATTTTTATCTATGTCAAACCAGTCATTAGATCCTCTTTCCTCATAGATCTGGTTGAGGACAGCAGCATTCTTCCTGGGTTTCAGGCGGTTGGTCACATATGGCTTCTGGGGCAAAACTACTTGTGTTGAGAGGGACATGGGTCTCTTTTTCTTCTTCCACATTGAACATAAACTTCTACCCACTGGCCAGGAATTTCAAGTTTTTAGGCAGCGCCGTGAAGAGTGCTTGACCTGGTTAACTCAGGGAAGTCTGAAATTCTGAACACAGGACACAGCCAACAGCTTTGTTTTTTGTATTCACATGTGATCAAAGAAAGCTGGACAAGAAACCTCTACTACTGACCAAAGGAAGGAGACTAAGTTTCCAAGTAAGTAGAAGTTCTAAAAAGGAGGAAATATCCAACAAATACAGATACTAGAGCATCTTTTCCAAATAATGCTTTATAATTAATTATGAAGATCATCTTCTAAGAGATCAGAACCTCAGAACACTATGAACTATTATTTGAAAATACAAAGAAGGTTGCACCTTTCATAGTCTGTTCTTTTAGTATAATAAGTTTCATTTCTAATGATAAATTTTTTAAATTTATTATATGATTTTTTTGTTGTCTTGTTTCTTTCCTTGTGGTATAATTTTTTTTTCCCCTTTGGCTGCACCATGCAGCATGTGGGATCTTAGCTCCCTGACAGGGATCAAAACCGTGGTCCGAGGTGGAAGCCCAGAATCCTAACCATTGGACAGCCAA
Organism: Moschus berezovskii; assembly: GCF_049115385.1. Classification (NCBI taxonomy): domain Eukaryota; kingdom Metazoa; phylum Chordata; class Mammalia; order Artiodactyla; family Moschidae; genus Moschus; species Moschus berezovskii. Next base: position 49,298,664 of record NC_142467.1, on the reverse strand, counting down.
GGAGTTCCTCTTCTTGTGGTATAATTAACCTATACTGAAGTGCAGAGTTTTAAATGATATTGTTTGGTGAGTTTTAAGAAATGCATAACCATATCAGAATACACGACATTTCCAACAAATGAGAAATTTCCCTCCCAGCTAATCCACTCACTGAGGCAAACGCTGATTTCTTACACCATAAAATTGTGTCTATTTCAGAACATTGTATAAATGAGGTCATCGTGAACTCCGGGAGTTGGTGATGGACAGGGAGGCCTGGCGTGCTGTGATTCATGGGGTCGCAAAGAGTCGGACACGACTGAGCGACTGAACTGAAATGAAAGCAATACCACACTGTCTTGATACTGCAACTTTACAGAAAAACATGAAATTATGTAGTAAGCTCCCCAAATTTATACTTCCTTTATAAGAATTTTTTTGGCTATTTGGTCTTTTGCATCACCATATGAATTTTAAAATCAGTCTGTCAAATTCTACCAAAAAAAAAGTTGTCTGCTGAGATACAGGTAGGGATTGTGTTGAATGTATAGGCCAATCAGAGAGACCTGATATCTTAACTATATTGAGTCTTCTCTGGGAGTTGGTGATGGACAGGAAGGCCTGGCGTGCTGTGATTCATGGGGTTGCAAAGAGTCGGACACGACTGAGAGACTGAACTGAACTGAACTGACTGAACCAACAAATTGGACATATTTCTCCATTATTTTTGTCCTTTTTGTTTCTCTCAGCAGTGTTTTACAGATTACAGTGTATAGGTACAATACTGTACACATTTTATTAGCTGTATTCATATTTCATATTTCTAATGCTATTGTAAGTACTGCTTTTTAAATTTCAGTTTGTGTTTTTAGTAGGTGGCTATAATTTGATTTTAGGATTTTGATCTTGTATACAATGTCCTTGCTAAACTCACTTTTTAATTCTAATAGCTCTTTTTGTAGATTATTTATGATTTTCTACATAGATGAACATATGATGTATGAATAAGGAGAATTAAACTTCTTTCCCAAACAGGATGTCATTTTACTTTCTTGGCTTATAGTACCAGCTAGGGCCTCCAGTACATTACTGAATGAAAGTAATAGAAGAAATTATCCTTTTCTTGTTCTTGATGATAGAGGGAAAATGGTTCATCTGTTCCCATCAAGTATGATGCTAGCTCTTGATTTTGCACTTATTATTATCTGAATAAAGAAATTTGTTTTCATAGATGTTGAACCTTGTCAAGTACTTTTTCTACATCTATTGAGATACCATATTCTTTTTTAGTTTATTACTGTGGTGACTTCCACTGACTGAATGTCAAATGTTAATCCAACCTGGCACTTCTGAAATAAAACCCACTTGCTGCTGCTGCTGCTGCTAAGTTGCTTCAGTCATGTCTGACTCTGTGCCATCCCATAGACGGCAGCCCACCAGGCTCCCCTGTCCCTGGGATTCTCCAGGCAAGAACACTGGAGTGGGTTGCCATTTCCTTCTCCAATGCATGAAAGTGAAAGTGACGTCTTTCAGTCCAGTCCAACTCTTTGTGACCCCATGGACTGCAACCTACCAGGCTCCTCCATCCACGGGATTTTCCAGGCAAGAGTACTGGAGTGGGCTGCCATTGCCTTTTCCGAAAACCCACTTAATCTTGATGTATTATCTCACTTATATAATGAAGGAATGGTGCTGGAGAAGACTCTTGAGAGTCCCTTGGACTGCAAGGAGATCCAACCAGTCCATTCTAAAGGAGATCAATCCTGGGTGTTCATTGGAAGGACTGATGCTGAAGCTGAAACTCCAATACTTTGGCCACCTCATGCGACGAGTTGACTCACTGGAAAAGACTCTGATGCTAGGAAGGATTGGGGGCAGAAGGAGACGGGGACGACAGAGAATAAGATGGCTGGATGGCATCATCAGCTCGATGGACATGAGTTTGAGTGAACTCCGGGAGTTGGTGACGGACAGGGAGGCCTGGCATGCTGTGATTCATGGGGTCGCGGAGAGTTGGACGCGACTGAGCGACTGAACTGAACTGAATGAAGGAATAATTTTGCTAAAATTTTGTTTATAATTTCAAAATCTATTTTAGTGAGTGAACAAAGATCATGGCATCTGGTCCCATCACTTTATGGGAAATAGATGGGAAAACAGTGGAAACAGTGGAAACAGTGTCAAGACTTTATTTTTTGGGCTCCAAAATCACTGCGGATGCTGATTGCAGCCATGAAATTAAAAGACGCTTACTCCTTGGAAGGAAAGTTAAGACCAGCCTAGATAGCATATTAAAAAGCAGAGACATTACTTTGCCAACCAAGGTCCGTCTAGTCAAGGCTATGGTTTTTCCCGTGGTCATGTATGGATGTGAGAGTTGGACTGTGAAGAAAGCTGAGCGCCAAAGAATTGATGCTTTTGAACTGTGGTGTTGGAGAAGACTCTTGAGAGTCCCTTGGACTGCAAGGAGATCCAACCAGTCCATTCTAAAGGAGATCGATCCTGAGTGCTCATTGGAAGGACTGATGCTAAAGCTGAAACTCCAATACTTTGACCACCTCATGCAACGAGTTGACTCACTGGAAAAGGCTCTGATGCTGGGAGGGATTGGGGGCGGGAGGAGAAGGGGACGACAGAGAATGAAGTGGCTGGATGGCATCACTGACTCAATGGACATAAGCTTGAGTGAACTCTGGGAGTTGGTGATGGACAGGGAGGCCTGGCGTGCTGTGATTCATGGGGTCGTGGAGAGTCGGACACGACTGAGCGACTGAACTGAACTGAACTGATTCCTCTGTTTTATCTTTTATATTATCTCTGGTTTGTATCAGGGTAATGCTGGCCTTCTCAACTTTTGTTTTTGTTTATTTTTTCTATTTCTTCCATTTAATCCTTGCTGAACTCAATTATTTCCTTTCTTCTGATTTATAATGGGTTTCACTTTTTTCCTTTTCCTAATTTCTTAAGGTGGAAACTGAGTCATTGATTTATGATCTTTCACCTTTTCCAATGTCCATGTGGACACTTTAGCACTTTATAGTTCCCTCTAAGTATTGCTTCAGAGGCTTTTCAAAATAGATCCATTGTGTTTAATTTTCATTCAGTTCAGAATACTTCATTTTCTTTCCAATTTTTTTTAATGACCTGGTAGTATGACTTACCTTGGTAAATGTTCTGTATGCAGATGTGTATTCTGCCATTGTTGGGTAAAATGTTCTACAAATGTCAGTTAAGTCAGGTTGGTTGATAGTGGTGTTCAATTCTATCTACTATATCCTTGCTAATTGTTTATTTCCTTATTCTATTAATCATTAAGAGAGGGATTAAAAGCTCCAACTACAACTGAATTTGTCTGAAATCAATAGTTAACACAACAGTAGTGGGGAACTTTCACACCCCATTCATCAATGGACAGATCAACCAGACAGAAAAACAATAAGGAAACACAGATTTAAATGACACGAGACTGGATGGGCTTCACTGATACTTATAGAGCATTCCTTCCAAAAGCAGCAGAATACACAATTTTCAAGTGCATATGAAACATTTTGTAGGATTTAGCACATGTTGGACCACAAAGCAAGCCTTGGTAAAATTAAGAAAACTGAAATAATATCAAGTATCTGTTCTGACCACTGCCATGAGATTAGAAATCAACTACAAGGAAAAAAAAATACACCTAGAGTCTAAACAATATGCTATGAAACAACCAATGGATTATTGAAGAAATGAAAGAGGAAATTAACAAATACCTAGAGACAAATAAAAACAAAAGCACAATGATCCAAAGCCTAGGAAATGCTGCAAAAGCAGTTCTAAGAGGGAAGTTTATAGCAATACAATCTTACCTCAGGAAACAAGAAAAAATCCCAAATAAACAACCTAATCTTCATACCTAAAGCAACTAGAGAAAGAAGAATAAACAAAACACAAAGTTAGTAGAAGGAAAGAAATCATAAAGGTTAGAGCAGAAATAAATGAAATAGAGACAAAGAAAACAATAGAAAAGATCAATGAAACTAAAAGCTAGTTCTTTGAAAAGATAAAATCGATAAACCTGTAGCCAGACTCATCAAGAGAAAGAGGGAGAGGGCTCAAATCAACAAAATTAGAAGTGAAAAAGGAAAAGTTACAACTGGCATTGCAGAAATACATAGGATAATAAGAGACTACTACAAGCAACTATACATCAATAAAATGGATAATCAAGAAGCAATGGACACATTCTTAGAAAGGTACAATCTCCCAAGACTGAAGCAGGATGAAATAGAAAATATGAACAGACCAATAACAAGCACTGAAACTGAAACAGTGATTTAAAAACTTCCAACAAACAAAAGTCCAGTACCAGATCACTTCACAGGCAAATTCTATCAAACATCTAGTGAAGAGTTAGCACCTATCTTTCTGAAACTCTTTCAAAAAATTACAGAGGAAGGACCACTCCCAAGCTTCTGCTCTGAGGTCACCATTAACCTGATACCATAAGAAAAGAAAATTACATTCTAACATAACTGATGAACACAGACACAAAAGTACTCAACGAAATACTAGCAAACCAAATCATACACCATGATCAAGTGAAATTTATCATAGGGATACAAGTATTTTTCAATATCTACAATCATTCAGTGTGATACACCTCATCAACAAATTGAAAAATAAAAACCATAAAATCATCTCAATAGATCCAGAAAAATCTCTTCACAAAATTCAACACCAATTTATGCTTAAAAACTCTCTAGAAAGTGGGAATAGAGGGAACCTACCTCAACACAATAAAGGCCATATATGACAAACCTACAGCTAACATTATTCTCAATGGTGAAAAGTTGAAAGCATTTCCACTAAATTCAGGAACAAGACAAGGATGTCCATTCTTGCCACTTTCATTCAACATGGTTTTGGAAGTCCCAGCCATGGCAGTCAGAGAGAAAAAAAGAAAAAGAATTCAAATTGAAAAAGAAAAAGTAAAACTGTCACTGTTTGAAGATGACATGATATTATACATTGAAAACCCTAAAGATGCTACCAGAAAACTACTAGAGCTCAGCAAAGAATTCAGTAAAATTGCAGAGTACAAAATTAATACACAGACATCTGTTGCAATAGTATACACTAACAATGAAAGAACAGAAATTGAAACAATTCTATTTACCACTGCATCAAAAAGAATAAAATTCCATAGAGATAAACCTACCTAGGGAGGCATAAGAACTGTAGTTGAAAAACTCTAAGGTGCAAATAAAATAAATTAAAGATGACACAAACAGATGGAAAGATATACCATGCTTTTAGATTAGAAGAAAAATGATTTTTAAAAGACTATACTACCCAAGGCAATCCACAGATTTAATGCAAACTCTATCAAATTACCAATGGTGTTTTTCATTGGTAATCTGATAGAACTAGAACAACAAAAAAAAAATCTTAATTTGTATAGAGGCACAAAAGACCCCAAATAGTCAAAGCAATTTTGAGAAAGAAAAATAAAAGAAAAACAAAGCTGGAGGAATTATGCTTCCTGACTTCAGACTACATTACAAAGCTACAGTCATCAAAACACCATGGTACTGGCACAGAAACAGAAATACGTATCAGCAAAACAGGATGGAAAGCCCAGGAATAATCCATACACCTATTGTCAATTAATCTACAAAAAGAGAGGCAAGAATATACAATGGAGAAAAGATAGCTTCTTCAATAAGTGGTGCTGGGAAAACTGGACAGCTACATGTAAAAGAATGAAATCAGAACATTCTCTAACACTATATACAAAAATAAACTCAAAATAGATTAAAGGCTTAAGTTTAAGACCAGATACTATGAAACTCTTAGAGGAAAACATAGGCAGGACACTCTCTGACATAAACCGCAGGAATATCTTTTTCGATCCAACTCCTGCAGTAATGGAAATAAAAATAAAAATAAACAAATGGGACCAAATTAAATTCAAAAGCTTTTGCACAGCAAAGGAAACCATTAAAAAAAGAAGACAAGCCACAAAATGAGAGAAAATATTTGCAAACAATGCGACTAACAAGGGATTAATCTCCAAATTTTACAAACAGCACAGGTGGCTCAAAATCAAAAAACACTCTAATCAATAAATGGGCAGATTCCTTAATAGACCTTTCTTCAAAGAAGACATAGAGATGGCCAAAAGTCACACGAAAAGATGCTCAACATCACTAATTATTAGAGAAATACAAGTCAAAATTACAATGAGATATCATCTCACACCAGTCAGAATGACCATCATTAAAAAGTCTACAAGTAAATGCTAGAGAAGGTGTGGAGAAAAGGAAACCCTCCTACACTGTTGGGAATGTAAATTTGGACAGCCGCTATGGAGAACAGTATGGAGGTTCCTTAAAAAAAAAAAAAAACACAACACAAATGAACTTATATAAAAACAGACGCACAGACTTTGAAAACAAACCTATGGTTACCAAAGGGAACAGATGGGGGGAGAGGGATAAATTGGGAATTTGGGATGGACATATACACACTGTTATATTTAAAATAGATAACCAACAAGGAGCTACAGGGAACTCTATTCAATATTCTCTAATAACCTAAATGGGACAAGAATTTTAAAAAGGATATATGTGTATGTATAACAGAATCACTTTGCTGTACACCTGAAACTAAACAACATTGCAAACTAACTGTTCAGTTCAGTTCAGTTCAGTCGCTCAGTCGTGTCCGACTCTCCGCAACCCCATGAATCACAGCACGCCAGGCCTCCCTGTCTATCACCAACTCCCGGAGGTCACTCAAACTCATGTCCACAGAGTCGGTGATGCCATCCAGCCATCTCATTCTCTGTCGTCCCCTTTTCCTCCCGCCCCCAACCTTTCCCAGCATCAGAGTCTTTTCCAGAGTCAACTTGTCACATGAGGTGGCCAAAGTATTGCAGTTTCAGCTTTAGCATCAGTCCTTCCAATGAACACCCAGGATTGAACTCCTTTAGAATGGACTGGTTGGATCTCCTTGCAGTCCAAGGGACTCTCAAGAGTCTTCTCCAACACCACAGTTCAAAAGCATCAATTTCGGCGATCAGCTTTCTTCACAGTCCAACTCTCACATCCATACATGACCACGGAAGAAAACTAACTGTAGTCCAAGGTAAAATAGAAGTTTAAAAACAAATATTTGTACAGGAAAAAAATAACCTATCCATGTCTCTAAAGTGTGCTTTTCATAGGCAGCATATCGTTAGGCTGTGTTGTTTTAGCCAATATAACAACCTTTATTTAATTGGTGTGTTTGGACTGTTACATGATAATTTATATTGTTAGATTAAGTCTATCATCTCCATTTTATTTCCTATTTGTCCTATCTGTTCTTTTTCTTTTTTTCTGCCTTCTGTTTGATCGAGTGAACGTTTGTTCCGATTCCTTTCTATCCCCTTTTGGATTACTAACTGCGTTTTGTTACTATAGTGGTTTATTTAGCATTTTTAGTATATACATTTCAGTTCAGTTCAGTTCAGTTCATTTCAGTCGCTCAGTCGTGACCAACTCTTTGCGACCCCATGAATCACAGCACGCCAGGTCTCCCTGTCTATCACGAACTCCCAGAGTTCACTCAAACTCATGTCCATCGAGTCGGTGATGTCATCCAGCCACTTCATTCTCTGTCGTCCCCTTCTCCTCCCACCCCCAATCCTTCCCAGCATCAGAGTCTTTTCCACTGAATCCACTCTTCACATGAGGTGGCCAAAGTATTGGAGTTTCAGCTTTAGCATCAGTCCTTCCAATGAACACCCAGGATTGATCTCCTTTAGAATGGACTGGCTGGATCTCCTTGCAGTCCAAGGGATTCTCAAGAGTCTTCTCCAGCACCACAGTTCAAAACCATCAATTCCTCAGCGCTCAGCTTTCTTCACAGTCCAACTCTCACATCCATACATGACCACTGGAAAAACCATAGCCTTGACTAGATGGACTTTTGTTGGCAAAGTAATGTCTCTGCTTTTTAATATACTGTCTAGGTTGGTCATAACTTTCCTTCCAAGGAGTAAGTGTCTTTAGCTTATCCCAATCTACCTGCAAGTAATATAACACTTCATATATATAGTATAAAAGTCTTGCAATAAGTACATGGTCATGTTTTGCCATTATATGAACATATGACCCCTCCAAAGATCGGCTTGGCCTACCTCTGGCAAGTACAATAGTGGATGTGACACTCTTCAGACAGCCATATCTGGGAGCTCTCCAAGAATCTCCTTACATAAGGAATCCCAAAGCAATATGAAGCATTAAATTTCCTCTTGATCATCTCAACAAAATCTGGAGCCAGTATCTGTTGGTACCACCTGCAACAGAGTATCATCAATCAGGACACTGTTCCTAAGGTACTATATTTCTAGATGTTTCAACTTTAGAGGGCCAGAACTTAGGAGGGTCACTGAATGAATAGTATCAATGGCTTCACCTATGTTCTTCAGATTCTGATTCTCTGAGCTCTTTTAAAAATCCATGATTTGATTTCTATGTTTATCAACAAGCTATCTCATTTCTAAGATCTAGGATAGCTCCTTTCTGAACATAAAAAATTAGAATTAAATCTTTAAATCAATTAAAAGTTATTTTTAAAGGAGTTTTTTTTCAATAATTAAGTTTGGCTAAATAGAAGGGGAGTACCTTTGTGCAGGCATCAAAACCCACAAAATAATAATAGTTCAAGAAACAGTCTACAATGTAAAGAGGGGTAGTCTAACACAGTGGTTAAGTGTGTAGACTCTGGCATCAGAATATCTGGGTCTGAATTACGATTTCTGATGAGTGGAAACCAAGTTACTCTTTGTTTTGCTTTTACTCTTAATATCTCGATTTTCTCTTATGTAAAAAGGAATTAAAGACAGTTTTTCTGTTTTCTTTTAAAGATGGAAAATGTGTGCTGAACTTTAAAGCAGTTTTCTGACTTTAAAATATTGATATCATCCTTTGTATAAAGATGCTCTCTTCTTCAATTTGGTGAAGATTCTAAGAGGAGGCTGTGGTGACAATGGCATGCACTGGTAAAGAGCAAGGCCATGATGAGTGTGCTGCCTATTACCAACAAGGTGATGAAGCTCCAGGTGGTGAGAAAGTAGTTCAGTCCTTTAGGAGACTGGAGATGATCCTGGATAACTATCTCAAGGATTACCTGAGATCCCTCACAGCTCTAAATTCACAAAACTAGCTGCTGGACAGTAACAATGATCTCCTAGAGAATTCTATGAATTTTCAATCTCCTCACCAAGTCAGAAATTCAGTATTTCTCTATCACAGAAACGTATTAAAATCTCTGTAATTCAGGTAGAGCACAAGCCATAGAATGCTGAACCCTCAATTTGCATCATATGTTGTACCACTGAAAGTTCTCATCAAAATGATTGAATGGGTTCCTCTGGGGCTACTGCAGATAAGGACTCAAACATTGAGAGACTTAACCAGCACAAGAGGAAGGTGAAATTCCTGGCTATAACTAATGAATATAAATGATACTAACCTGGCTGTGCCTGGTGTGTAAGTATTATGATGTAGAGCTGGCAATAACAAAACAAAAATGATACCTAAAATATTAAGAAGAAACGTGGGGAAGTATGTCAAGAATTCATAAAGATAATTTTATGGGTATTTCATGCTCATGATTCTTTTCAAATTGATTTTTATCTGAGTATGAGCTAGGAATCAAGGGGTTTTGTTTTGTTTCTGCAGATGGATTCCCAAATGTTCCAGCATTGTCTATTCAAAAGACTACCTTTCGTCCATTGAGTTACCTTGACAACTTTGTTAAAAATCTGTTGCATGTGTGGTTTAATTTCTAGATTATACTATTTCATTGACCTATCTATTCTTATGACAATACTATGTACTCGATTACTCTAACTTTATAATAAGCCTTGAAATCAGGTAATATGAGTTTTTTTCTTTTCAAAGATATCTTGTTTATTCTAGGTCTTTTATATTTTCATATGAATTTTGGAATCTGGTTGTCAAGTTCTACACAAATGCCTGCTGAGATCTTTTCTGTGGGTGATTGCAATATATTTATAAGATCAATTTGAGGAAAGTTCATATCTTATCAATATTGAATCCTTTCATCTGTAAATATAGAGTATCTCCTTGTTTACTTAGATATTTTGTGAAGCCCGTTTATCAGGTCTAGAAGATTTTCCAAAATTAACTTACTTTTCAGCCACATCATGAGGCATGCGGGATCTAATTTCCCCAACCAGGAATCAAACCCGTGCCCCCTGCATTGGGAGTGTGGAGCACTGGCCCACCAGGGAAGTCCCTAGAATTTTTAATAGCTTTTGAAATCTTTTGTGTAGAAGACCATGTTGTCTGTAAATAAAGACAATTTTATTTTCCTTTCCTGACTATACTCCACTCCCCTATTCCACCCCACCACCTGCCTTTTTGCTTTCCCTACTGCACTGGCTAAGATCACCAGTACAATATTCACAAGGAAAAGTAGAGCAGACATCATTAACTTTTCCCCAATCTTGAGGCAGTCTTTCACTATTAAATACACTAACTTTAGATGTTCTATAGATGTCCTTCAACTATTTGAGGAAGCTGGCCTTTATTATGTTACTGGATTTTATTCTAAATGGATATAGAATCTTTGTCAAATAATTTCCCCCTAAATATATAAATGACCATATAGTTATACTTTCTAGGTTCTTGGTATGTGGAAGTATACCAAAATCTTTTCTTTGTATACTGGACCAACTTTGCATTCATGAATGAAACTCTACTTGGCCATGATGTACCTTTTTTAAAAAAAAAAATTTCTAGATCTGATTTGCAAATAGTCTATTAAGAATGGCTATGGCTATGTTAAGGAAAAATACTGGCCACTAAGTATTTTCTTGTAATATCTCTGGCTTTAGCATCGAGATAATGGTAGTCTCATAAAGTATGTCAGGGATCCCTCTTTTCTGGAATAGATAATATAGAATTGGCTTTTTTTATTTAGTTGTATTCAAATATTTTCAATAACTTTAAGTCTGTGTAGAACCTGAATATGCCTGAATTTTTTCTTGCCTAACTGTACTGGCTAGCTCCTCTAGTAAAAAGCTGGGGAGAAAAAGAACTGGTAAAGGTTTAACAAGAAAGCAAAGTGCTAAATCTGAAATGAGATTTTATAGAAATCTATTATCAGATCAATGAAGCTGCCTGGGAGCTATGAGGGTGGAAGGATCAAACAGGAAGTCTATAAGGTGGGAACTGTGAAACTGTTCAAACCTACATAAGGTCCAAAGCTGTCACTATATAAGACACCTTCCTCACTAAATTTCTCTATATTCTCAATATGATCCCTAGTCTTTCTCATGCCTCCATAAGAGCAGTTAGGACATGTTTCAAGAGGAAATTTCAGAGTAGCTCAACCTTAGACCTTCTATCTAAGATGTGAATGGTCAGTTATATCTGATGTCAGTGCTCTCAACTCAGAAATCTGAGTTCAGAGATCTGAGATCAGAAATCTGCCCACACAGATTCCCGCATCCCTCTCTGTCAGGCATGCCTTCTCCCCCTGAAGAAATTCTCATCCAGTTTTATAATAGATAATTCAGCCATGCAGGAAACAGATAAGGTGGGCATGAAATGTGGAGAAATCAAGTGGAAACTGAGGGACAAAAGATAAAAAGAGCTAATGTTAACTGAAAATGTGCTCTACACTGTACTTCTATTTACCAGTAAGAAAAAATATTCAGCTATGTAAAACAGGCTAGCCTGAAGTCATACAATCTTTTGAGTAGCTGAGCCAGGATTAAAACCCAGACAATGTGGTTCAGTACCAAAGTCTTTCCACGATACCAATTTTTCAGTAAGGAAAAGTAAATTTTTTAAGAGGAATAGGAGACATGATCAAGAAGCATCAAAAGGATCCTTCCAAAGCCACAGATCAACTTATATGTTTGAAATGGGAAAATGTGCAACTATCACCTTTGCTGAATCTGATCAACCTATCCTTCCATCTTTGTATAAGAATTTTACATGTATCTTTAGGGGTCATGCTAAGCCCCTCACCCTACTTTTTTTTGGTCGCACTGTGCAACTTGATCTTAGTTCCCTGACCAGGAATTGAACCTGGGCCACAGCAGTGAAACTGTTGAGTCCTATTATTAGGGAACTCCCAAGCCTTCCCTTGTTAATACAGTTTCTTGGAACTGATATTTTCAAATCAAGCTTTCTTCATGTCCTTTATAGGGAATTAATGTATATGACTAAAATGATGCCAAGTTAATATTAGTAATTTCACAATGTTTATTGTTATGAGGCATAATAAGGAATATGTACTTTGACAACATGCTATATACATAATTTGTTCTACTAACCATTCAATTCATAACTTTAAAAGCTCTACATGTTATGGTGAAAATGGCCTTCATTTATGTAATTATTTTCCATCATGTCTGCTGAGTTAGGTATCACCATACTACAGATACGAATTCTATTGTAAAATTCTCTCTATAAAGATGTTGTCAACAAATTTATCAAATTAATCAAGTTCCTGTTATGTATTAAGCCTTGAACTAATACTGAAAGCTTGTCTGTGTTTTTAGTTCACTATGATTTTTACCACTGCTATGAATTCTCTGATGTACAGTGAGTTGTGATTTCTGGATGAAAGCTTTCCCACATACAGCACACTGATAGGGTCTTTCCCCAGTGTGAATTCTCCGATGTAAAACAAGATCTGACTTCTGAGAAAACGCCTTTCCACATTCAGCACAAACATATGGTTTCTCTCCTGTATGAATCCTCTGATGACCTGGGAGGTGAGACTTTTGAGAGAAGGCTTTCCCACATTCAGTACAAACATAAGGTTTTTCTCCTGTGTGTATCCTCTGATGTCCAATGAGATGTGATTTCTGACAGAAGGCTTTTCCACATTCACTGCATTTATAGGGTTTCTCTCCAGTATGTATCCTCTGATGTATAATGAGCTGCGACTTTCGGGAGAAGGTCTTCCCACAAGCAGTACATGTGTAAGGTTTCTCCCCAGTATGAATTAACTGGTGTGTGATGAGTTCTGTCTTTCTGCTGAAGGCTTCCTCACACTGAGCACATTTGTAGGGTTTCTCCCCGGTGTGAATTCTTTTATGTATAATGAGGTGGGACTTCTCACAGAAGGCTTTCCCACATTCAGTACACTCATAGGGCTTCTCTCCAGTATGAGCTCTATGATGTATAATCAGTTGTGACTTCTGGGAGAAGGCCTTACCACACTCTCTACATTCATAAGGTTTCTCTCCAGTGTGAATTCTCTGATGTATAATGAGGGGTGATTTCTGCGAGAAGGCTTTTCCACATTCACTACATTCGTATGGTTTTTCTCCAGTATGAACTCTCTGATGTATAATAAGGGATGATTTTTGAGAGAAGGCTTTTCCACATTCAGAACATTCATAAGGTTTCTCCCCAGTATGAGTTCTCTGATGTACAATGAGGTGAAACTTCTCACTGAAGGCTTTCCCACATGCACCACAATCATATGGTTTCTTCCCAGTATGAATTCGTTGATGTACAATGAGCTGTGACTTCTTAGCAAAGGCTTTTCCACATGTAATACACACACAGGTTTTCTCCTTGGTTTCAACATTCTGATAATGAATAATGGATTGTTTCTTGCTGAAAATATTTCCATGCTCATTATCATTACAGGGAATTACTCCATTGTGAATCTTCTTAAGGTTAGAATTGGCCACACTGTGGATGAATGCTTTTTCACATCCAAAACTCTGATCAAGGTTTCTTCTTAAATTGTTCTTATCACAACTAGGTAGGTCAATATTAGATTTCAAGTTCTTTTTAAAGGAATCATAGTTATAGGGTCTTTGTCTTGAAGCATCTGACTCTATGCACTCTTGAAATATTTTCCTCAGTGCATCATATTTGTAGTCTGACTCTACAGTCATTGTTTTGTTGTTGATGACTGTTACTTGCCTGGAAAGTCTGTTTTTCTGACATCTCTGTAACTGGCCATCACTTTGACAGACTTTTAAAATGGAGTATAATGAACCATCCTTTGTGACTCCTTTCAATATCTTATTATGGAAGGAAACAGACCCCAAAATACATGATTGGGGGTTGTCAAGGTTACTCTTCCTGTCTAAAAGAAAGGAAAATTAAAAAGTCATAAAGAATAATTAACAGAACACAGAGGAGTATAAAAAATGATTGATCTAATAAAGGTGATGAACCCAAACAGGGATGAGATGCCATTTCAGAAGACAGTAAAACATACACTATGATCAGGGGAATGAATAGACAAAGATGTTAAAGAGAAATATTCATGAAAAAACTAGACCTGAAGGAGAGAGAAAACTATCTGAGTTATTATCACTCTAATCTTGGATTACTTTTTTAGGATCTTCCCATTTCTCCTGCTTTCAGAGTGTAAATGCGTTTCACCATTCAAATTCATTTATTTTATAAACCATCTGCTATACACTTGGCTAGTATTATCCTGCCACCTCTAGTTGAAGAAGCAAGGTCTCTTCTGTACTCAAAATATTTTATCTCCTCTCATTCTACTTTTCTAATTAACAACTAATATAAACAAGAGAAAAATCCAAGATCATGCTGTGGATTCAGTATCAGTCACACCAAGAATCCAAGCTTGAATTCCACTGTTCTTTCTATATATTATCAAATAAAACTAGCAAAGTTCTCCCAGAAAAGCCATATTTCCCTATCTTCTAGGTTTTGTTCATATATTCTTCTTGCCCACCTCCACCAACAGTTTGCCTTCACCTCCCTTTCTCATCATCATCAATACTCAAATTATCTCTCAAAGCAGCTACAGCTGCATGCTCTGAAAAATGCCTTTTCAAATTCTGTTGCATTTCTTTAGACTCTAATTTTCTCTGAACTTTTAAAAACAGTAGCATTATTTGATATTTAATTTTGTAATACAACCTGTGTTTTTAGAAGAAATTTGCCTTCTATTGCCTATTAAGCCTTTTCATAAAATGCATTGAATATATAAAACAATATACATTTAATACAAAAGATATACATATACAACCAATAAGAAATAGCTACCCCCTGAAGTGACTCAGCAGCAGCAGCAGCATAAAGGTTCACAATTATTTAATTGATTAATTATTTGTTGAGTGCCTATTAAATTTTCAGCACAAGAAAAAAGAGTAAGAGAATTCACTAAGAAGAGAAACATAAGCCTCAGGCATCAATCAACCAAAATAAAAACAAAACAAGCAAACTTATATTTCACTTACCTAGTCGCCCATCTGCCTGACCTTCATATGGACAGATCCAATTTGGTATGTCTCTCTTAATGATCCATGGATCTTCTCCTTGCTCCAACTTGGAAATGACATCTGGTTTGGAAACTGGATGGCCTATTAAATAGAAATCAGAGGAATTGGGATAGACTGCACAGAAGGCAAAAGAGAAGATTCAGTTTAAGGAGGTCTACGATGAAGTAGTTCATTTAACCTTCAGAAAGTAATGACCTCCATTGGGGAAAGTATTAAGATCATCAAAGTCATTATATACATGTCAGGAAACACCTAACTACAGTGACTGATAAGGAAAGGTACTTGACTGGTCAAGTCTGAGTTATACAGGGAAGTCACTCTTACCCATTGAGACCAGGTGGCTATAGTTCTCCAGCATCACGTCCCTGTACAGGGTCTTCTGAGCAGGGTCTAGTTGCTGCCACTCCTCCTGCGTGAAATCCACAGCCACATCCTTGAAAGATACTAATCCCTGTAACAGTAATATTCCTGTTCAATCTAAAGTCATCATTCTTATCATTTCTACTGTAGCATGCAAAACTATACCTATACTTAGTTTTGTACCAGAGTATTTGGGAGAATCAGTGTCAAATCATGCCTTTAACAAGAGCCAGACAGGACAGGAAAACAAAAGAGGTAAATCATAAAATGCCTACCTAATACAAATGGTAATTTAGTAAGTGATAAAGCAGCATTAAAATAGCTGAAAGGAAGATGTATTAGCCAATGAATAGTACTGAAACAACTGGAAAGTTAACAGGAAAAGAATAATGCTGAATTCATATGCTAGAAACTGAACTGTATACCCTGGAAATATGTAAGTTGAAGTTCTAACCCCAAGAACATCAGAATATGACCTTATTTGGAAACAGGGCCATTGCAAATATAATTAGTTAAATGAGGTCATCAGGGTGGACCCTAACCCAATATAACTGATATCCATATAAAAAGGAGACGTTTGAACAGAGTCACACACACAGAGAACGTTATCTATAAGCCAAACAGAGAGACTTAGAACAGATCCTTCCCTCAAGCCCTCAGAAGGAACCAACCCTGCTGATAAGCTGAATTTTGACTTACAGGCTCCAGAACTGTGAGATAAAAAATTTCTGTCATTTAATCCATGCAGTTTGCGGTATTCAGCTATGCCAGTTCTAGCTGTCATAATGAAGTATATCAGTTATAATACAATGATATCTATCTTATGTCTTGGAAAAGAGAAAAATATATATATTCTGAATGAAGAAAAATTTTAATTTTAAAAATACCCAAAATTATAAAATAACAACAAAACCTGGCTGGGAGGATTTTTATTAATAATTATAGAGAAGGATTTTTAAAGTATAACACATAAAAAATTTTTGAGAAGAGCCACATTTAGAGAGTCAGAGAATCTCAAAGTTCTTGAAGATTCTAATCCAATCTCCTCATTTCATAGGAAAGAAATTTAGTTTCTTCTAAATCTAACAATTCTCCTACATATATGCAATAACTAGGAATATAATGAAATACATCAATTATAACAGCAATATTGAAAAAGAACACACTTAAGAAATATGCAGGAAACATTCATGAAAAAGCCAAAACAAATCATTGACATGACACTGAAATAAAGGACTTGGGTAACTGTAGAGCCATAGATGTTTCTGGAAGGTAAACTAATGGTTTTAATCATGGCACCAGTATGTATGCTCACAATAGTAGTCACCTAATAGTGGAATCTAAATGATTTGCATTATTTAAAACTATTTTTAATGGTTTTTCCCTAATTATTCTATTATCAAATACTGCTTTCAGAATGAAAAAAAATTAAATATCAACATTCTGTTGCTTAAAAGATTCCTTTGGTTCTTTACTCTCATCTCAATCATCTCAATCTTAAGGTTTCTCTCATCCCACACCATCAACCTACCACACATTTAGCTTGTTCCCATAAGATTCCCTTTAGTTTTCCCACTTTACATATGAGATAACTGAGGATTTACAGTGGTTAAGTCACTTTGTGCCAAAGGTTACACTAAATATATATGACTGGTCAACTGTCAGATTTAAAAGCAGCTATCCTGACTCAATACCTTGGTTTTTTGACCACTGTACTCCACAATACCTTCCTTGATACTGTAATTAAGACCTTTTATATTTTATTACATTAATATTGCCTATAAACAAACTTTCCACGAAACACCTCCACTTTAGTTTTCCTCAAATTCTCAGTCTTTTCTACTTTTGCAAATGCTGTTTCCCATCCTCATCCTACTTCCTTCATAATCCAAAATTCAACCATTTTTAAAGCCGCTTATCCTTGCTTTCTCTATAAAGCTGCTGCTCTTCTTTCTCCACTATAAAAATTCCTTGCTATCATGTCTATTATAGAGCTTTTATGTATTATTGTTAGTTTCCACATCTGTTTGCCCCATTTTTCTCTGTATTCTTCCCAAGAAAGAACCATGCCTAAATTTTCAGTTATTTCACAGCTAGCTAGCAGCTGTGACATATACTGAATATTCAAGACATATCTGCCATAAAGGAATGAATGAAATTATAGAGAATAAAGTTCATACTTAGTTAAAAATGGTTTTGCACACTTTAAATAATATTCCTGTGATCTAAAGAACAGTAACGTGAGAAAGATAATAAATGTAGAAAATAGAGGAAATCCATTCTGATAAGAAAATTCATAAATGTAATGCTAACATTCTAATTTTGCTTTATCAATAACACTAGAATGCTTTAATATACTATATATGTATAAATTTTGCTAATTTCAAGTAAAATACAGCACATTATCAGTGGAAAATTGTATTTTTTGTATCGGTTACAAGCAATTTTTACAGCTTGAGTGACTGAGAGAATGGAAGAAATGGAGGAGATGGAAGGGGAATAGGTGTTAGAGGGAGAAAAGGTAGATGTGTGTGAAAATGATGACTTCTACTTCTGGACTGTATGGAAAAAACACAAATCTTTAATCCTAAAGTAATAAGCAAGTTAATTAGCCATGGTAGTTGAATCTACTGGGCCAATAAAAAATCCATACTCATCTTCAGAACATCAGGGACCCCTGCTTTCCAAAGCTTTGCAAGACAATTATATATTTTTTAATTATTTATTTATTAATATTAATTTTTTAGATTCCTATAAGAAGGTAACCTTCATGTAAAGTTATGATTATATTTTTTATTAGAGTATAGTTGCTTCACAATGTTGTGTCACTTTCTGCTGTACAATGAAGTAAATCAGCTATATGTACACATATATTCCCTCCCTCATGAACCTCTTTCCCACTTTCCCCCAATCTGACCACTCTAGGTCATCACAGAGCACCGAGCTAAGCTCTCTGTGCTATACAGCAACTTCCCACTAGCTGTCTATTTTACACACAGTTGTGTATACATCAATCCTACTCTACCAATTTCTTTCACCCTCCCCTTCCCACCCCATGTCCATTTTCTACATCTGCATCTGCATTCCTGTCCTGCAAACAGGCTCATCTGTACCATCTTTCTATTAACAGATTCCATAGAGATCATTAATATATGATATTTGTTTTTCTGACTTAGTCCTTCCTATGATGGACTCTAGGTCCATCCACATCACTACAAACGACTCAGCTGTGGATCTTAGTTCCCCAACTAGGTATTGAATCTGTGCCCCGTTCAGTGGAAGCTCAGAGCTCTAACCACTGCAAGGGAATTCCTGACAATTATATTTTAAGAACTACTTTTTGAAAGAAATAAATATTTTGGAAGACTATTCAAAACATTTCTATTCTGTATTATCTAGACTTTGTTGATAGATAAAACTGGACAACAGGAAGCCTCTATACTTTATCTAGTCCTTTAAAGCAGAGGTCAACAAATTTTTTCAGCAAAGTAGATATTTTCAGCATTTCAGACCATATGATGCTTATCCAACTCTACCACTGTAATACAAAAGAAGCCATAGACAATATGTAAACAAATGACATGGCTGTGCTGCCAGTAAAACTTTATTTACAAAAACATTTAGGAAACTGAATTTGCCCCACAGGCAACAGTCTGATGACTCCAGCTCTAAAGGATAAAGTTACAGAGTCAGGCTATGACACTATGATAACTTCCTTCTAAAAGAAATCACTCTATGATACAGTTACAAATTTATTATTGCATTTACCACAGGAGTGTTGGTGAGAACACTGTATATCCCATTACTAAAAGGAAGATCCAAAACTGAAAGTTGTTTTAGTTTTATATTGCAAGAAATAATTTCTTCCTATGGGAAATGTATCTTCTTTCTCTTCCGTGAAGTTGCTCAGTCGTGTCCGACTCTTTGTGACCCCATGAACTATAGCCCACCAGGCTCCTCCATCCATGGAATTTTCTAGGCAAGAGTACTGGAGTGGGTTGCCATTTCCTTCTCCATCTTTCTCTTTAGAGGACTGAAAATCATGTAACTGATGATGTCAGCAAAAAGATGAGAAAAATTGTACAACTTTTTAAAGTGGTTTTAAGCCAAATTATCTGCATATTACCTAGCAATTCTTTCTAGGTTTGGATCTTTATTTTGGCTATCTTTCCCTGATCTAAATTTTGGCTATCTTCACTTTTCCATTTGATTGTATTTAGAACCAAAACAGGAAATTTTAAAAATTAAAAATTAAACAATTCACCTGGGACTTCATCTTTTTCTGCTCTCCTTTAAAATGGCAGATGCCTGAAAAGGGAAAATTGGTGATCAGAAGGGTATTTTCACAGATCGGATGCAAAATGCAGCTTCTATATCCACCAGTCTAGAAACAACAACCACAGAAGTTAGGTAGACGATAAGCAAACCTGTGGGAGAAGATAGTTTGGTCTTCATAGAAAAATTAGCAAGTATAATGTGAAGTAAGCTCTCTTGTAACTTCATACTTTAATCATACAGAACTTGGACAAGGTTTTTTAATTGTATGGATGTGAAGATATGTTTCTTTTTGATTTATTAACCACTTATTCCCCCCCTGCCATTAACCACCAATTCTATTCACAGGAGTTCATAAGGCAACACACACACACACACCAAGATAAACACACACACACACACACAAACGCACCAAGATAAATTCCCCAACAGTAAGAACAGCTAATGACCAAATAAAAAACTGAGAAGTGTATTCCCTTATTCCCCAAAAGGAATAAGCAGCTAAAATCTAATCTCACTAGAGTTCTTATATTTTCCTTGCAATTCAGCAGACACTCCTGCCAATCAATATGTTTAAATTTTTATTGTTGATTTCCAACAGTATGGATGTTTCCATATAAAAATGGTAGTAAGTTGGGACCACTGATACAAGGGAATATACCCTAATACAGGCAGGTACATACCTGGTAAATCCTTCTCAGTCCCACAAGGAGTCAGGTAGACAAGATTTAACTGGTTCAGAGGAACTGAGTACTCCTGCCACAGGGATACTGTTTTATATGGGGTATTCTAAACTTTGTCAAAATAGATCTGTAAGGAAACAATTGAGAGAAACAGTCATACTTACCTCCAGGCACCCAGTAGGTGTTTAATAAATGTTTCTTGAATAAAATATAAAATGATTTCAATACATTTAGACAGAAGTAGGATGAAAATCATATTTTCATAATAATCCTATCCTTTCTGATTTGTTTGTTATTGTTTCAAAATGATCATTTTTGTTAGGGGTACCAGGTTAAGGGCACAGTGACGGGTTGAGAAGGGATGTGACCTGAAAGGCTGCCCATGACCTGTGGAAATTTTCACGTACGTAAACGAAAAGTAGGCTATATCATCCAAGACACCCTGGTCATTACTTCTCCCTCCAAATCTCTGAATCCTGGGGCCTAGCAATCACATACTCCACAGAACTCCCCCATGCCCACCACATCACTGACTGCCACATGGATGCCCTCATCATTTAGTCCACAGCCTCCCTCATCAATCACTGATTCTTCAGAGTCCTCGAGATTCCTGACCCAGTCAACACCAGTCAGTCCCCCTACACACCATTTCTGATCCCACAGATAATCCCATCACTGACACACCAATTACTAATCTTATACCTAACCCCATCCCTGATTCCCAAATAAACCCAACCCTAATCCTACATACTTTCCCTACCAGTGACTTCATCAGTCTCCAATCACTGACACTCACGGACCCCTCTCATCCCATTACCAATCCAAAAGACCCTCATCACCACACACGTCCGCCTTCTGACCTGCAGTTCCAGAAACGCCCATCACGGCTTAACCCAAGACGGCTGTCACATCCATAGCGGTGAATTCTCCCGCTTCCTGTCTGGGTGAGCAAAGCGCGGGGTTGCCCGGCGTGCTCTGTTCCGTACAGCGGAGTTTTGCCCACTCTGGGCGGCTTTGTTCAGGAGGCAATATGGCCACTCCCGTGCTACGTGTCTAAGTGGGAGCCGCCATCTTGCGAGACTGGTCAGTTCCGTACAAGCAGAGGAATTCGGTTTACTCAGCGCCTTCGTCTGGGCTGTACCACAGAGGCAGCAAGGGGAGGGGGGAAAGATAACATAAAAGAGGATTATACAAACCTGTAACGTACAAAATTTTGCAGCGAGATTTTACAGGATTGGGTAAGAAGTCTGAGGGATACTGTCCTCCATTAGAAGGCTGCGTTTGGTAAAAGACGGACAATTTGGAATAGTAAAATATTCTCACTTGCGACTTGACTTAAAAGTGTTTGTAAATGGCGCAACCCTATACCAGGAGATTCTACTTGCTGAGAAGGGTGAAAATGTGGAATGGAAATGCCACTGTGAGGGAAACCCGCCAAAGTGGTGGAAGAGTTCACGAGGAGCAAGGGAAGAGGATACAGATTAATAATGAAATTTACGTTAAGAACGGTTATAAGGAATTCTCTAGAGTACACTACTACTGCAGTAACAAGTTGCAAAGGCCGACTGAAGAAAATAAAAGTGAGAGAAGTTGAAGGTAGAGGAGGTCTCTGTCATAATGAAAGAAATAAAAAAGCCACAGTGAGATATTATTTCTCTTCTAGTACCTTGTTTTTTAAAGACAGTATTCTAAGTTTGGAAATACAGAGTGTTAGTAAGAATGCCATGGGAACCTGGAATTCTCATATATTACTAATGGGAAAGAAAAATGACACAGCCCTATATAGAGCTGGGCTTCCCTTGTGGCTCAGCTGGTAAAGAATCTGCTTGCAATGCCGCCGACCTAGGTTGGGAGGATCCCCTGCAGAAGGACAAGGCTAACCACTCCAGTATTCTGGTCTGGAGAATTCCATGGTCAGTATATTCTGTGGGGTCGCAAAGAGTCGGACACAACTGAGGAGTTTCACTATATAGAAGACACTGGCAATAGGGACTTCCCAGGTAGCAGCATTGGTAAAGAATTTGCCTGACAATGCAGGAGACCCCAGAGATGCAGGTTTGATTCCTATGTCAGGAAGATTCTCTGGAGTAGTAAATGGCAACCCAGTCCAGTATTCTTGCCTGGGAAATTTCATAGAGGAGCCTGGTGGACTACAGTTCATGAGGTCGCAAAGAGTCACTGGACTCATAACTGTAGGTATTTGTTAGCTATTGCTGTGTAACAAGTTACTAGAAAGTAGCAGTTTGCAACTATAAATGTAGTTAACTGTTTCATTGATTCTGTGAGTTGAGAATGTAGGAACAGCTGAGCTGGGTGGTTCAGATCTAGTCTGTCAAGAGGTTGCTGCACTCAAGCTGTCGTCAGCCAGGACTGTAGTTATTTCAAGGCTAAATAACTGTAGTTATTTAAACTAAATTTCAAGGTTATGCTTCTAAACTCAGTGAAGAAGCTGGTGATAAGCCTCAGAATTTCAATTTCCAGGCTCAACTGCCCATCATAAGGGCCTTTCCTTCAGCAACTCAATTATCCTCATGACATGGTGGGTCTTCCTCTCTCAAGCCTGCCTCATAGTATATAAGCTGGTTTCTATGTAAGCTGGCTTCTATGCAGACCAAATGAGTCAAGGGAAAGACAGTGAGAGAGCACACACAAGATAGATGCCAGAGTCCTCTTATAACCTATATTAGAAACGATATCTCATTACTTCTGTATTCTATGTGCTGAAAGTGAATCATCAAGGGTGCCCACAAACAAAGGAATGGGAATTAAGCTGTACCTCTTAATAGGAGGATTCAGTTCAGTTCAGTTCAGTCACTCAGTTGTGTCGACTCTTTGCGACCCCATGAATCACAGCACGCCAGGCCTCCCTGTCCATCACCAACTCCCGGAGTTCACTCAAACTCATGTCCATCGAGTCAGTGATGTCATCCAGCCATCTCATTCTCTGTCGTCCCCGTCTCTTCCCACCCCCAATCCCTCCCAGCATCAGAGTCTTTTCCAGTGAGTCAACTTGTCACATGAGGTGGCCAAAGTATTGGAGTTTCAGCTTCAGCATCAGTCCTTCCAATGAACACCCAGGATTGATCTCCTTTAGAATGGACTGGTTGGATCTCCTTGCAGTCCAAGGGACTCTCAAGAGTCTTCTCCAGCACCACAGTTCAAAAGCATCAATTCTTCGGTGATCAGCTTTCTTCACAGTCCAACTCTCACATCCATACATGACCACGGATAGCAAAGTCTAAAACCACAACGCTACATGTAAGCTTTTGCTCCTGAACTCAGAAACTCCATTCCAGGAATATATCCCAAATATACATTGCCCCCACCCCCAAAATAGGTTACTCATTGCAGTACTATTTTTAATACCTAAAGACAACAATCAACCCAAACATTTGCCAACAGGTCCAGCTGTATAAATCACAGTATACCCATAAAACAGTAGTATTCAGCTGTAAGAGAGAGACAGAAATATCTCTATGTACTACTATGGAGGTAAAGAGGATATAATGTTCTATGAGGGGAAAAGGTAGAAAAAATGAGAATCATTTGTTATTATCATTTAGTTTCTAAAATGTGAATATGTATACAGTTAATTCTTCTTATTCATGATAGCTATGTTCAATTCAGTTCAGTTCAGTTCAGTCGCTCAGTCGTGTCCAACTCTTTGCGACCCCATGAATCACAGCACGCCAGGTCTCCCTGTCCATCACCAGCTCCGGGAGTTCACTCAAACTCATGTCCATTGAGTTGGTGATGCCATCCATCCATCTCATTCTCTGTCGTCCCCGTCTCCTCCCGCCCCCAATCCCTCCTAGCATCAGAGTCTTTTCCAGTGAGTCAACTTGTCGCATGAGGTGGCCAAAGTATTGGAGTTGCTGCAAACACAGAACTAGTGAATACTGAACCATATCTCCAAAGGAAAATAAAAATCAATATAAAACAGATTACAATATTAAATTACAACTTTGTATAATTAAGATTATAACCTTAAAAACAATTCATGTTGGTGGATTCTATTGTCTTTATTTTACCAGAAAAGCAAAGTTCAAAAGAGTTAAGTGATTTGCCTGAGGTCCAATAACAAAGGCCAGAGTTATATTCAAACCCTGTCTGGCTGGCCCCAGAGCTGGAGTTTCTTGCACCACATTGCATTGCCCCTACCATCCTCATCATCTGTTCACCTCTGTGTAAGAGCTGGAACAAGAATGCAGAGCATTCCCTTGTTTAAACTCAGCTGGGAATGTGTGCATGGGGCAACTCAAATTTTTGGTACTCTGGACATGTCTGCCTGTGACTGAAAAAGCACTGAGTTTGACTTTTGAGGTTACAAATACATTTTAGCAAGTAGGTGAATTTGTAGATACAGAATCTGTGAATAATGAAGATCAACTGTATATGTGTTAACCTTAAAAATAAAAAGCAAATGATGGAAAAATAAGTCACCAAATAAAATATAATCTACAAAAGGTATTATTATTTATCTTTTGAAATATAGCAACTTACCCCAAAACTTAGTGGTTTTAAACAACACACATCTATTGTTTCACAGTTTCTGTGGGTCAGGAATCTGGACATGGATTATCTGAATCCTCTGCTTTGAGGTCTTCTACAAATCTATGATCTATTGATCCAGGCTGGGGTCTCTCATCTGAAGACTCAAATGGGGAAAGATTCATTTCCAAGCTCAACTACATGATTGTAGGTAGAATTTAATGCCTCAAAGATTCCTGGACTAAGGGCATTCATGTCCTTGCTGATTGTTGTGAGGAAGCCACCCTCGGTATCTTGCCATGCAGGACTCTCCAACTTGCAACTTGCTTATCTAGGGAGTCAAGAGAAGAGTCTGTAAGCAAGATGGAAGTCACAATCTTTTATAACCTTATTACATATGTGACATCCCCTCAGTGTTGCCATATGCCGTTGGTTAGAAGCTGCTTACTTATGTGGAGTATTTTATCAGGAGGTGGGACTCATTTGTGGCTATCTTAGACACTTCCTACACCAGGGAGGAAGGAAATAAGATAGAAGGGACACAGATCGCATCTTATATTCTTTGAATATACCATAGTTCTGTTGATTTGACTACATAACCACAAAAAATTTACATGTTTATAAAACAAAATTAAATTTGATAAACCAATTCCAAATTCCTGCTTGTGACCAAAGTGAAGTAATAGGGAATGGATGGGCACATTCACCTGAACCAATGGAAAAACCAGACAAGTGTATGAAACAATGATTTTAAAGGTATTAGACATCAGGCTGCAAAGGACAGTGATCCTTGAGAGACGGGAAACAAACTGAGGTGACCCTTCTGATTGCTCAGTTTACTGCCTTGAGAACATTTCCAGATATGACATGAAAAGCAAGTCCAGTCTAGACTTCCAGAGTGGTAGAGAAAGAACTAACAGTACAGTGAGACCAAGGCAGCTACAGTCACAGAGCAGAGATCAAAGAGGAGAAAGCTGCACATAATGAGAGCTCCAGAGACTTGCAGAGGGTCCACTTCATGTATTCAGGAGAGTATGGGTCAGTGCATCTATGTAAGGAAAATTAGCATCTGGGAAAAGAGACACTGGAGAGGAAGGAAGAAACAGTAACTGGAGTTCAAGATTAAGCCAAGATTAATGCCTGTTCCCATCAGCCAGACTGGAAAATTTCACAATTCACTGGGAAGAATATACAGAAAGGTCTTGCCTCAATAGTGGGAAATCATTAGTTCTACCTTTAAATCTTACTCTAATGCCAGTTAACAACTATTTCCAAGTAACTTAGCTGAAATACAGAAAAAAGCATCAAAATAGGTACTGGAACACTAAAGTATCTATCATCCAACATGATAAAATTTACACCGTCTGCCACCAAATCAAAAATTATCAGGTGTGTATAGAAACTGGAAAATGATACTCATAATGAAGAGAAAAATAAACCAAAGGAAAAAAACACAGTTCAGAATTTAAAAGATGTTGGAAATGTAGAACTAGATATTAAGTTACTATAGATCTTGTACTCATTAAAACAATAATGTGAGAATATTATGAACTTCAGCCTCATAAATTTGGCAAGGTAGAAGAACTGGACCATTTCTTCAAACACCAAAACTCAACTAAGATTAAATAGATCATTTGCATGGCTCCATAACTAGAATTCTACCAAAATTTCAGTATTCCAAACCATTTTATCAGGAAATTGTTACCAAAATGATACTAAGGCAGTACAAAAAAACAAAAACAAAAAACTACAGACCAATGTCTCCCATGAACTTAAAACATAAAAATACTCAATAAAATATTAGCAAACCAAATCCAGTAATATAGCAAAAGAGTTATACACTATGACCAAGTATAATGTATTTCAAGTAGTCAAAGCTAGCTAAAACTGGAAAATTAACCAACAAGATACAAAGAAAAAGTAAATGATTATGTCGACAGAGAACAGGCATTTGCTAAAAATCTAGTACACATGCATGATTAAAAACACAAAACAAAAAGCCTCTCAGCAAAATAATAATAGATAAGAATTTTCATAACTTAATAAAGAGCATCTACCAAAAAAACCCACAGAAGATATAATACTTAATGATGAAAGACTGAATGATTTCGCTCTTAGACCAGGAACAAGAGAATGATGTTTGCTATCACCATTTTACTTCAACATAGTAGTGGAAATTCTACCCACTAAAATAACACAAGAAAGCAAAATTAGAAGTGTATAAATCAGAAATTAAAGAAATTAAACTGACCCTACATACAGATGACATAAATGATTGTTTATGTAGGCAATCCAAAGGAATTTACCAATGTTATGCCTAAAACTAGTAAGTGAGTTCAGCAAAGGAACAGTATACAAAATACAAAAGTCAATCACATTTCTATATACTAATAATAAAAACATTAAAACAGAAATAAAAACATTAATACCATTTTTAATCACTCCAAAGAAATAGAAACACTTAGACTTACACTTATCAAAACATGTAGAATCTTTGGGAATAAAATCACAAAATGTCATTAAAAGAAATAAAATAAATAGACATATCATGGTCACTGATTTGAAGACTATAGATAGTAAAGATATCAATTATCCCCAAATTGATCTACAGATTTAAAGCAATTTGTCTTAAAAATGATAGCAAATTATTTTTTGTAGACTTAGACAAAACTATTTATTTGGAAGTCCTTAAAGAACTAAAAACAGAGTTACCACATGATCCGGCAATCCCACTCCTAGGCATATATCCAAAAAAGATGAAAACTCTAATTTGAAAAGATATATAGACCCTAATGCTCAGAGCAGCACTATTTACAATAGCCAATTCATGGACGCAACCTAAATGTCTGTCAACAGATGAATGGATAAAGAATATATGGTGTGTGTGTGTGTGTAAAATGAATTGGAATATTACTCATCCATAAAAAAAATGAAATAATGCCACTTGCGGCAACAAGGATGGACCTGGAGATTATCAACTAAGTGAAGTAAGTCAGAGACAAATATCACAGGATATCACTTTTATGTGGAATCTACAAAAAGATACAAATAAACTTATTTACAGAACAGAAAAAGACTCACAGACATAGAAAACAAACTTATGGTTACCAAGG
The DNA here is from genome assembly GCF_049115385.1 of Moschus berezovskii. Taxonomy (NCBI): domain Eukaryota; kingdom Metazoa; phylum Chordata; class Mammalia; order Artiodactyla; family Moschidae; genus Moschus; species Moschus berezovskii. The sequence continues at coordinate 49,270,471 of NC_142467.1, read as the reverse complement.
GGAAAGAGAGGAAGGAATAAATTAAGAGTTTAGTATTAACAGATAGACATAACTATATATTAAACAGATAAACGAGGACCTACTGGGAACTAGGGAACTAGATTCAATATGATGTTATAACCTATAATAGAAAAGAATCTGAAAAAGAACATATTTAAATATACACATATATATAAATTAATCACTTTACTATACAACTGAAACTAACACAACACACAACATTCAACTATACTTCAATAAAAAGTTGGTTTTTGGGGAAAAAAACTTACATGGACAGGAACAGGCCCTATTATAGCTAAAATAATCTTGAAAAGAATAAAGTGGAAGGAATTACTCCCACAACTTCTATTAAACATTGTGTTGGAGGCTCTAGTTAGCACAATAAGGCAAAAAATATATTAAAACTATTTGGTTAGGAAAGAAAAGAGTAAAACCACATTCATTTGTAGATAACATGATCGTCCATGTGGAAAATCTAATGCATTCCACAAAGAAAATGGTACTAGAACTAATCAGTAACCTTAGAAAGGTTGAAATATACTAGATCAATATGCAATAATTAGTTGTGCTTCCATATATAATCAATAAATAATCAGAAATTGTGGGGGGAGGAGAGGGTGAGATGTATGGGGAGAGTAACATGGAAAGTTACATTACCATATGTAAAATAGATAGCCAGTGGGGATCTGATGTATGACTCAGAGAACTCAATCAGGGACTCTGTATCAACCTAGAGGGGTGAAATGGGGAGGGAGATGGGAAGGAGGTTCAAGAAGGAGGGTACACATGTACACCTACAGCTGATTCATGTTGATGTTTGACAGAAAACAACAAAATTCTGTAAAGCAATTATCCTTCAATTAAAAAATAAAACAAAATTTAAAAAAATCAGATAATAACATTTTAAACATCTAAGACAAATTTTTAAGTATGAATGATTTGGGGGCATATTTGACAAAAGAGGTGAAACACCAATATACCGAAAACTAAAACAATACTAATAGAAATTAAAGAAGACTTAAAGGAGCTATATGACATTCATGTGTCAGAGCCCCATTGTTATAATGTCAAACTCTGCAAATTGAGTTATAACTTCAGTGCAATCTATTCAAAATGGCAGCAAGCTTATGAGAAGAAACTAACGAGGAAAGAAATAAAACTGTCCCTATATAAAAAGGACAGTTTTATATTCATATGGAAAGGAAAAGAACCAAGAATTGTCCAAACAGCTTTGAGGAAAAAATTAAGTTTGCAGCTTAACACTAGCCTGATCTCAAGACTTATTATACACATGCTACAATAATCAAGAAAGTATGGTATTGGTGTAAAGATTAAAAAATGTATAAATGAAACAGAGTAGGATAGCTCAGAAATAGATCCAGCTGATATAATCACAAAGACAATTCCGTGTGGGCAAAAAATAGCCTTTTCAACAAATAGTGCTTGAATAATTGAATGCTGCTGCTGCTGCTAAGTCACTTCAGTAGTGTCCGACTCTGTGCAACCCCATAAATGGCAGCCCACCAGGCTCCCTCATCCCTGGGATTCTCCAGGCAAGAACACTGGAGTGCGTTGCCATTTCCTTCTCCAATGCAGGGAAGTGAAAAGTGAAAGTGAAGTTGCTCAGTCGCGTCCGACTCTTAGCGACCCCATGGACTGCAGCCTACCAGGCTCCTCCGTCCATGGGATTTTCCAGGCAAGGGTACTGGAGTGGGTTGCCATTGCCTTCTCCGTGAATAACTGAATATCTATAATTTAAATTGAATCTTACTCCATTCTTCATACTACATACAAAAAAAAAAAAAAATTCAAAATGGCTTGCAGTCCTAAATATAAAATGCTGCAGTCCATGGGGTTGCAGAGTCGGACACAACTTAGCAACCAAACAACAAAAACTATAAAATTCCTAGAATCAAATGTAGGAGAAATCCTTTGAGACCTAAGATGAGGCAAAAATTTCTTAGTAACACCAAAAGCATAAACCATAAAATAATAAAGGATAAACTGGACCTTTGGTCTTCAAAAGACACAATTTAAGAGAGTGAAAAGACAAGCCACAGACTAAGAGAAAGCATTTCCAAATCATACATCTAATAAAGAACCATCAGCTAAAATATATGAAGACCTTTAACAAGGAAATTATTACAGACTGAGCAAAAAACTTAAATATGCACTTCCCCAAAGACATACTGATGTCAAATAAGCATAAGAAAAGATGCCTAACATCATCAGTCATTAGGGAACTGCTAATTTAAGAGAGTGAAATAGCATTAATCACTTATACTGCAAGGAGATCCAACCAGTCCATTCTGGAGGAGATCAATCCTGGATGTTCATTGGAGGGACTGATGCTAAAGCTGAAACTGCAATACTTTGGCCACCTCATGCGACGAGTTGACTCACTGGAAAAGACTCTGATGCTGGGAAAGGTTGGGGGCGGGAGGAGAAGGGGACGACGGAGAATGAGATGGCTGGATGGCATCACGGACTCTGTGGACATGAGTTTGAGTGAACTCCGGGAGTTGGTGATGGACAGGGAGGCCTGGCGTGCTGTGATTCATGGGGTCGCGGAGAGTCGGACACGACTGAGCGACTGAACTGAACTGAACTGAACTGAACTTGGAAGGATGTAGAGAAGTGAACTTTTATACACAGCCAGTGGGAATGTAAAATGCTGCAATCCCTTTGGAAAACGGAATTTCTCAGGTTAAATATTCACTGACTATATGGTGCAGCTACTCCATTTTTAATGTTTATCCAAGAGAATAAGTATTGGGCATGTACACATACAACATACAATATCCAAGACATAAGCGTGCAGACATCTGTACAGGAATGCTCATAGCTTCATTTGTAAAAGCCAAAACCTAAAATTAACTTAAATGTCCATCATAGGCAAATGGATAAACTATCCATACAGAAGAATACTAATCAGCAATAGAAAAGAATGAACTCTTGATATACACAGAAAATTACATTAAATTCAAAATAAGTGTGCTGAAAGAAATCAGTAAAAATGAGAGTGCATACATTATGATTCTACTTACATCAGACTCTAGAAAATGCAAATGAATACATAGTGGCAGAAAACAGGGTTAGTGGTTGCCTGGGGATGAAGCAGAAGCCAGTCAGGGAAGAGGAATTTCCAAAGGATAAGAAGAAACTTTGGGGGATGATGAATATTTTCATTATCTTGATTGTGGTGATGGTTTCACTGGTGTATACATAAGCCAATGTTATCAAAATAATATTTGTCCATTAAACCTCAAGAAATCTGCTCTTTTAAAAATGCTATAGCATGCCTTAAAAGGCCCTACATTATCTTCTTCAAATTTTTGGACATCATTATAAACCACTTCCCCTCATTCATTTAACATCAGACATTCTGTTCTTCCTCAATTCACTTTCACCTTAGGGCTTTTAAGAATGCTCCTCTTACTAGTATATAGATTTATCACTACTCTCAGCAATTACTATAGTAAATAAGGACTATTTAGATTATCTCACCAAAATGAAAACACCTTTCTCTTCTGGTCTTCTCATCTTTCTTACTCCCAGCTTACCCACACCTTAAAAGCTTTGTGATGTATGGAATTTTGGAATGTAATTTCACAAAGATTATTAAACCAGTAAAACTCTATCATTCATCATGTTCTTTCATTCTATCATTCACGTTCTTTCATTCTATCATCATCATTCATGTTCTTTCATTCTATCATTTAGTTGTTCAGCAAATACTCAGAAAACACCTACTATTTGTCATGTACTCTTCTAGAGCTTGAGCTGTATCGTTTTAATACAGCTAAATATTCTTGACCCATTTGTGCTTAAATGATACCAAAATGAATAAATAATAAACAAAATAAATTACAATATGATAAAGTGAAAGTGAAGTCGCTCAGTCGTGTCTGACTCTTAGCGACCCCATGAACTGCAGCCTACCAGGCTCCTCTGTCCATGGGATTTTCCAGGCAAGAGTACTGGAGTGGGGTGCCACCATTTAAAAAGTGAAATAATCAAGGAAAGTTAGTATTGCTTAGGAGACCATTGCTGTATCACACATGGAGGTCTGCTAATCTTAAGAGAATTCTGATCCAAACAGTCACCTAAGAACACAGACTCATAACACAGTGTAATTCTACAGTGATAAAATACTATACAACGGGACTTCCCTGGTAGTCCAGTGGTTGAGAATCCACCAGCCAATGCAAGGGACACAGATTCAATCCCTGGTCTGGGAAGATTCCACATGCCACGGAGCAACTAAGCCTGTAGGCCACAAGTACTGAGCCTGAGTCTAGAGCCCACGAGCCACAACAACTAAGCACACATGTCACAGCTACTGAAACCCATGCACCCAAGACCCTGTGCTCTGCAATGAGAAGCCACCACAATGAGAAGCCCACACACTGCAACTAGATAGTTGCAACTCAATGCAATTAGAGAAAGTCCATGCACAGCAATGAAGACCCAGCACAGCCAATATATATATATACATACTACACAGTGATAATTACAAGTGAATGTTCCCAAGTCTACCAGAAGAAAGAATAATGAAGATTAGAGCAGAGATAAACAAAACAGACAATAAAAACCAATAGAGAAAATTAATGAAGAGTTGGTTCTTCCAAAAGATCAACAAAATTGTCAAACATTTAACTAGACTAAGAACAAAAAGATTCAAATAACTAAAATCAGAAATGAGAGGACATTACAACTGATTTTATAGAACTAGAAAGAGACTGTAGGAGAGAACCACTAATATGAACAACTGTACACCAACAAATAATCTGGATGAAATAGATTCCTACACACTCAAAGGTTAACCAATACTAAATTATGAAGAAAATCTGAATAAATTTAAACCCATTAAGGAGACTGAATAAGTAATCAAAAATCCTGCAACAAATAACCCTGACTACAACTGTTGCTGGCACTTTCCTCTATATTAGAAGTCAAGGAAACATGAATATCATACTTCACCCTTGTTAGAGATGAAAGGTTCTGAAACCCAAAGAAAAGCAAGATCTAGACAAACAAGACAGTCTAGAAGATCAACATAGGCTAGAAGATCAACATAGTATAGAATGATCTTTAGGAAGCTGAAAAACAACAATATGAGGAAGTCATTATACCCAAATCATGTGTGTGTATGCTAAGTTGCTTCAGTTGTGGCCGACTCTTTGCAACCCCATAGATTGTAGCCCAGCAGGCTCCTCTGTCCATGGGATGCTCCAGGCGAGAATACTGGAATGGGTTGCCATTCCCTTTCCCAGGGGATTTTCCTGACACAGGGATCAAACCACATCTCTTATTTCTCCTGCAGGAGGGTTCTTTACCACTAGCACACCTGAGAAGCCCCAAATCACAGAAGAAGAAAAAGGGGGGAAATAAAAGCAAGATAAAGAGAAGAAAGAAGAAAAGAAGAAAGCAGACACATCTAGAGCAGATAAATACAGACAAAAGTACTTCAGAACATGAAAGATTTATCAGCCATGTTTCCCAAGACAATAGAAATAAAAGCACGGGCAAACAAATGCAACATATCAAACTTATAAGCTTTTGCATAGCAAAAGAAGCCATAAACAAAGTGGAAAGACTGGAAGAAAATATCTGCAAATGATGTGACTGACAATGGCTTAATTTCCAAAAGATATATACTGCTCATATAATTCAATAACAAAAAAACAAACAACTGAATCAAAATATGGGCAGAAGACCTAAACAGACATTTCTCCAGAGAAGACATACAGATGGCCAACAGACACATGAAGAGATGCTCAACATCACTAATTATTAGAGAAATGCGAATCAAAACTACAAGGTACCATATTACACCAGTCAGAATAGCCATCACTAAAAAGTCTACAAGCAATAAATGCCAGAGAGGGTGTGAAGAAAAAGAAACCTTCTTACACTGTTGATGGGAATGTAAATTGGTACAACCACTATGGAAAATAGTATGGAGGTTCCTTTTAAAACTAGAGTTGGAATATGATCCAGCAACCCCACTTTTAGGCACAAACCCAGACAAAACTATAATTTGAAAAGATTCATATGTTCATAACAGCACTACTCACAATAGCCAAGACAGGAAAACAACCTAAATGTCCATTGACAGATGAATGGATAAAGAATACACACACACACACACACACACACAATGGAATGCTACTCAGCCATAAAAAAAGAACGAAATAATGGCATTTGCAGGAATACAGATGCAACTAGAGATTATAATACTAAGTAAGTCAGAAAGACAAATACCATAAGATATCACTCATCCAGAATCTAAAATATGACACAAATGAACTTATCTAAGAAACAGAAAATTCTATTTTGTGGAAAATTCTTCGAGAGATAGGAATACAGAACCACCTCACCTGCCTCCTGAGAAATCTGTACGCAGGTCAAGAAGCAACAGTTAGAACCAGACATGGAACAACAGACCGGTTCCAAATTGGGAAAGAGGTACATCAAGGCTGTATATTGTCACCCTGCTTATTTAACTTATATGCAGTACATCATATGGAATGCCAAGTTGGATAAAACACAAGCTGGAATCAAGATTGCCAGGAGAAATATCAATAACCTCAGATACACAGATGACACTACCCTTATGGCAGAAAACAAAGAAGAACTAAAGAGCCTCTTGATGAAAGTGAAAGAGGAGAGTGAAAAAGCTGGCATAAAACTCAACATTCAAAAAATGAAGATCATGGCATCTGGTCCCATCACTTCATGACAAATAGATGGGGAAACAATGGAAAGAGTGACAGACTTTATTTTGAGGGGCTTCAAAATCACTGCAGATGGTGACTGCAACCATGAAATTATAAGATGCTTGCTCCTTGGAAGAAAAGCTATGACTGACCGAGACAGCGTATTAAAAAGCAGAGACATTACCTTGCTAACAAAGGTCCGTCTAGTCAAGGCTATGGTTTTTCCAGTAGTCATGTATGGATGTAAGAGTTGGACTAGAAAGAAAGCTGAGCACAGAAGAATTGATGCTTTTGAACTGTGGTGTTGGAGAAGACTCTTGAGAGTCCCTTGGACTGCAAGGAGATCAAAACAGTCCATCCTAAAGCAAATCAGTCCTGAATATTCATTAGAAGGACTGATGTTGAAGCTGAAACTCCAGTGCTTTGGCCACCTGATGTGAAGAACTGACTCATTGGAAAAGACCCTGATGCTGGGAAAGATTGAAGGTGGGAGGAGAAGGGGATGACAGAGGATGAGATGGTTGGATGGCATCACCAACTTGATGGACATGAGTTTGAACAAGCTTCAGGAGTTGGTGATGGACAGGGAAGCCTGGCATGCTGCAGTCCATGGGCATGGAAAGAGCTGGACTCGACTGAGTGACTAAACTGACTGAAGTGAAGAAACAGAAATAGACTTACAGTCATAGAGAACAGACTTGTGGTTGCTAAGGAGAGCTGGATGGGGGTGGGGTAGGGACGGATGGGTTGAGAGTTTGAGAATAGCAGATATAAACTCTTATACATAGAATGGGTAAACAACAAGGTCCTACTGAAGTGCACAGTGAACTGTATTCAATATCCTGTAATAAGCCATAAAGGAAAAGAAAAAAAAATATCAGCCTTACAAACCAGAATCAACTTCAACCATTCCATCCTGTTCGCTTTCTACCATGAACAGTTAACTCTATGATTCAAGTCATCTAAACAGGTCAAACCACCTTGTAGGTATAACTTCTGCTTATTCCAAAAGACTAATAAAAGAAAATGAAATAGAGGGAGAAAAGAGAGAAGAAGAAAAAGGAGAAAATAAATTAGAGACTAAATCAATCAGAGAACAACAGTGACAGAGAAAGAAAAGATGTATAGGAGTTTAATTTTGGACACAAGAGAGAAATTAAAATGAAAAAAAAAACAACATCCATATACAGATGGGAGATCCAATAAGAAAGAAATTCAGATGAATTCCACTTCCAGATGTAAAACAAGTTCCATATCATCTAAGGATTGGTACAATTCCTTGCTGAGTTGTTCTTGATCATACAGTTATTAGAAAAAAGAAAGACATACAGTAGTAGGCTAGAAAAGGATGACTCAATTGACTTTAAAAAGCTTTATGAAAAAATTATAACTAAATATGAAAAACTGAAAGCATAGCTACATGATACATATATGTAACTGATAGATCTTAAATTGCAGTTGGAAGAGGCCACCCAGAGACAATAAAGATTTCCAGATAGGTCACTACTGGAAATTGGGGACAAAGAACTTTAAAAAGAATTGATATGGTGGTTGAGTTGCAAAGTTTTGTCTGACTCTTGCAACCCCATGGACTGTAGCCTGCCAGGCTCCTCTGTTCATGGGATTCTCTAGGCAAGAATACTGGAGTGGGATGCCATTTCCTTCTCCAGGAGATCTTCCTGACCCAGGAATCGAACCGGGTCTCCTGCATTGCAAGCAGATTCTTTACCAACTGAGCTATCTGAAGTGAAAGAAGAGCTCAAAATGTTACCAGACCTAAAAGTAGCCAACCAGAGGCTAAAGGATGAAAACAGGGTCTTAATCAGTGATAAGCAAAATTTCCAAACTAAATAAAAAGCAGCAAGTGATGGAATTACACATATTCGGAACCCAGTGGACCATAACTAAAAGTCACTGGAAATTGGGAAGAATTCTTGGAGACTATCATTTTTTAGATATCCTGCCATGTTCTTCAGATATGTAACCAATAAGCCTTGTTGTTGTTGTTCAGTCACTAAGTCATATCAGACTCTTTGTGACCCCATGGACTGCAGCACGCCAGGCCTCCCTGTCCTTTACTATTTCCTGGAGCTTGCTCAAACTCATGTCCATTGAGTCAATGATGCCATCCAATCATCTTAACCTCTGTTATCCCCTTCTCCTTCTGCCTTTAATCTTTCCCAGCATCAGTGTCTTTTCCAATAAGTAGGCTCTTCACATCAGATGGCCAAGAACAGGTTCTCACAGAGTCATTAAAATGCAAACTGGACAAATACACTCTCACCCATTCCTTCCTATACATCCCCAAATGTCCTATATCGCTGAAAGGAAGGGATATTCACCTAATGGGAGACAAACTGGAGACTGGCATTCCCTTAGAGAGTGGGCACAAGATGTAAATGTTAATGGCTGAGGACAAACTTCTCTGGACAGTTCTAAACAATTAGATTAAACTGCTAAGGGATGGTCTCTTTGCCTATAGGCAGTAGCAGCTACTGGCTAAAGGAGGTTGAGAAATTAAATGTTTTGACAGTCAATCATCATATAAAATCCACACCAGTTTCAAGTGTTAATAAGCTCCAAGGGAACACAATGGGCTTCCCAAGTGGCTCAGTGGTAAAGAATCTGCCTGCCAATGCAGGAGATACCCCTGGATTAGGAAGATCCCCTGGAGGAGGAAGTGGTAACCCAACTCCAGTATTCATGATGGTAAAATCCCATGCACAGAGAAGCCTGGTGGGCAAAAGTCCATGGGGTTGCAAAGAGTTGAACATGACTGAAATTGTTATTACCCAGAAGGTCAATTCAAGTCCAGACTACATTTTTGGACAACTCAGTGGTTACTATAAAAACTTGGGAATTCCCTGGCAATCCAGTGGTTAGGGCTCAGCACTTTCACTGGGGAATGGTGTGGCAGAAACTAACAAAAATCTGTCAGACTTGCTGTACACTAAATCCTGTCACCGAACAACCTACAGAAATAGGGCCCTTGAACATGAAGGTATAGAAACAATAGAAACATTGCCTTAACCTAGGAAGTGGGTCTCTCCTGAATGCTGAAGAGGATGGGTGTGGCTCTATGAGGGGAAAAGGCTAGTGGAATATGTGGTAACCTCCCAGACCCAAGGTGGAGCTGACGGCCCTTACCTAAAACTTAGAGCTCAGGACACAGAAGATCTTAAATATTTACACAGATTCCTGATATGCATATGCCATCCTACCCAGACATGGAGCTATTTGGAGGGGAAGAGTTATGCTTACTGCAGAGAATAAACAGGCAGTACATGTCTTAAGCATATTGAAGCAGTGAAAAGTGAAAGTAGAGTCACTCAGTCATGTCTGACTCTTTGTGACCCCATCAACTGTAGCCTACCAGGCTCCTCCGTCCATGGGATTTTCCAGGCAAGAGTACTGGAGTGGGTTGCCATTTCCTTCTCCAGAGGATCTTCTGACCCAGGGATCGAGCCCAGGTCTCCCACATTGTAGGCAGACATTTTACAGTCTAAGCCACCAGGGAAGTCCCTAATGAAGCAGTACAGTTCTTATAAGTACAACTCTCATAAGTAGTACAGCTTCCAAAAAAGGTAGCAATGATTTATTGTTGGAGTCACCAAAAGGAGGATGCAGAGGTAATAATGGTGTACATAACAACATGGTGGACATAACTGCCAAAGTGAAACTCGCTCAGTTGTCTGACTCCTTGCAACCCCATGGACTATACAGTCCATGGAATTCTCCAGACCAGAATACTGGAGTGGGTAGCCTTTCCCTTCTCCAGAACTACCAAAAAGGGTGGACCTAGAACCAGTAACTTGGCAACTAACCCACATACTTTGAAGGTCAGATCCATTCAATTATTCCCCAAACTACACAAAAAAGAATTACACAAAGCCCCAAAATGGGGCTTCAGTAAGGATTTGGAGAGCCATGGGTGGCTAGTTAATGTCCTAAACTGTAGCTTGCCAAGCCATCAGGGAGGACCATTAAGGATCTCACTATGGGAAGGAAGTCCTATATATCAATTATTAGCCAGTTGCGATCATGGAGACCCCAGCCATGAAAAACATAATCGGTTGGGCAGTTGACACTTGCCCCATTGGCACAACAAATAACTCCAACACCAGAGGCCCCAGAGGCCCCCAAAGAAGACCTGTTCAAACCAGAGGGACATACCCTGGAGAACACTGGCAGATTGATTTCATTGTCATGCTGAGAGTACCAGGCAATTTCAGATATAAGCATTCCCCTCTAGAACTGAAAGGAAATCTGAAACAACTAAGGCATTACTAAAAGAAATAATCCCCAGGATTGGGCTCCTAGGAGCCCTGCAAAATGATAATAATTCAGCATTTGTGTCTCAACTGATGAAGGGGATAGTGTGATAGTGGACCTTATACTCATCAGGGAAAGCAGAGAGATCCAATCAAACCTTGAAATGGTCCTTAGCAAGCAAACTATGCCAGCAAACTCAAGAAAACTGGATTAAGGCGCTTCTGATTGCTTTGTTCCACATATGGTTAGTTCCAGGTAGGGATAAGTTAAACTTAAATGCATTTGAACTCATGTATGATAGACCCACTCCCCAAGTCCAAGAAGGGACACCTAACCCCCTTGCAATGAAACAATTCAAGTTCTCCAGGTAGGAGAAACCGTAAAAGGTCTCACAGAATATGGTAACCAGGAGGACCACACACACTGACCCAGCCCTATATCCCTTTGGGCCAGGAAACTGGGCGAACCTAAACACATGGAAAACCAGCAGCCCACAAGAACAGCTCAATCCTAAGTGGAAGGGACCCCAGAGCGATCCTAACCATCCATTCTTCCTTGAAGTTGTAGGGGAATCACTCTGTGGGTACATCACACTTGAATGAAGAGGGATCCTGAGCCCCAGACTCCAGAGAAATAACCCAAGACAACAAAACCAACCACCCCTACTCCCCCACCCCCGACAATGAGCCTTGTGAACCTCTCTCCAACCTGAAACTCCTTTTCTGAAAAATGGCAAAAGATAAGTTAATCCTATATGCCAAGCAGCAGGGATTTTAGGACAACTGGATTGCCCTTCCAAGGAGGAGTCTGTGAGAGAGTCAAAATGTCATGTTGCTTTCACAACAATATAAATGGCCTTATTGAAGAAAGTGTAGACAGGCTACTAGAAAACCAACTTGGCTAACAAAAACCATGGGCTTCCTTGATGGTAAAGAATACGCCTGCTGATGCAGGAGATGAGGGTTCAGTCCCTGGGTTAGGAAGACTTGCTGAAAAACAAAATGGCAATGCACTCCAGTACTCATATCCTGGAAAATCCCATGGATAGAGGAGCTGGGGGTGGGGGGGTGGTGCGTGGCGGGAGCTACAGTCCATGGGGTGGTGAAAGAGAGATGACTTAGTGACCAAACAACAGCAACAAAACAAGCCCTCACCTACATTTCCTGGGCCTCTTAATAACTACTGTCCTCTTGCTAACATTTGGGCCATCTATTTTAAATTGTCTTCTGTCCTCGGTCTCTAAAAGATTAGAATCTATAAAACTTCAACTGGCGGTCACTCAGGAATACCAACAGTCAGGGCTGAAGCCCGTTAACAATATGACTTATCTCAAGGCAGCATAGCCGCCCTGCTCTTCCACACGGAAAACAACTGCCAAACTCAGCAACAGTTACAGAAATCAGACCATCCATTGCCCCTCAGCTCCCCTCAAGCATGAGGAGAAAGTCAAAAGACAGAGAAGGGATTTGCCAGCAGTAAAGGCTGCTAGGGTCCCTGGGAAAAATAAAAGGGAATCTAAGCCTTAAGGTCTAACCTCTTCTTTTGTGCTTAATCTAGTTTCACTTACCTGTATAGGACAGTCTGCAGAGGCCTTGCACCTAACCTATCACATTACAGCTCCTGATGCAGAACCGCTATGCTGAACCCCAATTCCGCCTGTGGTGAGTAGAAGCCTGCACAGGCCCTGCAACGCAAGATGGCAGCAGCAGCATAAGAACAGGCCTGCGCCTGACCCCGTAGAACTGCTCCAGACCCGCGAAAACTCACCTAACCTCCAAGAACACCACTGGACTGCAGGCCACCCCTCCCACCACTGACAATAACCCTAGAAAGCAGCACCATTAATGGTTTTTCCTGGAGAACTGTGCTCCACGTGTGCCCTACAATACCAGGTTGCACCTCTCCATTCTTCGGTGAAAGAATGGAGAGGTGCAACCAGGTGCTTCCTTTACTTCTGAAGTGGAACTTCTTGCTGCTGTCTCCAACGGACTGGTAACACATCTTCTTTAATACTGAACTTCCCTGAAAAGTTATTGGAAAACTTTCTCCAAGCATTCTCAAGTTTTTCTCTTTAAATATTAATCAGGCGAGTTAGCTCTTGGTCATCATATTTGTGTAATCAATATAAATTTGTGTGTGTATGTTCTTAGCGATTATCCCACTCGCTCAGTACTAACTTCAACCATTGTTAGCTTCGATTTGCATGCATTTTAAGGAAGCCTCAAAGATGTATCTCTCATTTTGTAACTTCATTCTCACAGGCCCACAACAAAAGGCCTTGTACTCAAGCTCAAATTCCAGACTTAAGTCCTCAAATTTCTAGTGAAATGTGATCCTGCCGGGAGAATTCTTAAAATAGAGTAAGTCCGCAAGGTTGTCAGGGCACTGCGCACGTGCCTCGTTCCAGCAGAGACCCAAGGGCCGAAGCAGGCTGAAATGAGACGGAACTAGCCGGGAACACACCTCAGGCGCACTTGGCCTCTCCTTGCGCATGTGCAGCACGGCAGTGCGGGCATTCTAGGAGATATGGTTTGCAATCGGAGGAAACCTGCTCCCCTAGATCCCCGCGCCTGGCAGCTTCTTCTTTGCCTGTGTGCCCTCCAGGTCCTGATGATGGTGGCCCCCAGACAGAAGTGGGTCAAGAGGGGTCAAGCCGCTCACTAAACTGGCCTTCCTCGGGGCTGGAGGTTGAGCTGTGTGGAGAAAGATGGCATGGGTGTGAGGGAGCCCTGGTGAACAATGGGGCTCAGCCAGGCTTTGGGGTAGAGGCATGGACCTGTTGCAGGAAGGGCGACCCCTTCCAGGGCCTGAAACTGGGCTCTTGTATAACACTTGGAAATGAATTGTCCAAGGAGACATATATGCTGACAAAGCAAGAGGTTTTATTGAGAAAGGGCACCTGGGTGGAGAGCAGTAGTTTAAGGGAACCCATGAGAACAGCTCTTCCATGTGACGCTGCAGTCTCAGGTTTTATGGTGATGGGATTAGTTTCCAGGTTGTCTTTAGCCAATCATTCTAACTCAGAGTCCTTCCTGGTGGTGAAAGCCTTGTTCAGCCAAGATGGATGCCAGTGAGGATTCTGGGAGGTGTTTGGAACATATATTGTCTCTTTTTGACCTTTCTCGAACTCTTCTGTTGGTGGTGGCTTGTTAGTTCAGTGTTCATTACCAGGACCTCCTATTGTAAAACAGCCCATGCAAATAGTTACTATGGTGCCTGGCCAGGGTGGGCGGTTTCAGTCAGTGTGCTTCCCCTAACAGACCAGCATGTGTCAAAAGCTACAGTGACCTTTCCCAACCCGAGTTTGTGAGTCCCAGGTGAGTGGGCTCCTGGGTTTGGGCGATATGGGGGCTCTGCAGGTGTGGAACCCCAGAGAGCAACCTTGGTAGCTGGGGCACACAGGTGTTTGACTCCACGTTGAGAAGCACACTCAGGGATGTGAAAAGAAAACCAAGCTTTACTGAGTGTCTGAAATGTTGCTGGTGGAGTTGTTCAGTCAGTGAGTCCTTTTGGCAAACTTGTCAGTAAGTAAGGCAAATTTGGCCTTGGAATACAGAATGAAGCAGGGCAACAGCTAATAGAGTTTTGTTAAGAGAATGCACTGGTCATAGCAAACACCCTCGTCCAACAACACAAGAGAAGACTCTATACATAGACATCATCACATGGTCAATATAAAAATCAGATTGATTATATTCTTTGCAGCCAAAGATGAAGAAGCTCTATACAATTAGCAAAAACAAGACCAGGAGCTGATTGTGGCTCAGATCATGAACTCCTTATTGCCAAATTCAGACTGAAATTGAAGAAAGTAGGGAAAACCACTAGACCATTCAGATATGACCTAAATCAAATCCCTTATGATTATACAGTGGAAGTGACAGATAGATTCAAGGGATTAGATCTGATAGACAGTGCCTGATGAACTATGGACGGTGCTTCGTAACATTGCACAGGAGACAGGGATCAAGACCATCCCCAAGAAAAAGAAATGCAACAAAATGGCTGTCTGAGGAGGCCTTACAAATAGCTATGAAAAGAAGAGAAGTGAAAAGCAAAGGAGAAAAGGAAAGATATACCCATTTGAATGCAGAGTTCCAAAGAATAAATAGCAAAGAGAGATAAGAAAGCCTTCCTCAGTGATCAGTGCAAAGAAATAGAGGAAAACAATAGAGTGAGAAATACTAGCGATCTCTTCAAGAAAATTAGAGATACCAAGGGATCATTTCAGACAAAGATGGGCTCAATAAAGGACAGAAATGGTATGGACCTAACAGAAGCAGAAGATATTAAGAACAGGTGGTAAGAATACACAGAAGAACTATACAAAAAAGATCTTCACAACCCAGATAATCACTATGGTGTGATCACTCACCTAGAGCCAGACATCCTGGAATGCAAAGTCAAGTGGGTCTTAGGAAGCATCACTACGAAAAAGCTAGGGGAGGGGATGGAATTCCAGTTGAGCTATTTCAAACCCTAAAAGATGATTCTATGAAAGTGTTGCACTCAATATGCCAGCAAATTTGGAAAACTCAGCAATGGCCACAGGACTGGAAAAGGTCAGTTTTCATTCCAGTCCCTAAGAAAGGCAATGCCAAAGAATGCTCAAACTACCGCACAATTGCATTCATCTCACACCCTAGTAAAGTAATGCTCAAAATTCTCCAAACCAGGCTTCAACAGTACCTGAACTGTGAACTTCCAGATGTTCAAGCTGGTGTTAGAAAAGGCAGAGGAACCAGAGATCAAATTGCCAACATCCGCTGGATCATGGAAAAAGCAAGAAAGTTCCAGAAAAACATCTATTTCTGCTTTATTGACTATGCCAAAGCCTTTGACTGTGTGGATCACAATAAACTGTGGAAAATTCTTAAAGAGATGGGAATACCAGACCACCTGACCTGCCTCTTGAGAAATCTGTATGCAAGTCAGGAAGCAACAATTAGAACTGGACATGGAACAACAGACTGGCTCCAAATAGGAAAAGGAGTACGTCAAGGCTGTATATTGTCACCCTGCTTATTTAACTTATATGCAGAGTACATCATCAGAAACACTGGGCTGGATGAAGCACGAGCTGGAATCAAGATTGCTGGGAGAAATATCAGTAACCTTAGATATGCAGATAACACCACCCTTATGGCAGAAAGCAAAGAAGAACTAAAGAGCCTCTTGATGAAAGTGAAAGAGGAGAGTGAAAAAGTTGGCTTAAAGCTCAACATTCAGAAAACTAAGACCATAACATCTGGTCCCATCACTTCATGGCAAATAGATGGGGAAACAATGGAAACAGTGACAGACTTTATTTTTTTGGGGGGAGGCTCCAAAATCATTGCAGGTGGTGACTGCAACCATGAAATTAAAAGATGCTTACTGCTTGGAAGACAAGTTATGACTAACCTAGACAGTGTATTAAAAAGCAGAGACATTACTTTGCCAACAAAGGTCCATCTAGTCAAGGCTATGGTTTTTCCAGTTGTCATGTATGGATGTGAGAGGTGGACTATAAAGACAGCTGAGCACCAAGAATCGATGCTTTTGAACTGTTGCATTGGAGAAGACTCTTGAGAATCCCTTGGACTGCAAGGTGATCCAACCAGTTCATCCTAAAGGAAATCAGTCCTGAATATTCATTGGAAGTATGATGCTGAAGCTGAAACTCCAATGCTTTGGCCACCTGATGCAAAGCACTGACTCATTTGAAAAGATCTTGATGCTGGGAAAGATTGAAGACAGGAGGAGAAGGGGACAACAGAGGATGAGATGGTTGGAGGGCATCACCAACTCAGTGGACATGAGTTTGAGTAAACTCCAGGAGTTGGTGATGGACAGGGAGGCCTGGCGTGCTGCAGTCCATGAGTTCGCAGAGTCGGACACGATTGAGTGACTGAACTGAACTGAAGTCCTGTAGGACTCTTTGCGACCCCATGGATGCCAAGCTTCCCTGTCCTTCACTATCTCCCAGAGTTTACTCAAACTATTGTCCATAGAGTCAGTGATGTCATCCAACCATCTCATCCTCTGTCGCCACCTCCTCCTCCTGCCCTCTATCTTTCTCAGCATCAGAGTCTTTTCCAATGAGTCAGACCTCCC
The DNA here is from genome assembly GCF_049115385.1 of Moschus berezovskii. Lineage (NCBI taxonomy): Eukaryota > Metazoa > Chordata > Mammalia > Artiodactyla > Moschidae > Moschus > Moschus berezovskii. Next base: position 49,253,381 of record NC_142467.1, on the reverse strand, counting down.
CATCCAGTGGCCAAAGGATTGGAGCTTCAGCTTCAGCATCAGCCAGTTAATAATCAGGATTGATTTTCTTTAAAATTGACTAGTTTGATCTCCTTTATGTGGAAGGGACTCCCAAGAGTCTTCTCCAGCACCACAATTCTATTCCACCCTCAGCCTTTTTTAAGGTCCAACTATCATCCATACATGACCACTGGAAAACCATAATTTTGACTAGAGGGACCTTTGTGACAAAGTGATATCTCTGGTTTTTAATATGCTGTCTAGGTTTGTCATAGCTTTTCTTCCAAGGGGCAAGGGTATTTTAATTTTGTGGCTGCAGTCACAGTCCGCAGTGATTTTGGAGCCCAGGAAAATACTGTTTCCATTTTTTACCCCATCTATTTGCCATGCAGTGATGGGACCAGATGCAAGTGGAGTGCTACCTGCCTTATCAAAGATGTCTACCCTTAACTCCACAGCAACCCGTAAGTCAGTTTTTCATACTATGGGTGAAACCCAGTACAATAATAAGAGGGGTGAAATCTTTGTTAAGACTAATATTTTTTATTTGCCAGTTCTTTTTAAAAGTTGGGTTAAAATTTAAATAGAATAATTTGCATATAACTCACAGAGAATAAAATGTAAAATTTGTTGTATACCATGCCATAAAAATGCAAGACATTTTAATATCCCCAGAAAGTTCTCCCCCTTTCCAATCAATCCTTTCCCCCACATGCTGAGAAACAACCAATTTTCCAATTTGTATCTTTATAGGTTAATTTTGCCTTTCTGGAACATCGTATAAATGGAATCTTCTATGTGACCATTTTAACAAATAAAATACTGTAAAGTATTACATATGTATCCCATGTGATAAGCATTGTTTTATGAAACATACTACAGCTACATATATATTTTTTTCAATGACTAGCATCTATGAGCCAAACTGGTTCTGGGGATACAACATTAATCAGACAAAAACCCTTACCTTTATGAAATTTTACTTTTAGTAAGTAGAGATAGTCAATAAACAATAAGCACAATATATCAGTAATAGTATAGCAGAGGTGATGCGTTGTACACAAAGAAAAAGTCGATGGGGTGAGGGAAATGGGGAGAGGGTTAAGTTTAGCTTAGGTAGGCAGGGAGGCCTCCTTGATCTTTGAGGAAAGTCTTAATGAAATAGTGCAAGTGTGCTGGGCAGAGGGAACAGTTAGCATGAGTGTGTGCACCCGCATACATTCCTACTTTAAATTAGGTTGTTTTATAAAATATATTTGTTACCTTAATTTTTTAAAAGGGGGAGGGGTAAAGTAGTGCAACACAGGTATTCTTTCCAGTTTTACTGAGGCTCAGTAAGGTGAAGTGACTTGCCAAAGGTCAAATAGCCAGCAGGTAAATCCTAGCCCAGATATTTGTCTTCAACTCTCCTATTACTTACAACATCTCCCAATTGAAAACACAGCATTTGATTGAACTCTGCTCCTCCTCAGCTGAAACCACAGGGACCTGCACCTCAGTTTTCCTGGGGAACAGTCCAGAGAGACTGCTGAATGAGTCTCACCATGTGTACTCTGTATATCCAAGACTACTGATGTCCCTGCCAGTTCCTGGGGCCTGCTGAGAACCTGATATTGTGCATCCTCCCTTCAAACTCTGCTGCTGCTGCTGCTAAGTTACTTCAGTCGTGTCCGACTCTGTGTGACCCCATAGACGGCAGCCCACTGGGCTCCCCCGTCCCTGGGATTCTCCAGGCAAGAACACTTGAGTGGGTTGCCATTTCCTTCTCCAATGCGTGAAAGTGAAAAGTGAAAGCGAAGTCGCTCAGTCACGTCCAACTGGTAGCGACCCCATGGACTGCAGCCTACCAGGCTCCTCCATCCATGGGCTTTTCTAGGCAAGAGTACTGGAGTGGGGTGCCATTGCCTTCTCCGCTTCAAACTCTAGCCTGTCTCTATTCCAGTAGCCCTGGTTAGAGCCCACAGAAGGCAGGACTAGAGGGTCAAAGAAGGTGTACTGATGTTGATGTATACTCAACTACCATTTACATTTTGATAAATATTTGGCAACATAATTTTTGATGATTACAAATTTATTTGGGGGGTATATATCTATTTGTTTAATCAGTTCTTTAATTTGTTCCAACTTTCAGTTTATTAAAAAGTGCTACAATAAATATCCTTGTTGCTAAACCTTAGTGCAAATCTATGGTTTTCTCTCAGTGAGGTCTGGAGGACCCGGGGGACATTCTCCCACAGTGGCTTCTTCGACCCTGTTGACCCAGCTGTGTGTGGGTTGTCGTGGTCACCTGTGTCAGGGTTTATTTACTTATCTAGGACATGCTGCATGGCTTGCAGGATCTTAGTTCCCCAGCTAGAGATTGAACTCGGGCCAGAGCAGTGCAAGTGCCGAGTCCTGACAATTGGACTGCCAGGGAATTCCCTAATTTTTTTTTTCTTTTAACGAAATATGAATTGTAATGAAACATAGGGCGTCCTAAAGAACTCTAAAGTATAAAATAACCTTTTCTCCTGTTATTTTCTTTTGCATATATAAAGGACTTCTGCTACTTCTTGATCAATGATAGAGTATGTAAATGTATTGTTATTTACATAAAATATATAAATATGAGATAGATATCATGGGAGAGTGAGCAAAAGAAAACAGCCACGGCCTCTTAAAACACTTACTATAATTTAAATAGTTGTTTTGGGGGGCTAAATTACCCCCTCTTACAACTGTTAATTGTCCCCCCAAATCCGTATGTTGAAGCCCTAACCCCCCAGTGCCTCACAATGTGACTGCATATAAAGAACTCCCATTGAAAAGAAAAATAACTCAGTTTAAAAATAGACATAGGATCTGAAGAGACATTATTTCAAACAAAATATACAAATGACCAATAAGCACATGAAAAGATGCTGAACATCATTAGCCATCAGGGAAATACAAATCAAAACCCCAGTGAAATACCATCTCATACCCACAAAGACAGCTGTAATTGGAAAGATGGACAACAGTGACTGTTAGAAAGGATGTAGAGACACTGGAAACACTCATACTCTACAGTGCTGATAGAAATGCAAAACAGTGCAGCTGCTTTGGAAAACTTTGAAATGTACACTTTAAATACGTGAATTATATGTATGTGAATTAAATCTCCATAAAGCTGTTATATAAAAATGAAAGCAAGATATGAGCACTGGGTATGCTTGCTGCTATTGGAGTGTCAGTTTCTGGCCCTCCCAGCTGAGAGAGCAAAGAAACATGTATGTTTATATTAACCCATGCATATAAGCATACCTATGTCCCATCACTTCATGGGAAATAGATGGAAAAACAGTGGAAACAGTGTCAGACTTTGTTTTTTTGGGCTCCAAAATCACTGCAGATGCTGATTGCAGCCATGAAATTAAAAGACGCTTACTCCTTGGAAGGAAAGTTATGATCAACCTTGATAATATATTAAAAAACAGAGACATTACTTTGCCAACAAAGGTCCGTCTAGTCAAGGCTATGGTTTTTCCCGTGGTCATGTATGGATGTGAGAGTTGGACTGTGAAGAAAGCTGATCGCCGAAGAATTGATGCTTTTGAACTGTGGTGTTGGAGAAGACTCTTGAGAGTCCCTTGTACCTCAAGGAGATCCAACCAGTCCGTTCTAAGGGAGATCGATCCTGGGTGTTCATTGGAAGGACTGATGCTAAAGCTGAAACTGCAATACTTTGGCCACCTCATGCGACGAGTTGACTCACTGGAAAAGACTCTGATGCTGGGAAGGGTTGGGGGCAGGAGGAGAAGGGGACGACCGAGAATGAGATGGCTGGATGGCATCACCGACTCTGTGGACATGAGTTTGAGTGAACTCCGGGAGTTGGTGATGGACAGGGAGGCCTGGCGTGCTGTGATTCATGGGGTTGCGGAGAGTCGGACACGACTGAGTGACTGAACTGAACTGAACTGATACCTCTCTCTGTATGTACTCACCTGAGTCTGCATTAAGCTAAACATCATTTCATACTGACATCTCCAAATCTAATCTAGTATCATGTAGGTCATTCTTACCTTCCCCACTAGCTTAACAGTAATCTCTCACTCCTGAGTTTTCCCATCTGCCCTTCATTTATTTAATCATTTGGTTCCAGTATACATGTGTAGCAGCTTCAGGATGACTAACCTGAACACCTGTGGAAAACAGCTTTAGCAACCAGAGTACCGTGCTTATATGTAGTTTACTTGACTCTAGTCTCACTTCACTCATTTCCCAAGATAATTGGGTCAATACCTTTTCCGCTCACCCTGTATGGTGAGGTTATTTCATAAATGTATAATACACTTTATTTTATCAAAGTTTCAATTCCATTATGAGATTCCCCTTACTGCATAAATTATTTTTTTAAATTGAACATAATGTTCAAGGTTTTTGCTGTAAAGTTTCTATGGGTTTTGACAATTTCATAGTGCCATGTATATCCATCGTTATAGTATCAAGATATTAATTTTTTTTTTTTTTAGCCTCCAGCATCTTTTATTTTTCCTAGAACCTGGATACAATTAACCCCAGCAGGGCAGTACTCAATACTGTTTAAGCCTCACATTTTAGATTAACTAATTATAAATGTGAATGGACATCCTCATAACTTGGAAACTAAATGACATTAAGATTTATTCACTTATGTAACCATACAAAATTTTATATGCAACAGGAGCTTTTATACTATAGAATCTGACCTTACAAATTAGCTTACATATAAAACATACTCTGCTCATCTGTCCTATCTAGAAAGTGTTGCTCCAATGCTTAAGTTGTTATTAAAACAGATGAGTTCTCAACACAAGGTTAACAAACCTGAAGCTCCACCCTAGAAATACAAACCCATAATTTGAAAATTGTTTTACCAGAAATAGCTTATGAGCAACTCTTACCAAAGTAGTACTATAGGGAGTTACAGTGTTGACCAAAAGAAGACACAGGTTTCTCATTAAACTTTTTAAAATGGGTCTCAAATTCTGTGACAGATTTTTGGTCAAGTTGTTTTCATTAAAAAATACTGATTTTAAAAACTAATAATTTAAACTGCCACACACAAAACATATGGTCCACAAAAACATTCTCCTTTCCTTCTGAAGGTTTTACGATGCATTGTTATCATTAACCAGTCTTTTACTATTAAACTTAAATGGCCAATTGAGATAAACAGTTCTGAGACCGTTCTTCCACCACTGATTAAGACTGGGGTGGCAGGTATTGGGGATAATATTCATTTAGTCTCCTGAGCTTTCTGGGCAGACTTGGTGACCTTGCCAGCTCCAGCTGCCTTCTTGTCCACTGCTTTGATGACACCCACAGCGACTGTCTGTCTCATGTCACGCACAGCAAAATGGCCCAGGGGAGGATAGTCAGAGAAGCTCTTGACACAATGGGCTTGCCAGGAACCATATCAATGATGGTAGCATCACCAGATTTCAAGAATTTAGGGCCATCTTCCAGCTTCTTCCCGGAACGACGATCAATCTTCTCCTTCAGCTCAGCAAACTTGCAAGCAATGTGAGCTGTGTGACAATCCAGCACAGGTGCATATCCGGCAATGATTTGGCCTGGGTGGTTCAAAATAATCACCTGAGCTGTGAAGCCAGCAGCTTCCACGGGTGGATCATTTTTGCTGTCACCAGCCACATTGCCACGACGGACATCTTTGACAGACACCTTCTTGACATTGAAGCCCACATTGTCCCCAGGAAGGGCTTCACTCAATGCTTCATGGTGCATTTCTACAGACTTCACTTCAGTTGTTACGTTGACTGGAGCAAAGGTGGCCACCATACCAGGTTTGAGAACACCAGTCTCCACAGAACCCACAGGGACAGTACCAATACCACTAATTTTATAGACATCCTGGAGAGGCAAACGCAAGGGCTTGTCAGTTGGGCGAGTTGGTGGCAGGATGCAATCCATAGCTTCAAGCAGGGTGGTTCTACTGGCATTGCCATCCTTACGGGTGACTTTCTATCCCTTGAACCATGGCATGTTAGCACTTGGCTCCAGCATGTTGTCACCATTCCAGCCAGAAATTGGCACAAATGCTACTGTGTCGGGGTTGTAGCCAGTTTTCTTAATGTAGGTGCTGACTTCCTTAACAATTTCCTCGTATCTCTTCTGGCTGTAGGGTGGCTCAGTGGAATCCATTTTGTTAACGCCAACAATTACTTGTTTCACACCCAGGGTGTAAGCCAGAAGGGCATGCTCATGGGTCTGCCCATTCTTGGAGATACCGGCTTCAAATTCACCAACACCAGCAGCAACAATCAGGACAGCACAGTCAGCCTGGGATGTGCCTGTAATCATGTTTTTGATGAAGTCTCTGTGTCCTGGGGCATCAATGATGGTTACATAGTACTTGCTGGTCTCAAATTTCCACAGGGAGATATCAATGGTGATACCACGCTCACATTCAGCTTTCAGTTTGTCCAAGACCCAGGCATATTTGAAGGAGCCCTTTCCCATCTCGGCAGCCTCCTTCTCAAACTTTTCAATTGTTCTCTTGTCGATCCCACCACATTTGTAGATTAGATGGCCAGTCATGGTAGACTTCCCTGAATCTACGTGCCCAATGACAACGATGTTGATGTGGGTCTTCTCCTTTCCCATTTTGGCTTAGGTTTAGCAGTGGTTTTCACGACACCTGTGTCCTGGCGGCAAACCCGATGCGAAAAAGCCAAGCTATTAATATTAAGTATGGTATTAATATGATAAATTAATAATTAATATCATGATACAAAATAGTTTAACACCCTAAAAAACCACTGTGCTTCATCTATTCAACTCTCTCCTCCTCTCTCAACATCCCTGAAAACCACTGATGTTTTTACTCTCTGTATGGTTTTTCCTTTTTCATAATGTCATACAAATGGAATCATGCAGCAGCAAGTTGCCTTTTCAGATTGACTTCTTTCATTTAATAATACGCATTTAAGAGTCATACGAGTTGACTCACTGGAAAAGACTCTGATGCTGGAAAGGATTGGGGGCAGAAGGAGAAGGGGATGACAGAGAATGAGATGGCTGGATGGCATCACCAACTCGATGGACATGAGTTTGAGTGAACTCCGGGAGTTGGTGATGGACAGGGAGGCCTGGTGTGCTGTGATTCATGGGGTCGCAGAGAGTCGGACACGACTGAGCGACTGAACTGAACTGAACAGAAGAGTCATAAGCAATTATCCTTCAATTAAAAAACAAGTTTAAAAAGTCATAAGTTTTTGTGAAAACAAGCTCATTTCGTCACTGGATAACACTCCATTGTGTGAATGTGCCTATCGTTTTTAATAGACTTGATTCTTTAGAGCAACTTAAGGTTCACAGCAAAACTGAAAAGGAAGTACAGAGTTTCCCTGCATAGGCACAGCATCCAATAGTATTAACATCCTACCAGAGTGGTGCATTTATTACAACTGATAAACCTACATGAGCACTTTACAATCATTCAAAACTCCATAGTTTCTATAATGGTTTACTCTTGCTGCCATATATTCTACAGGTTTCTACAAATGTATAATGACATGTATCTACCATTATGATATCATACAGAATATATTTACCCACCTATAAAAATCATTTATTCTGTGCCATTGCTTCCCTCCCTCCCCCTAACCCCTTGCAACCACTGATCTTTATTACCGCTTCCATAGTTTCACCTTTTCCAGAATGTCATATAGTTGGAATCATACAGTATATAGCCTTTTCAGATTGGCTTCTTTCGCTAAGCAATATACACTGAAGTTCCTTCCATGTCTTTTCAAGACTTGACAGGTCATTTCTTTTTAGAGCTGAATAATATTCCATCACCTGGATGTGCCATTTCTCTTCAGTTCTTAGTTTATCATATATAGGTGTTGAATCTTGTTGAATACATTTTTTGCCTCATATCTTGATCTCATAGTTTTTGTGATTTAGTCTGTTAATAGGATGAATTACATTGATTCATGAATGTTGGACCACACTTGCATTCTGGGAATGAGCTCTACAAGATTTCCCAGACTTGCAGATACTATCTTGGTTTCTCAGTGTTTTGGACATAAGCAAAGGGCAGGAGGACACTGTGTCATAAACTCTGGAGAGTAGCCTAACTCTGCTGCTTGTTCAAGTCTGTGACTTAGAACTCTGAGATCACACTTCCTGTTTAATGGGGAATGAGGTTCTGTTTGCAATGAAAACACCAAGTGCCCACACTTCAGCTTGCCTGGTATTTTCATGGCTCTCTAAATGGCTGTTCTCCTCCAAGTCACTGAATGTAACTGTCAGTTTTGACATTCATTTACCCTCTGGTACTATTGGAATCAGCTTTTGTCATTCAAGTTTAAAAGTTTCTGTCTCTGGACAGCTGGGAAGGTAGTATGGCTCAATGGTTAACAGCAAAAGTTTGGTCCTTGCTTCAGATTTTTTTAGGTATATATGTAAAAGTGGAATTGCTGGATCACGTGGTAATTCTGTGTTTCATTTTTTGAGGAACCACCATACTGTTTTCCACAGTAACTGATGACTTACTGTTTTAAGTTCAGATTTTTCTAATACAGCCGAAAGAAAAAGAAAAGAGAAAAATCAGAAGTAAAATTGACCTTTCTTCATGGAGCCAGATATATACACTTTGGCTGAAGACTAAAAGTAGCTTTGTCCCTTTCACTGATGTAAGTGTATTACTTCTTATATCGTTTAAATTTTAAGTACTAACTAACAAAAAACTTAAAATGTACAGTCTTCATATGTTCTGGCTATCCATTAGGTGGCTCTTGGGTGCTGAATCATTGAAAAATCCTGGGTAAAATGCTGAACTAATGTGTATCCAACTTATCTGCAACCTCTTCCAGGAACCTTCCCTGCCCTGAACCCCTGGGAGATTCCTTCTGTCCCTGGAGCTCCGGAAGTGCTCCCGGTCTCCACCACTCACCACAGCGGTCCTCTTTCACGCTCCAGTGCTTCCCCAGTCTAGACTGGAGCCTCAGAGGACACACTTACTCACCATCAGTGTCCCCAGCAAGGCCTGGATGGTTCTGGCACTTTGTCTTTGGCTGTGTGTCTGGCTGGTGCTGGGAACAAAGGGTCAGTTTCAGGACTTCAGATCAGCCTGGCCAATAACAGTGGATACACAGCCCCCATCGACACACTTCTGAGAGGCTCCCAGAACTCCAGCCCAAGATCCTTTATTCCCCTTGGCTTTCCATTCCACCCTTTCCTATCTGGGCTGTCTGCATGCAGCAGGCCCAGGGAGCACATATTGATCTGTTTTCATTTATCTTGGGATTACCTTATCAATGGGATTCTCTGGTAGCTCAGCTGGTAAAGAATCTGCCTGAAATGTGGGAGACCTGGTTCAATCCCTTGGTAGAGAAGATCCCCCGGAGAAGGGATTGGCTACTCATTCCAGTATTCTGGCCAGGAGAATTCCATGCACTGTATAGTCCATGGTGTCGCAGGATTTGGACTTTCACTGCCTCTCAACGGGATTCGCATACTTGGGGTTGACTCCAAGTGTACCCTAAGTGAAAAACAACTGAATTTCACTATCCAACATAAGCACTATTAACATTTAATGTATGTGTGTAGATACTTACAAAATTGTACAAAGTTTATATGTTAATAATTAGAGTTTTACTTAGAAGTACCCCCTAGACATCTATTTCATTATATTCAAATGGCTCGATTATTTCCCTTTGTATGTTGTGCATGCATGCTAAGTAGCTTCAGTCATGTCCAACTCTGTGCAGCCCTATGGTCTGTAGGCTCCTCTGTCTATGGGATTCTCCAGGCAAGAATACTGGAGTGGATTGTCCTTCTCCATGGGATCTTCCTGACCCAGGGGTCAAACCTGGGTCTCTTACATCTCCTGCATTGGCAGGTGGGTTCTTTACCACTAGTGCCACCTCCTGTTGGAAGGTTGGTTTTCAGTTTTTCAACGATATAAACAATGCTGAGATAAACTGGCTCCCAGATTATTTATAGACTCATAGAATGCAATCTGAATTTTTTCCACAAGGGGGAGTTCAGCTACTGTGAGAAGGCAAACTAAGATTCAAAAAACAACTAGAAAGTTCTTACTATTTTGCTTTTGGGATGGGTTGGAGGATGTGTGGTTATGTGGCACACAGAAGCTCACCCCAACCTTGTGAGGCTGGTAGTAGTATTTTCCTCATTTTATATGTAAGAAAACTGGGGGATGTCTATGGATTCTCACCAACCAGTGAGTGCCAAGGTGGAATCCAAAGCTGTCTGCTGATTCCGTATAAGTGGCTCTCTTTCCTTCTCAGCACCTTCAAATGGAGAACAGTGTGTTATTCAGTTCTAGGCACTGTGCTGGGGACACTCTGAGGCATGCAAAAATGAATTAGAGGATCCCTGACCCTCAGGAGGTCATTACCAAGTGTGAAGACAGACTTAGACATAAGAAATGGAATGGCTAAATGTCCACTCGAATCAGGAGAGCCCTGGAAGGTGGGAAAGTCTATTTGACAGTGAGACCAAGAACAGCTTTGTAAAAGAAGTGTGATGCCAATTAAGAGCTAAAGTTTATTTAGTATTTACTCTGTGGGCTCCAAAATCACTGCAGATGCTGATTGCAGCCATGAAATTAAAAGACGCTTGCTCCTTGGAAGGAAAGTTATGACCAACCTTGATAGTATATTAAAAAGCAGAGACATTACTTTGCCAACCAAGGTCCGTCTAGTCAAGGCAATGGTTTTTCCCGTGGTCATATATGGATGTGAGAGTTGGACTGTGAAGAAGGCTGATCGCCGAAGAATCGATGCTTTTGAACTGTGGTGTTGGAGAAGACTCTTGAGAGTCCCTTATACTGCAAGGAGATCCAAGCAGTCCATTCTAAAGGAGATCAATCCTGGATGTTCATTGGAGGGACTGATGCTAAAGCTGAAACTGCAGTACTTTGGCCACCTCATGCGACGAGTTGACTCACTGGAAAAGACTCTGATGCTGGGAAAGGTTGGGGGCAGGAGGAGAAGGGGACGACGGAGAATGAGATGGCTGGATGGCATCACCGACTCTGTGGACATGAGTTTGAGTGTACTCCAGGAGTTGGTGATGGACAGGGAGGCCTGGCGTGCTGTGATTCATGGGGTCGCAGAGAGTCGGACACGACTGAGCGACTGAACTGAACTGAACTGAACTGAACTGTAGGATGAACTGTGCTTAGAGCTTCATATGTATCATCTAACTAAAAGTTCCCCCTGTACCTGGACAACATTAATGTCCTTTTTGTAGGGAAGAAAATGGATGATTAGAGAGGTTAAAAATTGGCTACTTGTGTCAGACCCCTGCAACCCAAATCCTTAATGATTATTTGGCAGGACCTAGACGGAGAAGGCACTTGCGACCCACTCCAGTACTCTTGCCTGGAAACTCCCATGGATGGAGGAGCCTGGTGGGCTGCAGTCCACGGGGTCGCTAAGAGTCGGACACAACTGAGCGACTTCACTTTCACTTTTCACTTTCATGCATTGGAGAAGGAAATGGCAACCCACTCCAGTGTTCTTGCCTGGAGAATCCCAGGGACAGGGGAGCCTGGTGGGCTGCTGTCTATGGGGTCGCACGGAGTCGGACACGACTGACATGACTTAGCAGCAGAAGGATTGATAGACTCTTAATAACCAGAGCTAGGAAAGAGACTTCTAGGAGAGCAAACAGAAAAACTAAGTCTTGGAGGCAAGAAATATGAGCACATTTGCGAATGCAAAAGGATTGGTGTGCCTAGAGTGTGAAAGAGGAGGGATCTGAAGACATAAAAATTAGAGGGAGAAAACAGCCAACTTGGAGAAGTCTGTGAAGAGCAAACCAAGGAGACCCTACTGTGTTTTATACTGGGGGGAACCAACCAAAAGAGAATGACATCGACTGTGCTTTATTAAGATACATGTGTGTATTGCGTAAGGGAACAAGGATACTATTAGGGGATTTTTAAATAATTGTGGCCAAAGATAACCAGAGGAGAAATGAGAACCACAAGACATTACTGACATACACTTCACAAGATATGACCTCTTACTAGACATTGGGGAGAAAGGAGAGAACCACGAACACAGTTTCCTCCCTTGGGCAACTGGGAGAATGTCCCATGTACACCAGGGGTGCTGTGGGGAGGGACGGTCTCTTCCTGTACAGGTTTGAGGAACCTGAGGGACCTCTGCCTAGAGGGCAGTTAGGAGCAGGAAGCTGGTGATTTTTAAATGTGGTATCCACGGACCAAAAGAAATGACTGGGAGTGGCTAGGGAAAATCCATACTCAAGATTCAGCAGGGGATGTTCATACCCTGATAACCTGCATTTCTACTGTCAGATTTCTGCCGCAGAGAAATAAAATCACAAGTGCACAAGAACGTGTATGAAGGATGTTCACAGCATCATTGCTCGTAGCAGTGAAGTGTGGAATGAGGGGAGGAATGAGTAGATAAGCCAAAAAACAGCCACATTGTGCGGTGGTTAAAAATTAAGTAGATAAAAAGTGCTAACATGGACAGATCTCTAGAACATATAGTGGATGAGAAAAGCAACTTGTAGCACAATAATAATGTGCTATTCTACTTATGAAAAAAAAAAGAAAAGAAGCCAAACCAAAAAATGTTGTTACCTATGTTTTACATGGTGTGTGGGGGTGTGTGTGCACACAGAGAAAATTCTGGAAGGATAAACGTACTGTTAATTAAGCTGTAGGGGAAGAGTCATGACAAAAATGAAGAGCAAAAGGAGTGAAATGGGATTTTCAGCCTTAGTTGCCAAGTTTTAATTTTACAAGAAGAATGCAGTTATAATTACATGAATAAAAATTCCCAAACTATGAAAAAATATATGTATATAGATTCAATGGGAATAAGAGAGAATTGAAGAAACAGGGACATAGTCCAAGGCTCCGGATAAGGCAATATTACTGGAAACAGTGGGAGAAGTTTCTGAAAGTGCAAAGTAGAGAGGGGATCATGATTGTCACTGACCGCAGAGGCAACCAGCAGGATGAGACCTGTGAGCTCAGAGAGTTTTCAACACCTCGCAATTATAACCACAAGCTCCTGTGTCCCTGAAAGGTCACCATGTCCCACCACTAGCCTTGGAATGAGATGGTGTTTGTTCTGTTCTTTCCGGAGTTGTAAATATCCTATGTCTTTTCATCCAATTCTTGTGTTTGCACATGCCCTCCCTTTCCCAGAAATTCCAGCTTTCTTGGTGTTGTCATTCCAGTCCTTCAAGCTGCCCGTAAAATCCACTTCCTCCCCTTCTGATCCTGGCCAATTCTTGCCTCATCTCTGGTCTCCCATTCAAAAATATTCCCACTTCTGGTTACTTATACGAACATTGTGGGAGGCCTTTTATGGAACTAAGAGTCACCTGGTGATAGATGAAGCTGATTGAGCATATAGAGGTCCTAAACTTCATAGGAAGTATGTCAACCATCCAGTAGGTATATACGATTACAACCTTCATTCCTTAGTGTGTGGTGGTAAGCATGTGGTGGGTGAGTGTTAAGACAAGCTAGTTGAATGGGAGGCACAGAGTTTGGGGGGCTGGAGTGGAAGGGACTGGATGAGGGGTAACTTCTTAGGTGCTGGATTGGGAGTTGGAGGGAGTTCAATTTACCAAGTGCCTTTACAGCCATGATTTCATTTGGTGTCACCACAGTGATCTAATGATGGGGATTATTAGGGAAAATAATGAGTCAAGCTTTAATTCCCTTAAAGTGGCAATCATTGGGTCAAAGGCTTTGGGGGCTTTTTAACCCATCATGCTGCCTTGAGTGAGTCTGCAAGGGGGTGGACGCAGACCGAATGGGGGTTCTCTGCAGCTTCTTTTGGTACGACTCTTTAGTGATCATCAGGTTTCTAGCAGCCGCTCCTCCCAGTCTTGGAAACTCTTGGCAAGGCACCCTCTGCTCTCCAAGCCAGCCCATCCCAGGAGATAAGGCTAAGTGGCAGAAGAGCCAGTTTCCTGGGGTTAATAAATAGGCTGTTTATATCTAGAGGCAGTCACGGGGCAGGCACAGACAGGCTGGGAGGTCAAGCTCTGGCTCAATGTGGAGGATTCTGATAAATATTCTCCCAGTGGGCCTTCTGAGATGCAAAAACAGCTCTGGGCTCATTGCCCTTGCAGAGTACCAAGGTTCCCACACCTCACTCCCTCCTCCTTTCTCCCTGCTCTCTTCCTCTTTCCTGTCTTCTGTAATGGAGAGAGGATACATTTTCACTGTAGACACACCCCATAACTTGGGGCAGGTAATCCATCCCTCTGAGTCCCAATTTCCTCCCTTATAATATAAGGGTAATGACAGGGCCTTCCTTGCAGGAGGTACGGGAAGGTCCCTAGCCCTGTGTCTGGCACACACAGTGGGTATTTTTCCCCCTCCACCCCATCCTTCCCCCTAATCCTGGCCCCTGCCCTTTTCCCTTTCTAATATATTTTCCTGATTCGGTCCTGCCCTCACCCCCACCCCAGGTATTTCCACCCCCTCTGACTGTGCTTCTGGGTGGATGGGAGAGGCAGCCAAGCTTAGCCCTGAGGAGGGCTGACCACTGTGGGGCCAGTCTGGCCAGGCCAGCCTTGGCACTTACCACAAGGCCACACCCTAGCTTCTCTACTTTTAGTAAATAGCCCACAGGATTCGGGGGTGGAGGGAGGATGTAGAAAGGGAGAGGCCAAGATATTTTACTCTTTGGCTTATTATTTATTGCCCTCAGTATGACTCTTCCAGTGGCTTAATGGTCAGAGATCATTGAGTAAGCTGCTGTGTGACTTTGAAGTTCCCATTCACTCTCTGGACTCAGTGCAGTGTTGGGATAAAAGAGGAGAGTATCAGGCCCTGGAGCCAGATTGTCTGAGCTGGACCCTCGTCTCCACCACTTACTGGCTTGGGTTACTAATCTCTCTATCCCCCACTTTCCTCGATTTTAAAATGGAATTTATATCATATGTGTTGTATAGGGTTGTTGTGAGGATTAAATAAGTTAGTCTGTTTAAAACACTTAGAACAGAGTCTAGCCCATAGAAGTCACTCAGTTAATCTTAGCTCAGCTATTCCGTGTAAATGGGGCAGCAAAGCAGGGGGTGTGCACACGTGGGGAAAGCAGGACACCCTCTCAGGGTATTCCAAAGTCCTGAAACCTCACAGTCTGCCTCCGTGTTGACCTCTGGATAAGAACATTTCAGGAGCTTGTACACAAAGTACTTAACTGTCCCAGAGAGACCCTAGGAAACTGGACAAAGAATTTCAAAGCCAGATGGAGCCCTTAGAGATCATGTGGTCCAGCTTCTAATGGTTCAGAAAGGTCAGGGAGGACCAGAGAGACTGCAAGGACTGGTCTGAGATCACAGAGCAGTGCTGAGTTGTAGAACTGTGGATGGCGATTTGAGGGGCCAATGGGGTGATTGGAAGCTGAGGGTCAGAGCCCCAGCCTCCATGCCCTCAAGGATGCTTGGTTCAGGCATGCACTGCATGGCGGGGATACTTGGCGTCATCACTGGCATCTTTAATAATAATGATAACCATGGGAATATATCCCACACCCTGCACCAAATGTTTTCTCATGTATTCTCTCATCCAAATAAAATCTCCTTTTTACAAATGAGGAAAGATGTCTTTCTCAAATAACTAGAAAAGGGCCTATCTGGGGTTTGAATACGCATTTCTCTGATGCCCAAATCAGCAAGACTCTTCTATGCTTCCCAGTGCCTAACTGGGAGCTTGAACCCACAGCTCCCAAAAACAAGGATATTTGACTTGTCTGACAGAGCTGGCCAAGCAACAGGAGTAGATGAGCCTGGACTACCAGCCTTCTTTTCATCCCCGTCCACTCTGATCCACAAGCCACAAGGAGAGCCCAAATCCTATGTGAGGTGGATCCTTTCTTTCAGGGGCCCTCCCTTGATGCTGTCTGTTCCCACTAATTTTTTTTTTTTTTTTACAACTTTGAAAGATTATAATATATTCTCTGGAAAACATTCAGCAGTACAAAAGTCCCCCCTGAGCCTTCCTACCCTGACATAGGTCCACCACTGGTGGAATGATTCAGAAATTCTTGAGCTCTGGAAAGGTCCCTGGTTGATCCTGAAGGGAACGCAGGTAGCTATAGAGGAAAACCCTGCTCAAGTAAGGTTCCTGATGCCTGGAGAATTTTGAGGGCAGATCACTTCAAACTCAACCATGAGTCTCCCACATTTCTTGGACATTTGGGGGAGAAAGAGCTCTTCTCCAGGAAGTTTCTGTTGCATGCCAGGCTTGACATCCTCGAACATGATGGGTATGGTCCTGCTGTCTATACTTGGGGGAGAAGCAGTAGCTGGTTTTGGAAGAGTTGAGAAAATAGGGCTTAGAAAACGTGGAGTGAAGCATCAGGACCTGACTTGCCCAGACTTCATCCAGGGCAGGATTACAAACAGATGGAAAGTGGGAGAAGAAGCAGGCAGGGGATAGCCTGAAAAAGAACTTCTAACTCTCAAAACATAAGCCTATACAGTATCTGACATGAATTTGTCAATTTAACAATAAGAAGCACAAGAGCAGGATAGGTGGCAGTGGGAATGTCTGTTAGTAGAGTCTAAGGACCTAAGACACTTGGAGTCCAAGGAACTAGGTGATCCCCAAGGACCCTTCTGGGCTGATAGTCTCATGGGGTTGAGAGATCAAAGCCTGGGAAGTAGGACAAGACCTGATTCTGACCCAGATGCCCTAAAACCCTTTGGAGTTCAATGTAGAGGCCAGGCTGAATCACAGAGCCTTGAGGAAAAGGGGCTTGCTGTCCGGCCCTCAGGCAGGCTCAGCTGCTGGGTCAGCCACCCTGATCCTTCTCCCCAGCCCTGTTCTCACCCTCACCTGCACTTCAATCCTGAACAGACAAAACTGGTTGGGCTGCACCTCCCCCGTGTGGAGGGTGGGGAGGGGAGGCTGTCCCCAAAATAAAGGCGAAGCACAAGGGACACTCCCAAATCTGTGTCTCCCTCTCCTCTTTTTCATGAGTTCATTCATTCACGCATTCATTCATTCACTCGTAAACAGTTGTTAATTAAACTCCCTCTGTGTGTGCCTGGCACTTCTCTAGGGCTGAAGTTACAGTAGAGAATAAGACACAGTCTCTGACGTCAAGCTGTTTACATTCTAGGTGGGAGAAGAATGGGATAGACCATAAGTAGGTAGACAAATAAACCAGTGAGAGCATTTAAAAGTGTGAAAAGGAATAAAAGAACAGCAAAACATGATGCAGCGGGGAGCTTTCTTCTGTCTACTGTTCTCAAAATAAAGTCCAAGGCCGGAAAGCCCATCTGCATCCGCCGCTGTTTACCTCTTTAGCCTTTTACCTCTTGTCTCTTTTCATCCTGAGCTCTCTGTTTCAGCCATGAAGAACCTGTGCATCAACGTCGGAAGGGGCCAGCTAGCCCCTTGATCTGGTAGTTCTTGTAGCTTCGAACACTGTCTCTTTTCTCTACCTCTCTCATGTCTCTCACCCAGCTAACTCCTGCTCCTTCTCGGCTCACTAGCTACTTCCAGCTGGAAGCGGGTCCTGCTCCACGAATCCAGGTGCAGTGACTCTGTGCTGCACTTCCTCCTTCAAGAGCATCCATTGTCCTCTGCAGCCAGTTTGTTGTTTGCTCCACACCAGACTGAGAGCTCCTAGAAGACAGGAATCATATTTTGCTCTCCCTGAATCATAGAAGCCTCAACAGTTGGCACAGTGCACAGTACATAGCAGATGCTTAAGAAACACCTGTTGAATTGATTAACACTTAGTTTAGTACATTTCGTTATTATTGTTTAGTTGCTAAGTCATGTCTGACTCTTTTGCCACCCCAGGGACTATAGCTAACAGGCTCCTCTGTCCATGGGATCTCCCAGGCAAGAATATTGGAGTGGATTGCCATTTCCTTTGCCAGGGGATCTTTCTGACCCAGGTATTGAACCCAGATCTTCTGCATTGGCAGGCAGGATTCTTTACCACTGAGCCACCAGGGAAGCTCTTAGAATGTTTAAAAGCTCAGCAATATGATGAAAAGGCATTGATGAAGTGTGGCTTTGGAGACAAAGAATTAATTGGAAAAAAATACAACAATTCCTCAGTCCTTTCTGGAGTTCATATTCCAGCATCTTTCAGCTCCAGTACTTTACTGCTGCTGCTGCTGCTGCTAAGTCACTTCAGTCGTGTCCGACTCTGTGTGACCCCACAGACGGAAGCCCACCAGGCTCCCCCGTCCCTGGGATTCTCCAGTACTTTACTAGAGCCTCCTAAAAGGCTGACCAAGCAGGCAGGACAGAAATTATTGACTCTACTTAACAGCTAGGGAAGGTCACGAGCAAGAAGGGTGAATGTACTTCATCAGAAGTTACCCAGCCAGGTGGTGGTGGAGTGTATCTGGATAAGGTTGGGGCCCCAGAGACATCATACCCTATCTCTGCATCATGGAGGGAATGTGGATGGAGGTGCTCACAGACTGACTCCAAACTAAGTGTCCTGGCTCATTTAAAACTCAAAATCACTGCTTCAGGGTGGCAATGACGGTTGCCACAAAGGAGGAGACAACATGATTGACCCACAGTCTACCCTCATTCTGTAATGCAACTCTGACTAGGCAGATTCTCCAGGCCACCATTCCACTTGTCCTTAGGGACTCCTCCCTGGGGTCAGTTTATGAGACCCTGTATACTCATCGACTAACTAAGATGGAGAAAACCTCAAAATTCTAACTTCCTCATTTCAGAGTTGGGAGAGTCAGGGCTCAGAGAGATGTGATTAGTCTCTGGCACGGATAAATGTAGGATCAGGAGTCCAGACTCTTGGTCCAAAACTTTCTCAAGTATTCCGTTGACATGACCCTCTGTGTTGGGAAAGCGGTGACGATGCTGTGGACCTGATCTAGCCATTTGTTTGCTGTGGTCATGGTGGGGAAAGAGAGGCAGGAGGGGTGATGGGCTACCCACCCCATCCAGTTGTCCTACTCTAGGGTTTGTTCATTCCCCAGTAGTCCTCATTGGTTTTATGCGTTGTCAGTTAACCAGAGGAAGTAGAATATGGGTTGTCCACTGTTTAGTGACTGTTTATAAAGATCATTATTCCTCCAGGAAATAGTCTCCCAGACAAACAATAGCAGAGCGGATGGAGGGCAGGAGCAATGAGGCCAGCAGATAACATAGGTAGGGCTCCCAGCTACTAAGACTCGGGGAAAAGGCTATATGTGTTAGGTTCCACCAACATACAAGAACTTCCCAGAGAAGGGAAGAGACATTTTGAAAGTTTTGGACTGTATCCAACCCAGGTATGACTCTTTATTTACTATGGGATCCTGGACAAATCATTTGGCCCTTCAGAACCTCAGTCTCTCAAATGAGAGGGTTGAATGAGATGGTTTTTAGGGACTCTTTTCCACAACTCTCCCCACAAATGAAGTGAGTTTTAGAGGAAGTGAGAGTCAGTAACTCCATTTCAGATAAATTCAATAAACCTAGTATTTGTCAGGGCAGGTCCCGTTGAAGTTTAATTGGGAGATCTGAGGAATAAAGTTAACACAGCAGGCCTGAGACTGCTATCCTTAGAAAGATCTGTTTGCACAATTGGCCCTGGGTTGACATTCTAGAACTTTGATTTCAAAGGATTTCCACAATTCCCAGAACTGGTAACAGTGGCTCACTTAAGCCTAGACTATTTGGATAAACAATGTGGCTGGTGCTGAACACCTGTTTTTCTTCTGGGAGTCTGGCATTTTGGTACACACTAGGCTGAGGATGCCTACAAGGCCAGCCCCCAATGAAAACTGAGCACTGGACTTCACTGGTGGTCCAGTGGTTGGGTGTCTGCCTGCTATTGAAGAGAACATGGGTTCGATCCCTAGTCTAGGAGGATTGCCCATGATTAGGGGCAACTGAGCCCACACGCCCCAACTATTGAGCCAGCACTCTAGAGCCCATGAGCTGCAACTACTGAAGCTCTGCACCTAGAGCCCATGCTCTGCAACAAGAAAGCCTCCACAGTGAGAAGCCCACGCACCGCAACTTGAGAGTAGTAAGACCCAATGCCACCAAAAATAAATAAATAAAACCAGCCACTGAGTCTAACGGGGTTCCTCAGAGGACACTTTACATGTATTGTCATAATCTGCTGCCAGAGAACTAAATACATCCTGTGTGATTCAACGGGGAGAGGGCTCTTGGAAGTTTGTGCCTCGTTTCCCTCAGTCTTCTTCCCATGCACCTTTTCCTTTTGCTGATTTATTCTGTAACCTTTTGCTGTAATAAATCATAGTGTGAGTATGATTATATGCTGAGTTCTGTGAGTCCTGATAGCAAATCATTGAACTGGTAGGTGACCTTGGGAACCTCAGACAGGGTAGAAGCCTAGATTTCACAGAAACAACCATAATCCTAGCAATCTTTCAGGAATATACAGCTTAAACTAGCACTATCCAATAGAAATATGGTATGAGTTGCATGTGTAATTCAAATTTTTCTATCAGTCACATTTTAGAAAGTAAAAAGAAACAAGTGAAATTAATTTCAATATAATTTCTTTAACCCAAATATAAAAATATTAAATGTTACCATGTAATGATATAAAAATTTATTGAGATATTTTAATTCTTTTTTTTTTCTTACTAAGTCTTCAAAAACCAGTGTGTACTATATGCTCACAGCACATCTCAGTTTGGACTAGCTACAGTCCAAGTGCTCAGTAGCCACACCCAGCTAATGGATGACAAGTGGAATAGCACAGAGTTAATAACAAGGACTCCGGAGATCAACATCTTGTCAGAATCTTGGTTTTGCCACCTATCAACTGGATGGCCTTAAGCAAAGTCATTTAACTAACATATTAGTTTCTTCTTCTCTAAAATGGGAATAATAATATTAGCTACTTCATGAAGTAATAGGAATTCCAAAGTATGGGGTCACAAAGAGTTGGATGTTGGGTGAATGCTGACTGTTACTCTTATCATCCAAAAGGTTGGCCTTTGAGATTAATTTGCTCAACTACTCATTCCATAGATAAAGAAACTGAGGCCCAGAGTTTGGAAGGCACTGATTTCAAAGCAGAGGCTCCAGCCACCTCTTTTCCTGACCCCTGGCTAGCTCTAAGATTACATCTGTCAATTATTTAGGAATCCAGCAGCTTTGGGACCCTACCTGGATTCTGCCATCCCTTCTTGCCATCCCTTATAAAAAAAGGGCCACCATTGGAGTTGGCATGAAGTGGTGTGGCCTGGGCCTCCCTTATGCTACTCCCCCCCCCAATCTGGGTTGGGCTGGCTGACCTCATCACTGAGTCCAGCTATTACTCAGCACTGATAGGATTGGTTCCATTGTTTTCACTTTTCACTGCCCTTCTTGTTTATTAACTCATGTTCTATCTCCTTCTAAGACCCAGAGCATCAGCACTTTTTTAAAAGCCTCCTTTTAATCATTTACAGTCCCTCTTCACCCACCAAGCAGGTAGGTGGTGAATGTGCCTAAAAAAGAGAAAGTGAAGAGGGACTTGGTGCTCACTTATCTGAGAAGCAGTAGAGCAGCTTCTCAGGCTGGAAACAAAACTGGCTTATGATTCCTCTGCAACATCTGTCTCCACCCTTCCTTTCCTGAAACCCAAATGCAAATCTTCCACTCTTCTCTGACAAGCTCACTCAGCATAACTCACATGTCTCAAATCTTCCCAGCAGCTGGAATCAGACCAGTTTTGTGGGCTCAGAGCTAGACTAAAATTCTACTTATTCGATTGGCCAATAGTGTTTATTTGGCATTCATTTATTTAATATTTACTGAGTATTAAGCCCTCTGCAAAGTGGTGAGAATGAGACCTTCATGGACCTTATGATTTAATGTGAAAAGGGGACAAATAAGAAACAATGGTAAAGTAAATGGCAAACAAAAGGTTAATGTATAAAATGTCAAATGCTGTAGGAATTATAATAAATCAAGGGGACCTGAACAAAACTTTTTCCTTCAGAAATGACATCTGCACTGAGACCTGAAAATAGTAGGAGAGACCCAGTAAAAGAGAACATAGAGAGTTCCAGGTAGAGGCAGCAACATAGCTGGAGGTGAGAGAGAATGGCATGTTGGAACAACTGGAGAACAGTCCTGTACAGCTGGGTAGAGAGAGCAAAAGGAGTGTGGCAGAAGACGAGGAAGCGGCCAGATTTGGAGGATATTGTCCTAAGGGCTGAGTAATTTGGACTTTAACCTCAAGGTCAGGGAAAACAGCCTGGTGCAGAATAACATCTTTCAAAACAGGATTCCAGGGAACAAATCAACCAAATGTGCTAAAAGGGCTGATGGTAAAAAAGCTAGCAAGTATGATATTCATGCTTGTCTTCATGATCTTTGTACTGAGGCTCTAACCTCCTTTGAAAGTAGTACACAACATGAAGGCCCAATCCAACGGCAGGCTATGCTCCCTAACCTCCCACTCACTGTTCATGAGATCAGTACTCCCAAGTCTGGTTCAGCCCAGGTTTTCCTTAGACCTTGGAGCTGCAAAGCCCACCATGGAGAGATTGTCAAGGACCCTTGTTTAACAGATGGACCAGAGAAGGAAAGTCATTTGTCTGTGGCCCTACTGCAAGCCTAAGGCTCTGACTCCCTGTTTTCCCCAAAGAAATTGAACACGAGGGCTAGGATTAGGGTAAGGCAATTCAGGCACTCAGGGTGCACAGTATAAGCAGGCACTCACTCACGGGTGCCATCTCTGTGCTCGCCTCGCCCTAGTCCTGGCTCTGTTGGACTCACTTTGAAGGCAGGGATTGTAACTTCCAGAAAACTCTTTGGCATCTTTCATGGTTTTTGTTTGTTTTAAGATTTTTTTGTTTTGATGTGGACCATTTTTAAAGTCTTTATTGAACTTGTTATAGTACTGCTTCTGTTGTTTATGTTCTGGTTTGTGGCTGTGAGGCATGTGGGATCTTAGCTCCTTGACCAGGGATCGAACCCATGCCTTCTGCACTAGAAGGTCAAGTCTTAACCACTGGACCACTAGGGAAGTCCCCTCTTTCTTGGTGTTGACAAGGTGCTAGGCACATATTATGAGGAATCCTACATGCCTACTGTGCAAATGAATAATGGATTTCTGACAAACAATGTATATAGATGTTTGTATCTTTGGGTAAATACGACCTTCAAGATACAACAGAACAAAGTCCAGAGGGCCCAAGAATGTACTCAAGGCCTGGATTCTGGTCCCCTCTTGGCCACCAATTTGCTGTGGGTGAATTGTTCCCCATCTCTAGGCTTCAGCAAAATGAGGCAATTGAATGAATAATATTTGTTGACTACATACTCTGTGTCAGACACTGTTCAAATGCTTTTGTGCTTTAACTCATTTAAAGTTAAAGGCCTTCAAGACTCCTTTCACTTCAAATGGCTGTGGTTTGAGGTAAGGAAGTCTTCACAGAGAATGTGGGATCAAGACAGCCCTTCCAAATTCCCACGGGGACCATACCATCTTAAATCATGATAAAGGCATGGTATCTCAAGCCATTTGTCCATAAGAAGACACAGAATAACCTGCCTCAGAGTCAGCTCTGGAACATGGCTGAAGGTGGAGTCTCAGCCCTTGCCCCTAGATATTGTAATGCAGTGATTCTGAAGGGGATCCTAGGTATCTGTGTGAAAAGCTTCTCAGATGACTCTTTTAGTCTGATTTGGAAGCACTGACTCCAACACATACTGCTCTCTGTGGATAGAAGCATGCATGGATCTTGAACTGCCTGACCTGGTCAACAGCATCTCAAAGTAGAGAAACAAATTCATTGATTTTTTTTTTTTGGCATGTGGGATCTTAGTTTTCTGAACAGGGATTGAACCTGCGCCCCCTGCACTGAACACACAGAGTTTAAACCACTGAAAAAGAAACTGTAGTCACTCAGTCATGACCGACTCTTTGCGACCCCATGCACTGTGGCCCGCCAGGCTCCTCTGTCCATGGAATTTTCCAGGTCAGAATACTGGAGTGGGTTGCCATTTCCTTCTCCAGGGGATCTTCCTAACCCAGGATCAAACCTGGGTCTACCAAATTGCAGGCAGATTTTTTAACATCTGAGCCACCAGGGAAGCCTTAAACCACTGAAATATCAGTTCAGTTCAGTTGCTCAGTTGTGTCTGACTCTTTGTGGCCCCATGAATCGCAGCACACCAGGCCTCCCTGTCCATCACCAACTCCCGGAGTTCACTCAAACTCATGTCCATTGAGGTGGTGATGCCATCCAGCCATCTCATTCTCTGTCGTTCCCTTCTCCTCCTGTCCCCAGTCCCTCCCAGCATCAGAGTCTTTTCAAGTGAGTCAACTCTTCGCATGAGATGGCCAAAGTATTGGAGTTTCAGCTTTAGCATCAGTCCTTCCAATGAACACCCAGGATCGATCTCCTTTAGAATGGACTGGTTGGATCTCCTTGCAGTCCAAGGGACTCTCAAGAGTCTTATCCAACACCACAGTTCAAAAGCATCAATTCTTCGACGATTCTTCACAGTCCAACTCTCACATCCATACATGACCACAGGAAAAACCGTAGCCTTGACTAGAGGGACCTTTGTTGGCAAAGTAATGTCTCTGCTTTTTAATATGCTACCTAGGTTGGTCATAACTTTCCTTCCAAGGAGTAAGAGTCTTTTAATTTCATGGCTGCAATCAGCATCTGCAGTGATTTTGGAGCCCCCCAAAATAAAGTCTGACACTGTTTCCACTGTTTCCCCATCTATTTCCCATGAAGTGATGGGACCAGATGTCATGATCTTAGTTTTCTGAATGTTGAGCTTCAAGCCAACTTTTTCACTCTCCTCTTTCACTTTCATCAAGAGGCTTTTTAGTTCCTCTTCACTTTCTGCCATAAGGGTGGTATCATCTGCATATCTGAGGTTGTTGATATTTCTCTTGGCAATCTTGATTCCAGCTTGTGCTTCTTCCAGCCCAGCGTTCCTCATGATGTACTCTGCATATAAGTTAAATAAGCAGGGTGACAATAGACAGCCTTGACGTACTCCTTTTCCTATTTGGAACCAGTCTGTTGTTCCATGTCCAGTTCTAACTGTTGCTTCCTGACCTGCATATAGGTTTCTCAAGAGGCAGGTCAGGTGTTCTGGTATTCCCATCTCTTTCAGAATTTTCCACAGTTTATTGTGATCCACACAGTCAAAGGCTTTGGCATAGTCAATAAAGCAGAAATAGATGTTTTTCTGGAACTCTCTTCCTTTTTCCATGATCCAGCGGATGTTGGCAATTTGATCTCTGGTGCCTCTGCCTTTTCTAAAACCAGCTTGAACATCTGGAAGTTCACTGTTCACGTATCAGGGAAACCCCCAAATCCTTGCCTGAATAATGCCACAAATACTAAGCACCTGATGTGTCCTAGGCCCTGTGCCAGCTGGTGATTATGGTCCCTACTCTCAAGGGACTCCTGGTCGAGGTCTGTCACTTATTTTTAGAAGCAAGTCATCTAGCCAGAACCAGAAGGGCCTTAGACAGCATCAACCAATCCCATCATGCAGTTCGGGAAACTGAGACCCAGAGAGGGAAAGCAATATATTCAAGACTACACAGGGAGTAAATGTATTTTCTGCTCTCAAATCAGCTGAGGAATCCCAATGTTCTAGGGAATGGGGCTGCATTCAAAAATTCTAGAGCAGTCAACTCGTTGCTTTTTAACCACTAAGCCTACATAGAGTAAAATATTCCTGGAGGTCCCACTCCAGATCTTGCTAACATTTTAAGTCCTTGATATCCCTTCTACCAGAATGGAGGCAGGAGGAAACAGGGAACACCAAGGGAAGTTCCATCAATTCTTCGGTGCTTTTTAAAACCCCTTCTCTGGCGGGGCTGAGGACACGGTGCTTGCCACTTCCAGCACTTTGGAGTCGAAATAAGAGGGGGCTGCCTTACGGGTTCACAAGCACCTGGCTCCCATCTCTCGGCCCAGACTTGCTTATGTCACTGTCGCCCCGCGGGGGAAGCGGAGGGGAAGTCATGCCCGCCCCTGAAATGCCAGGCGCCTTGCGATTGGCTACAAAGACTCCGGCCCGGCCGCGGATTGGTCATCGCTGAGGGCTTGAAAGGTGGATGAGAGCAGGCGACACCTCAGACCGACCGGGGCCCGGGATCAGACAGCGTCTGCGGAGAGCCGAGACGCACCCCCAGCCCATCATGGCCCGGCTCTTCCGGGCATCCTGCCTTCTCTCCCTGCTCCTGGCCGGCTTCGTTCCGCCGAGCCAGGGACAGGAGAAGTCGAAGGTGAGTGAGCCTCTGGGGTGGGGGGCCAGGGGAAAGAACACAGCCCGCAGGTGTCACCATCTCTCGGGGAGGGCTTCCCTCTAGAAGGGTGATACCTAGGTGCGAGAGACGCCCTTAACTCCCGTTGCCTCCGTCTTCGGCGCACTCAGACTGTCGTCAGACTCCTCGCAGTTTCATCTGCTGGAGACCTGGGTGCTCCGGGTGGGCGGAATGAATGAGGGAGGAAGGTTTGTCTCTCCAGAGTTCACACTTTCTTCCTCTCCGCTACCTCCGGGCCGCCTTGCTACATCCAGACCACCGTCTGTTTCTGAGACCCTTCCCTTCCAGTGGACCCTGAAGCGGGTGGGGGGCCCAGAAAATGGCCTGGAGACTCGGGGTCTGGGTGACTGCAGAGTTCCCAGGGAGAACGGCAGGCAATGTGTGGTGCACAAATAGCCTAAGCATAAATGCAGGTAGGATTCTGGGATACTGGTAAAAGAGGCTGACAGAAGGAGCTCTGGGCTGGCAGCAAAGAACGCCCAGGACACTGACTAGACCTCTCATCCTTCGTGGACCTCCGTTTCTCCGTCCGCTGGAGGTGAGAGCACAGGGCACAAAGAGGCTGATGACTGCAGAGGAGATGCTTGGAGAAGCTGCAAAACCCACACCCGTTCTCTGAAGGGTTTCCTGTTTGGGGGCAGCCTCAGTACCCACCAGCCACAGCCCTTATTGGTCTGCCGGCTCCATAGGAGGGGCAGAATTCTCTTGAGCCTGAGTCTACCCTCAATAGAGCGTGTGCTCCTTAGCTAGAGTGGGGATGCTGAGGTCAGGAGCAGGGATGACCTAGCATGCTTAGACCTCTTCTCTTCCCCAGGGTGGGGAGTCAGGAGCCAGGCATAGACCCAAAGAGAGAGATTTCTGTTTTCAGCCTCCCAATACATACACACACCAACACACACTGACACACACTCCTCACCTGTATAAAATCAAGAAGCTTTGTGCTTCTGTGCTTCTCAAATCTTCCATTCTAAGATCTTATGACTCCACAATTCTATTTCCATAATCCTATCTATTGTTCAGGAAGCCCATTAAAAATGCAAGGTTACTTCTGCTTGTTTCTATCCCCTGTCCTGTCCTCAGCCTAAATTCTAATCGGTCAGCCTCTCCTGGGAGTCAGCCTAGAGACTGAATGGTTATGGGGCCACTTCCTCCTAGCCTCTGGGTTTGTATCCAGTCTTGTTCATAATCTCCAATTCAGAAGGTATTTTCCAGGGCAGGGATGGGTCTGAGTTTCGATATGAGGGTGTGGAACTGAAGTGAGGGCAGACCATGGGTAGGGCAGTATCATGGAGTCAGTCCTCAGTTTGGAGAGAAGCAGAGACGGGAAGATGGGGCCCTGTTTTAATAAGGTGGAGGCAAGAACATGGATCCCATGAATAGCTCATCATAGCCATGTGTTCTCTGTAGAACTCTGGGGAGGAATAGATGGATTCAGAGAAAACAGGATGGGTATGGTCTAGAAAAGCCTTAGAGTGGGGTATGATCATATCAGATGCAACCCGCTAGGACTTGCTAGCCAATGACAGTCTGGTCCTGCCCCATCTTTCCTCCCAGGTCTTGAGAGGGTTGAAATGTCACAGCCTCTGGTTCTAGGACTCAAGCACAACTTATCTTACCCTCAGCTCCAGGGCCAAGGCAGGTGGCCGGGGGCAAGTGTAGAAAAGGATGGACAAAGGGCGACAGCCCCAGAGGGATATTTGCCTCCACCCAATTCAAAGGGAGGGACTGGGGAACAAAGCCTTTCCTCACTGTCCCTTCTCCAATCCATCTTAAGGCTGCCCAGGCTCCCTGTCCTTCCCTACAAAAGGACTTCACAGAGGCTAGAGAGAATAATAGCTGCTGACGTGCGTGAGCTCCTAGTAACCGCTGGTTTCTAGGTGACTAAATCAGGCACATAGAATGAAGGAACCATCGGCTGACAGAGCTGAAGAGCCCTCTAGACAGCCCTGAATCTGACCTCATCTCATAATCAAGGAGCCAAAGCCCCAGAGAAGGGACCGGAGTAGTCACATGTAGTCGCATGGGAGGCCTGGCCAGGCCTAGAACTCAGGTCTCCTGCCCCCAGTCCAGCTCTCCTCTCACATTTCACACTGTTGGGAGTGGTAAGATGAGTGAGGAGAGAGACACCGGACCAGCAATGCAAGCCAGCCAGGGTCCTGGCAGGGTCTCCCCTCCCACTCTCAAGCTGTCTGAACTCTCCCGTCTTATGCAACTGTGGGAGGATTGAGGTACCCTCCCCAACCCCAACCCCCATCTCCTCTGACCTCCTGGCTAAGGTGCAGGGTTCTGGGACTCCAGGGACCCTCAAGAGGAGGGGCAGGACCTATAAGGAGGTGGAGCACATGCTCAGTACTGAGAGCAGGCTGTGGGCCCTTTACCCTACCCCGTGATAGGGGGACGGGGGCTGTGTTTCTTTCCAAGAGGCTTTCAAGATGGTTTTAATCTACTAGCAAATTCCCACAGCCATTTGAGGAGACAGGTGGTTTTTTCCTCGCCCATCAACAGATGGAAACTCAGATTGAAAGTGACTTGCTCAGGGACACACAGCCAGCAAGACTCAAATCTAATGAGAGGAGATTCCCTTTGCCCCACCCCATCCTGAAAATGGGCTTAGAAGCTGGTCCTCCCGCAGTTTTCAAGCTTCCCTTATTTAGACAACCTCTTGGCTTTTTTTTCCTCCCCATTTCAGTTTGTTTTTGGGCCAGGGTGGAGTGGAGAGGCAGGCAGGAGGCCTGGCCTTCTGGCTGCTAGACCCCTGTGACCAGCTAGGGTGTGTTTGTTGTGTCCTGGCTGTTTGCATTTGGAGCTGGAGCTGACCCCAGCTGGGGCCCAAGAGGCCCAGGGGCTGGAGGAATGTCAAGCTTAGATCTCAGGCCTGCCTCTGGCAACCACCAGAAGTCACGGGGCATGGAATATTAGACTCATGTGAAACAGGGAGTTCGTACCCGAGCCAAGAAGAACGCTTGCAGCAGTCAGGGAATGGCCATGTGGAAGGAGTCCAGCTCCCCCAGCTCAGCAGGCCTATGGAGTCTCCAAGACAGAGTGGCTTTCTTACACCTGCCCAGGGCTACGCCCTACCAGCCCTGACGGCTCTCTTCACTCGGCTGGTGCACTCGGCCAGGTGCACTTCACCTTAACAGCAAGTCTTCCAGGACTGGCCAGAATAGAGTGCTTAACTCCAACCACCTGTCTCTGGTCTATAATGCTAGCTTGCATTCAGTTTGTTTATTGTCTTCCCGCCTCTCCTCAGATGTCCAGGCCAGGACTGCCAGCCCACCTGCTAATTGTGGTAGTGATGCCATGATGCTCTCTCAAGAGTAGATGCAGATTTTTGTAGTCTGTATCAAAAGATGGTAGAGATCAGATGAAGATAGAGTCAGGGGTGGGGTAGGTGTAAATTCAGCATCCCATTTGCTGGCAGTTCCCTCTTCTCCCATTGAAAGCAATGCTGTCAAGCCATCGTGGTTCAGAACAGCTGGTCCAGTTCAAGGTTCTCACTTTATAAATGAGGAAACTGAGGCCCAGAAAAGAGAAAGGGCAAGTCCAAGACCACACAGGGAGTTAGAGGCAGAGCTGGTTCCCCAACTCACAGCCCATTGTACACTGACTCTACCCGCCTGGAGGCGGACTGTGGAGCAGCAGCTGGGCAAAGAGTAAGGCCGTAAGGTCATTGTCACACTGCTCAATGCAGGGAACATCGGGTCTGTGCCAGGCACTGGGCTTTATCCTGACCATCCCACTAAATCCTCCCAGCAGGCCTGGCCCCATTCCTGGCCCCCATCCTACTTCCCTATTTTTGAACAACAGCCTCAGCTTTCCAGTTCTCCAGATTGGAAACGTCTGAATCACCATTTTCCACACTGTTGTTTCCTCGCTTCTGTTCAGCTCTTCCTTCACGATGGTCTACTTCAGGCTCTCATCATCACTTGCCTGCGTTATCCCAACAGCTTCCCAGTCTCCACCATCCCACCCAATAACACCAGCACGGGGGTAGTCTCCCTCACAGCCTGCCTGATGACTGTCTAAACTGACAAGAGATGCAGAAATAATGACCATAGTTATTTCTCCAAGTTTCCATAGCACTCACCAGCTTATTAAATGCTTTTAATATTATTATCTTGTACAATGAATTAGGAGACTTCAATTCTAGTCCAGTTTGAATTCTTGGGCAAGTCAAGACCACGTGGGCAAATGTATTCCGCCACTCCCTGGTATCTTGAAAATGGTGGTGTCTGAGTTCCTTTCAGGCTCTAACCGCTCCCTGTTGGTTCTTCTCTTGCAGACGGACTGCCATGCTGGTGTGGGCGGCACCATCTTTGAGTACGGGGCCCTCACCATCGATGGGGATGAGTACATCCCCTTTAAGCAGTATGCTGGCAAATACATCCTCTTCGTCAACGTGGCCAGCTACTGAGGCCTGACGGGCCAGTACGTTGGTAAGAGCCATCCGCTTTTCCCCTGCTGTGTTTGGGGCTGTTTCTGCCAGTTGGGCACATTCCAATCACAGGAGCTTTTCTGGTGCAAGGAGAATGGGGGTGATGGTCATCATAAGAGTTCAAACCCTGTACCTGAATCCTACTGTGTTCCGTGGTTCTGTGAAAATAATTATATAACCTGAGGTCTGATCCCCTACAAACATGTTCTAAAAGATTCTCAGTTATCCTTCATCTCTGGGTATCTCAATTGCCCTAAAAGAAGAAGGATGGAGGAGATTGGGTTTGTGCCTGGAACTTCCATTGGAGTAAGAAACAGTAGCTTCCTCTTGGTGAGAAATTCTCCCCTGTCCTCAGCCCATCTACCTCAGTGCTTCTCTCGGCCCCTGGCCTGAGTCCCCAGAGTTTGTGTGTTGGTGACAGAACCAGGTTTCATGATCCCTGGTACCCCCTACTTCTTTCTCCTTAGCTGGGTCAGAGTCAAAAGCCAGGGGACAGGCAAGCCAAAGGCATCTGACAGCACCCACCAGAAAATGCTCTGGGGGTGTGGGAGGGAGGCAAGGGCAAACTAACTTAGAATGTTCTGCCTGAGAGTCATGGGCAAATTCCTGGAAGTGGAATGACAGTGAACTGGATGGCCCAGTGGGTAGTGAGTGCTCTGTCTAGAATGCTTCCATGTAGCCCTTGGAATAGAGCAGAGTGCATTTGGGCAAGAGGTGGGCTGAACATGGATGCTGCACAAGAGGCCAGGAGGCGCTGAGAGGAGGGAGAGCTGGGCCAGGCTCTCCCCTGGGCCCCTGAATACCCAAAGTATAGGAGTGGTGTGAGGGCTCCATGCCACCCCAAGGAAGTCATTGCCTTCTTCCCAGGGATGGATGGTTCTCACTCAGGAAACTCAGTCCTGAGAGTCCTGAAGGAGCCCACAGCCTACAGGCCCAGGTGGTGGGTTTAGGCAGTGGGTGACTGATTACTAACTTGAGGAAGCACATTGCTCTCTTCTCCCCCAAACCTCCAACCCATACAGGTTGGACTCCAAAGGATGGGGCTTGAATGCCAGCAATGCCACATTCAATGGATTATCTTGGGCAAGTCCCTTCCCGTCAGGCCTCAGTGATTTCAGCTATACAATGGGGTGGGCAGGTGGATGGTACACGGGAGGTGGGACTCCTCACCAGGCTATCCCCATCTCTGCTCTCTCCCTGTTTCAGAACTGAATGCACTGCAGGAAGAGCTTGAACCATTTGGTCTGGTCATTCTGGGCTTCCCTTGCAACCAATTTGGAAAACAAGAACCGGGAGAGAACTCGGAGATCCTAGCCACCCTCAAGTGAGTGCTGACTCAGTGTCCTGAGAAAGCTCCTCTAGCATGTCCCTCCCACCCTGCGCCCCAGCCCAGGCTCCAGGCATCTTTTATGCTGGCCCCTACTCATGATGGATATTTATCAGCCACCAAGAACTACTCTCTCCTTCCAGGAACCCTGTTTAGTGGAACAAGTGAAAGAGGTACCAGGAGAGAGACAGGGTCAGGGATGATGGCTGTCAGTCACGTTGGGGTAAGGGGAGGACAGGTTGAGGGCAGGGGTTATTGAGCAGTTACCAAATTGAAGGAAGACTGCTGACCCACATTATAGCTGTGTCCATTTAACAGTCACTGGCTCCCACTGCCCATTATAGCATAAAATCCAGATTCCCAACCCCCTTCCCCAGTTCTGTCCCCTCCTCTTATTTCTGAACCCATGTCCCTGGGACCCATGCAAAAACATTCCTCTTAGGTATGTTCGACCAGGTGGGGGCTTCACCCCCAATTTCCAACTGTTTGAGAAAGGCGATGTGAACGGGGAGAAAGAGCAGAAGTTCTACACGTTCCTGAAGGTAAGTACACAGTCAAGCCACATTCCTGAAGGGCCTCTCTCCCTGGCTGATGCTGACTCCGGACGGGGCTGCAGCCGCTTCTGGCCCCAGGCCACGTAGACAAGGCCTGTGCCACCGTCCTTTGTTCCTGGGCTCTTGGGGAGTTTCCTGGCATCTGATTATTAGTCCAACTAGAGGGCTTTGTAGACCCTAGGGGCTCATCAACTCATTTTACAGATAGGCCCCAGAAGGGACAAGCTTAGGGTCTCACAATCTGCTAGAACAAAAGCTGGTGCTGGGATTCAGTTTTCTAACTCCCAGACTGGTGCTCTTTTCTCAATGCCGGGCTATTCTCCTTCCCCCGAGAAGTCCTGCGAAGGAGGAGAGATAAGAGGGTGGGAAGGGCTCCAAGCAGAGTTGACACTTCTCTCGTCTCTGCTCCAGAACTCCTGTCCTCCTACCTCGGAGCTCCTAGGCTCACCTGGCCGCCTTTTCTGGGAACCCATGAAGGTCCATGACATCCGGTGGAACTTTGAGAAGTTCCTGGTGGGGCCAGACGGCATCCCCATCATGCGCTGGTACCACCGCACCACTGTCAACTCTGTCAAGATGGACATCCTGACCTACATGCGGCGGCGGGCAGTCCTGGAGACCAAGGGGAAGTAACTGAGGCCCATCCCACCTCACCCCCATGTCCACCACATGGACTAGGGAGGACTCTGTTCAGGAAGGAACCCATTTCTCCAACTATGCCACACTCCCATGCTAGCCCCTTTACTCTTACACAAGGCCCAGCCTGAGATGAACGTTTGTCTGTACTGCTCTGCCCATGGGCATTTGCACACATGCCTACAGGCGTGTGTACACACGAGTACAGAGCCACATGTGCCAACCTGTGGCAACAGCCGTGTGCCATGGAGAATGCCAGAGAGGAATTTCCCTTTCCTTCCAGTTCTCTGTTCCAGTGATAATCATCCACTTTCAACTGAGTCCAAACTGAAAAACCAGCTCTAGATTCAATTGTTCTGCTTTAACCAGGACCTCACCCTACCAGGCTGGCATCTCACTGCCTCCAAACACCACCCAGAAATGCCCGGAAGTTTCTGGGTCTGCTGCACTGCCTGACCCCCTGCTTCTCCACCACACAGCCTCCCTCCTTCCTGAGGGCCCTCCCCCACCCCCTACCCCCCACCCCACAGTGTTCCCTGAGAGTCTCCAAGGCAGATGTGAGAGCAGGGGCCACGTTCCCCATGTCAGGGGCGGCATCGCCATGAAGGAGGGGTCCGAAGCCCTCATGGGCGGACCTCCCTTGAGCCTGTCTGAGGGTCCAGCCCTTAGTGCATTCAGGCTGAGGCCCCCAGCCAGGGATGCCACCCCACTCCTTCGGGGGGCGTGTCCTCTCCCCTCACCCTGACCCGCTGGCATTAGACTCACCCTGTCTGCCTAGTAAAGGCCTTTCTGCAGCAGCTGAGCCTACTGTTGTGCTTCTTCCATGGGGCTGCCCCAGCACAGGGGCAGGAAAGCTGGAGGTGGGAGGAAGGAATGAATGGAGGGCTTGAGGTCCTTGCTTTTTGGTTTCTACCTAGGCCTGCCCTGCTTCCTCACTCAGCATTTGGAGTCTATAAAACCGGCTCACATCTACTGTCACCCCACAGTTCTTTCTAAGGTAGCATGCACTGAGATGAGGTATTCCATTTGACAGATGAGGTAACTGAGGCTCACAGAAGGGCCAGGCCTTGCCCAGTGTCTCCTGACAAGTGAGGGGCAGGACTGGAGTGTAAACTCAGGTTGCCTGACCCCCAGCCCCTGGATGCTCCACCCTCATAGAAGCTCTGAGCAGGATCCCAGGGGATACCTGCCAAGAGTAATGGTGGTACTCTTGTGGGGGTAGGGGGGTGTGTCTGGGAGGAAGAGGGCACAGAGGAAGAGGGGCCAGGAAAGCAGCACTCTGGTTGACAAGGTGGAGCACATTAGCCAGGGCATAAAAGAAATCTGGTCACAAAATGCTGATCTCCAACTTGGATTTATGTCCAAGATTCGTGCAAACAGCTGTCCAGGGATCAAGAGCCACCCCAGTCCAGGCCTCCACACCACGAGGCTCCAGCTGAGGGCCTGGCGGCTCCAGGCTGGGGCCCCTCGGCCAACGGGGGTCTCTCGGCTGGAGATCGACATCTGCCAGCACTGTCCGCAGAGGACGGCAGGTCCAGGGCGATGGCACCTCTCTCCACTCGGGGGCACAGTAGTGGGCTTTTCCCAGTCACTCCAAAGGAGAGGCCCAGATGGACGCCTTCTGGATGGAGCCTCTCCAGTCTGCAGACCGTCCAGGTTGGGGCCAGGGCTCAAGCTGGCCATCCATCTCAGCCTCCCGAGTGGTTGCAGCTCTGGCCACACAGAGCCTGTGGCCTTTAGCTTTCCAGTAATCTGAAGTCATCTGGCTCTGTGAGATGAAGGTGGAGCCAGGGGACTTGTTTCACTGAGGTCCTTCACGGTCATTTTTGGTGGACTCTAAACAAACAAATTTAGGACTTAAAGATGAGGCAGTACAGCAGGTTTCAAAGTCCTGTGGAAACGAATATAGTAAGAGTGGGGAAAACACCGGGGTTGTTGGGTGTTAATGAGTGCCAGGCTCTGGTCAAAACACCTTAGGTACATTTGTCATTCAATCCTTGCCCAGACCTAGGAAGCAGGCAGATTATTACCCCTTTATGGGGGAGGGAAGTGGGGCACAGAGGAGTTTTTAAAAACTTGCTCAAAGTCCCAGGTCTTGGAAGTGTTGGCACCTAGTCAGTCTGGTTCCAGATCCCAGAAATGTAGTTCTGGGAGAAGGGCAGTCCTGCCCATTTGGCCACCCTCTGCCTTCATCAAAGCGGGCTCCTATGGCTCCACAGAACCCCTAGGGCTCCAGGAGGATGATAAAGTAATGATAAAGTGACTGACCAGCCCAACACCTCCTCCTCCCAACCACGAGATCCTCCAAACCACACCCCCTCCGAGTTGCCCTGCAGCCTCTGCCCACACTATTGCAGTGGGGCCCTCGACCACCAGGCATGGCAGGCTCCATTTCTGCATAGCTGTGACCTTTAGAAAACTCCTCTTTGTGCTGAGATGGACTTGGCCTCCCCATGGCTCCCACTAGTTGCGATTCTGGTCCCAGAAGCCCCCACAGGCAAGGACCCATAAAAGTCTCTCAGAAAGCGAGGGAGAGACTAAGGGCCCAGAGTCCTTTCGCAACCAGCAAACAGACCATTTTAAAATGTCCAAGGCCTGCAGGCTCTCCTTAGGATAAAGACCAGCCCTCCTGCTGGGGCCTACAAGGTCCTGTTCCTGGCTCCAGCCAAGCCAGACTTATGTCGATCCTCAAGTCAGCCATAGTTCTTCACTCCCTCCCACCAAGGCCTCCCCAGCATCTTACACAGAGCATGGCACTTAGAACATTAAACTATAATCAATGGAAGGAATGGTTTCAACTCCTTCATGGGGCAGTCACCATCCCTTTCTTCTCAACACTATTTGAGAAACCTGGCCCTCTCCTCCACTGAGACCAGAAAGTAGCAAGACTGCCCTCAAATTGGGACAATCCTGGCAGATTAAAAAGTTATCTTTTTATAAACCAAGGCCCATTACCAGGAGTCACACTCACCTGGTTCCGTAGGCCTGGCTGTAGGTGAGTCCATCACTTGGGAGCTCTGATTACGAACCCCTCCACAGGGCAGTTGCCAGGTGTATTCTGGCTGCAACAAAACTGGTGCTTAGTAATCAATAACCATAGTAGCAGCTACTGTGCCAGAACAGGACTAAGTTTATATTAATCAACTGTAACTGAATCCTTACAACAACACAGGTTACCAACCCCACTTTACAGGTTGGCAAACTGAGGCTCAAAGGGGTGGAGTAACTTGTCAAAGGTCATCCAGCTTGGCAAGTGGTCAAGCTTTGATTTGAATCCAAGGCTCTATAGTCCCACAGTATGCTCCAGGGTTTGAAGATGCACGTAAGGAATGGTCATGGGGGAGAAGAGCGGGGAGAAGCGGATGGGACGGGGGCAGCTGGCACTGACCGGTTGAGGGGGGGATGCCTGAGAGGCTGTGACAGGGGCACTGAAGAGAACGAGAGAGGGGTCAGAAACTCTGGAGACAGAATGATAAGGAGAAACAAAGGAGGAAAAGGGAAAAGGTAAACTGAGAAGGAAAAGCGAAGAAAAAGCAAAGGGAGAGAATGCATGGTGAAGACTTTATACCTGGTGACATGTGGAGGTCATGAAAAAGGTCAAACTCCTGGCCTGGCTGGCAGGAGAGAGCCTTCCTGCTGGCCCTGCTCCCTTACCCAGCCTTTTCTGTCCCATACCAGGGCCCTTGAGCAACCCTGAGCTGGAAGGTCCTGCCCCGGGGATGGCAGGCTGCACACCACAGTCTGTTCCCAAGGGGCCAACGATGCAGCTTCTGACCTTCTCACTTGACCTTGCCCTTGGCATGTGTCTGGCTGGCCTGTGTGTGTGTCCTGGAGTGAGGGAGGGGGCACGGACTCACCAGACGGAAGAGGCGTGAGTTGGGAAGTGGGGGCGGGTGCTCCATGGCCGTGGGGGGTGGGGGGTAGCGGATCTGGGACCAGTCCTCAAAGCCGGGGTGTGGCCCAATGGGGGGCATGGGTGGGTAGGCGTAGGGGCAGGCCCCGCAGAGGTGCTCCGGGTGGGGCTCCAGGTGGTAGCGGTCTGCCGAGGTCTGCAAGAAAGATGGCATCTGGCTCTGGTCTGTGACAGGCTGCATGGGCCACTCCAGTGACATTCATCCCATCTCCCATTCTCCACTTAAGAGTCTCAGTTCTCTGAAGACTGGCATGTGGCCATGGAAGGCTGCACATGGGCCCAGAATATCAACTATGATGACAGCTGGTATGCCCTAACACTTGTTCTTTACCATGTTCTGTTCTAACTGCTCCAGCTGCGTTTTTTGTTTTGTTTATAAAGCACTTAGCACCACATCTTAAACGGACAGAGGACCTGACATGTAGTCGAGCTCATAATTCATTCTGTCATCTGCTGGGTGTGTGTGTGCTCAGTCACTCAATCGTGTCCGACTTTTTGTGACCCCATGGACTGTGGCCTTCCAGGTTCCTCTGTCCACGGAATTTTCCAGGCAAGAATACTGGATCAGGTTGTCATTTCCTTCTCCAGGGGATCTTCCTGACCCAGGGATTGAACCCGAGTCTCTTGTGTCTCCTGCACTGGCAGACAGATTCTTCCCCACTGTGCCTCCTGGGGCCTCATTAGTTAGCTGGACACCTGAGCAACCAATGCCTCCCCCGTCAGACCGCGGCTCCCTGCAGGAGGTAAAATGCAGTGACTACTGCCTCCTCCCTCAAGTCTCCTCACCTTTGCTTTCCTCTTCTGCTGTCTCAGGGCATCTTTTGCCTTTTCCTCATCTTTGAAGGCTTTCAGCTGAGAGAAAGAGGGAGGGAGAGAAGTCTAAGTCTGTCGGCAGAGGCACTTCCTGGCCAGGCCTGGATCCAGGGCCTAAGCAGGGTGGACTGGCCAACGCACGAGGCGGTCACTCTGGGCCGTCCGGCCCGGCCCAGTGGTGGGAAAGGGCCTGGGGGGCAGAGCACGGCCCAGGCTGGGGACTGCGGGTAAGGCCTGCTCACCGTGGGCGGTCTGAACACAGGTCAGGACGGCTGCATGAGCCTCACCGCTGCTGTGCCTCGGCATCCACACCTTTTAGCTTCAGTGTGGGAAAGAGTGGATGGCTCAGAGCTAAGTCCTACTTTTGCTCTCTAAAGGCATCAAAACTGATTGTGGAAAACCAGGGCTAGGACAAGTAGAGAAGGGAGAGGACTTTCTGAGGGCCATAGAGATGTATCAGCAGAGCTGGAAGGAGAATCGGTGAGTGTCCTGCCAGCCAGTGTCGCCAGGGCCCTCCAACCCATGCCCCCTCCCCATGGGCACAGCCAGCTGCCCTCTCCTCGGTCCTGCTCTTCTCACCTGGGCGTGGGACAGCGTGACCTGGGCTTGCAGTTTCTCCACCTGCTTCTTCAGCTCTTCCTTCTCTTCATTCATGCGCTCCCGGTCACTACGCTCCCTCTGGAAGTCCTCCTCAAAGATCTTCACCTAGAGGGGAGGTGGGAAGGAAGGGAGAAGGGGGTGAGGGAGGAGGGACAGTTCTGAGTGGGGGACCAGACCTGCTCAGACCCAGAATCCTGGGCCTCTGACAGGAGTCAGGCATCAGAGCTGGTTTTACCCTGTCTTGAAAATGCCTATGGGGAGAGGAATAGGTGTACCTCTGGCCCCAACCCCAACTACAAATAGAGTAGTTCTGGGTCCCTCGATCTTATATTTTGGGCTTCAATCTAGGGCTTTATTTGAAAAAAGGATCCATGGCTAAAAAACACAAAACTGGTCAACAGTCATCAAAATTAGTCCCATCCTTCCATTCTGCAGAGACCCACAGAGAGGCGGAGGCCACAGAGACAGTCTGAGTGGAGGACTGGAGTTCAGGTCTCCCGGTGCCAAGAGCAGGGGCCCTACAAAACTCTCCCCAGGCTCTGGGGTGGGGGCTGGCACCCTGGCGGGGAAGGGGCGGGCGGGGCCCTGTCTCTGCAGTTTCACTTCCTCACTGCAGATCAGTGAGAAGCTGACCAGGCTCAGGACGATTTAGAAGGATCTAAAGCATGGCAGCAAATAGCACAGAAGCATGTGCGAGAACCAAAGCCTTCTCAACTTTCTTCACTCCCGTGTGTCCCTCAACAAGAAGGTCTGCATTTTAGGCTACTGTGTTTAAGCACCTCTTTTGTATTTAATTTCCCTTAAATAAAGGGACAGAGGACTTAAGCACAAAGCCATGATCAGGCAGAAGTATCTAGCTAGAGTTTAACAACACAGTTTTGCATTTACTGTATTTATTGCTTATAGTTACTTTCTAATTATGACAAATAATAAATGGTTTCCCATTTGCAGGAGAAATCTAAAGTTCCCTTTTAAATACATTTATTGAGTTTATTTAAACATATGCTTCCATGACACACACACCACTATACATAAATAGATAATAAGGATCTACTGTACAGCACAGGGAACTCTACTCGATACTCTACAATGACCTACATGGGAAAAGATCTAAAAAAAGAGTGGATATATGTATAACTGATTCACTTTTCTGTACAACAGAAATTAACAGAACATAATAAATCAAATATACTCCAGTAACAGTTCATTTTAAAACATAAATTTAAAAAGTTTTGCTTTCAAAATATTAGGGAAATAATAGCAGAGCTGGGGCATCAAAATGTTTAAATCATGACAGTGGTGGAGAAATGACCTAGATAGGGATACACTGCTGGCAAGGATAAACCTATACCAGACAGGAGTCCTGGCCAATGGCCAGACAGTGGACTATGGATTACAGCTTGCATGACTCAAGGTCTGTCCTACGCCCTCAGGGATGCTCCAACTCCCACTGGGCACCACCTACCTAACCCGTTCCCTTCAAACTCACCTGCTGTTTCAGCAACTCGTTCTGCGTGAGCAGCTCCTGTTTCCTTAGCAGGCCTCCAGCTCCTTCTGGGCTCCCGAATGCTGTTGGAGAGGACGGGGAGGCCTGAATGCTCAGTGCTTCCTCCAGGGCCTGGAATCAGGAAGAGAGGAGATGGGCCCGTGAGCAGAAGCCCTGGGAAGTCAGGTCCCATTGAAAGGGTCAGGCCCCACTGAAAGACCCTGATCATGATAAGGATAATAACCACCACCGTTTAATAAATGCCATCTTACAGATGAACACTATACACACATCATTTTACTGAATCCAATCCATAGTCCTAGGAACAAAAATTGTGACCTTCACCCTCATTTCATGGATGTGAAAACTGAGGTTCAGAGAAAGGGTCCAAGGTTAGACAGCTAGTAAGTGGCAAAGCAGGTATTCAAAGCCAGTATGTGCTCTTAACCAGCAGCCTAAACTGTGGTCTTTATGTGGAAAGGAGAAATCTCCCTTTCCCTGAGGATAAGTGGCTCAATTCTTAGCAGCCAGACCTAGAAAGAGCACAAAGTCCTTTGGAGGAAGAAGCTCAATCTCCTGGACCTGCCCAGAGATTCTCCAGCTTCCGTAACCCATTCCCACCAAGCTAACCCCTCCATCCCCAGGTCTTCTGTAATTAGATTAGCCTGGATTTTAATTTTGATGTAATTAATATTTTACCTTTCCGACCCTGAAAATGGGCTGAAATATCACCAAATAACATTTTGAGATTTTTTGTAAAAGCCCTGTTTTACTACCTTCACAGAATACTTTCCCTTGCATAAACAGTGTGCTCACAAGTTGTTCATTAACTGGTTTTCTCCTTCCACTCTGTTAACATTTTCTTGAGAACTTTGGAACACCTCTCAAGACTGGCCATCCTCATCACAACCCAGACTTTAGCGCCCTGGACATCAGGGCCTCTGTTGGCCATGTGACAGCACTGCTCACAGTGCCTCCCCGGACCCTGGGGAAACCTTGCCCAACGTGGACTCAGGCCCCTCTTTGTCTCCTTGACTTCCCCCAGAAACAAGAGGAAACTGCAGAGCCAAGAGTAAATTCAAGGGACTTTCCTGGTCCAGCAGCTAAGACTCCAAGCTCCCAATGCAGGGAGCCTGATT
Organism: Moschus berezovskii; assembly: GCF_049115385.1. NCBI lineage: Eukaryota > Metazoa > Chordata > Mammalia > Artiodactyla > Moschidae > Moschus > Moschus berezovskii. Next base: position 49,212,220 of record NC_142467.1, on the reverse strand, counting down.
TCGATCCCTAGTCAGGAAACTAGATCCCATATGCTGCAACTCAGAGTTCATATGCCACAACTAAAGATCCCACATGCTGCAGCTAAGACATGGTGTAGGCAAAGAAAATAAAAGTTATGTACATACATTTAAAGCGTAAATTTAGAATGCTCGAGGGAAGGCTATGACTGCACCTCCCCCTCCGTCTGTCCCATTTTTCTGATGAGCAGACTGAGGTCCAGGGACAGGGAGAGCCTTGCGCTGGTCATCCTTACAAGTTTCTGTCCCCAGCCACAGCACAGAAACCTGGAGGGCAGTGATCCTGCCTGGGTCATCTCTACAACCAGCACCACATATAATATTCTGCCTGGATTTAGAGCCCCAAGTCCCCCAGCTTGGGATAGATCCTTATTTTCAATGAGAACAAGTCCCAAAGCCCCACACTCGGCATCATCAATGTTTATCCAACACCAAAACCAAGCAGAGTCACCCCAGCAGGGCTGGGACCCAGTGAATACAAACTCACAAGAGAGTCTGCTGTGAGCAGAAAGAGCAGGCAGACAGAACAGGAGGAAAACCTAAGCCTTCGAGAAAGTTTCCTTTCAAAGCCTCTCCATCAGCTCACTCCTTTACCCTGCACTAGAAGGTGGGCAGGGCTAGCATGATTCCAGCCAGGGTTCAGATGGCAAAACTGAGACCCGGATAGGTTACAGGGGCTATAACTGGGATTAGAACCATCCCCCAGCCCAGCCCGCTGCCCCTCACCTTGGCTCAGAGCGGAGGGATCCCTTTACCTGGGCTCCCCTAGCTCTAGCCCCACCCCTGAACCGGGCCGCAACTCCCTGGATTCCCCTTCTCGAGGGCAGGAACTCAGGCCAGAGCTCATCCACTCCCTTCAGTGAGTTTTTCCTGAACACATGCTTGGTGCCAGGCACTGGGGGTATGTGCCCTGGTGAAGACGCACACCTCCCAACACTGGATGGGAGGACGGGCCGTCAGTAAGTAATCACAAGAAAATGCCAGAGGGGTTTGAAAGAAGCTGCTGGTGTTTCAGCCACAGAACAGGGAAACTCGAAGGAGACTCGGGAAGGCCTTCCTGGGAAGCGGTGTTAGAGCTAAACCGGACTATGAGTGGCTGGCACTGTGTGAGCAGACAGCACGTCCAAGGGCCTGCCCAACTCATTCAGCCGGGCACTCAGCATGTGGGCAGCAGGGCAGAAGCAGCAGAAACCCTGGGGCAGCGCCCAGGCCCTCAGCACCCTTCCCCTGACCCAGGAGTCACCCCTCCTGAGCTGAGGGTTGAGGGTACCAGCCATGGGGTGGGCTCTGCAGCAGGGCTCAGGGAAGCCCTGCCCACCCCCGGACCTTGGCTGCACCCACCTTGTTGAGCCGCTGGATCTCCTTTTCCTGGTACTCTCGCTGCCGGGTGAGCGGGCTCAGCTGGTCCTGCAGGTACTTGACCTTCTGGCGCAGCTCCTTGGCCTCTGCTGTCAGATGCTCCCTATCGGTCTACAGGGGACACAGGGCTGGTGACAGGAAGCCTCTGCAGGGGGCCCACACCCGCTGACCGCCTGCCTTGTCCCTGGGTGACCGCACCTCCCCCGCTCACTCTCGCTCCACAGCCCCACGATGCTCATGCACAAGGCCCTGTGCAAGACACCCGCGTGAGAGTGGTAATGTCCACACGTCCTTGAGGACAGGGCACAGCTCAGTTGAGTGGAAGGCCCCGGGTTCCATCACCACCTCCTCCAACAGTGAGGTGAGCCCTCGGGCATTGTCACAGCCTTCTCTGGTCTAAGCCCATCTATCTGCCATGGATAAGGGGTTCATAACAGTAGCCACAGATGGGCTTCAGGAGATCTGTGAGCCCCCACGCTGAGTGCAAAATTTTGACTGCAATTTATAGAGAGAAAAGCCACAGTTTCTACCAGGCTCACACAGGGGTCTTCTACGATGCACAGAAAGTGATGTGATTAACAGTCTCCAAAAGACCTCTCAGCTCTTACAGTCTCTAACTCTAGTGGAGAAAAGACTCTCAAACAGAAACACAGCATGATGAGGAAAGGGGTCCTCCACAGAGAAACAAAGTCCTATGAGGTTAAAGAAAGAACACTCCTGCTGAAAAGAAACTGGGGAAGGCTTCAAGGTGGAAGCCCCGCTTCCATACATACTATGGAACAATCCAGGTTCTTTATGCCAAACAGTGACAGCTGGAAAGGCCCTCAGAGAGCATCGAGTCCTAGAGTTTTTATAGGACTATCCAGAGGTGACTTATCCAAGACCATACAATGAGCCAGAGCTAGATAAGAATCAGGTCTCCTAATTCTGGTGCTCTCTGTTCCCTTGCAAGCCAAAGGGAGAGTTTAAAATAGAAGAGGGCAGTATGGTGCAAAGGCCAGGCATACCCACACAGAACTATTTCTGTGTATTTATGTGTGCTAAGAGGCCTGGAAAGATACATCCAAATGGAAACAGTGATGACCACTGGGGAGGGCCTGCAACTGGGGGATGGGGTGGTAAGGAGAGATGGTCTGGGGAAACTCCCAACTGTAACTGTTGTGTGACCATATCAATATTCTACAAACTGGCTGGTGAGCTGCTTTCAGCCAGAGATGACAGAGAGCAGCCTTGGCTGGATCTTGTGGGAGTTATTATAGACTCCCGCATAAGAGGCTCTGGGTCCGCACAGCCTCTATGGCCCCGTGTCCGTATCCACCGGGCCACACTTTGTTCTGAAAATTCCACCTCTCCCCGAGCAGACCAGGAAGTCAGATGCCAGGAACTTAGCCCACCCACTGACAGGAGCCAGGGCCAGGCTGCCTGCCCTAGCTGTGACTGTGCTCTCACAAGAAAAGACTGGCAGTGTCCCCACAACACACATCCCCAGGGACGGGACGGTCACCAGAGCAGGCTGGCTGCTCGGAGAAGGCCCCTGTGGATGGGAGGGACTCTGAAATGCAAACCACGTTGGAAATGGCCATTTCTAAGTCAGGCAAAAGCAGCCTCTGCCTAATTCTCATGAAGATGGAAACACGGAGAGCCTGGGGGTCAAACGGCCTTTCCCCTTGAAGCTATCCCAGGATCAGGGCCTTGACTGGCGTCAGTCACACACACGACAGGTCAGGTGCTCCTTCTCCAGACGACCTGTTCCCACTCCCCCCACCGCCACACCCCCTGGATGAATCTGATCTCCCTTCACGTTCTCTCCCTGTAACTCCTCCCGTGCTGTACTTAACACACGTCCACTCATTTTCTTCTGTAATTAGATGTTCTCTGTCTCTTCCCCCAGGGGCAGGGTTGGCCGTTCGCTGCTGACTCTGTGTACCCAGCGCTGTGCCTGGTACATCACTGTTGAACGGTGACCGGATGAAGGACTAAAGGAAGCTCTAATGCTGGAGCTCCTCCCCGACAACAGCCATCACCACTGTGCAGGTTCCACAGCACCCACCCCCATCAAGTGTGCTAGAGCAGGCCTGGGAATCTCTTCACATTTTGTGCTTCCCTGTACAGTTCCCTAGACCACGAGACTTTAACAGAAAGCTCTCCATATGAAAAAAGAAAAAAATGAAAAACATACCTAATCCAATCTCGATTTTCAGGTGGGAAACTGAGGCAGAGCTCAGGAAAGCGCTTTTGCCTCAGGCCACACAGCCCTTGACTACCGGAGTCAGAGAGGGAACCGGGTCTCCCGACCCCCACCCCCAGCTCCTGGCTGATGGGGAGAAGAGAGCAGGCCTCTGGAGCTGAGTTTGCAAGACCCACAGTCATACTTGCCTCCTCCATTTCTATCTTGGACTTGGCCAGGAGCAGCTTGCGGTCAAAGTCGCGTTGCTTCTGCTCCCGCTCGGCCTCCAGGTCGGTCACCTGCTTCTGCAGGTCTGCCAGCTTCTGTCGCAGCTCCGTGATCTGGGAGCAGAGACAGAGAGAGGGAGCCTGTGAGGGCCGGGGTGGACACCCACAGTCCAAGGCTGTGGCGAGGGAAGCAGCATGCACAGCACTGAGGATGCCCTGAGAGCCCAGCGGAGAAGCAGGGGTGCGGCCTGGAGCTCCCATCACCCTCACAATACCTTCTGCTCGTACTGTTGCTTCATGGACCGGAAATGCTGGTCCCATTGCTTGTTCACTTCCAGCAGCTGCGGGGGAGAAACTGGGGTTAGCAGGAGATAAGCAGAGGAGGACCAAAGAGAGCCAACGCCACTACCACCAGCTTCACAGGTGCGTCGTGCAGCATGTGTGAGTGCTGGGTCCATATGCTGCCTTGATCCCATGCTTCTCACAACCTTTCCTCAAAGTGAGTCACCTTCATCAACTGCCACATTTTACCTTCACCAGGAAAGCAAGACTAAACCAAGACACAGAAACAGTACATAATTCTGGTATAGAATTATGGGACCCACACCCATGCAGAGGGCAATTCGGGACTATGTATTAACTTCAAGTTCTCTTTAACCAAATAATTCCACTCTGAAAGATGTAGCCAAAAGAAGCACTTGCACAAGTGTGTAAAAAATATGTGTATTAGTGATCATCTCAACAACGTTTATATTGCAAAAAAAAAAAAGATCAAGGCAAACCTAAGCATCGGAAGTAGGTTAAGGAAATGATAGAATTAAACAGAAAATGGAGCACTGCACAGCTACTCAGAAAGTTGGGCGCCTGATACACTGCCTATGTTCTGAGATGACACTAATTACTTGCCATAATTTTGATATATCAACAATTCTTCAGTGAAGGAAAACAATCCAACATCATTAAATTAGTAAAACAATGGAAAGGGCATCCTTCCCAATTCCAAAAACATTAAAATATGATAAAAAGTACTCAGAATTAAAGAATCACAGAGTATGCTTTTATATATAAATATAATAAATACCCTCAAAGATACAGCTAATTTTAAGAAAGGAAAAGAGCAATCTACAATGTGGTATTTTGATATCATTTTTACAAACATCATACATTAGTAAGTACACAGACAAAATTCAGGAATATGCGAAGAACTGTTATCAACTGTGGTCATCTCCAGGAGGTGAGATGCTCCATCTTTTCATAATGAGTATTTTTTTATATTATCTTTGTAATAAATATATATATCTTACAGCAATACAGAAAGAAAACTAAAATGAATATGCATCTAAACAGAAGATCAGTGGAGCCCAACTTTCAAATGTGCTGGAGGATAAGGGAGGGCAGAGAGGCCCAGGGATTGAGACAAGGGCCTGAGCTGAGTGGGGAGGAGTGGCTCGGTCAACGGAGAGGATTAGGCTCCCACCTCTGGTCCAGAAACATCAGGGAAGGAATATGCATGAGACACAAGGGCAAGAGCCTTAATTTCTGGAGACTCTTGGCTGACTGGGAGCAGTGCTGCAAGCAGGCAAGGCGTCTCTCCTTCTGTGACAGACCCTCCTGAGCCAGCTGCGTGGCGACAGGTGACAGGCTCCCCATTCCTGACGCTGCACTTGCCTCCTATCACAACTTCTCGCCACCGTTCAAGGTTCACCATGGGAGCCTTTCTAAACTAACCCTCCCTCCACAATTATAGGCCATGCCCTGAATGCCATGTCCTCAGAGTGACTCCTATGGGCAGGGGGACTGGTCAGGAAACAAGAGCCCAGGGCAAGGCATGTCTCATCCTTGGGCAGATGGTTCAGTGGTCACCATGACAACTCATCACAGAGACCAGTCAGAGCCAGGGGCCAGGAAGGGCCTTTGTCCTGCTGGTCCCGGAAGGGGGGAGGATCTTCCCTGACCCCCAGCACCCCCTCCAGCCACCTACCTCTGTGCGCTGCTGCTCCAGCATCCTCACCTTCTTCTCAGCTGCTCCCAGGGCCCCCACCTCTGGGATTTTACTTGTCGTCACGCCAGCCTGAGGAGGAACACAGAGGGGCCTGCAGCAGAGCCTCAAACAGCAATTCTCACCCACTCAGCGCTCTTCCAAGGCTACTGACCCCTGAGACCCAGCTTCCCTGTCTCCTGCCTCTCTACCCTCTCACCCACCAGTCCCAGCCATAACTGAGCCTCTTAGGCACGTCCACAAAGACCATTATTCCCCTTCCCTGATCCTCAGCGGCTCCGAGGCCCTTCTTACCCCCGCGCCCTCCCCACAGACACTTCTTTCCCTGGTCAGGCTCTATCTCTATGGCACTGCCAGCTGCCCGCTCCTCCTCCACACATCAGCCAAAAGTCCTCTGAAGGCAAGAGTTAACTATTTTTAAAAATACTTTATAAAGTGTTTATTTTTCAAATGTTTTATTAAAAAATATACAAAGACACGTGTGCATGTGTGATCAGTACGTGTATTTCCTTGCTCTGGCCTCTGAGAGGGCCTAAAGCAGTGTCACTCAGGTAACAATGAGCACAGATCTTGGTTTCTAAATAGCATTCTCCAACAAAAAGAAACAGGGCTCCTTGGAGAAGTGGTTAATTTCATGGCTGGGGCAAGGAAAATATAAGGTGAGTATAGAGCAACTTGTGATGCTATAGAAAGTAAGGAAGTGTTCAATCATCATCATCAGAAGAAAGGCATGTCAAATGGGCATAGGAGATAACTTGAAAAGAACTTCTTATGACCAAAGCAGGAAGAATTTGAACAAGAAAATAAATCACAACGGTGTTGGGTTATAAGTCAAAGGATAAAATATCCTGAGTCCATATTAATAGAAACAGATGAATAAAAAAATAAATGGGGGAGAAGGGACAAGAAGAATTACAATCAGTAAACAGAGAAGGAAGGAGGGAAATCTAAAATCACCATTAGAAGGCTGTAGTGATAATCACGGCAGGCAAGATCTGCCAGTGTTTACTAAATAAGTACAAAGAGAAACAGCGCATCTGCAGTCTCAAGTATATCCTCGAAAATAAATATTTATTAATTACAAAAGAAAAATCAGTTCCTTTATTATGGAGAAACCTGACAGACAGACCCTTAGCCAAATGATCAAGATTGGGTGTAAATGGACATACTGACATCACGGACCCTTGACGTGTTACAAGATGTCACTCCTGTGGTCTTCTTGTCCAAATCCACAACATCAGTCTAATTATAAGAGAACACCAGAGGAACCCAAATTGAGGGACATTCTATAAAATAGCTGAAAGCCTCAAGCTCATGAAAGACAAGAACCACTGGAGCTGTCCCAGGCAGAGGAGACCAAAGAGAGGGCACAACTAAGTGCAACGTGGGATCCTGGATTTGATCCTGGTACAGAAAACGGGCATGGATGAGAAACACGAGAAATCAGAACCAAGTCTGTAGTTTAGTTAATAGTATCGTGGCAATGGTCATTTCCTGGTGTTGATCACTGAACCATGGTTATGTAAGATGTCAAGGCGGGAGAAGGGCACTCTGCACGATTCTGCTACTCTTCTGCACATCTACAGTTATACCAAAATAAAAAGTTTAAAAAAAATGTTTTTAAAATATGAAGCGTTGAGGTGAAACAGCAGAAGGATGTCATCAATTCAGAAACTGAACACCAAAAAAAAGGAAAGAAAAGAAATTGAACACCAGTTCTACCTCTAAGGCCCTGCATAATGTAGGCCAAGGTCCATACTCTTAGTACAAGATCAAACAGGACAGGCCCCAACCTCTGACATCCTGTAGGCCTGACACCATTTGTCCTGGAGTCACTGCCCACATTCTCTACATTCCTTTCCTTCCCACTCCCCCCCCCCCCCCCCCCACACACACACACACACACACTCCTGTGACTTGGCAGGCCTGAATGAACTTGTGAGGCTCAAGCGCCCCTGCAGGCTAAGGTCTGTAAGTACACCACAGAACCCAGAAGTAAGGGGAGAGGGCTAGGGGAGTCCTCCAGGGACGCCACCTCCTTTAAGAAAAGTGAGAGATGGGCCTGCCCCTAGAAGCCTGATGCCTCCTGGAGGGGAGCTGTGCTTAACACTACTGGGGAAGGAGGAAGAGGGGTTGCTCCTGGAGGTGCACCCTTAAGCTACACAGAGAATGAGTGAGTGTGAACGCAAGTCGGTCCATCGTGTCCGACTCCTTGTGACCCCATGGACTGGACTCCAGGCCAGAATACTGTGTGGGTCTCCTTCTCCAGGGGATCTTCCCAACCCATGGATCAAACCCAGGTCTCCAGCATTGCGGTGGATTCTTTACTAGCTGACCACCAGGGAAGCCCCTGTCCACAGAGAAGAGAGACCAAATCTGTCATTAAAAGTGACAGTCAATGTTCAGTTTACCACTTGCCAAGTGCTAAACCTACTTCACAGGCATCACATCACTGAACTCTCCAATCACCCTCTGAGGTAGGTGTTATTATCGCCATCTCACAGAGGAGGAAACTGAGGTCAGAAAGTTCATGCAACCTGTCCAAGGTGGCAGCGCTGACAAGAAGTGGGTTGAGCCTGCATTTAACCCACATGTAACTGCAAGGCACAGGCTTCACCATCACCTGCAATGCAAGCCTCTTATGCGACCTTCCTCCCTGGCAAGGCAGTAAGAGCATCTGATCTTTCCAGACACCAGTGATGTCAAGGGCTTTGGAAAAGTGATGAGGGCTGCCCACACTGCCATGAATCCAGAGGAGATCAGGAGAATCCATAAGGCACTTCCACAAGAGGGCAGACAAGGCAGGCCCTGATGTGAGGCGTAAACAGAAGAAGAGAGGGGCTTCGTGAGCTGTGAATCCGAAGGCCATTCATCAGCACGTCGCCCTGTCACCCCATGTCTGCCTGACAGCAGCAGGCGGATACCGGAATCTGAACAGTGTGATGTCACACGGCCTCTCCAAACCTCCTGCCATAAACAGCCATGGCAGCCTCATGAGTAACAATCCCCGCCCTGCCTCCCTGAAAGGTAGAGAGGAAGTCCAAACCAGACAATGAATTTGCAAATCCTGGGTAAACTCTACCTTGTCACGTAGTAATAAGGAATTAAGTTATTAGGATAATTATTGCTATTACACAAATGTGGGGATTGTTAAAGACACTGATGGCTGTGCAGCCATTAAACCTCATTAGAGAAGAAAAATATGTCAGTAAAAAGCTGGTACTCAGCTCTGCAGGAAGATACAGACCAGGCGAGGGGCCAGCCAGCTCCCATGCAGGAACTGGATGTGAGCCAGCACTGGGAGCGGCAGTGGGGAGGAGCCAAGTGGGCCCAGGGCATTTGCAGGCCTTGCTGAGTCAGCCCACACCCTCTTCTCCGCATGTCAGAGGCTCCCAGAGCACGACCACAGGAGCTTTAACACAGTCCCCTCAGGGGCTCTCTCAACCTAACATCCTAAGTCCACTAGGAGTATCTGAGACATTAAACTGATTCTGGGAGCCACCCTGTAAGAGACTGACAAACTGGAATGAGTTTAGGGGAGATGACCAGACAGCACAAATGACTCGACACTGGCTTTACGAGCAATGACCGAAGAAGATGCAGCTGTTCAGCCTGGAGAAGGTGTGGGGACCCCACAGAGCCACGGTCACAGCCCACAGGCTAAGCGTGTGTTCCAGGGAATGGGACGCTCCCTGTGGCTGGCAGCAGAATATGGGCTGAGAAGTGGAAGCTCCAGGGAGGTGGACTGTCAGAACAAGCCAAGGAAATGCTAACAACTAGAACCTTCCAGCAGTGGGACTGGCTCACTGCCCCGGAGGCTGGGCACTGGCCATCGGGATCTGGGGGAGAAGTTTCTAACCACATACCTGCTGCAGTGCCGCCGCCCCCTTCTTGCCTGCGCCTTCCATCTTGGGTGAGCCTGGCCGCCCGGAGGCACCGTCTTTACTGCTGCTCATCAACAACTTCCTAAGTTCCAGGTTTTCCTCCCTGGGTTGGAGGCAAACAGAGAGGTCATACTGCCGGCCCCAGGTAGAGAGACAGGGGGTCTCAGACATCTTACTCGTCTGAATTGTAGCTGAGTCCTGGGGAGTAAGGAGAGTCCCTGAGACCTGCCCTCAGGTGGAACCACAAATGGCATCCTCACAGCACTCTGCACGACCTCTCTGAAATTCTCTGATCTTCACTAACAATCTATCCCCAACTGTGGGATGTCTGTATACACGAGATCTTCAGGATACATCCACACTGCATTAAATAACCCTGGATTTGGACGTCCCTGGTGGTCCAGTGGTTAACACTCCAGGCTTCCATCGCAGGGCGTGGGCTTGATCCCTGGTCAAGGAACTTAAGATCCTGCATGCTGCGTGGTGCGGCCAAATAAAGAAATAACCCTGGATTACACTCTCTTAGAAAGTTCCACCCTTTCCAATTATCCTCAGACATCCTGTATGGGGTAAGTCTCAGTTTAGTGCTCACAGGTCCTGAGCACCTCTCAGGTGCTTGCAAATGTCCTGTGTTGACTGAGAAAGAGCAGCCTTCAAGGTTCAGAGCCTTCAGTGGGCAATTCACCAGAATTAATCATCTTTCCATTTTTGTTGTATTTATTGTTGGAGGCATCTTCTATTCATTCCAAGTAATGCTGTTTTCCAGTTACTCTAGTGTAAGTTTTCTTTAAAATAATCTTCAGTAAAAACATGATGCAAATTAAATTCTTAAGAAAATAATAAAGTAGGTGATAAAAGATACAAGACAAATGGTACTGTGGATTCACGTATGACTGAAATATGGATTTCTTCGTATTCTGTTTGCCAGCTGGGTTCCATGTGAAAATAGCCTCAGTTTCCCTCTGCAGGGTGAAGGGTTTGGCCCACGTGATCTCAAAGGGCTGAGCTCTGATAGTCAAGACCAGTGTTTCTCTGGGGTGATCCTGGACCCACTTACACTGTAACTACAGAAAACGTGTTTATGGGCCCACTGGAAAATGCAGACACCTAGGTCTCGCCCCCAGACCCACTGAATCAGAATCTCAGCACAGGAGAGAGGGTGGAGAGTGCAAACTTGCAACGCCTTTCTTGAACCTCAGTGTTTCTGACGCACAACTAAGTCTGAGACCAGGAGCCAGCCCAGAAAAGCATTCCCTGAAGGTTCTCAGGAAACAGAGCAGGACAGGATGGTGACCAGCAGAGGGCAGCAAAGTCCAGAGCTCTGTCTCCAACAGCCAGCAAGCTGCTGCTAACAGGCAGGTTCCCAAGAAAGGAGTGCACTTTCGTCCAGACCTTCTGAAGCTCTGAAGGCACTTTATACACAAACACTCCTCACGGCATTAAATGGACCAGAGAGGAAATACTTGAGGAGAAGGACCAAGAGACCTGACATCCAAAGCAGAGCTGGGCACAGGGCTCAGCGCTCTCAACCCAGGAATCAGTGCCACACACCACTGCCCTCCTCTTGCCCACCCGGCTCCTCACGCCTTCTCTGCGGAGCCTGGACTTACCGCAGCCTCTCAGCAGCCTGATCCCGCTGTTCCAGGCCCTTATCCAGCTTGGACTTCAGGGCCTCGTTCTCTTTCCGAAGCTGCTCACAGAGCGTCTGCAAGGCAGAGAGAGGGAGATGGGGGCAAAGTAAGGGAAGGAGTGCACCCCAAATGCAGAATGATGCTGGAGGATGGTAACCACAGCACGTCCCCACACGATATCCCCACGGCACGGCCTCACCCAATTCCTCCTGGGACAGCAGGAGTCAGGCCAAAGCCCCACCCAGGCTCCTCTCTGCATCAGCTCCCTCAGGAGCCAGCCACGAGGAGGCCTGACCAAGAGTCAGCCACAAGGCCTTCTGGTTCTCCAAGGTCATCCCTCCTCCTCTGTTCCCACCTCCTAAAATGCTCTTCCACACCAGCTGTCCCCTGGCTGACTTCCACTCCTGCTTCCAGTCTTAGCCTGAATGTCAAACCTCCTCCAAGAAGTCCTCCCTGACTCCCACATCTCAGGTAAGCCAGGTCACCTCCGTTATCCTTGCCCACAGTCCCCTGCTCTTACCCTCCCGGCACCTGTGACAATTAGAGCTACAGAATCATCAGTGTCATTACTTTCTTTGTGTCCACCTACCCCACCCCTACGAGTCTATAAGCTTCCAGAAGGCTGCGATCCCCTCGCTGCTCTTGTCCCCTGCAGGACCCCCACCTAGCCCAGGGTCCAGCACAGCTCGACACTTAATTCCGCTGAAGGAACATATAACCGAATGACTGAACTGCCAATTAATGAAGGACCGTAAAGACCTGAGTCCTAAAAGGCCTAGGCTTAGGTGATCTGGAGAATGCATGAGGCATCGGAAAGGGGGGGGTGGCGGTGAGGCTGTCAGCTGGCGAGCAGGAAGACAGGGCATCCGGGCAAGACCTCTCCAATGTCCAGCGTGGCTCAGGACTCCCTCACTTTGAGGCACAACTCCTTCCCTTACAAAGTGGAGAAACGACACCTCTCCTGCCTCCCTTACAGGGCTGCTATGAGGACCTGCAGGACCGGGAAAACACAAGGGCCTCGTGGGCTGCTGGGCCCTTGACACCCTGTGAGGATGCGTGTCTGAAGTGCTGTGAGGTGGGGGACGTGGAAGACGGGCAGCCAGATTCAGGGCCTCACAGATGGGAGGAAGGGAGTGGCTAACTAGTAACGGTGATGTGCCAGGTCGGGACTAAACGACTCAATCTTTCATCAGATATCTAGTGAGCGCCTAACCTGTGGTGCGCCTCCACTCACCCCCTCAGTGGAGCCTCACAGCTTTCCCGAAGCTACACGATTCGGCTCAGTTTTAAATGCTGGCCAGGGAATTCCCTGGTGGCCCAGTGGTTAGGACTAGGCGCTTCCACTGCCATGGCCCAAGGCTCAATCCCTGGTTGGGGAATTAAAATCCTGCAAGCTGAGGGGTATAGCCAAACACAGGCTCTCTCGCTCTCTCTCTAGTCCCTAAGTCGTGTCTGACTCTGGCGACCCCATGGACTGCAGCCTGACGGGCTCTTCTGTGCACGGGATTCTCCAGGCAAGAACACTAGAGTGGGTTGCCATTTCTTTCTCCAAAATGTAGGCTAGGACAGATTAAAAACAAGTGCATAAGGTTGCATAGCTCTTAAGAATCACCACTGGGACTAAAGTCCATCTGGCAGACCCTAAATGGTGCCTTTCTCCCTGTGATGAAAGACCCGAGAAGGGAGGTGGCACTCTGTGAGTCGGGCTGGAGGCAGAAACAGTGATATTTACCAGACCTTTCACCCACTCCCTCCTGTTTCCCAGGCTTGTCATCATCATATGACCAGTTGTGGCCAATGAAAGCAGAGTGGAAGTGACAAGTGTCAACTCTGGGCTGGCTCATGCACAATTCTCTGGTCTCTTTTTCCCCGTGGCTGCCTCATATTCCAAAGGGCACAAGACAGTGGGGGCGCAGAAACAAGCCCCTGCCACACAGAACAGGAGGGAAAATGTTTACAGTATGCAGGGAAATTTCAGAGCTACTTGTTTCCACAGCAAAATCTAGCCCCCTCTGACAGCCTGGAACTCGAGGGTAATCAGACATGAAGAAACAGAAAACCATTATGACTGATTGCAATGTCCATCAGAGGCCTCATGCCATGCCTGGCCTTAGAAATGCTGAGGGAACCAAGAAACAAATCAATGAAAGAATGAGGAGGGACCGGATTAATCTACCTCCACCCACAGGATGGGAAAACACACAGGATGCCACGGCCCTGGGCAGGGCCTCCAGGGAACAGAACGTCCTGCTTTGGGCACTAACAGAAGGCCAGAACGAGGCTTCACGTGCTATCCTTCTGAGCAAGAGGCAAATACCCTGGGCACAAAGCAGATGGAGAGAGGTCATCACAAAGGTCACTATCTTCCATCAAAGTGGCTAAGAGAGCTCACGTGTGAGTCCATTTGTTCACTCATTCATTTACCAAACGCGCATTCCGCACCTACGAAGTGCCAGACACTGGCAGCGGTGGGCATGTCAGACAAGGCACCCACCCCTTTTGTGAGGCCTACATTCTAGCAGGGAGCATAAAGAAAAAAACAAATACAAAGAAACCACTTAATACAATTATTACAAACTATGGTAAGAGCTAAGAAGGAAACAAATAGGAACCTGATAGGAAAGTAAGGGATGGAAGTTCCTGGAGGCCCGGTGAGTAAGACTCTGTGCTTCTAACACAGGGGGCACGGGTTCGATAACTGATCAGGGAACTAAGACCCTGCATGCAGCACAGCACGGCCAAAAAAAAAAAAAAATCTGAAACAGAATATGTGTGTGTGTATGTGTGACAATCACTCTGCTGGATGCCTGGCCTAGGAAGGAAATCTAACTTCATTCTCACAGCACAGGGAGGGTTATGAAGGGGAAGTCTCCTCCACTGGGGAGGCAGGCTGGGATGGTAGTTAAGAGCATGGACTCTGGAATAGACATAGAGGTTCAAATTCTAGCTGCACCATCTACTAACTGGGGGACCAAAAAAAATCACCTCTCGAGGGCTGCGGCCCCCCCTGTGCAGTGGGGATAATGATGCTCCTGCCTCAGGGGGCAGGGCAGTAACATACAAGGGGCCGGCCCCTGTCCCCTCCCTGTCTACACCTGTATGTGAAGAACAAAGGCAAGGATGCTGCCAACCTGCCGCATCCACCGCCTCCACAGTCACCCCAACCATGAATTTGCATCACCCGCCCCACCATTTCTCAATTTCCTTCCTCGTCCCCTCATATGAGTTCTTTACCCCGCTTACCACCTTGAACAAGAAGCCTAAGATGGGTCCCCAGCCACGCCCTCGGAAGTCCCTGTGGTCCCCTGGACGCCCCAGAAGAGCTGGAGGAAGTGGAGGGGGAAGCACACGGCCAATCCCGGGCCACCCGCCCTGGGCCCGGCCTCACCTGTAGGATGGAGGTGCGCTGCTCGTTCCTGTGCACCTTGGAGGCCAGCCGGTTGAACTCGAGGGCCATGCGGCCCAGGTGCGTGAAGAGCTGGCTGCGGTCGGGCTCCTCGGCGCACACGCTCAGGGTGGTCTCCAGGCGCTGCAGGTGCAGCATCACATTGCTGTCCTCCCGGGGCGGGGGGCCCAGCTCCTGGGGGTGGAGGGTGGGGGCGGGCCGCTCTTCACCACGCTCTGAGCAGTCTCTCCAGCCTTCCTCCCTCTGCTTCCCCATTCCTCATGACTCAGTTTCCCCCTCTGATCCCAGCTCAGCCTGGGGAAATTCTCCAGTTACCCAGGTTCCCTGTCTGGGGCTGACTCACAGGGCAGGCCCCAGGACTCCCAGGCCACTGGCTGCCTCACCAGTGGTGGAGCCGCCTTCTTCCCACACTCCAGGCCTCGCCGAGGGCCTTTGGGTCAGTCACGTGTTTATGGGGCCTCAGAATCCTCATCTACTGCAGGCACACAGCCCCTTTCTTCCCTTCCGCCCCACAGGGTTCCCCTGCAGGTGAAGTGACACACGAAAGCGGCGAGCCCAGGAAAAAACATCACCCTATCCACAGCACTGCTTCTTCCACGCAGCAAGGCTCGGCCAGCAGACATCGAAACTGTCTATCATATCTGTACCTGTGTCTTCTGGGGAATGGTCCAAGCGTTCACCAGCTTCTCAAAGGACCCAAGACTCAAAACACACTAAGAAGCATAGCTCTAGAACTTCCCTGGTGGTCCAGTGGTTAAAAGTCCATCTGCCAATACAGAGGACTCAGGTTTGGTCCCTGGTCCGGGAAGATCCCACACGTTGCAGGGCAACTAAATCCATGTTCCACAACTACTGAGCCTGCGCTCTGGAACTCATGAGCCGCATCTATTGAAGACTGCATGCTAGGAGCCCATGCTCTAGAACGAGAAGCTGCAGCGATAAGAAGTCCGTGCACCACAGTAAGTGCTTAGTTCCTGCTAAGAACAACTAGAGGAAGCCTGTGCGCAGCAGTGAAGACCCAGCACAGCCCAAAACAATTAATTAATTTAAAAAAGAAAGAATCATAGCTCTATATAGTTCAAAGATACCCAGTCTAGTAGAGAATTAAGATAGGAAGCAAACCATAGGCAAGATAGTCCAGTCTCAGAACCTATCACTCTCTCTCCTCTGTCTAGAACACAGACAGTGCCTTAGCTATGCCAACACCATGTCCAAGGATCCACAGGGTACCTGACAGCTGACTGCCTTAAGATCCCAGCTCCCCAGCCAGGCACCTGAGTGCCCACCTTCCCCTGCCTGAGCCCCGAGGCTCCACATCTCCTCAGCCTTCATTCCCCTGGTGTCCCCTCTGTTCATCCTTCCTGGCCCTGCCCACCTGTGAGCGGCTCTAGCAGGCCCTCCATCACACTGATGCAAGTCACAGCTACATGAAGCCTCAAGGCTCAGGTCTAGAAACCAAAGTGCGGGGAGAAGAAGGCTGCACAAAATTGCCCCATGAGTCAGTGGCAGAGCCAGGGCCAGACCTTGGGCTTCCTGATGCTCCATCTGTGGTGACTTCCCTCGTCTGAGCTCCACAGCAGTGGAAATGCCCTGAGGGCCACAGCACGGTGTCCAGTGAATGGCTCTGTAATACTGCCAGCACCTTATTCTAACAGGTGCTGCTGCTTCAATTCTGCCTTCATTCCCCCACTGCCTCTCTCCATACAGGGTCTGAGGTGGCCAATGGTATTCTTTTCAAAGCTGGTGACCTGTGTCATCTCTCTGACCTCTCCGACTGGCCTGTAAGCTCCCAGAGGACAGGGAGGATGTCTTGTCTTTGCTCAGTACAGACTAAACTCACGGTGGGGTGAAGGATGAACCTACTGACGAGATGAAGTTCAGGGTCATAGAGTGAAATGCATTCAGAGCAGGCGGCGGGGGCTTGGGTGGGGGGTGGGGGAATCGTGCCTCCTTGGCCAGCTTCTCAGAACCCTCAGGGACACAACAGGACCAGGGGCAGACATTCCCAGGGGATGAAACACAGAACCTTTCCGATACCCAGAGCCTCCCCATGTCGCCAAAGCCTCGCTAGTGTAAGCTGCGTGGCAGCCTGATGGAGACCTCACCCTGGGGACTGACACACACAAGAGACAATCAGTGAACTAAAGATACCTTTTGTATCTTGCCTTGCTAATTCAATATTTTTAATTTTTATATATTAATGTATTTTTCGGCTTTTAACTTGAAATTTTAACATTTTAATCAACTACTCATAGCTTAAAGAGTCAAACTGTTCTCCAAGGTTTGTAATGGGAACCAGTAGTTTCTGCCTCACTTCCCTCCACTCACCAGTTCCCACTTCCCAAAGCCTTTCACTTTAAAGAGCAACATTCGTGCCCCAAATAAGGGGCATCAGTGAAGGGTAAGACAACCTGCTGCCTGTATAACAATCAAAAAATCTCCAAGGGAGGAGGGAGGGAGAAGGAGGAGAGGGTAAGAAGTGGAAGATTTCTGAAGAATGTTCATGCCTTCCTCAATGGTTCTCCAGTAAGTCTGCCATTTTAAGAGAGACCAGGGTGACATAGTTGGAATAAAGGCAGCAAAGTAGGGTAAAGGGGGGACCAGGTAGACACCTCAGAGCTGGTGGACTGTATATGTTTGTGTGTGTGTGTGAGCGAAAGGTTTAACCTCCTACCTACATGACCCAAAGGGGGTCCTGGGGGGACCCAAGGGCCTGCACAAAATGCCAATCACCTGCCTCAAGCAGCTCTGGGTTCCTCTGACCCTTTCTACTCTACCCGGGCTATGAGCCCGCAGGCCCAAAGGCTGAGTCATAGTGTGCAGAGGTGCTGGGCGCTTGACGGAGGCAGCAGGGCTGGCAACGTGCCTGGACTTTCACAATGGTCGGTACTCGTGTGGTCCACGGGGAAGTCACCAGTCACGGATTTGCATATGTGAGCGAGAAACACCCCCCCGGTGCTGGCCCCTCGAGCCTATCCCAAGTGACTCTGAGGTGCCGAGGGGATGTGAGCGTGTCCTGTGCCTCTCACAGGGGCCAGGTGACTGAAACAGAGAGGAGATGGGGGATGTGCCCAGGGACCTGCCGTCCACTCACCATCGCATTTCTGGTGTGGCCACTGCTCTCCGGTGAAGAAGGCCCCTCGGTGGGCACCACTTCAAATTCAGAGGAGGTGTTCTGTGCAGAAAAAGGGAGTCAGGGGACACCTGGGAAAAAACCCCTCGCCCCTCCTCTACGGACCCTATAGCTGAGAGGGGGCAGAGAATGGAGGGACAAAAATCCCTCCTCATGTCCAAGTCCTCCGGGCAGCCCCTCTGTGTGGGAGGAGCCAGCCCAGGCTGAGCTCACAAACCATGAAGCAGGAATAAATCCCAGCAAGTCTGCTGGCAGCCCACTGTGTGACTCGAGGTCACATCCTCTGTGGACAGTTTCCTCATCTATAAAACAGGGATACTGGGCTAGCTGACCTTCAAAGTACTTAGCATTTTAGGATCTTATCTTTTTTTAATGGCCTTGCACTTATAAAGTGCTTTCATGAGGACTTCCCTGGTGGTCTAGTGGTCAGGACTCTGTGCAGTGGGCACAGGTTCTTGGGGGAACTAACATCCCACATGCTGTGCAGCACAGCCAAAAAAAGAATAAAAATAAAATGTTTTCATGGACTCCATTTTTCTCTCCAAGCAACCTGTGGAGTGGTCAGAAGATTATATCCCTATTGGACAGAGGAGGAAACTGAGGGCCTCTCACTAATAAATGCAAAAGTAGGACTGCATTTCAAGGACCACAAATCCAACATCCCTGTGATGGCACCTGAGCCATGTCCCAGACCCTGGCGTCTTCGACTGGGCATCTGGGAAACACAGGCAGCAGTCAGTGTGGCCACGGCCACAGCGGTCCTGTGCCCGCCTTGCCAACCCAGTCCCAGAGATCCCAGGGGAGTGGACTGATCTGGGGTAAGTCTCAATGAGAAACTGGCAAACTGAGAGAAACTTTTTCAGGACACACGCAAATCTAGGGTGAACCAGAACTCCAGACTTTGCCATGTCTCCCAGCCACTCCAAGTAGCAGATACTGGTTGTGCAACCAACTGACAGGCCGCTGGACCAACAACTAGCTCTGGGACTGCTGCTAAACCTAGTTGAACAAAGGTTAATTCAGCCTTCCCTCGTCCCAGGAAAGGGCAGGGATCGAGGGATCTCTGTGCTCAGCTCTGCTGAGCCCCCTGGCCTCCAACTTTCGAGGCCTTGGCACTGCCCCATAAAGCCTCCCTTTCCCTCTACTCCTCCTCAGCTGTCCTATGACCTCGGAAAACATTCTTCTCTCTGTGAATCTCATCTGTGGGACAGAGACTCTAAATGATATGACCACCCTGAGTCCCTTCCAGTCCTAGGATACCAAGTCGACCTTCTCAAGGCAAATCTGCAGAAGACAGTTTTGGAGCCCCTGTTGAGAAGGTGAGCTGCCTGTCACATCTGCCTACTTTCTGAGCACTGTGCAGTCGATACGTGCTTAACATTACACAAGCTGGCAGATGGGAGGAACTCCTTGTGCATATCAGGGTTTTCCTGGTCAGACTGAACTCTGACCTTCATTTGAAAATGAGGAAACCAAGGCCCCAGAGAGACTGAAATCAACTCGCCAATATCACCTAGCAAATCAGAAACAAGGTTTCCTGACCCCAAACATCTCTCTTCCTGTTCTGCCAATGGGATCTCGAGATCTAGGCAACTTTCTCCATGACTCCAAATGCAACTTACACTGGATGGAGGTTTGGGGACTGGCCCTGGCTTGTCGCTTGGGTGTGCTGGGTCAGCAGGGGTTGCTGGGACAGCGGTGTCCTTTCCTGGAGAATTGAGAAAACGTGTGTGAGAAGCAGAGAAAGAGGAAAAGCCCAGATGCCACCCCCTTAAGAATGGCCTTGGCCTGGAGAGTTCTCAGAGCTCCTTCCACGAGTCTGGGGAGACGGAAGGTGGTCCCAGGATGACGGCCCTGGAACAACAGGGCAGAACGTGGGCAGAGACCATCTTCCCTGCTCTCACTGGGGAATCCCACGGTGACCACTGCTCCTTGCTACGTTGGACCTACCTCCATAATGACAGGGATGACAATTTACAATTAACAAAGTGTGTTTAGTATTTACTATCCTGGCCAATTCTCAAGACAGCTTTGTATCCCCACTTTAAAGGTAAGAAAACAGGCACAGAAAGATCACCCATTGATCCCGCTGGCAACTGCAGAACTGGGCTCTCCCTCCCTGAATTTCTGGGGCTCTTGACCCAGGGAGCCCCTTGAGGGTAGCTGCATGGTTCCTTCCTGAGGTGAGTCTTGCATCCATCCAGGACTCAGCAAATACTATTGAATATAGTAGAACTATATGTAACCTTGTTTTGTATTTTCCTAGCCTTGTATGTTATCACATAACACATATTTTTCATAATTTTTTTAAAAAAGAAAACACGATTGAGTGGACAAGTGGAAGCTGGCAATGCCCGCTGCCTGCAGCACAGCAGACTCTGAGATCATCAGTCTCCTCCATGTGTCCATTCAGTAAATGTCACCAGCAGCCGAATGGAAGCTTGGCACACTGGCCGGGGCTGAGGCCACAGGTTAGGCTGGAACTTAACCTGCAGGAACCATCTGAGTCCTTTTCTTCCCTAGTTTCAGACCTTGCCCTGGATGCAGAGACATGCCAGAGGAATGCACGTGATCACATACAGGACTTTAACCCTAATTCACAGTCGGCGCCTTCCCTTAATAGGTGGTATGTGGACCTGACATCTGAAAGGCGCTGCTGCAGGCTGAGGGGCAAGCCCAGTTCTGCCATGAGACTCAGCCTCCCCACCTGTAAAATGAAAGCGGGGCAGGGTAGAGACCAGAGAGCTTCTGACTCAGATGCCAACTCTAGCGACCCGAAGGTGTTGCCTGGAGCGTGATGCCTGGCACATAGTAACTGCTCATCAAATATGCGCTGAGTAAGTTATACTGATAAAGATCCTGAGCCCACATCCTGGAAGGAGTGGATTGTTGCAAGCCATTTCTAATGTCTGTCAGGGTCTCAGGACTGCTGAGTCACCAGCCATTTTTGGACAAGATTATTTTGAGGTCCTTTGTAGCCAGAACATGATTGTGAGGACAGCCTGCAGCCTAAGGATAAGGAGAGGTGGGTTTCTGACTCAGATGGGAGTCCTTGGTTAAGGGCCTAGAGAGTGAAGGTATGGGCAGAGGACCG
This sequence comes from Moschus berezovskii, assembly GCF_049115385.1. Taxonomy (NCBI): domain Eukaryota; kingdom Metazoa; phylum Chordata; class Mammalia; order Artiodactyla; family Moschidae; genus Moschus; species Moschus berezovskii. The sequence goes on along the minus strand of NC_142467.1, from coordinate 49,191,302 downwards.
CCTGGGCTCCCCTCGTACCCGCGAGCTCAGCCAGGTCATTGAAGGAAGCCAAAGAGGGAGACGGCGGTGGGAGTGGCTCACTGTCCTTGACCAGCTCCTCTGCCTTCTGCCGCAGCCTGGACGCTTCCATCTGGGACTCTTCCAAAAGTTCCCCTGGGGAGACAACGGGGGAAGGAGGAGCAAAATTACTCAGTTAAGCATGCTGATTCTCCCACCCCAACCCCCTAGGCCTGCTTCTGCCTCGGTTTGGTGCTCCAGGTCCTGGGCTTCGCTCCCTGCCTCACCTCGTGGGCTCAATGGGACACATATCACTCCAGCCCACGGCCAGAAACAGCCTGATAAGGAAGAGGCCCTGCAACCAGGGGGAAAGGAGCAGAGGGGAATCTGGAGCAAACTTCTGGCCTCCAGCACTTTCTTCCTGCCCCATTCCTGCCACACCCGACTGAGGACTCCACAAAGCCAGGTGGGCTCTTTCAGGCCCACCATCATGGTCCCAAGGGGGGCTACCCACAGCCTACAGCCTGCAGTCAGGGGCTCCTTGAAGAGAGGAGACCTTCCATAACATCAACCACCCACCACCCCTCTGGGCCTTGTTTGCCTTCTTGTATAAGTGGAGACAGGGAAACACCATCCCTCCTTTGCCAATCTGCCATTCCAAGGAGAGATCTGCCAAGCAGGGAGAAAGCATTTGGGAAATTGGGAGCTATACTCAACTCCCAAAGCCCAAGGCCAGAGAAGGGGGCAGTGAGGTGAAGGAAGAGCTTTAGGAATCTGGAGGAAAGGGTCCCCTCTGCATGGGGAAATCAGTGAACACCTCGCATGGAGGAAGAATCAGCATCTGAGCTGGGTGCTGACAGACGGGGGCCAGTCAGCCATGCGGAGGGAAGCGGGCTGGTCTTGGGCAGTGGCGACAGCTTGGGTGAGAGCCAGGAATCAAGGGGTCTCCTCCTGCCCTGCTTCAAGCCAAGCTGGACCCCCTGCTGTAACACTTGGGGACTGGACCCTGGTTGCCCTGGTGATGCCAGTTCTCCCCATTTTTGGTGCTTCTGGTAGATAGACTATTCATGGCTATTCTCCATGTCTGCCAGCTGGGCCTGCCAGCTCCCTCTCCGGCACCCCACGCCTCCTTCTCAGTCCCTCACGGTGTTCTGAGTCTGGTCATCAGGGTTCTGGGGTGCTGGGGACGCAGGGCTGGGAAGACTTCCACCTTGCTAGAGGAGTGCACAGAGACACAGCTGTAAGGCAGGAGCCGATGCTGGGCCGGGAGGGAGAGAGGGGACCTGGGCAGAAGCATGCGCCAATCAGCACTGCAGGCTGAGGGAGGAGCTCTGCAGGGAGAGGGCAGGGTCTGCTTTACCTAACATCTTTATCCCTTGCATTTTTTCCTTCAGTCGGGAATTCTCCTCCACTAGGCGCTCAAAAGCTGAGGACGCCTCTCCCAGAGGCACGCCGCCCCCAGGGTCGTAGATCCGGTATGGTCCTCTCCCTTCCATGAGGGTGGCTCAGCCCCTGCCGTGGTACCCGCCTGGCTGGAAGGACAACAGCAGTAGGTCAGGGGGCTGGCCGAGCCACGGAAGCATCCTAGACAATCAAAGCCCTGGAAGGCAGTCCTCAGAACCCAGAAGAGGACACAGCACCACAAGCTGGTCTGCCCATGGTACAGCAGGGCAGGACAGTCACTTCCTTTGAGCTAGACACTCTGCCTCTAGTCATGTGACCTAAGAACACCATCAGTTTCTTTTAGCAGCCTCACTGCACCGCCAGTTCATTTGGAACAGCAGTCAACTGTGAGGTGCAATGTGGAGTATAAGAAAAAGCATTGGCCTGGAAGTCAAAACACGTGAGCTTCATATCCTACTGATGGGGTCCAGAAGAAGCGGGACCCCGAATCATTGCATCCCCAGCGTCCAGCAGGGTATTAGCTCTGATGGGAATGCCCAGTAAACACTTATCGAATGAATAAATAGTCTAGCTATTAACTCACTGTGGGATCGTGGGCAGTCCCTTCCCCTCTCTGCAGAGGGGAAATGAAAGTCTTACACTAAATCAGTGATCTTTAAAGTGAAATGTTGTGCCCAAAGGGATAAGCAAGTCATCCAATCCGAAGTTCCACTTATATGTACACTAGCTTTTCTAAAAGAAAGAAGAAAAAGAAAAACCCCTGACTAATATTTAATATACGAATTGACACTGTTACCCTCCTCCTTCCAGTTCTAATGAACAGATGGATTTTCCATCAAAGCACCATCTGCTTGTGCAGCAGATGCATTACTCTGTTCGATTCCACTGGCTTTATTTCATCTGAAACCCCTCTGTAAAGTGATTTCAGGAATCCAACTTCTGTGACTTAGTAGAGAAGCTTCTTTCTTGCATTCATTCATTCAACAATTATTGATTGATTGAGCATCTGTTCTGTGCTGGATGCTAGTCTAGGTGCTAGGTAATTATCAGCAAACAAAATAAAAAAAAAAAATCCTTTTGGAGCTTACATAGTAGTGGTGGAAGAAGACAGACAATGAGAGATATGAGCACAGTATTAGGGGTAATGGAAATATCTACAGACAGAAATTAAGCAGAAAGTATGAAGTAGGGCCTTAATTTTAAATGAAGGTGTCAGGAAAGGGCTCACAGGGAAGGAGGGCTTGCCTTCAGGGCTCACCTGAAGGAGGTGAGGGAACTAGCCATGCAGATATCTGGGGGAATATCATTTCAGGCAGAGAGCACAGTAAGTGCAAAGGCCCTGAGGCTGAAAAACTGATTCAGCCTCCAGCCCTACAAAGAGCTTACCAACCACAGAAGAGCTCCAAAGGTTTCCACCACCAGGGGCTCCAGAAGGACTGGGAGCCCCAACACCTCCCTCCCAAGATCACCACCCCGAGGGCCAAAATGATTCCAGTCACAAGTCCTCAAAGATCCTTTGACCACCCACAAGTGTTTTGCTAAAGGAATACAAAAAAAAAAAAAAAAAAGACTAACAATAACAGCTCATTCATTAACCTACTTGCCAGGCACTGCATTAAATCCTTCGGCTGCACAGTTAAGCTGTACAATAGCCTGAAAATACATAGTATTATTCTCACTTTATAATGGAGGCTCAGTGAGGTTAGGAAACTCAGCCAGGATTACACAGCCAGCAAGTGAGGCAAGATGCAGATCCAGTTCCACGGAAGAAAGCTGAGTCGATCGCCTGCTGTTCTCACACAGCTCCCTCCAACAAGACTCAGGCCAGAGGGGAAACAGGCAAGTTCAAGCCTGTTAGCAGGATAACATGGAGCTATCTATCCAGTCACTCTCAGCTGTTTCCCTTGCCCTATAGCACAAGAGATAACAAGGATTTTGGTCACAGGGTCCCCATTACCCTGGGATGCCATGAGCCAGAAAGAAAAACAAAGTTCTGGTGAGTGAGACCCCCGTCCCCCAAAGACTGACAAGAGAAACACACACTTGCGAGCTACCCACACCCCACTGAGCCCCAGAGGCACAGGACAGCTGCCCACACACCCAACACAGAAGTCACCAGCTTACGGGGGACTCATTTTTAACTCAAAAGATCAACATTACACAGCAGAGCAGAGAAAGCGCTGAAGTGTTCACTGAATTAGAAGACAGTGTGGGTGACGCACGGGGCACAGTGGCTGGCATGTAGCAAGGAGCTCCAAACGCTGGCAAATGCTGAGGGGGAGTGGGTCTTACCCCTGTGCGCCCCTTTCTCCTGTGTGCCTCTCCAGCAAGCCCTTACGCCCAGAATGGAATATGTATGACCGGGGTAGGTCTTTATGTATCTTGACTGAGAATCTCCTGGAGGCGGGAGCACGCTCTCCTCATCTGTGGTGCCAGCACAGGCCTGGCCCTTGGAGAGTGAGAGGTGACTGACAGCTGAATGGAGTCTGCAGATGGGGAGATCGAGACCTGAAAGGAACCCTAAGCACCTCTGGTGATAAGTGACAGCCGGTGTCTGGGTTCCTGCTCACCACTCCACACTCACCCTACATGGAACTCACAGTTGACAGTATGTGATAATTTGGGAATATTTTTACTCCACATCTGGCTTGCCCAATAGATTAGAAGTTCCAAGAGAGCAGGCGCCGTGTCCATCTGGTCTACCAAGGTATTGTCAGCGTGGTCCAGAACAGAGCCCCAGTAAATCTCTATTCAGAGCAGAGAGACAGAAAGGACCAGAGGAGCCCTTGATCCTACACCTGCCTCCTGAGAAGCCATGTGCAAACATCCTGAGAGCCTAACTGTGATCCACTGACCAGAGACACCGGGAGAGCCATACATTTCTAGAATTGAGCCTGGCACAGAGAAGCTCCCTCGGAGATGCCCAGATGTAACACCAAGCAAAAGCAGGATGCAGGACCCAGGAACTGAAATCCCACCTTCACATTCTCCAAAGCATGCATGCTCTCCCTCAGCACTGGGGAGCCTCCAGGGAAGGGGGCTCAGGGGAAGCAGCTGAGGGGCAGGCAGGCTATTCTCTCGACTCCAGCCTGGGTGGGCAGAGCTGGGGGCAGGGGGAGAGTACAGGCTGAGGGCAGAGGGAGCCCAGACCAAATAGCCTACTGTGAGAAAGTCCTCTCTGGAGACCAGAAGAGCTACCTAAAGGACGGCTTGGACTTCTGGAGGCAAGAAACACAAAGAAGGGAACAGGGAATTTCCACATCCCGCTGACCTCATGCTCAGATGGTCAGCGGCAGTTTCAGGATGACTTCCGGGCAGATGGGAACTCTCCTTCTGGTCTGTGTGGTTCTGAGATCTTTCCTAGAGAGGGGACTCATTCCCAGGATGACAGAGCTGGACAGGAATTTCCAAGGACAATGAGGCCAAGTCCATTACCAGGCGCCCCGAGGCTCCTGGGATGAGGGCCTGCGTCATCATCCTGTCTCCCATGCTGACGGTACATCTCCCTCCATCACAGGCCGTGGGATGGGTGTGGACAGGGGAAAGGAGGTGCTGACCCCACCCCCCAGCCTCGCGTGGGGCAGTACTGGAGCTCAGCGCCCAGGCATCCTGGGACATGAGCTCATCTGACCCTCACTCAGGGTGTGAGGGCAGCAGTCAGCCCCCGCAGCATGGAGACCAAGGTCACACACAACCTGAGGATGGAGCTGGAAGGGCCCCTCCTCTCTCCCCAGTCTGCCACTGGTCCATCTCCATTTCTGCTCCTGCACTCACTCACTGCACTGCAGAGCCCCCTCTCCGGGTTCTTGCCAAGTCCAGCATGGACTCTGTGTCCACCTGGGCCTGGGTCTAGCAGCTACAGCTCAGGTGACCCACCAGCAGGAGACACCAACCCACCATGCAAAAACAGAAACAGCTGGGGGTGAAGACACAGGCAGCTCAGACCTTCTTCCAAAACAAGATCCTGGTTTAAGGTTGGGGGAGGTCCCCACAGCCCACCCTGAAAAACCTGGGGGGCACCCACTGGAACCAGAAAGGCCTGGTTTGGGGGCAGAAAAGGGCCCAGACAGATGGCAGGTCAGGCAGTGACCACAGAGTGTGGAGATGGAGATGATGCTATTGAAACTGAAGGAGCCAGCAGAGAAGGAGGAGACAGCGGCTGTGGGGATGGAGGTAGGGTGGGTGGGGGTGGGAGGGTGGGGATGGGGAGGAAGGGAAGGAGTCGGGGGGTGGGCGGTGAGGAGAGGGGTGGGGGCATGGGCCCAAATCTCAACCTGCACCCCAGATGAAGGTTGAAAAAGGCTAGATTCAAAATGAAGTTTTCATTCCAGCTTCTGCACTGAGACACTTCAGCCCATCAGAGGCTGTCTTTCAATTAACTGTGTGCTGATGCCAGGAGTAGGGGCTCCCAGGGTCCCCAAATGATATGAATTTGCTTAGTTGGTAACATTTGCAAAATCGCTACAATTTCTCAAGCGTGTTTTTCCACTGGATTGTCACAAGAGCCGTGGGAAGGAGGCAGGGCTGACATCTGTTCGACAGGTGAGGAAACTAAGGCCCACTTGGGAACTTAGCCTGATCTAATGCCACTGGGCACTGGCTGCATCCTGAGGCCAGCCAGACCCTGCAGCTCTGGGGGAAGTGAAGTTCTTGCTAGACCAAGGAGGACAGCCTGAGTAGATCCCTGGCACTGGGAACTGGGAGGACACAGCAGCCACCAGCAACCTCCCCAGGTAACAGCAGGGACTGCCAGGGATGCTGGTGGGTGGGGGTGACAGTGTGGCAAAGGGAAGGGTCTTCAGAAAGAAGGCAAGGACAGAAAGTCGGAAGTCCTGGCATCTACTCTACTGCACACTCTGACAGCCATGGGTGAGCTGTCAATTCTGTGTACCTCAACTCCCTCATAGGCAGAGAGAGAGGAGCCTGGACCAGAGAGAAACTGGGTGATGTCTTCACGCTGGCCTAAGGATCCATGGAGACCCAAACTTTGGGAGCCAGCCACAAGGCAAGAAAGAGGAGGGGACCCAGCACACACACACAAGATAGTACAGCCCTGGATCAGGAAGAAAAGGTCCCAACAGGGCAGGATCAGAGACGGAAGCAGATGGGGCACGCAGGGTACAACAAAGAAGGGGAGCCCCAGAGCACGCTGAGACCCTGAGGAGGAACCCCTCGCACACGCTGCCCGGGGCCTTGCCCTGGTCCCAGCTTTGCCCACCCCTGCAGGCTGGGTGACACTGACCAGCCCCTCGCCTTTTCTGAGCCTCATCTGCAAAACAGAAAAAATAACAGAAGCCGTGGATGTCTGATTAAAGAAACTAAGTGAAACAATATGTGTGCAATTGGAAGGGAGTTCTCACTTATTTCCTGATTATTTGATTTATTGAATAAAGAAATGTATTCATTTCGTAATAAGATTTCCTAAATGATAATAATTATAATACCTCACGAAGTACTTGTCACTTAGTAGGTTCTTACTGAAAGGCTGAGGCAGCCCCTAACTGCCCAGCTGACGGGTTGCAGCATCCACTTAGTTCTTGTGAATTACTGCAAGCAGGAACTCTGCGACAACACCACAGCTGGTGAAACTGAAGCTAGGAGAAGCCCTTGGACCCAGGCCACGCTCACGAAAGATCAGGAATCATCTGAGCCTCAATTTCCTCAACAGTAAATGAGAATATCCTGCAAGTCCCCCAAGGGCTGACGGGAAGTGAGGCATTATGAAACATCTTGCAAACTAAAACAAAAATCTTCCCACTTCCACACTTCACGATGACCTCCAGACCACTCCACCCATTTCACAATCAGGGAAACTGTGGCTCCAGGTCCATCCATCAAAGAGCGGGCAGAGTCCTCTTGATGACTGTCAGCAGAGACACTGCACCTACTTTAGACGGTGTGTACCCAGGCAGCCCACCCCGGCATCTCACTAGTGAGAAGCCAAGGGTTTAATCAGTCTTTCCAAACAATTCAGTAAGAAAGAGGCTACAGGCATGGAGTATAATATGAGGAATGGGCGGGGCTCAGGAATCATAGGGTCTAGTGGAGGTTGTAGTTGCTAAGTCATGTCTGACTCTTTGTGAACCCATGGACTATAGCCCGCCAGGCTCCTCTGTCCATGGGATTTCCCAGGCAAGAATACTGGAGTGGGTTGTCATTTCCTCCTCCAAGGGATCTTCCCGACCCAGGGATCAAACCCACGTCTCCTGCATTGGCAGGCAGATTCTTTACCACTGACCCACCAGGGAAGCCCTCTAGTCTAGATACACCATGGTAAACATCTTCCATCACCTGGCCTCAGTTTTCTAAAAGGAGGGGTTGTTGACAATAGCAATCATACAATATAAGGGGGCAGACTAGACAATTTTTAAGGCCTCTTCTAGTTCTAACATTCCAGAACTTGCAATATATTGCCATCCGTTTCTAAAATCTTCCGATCTTGAAAAGGCTACTCTCCCCAGCTCAGAAGCTTCCCAGGTGATTCTGTGGTACAGAATCCACCTGTCAATGCAGGAGATGCAGGAGACAGGGATTCGATCCCTGGAGTAGGAAACGGCAACCCATTTCAGTATCCTTGCCTGGAAAGTCCCATGGACAGAGGAGCCTGACGGGTTACAGTTCATGGGGTTGCAAAGAGAAGGGCATAACTGAGCACGCACACACACGCACCCCAGCTCCCATCCCTCCCAATGCCCAAGGGGATGTCCTGCCTCACGAACCCTCCTGCAGCACTCTTGGGGGGGTGTCGCCTTCCCAAGAGCAGTCGGAAACCCCCAGATGATGTCTGCAGCCCTTCCCCGGGTCCTGCCCTCCTCCCTGGTCTGCATCCAGGCTCCAGGTCAGCCTGAGTGCCATGTCTCTCAAGCACAGCTGGCATCTCCCATGTCCTTCCTCCTCCCTGCCATCCACTGACTCACCCACAGAGCCCCACTGTGGCAACTACCAGCCTAGGCACAGTGGGGAGGACTGGGCCACTAGTTGGCTGAAAACTCTGCATAAGAGGACCAAGGAGCATCTAACTAAAGCTGGGATAGGCCCTGACAGCTCTGTGCTCCCACATGCCAGGCACTGGGCTGCATCATTACGCACAGTATTCCCTCCTTTTCTTCTTACCACACAGAGATGAACATTCTTATCCCTATTTTCCAGCAAGGACACCAATCCTCTTGGCTGGATGGCATCATCTCTTTTTCAGATGAGGAGACAGACTTAGATAAGTCACTTGCCTGAGGAAACACAGCTGGTTAGTGGCAGAACAACGAATCCAGCCTCATTCTATCAGACTCCAACACCAGTGCCCTTTCCACTGGCCTGCACTGACAGAGAGGCACAGGGCTGCAGTTCAGGGGGAGGACGCCAGTCTTGTTGTCCCACTGCCTGGAACATGCCCCAGGTTCCCAGCCACTGCCTCTATGTGTCACTAACTTTGCATGAGGTCAGGTGTCAGTCTGCCCTTGACTGCCAGCAGTCACCAGGGCTTAGAGTCTCAGATTCAGACCCATGCTTATCCAGTCCCCAGGAGAGCCAGGGGACTCTGGTTGACCATCTTTAGTGACCCAGACCAACTTCCTCCCCAAGGAGCACCCCCAGGCAGCAGCACTAACTGCAGTGAAGCTTCTCCCAGTTCTGCTTCCACTGCCCCTGCTCTGCCCTCTGGGGTCCCTGAGAATACGGAACAAGATGCCCCTCTTCTCCGTCTCAGCCCTGAGCAGATTTGGAACCTGCAACACTGTAGAAGCAGACTAGCCCTTGTTCCCTGCCCTGTTCTCCTCAGGGACAGGCTTCCGGACCCCACCCCACCCAGCCTCCTCCACTCCCACCCTATCTGTAGCCGACCTTGAAAATGGGCAACACTCCAGATGTGGCTTGCCTGACCAAACAGAGGAAGTTTCACCTCCACTCTTTTAGGTATTATGTTTCTACTGATGTAGCTGTGTAGACATTTGTTTTTCTTATATCTGGGTCACCCAGGGTAAAGAATGTCCTTTCTCAATTATATCAACAATCAGGCTTGGTAGAGCAACTATACTTTAATAAAAATTAATTTTAAAAAATCAGTTTTATACGGCTGAGATGAAAGTTATCTTGTAAAAAAGTATGCTTGAGGAAGTTTCAATTATTTAAAGGGCCAGAGGTAACTCATTCAGTAACCACCTATTTAAGAAGCTAGAAATCTCTGTAACACTGGACACAGACACGGTTTGTAATAGCAAAAGTGTCCTGAATGTTTGTCGAGAGGGGACTAGTCTAATAAACTGTGGTGCATTCATTCAATGGAATAGTACACAGACATCAAAAAGAATGGGCAGACTGCTTTGCAACGACAGAAAGCTGCCCATAAAATACTGTTAAGGAAAAAAGCAAGGTACTGATGTATAATAAGATATTATTTATCCTGTTACACACATTCATATACACAACTGTGTGTGTGAGTGTGTGTGTATGTGTGTTAGTGTTAATTGCTCAGTCATGTCCGACTCTTTGCAAACCCATGGACTATAGCCTGCCAGGCTCCTCTGTCTATGGGATTTCCCAGGCAAGAATAATGGAGTGAGTAGCTATTCCCTTCTCCGGGGATCTTCCTGACCCAGGGATCAAAACCAGGTCTCCTGCATTGCATCCAGAGAGCTTCACCATTTGTGCCACCAAGGGAAGCCCTGTATGTGTGCATAAACATATACATATACTATAAAATCTTACATATGCATAAGAAAAGGTCTGGAAAGATACACACCAAACCGCTGCTAGTAGTCAGCTCTAGAGAAGGACTTGGGCTAGGGGACTGGAATCAAAGGAAACCTTTATTTTAAAACTAAGATTTTTTAACTCTTTACAAGGGAAATCTAGCCTGTTCTATTTTTAAAATTGATTTTGAAAAACAGGCAGAAGAGAAGGAGAAAAAAAGACAATTTTCATTTTCTCCTTTATACCTTTAGCTTCCCTTGAGTTTTCGGAGTTTTTTTTCTGCAATGAGCACATGTTATTTTGTAACTCTTTTAAAGGGAGAGTTGACTTTGTTTTTAAATTGCTTGACAAAGTCAGAACAATAAAGAAGGGCTATTGTTCTGGCACCAAATGAGGCTGGCTGGCGGAGGGCAAGGGATGAGAGCCTCCTTATTATGAATCTGCTTCCTGTGCACAGACAGGCTATAGGGACTAGTTCACAAATCAGGAGGGACTTCATCACCTGAACCAAATAACTCATTCATTAGCAAAATCAATATTTCTATGGTCTTTCTCAATTCTAACAGTCTGTGATGTATATTGTTTCATGATAAATAATTTACATATATGCAGGAAATTCCTGTCCTCTCATTTCATTCTGGGAAATATTTGACCAAAGTGAAATTAATAGAGAAAAAATGTAGATGACTAGTTATCATATAAAGACTTAATAAAGCAGCTAAGAGAATGTTTAAAAAAAAAAAAAAATCAAGAGGGAAAGTCCAGGGTCAAGTTTTCTAGTCAAGGAATTTGGCAGATGGAGAGTTGGCAACTGTAGATTGTTTCAACCTGGAACCTTCCAGAAAGGTTCTAGCTTCAGGAAGGTCAAGGCTGGGTCTGAGGCGACAAAGGTGGGAAGAAAAGCACAGACCGTGGTGTGAGAACAAAGGTGAAGCTTCCTGTCCACTACCCATGGGGCCTTATACCTGCTTTGCAGGAGAGGAAGCCAAGTCCAAACAGGTGCAGAGCTGGGCTCAAGGTGGCCCAGTTCCCAAGGACCAAGCAGAATGCCCCCCACTTGATCATCAGTCCCCAGCCTGTACTCACCACTGCCAACAGCCCCCCTAAGAAGGGCTGAGGAGGCAGCCCAAGCAACTCCAGCCGGCCAGCCTTCGCCTCCTCACAGCTCCTGGGATCCACTGGTGAGCCTACTCCGTGCCTGGAAGCCTGGCTTCCCCGCCCACCCACCCCCAACCCAGCAGCTGGCACTGTTGACCCAGGAGGAGCCCCCTCGCCTATCAGCTATAGGGGCAAAGGGCACTAGACCAACCCTGGGCCTAAAGGGAAGGGAGACTCAACTGTCCTCCTGTGTACTTGTGCCCCAAATGCCCACAGCTGGTTCCAACAAAGGCCTTCTCCAGCCCTGTAACTCCTTTCTCCATGGGGAAAGATGACAACTTTTGAGAATTCCCCTCATACCAAATATGGTGAAAAGAGGGTTTCTGTGAAACCACGGTTCAGCTCCTGGTTCCGCTCCCTCAGCAAGTGACCCTGAGCAGACCTCACTTTCCTGGTCTCCTATCCCCAAGGAAATGCTGTGAGGACCAACTAGGAGCCACAGAACTCCCTGTAGACCTTGAAGTGCTAACCCAACAGGAGCCATAATGGCTAGGAAGAGAATAGCTTCAAGGGACTACAAACCAGATAAAAGCCACAGATGTCCTGTTTTACCAGTGAAGACTGGAAATAAGCTAATTAAAAAGAAAATGAATAAAGACATCAAGGCCACTTCATACCGGCAAATGTTAATACTATGCTGTTTAGTCACTAAGTCGTGTCCGACTCTTTGTGACCCCATGGACTCTAGTCTTCCAGGCTCCTCTGTCCATGAGACTTTTCAGGCAAGAATGCTGGAGAGGGTTGCCATTTCCTTCTCCTGGGTATCTGCACGACCCAGGGATCAAATCCACCTCTCCTGTTTGACAGGCAAATTCTTTACCACTGAGCCACTAGGGAAGCCCCTATTAATACTATACAGTTGTGAAAAACAAATAGGCCAGAGCTAGAGATCCAAACCGGAGAAAGCAATGGAAACCCACTCCAGTACTCTTGCCTGGAAAATGCCACGGACAGAGGAGCCTGGTAGGCTGCAGTCCATGGGGTCGCAAAGAGTCAGATACGACTGAGCGACTTCACTTTAACTTTTCACTATCATGCACTGGAGAAGGAAATGGCAACCCACTCCAGTATTCTTGCCTGGAGAATCCCAGGGACGCGGAGCCTGGTGGGCTGCCGTCTATGGGGTCTCACAGAGAAGGACACGACTGAAGCGACTTAGCAGCAGCAGCAGCAGAGATCCAAACAGGGATGAATCTCTCAAACATAATAACAAGCAAAACAAGCAAGCTTCAGAAGAACACAGTTGGAAACATTTAAGTAACATCTTAAAACATATAAAACAATATTTCATATTGTTTAGGGATGTATATATTTATAATATCCATAAAACTATAGAGAAATACAAGAGAATAAACTCTAAATTTAGAACCCTTGTTACTTCTGGAAGAGTAGGAAAGGAGATGATCGTGGAGAAATTTCAACTGAACAGAAAATATGTAATTTCTTAAGCTGAATGGTGGCTCTCCCAACATGTCTGCATGTTACCCTCTGTGTCTAAAGATTCCCTGGCATTTTCTAAAAGTCAGTACTGCCATCCTCAGACTCCTGTTCCTCTTCCCAGAGACTGGGATCAGGGTTGGGGTGGGAGACTGTATCCCAGAGGCGGAAGTGGGGCTGTGGCAAGACCAGGGTTCCTCAGACCACAGAGATGAAACTGACCAGGATCATGGTCTGCCAGCCAGCCGAGAGTGGTGTAAGCCTCCTCCACTGTGGGTGGAGACCAAACCAAGGGCCCCTGACTCATGGGACACCCCCACGCCCGCCCTAAAAATACCAGCTCTGACCGCTGAGTAGGACGCCTTGGTGACATGACTCCCATAGCATCCCCAGCCCTTCCCCACTGTTCCCACTGCCCCCCCACACACCCCTGCCTGGGCCACCGGCCTGTCCACCAGCAGGTGCTCAAGGACACAAGGAACAGCCTCAGGGTGAGGTCCCTGGGGAGACAAGAGTTCAGCCCTGCCTAGGGACAGCCCTTGGACAAAGAGCCACTGCTCCTCAGCCCAGTCATGCGTTCCTATCAGAAGAGTGACTGACTGTCCCGGGCTGGTCACAGGGAGGGGGGCGCAGATAAAACTTCCTGCCAGTGGCCAGGCCGTGGTGGCTGTACCTTCCTTCTGGCAATGCTTCACGGAGCTGCTGACACTCTCCAAAGAGGGGTAGGATAAAGGAGGGGCAGGCAGGGGGGCAGCAGCAAGAAGCCTGGAGGTGGAGCACAGAAAGGCCTGGCCCAGCAGGAGAACTCAGAAACCGCTGGGGCCAGAGAAGGCTACCGTTTTCTGGAAGAGCCGGCCCTGAGACACCTGTCAGTGCAATTCCCTCGTTCTCCAGCTGGGACACCAAAGCTGGCCAAGGGAGGGAGATTCGCCCAAGGCTGCAGGGGACAGTGGAGACAGAGAGGCGAGGAAACCCGGACCCTCTGTTGGCCAGCTGTCCACTCTTTTTACCATACCTCCTACTGTTTTCCCTCTCCCTTCCTTCCTCCCCTCCCTCCAAGGGGTCAAGTGAGCCACGAGCAGAGGGGAAACAAGGGGACAAGAGAGGTGGGCCCACTGCAGTGAGCCGCCTGTAACAGCACTGGAAAGGGTCGCCCACAGAGCGCTCCCTGATGCTGTGGTGGGGTCCTGGGGAGGCTGGCTCACCACCTGTGGGGTGCTGGGTGCTGTTGAGGAAATTTGGGCCAGATGTTCTCTGTGGCCCTCCCACGTATATACTTCTACTGTTCCAAACAGGGATGGAAGGACGTCTGAGATACCACAAAGGACGATCCATCCAGAGAGGACACAGCATGGTCCAAAGCGGGCAGAGAATGAAGGGCAAGTTATGCTGAAGCCTGGAACATCTGACCTTCCTCATCATCTCCTCCTGGAATCCCTTCAACACCCTCAAGATCAGCATCGTTAATAAGACTGAATGATGTTCAGCAGCCGGCAGCGACGGGTCACTTACACAGCACCAGCCCCATGCCAGCCCTGCGCTGAGTGCTTGACAGGCACTGTCTCATTCACGTGCACCCCTCTGGAGGCAGCACTTACGTCACAGACTTTTACAGATGAGGAAGCAGGCACAGCCCCCGTCCAGGTGTGCTAACTCTAAATCAGGCACGCCACACCACGGGTTCTCAAAGAGCAGCTGGTCTGGTGGCCCCAGCACCGCTGGTGGCAGCTGAGCCGCTCTGGGGACGCAGCCCTGCAGTCTGTCTAACAAGCCACCCAGGGGATTCTGGTGCATGCTCAGGTTTACCAACCAGCTGCTCTGATCACTTCCCAGTGCTGCCGACGGAGCAGGGAAAAACTGACACTTCTCTGGCTGGCAGTCAAGACTTCAGGGTTTTTCCTAGCCCAGCTGGTCAGCTCCCCCAACCCAGGAGAGGCTTATCCCAAATCCTCTGCCCAGTTTCCTAAGTTCCAGAAGGAGCTCAGGCCTAGCTCTGTACCTCATCATCTTGGTTGGGCCTGGCCTTGAAGTCACTTCCCTACAGAAGCCCCCTGACCACCTGGCACCCCCAAAATTGCATCACACCCCACTCAGACTCAGTGCCAGGCAACTGCTGGCACACTATGCCTTCCAGCTAGCACTCAGGGCACACTTCTGCCCAGTCTACAACATGTTCCTGGAGGACAGAGAACCATGAGCTCCATGCCACTCCACACAGCACCACGCCAGAGGGATGTCAGGACCTGTCTGCTGACTATCAGAAGGAAAACATAATGTCTTGGGAAGCAACTTCTGGCTCTCACCCCAACTCTGCCACTAATTCTCTGGGACAAGGGCCTTCCCATCTCTAGGTCTCAATTTTCTTATCTGTGAAATGCAGCATTATTCTAGTTTCTTCTACTCTACTCATCCTTTGAACAAACCCGGCAGTCTTACCCCAGACACTCTTAGCTAGTAACAGGAATGCACATGTGAAGACTAAAGAGGTCGTTGCTCTCATCCTTTCACTCCAGGAAAAGAGAAAGACAACAAACAAGCAAACGCTAAAAATTACTGTTTCCCAGACATACAGTGTCTCTACACACACTTTCTCATTTGTAAATAAGCACGGTCATTTCAAGGCATGATGCATGTATTAAAAATATATATAATAGTAATATGACAGAAAGTGAAAAAATGAGTTACTTTGCATAGAAAGGTCAGGGAAGGCCCCTCTGAGGAGATGACATTTGAGCTGAGACTTGACAGATAAGGAAGAACCAGCATGCAAAGAGCTGGGGAAAGGTGTTCCAGGCAGAAGCAACAATATCCACAAAGGTCTCCAGCAAGAATAAACTTGCCATGTTGAACGTGGGGGAAAAGCAGGCTGCTGTGGTTAAATCACAGTGAGTGTGAGAGTAAAACAGTACCCAGAGAGGGAGGCCAATAGCCAACCTCTTACAATTCAGAGGTGTTCAAATCAGGTCAGCCAACCCAACCCAGGACATCCGGGCCCAAGTCACAGGCAGGACTGGGGGCTAAGGGTATGAGTCAGACCCCATGGCTTCCTGGGGCCCCAAAGGCCCTGGTGTGGGAATAGGGGCAGGCAGCAACCCTCAGCCATGGCATAGGAGTGCCATGCCATACCCACGGATGCCCATGGGTGGGGGAAAACAGATTCACCTAAGTATGCAGAACACAGGACACTCGGGGCTGCTGTCTCCAGGGGGACATGATCAGGAGCTTCCGTGAAGTGCCAGGCCCTGATCACATTATTTTTCCAGGACACAGCCAGGATAGTGGAAAGGAAATAGTGCTCAGGGTTCAAGGCTTACTAGTCTCGGGCAAGTCTTAACCTTCCATTTCCTCATCTGAAAATTGAGGCTACTAATAGTGACTCTCTCCTAGGGTTGTTGAAAGTTTAAAAGAGATAGTAAACATAAAGCACTGTGCCTGGCACACAGTAAGTGCTGATAAATGTAAGCTGTTACTATTACCATTATTGGTTTTTCACTACTTCAGCTCTCTCTGCTGTTAAACAAGGATATTAATACATCATAGGATTGCTATGAGCCCGTGCTAGTAAATATTCCAGCCTCCTAATGCAGTATCCATTGTCAGGAATGAAAAAAAAAAAAAGAGTCCTCTTTCCGGATCTCTCATCAGGTGCTGAATTCCCCTCTACCATACCACATTGTTTGGAAAATGAGTAAGAGCTGATTAAATTACATTTTGACAATACTGTGAAATAAAAATGATGCATTAGGAATCCACAGATTTCTCTGCACTGTCATTCTGTAAGGGGGTGGGGATAAACATTGCTGATTCTTCTGCATCACCCACAAAAGTCCCCCCCCAACCAGAACAGTCTCACCCAGTCGCACAAAATTCCCACCCACAAAATGCCCATTCAATTAATGAATGTATAATACAATCACTTTCATGTACACACAACCTCGTACTCTCCTGCAGATAAATATTCTACAGAGGAAAATTCACACATGTAGAAACTCCACACCCAAAATCCCTCCCCCAAACTCACTACAGCTGCCCTGCAAATGCACCCAAATGTTGCCTCCAACAGAGGGCAAAATATTTTCAACAGAAACAGTAAGTACTGAATGAAATCTGTAACCAAACGCTAGAGTTCAAATCCTAATTGTGCAACTCTCTAACTGTATGACCCCAATCTCCAAATGCCTCAGTTTCCTAAACTGTAAAATACGGATAATAATAATCAAATTCATTTTGAGGGTGACAGTGACAAATGAGTTTAACACATGTAACGAATTCATATCAGCACTTGGAAAGCGCCCAATAAGCTATTTTCCTCTTCATTACGTGTGCACACTGCTTCCAAAACTGGTCTCCCATACTGTAAACAGATCCACGCCCGCACATACACACACACACCCCCACCCCGCTGGCCTTGCACACCGACTGCACGCTGGTCCCAGACGCGCTCGCCCACTCAGTGCGCACGCGCGCCCACCACCCTCCGCGCGGGTCAGGGATTCCCCACTCAGCCGGACCTCCGCACCCTCGGAGGCGCCGCGTGCCTCGAGGCTAGCCCTTGAGCCAAGAAGCCAGGCCACCAGGCCGGGCCTGACCTCCCCGCGCCACGCCCGGTCACTGACGAGACTCGGAACGGCCCAGGCACGGGTTCCCTTCCGTTCCATCCCCGCTCCGCCCAGCCGGCTTACCTGAGGGTGGGGGCCCTGACAGACAGCGCCCCGTTCTCCGCGTCCAGTCCCGAGTCCAGGGACAGAGCAGAGGCCCGCGCCAGGCTCTGGCCTCACAGCACTCAGCAGGATCCCAGCTCGGGGCTGGGGGACCCGGCCAGGGACTAGGAAGTGCCGGGGGCCGGGCCGCCCCACCCCTGGGAAAGTCCCCGGCGATTGACAGGCCGCTTGCCCAATCACGCGGCGCCGTCTGGGCTGGCCCGCAGCCGCCGGGGTGGGACGCCCCGAAGTAAACAGCCGCCACCGAAGGTCGAGGGGCCGGAGAGTCTGTAGATTGGCCGCGAGAGTCCCGGCCCGCAGGCCGGCCCCTAGGTAGCGTCCGGGCTATCCCTCGCGGCACTCCCAGCTGCGGAAACTCCGGGCGCCAGAAAGGGGCCACCCCGAAAGCCGGAATTTCAGAGCAGAGACGAGCCGCAGAGACCACCCACCCCTTCCTTGGGCCGAGGGGCACGGGGACCGGAGCTCTGGGAGGGGATTTGCCGAAAGACAGTGAGCATTTGTAGCTAGAGCGCCGGGTCCTAGAATTCGGTCCAGGGCGGTCCCAAGACTTCTTACAGAGCTCACGGAAATTCTGACCTGAAAGTACCCTTAAAGAATCTTATTGTCACAGTTGACGTTTTTTGCGCCCTTACTGCTCCAGACTTGGTAAGCTTTATTTAATTTGCTCAGCCACCCTAGTGAAATGGTTTTCTACCCCAGCCCCCACTTTTATTTTTAACCATAAATTAAGATACAAGGGACAGGGAGCTTAGAAGACCTCAGTAAGTGGCTGAACCAAAATTCAAATCCAAGTGGGCAAATCCGGAGCCCACCTCCTACCGTCTACCTATACCTGGGTCAGATCATGCAAACAGGTTGTGAGAGTCCCCAGACCTGGCAGGAGCAGTAACATGGTGGAGGTTGGGAACACTTGTTTTTTTAAGCCCATCATTTTATTTAAAAGAGGGTAAATTTTAATTTCAAAAAGTGGAAGGGCCTGGACTTCCCTGGCAGTCCAATGGTTAAGACTCAGAGCTTCCATTGCAGGGGGCACAGGTTCCATCCTGGTAGGGGAATTGAAATCTCACACACTGATTGGCCAAACAAAATTTTTTTTAAGTAAAATTAAATTTTTTTAAAAAGTGTAAAGGCCTTGTAATAAAGAATAGCTTGGATAAAGAACAGCTTTATAACAGGAATAAAGAACAGCTCTTTAAATTGAGATAATATAGCTTTATGAAAAACTTATTCTAAAAGATTCATTTCACTGAAACTATGGAAAATTTAGTGATTGACAGGCCCTCATCCTCGGAAAGGATCTGGGGATCTATTCCATACAGGCCCTCATTTTACAGGAAAGCTCTGTAAATTAACTGTGACTATACGTGAAAACACACACACACACTCTTACCCAAGCACTCTCAGGCTTTGTGACATCCTATGATGCTTTTAGTTACTTCAAAGGGGTTATCAAATTCTCCAAACAATATTAATTCTAGTTCATCTTAATTGCGAAAATAAACTGAAGAGAGGGAGGGAGAGAGGGACGTGAACATCAAACAAAGCACCATTGAGTGAAACCAATTCGGAAGGGTACTGGGAGATTACAATCTTGGACTGATTCATACTGTAGCTCTCAGGTATCCCCTCACCCATTAGGGTCCCCCAGTCTAGTTTTTGTTCTGCTCTTGTCTGTAATTCCCAATTTGCCTTTTCCTAGAATGCCCAACCCAAGTCTTCTCATGAACACTGAAATTTAAAAAATGAAGAGTCTCCAATTATTTGCGTCTTGTTTCCAAACTACTTCAGTTGATTTTCTAAATGTCTGACAGAGAATCAGGTGAATTGTTTCATTCCGCAAAGTGCAGGATGACTCCTAGAGGTAGGCTTGTTAGACAGTGCTCTGAAATGGCATAAAAAGGTCACACAGTCATCTTTCTGCCCAATTCCCTACTTTTGGATAATTTTTCTTAACTTTTGCAATGTGTGAGAAGAGTCATCTCTTCAAAGTGATGACTGCACTCACCTCTTTCGCCCTTTCCAGCCTGTTTGACTTTCAAACATTCCACCATGTTAAAGGCCATAGGAATATTGATCACAATCCCCTATTTGGCAGGTCAGTAAACTGAGTCTTCAATGTAATAAAAGCAGGGGTCCCAAATCTTCAGAATCTAATGCCTAATGATCTGAGGTGGAGCTGATGTAATAATAATAGAAATAAATGTAACACTCTTGAATCATCCCAAAACCATCCCTTCCACCCCAGTCCATGGAAAAACTGTTTTCCACGAATCCCGTTCTTGGTGCCAAAGAGGTTGGGGACTGATGTAGTAAGGATTTACTTAAGGCCACACACATTGAGTGATATAACGAGGGTTGGAACCCAGGACCTTGGCTCCAAGTCATATATACTCTTTCCACTGCATTATGTGTCCTAATTTTTCTTACTTTCTTACAGAAACTCAACACATCATGATGATCACAGGCTATGGACCTAACTAATGGGCTTCTAACCACTCAAACACTGATTTCCTGGGAGCCCTCTCTAAGCCTCTGTTCCTCTCTAAAAAGTAGAGATATGATTACCTACCCCTTAGGTGATCAGGATAAATGAGATCATGTAAGTCAAGCCCAGAGCATGGCACACAGTAGGCATTCACGAAAAGATAGTGGTTTATAGATGTGAATTACATGCATTGAGTAGAACTTTAGTGTTAAACCCAGGAAAGCAGCCTTCCTAGGTTCCATCCCACTATCCACAAACTCTATGGGACCCTCAACTCTGGGGGCTCGTCGGGGTGGGAGACAGGCCCCCTAGATTGGCACCCTCTGCTCCCTCCAGACCTGAAAGGAACTTGCCAAACTGGGAAGCTGAGTCTGACACTGAGAACCGAGTGACTCAGGCCACTGGGAACCTCTTGCTCTTCCAGAGTGAAGACAGGCACCTACGCAAAGCTCCACCTGGGATGAGAATCAAAAGACCTGTGTGTGGTTTCATTTTCTTTTGTTTTAAGGCATGCAGTGACCCAGTCTCCTTTCTACCACCAGCCCCTTTCTATCACCCCCACCAAGGCTGCTCCAAAGTCACACCTAAATCCACATTTGAGAGAAATAATATACATACCAAAAACTATCCCCGTGAAGCTCTAAATCAAGTGCCTAAAGAGGAGTGAGGGCTGTGTATTAAAGACATGAGGAGGTAACATCAGTGGAATATTTGCTGTGTGCTAGGTCTGCACTTTCACATAATGTATCTCCCAACCAGCCTCTGAGGTCAGAACCATTATAACCCCCACTTCACAGATGAAACTGGGGCTCTGGGGTGTTAGGTGGCTTCCACTGCCGCAAGTCACTGGAACATGAAGATCCTGGCTCTTAAACTCTTAACACTCTTGAGCGTTAGGCTGTAGAGTCTTGCCAGCTTGCAGGGCACAGAACTCAACATGCCAGTCCTTAAAGGGTCCTGAGAAAGGGCCCTTTTCTATAGGGATGAAACCACTGCCATGTGCTAGCATGGGCCAGGGACTTGTCAGAAGTCTTACAGCAAGTTAAGTCTCCTGCTGCCAGAGCAACGCTATTTCCACACCTCAGTGATGGGAACAGAGCTTCTAAAGCAAACAGCACCTGCCTCACTCCTGCAGGTTAATTAGTGAGTCAGAGCCTTGGATAGGACTGATGAGCAACCAATGAACTAAGAAAAGATCAGTCCTGGGTCCAGGTACCTCCTTAGATTCA
Organism: Moschus berezovskii; assembly: GCF_049115385.1. Lineage (NCBI taxonomy): Eukaryota > Metazoa > Chordata > Mammalia > Artiodactyla > Moschidae > Moschus > Moschus berezovskii. Next base: position 49,170,186 of record NC_142467.1, on the reverse strand, counting down.
GTCCCACGTCTCCATAGCCTGGGGGCAATCTCAGGAATGGAAAACCCTGTGATAGATTCTAGGTGCTTTTTGGTGTTGGGTGTGTGCGTATGAGAGGGAGATTTCAGTGATAAGTGAGAAATGCATGTCAAGCACATAGTGTCAGCTGTAGTCATACAAGCTGATTGTATTTGGGAGTAAAGACTAAATCAGTGAGCAGTGTCTATGGCCCCTGCTTCCCACCCTCAGCCTGAAAAGGTGTTTTTAATTCTATTTATTTCCCAAATAACCACATGAGAGGATGGATACGATGGTGCTAAGAAAGCCATCAACTTTTCACATACATCCAGCACTTTAAGATGAGTTAAACCATTTCATAGTCACAGTTTGCCACACTTTCAAGAGGCATGTCATGCAAGGGTGACAAGGTGGGTGCTGGAGTCAGACAGACCTGGCACTTACACCTCGTGAGGACTCTCCGCCAGGGTCCTCATCAATAACAGGAAGGTTAGAACAGTGCACAGAGTAGAAAGAATGGAATACCACAGAGCCTGACATCAGTGAGAGGTGACAGTGATAACCATGACCCGGTCCACAGGGAGGGCAGGCATCGTTCCTCTCCTTCCAGTGAGGACCTCAGAGCCCAGAGCTGTGGAGGAACTTGCTGTAGACCACACAGAAGTTTCTCGGAAACATCACGCCTTAGAAGGCATTTCTCCTGACTGTTCCTCCAGTGTCTTTCCTATTTTTCTTTTTTATTTTTCGTTCCAACTGTTTCCACTGCATCCCTGGGCCTGCCTTTTACTCTATGTTTTCTGGGCACTGCTGGAGGAGAGGCAAGGGCAAAGTGACACTGGGGGGAATTCCCAGCTGTGGCCTGTAGCAGACGTGGCCAAGCCAGGCCCCTCCCACAGTTCCGAGGAGCCCCAGGCCTCCCTTCCTCCAGCCCCTCTCCCTCTGGCCTCCTGTATCTGGAGCTCAGAATGTCAAGTGCATCTGGGTTTGGAGCCAAGCTTGCCCCTTGTTGTCCTCCTGGAAGTGGAAAAAGGTCAGCCAGACTCCTCCCAGCCCCTGAAGGAAGCAGACCCAAGGGAACCAGAGCATTTCCTAATCCTGGGAAGCCCTGACAGGGCCCTGAGAACAATCCTCCCTCAGCCTCACCCCAAGGCCTCTGCTATGCACCCTCTTCTGGGCCACTCCCACTTCTCCCTTAATTCTTCTCCAGCCCAGAAGCCACTGTGACTGACTTGGCCTCCACTCCTTGCCCCTCCTAGCCAGGGACTTCCCTGGGCTGGGCCTCTGACCGGCTCTGGAAAATCTGGACTGTTTGTGATCAAAGAGGAGGCCGCATCGCCGCTGTCTGCCAGCCGTCACCCACTCCTAGTGCCTTGGGCTCTCTCTGTTACTAGCTCAACCATAGAAAAGGCCAGCTGGCCCTGGAGGAGAGCAGGTGGGGGAGCCCTCTGCAGGCCCTTTTGGAGGGCACCAGCCTTCCACCGTGTTCCCAAGGGAGGCAGGGCAGACTCCCACTTGGTCTCTTCCTGTCTAGCTTTAGATCACTGAAGTGCCTCACACACGCCCACATACCCTCAAAAACTCACCGACACACAATCATATAATGACCCAGACACTCAGAGACACACTCACACAAATACATAAATATGCTCACACGGTCATCCACATAAGCATCTTGGGAGATCTGACACACGCTCACGAACATAGACACACATTCTCACCCCTGCTCGCGCACGCGCACACACACACACACGCGACACCTGCCTTCATACTTATGAACCTGCTCCCTTCTCTTGGGAAAAGGATAAGACTAAAGCAGATCTTTCTTTTCCTTCCCTTTGGAAAAACTGCTGGCGACTAGAGAGAAAATGACTGGCTGAGAAGGCAAGGAGAGGAGGGCAGGAAGAGGAAATGAGAAACGGAGGGAGAGAGGCTCGGAGAGAATGAGGGCAGGCCAGGAGGCAGAGGTGCAGAGCCCAGGCCCTGGGGGGTGGGCGAGGGAGCTGGGTCAGGGCAGCCGCAGACACTAGCTGGCAGGAAAACCGGAGGCCAGTGGCTTGTGGCCCAGAGCCAGAGGGTCTGGTGGCCCCACAGTCGTGTGCGGTGAACCTTGGCCCGTCCTGGCTTCCCACCCTGGGCAGGTCACTCACCTGGGGAAGGGCAGGAGAAGATGACGGGGTCTGTGCAGCAGGGGCTGCCTCCTGAGAAGGAGCCTCGGCTCACTGTGCTTCTGCCCGAAGAAGAGCTGGGCCGGGCTGACTTTTAGGCAGGAGGGGAATTCCCCGAGATGGAGGCGCAGGCAGCCCCACAGACTCAGCTGAGGCCCCATCCCGCCCCCTGGCAGAGCACAGGGCCCTTCTTTGTCAGTTCCCCAGCTGTCACTTCCCAGACTGGCTGTCACTTGCTGTGAATTCCAGGGTGGGGAGGGGGCTCCGGGGGAGCGCCGGAAGACTCATGATTCTGTGGCTGGGCCAGGAACAGGCACGGGGGCAGAGGCCACCGGGCCGGCCCACCCTGCCCCACCCCTGGGTTCTCCCAAGGACCTCGGTCTCTTCCTTTGCCTAAAATGGGGGATTCCAGTGCCCAGGGTCCTGAGGAAATCACCAGACACCCAGCCCACATCCTCCTACTCACCCCCCACCTCCCATCATCCCACCTGTTTCCACTTAGTTTCTGTGACTTCTCCACAGGGAAGGGAGAAGCCCACTCCTCCCCTCTGGGCCGGATCTCACTGGGATGCTAAGTGGGGCCTCAGAGATCTACCCAGTGATGAGCAGGCCGGCTCTGCCCTCAGTCCTGAGACTCACTTCCCCATCCTGAGCCTCAGTAACCCCCTGCTGCAAAACGGGATAATGAGTCCTGCTTTGCAGCCTCCTCCGATGGTAATTAAAATAAGAGTTTATAGACATTCTTTGTAAACTGTTAACTACTTTACAAACACCACCCTTATGGCAGAAAGCAAAGAACTAAAGAGCCCCTTGATGAAAGAGGAGAGTGAAAAAGTTGGCTTAAAACTCAACATGCGGAAAACTAAGATTATGGCATCCGGTCCCATCACTTCATGGCAAATAGATGGAGAAACAATGGAAACGGTGACAGACTTTATTTTTGGGGGCTCCAAAATCACTGCAGATGGTGACTGCAGTCATGAAATTAAAAGACACTTGCTCCTTGGAAGAAAAGCTATGACCAACCTAGACAGCATATTAAAAAGCAGAGACATTACTTTGCCAACAAAGGTCCGTCTAGTCAAAGCTATGGTTTTTCCGTGGTCATGTATGGATATGAGAGTTGGACTGTAAAGAAAGCTGAGCACCGAAGAATTGATGCTTTTGAACCGTGGTTTTGGAGAAGACTCTTGAGAGTCTCTTAGACTACAAGGAGATCCAACCAGTCCATCGTAAAGGAAATCAGTCCTGAATATTCATTGGAAGGACTGATGCTGAAGCTGAAACTCCAAAACTTTGGCCACCTGATGTGAAAAACTGACTCATTGGAAAAGACCCTGATGCTGGGAAAGATCGAAGGCGGGAGGAGAAGGGGATGACAGAGGATGAGATGGTTGTATGGCATCACTGACTCAATGGACATGATTTTGAATAAGCTCCAGGAGTTGGTGATGGACAGGGAAGCCTGGTGTGCTGCAGTCCATGGAGTATCAAAGAATTGGACACAACTGAGCAACTGAACTGAACTTTACAAACAGAATGTCTCAACTCATTATCTACTGAAAAGACGCCTGAGTGGGGGGATATTTGGGGACCATCTGGATGAACTGACCTTTCTCCCAGTTCTGGAGTTTCTTCATTCTTACACAACATTCTCGACCATTGAAGACATAGGAATGGACAAGTCAGACCCACTTCCTGCCCACTCAGAGCTCACAGACTCTGGGCTGGCTGCCCTGTCCAGTACAATTGCCATTAACCATGCCTGGCTGTTTAAATATAAATGAGTTGAAATTAATAAAATTAATAATTCAGTTCCTGCAATGTAGCACCAGCCACATTGTAGGTGCTCAGTAGCCATATGTGGCTCCCACCTTAGACTGCACATGTAGAGAACATTTCCATCATCATACGAAGTTCTACTGGATAGCATTGCTCTGGGGGCTGTAGGAAAATTAATAGGTAATTACAGTCAAGTGTGGTAGAGACGTATGTTGACAGGAGAAATACAGGGAGCTATAGGAGCCTGGACAAGGGAACATCTGGTCAGGATTTGGGATCTGGGAGGTCTTCTCAAAGGAAGGGACACTTTGGCTGAGACCTAGAAGTAGCCAAGCAAGAGTATAAGGAAGGGTGTTCTCAGCAAAGGGAACAGAATATGCAAAGAGAAGAAAGAGAGTACATTCAGGGAACTGAAAATTGTTCACTCTCAGTGGAGTGAACCATTGTTGAAACCATGGAGTCTGAAGCATGCAAGCGGGGTATCACAGAGGTGGGTCTGGAGAAACACACAGGGCTGGATATCAAGGGGCCATGTCAGCCCTGGGCAGGGCACTGGGAGTTGGGGGGACAGGGTGTGATGGAGTGGAGAGTCCACTGACTCCGATCCTCTACTGCTTCTGTGCCCTTCAGATTGGGACTGCCCAGGGAATGCCAGAGAGAACTCCTGGCCCAACAGCCTCACTTTACAGATGTGGAAGTAAAGAACAGACAGGGAGAAGTGATTTTCCATGTGAGTAAATCGAGGGACTTCCTGATTCCTAGTCCAGGGCTCTTTCCCACACCACATTCAGGCTCCCACTTGCACAGGCCACATTTTAAATATTTCAACAGCCACAAGTGGCAAGCAGCTACACTGCCAAACCTCACAGAAAGTTCTACATAATGAATGACACCAGTCCTTGAGCTAGGACAGGCCCAAAGGATAATATGCGTCTTTGAACGTGAACTCTTTTCTTTTTGGGGAATAAAAATATAACTTCTCATGCCCTCGCTGTCAGATGCTCCATCTTTTCCCTCTGATACCAGATGGCAAGGACTCCCTTACATCCCCAACAGCTCAAGAACAGGCATTTGGGATGGTGGCAGGATTCAGCATCAGGGAGAGAGATCTCCCTTCTGGCCCCCTTTATGAAGCTTGCTAGCGGCCCCGCATAAGCCCCCTGAGTCAGCCAGAGTCTTCTGGGAACTTAAAGAATGTCCCTTCATCAGGGAAACGGAGTTTCAGATTCCTCATCAGGAGATTGTGTAATCTAGCCCTGATTCCTGGATTCTGATACTTCCCTGATACATGGGATGTCCTCTTCCAAGACCACAAAAATCATAGATCCTCTATGAATTTGCCCACCCAGGACTGGTTGGAGGGAATTCAAAGAGCTAACAAGGCTCAAAGATCTAGACCCGCCTGATCTGGAATCTCCAACTTGAACAGTTGGTTTGCACACACTGTGTGGGAAGATTAGCTCTTGGCTTTCCCTGCCAAAATGCTGAAAGCAACTAGCTCCCCTCACCGTCTCTTCCCCATCTTCCTTCTTCCAGCCGTAGATGTCCTGAAACTGCCTTCTCTGTTTGGGTCAAGGGATAGACATTAAGGAAGAAGAGGCCCTGGGACTGGGCGTCAGAAGACTTGAGTTTGGGTCCTGGCTCTGCTGTGTGGCCTTGGGCAAATTCCATCACCTCTCTGGTCCTCAGCTTCCCCTTTCATAACAGGAAGGAATCAGATAGATGATCATTAAGGGATCTTCCATTCTGATACTGTAAAGAAAGCTAAAAGGTCAGAGGAAGAAGAAATCAGAGCAGGCCAAGATGGGCAGGAAATAATAACACTAATTGCTGATACTTCAGATTAATGTGTACAGGTATGGTACTAAGTGTTCTTAAACGCATTCTTCATTAGGACCCTGTGAGATTGGTACTGCTGTTTTACAATGAGGAAACCGAGGCTTACAGTGGTCTAAGCCAATAGCTACTACGTAGCATAGCTGGAGTTCAAACTCAGGTAATGAACGTCTCCAGAGCTCACCTGAGGGAAATGAGACCTTTGTTGAACTTCAAAAGATGAGTGAAATGTGGATATACAGGGGGAAGCTCTCACAGAATAGGACAAATAACTTTGCTACTTGATTATCCTGTGCCTCCCTCCTTAATTTCCTTTCCCACCCTGACGTCTCTGGTCTTATTGCTAATGTTGTGGGACTAGCACTGAGTCAGCCTCTGTGGGTTTCCTGATTCATCAATTCTGTTGAAAGCTACCCCAATGCCATTGGAACCTAGCCCAGGACTTGGGGCAGATTTCTGGTTCCCACCAGGGAACTAAGATATCAGCCTCTCTGGGGGCTAGGGCCCTAGAGATGGCACTTTAAATAACCTTTCAGGGATGATCTTGAAACTTAGTGGAGTTTGAGAAGCCCAAGTTCCCTAAACTGGATCTTCCAACTCTGATATGAGAATTGCCTGCTCGGATACAGGCAGCCAAGGAGAACTCACTGTCACAAACCAGTGGGAGTTACCAAGTGTGAGAACACTTCTCTGGGTCACCCAGATGTCAAATCCATGACTTCCGCAAAAATGCTTGGAGTCCAGGGGTGCTCGGCATGGGCCTAGGATGCCAGGGGTGCTAGGCATCCACTCAGTGCTGGGCCCATTGCTGTTGCTGGCGCACTGTGTGACCTCAGCAGACATTTCCTCTGTCTCTCACCTTCCTCGTTTGAGAAAAGGAATCAGTTCTCTTTGTCCACCTGTAACCCTGGGAAGAGCTGTGTGTATAGAAGGGATGTCCATTAGGAGGATTTCATGAAGAATATCACAGGTCAGGGGTTCGTCAACTTGAGTGTCCGTCAGAATTATTTGACCCATTTGGTCTTGGATGGGGGCCTCAGATCAGTGACTCTCAATCCAGGCAGTACATCAGAATCACCTTAGGAGCTTTGTGGAAATACAGATGTCCAGGCCCCACTTTATAGTAATAATAATAGAATCTCAGGGGGCGGGGTATGGCCTGGGATTGGTATTTTAAAAGCTTCCTAGGTTAATCAAAGTCACAAGTTTGCCCACTGCTTTCAAGGGTCTTTTTAATTCATTTATTTGGCTGTGCCTTTGTTGTTTTAAACATTCATTTATTTGCCTGCACCAGGTCCTAGTCGCAGCAGGCAGGATCTTCCATCTTTGTTGCAGCATGTGAGATCTAGTTCCCTTGACCAGGGATCAAACCCAGGCCCCCTGCATTGGGAGCATGGAGTCTTAGCCACTGGACCCCCAGGGAAGTCCCTCAAAGTTCTTTTCTAACGGTTGGTTCTGATGCAGGTGGTCGCAGGACCTCACTGTTCCCCTTTCATGAATCAGGGAAGGTGTCTTTTCAGTGCCAGGGGCAGAGACCACAAGGAGGATGGATCTAGAAGCTCTATTTCACTTTTGTCGGTCACAGGACATCATACACGGTGAATGTGAAAGGAAACATTAAAACTCAAGCCAGGTTGGGGGAAGGAGGTGCATAGAATTCTGTAAACGTCTGAAAAATGGAATTTAGGGGTGTGTTTTGCAAAATTGTGTTTCTCAAGGAAACAGATACAGGGCAGAGTGTTGCAAGATTCAGGTCAAAGGAGGAAGATCTAAGGACAAATGTTGCAAGACTTGCGGCTAAAGGAGGTGGCTTCTTAGCCTGTCAGCTCCAGAATTAAGCTTTGAGATTATTCAGACCAACCCCCTGGCCGGAGAGAAGGAGAAACTAAGGCCCAGGTAGGGGAAGGCTTAAGCCCAAAGTCACGTTAGCATTACAGTCCAGGTTTCCAGAATACCTCCTGCCTTTTGCCTTTTCCTGTATCCCTTGAAACTTGTTTTCATTCCAGATTCCCAGCCCACCCTCTGCCCTCACACCCTCTTGGACACCAGCCAGGATGAAAGGATGGGACTAAATCTGTGAGCCTGGATCTACAGCAGCCAGATAGAAGGGACCAAAGCCAGCAGGAGGCTGGGGGGAGCCGGAGAGGAAGGAGCGGGGTCTGATGATGCGGCCTGACCTCAGAAAGGAAGCCTGGTCACCAGGGGAATTTCCCCAGTGTGAGGTCTCATGTCTATGCAAATATTGCACTCCCATTAACCTGGACCCCAGGATGGTAGAAGGCCAGGGCGAGAGAAGGGACCCTGGGAGAGGCAGGGAATTGGGAAGGCAGGTAATAGGGCCTGACTGTCCTGGGTACCTAGGCATTGTGCTAGGATCTGCGTGTGCTTAATCTCACTTAGTTCCTGAAACATCCCCCTGAGTAGGAAAGTCAGGAGCCTGAGACCCAGTAGGGGAAGTCACAAGCGCACTTTCCAACCCCAGGAGGAGAGTGGGCTTTAGGCAGAGGGCACGATCATAGTGGATCTGGTACTGCAGCTGCTGACAGTAATGGGGCCCCAGGCCGGGAAGTGTGACAGGAATGGGGCAAAGTTTCATTTTAGGTTTCCATCTCACTCACCTGGGGAGTTTTGTCCTGGGAACAGCGAAAAGGCATTAGGGCAAATCCCAGTGCTCAGGTTTTCCCAGGCCCAAGAGAAGGAGGCTGGGGAAGGGGGCGAGGGGCAGGTGGTGCTGTTAACCCTTTCACCACCAGCTTCTTCTAGAGCAGGCTAAGAAAAGTGAAGAACAGGATGGAGACTTTTAAAGGAAAATCTCTCTCTCTTCCTCCTGCAGCTTTATATTTCACTCACCTTGAGCCTCACTTCCTCCATGAAACCTTCCCTGGGGACTCTCCACCATTGCAAGGCTGATCCCCCTCCTCCAGGGAACTCATCTTGCCTCCCCAGAGCTCAAGGCAGGGCGCAGTTAGGCCTAAAGTCTGCGCCCCAGACAGCCTGGTTGTTTCTCCTCCCATGGAGAAACAGAACAAAGACCATACACAGTAGCAAGCAGGTCACAGGTTCTTGGAGTTGTGTGCTCCACAGCCAGGCTGGGTGCCAAGAAAAGTGTGAACTCACCTGTGCCCTAGCGAGTGTGTGTGAAAAGCAAGCGTGCCTATGTGCGTGAGGCCCTTCCCGTGTGGCCACCAGTGCGTCTATGGGCAGCGATGTCTGTCTGTTTGTGATCCTCTGTGTATTTGAGACCTAATCATTTTTCTCTCTGCAGTCAAGAATATGTATTTCTGAGTCTGGGTATACAGAGTGTGTACCTCATGTGGCTATGTGTGGCTGCGGTTTGGAATTGTATGGGGGGTGGTTAGTAGTACTTATGAGCTTTGGGTAGATGCCAGATGTAAGGGCAAGCGGAAGTGGAGATGGCTGGCCCAGCACAGGCTTGAGATTTCTGTGTCAGCCCCGACCCTCCTTGCTTTCCTCTCAGGCCCTCCCCTCCCCATCCATGGCTGTCTGCAGGTCAAGGTCCATGGCGATCTCAGTGGAGTAGCCCCTCAGGGGTTCTGGTTACAGCTGGCAGCGTTGAGGGCAGGTGGTAGCTGGAGGAAGGAGTGGGACTGTCCCACAGATGGAAGGAAGGGTCCGTTCCCAGATGGCTTTGGCCGAGGGCCACCTTGAGCCTCACCTAGCTGAGCAGAGGCTGAAGGGATGGCTACACCAGGGTCCTTGGCTTCTTCTTGCCTTTAAAACACTTCCTGCTGCCTCTGGCTCCCAGGTGATGATGCCTGGCTTCACCTCTTGCTCCCCATAGCAGTTAGGGCAGTTTCCTTGGTTTCTTGCTCCCCATGCATCCTTATTCTCTTTTCTCCATCTCTGCTTCCCCAACCCTGGCTCGCATCCTCATCCCTCCACATCTGGGGAATAACTGCAAGCCTGTCCAGTGGTCTCCCAGCTGCCGGGCTGGTCTCCTCCTCCACGCTGATCCCCCAAAACAGTTTTCTAAGGATGTCTCTGATCTTACTACTCCCATCCCCAGCACCTTCGGGGGCTGGCCAGGGCCCAGAGGGTAAAGGCCAGATTCCAACCTGGATTCTCCATGACCCTCCTGACTGGTGTCCTCGTGCTGGGTGTGGGACCCAGGGCCCTCAGGAGCACACCCCACTGCCTCCACTTCCCCCCTCTGTATCTTACCTCAAAGGACTCTCTCCCTCCTTCAATATCTTTTCTGTTCATCTCCCCCACCCCAGCCATGCTACTTGGCTTTCGGGATGTTAGTTCCCCGACCAGGGATCAAATCTGCACCCCTTGCAGTGAAAGCTCAGCATCTGAATCACTGAACGGCCAGGAAATCTTTTGAGGAATCTACCCATCTTGGAATGTGAAGTCAAGTGGGCCTTAGAAAGCATCACTACGAACAAAGTTAGTGGAGGTGATGGAATTCCAGTTGAGCTATTTCAAATATTGAAAGATGATGCTGTGAAAGTGCTGCACTCAATATGCCAGCAGATTTGGAAAACTCAGCAGTGGCCACAGGACTGGAAAAGGTCCGTCTTCATTCCAATCCCAAAGAAAGGCAATGCCAAAGAATGCTCAAACTACCGCACAATTGCACTCATCTCACAGGCTAGTAAAGTCATGCTCAAAATTCTCCAAGCCAGGGTTCAGCAATATGTGAACCGTGAACTCCCAGATGTTCAAGCAGGTTTTAGAAAAGGCAGCGGCACCAGAGATCAAATTGCCAACATCCGCTGGATCATGGAGAAAGCAAGAGAGTTCCAGAAGAGCATCTATTTCTGCTTCATTGACTATGCCAAAGCCTTTGACTGTGTGGATCACAATAAACTGTGGAAAATTCTGAAAGAGATGGGAATACCAGACCACCTGACCTGCCTCTTGAGAAACCTGTATGCAGGTCAGAAAGCAACAGTCAGAACTGTACATGGAACAACAGACTGGTTCCAAATAGGAAAAGGAGTGCATCAAGGCTGTATATTGTCACCTTGCTTATTTAACTTATATGCAGAGTACATCATGAGGAACGCTGGGCTGGAAGAAGCACAAGCTGGAATCAAGATTGCTGGGAGAAATATCAATAATCTCAGATATGCAGATGACACTACCCTTATGGCAGAAAGTGAAGAGGAACTCAAAAGCCTCTTGATGAAAGTGAAAGAGGAGAGTGAAAAGGTTGGCTTGAAGGTCAACATTCAGAAAACAAAGATCATGGCATCTGGTCCCATCACTTCATGGGAAATAGATGGAAAAACAGTGGAAACAGTGTCAGACTTTATTTTTTTGGGCTCCAAAGTCACTGCAGATGCTGATTGCAGCCATGAAATTAAAAGACGCTTACTCCTTGGAAGGAAAGTTATGACCAACCTTGATAATATATTAAAAAGCAGAGACATTACTTTGCCAACAAAGGTCTGTCTAGTCAAGGCTATGGTTTTTCCCATGGTCATGTATGGATGTGAGAGTTGGACTGTGAAGAAAGCTGAGCGCCGAAGAATTGATGCTTTTGAACTGTGGTGTTGGAGAAGACTCTTGAGAGTCCCTTGTACCGCAAGGAGGTCCAACCAGTCCATTCTAAGGGAGATCGATCCTGGGTGTTCATTGGAAGGACTGATGTTAAAGCTGAAAACTCCAATACTTTGGCCACCTCATGTGATGAGTTGACTCACTGGAAAAGACTCTGATGCTGGGAAAGGTTGGGGGCGGGAGGAGAAGGGGATGACCAAGAATGAGATGGCTGGATGGCATCACCGACTCTGTGGACATGAGTTTGGGTGAACTCCGGGAGTTGGTGATGGACAGGGAGGCCTGGCGTGCTGTGATTCATGGGGTCGCGGAGAGTCGGACACGACTGAGCGACTGAACTGGACTGGACTGGACCCATCTTTTGAGGTGCTTCTCACATATCCACTTTCCAGGCAGTCTTTTTCTGGCCTGTCTGTGGTTCATCTGTGGCCTCTTGGTATCCCTTGCTACTGTGTGCCTGGTTGAATTCTTCTTATAACGTTTTCCCACTTAGCTTTCTCTGAGAGTAAGGAGCACAGTTGCAGGGACTCAGTGAATCATCAGGGGCTCTTGAAAGAGACTCCTCTGTCTTTCTCTGCTCTGAAATGGAATCCAGCCTATTGACTAATAACAAAGAGCTGATATTTATTGAGTCCTTGCTGTGCCCCAGACAGTGTGCTCAGACATGCATTGCCTTATTTCATCTTCACAACAACCCCGTGAGGTAGAAATCTTGGTCGTTCCCATTTTACAGATGAGGATGTCAAGGCATAGAGAGGCCAGGTGACCTATCTACTTCCCAGTGGTTGGCTGGCATTCGAATCCAGGCCGAACTGCCTGCCTCCCTCCATAGCTCTGACTACTGAGTGGTGGACTCGATGCCGAACCGGCATTTCCCACTCGTCTAAGTGCTGCTGTGAAGTGGGGGAAGTCTGACCTAGGAAACCTGAGGTCTGAAGGGTGCAGAGAGGCCCGTTGGAGTGGTGATTTACTGCTCTGGGTTCCGAACTGTGGGCCAGTCAAGTCGATGCTTCTCCCTCTTGTTCTCAGCTCTGCTGCCAGCAGGAAGGGGAGTATGTCAGCAGAGAGAAGAGCCGGAATCAGAACAACTGGGCGCTGGTCACAGGGGTCACCCCAGGGCCACAGTCCAGTTCTGGGGCCTCCATTTCCCAACTTGGGAAATAGGAGGTTTGGCTCAGATGATCTCGCAGACCATTTCTGGTTCAGTCCATCCTTGACGTGTTCCCTCTGTCTTCAGGTGATTTGCATCAGCACTTGGACTCCCGGTTAGTAGCATGGTTAGTCATCCCCTTTGCATAACAGCAGAGGACGACCAAGGAGGGGCTTCTCCAGTGCGATCACTCTGGCGGTGACTTGGCTCTCAGCAAAGCTGGGCACCGCAAATATCGGGGTCTTGTAAACAGCCCACACTTCCCACGGAGCTCTCCAACAGCAGGAAGTAGGACGGTGGCAATCCCCAAGTCGTCACTCTCGGCTCAGGTCGAAAGGGCAATCTCCTGCCAACCCGCCACTTCCTTCACACACTTCCTTGTGGCCGTAAAGACCTGAGCGCACCCCAGACCAGAGCTGCTGGGAAGTGTTTTTCTTGAGGGAAAAGGCAGGGCTCAGGGCTGGAGGGGGCCTGTCGGGAGCTGGAGGGAGGCTGACTCTGGGCTGAAGGCCGCTAGGGAAGGAAGGGGAAGGGCCTGCGAGGGTGTTAAGTGCCGGACTGGGGTCGGGGCCGCCGTTTCCGGTTGTGTCTGCTGCTGAAAGGCTGTGGCCCTGGGCCTGGGGAGTGTCACTTGTCTGTCTGGCTGAGGGGTGCGGATTTCTGAGGGCCCCTCCCGCACTTAGGATGTCACGACCATCCTCCTGTGCTCCCACTTTGAGATGGCAGCGGTCCGGGTTCCGCTTTCTCTTTCCTTTCGTTTTTAATTTAGACCCCACGACTTCTGTTGAACTTTGGCCACAGAAACAAGCGCCAGTGTCGTATGATACTGTGTTTTGGAGAGAGATGGGTGGGAGGCACACTCAAACAGAATCTCTTAAGGATGAGGACCACGAAGGTCTGACTTTTTTTATATCTTTAGCATCTTGCACGTGGCATGGCACATAGGAGGCGTTCAGTAAGCAGAAGCTGCACGAGTGGATGGGTGGATGAACGAGATGTCTTGGATTCAGAACAGCGGGGATACCTTTCTCTGGCACAGCTCCAAGGAAAAAGCATGGTTTCTTCTGCAGGCACCTGGGACTTAGTGGGACTATTTTAACAGCCTTCCAACTGGTCTCTCTTCCTTCATAGCCTCTCCTTTTTAAAAAAAAAAAAAATTTTTTTTTGGCATGCTGCATGGCATGTGGGATCTTAAGTTTCCCGAACAGGGATCAAACCCCCGCCCCTGACAGTGGAAGCACGGAGTCTTAACCACTAGACCGCCAGAGAAGTCTCCCATAGGTTTTCCAAAGAACCTCCAAAGGCCACCCCTGGGTTATGATACAATCCTGACTTATAAGCTCCTTTAATTGGATGTGAATTCCCATTTCTAATCTTGTCTACTTTCCCTCAAAACTCAAAACACTGAGAGGGGACTTTACTGATGGTCCAGTGGCTAAGACTCTGAAATCCCAATGCAGGGGGCCCGGGTTCTATTCCTGGTCAGGGAACTAGCTCCCACATGCTGCCAACTAAGACCCATTGCAGCCAAATAAATAAAACAAAAACAGCTGAGGGTTTCCCTCCTACTGCTGACCAATCTCAGAAGGCAACATCCCTTAACTGAGAAAGCTGCCTGTCAAGGGTTTAGAGTGGTTATTACATGGGTAGGACTCCATGTGAGTTCTCCTTCCTGGTTTCTAGGAATTCTAGAAATTCCTGATTTCTCCATTTCTGTGTTCCCCCGGGCCTATGATGCCTTCTGACATCTATTCCCTCAGATTCCATCACTCTTTCCCTTCCACCCCCAACCTATTCTTCCCTCGGTGCGTATTTTTAGGACACTGTCGTATTTGTCTTGGGATGCCTCTTTGATCCACTGCTGACAACTTCTTGAAAGCAAAGCTCAAGTTAACATCTTGAGAGCCACCTCTCAGCTCCGACAGTGGCGCCTGGCTCAGGGTAGGTGGTCCCAGCCCCTTACTCTGGGCCAGGCAGCCCTGAACTTCCATAAACTATCTCATTTACTCCATAAAGGCTGTGCCGGAGGTAGGACTGGGCCCTGTCTTAGAGATGAGGAAACTGAAGCTCAGAGAGATAACATGCTCAGTTAGTCTGAATTGCCATGTTAATTTATCTATGGTAACAATTAAGTTGGCCAAATACCCAAACAAGTCTCAGCTGACCCTCACAGGGTTTGGGCTCACAGCCTGGTGGAGGGAAGGAAGTGGGGAAGACACAAGGTAACTGCCTGACTTTCAGACTCATTACGTTCAGATGGAGAGAGGGCTCTTCACAACTGTTAGGTCCAACCCCTCACTGCACACATGAAGACACTGAGACGCAGAGAGGGCAGGGGCTGGTCCAGGGTCACACACGACCAGACGTGGGACTTCCCTGGTGGTCCAGGGGTTAAGACTCTGAGCTTTTGCTGCTGGGGGCACAGGTTCAATCCCTGATCACTGAACTAAGATTCCCCCATGCCACACACAGTGCAGTTAGGGAAAAAAAAAAAAGACCAGACCAGCATGTTTCCCAACACCCCTCACCCCGTTCCCTGATCAGTGAATAAACACACACTGAACTGCAAGAGAGGGCAGGTCAGCCGGGACAGGGAGCAGAGCCCTCCAGCCCCCAGGAACCCACATGCCGCGGTACTGGACAATTTGAGATCCGAATCCCAGAGCAGAACCAGAGCTGAGGGAAGGGAGATGGAGAAAGTGCAGCTGACCTGTTGATCACTGATCTTCACAAAGTGGAAGCTTTCCACAGGCCTCCCCAGATCACCATCACATCTGGTGCCCTTGAAGAGTTCAAAAGAGGAAGTCTGGGCTCAGAGGTTTACAGATGAAGAGCTCACAGACAAACACCCAGGCAGCAGAGTGGAGAGAAGGGACCTGAAACCTCGAGCCAGCTGGGCCAGCCTTCCCAGTCTGGACCCAAGTTCTGACGCTCATTTGGGGTGGGAAGACAGAAGCCACTCCTGGGCAGCTTAACATCTTGGCTCTAATGGCGACAACTCAGGCTACAGGTTCTACATAAAAATCACAGATCCCCCTTGGAAATGCATTTATGCGCCTGTATGTCTCTGTTTATTTAAAGAGAGAAATGGAAGGGGAACGATTTGGAGGCACATCCTAGAATGTCAATGTTAGAAGAATAAGCCAAGATCTTTTTGTCGAACCCATATTTTGTGGATAAGAAAATAGAGACTCGGAGAGGGAAAGAGACCGGTGTAAGGTCACAGAGCAGGTGTGTGGCAGGTGCAAACCTGAACCTAGGCCTCTGTGCTCCTGCTTCAGTGCTCTAGCTCCACAATCGGGCTGAGGTGGCAGGGAAGCGGTGGGAGGACTGTCAGCTGGCTCAGCACATTTCCTCCTCCCTCCCCTAGAACTGGCACCTGCCACCACACCCCACCATAAAAGCACACACACATCACTCACTTCACAGACAGAGGCTCAGTATGTTTTTGGCTTCGATAAAGCCCAGACCAGGGCAGGGACGGTGACAAGGGATGGAAGCTGGGAAGGCGTGAGGAGGAGGAGGAGGATGGAAAGTGGAGGTGGACGGGATTGATGGCTCCGGTTCTTCGGCCGCTCAGACATGAGCAGGGTTGACTGTGCCGGACCCTCAGTGGCTCATGGGAGAGGGAATTTTCCCTAAACCCCAGCTGAAGACAAGCGCGCACCCTGACCCCTCCCCCCACCCTGTCCCTTCTTTAGTCTCTGAAGCTGGAGCATCAGGCTGGGTCGTGGCAGGTGGTGCTGCTGACCGTCTCTCAGCAAAGGTGCCCGTGAACACCAGTGGCCTCAGTCCTTGCCTCCACAGATGGCCAGCAAGGCCTTCAGGAAGTGCCCGGAGGTGTCACCCTGGCAGGATCAGAGGGAGAGCAGAGTGAGTGGAACAGTACTGATGATCTCAAGGCCCCCTCCTCTCAGCTGCTCTCAGCCTGGATATCACCCCCGACACATAAATGCCCCCATGTCCCTTCTGTGGCTCCCCCTTATCCTCAGGGAAGATGTCCAAGCTCTCGGCCTGGTCTCAAGGCCTTGTGTGGTCTGACCCTCATGAAGCTCCTTGGCTTCACCTCCCTCCTTTCCTTCTGGAAGCACCTTGAGAATCTTCCTACCTAAACGCCAACCATTCCTCCATCCAGCATGCCCTCTGCACTGCCCCCAAATCCTGTCTGCCATCAGGTACCCCCTCAGCTGTGAAGCCCTCTATTCTGGCCTCTTCCCTTGTACTCTGCTAATACTTTCCCCCCAAGATCATTAACACATGTGTTATGGGAGTCCTTATTTGAACAAACATTATTGAGCACTTGCTGGCTACCAGCCCTTGCAGAAATTTATGTGAACATCATTAGGTTTATGTTGTATGTCTGGCGTGTTAGGGAAATGGAAATGGAAGTAGCCTTGTTTAGGCTTCAGAAGCAGGCCTCTGACTGACTCTGACCTTGCCTAGACTATGTGCCTGCCTGCAAGCACATAAGCAGCACTTTGGGTAAGAAAGGGGGTAGGTATTAGAGGTTCTTGAGCCCCTGGAGGCCTGGCCAGCCCCCTAGTATCGAAGAAATCTTATGATTCACAAGGTGAAACAAACAGCACTGTAAAAGTTACAGGAAAACCAGAGCTGCATTTTTGTGCACAAACTGATGATGATATGGGACTCTGGCCTGGGATTATAATCGGGAGCCCCCAGCGCTCACGTGTTGGGTGGATGCACCACCAGAGACCTTTTTCCCACTGAGACTCCAGATTGCTTTTCCTTGGAACTTCCCAGCACTATTCAAGACTGAATGTGGGTTTCGGCTCAGTTTGGTGATGAATATGCTATTACCTTTCTCTATTGTTTCTATTTCTTTTCTTTTAATGACTGTACATGAAATTAAGTCAAATAATCCTCTATTAAATATTAAAATTGTTTGTGTGTGTAATGAGTGGTTTCTTTTGTTACTGAATCCTTCAAACCTAAAATGAAAGTAAAATTTTCAGCCAAACAGGCCACTATGGAAAAAGTATGGAGATCCCTCAAAAAAATTAAAAATAGAACTACATATGTTTCAGCAGTTTCACTCTTAGGTGTTTATCCAAAGAAAACAAACGTTATTTAGAAAAGATATATGCACCCCTATGTTCACAGCAGCATTATTTACAACAGCTAAGATGTGGAAGCAGCCCACGCGCCCATCAGCTGATGAACAATGAAGAAGGTGTAGTGCATACATGCAATGGAATATTACTCAGCCATAAAAACAAAAGATTGCCATTTGTAAGAACATAGATGGCCCTAGAGATTATTGTGCTAAGTGAAATAAGTCAGAAAAATACTGTGTAGCTTCATTTATACCCAGAATCTAACAAAATAAATGAACAAACATAATAAAAAAGAAAAAGCTAGAGATACAGAGAGCAAATACCAATTCCCAGAGGGAAGGGGGCAGAGGGAGGAAAGAAAAAGGTGAGGGAGATTGGAGGCACAAACTTCTAGTTGCCAAATAAAGTGAGTCATGGGTATGAAATGTACAATGTGGTAAATACAGTCAATAACATACTTTTGTACAGTGACACATCGTAACTAGACTTACTGTGGTGATCATTTTGAAATGTATAGAAAAAAATCACTACATTGTATAATAGGAAATAACCCAGGGTTACGGCCATACCACCCTGAACGCACCTGATCTCGGCAGCTAAGCAGGGTCGGGCCTGGTTAGTACTTGGATGGGAGACCGCCTGGGAATATTGGTTGCTGTAGGCTTTTTTGCCTCCCATCTCCTTTTGGAGAAGAAAACGGCAACCCACTCCAGTATCCTTGCCTGGAAAATCTCATGGACAGAGGAGCCTGGTGAGCTGCAGTCCATGGGGTCACAAAGAGTCGGGCACGACTGAGTGACTAACACTAATAGATCAATTATAATTTAAAAACAAACTCATAGAAACAGTTCAGACTTGTGGGTGGCAGGAGGAGGAACTGGATGATGTAGTCAAGAAGTACAAACTTCCAGTTATAAGTGCTAGGGATGCAATGTGTACAACATGACACATATAACTAACACTGCTGTAATATATAATATATAAAAATTATATAATAATATACAAAAGTTGAGAATAAATCCTAAAAGTTCTCATTACACACACACAAAAAATTTTCTACTTAATTTTGTTTCTATATAATATGACGGATGTTCACTGAAGTTATTATGATAAGCATTTCATGATATATACAAGTCAAAACTTATACAGTGTTATATGTCAATTATATCTCAATAAAACTGGAAGAAAAAATAATAAAGATGTTCTACCAATTCAAATCTCCACCAAGTCTTTATGAGACTGCCTGTGAACTTCCCCATGGTCTTGTCAACCAAGTACAGCATCAAGCTTTAAGATCTTGGTCAATCTCAACGTCAAAGAAATGGGCTTCAACAACGAAAAAAGTAGACATATTATACCTGATTCCATTTACATGAGATAATCATAAAAGGCAAATTTTCAGAGACAGAAAGTCACTTGAAAGTTGTCTAGAGCCGACAGTGGAAACAGGTACAAGGGATGACAGTGGGGTGATGAAAACACTGAACTGTGAAGACTGTACAGTTTGTTCCATTTACTAAAAATCACTGACTTATGCCCTTAAAACAGGTGAATTTTGTGGTCTGTAAATTATGATTCAATAAAATCGTTTTTAAAAAGCAAGAAAAGGGGCTCTTGTTTTATTTGGAAATCCTAAATTATAAGCCTTTGATCCATCTGGAATTTATTTTGGTATGAACAGTAAGTAAGGCAGATCTCCTCTCTCATTTAGCAATGTCTCGGTTGTTCTAAGAGGTGACACTCTGGGAATAAAAAGAACTTCTATGTTGGAGCATCTGACACTCCCCCCTACACCCTGACCTCTCATGCTGCTTGCCCCTCACCTCAATGGCTTGGTGGAGAGACTTGTCGTATTTCTCGATGAACTCCCGCCGGATGTTGAGGAGGTCGATCTCACTCCGGGAGACCATGATCCTGGTGAGGGTCTTCTCGTCCGTGCCCGCACCCTGGTGGAGTTAGGTGACAGGAAGACACAGGGCAGGAGGAGGAAAGGGGCTAGGTCAGGTAGGAGCTCGTGGGTGTCTGTCTGCTCCTCTCCCTCCTGGGGCAGGACATCCTGCCTCTGTCATCCATAAACAGTCCGGACTCCAACTCCCCTGTGCCTAGGACTGGCCAGACAGAGGCAACAATGGCCTATATGAGCTGAATAGCACGCTCCCCGAATTCATGTCCACCTGGAGCTTTACAAGGTGACCTACTTTGGAAACAGGGTCTTTGCACATGAAGTTAGTAGAGCACATACTGCATTGGGGTGAGCCTGAGATCCAGTGACTGGTGTCCTTACATGAAGGACACAGGGACATACACACAGATAAAGGCAGAGCCTGGAGGGACTCAGCCACAAGCCAGGAAACACGAGGGTGCCAGGCAACCATCGGAAGCTGGGGGAGAGGCATGGGAGAGCTTCTCCCTTAGGGCCTCCAGGAGGAACCCATCCTGCCAGCACCTTCATTTTGGGCTCCTGGCCTCCAGAATCATGAAAGAATACACTGTTGTCACTCAATTTGTGACAGCAGCCCTGGGAAATGAATACAGGATCCAAGGAGCAGACACAGAACACAGAATATCTGGGCAGCCAAGGCCCACCTCTGTCCCCCAGGGAGCTCAGAACACCAGCTGAGGAGTCAGGGCTGCACATGGCCAGGGCTCAAGAGATGGTTGTCATGTTTGGGGACAGCAGGCTAAGAGGGGTCTCAGGCTCACTCCCACTAAACAGAATGCCCAGGCTCTGTCAGCAGCTGGGACTCCACTATTGGGTTGGGAGGCTGGACAGAGTGGCCTGGGTTTTCAGGAAGCCAGAGCGGCCTGGGTTTTCAGGAAGCCAGAGCTAGTCCCAGAGTTGAGCACTCTCTTCCTTTTGCAATCATTTGTCACAGGAGACATTGTTTCACTTGCTAGAATGGGAGTGCCAAGGGGGCAGAGGCTGTCCTTTTCAAGTTCCCAGAATAAGCTTGTCAACCTTGGCATCTGGAACCAGACCATTCTCTGCTGTGTGGGTTGTGTGTGCATTGGAAGATGTTGAGCAGCATACCTGCTCTCTACCCACCAGATGCAAAAAGCAACACTCCCCAAGTTGTGACAACCAAATGCATCTGAACATTGTCCAGTGTTCCCCAGGGGGCAACGTAACCCCTGGTTGAGAACTACTCTCCTAGAACCAGCCCTGGGACAAAGGCTGAGAAACATCAACCAGGTGGAAGCAACCCCAATTCCTGACCCGGTGGGTGGTGCCACCTGTGCGCCAGAGTGGAAGTGCTCAAAGGGGAAGGAACACACATGTCAGTTTTCTTACCTTCATGGATTTGTAAAGTTTGTCAGCAAAGAAGAGAGGCTTGTTCTTGACACTTTGAACTGGTAGGAAGAGGAAAGAGATGCAGGGCACTTGGTCAGAGGAGGTGTGGCCAGACCATGGGCTGCTGATCTGCTCCTGAAGTAGCATATCCTCTCCCTGCAACCCGTGCCCAAGGCCGTGGCCAACCCAGGTCACCCCCAGGCCTGACACCGTCACTCCCGCTTCCTGACACCTCCTCCTCTGTCTCATCCATGGACCTGGCTCTCACTCAGCTGCATCTCGTTTCCTGCTGAGGTGCTTGTAGCTAACCAAGGCTAGCAGAGGACTCAAAGGGAAGAAACCACTCGTGAAGCCACGGTACAGGGCCTCAGACTTCTAAGTGCAACAGAATCAAAGAAGAACTCAAGTAAAACTCAGGTTTTAGGCTCCACCCTAGAGACTCAGATTCAAGAACTATTTCAAGCAGAGGCTCTCAAAGTTTAGTTCCTGGAAGTTGTCTGCATCACCTGAGAACCTGGTAGAAACGTACATTCTCATGTCCCACCCCCGGGATGTGCTGAATCTGTACCTTGAAAGGTGGGTGACCGGCTCACCCCACTTTGCCTGGGGCATTCCTGGTGTTAGCACAAACCTGGCTGGTTGCACACCTCACTGTGGTACAGCCTAATGTTTGAGAACTCCTGATTGAGAGAAACACTACGCCAAAGAAAGACTGTCAGTGTAATTTAGGGCACTGCCAATCCCTGGGGCTGAGGGTTGCCCCAGAGCCTGCACATGTTTGCGTCAACCTACCTAGCGCCACCCCAAATACTGTTTGCCTGATGTAACAACCTCCCACCCTCCAGGGCCGGGGGTGGCAGGTAGGTCTCTAGCTCTCAGCAGCTGCTGGATTCCAAGGCCCCAGAGCTCATGGGGATCAGAAGGGGTGTCTCAGGTAGCTTAAGGAGGAGGATTCAGATGCCAGAGCCAGAACGCTAGAATGACTCTGGATGTAAAAGCATCTCTGTGAGGAGGGCAGGGGCCGAGAGGCTGGAGCTGTGCATCCCAAGGGCACACTTATGCAGGAGACAGGCATATACCCTCCCCTGCAGCAAGTTCGGGACCCTGTGGGAAAGACCACATTATATACTGACCTTCCTGGGTCCTTATGTAGTTCCCTACCACCTCCTAAACAAAACCCAAGCTCCTCGACCTGAAAAATCAAAGCTCCTGTCTCCCTTTGCTCTCTCATCTCCTCTGTTTCCCCAAGGTAAGGAGAAGTTTCCTGTCTGTCCTCCACTACTCTACCTCCCCAAATCCACATCCCCAGTCCTGTCACCTCCTCCAAGGAGACTGCCCTGACTACAAGTGTGGGGCTCAGTCAGTGTGGTTAAGGAGACTGGGCAGAAACTCCTTTAAATCTGGTACTATTATCACACCCACTTTACAGAGGACAACTGAGGCACAGGGTTTCCATGACCTGCTAAAGGATATAACTACACAGCTAATAAGTGACACAGATGGGACTCTACCTGGATTTACTATGCTATTCTGTCTCCTAAGTGTTGCTCCCAGTTGGTAAAGATCCACTATAAATTAAATAATTACATCATGACAATAATGCCTCTGCTTCCTATGTTCTAAAATAACCTTTCCTCGCATTTGAAGTCCCTAAAATCAAGAGGCATCCTGTAATTGATGGCAATTATGTGAAAACCTTCCACTGATACCTCAAGGTAAGATTAAAAAAAACAGTGCATCAATATAATGCATTGTATTGTAGTCATAAAATAAGATACTGCTAATCACTAATGCTAATAAAAACAAATCTGACCTTTGCTCATATCTACTCAGTCATTGTATACATGGAGAATTGAGATCCAAAAGGGGAAAGACTTTTCAAAGGCAAGAACTAGTATTATGCAATAAAAGAGTAACCAGAGATCCAGGTGCTGGGAGGAGGAAAGGGTGTGTGTGTGTATACACACCCTAGACCTGCAGGACACTGCACCCCTACCCAGCCCAGCCATCACCCTCCCAGCCATGTCCCCAGAGAGAGCTCTTTCCTTACTCTACCCTGCCGCCTAGAACGAGTCCTCATGTTACCCCGCCAGTCACACATCGACAGACCCCAAGAAGTGGCAGTGCTTATTTTCCGGAATAAGTAGTTTAAGCAGTTGCAAAGGCCACACTCATCCAGGGACTCTGGACATGCTTCCTGTCCCCCCCAGCCCTTGCCCTTGGCCCCCGCCAGTTACCAATGGCCACAAACACATCTCGGACATCCCCAGACATCTCCTTCTTGATGGTGTGCTCCACATCATAGTTGGTCATCTTGACGAACTCCTGGAAGACTGGCCCAAAGAGAAGCCCCCGAGGTGGGAGGTGAGTGCTGATGCGGGATTTGGGGGAACATCATCCTTTCCCCCACCACCCAGGAGCAGTAGGTGTGGCTGCATCCCAGACCTAAATCCACTGGGCATGGCTGTTGTGGAAGGGACATTCTGACCTCAAGGCTGCCTTGAGCTCTGAGCCAGGCCTGTATCAAGTCAGACACTGCCCCAGAGCTTCAGGCGAGTTTTAGGAACTCGGGAGCATACCTGCTATTCACAGCTGCCCCCCAAGCTCACCAAAGGACCTTGGGTGAACCCCCTCCCCCTTTCTGGGCCCCGCTTTCCTCCTGAGTCAAGTTGGGATAGATGCAAGTAATCACAATGATAACACCAAGGAAGTTATCAGGTACCAAGCGCTTTGGTGCATTAATAATTATTTTTTGCATCCTTACAACGGTCATGTGAGGTAGAACTAAAGTCCCGTATTTACAGGTAAGGGAATAAAGGCACAAATATTCAGTAACTTGCCCAGGGTCACATGACTGATAAGTGGGAGATTCGAATCAAGCCAGTCCAGCTCCCAAGTCCTTTCTTTTAGGCATTGTGCTAAAGCCCCTTAAGTATTTTACTGGAAAGTACCAGGCACGTGCATGTTAAAATGTCACTGTCTTAGTTGTAAGAGCCCCTCACAACCGCATAAACTGGTGCATGCGGCAGCCTGTGTGTGTCTCTAAGACACGCACGTGATCTGTGTCATCACCACCCTTCACTGCCTTGCTCCTGGCAGATGTCACCAAAGAACCGTGACACAGAACCTTCAAATCCTTCTCAACAGAGCATTCCAGGCAGCTACTCCCAGCCCCCTAGAGTTGGCCTTGGAGGCAAAAGCCACCTGCCATCCTTTATCCCAGGCACCACATGTGTTTCCCTAAGGAGGTGAGGAGAGTTGGCCCGAGGCTCAATGATGCTGTCAGCAGCACAGCCAGGACCAGACCCTGGGGTTCCTGAGTCCCCATCAGCCAACAAACTCCCTTGCTGGGGTAAGGGGCGGGTGGGTGGGCAGCTGGCTTATCTTGTCAAGGGTTGGGGATCTTCCCACTGCCTTGGGAGGGGAGGGAGTTGGGTCTCACCTCTCCGGAGGTGTGGGTAGCTCCGCGTGCAGAGGATCATCATGAATCGTGTCTCCAGGGAAGATTTGTCTCCACTGGACGTGTCTGCTATTTCCTGCAGAGCCCAGGTCGGGGCAAGAATGGGGAGCGGAGACACAAGAAAGCCTTGGTCGTTTATCACTTTCATGTCTGCCTGGGTCGAGGGTGGTGAGAAGCTGGGCTAACCCAGCCACCCAAGGAGGCCCTTCCTCAGTCTCCACATCCCCTCTGCAGCTCCCAGGGACCATGTGGACTCAACCAGAGGAGCTGAGCACAGAGCACTCCCACCTTAGCTTTGGGGACATGGGACTGGGCCCGGGGGAAGGGCAAGCAGGGACTGGGCATGGAGACTCAGATTCATCTTCCATCTTTAAACCCCTCTGAAGGCCTCTCTGGGGAAGTGTCTGTGCATGTGTGCAAGGAAAAACGGCCTAGCCAGTGTTTCCCCAAGAGTGGTAAACAGGCAAACGTGTTTACACACCACATATTTATTTCCACAGTGATCTTCAGGTCAGTTCTATTTATATCAATATGAAATTTCCTTTAAAGTAACTCAATTTGGGGACTTCCCTGGTGGTTCAGCAATTAAGACTCTTTGCTCCCACTGCAGCAGCTCCCACTGCAGGGGGCAAGGGTTTGATCCCTGGCCAGGGAACTAGGGTCCCACAGGCCACATGGCGCATCCAGAAGTAAAAAATAGAACAACTCCTTTGGGGTTAAAATGAGAGTCCATTTAAAGCACCATTCACAGTCGGTGGCATATAGCACCATTCTGGCGAGCGGTTGAGAGGTGAAGTTTGGGAAACACTTGCTCAGCCCATTTTTCACGCAGTGGGATTCTTTGGAGATCCTGAAGGGGAGAGAGAGAACCTGGGGGGCAGGCCCCCAAATCGTGCCTGACTCTGCCTGCTCAGCCCCACCCAGAGGCACAGCCGGACTCAGACCATTAAAACCCACATGGAGAACAGGGCACTCACCAAGATCTCAGCAGCCACCTGAGAGCGGGGAGGAGAGAGAAGGGAGAGAGGGAAGGCGAGTCAGAGGAGGCCCAGGGACGGGGCCCTGGGCTGCAGGGGAGGGAGCTTGGCTCAGCATAGGGGGGCGGGGGGGCCGGGGGGACACCTTCCCCTGATCTTTGAGTTGGACTCAAAATGAGGACACGTCTGAGAATTAACGATGGACGTGCTTACCGGAGGGGTAACCAGAGGGCACAGGACAGGACACCCTGCCCCTCACGCCTGCCACCCAGAAGTTCAATGTGAGAAGTGCTCTGTTCCCTACACCCTTTACCACATCAGGGTTGAAGGGTCCTCCAGAGACCTGTCACACACCCTCTCATGTTACAGACAGGACACGGGAAAGCTGAGGCCTGGGGGGTGGGGACACGCAGCCGATCAGGTGGGAAAATGCCAGCTGCCCCAGTCATCTTACAAGGGTGAACTTCCATCATCGCATCATGCTGAGCACAAAGTTCTGAGGTTAGGACACTATTTTGTTAGGCAAATGGCTGTGCCTTGCAGGGCCTGTGCACCACCCGGATGGAGTTTTGCTTTTGCCTGTTTACCCAAAAGTCTGCTGACTACTTTATTCTGTTGAGCAGACTGAAATCATCCTCTTCATAAACTTCTCAATAGCCTTACTCTTTAGAAACCATTTTTGTTACACAAATTTGTAATGTCTATCAAAATTCAAAATGCACATGCTTTTGATCAAGCAACTATGCTGCTAGGAATTTCTCTTGCAAATAAACTAGCCAACTATATCTTTGGAGATATACTACAAGGATGCTCACTGGTAATAGAGAAAAACTGAAAACCATTACCAGATTGCTTGTTAATCGAGCTATGGTTCATTTAGCAATGGAAATCCAGTCAGCTAGCAAAAAGAATGGGACTGGTCTACAGAACTGCTAAGGAGAGAGCTTCCATTTAAATTAAGTAAGAAAGTAAAGTACATCATGTAGCATATAAGTATTTTTTTTACCTCAATAAGAGAAGATAAAGTATGGTCACTCTTACATATTTACTGGGAAGTTGTGCTAGAGGGATAGTCAAGATACTGTTGACAGTGATTACCTTTAAAGAGAAGGAGTGGAGGAAGAACTCTGGCATTGTATTTTTCCTGAAATTTTATGTTTATATTTTCTCAACATGCAAATGCATTATTTTAATTTTTTTAGAAAAAAAGTTAAATAGGAGCTATCAGAGCTACTAGGATTATGGGATGTTTCTGGTTTTTTGTTGTTGTTTTGTTTGCTTTTTTTTATTTATTTAGCTGCACCATATCTAGTTGTGGCATGTGGGATCTAGTTCCTTGACCAGGATGGAACCCTGGCCCCCTGCATTGGGAGTGTGGAGTCTTAGCCACTGGATCACCAGGGAAGTCCCTGATTCTGGTTTTTATTTACACTTTCCCATATTAAAAACAATGGTTGGGACTTCCTTGACAGTCCAGTGGTTAGGACTCCTTGCTTCTACTGGAAGGAGCATGGGTTTGATCCCTAGTTGGGGAACTAGATCCTACATGTGGAGCAGTACAGGAGAAGGCAATGGCAAGCCACTCCAGTACTCTTGCCTAGAAAATCCCATGGACGGAGGAGCCTGGTAGGCTGCAGTCCATGGGGTCGCTAAGGGTCGGACACGACTGAGCGACTTCACTTTCACTTTTCACTTTCACACATTGGAGAAGGAAATGGCAACCCACTCCAGTGTTCTTGCCTGGAGAATCCCAGGGACGGGGGAGCCTGGTGGGCTTCCATCTGTGGGGTCACACAGAGTCAGACACGACTGAAGTGACTTAGCAGCAGCAGCAGTGGAGCAGTACAGCCAAAATAAATAAATAAATAAAAGCTCTTAAAGAAAAAGATCTATTTAAAAAAAAAAACCTGGTCGAACCTTGAAGACATTATGCTAAGTGAAATTAGTTAGGAAAGGACAAAGACTACATGATTTCAAACAGGTGAGGAGCCTAGCGTAGTCAATTTCGTGGCGATAAAAAGAACAGAGCCTGTGGGGGCTGGGGGAAGAGGTGGGTGGTGACTGTTTAAGGAGTACAGACTTTTAGCTTTGTCGGATGAAACGGTCAATGGACGGATGGTGGAGACGACTGCGGAACAGCGTGAATGCACTTAACGCTGATGAACTGCGCTTTGAAAAGGTTAAGATGGTAAATTGCAAGATGTGTTAAATGCATTTTACCATGGTTTTTTCAAATGTTATGCTAAGAAGTCTAGCATTGCTATTTTTAAGAGGGAGATGTTTAAAAAAATTAAAAAGGAACCTAAAGTACCAAAGATTCTTCACTTTAGATCAGAGAACCCCCAGATGTATTTGTCTTTTCAAAGCATGTTTAAGATCATAATATTTGCAATATGAAAAATGCAGTGAGCTACTATAATAATTTTCCAGACAGTCAACACAAGAGCTTTTCCTTATTAGCTCAGCTACTTCATGCCAAAATTAATCTGGGCGATTCCTCCAAAAGTTAAACAAAGAGTCATCACATGACCCAGCAATGAACTCCTACATAACCAAGGGAAATTAAAATATTCATGCACACAAAAACATGTACACAAATGTTTATAGTATTCATAATCGTGAAAAAAGTAGAAACAACCCAAATATCTATTAGCTAATGGAGGTAAAATATATATATATCTCTCCATGAAATGAAATATTTGGCAATGGAAAGGAATGAAGTATTGATATATGATATGATATGGATGAAAATATGTAAAAATATTATAATAAAGTAAAAGAAGCTAGCCACAAAAGCCACATATCGTAGGATTCCACTTCTATGAAATGTCCAGAATAGGCAAATCTACATAAACAGACAGTAGATTAGTGGTTGCATAGGGCTGGGGGGTTGGGAGGAAATGAAAAGGAATGCAATTTGTACAGGGTTTCTTTTTAGGGTGATGAAATGTTCTAAAATTACCACAGTGATGACTGCACAAGTCTGTGAAGATACAACCACTTAACTGTATACTTTAAATGGGTCAGTAGTATGGTATGCAAATTATATTTCAATAAAGCTGTTGTATTAAAAAATAATCCAGAGATTGAATTATCTAAAAATGGTCACAACTCTTTATTTCACTCTGGGTCTATAATAATGAGATCATTTACATGATTTATTGCTCACATGGGAACACTAAGAGTAAAGAGGAAGCTATTTGCAATACTGTGGGGCAACAGGTAAACACCGGACATATGTCACCTGATCATAACAGATCCAGACTCCAAGAGCTTAGGGGGCTCTCAGTGTCCTGAGTGGGAGCACGGGAAGGAAGAGGTATAAAACCATCAAGCATTCATGTCATTATTTTTCTGGGGAACCTTGGCTCTGCATATCAAATGCCTGCAATTTTTGTACACATTTTCCTCCAGTATTGCCAACTCACCTCTAGAAATCTATTCTAAGGAAAAAAAATCATGAACATGATGAGAGTTGGTTACTAGGGAAAGGGCTGGTTAAATAGTTCGGCAGATTCTTAGATGGAATAGTATTTAGCCATTAAATGATGCTGTTGATTTTTAAAAAATGGTATATGGGATTTCCCTGACAGTCCAGTGGCTAAGATTCTGAACTTCTACTGCACAGGGCACAGGTATGATCCCTGGTTGAGGAAGATCCCACATGCTGTGTGGTGCACCCAAAATATAAAATTTTTAAAAATGTAACCATATTCACAAAATATTCATTTTTAACTGTTATAAACCAGGACTCTATTCCTATAAATACATAAAGACAACTAGAACGATATACTTCATTAACAATAGTTATTACTAGTAGCAGGTTATGGGGTTTTGTTTTTGGTATTTTCTAAAGTTTCTACAAAAGAATATGCATTACTTGAGAAACCAGTGTTTCTAGCAGTCAGTGAGTCCACACCAAGATCAGGGTCTGGCATCTGTGAATCTGGAGAGGCTGCTGAGCTGGGCAGGGCCTGGCTTGGGCTCCCTGGGTCAACTCCACCCAGGTTTCTCTCTCCCCGCGGGAAAAGTGGCTGCCAGCAAGGCCCCCTACTGCCCCCTGCTGGCAGCAACTAGAAGCACAGCTTCCCAGGGAGACCCAAACACCAAGTGGAATTCCCTGGAGGATGAATTTTGGGATGGAGGATGGATTTGGGGTGAGTTTTAAGGAGGAAGGGCTTCCCTGGTGGCTCAGGTGGTAAAGAATTTGCTTGCAATGCAGAAGACCTGGGTTGACCTTGATGAACTCCTTTTCGAGGGCTCCCAGCACATTCCCTTTGACCTCGATCCCATTTCAAAAATAATGACCCGAGACCGTTAGCACTCAGGCCCCCTTCCCTAAGTAAGCTCCAAGACCTGCTCAATCAGTGGCCCAACTCCACCTGGGCCACTGATTTGCTGTGTGAGTTTCAGGGGTCATTCACCCTCTTTGGGCCTCCATCTTCCAGTTATATTATGAGGAGTCTGACTCTTGAGACAATCCTTAACTCCCTTCCAGATCTGAGGATCTAGGGCTCGAGTCCTACTCTTCACACAGGAAATGTCAGTAGAATTAGCACTACCCTCCCAAGTCTCTCTCAGAAAGTTCTGGAAACTGTCACAGTCTCACTTCTAAGGGTGGAGAGTTGCAAGGGGCCGAAAGTCTCGGTGTCAACCAGTCACACCAGCCCTGCCCTGCTGGGCACCTTCCTCACTCCCAGACAGCCAGGGCTGGCATGGACAAAAGTCAGCTGGAGTCACTGGGCAGGGGAAGGGGGTGGTGGGATGGGGTGTCTCACCTGGGCATCTTCCCGGGCCCGTTCCCGATCTTCTCCTCCCTCTTCACGGTTCCCCTGCAGCAGGACCAGAAAGAAAGGTCAGCCTCCACCCTCTCCATCCCGCAGCAGCCAGAGGGCAGTACTCAGCCACCCACCTCTCTGAACGCTCTCCTCTATCTGTAACGTGGGTTCAGTGACCCTGCCTTCCCAGGGTGGCAGTCTTGAACATGAACGTGAACCCTGGGAAGGCACTTAGCCCAAGGCCTGACTTGCACACAGTGAGCCTGCCATAACTGTGCCTCAGGGTGTGGTACCCGGGTTGCGAGAATTCAAGAGATGGTAACAGCTGTTTTTTTCCCCCCTGTATTTATTTACTTTAAATTAATTTTTATTGGAGTATAGTTGCTTAGTTTCTACTGTACAGCAAAGTGAATCAGCTCTACATACACATGTATCCCTTCTTTTTTGAATTTCCTTCCCATTTACATCACCACAGAACACCAAGCAGAGTTCCCTGAGCTATACAGTAGGTACTCGGTAACAGAAGCTCTTGGATGATGACACAGGGAAAGGTTACCCACAATGGCTCTGTCCTGTCAGCTGGGGGCCCAACAAGCCAGGCTAAGAGCAATCAGAGAGGGCTGCCTGGAGAAGGGGGGCACTAAGTCAACTTTGAAAAATAAACAATGGAGAAGGCGTTGCACAAGTAGCAACTGCCTCGGTGGTAAGAATCTTAGGAGGCAGCAGGGGAAGACATCCTCTTTTTTATCAGGAGTGAACCCCCTGCCTCTTGTTGCAGCCACCCTTCCCCCACCTAGGGCCCCAGAAGGCCAAGCAGGTCTGGAGCCGTGAATTCACCCACCGTGGCCAGAGAGATGAGGATCCTCTTGAAGTGACCGGATGTGTCTGAGCTCAGAGCATCCTCCAGGGACTTGTGATAGTCTGAGACAGGAAAAGGAGGTGTGAGCGGCTGCTGGCCAAGAGTGGGGGAGGGGTCCAAGAAGCACAGATTTAAGCCAGAGCGGTGCTGGCGGGGTGGTGGGGATGAAGGAGTTTGTCGTTGGCTCCTGGGGGCCACCAGCCACCCTGCTATTGATTTGCCATGGGTCCATCACCTCACTCTGCCCCTGTCCCTGCTGAGCGCTCAGTGCATCTCCCCTCCCCCAGACAACAGCCTCCCTATCTTGACTCTCTCCTACCTTCCTCCCTGCATGGCAGTGGCTAAACCCAAAAGCACAGTTCTGATCATGTCACTGCCCTGTTCAAAGATTCTACCATTTTAAAGCTCCTTAGAAGACAAAAGGCTTAAACATTTTTGAGTGATACTCAAGGTTC
Source organism: Moschus berezovskii (assembly GCF_049115385.1). NCBI lineage: Eukaryota > Metazoa > Chordata > Mammalia > Artiodactyla > Moschidae > Moschus > Moschus berezovskii. The sequence continues at coordinate 49,138,831 of NC_142467.1, read as the reverse complement.
TTCAGAATAATATGGAATCACCTATTAAAAAGTTATGAAGAATTGCAAGATAGTGATAGTAAAGCATGCAAACAGACACAGGGCCTTCTGAACACGGGGCCTTGTGTGAGTGCACAGGCCATACACCCGTGAAGCCGCCCTCCCCTCTCCAGGGGCCTGGTGCTCTCTCTCCCACTCCCAGTCAAAACCCTCCTCTACCTCCAGGCCTTTGTCCTGCTGGGACTCTCTCTGGGGCAGCTTTCCCCAGACACAGGTCTGGGAGCACCCAAGGGGCTTATCACCGCCTTGTGGCCTGAGGTGCGGAGGCGGGGCAGGGCTAGAGGGTGAGGTCAGGAGCTGGGGGGCCTGGCTCTTCCCTGGGGCCTCCCCGCAGCACTGGGCCACAGGTTTCCCGCACTCACCCTCCTTGTAGGCCTCATTGATGGCCTGGATTTCGGCGTTGGTCCGCGTGGCCAGGATCTCGATGAGAGCCTTTTCATCTGTTCCAGCTCCCTAGAAGGTCAAGGCAAAGAGGATCTGAAGCACAGCCCTGACCCCTGTGCAGAGGCCCAAGGGGCCCAGGTCAAGGAGACTCCTGTTCCAGGACACTGTGCAGAAGGTCAACACTCAGATCAAGCCTCCCTCATTTTCTCTCTACCCCTTGACGTTGGCACAATCAAAGGACTACTCCAGCTTGTAAAGATTTCCAGAACCTCCCATGAGAACTGCTTTGGACCAAAAATTTTAAAAAGCAAAGAATATAGCGTATACGGGTGTGTGTGTATAAAAACACTTACATGCACATATCTCAATATAAATATTCATATATATATACACAAAAAGGACAGAGGACATGTACCAGAGTGTAACAGTGACTGTGGTCTCTGTGGGGGTGAGGGAATCACAGATGATTTCAATATTCTTTTTCGCTCTGCTATGTTTTCTCAAGTTTTCATGGTAAACATATTTGTCAGAAGAAAAAAAGATGTCCTGTGCTTTAAGGAAACAACAGGCAATATTTGTTTACACTGGATGGGTGATACATGGAGTGAGGCAGCTGGGGAGCCCATTATGCTAAGGCCCTCACTTCGGGGGAGGGGAGGAAGCAGACAAGACAGGTTGACTGACTGATGAGTTCAAATATCTGTTAAACACCCACTATGTGCCAGCCACTGTGTAAGCCGCTGGGGCAATGACTATAAACAAGGTAAGACGTCTCTCTCTTGGGAGGTTACTGCCCAGGGGTCAACCGGTCCCTGAGTCCTCTGACCTGAAGGGTATCTTTATCAGTCTATTAAAAGTTGGTGTGGGAACTTCCCTGGCTGTTGAGTTACGACTCCACACTTCCAAGACAAAGGGCGTGGGTTCAATCCCTGGTTGGGAAACTAAGATCCTACGTGCTCTTGCGGTGTGGCCATAAAGTTAAGAAATAGTGAAAACAAAAGCTGATGTGTGGTGAGGACAGCCTGATCCTCAGAGTGCCCTAAGAGCCACAGTGTAGCACGATCCTTCTCCTCATTTTGTGCTTTTAAGTCATCCACTTTTCTGTCCAGGAATTTTCAAGACAATCATCTTAATTGGCTTTGCCCAGGGAAAGTCTGTTCTTCTCTTAATCTTTAAGGAGCCTAAAACTCTAGTGGATTGATTCACATGGTTGTCAAATCAGGCTCTTGAGACAGACAGACTTGATCTGAATTCCAGCTCTGCTACTTTCTGATGCTTTGACTCTGTGACCAAGTAACTTAAGCTCTGAGCCTTAGCGTCCTCATCTATAAAATGGGGACAAAAGCCAAGCCTTACCTTGTGGGTTGCCAAGACAAGGAGCTAAGACACTGAGCCCAGGACAGGTGTGGGAGGAGCTCCACCGAGGAGTTACACCCAACCCACTGGGCTCAGGAGGAGTGCCTGTGTCCCCCCAGCACCCACACAGACTGACCCTGTCCCTTTGGCGCCCACACTTTACCTCCATGGCTTTCTTCAACTGCTTGGCATCATAATGGGCCGGTGGCATCATGAGCCCCAGAATGAGCCTTGCCAGGTCTCCAGAGAGCTCAGACTTCAGGTCAGCCATCAAGTCCTGCAGAGGGCAGAGCCAAGGTCATGCCAACATCAGCAATGGCCCACACGTGACTCAGGACAGGGAGGAGACACGGAAGGAGGAGGCAGGGCTCCACGGGATATAGGAATCGTGGGCACCTGTGTCTGCCTTGGCTGATGTTGGGTTCAAAACCACCAACACCACCACCCCAAAGCGGGTGGAGAAAACACCACACAGGCGGGGGACCTGCCCACTCTTCATGGAGGCAGGAGACAGGGAAGGAAAGGGGGCGGAACCATTTCCATCCTGGGAGAAACTAGTCAGCCAAAGCTCGATGCCACTAACGCAGCTCACATCCCTGATTGCAGCCCTAAGGGGAGCCAGTCACAGACATACTGCTGATCCCAGGGAACGCGGGGTGCAGCGGGAAGGAGAGGCGTGTGTGCACGCCAAGCTCCATCAGAGGAGGGGCGGGGACGCAGGGCCTGGGGTCCAGGCTGAGGCCCTTACCCGGCCAAAGTGAGACTTGAAGGTCTGCCGGATCTGCTGCCGCTGGGCGTTGCTGCGGTGGGCGATGATGTCGATGATGGTGTCCTCGTCAGTTCCTGAGACCCCAAAGCCACAGATAGAGGAAGGCGTTGGCCCGGCTCCCTCACCTCCCCCAGCGATGGGCCCCATCCGTCTTTGCTGGGGGAGAGGCCAGGCTAGCCAGCTTTATGCCCCTGCAGGAGCCTTGCTTCCGGCCCAGTCACTGATTTCCCCTGGATTCCTTCTGTACTTTTCTGCTGGGTCACTAGTCAAGATAAAAGAGAGCCCTGGGTTGAGGGTCAGGGCCTCTGAGTTCTAGTCCTGGGATACTGAGACCCCTAGATGGGTAATGGGACTTGCTCAAAGTCACATGGTGAGTTAGCAATAAAGCCAGAGCAAAAACCCCACCTCATCACCTAGCACTTCTCTTCCAGGACCTGGGAGCACCTTGGTCTCTGGGAAGGTTCCTGAGAAAGCCCCTCACTACCCTTCTCTCTATACTTAAGGGAGCTGGAGGTTCCAGGGGGCTGGAGACTCAAGGCAAATAAAGTCCTCATCGCCCTGCAGACTCCAGTCTGAAGCCTCAGCTCTTGCCCCTGCTGGCCCCATTGCAGACCTGCTACCCTCCAGTGACCCAGAAGCTAACCCGACCCCTTTCAGGTGCCCCTTACCAAGCCCCTTCATGGCTTTCCGCAAGGCTTTGGCATCTGCATCAGGGTTGAAGTCACCAGCTGGGTGCACGGTTCCTTTCAGCTACAAGAAGCAGAAGGTGAGTGAGCAGGTGTCTGGAGGCCCCCCAGGGGCCAGGCCAGGAGAGGAGCATGCAAGGGAGGGGAGGCTTTCCCCAAGAGCCCCAAACCAAGCAGCTTGGGGGAAAAAGGCGGGGGTGAAGGCACAGCAGACAGACTCCTGCCCTAGAGCTGAGAGAGGGAGGAGAAGAGAGACAGACCCAGGCTTGGGAGCAGGGCAAGTGCTGTCAAGGGCAGAGGGGCCGGGCTCCTGCCCCAGGAGCCAGCTCTGGCCCTGCCCCACTGGAAACCAGGCTCTCACAACCCAGCCCTGCTCCCAGGGTCCTCTCATTTCACAGAGCAATGCTCTCCCTGAAAAGGTAACCGAAATGTTCTGAAATGCTGGAACAGAGCTGCCCAGATCTCAGTCACCCCCGAATGACCTTCACAATGTTTTCTGTATCTGTGCATGCCCTATGCTATTTCTTAACATTTTAACTTAATTCAGCTACTTTTCTGTTCTCTTAAATGCATTCATTTTGAAGTGCATTGAATACTCCTAAAGGGCAAGGGTTTTGGTCCATTTCGTTCTTTGATATAACGCAAGTACCTGACACAGGGGTAAGCACTCAAAAAATATCTGCTCAATGAGTTAATGAATGAAAACAATTTTATATCACTATTATGAATAGAAAGTTGGTGTCGCATCATAATTAGATAACCCACAAAAATAAATGCCATAAAAGCAAAAATATATGCTTTCAAATATCACCAAACTGAACAAGATACCATGGCTCGCCAAGGGCTCTGAACCTGAAGCTAGCTCTCTCAGCTCTTCACGAAAAGGGAACATCAGCGACTGTGGCAAGGATGTGGCACCAAACTGAGACTTCCTCCTTGACATTAACAATAATTGATTACTGATTTAAATATTGATTAAAGTGGAGTAGCTTTCACACTGCATGAAGGTCAGTGCTATTTAATGCCATGCAGGTCTCTCTCTCACAAAAAAAACTCAATTCATTTCTCATATGACTTAAGATCATCTTTAATGACAGCTCTTGCCTTACAATTGGGGAAACACTGTCCTAGCGCATCAGAGCACAGGAGCCCTTGGGGGGTACCTGGACTGCCATGTCCAACAGCTTCTTTTTGGAGATGGGGACAGAGAGAGGTGGGGGCCTACCAAAGGCAGCTAGCAAGTGAGCAATAGAGCCCAAGCTTCCAATTATTTTTGTAGGGGCCAAGTGCTACCTCGGGGCTGCTTTGCCCTGAGGACTTCTGTGAAACTTTTAATTTTTGCCCTGTGTAGACCCTGGGTCTGAGGATGCTCAGGACAACCAAGAATCCTCCAGTACACCCAGCGATGCCCATCTGTTCTCAGCTTCCATGCCTCCAAAACCCAACTATTGGACTCAGGATGGGATAGGCCCCTCTAAAGAACCAACCAAGTCTCCATTCAGCAAGATCTGTATGTAGTTAGTGGGCCAGAAGGCTCCCCAGCGTGTTAGAGGTGAATGCAGGAATCAGCTGCCAACACCAGAGTGCCCGCCCACCAATCCATCACTCTGCAGAGAACAGGAAGCTTCAAGACGTGAGACTCAATGTCTCTGGTTGGCCACCAGGGGGCAGCTGGGTGCCAACCAGAGCAGCAGGAAGGTGTGAGCAGAAGAGTGGAAGCTGTGGTCAAGAGGTCAAGCAGGAGGTGGGGAGGGTCTGACCTCTACTCGGGCCACTGCACTAAGTTCCCACATCTGATAGGCCACCTGCGCTGCCTCCGGGAAGAACTGGCCAGCAGCACTGGAATGGAGGGTGTTAGGGAGAGGACAGGAGGGAAGGTCATTGTGGGCGCACTTCACACACACGCACGCACACACACTTCAAGCAAACCCAGCTGGCTTTACCCTCTCCAGCCTGGGCCTCACCCACTCACCACAGCCCTCCCTCCACTTCTGAGAACCTTCTACCCTGTTTCGACCGGCAGCCCTCCTGGCCCCCAGTCCCAGGCAGGAGAAGATTTCTCGAATCCCTCACCCTCCCCATTCCCGTCCAAGTCTCCCCTCTCAAACATGTCCACGACCAGCTTCGAGCCATGTCATCTCTACCTCTCCTTCTGCCAAGCACCTTGGTTTACCAGCTGCCAGGTAAATATCCGCTGAACTGAACCAGCTCCTAAGGCACTACCAAAGGTAAACAGGAGGTTCTCGTATTCCCTGTCTAACTGGATCCTTAGAAGTCCGGGAGAAGGGAAATCAGAGTACCTGTAGTTCCCTTCCCAGCAACCCAAATCTGGACAAGTCATGCCCCAATGTAATCTTCCTCCAGTGGTTGCTTCTCTGCTCTCCTCAGGGGAGATTCACGTGCCAGGAAGCAGCCCCAGGCCCTGCCCACCTCTCAGCCTCATATCTTCCCAGTGTGACATGAAAGTGTGACCCCAGCTACATAAATGAGCCAGGTGGCACCTTCTTATCTCCAGGCTCTCTCTCCACCCCAGACACTCTTCCTTCCGGCCCTGTCTTCACCTCATCACCTTTCTCCTTGGATCTCAGCCTCAGTATCTCCAGGAGCCTCCCCACCCCACCTGGAGAGTGCACAGAGACACGCACACTTCCCCACCATGGACATGTGCCCAGGTCTGTGTGCCTTTCTGGGCCAGAGGCTTCATCAATGCTTCCCCTCAAGGCCTGCACGTGGAGAGTGCCTAATGCATAGATGCTGAATAAAGCAGCAGCCAGGGCAGGCATCTGTACTTCTTCCATTTAACATGATGAACCAGAGAAGCAGCTGAGAAGTTAGTAGCAGGGCCTAGACCCTCATATTCTGATTGCTGATGCACATCCCTAGACTGCTTTCCAAGTTCACATGAGCAGACGTCTCCATGGATGGGAGACCACACCCGTGTGCGCGTACGTGAACGCTCAGACTTTCACCTGTGCGGTGTTCTGACCTTCAGGGAATTCCTAAGTCCATCTAATCCATCCATCCATCCATCCATCCATCAGGATGAGGCCAGGAGAATCCTGACCGGCCACACCTGAGGCCATGCTCTCCAGCCTGGGGCCAGGAGGTCACTTACTCATCATCTCCCCCACACAGCTTCAGCAGAGCCTTCTTGTATTCGCCAGAGGTGTCATTCTGGGAAGAAAGAGAGAAAGGTCACCTCTCACCCAGCCCTGGGATCCTCTCAGACATGGGGCGGTTCTGCACAGCCCCAGACCATGTATTTACAGCAGCCCTCACTCTCAGCCTGTCTGGAGGTGACTGAGACCAAATAGTGGTGTGATGGTAAGCACTTACCAACGGCTCTTTGGGAAAAAGAGAAGAAGCCCTGATTTGTAGCGTTTGCTAATTTCCTCTAATGGACAATTCCAAGCTACTAGGTATGACTTCACTGCACATGGAATTAAGAATAGATGTTTTTGGGACTTCGTTGGTAGTCCAGTGGCTAAGACTCTGCACTTCCAATGCAGGGGGCCTGGGTTCTATCCCTGGTCAGGGAACTAGATCCTACAGGCCTCAACTAAAGATCCCACATACCACAACAAAGACCTGGAGTGCTGCAGCTAAGACCTGGTGCAGCCAAATAAATAAATATTTTTAAAAATTAGAAAGAGAAGAGATGCTTCCCAAGCCAGTGTGAGCTGACCCCAGCACACCCCTGCCACCAGATAAGCCTAGCCCAGCCCTCCTATGTGAAATAGTCCATAAAATGGACCGAGAAAAAACACTGGGAAATGTCAAAACCAAACAAATGTACATTTGAAAGACACAGCATATTCTACATCCCTCTTGGGGCCTCATAGTGAACAAACTACAGTGAAGGCTGTGAGAAGTTCTTTGATAAAGAAGCAGAAATATTTTGCTTATTCTAGTTTTTCCCAGATGTTTCCCATGAGCTATTTTTGCACACAATGCCTATATAATTCTTCTTTAGAAACACTTTAGGGAGCACAGCTTGAACTCAGAAAGCTTTATCCCACTCACCCAAAACAAGGAGAAACCATCCAGTTTTACGTCTGTCTCTTGAGTAAGTCTCATGGGCTGGACAGTCCAGAGTCATCGCCTGGCCCAGGGCCTGCAAGTCCCAAATGAACTCTCCTCTGTGTTCACCTGGGACACCTGCCTCTGTCCTTCCGCCTTGCGCTGCCTCTAGGAGGCTGACCTCTCACCGCCCTGGTGATGGAGCCTTCATCCCAGATTCAGCTCTGCCCCCATCATGACCCAGTCCTGCCTTCCTCTAAAGAGGTGCCTCATGTCTTACAAGCACCTTGCTTGTAAGGCGACACTTGCTTCTCTGTAGTTGCTTTCAACTCCCTGAAGGTGGCACAGGCAGGGCTCCGGCAATTCCCACGAGACTCCAACTTTCTAGGATGACACCTTTTCTCCTGGGAGAGCACCCCAGCCCTGTCTGTAGCCCCATGAACACCTCACCTTGATCATACTGTACAGGGACTTCTCATACTTGGTCCGGAATATCTCCCGGATGTCGAGCATGTCCAGCTCACTGCGGGAGACCATGATGCGGATCAGGGTGTTGTCCCGAGTCCCCAGGCCCTGCAAGACGAGTGGGTTTGGGGGATGGGGAATTGAGAGGAGGCTAAACTGCTAAGAGGCCCCTGCTCAACTGAAAATACAATGTTTGTAATAAAACGTTAAAATTAAGGAAAGAAACCGAATGTTGCCATTCCCTCTGAAGCTCCCCCATGTCCCTCCTGCTTTTGTTGTCTTCTTCCCCCACCTCGTGTCGTTTCCGTCTTTGAGTTCCTCATAACTCTAAGCAAGATATGGTTTAGATTTGCACATTTTGGAGCTCTGTAAATACACCACTATGCATTATTTGTCCATCTACTCCTGACAGGCACTGGGTTGTTTCTAGTTTTTTCATGACAGGGACCATACCGCTATGAATGTTTTTATGAACACATCATACAGGCGAACGTCTCTGGACCCAGCTGTCCCGTCTGGCGCTGGAAGACAGAGAATGGACCACTTGCAGGGACTTTGGGCCTGTGGCCTCTGACAACGAATGACTGTGTTCATTCACCCTGGGGCACTATGAAGATGTCACCACCTTCTGTGTTGTGCGTATAAAGTCCTGGGAAAATCTGTTCTCAGTACTCGCCAGGAGCAGAATCCCTGAGTCCCTGGGATGAACATCACTAGTCTTGGCAGGCAATGCCAAAATGTCTTTCACATCCTATGTACATTATATATAAACATCCTAGTTAATTAGCATTCAGAAATAAAGCATGGGCTTCCAACCCAGCTGGCTGGCTGGATTGGGGGCACGATGTCACTGTACCCCCTGAACAATCATGAGAACAGGGTAGGTGTCTGGGTGGGAAGGTGTATGACAGGCAGCACTCCAGGCTCTGGAGCTCACCTGGGACAAAATGCCATCACTTGGTTTTATCAATGCCTTGAATGCTCTCTCTGGCCAATGGACTCCCAAGGATTTGCCAGAGTCCCAACAATCTTGTGGGGGTGCACAGAGCCCCTCTCCCCAGCCTCGGGCGCATCAACCCCACCACGCACCTTCATGGCCTTGAATAGCCTCTCAGCAAAATACTCTGCGGTGCTCCGGATACACTTCACTGAGAGGAAGAAGGAAGAGGCGGTTATTCTGGCTGCCGTGGAAGGGCGATGGGCTGGCCTGAGCCCTTCTTTACTGCCATTCCTTGGGAGCCACCACGTTCAAACCCGAGAAGAATCCTGATTCCTGATAATCTGAAATCCCTGAGGACCCCAGGCCCACCACTTTTATCACAAACCCAGGGGATAGAGAAATCAGAACATGGGCCTGTTGTAAAGTGCTGAATGCAAAGACCCGCCTCATCTTTCTGGTCCTTTGGTGTTTCAAGGAGCTGGTTGGGTGGGGAGGACCTGAGGTGAGGCTAGGCAAGGTGGTTCTTTAGATCCTGCTATGACAGAACATTACCGGCCCAACCTCTGGATCTTGCTGGCAGAGCGGGCCTCAACCTGACTACCTGAGATAGGGTTGGTGGGGGACAGCTCTGGGCAAGAGGATGAATGCTGGGCCTTAGCTCGTTCCCAAGAAACACACTCTCGCAACCTGTCCCAGGCTCAGACACAGTGACTCTTGGAACGTCTGGCTGGCAAACTGACATTCTGGTTTTCTCCTTCCCACCTCCACACCAGAGAGTTCTCCTTTCCATTCTTAGCCCCGTGTTCCTGGGCCAGAATCCCAGAATGCCCTGGGAATGCAGTGTCAGGGTGTGCCCACAGCCTCTGGGTCAGGCCGCTCACTCCCCACCCCCATTTACCAGATGAAGAGACTGAGGCCCACTGAGCATAAGTGACTTTCTCCAAGTCAACAGCAGACTGAGAAGAAGCCTGAGTTTTGAATCTTGACTCCACCATTGACTAGTCAGCTCCTGGCTTCCCTCATGCCCAGAGTACCCCAATTCATTACAAAACTACTCCTTGGCAAAAGATACAGCCTCTGTGAGCTGAGGTTTTCTCATGCGTGAAATGGAGATGATGACAGTGTCCACTCCTGGGTCATTTGTAAAGAGCAAACACTCAGTGGAGCACACAGCAGATGCTCCACAAATCCTGCTCTCCTGATCATGCCTTCCTGACCCCTGACCCCGTGTGCTTTTTGGCCCCATCACAAACATGGGAGGAGGGAGTGGGAGGCAGCAGTGTCTAAGGCTTGACTCCCAGCCTCCAGGCCTCGGCCACACAGCCCTAGCTAAACCTTTAGAATTCACCACCTGTCTGGTTTTCTCCTTCCCATCTCCATACCACACAATCCCCATGTCCCTGGGCCAGAGTCCCTGAATCCCTCAAAGGCCCTGGAAATGTAACCTCGGACATACCCACAGCCAGCATCAGCTTCTCAAAGTCCCCGGACAGCTCCCCTCGGATGCTGGCTTCAATCGGCTTCCCCGTGGTCTTCAGATACTCATCAAACACTGAGTCAGACAGAGAGACGGGGTGTCAAAGGCACCCTCATAACACTGGAAGCAACAGGGACTTCAGGAGGGGAGATGCAGTGGCCAGGACCAGAGCGCCACCATGAAGGCAGGGCTGGCACTTAGGGAGGTGGCGGGAAGGTCGTGTGTGTCACCGGCCACCACGCAGCCTCACTGTGTCTGCTGTGAGGGACTGTGTACACCTCCCACTCCAACATGAAGACAGGGGCTGTACTGAGACAAGGGGCTGAGCACCCTGTTAAGACCTCTCATAAGGGACCATAGAAGCCACGGTCTTAAAATCAGGACTAGTGTTCGGGTTGTGGGTGAAGCACTATCACGCTCCTTAGCAGAAAAGGAAATGAGAAAGGAAATCTTGGCACAACCCCCAGGGGACAGCTGCGGGTCTTCTCTGGAGCTCACCCAACCGAAGATGCTGCTTGCTGCGATTTCCCAAAATGTAAATGAACTGGGCTTCATCTGTTCCCCATTTCAGCTCCCCTGCCTCATATAGGTCCTGGAGGGGAAGAAGTGGGACTTAACTAAAAGAGACCTTAGGAAACAGAACTTACCAGCCAAGCCACTCAGAACCACTGCCAGATCCTTGAATATGCTAGTAATTGCATTAACCTCTTAGTGTCCTTCCTTTCTTTCTGGGGAAACTCTTATTCAACCTTCAGGGCCCAGATTAAACATTCCATTTGTTTTCAAAGCACTTCCTGATGTCCCCAGGCAGAGTCCTCTTTCCCTCACTCTTTTCTAGACTTTTGTGTATAGCTTTGATTCACTGTATATTATAAGATATAATCTTTATATACCTGACTTCCCACTACAGCATCGACTCCTCAAGAATGGGAAAAGAATGGGAATTATGTTCTACGTTCTCTGTGTCTACCTACAGTATTACTGGCATATAGTGGGAGCTCAAAACACCTGGAATATATGGTATATCCAAAGAAAATGTGATTGTGTGATTAACAAATGTCTGACTCCCCAGTACTGTTTGACTTTGCTCATTTGTGATTCCCCAATGCTTGGCATTCAGAATGATTGGCATATAGTAAGTGTTTGATAAATATTAATTAACTGAATGAAAAAATGAACAAATAATGAAAGCTCCAAAATACATCTCACCAGCTTTACATATACTATGTACCTTTGAAAGCTAACTTCAACCCTTCCTTCAGCGAAGCACTGTATAATGATGGCTGTGAGTCAGTTATTTTTGGTATCTGATGCAAACTGCTTTGCCTCCATCCCTCCCCCTTCTCGGGCTGCCTGGCTGTGCCCAGCCATCTCCACTGGTGCTTATTTACCTGAACGTCCTGCTGCACCAAATCCTCGCTCACTACATCATCCTCCTCCCTGGTACCCTGGGAAGAAAAACAAGGGTCACTGGTTCAAATACCAGAGCTGGGAGAAAGCCTGGATGCCAGTGGTGGAGACAGGGAGGACTAGGAAAACCGTGGTGGCCCAGGGTGTCCAGGAGAAGAGACTGACAGCTGCCACCAGAACAAGACACAGCACCTGGGAATTCCCTGGTGGCTCAGTGGTTAGGACTCTGCACTCTCACTGCCTCAGGTCTGGGTTCAATCCTTGGTTGGGCAACAAAAATCCCACAAGCTGCAGGGTGCGGCCACACACACAGAGGACCACAGCATCTATTTTGCAGGGAATCACAGAGTCCCTACCCTTGGATTCTCCCTTTATCCTTGGAGTGTGGACCAAACAGGGCATAAGCAGGCCTGCTGTCCCCAGAACTTTTCGATTATTCAAAAGAATCCAGGGATCTGACTTTGGAGCGAAATCTCCCTAGTTTTAAATGTTAGCAACTAACTCAAAGTATAAAAAAAACCACACGTGAAGAAAAATGAACAAAGGAAAAAACACATCTTGAGCAGGTAGAATTCAGCTGCGGACACCACTGTGCAGCTTCTTTATGCTCTTTTTTATGTTGTTATGTCATCCTTGGTTGGGAGGGAGCAGCAGGGCTGGGCTGTGGGGGATGCCACTCAGGCAGGCCCAGAGAGGCCCTGCTGGCGCCCCTGCTGGGGAAGCCATGGCACAGAGGAGCATAGAGGAGGGGGTACTTGTGGAGAGAGAAGGGAATTCAGAGAAGAACAAGAGAGACCAGGTGTGTGAAAAGAAATGCAGGTCACCCGCCTGTGCAAACCACGGGGGACAGAGCAGACCCTGGACGCTCAGCTTCTACACCCAGGCAAGCCAAAGAGACCATCTCAAGTCTGAGGATAAGATGCGGAGACGGGGAGAGGTGGCCGGAAAACACGAGGAGGACTTTACACCTGAGGAGCCACCAAGGAGCCTCTCACGAGCCACACTGTCTAGGGGAACAGGGACAAGGTGCTCCGAGTCCTCTGCACCCTGGGGGAGAGCTCGGGGAGGGCCCCAAGGTAGACCAACCTGCAGCAGGACCACGAGCATCTTCCGGAAGTGGCCGGAGGTGTCCCCGATGATGTCAGCCTCCAGGTCTCGCTCGTAGGCTGCCAGGAAGGAACACAAGCTCTGGTCCCACCCCCAAGACATCCCGGGGAACCAGGATAGAGGTCCCTGTTGCCCCTAAAATACTCAGATATTTGTTACAAATCCCCAAATCCAGTCTCCACGCTGGCTGTGCAAGACCCAGGCTGTATTTTCACAGTTCTTTGTACTGACTCACGGCATGGTGAGATGGCATCTGCACACATCTCTCGATCCTCACCTGTGGTGTCCTACGCCAGACACCACTGTCGCTCACCCGGACAGCGGCTACAGCCTTCTGACTGTTCTCTCTGCTTCTCCAATCCATAGCAACGTGAGTGACTGTCTTAAAGCCCACACTCATCACGGGCTCCTCTGCTTCCCACTAGGTTTGGAATAAACATTGTCTCTTTCCCTTGGCCTGCATGGCCCTGTGTGATCCTGTCCCGTTCTGCCCCCTGCTGTTCTAGCCTTGCACTGGACACCAGGCTTATTCTGCCTGGGGGGTCTTTGGACTTGTCATTCCCTCTCCTGCCAGGGTTTTCTCCCCTCTGTGTACAACTGGCTCCTGCTCATCTCCTCCCAGGACAGGCTTCTTTAACCACCTATCTGAAGCGTGTCCTCTCCGGTTAAAGTCGGATGCTTGTTTCCTGTTTGTGTCCTTCCTAACTCTTTACTACGTGTCATCATCCCATTTGTTTACCTGTTTATTATCTATATCCCTCATTATCTCATTAATACATAAGCTCTCAGGCAGGAACGGTATGAATGCCCACCACCATATGCTGAGAACCCAGCAGAAAGTAGGTACTTACTAAATGGATAGATGGATGAACAGACAGATCAGAGGGAAGGAGGAAAAAACATGGATGGGTAGAGCCTTAGGGTCCCTACTCTTGTGAGCATCTTCATTATACATCTGAAAAACCCTGAATGGCCCTCTTGCCCATCTCACCATCTTTGTACGCTGCCACCAGCTGGTGGATCTGCTCATTGGTCCGAGAAGCCAAAATCTCAATGAGGCACTTCTCATCGGTCCCAATGCCCTGGGAAAAGAGAAGGGGCATGTGAGTCAGGGCTCAGATGGGAGGCCACCAGCCACGAGTTGGGAACCTGGGGTGGTCAGAGCTGGGAACCCCCCCCAGCACTCAGGGTGTTCCTAACACAGGTCTTAGGCACTGATCCAGAGATGCAGCCCTGAGAACCCAAAGGTGGGGGGTTCTAGTGCCACCTCTGCCTGCCACTTGCTTTGTGATGGCTCATTAAAAAAACTTCATCTTCCTGGGCCTTACTTTTCTCATCTTTAAAATGGAAATGATACCAGTTGCTCTGCTGAACTCACAGAAAGAATGAGAATGTGATAATCTCTTACACTGCTAAGTTTATTAGCTTATGAAAACAAGTTCATATAGCTCATCTGAGACAAAGATCATAGCACTTTATAAACTGTGAAGTGCCGAGTTACACTCAAAGGCCTTTGAGCTCTCCCTGCTTTGTAGGGGGAAACTCTCCACCTCCACTAGACTGAGCTGCCCCTCATATCCTGAACACACTTCCACAACCACCTCCTCTCCAGCCTAGAATGCCCATTCTGGTCAACCAAACCTTCTCCAGCTTCAGGCCCAACTCGATCCCCTCATCTTTGTGATGCCCTCTCCAGCCACCCCAAGCCCAGGGCCTGTCCTCCTGATCTCCTTTACGATGCCCCTGGCCTTTGGATGTTGGACACAATCTGTTTCCACATCCCCATGTCCTGCTTCCTCAGGACTGTAAGTGACTGGGGTGGGGTGTGGGCCCAGGGCCCCCTTTCACAGGGTGGGCCTCACACCAACACCTGTGCCACCTCCATCCATCTGGAGGGACCATGGCCCCCTCTGGGACAGGACTTGGGCTGCTGCCTCAAAGCAGGGCATATGTGTGGGGTGGGTGTAGGGCTCACTGAATTTCTGCTGTAGAAGCTGCAATCACCCATGAACCACACCCCCAACCCTCACACACACACACAGACCCTGCTTCTTACCGAGATGGCATCTTTAATTTCTTTGGCATCACCATAGGCAGGGGGCCTCATAAGACCCACGATCAGTCGTTCAAACTTCCCCGTCAACTCATACTTCAAGTCTGCAATGAGGTCCTGGTTGGGGGAGGGGTGGAGGGAGGGGAAGATGGAAAAAGATGGGGAAGAGCAGTTATAATGATAAGAATTACAATGAATGAGCACTCAGTCTGTACAGGCACTGAGCGAAGTAATCCAACTTAATCATCACTCCGGGGGTACATACTATCATCGGCCTTCAGAAGTGGGCTAAGAGACATCAGGTAGCCTGCCCAGAGGCACGCAGCTAGCAGACGGCGGGATTCCAGTCCGCAGCACAGAGACTCCTCCCTGCCGCTACGTGTTTACTTGTTCACTGTGTCTCTCCTACTGTGAGTGTGCAGGCTGACCCCCTCAGGTCTTATTTATCCGGGTAGCCCTAACCCCTAGCACAGTGCCCAGTAGGTGCTCTAGATGCAATTATGGTTGAATGATCCCTGCCTGACTGAGAGAAGAAAAAAGGAGGGCAGAAGTGCCAGCATAGAAGCTGAGCTGGAGTAAAATACTCAGGAACGGGCCTGGATGAATCAGAGCATCCCTCCTCCGCCCCCAACCCTCTGGTTGTCATGGTTACCTTGCCATAGAGGGACTTGTAGTTCTGGCAGATCTCCTGCCTCTGCCTGTTGCTCCGGGAAGTAATCAACTCCAGGATGGCCTCCTTGTCACTGCCTAGAAGAGGAGAGGCACCCGTCACGCTACCCAACCTGCCCCCAGGAAGCCCAACAGGGGTGCTCCCTGCAGTCCTCGGCATCAGCCTTCTGCTCACAAGAGGCGGTGGCATCAGAGGGGGGCTCTGTGGGGACCTGACAAGCCCCCCTGAGAGAGATGCTAGCACATGTAGTATCTAAGTTCAGACGGCCCATGATCTAGCTCCTCGTCACACACACACGAGGAAACTAGGGCCCAGAGAGAAGCATGGAGTCCCCCACAGTCTCCCAGTGAGCTTGGCTTAGAAAAACCCAGGTGTCCTAACATCCAGGATGGGTTCTTTCAATGACAGGAAAAATGAAAGAAAATAATAAGATGCAAATTGAGGGTAGTGCTTACCCGCAAGACAAAAGGCAAAGTGATGGTATCAGGAGGGGGACCTACCATGATGCTTCAGCTACACGAGAGAGCAAGTAAGTGCCAGTTCTCAAGCTGGGTGGCTGGTCTACTGGTAAAGCTTCTTCTAATCATTAGACCATTTTATTGGCTTGGAATGTGCATGTGTGCTAAGTCGCTTAAGTCACGTCCAACTCTTTGCGACCCTGTGGAGTGTAGCCTGCCAGGCTCCTCTGTCCATGGGATTCTCCAGGCAGGAATACTGGAGTGGGTTGCCATGTCCCTCTCCAGCAGATCTTCCTGGGCCAGGGATTGAACCTGTATCTCTTATGTCTCCTCTATTGTCAGGTGGGTTCTTTACCACTAGCGCCATTGGAAGAGTCCATTATAAAATTATAAAAAATAATAAAAAGAAGAGACAAGGAATGCCCTGGAAGTCCAGTGGTTAGGATTCTGCACTTCCACTGCAGGGGCCCAGGTTCAGTCACTGGTTGGGGAACTTAGCTCCCGCATGCCATGTATCCTAGCCAAAAAAAAGACAAAAGAATGACTGAATAACCAAAAGGGGGGGACACCCCCAAGCCTAGGTGAATCCTGCTTCCTTTCCTGCAGGTCCCTTTCGCAGTGGCTGAGCACCCACCAAAGCCCTTCATGGCATTGTACAGAGTCTCGGCATCCTGGCTGGGGTCGAAGTCGGGGAAGTCACAAATGGAGCCCCGGTACTTGGTACCCTGTGGAGAGACGAGCAGAGGGTGAGCTGCTGACCTGGCCCTGAATGGGGCTCCCAGTCCCAACCCCAGCTTACCTCCCAACCCTGCCCATGGGATAAAAGTCCCTGCTGCTCCTAAAATGCTCAGATATTCGTTACAAATCCCCAAACTCAGTCTCCATAACGGCGCGGCAAGAGCCGGGGTGTGTTTTCACAGTCTTTGGACTGAACAGAGACGATGAGACGGACTCTGCCACGTCTCTCAATCTTCACCTGCACTGCCTCACCCCGGACCGTGACCGCTCACCTGGACAGTGCTCAGCTCCCTGCCCCTCAAGTGGAGCGCCGGCCACAGAAAGCCGCCACCAGGGTAGGGAAGGCTCTCCCCGTACCTCCTGCCACCACCTGCCCCAAGGATGGTGCCTTTTCCCTGTGGCAGGAAGGCTCAGCCAAGCCCCCAGCTCTGCACCACTTTCCCAGAACCTGGGAGAGAGAAGAGCCCAGACTGAGTGCAGGGGGTGGGAATGGTTTCTGCGAAACAAACAGGAGCCCCTCATGTGTTTATGCCCCTCTGCGGTGTACAAAGCCCTTTCACCTTCATAAATGTGATTATTATAGCATTTTGTAGAAGCACTTAAGATGATCTCTGTCACAGAAACAAAGAAACCGAGCCCCACAAAGGGAAGCCACTTGCTGGGGTCACACAGGACCCACATCTCTGTCAGTGACCCTTTTTGTTCTCCAGCTCCAGAAACCTTGCAGCTGCCAGCTTCCAGTGGGGAGAGAGGTGCCTTGGCCCAGAGTGGGAGGCCCAGAGTCACCCTCAGAATCTGCCCAGACGAGGTGCCGCTCCTCTGGGCCCAGTAAACTGAGCCGTGAGCTGGCATCTGAGGACAAGCTGGCTGGGTCGTTGGGGCAAAGGTGGGGAGCGAATCTTAGATGTTAAACCTGAATGCACAAAGGGCTGTTCACAGAGAAGTCAGATGTGGGTCAGACACACAGCCCTGAGAACCACGGGGCCCGGAGAGCAACCAAGAGCTGAGAGAGCGGAGGATGCCAGAGCCCGGGGCACTAGGCACACTGCGTGGTGACTGGGCACTTAGCCTGTGGCAGGCGCTACACGAAGGGTTGAAGATTATGGGAGAAAGAAGACCCAAGCCTGACTTTCATGAGCTTCCAACCCAGCAAAGGAGAGAGACTAGCCTACAAATTAGCATAGAGCTCACAATAAATACTCCACTACACAGGCAAAGGAATGCAGGAAAACAGTGGAGGGCGATTCAAGCTGGATGAGGTGATCAGGACGGGTGGCGTGGCTCACATAATCCTGCTTGAAAAAATAAGAAGTGCATGGGAGCCAGTGAGCCTCTGGACCATCTCCTGTGTCTCCCGCACTGCAGGGCCTGGCCAGGCATTCAGGGGCCCCGTGGTTTATGTCTGCCATTGCTGGCTCCTCCGAGGTATGCACGCGTGGGCACAGAAGTGCTATTTAAAGTTCTGGCAGAACGGCCAACCAGAAAGGGACACGGCTCCCTTCCCGCCACCCATGAATCCCCTGCAACCTAATCGCACTGCTGGGCAGAGAAGGAAAGAGTAACACAGGCCAACTACCCAGACCAGAGAAGAGACACTCCCTTTAGAAAGCTCCACGAGAGTCTGTCTTGCCCACTTATGTCACCCCAGCACCTAGCTCAGGGCTTGGCACAACTAGGCACTCTACTGGCTTCTTAGGTAGACAGGTGTGCAGGCGGATATGTGACTGTGAATACACCCAGAGAAGATCAAAGAAGACTTCCTGGAAGGGAAGTCTAAGCTGAGCAGAGTGCTAAAGGATGAGCAACAGCTGGCCCAAGGGGTGGGGGAGGGAAGGAAAAGCTCCACACAGAGAAGCAGCATGGCAGAGGTCCGGAGCTAAGAGCAAGCAAGAACACTCAGGGAGGCGGGCCCAGATTCTTCAGTGCTTATGCGGACGTCCAAAGCTGCCAAGATGGTGGGACTGTAAGTGGCCAGGAAGGAAGGAGAAGAGGGCAAGATGGCAGCAGAGCCCCCAGGAGGAAGGGCAGAGGTCCTGGCAGCAAGTTGCCACCTTCCCTCCGGCCTCTGCCCCTCCTCACCCCAGGGTGGGGACAGAGGCCACAGCTGAAAGATGAGGCTGCATGGAGCAGAGGAAGTCTAACTGCAGACACAGACTCGATCAAAAGGCTCCCTTAGCGGCGGGCTTGGCCTGCAGCATGGCAGTCTTTCTCCCTCTGTGGGTCTTTGCACAGTGCCAGCAGGATCACAGCCACTGGGAGAGGGGGGCTCCAGTGACCCCAGCACTGGTCACATTTAGACACGCAGGAACAGTCCTTCAAATTGCCCAGGTTTCCCACCATCAGTCATTCTCACACCAACCTGGTGAATTTGCCATTTCCAAGCGCCACCTGTGTGGCCAACACCGCTCCTTCACCTCACCCTGACTGCCTGCCACTCCCCCAGCAGACAGTTTCCTGGCCCTGTACCCCACAAAGGGAGGGGAGAGAGGAGGAGAAAGGACTTTCCACCCTGAAATATTCAGCAGGCCCTGAGACCAGCTGGTAAGCAGCTGGGACCCCAGGCGGCATGCAGGCTGCTGCTTGGGCAGGCATCCTGAGGCCTCTTGGGAGCTGAAGTGACGTGGCTCAGAGAGATGGCTGCATGGCGGGCACTCCGCCTGAGAGCCGCCTGGACTGGGCCTGCCCCCTGCCTCCCTCTGCAGCTCTGGAGTGGCAGACACCAGCCCCCTTGCCCCTTCTTCAGACTGCTCTTATTGTCACCTTTATGTTCAAACCAGAACACCTCTGCAAAACAGAGGCCACAGGACCATGCTTCTGGGACTCTGAGACATCACACTGTTTCTTCATGGGTTTGGGCCTCAAGGTCCCCGCTCCTGGAAGGAAGGACGAGGGGATGGCACAAGGATCACAGCAGAAGTAACTGCTGACCTGAACCGGAGAAAAGATGGAGTGGCTTGTTCTGTGCCTGTGTGTGTACATGTGTGGGCACGCATGTGTGTTGGGAAAGGGGCACGCCAGGAGCAGAGTTGGGGTGCTAAGAATTAGGAGCACTGGACACAAATTACAGCTCAGTGGAGGGAAGATCATTCTCACTCTTCTCTAGCACAGGAAGTTCCTGACAAAAGTGGTTCAGTAGAAACTGTTATTTCGAATTAGAGATCTTGACCTTTTCCTGGGTAGGGTCCTTTCCTGTGATTCTGAGCAGGGCAGCTCCCAGGTAGCCTCGTAACCACAATGGTGAACTAACACACTGACAGCCATTCCACACCTACACGCCACTCTGTTCTTCACTTTCAGTATTTAATATGCTACACAAGACAGTCAACACTTGATTATGAAACAGCCCATGTGTTAGAGGATTTAGCCCAACAGTAGACTTACGTAAGTGTTCTGAGCACAGTTCAGGTAGGCGAGGCTAAGCACTGATGTTCAGTAGGGTAGGTGAGTTAGATGCGCTTTCAACTTATGATATTTTCAACTCACGATGGGTTTATTGGGAGTTAACCCCACTGGAAGTCAAGAAGGATCTGTACTGTCTTCAGCTCCCTCCTCCCTCCCCCAGCCCTCACACTCCAAGCATCCAAATTGCTCTTATTGCCCTGCACACACTACATTCTCTCCCCTCTGGTCTAGGATCCCCTCTATTCTCAGCCACTTGCTCTTCCCAAGTAGCTCTCTCCAGATCCTAGTTCCTCAACCTGCATGCCCCCAGAGCACCCATCAGAGCATCAGCACCACACATGAGCAAATGGGGGCTTCAACTCATCCCACAGGACAGGGGACTCCTAGAGCTCCGCCCTCCTGGAATTCTTGCTTGCAGGATGTCTGTGGCTGCTGGTCCATGGTGACAAGAAAGCACAGGTCAGCCAGGCAGACAGTAGGGTCTTGGGGCACTGGACCAGGATCCAAAAATGTGTGTCCTAGGTCCTGGCCACTCGGCTCCCAGGGCCTAACCTGTCACTAGGGTCATCCGGCATCCTGCAATTCAAGTATCTCTCTGGAAATAACTCTGGGATGACATGGGAAATGGGGAGCAGCAAGAATTAAGCCTTGGATTGTAGTCTATAACCATTAGCATCCTCTCCGGGCCACAGAGGCCACTTGTGCCAAGTGTGCTCTTCAGAGGCTGACAGGGAGGCCATGGCTAAGACTCTTGTGAGTATTGATCTCACATCATATAACACACTATGCTCTTCAAGAATGGTGAATAGATATCCTTAAGACCTCCATGCATTGGGTGGCAAGTCATGAAGATGGGGACAATGTTTAGTTATCACAGAGCTCAATCACCTCATAATGGAAACTGGGGCCCCCAAGAAGGTAAAGAACTCACCCAAGATTACGCAGCTCCTATATTATGTCTGTGGCCAATAGCTCTATGATCAATGTGAAGGACCAAAGGGGCCAAGTCAGGGGTCTCTTTGTTCTATTCTTCCTTTTCAACCCCAGCATTACAGGGACCATGTCTTTTTCTCTAAGGCCAGCTGACAGGGATCACTTTCAGGCAAACCCCGGCACAGAGCAATACCTCTGACCAGGGCCGGATCTGACCAGGGATCTGACCAGGGGCCAATCTTGGCCCCACACAGGAGTAACATCTCTGATACACCTCAAATTCTACATCCCAGTGAAGTGCTCAGATGGCATGAAAGACTGGGGCCTGCCAAGCCAGGGAAACTTCATCCCAAATGCCAGCAACAGGGAACACTTTCACCTCCAGGGCAGAGAGCATCGTCTAAAATTTTTGCCAGTCCAGTATCCATCTCCCTGCCAAGGGGAACCACTCTTGGGCCATTCAGTTCAGGAAGGAGCAACTCCACTACCCAGATCCAAGTTACCCAGGCCCAGCCAATGAAAACCAAACCCAGGACTTCCCCTCGAATCATGTGGTATAAATTATGTTGTTTCCTGCATGTCGCCCGGGAAGCAGAAGGGAAGCCTAGAGCCTCTGGTAGCTAGTATGAGAAATCAAGGAAGAATCTGTCAAGAATGAAGCCACCCAGATGAGACCCAGTTCATGGAGGCAGAATCCTGACACTATCAGGTGGGCCCCTGGATCCAGCCAGACCTGAAGCCCTGGCCTTCTCGGTCATGTGAGCCAATACACATACTTAGTGTTTAGGATGTTGTGTGTTCTCATTGGTCACTTGCATCTGAAAGAGCTGTGACTTGTAATAAGAGCAAGCAAAGCCTGAGACCCTCTTCAGCTCCTTTCAAACTGATGGTACCAGGGATCTGTACTGAAGGCCCGGTGACTCCAGGAAAAGCCCAGGCCCAGGGGAAGTACTACAGAAAGGGGAGAAGCTCCTTACCTGTGCTGGTTTGGCCATGGTCTCAGGTTCTGCAGCAGAAAACACTGTGGAGAAAAAAGAAATGCCAAGAGATGCCTCTGCACTTTGACTCCCTCTGTTTTTTCCCCCAGATTTCCCCACCTTTCCTTCCTCCCAAGGGAGAATGTGCTCCGCCTGCTCTTTTTCAACTGCTTCCAGCCCTTCAGGTTAAATCACACCCAAAGATGCAGCTCGGGGACAGGCACATTTTTGGGAGGATAATAGATGGGCTCTTCAGGGTCCAGGTGCTCACGCCATGATGGGAAAGACTCCTGGAACTGGGAGAATTTGGAAGAGGAAGAGAGGACATGACCACTGACCAGAGCGATTCCTCCAGGCCATGCAGGGCACTTTCCCAGATGCTGTCTCACCTAACCCTTTCAGCAATCCTCTCTGGCACCAGATTCGCTTTTCTCATAGAGGAGGAAACTGAGGATGGGGAGGTTAAACAATTTGTCCAAGATCATACAGGTTAAAATTGAATCACTACACACAAAATAGATCAACAATAAGGACCTACTATATGGTTACTATCTTGTGATAACACATAATGGAAAAGGATTTGAAAAAGAATATATACATTTGTCGGAGGAGGCATGGCACCCCACGCCAGTACTCTTGCCTGGAAAATCCCATGGACGGAGGGAGGAGCCTGATGGGCTGCAGTCCATGGGTTCGCTAAGAGTCGGACACGACTGAACGACTTCACTTTCACTTTTCACTTTCATGAAAGTGGGTCACCTGCTGCGAATATCTGAGGGGCTCTGGCTTCTTTAGCATCTACTCCAATTAGGCACTGCTGTAGATGCCGAGTATATAGCAGTAAACAAGAGAGTTTCTAAAACCTGTGCTTTTCAGGAGCCTCCTCTATAATGGGGAAGAATAATACATGCATATGATTAAAAACTAACAAGAAAAGCTGAAACTTGGTCGGGAGAGAGTGACAAGGGGTGTGATCTCAGGCGGGATGTTTGGAGGTATCATGAACCCTGTTGCTACCTGAGGGCAGTGAGGTCAAGGAGCTCAGTGTGGCTAGTATGATGGCTGGGAGTGGGGTGGGGGCACTAATAGGATGTGGCATCAAGGGACCAGTGCTTGAGGCCACTGTAAAGACTTTGGGTTTTTCTCTGACGGGACAGATCACGGGTGAGGGTGGAGAATGAACAAACAGGACACACAATCTCATTGAAAGGGGTGTCAGGACACAGAATCTACAGTGGAGGAATAAGACACAAACATATCTTACCCCAAAAGAAATGCAAAAAGGAATGTTAACTGCTTTGGAAAGGGGAAGAGAAGGGTGGAGGGGCTGGGCTATGAAGCCCTCTTGGCAGATGGGCAGAGATAGAAGACATGCAATCTTGGCATTAGAGAAGAAAGAAGGACTAGTGCTTTCCATTTAATTAGGACTGTGCAATTTGATCTTTTAAAATCAGGTCTATGTATTACTTTTTAAAAGTAAAAGTAACAAACTCTTATCAGACTTAAATTCAGTAAGACCCCACAGGGATCTGAACCAGAACAGAGGGTACAAACGAAGGAGACGCTTAACCTGCCTGCTTTCCAGCTCTTCACATACCATCACCCCCACCCTACACCCCCACACACTGAGGGGAAATCAGCCCCTGATCTCAGCGCATAATCCTGCTCTCACTCTGGGGCCACTGGAGACCTGCAAGAGAGTGGGAACACAGGTTTGGAGTCAGACAGACCTGGACTCAAGTCCGTTTTGTCACTTACTCACTATGTGACCTTGGGCACATTGCTCATCTCTGAATTCAAGGTTATCTTAAGTACAAAACTGGGGCTTTCCCCTTCCTGCCTTGGAGAGTTGGAGGATGAGACTCCACTTATGTCAAGGCCAGGCAGAGCTGTGTTCTCAGGAAGTAGTGGCCTTCTGTGTGCTGGGTGATATTCTAAGGACAGGGCTCTGTCGTGTTTATCTGTGTGTCCCTACTGCCTGAATTCAAGTCCCCCAAACCACAGTTAGCAGACAGACTTGAGTGAAGAGCAGAGGGCAGCGATTTTTCTGTAACCACAGAGAGCTCAGAGCGGAGCTTGAGGAAACCCTGCTGTTTCCCTGACAACCAGGGGCCCTCTGGTACAAACTTGAGCTCGCCTCAGGAAATGGAAACTCCCCCAGCGGGTAGGGAGCCCACATCTACCCTGAGGTTCATGAGAAGCCAGCTCTGGGTTTCCCCAGGCCAGGGGGACGGTGTGGGCAAAGGTGAAGGAGCACCAAGGTCAGCAGAATAAAGGGAGCGCAGGAGGGGCAGGAAGTCACCTGCATCTCCAGCTTCAAAGCATTTTCCTTTGGCCTTGTTGCTGGAAACTTTAGCAGCTGGCTGCAGCCCAGGCCCATCTGGATGGCTCAGAGGAGGGGCCTCCAAGTCTTTGGGAAAAAGCTCTGGGTTTTGAGAGCAGTTAGTGTGTGCCTCTTGCGAGTGCATGTCTTGTGTATACATAGAAAGCAAACATCGTCCAGAACTACGTGTTCTGAGTGCAGTTCAAGGGAGCTGAGCTTCGACAGCCCCTCCTCTGAGGGCTGGGGGAAGCTCTGGAGCTAATCACAGAGGCGCCATGGAGGCTTTACGAGGGGCTCTGATCCCTTCCAGGGTGACCCAGACCACACTTCTCAAGTTGCCTGAATAAACGTTTTACATCCAGTGTTTCAGAATCTCAGATCTAACAACCCCTGCTTCAAGTCCCTTACTTTCTAGACAAAGATAAAGGCATGTCAGGCCCAGACAATGGGCAACATCTCTGCCTCCCACATTCAGGTCATCACAAGCCTCCGCACAGCAATGAGCCCTCGCTGCAACAGGACACGAGGAAGAGGCCAAAGGAAAAGACTCAGGTTCGGTTCCCAGCCTGTCCCTCTGCTCAGACAAGCTCAGAGAAGCCAGGCTGCCTCTCCCAACCTCGGTTTCTTCATCAGCAAAATGTGGATAATGTTACTCCATCTTTGGGAAAACCGAAAGAGGGTATGAGAGACTTTTGCAGACACCAACCAGGGATTTTCATAGCAAAATCTCAGAACATCAGTCCTGGCAGAGTTCTCCCCCAAAGCCACAGGACTCCTCTCTATCCCCACCCCACCCCCAATATGCAAGTTTCATCATCTTGGTTGAAATAGCTTATCAAGACTGGCAGGTATGGCCACTCTACACTGGTGCCTCTCTCCTCCCTGAAACTCTGAATCTCTTCAGGCATGGATTTCCATGAAGGTTCATCGGGACAGATCATTCCAGAAACCCATTCAAGGCAGAGTGGCCTCCTGGCCTTGTGTTGCTGGACTACCTCCTGCTTTAGTCCTTTAGGCTGTCAGCAAACAGGACTGACTCCAGGAGGAACACTCCGGGGTACAGAATACCAGGGCTGGCTCGACCACCAACACCCAACTATAGCACTGCAGAAATCGAGAACCAGACAGAAGGTCTCGTCCAAGTCCTGCAAAAGGCATGGGCCTGGAGGTCAGACTCAGTCACAGGTTTCAGTTCAGTTCAGTTCAGTCGCTCAGTCGTGTCCGACTCTCCGCGACCCCATGAATCACAGCACGCCAGGCCTCCATTTGTAATTTTGTAAATTACCTAAACATGAATCTCAATTTCCACATCTACAAAATAAAGTCCCAAACATTTACAAAGGACACAGCGTGGCATTTTGTAATTAAGACTGCAGGCTTTGCAGTCACAGCCTAAATTCAAATTCTAACTGCTCATGGCCATGGGCGAATTCCATCATTTCTCTCTTACTCAGTTTCTTCATCTCTAAAATGATAATCTCATAAGGTTTTTGTGAATATTCAATAAAGTAAGCCAGGTAAAATACTTAGCATGGTGAAGGGCAGAGTAAATGTCGAATTAGTGGTGCTCAGTTCAGTTCAGCCACTCAGTCGTGTCCGACTCTTTGCGACCCCATGAATCACAGCACGCCAGGCCTCCCTGTCCATCACCAACTCCCGGAGCTCACTCAAACTCATGTCCATCGAGTTGGTGATGCCATCCAGCTATCTCATTCTCTGTCGTCCCCTTCTCCTCCCGCCCCCAATCCTCCCCAGCATCAGAGCTAGCTTCTTTTAAAACAATCATTGTCATTAGAGCAGTGGTCTCCAAAGTGGGGTACCAGACACAATGATCCACTGGGGTGCAGGATGAGAATACTACAACTTACAACTTTCTAAACTGATCTTGGGACTTTCCTGGTGGTCCAGCGGCTAAGAATCTTAGCTCCCAATGCAGGGGACCCCGGTTTAACCCCTGGTCAGGGAACTAGATTCCACATGCTACAACTGAGAGTTCACAAGACGCAACTAAAGATCCTGAATGCCTCATCTAAGACCTGGCACAACTAAATAGACAGATAAAAATAACAAATTGATCTTGTCCTTTCATGTTCCATTTTTATGTCTGCTATACATACATAAAGTTAAAGATGCATATTAGGGGTTCAGGCTGACAGAAGTACTCAATCAAGAATATGGACTCAATGGAATGACGCAGAGGAAGGAGAAGAAAGAGGGGAGAAGAAGCGCCAGCGAAAGAAAAAGCACTTCTGTCTCCAAAACGCAGCCTGCTGGCTTTGGAGGAATTGAGTGCACTTTTGGGAGGAGAGAGATGCTGGGTATTAGGGTATGAGATCAGGTGAGGAGGGTAAGGGCAAATTGAGGAAATTTTATAAATAATCTGGAAAATCAAGCAAAAAAATCACCCAAACGTCTGTGCCCCAGGAGTGCCCAAGGGACTGCCCACTCATCTCCAAAGGCCTGCTTCAACGTAGGCCCTCTGAGCTCGGCATTCAAGGCCCTTGACATCCTTCCTGATTGCTTGCTCTCCTCTTCCTCTTCATCCACCACCACACCCTCTTTCCCCTAAACCAGGAATCTCTTCCACTAGCACTTTCTAACCAGTCTTCTAGCATCAAAGTCAGTGCTTTTTCAATTCTGACTTCATTAATAAGCACCTGGGGAGTTTTTCAAACTTAGCAAAGCATGAGGCCACCTCCAGAGACTCAACAGGCCACGGATGAGGCCTGGGCTTTTGAAATTTTTGAAAACTCTCCCAAGTGACTCTACCTCTTCTAGGAAGCCAGGAGGGACTTCTCCCACCTTTGAACCACAGGGTGACTCTGAAACCATCTACTAGTGAGAGGCTTGGGTCAACCGCTGTGGATTTATCATTCCTCAGTTAGATGGAGGCTGTTTGTCTTCAAGGTATTACAAGGGGGAAAAACATCTATAAAAACACAATTCTTAGAGACATGCTCATTCTGTCCTATCTGATAAAAAGTTGGGTGGATTTCCCTCCCTTTCCCCTCCCCCACCTCTGGTGGAAAAACCAGTTTGCCTCCATTTGTACATTCCTTTTGATATAAAAGTAACTACTTATTCTCTTCTGAGCTGGTCCAGTCATTGATTATTGAATAGAATCAAATCTTTTGCACATGGTCATTTTTACATCTGTGTGAGTGATATAAGGGTAGAATCACTTTGCCTTTTTACCTTTTCCTGAAAATCACTGTGTGTGTTTCCTTAATGCACCCCCTACTACCAAGTGTGGTTTATAAGGATTGTTGAATGAAAGATACTGAGTAATTTTCATGGTTTCTTTAGTGACTCCTTTGAAAAAAATCATATAATCCAAAGAAATCATCTTGCCAATCAGGTTTCAAACTCATTATACAGCCAGGAGAGGAAATTACTTGAGGGGTTAAGCAACTTTCCCCACTCATACAAAACATTAGTG
Organism: Moschus berezovskii; assembly: GCF_049115385.1. Lineage (NCBI taxonomy): Eukaryota > Metazoa > Chordata > Mammalia > Artiodactyla > Moschidae > Moschus > Moschus berezovskii. The sequence goes on along the minus strand of NC_142467.1, from coordinate 49,111,185 downwards.
ATTAAGCAGGGCCTCATTTTTCAAAACCTATATATTGAGTGCCTCCTGCATGCCCATTGGCAGGAGCTGGGGGTAGAAAATATGATAGGACAGATGAATCTCCCACCTCAATGAAGTTGACAAATTTTTGTGAGTGACCTGCATTTTTTTTTTTTGATCCCATATACCATCAGTAACAAAAGAAAAAAAAAAGATCATTCATTATGATAAACAAACATATTTTTTAAGCATACGATTAAAAACATATATAGTAAGAAGTCTAGCAGTTTCTTCTGGCACCCCAGTAAATCAACTTTAGTGCTTCCCAGGGTGTACGCACCCCTCTTTGGAGGCCCCTGGGCTACAAAATCTAGATCTTCCCGTTTCTCCTTTCCTGATGGCTCCTCCCCACCACAGTCTGCAGGAAGACACCAAGGGCCAGCCCCTCCCCCTGCCAGGACCTGCCTTAATAAAGCCAGAGTAAATGCCTTTCCTGGCCCTGTGCCTGGGCACACCCCCTAGCTCACAGCACTCGGATTTCTTAGAGAGCAGTGTCTTCCCCTCTCCTGACCCAGAACCATTGATCCTCAGGCAGGATAAGGCCCCAGGAGACAATCTGGGATGCCCCAGGTTTGGAGTTGGACTGGCCTGGGTTTGAATCCCAGTTCAGGCCACTTTTGTGAGCAACAACAAAGTACAGTGTCTCCCAGCACACAGACAGGAGCCACACTGCCTGAGACTGGAGCCCGATCTGCTGTTTAGGAGCTGAGTGGCCTTGGGCACGTACTTAGCTTCAAATGTAAAATAGGGGATAAAATAGCGCCTACCTCAGAGGAGTTGCGGTGAGCATAAAAAAAGTTAAGACATATCTAGTGCTTAGAAGGGGGCTTCCCAGGCAGTTCAGAGGTAAAGAATCCACCTGCCAATGCAGGAGACAGGGTTTGATCCCTGGATCGGGAAGTCCCCTGGAGAAGGGAATGGCTACCCACTGCAGTATTCTTGCCTGGGAAACCCAATGGGCAGAGGAGCCTGGTGGGCTACAGTCCAGAGGGTCACAAAAGAGTTGGACACAACTTAGTGACTAAAGAACAACAACAGTGCTTAGAAGACATCCTGGAACACAGGACACCCTATGGAAATATTAGTGTTCTTTCTACCCTAAATATTTGATAACTGAGCTTCCATATTTGCAGAAAGGGCATGGTAACAGCATCCAACACATCAAGGGTTCAGCCAAGACCTGGTAAGTTAGAAGGTTCAATAAATAATAGAAGTTACTATTTTATTATTATTTACAAAGACACCCGTTTTGTAGATGAGGAACCCGAGGCTCAGGTCATCTGCTTCCTCAAGCACCACACCCTTCTGAGAGTCTAGCAGTAGCACCTGATTCTCTGGGCAGGGCGCTCTCAGTTTACAAAACACTTTTTCACATATGCCATTTTATAATTGGAGAAGGAAATGGCAACCCACTCCAGTGTTCTTGCCTGGAGAATCCCAGGGACGGGGGAGCCTGGTGGGCTGCCGTCTATGGGGTTGCACAGAATTGGACACGACTGAAGCGACTTAGCAGCAGCAGCAGCTATTTTATAATCTTGTGAGGGTGAATATCAACCTCATCCTCATTTTACAGATGGGGGATCTGAGGCTCAGAGAACCCAAGGACAGGCATTCCTCCTTAGCCAGTCTCTGGGGAGAGCTTCTCAATCCCAAAAGGAAAGGGAGTGTGGCTGGATTCCAAACCAACACATTTTAAAGGATGAATAAAGGCACCCTGACCCAAGACTTCCTCTCCTCTTTTGAGATGGAGCTAGAGGAACAGACAAGTTGAAAATCAGGGTCGAGACCACACCCTGTGCTTTGTCCCCACCCAGGAAGCATCTCGGAGGAGTTGGGTGGGGTGAGGTTGGGGACATGACTGGACCTCTGTGGAAAATTCTAGAATGGTGCATGAAAAGCCAGAAGCCCCAAACCATTTGACCAGTTGGGTCCCCTGGGCACAGCTCTTATCCCTCTAAAGAGGAAGGCACTAAGGCCCAGAGGGGTAGTAGTGTGCCTGGGGCCCAGCTGGCTAGTGCAAGGCAGAGGCTGGGGCTGGGTGTGGCTGGAGCTCCTCTGGGTGCTGCAGTGCAGATGTTCCAGACGCTGGCGGGTACCCAACACTGCAGAGCTCCCCGACCCCATCTCAGGGTTGAGCCCAACAAGCCAGGTCCCTGGCTTCCCAGGGGCAGCCCCCTCTTCTGCGCACTCCAAGACAGAGTCTGCTCCAGTAACAGCTGTGGCCCTTACCCAGAAACCACAAATATTTTCTGTATCCCAGCAGCCTGGGCCTCAGGAACAAAGAGTGGAAGGCAAAGAAAGATGGATGAGTGACTGTCACAGCTGCCCAGGGGGATGGGTGCCTCTGCCCCACCCTATTCCCCACAATCCTAAATCTCAGAACAGTTGAATCCTAGACCACCAGTGCAGCAAGAGGCAGGCAGTCAGTTCAGCAGAGTTTCCTATCGAGAGGTAACTAAGGCACAAAGCAGGGAGGGGTTTGCCCAAGGACCCCGGCACCTGCAACTGTGACCCAACGTTTCACTGACCCCTAATGCCAGGGCCCTCTGCGTTGGTGCAGAGCTTGCCAGCTAGAAGGGCAGGGTCCATGATGACTGAAACTGGGAGGCCATTCACCTCCAAAGTGGGGGCTAAGCAGGTCATGATAACAGGTTGGGTCAGTGGGGCTGGCAATTTAAGGTGTGCTTTGGGTAGGGGAGGAAGGGGAAGTGAGAGGAAAGGGCCGACCAAGGAAACCAGAGCTCTTTTACAAACTCCAGGGCCTATGTCCAAATTTGGAATTGTCGGTGAAGACCCACCAAGGTTGAGAGGAAAGGAAGGGGCGGGAGGAAGCAAAGGACCACCCCGCCCCTTCCCCTTGCAAGGCTGAGCTCGGTAGACCAAGCTTCCCAAGCCTGTAATCAAGACTTCCCAAATCTGTCATCATTCTCTGCAGCTGACAAATAAATCAATTTTCACAGCCATTGCTTCCTCTGAGAGGGGCTGGGTTTAGTAGTTCTGGACTTGGAGAAAGAAACTGAGGCTCAGAAAGGGAACGCTAGGGAGTCAAGGTCACACTGCAAGCTGCTGGTGGAGCCAGGATTGGACTCAGGGAAAATCACACCCATGCTAGTATCTGAGGTGTCATCTGAGGCCCCCAAGCTTTGGAAAGGCCAACCCTGGACTGAGGGGATCTGGAGGAAGGGTGGGGCCTCCACGCCATCACAAGGCCCCTGGAGCCCAGCTGGGAGTCTCCTTTAGAAGAGAGGAGTGGTCCCTAGAGAGCGGGAGGGTCCGTGGGGCCCTGAGTTGTGCACAGCCGGCCCCTCGTCGGTCAGCACACAAAGGGCCCTCCCTCGGGGACACACACAAGCCATTTCAGGTGCAGCCCCCGGGTCTGATTCTTTTTGCCCAGTTTTCGGCTCCAGCCACACCCTTCACTGCGGGCCCTTAAACCCCCACCCAGGTGCCTCCAACCCGGAGCCTTCCAAGTCTCTCAAGCCCCGCACGGCAGGGGTCCCAGGGGCCCCCCGCCCCTCCTCCACACCCTTTGCAGAGCAGCACCCCCTGTCCCCTCCCTCCTCCTCTCCTTTTCTCCTTTCCAAACCGCAGCCTCCGCTTCCCCGCCTGCGGCCGTGGATTTGCTCCACTGCGCTGCCCCACATACGCGCTGCCGCGACCCTCTGGGGTTACCGCGCCCTCGAGTTCCCGGTCCCCGCGCCCCTCCCCGGAGCCGGTGGCAGGCGTGGGTCGGCGATGACTGGGCGTTTACGGCTCTCCCTTCAGGTCCCTGCAACACCCCCCGAGTGGGGTGGGGTGCTCCCCTGGAGCGATCCCGTCTCCAGCCTCAACCTACTCACCCCGCGGCGGAAGCCACCCGTAGCGGACGGACAGAGGGGCAGACCGACACGCGGACGCGGAGCTCGCTGGGTCAGAGCCCGTTAGCAGAGCTGTAGCAGCCGCAGCGCAGGGGCGGGCAGGAGGACAGTCTTCGGCTCCCGGGCCGGACACGTGGCGCGCGGGGGCCAATCGCACTCGCCCCGCCTCCCCCACCCCCACCCTTCCCCCATCCCCAAACTCCTTTGCTCCTGGAATCTTAGAATGTCACCAACCGGGAGGGGCCTCTCCAGGAGAACCTCCGTCCAAGCTCAGTCCTCGGACCCGCGCGACCTGGAGGGGAGGAGGACTTGGCCAAGGTCACTCGGCCATTCAGGACCAAGAGTCAGAGCTCACGACTCCAGTTCTGTACGCTTTTCCCCAAATTCCTACTGCTCGCCCTAGCTTTGTTGAGAAACAGGACCTTGAAGCTTAACAAAGTTAAAGCCAAGCATTTAATCTGCCTGATCAGATTCTATCCTTCAACAGCCCCATCAGGTCTGTGACATGACTTAGCCACTTTCCAGAAGAGAGCCCAGAGAAGCCCAGTTTTTAAACGAAGGTCACACAGCTAGTAAGTTGTGGAGCGGGGATTCCAACCTGGGCCAGGTGATTCCGGAGGGGTGCTTGCTCCAGCTTTGCTCTGGGGAGCGCACAGTCCCCAGGAAAGGGAGACAGACCAGCAGCTGTAATTCGGGGCTGTGGGGGGAAACCATAGAATAATTAGAAAGGGATAAACTTTGGGAATCCAGAGGAACTGAGAATGACTGTTCCCCAGGGGATTTGTAAAGTCTTCCTGTGGGAGGTGATGCTGCAGTAAAATCAGAAGTACTTCCCACCCTCACCTACCCCTTAGAAATTCTTCTCTGATGGAAAGATGGCAACCCTGGGCTGCTGAGTCTTCATAGGCAAGACTCTTAGATGCTCTGATTTTCAATTTGCTCAAACAAAAGAGGGATCAACAGAGCTCCTTCCAAATGTTGTCTTCAATCTGTCACTAGTTTAGAGAACTCTAGGCCTCTAGCGAGGAGTATGTTCATCTACTGATTCCTCCAACATTTTTTGAGCATCTGCTTCATGTTGGGCACTAAGCTGGGAAACCAGGGAGCAAATAGTAAACGAAGCCCAGACCTGCCCTCAGGGAGCTTCTACTCTTATGGAAGACAGATGGTTAGGTCTTTGTTAATATAAAGATTATGTAGTTATAATCTGGCAGCAATAAAAGATGCTTTAATGACAGATGGATCCCGCCTAACCTACATCTTTGAATGAGAGTGGTGTTAAATTGTGACCAAAAGATGAATGGAATCTAGTAGGAGACTAAGAAGAAATTAAAATAATTAATGATTTAAATAAGTAAATTAATTACACAATTAACTTAGATGACATCTGCTGTTAGCAGAAGTGTTACTGGACATAGTTTCCTGCAGAATAACGCAAAGGTCTTGCTATGTATATTCATTCAGGAGAACCAGGATCTGCCTCTAGACTGCACTGTTTTCTCTTCACTGCTCCTCCTTTGTTTCTATATCCCCTTCCTTCCCTGATTAGCAACTGTCTGAACTTACCCCCTTGGAACTCAGGGAAGGTCGTGGAGGCTGATGAAAGCCTTTTTTCTACAAACAAGAAATGGGGATGCAGAAAGGATTTATATGTGGGAGGCCCACAGGGTCCTGCTTGGCTTCAGAAGCAACACCTTCTGAGATAGACTGTGAGAAGGCTGGCCCAAGCAAGGATGGAGGTGAGGTCTCCTCAAGCATCATAACAGTATCTGCTATTTATTGAGAATTTTGTATGAGCCAGGCACCATTATAAATACTTTACTTGCAATGCCACATTGAATCCTCACAATTCATTAGTAAATATTTATTCAGCACCTCCTCTGTACCAGGCACTATTTTAGAAACTTTATCAGCAAACACAATGATCTCTGCCCTCATGGAATCTGCATTCCAGCAGAGGGAAGATAGATACACAGTAAGTAAACATGACAGTATGTTAGAAGGTGATAAGTGCTTTGGACAAAAAGAAGAAAAAGCAGATGAAGTGTCCCAGGCTGATGGAGGAAGTTGCAATGTTACATAGGGTTTTCAGCAGAGGATACAGCTGGAACAAATGCTCCAGGGCTGGAGCAAGCCTGGAATGTTGAAGGGACAGCAAGGAGGCCAGTGGCTCGGCGAGAGCCAGAGGGAGGGAAGGGGCGGGAAGGTGGGACAGGGATGGGCAGGGAGACGAGAAGAGATAGCTTCTGATGTCTATAAAGGTGGGAACAGAGAGATTTTCCAGCTCAAGAAGAGACAGTGAATTTGCCCTTCATTTGCTTTTTGTTCTATTAGGTCCCTCAATGGATTGGATGATTTCTACCCTATTGGTGAGGGCAAACCTCTGCACTCAGTCTACTGAATCAAACACTTATCTCTTAGCTTATCAAATATTAACCCCCAAATAATGTTTTACTTAGCTCTCTGGGCAGCCCCCTTGTAAAAGGAAAATCCAAATGGACTTGGTATTTGTTAGAGCTCTCTAAATATGGAGCCTGGATGCCATTGAGGAAGTGTGACTTAATGCTTGTCTTAGCTGAGATGTAATCTGATGAAATTTGTTGTTGTCCAGAACATCTCTTTTCATCCAGAGGCTAATACTCAGGTACTCATCAAACCCTTACCCTAAAAGAACTTAAAACAGCCATCCCTTAAGGACAAATACTTACTTTCTTACATTAGAGTCCAGCCTCATGGCTTTTTAGTACAAGTGCAGTTTTTCTTTAATTTTTTCTTCTTTTTTTGCCACACTGCACAGCTTGGAGGATCTTAGTTCCCTAACCAGGGATTGATCTTGGCAGTGAATAAACACAGTCCTAACCATTGGACTACTAGGGAATTCCCACCTTCATGGCTTTTGCCTATAATTATAAGCCCTTGACTCTTTCTCTTCTTTGGAACACTATTTCAGTTTTACTGGAATCTGTGTCTCCCAAATCGCAATTCGTAAGACCAAATAAACTCTTTTCTTATTTGCAGCCTTCTGCACTGTTTTCTTTGACCTGGTCAGACAAATGGGATACAGAGTGGCCTGCCTCTTTCCTCACTCCAGCATCACCATGGATTGGAGCAAAGCACCTACCAGAGTCCACTGTGCTCTGCTGTTTTCTTAGGCGGTCCTGGCTTGTGGTGCCAAGTCCGGTGCCTGAGCCTTCCACCTTGGAAGGAGTTCTATTCCATTTCTGTGCCCTCTGTGCCAGTTTTCAGGACTTTGTTTCCCATTTTGGCGTGGTGAGTAATCACTCTTGGAAAAGTGAAAATTTTCCTCTCTAAAGGTAAGGCTCCAGTATTCTTACGTAGAGAATCCCAAGCTCCAGTATTCTTACGTAGAGGAGCCTGTCTGGCTACAGTCTGTGGGGTCGCAAGAGCCGGACATGACTTAGTGACTAAACCACCACCACCAAAGGTAAGGCTGTAGAGCAGCCTCCCTGGAACTCCTGTGTAAAAACTATGTACTCCAGTCCTGCAAGTGTTGGACTATAGTCTTGCTGGATTATAGTCTTGTTGCATTATAGTCTTGCTGGACTATAATTACCTGGGATGATTTACAATTAAATTGGCCAACTTGGGGCTTATTGGAAATTCCCAAGTTAGTTTATCTACACAGTTAATTAGAAAAAGGATGTAAGACAACAAATAACAGGAAGCCTATTTCAATTGGTATTGGGAGCCTCCAAATATAACGAACCCACAACTGCTTCCCTGGGAGAAACAATTATCTCAGAGCATTTCCACATTGGAAAAATCCTCTGAGGCTCCCGAGAGTGCTCTCTCTAGCTCCGTCTGCTCCTTCCTGTTCTTCTGAATGTCCACCACAATGTTCTCCTACCTGCTATCCACCTATCTCTGAACTTCCTTTTTGTAACACTGAGATTTATCCCCTGCAGAAGACTATCATACTGCCCTTTCTGTTATGACAACCCCCTTTAAAACCAGATATTATGCAGCTGGATGGGTGGATCAACCTACAATGTCATTTAAGTTACATCTTACAAATTTTTGCACAATTGTAAATGCAGCTCTAGAGGCAGTTCAGATTCTACCCATTCCTTTTCATGAATCCCAAAACCATCCCTATTTATCTCAAAAGGCTTGTAGCCTCTCTGGGAACTCTTACCTAAGCCATCTCTGATTCCCAAGACTGGAGAAAAAAAATTTAAAAAAGGAAAAGAGGTATTTTTAAACTCAAATTGCCTAAAGGACTCTGTTGCTTAAATTACCTCCTTAAAATTGCTTGTCAAAGGCATATATACCTGTGGCTGATTCATGCTGAGGTTTGACAGAAAACAACAAAATTCTCTAAAGCAATTATCCATCAATTAAAAAATAAATGAAATTTTAAAAATTGCTTGTCAAGGGCAAATACAGGTCTTAAAGATATTCTCCACAAATGAAAGACTTTAGTCTTCCGAGTGACTAGACAATTTATTCCAACTGTTATTTGTAAAGTAATGAGGGTTTTTTTTTTGTCTTTTTATTGACGTATAGTTGATTTACCATTAGTTTCAAGTATACAGCAAAGTGATTCAGTTATATATTCTTTTTCAGATTCTGTTCCTTTATAGGTTATTACATGTTATTAAATATAGTCCCTGTGCTATACAGTAGATTCTTGTTGCTTATTTGTACCCATCTACCTCTTGAGAGTCCCTTGGACTGCAAGGAGATCCAACCAGTCCATTCTAAAGGAGATCAGTCCTCGGTGTTCATTGGAAGGACTGATGCTAAAGCTGAAACTCCAATACTTTGGCCACCTCATGCGATGAGTTGACTCACTGGAAGAGACCCTGATGCTGGGAGGGATTGGGGGTGGGAGGCGATGGGGACGACAGAGAATGAGATGGCTGGATGGCATCACCGACTCGATGGACATGAGTTTGGGTAAACTCCAGGAGTTGGTGATGGACAGGGAGGCCTGGTGTGCTGTGATTCATGGGGTCTCAAAGAGTCGGACACGACTGAGCGACTGAACTGAACTGAACCTATTATTTTTTTTGACTGTGCAGAACGTGTGGGATCTTAGATCCTGACCAAGCATTGAAAGTCTTAACCACTGGATTGTCAGGGAAATCCCACTTACTAATTTTGTATGCAGTAGTGTGTATATGTTAATCACCAACTCCTAATTATCTCCCCCATCTTCCCTTTGGTAACAATAAGATTATTTTCTCTGTTTGTGAGTCTGTTTCTGTTTTGTAAATAAGTTCATTTGTATCCTTTTTTAGATTCTGCAAATAAGCAATATCATATATTTGTCTTCCTCTGTCTGACTTCACTTGGTATAATAATTTCTACAAACTAGTGAGTTTTGTATTATACCTGATTAAGGACTAAAGTTTTAAAATGAAAACTGTGAGATCTTTGGGTCTGTTTGTGTAGAAATCTATATGTACATTATAAATATAGATATGGTATTTTTTTCTACGTTCAGATGGTGTTGCTAAAACTAATTTGTAAAAGAGCTCTATTTAATTGGCTTAAAACAAAAAAGCACTATATAAATTGAATATATTCCCTGAAATATAACAGAAACTAAGCCAAATGTTTTTCAGGTTCAAATGATCTAGGATTAATCCATGGTAAATAAAGCTAATTTGTTTATTAGCTTATTCCTATTGGTCTGCTCTTGATAATAAGTGACTGTAAAAGGTAGAGCTTGTTTTGCCAAGATTACACCTTATTTTCTACATTGTCTTTATCAGGTCTTTAGTCCTCCAGATATTAAAAAAGCTAAATTTTGCTCAGAACTATATAACTGTCCATGTTTGCCTATGAAGTCATTGTTATTGTTGTTTAAATGAATAACTAAGTATATTTTCGCAATGACCTATGATCCTGTTTGACCAAGTGTTTTGAAAACTTTTGATATTTTTGACAAACTTTCCAAAATAAAATTCTCAACAAAGTCTTTTTGACTTAGAACTAACTCTGAGATTTGAAATATTTCATAGGGTCTCTCAAATATACCAAAGATTTGTTTTCTCTCATTGTAAAAAGGGAGATGTTAAACTAATTAGGCTTATTTGATATGTTACATTACATGGGAAGCACTGTTTCCTGTCCTGTGAAGAGCAGACTTGGTGGATTGTTGCACTTACAGACTTGACTGGAATGGGCTGAGGATTACAAACATCAGCTACTTATTCCAGGAGCTTTGCTGTAAAGGCCAGCAAAGATATGTGGCAACTTCTGGCAGGAGGATGGGGTCAAGAGGAGGGTTTTGGGTTTTTTTTTTTTTTTTAATGATTGGAGGCATCACAGCATAATCACGTGCTTATGGGAATGATCAGATAGAGAGGGACAGCACAGATGATGGACAAAGAGTGGGAACTAGGGGACTTCCTTAGTGGTTCAGTAGTTAAGCCTTCAAGCTCCCAATGCAGGGGGCCTGGGTTTGATCCCTGGTCAGGGAATTAGAGCCCGTATGCTGCAGCTAAAGTTCCCACGTGCAGCAACTAAGACCTTTATTTACTTGGTGCAGTCAAATAAATAATTTTTTAAAAAAGAGTGGAATCTAGTGTACAAGTGTAGGGATTTGCAGTACGGTTAACTGAAGCTCAGAGAAATTATGGCCTTTGCCCAAAGTCAGCCCAAGGGACCGAGAGCAGGAGTGAAAGCCAGGTGCCCTTAACTGCAGAGCCCAGGGCCTTATTCCCGGAGCTACAGAAAAAAGTCTAATATATCACTCATTCTTTCTGAGCCGATCATCTCATTTCTGGGAATTAATCCTAAGAAATTTTAATCCAAAGAAAATAGTTTGAAATACAGGGAAAGCTTTTTCAGGCCCAACAGTGTATCTCTTAACTGCCAAAAAGGAAACAAACTAAACATCCAGGGACTGTAGAATAGCATATGTCACACAGCCTCACTGGCTGGTGGAAACAAAGCCTGAAAGGAGACAAACAAAGGATGTCTGTGTTAGGAGGAGAGAGCCGGCTAAGATGACTTCATCTTTTTGACACTGACCCAAGCCCCCTCCTCCACGGAGTGGCCCTTCCAAAAGCGTTGAGACAGTGTGGTGCTGCGACAAGGGTCAGAACAAGGGACTGGGAGTCCGGACTTTCTCACTTCCCTTCTCTGGACCGTGGTTTCTCTGATTTAAGACGAGAGAAGTTCAAAATCTGGTTGGTGACGCTAGTTGTAAAGAAGCCGCCTGCCAGTGCAGGAGAGGTAAGAGATGCAGGTTCAGTCCCTGGGTGGTGAAGACCCCCTGTAGGAGGGTGTGGTCGCCGACTCCACACACTGAAGGAACACAGGCGCGCCAGCCCCCTGGGGGAGCTTGAGACAGTCTGATACCGCCACCTACTGGCAGTTCCTAGCTCTGCCGGCCTCCGTCCAGAGAGGTGACCCACTGCTGGGTGGTCCCAGAGATGGGTCTCATTTTATTTTTTAAACAATTTTTGGCCGTACTACATAGCTTGTGGGGTCCTAGTTCCCTGACCAGGGATTTGCTCTCAGCAGCGGAAGTGTGGAGTCCTAACTACTAACCATCAGGGAATTTCTGGGTCTGTTTTATTTTATTGTTTTGTGTTTATATTTTTAGGTCACACTGCACTGCATGTGGGATCTCAGTTCCCTGACCAGGGATAAACCCGAGCCCCCTGCATTGGAAGCACAGAGTCTTAACCACTGGACCACCAGGGAAGTTCCCCCAGGTCTCACTTTAAATTCATTTGAGAAAGGCACCCCAGACTCCTCACGTGGCCACCAGGAAGAACCTTTTCACCCACCTCTCCTCTGAAGGCCTGTTTCAGTGCCTGACATTTCTCCATAAGACTCGAGGGTCACTTCTGTCTAAGGAAAAGCACATAAGGAGTTTCACTTGGCACAAAGCAGATTGTGTTCTGCTCTGGGGTCTCACGAGTACACTTAGTTTTGGGCAGGCAGGGCACTTAGAGGATAAAGAGATGGGGACGCAGTGTACTAAAGGAAGATAGGCTCAAACATCACAGACCCACTTTTCTCATTGTTTCATTTCTCATTATAATGGGTGTTCATTATAGATAATCAAAAGATGAAAAAAAAATTAAAGCCATGATTTTACAATCCAAAGATAGCCTGCATCATCACATCATTCTTTATCATAACAACAACAGCAATAGAAACAAGATTTATGGAGAACTCACGTGCCACTGGAGAAGGGAGTGGCAAACCACCTCAGCATTCCTGCCTTGAGAGCCCCATGAACAGTATGAAAAGGCAAAAAGATAGGACACTGAAAGATGAACTCCCCAGGTTGGTAGGTGCCCAATATGTTACTGGAGATCAGTGGAGAAATAACTCCAGAAAGAATAAAGAGACGGAGTCAAAGCAAAAACAACACCCAGTTGTGGATGTGACTGGTGATAGAAGCAAGGTCCGATGCTGTAAAGAGCAGTATTGCATAGGAACCTGGAATGTTAGCTCTATGAATCAAGGCAAATTGGAAGTGGTCAAACAGGAGATGGCAAGAGTGAATATCGACATTTTAGAAATCAGCAAACTAAAATGGACTGGAATGGGTGAATTTAACTCAGATGACCATTATATATACTACTGTGGGCAGGAATCCCTTAGAAGAAATGGAGTAGCCATCATAGTCAACAAAAGAGTCCGAAATGCAGTACTTAGAGGCAATCTCAAAAACAACAGAATAATCTTTGTTCGTTTTCAAGGCAAACCATTCAATATCACAGTAATCCAAGTCTATGCCCCGAACAGTAATGCTGAAGAAACTGAAGTTGAATGATTCTATGAAGACCTACAAGACCTTTTAGAACTAACACCCAAAAAAGATGTCCTTTTCATTATAAGAGACTAGAATGCAAATGTAGGAAATCAAGAAACACCTGGAGTAACCGGCAAATTTGGCCTTGGAGTACAGAATGAAGCAGGGCAAAGGCTAATAGACTTTTGCCAAGAGAACACACTGGTCAGAGCAAACACCCTCTTCCAACAACTCAAGAAAAGACTCTACATATGGACATCACCAGATTCTCAACACCAAAATCAGATTGATTATATTCTTTGAAGCCAAAGATGGAGAAGCTCTATACAGTCAGCAAAAACAAGACTGGAAGCTGACTGCGGCTCAAATCATGAACACCTTATTGCCAAGTTCAGACTTAAATTGAAGAAAGTAGGGAAAACCACTAGACCATTCAGGTATGACCTAAATCAAATCCTTTACAGTTATACAGTGGAAGTGAGAAATAGATTTAAGGGACTAGATCTGATAGACAGAGTGCCTGAAGAACTATGGATGGAGGTTCATGACATTGTACAGGAGACAGGGATTAAGTCTATCCCCAAGAAAAAGAAATGCAAAAAAGCAAAATGGCTGTCTGAGGAGGGCTTACAAATAACTGTGAAAAAAGGAGAAGCAAAAAGCAAAGGAGGAGGTGGGTCTTGGAGGATCCTGCTGTGATTTATGTCAGAGAGTGTTTTGCCTACGTTCTCCTCTAGGAGTTTTATAGTATCTGGTCTTATATTTAGCTCTCTAATCCATTTTGAGTTTATTTTTGTGTATGGTGTTAGGAAGTGTTCTAATTTCATTCTTTTACAAGTGGCTGACCAGTTTTCCCAGCACCACTTGTTAAAGAGACTGTCTTTTGTCCATTTTATATTCTTGCCTCCTTTGTCAAAGATAAGGTGTCCATAGGTGCGTGGGTTTATCTCTGGGCTTTCTATTTTGTTCCATTGATCTATATTTCTGTCTTTATGCCAGTACCATACTGTCTTGATGACTGTGGCTTTGTAGTAGAGCCTGAAGTCTGGCAGGTTAATTCCTCCAGTTCCATTTTTCTTCTTCAAGATTGCTTTGGCTATTCGAGGTTTTTTGTATTTCCATACAAATTGTGAGATTATTTGTTCTAGTTCTGTGAAAAATATCGTTGGTAGCTTGATAGGGATTGCATTGAATGTATAAATTACTTTGGGTAGTATACTGATTTTCACAATATTTATTCTTCCAATCCACAAACACGGTATATTTCTCCATCTATTAGTGTCCTCTTTGATTACTTTCACTAGTGTTTTGAATGGAAGAAAATAATAGCAAATGAAGCAACTGATAAAGGATTAATCTCCAAAATATACAAGCAGCTCCTGCAGCTCAATTCCAGAAAACTAAGTGACCCAATCAAAAAATGGGCCAAAGAACTAAACAGACATTTCTCCAAAGAAGACATTAAGATGGCTAACAAACACATGAAAAAATGCTCAACATCCCTCATAATCAGAGAAATGCAAATCAAAACCACAATGAGATACCATTTCACACCAGTCAGAATGGCTGCTATCCAAAACTCTACATGCAATAAATGCTGGAGAGGGTGTGGAGAGAAAGGAACCCTCTTACACTGTTGGTGGGAATGCAAACTAGTACAGCCACTTTGGAGAACAGTGTGGAGATTCCTCAAAAAACTGGAAATAGAACTGCCATATGATCCAGCAATTGCACTCCTGGGCATACACACCGAGGAAACCAGAATTGAAAGAGACACATGTACGCCAATGTTCATTGCAGCACTGTTTATAATAGCCGGGACATGGAAGCAACCTAGATGTCCATCTGCAGATGAATGGATAAGAAAGCTTTGGTACATATACACAATGGAGTATTTTTCAGCCATCAAGAAAAATGCATTTGAATCAGTTTTAATGAGGTGGATGAAATTGGAGCCAATTATACAGAGTGAAGTAAGCCAGAAAGAAAAACATCAATATAGTATACTGACGCATATATATGGAATTTAGAAAGATGGAAACCTGAAACCTGTGTACGAGACTGCAAAAGAGACATAGACATATAGAACAGTCTTTGGGACTCTGTGGGAGAGGGTGAAGGTGGGATGATTGGGGAGAATGGCATTGTAGCATGTATATTAGCATATGTGACCAGTCCAGGTTCGACGCATGATGCAGGATGCCTGGGGCTGGTGCATGGGAATGACATGGGGGGAGGATATGGGGAGGAGGGAGGTGGGAGGGGGGTTCGGGAGGGAGAGCACATGTACACCCGGGGCGGATTCATGTCAATGTATCCCAAAACCAACCAATATATTAATGAAAGGTAAAAAAAAAAAAAAAAGCAAAGGAGGAAAGGAAAGATATACCCATTTGAATGCAGAGTTCCAAAGAATAGCAAGGAGAGAGAAGAAAGCCTTCCACAGTGATCAATGCAAAGAAATAGAGGAAAACAATAGAATGAGAAAGACTAGAGTTCTCTTCAAGAAAATTAGAGATACTGAGGGAATGTTTCATGCAAAGATGGGCTCAATAAAGGACAGAAATGGTATGGACCTAACAGAAGCAGAGATATTAAGAAGAGGTGGCAAGAATACACAGAAGAACTGTACAAAAAAGATCTTCACGACCCAGATAACTACGATGGTGTGATCACTCACCTAGAGCCAGAAATCCTGGAATGTGAAGTAAAATGGGCCTTAGGAAGCATCACTATGAACAAAGCTAGTGGAGGTGATGGAATTCCAGTTGCGCTAATTCAGACCTTAAAAGATGATGCTGTGAAAGTGCTGCACTCAATATGCCAGCAAATTTGGAAAACTCAGCAGTGGCCACAGGACTGGAAAAGGTCAGTTTTCATTCCAATCCCTAAGAAAGGCAATACTAAAGAATGCTCAAATTACCACACAATTGTACTCATCTCACACGCTAGTAAAGTAATGCTCAAAATTCTTCAAGCCAGGCTTCAACAATACGTGAACCGTGAACTTCCAGATGTTCAAGCTGGTTTTAGAAAAGGCAGAGGAACCAGAGATCAAATTCCCAACATCCGCTGGATCATTGAAAATGCAAGAGAGTTCCAGAAAAACATCTATTTCTGCTTTGTTGACTATGCCAAAGCCTTTGACTGTGTAGATCACAATAACCTGTGGAAAATTCTTTAAGAGATGGGAATACCAGACCACCTGACCTGCCTCTTGAGAAACCTGTATGCAGTTCAGGAAGCAACAGTTAGAACTGGACATGGAACAACAGACTGGTTCCAAGTAGGAAAAGGAGTACGTCAAGGCTGTATATTGTCATCCTGCTTATTTAACTTATATGCAGAGTACATCATGAGAAATGCTGGGCTGGAAGAAGCACAAGCTGGAATCAAGATTGCCAGGAGAAATATCAATAACCTCAGATATGCAGATGACACCATGCTTATGGCAGAAAGTGAAGAACTAAAGAGCCTCTTGACGAAAGTGAAAGAGGAGACTGAAAAAGTTGGCTTAAAGCTCAACATTCAGAATACTAAGATCATGGCATCTGGTCCCATCACTTCATGGCAAATAGATGGGGAAACAGTGGCAGGCTGTTTTTGGGCTCCAAAACCACTGCAGATGGTGACTGCAGCCATGAAACTAAAAGATGCTTACTCCTTGGAAGGAAAGTTGTGACCAACTTAGCATTATTAAAAAGCAGAGACATTACTTTGCCAACAAAGGTCTGTCTAGTCAAGGCTATTGTTTTTGCAGTAGTCATGTATGGATGTGAGAGCTGGACTGTAAAGAAAGCTGAGCGCCGAAGAATTGATGCTTTTGAACTGTGGTGCTGGAGAAGACTCTTGAGAGTCCCTTGGACTGCAAGGAGATCCAACCAGTCCATCCTAAAGGAAATCAGTCCTGAATATTCACTGGAAGGACTGATACTGAAGCTAAAACTCCAATACTTTGGCCACCTGATGTGAAAAACTGACGCATTTGAAAAGACCTTGATGCTGGGAAAGATTGAAGGCGGGAGGAGAAGGGGACGACAGAGGATGAGATGGCTGGATGGCATCACTGACTCAATGGACATGATTTTGAATAAGCTCCAGGAGTTGGTGATGGACAGGAAAGCATGGTGTGCTGCAGTTCATGGGGTCACAAGAGTTGGACACAGCTGAGTGACTGAACTAAACTGAATTGATATAAACATCTGGCCTGGAGCCTAACACACAAACACTCAATAAGTGATAGCACTATTAATTTAAAGGAGCCTGATTATACTTGATCATACCAAGATTATGTAATTCTAAGAGTCTATAAGTGTTTATTTCTAGATAAATAAGTATTTATTAAAAGACGCTTACTCCTTGGAAGGAAAGTTATGACCAACCTAGATAGTATATTAAAAAACAGAAACATTACTTTGCCAACAAAGGTCTGTCTAGTCAAGGCTATGGTTTTTCCCGTGGTCATGTGTGGATGTGAGAGTTGGACTGTGAAGAAAGCTGAGCGCCGAAGAATTGATGCTTTTGAACTGTGGTGCTGGAGAAGACTCCTGAGAGTCCCTTGGACTGCAAGGAGATCCAACCAGTCCATTCTAAAGGAGATCAATCCTGGGTGTTCATTGGAAGGACTGATGCTAAAGCTGAAACTCCAATACTTTGGCCACCTCATGCGACGAGCTGACTCACTGGAAAAGACTCTGATGCTGGGAAGGATTGGGGGCAGGAGGAGAAGGGGATGACAGAGAATTAGATGGCTGGATGGCATCACCAACTTGATGGACATGAGTTTGAGTGAACTCTGGGAGTTGGTGATGGACAGGGAGGCCTGGCGTGCTGTGATTCATGGGGTTGCAAAGAGTCGGACACGACTGAGCGACTGAACTGAACTGAAGTGTTTATTTCTAGATTCTCTGTTAGTTGCTCAGTCATGTCCAGCTCTTTGTAACTCCATGGACTATAGCCTGCCAGGCTCCTCTGTCCATGGAATTCTCCAGGCAAGAACACTGGAGTGGGTAGCCATTCCCTTCTCCAGGGGATCTTCCCAACCCATGGGTTGAACCTGGGTCTCCTGCATTGCAGGCAGATTCTTTACCATCTGAGCCACCAAGGAAGCCCCTCTCTAAGAATCTCTGATTTTTCTCACAAAGATCAACAGTTGTAGGGCTCCATCAAGGGTACAGCCTGAAGGATTTCTGACAGTCAGTAAATCCTCAGAGGAGGCTGAGTCCCCAGGGAGACATTCTTCTATCTCTCTGCTTCCAACCGTCCCAGGAAGAGGCTGGGGCTGTAACAATCTCTGGGAGAGAACAGTTGTGATGAAATAGTATTTAGAGAGCTGGCATCACCCCAGATGTCCTCTCCCAGATCTGTCTAGGCATTGGCACTAGGTATTCCCATGTGGTGCTATCAGATGCTCTTTAGAGAGCCTCACATGGAAGGGAAGGGCAGGCACCCTCTTGATAATAAGGCGGCAGTTTAAGAAAGGGTTAATTGTTGAGACTGGAGGGTTTATTTGAAGGAGAAGGAGTTGGAGGATGGGGGTACTGGAGGTGATGTGGTCATACATTTAGAGCATGGGCACTGAGAATGATCCTTGAGAGCTCATCCAGACCAGAAATTTAAAAACTATGCCTGAAGGAATTCATTCTATTGCCTTACTGCCTACTTTGGGGTCGGGACAAGAGCAGGGGAGGGTAGTGTTCGAAAAGCTGGTTGGGTGAGTCTCAGTTCAGTCAGTTCAGTTCAGTCGCTCAGTCGTGTCCGGGTGAGTCTACATCCCCCTCAATTCTTCAACCAGAAGAATTCCCCCGCTTTTTTTTTTTCTCAACATGTCTAGAGAGGGTTCTGTTATCTAGAGTGTGTCTATTCATTGGTTTGTTTTTTAAACTTGAAAATCTTGGTTTTCCAACCTCTTCATTTTATAAGTTCAAAAACAGGTCCAGAGACAGCAAGATGAGGAATAAAGAGGTAGTGTTTAAGAATCTCCATCCTGGGAGGCAGGGCCTCTGCTGGTGAAGTGTTTGCAGCCGCCCTGTAATCAGGGTTTGCTCTGGGTCCTGGCTGAATCCAGCCAGGGCAACCCCAGCACTGGGAGCTGCTCTATCCTAGTCAGTGGTCAGATTTCAACTCCAGACCAAATAGGGTTTCAGACCCAAGTCCCAGAGATACCCCCAGCTGGTTGCTCTGACAAGATCTTCTCAATTCGGGCAATCAAAGAGCCAGCCAGTGCTCCTGGCCTCTCTTTTATCCTGCCCACTGATTGGTGGCTTCACTGAAGGCTCCTATCCATAGAGGTTTGGCTATTAAAACATTAGCTTTAGTTTTAAAAAATATACTATGGCCTCCCAAAGATGTCCACATCTTCATCCCCAGAACATTATATAGCAGAAGCATTGAGCTCACAGATGGAGTTAAGGTTGCTGATCAACTGACTTAAGGATAGTATGCTAGGTTATTCATTCAGGTGGGCCCAATGTAATCACAAGGATCCTTAAACATGGAAGAAATGAAACTTTGGGTTAAATCCGGTTCACCTACCTTCACTAATCAGGTCATTTTAAAACTTGCATGTCCTCCAAGCATCATGGAGCCTGAAGGATAAGATGTTTGCCCAAGTTATGTTCTAGGACTTGGAATCAGCCATGTCTAGTTTGAGCTGAGCTGGTGAAGACTGGATGGGACCACAGACCTTTTAACTGGGCAATTGTTAGTGACCTTTGGACATCAAAGGGTGGAAAACACCATGTTCGGAACATGTGGCCTAGTTACGCCTACACAGAATAATACTTACTGAACCTTTTCCGAATCACCTTTCCCCACGCCACAGACCAAGCTGCTTCTTTATTTTTCATCCTGTAGACACTCCGAGCCCCTTGCCTTTGGGATGCGAATTTGAGACTTGATCTTCCTGTTCTCAAACTCCAGTGGCGTCACAGGGTTTTGACTGTCTATTCACTGAAAAAAACAAACCTGGTTCTGTAACAAAGGGACTCACATGAGAGAGTCAGAGAGGTGGCACCATGATGAAGACTTGGTCCAACGAGGCTGGCTTTGAAGACAGAGAAAAGGGGGACGTAAGCCAAGGAATGTGGGCAGCCTCTAGAAATCGGAAAAGACAAAGAAACATCTTCCACGAGGCCCTGCTGACACCTGAGTTTTAGCCCCATGAGAACCATTTCAGGCTTTTGACTTCCAGAACTATAAGATAATAAATTTACGTCATTCTAAGCCACTGAGTTTGTTACAGTGCCAGTAGGAAATGAATAAATTATTCATGATAGCTGTTTATTGAACTTCTGTCATATTTCAGGCACTGTGTTAAGTGTTTCACATTTATTACTTAATGCATATAATAGTTCTATAAAGCAGGGGTTCTAAATTTTCTAAATTTAGAAAAAGGGACTCAGGGAAATTTAGTGACTTGGCCAAGGTCACACAGCTAGTGTGTAGCAGAGCAAAGAGTCAAGTCCAGCATCTCTAGCTCTAAAGGCCATGTGCCATCAGCCTGTCCAGGCTCACCTCTGCTTATCTGGAGTGGCTTAGAGAATACCTCCTCAGGGAATCTGTGTTTTCAGATGACAGACCTCGGTGTTCTAGGCCAGGGGTCCCCAGCCTCTGGGCTGCGGACCAGTACCTCCTGTCGGATCAGTAACAGAATTAGATTAAAGTGCACTATAAATGGATGTGCTTGAATCACCCTGAAACCATCCCCCACCACTTCCCAGTCTGTGAAAAAACTGTCTTCCACGAAACCAGTCACTAGGCCAAAAAGGTTGGGGACCACTGTTCCAGGCCGCCTCTTCAGTATTTTGAGTCCAGCTGTTCTCTCAGAGGCTTCAGTTCAGTTCAGTTCAGTTCAGTCGCTCAGTCGTGTCCGACTCTTTGCGACCCCATGAATCACAGCACGCCAGGCCTCCCTGTCCATCACCAACTCCCTTAGTTTCTTATAAAAAGAGGGTCATAATGCTCATTGGGTGCACTTTTGGGCTATGGCGACATTTAAACCAGAATGTGGGTGGTAAAATTCTCTGAACTGTTAAGTGTTCTCCATGTAAGAAATTCAGAATAAACCTCTTCACACTACCAAGACTTCCCCAAACCATTGCAACATCCTTTCCCTCCAAGGCTAGGAGCGGCTCCCAGGATATTTAACCCCACCAGGGACACCAGGGAGAGCTTTTATATTGTAGTGAAATAAAAGAAAAAAATATACATCGGTCCTCAGTTCCTGACACCAGTTCCTAAAAACCCTTGGAATTTCCCAAGTGATAGGTGCACTAGAAGCATCTTAAAATGTTTGGTCTTTGACCCTAGTTCCCAACACAGAGTTCCTAGAGCTTTTTGGATTTCTCAGGTGACAGGAGTGTCTTTTGTTCTAATGAGGTGACTCTTTTGGGCTCCTGGATGAGGGCTGGTCACCAGAAAGAGCAAACCATAGTTAGAAGCTTGGGCTTTCAGCTCTACCCATGTCCTCTGGGAAGGAGAGAGGGGCTGGAGACTGAGTTGATGGAGGATGTCTACATGAAGAAGCCTCCATAAAAAATTTTTAAATTGAAGTATAGTTGATTTACAATGTTGTGCTAGTTTCAGGCATACAGCAAAGTGAATCTGTTACACAAATACATGTATCCACACTTTTTCAGACTCTTTTCCCGTATAGGTCATTCCAGAGTATTAGGTAGAGTTCCTCGTGCTATAAGCAGGTCCTCAATAGTTATCTATTTTTATATAATAGTGTGAATGTGTCAATCCCAGTCTTTCAATTTATCCTACCCAACCCCCAGTAACAACAAGTTTATTTTCTGTATCTGTAACTTTATTTCAGTTTTATAGATAAGTTCATTTGTAACCTTTATTTTAGATTCCACATATAAGCACTATCATATGATATTTGTCTTTATCTGACTTACTTCACCTAGTGTGATAATCTCCAGATCCACCCATGTTGTACAAATGGCATTGTTTCATTCCTTTTACTGACTGAGTAATATTCCATTGCCTCTCACATCTTCTTTATCCATTGCTCTGTCCATGGCCACTTAGGTGCTTCCATGTCTTGGCTATTGAAATATTGCTGCTAAGAATGTTGAGGGTACATGTATCTTTTTGGATTAGAATTTTGTCTAAATATATGCTCAAGAGTGGGGCTGCTGGATCATATGGTAGCTCTATTTTTAGTTTTTTTAAGGAGCCTCCATACTGTTTTCCATAGTGGCTGCACCAATTTACCTTCCCACCAACACTGTAGAAGGGTTCTCTTTTCTCCATACCCTCTCCAGCATTTGTTTGTAGACTTTTTGATGATGGCCATTCTGACTGGTGTGAGGTGATTTCTCATCATAGCTTTGATTTGCATTTCGCTAATAATTAGTGATGTTGAGCATCTTTTCATGTGCTCTTTGGCCATTTATATGTCTTCTTTGGAGAAATGTCTGTTTACATCTTCTGCCCATTTTTTTTATTTTTTAAAAAATATAACAATACTGAGCTGCATGAGCTGTTTGTAAATTTTGGAGATTAATCCCTTGTTGGTCCCATTGTTTGCAAATATTTCTCCCATCTTGTCTTTGCATTTTGTTTATGGTTTCCTTTGCTGGGCAAAAGCTTTTGAGTTTAATTAGGTCCCATTTGTTTGTTTTTGTTTTTCTGTTACTCTAGGAGACAGATCAAAAAAGATTTTGCTGTGATTTATCTCAAAGAGTGTTCTGCCTATGTTTTCCTCTAAGAGTTTTTTATAGTTTTGGTCTTATATTTAGGTCTTTAATCCATTTGGGTTTATTTTTGTGTATGGTGCTAGAGAATGTCCTAATTCCATCCTTTTACATGTAGCTGTCCAGTGCTTCCAGCAGCATTTACTGAGGTGACTATCTTTTCTTCATTGTATACTCTTATCTCCTTTGTCATGGATTAATTGACCATAGGTGCGTGGGCTTCTTTTGAAGCTTTATATCCTGCAAGGGCTTTTTTCTAGTTCCAGAGAGCTGGGGCTACCCTCTAGTTTCTGTGTACACATACTAATTCTGCCAGCAGCGTATCTGCTTGAGGCAGCAAAGACTGCCTGTGGGGAGAAATGTGCAGTGGCAAGGCCAAGAAGAATGACCTGTCGGTGCTTGGATGCCCGGCTGGAGCGAGCGATCCTTATGTCAAGGACTCCATCACGGGGAAGGCAGGAATAAAGGCAAAATCGGTCCCACAGCATTGCCCCTTTGAGGATATAACAACTGAGTTCAGATTTATCCTGTCTCAGTTGAGTCTCTTAAAATAAGATTTCCTGGGACTCTGCCTCTTTTGGAAGATGGAGGTATTCAGAAGGCCTTTGCTGGCCTGAACAAAGGGACACAAGCAAGAAGCCAAGAAGGGCAAAGGGATTTGTGAGATTCCGTTTGCAGTGTGTGGGCAAGGTCAATGATGGTGGTGGGGAGGGGAGTGGTAGGTGGACCAATTAGAAGTTGCACTTGAGGCCAGTGGGATAGGAGAGCTGGTCAAACTGTGGGTGGGGAGAATTCCCTGGCCATCCAGTGGTTAGGACACCGTGTGTGTTTGGTTCAAACTCTGGCCAGGAAATGAAGATCTTGCAAGCCATGGTGGGTAGGGCCAGAGACCAATATAAATCCTGACAGCTTGACTGGGGATGAGGGGAAGACTGGGTGGGTGGAGCGATAAACGTTGGGGAAGGGGACTGTCAGCTAAACAACTGCTTCTCACTAAGCATCTCAGCTCTTGCCCGTCTCCTGCCCACCCCAGCTGGCACCCCAAAATGAAACCAGCACAGTCAGTTCAGCTGAGAGACTCCGTGGGTGCAGACACAGGGAAATACAGCTGCTGGGCTCTGCACTGCCAGGACAGCACGAATGCAGAAGGAAAAGACCTGCATCTTCACAAGTGCCCTGGAGTCAGGGTCTCCAAGAACCTCAACTCAGAAAGTCCTTCAAACCTGCCTTAAGTACCTCTTCTTAGACCCATCTGTAAAATGAGGGAACTGCACTAGTGGTTCTCTAAGATCCTTCTTGTGACATTCTGGGATTTTTATGGCTAGTTCCACATAGAATGGGGGAGTCAGAGTCCACCTTTGTCCAACAGAGGAAAGAGATGACTCTTCTAGACTCAGCAGTGTCTCTCCCTTACTCAATTCCAAACATAACAGTAATGATGATCAAATGTAGAAGGTCTTGACCATGACTATCAGCATCACTTGGGAGCCTGTTAAAAACAGATTCTTAGACCCCCCTGCCATTAATTCTGGACAGATTCTAGAAGCCTAACAAGTCCTATAGGTGATTTCAATCTTCAGGAAGATTTGATAAGCAGTGTATCTCAACTGTAGCTGCACATTAGGGTCACCTGCGGAGTTTTTATTTTTTAAATATTTTTTAATTGATTTATTGTTTTGCTGTGCCAGGTCCTAGCTGCGGCACACAGTATCTTCTGTCTTCATCGCTACATGTGAACTCTTAGTTGCAGCGTGCGGGATCTAGTTCCCTGAACAGAGATCGAACCTGGGCTCCTGCATTGGGAGCATGGAGTCTTAGCCACTGGACCACTAGGGAAGTCCCCAACCAGGGAACTTTAAAACTACGGGCACCAAATCCTCACCTCAAGCCATGTTCCAATGGGTTTGGTCTAGGGGTGGGGCCCAGGAATTGGTTATCTTTCAGGCACCTCAGTGACCCTACTGTGCAGCCAAAGTTAAGAAATCTATGCATTTGTCTACCTCTGAGCTGCTTTACCCAGTACAGAAGGCTTTTAACAGATGTGGCTATTTAAATCCAAATTAACTAAAAGCTTAAAATTCTGTTCCCAGGTTCCACTAGCTACATTTGAAGAGCCCTATAGCTACATATGACAAGTGGTTACGTATTCAGCAACACAGATGCCACTACAGAAAGTTCTATTGGTAGCACGGCTCTAGAAAACTGGTCCCCAGATATTCATAATTCCTACTCACTGTACCATGATGTACCAAAGAATCTGATTTGAGAGTGTATTACTCAAAGTACCATGAAAGAGTTTGATGAATGTTTGCCTTCCACAGGCCTGGCGTCTCATATCCAGTATCTCATTGGCTTCTTATCAGCTCTGCAAAATAATCCAGAGTAGGATTATTGCTTCCACTTGATAAACAACCAAGGCTCATGGAAGAAAGGGATTTGTTTAAAGTCCCACAACTAGTGAGTGGCAAGGTTAGGAATCAAATCAGAAACCTGGACTTCTAGTTCAGTACTTCCAGTGATGTTTTTCACAAAGGGCCCTTTAGAGACCAGCTGGTGTGAACACCCTCATTGTATAAATGAAGCCACTAAGATCAGAAAGGGAGGGAAAGAGATTGCAGACGCACAGCAAACTGATGACAGGCTGAAACCAGTAAACTGGTGTTTAGTCTTCAGGCAGAGCCCCATATGAGAGAGCAAGGAGCATGGAGAATGGGGATGGGGAGACAAAGTGGGATTTCAGGTCCCCGCCAGGGACCTCCTGCTTGTAGGTAGTGGTGGAACATCAGGAAGCTAGAAGTCAGGCAAGCTCATTCTCTCCTTGCAGACCCAGAGGAGCTCTTCTTCATCCTCAGGGAGGATTATATGAGATGGTACAGCTGTGCAGCTATTGGCCAGTTCTGCCTCCCCATCAGGTGACCAACCTCCTGGCCTAGGGGACACTGCATTGGGAGTTCCCCACTGAAGAGGCTCCAGTGGATGGGACCAACATCTCCCTCTTTTAAAGTTTCATTTTTATAATTTTTAATTGAAGTATAGTTAGTATACAATATGTTAAAAGTGTATAACATAGTGAATCAAAACATACATATTATACTCCATTTACAGCTATTGTAAAATACTATGGGGTGCTGTTAGAGCAAGTGCAACCAATGGCCACTGCTGCCCCACCTGGACCACGCATACTCCAGGCCCCTGGGTCACCTCTGCATCCCTAGATGTTCTCTTCCCGGGTCCTGGCTGCCCTAGACTCAGTGCCAGGCTGTGGTGTGGACTGAGCGGGGCCAGGCGTTCGCTCAGATCGGGGGTTGTGGCGAGGTGGTTGTTGCCAGGGCAGACCTCTGTGCCATGTCTGTCGACAGGCCAGCACCCGTGTAAGCCTCATGAGTGGAGTCTAGGCTCTGCCAGCGTTTCTGTTGGTCTCACTGGTTCTCCAGGCGGCCACAAGGGCTTGTCCTTTCTGTGTGGGACCCTAGGACTGGAACGTCCAGTCTGTGGCTCCACCTGCTCACTCCCCAGGACGAGTGTCCACTCGTGTCATCAGACCCTTCTCAGTCCCCTGCCAGGGTCACAGCTCACCCATTGCTTTGCTTCCCATCCAACCTGATTCTGTGGGAATCTTTTCGTAGCCTTGGTTACACAGGAACTCTTCTAGTTTCCAGATAGTGCAAGATAGTTTCTTGCACACGTAGATGTGTTTTTGGTGTGTTTGTCGGGGGAGGTGAGCTCCACGTCCTCATACTCAGCCATTTTGTTCAGGCTCCAACTTGGATCTTTATTCCAACCATTCTAACAATCAGTTCAACATGCGTGTACCCACGTCTCTCCCCTTCTCTGCATGGCAGACCCTCTTCCTCCCCTAAACCCACCATCCAAGCTTCAGCGACCTTGGTACGGAAGAGTGCGACAAAACCCATTCCAGGAAGTACCGAGTTACCTTATGCCTTTCCTCCAGCGGGGAGGAGCCCTCAGCTTCCCTCCAGGGACCTGAACAGCTCATCTTTGTCCACAAATACCTGGCTTTTCAGGGGCTCTGATGCTGATGTGTGACCTTGGCCAAGTCACTCTTCTTTCACTCTGCCTCTTGCCTGCCTACCATGCCCCGTTCAGAGACAGCACCTGGGGCAGCTGATAGACAGTAAAATTTTGTCCCTGCAGCTGGGCCCACCCCCTGATGTCAGCGCCAGGCCTGCAGCGATGTGGGCATGATGCGCTAGGAGAGCCAGGTGGGATGCAGGGAACACCTCTGTGTGGAAAAGACCTGGGCCAGGGATGCTGCCATTGATACCTGCCAGGCCAGGAACCTTCAGGGTGTGGGGACAGCTCCCACCCATGTCCTTGTGTCCCCCTGCACCCTGACCCCTGGCATCCAGGTGTAGAGCAGCGGATAGAAGCAGGGACAGGTAACTGTGTGAACCTTGGTGGTTTTGATGCCGAGGAGGTGCCCCCTAAAAAGCAGAAAGAACCTTCACCATCACCCTCACACTCTGCCAGCCCATCAGTGCTTTCACGTCTTGTTTCAGCCTCGGGGCCTCACTCCAAGCCTTGGCCTATTCTGACAGGCAGCATCTGAGCAGCCTTTACTCTGGCCCCAGCCCCCACTCCAAGCCTGGGTAAGGCTAGGGCCCATGGGACGCCAGTTCCTGAGAAGTCCCGAACTGCTGATGAGTCCCTCAGCTCCCAGGACTGACTTACTCCGCCTGCCCCCAGCAGAGGCCTTGTGTGAAGACCCACTTCCTCTCTCTCCCAGGAAAGCCAGGCCAGAGGAATGCAGTATCAGGTGTTCTTTTTATTTTCCATAGCTTGCCTGCCCCAGGGTGAAGGTATGACCACAGTTCACCTCTTCACAGCCACCACAGGCTACGCAAGGGAAACCCCACCTCACTCAACCTGCCCCTTCTCCAGCCCTGCCGGGCCCTTTTCAATTAGAACAGTGTTTTCTAATTTGCATTCTGCAGCCTGAAGTGCTCAGGCTGAGGGAGAAACTTGGTTAAACTAAGATGTTTAAGAGACGCTGGACTCTTTGCTCCTTTGTGAGTTTGCAATGCACATTAGCATATTAAAGGCTCTGAGAAGTTCTGTAGTTTGCAGAGCTGTGTAACTTGAGTGAACCTGTGTGGTTAGTTGCTCAGTCATGTCTGACTCTTTACGACCCCATGGACTCTAGCCGGCCAGGCTCCTCTCTATGGGATTCTCCAGGCAAGAATACTGGAGTGGGTTGCCATGCCCTCCTCCAGGGGATCTTCCTAGCCCAAGGATTGAACCCAGGTCTCCTGCATTGTGGGTGGATTCTTTGCCGTCTGAGCCAACAGCAGAGCTGTGTAACTTGAGTGAACTTAGAGTTTCCCAAATTACTTGGCCACCCCTTCTTTTCTCGGTTGTGACCATTCATATCCACAGCTGTCCCCAAGGCTCCCAGATAATGTGTTTGCACAGGTTTGGAGAAGCAGAGTCACATCTGAATACCTCGAAGGAGAAATGGATGAAGCCCAGATCGAGCGGGATGAAGAAAGTGGTCTGGGTTGATGGAGGAAACCCCTGTTCCCATGAATTGACCTTTCCTACATGCTGGCCCCCGGGAGCTGGGGGACCTCAGGCAAGGCCCACTGGATTTTGAGATCTCAGCGTGCTCTCTGCTAAAGCTTGGAAAGAAGTTGCTGTGAGGATCTTTCACGGATGGGGAGTGAGGTGTATGTGAAGGCATTTAATCAAAATGCTTATAGAGAGACAGGATTGTTACTGTCTTCAGATGACCCAGTGCTTCCTGAGAAGAATCTTGAATCCACAGATGGTCAGGCCTGGACAGGCCTGCCGAGGTTAGTTACTCCAGCCACCCCTCTGCTCTGATGGTGAGGCTGAGGGCCAGGATCTACAGGCCTGGGGTCGGGGTGCTAGAAGGGACTGAGTGGAGAGCAGGACTGAGAGACTGGACAGGGTGGGGCAAACAGAGCAAGGAGAAAGACCACGTCTCATACACGACCTCCTAGACGACAAAGTACGCTCGGATGACAGATGAGCCCCAGTCCTGGCTCTGGGTCCCTCTCTCTGCTCGGTTTCCTCATCTGCATGGGGATGAGGTTCCAGCTCTGGCTGTTGAGGGTACTTAGATCCACTAGGGGGCACCCGAGTCCTGATGGTACCGAGGCTGCGGGAGCAGGAGGGTGGCAAGTGAACCCTGCCTGGTCCAGGAGGAGTAGCTCTGGCCTTAGCCCTTGGATGGATCAGACTTTGGGCCTGGGGCTGGTGGCGTGCCCGATGGTCTGCCCAGTGGGCAAGGGACTCCAGTGCCTCCCCACTTTGATTCACAGCGTGTGGTCCCCATCCTCCCCTGCTGACCCCCAGCCCGTAGTCTGACCTTCAGACAAGTCTAGAATGGAACAGTGAGTGACTCAAGGGCAGTCTGCTCAGTTGCCCTAACTGGTTTAGAGGCTGAGGAAAGGCCAGGCGGGGTGAGGTGGCTGGGGCAAGTTAGGTCACTGAGGAGCTGGCGGCAAAGCTGACAAGTTAGGACCAGGGGCATGTTCCCTCTTGGTCGGATGCCCAGTGTGGCACGGTTGCCCCTGGGGAGAGCCTCAGTGCTCCCTGACCTGAACTGAGAGAAGGGTTGGGGGCGGGGGAACAAAAGGGTTCCTCTCGCTTGTCCCCTGCACCGACTTGAGGGAGGGAGCTGCTCGGGGCCTAGGCAGCCCCCAGGTGATTCTGTGTGGCCCAAGCCCCCAGGGCTCACTGGGCACACACCCTGGCTCCCCGTCTCACTTCCGCCCTCATCCCCTCCTGGGAAAAGGACAAGAGGTCCCTGCTGCCTTCTCTACCAGGTCCTTGAGAGGAAGCTGTGACCGCAGGCATCCTGGAGGCTCAGGCCCTATGTGGCCAGGAAGGAGACCTCAGTGGGAGTGACAGAGGCCAGCGGGAAGGCAGGGGAGGTATCAGCCCCGAGGACCCGGTAAAGCAGCTCCTCCTTCTCCTGCTGGAGCTGCCGCCGTGACTGTGACTCCTTCTCCAGGGCCTCACGGGCAAGAAGCAGGTCCTCCGAGAGCTGCCTGTGGACATAGAGCCAGCGCTGCCCGAGGGGACCACCTCTCGGGGCCTCCAGCAACTGCAAAGACCAGCCCTTTCCTCCAGGAAGCCTGCACGGTGGCCCCACTTGAAAAGGCAACTCCAGATGTTGACCAAGGTGGCCCTCAGTTTTGGGTTCAGATCTGCTCCACTACTAAGAAGTGTAATTTCTTAGTAGGTATTTGCCCAGGTATTCACTCTGGGCAAATTTGCAAAATGGAATGCTAACAGGACTGGCTCTTAGAGTCATTATAATGACTAGGATTAGATGAGATAATATGTTGTCAACAAATTACATCTGACACATGATCTCAGTTCTCATTGACCGACCCCTTACCACTGATTCATTCATTCTTTCGGCCCCTTGAACCCTAAGCTTCCTGTTCCTTCTTCCTGAACTGGGCTTTCCCATGGAGTCCACTCAGCTAGGATGGGGACAAACATATTAATCAGTCCTGCCACTTCTGTTTCCGGGCAGAGCTGGTCCCTTGGGATTCCTGACCCCCAGCAAAGAGGAGCCAACCTCCTCCCCCAGACAGGCTTCTCCTGGAGACTCTCCCAACTGGAGATTCACAAAAAATAAGCGGTGGGGATGGGAGGAGCAGGGCGTGGGAGCAGCTACCTTGACACAATCATCTGGTTGTGGCCTCTGGCATGGAGGTCCTCATTCTCCTGCTGGAGGGTGGTGATCTTCTCCTCCAACAGCAGATTTTTTTCTTTCTGTAACAAATCAGAGTGAGCTCAGAAAGCCCCTGGTACAACATGTGCTATCACCTCCCTCTTATCCGCAGCCACCAAAAACACTGATTCACTTTAGACCAAATGTTACATTTCACGAGGCACTAAGATTACTTGGAACAATGCAACTAAGGCGTGAACACAGGACTGCCAACTTTTCACTTAACCAGATGAGTATTAAAAAAAGAAGACAGCCACTACCATCTAAAATCTCCATAAGTTCCCAAGAGAAAAAAAATAGTTTGGTTCTCCAAAAGACAGAATTAAATAATGTATATAAATGTAAGTGTATCTGTTATGCTATTCCACAAAAAATGGTTGAACAAAATGGATAAGGATCCACTGAAATGGTCTGACTTTAGGTTGTGTGGCACACAAGAGGCCAGGGAACTTCTTCCAGGACAATGTAACATAATCTGTTTGGATTCAATCCTAAGTCCTCCAAGGCCTTCCCTCTGGAGACAAAGCCACTGGTGTCCCTAACGCCCACCACTGCCCAGGCCCGTCCTTGCTGACTCTGGTTTCCCATATCTGTCTGATTTTTTTTTTTTCCGGCATCGACTCCTTCCTCAAACCTTCCCAGACCTGTGACATCTGCCAGCCCCTCCTGGTTAGCCAGGCTATTTGCCCTGGTGTCACCCGAGTGACAGCAACACGCACAGTCAAAAAGTACAAGACCAGGATGAGAAGGAGCCACTGCTGGGCCCAGACCAGCCCCAGTGACTCAAGGGCCAGCACGGGCGGCAGGTCAAAGCTGGTGTGGACCTGGCTGGGCCTTCCGCAAAGTATAATTGATACCTACCCTCTGCACACAGGACAGAGGAAATGCCCAGAAAGTGGAAGCGTAAAGCTGCCTCCCCAGTCCCCCTTCCCCATCCCTCCATTCCAGCCGCTGCCAGCCACGGACCACTGTCTCCATGAGGATCAGCCGCTTGTCCAGCTCATGGATTCGCTCGTTCTTCATTTCGATGACAAAGTGTAAGCTCTCCAGCTCCTGCTCCCAGAACTGGCTGAGGCTCCCGTGCTCCTAGACAGGAACACAGAGCGACCTTAGAGCGGCCAGCATGGGGAGGGGCGGGGGCGGGGAGAGTGGGCTGCCTCCCTCTCCCCATTCTGCCCCCAACTGTGTGGCAGGTCTGCTCCTGGCGCTTTATTCTGAGTCCAGAGCGTGAGCACTCGACCACCCACGTGCCTCTCTGATCTTTACGTTCCCCCTCAGTGACACGGGGACACTGTTTCTGCCAGACCCTCATTAAGGTAAGAGCATCAGTTCTAGCCCCAACCTTGAAGAGGGACTGGCCTTTCCTGTCGCCCAGACCTGGACCATTCTGGAAACTGAAGGAGGACAGGCTGTCGGTACCACCACCTACCTGGATGTGCTTCTTGTAGTCTCGGCTCAGGATGGACTCCTCTGCCCTCTTCATCTTGGCCTGGAAGGCCTCCAGCTGTGCAGTCAGTCTGTCAATGGTCTCCTGGAGGGGGGAGCAAGCAGGAGATGATGCAAGCCTGGCTCATAAGGCTGGAGGTGGACTTCTCCACCCCTTGGGGAGGGGTCAGTGTTGGCTTCTTCAGTCTGTCTTTGCTCTACCCAGCACTGCAGGCTTAAGCTACTTCAACCACTGTTCAAAACGTACAGCCCCATCTGCCCGTACCCTCCGGGATGATGTCAGGGTACTCAAGGCTGGCGGCAGACTGTCATTCAAAGTGCATGCAAGCCAGGCTCAGCGTCCTTGCTCTGCCTCTTCTCTCACGGTGCCCTCTACATGCCTTCTCCTGCAGCCAACATCACATCACTCTTGCAGATGCCAGGTACATGGCTGCCTCCCTACTGCTCCCCTGTCAAGGATCTTCCTCCACCTAAACTTTGTCCATAGCCTCTAGGATAGGGCACCCCCTTACTAGGGCTCACAGACTCCCATCGTTTGGTCCCTCCTCCCTCTCTGGCCTCCACTGTTTCCCCCTCATGCTCTATACCCAGGCCTCCTGGACTTGTTTCAGTTCCACAGGTACTCTGTATTTTTTCCCCTTTTCTCCATGCATTTAAACACACGTTTTTTGTTTGTTTGGTTTCTGCTAAGGCACTTTTCCTACCTTTCTTCATCTGAAAAATTCCAACCCACCCTCAGATTCCACCTTAGACTTCACCCTCTCTAGGAAATCCCTGACCAGTCAGTCTGGGTCAGAGGCCTGCCTTCGTGCTTCCACGGCTCACTGTGCAGCCACCCACGACTCTAATCACACCATGGCACCAGGCCCACAATGTCTCCAAGATGTTCCCAACCATCCCTGAAAAAGAGGCCAACCCTCATCTCAGACCAAGACCTCCCGAGCTGACAGCAGGGTCGCCACATCACAGAGACTCACACGGCCCAACCCTTCTCACCTGCAGGGCCACCTTGGCCTCCTGGAAGGAGTGGGTAAGGGCTTCCTTGTCCTGCTCATAGGAGGCCTGGAGGGCTGGAGGGAAAGGAGACACAGTTAGCTCAGACCCCTGACACTTCACCCCACAAGGGCCAGAGAGCCCAGATGACCCCTTGGGACCATAGGGGTCAGGAGTCTGAGAATGCTTTTATTCATCTTTCTATCTCATGGGCTTGGGGCTGAACTCGAACTAGAGTAGATATTTAATAGAAGCTCATGGAAAGGGAAACGAATGAGATCCTGGGAAGATCTTGCACCCTGCCTCCTCTACAAAGTTCCTTTTGGAAAATTCCAACCTTGTCTCAGTTGAAAGAAGACAAGAGGGAAATGACCAGTCACTGGGTGGGATGGGAAACAGGAAAGTGTAATACAGCCCAAAGCCCAGGTATGCAAAGGGCCTGTGTCATAGGGGCAGTGACACAAGGAAAAGAATGCTCAGTAATATATGTGATACAGCTGTCAAAATTGATACTGTCAGCTCTATAAAAACTACATAAATTATTATAAAAACTAATTTAAAACTTTTTGATAAATTATGGGACAGGTAATTTACCAAGACAGGTTCAGTTCCAAGAAAGATGGAGGAAGCACATGCCATCCAGTCTCCTGAATTTAGCTATAAAACCAGGACAGAATGAATGGCACAACTATTTTCAGACTCTGAACAGTAAATGGTGGCAGGCAGACTGGGCAAGAAGATCAGAATTCAAAGCACTGCTCAACCAACGTATTTATTTAATTTAAACAAGACCCAGAATCTGATGTATTCAAATATTCAAAATGTTCAAATGCAATAAAAAATTGTTCAGCATACAAGTCCAAAATTCCTCAGGTGACAAGTCTAAATATTCAGCATACAAAGTGGGAAAATCTCATCTCCTCTCAGAAAAGACATTGAACAGATGCCAATACTGAGGTGCCACAGATTTCGTCCTCCAGGGGATCTCCCTGACCCAGGAATCAAACCCAGGCTTTCTGCATCGCAGGCAGATTCTTTACTGACTGAGCTACAAGGGAAGCCCGTTGGAATTACGAAGGGACCTTAAGGAAGCCACTGTATATATAGGGAAGCTCTGAAATAAAGGTTAATGCTCTTCCAAAGAATGAAAAATCAGAAAGTGTAACCAAACATTAAAACCAGGAGGGAATTTTAGAACAACAACAAAAAATGAAAACTCACTTGGTGGGCTCAATAGAGGAACAGGGATGACATAAAAAGAGTCTGTTGGTGATGAATTCTTTTAGTGTTTCTTCATCTAGAATGTCTCTATTTCACCTTCTTTCCTGAAGAACATTTTTTTCTGAAGATAGGATTCTTGATTTACAGTTCTTTTATTTTAGCAGTTTTAAAATGTTCTTATTCCTTGTAGCCTCCAAGCTTTCTAATGAGAAATCCACAATTCATTCAAACTTATTTCCTCTATGTAATGCACCATTTTTCTTTGGTTCTGTTCCAGATTTTTTTTTTTTGTCATTAGTTTAAAAAAAGAGATATGTTTGAGTGTGGATTTTGTTGGGCTTGCTTTGGGGTTCAATATGCATCTTTCACTTGTAGAATTATTTTTTGCCAAATTTGGGAAGCATCCAACCATTCCTTCTTCAAATAGTTTTTTTGCACTGCATCCTTTCTGAGTCTTAGACACAAATGTCAGACATCCTAGGATTATTTTATGGATAACTGAGGCTCTGTCCATTTTTTTCCAATATTTTTTTGGCTTTTGTTCAGATTTATGGTAATTTCTATGGATCTTCAAAAGTTCACTAGCTCTTTTTAATTCCTAGAAGATACCTACATTAAATATGTCACAGGTAGGTTAAAAATAAAAGAATGAAAAAGCAACATTTAAGAATAAGGAAGATTCTCAGGGATGAAGAAGTACATTACATCATGATAAAGGGGTCCATTCTCCAGGAAGACATAACAACCTTAAATATCTATACAAGTATAGTCATTCTTCAAATTACATGAAGCAAAAACTGACAGAACTGAAAGGAGAAACAGACAAATACACAATTATAGTTCAAGACTTTAACATTCCTCAATACTCGATAGAAAACATAGGCAGACAATGAGTAAGAATACAGACCTGAACAATACTGCTGATTTGTTTTAACTGATTAATTTATAAAGTACTCAACAGCAGAATACACATTCTTTCTGAGTGCACATGAAGCATTCATAAGATAGACCATATCTTGAATCATAAAATAAGCTGTAACAAGTTAAAAAAGGAATGAACTATAAACTATGTTCTCTGACTGCAAAGGAATCAAACTGGATACCAGTAACAAGAAAAGAACTGGAAAATGTCTGAACACGTAGAAGGAAATACCCTTCTAAATTGTCAATGAGCTAAACAGGAAGTCTTGAGGGAGATTAGAAGGTATTTTGAACTGAACAAAAAATATAAAACATCAATTTCTAGGATGCAGATAATGCAGTGCTTAGGGGGAAATTTTTAGCATTAAGGGCTTACGTTAGAAAAGAAAGCGAAAGTTGCTCAGTCACGTCCAGCTCTTTGTAACCCCACGGACTATACAATCCATGGAATTCTCCAGGCCAGAATACTGGAGTGGGTAGCCTTTCTATTCTCCAGGGGATCTTCCCAACCCAGGGGTTGAGCCCAGGTCGCCTGCATTGCAGGCAGATTCTTAACCAGCTGAGCCACCAGGGAAGCCCACTGAAGTTAAATTTGTACTTAAATACTTCCTGGAATAGAAATGGCAGAAATGGCATGTCTTTGCTTGTGTTTATCTGGTGTCTGTGTATCCTCCATGGTCAAATATCTGTTTAAATCTTAAGGTTTCTCTGACAAATTCTATTGAATATTTTAAAATGATATAGTACAACTCTCTACAATCTCTTTCAGAGATAGAAGAGGAAGAAACATTTCCCAGCTCATTCCATGAGGCAAGTATCAGGCTTTGCCCTGATACTACAACCAGACAGATGGTACAAGAAAACTATAGACCAGTAGTCCTTATAAACACAGATGAAAATCTTCAATAAAATATTAGCAAATCAAGTTCAGCAACATATAAAAAGACCAAGAGAGGTTTTGTTAATGTAAGTTCGAAAATTGAAAGCTCAAATTAATGTAATCTACCATGTTAACAGTATAAAAAAGGGAAATCACATGATTATACTAAATGTAAAACTTAAAGCCATATAATTTTTGGAAGAAAAGAGAGAAGATCTTTGTTACCTAGAGTTCAGCAAAGAGTTCTTACACATGACACCAACAGCATAATTGATAAAAGAAAAATGACCTAGAATTTATTAAAATTAAAAGCTTTGCTTTGTGAAAACCATTAATGGGAGGATGAAAAAAAACACACAAACAAATCTTAAACACACACACACAGACTAGGAGAAAATATTTGTAAATACAAAGGACCTGTATCCAAAATATATAAAGATCTCTCAAAACTCAACAGCAAGAACAAAACAAGCTAATTAGATACAAAGGACTTGAACAGATATTCTGCCAAAGAGGTTACACAGACAGCAAATAAACCCAAGAAAAGATGTCCAACATGATTAGTCATTGTCGAGATGCAAATTATACCCACAATGAGATATCACTACCTATTTATTAGAGTAGCAAAAAAATAAAGTCTTGACAAGTGTTAGTGAAAAGGAACAGTGGAACTCACTCATCACTGATGGGAATATAAAATGATGGTCCCTTAGGAAAGCAGTTTAGTCAATTCTCACAAAGCTGAATATACATGTACCATGTGACCTATCCACCCCACTCCTAGATATTTACCCAAGAAACTTAAGAACACACAGAAACCTTACACAAATGTTGAGAAGAGCACTATTCATAATTACCTCCAGTTGGAAATGACCTGTCCCCACTTGGACAAGGGGATGAGTGAACAATGGATCACAATTCAGCCATGAAATAGAAGGCACTCCTTATATACCCAGCCACTTAGATGGCTCTCAAATGCACCATGATTAGGGACAGAAGCCAATGTTAAATATTATATTGTATTATTTTGTTTCTGTAATAATCTTAAAATGACAAAACCATGTGTGGAGAACAGATCAGTGTTTCCCAGGGGTTGGGGTGGGAGAGGATGTGGATACAAATGGGCAGCCTGAGAGAGTGTTTTGGGGGTGATGGGACTGTTTTATACTGGATTATGGTGGTGGCTGCATGAATCTATACATGTGTTAAAGTTTATAAAGCTACATTAGAAAGTCCATTTTAATGTATAATAATTAAAAAACAAAAATAGAAAATAAAAGACAATAAAGTGTCATCAAGTGTAAAAAAACAAAACAAACCACTAGCCTCTCCCAGTCATACTTCCCCCATGGTATATTTCTAGTCATTTATTTAATGTGCACTTGGTTGTTGTCATTTAGTCACTAAGTTGTGTCTGACTCTTTTGCCACCTCATGGATTATAGCCCACCAAGCTCCTGTGTCTGTGGGATTTCCCAGGCAAGAATATTAGAGTGGGCTGCCATTTCTTTCCCCAGGGGAATCCTTCCAACCCAGGGATTGAACCATATCTCCTGCATTGGCAGGTGAATTCTCTGCCACTGAGCCACCAGGCAAGCCTTCGGCAGCACCTAACAGGTGCCAAGCAACTGAAAAATAACTATAAAAGAATTCTGACTGTTGGGAAGAACTCAAGACAGGCAGTCCCTTCCCCTCTGGGTTTTTACCATAGGAAAATTATCTTATTAATATCTTCATTACGCTAAAACTAGTATCAAATCAATGCTTTGCTTGGAGAAGAAAGCTGTTTTACCATAATAGCTTTGAGAAGGAGGGAAGGATTTTAGAGATATAGATACTGAAATGAGATTCAAGGTAAGTTTCAGAGATACTGTAGAAAGTGAACTAAGGTCTACTGACAGGCCCAGTTTCACAGGGTACATTTGTGCCCTTCAAATTCGCAGGGCAAAGGCTTCAATTCTATTTCAAAACGT
This sequence comes from Moschus berezovskii, assembly GCF_049115385.1. NCBI lineage: Eukaryota > Metazoa > Chordata > Mammalia > Artiodactyla > Moschidae > Moschus > Moschus berezovskii. Next base: position 49,073,671 of record NC_142467.1, on the reverse strand, counting down.
TTTATGCTAATGTTGCAATATGTTTCAAGATTCTTAAAATTGTTCAGACCTCTGTTCTAGTTATTTCATTTCTGGAAATCTAAGGATATAAAGCAAAATATGGGAACATCTTTAGGCAAAACACATTTAGTGCAGTATTACTTAAACAGTAGTTAAAATCTTTACTTCTAGACTCACAGGAAATAAGGAAAACCATGTGTGCAGTGGTCTACACTTTACAAACATTTTAGCAGCAGACGAATTACTTGCAAACATGTTTGACACAATGTTAAATAAAAAGAACAGTATATAAAATTTTACATATAAAATAATTTGAACTGTGTTTTTAAAAGATAAAAATTTCTGGGGTAAGTCATAGAAATACTGATGATGAAAAAAAAATTAGTATCACTTTTTTGAAGTCAATTTCAATAGCATCAAAAATCTAGATAACCTTCCCCAAAGAAGCTATACAAATAACCAACATGCACATGAAAAGATGCTCAGCAAAATTAGTCATTAGGGAAATACAAGTTGAAACCACAGTGAGATATCACTTTGCATTCACTAGGATGGCAATAATAATAAGAACAATAATGACAGAAACTAACCAGTATTGGCAAGGATGTGGTACAACTGGAACTCTTGTGCATTGATGTTGGAACTGAAAAACAGTACAGCTACTATGGAAAACAGTTTGGTGGATTCTCAAAAAGTTAAGCATAGAAATACCAAATGACCCAGCAGTTCTGCTCCCGGGGGTACACCCAGGGAAACTGAAAGCAGGTGATCAACCAACTGCTTGTACTGATGGCACTTGTTCACAGCCCATCCATCAACAGATGAATGGATAAAAGAGAGTGTGGGGTGCCTTGGCAATGGAATATTATACGCCACAAAGAGGAATGGAATAATTTTTAAAATGGTGTTGGGGAAAGGAGTGGAGTGCCCATGCACACTGCAGCACAGATGAGCTTTATGCTGGGTGAAGGAAGCCAGCTGTGGGGGCTGTGGGAGTCCATTCACATGAGTGTCTGGAGTGGACAAAGTCATGAGACTCAGAGCAGATTGGCAGTTGCTGGGGGGCTGGAAGGGTGAGTGTGGGGTTGTGGAGTGACTGCTTAGTGGGTAAGGAGTTTGCCTTTAGGATGAGAGAGTTCTGGAAGGGTACAGTGGTGATGGTTTCAGGGGACTGTGACTAGACAAAATGTCACTAATGGTAAATTTTATGTTTATTTTACCAAAATAAAAGGTATATATACAAAATTTCGTCATACCAACCCTACTAGAATGCTTTTCTAATGATAAAATCATGAATGTGGCAAAGATTTTACAAAATGGGGTTCACTGTGTATCACTGATGTTATAAACAATGGTAAAAGTTTGAACTTGCTAAAATGCCTAACCCAAGGGGCTAGTTAAAAGAACAAGGGAACACTACTGGAATGCTACATAGTTACTAAAAGTTGTGCTGCTGCTGCTGCTAAGTCACTTCAGTCGTGTCCGACTCTGTGTGACCACATAGACGGAAGCCCACCAGGCTCCCCCGTCCCTGGGATTCTCCAGGCAAGAACACTGGAGTGGGTTGCCATGGAGTTTAATGACAAGATGTTAATACAGTGCAAAGTGAAAAATCAATTTATCTCCTCCCTGCAAAGTACGTGTGTGTATAGATGTATATTCTAGGTAAATACACACTAAAGAAGTACAAGCGATCTATATCAAAGGGGTAACAGTGACTAGTTCTGGGTGGAATTATACACAATTTTAATTTTCTTAGTAATAAAATAATAAATGCTAACAAATACTTGCTAAGTATCTTGCAAAATATCAGAGACTGTTCTAGATTCCTTCATCTGTCTGCCTGTTTGTTTATCTATCTATCCATCTGTAAATTAAATTGCTTGACTCTCTGAAAGACCCTATGAATAAGAGTTAACTGACTTCTTCAAGGTTACACAGGTGATAAATGGTGAAGCTGGGATCCAAACCCTGAGACCATGGCTGCAGAGGTTGAGCTCCAACCATTACAAGAGCATTTTTTTAATCCATACATTCTAAATTTTCTATGATAAGCATTATCACATATAAAAGATATTTGAAAAAAATAATCAACCTAAGCATAGAGTTGTCATCATTGTGGGGGAGAAAAATGGGTATTTAAATATTCTCCTATTTGTCTAAGTTTTCCAAATTTCCCATAATGAATACAGATTGTTTTTTAAAATGGAAAGGGAAAACCATCTCTCAACTAAGGCAAAACAAAGCATGGGGTCAAATATTATATGCCCGAAAGGACACGTCTTAGGACCCTGCAGACTCCAGTTCTGAAGTGACAACTGCTTAGGGACCAGAGGTGGCTGAGAAGGGGAAACGGGAGTCCCATGTGAGCTCAGCAGGTGGAACAGAAGGAGTCTGGTCCATGGCCTTCCAGTGCATCTCGTCCTTACCTCGCAGGGCCTCCGCATGCTCTCCCTCTAGGACTCTTCGCTGTTCTTTCAGTTTCTCTCCAAGTTCTACCTCCCTCTCCTTCTCCACCTGGGGGCAGAGGGTCCCAGGCAGAATGAGATTCAGTAGGTTCAGGGCAGCCTCACTTATTCACTCACCAACCCTGGAGCCTTTTGGAGGTTGGTGATCAGAGTCCCACCCGCTGATGGGCGCAAGGCCTCCAAGACATAGCTGATGTGACTGACTTCACCCTCTTTAGGGCTTAAGAGGGGGCTTCCAGAGCTTTACCACGCGGAAGGAGATTTTGGAGTCTTCCAATCCTGATGGCATTGAAGGCAGAAAGCCCTCTGCTATGCTGGTGGTTCCCCCCTTTTATTCCATAGAATAAATTAAATGAGTTATATGCCCACAGTTACAAATATTTATTCAACAGATACAGGACTCTTTTCTGGGCAAAAGAGTAAGAGATACTTACAACAATAAAACCAAAAGTTGGCCTTGCTCTGGAATTTAATGAGGTTAGTGGAGCAGGAGGAAAAGAAAGGGGTTGGGACTCACCTGCTGCGCCCATTTCTCCCTGTCCTCTTCATGTTGCTGTAGGATTCTGGTGATAGCCTTCTGGTGCTGCTCAGCCTCCTCAGATGCAAATACATGGTCAGTTGTGGCTATAGGTGAGGGAGAAAAAATCACAGAGTGGAGGTTGGGTCCAGGCCCAATGGAGAGGGCCGGGGAGGCTGGAGCTACAGCGTGGGGAGCCTGGTCTCCCCCTTAAAAATGGTTTCAGTTGGGGGATCAACTTCTAGAGGCAGCTCCTTAAATCTCCCTGCCTTTGGAGACCCTCCTTCATGAAGTGGAGGAGCCAGAGGCCTCATTTTGCCCCTAAGATCTACAGGAGAACAGGTGACTCACAGAACACATTCAGCCTATAAAGGTGCTGTTTGCTCCATCCAGTGTCAACATTAAAAACAAACAAAACAGTGGCTGACTTAATAACTGGGCAGCTTTTCCTTAATACTACAGATTCCCAACTTTTTTTAAAAGTCCTGATTTAAACTTTTATTTATTTATCGTCTTTATTGCTGTGTGGGCTTTCTCTGGTTACGGCGAGTAGGGGCTAATGTCTAGTTGCAGTGCGTGGGCCTCTCATTGTGGTGGCTTCTCCTGTTGTGGAGCAGGGGCTCTAGGGCACACGGCTTTCAGCAGTTGTGGCAAGACAGATCTTAGTTCCCAGACCAGGGATCAAACCCGTCTCTCCTATATTGGCAGGTTGATTATTAACCACTGGACCAACAGGGAAGTCCTCCAACTCTTTTTGAAGAAGTCAAAGAAGCAGCAGTGTGCGATTCAGTGCCCAGCAGGAGCTGGCCTGAGGAACGGCGGCCTCCGCCTCCATCCAGGATGTGGTTCTGCCATTCACCACTGTCCTCACCTCTCCTCTCCTCACTGAGGGGCTAGCTGGTCACTCGCTTTGTCTGTTGGGCTCTGTGTCTGAGTGTGACACCTCACAGCGCAGAAAGGCTGCTGTGAGCAGGAAGAAGACCTTGAAAACAGGAAATCGAGACATTGCTGAGGGAAACTGCAAAACAGGCCTGGTGATGCCACTCTGGTGAGTCCAACAGGCTCTGGGTCTCACCTAAGGCGGGGATCCACCCTCTCCGGGCCTCTGTTACCTAATACATTAAATCAGGATAATAATAATACCTACCTCATAGGGCTATTGAGATGATTAAGTCAGAAAACAACGGCAATGAAAATAACAACAGCATGTAAAGAATATGGAGACTCAACAACAAAGAATACCAAGAGCTTACTATGCTCAGAAACATGCCCAGCTCCGCTCCAAGTGCCTCACAGGTATTACTTGCTGAATGCTCACAGCTGCCCAGAGTGGTGCGTACTACGATTATTCCCATTTCACAGATGAGGAAGCTGAGGGACAAAGAAATCATGCAACCTGTCCAAGATTACCCAGTTCACAACTGGGGTAAGGGGCTGTGAACCTACACAAGTTGATTCCACAGCAAACACTCTGAACTACCATGTTGTTCTGTCTGCTCATGCATCGAAACAGTAAGTGTACCAACACATGGAAGCAACCTAAGTATCTTTTAACATATGAATGAATAAATAAGATGGACAACAATAAAAGTCTACACATACAAAGGAACATTATGCAGCCATAGAAAAGAATTAAAGTCTGCTATTTGCAACAACATGGATGGACCTAGAGGGTATTATGCTTAGCACACTAAGTCAGAGAAAGACTAATACTGTAGGTAATCACCTATTTGTAGAATCTAAAATCTACCACAAACAAATGAATAAAATACAAAAGCAGTAGGTGTTGTGCCAGGCATTTGGAGGTGCTCAATAAGTGCTCTTTAGGACTTCGCTGGTGGTCCAGTGGTTAAGCTTTCATACTTCCACTGCAGGGGGCACAGGTTTGATCCCTAGTCAGGGAACTAAGATCCTGCATGCTGCGTGATGTGGCAAAAAAAATGCTCTTCATTGTTCACTAAATGTTCTCTAAATGTTTCTCAGGGCTCATGACAGCACTCAAGGCTTATATTAGCATTGTTATAAATGTAGCAATATAATGTAAAGTAATTAGCCTCCAATTAAAATAAATAAATTTTAAAAATAAATAAAAAAGAAAAGAAAAGAAAAGAAAAAAAAGTAGTAATAACATTATTACAGAATTTCATAGGCCAGGTTGGCTACAAGGTATAATGAGAAGTGTGAAGAAAGAGGCTGTGGTCAGTCCATCAGATAGGAGCCCTGGGTCTGGGGGAGGTGGGGCGAGAGGAGACAGTGGTCAGGATCATGGAGTTCCAGGCTCTCATAAATCATGTGGCTCAAGATCTCAAATGTTGGTCAGCAGTACCAAACTGGTCTCAACTTGTGTGTGGGGGTGCTACTTATTACAGGGATTTACCATCACTAACAATGCAGACTGTGGATCAGATCATGAACTCCTTATTGCCAAATTCAGACTGAAATTGAAGAAAGTAGGGAAAACCACTAGACCATTCAGGTATGACCTATATAAAATTCCTTATGATTAGACAGTGGAAGTGAGAAATAGATTTAAGTGAAAAGCAAAGGAGAAATGGAAAGATATACCCATTTGAATGCAGGGTTCCAAAGAATAACAACGAGAGATAGGAAAGCCTTCCTCAGTGATCAGTGCAAAGAAATAGAGAAAACAATAGAATGGGAAAGACTAGAGATCTCTTCAAGAAAATTAGAGATACCAAGGGAACATTTCACGCAAAGATGGGCTCAATAAAGGACAGAAATGGTATGGGTCTAACAGAAGCAGAAGATATTAAGAGGAGGTAGCAAGAATACACAGAAGAACTGTACAAAAAAGATCTTCATGAACCAGATACACAATGGTGTGATCACTCACCTAGAGCCAGACATCCTGGAATGCAAAGTCAAGCGGGCCTTAGGAAGCATCACTACAAAAAAAACTAGAGGAGGGGATGGAATTCCAGTAGAGCTATTTCAAATCATAAAAGATGATGCTGTGAAAGTGCTGCACTCAATATGCCAGCAGATTTGGAAAACTCAGCAGTGGCCACAGGACTGGAAAATTCATTCCAGTCCCAAAGAAAAGCAATGCCAAAGAATGCTCAAACTACCGCACAATTGGACTCATCTCACATTCTAGTAAAGTAATGTTCAAAATTCTCCAAGCCAGGCTTCAACAATACATGAACCGTGAACTTCCAGATGTTCAAGCTGGATTTAGAAAAGCCAGAGGAACCAGAGATCAAATTGCCAACATCCACTGGATCATGGAGAAAGCAAGAGAGTTCCAGAAAAACATTGATTTCTGCTTTATTGACTATGCCAAAGCCTCTGACTGTGTGGATCACAATAAACTGTGAAAAATTCTGAAAGAGATGGGAATACCAGACCACCTGACCTGCCTCTTGAGAAATCTGTATGCAGGTCAGGAAGCAACAATTAGAACTGGACATGAAACAACAGACTGGTTCCAAATAGGAAAAGGCTGTATATTGTCACCTTGCTTTTTAACTTATATGCAGAGTACATCATGAGAAATACTGGGCTAGATGAAGCACAAGTTGGAATCAAGATTGATGGGAGAAATATCAATTACCTCAGATATGCAGATGACATCACACTTATGGCAGAAAGTGAAGAAGAACTCAAGAGCCTCTTGATGAAAGTTAAAGTGGAGAGTGAAAAAGTTGGCTTAAAGCTCACCATTCAGAACATTAAGATCATGGCATCTGGTCCCATCACTTCATGGCAAACAGATGGGGAAACAGCAGTAGATTTTATTTTGGGGGACTCCAAAATCACTGCAGATGGTGATTGCAGCCATGAAATTAAAAGACGCTTGCTCCTTGGAAGGAAAGTTATGACCAACCTAGACAGCATATTAAAAAGCTGAGACAATACTTTGCCAACAAAGGCCCATCTAGTCAAAGCTATGGTTTTTCCAGTAGTCATGTATGGATGTGAGAGTTGGAGTATAAAGAAATCTGAGCACTGAAGAATTGATGCTTCTGAACTGTGGTGTTGGTTAAGACTCTTGAGAGTCCCACGGACTGCAAGGAGATCCAACCAGTCCATCTTAAAGGAAATCAATCCTGAATATTCATTGGAAGGACTGATGTTGAGGCTGAGAATGCAATACTTTGGCCACCTGATGCAAAGAACTGACTCACTGGAAAAGACCCTGATGCTGGGAAAGATTGAAGGCGGGAGGAGAAGAGGATGACAGAGGATGAGATGGTTTGATGGCATTAACGATGTGATAGACATGAGTTTGAGTAAGCTCCAGGAGTTGGTGATGGACAGGGAAACCTGGCATGCTGCAGTCCATGGGCTCACAAAGAATTGGACAGGACTGAGCGACTGAACTAGCTAACTAATAGTGCAGTCTTCAGCCCCACTCCTAGAGATCCTAATTTAGTTGGTTTGTGGTGGGGCCTCAGAATTGGTATTTTTGAAGATCCACCCCAGGTAATTCTTATGTATAGCCAGATTGGAGAACATATAAATTCTGACCCAGTTGCTTATCTGGTACTTTAACTTCATCTACAATATCCTGATAGTCTCCAGGTGGTAATTAAACACTTTCAGAGATGGAGAGCTCATTCTATCAGTAGCTCTGATGATTTTAAACCATCAACCAGACAAAAAACTTCCTTTGAGACTGAACTGAATTCTGCCAGTGTGTTTTGGCTACATTCAGGCCCTGGTACTGATCTCTGGGTCACACTGAACAAGGCTCATCTTTCTTCTCTGTGAGGGCACTTCAGTCACTTGGAGAGAGCTGTTGTGTTTTATTGCAACATCTTCTATTTCTTTAACTGTTCCTTAAAGGACATGGTTTCCAGATTCCTCATCAACCTGATTCTTCTCCACTGTACTCTCTCCATTTTTTTCTGGATTTCTCTGAAAATGTGCTTTTCAGAAATAAACTCAGCACTCCAGGTGTGGTAGCAATAGCCAGGATCAGGAAAGAACTATCACCTCCCTGATTTTCGAAATGATACTCCTAGTAAAGTAACCTAACTAAAATCTCAGGAGATAATTAAATAGCCATATTGTGTTTGTTGACTATAGAGTAGGAAACCTCACAGATGTCAGAGAGGGCATTTATAGTGCTGACTGCTCACCTGTGTCACCATTGAGGGGACCCAGTTCCTGAGGCTCTGGTTTGGGAGGCTGATCTGGTCTTTGGCGCCTCTGGAAGAAATGAGATAACAGTGAGGATGAAGGTAGGAAGTTAATGTGAGGATAGATGCTATGGTAATTCTTCCAAAGGCAAGATAGGAATTCCAGTTGTGCCAACCCCTGCACTACGCCCAGTTCCCTTAGGCTTTCTTCCTCACAGTCCCAAGGCAGCAACCGCTCTGTGGGGAAGGGGTTCCCAGATAGGATTTCATTTTGGCCGGGGAAACCCTCAGCGGGGAGCTTGGTGCTAGCTGACATCTCCTTAGATTCTTGTACTTTGGCTCAGCTACCAACCATGGGCCCCTCCCTGCCCTTATCTTCCTTCTCCATGGACTTGGCCAGACCTTATGCTATTACCCTCATCCGAGTTATGGCCTTTAAGTGTCTTAAAACTTCCCAACCCCCAGTTTAGAGACAATTCCCCTTCCTCCTCAGGGCCCTTGGCTACCACAGCTTTCAACAAGTTCCCTGTATTGAAGGCAGGGCCTCAAACTTCAAGCCATGGTTTTACTAGGTTTCTTCTCTGTTTCCCCAACTATATGGAGGTAGCAGTATATAATGTGACAGTTGGAGGTGAAATACTGCAGCCAGGTCATACCAGGCACTATCTCAGCTAATCTTCAGAAGAACCCGGGAAATATGTATGTCCCCTGATTTAAAAATGAGAAGGCTGAGGCAAAAGAGGATTCCATCAGGACAGATCGGGGGATATCTGGCAGAGTCAAGTATTTGACCCCTACCTAGAGGCACTTTAACTAACCTTGGTCAGTGGGGGTTGAATCAGAGGAGAGAACTGATGCAAAAGGGCTTTCTATAATAACTTTTAAAAAATACTTGTTTATTTAATATTTATTTACTTGACTATGCTGGGTCTTAGTTACAGCACACAGGATCTTTCACTGTGGCATGTGAACTCTTAGTTGAGGCATGTGGGATCTAGGTCTCCGACCAGCGATCAAACCTAGGCCCCCTGCACTGGGAACGCAGAGTCTTAGCCACTGGCCACTCGGGAAGTCCCAAGAGGGTTTTCTATACCACAAAACAGTGGCTATGAGATTTTGGTTTTCATAAATAATATTCTCAAATAGGAGATTTGGTATGGGTTGACAAGCAAGAATGCTGAAAAAATATTTACAGACTACCACTATCATTTCATAAAATAGAAGACATTTTAACCTTTCAAAATATACTAAGGAAAGCTCGAGATAGTTCTTTCAGGAAAGGAGAAATAACATCTTACTCAAAGTTCTACACAAGGAACACCTTTAATTTTCTCATTTCATCCCAGAGAGGTGAAAAGTTGGTCAAAGTCTAGCACTGGTCACTGGACCAAGATGTGGGGTATAAAGAAGTTGAAACCATTTTGTATACTTTTCAAAATGTTCTAAAATGTTAGCTAGACTTACTGTGATCATTTCACACTGTGTACAAATGTTGAATCATTCAGTTGTACATCTGAAATTAGCATGTTATTTTTTAATTGTACCTCAAAAAAGTTTTCTGATTTTAAAAAAAGATAGTCTAAGCCCCATTTTAGAAAACACTTCAATAACTCAGCTCATGAAAAACCTATGAAAGTGTTTGATTGTGAATTATCACTGTAAAAGAAAACCTTTACTTTTTACTGTGGTAATAGATTAATTGATTAATAGAATAAAAATTATTAACAATTTCCTGAACTCGAGAATGAATGAAATGCTGCTGGAAAGCATAGTTCTGGTTGGGGAGGGATGAGAAGGGCAGGCTTCTAGAACCTTCTGCTCCTGCCCCACAGTGCCCAGCACAGAGCCTGGTGCAAACTGAGCCTGGCAAACTGAGCAAGACAGTGTCTCCCCCGGGTCCTGGTCCCCAGGATTTGCTCAGTGGCTGGCAATCCAGCCCCCCTCCTCCACCCACACTGTGAAGTCTCGTCCCTTCCCGCCCAGGGGAGAGGGGACGCTTGGCCCAGGAACAAGCTGTCAACACAGGACTCTGGGGTAATGACAGGAGCCAGCCTCTCCCCCTGGGCTGGAGGAAGGAGGCAGACAAACAGCAACGGCTGATCGTCCTGTCCCTGTTGCCACTCCTGGTTACACTTAATCTGGCCAATGTTTTTATGGGAGTAAGATTTCCAGAATTCCAGTCTCAGTTCTTCTACAAACTCAGACAAATCTCTTCCCTCCTCTGGGCTCCCGCTTTCTCCTTTGCGGAGGAAGTGGAGGTGTGAGGCGTTCTTACTTTCACTCAACAATGCCCACGGCGTTCAAACTCCGAGTGTCTGATCTCAGCTCTTCTCAACTGCACTGAGAGATAAGGATTATTACAAGGGAGGACACTGGAGCTCAGGGAGGTAAGACACAGTCATATGCGGCCTGGATGGCAAAATCAGCATGAGAACCAGGTCTCAGAAGAGTACAGACCAGAACAGTATTGTTAAGAACTCTGGGATTCTAGGGACTTCCCTGGTGGCCCAGTGGTTAAGACTCCACACTTCCAATGCAGGGGGCATGGGTTTCATCCCTTGCTGGAGAACTAAGATCCCATATGCCACACAACACAGCAAAGGAAAAGAAAAACAAACAAACAAACTCTTGGATTCTAAAATCACCCAGATCTGGATTCAAACCCTAAATCCAACACTGTGTGACCACATTGCCTCTCCAAGCCTTGATTTGCTCAAAGGTTATTTTAAGGATTAGCTGAGATAAAGCACCTATGACTCCATAATTTTAACTGCTCATGATGACATTTATCACTTTATATCTGAAAAAGCATGGCAGGAGCTAAGACCACAGTGCTTTGCTAGACTGCTTAGGCTGCCACTGGCCTCAGGTTGCCTAAAATAAGATCATAAAGCCCATGAGAAACTGTCTTCTCCCAAACCACCACCATGGAAGGTGAAAAACTCTTCTCCACTAACAGCTTTCAGACCTTAGGCAGGACATGGCCTTATGCTTGAGTCTACAGATCCTGACAGCACCTCTGCCCCCAGGATAACCCTCCAGAATCAAGGCATTCAAGACTCATCTTAGGACATCCCTGGGGGTCCAGGTCCCTGCAATGTGAAGGACGTGGGACGCCCAAGCTGGAAAGCTCAAGCCCCACAGTGATTCCACAGGCCACACCTAGGGCCCAACTCCACCAAATAACTATTTGAAAAATAAACATTTTTAAAATATTTTAAAAAGACTCATTATAATAGTCCTCATGCTACTGTTCTCTCTATTAGCACTTAAATATTGGTAAGCATCTTTTTCCAAATATAGTGGTAATAAAGAATTCACATTTATTCACTTTTGGAATTTATATATATTCCCTTATATCTCATTTTTTCAAATATAAGCATTTACTACATGGCATTAAATATTTTGTAATTAATTTTAATGATTTCAGTATGATATCTTATAGATGAATTTAATCATTTAATCAATAATCCACTGTTAAATGGACTTCCCTGGTGGTTCAGACGATAAAGAATCCATCTGCAATGTAGGAGACCTGGGTTTGATCCCTGAGTAGGGAAGATACCCTGGAGAAGGGCATGGCAACCCAATCCAGTATTCTTGCCTGGAGAAAACCACGGACAGAGGAGCCTGTGGAGTCTGTGGGGCTGCAAAGAGTTGGACACGACTGAGCGCCTAACACTTTCACTTTCCACTGTTGAATATTTACATTATTTCCATTTTTAAATTTTCAAATCATGCCTTATGGAACATAATGATTGTAAGACTTTTACACGTCTAAAGTTACTGTCTCTACACTTCAGAAAGGCTCTACCAATTAACTAACCCACTAGTAGCATACAGAAGGCCAGTTCTGCTGCAACTCTGCCAACATGGACTAGTGTCTTTTTTTAATTTTGATCAATTTGCTAGGCCAAAACCAAACCAAAAACAACCTACTGTACTCCTGGCCCCAACACATACAACCATGTGTTCAACACCATCCCAAGTTGCTCAAGGCCATCCCAGCATGGCATATAGTCAATAATTTCTCAGGCCTCCAGGCCCAGCTCATATATAATTTCTACTTGGTCTCTCCCCAGGGCTGAGTTAGTTCTTATCAGCAGGCCTGTTCAAACATCCATGTGATTAGTTTCCCAGTTACCCGTGCTTCTCCTGTTAATCCAAGGGGGCTCCTTGAGGACAGGGACCAATTTTGAAATTGACTTTGGATTTGATGCTTGTTGTGATGCCCAGACAGTATTTTAAGGGATTTCGAGGCCTAATAGAAGGTCTCCAATTTCAGGACCACCTGAAGCACTTGCTTAACATAGCTCCCAGGCCCAGTTCTGGACCTACAGAATCTGAGGGTGGTATGTGCAGTCTGGGAAGCTCCGATCTACCACCCCTTTAGGATTCTGAGGCTCTTAAAGACACACAGCCCAGAACTGAGCAGGAATCAATAAGCAACTACTGTATGGAAAATTCCCATGGCGGGGCCTTGGCTGCTTTCTCCTCAGAGGTCATGGAGCAGAGTTCACTCTACAGTGGGTGAGGATGGGAGCTGGGAGGGGGCCACAAGGATTTCCCCTTCCAAAAGCAGAGTGGGGCAAGCCTCAGGCTGGGAGGGTCATCCGGCTGAGCTCTGGAAGAGGGCTGGAGGCTTCCTGTGTCAATGGAAACTTGGGAGAAGAACACTATGAGGTGGCTACTAGCAGCACAGAATGGAGGGAGAACCCAGGACCTTGGAGGAGGGGGAAGGCCAGCACACCCAGGTCTCAGCTTCACTGTGTGACTTTAGGGAAGTGCTGTCCCCTCTCTGGACCCTCTTTGATAGGTCAGGGTTGGAACAGAGGTTCTCCTCACTCCTTATGGGCTCCAGGCCAGCCCTTTGACCAGGAGGGCTGAAAACAGGGCCTCTCCATCTTGGGAATGTACACAGTTCTGGGGCCCGGCTCCTTGCTGTCAAGCAGACCAGAGCCCTGCTTTGGGGTCAACCGGAAGTAAACCTGGTCTGTGGCAGAACATGGTTTCGAACACAGAGTCCAGGCAGAGCAAAAGGACAGCACCCAGAGTGGCGGGGAGAGCAGCAAGCTTGGACTGGTCCTGGCAAAACCCCCTCGCATTTGCTTGCATTTTGGAGGGTAGATTGACAGGAGGAACTAGTAATGGTTGATCAGCCTTGAAAAATAAAAAACGTGAAAAACAAAGACTCTGGACTCTGGCTTCAAATCCCTGCAGGACCACCATGAGGTAAAGGCTGCTAGTGTGTGGTCCACAACCTCAGAGGACAGGATGGTGACCAAGAACTAGAAGTTTCAAGAAGTTTTAGTGCAACATGAAGAATCTCAGAATGGTCCCAGAGATAGGCTGCCATCTTGGAGGGTGGAGTGGGCTGGTGGTATAAGCTCTCCATCACTGGTAGCATGCAAGAAGAAAACTTCATTTTGCAGGTTGGACTGACGGATCTCAGAGGCCCCTACGCTCCAGCAATCAACTACAACAATCCAATTTTGTAAGATATTCTTGACGTTTAAGAAGTAAATATCTGTGTAAAACAAAATGTTTAGCTAGTGCTGCTGCTGCTGCTGCTAAGTCACTTCAGTCGTGTCCGACTCTGTGTGACCCCATAGACAGAAGCCCACCAGGCTCCCCCATCCCTGGGATTCTCCAGGCAAGAACACTGGAGTGGGTTGCCATTCCCTTCTCCAATGTGTGAAAGTGAAAAGTGAAAGTGAAGTCGCTCAGTCGTGTCCGACCCTTAGCGACCCCATGGACTGCAGCTTACCAGGCTCCTCCATCCATGGGATTTTCTAGGCAAGAGTACTGGAGTGGCTTGCCATTGCCTTCTCCGTTAGCTAGTGCAGTGGTATGAAAAACACACCAATAGTAACAGAGTCTCAGTGGGTTCTGTTGAGTATTATTCAAGTTGAATTCAGGGTGAATTTTCATAGTCTTATACTAAAGTGTCAGGGATAGACTCCTCAACTTCCCTCAAACTTGAGCTAGAAATTTCTTTCACCATGAAAGACTGAGGAAGGTAGAAGCAACTTAGATAGAAGCTGCCCAGCTATTCTCCCTCTGGGATCCTACCAGGATGGAAGTCGAACCCTGAGGATGGCACAGCCTCCTGAAGACACTTGGCCTCACCTTGCTTTAGGGACCATCATGTCATCCTTTTCACGGCCCTTCAGGCATTATGCGTTTCTGATTGAGTGGTGTGATTTATGGATCGATCCTAGGGATGAGGGAGCCTGGTGGGCTGCTGTCTACGGGGTCACACAGAGTCGGACATGACTGAAGTGACTTAGCAGAAGCAGCAGCAGCAGCAGCAGCAGCAGCATCCCTGACTAGCTTAGAGAATTTAGTAATCAAAGGATCCTTGAGAGTTCACCAAGCTCCTCCTCTGTCCCCATAAACTAAAGACCTGGCTTCCCTTGGCCGTGTAGTTCTGTCACATCCTCCTTGGCTGTGGAAGGCTTACTGGGACCCAGAAGATAGGGTTGGAAGGGACCCTGGAAACAGCTTATCCAATCCCCACCTTCTATTTCCAGATGGAAAAACTGAGGCCCTAAGGGCAGGGCCTGTTAGAGGCCACAAAGCAGGATCAGAGCCTCCTGGGAGTCCAGACTTAAGAGGGAGCCCTTCCCCTTCCTTCGTGAATGTGCCAGATTGATCCAAGCAGTCCAACATCTGCTTGGATCAATCTGGCATATGCACGAAAGAAGGGGAAGGGCTCCCTCTTAAGTCTGGACTCCCAGGAGGCTCTGATCCTGCTTTGTGGCTGTGAGAGTTGGACTGTGAAGAAAGCTGATCGCTGAAGAATTGATGCTTTTGAACTGTGGTGTTGGAGAAGACTCTTGAGAGTCCCTTGGACTGCAAGGAGATCCAACCAGTCCATTCTAAGGGAGATCGATCCTGGGTGTTCATTGGAAGGACTGATGCTAAAGCTGAAGCTGCAATACTTTGGCCACCTCATGCGATGAGTTGACTCGCTGGAAAAGACTCTGATGCTGGGAAAGGTTGGGGGCGGGAGGAGAAGGGGACGACAGAGAATGAGATGGCTGGATGGCATCGCCGACTCTGTGCACATGAGTTTGAGTGAACTCCGGGAGTTGGTGATGGACAGGGAGGCCTGGCGTGCTGTGATTCATGGGGTCATGGAGAGTCGGACATGACTGAGCAACTGAACTGAACTGAACTGAGCCTCAAGGGACTCAGGTCACACTCCTTTGCTACGTCAGAGCTGCCTTTCCGGTGTCAGGACTCGTGCATGGGTGGGGCCCCGGCACCACTGGTTTTCGGGATCTGAACAACCACAGGCAGAGCCCATTGGCTGAGGGTAGAGGCAGGAAGGAGGTGGGGTGGAGACCCAGGGGGCTCCCTCCAGGGCCTGGGGTGGAGGAAAGGTGGGGCCTAAATGTTCAGAGCTGTTGAGAAATGTTAGCCTTCATACCTAGACTACAGAGGCTCAGAGGTAAGAACACCACAATCACTGGCCTCAGCTTCTGCATCTCTAAGATGGGCAGAAGCATTTTGCCAAGCAATGCCTGAACGTGATTTCATTTTCACGCAGCCAGGACAACTAAAGATTGACTTTGACTCGTTCATTTTACACGTTACAGTGTCAGGCATCACCCAGTACCTGCCTGGGGACATACCAACGTGACCACATAGTCCAATGAAAGGCAGGAGCAACCTCAGGTTCCTCCTGGCTGTGTCAGGAGGCCCTGCCTATTCTCCGAACACCTGCAATGCCCCCAGAACACCCTGAGTCAGGGGCGGATGTGGTCTCCAAACTTCCTATCTGACTAGCTGATGAAAGGTCTCAGAGGAGGACAGAACCACTTCCCCCCAAGCACCTGCTGAGACCGCCCACGCCAGACAGTGAGGACAGGGCCCAGCCCCTCCTGCACAGATGAGAGGCTGAGGCCTAGGCAAGGGTTTCCAATATACCATAGCTCTTCCTTCCTCCCTAGAGCCCACTTTCCCCTGTCCTGTATCAGCCTCACATGGGTCTGCCTGCTCTGATCTCCTGAGAGGGGCCAGAGGTGGCAGAAGCACTCAGCACCATTTCTGGCATTTGGGTCAGCCGATCAGGGAGAAGGACCCTGAAGGAGCAGGGCAGAAAATGGTGTTAGTGGCCACCATGGGAGAAGAGACAGGCTAGGACACAGACACACAGCCGGATATCCACCTGTCTCGTCAACCCAATGGCAAACCCCGCAGTGGGAGTGCAGAGTCAGGGCCCTGACTTGGTACTTGCTTGCTGTGTGACCTTGGGGGAGCACCCTACCCTCTCTGGCATGGAGTTGGGCAATGGGATGCATCATGGCCCTTCTGATCTTGATATGCTATGGACACAAAAGAAGCGGCAGAGTGAGGTCATTCTGACCCCCACCCTCTATCAATCCTGTCACGCTTGCTGGTTCCCAGCACAGCAGGGCTGGTGGCTGCACACACTCAGCGGTCAGCCCCCTCATGCAGAGGGCTTCTCTGCAGGACAAGGCAGGAGGGGTGCTTGCTCAGGAGGGCCTGCGGGGGGAGTGTCCTGAACCCTTCAGACCACCCTCTGTTCTTGAGCAGCCCCTGTGGGGAAGTTGCAAAAGGGGGGGCTGGAGTGCCTAGAGAAGAGGACATAGTCCAGCAGCCGCCACGCAAAGAACAGGCAGCAAGCGCCCTGCCTCAGAACAGCCAGCAGAGAGAGAGGCACCCATTGGTGAGGACGATGGTCCCTGCAGGGTGCTTGGGGCAGGGTCACTTAGAACAGGGAAACACTGGAAACCAGCCTCACATCTACAACGGGGCATTGGCTCCATACACTGACGTATCAATACATGACACTATGCAAGGCCACTCATCTGTTTAAAAAAAACAAAATAGGTATTTACCAACAAAGGTGGAAAGTCGTTTGGTAGAATATCAATAGCAAAATAAACTATTTCTACTGTACAAATATGCACAGGAAAAGTTACCTAGAAAAGCACACACCAAGGGCAGACAGTCATTATCTCTGGAGCAAAGACTAGAATTATTGTGGTCAAGGAGGGGGAGCTGCAGTTTTGCCTAAGTTCTTAGAATTTTTAAAACAACGGTGTAGTCAAGTTTGACTTCTGTACAAAGAAATGGACAGCAGACAGAATTAATACGTCTTTTGGAACCTAAAAGCAGCCAAGGGGGTCATTTTACAGGTGGGAAGGTCAAGGCCTGGGTAGCGATCACACAGCAAGTTAGTGAAACAGGAAGGACTAGGACCCACTCCTGACCCCGGCCCGGTATTCTTTCCTCTGCAGACGCTGCAGCCACTGTCCGAAAGCCCCGGGGCCGTGTCCGAGCACCTCCTCGTGTGCCATGCTCCCTACTCTGCTGCCAAAGAGGAGGCACTGGGTCTCTCCTGCCCACTGCAACTGGTGGCCAGGTCAGGGAGGGGTGAGAAAGGGTGGGGAATCAATAAAATATAGACATCTCCTAGGGTTGCTGAAACAAAGTTGGTGACCTGAAACAACAGAAATTTCTTCTCTTCCAGTTCTGGAGGCGAGAAGTCCAGAGTCAAGGTGTCAGGTGGATTGGGTCAGTCTGGAGGCTCTGAGGGAATTTCTGCTCCATCCGTCCTTCCTAGCTTCTGGGGGTCGCAGCAACCCTTGGCGTTTCCTGGCTTGCAGACGCATCACTACCATCTCTGCTTCTGTCAGCACATGGCCTTCTCCCCGTGCTCCTCTGTCCACATTCCCTTCTTCTCACAAGGACATCAGTCCTTGGACTGAAGCCCATCATCCCCCAGTATGACCTCATCTTGACAGATTACATCTGCAAAAGCCCTGTGTCTAATAAGGTCACACTCACAGGTCCGGGGTGTACATGAGTTTGGGGGCGACACTATTTAGCCCATTACAGGTAACTTTTCTGAGGTCACAGCTGTTTCCTCAAGGAGGGGGCAGGGAGTAGGGTTGCACAGGGTGAAGGAGGAATGGCAAAGTTCGTTGTGTACTTTGCAAAAGAACTCCACTCCCGGGGAGGAAGGAGAATTGGAAGTAGGTCAGCCTGTACACCGCTTATCTGGGGAGAAAGCATGGGATGTGGGATGTGTGGGATGGATGTATTATGAGGCGTTTGGCCTAGATGTTCTGGAAGATTCAGTCTTGAAAATAAAGTGACACAAGATAAATGATTTTTAGGGATCAATATTTACCTGGTGAGAGAAATCGGATGGCTTGTCTGCAGGTGATGGACAGATTTAGATCTATCTATGCTAAAGATGGATGGATTTTCCCATTTTCTCTCGCTCTTTCTCTCTGCCTGTGGTGGAGTCCCGGTTGGTCCCTCTGTCAGACCTATATATGTCACAGTACTATGTATGGAAGCTTGGATTGGCTTTAACTGGGATGAGAGGGCATTATATTGTGGGCTGGGCAAAAACCAGCTGGTGGCTCAGCTGGTAAAGAATCTGCCTGCAATGAGGGCAACCTGGGTTCAATTCCTGGGCTGGGAAGATCCCCCAGAGAAGGGAAAGTCTACCCAATCCAGTATTCTAGCCTGGAGAATTCCATAGACTGTATAGCCCATGGGGTAGCAAAGAGTTGGACATGGCTGAGCGATTTTCACTTCACTTCATGCCTAGATAAAGGTCTAAATTACTGAAGCTACACAAAAGATCATGGCATCTGGTCCCATCACTTCATGGCAAATAGATGGGGAAACAGTGGAAACGGTAACAGACTTTATTTTTGGGGGCTCCAAAGTTTGTGTGAACTCCGGGAGTTGGTGATGGACAGGGAGGCCTGGCGTGCTGTGATTCAAGGGGTCGCGGAGAGCCGGACACGACTGAGCGACTGAACTGAACTGAACTGAAAGTCACTGCAGATGGTGACTGCAACCGTGAAATTGAAAGATGGCTTGCTCCTTGGAAGAAAAGCTATGACCAACCTAGACAGCATATTACAAAGCGGAGATATTACTTTGCCAACAAAGGTCTGTCTAGTCAAACCTATGGCTTTTCCAGTGGTCATGTATGGATGTGAGAGTTGGACTATAAAGAAAGCTGAGCACCAAAGAATTGGTTTTTCTGAACTGTGGTGTTGGAGAAGACTCTTGAGAGTCTCTTGGACTGCAAGGAGTCATTCCTAAAGGAAATCAGTCCTGAATATTCATTGGAAGGACTGATGCTGAAGCTGAAACTGCAATACTTTGGCCACCTGATGCAAAGAACTGACTCATTTGAAAAGACCCTGATGCTGGGAAAGATTGAAGGCGGGAGGAGAAGGGGATGACAGAGGATGAGATGGTTGGATGGCATCACCGACTCAATGAACATGAATTTGAGTAAGCTCCAGGAGTTGGTGATGGACAGAGAAGGCTGGAGTGCTGCAGTCCATGGTGTTGCAAAGAGTTAGACACGACTGAGTGACTGAACTGAACTGGGCAAAACCCACTAGCTCGAAGCCACATACACACCAGTGTCCCCACAGTGTTTGGGACAGTGCCTGGCAAAGGCCATTTCCTTTCACAGACTCTCTGTACAAAATGAGTTAAAAAGTCAAGTTTGCCCTACTCCTATGGCTCAGGTGTCAGGGACCCTGCATCCTGTGTACCCCGTCACCCTGACACATGTGTTTGGACCCCCCACCTTCAGAACACAGCCAAGATGCCATCTCTTCTCTGGGGGTCTTCCCTTTCCCACCTCTTCCCTCCAACAAAAAGGCACACTCTCCCAGGATTAGGATGAAAACACAAGGATGCTCGTGAATAACAAGGCTAGGAGTGGAGAGTGTAAATAACCAAGTGCCCAAACTGGTTAAAAAAGCCACAGCACCTCCACAGAACCTTAGATGGCCATTAAAAATCACATTTCCACAGACTTCTAACATGCGAGAATGCCCCCAGCAAAATATTAAGTATAGGGTTGGTCAAAAAGTTTGTTCAGGTTTCTCTGTAAGATGTTACAAACTTTTTAATCACCCCAATAACTATTAATAGAATATAATCATTTAAAATATATCCCTAATTCTGCAAAAATACTCACACTCACATATAGCATACAAGTGAGGAAAACAGGAGAGAGAATGACACTGAAGTGTACACAGAGGCGGTCTCTTCACGGTGGGATTAAAATCTATTTTAAAATTTCTTTATATTTTACCAAATTTTAAATTTTGCCTCAAACATTATGAAAAATCACAATAATTAGGCGTCGAGTGGAATCTTAGTATTTCCTAGTCCTAGGTTGCAACACCTCTTCTATTCCTCCTCCCCCTTCTATTTCTGTCACAATCACATCTGACCTCTGCTTGAACTCCTCCAGGATGGGGAACTCACTACCCTTCTTCCTGGTGAGAAGTAGAATCTGGCTCCCCTTAGCTTCCCCTCACTGGCCACAAGCTGCATTCTGGGGTCAACAGAGAACCAGGTTGCACTCCATGCTGCTTGACAACACTTCAGAGGCTGGAAGGCAGTGGCCAGGCTCCAAACTTTATCTTCGCAACCGCAGACGGCCTTCCAAGTACATTCATGGCCCTCTTCTCCCGCATCCCTGTTTGCTTTCCTTGGGTGCAGTCCAGGTGGTGATGTCCCTCACCTACATTCCCTGCTAACCAGTCAGTGTATCAGGGACTCTGTCACATGCATTCTTTCATCTAATCTCAGAGCCCTATGACTCAGGAGCTACATCACGTCTATTTTACAGATGAGGAAACTGAGGCATGGAAAACCCAAATGCCTTCCAGGGCCACTTAATGGATCCATGATGGCAACAGGATGAAGTGGCACCTGGCCCAGAGTCTGGAGAGCAGAGTTAATAAATGAATGTGCTCAGTCGCTCAGTTGTGTCCAACTCTTGGCAATCCTATGGACTGCAGCCCCTCAGGCTCCCCTGTCCATGGGATTTTTCAGGCAAGAATACTGCAGTGGGTTGCCACTTCCTCCTCCAGGGGATCTTCCTGACCCAGGGATTGAACCTGCGTTTCCTGCACTGGCAGGCATTCTTTACCACTGAGCCACCAGGGATGTTCCAATAAATGAATATGTGGACCCAGTTCTAAAGCCCATGCCCTTAGTGTCTATGGTTTTGCTTTAGAATTAGTGGTGCCCATGCCAGACTCTTCCATGTCTTTCACTTCTGTATCTCTGCCTCTCTCACCTGGCCTGCTGCCTGAAAGCGCTCATGAAGAGATACTGACCCCAGAGAACCTGTTGTCTGAGGCCCTGCTGTGGGAGCAGTACGGAGCCAGGGTCTCAGGTATGGTGCTCAGGGCTGTGGCATGGGGGCCAGAGCCAAAGCTCTGAACCCTGGGTCACACGAGGCACACACTCAGAGGGTTGACCATGAGGCGCTAGGGTTCCCTCCCCACCTTGGCCCGGATGCGGCTGGCAACTTTTTGGGGATGGAAGGGCCCTAAAATCCCCCAAGTCATCCTACAGGCAAGTCCACAGAGGACTTGTTTCCTTGGCCCCGCCCCCTCTGTCTGACCTTCTCCCACAGCCTCCTGACGTGGCCACAACAGCCATCAGTTCAGTTCAGTTCAGTCGCTCAGTCGTGTCCGACTCTTTGCGACCCCATGAATCACAGCACGCCAGGCCTCCCTGTCCATCACCAATTCCTGGAGTTCACTCAAACTCATGTCCAACGAGTTGGTGATGCCATCTAGCCATCTCATTCTCAGTCGTCCCCATCTCCTCCGGCCCCCAATCCCTCCCAGCATCAGAGTCTTTTCCAGTGAGTCAACTCGTTGCACAACAGCCATAGTCTTTGTCAAAAAGGGTTTAGGAAGGACTATATTACGCAGATGATTCTTCAGTATCTACACCCAGCCTGCTAAGGATCTCCACTCATTTTTTCAAAAGGACTTCAACTTGTCACCAAAAGTCCCAGTAACACTTGGCCCCAGGTCAGGCCTCTCAGTGGGGTCCAGGACAGCTGGTCAGCTAAGGCTACTGGCACTGCCAGCCTTAGGGCCTGGTCCCTGGGAGGGACCTTGAGAAGTCCTAGTGGTCAAGCCCCTATCCCTAGCCAGGGAAGTGCCCCCTGAAAGCCCTGGCCTCATTCCTCGAGGCCGGCCACGCCCACTTCTGCAACCAGCACCATCACTCTGCTTCTTTGGCTCAGCCCACTCAGGCTGCCCTCTCGGCCTCAACTGGGTCATTCCTACCAAACCTTCAGCACCCAGCCAAGAAGCTGTCCTGTGTCTCTCAAGGATAGATGAGATACTCCTGCTGCACTTTGGGTTAATTTCTAGTCCAGCTCTGATGTGACCCTCATTCACACTCAAATATTTAGGAGGCACCAGCTCTGGGCTCTGTGCCAGGCAGTAAGCACCAACAGGAAGGAAGAAAAACCAGGCTCCACTGCATGGTTTGGCCACCGACCTACTGAATAACATCACTCCTCCCTGAACCTCAGTCTCCTCATCTATAAAGCGGAGACGATCCCACAGCTCAGCCTGACTTCCAGGCTTTAGTGAAGTCGGCAGGATGTGAAAGTACTCTGTAAACTGCCACTCAGGGTGAGTCATTGTTGTCGTGACCTGAGCCTCCTGGGGTCTGAGCTCATTTTTGTACATCCCATCCTCAGAGGTTCCCTCTCTCTTAGGGGGCTGACAACCTGCTGGGGGTGAGTTTGGAAGTTCAGGCCTTTTAGGGGTTGGCACCTGAATGAGAAACCGGGCAGGAGCATAGCACAGAGGGATGGAAACTAGCATGAACTTTAAACAAAATCAGCTTATAAATCCTGCCACTCAGGGGCAGGAGCCTGGCACTGCCGGGGAAGAAAGGCAAGCCAGGATGCTCTGAGGCAACAGGGCAAAGGCTTTAATGCCAAAGGGCTTTGGAATCAACAGGAAGCCACTGGAAGCACTGAGTAGGGGCAGAGTCGAAGGACACTGGGCTTGGGGACTGGGAATCTGGGTTCTGCTCTAAGTTGCTCTGTGACCTCAGTCAGGACCCTTCCCTCTCCAGGCTTTAACCTCCCAGCTGCATGTTGCGTGCATCAGCACAGGTGGTACCCAAGGTCCTTTCCCGCTGGGATAGTCTCTGCTGACTGTACTTGCCCTTCCTTCACAGCTTGGGACAGGGGGTCCAGTTCAGGCTGTGCCAGGGATGGACAGGGACAGCTGGCAAGGCTCTCAGACAGGCAGGGAAATCTTTGCTCACTTGGGCTCCTTTTCCAGACTACGGAAGAGTCAAGGCCTGGAACAGGGCTACTCCAGTCTCTTCCCGCCACAGAGTAGATGGAATTCACCCTTGGTGGACTTTGCAAGCTGAGCGGTTAACCCTGGTGCAGAGAACACAGGCTCTCTGACTCCTGGAAATCATCCTGCTCAAAGCCCTCCCTGTCCACACAGAGGGAGAAACTGAGGCACAGACAGCACTGTGGGCATGTTTGTGGCAGAGCCAGGATTAACGCTGAGAATCGATCATCAGCTTTGTTATAAGTCTCAGGCAGGTCTCCGGTTTATCTGTTCATCATCCCATCAGCCAGACTTCTGCTTCCACAGATGGAGGCAACCCTCAGTTTCCCTCTTGGAGCCAGGAAGACAGGAGGGCTTCTGGGTCAGAGCTCCATGAGGTACTTTGAACTGGGAATTAAGGAGGAGCAAGGATAAGGGGGAAGGCGCTGTACTTGGGACAAAAGTCCTTCTCCCTGGACTAGAAACAGAGCAGAAATAGAATCATCCAGGTTCGGGACAGTACTGCATGCTCAACAGGCAGAAAAGCTTGTGCTCAGGCACAAGCAAAGCAGCAGAGGCTCAAGTTCAGTGAAAAATTACTGAATAGTGTCACCGTGTGGGGCCTCTCGGGGCCTCAGGGGACTGATCATCAAGTTCTCAGGACCACCTCTTCCCACCTGACTGCAGGGCGGGCAGTAGTAGGAAGAAGGCTGGGGACTTGAGGGTCCGCCCTTCCCTCTCCGTGCCTGAGGTTGTCCTCTGGCTCCAGGCTCTGACCTTCCGGGCTTGTCAGAACCCAAGGGGCAGCTGGTCCCACTGCCAGAAACCCGAGTAGTGTCTCCTGGGCCCTAACCCAGCTCGGAGGCCCGCTGGGGGAGCGACAGGAAGGGAGGGAAGGGCAGCAGAACGCCGCAAATCTCCTCCCTGGTTGGCCCCTCCCAGCTCCCCCGAGGACAGCCCACATGCACCGGCTCTAGGGCCTGAAGAGGCTCTAAACCAGCGCTTCTCAAACTTTAAAGCGTATTGTAGTCACCTGGGCATCTTATTAAAAGACAAGTTCTATTTTAGCACGTCGGGAACACAGCCGAGATTCTGCAAGTCCTAGGTGATGCCGATGATGTAAATCTGTGGGCCATTCTGCCGTGCAATTAGCGGCCCTAGAGAGAATCTGCCTCTTAATGGTAGGAAAGCCAAAGGCCCAGAGAGGTCAAGTTACACGTCTATGGCCACACAGCGAGCAGCCCCTGACCAACGGAAAAGGGCACCTGCTACAGCTACTCCTAGACATTTCCCACCTCCGCCAGCTGGAATCAGTTGCCTGTCCCGGCCCTGGGGCTGTGTTTGTAAACTCGGCTGCCCCGCGTGGCTCAGCCCTGGGTCAGGGAGAGAGAGCGGCCCGGCCGAGCCTTACCCGCCTCCCCGCCTGCCGGCCTCTAAGTGTTCACCGCCCGGCATCCCCAGTAGACCCGGGGCGCCCTGGGTCCCCAGCGGCGGCGCGGTTCCGCACCCGCCTTCCTTTCCGAAGGCAAACTTCTCCGCCGGCGCCCTTTACCTTTTTGGGGGGTTTGCAGCAGCTCAGTCTGCTGTGTCCGCAGCCCATCCTCCTCCGGGGGCTCCCGGACTCCGCCTCCCAACTCTGGGGCCCCCAGAGAACCCTGCCGCCCGAGCCCCGCTGCCCGCTCGGCGCCCGCCGGCCGGGGCAGCCGGCGAGACCCTGAAACTGAACCTGGAAGCGCAGACTTGAGCCGGAGCTGGGGCGGCCGCGTGCCGTAAATACCCGAAAAGCAGGGCCTCAGGGAAGCCCGTGGGGCTCGCCGCGCTGCCGCCTGAGACAGGTGATCAGAAACTTAGTAAATGAGAGAAAACTCGGGTCAGGGCCGAAAAGGTCCTAATGAACAATGGATTTCTTTCCAGACTCGCAGCAGAGAAAAGGCTAGGAAAAAAACAACTAAACAACTATTTAGTAAACACAACAGCTGTCATTTATCAAGAGTTGTTTCTGACCTGGCTTCCTTGCACATATTATTTCTATTTCTTGCCATCTCCTTGTCGCAAAGGAATTATTAGTTCCTCCACTTTACAGGTGAGGAAAACGAGGCTCAGCTATGTGATATGCTTACTCTCACCCAGCTAGTCAGGACCAAAGCCCAGATAAAAACCAGTTCTAACTCCAGAACCTAAGCTTTCAGCCATTTCCCTACAAATACATAATAATGTGAAAATTAATTGTAATGATCTTTCACTCTGGGTCCATAACTCTTTCCAGTTCACACTCATCTGTAATATTCTACTGTATCCATTTTGAATAGAGGTTACCAATCACAACAACTCTGTGAGGTAGATAGGCAGATGCAGGGAGAATAAGGGACATACAATGTCAGAACCTTGGAAAAGAACTTTTGTTTACCCTTGCTTTGTTATTAGCTGAGGTTTCTGGGAGTGGCAATTCAGGGCAACTTTGAAAGTCAGTGTGAGTGTGTATGTTAGAAAATGATACACAGCCCAGAGACACTTGGAAAGATGTGTTGATGAAAGGGATTTATGGTCGGGAATGGAAAAAGAATGTAAGACCCCAAAAGAACTTCCCCTCCAGAGTAGACCAATCACAGTAGGCTCCAAGAAAGGAAACTGAGGACACAGGTGATGTTAGGTCCTTGGAAAGAAGGTAATAGAAGATGGTGATTCATAAAGTGTGGCCCCCAAGTCAACAGCATCAGCACTACCACGGATCTTTGTGAGAAACAGGAATGCTCGGGACTTCCCAGTGGCCCAGTGGCTGAGACTCCCCGCTCCCAATGCAGGGGGCCCTGGTTTGATCCCTGTTCAGGGAACTAGATCCCACATGCCAAAACTAAGAGTTTGCATGCTGCGACTAAAGATCCTGTGTGCTGCAACTGACTGCAGCTAAATAAATAGAAATAAATATTTACAAAAAGAAATACAAAAGCTCAGACCCCACCCAGACCTACATATCCTGAACTTGAGATGGGGCTCAGGAACCTCTAGCTTCCCAAGCCCTCCCGGTGATTCTGAGCCATGCTCAAGTGTGAGAACCACTGCTGCACAACATGCTGAACGGGTAATGAGGAAAGAGTGCCTACTTAAATTATCAGTGACTGTGAAACAATGCTCATGATTTACTAAAAATCCAAACCAACAAACAAGCAAAAGACTAGAACAGTCTAAATATCCAAGAAAAGGACCTTGGTTAATAAATTATGATATATCCATGAAAATAGAATATCATGTAACCTGCTAACATACTGATAAGGATAAAGTTTTAAAATGTCGTAAAATGTAAAAAATTCATTCTTATTTATAAAAAAAAAAAAGTTGGACTTCTGTGGTGGTCTAGTGCCAATGCAGGGGATACGCTTTGATCCCTGGTCGAAGATTCCACATGTCGCAGGCAACTAAGCTGACGAGTCGAGACTACTGAGCCCACACGCAGCAACCACTGAAGACTGCAAGCCCTGAAGCCCCACTCTGCAACAAGAGAAGCCACCGCAGAAAGAGGCCCACGCACTGCAACTAAGACCCAGGGCAGCCAAAAATACAAAAGTAAATTTATATATATTTTAACAAGTGTTAATAGTGATTACCTCTAGATGAGGAGATTTTGATTACCTGTTTTCTTATTTAAAAAAAAATGAGTATGCACTTACTATACTAAAAAACTTTATTGTGATAAGAAAAAGTTTTCTAAAAGCTATGTTTTTGAACCTAGGCATGAGATTGAGACTAGTTTTCCACCAGCAAGTGGTAAATATAAATATGTGAAATCCCAAAGAAATAGACAATGATTGTGAATGAACTAGTAGAAAAACCATGTAAAGGGCCAACAGGGCCAAAAATGTGCAGGGAGATCATAACTAGCAATGCCCTGTGTGATCCTGAACCTCTTGTTTCTCCTTTGGGAGAGTTTCCCATCTGAACATCAAAGAATGGAGCTTTCTAAAATGGTTCTCCAATTTTAATATCAGGAGTTGAAATCAATAACTTGGGCTGGGGGGTAGGAACCAGGAAGGCAAATTCTGTTTCTGAAGCCTCTGTTCTCAGGAGCTCTTGCCTCCAGCTTCTTTAAACTTCTTGGGAGACCAGGTTCAGATTTCCCACTTTCATACAACCAGCTTTTTGGCTACATGCTTTGAAGTTTCCACTTGAGAAAGAAGCCCTAAGGATTTTTTTTTTTTTTGCTTTAGAAATTTGAGTTTGAATAAGAAGATCAATCCTGGGTGTTCATTGGAAGGACTGATGCTAAAGCTGAAACTCCAATACTTTGGGCACCTCATGCGACGAGTTGACTCACTGGAAAAGACTCTGATGCTGGGAAGGATTGGGGGCGGGAGGAGAAGGGGACGACAGAGAATGAGATGGCTGGATGGCATCACCGACTCTGTGGACATGAGTTTGAGTGAACTCCGGAAATTGGTGATGGACAGGGAGGCCTGGCATGCTGTGATTCATGGGGTCGCAAAGAGTCAGACACGACTGAGTGACTGAACTGACCTGAACTGAAGTTGCTAATGAGATTTTTAAAAGTTGCTGAGCCAGTCAGGTTAAGTTAGGTTTTGCTGCAGTGATGAAAAACATACAAGTTTCAGCAACTTATCATGAGTGAAGTTAAGTTTTGCTCATACCACGTGAAGCCAGTATGCACAGGCTGAGGGCTCTGCTTCACAGAGACATTCGACAGCATCCTAGGATGCAGCCATCCCAACACCATGGCTGCCTTGTTTTTCAGAGAAGACAGTATATGGAGAGTGGTGCATGGGGTCTTAAATCTTTCCACTCAGGAGTGACACACATTAAGTCCACTCACATTTTTTTATTGGCTGAAGCAAGTCACATGGCCATGGGTAACTTCAAGGGGATGGAAACGTGTAATGTATGCCCCGAGGGAGAGGAGAACCAGAAATACTGGTGAACAGCAGAGATGTCTATCACAGACAGCAATCAACAAGCAAATACGATGATGTGCCCATTTCTTGGGCCAGTAGGGTGACTAACTCATCTTGGTCTGCTTAGGATTTCCCACTTACGGCACTCAAAGTCCCACAACCCAGGAAACTCCTCGGTACTAGGTACCCTGGAATGGTTGGTCACCCTATGGCAAGGCATAGAGAAGACTCAGTTTTTGTCTTGAATTAGTTATAATCTTTTTTCTTGATATATACCTATGCATAGTAAAAGATGGAAAATATAAAAACAGGTTATAAAGCAAATGTAAAGTTGCATAGTCCACGTGGGCAGTGTTAGAATTAAGACTCGATCCTGGGAAAGGTTGGGGGCGGGAGGAGAAGGGGACGACAGAGAATGAGATGGCTGGATGGCATCACCGACTGTGTGGACATGAGTTTGAGTGAACTCCGGGAGTTGGTAATGGACAGGGAGGCCTGGCGTGCTGTGATTCATGGGGTCGCAGAGAGTCGGACACGACTGAGCGACTGAACTGAACTGAACTGAAGAGACCTTGGTGGATGGGGATGGGGAAGGAGGATTTCCTGGAGAAACACTAAAGCCAAAGGGCATTCATGGCAAAAGGAATCCTAGAGCCTCAGGTTGAGATGGAATCTGATGCTTTGCTTTCGTTGCTTGCAACTCAGATAAATCTTTTTAATAATTTCTCTTCTATAATTACCCTTCTGACTGTGTTTGTTAAGTCTATGTTAAAATACTTGCAGTGATTACCTATTTTCCATATCTAGGGGGAAGAGGAGAAGCAAGAAGGAGTAATTACAAGAGGGAGGATCAGCTTATAGTCTTTGGGAACATGAATAGAATTTGTATCCTACTGTCACTACTAACAAAGCTAGTGGAGGTGACGGAATTCCAGTTGAGCTATTTCAAGTCTTGAAAGATGATGCTGTGAAAGTGCTGCACTCAATATGCCAGCAAATTTGGAAAACTCAGCAGTGGCCACAGGACTGGAAGAGGTCAGTCTTCATTCCAATCCCAAAGAAAGGCAATGCCAAAGAATGCTCAAACTACCGGACAGTTGCACTCATCTCACACGCTAGTAAAGTCATGCTCAAAATTCTCCAAGCCAGGCTTCAGCAGTATGTAAACCGTGAACTCCCAGATGTTCAAGCAGGTTTTAGAAAAGGCAGAGGCACCAGAGATCAAATTGCCAACATCCGCTGGATCATGGAGAAAGCAAGAGAGTTTCAGAAAAACATCTATTTCTGCTTCATTGACTATGCCAAAGCCTTTGACTGTGTGGATCACAATAAACTGTGGAGCATTCTGAAAGAGATGGGAATCCCAGACCACCTGACCTGCCTCTTGAGAAACCTGTATGCAGGTCAGGAAGCAACAGTTAGAACTGGACATGGAACAACAGACTGGTTCCAAATAGGAAAAGGTGTACGTCAAGGTTGTATATTGTCACCCTGCTTATTTAACTTATATGCAGAGTACATCATGAGGAACGCTGGGCTGGAAGAAGCACAAGCTGGAATCAAGATTGCTGGGAGAAATATCAATAACCTCAGATATGCAGATGACACTACCCTTATGGCAGAAAGTGAAGAGGAACTCAAAAGCCTCTTGATGAAAGTGAAAGAGGAGAGTGAAAAAGTTGGCTTGAAGCTCAACATTCAGAAAACAAAGATCATGGCATCTGGTCCCATCACTTCATGGGAAATAGATGGAAAAACAGTGGAAACAGTGTCAGACTTTATTTTTTTGGGCTCCAAAATCACTGCAGATGCTGATTGCAGCCATGAAATTAAAAGACGCTTGCTCCTTGGAAGGAAAGTTATGACCAACCTTGATAGTATATTAAAAAGCAGAGACATTACTTTGCCAACCAAGGTCCGTCTAGTCAAGGCAATGGTTTTTCCCATGGTCATGTATGGATGTGAGTGTTGGACTGTGAAGAAGGCTGATCGCCGAAGAATCGATGCTTTTGAACTGTGGTGTTGGAGAAGACTCTTGAGAGTCCCTTATACTGCAAGGAGATCAAACCAGTCCATTCTGAAGGAGATCAACCGTGGATGTTCATTGGAGGGACTGATGCTAAAGCTGAAACTGCAATACTTTGGCTACCTCATGCGACGAGTTGACTCACTGGAAAAGACTGTGATGCTGGGAAAGGTTGGGGGCGGGAGGAGAAGGGGACGACGGAGAATGAGATGGCTGGATGGCATCACCGACTCTGTGGACATGAGTTTGAGTGAACTCCAGGGGTTGGTGATGGACAGGGAGGCCTGGCGTGCTGTGATTCATGGGGTCGCGGAGAGTCGGACACGTCTGAGCGACTGAACTGAACTGAACTGTTGTATGAAAATTATATAATCTTAATTATGGTGAATTGGTTCACAGTGCTTTCCAGGTCTACTATGTCCTTCTACATTTCTGTATATTCATTCTACTAATTTTTCGGAGTTTGATATCGAAGCTCCAACTAAAAATCGTAATTTATCTACTTAAAAATAACTGTAATATACAGTGGAACTACAAATAACTGTTCTGTATTTTCCAAATCTCCTGTAAATGTGTTGTCATACTTTAATAATTTAAAAAAAAAAAAGAGAGAGGGAAAAAAAGGGGGAGTATCAAGAGTATGGGTCAAGTCAGGATAAATGTGGAGGCTGGGGACCTGGGGAAGGAGGATGTACTGGTGACTAAGTTGGTGTAAAGGAACAGAAGTTGAGGATGGGGTGAACAATTTTGGGGAAAGACTGGAAAGACCGACATGGGAATTATCTTGAACATCTTTCATATGGAAATTATAATATACTCACACATAAAAAGTTTTGCCTAGAATTTCAGGAAGCTCAGGGCTCCCTGCAGCCCACACACAGTGGGGCTGTGTGTGGATACTGGGTTAAGTACCTCCCAATGCAGCGATCGCTAAACACGTTCTAGCCCTGAAAGTTTTCTCTGTGTGGGTTCTGACTGGGCCCAGTAGTTTCCCGAACATGTTTTCTGCTGGGAGTGACTTTCTTCACCATCTGTCTGTGTGGTTGTCATTCTGCCTGCACATCAGGAAGCAGCTCAAATCCCCTCTTCTTCCAAAAGCCCTACAGCTCCTGTCCTACAGCTCTCATGCTTGTGTGCTTCGTGAGTCCTCCCTAATGGACTACAGGTTACACATCTCTGCCTCCTCCCTCCGCACACCCCCTGCTCCTTAGTAGGTCACGGCAGAGACTTCTAGTCACCTGACTCAACTTCCATTCTTCCTCCTTCCTTAGTGACGGAATCCTGATATTCTCTGGGTCAGCGGTATGCTGGGAGAACACGCTACTCACTCAGCTAGTCAGTGATACGTAAGGGGACATTACTGGTTGGAGCTTCCAGGAAAACATGTAATAGAAGAATGACTCAGCTGGGAGCAGGACTCCCCTTTCCTTGCCCCTGCTTTTCCTGCTTGGAATACAGACATGATGGCTGAATTACAGAAGCCATCTTATTACCCTGAGCAAAAAGGTGGAAGGAGCCTTGATCTCTGAATTGATGCAGCCTCAGGATCGGCTTTGATCAACTCCTTCCTAATATTATCACATAATAGAATAAATAAAATATTTGTTTAAGCTACTGCCACTGAGATTCTGCAGTAGAATGCTATTTCTAATCAGTTCATAAGTCACTAGTTAAAGTTTGTTATATTTAATTTAATTAGAATAATTTACTCTTGGAGATACTGCATGTACCCCAGCTTCAGTTCGAGGGGCAGACAGGAGGACCTGATGAAAAGGTACCCTGGATTTGCCAGACTCTTGACAGAAATGTTAGTTTTGACAGCTTCCTCTTGGAAATATATGTAAGAGAAATAAATGAGAGGGGTCCTAAAATTGTTGAATTCTTAGGCTTCCATTGGAGTGTTTCTCAAGGCGTGGGCAGATCTGTGTGCTACAGAATCATCTGGATCCTTTTGCCATCTATTCAGTCAGGCCCTGCAGGGCTGAGTCGGAGGAATTTTCACACTAAAATTTGAACCTTATTTCTCCAGTGGTTGTGGTGGTTCATCTCTCCAGGGAATCAAATTGCTACATTAATCATATTGAGTTGGGTTGAACTGAATTAATGGGGAGGTCCTTAGAAAGGAGAAGTGAGCCTGAGTCATGATAATTAGCAAGAAGCCATCCCTGCCTATTTTCCCAGAAGCCCAGTGGTTTGGGACTTGGGGCTGCCTTGGGAGAGGCAACAAGATTCACTTTACCATTTCCTTTAAACCAAGAATGATTTCATGCCATGATCATTGTTTAGGGGCTTCCCTTGTGGCTCAGTGGTAAAGAATCCGCCTGCCAATGCAAGAAAAGCAAGTTTGACCCCTGGGGTGGGAAGATGTCCTGGAGAAGGAATTGGCAACGCATTCCAGTATTCTTGCCTGGGAAATCCTATGGGCAGAGGAGCCTGGAGGGCTACAGTCCATGCGGTTGCAAATGATTGGACATGACTTAGTAACTAAACAACGGCAACCATCATTGGTTACTGCTTTCTCTGTTTGATGAAGTTTGGATGGAGGTCCTCATGGGACCTCAAGGAGCTTCTTTGGTGATGCAGAGTAGGACGGTACAGAGCATCGCCAAGGGATTCTAGGGAAAATTATTAATATACATCACCTCTTTAAGTGGGCTCCAGGGTTTGGAGGCTGCTAGTAATGAATAGTAGCAACAGCAACCCCCCCCCCCCGCCATTTTTTTTACATCAGTGGTTCTCAAATGTGGTCTGGGGATCAGAAGCATCAGCATTTCTTGGGAAATAGTTAGAAATGCAAATTTGGGGTCTCCAGCCCAGCCCAGCTGCCTGAGAAATTCTGGGTAGGGGACCCAGGAATCTGTGTTTTATGAATCCTCCAGATAATTCTGATGTGTGCTTACGTTTGAAATGCTCTCAACCTTATGTCTTCCTGACATCCATTTTTTAATGGGCACAGAGATGAGAGATTGAGTGGGGTCCAGGGCTGAGTCCATGAGTGGTGCCCCATTTTCCATATTTTCTCAACTATGTCACCTGCTATGTAATCAAACTTTAAGCAATCCTTTTCTAACAGATAGCTTGCACTAAATCCCTCCTTCCTGGAAAATCTGGTGTTTCCTGCCCTGATGCCTCCTTCCTTGCTCAACTCCAATGGGAGCATCTTCTCCACAGGAAACTAACAGGAGCGAGAATTGGAAGACGGTGAAGCGGGAACTGTTTTCTAAGGCAAAAATTGGAACACATGATTTAGCAAAGCAATTCGTGACATGTACATTTTTAATTTACCTGATTCTACTCACTTACTCTTTGCCAACATACTGGAATTTCTAGGGCATCCAAATGGTTTATGGGGACAAGGAGGCATAATATTTTGTAAACAGGAGTAACTCAGAACATATGAGAGGTATGATCCAGCTCCAAGGCTTAAAACCTGTCTATGAGACTGGGAAGACATAAATGAGGAGAGGCATAAGACAGGGACGGGATGTAAACCAGGGACCACATGCCCCTCTAAAAGGAGCACGAGGGGATGTGTTGCGGTGGATGGTGTTTCAAGGAAATGAAACCCCAAGCTGGCCTGACCTTCCAACTTTTCAAGAGAAACTAGAAATCTTGGGGGATTTTTAAAATCTGGTTTTCCTTTCCTCTCTCTCTCACACACACCATCATGCAAACTAAAGAAAATATTTCCAGGCGGTTACATCTCTTCTAGTCTAGGTAGGCAGATAATGTAACAAGGGGTGTGGAAAATTACCATGGAAGCAAAAGGAGTGACCAGTACTGGGAGGAAAAGGAAGGGCGGCTTCCCCAGGGATGTCACATTTGACCTGAGCTATGTAGACTAAGCAGGGATTCTTCTTATCAGGAAAGTGGGGAAGTACAGCTCTGTGCGGAGATGGCTGTGTTAACTGACCTTATTGTGCTGATTATTTTGCAATCTACACGTGTATAAAATGAAAAGAAAGTGGGGAAGAACACTTGTGCCCCGTGCACAGTGCTGGGTGGGTTTTCAGAGGGGCTCAGCTGCTTTGCGTGTGTCCGGCGAGAGCAAGGAGTGTGGGGGACAGAGATAGACCAGAGAACACTGAAATCTTGGCCAAGACGTTCTTATTTAATCATGTGGGCAGTGGGAGTGTCGCAATCGGATTGGTGTTATTATTCACGGTCACTCTCGCGGCTCAGGTGGAGAGCGGACAGAAAGTGCTCTTCCGAAGCTCTCAAACATCTCCTGGAACTGTTCAGGAGGGGACGGGGGCGGTTCCCAAAGGCACTAGGGTCCAGAAGGCCTGTAGCCCCCAGGTCCGCTGAGTTCCCGCTCTCGCTGAGCTTCCAGCCAGAGATAATATGGTAGGGAGGCGGGAGCTGCACGGAGGCTGAGCATGAGTGTCTGCCCCGGAGTAGGCGGGTAGGCGGGGAGCAGTTTCCTCTCCTCTCGCATAGGAGGCGGCTGTAGCAGCCGGCAGTGTTGTGGTTACCAGGGCCTTGGGTTACAGCACATTTTTTTTTTTTTTTAAAACCGTTGCAGTACCTTTTAAATCAGGGCCCTGGACAGGATCCAAGGACAGTAGCAGGACCAGTTCCTATGATGCTTCTTAAAGAAGCAGCTGCAGAGGGAGGGAGCTGGAACCTGGACTGCTGGGGGAGCCCGAGGTCAGGAAGGCCTTGGAAGTTGGGCAAGGTGGGAAGGAGATCAGGTCTTCAGGTCACCCCACTGCCACTGTGCCTTTTTCAAGGCACTTTTGCATCTCAAGCACTTGAAGATGATCAGTGTTCCTGGAAAACTAGAAGCAGTGGGTAGAGCAATCAGGGATTGTTGGAGCTCCAGCTCCTTGGGAAGAAAAACCTTCTACTTGGTCCAAGATTCAGGGGTCCAGCTTGGCAGGGAGTGAGGTCCCCATTGAGGGAGGCTAACACTGGGAGGTGAAGCATGTTGGAAAAAGCATGCAAGGGCCTGCTGGGGTAGGGGTCCTCAGGGAATGGGCGCTCAGATCCATTGTGACTGGAAGAAGTCTTTGTTGTGGTCCCCTTTCAGACTTGGGGACACCGTCTGATGGCTCAGACGGTTAAGAATCTATCAGACTGCAATGCAGGAGACCTACGTTCGATCCCTGGGTTGGGAAGATTCCTTGGAGAAGGAAATGGCTATCTACTCCAGTATTCTTGCCTGAAGAATTCCATGGACAGAGAGTCAGACAAGACTGAGGGACTATTTTTTTTTTCCAGACACAGAAATTCTTCCTCAAAGAAATCAAGATTGGCACTCAAGACACTTGCATTCTGGTACATGTTGGTGGGAATATAAAATGGTATAGTTGCTATGAAAAACAGTATGGAGGGTTCTCAAAAAATTAAAAAAAATACAGTAATATAATCCAGCAATCTCACTTCTGGATATATATTCAAAAGAATTGAAATCAGGATGGTGAAGAGTTATTTGTACTCCTAATGTGCACTGTAACATTATTAACAAAAGCCAAGATCTGGAATCAACCAAAGGTCCGAAGACAGACAAATGATTGTATGCATACAATCAACGTTTAGTTAGCCTTTAAAAAGAAATTCTGCCACCTGGGACAACATGGCTGAACCTGGAAAATATTGTGCTAAGCAAAAAGAACCAGTCACAGAAGGACGAATACTGCATGAATCCACTCATATGAGGTATCTCAAATAGTGTCTTAGAAGCAGAGAGGAGTTCGGTGGTTCCAGAGATTCTGTGGAACAACACAGTGTCTGGAGTTAACAGTAGTATTGTGCACTTGAACTTTGTTAAGAGAGTGGATCTCATGGTAAGTGTTCTTGCCACAAAAACAAAACAAACAGAAACAAAAAACAAAGGGGAGCAAGGAAAATTTCGGAAGTGATGTACATGTCTATTACCTCGAGTGTGGCGACGGTTTCAGGGGTGCATGCATATGACCAAACTCATTCAGTCATATAGGTTAAATATGTACAGCTTTTTTATTTTTGCATATAAATTGTACCTTAAGAAAGTTCTTTCAAAAAAGAGAGACTTTCATTCTAATCTTTAACTTGCTATTGGTTTCCATTTTTAACCCTGGATAATTCACATACATTCCCTTCTCAGGCCTCACATCCCCCACCCCATCCTTTCCCCATGCCAGACATGGAGTAAGCTCTAGCAAAATCTGTTGAACAAATGAATGAAGGGTTGAATTAGCTGAATTGGGACCAAAGTTGGACTGGGATCATCAGGGTTCAGAGGCTACCCGAACCTTCTGAAATTACATTCACAACTGTACATGTATGAGCAACTCTATTTTCTGAGTAGAAGGTCTGTAGCTTTAATCACTCTTGCCATAATTTACTGAGGATTTGTTATGACAGGCTAAGGTCTGTACATATTTTATCACATTTAATCTTTAGGAACCATGATGGAGGTTGTGGGCGGGGGCGGGAGGGGGTTACTATTTCCACTTTACTGAAGTGGAAACTCAGGTTTGGGAAGTGTAAGATCTTGCTTAGGGTCGTGTGCTGCAGTTGAACTCAGGTGCATCACACTCCACAACGTAAGCTCTAAACCAGCTTGTAGTGGTAAATTACTATAGCTTCTCAAAGAGATCTGTGACCCCAGAAGATGAAGAAAAAAACATTCCAGGATCCTGGAGTTCTATTTCTCTGCGGGACTGTGGGGAATGGGAAGAAGGGTGGAGGTGGAGGAGGAAGCCAGCCAGCCAGCCAGAGCAGGACAGCACCCACGCCAGCAAGGGCTGCTATTTAGAGAAGCCCCAGAGCCCCCAGAAAGGATGATAAGGGGCAGGGCAGGGAAGAGCAGTTGTAAGAGGAGCCCAGGGAGGGGGGACTCTCTCCTCCCCCGCCCCTGCTGCCTCCAGCTCACTCTGTCGCCTGATGTCTAAATAAGGCTTAGAGGCACATTCTAGGCAGCTAAAAATAAACTCCGGCTCCCCCTCCTGCCCTTGGGCTCTGGCGACCTCCCCGGTCCCGTCAGGGCTCCCCTGGTCAGGACCAACATGCATGCCAGTCTCGTCTCCCTGAGGACCCCAGGGTTCTGGTGGGAATGCTTCCCATGGCAAGATGACCTGGACCAGAAGTCAGGACCCTGGGCCCCAACTCTTGGCTCTGCCCTAACAAACCTGGGCAAGTCTCTCTTTTCTCTGATCCTGTCTCTCCACATGTCAAAAGTGAGCATTAAATGAATGATGTGAAGCCCTGGCATTTTTGAATGAGTTTCAGGATCCCACACTTTGGGGTCAACTTCAGAGTGTGCCCACTCGGATTATTTAGGGCTATCTGTCTTACAAACTTATTTTTAACTTACAGTTTTTTTTTTTTTATTACGATCTGAATTCTCTGCCCATCCTTAACGATTTGAAACATTCACATAAAAATCTGGATTCTCAGCTTCTCTTGAAAAACCAGGTCTGTCCACTCTGGGCCAGTGTGTCAGGTAAGAAGGAGCCCGAATTGGGTAGCGGTCTCCCCCTGCTGGCGGCATGAATGTACTACAGGTGGTTGCTGACAGCTACTCATTTCCGACCAACCCTGCAGGGTGTGAGGTGCCTGAAGCGATAGAAGTGAGCACACCGAGTGCTGGCAGACTGCATCCCAGGGTTGGGACATTGGCACTGCTCTGCCCAGCAAATGCTTGTTGAATGAATGAATGAATTAGATAGCTGATAGCAATCTTTGGAAACTGTTATTAATATTACCAAACCAACTCGGATCTGCTCCTCCAATGCGCAGGAAAGCCAATGTACTGACTTGGGGTGGTAGTGAAGAAAAGAACAGCACTTACCGCAGGGTGCCACAGTAGAGAACTGGGAGACAGGCCTCAGAGATCCACTCCAGTGCTGTCACTGATTAGGGGTTTCTGTAAGGGGAGGAACAAAGAGGTTGGAATTAATTATCCTTGTGACATTTCTTAATCGTAATTTCAGGAGGTCAGGATATCTCTGGTTTATGATTCTCGAGCCAGGTGATCCATGGCTCGGGGGTCTATTAGCTCATCTTGCCCCTCAAAAAGCAACCTGAGTTTGTACATTAAAAATGATATCTACAATAGTGATTTTGGTACATTAACATGTTATTGACAGCAGCAATTTTAGTTCTCTGACTCTAGTTGATTAGTTTTCAGTTAGTACAGGCTTGAGGTCAGAGAGGACAAGAAAGAGAATAAAGTTTTGGATAGAGAGGGAGTTCAGTTTTAGGGGGACTCAATTTCAATTGTAAAGGCACACATGAAGGAGTTTTGGCCAAGGTGCTGTCCAACTGAAATCTGTTGCATTGTGACCCTATCCCTGAGTCCATGTCCCAAGCCCTTAGAAGGGACAAAGTTCCTAATACTCTCCCCCTCAATTAGGCATTGCCCTCCTTCCTCATAAATCAGTGGGGTTGTCCTTGGTTGGAAGGTTACCGGCAAAAAGAGCCAAGGTCTGTTTGATTCAAACTATCTTGAGAGCCACTTTGGAGGCTAGTGAAGGGGCAGGGAAGGAGTCGGTAGGAAGGGTAGGAAAGGTTGAGGAGAGTTGTTCAAAGAACAGACTTTAGGCCAAACTGCCTGGATCCACCCAGCTCCCCTTGGGCAGCTCACTGGAGCCAGACACTTCACAGAACCAAAGGAGGCTGCATCTGCATCGACCTTCAGACATCATGGAATCCATCCTGCCTCGACATGCAGCGGGGCAATGAGGTGTAGTGTGAGAATCTGGCAACAGCTGAGGCTTTGTCCTTCCTGCTCTGTTTCAGTAAACAGAGGAGGAGGAAATAAGTTCACCAGATGCCTTTCTTGGGAGGAAATAGAGATTCCATTTGTATCCCACCCCTACAACTCAAGGGTGGAGAGTGTCTGGTCCTGACCCTTGGTCTCCTGGATAAACCTGGCCTCATCAGCAGCTTCTTAGAAACACAGATTCTTGGGCTCTACCCGGACCTGCTGAAGCATAATCTTCATTTTAATGAGATCCCAGGTATTGTGCATGTTTATTACCGTTAGAGAAAAGCTGCTTTTGTCCAGTAGTTCTCCAAGTTGGCTGCACCTAGGAATCATCTGGGGGTTACTTAAAAAAATGTTGCTTCCTGGGTCCCACCCTGGGGTGCAGCCTGGGCCTGGGCTCCTAGGTGGTTTGCTTAAGGCTCTCCTGGTGATTCTAGTGTATAGCCAGCATTGAGAATCACAGCTCTTGGCAAAGGCTCTAATGAGATGAAACTTTGGGGGAATGAAAACAATGCAAATTTGAATGGGGCGTCCTACCCTGGATCCTGTGGCTCCTTCCCCAGCCCTGCCGGGCCTGCCTGAGTAGTCCAACCTCTGCTCCGTAAGGCCCTGTCAGGCCTCCAGCTGCTTTCATGGTTCTGAAGGGTGAAGTGAGAAAGAGGCTGTGCTTTTGCAATGCCACCCAGAGGTGCGACCCTGAGCGAGAGGCCAGAAACCTGGATTATCATCCCATTTCTGCTGGGTAGCCTTGGGCAAGGTCTGTCCCTCTCTGGGCTTCAATTTCTTGATCTCTAAAACGGGCAAAGGGGATTGAAATGACTTCCGGAGCATTCTTACCAGTTTTCTACAGGTATGTATGTGTTTTTAAAATTTTATTTATTTTTAATCGAAGGATAATTGCTTTACAGTATTGTGTTGGCTTCTACCAGCCATCACCATGAATCAGCCATAGGCCCACCTATGTGTATGTGTTAGTTGCTCAATCGGGCCCTACTCTTTGCGACCTTTTGGACTGGACTATAGCCCACCAGGCTTCTCTGTCCATTAAATTTTTTCAGGCAAGAACACTGGAGTGGGCCACCATTTCCTCTTCCAGAGGATCTTCCCAATCCAGGGATCAAAGCTGTGTCTCCTGTATTGCAGGCAGATTCTTTACCAGCTGAGCCATTCAGTTCAGTTCAGTTCAGTCGCTCAGTCGTGTCTGACTCTTAGCGACCCCATGAACCACAACACGAAAGGCCTCCCTGTCCATCACCAACTCCCGGAGTTCACTCAAACTCATGTCCATCGAGTCGGTGATGCCATCCAGCCACCTCATTTTCTGTCGTCCCCATCTCCTCCTACCCCCAATCGCTCCCAGCATCAGAATCTTTTCCAATGAGTCAACTCGTCGCATGAGGTGGCCAAAGTATTGGAGTTTCAGCTTTAGCATAAGTCCTTTCAATGAACACCCAGGATTGATCTCCTCTAGAATGGACTGGTTGGATCTCCTTGCAGTCCAAGCTGAGCCATTAGGGAAGCTCAATCTACATGTATAGACAGACTCTCAAAGTTGAAAGGGATCTTGGGGATCATCTAGTTTGGTTTTACTTTCTAACAAATGGGGAAACTGAGGCCCAGGAAAGTTAAGGGCATCAGGGAGCTTGAATAAACCTCTCATCCTCATCCATCAGCGGGCAGACAGAATGAAAACCATAATCACAGAAAATGAATCAAAATGATTACATGGATCACAGCTTTGTGTAACTTAATGAAACTATGAGCTATGCCGAGTAGGACCACCCAAGATGGACAGGTCATGGTAGAGAGTTCTGACAAAACGTGGTCCACTGGAAAAGGGAATGACAAAGCACTTCAGCATTCCTGCCTTGAGAACACATGAACAATATGAAAAGGCAAAAAGATATGACACTGAAAGATTAACCCCCCAGGTCAGTAGGTGTCCAGTATCTACTGGAGAACAGTGGAGAAATAGCTCCAGATGGAATGAAGAGGCTGAGCCAAAGCGGAAACAATGACCAGTTGTTGGTGTGTCTAGTGGCAAAAGTCAAGTCTGATGTTGTAAAGAACAATACTGCATAGGAACCTGGAATGTTACGTCCATGAATCAAAGTAAGTTGGAAGTGGTCAAACAGGAGATGGCAGGAGTGAACATTGGCATTTTAGGAACCAGTGAACTAAAATGGATGGGAATGGGTAGATTTAATTCAGATGACCATTATATATACTATTGTGGGCAAGAATCCCTTAGAAGAAATGGAGAAGCTTCATAGTCAACAAAAGAGTCCACAATGCAGTACTTTGGTGCAGTCTCAAAAATGACAGAATGATCTCTGTTCATTTCCAAGGCAAACCATTCAATATCACAGTAATCCAAGGCTATGCACCAGCCACTAATGCCAAAGAGGAAGAAGTTGAACAGTTCTATGAACATGCACAAGACCTTCTAGAACTAACACCAAAAAAAAGATGTCCTTTTCATCACTGGGAACTGGAATGCAAAAATAGGAATTCAAGAGATACATGGAGTAATAGGCAAGTTTGGCCTTGGAGTACAAAATGAAGCAGGGCAAAGGCTAACAGAGTTTTGCCAAGAGAAGGCGCTGGTCGTAGCAAACATCCTCTTCCAACAACACAAGAGAAGACTCTACACATGGACATCACCAGATGGTCAACACCGAAATCAGCTGATTATATTCTTTGCAGCCAAATTTTGAGAAGTTCTATACAGTCAGCAAAACAAGACTGGGAACTGACTGTGGCTCAGATCATGAACTCCTTATTGCCAAATTCAGACTTAAATTGAAGAAAGTAGGGAAAACCACTAGGCCATCCAGGTACGACCGAAATCAAATCCCTTATGGTGATACAGTGGAAGCGACAAATAGATTCAAGGGATTAGATCTGATAGAATGCCTGAAGAACTACAGATGGAGGTTTGTAACATTTTATAGGAGGCAGTGATCAAAACTATCCCCAAGAAAAAGAAATGCAAAAAGGCAAAGTGGGTGTCTGAGGAAGCCTTACAAATAACTGAGAAAAGAAGAGAAATGAAAGGCAAAGGAAAAAAGGAAAGATATCCCCATCTGAATGCAGAGTTCCAAAGACTAGCAAGGAGAGAGAAGAAAGCCTTCCTAAGTGAATAATGCAAAGAGATAGAGGAAAACAAGAGAATGGGAAAGACTAGAGATATCTTCAAGAAAATCAGAGATACCAAGGGAACATTTCATGTAAAGATGGGCTCAACAAAGGACAGAAATGGTATAGACCTAACAGAAGCAGAAGATATTAAGAACAGGTGGCAAGAATACACAGAAAAATTGTACAGAAAAAGTCTTAATGACCCGGATAACCACGATGGTGTGATCACTCACCCAGAGCCAAACATCCTGGAGTGTGAAGTCAAGTGGGCCTTAGAAAGCATCACTATGAACAAATCTAGTGGAGGTGATGGAATTCCAACTGTGTTATTTCATATCCTAAAGGATGATGCTGTTAAAGTGCTGCATTCAATATGCCATCAAATTTGGAAAACTCAGCAGTGGCCACAGGACTGGAAAAGGTCAGTTTTTGTTCCAATCCCAAAAAAGGGCAATGCCGAAGAAAGTTCAAAGTACCACACAAGTGCACTCATTTCACATGCTAGCAAAGTAACGCTCAAAATTCTCCTAGCTAGGCTTCAACAGTACATGAACTGAGAACTTTCAGATGAACAAGCTGGATTTACAAAAGGCAGAGGAAACAGAGGTCAAATTGCCAACATCCGCTGGATCATAGAAAAAGCAAGAGAATTCCAGAAAAACACCTACTTCTTCTTCATTCATGCTAAAGCCTTTGACATTGTGGATCACAACAAGCTGTGGAAAATTCTTAAGGAGATGGGAATACCAGACCACCTTATCTGCCTTCTGAGAAACCTGTATTCAGGTCAAGAAGCAACAGTTAGAACTGGGCATGGAACAACAGACTGGTTCCAAATCAGGAAAGGAGTATGTCAAGGCTGTATATTGTTACCCTGCTTATTTAATTCACATGCGGAGTACATCATGTGAAATGCCAGGATAGGTAAAGCACAAGCTGGAATCAAGATTGCCAGGAGAAATATCAATAACCTTAGATATGCAGATGACATCACCCTTATGGCAGAAAGTGAAGAGGAACTAAAGAGCCTCTTGATGAAAGTGAAAGAGGAGAAGCTGGCTTAAAACTCAACATTCAAAAAATTAAGATCATGGTATCTGGTCCCATCACTTCATGGCAAATAGTTGGGGAAACAATGGAAACAGTCACAGACTATTTTTGGGGGGACTCCAAAATCACTGTGGATGGTGACGGCA
Organism: Moschus berezovskii; assembly: GCF_049115385.1. NCBI lineage: Eukaryota > Metazoa > Chordata > Mammalia > Artiodactyla > Moschidae > Moschus > Moschus berezovskii. Next base: position 49,030,485 of record NC_142467.1, on the reverse strand, counting down.
ACCATGAAATTAAAAGATGTTTGGTCCTTTGAAGAAAAACTATGACAAACTTGGACAGCGTGTTAAAAAGCAGAAGCATCACTTTGCTGACAAAGGTCCATCTAGTCAAATCTATGGTTTTTCCAGTTGTCATGTATGGATGTGAGAGTTGGACCATAAGGAAGGCTGAGCTCTGAAGAACTGATGCTTTCAAACGGTGGTGATGAAGAAGACGCTTGAGAGTCCCTTGGACAACAAGGAGATCAAAACAGTTAATCCTAAAGAAAATCAACCCTGAATATTCATTGGAAGGACTGATGCTGAAGCTGAAGCTCCAATACTTTGGTCACCTGATACAAAGAGCTGACTGAAGATGTAGTTAACCCAGAGCAACGGAAAATAATCTTTGCCTATAGACAGTCATTTTTGTCCTGTGACTTGTTAAATTGACTTCTCTCCCCCACTATGGAAGAGGCTAATTTTGCCTCCATATGCACTTTTATCTCAATTCGTGATCCATACTTATGTTTGTTCTCTGAACTCTCCTTTACACTGACTGTAACATCTCACAGGTTCGTGCATTAAAGTAGTTAAAAATAAATCACTACAGCAAGCTCATTTCACATCTGTATGAGAGTTATGATTTTACCTTTTTAAAAACTTGAAAAGAATTTAATAAGAATAGTCAAGATTTAAGACCAGTTCAGCTCAGTTCAGTCGCTCAGTCGTGTCTGGCTCTTTGAGACCCCATGGACTGGAGACCCCCCAGGCCTCCCTGTCCATCACCAACTCCTGGAGTTCACTTAAACTCATGTCCATCGAGTCGGTGATGCCATCCAGCCATCTCATCCTCTGTTGTCCACTTTTCCTCCCGTCTTCAATCTTTCCCAGCATCAGGGTCTTTTCCAGTGAGTCAGCTCTTTGCATCAGGTGGCCAAAGTATGGCAATTTCAGCTTCAGCATCAGTCCTTCTAATGGATATTCAGGACTGATTTCCTTTAGGATAGACTGGTTGGATCTCCTTACAGTCCAAGGGACTCTCAAGAGTCTTCTCCAACACCACAGTTCAAAAGCATCACTTCTTCGGCAGTCAGCTTTCTTTGTAGTCTGACTCTCACATCCATACAAGACTACTGGAAAAACCACAGCTTTGACTAGATGGACGTTTGTTGGCAAAGTAATGTCTCTGCTTTTTAATATGATTTCTAGGTTGGCCATAACTTTTCTTCCAAGGAGCAAGCATCTTTAAATTTCATGGCTGCAGTTAACCATCTGCAGTGATTTTGGAGCCCAAGAAAGTAAAGTCTGACACTGTTTCCACTGTTTCCCCATTTATTTCCCATGGAAGTGATGGGACCAGATGCCATGATCTTAGTTTTCTGAATGTTGAGCTTTAAGCCAACTTTTTCACTCTCCTCTTTCACTTTCACCAAGAGGCTCTTTAGTTCCTCTTCACTTTCTGCCATAAAGGTGGTGTCATCTGCATATCTGAGGTTATTGATATTTCTCCCAGCAATCTTGATTCCAGCTTGTGCTTCCTCCAGCCCAGCATTCCTCATGATGTACTCTGCATATAAGTTAAATAAGCAGGGTGACAATATACAGCCTGATGTACTCCTTTCCTGATTTGGAACCAGTCTGTTGTTCCATGTCCAGTTCTAACTGGTTTAAAACCAGAGGCCCAGGCTAAATTTGGGATTGAACCTCACAGAGACTGAAATCATTGGAATATCATTTCAGGGGCTCCAAAGAGCTCCAGTACCATAGTCCTTTATGTCCTAGAGCAGAAAAAAATTCATCGAGAGGCTCAATGATAAATAAGAAGTGACTCATTAGAATAGGACTGCTGTGAAGCTTTCAAGTGTGTGGTTGTTGGGGTGCCATGCCTCAAGAGCTTATTGGGCTACAGATTTATAATCAAAGGAAAAGTGGGGAGAGGAGAAAAACTTTGTTTTCCTTGAGTAGATGTCACGTTTCCATCATCAGATCTTCCTCCAGATTGGGCGGGAGAGGTTTTTGTCCCTACATGGTCAAGCTAGGTCCACACATAATTGTTTTTTATGTGTGCAGAGAGCATGTCCTAGGGATCATTAACTTACTGAGCTCACTGGGAGGTATATGGGTCTCACGTCACCACTGTTTTGTTGTTTGGGGACATGTATCATGCATCTACTGTATGGCTTTGTTGCTAAGCAAGTCTGCTTGGTTTTGTGGTTAAGCAAATCTGCTTTCTTGAGTAATCATTAACTTCCAGGGGTCTCCCATATTTTTTCTACTTAAAATCCCCTAGTGCAAATAACTATTTAATCACCTACATTGTCCCTTCACCCTGTCCCTATCATAACCAGGTGGTAACAAAAGTGAGAGTCACATGGCCTGTAGGGGCTGTGGAGACTGCAGAACCCCACCAAGGACAACTCAGTTTCAATGGACTACTCCCTGTGGGAATGCACCGAAGTGTTTTAAAATTCTCTGAGTTTTTCAGGAAAGCTGGAAATACATAATTTAATGAGAAACCACTTGCTTTTATTATACACTGGCAACCAAGTATACACATTACTACATATAAAATAGGTAAATAACAAAGTCCTATTGTATATGTAGCACAGGGAATTCCATTCAGTGTCTTATAATAAATGATGAAAGAAAAGAATGAAAAAGAACACAAACATGCATATGTACACACACATATGTGTGAGTGTGCATCTGAATCACTTTGCTACATACCAGAAACTAATACAACTGTTGAAGCCACGTGTTCCGGGAAACAAACTCACTCAGAAGGACAATGCAGATGGTGGAGTGCAGTTTATTACACCGGCAGGCCCAAGGCAGAGTCTCCTCTTAGCCGAGAACCCCGACCAGTTTTTATGAAAACCTTGTATACCCTAAGTGTACTTGCTCAAACCCACCTCCCCAAATTCCTTGAAACTAGTCTGGACAAGGTAAAAGAGAGATACGATCAAAGTAAACCCGTGATTCGTGTGTCACAAGACTAGATCAACAGTGGACATTTATCAATAGGCCTGTGGTCATATCCCGATAAACATAATGGAATTTATCACTTTGTTCTGTTACAGAGATAATTAGCATATTCTTTTAGGTGATGGAGAGTCCAAGTCCTGAGGTTCTTTTATCCGGGGGATCTGATTTTCCATTGGTGTGCCATTTCTATAGACACTGGGCACAAAGTTCAGAGTCCATTGGGAGGGTGACCATTGGTGTAGCCTAATGTTTGCAGCCTGGCCTAAGGTGGAGTCCAGCTCTGTCTGTTTCCACCTTCATTTCCCCTTCTTGATGCTCTTAACTCATATTATGAGCATCATTCACAGGGATATATTGCACCCTGGCTCTCCAACCGCCAGTTTGGGAGAATGACATCAACCTTCGGGTTACAAAGTTCATCAGTTCAGTTCAGTTCAGTCACTCAGTCGTGTCCGACTCTCTGCGACCGCATGAATCACAGCACGCCAGGCCTCCCTGTTCATCACCAACTCCCGGAGTTCACTCAAACTCATGTCCACACAGTCGGTGATGCCATCCAGTCATCTCTTTCTCTGTCGTCCCCTTCTCCTCCCGCCCCCAATCCTTCCCAGCATCAGAGTCTTTTCCAGTGAGTCAACTCGTCGCATGAGGTGGCCAAAGTATTGGAGTTTCAGCTTTAGCATCAGTCCTTCCAATGAACACCCAGGACTGATCTCCTTTAGAATGGACTGGTTGGATCTCCTTGCAGTCCAAGGGACTCTCAAGAGTCTTCTTCAACACCACAGTTCAAAAGCATCAATTCTTCGGCGATCAGCTTTCTTCACAGTCCAACTCTTACAGCCATACATGACCACGGGAAAAACCATAGCCTTGACTAGACGGACCTTTGTTGGCAAAGTAATGTCTCTGCTTTTTAATATACTATCAAGGTTGGTCATAACTTTCCTTCCAAGGAGTAAGGGTCTTTTAATTTCCTGGCTGCAGTCAGCATCTGCAGTGATTTTGGAGCCCAAAAAAACAAAGTCTGACCCTGTTTCCACTGTTTTTCCATCTATTTCCCATGAAGTGATGGGATCAGATGCCATGATCTTTGTTTTCTGAATGTTGAGCTTCAAGCCAAACTTTTCACTCTCCTCTTTCACTTTCAGGGTCCACAAAGCAGAACTATCAAGGCAATTATAATAATGGTAAATATAGTTTTCCACCAATTGCCCTTCACCCAAGATAGGACCGAAGTCCAGAAAGGAATGTTTTCATTTGACATTGCTTTTACCTGGTTTTTCATGTCATCTAAAGCAATTGATACATTGCCAGATAAGTCAGGAATGCATACACAACATTCAATCTTAACTGTAGCACAGGTCCCTCCTTGAGCAGCTGTGAGAATGTCCAAAACCATTCTATTTTGAATTACCGCTTTTCTCATTTGGATTTGCTCTTCATTTAAAGGCTTGGATGGCTTTTGTTTTATCTAGGAAGGCCTGTTTTGTGAAATTAGTCAAGGCCTCTACTTTAATCATAATATCTCTTGTCCCTATAGAGGGTACAAATAAGGCAACAATATACTCATACTATTGAAACACAGATATTGTCCACCTAGCATGTAAATAAGGTAGATTTACCAGAGCTTGTTGTAGGTTAGGCTTTTGTTACACTGGCATTTATATCAAATGTAACCCTATGACCCGGGTCTATTGACTGCAGGTCTGACTTATAGCCAGAGAGCAGGGAGAGTTTATGATTGTGTCCCAGAAAAGAGCAGAGGGGTTTAAAATCTCCTTGGTGGAGCAGTGACAGCCACCAGGGAAGTCCATCCATCACAGACAGAGGCATAGCCCCACATACCCAACATTTGGAGGGATTGTGAAGTCCGCGTAGGAATGTGCACGTTGATGAGACCAAGCAGCAGGAGTTGATTATGCGGCTTCATCCTCAAGGGGCTCGTCTGGGATCTTCTTTTCCTTCTTCTTAAGGATGATCTTGGTCTCTCAAGGGTCAGTGGGGTCCCTCTGTGCAGCCCACTCAGCGTTTTCTGGGTCTGCGTGGTATGCTCTCTTCACCCTCGTATGATGGATCCAAGGGGCAATACCTGCAATTTTAACTGCAGTAGGGGTAGTTAGAATAACAGTATAAGGGCCCTTCCACCCAGGGGCTAGTAAATCAAGTTTCTAATCTTTGACCCATACTTGCTCACCAAGCGTAAACTCATGAATCTGTTCCCCAATGGGGGAATGGCACCCTTTCTTGTACAAACTTAGTTACCCGATTTATTACCTTACCCAGTTCCACCTGCTGTGAAATCCTATCCCCCCTTACCTGAGCCAAATTTGTTGACACCTGTTTTATTATGGGAAGGGGCCTCCCATACACAATTTCGTATGGAGAATGGCCATGAGACCGTGGGGTCATCTTGAGCCCGAGCAGAGCCATCGGAAGCAAGTCCACCCAGGAGCAGTCAGTCTGTATGATCCACTTGGAGAGTCTCTCTAAGTGTCCGGTTGGTTCATTCCACCATCTCAGAACTCTGGGCCTATGTGCAGTGTGCAGTTTCCATTTGATGTTTAAAGTTTCGCTTACTTGTTGTACTAAATCAGCTACGAAAGCCGGGCCATTGTCTGATCCAGTGCTGGTAGGAAATCCAAATCTGGGAACTACTTCCCTAAGCAGGCACTGGGCTACTTCTGATGCTCTTTCAGTCCAGGTGGGAAAAGCTTCTACCCACCCCGAGAATGTACATACCATGACCAGCAGGTAACCATAGTATCGGTGAGGTTTCATATCAGTGAAGTCCACTCCCAGGTGTTCAAGGGGCAGCGTGCCTTTCAGCTGAATCCCTGGAGGTTTTTGTCTGAATACCCGAGAGGCAGCATTGACCTGTGAGCAGGCAGCATGGCCTAGGTGGGTCGCCTGGGGTGTTTGACTTACCAGAGTGTGTGCCAGCTCCTCCAGTACCAATAATTTGCCACTTGGCAATTCCCACCATCCTTTTCAGTCTTGATGACCCCTCCTGCTTTGGCTAACCTGACAGCCGTTGTCCTTGTTTTATCAGGCTAGTGCCATCAGTATATAGGACCCAATTAGGGTCTGGAAGCTTGTGCCCTTCTTTAAAATAAACCCAGATACCTTACCTCCTCTTTTAGATCTGTGCCTTCTTCTTCGACACCTGGTAACCTGCTTCCATCAGCAGCTGGAGCACTGCTTTTGTCCCTTTCCAGCATTCTTCCTTGGTCTCGGCAGCCAGCAGCAGGTCATCCACGTATTGTAGGAGACAACATCCAAAATCTTTCAGATGGAATGAGTCCAGGTCAGAAGCCAAAGATGGTTGGGGAATTCTTTTTTTGTTTTAATTTTTTTTTTTTTTATTGGAGGCTAAGCCTGGAGAATCCCAGGGATGGGGGAGCCTGGTGGGCTTCCGTCTATGTGATCACACAGAGTCGGACACGTCTGAAGTGACTTAGCAGCAGCAACAGCAGCAATTACTTTACAATATTATATTGGTTTTGCCATACACTGACATGAATCCGCCCCGGGTGTACATGTGTTCCCCATCTTGAACCTCCCTCCCACCTCTCTCCTCCCCTTATCCTCCCTCCGAGTCATCCCCGTGCACCAGCCCCGAGCACCCTGTATCATGCGTCGAACCTAGACTGGTGATTCATTTCACATATGATAATATACATGCTTCAGTGACATTCTTCCAAATCATCCCACCCTCACCCTCTCCTACAGAGTCCAAAAGACTGTTCTATACATCTGTGTCTCTTTTGCTGTCTCGTATACAGGGTTATCATTACCATCTTCCTAATTTCCATAGATATGCGTTCTGTTCCGTCGCTCAGTCGTGTCCGACTCTTTGCGACCGCATGGACTGTAGCCTACCAGGCTTCTCCGTCCATGGGATTCTCCAGGCAAGAATACTGGAGTGGGTTACCGTTTCCTTCTCCAGGGGATCTTCCCGACCCAGGGATCGAACCTGGGTCTCCCGCATTGGAGGCAGACGCTTTAACCTCTGAGCCACCAGGGAAGCCCATATATGTGTTAGTATACTGTATTGGTGTTTTTCTTTCTGGCTTACTTCACTCTGTATAGTAGGCTCCAGTTTCATCCACCTCATTAGAACTGATTCAATGCATTCTTTTTAATGGCTGAGTAATACTCCATTGTGTATATGTACCACAGCTTTCTTATCCATTCTTCTGCAGATGGACATCTAGGTTGCTTCCGTGTCCTTGCTATTATAAACAGTGCTGTGATGAACATTGGAGTACATGTGTCTCTTTCAATTCTGGTTTCCTCGGTGTGTATGCCCAGGAGTGGGATTGCTGGGTCGTATGGCAGTTCTATTTCCAGTTTTTTAAGGAATCTCCACACTGTTCTCCATACTGGCTGTACTAGTTTGCATTCCCACCAACAGTGTAAGAGGGTTCCCTTCTCTCCACACCCTCTCCAGCATTTATTGCTTGTAGACTTTTGGATAGCAGCCATTCTGACTGGTGTGAAATGGTACTTCATTGTGGTTTTGATTTGCATTTCTCTGATTATGAAGGATGTTGAGCATTTTATGTGTTTGTTAGCCATCTTTATGTCTTCTTTGGAGAAATGTCTGTTTAGTTCTTTGGCCCACTTTTTGACTGGGTCATTTATTTTTCTGGAATTGAGCTGCAGGAGCTGCTTGTATATTTTGGAGATTAATTTTTTGTCTGTTGTTTCATTTGCTATTATTTTCTCCCATTCTGAAGGCTGTCTTTTCACCTTGTTTATAGTTTCCTTTGCTGTGCAGAAGCTTTTGATTTTAATTAGGTCCCATTTGTTTATTTTTGCTTTTATTTCCAATATTCTGGGAGGTGGGTCATGGAGGATCCTGCTGTGATTTATGTTGGAGAGTGTTTTGCCTATGTTCTCTCTAAGAGTTTTATAGTTTCTGGTCTTACATTTAGATCTTTAATCCATTTTGAGTTTATTTTGGTGTATGGTGTTAGGGAGTGTTCTAGTTTCATTCGTTTACAAGTGGCTGACCAGTTTTCCCAGCACCACTTGTTAAAGAGATTGTCTTTTCTCCATTTTATATTCTTGACTCCTTCGTCAAAGATAAGGTGTCCATAGGTGCATGGATTTATCTCTGGGCTTTCTATTTTGTTCCATTGATCTATATTTCTGTCTTTATACCAGTACCATACTGTCTTGATGAATGTGGCTTTGTAGTAGAGCCTGAAGTCAGGCAGGTTGATTCAGCTGGGGAATTCTTAAACCCTTGTGGGGGAGTCCAGGTGAGCTGTTGTTTGGTGCCCCCGACTGGATCTTCCCATTCAAAGGCAAAGATGGGCTGTGACGCTGGGGCGAGGTGTATGCAGAAGCAGGCATCCTTGAAATCTAGGCAAGTATAAACTTTAGTCTTCAGTGAGGGAAGCTAAGTAAGGTATAGGGGTTTGGAACAGTGGGGTGTAAAGTCACAGTGGCCTAATTGACCAGCCTGAGATCTTGTACAGGCCTATAGTCCTGTCCTTCTTCCTTTTTGACTGGCAGGATCAGTGTATTCCAGGCCGACTGGCATTCTACTAGAATGCCCGCTTGTTTCAATCTATTGATGTGGGGCAGTATGCCGGCCCAGGCCTCTATCGGTAGCGGGTACTGGTGCTTTCTAACCAGGATGGTGCCTGGTTTGAGTTCTATTATCACTGGGGCTTGATGTTTAGCCAGCCTGGGGGAAGCGGGGGGTTGTCTTCTGCCCAGACCTGAGGGAATAATTGAGTTAGCTCTCTCTCATGCTCTTCCGGCCCACCCGGTTCTTCCTTCGGAGGCTCATGCAACCTCCTCTCATCTCGGGGTAGGGGGTGGGGGTACTGAGAGAGAACAAATAAGTCAGAGTGCCCATCCGGAAGGTGGACCTCTCCTCAGGGGAGAAAGTCACTTGTGCTCCTAGTTTGGAGAAGTCTTTTCCCAACAGGGGTACTGGGCACTCAGGAATGTAGAGGAATCCATGAATCACTTGGTGCCCCCCCATCTGACATTTTCTGGGCTGGCAAAACGATTTACTCATCTCTTCTCCCGATACCCCAGTTACAGCGGCAGTCTTTTTGGAAGTGGTGCCGCAGTTTCTGTTACTACCGACAGTTCTGCTCCTGTATCCACCATGAAGTCAGTGTTTTGGTCCCCCACTTTCAAGGTTACCATGGGCTCTCGGGACCTGATATCTCTGAGCCCCAGCAGTCCTATTTAATTTCCAAGTCAGCAAGCCCCACAACTGTGGGAGCTTCCTCTTCCTTCCTTGCCTTAGGGCATTCATTCTGTCAGTGGCCAAAACCTCGGCACCTGGCACACTGGTTTGGCTGTAATGGGGCCCGGGGCCTCCATTAGGACTGGTGAAGGACTGTCCTGTCCCTGGGGCAGAGGAAATTTTCCAGAGGGTTCCGAGATAGACTTTCCCAGAGCAGCAGCTATCATTGCAAATCTCTTGTCTGTTCTCTTTCGTTCCCTTTGGCTCTCTGGTAGAGCACAGTTCAGTTCATTCGCTCAGTCGTGTCCGACTCTTTGTGACCCCATGAATCACAGCACGCCAGGCCTCCCTGTCCATCACCAACTCCTGGAGTTCACTCAAACTCATGTCCATAGAGTCAGTGATGCCATCCAGCCATCTCAGTCTCTGCTTAATTCCAACGTCTCCCTCCCCTTCCTGTCTGTACTCACCAGGAGAGGCGGGTATAGCTTGAACGGTTAGGCTGGAGCCAGGAGTGTTGGCCAGAGGCTTCTGCCACTGGGATAGGAGACTGCCGAGGTGGCAGCTCTATGACCTCTAGGAGAGCTGGCGGAGGAGCAGCGGCTGCTGCAGGAACTTCACCTGGCCCTGGATTGGGCATTGAGGCTGTCTCTGGTCCTGGTGGCGCACTGGGCCGGCGGGCCATCATCATCCAGTATGGGGGAGGGGCAGGTCATCCTCATCCAAATCCTGCCAGATCCCAGAGGGAGAAGGGGGATCGGCGTGTCTTCACCTGCCGGTCAGCAAGGGCGAACCAGAACACCACGTGGTCCAAGACTGTTTCTCCCTTAAAATCCGTTCTGCCTTGGTGGGCTTGATCAGGTGTGGATGAAAACATAGATGGGTTAAATATCCCATGTCCCAGGCCGTCTCTGGAAAAGCCAATTCATGCTCACTTCTGTATTCCCCTCCTTCTAGCCTGACAATTCCGGGGGGGTTAAGAATTTCACAGCAGCCGGGACACCTCCTGGGGGAGGGCAGAATATGAGCATATAAGGACCAGTTTCCTATCCTAAAAATCATCTGGCGATCACTGGTAATAATTTTCCCCAGGACGACATGGACACACCTCCTAAATGACCTTCACAAATTCCCTTCCTAAGCCCTAGCATGCTTGTCGACCTGTATACCAAGCAACTGCCTCCTGCCTATTCCAGGCTCCTGTGGGTCCCCGCTCCTTCTAGTCCCTCCCACGGGGGTGATCAGGCCCCTCTTCCACCCTGCCGGGTGGGTTCCTCCTCACCCGAGCGCTCAGCTTCCCTGCTGCCATCCACTACCTGCTAACGTGAAACGGGCGTTGAGAAGCAGAATCCTTCCAGAAGGGTGAGCCGCCTTCCCCCTTTTAGAAGATTCAAGTCACAAGGCCTTGGAGTAGCCCCAAATGGGACTTGTCTCCTCAAATGAGGAGTTTCTCAGCCAACGCACCAAATGTAGCCACGTGTTCCAGGAAACAAACTCACTCAGAACAACAATGCAGATAGTGGAGTGCAGTTTATTAATCCGGCGGGCCCAAGGCAGAGTCTCCTCTTAGCCAAGGACCCCAACCAGTTTTTGTGAAAGCCTTATATACCCTAAGTGTACTTGCTCAAACCCTCCTCCCCAAATTCCTTGAAACTAGTCTGGACAAGGTGAAAGAAGATACGATCAAAGTAAACCCATGATTCATGTGTCACAAGACTAGATCAACAGTGGACATTTATCAATAGGCCTGTGGTCATATCCCGATAAACATAATGGAATTTACCCCTTTGTTCTGTTACAGAGATATTTAGCATATTCTTTTAGGCGATGGAGAGTCCAAGTCCTGAGGCTTTTTTATCCAGGGGTCTGATTTTCCATTTGTGTGCCATTTCTATAGACACTGGGCACAAAGTTCAGAGTCCATTGGGAGGGTGACCATGCGTGTAGCCTAATGTTTGCAGCCTGGCCTAAGATAGAGTCCAGCTCTGTCTGTTTCCTCCTTCACAATATTATAAACCAACTATACTTCAATTAAAAAAAAAGCAAAAATTCTAAGAAACACCACATAGACAAATGATGCTTGAGGCTTGTGTTGCTGTCTGTGACCTCTTCACACTACCAAGAATTTGAGGAGGTAAGCATTCCTCACTCGGAGAAGTCAATGGCACCCCACTCCAGTACTTTTGCCTGGAAAATCCTATGGACGGAGGAGCCTGGTAGGCTGCAGTCCACGGGGTCCCGAAGAGTTGGACACGACTAAGTGACTTCACTTTCACTTTTCACTTTCATGCATTGGAGAAGGAAATGGCAACCCACTCCAGTGTTCTTGCCTGGAGAATCCCAGGGACGGGGGAGCCTGGTGGGCTGCCGTCTATGGGGTCACAGAGAGTTGGACACGACTGATGCGACTTAGCAGCAGCAGCATTCCTCACTACATCTGAAAATGAGCAGGACCCTCCAGGACATTCCTAGGTATAAAGACCTTTCCTTGTTTCCCATTTCTTGTCTACAGAGAAACCACGTTAGTCTACTAGACCTTCCCTGAGTTCCAAAGGGCAGATTTAATCAGTTACTAATCAGGAAAGAGAGGGAATGCAACAACAAAGGAAAAACAAAGAAAAACAACAGGTCATTGAGGAAACAGAGTCCTAGCTCCTCAGGGTATGTGCACAACAAGGTCATACATACCTTTATCAACTATGAATTGGCACTGGCCATCTACCTCAACAAAGATTAAATCATGTGCCTCTGACCTTCAGCACGCCCTGAAAGGTGTTTAGAATGGAGATCAGGAATAAGTGGGGGTGGTGAGGGGAGGGGGAGGCTGGCAGGACGGGTCATCAGAGAGTTAGATACTTTCAGAAGCTGATTTTATGAGCCCAGTTCTTTGTTGTTCAGTCACTGAGTCGTGTCTGACTCTTTGTGACCCCGATGGACTGCAGCACGCCAGGCCTCTCTGTCCCTATCTCCTGGAGTTTGCCCAAATTCAAGCCCATTGAATTGGTGATGCCATCCAACCACCTCATCCTCTGTCACCCTCTTCTTCTGCCTTCAATCTTTCTCAGCATCAGAATCTTTTCTAATGAGTTATTTGCATCTAATGAGTTCTTTCTAATGGCTCTTTGCATCAGGTAGTCAAAGTACTGGAGCTTCCGCTTCAACATCAGTCCTTCCAATGAATATTCAGGGTTGATTTCCTTTAGTTTGACTGGTTTGATCTCCTTGCTATCCAAGGAACTCTCAAGAGTCTTCTACAGCAGCAGAGTTACAAAGCAGCAATTCTTCGACTTTCTGCTTTCTTTATGGTCCAACTCTCACATCCATACATGACTATTGGAAAGACAATAAAAGCTTTGACTAGACAGACCTTTGCTTTTTAGTACACTGTCTAGGTTTGTCATAGCTTTCCTTCCAAGAAGCAAATGTCTTCTAATTTCATGGCTGCAGTCAACATCTGCCATGATTTTAGAGACCAACAGGAGAAAATCTGTCACTTCTTCCACTTTTCCCCCTTCTATTAGCCATGACATGATGGGACCAAATGCCACAATCTTGGTTTTTTTCAACACTTAGTTTTAAGCCAGCTTTTTCACACTCCTCTTCTTGTATCTCCTCACATCTAGAAAAGCACTAAAATCCTTCATGGCGGTGACTGTTCCTTATGATTAGCAAAAGCTTCAGGAGACTAGCAGAAATCTTCTGGAAAGATATGTGCATGACTGCACATATTCCCCCTTCACCAAAATCTCATATATACTGCCCTTGCCTGCTGCTTCTTTCGAGCAGTCTCTCAGAGCTGTCTGAGGTGCTGTGCTGAGGGCTGCAGTCCTCATTTTGCCCCCAGTAAAGCCTAACTTGAAACTCTCACACTGTGCACTTTCTCTTTTAAGTAGACACCTTTGAGTTGTTCTACAGAAAGCAAGGTTTGCTTTGTTTCCAGTCACTGTGCCTCCGGCCTTCCACAATTGCATCCAAAGCCCTTCAGGTGGAAATGTCAGTCACTCTAATCCCCAAGGAATATGGCTGTTTGTTCATCGAGAGGTTCTCCTAGGTGCCCAGGAGATTTGACCTTTAATTGCCCAAGACCCCACTGACATCTAACGAACTGTGGAAAATTCTTAAAGAGATGGAAATACCAGACCACCTTACCTGCCTCCTGAGAAATCTGTATGCAGGTCAAGAAGCAACAGTTAGAACCGGACGTGGAATAACAGACTCGTTCCAAATTGGGAAAGGAATAAGTCAAAGCTGTATATCATCACCCAGCTTATTTAACTTATATATGGAGTACATCATGTGAAATCCTGGGCTGGATGAAGCACAAGCTGGAATCAAGATTGCCGGGAGAAATATCAATAACTTCAGATATGCAGAGACACAACCCTTATGGCAGAAATCGAAGAGGAACTAAAGAGTCTCTTGAACAAAGTGAAAGAGGAGAGTGAAAAAGCTGACTTAAAACTCAACATTCAGAAAACTAAGATCATGGCATCTGGTCCCATCACTTCATGGCAAATAGATGGGGAAGCAATGGAAACAGTGACAGACTTTATTTTCTTGGGCTTCAAAATAACTGCAGATGGTGACTGCAGCCATGAAATTAAAAGACACTTGTTCCTTGGAAGAAAAGCTATGACCAAACTAGACAGCATATTAAAAAGCAGAGACATTACTTTGCCAAAAGAGGTCTGTCTAGTCAAAGCTATGGTTTTTTCAGTAGTCATGTATGGATGTGAGAGTTGGACTGTGAAGAAAGCTGATCGCTGAAGAATTGATGCTTTTGAACTGTGGTGTTGGAGAAGACTCTTGAGAGTCCCTTGGACTGCAAGGAGATCAAATTAGTTCATCATAAAGGAAATCAGTCCTGAATATTCATTAGAAGCACTGATGCTGAAGCTGAAACTCCAGAACTTTGGCCACCTGATGCAAATGATTGACTCATTGGAAAAAACCCTGATGCTGGGAAAGATTGAAGGCAGGAGTAGAAGGGGATGACACAGGATGAGATGGTTGGATGGCATCACTGACTTGATGGAAATGAGTTTGAGCAAACTCCAGGAGTTGGTAATGGACAGGGAAACCTGGTGTGCTGCAGTCCATGGGGGTTGCAAAGAGTCAGACATGACTGATTGACTGAACAAAACTGATTGACATCTTGTGTGCCTGAGGCTGAGGGAATGGAGTCTTTAACAGCTGGAAGGAAACGGTGTAGGGCTGCATTCTGCAGTCCTGCAATCTTTGCCATCGCCTAGCTCTGAGACTGAAGAAGGAACCCTGAAGGAGTCAGAGACACAGACATCAATTATTGGACAAGGGATCTTATAAATCAGAGGCAAAGGACCTGGAAAGATCCCCCACTGAGTACCAATGGCAGAAGGCATGACACAACTGCAATCTCCACTACACAGGGGAGGAGGAGGCTACTAGTTGCAGTGGACATGACATCAAAAGGGCTCCTTGGATGCCATGGGGACTTGTAACTCACCTCTCCCACAGCTCTTTAGGTACACAATCCTTGCAGGCAGTCACTGTTTCCTGTGGATGATTGAACATGCTGGAGCTGTTCTGGTTAGAGGACTAGAAACGTTATTAACTTGATCACACAAGCTTCCTAGGTGGCTCATTGGTAAGGAATTCGCCTGCCAGTGCAGGAGAGGAAGGAGACATGGGTTTGAATCCACTCCAGTATTCTTGTCTGGAAAATCCCATGGACAGAGAAGCCTGGTGGGCTATAGTCCATGGGGTTGCTAAGAGTCGGACACAGTTGAGCATGAACATGCATACCAGCTGATCATACAGGTAACTGTTGATTAAACTTTCACCTTATACATATATATAAGGGAATATTACTTAACTATTAAAAAACAACCATTTGCAGCAACATGAATGAACCTAGAGACTGTCATACTGAGTGAAGTAAGTCAGACAGAAAAAAAGAAATATCTCCTGATATCCACTATATGCAAAATCTAAAAAAAAATGATACAAATGAACTTATTTACCAAACAGAAACAGACTCTTAGAGAAAGAACTTATTGTTACAGGGACTGGAGTGGATAGTTTGGAACTTACATGTACACACTGCTATATTTAAAATGGATAATCAACAAGAACCTACTGTATAATACAGGGGAACTCTGCTTAATACTCTGTTATAATCTAAATGGGAAAAAAATTTGAAAAGGCGTGGATACAATATATGTAAAGCTGAATCACTCTGCTTTACTCCTGAAGCTATCATAGTATTGTTAATCAACTTTACTCCTATATAAAATTAAAAACTTTTAAAATAAAATAACTTTCACTTTAGGAAGGGGAGATAATCATGCAGATAATATAAGGGTGAGGCAGGGCCAGATTGGGCAGGGGATATACAGAAGCAAGAGAGGAGTCATCCTATGGGGCCTGACCATAGAAGTGGATAATAGGGTAGTGGGGCCTTGACAGGTGCAAAGAGGAGGCAGGAATGCTGCTGGAAGAGAGTTGCACAGCCCCCTTCTGGCTTCCCAGTGAGGCTCCAGGTCATCCACCACCTACATGTCCACCAAGCAGCACAGTCCCAAGGACACCTCTTACACCTCTTTGAGAACAGCTTCAGGAGAAGTGTGTTCTAGTTTTGTTCCTGCTTTGTGACATTGGGAGCTTCCCCAGTGGCTCAGTGGTTAAGAATCTGCCTGCAATGCAGAAGCTGCAGGAGATTCAGGTTCTATTGCTGGGTTGGGAAGATCCCCTGGAGGAGGCATGGCATGACATAGCATAACTTTGCATGGCAACCCACTCCAGTATTCTTGCCTGGAAAATCCCATGGACAGAGGAGCCTGGTGGGCTACACACAGTCCACAGGGTCGCAAAAAGTTGGACGCAACTGAAGTGACTTAGAATGCATGCATGTGACATTAGACAAGGCTTCTCACTTGGGGGGCCTGAAATTGCACTTGTGTATAATCAAGAGGTTGTGCTAGATGAGAGAGGGAAGGGGTTATCAGAATGGAAGGAAGGTGTGCAATTGCAAAAGCATATTAAAAGATTAGGTGAAATCTGGAGTTTAGTTAATACACCAATGCGAATTCTTAGTTTTTATAAGAAATACCCTTATATCTTAATGTTAACAATGGAGGAAACTAGGAGAGAGTTTTGTGCTATTTTGGCAACTTTTCTGTAACGTAAAATTAATTCAAAAATAAAATATTTCTTTTAAAAGATGATTCAGTTCAGTTCAGTTCAGCCTCTCAGTCGTGTCCGACTCTTTGCGACCCCATGAATCACAGCACGCCAGGCCTCCCTGTCCATCACCAACTCCCGGAGTTCACTCAAACTCATGTCCATCGAGTCGGTGATGCCATCCAGCCATCTCATTCTCTGTCGTCCCCTCCTCCTCCCGCCCCCAATCCCTCCCAGCAACAGAGTCTTTTCCAGTGAGTCAACTCTTCGCATGAGGTGACCAAAGTATTGGAGTTTCAGGTTGTTTTAAATTCTATTCATGCGTTCATTTTTTCAATAAAGATTGATTGCCTATTATGTGTCAGGCACTGGGTACACATTACTAGTGACCATAAGCCATGGTTTTACCCCCTGTGGGGTTTACAATTTGGTGGTAATTTGACAGGAATAGTATCAGTTCAGTTCAGCCTCTCAGTCGTGTCCGACTCTTTGCGAACCCGTGAATCACAGCACGCCAGGCCTCCCCGTCCATCACCGTTTCTTCAGTGGTAAAATGGAGGAAAAAAAATAGAGTCCCTATTTTACAGTGCTTGGTATGAATAAATTGTTAGTTGTCATAATAGTTATTAAAAAGACAGTGATTTGTAACGCGGCTCTGGGGAAGCATAGTATAGACAGGAAGTAAGACATTTTTGTTAAGAAAGACTTGGATGTGAAAATATGATGGTGCTTCCAGCAGTGACGCTAACAGCGGTGAGTTCAGAAGCAACAGCCCCGCCCCTCCCTCGCACTGGGCCCATCCCAGTCAAGTTTCGCCCCTCCCTCGAGTTCCCTCCCCGGTCGCGCACTCATGCCCCGCCCCTTTCCTCTGAAGGCACCGCCTTCACCCTCGGAAGGCGGGGCCTGACGCCCACGCGTGAAGCAAGGGCCTAAACGAAGAAACTCTAGGGGGCGGGGCCGGGAGAGCTCTGCCCAATCCCCGGCCAAGAAATCTCAGATCCGGAGGGGGCGGGGCACATTGGGAAGTGGCCGCATTTAGCTTTACATAGCAATGCACAGCTTTGCATAACCAATACGGGCAGGTATTTAACAGAGTCGTCTCCTCCACGAACCTGCAGTTAACCAGGCGAGGACCCACCCTTTACGATGAGCCCCCTGTTGCAGGCTCCCTTCCTGATCTCCCTGGGCTTGCTTCTTGCTGGCCCAACGCTTCCTGCACGCATTCTTCAGAACCGGGTGAGTGCTCTCTCCTTTAGGAGGCTGCTGCCAGCATCCCTGCCGAGCTCGGGCTGTGCGGCTTAGGGTGGTCTCTCCGGTCTCTAAGGAGGTGGTCTCTCCGGTCTCTAGAATTACTTTTTTGCAGTAGAACTTCCCAAAGTCACTAATCGTGGGGCTCTGAGTGGGTCCTTTTCTCTCTGCACGTTTCAGTTGGGTTTCGGTTTCCCTATCTGGACAGAGGGTGGGCTGTAAGGCCTTGCTCTGCTCCAGACTGTTTTGGAAGGATTAATCTCACTCTCTCCTGTAGTCTCCTGTCCTCTTTCCAAATGTCTGAGTGAAGTTTTGTAGAATTGCAAGACCAATTATCTACTCCCAGGCCCAGAGACTTAGCCCCATTTACATGTCCTCTCTTTTACCCCATGAGAAGGCCTGGCACCCAACTGCTCCCCTCTGTATTTCTCTGAGGCGCTGCCTGTTCTGGTGGGTGGGTGGTTCTGAGAGGCTGTTCAGGCCAGAAGGTCCAGACTTGCTCCTCTGGCAACAAAGCTGCAGCCCTGCTCCTGGGCGTGAGTCATGGAGAGGCTCCAACCTACAAATTTCCCCCTTGTCTTCTCACTGTGCTCCAGACCCTTGGGAAAGGGAAGTTCTGTCATTCTGAGAAGTAGAGAAGTCTATTTCCATGGCCTCTGCTGCACAGCTAGGAGTCAGACACTTGATATCTTTGGCAGCAAAGAGAGAGGCCCAGCCTAGGTACCCTCCCTCCAACCAGCTTGGAAATGTTTGTCAGAGCCAGGAATAGGGCAGTATGGGGGAAAGAGGAATAGGACTAGGAGGCTTGGCTTCTGATCCCTCCTCTGTCTCTAATCCTTGGGCGTGGCATTTGGGCTCCTTAAGCCTTGGTCTTCTCATCTGTAAAATGGGCTTGATAATACCAGCCTGCCTTTCTCAGTGGCTGTGGATGAAGGGAAATGCTTCCCTGGATGGAAAGGCTCTTAAATCTCAAACTCAGAAAGTGATAGAAGCCAGTGTGCTCAGTCTCATCCTCCCCAGGGGCAAAGAGTCTATTTTGCCAATTGAATGGAGGAGCAAAGAGCTCTTGGCTTTACTACCCCAGAGAATTCACAGTTAGTCCCTGAGTGTAGGTTGAGAATGTTTCTCTGGGCTCCAGATGTGACCACTATGGGGTGGAATCCAGCTAAGACTGGAACTTTCGCTGTATCCCCGCTCTCCTGCATATCTTGGCTGTGGATGCCATCCCAGACCAGAGTGTCTTAGGTTGGCAGTTTTGGAGAGGCCATGAGACATCAGGGAGTTAACCCACCTTACCCAGCCACAGGGAGGATGGTGCTCATCTGAGATTCCACAGTAACGGGTACTTCTTTCCATCCTTATCTTCTATCATCTGGGTTTTCTCTGGGCTCATGTGATTTGGAACCCTGACCTTGAGACCCTGGGCCACATGAAGGCTTGGGGTGACAGTGAACAGTGAGCATCAGGAAACCAGATTGAGTTCCAGTTCCTCTTCTCGCATTAACTGGGTCTCATGGCCTTAGGCTGTGGTGAGCCTTAGATAACAGGGGAGAATGCCTTGCCCCAGTTTGGGCATACAATAGGTGCTTAATAGACTCTCTGATACTGTCTGATATCATTTACTGTGCACACATTATGTGCTGTGTGTTGAGCCATGTGCTTTTTTCCCCCTAATAAGCTTATTTTAAGGGAATAATTCTAGAGTTACAGAAAAGTTGTAAAGAAAGTATAGAATTCCCACATACCCCTCACTTGGTTTCCCCTGCTAACATCTTTTTACCGCGGTGGGGCCTCCCCGGTGGCTCAGTGGTAAAGAAACCACCTGTCAATGCAGGAGACAGGTTTGATCCCTGGGTCAGGAAGGTCCCCTGGAGGAGGGCATGGCAACCCACTCCAGTATTCTTGCCTGGAGAATCCCATGGACAAAGGAGCCTGGAAGGCTACAGTCCATGGGGTCGCAGAGTCGGACATGACTGAAGCAATTCAGCATACACGTACACATGCATGACCATGGTACGTTTGTCAAGACTGAGAAACCAACAGAGGCACGTTACCACTAGCTAAACTCTTAGGCTTCCATTTGGATTTTACCAGTTTTCCCCTGGTGTCCTCTTTCGGTTCTAGGGCGAGTCTGGTGTACCACGTGGCATGTGTTGTCCTGTGGCTCCAGCCTCCTCTGGTCTGTGACAGTTTCTCAGCCGTGTGTTTTCAAGCCTGTGACAGTGTTGAGGAGTTGGGACCTCGAGCATTTGTACACTTTCTGTTTACAAATGTCTCACTTACCATAGTAGCCCTGTGAAAAGATGTAATTATGCCCACTTATTAGATGAGAAAATAGAGCCTCAAGAGGGGTCACCTGACCCCTGTTCTCAGCTAGTAAGAGTGGCTGCAGTGTGGTTTTAATCCAGGTCTGTGACTTGCATCCATATTTCTGCATCCACAGCTGTACCTTTGCCCTCTTCCATATGTTGCTTCTTCCCGTATGTTAGTCTGGGCTGGGATGACAGATATCTGGTGCCAGGTCTGCCCTTAGTGGGCACTGCTAAGGCATCATACCTCCTTCTCCTGATGAGCCTGGACTTGGCTGCAGAATTCATTATGACAGAAGCCTCTAGTCAGTCATCGAGAAATCACTTTGTTAAGTCTCCTCAGGGATTGGGGGAAGGAGAAGCGGGACACTTTGGACACTTCAACCTGGAATCAATCCTCACGGTGAGTCAGGCTGCCCTGGCATCTGTGGAAGCGGCAGTAGAAAATGGCCAGTCCGCCTACCCACCCTCCAGCCCAACTCTTAGTCCCAGGCACTCTTTCATTTGATATTGGCCTCCTAACTGGTCTCCCCTTTCCAAACAGGACTCTCTGCAATCCATTCTAACCATAAACTAGAGCAGGGAACTCTCCTGCAGTGGCATTCCGTTGCGTTTATAGGAAATCCAGCCTCCTGATGATAACCTATGAGGTCTTGCATTTATTAAACGACCCTGCCACCACTCTACCCTTATCTAGGCGCCTTGTCCATTATATCTAGCCCACTGGCCTTGTAGGGCCCAGAACAGTTGAGTGTCTTCCCAACGCAGGGCGCATGTTCCTTTGCTCATGTTCCCTCTGCCTGAATGGCTGGCTCCTCATCTTGCAGGATTATCCCTTCTCAGCACCCTATTTAAGTGAGTCCTTTGTTACTCTTAACATGATCCTCTCTGTTTGTTTCATTTATGACACCCAGAGATCATAGTTGGTGATATTTATTTACATTAGGGTATAAGCTCCTCACTGCAGGGCAGGCACATCTCTAATTGTCTACCTCTATGAATAGCACTTGTCCCCGGGCCTGTGATCATTGCTCCATAAATATCTGTGGAATGAACACTGAAGGAAACATTTGTTGGTACCTACCCTCAGGGGCTGTGGGGAACACAGGGATGAATCAGGCCTTTCTTAGTCATGGTCTGATGCTTCATTCCAAGGAACGAAGCCCATTCCAAGAAGCTCAGGTAAAGGGAAGTTTATTCCAGGTATACAAGGAATCTCATGGAACTCATGGCAGGACGCAGGGACTGGGACGTCTAATGGCTATCATTTAGGGAGCCAGCTCATGCTTTGTGTCTGGCATTGGGTTATGAGCTTTATATATTACATGCTGTCACCCTCTCAGCACTGTCACAGGTCTGAGAGGAAAGCAGAAAAGACTCCACTTAAAAGATGAGGAAACTGCTGCTCCAAAGGGGAAACTGGCCTACAGAATCACATGATATGGTGGTTAAGCTAGGGTTTCAAGTCATGTCTACTGACTAAAGCCTTGATGTACCCCATGTCTCACTCTAAAAACATGTTCTTGGCTACTCTTCTGCACTGCCTATTTAGATACGGGGCAGGGGAAGGGGCGACTCTATCTGTTCTCTTTTCTACGGACCAGCAGAGCCCTTAGTTCTTGACCCTTTGACTTGGTCACGAGTCTGTGTTCTGGCTCCATCTTAAAGTTTATGACCCCATGACCGCTCAAAGCCCAAAATCCTCTGAGTGATTTTGCTTCTGTCTCACTTCCCAAATTGGAGGCAGAGAGAATCTGTCAGCCCAGTCTGTGTTAGGTATTGTCTTCTGGTCCACCTACCTGTGGCTGTGTTGATGATGGAGGTTGACTTGGGGATGTGGGGATTGGCAGGTTTTCCTTCTAAGATGGGCTGTGCGTGGGGGGAATACTGAAAGTCTCTCGTAGATGGCCTTCACGGGGCTGGGAAAAGTGCGAGTGGGTAGGCGGAGCCTGCAGGGTGTGGGGAGTGTGGTCACAGGATTCTGTGGGAGTGGGGAGTCAGTGGTCATTTGTAGTTAGACCTGATGATGGAGTCAGGGATCAGGAGACCTCTCGGGGGATGTGGAGGAGGAGGAGGAGGATATGGCTCAGCAGAGGGGAGGGGGATGACTTGGGGTGTGGGACCAGGCAGGGCATGAGCAGTGGGATGGGAGTAAAAATGCACTGGTTAGAATTGGGAAGTTTGTTCACTAGGGATTGTTCATCAACAAGTGGCCCCCTGGGGATCTTTTCATGTGTGTCCTAGTCCCTCCCTGAGTTAACTGTCCCTCCTTGAGGGTGCGGTGTTCCATGCTGTTATGTTCCCCATTGTTTTGTGTTTCTTATTGTTTCTGGTCCTGGATTGGGCCCAAGGTGTGATGTGAATCAGGTTCTGGGCATGGGCTGTAAGGGTGAATCCTCCAAAAACTTCCCTCTGAGAAGATGCCAAGACTAGCAGGAGAGGTGGGTGGAGCAGGGAGGTGAGGGATCAGAGAAGGTAGATATGGCTAGTCACCTAGTTTGAAGTTCAGGGTCTGTGATATTGTCCTCTATAGTTCACAGCATACATTTGGGAGATTGTCTTTTAAGTCTTTTAGTTGAGTCCTGCCTACAAAATGGGTAGGACCAGAGTTATCCTAGGTTTACAGATGTGGAGTTGCAGATGAAGTTCAGAGCCAGCAGGTACCTCATCCATGGACACGTGTTCAGTAACCGCTCTGTTAATTCTTCTAACCTTTTGTCAACTCTACTTTTCTTTCCTTTCTGCTATATGTCCTTGGCTCTCCCAGGTGGGTAGCTTTTCCTGGGATAACTGTGATGCAGGGAAGGACCCTGCAGTGATCAACAGCCTGACTCTGGAACCTGACCCCATTGCCATTCCGGGGAACTTGACCATCACTGCTGAGGCCAAGACCAGTGCTGTCCTCAGTGATCCTCTGAAGGTGAGCCCAGGGTCAGGGAGGCACTGGAAGGAAGGTGCTATGGGCCAAGGGCAAGGCCCTGAGGCAGGTGCACTCAGGGGACTTAATACTTTTGGAATCCTGGAATCCCAGAGCAGCAAAAACAGCATAGGTTTGTATAAATGTCCTTTCATAAGTTTGCCTTTTGTATTTTTGTTTCAGAGTAACCGGTTCATTCATGCCTGCTGCCTGTTTTGGGGGTCGATATTTGTTTTCATACAAAAAAAAACAGAAGCTTTCTGTGTATCCACGGCAATTAAATGTATCACAGTCCTTTCCTCATTGCTACCTTTATACCATATGCTTCTATGCCTGTCCCCGTGCAGATCTATTCTGGAAACAGTTTGCATCGAACTCTTTAAAAAGTTTTCTGATTTGGAATCTGTGTCCCTGAAACTGCCTTTTGACTTGGTTAATCACAAGCCCTACCGCATATGTTTCTGAGCTCTTCTTGAGTTAGTAACATGGACAGTGCTTTGCACAGGGCCTGGCATACAGGACCAGCTCAGTACACATTCAGTCAGTTCAGTTCAGTTGCTCAGTCATGTCTGACTCTTTGCAACTCCATGGACTGCAGCACGCCAGGCCTCCCTGTCCATCTCCAACTCCCAGAGTTTACTCAGACTCATGTTCATTGAGTCGGTGATGCCATCTAACCATCTCATCCTCTGTTGTCCCCTTCTCCTCCTGCCTTCAATCTCTCCCAGCATCAGGGTCTTTTCCAATGAGTCAGTACTTTGCATCAGGTGGCCAATTATTGTAGTTTCAGGTTCAACATCAGTCCTTCCAATGAACATTTAGGACTGATTTCCTTTACGATGGACTGGTTGGATCTCCTTGCAGTCCAAGGAACTCTCAAGAGTCTTCTCCAACACCACAGTTCAAAAGCATCTTCGCCTTTCAGCTTTCTTTATAGTCCACTCTCACATCCATACATGACTACTGGAAAAACCATAGCCTTGACTAGATGGACCTTTGTTGGCAAAGTAATGTCTCTGCTTTTTAATATGCTGTCTAGCTTGGTCATAACTTTTCTTCCAAGGAGTAAGCATCTTTTAATTTCATGGCTGCAGTCACCATCTGCAGTGATTTTGAAGCCCACAGAAATAAAGTCTGCCACTGTTTCTCCATTTATTTGCCATGAAGTGATGGGACCGGATGCCATGATCTTAGTTTTCTGAATGTTGAGCTTTAAGCCAACTTTTTCACTCTCCGCTTTCACTTTCATCAAGAGGCTCTTCAGTTCTTCTTCACTTTCTGCCATAAGCGTGGTGTCATCTGCATATCTGAGGTTCTTGATATTTCTCCCATCAATCTTGATTATTCCAGCTTGTGCTTCTTCCAGCCCAGTATTTCTCATGATGTACTCTGCCTATAACTTAAATAAGCAGGGTGACAATATACAGCCTTGACGTACTCCCTTTCCTATTTGGAACCAGTCTGTTGTTCAATGTCCAGTTCTAACTGTTGCGTGCTGACCTGCATACAGATTTCTCAAGAGGCAGGTCAGGTGGTCTGGTATTCCCATCTCTTGAAGAATTTTCCATAGTTTATCGTGATCCACACAGTCAAAGACTTTGGTGTAGTCAATAAAGCAGAAGTAGATGTTTTTCTGAAACTCTCTTGCTTTTTCGGTGATCCAACATGTGTTGGCAATTTGATCTCTGGTTCCTCTGGCTTTTCTAAATCCAGCTTGAACATCTGGAATTTCATAGTTCACATACTGTTGAAGCCTCACTAGGAGAATTTTGAGCATTACTTTGCTAGCATGTGAGATGAATGCAATTGTGCAATAGTTTGAACATTCTTTGGCATTGCCTTTCTTTGGGACTGGAATGAAAACTTTTTCCAGTCCTGTGCCATCATGGTTATCTGGGTCAATAAAATCTTTTTTGTATAGTTCTTCCTTGTATTCTTGCCACCTCTTCTGAATATCTTCTGGTTTTGTTAGGTCCATTCCATTTCTGTCATTCGTGCCTATCTGCATGAAATGGTCTCTTGGTATCTCTAATTTTCTTGAAGAGATCTCTAGCCTTTCCCATTCTATTGTTTTCCTATTTCTTTGCATTGATCACTGAGGAAGGCTTTCTTTTCTCTCTTCGCTATTCTTTGGAACTCTGCAATCAGATGGATATATCTTTCCTTTTCTCCTTTGCCTTTCACTTCTCTTCTTTTCTCAACTATGTGTAAGGCCTCCTCAGCCAACCATTTTGCCCTTTTCATTTCTTTTTTTTGAGGATGATTTTGATTACTGTCTCCTATACAATGTTGCTAACCTCCATCCATAGTTCTTCAGGCACTTTGTTAAATCTAAATCCCTTGAATCTATTTTTCACTTCCACTGTATAATCATAAGGGATTTGATGGGCCTAGTGATTTTCTCTATGTTCTTCAATTTAAGTCTGAATTTTGTAATAAGGAGTTCATGGTCTGAGCCACAGTCAGCTCCTGGTCTTGTTTTTGCTGACTGTATAGAGCTTCTTCATCTTCAGCTACAAAGAATATAATCAGTATAATAAACCTATAATAAGTTGAAAATATCATAAATCAAAAATGCATTTAATACACCCAAGCTATGTAACTTCAGAGCTTAGCTTCCCCTACCTTATCCATTCTTGGAACATATATATTAGCCTATGGTAAACAAAGTCATTTTATGATATCATATTGCATATCTCATTCACCAACTCAATGGACATGAGTTTGGGTAAACACCGGGAGTTGGTGATGGATAGGGAGGCCTTTATGCTGCAGTCCATGGGGTCAAGAGTCGGACACAACTGAGCAACTGAACTGAACTGAACTGATGGCATATCTCATATATTTACTGAATACTGTACTGAAACGAAAGCCAGAATGGTTGTCTGGGTGCAGAATGGTTTAAGTACATCAGCTTCTGTGATCACATGGCTGACTAGGAGCTGTGACTTCCTGCCATTAGTGAGCATCACAAGAAGAGAGAATAGTACTGTATATTGCTAACCCTGAAAATGATCATATTCCAAAATGGGAAGTACAGTTCCTACTGAATGTGTATTGCTTCTGCACGTCGTAAAGTTGAAAAACTTTAAGTTGAGCCATGGTAAGTCTGTACTTTATTACTTGTCATAAATTTGGGCCATTGAACTTTTTAAAATTGGACTCAGATTCCCACTGTCCTTTCCCTTCCTCTTATGTTTCTCTTATATAATGTATATGCTTCTGATTTGGTCCCTTTATCTTTGCATAGGGTATATGCATGCTGCTGCTGCTGCTGCTAAGTCGCGTCAGTCATGTCTGACTCTGTGCGACCCCATAGACGGCAGCCCAACAGGCTCCTCCATCCCTGGGATCCTCCAGGCAAGAATGCTGGAGTGGGTTGCCATTGCCTTCTCTGAGGGTATATGCATACTCTTTATTAAATGAAAGACTCTCAGTACTTTTGTTGGAGAAAAGGTGATAAGCCTTTTACAGATAAGGGACACTGAGGCTCAGAGAAGGATGTAACTTGCCCCAGGTCAAGGCTGGTGTCCTTATCTAATGTTTCCTGTTCCTGAACTTTTTCTGGCAGGGAAGTAGAATTAGTGTTTGAAGTTTAGGAGGAGAGTACCCCAGGACTTTGCTCTTATCAGCAAAAACCCTGCCTAGGAGAGCTGCCCAGACTCAAGTACCGTATAAGCCTGAAGGGCTCTTAAGGTCAATGACTTCCCTCCTTGTTACTGGGACCCAGAGAAGAGTGACTGGTCCAGGTTCTGCAGCCTACTAGTGGTAGGAGAGACACTTCCTGCTTGTCCTTGCTGAAGTAAAATTTCTTCAGTCAAAAGTTCCATTTGGAACCTGGATGAATTTGATGCCAACTGCTAGTCAAAGCTTTGGTTTTTCCAATAGTCGTATATGTATGTGAGAGTTGGACTATAAAGAAAGCTGAGCACCGAAGAATTGATGCTTTCGAACTGTGGTGTTGGAGAAGACTCTTGAGAGTTCCTTTAACAGCAAGGAGATCCAACCAGTCCATCCTCAAGAAATCAGTCCTGATTATTCATTATAAGGACTGATGCTGAAGTTGAAACTCCAATACTTTGGCCACCTGATGCGAAGAAGTGACTCTCTAGAAAAGACCCTGATGCTGGGAAAGATTGAGGGCAGGAGAAGAAGGGGACGACAGAGGATGAAATGGTTGGATGGCATCACTGACTTGATGGACATGAGTTTGAGTAAGCTCCAGGAGTTGGTGATGGACAGGGAAACCTGACATGCTGCAGTCCATGGGGTTGCAAAGAGTCGGACACAACTAAGCGACTTAACTGACTGCAATTTTTAGAAGTCAGATGCCTCAGATTCTGTGAGCCATGGGCAAGACTGGACTCTGTCCAGGAATGCCTTTTTCTTTTGATGTGTTCCACAAGGTTTGGCATAATTTAGAACTCCCTTCTTTGAGCTCTCAGGTTCTGGTGTCTGAGACCTTGGTTTCCCCATCCTCAGGAGTGGTAAATTGCCACCATATTTGGCATGTACACGTATTTCAGGCTTTTAGACACAGGGTGTTTAGGCCTGATGGGTTAGCTTTCTTCTCTCTCTAAAGTCTTGTACCTGCAGTGCCTTTGCCTGAGTCCTTTGTCTGAGGTGTAAGTGCCTCTCCCAATCTCATCAAATGGCCCCCCTTCAAGTCAGTGCGTCTCTACCTACAGCTACTTATCCCTGAGCTAGAGGAGGCCAAGAGAAAAGTCATTGTTTTCAACTTGCAAGACATTTTACTCTTAGGATGCCATATCTTGTAGGTCTCTTCAAGATCATGACATCCAAATATTCCGTGGTCCAAATGGAGGAGCAGAGGCCTGAGAGGGGGAGGGACTTGCCCAAGCACCCTGGTGGGTACGGAGATCCTGATTCCATTACCTGCGAGTGCCTCTGTCTGTCCTGTGTTGCCAGGTCCTGTGATACAGGGGTTTATTTAAGTTGAGCTGTGGAGGTGCTAAGGAAGTCCTGGACTAGACGGACTGATGGTCCCCTTATTACTCAGCCTTGCTTGCTCTTTTTTTTTTGGCCACGCTGGGTGTCTTACAAGATCTTAGTTCCCCAACTCGGTACATGGCTGGAAAGCACCAAGCCCTAACCATTGGACCATCAGGGAACTCTCTTTGCTTTCTCTTCTGAGCCATGAGAGCAGGTAGACTGAGAGCAAGGACTAGAAAATCAGTCATGGTTTGTAATCCCCCAATAGCAGTAGCAGGCTTGGCTATTGCTTAAGTTTTAGGCACCCCCACCAAGTACCTCCTGTGCTATGCTTGTCCTGGCTGGGGGACACCTAGCACCTGGTAGATGCAGCCCCACAGGCTTCCACTCCTGTAGGAGCCCAGGCAGGACTTGGTCCCCGGTGGTCCCCTTAGCTGGGTGTTCTTGTTCAGGGCAGAACTGGCTTAACCATTTTCACTGGGATGTTGGCAAAAGCAGGAATGGTACTGGCTTGGTACTGGCTAAGAGAAGTCCCATAAGAAGGAATTTTTGGATTTCAGGCAGTGTGCTAACTATTTGACAGGCATTGTGTCACTCAGTGGGACCCTGCGAGAGGCTGATCCTAGTTTGGAGATGAGGGAATGGAGACAGAAGAAATTCCCCAAGGGTACTATACTAGGGCTTCCCTGGTGACTCAGATGGTAAAGAATGCACCCCTCAATACGGAAGATCTGGGTTTGATCCCTGGGTTGGGAAGATCCCTTGGAGGAGGGCGTGGCAACCCACCCTAGTATTCTTGCCTGGAGAGTCCCATGGACAGAGAATCCCATGGACCAAGGAGCCTGGTGGACTACAGTCCATAGGGTCGCAAAGAGTCGGACACAACTGAGCGACTAAGCACACACCGTACTAGGAAGTGGCTGAAGTAGCATTCACTTCCAAGCCCTCGGCTCTTCTAGGTAAAGGGTTCATTGAAGCAGGCTTGGTAGGAGAGGAGAGGGTTGGGCTGGGAGGGGCTGTGTGTGACTGGGGGTGGGGTAATATGTGGGGCAGCAGAGTGGGAGAAGGCACATTTGAGTCTGTCCACTCAGGATACATGGTGCATGGACTGCTCTGTCCTGGACCTGGGCCCTGACATGTGGGTAGTTGGAATGCTGAGTCCAGAGCCTGGAGAGCCAGCCTGAGCCCTGCAGGCTCAAGGGAAATAAATGCCTGTCCAGGACTTGCCTCTGAGAAATGGAAGTACGGGATCAAGTGAGCCTGGAGGCTGGGATTCATAGAATGCTGTGATGTTACAACTGCGAGTGATTCCCTGCTGTAACACCCACAGAGAATCAGACTTCTGCCCTTTGCCGACAGTTTTCTCTGATACCCTGGGGGGATGCGAGAACATGGTCCCTAAGGGACAACTCATTTAGCTCTTAGGCAGCTAATACTTAGTGAATGTTTAGCCCATGCCAGGCACAACTGGTCAGCCCCAGCCTCCAGAAGGGGAGCAGAACCATGGCCGTGTGGAGGTGTGCAGCACTCAGAGGTCTCCTCACCCAGCTTCTCTCTGGGTGCGGGAAGTCCTCCAGGTTCCTCAACTGGGTCTAGGACCCCACCTCTTCCTGAAGTAGTTCCATCCCTTGTGACCTCACTAACATTGTTAAGATCCTCCTCATACCAACCCCCAAAGTGATCTCCCTGTAAATTCTTATTGTTTTCAATTCTGTCTTCTATGGCCGCATGGAGGAAATAGGATCCAGGAATAGCAAATAGGTTTCATCTTGGTAAGCAACTCCAGTCGGCTGGTGGTAGCTGCCTGAAGTCCTAGGAAGGAAAAGGTTCTGAAGCCAAGACTGGGCTCAGAAGGGAGGTCTAGAAGCAATGCCATAGTTGGCCAATTAGCAGTGACATGACAAGTGAATTTCACCTTCAACCGATGGATAGTAAATACCTAAAGAATGCTAAGACGGTGTGTTCAGTGCAGGGGGAAAACAAAGTCACATCTGATTATTAATGGTCTGCTGTGGGCATAGGAAAGGGTAATACTGGGGCATGAGCTGCAATATTGTCATTTCTGGATCAGAGTATTGCCAAGATCCCATCCAGTTAAAAACTCTGTTAAAAGAAAATGCTGACCTTTGAAAGAGGCAGAGGAACTGGTTCATCTGCCTTGGAATTGTACATTTTCTCCAACTCTCTCACCAGGTGGAATTAACTGTGGAGAAGCACATAGCCGGCTTCTGGGTCAAAATCCCATGTGTGGACAACATTGGTAGCTGCACCTATGACAACTTCTGTAATACACTTGAAATGTTAATTCCCATTGAGGAACCCTGCCCGGAACCACTGCACACCTATGGGCTCCCCTGTCACTGTCCTTTCAAAGAAGTAAGTACAGGGAGGGGAGAGCATTTCCCCGTGACTGTGTAGAGACGTGGCATTAGGAGACATTCTCTTGCAGACCTGGACATTTGTGGGTGTAAATTGACCCGATCTATCCTGAATCACTTACCTTTTGGGGGCCTCGGTTTATCCATCTGTGAAATGGGAAACTTGATGCTTGATCTGACCGCCAGTGCCCTTCTGCTATTACATTCCATGCTCTACATGACTCTTAGGAGAGCAGGAAGAGGGGCAGTTCACAGCTGCAAACTTAGAGGTCACTCCAGGAGAGAATCCTGTCTGTAGGGTCCCACTGACCTGCAGTCCACTGGCTTTCCCACAGGGTGCCTACTCACTGCCCAAGTCTGACTTCATGCTGCCCGACCTGGAGTTGCCCAGCTGGCTCAGCACGGGGAACTACCGCCTGCAGACCATCCTGAGCAACAGCGGGAAGCGGCTGGCTTGTGTCAATATCTCCGCCTCCCTTAAAGGCAAATAAGGTGGCACCTGCCACTGCAGAATGAAGAGGGTGTGAGGAAGGCATCCTCTTCCTCTGTCTTACGTTGGCCAAGGCCAGATTCTACTCTCTCCTTTCTCAAGCCCTTTTCTACAATGATGATGTTCCCCTGCTGAAAGTCATCTTATGCCACCTACAGAGTTTAAGTGTGGGCCAGCAGCCCTGACCTAAGGGAGGATGAGCCTGGTGGTTTTTGACAGCCCAGGACACCTACTGGGGTGGCTACTGCACTTTCAGCCTCACCCCCATGGCTTTCTCTCTAACAGCTTAACTCATTTTCTAAGGAGGCTAACATGTTTTATAACCCCCACGTTCAGAGTGACCCAATCTTGGTCTCCTGAAGTACTTTTATGATTTTTCTCGTTGATTTTTCATGTATGTCACTGACCTAAAAGCAGAGTAAAAGTACTAACAGTTTTCATTTTACTCCCACTCCTTCTTACAAGGAAGGGTCTGAAGGAGTTGATCTAAATCTATGCCTCTGTTAACTTCTATAATTTAGTGTTCTTTTTCTAGACTTTCCCAGTTAACAGTGGGGCGCAGCGTATCCTGGAGAGACAGGGCATGTGGGAGAACAACTGAGAATGCTCTGTGTATTTAAGATAGTCTGCAAATTCAGGTGCTTTCAGGGCAAAGCGCGGGACATCCGTGAGTGATGAGGGCCATGAGAAGCATGTTGTTTCCAAGCATATCTTGCGTTTGTACAACAGCACTGATCCAAGGCAGCTGCTGCCCCATCTTGAGCTGGAGCTCTAATCAGGGATGTGGAAACTGGGCTAAGTTGGAAAGGGTACTCCCAGTAGGGGCAGTTGCTGTCCAGCTATTGCCAGTGAGTTCCACAGGAAACTGTGGGCCCAGCATTACCAAATATTCTCAACATTTTTCCCCTCAAGAGGCCAGAAATCCAGACTTTTATATGAAATCCATTTTTAAATATTGAGAGTGAATTAAAAAAAAAAAAACACTTCTCAGGCAGAAGGGGCCAAACAGACTTGTCGGTAAGGAAATCTGGCTCATGGGAGGCCAGTTCATGGCCTTGGATGTAAGAACACACATGCCTTGTCCTTTTAACCTTGAGACAACTCCAGCGTTGTTTCTCCTTCTGTGGGGCCGAATCCATCATGCCTGACCCGGCAGGCTCCTCTGATGCTGGGGGAGTGAGGTAGCCTCAGAGCTAAGAGCTTAGGGCCTCCTGCCCTGGCCCAGAGTGTTGTCAGGGTGAGGGAGGCAGAGCCTGAAGAGGTGGCCCCACCAGCAGCCATTCTGTGGAGCAGGGATCCGTGATGAGAGGTGGACTTATATCAGGTGCCTGGGTTTATTCATCATCCTGTCCTCCTATGACCAGTCTCAGGTTTGGGGCTCACACGAAGCCTGGAATGGTAATAAACCTTTTTGACTTGCTGAGAGTTCCTTCTTTGTTGGGGCTGCATATTTTTTCCCACTGATCGCATCTCAGAATTTCCAGCGCTTGTCTACTGGGTTGTTCCTGCTGGAAGAGTTTATGCAGTGGGACCAGAGCGGAAGCAGCGCCAGGGACTGGCTCTTCTGTTTCTGTCTTGTGTGCTGCTCCGTGTCTCTGCTTCACTCTGCCCCAGCACCATCCAGCTTCCCTTTTTTTTTTTTTGACCTTCCGCCTCACAGTATGGCCTCTCCAGCCTTTATTTCCCCTCCTGGATCTTTGGGCATTATTCTCACAGACATATTTTAGTTCACATCCTTGCATGGAAGGACGTTCAGTAGTTTGGTTAGTCTTCGTGTATGCCGTGCTTTTGGCTCAGATGCTCCTCCAGGTCTTGTTGAGGGGTGGCGAATGGTAAGTATCTCAAATCACAGAGCAAAGTGAACTTTTTAACAAATGGTGCTGAGCCAAATGGAAAGCCATTTGGAAAAAAGTTGAAATTGGATCCATACTTAATGTCATAGGAAAGAATAAACTTCAAATGAATCCAGGGTCTAAGTATTAAAAATGAAACCATACAAATACTAAAAAGAAACAGGTGAAATGTCCAGAGAAAATAAACACTGATAAAGTTGACTGCATAAGAAATAATGTGCTTGGCAAGAGACACAGTCAAAAGACTGGAAGAAAATATTTATAGCACATAACATAGACAAAAGGTTAATAATATTCCTACTATAAAGAATGAAGTATCAAGGGGTCAAACACCTGATAGAAAAATTGGGAAAATAAATGAACAGATAAACTCTCACATAAAGACATAAAAATGACCCTTAAACATAATAAGATATATAAACTCACTTCAAAATCAGAAAAATGTAAATTGAAACAATATTAACATAACATTTGTCAATTTCTTGGGTTGGTAAGAAAATCAGCACACTGCCACAAACCACTAGGCAAGGCTGTGTGGAAAAAGGGCCCCTCAAACATAACTGGTAGGAATACTGACTGGTTCAGTCCTTCATGAGGGGGATTTGTCAGTGTTACTGTTCATGTAGGCTTCCCTGGTGGCTCAGAAGGTAAAGAACCCACCTGCAATGCAGGAAAACCAGATTCAATCGCTGGGTCAGGAAAATCCCCTGGAGAAGGGAATGGTAACCCACTCCAGTATTCTTGCCTGGAGAATCCCATGAACAGAGGAGCTTAATGGGCTACAGTCCAAGGGTTGCAAAGAGCTGGACATGACTGAGTGACTAAACACACACACACACTGTTCATGTAAGAAAAATATGCATGTGTCTGCTCATATGTACATAAGGAAAAATGAGCTGGAAACTAATGAACTGGTTATTTACACAGAGTGGAAAGAAGAGGGAAATGGTAACAGGGTATAAAGGATGAAGAGGATGGGATGCTTCTGAGTATATCTTGTTGTACATCTGACTCTTAGAACCATAATAATGTTTCTGAGTCCCAAATCATAAATCAAGCAGGAGATAAGGGAAATTCAACATGGAATATAAACAGTAACAAAATAGATTTCAAATAATACAACAACACTGAAGTGGGTGGGAAAACAAAGTTACAGTGTTTTGATGGGGTACTGTAAAGCAACAGAAAAAAGGAACTGCACACAAATACTGTATATAGTATATACACTAGACTGTGTATAGTTTGTTTTTCACAGGAATAGCATTAGCAATTCTAGAAGTATTTCCTGTGTGTATGAGGACTGAGAAAATAAATATGGATGATGAGAGCCTGGGGGCACACTGAAAGGGCACAGGAACCAACTGGGGGGAGCTCTCAGTGGCCAAGTCTTGGACAACCTGAGAAAGAAAATAAATAATGACAGTAATAGGTTATAATCCTTTGAATGGAAACAAACATCCATGAGTCTGTATACAACAGAATCCCAACTAAATATAGAAGGAATGGTATTAACAGGAAAAAAATATCATTAGGTAAATGCCACTGTCAGTATTGTTGCATATAAGGAACATCTATGGATGCTAAAATTATTGGATAAACTTATAATGAGAAACAGGATTTTGCACAGTCTCAGGATATCTCCTCATAGGATACAATTACAAAGGGGGAAATGTAATGGTGGAGAAACCTGGCAGATAACACTTACAAGTGATCCAAGTTAACATCACCAATAAGTAATAAGACAAACTGACATCATGCAGCTCCCAATACGGTGCACTGATAAAGGACAGTGACACTTCTCTGGCATTGCCCAAAATGTGTAACCTCAACTTCATCACAAACCTAAATTGAGAAACACTACAAAAGAACTGGCCAGTCCTCTTCAAAAACGTCAGGGCCACGAACAGTAAGGAAAGACTGTGGAACAGTCACAGATCAAAAGAGAATAGGAATTGTGAGATATCGGATTAGATGCTGGATTAAAAAAAAGAATCAGAAATAGGATTTCACCAGGGTCAACTATTTAGGTTTAACGATTGTGCTATGTTTGGGTAAGATGTTAACATTGGTGAAAGTTAGGTGATTTAAAGTTCTTTGAAAATAAAAAAGCTATGACAAACCTAGACAGCATATTAGAAATCAGAGATATCACTTTGCTGACAAAGGTCCATATAGTCAAAGCTATGGTTTTTCCAGTAATCGTGTATGAATGTGAGAGTTGGATCATAAAGAAGGCTGAGTACCGAAGAACCGATGCTTTCAAACTGTGGTGTTGGAGAAGACTTTTGAGAGTCCCTTGAACAGGAAGGAGATCAAACCAGTCAATCCTAAAAGAAATCTACCCTGAATATTCATTGGAAGGACTGAAGTTGAAGCTCCAATACTTCAGCCACCTGATGCGAAGAGACGACTAATTGGAAAAGAACCTGATGCTGGGAAAGATTGAGGGCAAGAGAAGAGGGTGACAGAGGATGAGGTGGTGCGATGGCATCATCAACTCAGTGGACGTGAGTTTAAGCAAATTCTGGGAGATAGTGAAGGACAGGGAAGCCTGGAGTGCTACAGTTCATGGGGTCACAAAGAGACACGACTTAGTGACTGAACAGCAATGACAAAAATAAGATAAAAAGTTGTAAAAATATATTGCAGAAGTTTCTCCATGACAATTGAGAAGTGTTACAAAATAGAAGCTTATCAGGGCTTGCAGAGTCTGGGTCAGTGGGTGAAGTCAGGGCGGGGTTTCCTGAGGAAGTGATAACAGATCTGACAAATGAGTAGAAGTTAAGCAGGTAGAGACAGGAGGAAAGAGTTCCAAGTGGAGGAAACAGTATATGAGTAGGCCCTGCAGCAAGGTGAAGCTGCTTTTTGGAGACTGGACAGAGGCGGGTGCGGCTGGAGGGGAAAGGTGCCAGAAGAAGTGAGAGAGGCAGGGGAAGAGCAGACCACAGGGACTGTGGTTCACGTGAGAGTCTCCCTGACCAGCGAGTCCAACTTGCTAAGTTATGGTCCACTTGAATATTTTTCCTTAAGAGGGTCATATCACTGTAATTTCACTTCCAAGAGGTGTCAGCATGCCAGACATTCTGCTGTCCCCACTGCCCCAGCTTTTTTTGAACCTTTAATCTTAGATCAGGGAACTGCTTGAGGGTCTCCTTTGTGGGTTTGAATTAGGCACTGTGTCTGGATGCTGTTTGCTATTAACAAATCTCATGACTCCTTAGAGTATTGCCTGTCAGTTTCATTCCCGGGGGTCACAGTGGCTTATAAATCACTCCTGTCACTTGTGTTGACTTGGAAGTCAACTCTTGATGCTTCAATTTCTGATGGACAACTTCCACTGCCACCCCCATGCAGGGCTCATGTTGCTTAGCAATCTCAATCTGTGTTCTATAGCCATCTCAACCCTCTTATTCCTCTTTCTTTCTTTCAATGGGCTTGTTGAAGATCCAAATTCAGCTTCTTAAAATGGTTCTGTGTAACATTCCCCTCAAAGCCCCAACCACAGTCCATCTCAGTTATGTTAAGACGAATCACGTTCTTGGAGACAAGAAATGCAGTGGGAAATGATTCTGAAGGTTCTGGGGGTCAGGAATCCTCCTATAGCCTCTGTATCCTCCCAAATATCTCTATTCCAACGACCAGGTCCCAGTTTTTGCCAAGGAAGCACACGGCAGCAGAAAATTCACTACACATTGCTAAAATTGGAAAGGCCAATTTGGGTCCCAACAGTGATCTCAGAGTGCTGGCTGCAATCAGAAACTGTTCTGTACCAGTCATATGGTGGCCTGAGTCTCGTTATCTGGTAACTTACTTCCCTAATCTGAGTTTGCATATCATTCTATTCTGCACTCAAACCTTAGTGCCAGGGTTGGCTACCCACCATCTGCAGACTGTTCAGTGCTACAAGGAGCAGAAATTCTTGCATTCATTTTTTCAGAGGTTCTTTTGCAACCCAGAGTCTATTAGTTTCATGGGGTTTGCGATTGCTCTTAAAGTTGCATGCAAAATTTAGTATGTATATATGTGAATTGTATGGAAGGGGCATCCATGGCTTTCATTAGATTCAACAAGGTGTATGACCCCTCCAAAAGTTATAAACCACTGTCTTATTTGCATTTTATTGTTCTATATTCTATAGTAAGGCTTCTATATATGCATAAAGCCTCACCTGCTCTAGGCGCATGGTCTGGGTCCCCAAAGAGCAAAGATTTTATTATTGGCATATATTAATAGCCTTCTTAAGTCTTGATAGGATGGTCCTCCCTACCTCCTCTTCCTTCATGATGCCATAGCTACTTCACATCTCCAAGAGGTTGTTCCTTGACATCTGACCATTGCTAAATGAATGAAGGCGCATTGCAGGGTAAGAACTCTGCCAACTCCAGCTGGGATTCCTGTTATTTAGGCCATAGACCCAATCACCAAATGGAAGGCAAGGCTGAAAAATGATGTTACCTAGAAATACTCATTATTCTGTAGATGTATGCTTTGCATACTTTTCCATACGATAATATAGTTTGCTATAAAATGATTTTAAGAAGTGGTGCTTCCATTAGAGTGAAACAGATCATTAAAAGTTTCCCTCACATGAAGTTTCTTTAGTTATAAAATCAACACATTATTGTTAAAAATGTAACAACACAGGTAAGAAAAAGAAAAAACATAGGACTCCCCTGGTGGTCCAGTGGTTAAGAATCCACCTCACAATGCAGGGAACATAGGTTTGATCCCTGGTCCAGGAACTGAGATCCCACCTGCCACAGGGCAACTAAACCTGTGTGCCACAACTACTGAAGCCCATGTGCCCATGCTCTGCAAGAAGAGAAGCCACCACGATGAGAAGCCTGCACACAGCAACTAGAGAGTGGCTCCCGCTCGCCACAACTAGAGAAAGCCCATGCATGCAGCAATGAGGACCCAGAGCAGCCAAAAATAAATAAATTTACCTCCCCCACCAAAACCTACCCAAAAACAAAACCACCACCACCACCAAAAACCTACAAAATTTCACTCATAATTGAACCCACTTGGAGAAAATTCCTGTAACATTTTACTGGGTTGGCCACAAAGTTTATTCAGGTTTTTCTATAACATCTTCAGAAAAATGGGAATGAATTATTTTGTAAACCCAATATATTGCACATATCCTTCAAAACTATTTGACTATATGCACACATGCTTTTTTAAAAAGAACAAAAATAGCATCAGGTTTCACATTCTAGTTTTAACAGATATATAATGAAACTTATATATTGTACAACTGAATAAAATTTGACATATATATACACCTGGGAAACCATCCTCACAGTCAAAATAGTGAACATATTATCCATCACTTCTGAAAGTTTCCTCATGCCCATGCTCACCTCTCTCACCTTCAAGGAACCTGACTTTCTTTTAGTCCCAACAGGTTAGGTTGCTTTTTTTTTTTTTTTAAATGAATAGAATGATACAATTTGCCACCAGCCAATGCAGGGAATACAGGTTCAATCCCTAGTCCGGTAAGATCCCACATACTGTGGACCAGCTAAGCCTGTGCTCCACAACTACTGAAGCCCGTGCACTCTAGAGCCTGTGCTAGACAAGAGAAGTCAGCAAAATGAGAAGCGCAAGCGCACCACAAAAAAGAGCAGCCCCTGTTCACCACAACTAGAGAAAGCCTGTGAAGGAAGGAAGACCCAGCACGGCCAAAAACAAAAAAAGATTCATCCATGTTATTGTGTGAATTGATAGTTTGTTCCTATTTATCATGGGATTGTACTCCATGGCTTGGATACACCACAGTTTATCCATTCACTTGTTGATGGACATTTGGGTTGTTTCCTTTTTGCAACTGTAAATACAGTTACCATAAACATGTGGGGACAAGTCTTTTTTTTTTTGTGGCTGTGCCGTACAGCTTGCAGGATCTTACTCCTCAACCAGGGTTTGAACCTGTGCCTTTGGCAGTGAAAGCATGGAGTCCTAACCACTAGACTGCCAGAAAATTCCTTTAAAGTCTTTTTATAAGTAGAAAATCCCTTTCCTTTCAGGTAAATATCTTGAGGTAGAACAGTTGGATTATATGGTAGGTGTATTGAACTTTTTAAGAAACTACCAGACTGTTCGCCAAAGTGGTTGCACCATGTCCGTCCACAATAGCAGTATATGGGAGTTCCAGTTCCTCAACATCCTTGATGAGTATCTCAGTCTTAAAAATTTTAGTCATTCTAATGGGTAAACCGTACCATGTATGGTTTTAATTTCAATTTCCCTGATTATTAATGATGTTGGGACATCTCTTTGATGCTTATTTACCATCCATGTATATTTTTTTGGTGAAGAATGCATTCATATTCTTTGCCCATTAAAAAAATGTTGTTTCCTAATTGTTCAGCTTTAAGAGTTCTTTATATGTTCTGAATGTATCTCATTAAACACAAGCTTCTCAAAGATCTTCTCCCAGATGGTGACTTTTCCTCCTATCCTCTTAACAGCACCTTTTGAAGAATAAAGATTTCAATTTTGATGGAGTTCACTTTAGTAATTTCTTCTCTTTTGGATTGTGCTTTCGGTGTTATATCTGAGAAAGATCTTAGCCCAAGGGTCACAACATTTTTCTCTCCTATATTTTCTTCTAACAATTTTTAGGTTTTACATTTACATTTAGATCTAAGATACACTTTAAGTTGATTTTTTTATATGTGATGTAAAGTATGGATCCAAGTTTTTTTTTTTTTTTTTTGGTGCTGGAGATCATAAAGATTTCCAATTCTTGCACACAACTTCCTTGAAAAGGTGATCCTTTTTCTACTACCTTGCCTTTTCTTCTGAACCTTTTTCAAAAATAAGTTGCCCACATATGTGTAGAGTTATTTCTGGACTTTCTATTCTTTCCACTGAACTATTTGTCAATTTTGGTGCCAACACCATGCAGTTGTTTTGGTTTGTTTTTGGCCACACTGCATGGCATGTGGGATCTTAGTTCCTTGACCAGGAATTGAACGTATGCCCCCTGCATTTTAAGCACAGAGTCATAACCACTGGATCACCGGTGAAGTCCCAACACCATGAAGTTTTGGATTACAGTTTGGATTACAGTTATGATTTTTTTAAATCAAACAGTGTTAGCTCTTCAGCCTTGCTCTTTTTCAAGAAATATTTTGGCAATTCTAAATGTCTTTGCATTTCCATGTGAATTTCAAAATCAACTGGCTAATGTATAAAAAATTAAAATACTTTGCTGAATTTGATGAGAATTGACATCTTAACTATAATGTGTCTTCTGAGCTATGAATGAGGTGTATCTCTCCATTTTTTTGCTGTTCAGTCACTAAGTCATGTCTGACTCTTTGAGACCCCATGGAGCACGCCAAGACTCCCTGTCCTTCATCATCTCCCTAAGTTTGCTCAAACTCATCTCCATTGAGTCAATGATGCCATCCAAGCATCTAATCCGCTGTCGCCCTCTTCTCTTGCCCTCAATCTTTCCCAGTATCAGGGTCTTTTGCAAAGAGTCAGCTCTTCTCATCAGGTGGCCAAAGTACTGGAGCTTTAGCTTCAGCATCAGTCCTTCCAACTAATATTCAGGACTGATTTCCTTTAGGATTGACTGGTTTGATCTCCTTCCTGTCCAAGGGACCCTTCAAGAGTCTTCTCCAGCACCACAGTTTGAAAGCATCAATTCTTCAGCACTCAACCTTCTTTATGGTCCAACTCTTACATCCACACATGACTACTGGAAAAACCATAGCTTTGACTATATGGATCTTTGTCGGCAAAATGGCGTCTCTGTTTTTGAATATGCTATCTAGGTTTGTCATAGCTTTTCTTCCAAGGAACAAGCGTCTTTTAATTTTGTGGCTGCAGTCACCATCCGCAATGATTTTGGAGCCGAAGAAAATAAAATCTGCTACTGTTTCCACTTTTTTCCTGTCTACTTGCCATGAAGTAATGGGACTGAATGGGTCTTAATTTCTTTTAGCAGTATTTTATAGATTTTAGTATACATATGTTTCACATCTTTCATCAGAATTAACCCACACTATTGCATGTTTTTGGTGCTTTTGTAAGTGCAGTTTCTAATTGTTCCCAGTCACAAATTTTCAAATAATAAACCAACCCTCTATTCCTGGGATAAACCCCACTTGGTCATGATGTATTATTCTTTTAATTTATTGCTGAGTTTGATTTGCTAAAATTTAGTTTAGCATTTTTACACCTATGTTCATGAAGAATTTTGTTCTGTAGCTTTATTTTCTTGCAGTGTCTTTGCCTAGTTTTGGTTCACACAGTGTTTTAAACCAGCTTTTAAAAACTGATAAATCAAAAATATAGGCATTTTAATGTTGTATTTTGCAATGTTTGGGGGGCATCACAGCATTTTATTTTGGATGAATCATAGTTTAACCTAATGTTGGATATTTGTTTCCAACTCTTTACTGTTATAAACAATGCATCCAGGGACTTCCCTGGTGGTCCAGTGGTTAAGAGTAAGCCTGTTAATGCAGGGGATATGGGTTCAATCCCTGGTGCAGGAAGATTCCACATGCTGTGGGGCAGCTAAAGCCATGTGCCACAAATACTGAGCCTGCCCTCTGGAAAACGTGAGCTGCAAATGCTGAGTCTCCACGCCAAAACTACAGGAGCCCACGTGCCTTTAGAGCCTGTGCTCTGCAATGAGAGAAGCCACTGCAATGAGAAGCCTGCACACCACAACTAGAGAAAGCCGGTGTGCAACAACAAAGACTCCGTGAAGTTAAAAATAAAATAATAAAATTAATATAAAAAATTTTTTTAAATGCATACATTTTTAAGACATAAAAGATTCTTAAGATAAACCCCTGAAAGTGAAATTAGTGGGTCATAGGGCTATGCATTTTAAGATATATACTGTAAAACTTCCCCCCAGAAAAGTCATAAAAATGTGTTCTGCCATCTTCAGAATATAAGATTGTCTGTTTTTCCAAACCCTTACCAAAAGTAAGTATTATTTTTAAAAGGTGAGTAGTCCTTGTCCATGATGAAATCCTTTCCGTCACACAAACTGCTCAGTCTCTTTAGCCTAAGTTAGCTCTAAGTGGTCTTAAGGCATCTGAGAAGGTAGGATGGGTGGGGAGGGAGAGGGGTGCAGAGAGAGAGGAAGAGGGAGAGAAAGAGAGAGCTGATATCCTTCTGAGTAGGAAAGTCATTTGTAATGAAAGATTGCTAAGGAATGTTTTCATCCCTTAACTTACTTGTGGGATCCCATATCTCCAGGGCAACCGGGTAACTTGCTGATGGAAAACCCTTCAATTTTCACACATGTGGTTAAAGGATAAGTCCATTTCTTTTTGTTTTTTTCTTTCAGAATGTCAGAACTGGAAGAGCCCGTAATAGCCAATCAGTCCAATCCTTCATTTCAAAGAATGTGAAAATGAGATGGAGAGGGGGAGAAACTTGTTCAAGATCCCACAGGAAATCAGTGGCAGAGCCAACGGCTAGACAGCATTACTGCTAAGTTCTATTTTTGTTCTGTGACTCTTCACTTAGAACCATATCTAGAAACCATAGAAACTCGTCTTCACCCAACATACTTTTCTAAACCTGATACTTCAAGGGCAGAATAGAGAGAATAACTGCTTTTGCACTTATATTTATGCTTGGTCTGTTTCAAGGACATGGGCAAATGGCATCATTTTTCCCATTAAATGAGGCAGATAATACGAGTGGTTGAATGTGCTTTTGGTTCACAGGTACAAAAGGCCTCCAGAGAAATCCCAAAACCAGAAAAGACATAGCCTGAGAGGTACCAGTACTGACTTGTATCATCTACATTTCTCTTGGAAAGATAAAGAAGCCACTGATTAATATCGAGATGCTGGGGTTTGATGAATGTATATAACAGCCACAACAGAAGTCAAACTGGGAATGGGAATATGGGAGAACTATCAGAATAAAAATAGATAATTATGCATAGACACCTGTGGAGTTGGCTATGGAATGGTTGATGGGTTGGGTCAATTCATAGAGGGCTTGGTATGTTCCAAATA
Source organism: Moschus berezovskii (assembly GCF_049115385.1). Taxonomy (NCBI): domain Eukaryota; kingdom Metazoa; phylum Chordata; class Mammalia; order Artiodactyla; family Moschidae; genus Moschus; species Moschus berezovskii. The sequence continues at coordinate 48,987,988 of NC_142467.1, read as the reverse complement.
CACACCCCAAAAGGCCCAGGATGCTGATCATGATGTCCTTCACAATGGTGATACAGTTCATGTCTTCAGGGTAAAAGGTGATGAGCTCCAGGAAGGGAGGGATGATGAGGGCCAGGGCACTGCTGCTCACGGAGCCCACCAGGGAGATGACCAGGTCCAGGCGGGGGATGAGGATGGCTGAGACACCTGTGGGGGGAGAAGAGGTTTAGAATCATGGACGGTTCCTTTAGGAAGGGAGCCAGAAACAAACCATTTGTTTGGAGCCTTATAATTCCCAGACACCTGAGACACCGTCTGGAGAGGTGGGAAAGGAGCTCATTGTGAACTTGAGCGGCAGGTCAAGCGCTGTGGCTCTGGACTTCCACATCTGTTTTACATGCTCTCCTTTCATGCTTTATCTATTGAGTTTTTTCACATATATTTATTGATAAGGATTCTCTGTCACGCATCTGTAATGATCTTCTCATTGCATAGTTGGGGAAGTCTAGAACTCTAGAGGGAATGGGTCATGCCCAAGGTCACATAGAGCTGAGACGAGAATCCAATGATATGCCCAATATAAGGCCCTATCTACCCTACTAGGCTGCCCTTAATGTATGTGAAAGAACTTGGTACACTGTAGGTGTTTGATAAATGCTTGACCCATACTCAGACACTGCATCTACAGTCAAGTTGTACTGATTGACACAATGCAGTCACTGTCTAGAAGCAAGGATGGATAAGCAATAAGAGATGGCTCTGCTGCTGTCAGGGTCTCAACCACTGGTTGTCCTACTCTTAGAAGGAAACTGATAATAAAGGAAGACATAGAATATGCAGACAGCATTAGGTGGCTCACTCACTTTCTCTTCTCTTCCCATTAACACTCTTAGATTTCTATATTTTATAAATACAATGAACATGTATCACGGATTTTCGGGGGGTGTCCAATTTTGATAATATTTGAATGAACAAATATATATGTTAATAATTTATGTGATTGAACTTTACACAGCCATATGCTTTTCCTATGAATAAATTAAGAAAAACCTCTTATGGAAAGCACTCAGACTGCTTGCTGGTTCTTGAAGAAAACAACACCACTTTTTGAAGCTGCTCCAGCACGTCTAATCAAAGAATGAGACAGACTCATAGACTCTTAGGGTTGAGAATCCATCACCTCTCTGATGGGATGATCCTTGTCCAGAGCGCTCTTTCATTAGATATTTAATAAATTGCTTACTGGAGGAGGTACAGAGAAAAGTCAGTGTCTGTTCTTTAGAAGAGCTCATGCAGATAGCACGGAGAGAAGACATGCTCACAGAAAGCTATTATGTAATGTGGAGTGAAGGAGTGCTCTAGAAGGGTCAGATCTGGTCATGCTAACCCATTGCTCAGGGCCCTTCCATGGTTCCCCACTGCCTCATCTCCTTAGCATAAGGTCCCTTAGGACTATAATTTGCTTTGTGTCTTATCCTCCCCTATGCTTTCAGTTCTCCAAAGAGGCCATACGTAAGTGCTGACCTCCAATCTTTGCATACCCCGCTCCCTATACGTGTACATTCTCCACTCCTCCCTGCCTCTTAATTATCTTTAGGTCTTAACTGAGAGATTACTCCAGTGGAGAGGACTTCCTGACCTGGCTCAGGCTAAGTTACAGGACCTTCTCAGGCGCTCTTAGAGCAGCCTCCTCTTACAGTCTTAACTATCATCTGGTACATAACTGTGTACCATCTTCACGTTCACCACAATGTGCTATAGTTATTTCCCTGCATATATTTCCCACTCAAATTCTAAGCGTCATGAGGGCAGGAATCATGTCTTTTTCATGACTCATTATTGTATCCCTGGCACCTAGCACAATGTCAGGCACACAGTAGGATTATGATTGCTGAATGAGTGAAGGATAACTGAATTGACAGATGAGTAAGCAAGGAAGAAGAGGTCTCTCAGTGCAGAACAGAAGCAGCACGTGTCATTGAAAGTCAGCAGTTTCCAGTGATGCTCTTTCCCTGATATCAAGTGGCCTGAACTCTTCAGTGCTCCTCTTCAAAGGACACCTTTCCTACTGGGAATGACCTCAATACAATACACTTACAGGTTCCTGATGTCTTGGTACAGACTGGGAACCTTCTGTAACGCCTTTAAGCCAAGCAGGTGTGCTGTTTCTGCTTCTAGAACTCCAGTTACAGGGAGTATAGCATCTGGCACTGTACTATGCTGTTGGTCTGCTTCAAGACTTACACACTTTCTTCTGGCCATGAAATGAGATGGGATTCCCTCAACTGTAAACACAGAGTCCTGGAGACTTTAAGACGAAATTTACTCTCTCTCCTGCACAATAATCCTACAGCTGTTTGAGATACAGATACAGAATTTACCCAAGCCTTTGTTTCTCCAGGGAAAACCTCCCTAGTTCTTTCCATCATTCCTCACAGGCCACCATTTTAAATTTTCTTAGAGAAAGCATTTCCCAGCCCTATTCACAATGTTTCCCAAACATCTACAGTGGCACCTGATACAAAATGAAGGAGGAAATGAATGAGCAGAAGGAAGAAAGGGAGGGATGGGGGGAGGGAGGAGAAAATGACTCCAAGAATTTAATAAAGCAGCCCTTTGAGGTTCTTCCTATAGTTAAACACCACCTTAAGAGGACTTCACGTTACTTTTTGATAGGAAGGGATATGGCCCAGTGGAAAACACAGACTTCGGGGCCACACAACCTGCACCCAAATCTCAACTCTGTCACTTAGCAGCTATATGATGTGAGTGTGTTACTTCATTTCCTGGGTCACAGTTCCGTCAGCTGGTAATATTACATAGTTAGGCTGTCCCGAGTATTACACAATCTCAGTGTTGTGCCTGACATACATGAGGCATATAGGAATGAATAAATGGCACTGCTTTTTCCCAGAAACCAGCCAATGTATTCTATGTGTAGACAGTAGAGGTTACTGTAACAGTTACTCTGTGACACTTCTGTTAACCCGTTTTTCAGCTGGAAACTTGAGGCTCGGGGAGGTAAAATATGTTGCTTGGCTGGTGGCCGAGCCAGCGATCGTGGGGTGTAGTGGGGGATAGTGTGGCTTCAAGCCACAGCATTGGGCATAGAGAGCCCTTTCGTCCTACTCACAGGTCAGACAGACCAAGGCTGTGCGGACAGACAGGTCTGCAAACAGCGCCCAGCTCTCTGACACCTGGGAGATGACGACGGGGATGATGATCTCAGCTGGGACGTGGAACTGGAGGGCATAGGTGAAGAAGATGCCCATGGAGTACATCAGCTTGACTGACTGGTACAACCTGTAGAGACAGAGGGACAGCACATGAAATTCGACGTGGCTCCAGGGCAGGGCCATGCAGGATTTGTTCACTGCTTGGAAGCTGGGATCGTTGAGTTATATCACTACCTAACTTCCACTGACTCAGCCTGACTTGTCATTAGAGACACTTGGGAAGTTTATTAAAAGTGCACATTCTTGGATATTCTCATTTAATAGGCTTGTAGCTCAGGAATCTGTGTCTTCTTTTTTCTTCTTTTTTTAAGGTATATCTGCATAGAGTAAAGTTCACAGTCAAAGGTCATATTCCCTCCCACCTTTGCTTCCCAGTCTCCAGTTCCTCCCTCCACAGGCAACTTCTTTAACAATTTTCTTAAAGCCCCTCCAGAAATACTGTAGACACAAACTTATACAGAATGTAGGTACATATGCAGAAGCACCCTTTATGTACCACTGATTTGTTTTTATTCATTAAATATTTCTTAGATATTGTTCCCCATCAGTACACATAGATCTGGCTCTTCTATTTAATAGCTGCTGATATTCCAATTGCATGGATATACTATAATTTGTTTAATTTTAAAGATATTTTTACTGGAGTATAGTTAATTTACAATGTTGTTTTAGTTTCAGGTATATAGCAAAGTGGATCAGGTATATATATATATATATATATATATACACACACACACATATCCCCTCTTTTTTTTTAGATTCTTTTCCCATATAGGGCATTCAGTTCAGTTCAGTCTCTCAGTCATGTCCGACTCTTTGCGACTCCATGAATCACAGCACACCAGGCCTCCCTGTCCATCACCAACTCCCGGAGTTCACTCAAACTCACCCCCATCGAGTCGGTGATGCCATCCAGCCATCTCATTCTCTGTTGTCCCCTTCTCCTCCTGCCCCCAATCCCTCCATTACAGAGTACTGAATTGAGTTCTCTGTGCTATAAAGCAGGTTCTTACTAGTTATCTATTTTTATAATCTTTAACTGCTCCCCAATTAATAGACATTTAGATTATTCCTAGTCTTCTGTCAGTAAACGATGCAGCAAAGAATATGCTTGTACATATACCTATGCACATGTAATATACAACCCCAGATGTAAAAATGCTGAGTAAAAGTATAAGTGATAACTCTCATAAAAGGGAACCCTCACACATTGTTGTAAATTGGTGCAGCTGCTGTGGAAAGCAGTTTCTTAAAAAACTAAAAACAGAACTACCGTATGACTCAGTAATTCCACTCCTGGGTATGTAACTGAAAAAAATTAAAACTCTGATTCAAAAAGATACATGCACTCCCATGTTTGTGTGAAAGTTGCTCAGTTGTGTCCAACTCTTTGCAACCCCATGGACTATACAGGCCAGAATACTGGAGTGGGTAGCCTTTCCCTTCCCAAACCAGGGATCGAACCCAGGTCTCTTGCATTCCTGGCAGATTCTTTACCAGCTGAGCCACAAGGGAAACCCCTATGTTTATCACAGCATTATTTACAATTGCCAAGATATGGAAGCACCAGATGAAAAGATAAAGAAGAAATGATATATGTATATGATGGAATGCTGTGCTGTGCTTAGCTGCTCAGTTGTGTCTGACTCCTTGTGATCACATGGACTGTAGCCTGTCAGGCACCTCTGTCCATGGGATTCTCCAGACAAGAATACTGGAGTGGGTTGCCATGCTCTCCTCCAGTGGATCTTCCCAAACCAGGGATTGAATCCAGGTTTCCTGCACTGCAGGTGGATCTGAGCCACCAGGGAAGTCCATCAATACTGTAGTGGGTAGCCTATCTGTTCTCCAGGGGAATCTTCTGACCCAGGAATCCATCCAGGGCCTCCTGCATTGCAGGCGGATTCTTTACCAGCTGAGCTACCAGGGAAGCCCATAATGGAATGCTACTCAGCCATAAAGAAGAATGAAATTTTGCCATTTGCAACAGTGTGGATGGACTTGGAGGGTATTATGCTAAAGTGAAATAAGTTGGACAGAGAAAGACAAATACTGTATAGCACCACTTATATGTGGAATCTAAAAAATAAACTAGTGAATATAACAACAAAGAAACACACTCACAGATACAGAGAACCAACTAGTGGTTACCAGTGAGGAGAGGGGTGGAGGGAAGGGCAAGATAGGAGTAGGGAACGAACAGGTACAAACTACTATGTATAAAATAAGTGAGCTACAGAATATATGGTACAACACAGGGAATGTAGCCAATATTATATAATAACTATAAATGGAACATAACATTTATTAATAAAAATTGTGACTCACTACGTTATACACTGGAAACTTATGTAACTTTGTACATCAACAATACCTCAATAAAAAGAAATAAAATTTTTGATAGCTCTTGACATATTGCCCATTTGTTGTCCGAGCACAGTGGAGTGCTCCATCCTTGGAAAAACATAGTGTGTGAACACATGCTGGTTTGTGCCATTGTGTTTTGTAAAACTGACATTTCTATTATTAGGAGAGAGACCAGTTTTTCAAATATATACATTGTCATTTTTGTTTTAATTTGCCTGTGAACTATTTGCTCACATCCATTTCTTCTTGGTCTTTTGGTTATTCCTTCTTTAAGGCTCTTCTGGAGAATTTCATCACCAGCCAGGCTCAGAGAAGGTGTGAGGTCCTTATGGCACCTGATGCCCATTTTTTCCAGCTGATATCCCAGAAGGAAAGTGTCCTGCCTAAGGTAGTGGCAACCCAAATTCCCCAGAATAAGAACAGCACATTAAGTTGGTATCTTACTGGTATAAAATAAGTCACAATTTCAAGGAAATTACACATTAATTATCTCATCCGGTCATTATCACAACACAGTGAAATGGGTAGGACTGGTGATATTTTTCTCATTTCACAGCTGTGGCTTTGTGGGAAATGAATACCCTCCCCCACTCTTCCCGTATTCTACAGACTTCCAAAAGACCAAGGCTGTGGGGGAGACTAACAATGATAAGCTAATACTCAGTGAGCATTTACTGCATACCAGACACTTTTCTAAGCCTTTTATGTCTTTGAAGCCAATTTGCCCTCACAGTCACTCCCTAAGAGACAGTGTGGCAGTCATTTGTGCTGCTCAGCTGCTCACCAAATACCTCCGAGTCTTTCAGACATGTGGCAGAATTTCACTTCTGTGTCCTCTGGAGTGAGGCATGGTCACTTGTTTTGATTGATGAAGTGTGAACAGAAGAGACAGGTCACTTGCCAGAGAAATTTTAGGGCCTTCATGGTGAAGGGTGTGATTCAATGTGCTCTTTGCCATGGCAACCAATGAAGTTTCAGGGAGTGGCTGGCTGATCAGTCTGGGTCTTGGAAGTTGGGATGGTGCAGAGCTGAGCCCCAGCCTTCCCATACTGGACATGTAGCATGAGCATACAATTAAACATTTGTGTGTGTTCAGCCACTGAGATTCTGGAGTGGCTTATTTTGTTTATTACCAGAGCATAGCCTATCCTGACTGATACAAATAAGCAAGAGTATTATTATCCTTATTTTACCGAGGATGGAAATGAGGTCTGCAAGATTAGGTAGCTTGTCCAAGGTCACATGAGAACCAGGATCAAATCCCATTGCTCAGATGTAGAATCTGTGCTCTTAAACACTTGGTTCTACTGACAGCTTAGTCATTCTGCACCTACTACTGCCAGGATAAGGACAATGGCTAATACTCGATGAATGCTATATGGCAGTGCCCCAAGTGTTTCCTGGATGAATGAATGAATGAGTAATGCAAAAACTTCAGTCAAAGTTCCAAGTGGGGCACAGCAATGGCAGTCTAGGCCCATTTCTGGAAGTGGGGACCTGAATAGTTGTCCATACGCAGGACCCTTAATCATTACTTCAGAGTGATACTTTTTGTTATTGCTGTTTCTGTTCCCTAAGCCCTCCCAGATCATTCCTGTTTGAAAGCCTTTGAACCACAGAGTCAGACAGAATTCAGTTTCAACTTCTCATGAACAACATGAACTGGGAAAGTCACTTACAGCTTTTTCACATATCAACTTCCTCATCTAATTCAATGGAGTTGATAATAATAATGCTAACCCTTAGGGCTCTTGAGAGAATTAAATGAGATGATACACAATGCCTGGATTATTAAATGTACCTGTTATTATAACACAGATACTAGCAGTCAATATTTTGTTGTTGATAATGACTCAAGGATGCCCCATTCTGCTGCTGAGGCTCAGACTCCATGACTCCCCTCCTCTTCCCCCCAGTCCCAGAAGGGCAGGGACATACCAGCAATTGGGCAAGTTGAGGGTGATGCTGGCCTGGGTGTTCGACCCAAACTTCATGTAGCCCAGTGTCCCCAGGCAGATGTAGAGGATGATGACAAGGGACATCCCCGAGTACAGAACAAAGGAAAACTGCTGTGGATACTTCATCTGGTTTTTCAGAGGTAGAACCTGGAGGTGAAAGGAGGTTAAGAAAGAATAGGTAGAAGGAGAGAAAGCAGGTTTCCTCTCAAGGTCAGACATCCTTCTCCAGGTGGCCCAGAGTTAGGAAGGGTCCACATGCCCTTTCGTCTCCTCCCACATTTTCTATAACCAAGAGTGCCCCATCTTCAAGGCTTGGTGTGTACAGAGCAGGTGGCATCCTGCAAATGGGGACTGACATTCCCGTCTGCCACGAGATCATATTCTGCATTTTTCATAAGTACTACTATTTAAACACCTGGAACAAAGACTGGGTTCCATAGAGAGAACTGGGGACTCTCAAATTCCACACCCATCTTACCATGCCGACGCCTTCAAATGTGAAGATGGCTGTACCGAAGAACAGTAAGAAGGTTTTCCAGCTTGCCATCAAGGGTAGGTTCCTGGGATCCGGAATCTCCTAAAAGGAAGAAGAAGAAGGGCATTGGTTTTCCAAGGCATAAAAGTTACCCCAAATCTGGTAGAGAGTTAGGCTTGCCTGATGTCAACAGGGACAGTATTAGAAGCACCCATGAGAGGTCTACATCTGAGTCAGCCTTCTCAACTTTTAAAAAAGTTACTTCTTTTACACATAGCATACAATTTACCATTTTAAACATCTTGAGTGTACAATTCAGTGGCATTAAGAACATTCACATTGTTGTACAATCATCACCAATTCCATCTCCAGAACATTATCATCATTCCCAGCTGAAGCTGTGCACCCATTAAATAATAACTCCCTATTACCCAGCCCCGCTGGAAACACCTATTTGACTTTCTGTCTCTATAAATTTAATTGTTTCAGGTACCTCATATAAGTGAACTCATATAATATTTCTCTTTTTGTGATTGACTTATTTCACTAAGCATAGTGTCCTCAAGTCTCATCCATGTTGTAACATGGATCAGAATTTTATTCCTTTCCAAGGAATACATTATGTATGTTTAATTTTGATTTACCACATCTTTACATGAAAAAAGGAACCCAGGGAGGAGAAGGAATTGACCAAGGCCACTCTACCAGTCAGTGGCACAGTCCAGATATGAATTCAGGTCCTGCATTTTCAAGTTCTCTAACACCTCTTTCCCATCACTTCTCTCAGAGCTGTGGAGTATTGGCACAGCAGCTACCACCAATCTAGAAGGAATGATTATTTTAATAAGATTCCTGTGGGCAGAATAATGTCCATATCATAATCCCTGGAACCTTGAGTATGTTACATTACTTGGCAAGGGAGAATTAAGTTTCTAGACTGAATTAAGGTAGCACCACAGTTCAAAAGCATCAATTCTTCAGCGATCAGCTTTCTTCACAGTCCAACTCTCACATCCATACATGACCACTGGAAAAACCATAGCCTTGACTAGACGCACCTTGGTTGGCAAAGTAATGTCTCTGCTTTTTAATATACTATCTAGGTTGGTCATAACTTTCCTTCCAAGGAGTAAGTGTCTTTTAATTTCATGGCTGCAATCAGCCTTCTCAGTGATTTTGGAGCCCCCCAAAATAAAGTCTGACACTGTTTCCATTGTTTCTCCATCTATTTCCCAGAGAAGAATCTTGAGAGTCCCTTGGACTGCAAGGAGATCCAACCAGTCCATTCTAAAGGAGATCGACCCTGGGTGTTCATTGGAAGGACTGATGCTAAAGCTGAAACTCTAATACTTTGGCCACCTCATGCGACAAGTTGACTCACTGGAAAAGACTCTGATGCTGGGAAGGATTGGGGGTGGGAGGAGAAGGGGACGACAGAGAATGAGATGGCTGGATAGCATCACCGACTCGATGGACATGAGTTTGAGTGTACTCCGGGAGTTGGTGATGGACAGGGAGGCCTGGTATGCTGTGATTCATGGGGTCGCAAAGAGTCGGACACGACTGAGTGACTGAACTGAACTGAACTGAATTGAATCAGCTAAATTTAGTAGGAGATTACCCTGGATTATCTGAGTGGGTTTGGTATAACCACAAGGGTCTATTAAAGTAGAAGAAGGAATCAGGAGAGAGAACCAGAGAGATAGCAGCATGAGAAAGATACGGCCTGACACTGCTGGCTTTGAAGAGGGAAGTGGGCCTTGAGCCAAGGCCTGAGGGCGGCTTCTAGAAGCTGGAAAAGGCAAAGAAACAGATTCTCCCCACAAGCTTCCAGAAAGAAATGCAGCCCTGCCCAGTGAGACCTCAAGAGTTCTGAGATAATTCTGTGTTGTTTTAAGTTACTAGAGTTGTGGTCATTTGTCACAGCAGCAGCAGAAAACTAATACAACCCCAGAGACTTTCAAAGAAATGAAACTGTAACAGGGAATTTCAGGGCCTATAATGATAGCAAAGCATGGGCTTTGTGAGGCAAAATGACTGGATTTAGGGGGAAAATTACTGTTTATCAGTTTCCTTGTCTGTGAACTGGGGATAAAGTAGCACTACTTCCATGACAGCATCATTGTGAAGGTTTAGTGAGTTAATCAACATAAAGAAATTGGCACAAAGTAGACTGAATTCCTTTATCATCCATATATCCCTTCTCAACCTACCACTATCACAGTTTTCATTGGTTACTTGACTGAGGTTTATCTCCCCAAGTGATTGTAGCCTCCATGAGAGCAGACAGCTCCTCTGTTTTACTTATCACTGAATCCTCTGTCCCCTGTACAGTGCTTGGATCACAGAAGGTATCAATAACTATTTGTTGAAAGACCCATTGCTATCTAATGTGACGACGACAATGATGATGATGGTGAGTAGCTTTTACAGCCTGTGGGGCAGAAGGGTTCACAGACATTGCTTGAGCAGGAGGTCACCTTTCTCGCTCTCATCTGCCCATAACAACAGGGTCTCAGAAGCCCTGGACCTTGACCCTTCTGCAGTGGTTTTGGGCACAGACCTGCATGATATACTGAAAGATCAAAGCCATGCTCCCCAGGGTGGTGATGTTGGCCAGCGTGGAGAAGATGGACAGCACCCTGAGGTTCTGGATAAACACCAGCAGGATCAGGAAGGGCAGGATTGTCAGCATGTAGAAGCGAATGTCCACGTTGGGGGTCAGCACCAGGATCTTCCTGGGTTCACAGGTTTTGGAGGTCACATGGACTTCTTCCACCATCTGATGTGAAGCACAATGAAAGGCAGTATAATTATAGCTGCTACATTAACAAATGAAATCCAGTTAAGTTTCAATTTCAGTTAATTAACAGGTAACTTTTTAGTAAAAGTATGTCCCAAATATTATACAAAGATACACTTGTAGTAAAAACAAATTTCTGCTTATCTGAAATTTCAACTTAATTGGGTTTCCTATACTTTTATTTGTCACATTTGGTAATCCTAAACTGTAGTACCCATGATTGTGACAACCAGAAACCTTTAGAATCATCAAATCTCAAGGCTGAAGCATCATTCTGTCATCTAGCCCAACTTCTTCTTATGTACCAAATTGTTTCTTTCATATATCCAGAGAAAAGGAATTGATTACACAGGAGTATCTTCAACTTTAGATAGTCTTAAAAGTTAGAAAGCTAAGAATTTGAGCAAAATCTGTCTGCTTGAATATTCTATCCATAACGCTTGTCATAGTTTTGACTGTTGGAATGCACAAAAACAAGTATACTACTTCTATTTCATGAAGCCAAGAAAGAATGCTATGATTGACTTGTAATGCCTGTTAGGAATGCAATGAGGGCAAGACTGCAACTTGTTTGCTTTAGTTATCTTCTACATGACAACCTTGAGATACCTAAAGAAAATCTCATCAACACTTCCAGGCTAAAAATTATCAGCTATTTCTGATTGGACATGACTGTAAGCCATCCTGGCTGCATTCCTCAGATGTTGCTTTGGCTTCCCTACGATCTGTTTAAAGAGTGATTCCCAGGACAGAAAGAACTCCCAACTGAAGCCTGATTAGGGAGTAGAAATAAAGCCTCTCCTACCATGATCCAAAAACTTTACTTTTGCTAATGCAACCCTAGCAGCAAAAGGTCTGCTTTCCCCCTACTCTGCCCAGAAAAGGCCTCTTTACCTGTTGTAAATTGTCTGCCATAAACATAAAATAAACACTGCAGAAGCCCAATTGGGTGATGATTAATAAGAAGCTGACAGTGTACCTGAGAAAGAAGAGGCAGACAGAAGGAAAAATGAATTATTTTTAATGCATTTATTTTTATTTTTTGAGACAATTATTTCTTTTGTTATTATTTTTACTATTTGGCCATTTTTTAACTTTCAAGTTTAAATTTCAAATCCACAGTAAAAGTTGAAAGACTAGAGTAATTAACATCATATACCTTTCACTAGATATACTGATTGTTAACTTTTAGGTCTAGCTGCATTATGTATAGATGGAAGAATGTGTTCACCCATACACACACACACACACACACACGTGTGCATTTTTTCAGAACTACTTTAAAATTAACTGCAGATGTTATAACATGTCAACCTTAAAGACTGTAATACCTTCCTTAGGACTATGATATCCAACTTCAATATCCTCAAATATATAGTCTATGTTTTACTTTATTATTATTTATTTTTACTTCTTTTCTTGGCTGTGCTGTTGGGCCTGTGGGATCTTAGTTCCCTAAGGACTGAACCTGGGTCCTCAGGAGTCAAAGCTCTGAATCCTAACCACCAGACCGCCAGGAAATTGCCAAATATTTTAAATAACCCAATTTTCTCCAAAATATCTTTTATAGCTGTTTTTAAAATTTCTTTGATTCAGGATCTAATTATATGTCATACGTTGCATTTGCCTATGTTTCTTTAGTCTTTCTTTTCAGGTAGAGCAGTCCTATACATATCTACCCTTTGTGTTTCCCATAACATTGGTTTTTTGGGAAGAGTCTAGGCCATCTGTCTTGTAGAATGTCCCACAGTGTGGACTTACGTGACTGTTTCCTCGTGATTCAGAAAAGCAAGCCTACCACATAGGTGACACTTTGTACTTATATTTCATCATATTGGGAGGCACAGGATGTCCTGTGGTTCTACCGTGATGTGAATTCTAGGCCTCTCCATTACAAGTACACATTTCCTGCTTTGCAACCTGTAGGTAAAACTTTGAGATGGCATGGATAGCCTGTCTTCCTCAAGCCAAAGGTTTTAACATTTATTGACAATCTTTGCTGAATCAATTATTTCATTGGTTGGTTGCAAGGTGTTGTCATTTTATCTAAGTTTATTAGCTAGCATCTAAGAAAAATGCATTCTCTTCCTCTTTTTTTATCACAATAAATTCACATTAATGATTCTTTATTTAATATATTATATTCTGCTATTGTCATTATTCTTCTGGATTCTTAAATTGTCCTGAATTTGGAGATGTATTTATTTACTTTTTCGTGAGAACATTTTGAGAGTTCTACATTTAAAAAAATTTTTAATTGGAGGATAATTGCTTAACAATGTTGTGTTGGTTTCTGATGTGTAACATCATGAATCAACCATAAATATACACATATCTCCTCCCTCTTAAGCCTTCCTCCCACCAACTCCTCTGTCCCACGATTTATTTTTTTCAAAAGAGCAAAAATATGTTCCTCTACTTAGGTTCTAATGTTTAGATCCACGTTTTTCAAGACTTGGGTTATAGTAACCAGTGCATCAGAATCATCTGAGGTTGGTGATTCCTGGCTCTCATATCAGCCTACTGAGTCAGAAGCTTGGCAGTGTCATGTGAGACTTAAGGGAGATTTTTTTTTTCTCTTTATAATGAAGATTTTCAAACATACAAGAACGCAATATAGTAATGACTCCTCATGAGCTCGTCCCAGTTTCAACAATTAACTTTTAGGCAATCCTCTTCCATCTATTCCTTCACCCCCACTGCACACAAGCTTCTTCTGTTGGATTATTTGAAGTTAAGGGAAAAAAATAAGCAAGGTGAGGGGAATATAGCAAATTAAAGTATTTGTCATATTTCCCCTGTAAATGATTCAGTACACAGTTCTAGTGGACAAGAATTTAAATAAAATATAACCATCATGCCTTTAATCACCCCTTACAAAATTAACAATAATTTCTTTATTTTTAAAAATATTTACCCATTTATTTGGCTGCACCTGGTCTTAGCTGCAGCATGAGGGATCTTCGATCTTAGTCGCGGCATGTGGGAACTAGATCCCACATCTGATCTAGGGATCGAACTGACCTGGGATCGAACCTGGATCCCCTGAATGGGGAGTGTGCAGCCTAAGCTACTGGACCACCAGTGAAGTCCCACAATAATTTCTTATATCATTTAATATTCCACCATAGTCAAATTTTTCCAATTTTTTTCAAAAATACCTATTTCAGAGTTGGTTTCTAAACAAATCTCTACATTGCATTGTGTTATTAAGTCTCAAGTTTTTTAATCTGCTGTATTCCCCTTGCCTTGTTTCTTTTTTTCTCTTGCAATTTTAAGTTTTTTGGTTGGTGTTGAAGATAGATACCAGAAAATTCAGTTGATGAATTCATAATGTCATTTACCTTGCTCTTCTATCCCCTGTATTTCCTATAAGCTGATATTAGATCTAGTGGTTTGATAAGATTGATGTTCTTCCTTTCTGTTTCTGGCAAGGGTATTTCAGAGGTGGCTCTCTGTACTCCTTATTGAATCCTATTGTAAGACACATTATGTCTGGTTGTCCAATGTCCAAACATGAGATGACTAGAAGGGGTCAGATGATGCCTGTGTATTCGTCCTTTATCATTTTCCAATGACCTTTCACAATGAAGATTGTTGCTTACATGGAATAGATAGTTTTTAATCAAACTCCCCAGGTATCTCTTAGCACACTAAAGATGACAAATCATTGGTTTAATTAAAATAGTTTCCTAATTCTTTCTCAGTTACTGGCATTCTTTCTCATTGCCCCAGAGAAATGGCACAGTGTAGTGGGTGAGAGCTGAATATTCTAGATTTCAGTCTGTGCTCTGTCATTAGATTCCTGGGTAACTTAAACCAAACCTATGGCTCTATCTGGTCTTAATTTTCTTCCATTTGAATAGACATAGATATACTGATCTTCAAGGATCCTTCTTGCCTGAAAGTTTTATTCAGGGTGCCATCAGAAGCTGATAACTTGGTGAGAAAGGAAGGACAACTGTGAGATGTCTGTTATTACTGCCCCGTGCCTCTCCTGTCTGACAATCACAGTGATTCTTGACATTCTCAAGAGAGGAGTTGCAGGAGGGATCTTGGCAGGTGAGGGACTGACTACTTCTTGAGGGCTCTGCTGGGAAAGGCTAACATGTTAGGTGCTTGCTTGAAACTCTGCTTCTCCACTACCTGTGTTTTTGACACTAGACATGTTATTCTATCTCTCTGAGCCTTGGTCACCATATTTCTTCCCAACAAAGATGCACCACCTACCTCCCGAGGTCATTGAAACGATCAGAGACGATCAGATACAGGAAAGCATTTTCTATACCATAGAGCTTTTATCCAGTGAGTGAAAAAGCTAAATTGTAATGTTCACTATTAGGAGGAGGATTAAATAAAACCACAGGATCCATCTATATGGATGGGGAATATTGTGAACCTTACAAAACAATGAAGTCAATTTGTGTGTCCCAATGTGGAAAGAAATTAGAGACATAATGTTAGATGAAAGAGCAAATTTCCAATAAATATTTCAATTAATATACAAGAAAATACAAAATATATATTTCCACTTGCACACATATACCCTGTTCATGCAGAGAGAAAAGTCTAGAGGGATATTTGCTAACTAGATATCAGTGACTTCATTTTATTTATTTATTTTTGGCCATACTGCACAGTTTGTGGGATCTTACTTTCCTGACCAGGGATTGAACCTGGGCCCTTGGCAGTGAGAGCTCAGAGGCCTAACCACTGTACCTCCAGGGAAGTCCCAGAGATTACTCCTTGAATGAAGAGGGGGATGAGGGATGGAGCTATCAGAGGAGATTCTCTATATTGGTCAATAGTTTTCAATAAAAACATATTCATTTAAAACTTTTGTTACTCAGGTGGTGCGGTGGTAAAGACTCCACCTGACAATGCAGGAGATGAAAGAGACATAGGTTCAATCCCTGGGTTGGGAAGATCCCCTGGAGAAGGAAATGGCAACACATTCCAGTATTCTTGCTGGGGAAATCCCATAGACAGAGGAGCCTGGTGGGATATAGTCCATGGGGTCAAAAAGAAGCTGGACACAACTGAGCATGCACATGCAATGTACTAGCAGCAAAGGAAGAACAGATGAGCGTTATTATTGCTGCTGTTGTTATTATTACTACGCCTGTGATATCTGGGCTTCCCTTGTGGCTCAGCTGGTAAAGAATCCGCCTGAAATGCTGGAGACCTGGGTTTGATCCCTGGGTTGAGAACATCCCCTGGAGAAGGGAAAGGTTACCCACTCTAGTATTCTGGCCTAGAGAATTACACGGACTGTATAGTCCATGGGGTTGCAAAGAGTCGGAATTGACTGAGCGACTTTCATTCATTCATTCATTTGTGATGTCTAGGACTACTACCTTCCCCACACTGAGTGTGTCCTCAGCCAGGCATTTGGGCAGGTTTCGAGGCTGTACATCATGGCTTCTCCATAGTTCACAAAAGTCTTCTGCAGCCTAAAGAATGGACAAACAATGCATACCTTAATTTCTTTTAAGTACAATTTATTCCCAAAGGGAGTAATTACTATATGTTCATATATTAATATGGTTCCATATTAATTTTGGTAATTTTATAGCAATGGTATCATTAAGTTATTTTATAAGGTACACTTTTAAAAGTTTTAGAATACTGTCTCTTATTTTTTGTAGTTGTCTTTATTTAACACTAATTTTTAAGTGGATAGTATTATTATTATTATCTAGGTGGACAGTAGCTTGGAATTGATTAGGTCAGCAAACAAGGACAGTGAGGATGTGGAAGCTGTGAGGTGTGCAGGGGGAGGGGAAGAGAGGGGAATGAGGTGTAAGTAAGGCCAAGAGAGTGGTTCTACCTTTTCTGAACTGACATTCCCTTCTTCACTTCTGAGGGTGCTGGAACATTTAAGATGCTTGCCCTGGACCAGATCCCATTCAAAGGTGGTCTTTAGCCTCCTGCCCAGCACCCCTGTCGGATGTGACATCCCAGGTCTAGCCCATCCCTCTTCCCCATCCCTCCTTCGCCAGACGGCCCTTCCTAAGGGAGGCGGAGGCCCTCTGGAGCATTGCTGACAAAGCAAGTGGGAACAAGTTGCCTAAGTCCCTGGAGTTACTTGCATGACTGAGGGGAGTAACTTGGAGAGAGAAAGAGACCCAGACTTGTCAGGAAACCAGCGTTTAAGTATGAACACATCCCCCTCCGATGGCCAGGAGACCTTGAGCAAGTCTCTTTATACTTCGGGGCTTCAGCTTTTTTCTTCACATGCAGTCTGGGTTTTGGGGAGAAGACAGTGAGAGATGGATATGATGATGCACTGGGAACACGGCACAATACTTCTGTTTTCATTATTATTCATTGTGCCTGGCATTTGAAATACAGATGAGGTTACATTGCAAGGACTGGCAAGTATATTAGTCTGAGGATTGCAAATTCAAAAGCAATGGGGGCCAGAAAGCTATCAGTATTGTGGTGAGAATGACTGGGTGTGAGACAAAACAGGGAATCGTGGAGACAGAGGTCAAAGCTCTGGTACATGTTGTGTTCCAAAAGGGGTTGATCAGGATGTGGCTTTAGCTGAATGATGCAGGAATGAAGCCACAGAGGTAGCAGAATGTCTAACTGGTAAGAAGGTACAGATTTTTTTTTTTTAATGTGAAATCTCCAGGTTTTTAAATGTTGGCTAAAGACAAAAAGCCAAAAAAAAAAAAAAAAAAGACCTGTAGAAGTCCTCCACAATATATCTAAAAGCTATTATGAGTCTGTAACCCTATATTAGAAAAAGAAAAGGAAAAACAAATCAACAAAAACAAAAGTCAGGGAAAGGCTATAATGACATATACTAAAAGGCTGTATGGTGGTAAAATGGTCCCAGCAGGCTTGAGGGAAGAAAAAGATTTGCAGATAGGTTAAGGGGTAGAGTGAGTCAGGTCTTGGAATACCAGCTCTGCCACTTCCTAGCTGTGTGACATTCAGCAAGTCATTTAACTCTCCCAAGCCTCAGTTTACTCATATGTAAAATGGGAATAATGGTGCCTACCATAAAATTTTACTGTAAGGAGTAAATAAAAGAAGGCTTGCAAAGCTCTTGCCATGTACCTGGAACAATGTAATTGTGCAATAAATTTAATTGCTAAATGAGTAAATGCTCTTAACAGTATTTCATGAGCTGGAAAGTACTACACAAGTTAGGTATGACTGATACATACTCCAGATGCACCTATTTGGGTTATGATAATTTGACTTTATGAGGAGCTTCATTTAACATCTCTACTTTGACTCACAAGGCCTTTCTGCACAATTATGAGGACATATTTAGATTTGCCTGCCTTGGGAGCAGCTGAGTCCTGTGGAGAGAAAATCTCCAGGCTGTGGCTGTAAGGAATTGCTAATTACTATGAGTTGCTAGTTTATATATATGAAATTCTCAGCATTGTTTGTTTTCACTGCATTTGCCTTTTTTTCTGGAATTTTGTTTTACATTAAAGTTTTAAATATGTAAACATTGTGTTGTATATATGCTTTATTAGAGATTGAAATAACAGTGAATTATTCATCTCATTGCTAACTTTTTTTTTTTCTATTACTAAATTGTCCCAAAAAGGACCTGCTTGGAATAAATTTCCTTCCAAGGTCTGTGTATTGGAGCTGGGGGAAGACCAGGAGGTGGGAGGTAGAGAGATTAAGAGGACGTATCTCGAATACACATGGGTGTGATTAGAGCAAATTTGCATTTTTTATTACTTCTGATCTTTCTAGGAATGGATACTTGGGCTCACAGGAGCTTGGCAAAGTGCTCCAACTAGTCAGCAGCAGAGCTGTGCCTGGAACTTGGAGTTTCTTTCCAGTAGAATTTTAATCACTCCCTTCACCGTCTCAGAGCAGCAGGGGTGGTGGCCTGGAGAAGTGGCCAGCTAATCGGGAATTGGGTCAGTGGTCCAGGGAAACTTAGCACACCAGATGGAACCTGGTGCCATTTGGTGATAGAGATGATAGAGAAGCAGAACTCTCACCTCTGACTTAGGTGATGAGCACAATTCAACAGGATGACCATGCAATGCACGGTGAGGATCCCAATGGCCAGCAGGCTGAAAGGACCGACCTGGAGGGGAATGGAGAGGTGGGCACAGTGAACCACAAATGGATGCTCCCACACCTGGCCCTCTCTCTGCTTAGGTGCTGGGGTCCCTCTTATAATAGAGATTTGGGGATGAGAACCCTAGGATGACAGCCCCTGACTGAATGTCCTTGTACCCCTAGATGCTCTGTTTTGAATGCTCTTCTTAGCATTACTGCAAAGTGGCTGTTCAACCTGTGCTAAAATACTTCTGATAACAGAGAGATCATTACCTCCCAGACAGCCCATGCCTTTCCTCAACTGCCTTTAGTTCCACTTGAGAACTCTCATTCCTTATCATATCCCAGCCCTTACCTCCTCCAAGATCCTTGAAGACCAAGGTTCCTCTTAAGGAACCTCTTCTAGTACAGGGTTATCAAAAGAGGCACTATTGATATTTTGGGCCAGCTGATGTTTCTGTTGCAGGGGGCTGTCCTGTACATTGTGGGTTACCCTGGCCTCTACTCGGGAGAAGGCAATGGCACCCCACTCCAGTACTCTTGCCTGGAGAATCCCATGGATGGAGGAGCCCGGTGGGCTGCCGTCCATGGGGTCGCACAGAGTTGGACACGACTGAAACGACTTAGCAGCAGCAGCAGCAGCTGGCCTCTACTCACTGGATTTCAGAAGCACTCCCTCTCTCTCTATCCCAATTTGTGACAACCAAGACTGGCTCTAGACATTGTAAATGTCTTAGGGTATGTGAGTCACTCAGTTTGGTCGAGCTCTGTGCAACCTCATGGACTGTAGCTTGCCAGGTTCCTCTGTCCATGGGATTCTCCAGGCAAGAACACTAGAGTGGGTTGCCATTCCCTTCTCCAGGAGATCTTCCTGACCCAGGGATCGAATCTGTGTCTCCTGCATATTTTTAAAGTATTTATATTTATTTATTTATTTAGCTGCTCAGGTCCTAGTTGCAGCATACAAACTCTCAGTTGCAGCATGTGAGATCTAGTTTCCCAAACAGGATCAAACCTGGGCCCCCTGCATTGGGAGTGCAGAGTCTTAGCCAATGGACCACCAGGGAAGTCTTTCCGTTTTATCTTTTTAACTAAAAATTGTATGTACTTAAGAGAAGGCAATGGCACCCCACTCCAGTACTCTTGCCTGGAAAAATCCCATGGGCAGAGGAGCCTGGTAGGCTGCAGTCCATGGGGTCGCTAAGAGTCGGACATGACTGAACGACTTCACTTCCACTTTTCACTTTCATGCACTGGAGAAGGGAATGGCAACCCACTCCAGTGTTCTTGCCTGGAGAATCCCAGGGATAGGGGAGCCTGGTGGGCTGTCATCTATGGGGTCTCACAGAGTAGGACATGACTGAAGCAACTTAGCAGCAGCAGCAAAGTAAACAATATGATTTGATATACATACACACAGAAATGATTACTAGAATCAAGCTAATGAACAAGTCTTCTCCTCACATGGTCTCCATTTTTTAAATATGTGATGAAATTATAAAGTAGGGCTTCCCTGGTGGTCCAGACACACAAGATTAAAAAGTAGAGCTCAGTATTATTATATTTTGGCAATGCTGCGTGTGGGATCTTAGTTCCCCGACCAGGGATCAAACCTGTGCCCCCTACAGTGTGGAAGCATAGAGTCTTAACCACTGGACCACCAGGGAAGTCCAAGCAGTCCTCATGATTAATCATTATCTCCCAAGTGATATCACAGGGTGGAGAGCAAAGAAGGACTCTCTCACTGTCTTTGTGCTGGACACCTGTGCCTTTATAGATACGACCTATGCTAACAGTATCATGAAGAAACAAATGACAGATGAAGAGCACCACTAGAGTTCACCAGAATGTAGCTTCCATATAGCAGAAGACTGTTTTTTGGTCTTGTATACATCTATATTCCCAGAGCTTAAAAATAATAGATGCTCAATATATATTTCTCAAATGAATCAAGATTAGAGGTTCAGATGGGACTTGGAGGATAAAGAAATCACCTAATAACTCTTAAGAAGCAAAAATGAAAGGATAAAGGAGTTGTCTTAAAAAGCAAAGACTGTACCGGCAAAGAGAGACTGGCTGAGGGCCATGTACTAATAATGTTCTTCAAAAGTTCTAGAACCCTGAGAATTCTAAAGGGGGAAACATCCCATCTCTGTTGGAACTGATACAGATTGGAAAGTCATGTCAGAAACCAGGGTCTCAATGTGCCTTTTTTAGACACGAGGGCCATTTACAGGCTTGGAGAGGAGAAATTTGCTTCAACTAAATTGAAATCATCTATCTATTCAATTCTGTAGAACAAACTGGAACTTTCAGTGTGCCAGTATCTACAGCAGGTATTGTATAAAGGAGGGTGTAAAGATGAATCAGAGAGTTCCTGCCCTCAAGGATTTCAGGTAACTGAGGAAGGTGGGAATGTAAAAAAATGAGCATGTTCCATCTTTGTAAGTACTGTAAGAATTCCAGGTTAGATAAGTTCTAGAAAAAAACAAGGTGAAGGAATTTTAATAGCAGACAGAGGAAGGGGATTTCAGAGGACTTCAGAAAGGGAAACCAAGAATCGGGATTTTCAAAATTTTACAGAGAAGAGGGATATCAAAAGACGGAAATAAGGAAGATGGGAATAGCATAAGATAGAGGACAGAGGTGGGAGGGCACAGGAAGTGTCATGGGACGGGTGGAGCCTTTGTCACCCTCATCTTCCAAAATTACTTTCTCACAGTCAAATGGATGGAAACAGGAGTTACACATTGAAATGCCTGGAGGTGCCAGGCTGCTGATATCAATGAATAAAACGGCAAGGATATAATCCTAGGGAACTGGGAGAACTGTGGCAAAGTAGATTCTGAATTAGTATGTGAGTTATGGTGAGTCTTTAAGAATAGTGGTGGGGAGGGGGAACTGGATGAAGGTGGTCAAAAGTAACGAACTTCCAAATGTGAGATAAATAGGTACTGGGATGTAATGTACATGACAGCTGTAGTAAACACTGCTATGCAAAGAGAGTAGATCCTAAAAGTTCTCATCACAAGGAAAAACAATACCTATTTCTATAATCATATGAGGAGACAGATATTAACTAAACTTATTGTGGTAATCATTTTACAGTACACACGGTATGTGTGGTAAGTCACTTCCGTTGTGTCAGACTCTGTGACCCTGTGGACAACCATAGAGCCAGCCAGGCTCCTCTGTCCATTGGATTTCCCAGGCAAGAATACTGGAGTGGGTTGCCATGCCCTCCTCTAGGATACGCTGCTGCTGCTGCTGCTAAGTCACTTCAGTCGTGTCCAACTCTGTGCGACCCCATAGATGGAAGCCCACCAGGTTCCCCCATCCCTGGGATTCTCCAGGCAAGAACACTGGAGTGGGTTGCCATTTCCTTCTCCAATGCGTGAAAGTGAAAAGTGAAAGTGAGGTCTCTCAGTCGTGTCCGACTGAGTGACCCCATGGACTCAGCCTACCAGGCTCCTCCATCCATGGGATTTTCTAGGCAATAGTACTGGAGTGGCTTGCCATTGCCTTCTCCGCTAGGATACGCAGCATACCTTAAATTAATATAGAGGTGGTTGTCAATTATATCTCAATAAAATTGGGGAAAATATGGCCTGTCCCCTCCAGGCGTCTTCCATTTAGCTCCAGGTTGGCTCCAGGAGATTGATGCCAATAGGTTCATTTCCCATTGCAAAGAGTGCTCCCAAATTGCCCATTGATAAACAATGCTAAGGCTGTAGGAGCCTGCCAACCCTTTCCCTTAAATGGGGAGACGTGCCTCCCATCCCACAGGTCCATCTTACCAATAAGCCGGCATTCTTCATGGCCAGCGGAAGTCCCAGGAGCCCTGTGCCAATGTTGCATTTCAGTAAGTGAATCAAGGTTTGCATCATCCTGCAGGGGGAGCACAGGGCAACAAAAGGGTATGTTTTATATATATATGAAGTTGCTCAGTCGTGTCCGACTCTTTGCGACCCTGTGGACTGTAGCCCACCAGGCTCCTCCGTCCATGGGATTCTCCAGGCAAGAATACTGGAGTGGGTTGCCATGTCCTTCTCCAGGGAAAAGGGTATGTTAGTGGAAGAAAACGTGACCCAGTGCTCGGGCTTCTTTCAGTCTCTCCAGCACCCTCTGGTGGGAAGATGGACAAAATCAGATGAAATGAACTCCGTTTCACTCTCAGTTCCCAGGATCTGTTCTGCAACCTCTGATCCAGAGCTAGTGCTAGTTCAGGTGACTCAACAAATATGTACCACACACTGTGCTGTGCTGTGCTTAGCTGCTCAGTTGTGTCTGACTCTTTGTGACCCCATGGACTGCAGCCTTCCAGGCTCTTCTGTCCATGGGATTTCCCAGTCAAGAATATGGGAGTGGGCTGCCATTCCCTTCTCCAGGGGACCTTCCCAATCCAAGGACTGAACCCAGGTCTCCCGCGTTGCAGGTGGATTCTATACCATATGAGCCACCAGGGAAGCCTACCAAACACTAGGTTCTAAATAAAAAGTTAATAACCATTGCTATCATCCTGGATAACTCCCTTCTGCTGCTACTACTGCGCTATGCTCAATTGTGTCTTACTCTTTGTGAACCCCCCTGGACTGTAGTGTGTCAGGCTCCTCTATGGGATTTCCCAGGAAAAAATACTGGAGTGGGTATTTCCTCCTTTAAGGGATCTTCCTAACCCAGGAATCGAACTCATCATCTCTTGTGTCTCTTGCATTGGCAGCCAGATTCTTTACCACTTGAGTCGCCTGGGAAGCCTGGATGACTCTGGGCTTCCAGATAACTGTAACCTGCCAGGCAAGAATACTGTCCATGTAATTTACCAGGCAAGAATACTGGAGTAGGTTGCCATTCCCTACTCCAGGTAATCTTCCTGACCCAAGGATTGAACCTGCCTCTCTTGGGTCTTCTGTATTGTCAGGTGGATTCTTTACCACTAGCGCTGCCTGGAAGGCCCCTCCAAACCCTTATGTTTTCATACTTTAAAATAATCACTCATTGTGTCTGAACTATCCATATCACAACTAGATCTGAAGTCAAGATCTGGCTTCAATAAATTATCACTCATACCTGTGTTATTATCTCATTAGGAAAAATTCCTGGAATGGTATTATTGATCAAAGGAATTATTTATTTAGTTACTTATACTTAAAAAACCCTAAGTAACACAGTATGAAGGTAAAAAGGTAAGACAAAAGAAGAACCAAAAAAACCTTCTATAGTGAACATAAACGTCTCTTCTATCTGCCTCTCAGTTTCCCAATTCAAGCAGCCACTATGGCCAGTTGTGTGTGTGTGTGTGTGTTTAAAAAAAAAGGGATATGCCAAATACTTGTATGTTTTATATAAATATGTGTTAGGACTTGACCTACTTTACAGCATTACCATCTAGAAAGCTACCAATTTAATTCTTCACAAACAACATGAAAGTGGGCATTTCCTGACATCCTTATCAACACTGGGTATTGTCATTTACAATCTTTTTATGCCATGGATATTATATGATCTGATTACTAAATAATAGCCTAATTGGCAATAAAGCCCTAAGGAAAAGAGCCATGTGTCTGAGTTTATGGCAGTAAAAGTAGGGACAGAGGGCTAGGAGGTGAACTTTTATTTTCTGGATGGGTTTGTATGAGGAAGGGAGGGGACGGTGGGGAGAGAGAGAAGAAGGGAGAGAGAATATGAATAACAGCAGTTATTGAAGGAGTGGAAAGCAGCCAGCCTGAGATAGAAACTGCTAAAGAAAGAGCAGTCAGCCTGGTGTAGAAAACTGTTCCTGGAATCAAGAAGTTCATGTTGGGGATGACTACCTATGATTTTTGTAAAACCTGTGAAGAAGTTTGACATGGGTAAAACTTTTTAGATTCTAAAGGTTTCATCTTTAATCCATGTGTCTCCTGTTCAGTGGGGTTAAATGTGGCCCAGTGCCGTGAAGGCAGCAGTGCCTGACCTCAGATGTGGAAGGGCAGTGTGGCCACTTACGACAATCCATTGGCTTCCTCTGCAGCATGGATCCTCTCTGAAGTGACACTACTACTACTCTCCGAGAGTGACTTGGACCCGTCATCCAAGAACTTGGGCTTGCTGTTGTTGTCCCTTGCAAGCAATGAGATCTTCAACATGGTGGGAGGGTGGTGATGGCTGAGGGTTAAGGCCTGTAACAGCCTTGAACCAGTCTCCCATGGGGTTTTCTCCAGAGAAAATGAGGCTGCAGGCCTGAGAACCTGGTTCCCAATTCGTGGGCTGGTCCTGGCGCTGGTGACAGGGGAAGCCGATGTTGATTACAGGCCTCGCCTGGCCTTGGGGACTTATGAGAGTCTCATCTCAGGATGGTCCATCAGTGCCCTTGTGACTGCCTGGCCGCACACTAGGACTTGCCTGGACTTTCAGCTGCTTCCAGTTCAGCCCTTAGTGCTTTTGGGCAAAGTGAACCGTGTGGCTGGGAGGAAGAAAACACCATTGGACTGGAGGTCCTGGTGCCTGGATGTGGGGCCAGGCTCAGGACCTGTGTCTCTTTGGTAAGGGGGAAATCAGAGCTACCTCACAATGGAGGCTGCCCAGCCAACAAGGTGCTGCTCAATTGCAGGATGCAGGTGTGGCCCTACAGAGGGTCCTATCACCTTCCTTGTGTGGGGATGGAGCAGCTTTGTTTTTAAATTGATGTATAGTTGATTTACAATATTACATTAGTTTTAGGTGTACAACATAGTGATACAAAATTTTTTTGGATTATCCTCGAACTAAAGTTATTATAAAGTGTTGGCTATATTCCCAGTGCTGTACAATATGTCCTTGTAGCTTATTTATGTCATACATAGTAGTTTGTACCTCTTAGGCCCTTACCCCTGTCTTGTCCTTCCTCCCCCACTATTGATATCCATTAGTTTGTTCTCTGTATCTTTGAATCTGCTTCCTCAGAGCTTGTTATTTTCCTTCCTTTGCTTCATCTTTTAGATTTCACATATAAGTGATAACGTATAGTATTTGTCTTTCTCTGTTTGGCACTGCACCTTATAAGCATAATAACCTACAGGTTCATCCATTCTATTGCAAATTTTTATCCTTTTTTATGACTAATAATGAGTATATATATATATATATACACACACTCACATTTTCTTTACCCATTCATCTGTTGATGTATACTTAAGTTGCTTCCATACCTTGGCAATTGTAAATAATGCTGCTGTGAATATTGGGGTGCATATATCTTTTCAAATTAGTGTTTTGTTTTCTTTGGATATATACTCAGGAGTAGAACTGCTGAATCATATGGTAGTTCTTTTTTTAGTTTTTTGAAGAACCTCCATACTGTCTTCTATAATGGTTGCAACAGTTTTACATTCCCACCAACAGTGTACAAGGGTTCCCTTTTCTCCACATTGTCCCAACATTTGTTACTGGCTGTCTTTTTGATGATAGCCATTCTGACAGGTGTGATGTGATATATCTCATTGTGGTTTGGATCTGCATTTATCTGATGATTAGTGATGTTGAACATATTTTCATGTGCCTGTTGGCCATCTGTATGTCTTCCTTGAAAAAAATGCATTTTTAATGGTTATTAATTTTTGCCTTTAAATATTTAATTTTTAACTCTTAATAGAATCCTGGCTTTGTCACTGACTAACTGTGTAGCTTGGCTAAGTCACTTAACCTTTCTGTATCTTATTTTCCTCATCTGCAAAATGAGTAGAATAATACTACAAATGTCAGAGGATTTTTAGAAAGATTAAATGAGTTAATATCTGTACAGCATTTAGAACAGTGCTTAGTATTTGGTCAGCACCAAAAATTTATCACCATTAATACGTTTTCAGAATGACTAGCTAGTTTTTCCAACACCATATATTGAATAATCTTTTCCCTATTTTATTTAAAAGGTTTCTCTTATCATATTCGGAGAAGGCAATGGCGCCCCACTCCAGTACTCTTGCCTGGAAAATCCCATGGATGGAGGAGCCTGGTGGGCTGCAGTCCATGGGGTTGCTAAGAGTTGGACACGACTGAGCGACTTCACTTTCACTTTTCACTTTCATGCATTGGAGAAGGAAATGGCAACCCACTCCAGTGTTCTTGCCTGGAGAATCCCAGGGACAGGGGAGCCTGGTGGGCTGCAGTCCATGGGGTCGCTAAGAGTTGGACACGACTGAAATGACTTAGCAGCAGCAGCAGCAGCTTATCATATTAATCAAATTTCTCTGTAGTATGATCTGTTTTTACATTTCCATTGGTTAGTCTTTTCTAATGCTAGTACCGAATTATTTTAACTACGTAATATATTTAACACTTGATAAGAAAGGGCCACTCATTTTACCTTATTCATATTTTAACTTTCCTCCCTCTGCATTAATTCTTCTAGATAACTTTAAGAATCTTCTAACTCCCTGCCCCAATGCTGAAATGTAGTTGGGCATTTTATTGAGATTAAGTTAGATTGATAGATTATATTGGGCAAAATGGTCATATTTACAATCTGAGTTTTCCAAACTAAAGCATGCATTATAACTGTTTATGCAAATCTTAATTTATGCCTCTTAGCAGACTTTATTTTTCTTCACAGATGTAGATTGTTTCTAGGTGATTTTCTTTCCTATTGTTGTATATAGGATTTCTAAAAACTCCTTTTACTTACTATTATTATTTTTAGATTGAGGTATAGGAAAAGGAGTACATCAAGGCTGTATATTGTCACTCTGCTGATTTAACTTATATGCAGAACACATCAAGAGGAACGCTGGGCTGGAAGAAGCACAAGCTGGAATCAAGTTTGCTGGGAGAAATATCAATAACCTCAGATATGCAGATGACACCACCCTTATGGCAGAAAGTGAAGAGGAACTCAAAAGCCTCTTGATGAAAGTGAAAGAGGAGAGTGAAAAGGTTGGCTTAAAGCTCAACATTCAGAAAACTAAGATCATGGCATCTGGTCCCATCACTTCATGGGAAATAGATGGGGAAACAGTGGAAACAGTGTCAGACTTTATTTTGGGGGGCTCCAAAATCACTGCAGATGGTGATTGCAGCCAGGAAATTAAAAGACGCTTACTCCTTGGAAGGAAAGTTATGACCAACCTAGATAGCATATTAAAAAGCAGAGACATCACTTTGCCAACAAAAGTCCATCTAGTCCATCTAGTCAAAGCTGTGGTTTTTCCAGTGGTCATGTATGGATGTGAGAGTTGGACTGTGAAGAAAGCTGAGCGCTGAAGAATTGATGCTTTTGAACTGTGGTGTTGGAGAAGACTCTTGAGAGTCCCTTGAACTGCAAGGAGATTCAACCAGTCCATTCTAAAGGAGATCAGTCCTGGGTGTTCATTGGAAGGACTCATGCTGAAGCTGAAACGCCAATACTTTGGCCACCTCATGCAAAGAGTTGACTCACTGGAAAAGACCCTGATGCTGGGAGGGATTGGGGGCAGGAGGAGACAGGGATGACAGAGGATGAGATGGGTGGATGGCATCACCGATTTGATGGACATGAGTTTGGGTAAACTCCAGGAGTTGGTGATGGACAGGGAGGCCTAGCGTGCTGCAATTCATGGGGTCGCAAAGAGTCGGACATGACTGAGTGACTGAACTGAATTGAACATGATTTAAAATATTATATAAGTTTCATGTGTACAAGAGTGTTTTTACTTCTCTATACGCTACAGCATATAGAGAAGTAAAAAAGTTTACTTTTACCAAAAAAAAAAGTAAACTTTTACCAAAAGTTTAGTTTTCTTCCTAACACAGCTGTAGCCGTTTATCCATTTGGCCCACCCCCACCCCCCGACCCTGCAACTGGAAGCTACTAATCTTTTCCCTGTATCTATGCATTTGTATTTTTTTGTCCAGTTTGGTTTGTTCATTTATTTTGTTTTTATTAGTTTTTTATATTCCACATATTAAGTGAAATCATAGGGTATTTGTCTTTCTCTGCCTTATTTCACTTAGTATAATATCTTCAAGGTCCATCTCACAAATAGCAAAATTTCATATTTTTTGGTAGCTTAGTAGTATTCCATTGCATATGCATATGTGTGTACTAAGTTGCTTCAGTTATGTCTGATTTTTGCAACCCTATGGACTGTAGCCTGTAAGGCTCCTCTGTCTGGGGGATTCTTCAGGCAAGAATACTGGAGTGAGTAGCCATTCCCTTCTCCAGAGGATCTTCCTGACCAAGGGATGGAACCACATCTCTTATATCTTCTGCACAGGCAGGCAGGTTTCTTTACCACTAGCACCACCTGGGAAGCCTCTACTGTGTATATATACCGCTTATTCTTCATCCACTCGCTTAGCTGCCATATCTTGGCTATTGTAAATAACAACGCAAGGGTTCATTTATGTTTTCAAATTAGTGTTTTTATATTGTTTGGATATATGCCCAGAAGTGGGGTGGATGAATCATATGGTAGTTCTATTCTTAATTTGCTGAAGAATCCCCATACTGTTTTCCAAGTGGCTGTACCAATTTAATTCCCACCGGAGGGATTGGGGGTGGGAGGAGACGGGGACGACAGAGAATGAGATGGCTGGATGACATCACTGACTCGATGGACATGAGTTTGAGTGAGCTCCGGGAGTTGGTGATGGACAGGGAGTGACTGAACTGAACTGAACTGAATAGTGTACAAAGATTTCCTTTGCTCTACTTCATTGCCAACACGGGTTATTTCTTGTCTTTTTTTTTATAATATTATTTTTTAAAATAATATTTATTTATTTTTGGCTATGTTGGATCTTCGTTGCTGCATGGGCTTTATTCTAGTTGCAGAGAGTGGGGGCTACTCTTGGTTGCAGGGTGGGGGGCCTCTCATTGTGGTCGCTTCTCCTGTTGCAGAACATAGGCTCTAGGGCATGTGGGCTCAGTACTTGTGGTTCTTGGACCCTAGAACATTGGCTCAGTAGTGTAGCCCACAGGTTTAGCTGCGGGATCTTCCTGGACCAGGGATTGAACCCATGTCTCCTGCTTTGGCAGGCAGACTCTTTACCACTTAGCTACCAGAGAAACCCCTATAACAGTCATTCTGACCAGTGTGGTGATATCTCATTGTGGTTTTGATTTGCATTTTCCTAATAATTAGTGATGTTGAGCATCTTTTCTATTGGTCACCTGTATATCTTCTTTGGAAAATACCTATCTAGCTCTTTTGGGTTGTTTGGGTTTTGTTGTTGTAGTTTGAGTCATATAAATTCTTTATATATTTTGGATATTAACCTATACTGGATATATCATTTGCAAATACTTTCTCCCATTCAATTGGTTGTCTTTTCTTTTTGCTGACAGTTTCCTTTGTTGTGCACAAGTTTTTTTAATATTTGTCATACATTATTTTTGCTTTTGTTTTCCTTGCCTGAAGAGACATATATAGAAAGGTGTTGCTAAGACTGATATCAAGAAATGTACTGCCTATGTTTTATTTTAGGAATTTTGTGGTTTCAGGTCTTATATTCAAGTCTTTAATCCACTTTGAGTTGATTTTTGTGTAATACAAAGGTCTAGTTTTATTTCTTTGCACGTGAGTATTTATGGAACACTATTGAATGGACTATCTTTTCCCTATTGTATGCTTTTTGTTCTTTGCTATAAGTTAATTGACTATGTATGTGTGAGTTTACTTCTGGGCTCTCAATTCTGTTTCATCGCTCTATGTATCTGCTTTTCTGCCAATACCATACTGTTTAGATCCCTATAACTTTGACACATAATTTGAAATCAGGAAGTATAATAGCTCTAGCTTTACTCTTTTTTTTCTCAGGATCATTTTGGTTATTCAGTGTTTTCTGGTTCCATTTAAATTTTAGAATTTTTTCTTTTTCTGTGAAAAATGCTGAAATTTGATAGAGATTACATTGAATCTGTAGATTGTTTTAGGTAATATGGACATTTTAACAATGTTAATACTTACAATCCCTGAGTATGGAATATTTTCCCACTTATTTGTGCTTTTAATTTAATAATGTATGATAGTTTTCAATGCACAGTCTCTCACCTCCTTGTTTAAATTTATCCCCAGGCATTTTTTCATTTTTGTTGAGATTGTAAATGGGATTGTTTTCTTAATTTTTCTTTCCGTTAGCTCCTTTTTAGTGTATAGAAATGCAACAGGCTTTTGTATATTGGTTTTGTATCCTTCAACTTTATTGAATTTGTTATTTCTAATAGTTTCTGGTGGAGCCTTTAGGGTTTTGTCATCTGCAAATATTGATAATTTTACGTCTTCCTTTCCAATTTGGTTGCTTTTTTTCTTGCCTAATTGCTCTGGCTAGAACTTCCAATCCTCTGCTGAAGAATGGTACATCGAGGAATCCTTGTTTTGTTCCTGGTCTTAGAGGGATGGTTTTCAGGTTTTTAATCGTTGAATTTGGTGTTAGCTGTGGGCTTGTCATATATGGCTTTTGTTATGTCTAGGTACATCCCTTCTCTACCTACTTTATTGAGAGTTTTTTTTTTTAATCACAAAAGGGTGTTGAATATTGTTGAATGCTTTCCCTGCATCTATTGAGATGATCATATGGTTTTTAATCCTCCATTTTGTTAATGTGATGTAGCATGCTGATTGATTTGCAGGCATTGAATCTTCCTTGCATTCCCGGAATAAATCCCACTTGATTATGGTGTATAATCCTTTTGATATATTGTTATTATGTGTCTTGGAAAAGGTCTTTTTGCATTAAAGTAAGTAGGTTTTCTATTTACCTCATGGACTTATATATCCACCTCCTTCCCCACGTTTGGCATTCTTTGGCAAGGCAGTGCCAAAGAACGCTTAAACTACCGCACAATTGCACTCATCTCACATGGTAACAAAGTAATGCTCAAAATTCTCAGGCCAGGCTTCAACAATACGTGAATCGTGAACTACCAGATGTTCAAGCTGATTTTAGAAAAGACAGAGGAATCAGAGATCAAATTGCCAACATCTGCTGGATCATCAGAAAAGCAAGAGAGTTCTAGAAAAACATCTATTTCTGCTTTATTGACTATGCCAAAGCCTTTGAGTGTGTGGATCACAATAAACTGTGGGAAGAGTTGAGAAAGAGATGGGAATACCAGACCACCTGACCTGCCTCCTGAGAAATCTGTATGCAGGTCAGCAAGCAACAGTTAGAACTGGACACGGAACAACAGACTAGTTCCAAATAGGAAAGGGAGTACGTCAAGGTTGTATATTGTCATCCTGTTTATTTAACTTATATGCAGAGTACATCATGAGAAACACCGGGCTGGAAGAAGCACAAGCTGGAATCAAGATTTCAGGGAGAAATATCAATAACCTCAAATGTAGATGACACAACCCTTATGGCAGAAAGTGAAGAAGAACTAAAAAGCCTCTTGATGAAAGTGAAAGAAGAGAGTGAAAAAGTTGGCTTAAAGCTCAGCATTCAGAAAACTAAGATCATGGCATTCAGTCCCATCACTTCATGGCAAATAGATGGGGAAACAGTGGTAACAGTGGCAGACTTTATTTTTCTGGGCTCCAAAATCACTGCAGATGGTGACTGCAACCATGAAATCAAAAGATGCATACTCCTTGAAGAAAAAGCTGTGACTAACCTAGACAGCATATTAAAAAGCAGAGACATTACTTTGCCAACAAAGGTCCATCTAGTCAAAGCTATGGTTTTTCCAGTGGTCATGTATGGATGTGAGAGTTGGACTATAAAGAAAGCTGAGCACCGAAGAATTGATGCTTTTGAACTGTGTTGTTGGAGAAGACTCTTGAGAGTCCTCAGACTGCAAGGAGATCCAACCAGTCCACCCTAAAGGAGATCAGTCCTGAATATTCATTGGAAGGACTGATGCTGAAGCTGAAACTTCAATACTTTGGGCACCTGATGCGAAGAACTGACTTATTTGAAAAGACCCTGATGCTGGGAAAGATTGAGGGCAGGAGGAGAAGGGGACGACAGAGGTTGAGATGGTTGAATGGCATCACCAACTCACTGGACATGAATATGAGTAAGCTCTGGGAGTTGGTGATGGACAGGGAGGCCTGGTGTGCTGCAGTCCATGGGGTCACAAAGAGTCGGACATGACTGAGCAACTGAACTGAACTCCCCATGTTTGGGAAGTTCTCGGCTATCATTTCCTTAATAAAGTCTGCTCCCTTCTCCTCCCGGGATATCCATTATCCTAATATAAACCTTTCTGAAAAGCGCTGGAGAATTCTTATAGAATTGTGAGTGAACTGAACTGAAATATCTTATTTCCCTTTCCTCTTCTACAGGTATCATTTCTAGATTTCTATCTTCAAGATAATTTTCTCTTCTATAAGGTCTGCTCTATTACCAATGCTTTTTAATGCATTTTTCATTTTATTTGCTATGTTCCTCAGCTCCAGAATTTCTATGTGATTCTTTTTTAGAGTTCCAACCTCTTCGGTAAAGTACTCCTACTGAGTTCATTAAACTACATTTATGTGTTTCCTTGTAGCTTGTTGAGTTTCTTCATGACAGCTATTTATCAGTTAGATTGCAATATCCCATCACTTGTCTATGGAGAAATATCTTTCTCTTTCTTTTTGGTGGTATAATGTTATCATGGTTCTTCGTGGTTCTTCATGTTTCCTGATGAACTGTCCCTCTACCCATACATTGAGGCTAATGTTAGGAGTTAAGAGTCCTTTCTTTTGTTTTCAGGTAGGTGGCACCATAACGCAAGGTTTTGGTCTCTCTTAACTTGAGCTGCCCCTGGTTATATTTGAGAGTTGGCACTTTCCAGTCTTTTCTGACGTGTGGCTCTCTGCCTTTGTTATCATTCTTATGACTCTGGTGTCCTTACTGCCTTGCTTCTGCCAGAGCCACTGTTGTCACCAGGATGGTGGGCTCTTCCCTAGCATCTGTGATCCCGAGTTGCAGGTTCTGCTGCTGTGGTGGTGGGCATTGTGGCGGGGGGGCACAGTGAGCTGGGGTCTTGCAGATGCCTCTACTGTATCTGGTGTTGTAAGGTTTGAGGGCTCCACCACTGCAGATGAAGTGGAGGACAGGCATCCTGACCATAGCTGTACCAGCAGCCACAGGTAGCTGGGTAACCACCATCATTCAAAGGTCTCTCCTGGGGTCTACAAAGCAGTGAGGAGTAATGAGAACAATGACACTACCCACCTCAGGGTTTCACTGTAAGGACGACGTGAGATAGTAACGTGCAAAATGCTTAAGACGTGCTCGCTGAGGATGGAAGAGTTTTCTCTGATCCTTGATTCAAAAGCAAGCTCCAAAAATTAAAGAATCAGTAGGGTGGTAGAAAGGCAGAAGGCTGTGTGTTTGTGTTGTATTGAACAATTAAAAAAATTTAATACCCCCAACACTCACACACTTCTAATAGTTGGTATCATTAGTGTTGCTGACAACTACTCATAAGTTTCCCCAGATTGCTTTTATTGCTTATATCAGTGTTGCTAAATTTATTTTTTCTTTCCAAGATTTAATTTTAGCCAGATTTTTCTATGACAAGATTAACCTGATCCTCTTATACAGTAGGGGCTTGTCCTTGGAGAATGGGAATGACCATTCTTTAATAACAGAGAAAACAATCTTTAACTTAGCAAGGTTGGGTAGGGTAATAGTTGAGCAGAGTGGAAGAGACAAGTTCAGAGAGAAGAAGACCACTTTGCAAAGCCTTTGAACCAATCAGTGGCAGTACTCTTGGGTTTCTACATTTCTGATGCAGATACGATACCCAGCTCTCTGGCCAGGTGGGCTGTGGACCACTGCATAGACTATGAGTGTCCATCTCCCAGCAGGTACTCTGCAGACTATGGGATCTGGGAGGGGAGTTTGTGTTCATGAAGCACTTTCTGGAATTTAGCAGGTAGAAAGTAACACACACAAAGAGGAGACCAGGACTTGGGAATTGGGGTAGACACTCCCCTCAGCCCTCCATACCTTCCCTAGACTGCAAAGGTAGGATGATGGATAAAAATAAATAGGAAAGGGCTTTTGAAAATGTTCTCTTAAAACTGAGGCTGAAATAAGCATGGGTCACTGTCCCAAACCACAGAGGCTGTAATGAGAAACATTCCTACCCCTCACTGAACTGCAAATCTTCCTACAACGTGTCATTTATCTAGATGTCTTTCCTCAATTTTAGATTGTAGGGGAAGGGAGGGAGCAGTCACCAACAGGAAGGTTGAAGCAATGTGTTGGGTTGATGGGAGCTTGGTTGCCAGCCAATGTCAGACATGAGGAAAGGCACGGGAATGTTGAGGCAGCAGGACTGAGCGGAGGAAGGGTCAGATTCAGTGCTGGGAGACCCAAGTTCTCCTCAAAATCCAGCTCCAACGGTGTCACTGATGGAAAGGTATGCTCAGTACTCCAGAGAGTTAGTGTCCCCCTGCCCTTATAAGGACCTGTATAGTCCTAACTCACTTGATGATCTGTCATTATTCCCCGGTGTAGAGCAGACCAGCTTGAGGATGGAGATTCTTCTCTCAGTTATTAGTGTTTCCCCTTTACAGTAATGTATCAGTTAGCTTTAGCTGCATAAAACCTTCCATACCTTATGGATTAAACTAAAAACGTTTATTATTTCTCATAATTCTGTGGCTCATCTGAGTAATACTTATGGTCTGGGCCAACGTGATTGGGGCTAGATATAGTCCAGGATACTTCACTCACGTGTCTAGGATGTTGGCGGGCTGGCTGTTCTGGGAGATGGGGCTCAACTGGGATGATTCATTTCCGCTCCATACAGTCTCTCATCCTTCAGTAGGCTAGCCCTGGCTTCTTCACCTGGTGCTCTTGGCTCCACAGAGCCTGACGATGAAAGTTCCAATGCATGAGCCATCACCAGTCCTCTGCTTGCATCACATTCACTAATGTCCCATTGGCCAAAGCAAATTACAAGGCCATAACAGGATTCCAAGGGCAGAGATACAGATTTTACTTCTTGATGGGAGGAGCTGCAACATCACATTGTCAAGAGGAATTTGAGGCCATTTTTGCAATCTATTACAAGAACTTTGAACTTTGCTTGGTGTGCGGTGGGTAAGCAAGAATGCTTGTTGCAAGAATTAAGAGGTTAAGAAAAACAAGAATCAAGAGGTAAATAATGAAATAGTGTCATCATTTAGCTCCTGCCTCCCCCTGCCCACCCCCCGGCCCCACCATTGGCACATCTACTTTCATGAGGACTGCTTTGTTGAGATCTTTGAACTGGGCCACAACTTTATCCAGCTGTCGAGAAAGTTTATTGCCCTTGATTTAAATATGATAGCTCCTTTCTGTCTGACAGCTGCAGTTCACACTGGACCTCTGGATCCTACCCACTTTGATGCTGGAGCTATTCACACTTTGCTGGATTATGGATTATATCCACTGGAAAAGAGGACACCCTTTGTCTACCAAATCACCATAGCATTAGCAGGCTGCCCTTCCTTCTGTCAGTCGCTGCCTCTTGGCTCCCCCTGGTGGCTTCCTCTTGCATTAGCCCCACTCAAGGTAAGAAACTCATCATGTGAACTGCCAAAAAGTTGGATGGAATCAAGAGCCTTCAGAGGGAGAGCTCTCAGTGTAGGGGAAAGCTAGAGATGGAAAGAAAAGAAATAAACACACAAACAAATTTTAAGTTACCACCTAGACCTTGTATTGGTAAGTCTGTGCTTGTTTCACTGTGACTTAGCCCAGAGAAAGGTTAAGCCCCAAAATACAGATAATGCACATAAAAGAGATTTGTGTCATTAAATGTCAAGGTGCTGGTGGAAAGAAGCAGTGCCATATTCACTGAATGAAAATAGTGGAGTTGGAAAAGGTGATAGAGTTTCCTGACTGGATCAGCTCGTCTAGGGCCTGGTAGGTTCCCATCACAAAGCCCACGAAGCCCAGGATGCTGATCAGGGCGTCCTTGACGATGGTGACGTGGCTCAGGCCCTCCGAGTAGAAGGTGGTGATCTCCAGGAGGGGCGGGATGATGAGGGCCAGGGCACTACCACTCAGGGAGCCCACCAGGGAGAGGACCAGGTCCAGGCGGGGGATGAGGATGGCCAAGACGCCTGCAGGAGATGATACAGGATAGATGGAACTTCCTGGGCTTAGTCAAAGTCTTAACGTTTGCTTTAAAAATCCTCTAATTAAAACATATACCAATTGTTTCTTACACATACAGCTACATAAAGAAAAGCTGAAATTCCTATAATACCACCAACCACATTCACTAAAGGTTACACATTAAAATTTTAGTGTGTCTCCTTTCAATCATCTTTCAAATGCAGACATTAATATTATTGAAAAGAAAAACTTTCCCTCTTCCCATTTAGGTTCAGTATTTGGGGGTCTAAAAATTTAACTGACAACAGGCAGATTAACAGGAGGAAAGACAAGGTTGATTTAGGGCTAGGAAGCCCTCATATTGGGTTTCGTAGGCCACACAGTGGTAAAGAATCCGCCTGCCAATGCAGGGGATGCAAGAGATATTTGATCCGTGGGTCAGGAAGATCCCCTGGAGGAGCAAATGGCAACCCACTCCAGTATTCTTGCTTGGAAAATTCCATGGACAGAGGAGTCTGGTGGGCTGCAGTCCATGGGGTCACAGAGTCGGACATGACTGAGCACGCACGCGCACAAACACACACACACACACACACACACAGCCTTCATATGAACTGGGTCCCTAACACACACACACACACACACAGCCTTCATATGAACTGGGTCCCTAACACACACACACACACACACACACACAGCCTTCATATGAACTGGGTCCCTAACACACACACACACACACACACACACACAGCCTTCATATGAACTGGGTCCCTAAACAAAGACAGGGGTTTACATACCCACTTCAAAAGAGAAATTAAAGTCGGGGAGAGCTTCCATGTTATTTAAGTAAATTACTTATACTGTGATGATGGTTAGTCTCTCTGACTGCAAATCTCCCAGAAAGGGGATTTATGGTGCCTGTATTTTTCAGAATATTCTGCTTAATTCACAAAGGACATTTAGATAAGGTTTTTTCCCCTTGGCTGCTTGTACTAATGCTTTTAGTTTAAGATAATTTTCATGCCACAGAGGTACATTTCAAATCTCTACATGTTTAATGATTAAGCTCTTACTTAATAAATAACACTAAATAACAGTGCTGGGAACTGTCCCAGCTGTTTGGAATATATCAATGTACAAAACAGACGAAGAAACCCCTTGCCTTTGTGGAACTAACGTTAATAATTAACAGGACTACAAACACCTACTTGCAAACAATTAGAATGAGTAATTACTCACAGGAGAAAGGGGGTCTTCAGTGGGAACAAGATCACAGGGTTCCTTTAAAGGAGTATCTTCTCCAAGTTTTACATACATGTCATAAAATGTCTAACAAAGAAACACTTAAAGCTAGAAATCTTGAAATTATATGATTTATAATATATATGTTTTTTGTTTTATAGTCCTGGGCTTTTACATTTTTTATTTCACTCGATGGACAATTTTCCTGATTACAAACAAAACACAGAAGCCTCCCCCACGTCTGCTAGGATGGAGTGTGGTGTAACAGCACAAATCAGGACTGGAAGGCAGGATTCTCCCTGTGTGGCCTTGAGTTAACTCTCCAACTGTTTCTCAGCTTTTTTCCTCATCTGCCAAATGGGGATGGTGTCTATCCTGTTAGGTATTATTGTTCATACTGCAAATGGTTTTAAAGACTTAAAGTAAGTTAATTCATGCAAAGCACTCAGAAAAGTTATTTTTATTATTATTTCACTATTACTTTATTATTTGTTTTTCTTTTTTCTTTTGGCCATGCTGTGCGGCATGCAGCATCTTAGTTCCCTGATCAGGGATCAAAATGGCCAAACTCTGGGAGATGGTGAAGGAAGGGGAGGCCTGAAGTACTGCAGTCCATGGGGTCACAGAGTTGGACACGACTTGGTGACTGAACAACAACAGGGGTTGAACCTATGGTGGAAGCATGGATTCTTAACCACTGGACTGCCAGGGAAGTCCCTACTTTATTATTTTTACTTGTTTGCATGTAATTGTTTGCATATGTAGTGATTGAAAAGAAAGTGAAAGCATTAGTCACTCAGTCATATCAGACTCTTTGAGATCCCATGGACTGCAGCCTGCCAGACTCCTCTGTCCATAGAATTCTCCAGACAGGAATACTGGAGTGGGTTGCCATGTCCTTCTCCAGGGGATCTTCCCAACCCAGGATCAAACCTGGGTCTCTCACGTTGCAGGCAGATTCTTTTTTTTTTTTTTTTGGTAGTTAATTTATTTTTTATTGGAGGCAAATTATTTTACAATATTATATTGGTTGGTTTTGCCATACATTGATATGAATTTGCCCCGGGTTTACATAAGTTCCCCCTCCTGAACCCCCCTCCCACCTCCCTCCTCCCTCTATCCTCCCTCTGGGTCATCCCCGCATGCCAGCCCCGAGCATCCTATAACATGCATCGACCCTGAACTAGTGATTCGTTTCACATATGACAACACACGTGTTTCAATGCCATTCTCCCAAATCATCCCACCCTCACCCTCTCCCATAGAGTCCCAAAGACTGTTCTATACATCTGTGTCTCTTTTGCTGTCTCGTATACAGGGTTATCATTTGCATCTTTCTAAATTCCATATATATGCGTTAGTATACTGTATTGGTGTTTTTCTTTCTGGCTTACTTCACTCTGTATAATAGGCTCCAGTTTCATCCACCTCATTAGAACTGATTCAAATGTATTCTTTTTAATGGCTGAATAATACTCCATTGTGTATATGTACCAAAGCTTTCTTATCCATTCATCTGCAGATGGACATCTAGGTTGCTTCCATTGCAGGCAGATTCTTTACTGTACTGATTGGGGCAAATGCAAAAGCTTAAGGAATTGTTATCTTCATATCTAAGGCAAATTCACTGATCTTTCTGGAGTCTCTAATATTCTGTATGGTGGTATCCCTGCCTCCGAGTCCAAACTGGGAATAAATGATTGCAAAGGAAGAAAATCAGTGTTCCGTGATTTATATGGGCTGGTCTAGAACAACAAGAATCACAATTAAAAGGAGCCTTAGGGACAGCGGGGCCAGGGAACACACAATACAGGCATCTCTACCATCTTCACTCCCACTAAAATACTAAAGGTGAGGGGCACCCTGGATCATAGGGCCTCTAGAGCACAAGGAGGGCTGCCACTGGTCACCATTTTCAACCTCTGTCCTGTAGGTAAACTGTGATGGGTCTGGACTGAGATGACTTGGGTTCAAATCCCACCTCTGGCACTCCCTGCCCAATTGCTTCTCACTCCCTCCTTCAGCTTTCTCATTTATAAAGTAGAGTTTATCATAGTCCTACCTCATAAGAGTTCCTGCAAAGACTGAAGAAAATATTATGAAATATAGGAGATAAAGGGCTTAGCTTAGAGGACAGCACACAGTAGGTGTTTAATGAAAGTCAGTTCTTTTGTAATTATTATTTGATAAGTTGTTATTCCCTCAAGCTGGACACCATTGTAAATCTAATTAGGTAGATGGAAGAATGAAGTTATTCTTCAAGTTTAAATAAAATGAATTACTACTTCGAAAGCCTTAGAATGGCCAGAGAAATACAGTTAGAGTGTGCAATTAATGCTGGTTATTATGACTACTGTCTACCATCTGGCTGATTCCTGATAGCCCTCTGGAAAAACCAGGTGCTCTGCCTTCCACTCACATGTCAGGCTGACCATGGCGAGGCGAAGGAACAAGTCCAGAAGCAGTGCCCAGCGCTTCGACACGTGGGAGGTGGCGAAGGGAATGATGATTTCCGCAGGGACATAGAACTGCAGGGCGTAGGTGCACAGGATTCCAATGATGTAGAGGATCTTGACTGACTGGTACAGCCTGCAGGACAAACCAGAGCAGTGCTCTCAAAGCCAACATGCTCTGACACCTGGAATCTTTCTACATTAACCTCTGACCTTGGAACAGTCCTGTGGGCAAATGTTTCCTTGTCTGAAAATGATGGAGAGGGACCACCTACAAGAGGAAGTCACAGTAGAGCATGCAGTGGTAAGAGACTGAATCATCACAGATTCAAATGGAAGCAGTTGAGAGGGTAACCTCTAAAAAGAATCTCAGGTATGGGTATAAATAACACCTTCACAAACCATTATCATTTGATGCTGGATTTTAGATTTTAGGAAAGAGAAGTTCAGGCCAGGTACCTTGCTCAGGGAGATGCAAGTGATAAGCAGTGAAGACCTGGGTCTAAAAGATCTGGTCCTTTGTAATCTCTGTCTGTTCTGAGGAACTCTCTGGATCCCTCAAAACTGTTGGCATATCAACAAATACTTCAAGTAGGCTGAAAGAACTGCAGAATCCCAAATCCTTGTGGGGAGAGGTAGTTTACAAAGAGGGTTGTGTGGGGTTGAGGGATAAAAGAAGAGACAGGGTTACTTAGAGGCCTAGGCTAGGGGCAGAGAGATCACATGATGGCTGGTGTTGAGTGTTATTGATGTCTTTTATGACCTACGGAGGTAAGGCTTTTCCCCTTCAGTTCAATAATGTGGTAGATGCATCTGGCCTGTTTAGTAAACCTGTCTGTGTATACTCAGTCCATTCCTTACAAAGGCTAGCTTTCATATTTCGGGGTTTCTTGCTTACACTAGTTCTGTTGCCTAGAACACCCTTTCTACTCCCTTTCCGTCTGAGCAGTCCCCACCTATTATTTTAAATTCCCAAGGAAGCAATACATGCCAGATGCCTTTAGACATATCCAACTTGATTCACATGATAACTCTGTTTTTTAGAAGAGGAAAATGAGGGTCAGAGAAGTTAAATAAACCACCCATGACCATAAGCTAGGGGTTGGTGTAACTGGGATCTGGATCCAGGGTGCTGCAGTTGTCCTTGTTTGGACGGAGCCATCTCATTGGACAGGACGATCCCCTCTACTCCCACTCCAATGTACTTTCTCTACTGGGGAGTCCTCAAGGCCTCTTCACTATTCTGGAGGGCTTCTTTTTCCATTCCTAAGTTACATTTGCGTACATACACTATCCCTTCCCCATTTCCACTGGATCACGAGCTGAAAAGATCATGAAGCTCAAAATTATAGTCTACTCACATCAATACCCTCCACATCCCCTTGTGTCTACACTGGCATCTGCATGTAATTGGGATACAGTAATTGCTTGATGAATGATATTGATCAGTTTGGGGAAGGAACATC
Source organism: Moschus berezovskii (assembly GCF_049115385.1). Lineage (NCBI taxonomy): Eukaryota > Metazoa > Chordata > Mammalia > Artiodactyla > Moschidae > Moschus > Moschus berezovskii. The sequence continues at coordinate 48,945,984 of NC_142467.1, read as the reverse complement.
GTTTAGATAACTTAAGCCTCCAAGTGACCCTTCAAAAGACAGGTATCTTATAATGAATGACATGCCTCAGTGTGGGAGAAAATGATGCACAATGTGATAGGGGTTCATCTATCTACTGAGATATTGCATTATTGAAGTCTGGGTCAGCTAACTGTTGTATGAATTGAGTCAGTTAAATATAAACATTTTCCAGATTCCAATGGTCTTCCCTTATTAGTTCTTGTTTTACTACTTTTTCATCCTAGCTACTCTGCAAGACTTGGTAGTACAGCCTTAGTAAATGTAATTGGAGCTGCCCACTGGCTCCTCTCTCTGCCTCTTGGCCTCTGTGCCCCTTCCTTTGTCTCCTTAGGTGACCAAGGACTCTGACTTTTCCCCTATCTTCCTAAATCACGTCCTTTCTCGCACTAAGCTCTCAAGGCCTCACTCAACATGGGAGACTGTTGTTGAAGAAGAGCTCCCTGGACAGAGAATCTAGAGCCCAGGGTTCCAGTGACAGCTCCGCTTCTCCTTGTGGATGCCCTCCAGACCTCAGTTTGCCTTCTGTGGAAGGGAGGAGAAAGTGACATATATGTTCCTATGCCCACTGGCCCTGAGTCCCCACCACCTGAGACCCATGGAGTTACCAGCAGTTGGGCAGGTTAAGCGTTATGCTGGCCTTGACATCATCTCCAAATCGCAGGTAGCCCAGAGTCCCAACACTAATGTAGAGGGCAGTAATGATGGACATTCCCAAAGACAGGATGACTGGGAAGCGGCGGGCATCCTTCATCTTGTTTTCCAAGGGCAGAACCTACAGAAATATCACAATGTAAGAAGAAAGGAAGAGAAAGAGGAACATGGGCATCAAGAGGAAGGCATGCCATTTCTGGGAGTATGGATACAAAATCGGAAGTAGGAACATGCACAGAAATTTGTACACCTGCATTCATAGCAGCATTATTCACAGTAGCCACAAGTTCGAGGCACCCCAAATGTCCACTGATGAAGGAATGGATAAACAAAGTGTGGTCCATACACACAATGGAATATTATTCAGCCTTTAAAAAAAGGAAATTCTGATATATGCCCCAACATGGACAACTCTTGAAGACATAAACTAAATGAACTAAGCCAGTCACAAAATGACAGATACTGTGTGATCCCACTCACTGAGGTAACTGAAGTAGTCAGACTCGGAGTCAGAAAGTAGACTGGTGATTCCCACAGGCCAGGGGAGGGATAAGTGAGGAGTTATTGTTTAGTGGGTACACAGTTTTGGTTTTGCACGATGAAAAGAGATAGATGGTGATGATGGTTGTATAACAATACGAATATACTTTATGTCATTGAAATGTATACTTACGGCTCAGGAAGCTCAAGCAGGGGCTCTGTAGCAACCTAGAGGGGTGGGAGGGGGAGGCAGATGGGAGGGAGTTTCAAAAGGGAGGGGATTTGTAATAAAAATTTGTAATAAAGATTAAAAAATAACAAAAAAAAAGGGAAGGGATATATGTATACCTATGGCTGATTCATGTTGAGGTTTGACAGAAAACAGCAAAATTCTTTAAAGCAATTATTCTTCAATAAAAAATAAATTAATTAAAAAAAGTTAAGATGGTAAATTTTAGGTGCATTTTACCACAATTAAAGGAAAAAAAGGAAAGACAGGCCTGGAGTCACAAAATGATCCCAGGACCATTCAGAGCTGGAAGAGACCTGCAGGTTGACCAGACCAAGGAGATCAACTCCCTGGTGTGGCCCAACCCGGCCAGCAAGTGTGCTTTGTTTGGCCACTGTTCGCAGTTTCATTAAGATGCTGTAAGCATACTGTGTCATCTCTCTCTCATTGATTAAGACTAAAAGCCCTGGACAGAATATATTAAGCCACTAGCCATGGACTCTGAAAAATATATAATGGAAGGTGAATTGCTCAAAACCAGTAAAAATGGCCATTATGGCAATGAATTTCCTGACTTTTTTTCCTTCTTGTATCTCCTAGTTAAGGAGAGTCCGAATCCTAGAACTATGTTGTGGATGCAGATGGGAAAAAAATCAAGCAGAAACCCTCTTTCTGGCTGGAAGACATAAAATAGGGTACCCTGTGGGACGGAGAGCATGGAGAGAATTCCGATTATTCCTGCTTCCTTTCTACTCTCCAAGCCATGCTCCCAAGGGAAGTCTCAGGCACAGAGCGAGCAACAGTCTGCTATACCAGTGACTGCACTGGTTCCAGAGGCACCTAAGAATCTGAGACACACTAATTCTCTTGGAGCAGAGGAACAGGGAAAAGGTGCTTTGAGAGTCCAAAGAGTAAAAGGGGAATTGGATTGGCTACATAATTTGTGGGGCCCAGTGCAGAATGACAATGAAGAACCACTTGGTCAAAGGTCAAGAATTTCAGTATGATGAATGCAGGGCATTAAACCAAGAGTGGGATCCTTCTAAAAGGCAGGGCCCCATATGACCTCACAGGCTGCATGCCCATGGAAGGAATCCCTATTACTCTTTCCTCCTCTCTTTACTCTTGATACTCACCCTTGAGTGAGGTCCAGTCACAAGAACTGGACAGACATGTAGGGAGGCTGAAACCCTGACTTTCTAGCCAGAGGACCAGAAAAAGGAGCTGCTGAATGAGTGTGCAACACACTGGTGAGTGTGCAGGAAAACATGGAAAGGAGGGAGCCAGAGAAAGTGACCCTCTAAATCTGTGAATGAAGTCTGGGCTCAGCCCTGAGCTGTACATGTGCAACTGATGTGAAGCATTAAAAGAAAACTTTTGAGAACTAAACTATCGTGGGAACCACCATCTGGCCTCTGGGTAGTATAAAGGCAAGGTGAAGCCAAATATCACTTCAAAGTCTGAAAACTAGTCTGATATTAAAACCATGGTCTAAGCTGTGACATGTCTGAACAAAACCAGTGTGAGAAGCAAACTGATCAAAGATTTATACTAAAGAAAGTACAGCTGAAGCTACCTCTGTTCTATACCTTGCATCCTTGTCAAACCTGTAAATAAAAACTGCTGCTGCTGCTAAATCACTTCAGTTGTGTCCGACTCTGTGTGACCCCACAGATGGCAGCCCACCAGGCTCCCCCGTCCCTGGGATTCTCCAGAACACTGGAGTGGGTTGCAATTTCCTTTTCCAACACAGGAAAGTGAAAAGTGAAAGTGAAGTTGCTCAGTCGTGTCTGACTTGTAGTGACCCCATGGACTGCAGTTTACCAGGCTCCTCTGTCCATGGGATTCTCCAGGCAAGAGTACTGGAGTGGGGTGCCATTGTCTTCTCCGAAATAAAAACTATGTATGAACAAATAAATAAAACCATGATCACCTGAAGATGGATCAGGACTTGTGGTCTGAATCTAATCAGATTGATTGCTTGCTAAAATAAAAGATTAATATTCTTCAGAGGATTTTAACATGCTCCAGAGTCTCATAAAACAATATTCAAAATGTATAGAATACAGTCTATAATTAGTCAGCATACAAAGAACCAGGAAAATCTCAGCACTTCTCAAGGGAAAAGATAACAGATGTCAATCCTAAGATGCTCAAATTGTGGAAATATCAAAGACTTTAAAGCAATTATTATAACCAACTTCTGTGAAGTAGGGAGAACACTATTGAAACAAATCAACAGATAAAAGTTCTCAGCAAAGAAGCTGAAAGAATAAGAACCAAAGAACCAAGGTGAAATTTTAGAACTAAGAACCCCTATTGAAGGGGCCCAATGTAAATGACAGAACACAGTCAGTGACTTCTCCCCTCTCTTGAAAATAGATCAACAGGAACTATTGAATCGGAACATAAGAGAGAAAAAAATCATTTTAAAAAATGAATAGGGCCTCAGAAACTAGTGGGACATATATCAAAGTGTCTAACATTCAGGTCACTGGAGTCCCAGAAGGGAAGGAGACAGAGCTTGGTACAGAAAAAAATTTTGGAAAAGATAATAGCTGAAACTTCCCATAGTAGGTAAATGACATGTATTTACAGATTCAAGAAACTAAGTGAAAATTAAATAGGACAAACTCAAAGAACACTTATCTAGACAATATAATACAGCTGCTGAAAACCAGATTTCTAGAAAAGTATTTTGAAAGTAACCAGATAAAAACATCACAAAAGAGAAAATAGGAAAGATAAAACAGAAAACAAATAACAAAATGCAGACCTTTAAACATGACAACTACATTAATTGCAAATGGTCTAACCACACCAATTAAAAGACAAAGATTGTGGTTGCCAGGGCTGGTGAAGAGGGGACTGGAGTGTGGAGTGTGACTGCTTAATGGGCAACAGGGTCTCTTTTAAGCATGATGAAAATGTTTCAGAATTAGACAGTGGTGATGACTGCACAATATTGTGAAGGCACTACAAGTCACTGAACTATATACTTCAAAATGGTTAAAATGGTGAATTTTATCTTGATAAAAAATTAAGGGGATGGAAAAAAGATACATCACACAAATACTAATTAGAACAAAGTTGTCTAATTAGGACAAATCATGTCTAATATGACATAATTTTAAGATAAAGCTTGTGCTATCAAGGTATTTTTGTACTCATGAGAGAATAGACACATTGATTAATGAATCAGTATAGAAAATCCAGAAACTAACCCATACTCATATACCAATTAGCTTTTTACAAAGATGCAAAGGTAATTTAAATGGAGAGCAGTCTATTCAACAAATGATGCAGTAATAATTGGGCATCCTTCAGTTAAAAACTGAACTTCGACATATAAACACTTTTAATGAAAATTAACTCAGAATGGATCATAGATCTAAATGTACAATGAAAACAAAATATTTAGAAGAAATAATAGAAAAATCATTGTGATCTTGGATTAGACAAAGCATTTTAGAGAAAACATGAAAAGTAAGATCCATAAATGAAAATTTTCGATATGTTGAACTTTATCAAAATTAAAACTTTTTCTCTAGAGAAGACACTGTTATGAGAATGAAAAGGTAAGCTACAGACTAGAGAAAATATTTGCAAATTACATGTCTAATAAAGGATTTGCATTTGGAATATATAAAGAATTTTTAAAGCTCAACAATAAAAGATAACCGTTCAGTTTTTAAAAAATTCACAAAATATCTGAACAGGAACTATACTGAAGACAATATACAGGTATCAAACAAGCCCATAAAAAGAGGCTCAACATCGTTGGTCATCAGTAAAATGCAAATGAAATTACAATCAAATACCACTACACACCTATTAGATTGGCTTAAATTTAGAAAAACATTACAAATACAGATAAGAACCAGCAAAGATACAAAGGAACTCTTAACTCTTGTACATCTGGTGGCAATGCAAAAACGGTACAGCCATTCTGGAAATCTGTTTGGCAATTTTCTATAAAGTTAAACATACATTAGCATGTGACCTAACAAACCTATTCCTAGAGAAATGAAAACATACGTTTACACAAAACCCTGTATACAAATGCTTACAGTAGCATTACTCATAATCATCAGAAATCAGAAACAACCTAAATGTCCTTCAACAGGCGACAGATAAGCAAATCATGGTACTGCTCGTACAGTGGATGCTCAGGGGTAGAAAGCAATGAGGTCCTGATGCATGCAACCATGTGGATCTTACATGCAGCTAAGTGAAAGAAGCCAGGCTTAAAAAGTTACATACTATCTGATCCCATGTGGATGGCATTCTGGAAAAAAATAAAACAACAGAGACAGAGAACAGAAGATAAACGCCAGGGGTTAATGGGAGTGACAAAGAGTCAGACACGACTGAGCGACTGAACTGAACTGAACTGAATGGGAGTGGGGGTAAGTGGATTACAAAAGGGGCAACACAAGGAAGCTTTTCATGGTGGGGGAATTGTTCTGTGTTCTGACTGTGGTACATCTATGACTCCACATTTCTTGAAACTTACAGCAATGTACATCAAATAAAAGTGAATTGTACTGTATATAAATTAATAGTAAATGTAAAAAGCATAGAGGCACAAAGAGACACAGACTACTCGTCGCAAAATAAATGAGTCACAGGTGAGAAATGTATAGTACAGAGAATACAGTCAATAACTATGTAATATCTTTGAAGGGGAATACAGCCAGTAACTAAGTGATATCTTTGTATTGTGATATTATCATAACTAGATTTATCATGGTGATCATTTTGAAACCCACAGAAATATCAAATTTGTTGTAAGTAACACAAACGAACATAGTGCTGTAGATCAAATATAATTAACACTATATATGAAGGTTAAAGTGAATCATAAGTTCTCATCACAAGGAAAAATTTTTTCTATTTGATTAATTTTGTATCTATATGAGATGATGCATGTTCATTAAACTTACTATGATAATCATTTCATGATCTACGTAAGTCAAATCATTATGCCATACACCTTTAAACTTAAACAGTGCTATATGTCAATTATATCTCAAAAAACTGGAAGCAAAAAATTATACACAGCACTCTTCTTTTTCAAGTGTGCAAGTAGAGACTGTACAATATTCCACTGTAAATATACTATACTTTCCATTTTAAACCTTTTTTATGTTTCATAAAAATCCTGTAACTTAAATTATACACCTCCATTTTATCTTGATTTTTAAAGATGAGGAAATGTATGTTTATATGAAGATAAATCTTTAATAAACATATTGGGACAGGAATAAAACTATATCCTGAGCATTCTAACCTCTCTGCTATAATAACCTATTTTCTCTTGCTGGTGAAAACTGACCCAAGTGAAGTCAGAGGTTAGTTTCTCTTGTGCACACAGAAATCCAGAGCTCCCAGCTCCTGTTCAGAAGGCCACCCACAGCACCTGGGAAAGTCTACCTCAATTCAAACCTTACCACACCAATGCTTTCAAATGAAAAAATGGCTGTTCCAAAGAAGAGCGAGTAGGTCTTCCAATTTGCTACCAGTGGCAACTGGTGGGGGTCTGGAATTTCCTATGAGATAAAGAAATATGATAAGGCATTTACTCTTAAAGCATGTTTGGGCTCCTTTAAGAGGGAGAGTATTCTGAGAGTATACCTGAATTATAAAAACAAAAAATTGAATGTCAAGAAATTCATAAAACTTCAAAAGGAAGCAGGCAACAATCAAAGTTGATTTTAACATTGCCCAATACCAAAGAGGAAAGAAAGACTGAGGCATTATCAGAATATTGAAGTATCAGGATCTCATGGAGGGTGTCTAATTTATCAGAATTCTCCAGAAGAAAATCTTATATAACACAGATTAGTACTAGTATAAAGTGCACAAGAACACTTTGCATGTACCAGTGGATACAGATGTTGGAACTCACTGTGACTACAGTTACAGTGATATTCTAGGGAGCCCAAAGTATAGTAAGTTAGCTAAGTATTAAAGTTCCCTTTTCTTCTTCAGTGAGCTATAAATAGAAGGAAAGTGTGTGGAATAAATATTTTATTAAAGTACCTTGTGATCTACTATGACAGATCAAAATGACAGAACCATTTCTCTAACTGAGCAACCTCTGGAATAGACCAAAAATTAATCAGAAGTAGCTGTTTCATTGTGAAATTCAATTCTGTAGAATCTATCAATATTGCTTTAAGACTTATCTGTGTTTATCCTAAAATATTTAGCTGGACAATATAACTTTTTTTCTTGTGACTTCTGAAAGAAGGAAACACCTGAGATGTATTAGGCATAATACCTTTCAGATGTTTTATAGATTATACTACCTGGGTCTTTTGGATTTAAATTTCTATGTAGTCTTGTCTATTATAAAACAAAAATTAGAAAGGATAGAAAAGTAGGAAATTAACGGAAAATCAATATCCATAACTCAGCTTCAAAGATGTGTGATTTACATCATGATAGCTTCATTTGTGGTCTTTTATACCTCTACAACTAGCTGTCATTGTTTTCTCTTGAACTTCTAGGGATAATTGTGGAATTACTTGGAACTGCAGCTTAGAGGATATAAGACTAGTTCAATAAAGTTTAGCTCTGGTAGAAAATCCTGCTTTTTATTTGCCTTCTGCTGCTCTCCAACCGTTATAGAAATGGTCTGCAGTTCACCAATCAAGATACTTTCCTTGCAAAGTACAGTTTTTCTCCTAAAACCAGGATTTGATATAAAATGAGTACTGGAGAAGCTACATGAAAGAAGAGATATCCTGAAGAGTGAGAGTGCACAGAGACATCTTTGAGGAAGAAATCTTACAATAAAGTGAGTTCTAAGCTGCAGACTGAAGTGCATACATACTGACCCTTGGGGATGACCCCAAGTGTCGGTCTATCATTGATAAAATGCTCTGCTCATTGGAGGAGTCGGAGTGTAGTGTGCTAACCTGGACGATGTACTGGACAATGATGATCAAGCTGATCAGCATGGTGATGTTGGCCAACAGGGAGAAGACAGTCAGGACCCTGAGGTTCCGGATGAGAACTATCAGTACCAGGAAGGGCAGGAAGGTGAGCATGTAGAGTCGAGAGTCCATGGTGGGAGTCAGAATCACTGTCTCATAATGGCAGTTGTTGGTTGTGCTATTAACTGCTTCCACTACCTGGGAGAGGAATGGGAAGAGCAATGGCCGCATGATTAGCTCAGTGCCTGGCCCATCATCAGACTCCCTCACAAACAGCTGGCATGTTTCACATGCCCAGGTCTTACAGTGAGTTAGAGTGACTTTAGGACTTCTTACTGCAAATCTTTTGCATCATACTTCCTCAAAAGAAGCTGCAGAAATAACTTTAATAAGCATAAATGCCTAAACTTAGAGTGGCTCTTGGTTGGCTTTTGGCAACCTGGAATCCATTCCTCTTGATTTTGATTTATTTTTGGTGCACTCTCTCTCACCTGAATACAGCCTTCAGTTCAGTTCAGTTCAGTCGCTCAGTCAGTCATGTCCGACTCTCCGCGACCCCATGAATCACAGCACGCCAGGGCTCCCTGACCATCACCAACTTCCAGAGTTCACTCAAACTCATGTCCACAGAGTCGGTGATGCCATCCAGCCATCTCATTCTCTGTCGTCCCCTTCTCCTCCAGCCCCCAACCTTTCCCAGCATCAGAGTCTTGGTGGACTGTAAATCACAGTCATGTGGCAGAGCCAAAGGACTGGCCCTTGACTCAAGCAGGGGCACTCACATCTCTCCCTGGAATCTGAATCTATAGCAAAATGACAAAAAGCAGAACTGGAAAAGGGCAAACATTACTTCTGACAGGGAATCCCTGAGGAGAGCGCTCATCAGTTCTACTATCAACATCTCCCTTGATGGCCTGGTTCTTGTTCCTGTCCTTTTCTGAAACACATTTTTTAAAGTTTTCTCTGTCATTTTGGATGTTAGCCAATCTTGTTCCACTAAACTTATTTTCTGCTTAAGTTCTACTGAACCTGTTTCTTCTGCTTATAACCAAAACAGCTCATTGTTGTTTCTTAATTAGACTAACACTGACATTTTGAGTGAGAGAACTCTTCCTTGTGAGCATTGGACCATTCGTTGCAGGACATTTAGCATCCTTGAATGCCACCCAACAGAAGCTATTAGCATCCCCCAGTCATTGTGGCAAACATGGAACAGCCCCTGTATACTATACAAACAGCCCCTGGCAAAGTGGGGGTAGGTGGGAGGGTACCACCCTCCTTTGGAATCAGCATGACTCAATGGATACAGTCTTATTGTGTAAGCACCACAATCCATTGCAGAACAATTAGAAACTGGAGTTAGGCAAGAAGAAAATGAAGAAGCAATGGTAATCTCAGTACCCATGGGTAGCATGGTAATACTTTGCAATATATTCATCTACCCATGTTCTACGCAATATCACAGATTACATAAATTACACACATCCTTTTTATTTTACAAGACTGTAATTATATACTCTTATTTTGCAATCTCCTTTTCATTTAACAAATCATGAATACATAAATCAATCATCAAGTCTTGTTTTTTTCAGATTCCTCACTACAATAGGAAAAATACTTGGAAAATTAGCCAGGTATTCAACGCCTGCCATAAATGGACCCATTCAACTGTGAAGGCTCTTCCTCTCCTAAGGCCCACACCTTCTTCTATAACCACTTGTACTGCCTTTCCTGAGAAAGTCCCATACATTCCTGCCTCCAGGTGTTTATTCCTCCTCCTACCTTGATTGCCAGCACTTCTCCAACCTACCTTTCAATGCCAGCTCAGATGCATCTTTTCAAGGGAGCCTTCCCTTGCTCCAACAACTTCTCCTGCTCCCATACATTTCTGCACCTTAGTCCACAATTAAGCATGCCCAACTTCAGGGTATTAATGGAGTACTGATCCAGAACCAAAATATTATATTGGTATTCAGCTTTATTCATATGCCTCAGAGCACATCCCCACTTAGTCTGCAAAGTCCTTGAGACAATGCTCACCTTGTCTCTAGGCAGATGACTGACAAAGTTCTGCTAATGTCAGATTGATTTCTGAGCAGCAACGTGGCAATTAAGAGCCTTCAAATCAAACTCCCTGATCCAGTGATTTTACTTAAAATATACATTTACTAAAGAAATAAACAGGTATACAAAGATTTGTACAGATTATAGTAGAAAAACAAAGGGAAACAAAATATCAGATGATAAAAGATTAAGTCTTCAGTGTGATGGAAAATTATAAAACTATTAAAAATTATTCTAGGGACTTTCCTGGTAGTCCAGTGGCTAAGACTCCTCGCTCCTAATGCAGGGGGCTTGGGTTCCATCCCTGGCCAGGGAACTAGATCCCACACGCTGCAGTGAAGATCAAAGATCCCATGTGCCACAACTAAGACTCTGTGCAGCCAAACAAATAAAAATTTTTAAATTACACAAAAAGTTTTAAGAACATTGAAAATGCTAATCAGTGAACACTCATTTTACACAACAACAAGACTTCCCTGGTGGATACAATCTGGATACAGCGGATAAGAATCTGCCTACCAACGCAGTGGACACGAGTTTTATGGCTGGTCCAGGAAAATTCCACTTACCATGGAGCAACTAAGCCCGTGTGCCACAACTACTCAGCCGGCATGCTGCATGCGCTGAGCCTGTGCTCTAGCACCTGAGCTCTGCAACAAGAAGAGCCGCCGCAATGAGAAGCCTATGCTCTGCAACAAAGATTAGCCCCTGCTTCCCACACAAGAGAAAACCTGCATGCAGCAACAAAGACCTAGCACAACCAAAAAAAAGAAGGAGGAAAAATACAAACTGCCAATAAATATATGAAAAGATTCTCGAACTCCCTAGTAAAAAATAAACACAATAAAGGGCAACTAAAATGTCATTAAAAATAAAACAATACCAATGAGTGTTAGATTAAGAATACTTTTGTTTTACTTTGAGAGGCAGTATAGCATAGTGTTTAAAAACTAGAGCTGTGATGTTAAAAGGCCTATGTTTTTAACCTTTGCTCTGTGACTCTATTTATATAAATTATAGAGTTCATAACATCAGTTTTCTCACCTGCAAGATGGGAATAACTGCAGTACCTACTCTGATAAGACCACGTATGCTTAGTTGTTCAGTCATGTCCAACTCTTTGCTACCCCATGGACTGTAGCCCTCCAGGCTCCTCTGTCCATGCAGATTCTCCAGGCAAGAATACTGGAGTGGGTTGCCATGCCCTCCTCCAGGGTATCTTCCCAACCCAGGGATTAAACCCAGGTCTCCCACATTGCAGCCAGATTCTTTACCATCTCAGCCACCAGGGAAGCCCATAATAAGACCATGGAGAGAACTAAATGAGGGAAAGCTTATAAAATGATCAGCATTATACCTGACACATAATAGAAACTAACTTTGAATTCTTACAATTTTTTCCTTCTATTTAATTTTTTTTTTACATTTCCAAATTTCTGATACTACATTAAGAAAAAAAAACCCTAAAGAACAGTGTTCTTTGTTAAGCTTATTGATTAAGGATGATCTCTGTTATTACCCATATTATTTTGCTCAAATTGCTAAGACATAACCTCTGGGTCAGATTGAAAGAATTTCTTGGGAACAAAAACTGTTAAACCATAGAGATGAAGCAATTAAAGGTAATAAAGATGACTCAAAGATTAGGCATCATTTGAAAAGACCTGTTATCAGTTTAAGAAGAGTTAAGGATGATTAAGGCAACTCTTGGACAAAAGGTACTGTGGAAAAGTAACCACTTACAGAAATCTGCAGATTTATGAACTGGGGGAAGTCTGTGTTCACTGATAACATCTAGTTTACCTTCCTTTGTATGATGAAAATATGCGTGTGCATGCATGCTCAGTCATGTCTAACTCTGCAACCCCATGTACTATAGCCTTCATTGTATGATGAGAATATGTGTGTGCATGCATGCTCGGCCATATCTAACTCTACGACCCCATGGACTATAGCCTACCAGCCTCCTCTGTCCATGGGATTTCCCAGGCAAGAATAGTGGAGTGGGTTGCCATTTCCTTCTCCAGGGGATCTTACTGACCCAGGGATTGAACTCTCATTTCTTGTGTCTCCTGCATTGGCAGATGGATTCTTTACCACTGTGCCACCTGGGAAGCCCCATGATGACACTAGGGCCCAAAGAGAAGAAGCCATTTGTTGAACAACTAAAAAGAGAGGACCCTCCTTTTGCAGATCTTTTCCCCTCTCACCTTCTCTAGAAGACTCTGCTGCTGCTGCTACTGCTGTTAAGTCATGTCAGTCGTGTCCGACTCTGTGCGACCCCAGAGACAGCAGCCCACCAGGCTCCCCTGTCCCTGGGATTCTCCAGGCAAGAACACTGGAGTGGGTTGCCATTTCCTTCTCCAATGCATAAAAGTGAGAAGTGAAAGTGAAGTCGCTCAGTCGTGTCCGACTCTTAGCATCCCCATGGACTGCAGCCTATCAGGTTCCTCCGTCCATGGGATTTTCCAGGCAAGAGTACTGGAGTGGGGTGCCATTACCTTCGCCCTAGAAGACTCTACCTGTTTTAAATTATCAGCCAGAAACACAATGTATACGCAGCAGAAGCCCATCTGGGTGACTATAAGAAAGAAGCTCACAATACACCTGAAAGAGAGCAGAGAGAAAGAAAAAACTTGTTATAAAAGAAGAATTGACTTGTCATTTCCACTTCTGTCCTCAGGGTTTGGTGACCCTTAACCAGCACCCTTGGTCCTGCCACCACAATCAACAATGGGGTAGTAAGAAGGGATGTAACAATAGTTCTTTTAAAAACATGTTTCTCAATCACCCCCACACTCTCAGCTCAGCAAGTGGTAAAATTCTTCATCGTCAGAAACCTTGCCCCATACCCAGCTCTGTGTTGATACTAACTGATATAAGGCAGTAGGCTCAGCTTATTAGCGATCATTAAAACTTTTCCTACCAGTGCCAGACACCATATTAGGCACAGAGGATACACAGACAAATAACACATGGCCCTTTCCTCTACTGAGATTGAGGTTGAGAGATTAGTGGATGAGATAGACAAAAAATAAATAAATAAATAACATGGTCCTAAGGGCCATGGTAAAAAGGGCAATTTACCCAAATTAGGGAGCAGACAGCCTTTTTAGAAAAACCAATACCTGAGCAGAGTCCCTTGGGAAGAGGAAGAAAGAGAAAGAAAAGGAATAAAGAGGAGGAGCAGATGGTGAGGAAGAAGTGACGAAAAAGCATTTCAGCAGAGGGATTAGGCAGAGTTCTACAGCGGCCATGTGGAGAGTCACTGGAGGGGCCAAGACTGAGGATAGGAAGACCTGATAATGGAGGTGAAAGATGGCAGCCACCTGGACAAAGCCATGGTCATTAGAATGAGAGAACAGAAAGCATTTTAAGAGATACTAGGTAACAAAAATTTACAGAACCTGGTGACCACCTACATCCAGGGAAAGGAAAAAGGAAATGACCTAAGGTAAGTGCCAAGTTTTTTTTACCTGGACAACAAAATGAACAGGGAAACTCAGAATAAGAGGTTTTAGGGAAGGGGAGGAATGGCACATTCAGTACTTGAATTGTTGAGCTTAAGGTTCCTACAGGAGACATTCAGCCATATACTGGGATCTGAAAATGCTGATTTGTCCAGGAAATAGACAAATTCTTTACCCAGGTAATGGATAAAGGACAAAATACTTTTATTCAGGTAACGGATAAATCTTTGAGAAGGTGAATCTGTGTTGGAAAGGGTACAGAGAAAGAAGAAAAGGCAGCGTTCCAAACCCTAGAGAATACCAACATTTAAAAGGAGAAGAGAAACAAAAAGCCTGCAAAGTAATGGCCAGAGAAGTAGGTGGGGAAACTAGGGTGAAAAGGGGCTTAACAGAAGTCAAGTGTAGAGAAAATGTTTAAAGAAGAGAACAGTCAGTTGTCCCTACTGCCTCTGAGAGGTTCTCTGGGGCAAAGAAGGTATATCAGGGTTTTCTTTTAGGACACTGGTGGAAAGGACTTTGGTAGAAGTATATGACAGGAGGGCCAGGGGACCCATGAAGGAGGTGTGATGGGGTGTGTGGAAGTAAAGTCAGAGGGTGAGCTTTTCTTTCATGAAGTTAGGGTGTGAGTTCCAGTGTTGAAGGTGCCCCTTTTGTTCATTACTGTAAACCCACTGATTAAAGCACTTCCTGATTGCAGCCATGAAATTAAAAGATGCTTACTCCTTGGAAGGAAAGTTATGACCAACCTTGATAGTATATTAAAAAGCAGAGACATTACTTTGCCAACCAAGGTCCGTCTAGTCAAGGCTATGGTTTTTCCCGTGGTCATGTATGGATGTGAGTGTTGCACTGTGAAGAAAGCTGTTCGCCGAAGAATTGATGCTTTTGAACTGTGGTGTTGGAGAAGACTCTTGAGAGTCCCTTGGACTGCAAGGAGATCCAACCAGTCCATTCTAAAGAAGATCAATCCTGGGTGTTCATTGGAAGGACTGATGCTAAAGCTGAAACTCCAATACTTTGGCCACCTCATGAGACGAGTTGACTCACTGGAATAGACTCTGATGCTGGGAAAGGTTGGGGGCGGGAGGAAAAGGGGACGACAGAGAATGAGATGGCTGGATGGCATCACCGACTCTGTGGACATGAGTTTGAGTGAACTCCGGGAGTTGGTGATGGATAGGGAGGCCTGGCATGCTGTGATTCATGGGGTCGCGGAGAGTCGGACACGACTGAGCGACTGAACTGAACTGAACTGAATATACTGAAGGTATTTAGTAGTATATATCTGTTGAATAATCAGAAAATGAATATGAGATAGAGGGTGGTATATGGTCCAGGAGGCTTTATTAATAAATTTATTTTTAAGATGGAGATATAGGAACACATTTCAACATTGGGAGGAAGAATTCATAGTTCAAAAAGAAGTTCAGGTTATAGGAGAAGAGATAATTAATGGAGTGGTGTTCCTAAATAAAGCAGGAAAATCTACCTTACATGCTCAACAATGAGTTGAAGATCTGAGGAGTTTCGACAGACAAAAGCCTCCTCTTGGGTTACACAGTTGGGAAAATCCTGGTACTTATCCCATAGCCTTTCTAGTCTGCTTGTAGACTGAATTTATAATGCAATGTGTGAAGGGGCTTTGGGTCAAGAGAGGCACCAGACCCATGATGCTCATGGGCAAGGCACACCTCAGGTAGTGCAGTTTGGAGTATCACAGTTCAAAAGAGACTTTGATAATCTAGAGATGTGCAGAAAAGAGTAGAGAAGATGGGGAGAGGTCTGAAAATGAAGACAAAAGAGTAGATAGTCCAAAGTTCCAGGGAACAGAGGCTTCCCAGGTGGCTCAGCAGTAAAGAATCCACCTGCAATGCAGGAGACATGGGTTTGATCCCAGGCAAGGTCCCCTGAAGGAGGGCATGGCAACCCACTCCAGTATTCTTGCTTGGGAAATCCCATGGACAGAGGAGCCTGGTGGGCTACAGTCCATGGGGTTGCAAAGAATTGGACACGACTTAGTGACTAAACAAGAAAAACCGGGGGACAGAAGGTACTGATTTTCTACCATCTCTGAAAGCAAAAAAAGTGGGAGTTGCAGGAGGAAGACTTGAGCTCACCAAGGAATCAATGTCTTGGTTTTTTGGTTTATTTTCTTCTCATTATATACTTTCTCCCTAAGAGACCTTTTCTGTCCCCTGGCTTCAAAGCTAATGACTTTCATTCAGTGTCTCCTGCATGAAGATAGATTCAAACCTATACACGTAACTACCCACTTGATGCAACTGCTCGTATATCCAAAACAGTAGTCACCAGAAGTCTACCTTGGCACTTCCCTTCCCCCACAACCCTAAGATCCAAATAATGACCAAATTCACTTTTCTCCATTCCCACTGCCACCAGCCTGGACCCAGCCTTCACTGTCACCTGCCACCAGGATGTTGTCAACAGCCCCTTCATGGGGCTAAGTATACTTTTGCTTCCTTACAATTTATTCTCCTTAAAGAAGCCAGATAGATCTTTAGATAATGCAAATATGATTAAAACAGGAAAGCCTCTGAGTAAAACCCTCCAAAGGTTTCTTAGTTGCTTTTAAGAAAAGAACAAGACCTTAAAGAGGGTCTAAAATGTAGACCTTGATAAGGCCCTGGGTCTTCAGCATCATCTCCCTATCTGCCAGCAAGCCACCTGGTCTTTCTTTACCCTGAAACTGTCATATTCTCCCTCTTGCTTTAGGACCTTCATATTTTGGTCCTTTTCCTGGAAGGCCCCTCAGACCCTGCCCACTTTCCCCTAGGTAATTCCTTATTCCCAAGAATGCCTTTTAGCAGACCTAATCTCAACTGTTTCTTCCTAGGAAGTCTACCTGAACCCACATACCTCTTCTTACCTGCTTGGGAGCAACTAGTACTTCCTTCCTTCATGGTACTTGTCCCAGTGACTATTAAGTAACTTGTGTCTTAAACTGTTTAAGATCTGTGTTTCCCACTGGACTATGGATTCTGCAAGGGCAAAGCTTTGTTTGCCTGGTTTTCCACGGTATTTCTGGGGCCTGGTAGGCAGCTTCAACTAAATAAATGTGGTTTAATAAAAAAATGAATGAAATTAAAGTTGGACAGCAAAGGAATGAGCACTCTGTATATATATAAGGAATAAGGCTGGATCAGGCAGATTGCCACTGAACTCCTTTCATGTAAAGTTCACTGTTCTGTATCACATGAGCCAACTTTGCAGGGAAGAGGGAAGCCCTGACAGTCACATGTTCTTCATACTTTGGGCAAAGCAAGAATAAGATACCTTCCCCAGTGTGCGTGGTTCCGGAGCCAGGCACTGGGGTTGGCTTCTAGTCCATGCATCACTGTATCCCCATAGTCCATAAAGGGCTTATTGAACCTGCAGAAGAGAGTGCATATAGTTACCAGGAGGCAGTTTAACCTAAGATCACATACTGAAAAGTCAGGAGACACATAGCAAGGCAGAACCCAGCTGGAATGGAAAGAACACTGGGGCAGACACCCAAGTTCTAGTTCAGACTTTCGACACCTGGTGGTATTTCCTTGATGGCTTGTTTTCCTTACCTGTCAGTCGGGGCGGTGACTACATAACAAGGGTAATAACACATATATTGCATGGGTACAGGTGTTCTCATGTCCATGATTCTACTGGATCCTCATGACAATTCTCTGAGGCATGGTTAGGCATGGATTGTTTATGTCCAATTTACAGAAGAGCCAAGTGGATAAGCACAATGGTCTGATTGAGATCAGCTAATGAGTCACATGGCAGAGCCTCCTTAGGTCCCTGCCCCAAATGCTTTTCTTTTTTTCTGGGCCTTGTTGAAGGAAATTAAGAAGTGAAATCTTATTACGTGGGATGTTTCTGAGAACCAAGTACTGAGGGAGTTAACAAGATGCTGTTTTCCTTACCTGTGGCAGAAGCGCCGGGCACACCTGATCAGGATGTGCATACAGTGGCAGGAGATGAGGCCCATGGCCAGCAAACTGAGTGGGCCCATCTGGAGGATGGGCCAAGGGGCAAGGGAAGAGAGGAGAGAATGAGTTTGTGAATAACACGGAGAGGAGAGATTCGGTAGCGCAGATCATATTCAGGAATCAGAGAACTTTCTAGCAAACTGGTTTGCAAGCCCTTTTTAGCAGAAACACTTATTCTTTCTTTTTTCTTTCTTGAAGTATAGTTGGCTTACAATATTATGTATTCTTTCAAATGTGATCTCAAGTAGTACTCCAATAAAGTGCAAAAAGCAATTACAATGAGGTGCTGTGGTGGGAGTAAGGGACTCTGAATTCTGATCCTTGTGGGTTCTGAGTGTCCCTGAGAGCTAGTGCTTTATAGAGCATAGTTGGAAAACAAGCTATGGTCTAACCCTAGCATTGCACAAGGGAGGAAACTGACACCTGGACTGTAGACAACTGACTCACTGAGGCCACTCAAAGTCTGTGGCAGAGCCAGAAGTCAAACCCAGTTTCGATGTCTAGACTCCAAGTTGCTTTTCAGAAAGATTGCTCACTGTAGGCCACTGTAGACCCTGTCCTGCTACTCCCAGCTACTATCCAGTTGTACTGGGCCCACCTTCAGCAGCCCCTCTTACCAGGATGCCTGCATTCTTCATAGCCAGTGGGAGTCCCAGGACCCCTGTGCCTATGTTACCTTTCACCAGGTGAACCAAGGTCTGGAATGCTCTAAAGTAGAGGAAAAAGACATGAGCATGTGGGTGCGCAGAGGTGAGGCAATCCAACAGGCATCCCATCCCAGCATGCCATGCCTGAGTTGAACTGGTCCATAAGTAGACTCCTGTCTGTATCTCAGTCCCCATAGCCTTTTCTGGCACTCTGGGTCTCATGTAGGGTGACAAAGCATCCCAGTTTACCCTGAACTATCCTGGTTTTAGGGGCTTCTCTGGTGGCTCAGACAGTAAAGTATCTGCCTACAATGCGGGAGACCCGGGTTCAATCCTGGGTTGGGAAGATCTCCTGGAGAAGGAAATGGCAACCCACTCCGGTATTCTTGCCTGGAAAATCCCATGGATGGAGGAACCTGGTAGGCTACAGTCCATGGGGTTGCAAAGAGTCGGACACGACTGAGCGACTTCACTTTCTTTCTGGTGACTCAGTGGTAAACAATCTGCCTGTAGTGCAGGAGACTCGTGTTTGATCCCTGGGTTGGGAAGATCCCCTGGAGGAGGGCATGGCAACCCACTTCAGTATTCTTGCCTGGAGAATCCCATGGACAGAGGAGCCTGGCGGGCTACAGTCCATGGGGTCGCAGAATCAGACATGACTGAAGTGACTTAGCATGCATGCATTGGTTTTAACAGCTCACACTTAATATACGCCATTAGAACACTTACTATAATATATAACAGACATTATGCTAAGGATTTCATGCATTATCTCATTTAATCTTCTTGTGATGATGAGGAAGTAGGTTATTACCTTTATTTTGCAGATGAGGAAACTGAGGAATAGAGATTTTTTTTTTAATAGACTTATCTAAGGATGTGTGCGTGCTAAGTTGTTTCAGTTGAGTCCAACTCTCTGTGACCCTGTGGACTATCTAAGGATATTCTGGGTATATATACCCAGAAACTGTCTCAGAGTCTCTGTTCTTCACCCCACTTCTACTGGGCTGTCTCCAGGAAAGGAGTTCAGATAGATGAGTTAAAGAGACAGCCCCATTTCATAATCAAGGGAACTAAGGCTCAGAGAGCACCCATGGTCACAGCACCGTTAGCAGATACAGAATTGAACTCAGAGGAAAGGGGAAAGGGGAGGCAGCAGAAAGAAATCATGTGACTTCTGGTAAAGAAATAAAGTGACTTGGGTCTCCAGGTGGGTATCTGCTGGGACAGGGTAATTTAGGCTTTGGGCTCCAGAGGGATTTTTTTTCACCTCAGGCCAGGATATCAAACTGGGGAATAGCAAGTCTCCTCCCACCTCCAACAGAAACAAAACCCAAATTTCAGAACTTTCTTTAAGATAGATGTGAAGGTGGTCCAGAAGACAAGGTCTAAACCATCAGGGAGAAACATATACTCTCTTTGATGGTGAATTAACAACCTATCTTCACACCTCTTTGTACTTAGACCAGGTTAAACTGAGTATCATGTTTACAAGTTGAGAAACTTTAGCACTTTCCCATGAGAGCCTTCCAGTAAGGAGACTTACTACGCAAAACAGCAGAGGTACTCTGGAAAAAGCCTAGTCTCTGGGGTTGGACATATCAGGGATTAAAACCCAAGGCTGGACTTCCATGGTAGTCTATTGCTTAAGACTCCATGCTTCCACTGAATGGGGGGCTTGGGTTCAATCCCTGGTTGGGGAACCAAGATCCCAACCAGATCTTGGTGTACATAGCTTGGCCAAAACCAAACAAACAAACAAAAAACCAAGGGCTACTATTTAACTAGCTGTGTTATCACGGGCAACATGTCTGCTTTGCTAAGCCTCTGTAAATATTAGCAGGAATGGTATTTTTGAAAGACCTGTCCCAAACACCTGTATCTTTATATTAATCTCTGAATCCTCTAGCTTCCTGAGAAATTGCCCATTGACTTGATAAGGGTTAAAGAGAAAAACTGCAGGGGAAAGAGGGTGGGAGAGTCTTTGCATGCTTTTCTCTCACCCTGTGGGTGTCAACATCGCTGACAGAGCACTGCACCCCACGGTTCTCCAATGATGGGTTTGTTTGGCAACCACGGTCAACGGGTCACTTGGAAATTTCTATCTAAAGGACTTAGGAAATCGGAATTTAACTTTAGACCACTCAGGCAACTTAATAATGTAGTGAACTGGGCAAAGCACTGGGCTGGGAGGCAGGAGACCTGGGTGCTAGTCCTAGCTACTTCGGTGACTCTGGAACATCATTATAGTTGTGGCAGTCAGCTTGCAGGCACTGCACGTGGGGGCTTCCTCCATGATGTCCTTTGCAGCCAACCTGGGAGGAGCTGACTGTATTTCACAGGGGAGAGCCTAGAGTACTGAGAAGTTCTATCACTTGCTCTGGCTGCTAAGTAGCTAAAGTGGGAATTCAAACCCAGGTGAATGTTCTTCACAGGTACCATACTTACTTGACCTGTTTATTACCTCCCTCCAAACCAGAAGCAAGTTCTGACTTGCTTTATATTTTTGATTCTTACATAGTTAAAATTACCATTAAACTATGTTTTAGTTCAGAAGATAAGAGTTAACTGGTTCCCTCAAGGTCTCTGATTGAGAAATACCCCACCTCAGGGACTTCCAACCAGTCCATCCTAAAGGAGATCAGTCCTGGGTATTCATTGGAAGGACTGATATTGAAGCTGAAACTCCAATACTCTGGCCACCTGATGCGAAGAGCTGACTCACTGGAAAAGACCCTGATGCTGGGAAAGATTGAGGGCAGGAGGAGAAGGGGATGACAGAGGAAGAGATGGTTGAATGGCATCACCGACTCAATGGACATGGGTTTGGGTAGACTCTGGCAGTTGGCAACGGACAGGGAGGCCTGGCGTGCAGCGGTTCATGGGGTCGCAAAGAGTGGGACATGACAGAATGACTGAACTGAACTGAACAGGGACTTCCCTGGTGGTCTGGTGGTTAAGACTCTTTGCTTCCAATTAGAGGCTTGCAGGTTCAATCCCTGGTTGAGGAACTAAGGTCTCATATGTCCCATGGTGTGGAAAAAATTTTTTAAATAATAAAATCTCTGAAATACCCCACTTCAGCAGTGGATGGTCCCAAGTCCTGAAGGGCTCACTCTCAGGATTGTGAATTCTTAGCAATTCCCAGGACTAGTCCTAGGGCAAGTGAACCATGCCATAATGTCGGTCATTGTGTCCATCCCTGAATCGTCCTGCAGGGTGTCATGGGAGCAGCTTTGTCTGCCCCTTTATCATAACTTCTCCCTCTTTGCTGTACACTGTCCCCCTAACCCTACAACATTCAACCTTTCAGATTTAATTTCCACAGCCACCCTCCTTAAATTCACATTGCCAGCAATGTATCCCTGTTTTGCATATGGGGATAAACTGAGGTTTTGAAAAAGAAGGAGCAGACCTTCTTGGATGCATATGTCCTTTCTACTATATCGACAGGGTCAATGTTTTCTTCATAAAGCTGCAGGATCTTTACCACCATGCCCATCAGCCACTAGCCATGCTGCTTAGCAGAAGGGTGGAGAGGAAGTGAGCTGGAGCCTGTAGCTTGGCTTCCCTGCTTTGAGTATATCCCTCCTTGTCATGGTTTGAAAGCCTCACCAGAGATCTCCCATTCCCTCCACACAGACCCAGGAAGGTGGAAGAAACCAGACTCTTCTACATACTGTGCTTCTGATGTTGTCATTGCAGTTCTCAATTGAAATAGAGGCCAGGTAACTGCAGGGAGGAGGCAATGCTTGATTGTCTGTGGTTTTAGCTCAAGCGTCACCTTCTACACCCAGAAGCTGGGGATTCTGCCACCCTCCCAGACATTATCAGGGCCAGCCAGAAGCAAAACTGATTCCAGGGCTACACTTCAATAAAAATAAAATAAACTGACTTTAGGGCTGTACTTCAGTTAAAAACAAGCAAGCAAGCAAACAAACAAACAAACAAACAGACTCTAGGGCCAGCACTGGATTCCAGCCCCCACCCTACCAATGAGCCAGGGCGTGGCCTGGGGTAAGCTACCTTAGTTTCCCCATATGCATGTGTTGGGGGGTAGATCACTATATCCTGAGGGCTTTCTGACAGTCTCCCCTCCTGCCCCTTTAAGTTCTCAAGTTGACTCAGCCTCCGACTGCATTTCTTGCAGCCTTGGTCTCCCCATGTGCACGATAGGTTGGGGGTCAACACCCCTCTCGGGGTTCTTGCCACTGTAAGCTTCCAGACTGGAAGGCATAAATGGAGATGGCAGTAAAGAGCACTCACGTTATGCCCTTGGTCGTCTCCAAGCCGGGTGACTCGGAAGGGCTTCCATCCAAGAAATCAGAGTCCTTGTTCGGCAGCTTCTTGGCACTTTCAGGAGGGGACCTGAAGTCCAGATTGAGGTCAACTGCTTCCTGAGGAGCCCTGGCACTCTTTGCCATGGACATGGCTGTTCAGAAAGAGAGGGCTCCCGGTGATGGAGGGGGTCAGCACTGAGCAGGAAGGTGTCCAGTCAGGTGCAAAACCCCAGCTCTGCGGTTGTGCCTTTTTGCAGGCTCTGGCCAAGCGGGAAAGAGGCCCCGCCCACCTCCCCCAGAGGGTGTGCCTCCTGCCTGAAGAAGCCCCATAGAAGAGGAACAATCCCCAGACTGAGGAGGAAAGGAAGGGAGGGGAGGGGTCTGGGAAGGGAGTCATCCCTGCTTACCTAACAACAGCAGTGGCAACAGCAACTACGATACTGATCATTTTGATGACTAATATTTATTAAGCATTTCTCTAAGGGACAGATGCTCTTCTAAGCGCTTTCCCTATATTTTCTTACTTAGTCCTATAAATTAAATAGTGAGGAAATCAGGCTCTGAACTAAAAGGATCTGCCTAAGGTCACATACGGAGAAGGCAATGGCAAGCCACTCCAGTACTCTTGCCTAGAAAATCCCATGGACAGAGGAGCCTGGTGGGCTACAGTCCATGGGGTCGCTACTAGTCGGACAAGACTGAGCAACTTCACTTTCACTTTTCACTTTCACACGTTGGAGAAGGAAATGGCAACCCACTCCAGTGTTCTTGCCTGGAGAATCCCAGGGATGGGTCGCACAGAGTCGGACACGACTGAAGTGACTTAGCACTTAGCAAGGTCACATAACTAAAAAAGTGACAGAGTAGGGATGAGAGCTCAATGCATCCATTCAGTTTTTTAGCCAATAACCTATGTCTACTTCCAAGAGAACACCAACCCTCCTCCACCTCCACAGGGGCAGGGCCCCACTTCCCATTGGCCGCATATCTGCTGTAAGGCATCCTTCTAGGAGCTCCCCTTTATTAAGCTGGAAAATAAAGGAGCCCCACTTACTCACCTCTAACTGCTTCTTAACTTTTGTGAGGCTTCAGGGAGAGAGGAGGATCCTTTTAGAAAGGATTGGAGAGGCAGAGATTCCTCAACCCCTAACCCAGCCCCATTTCACTGGATAGGACACTGGCCTCAGCTGAGGGAGTGAGTTGCCTAAAGTCACATGTGACCGTCAAAACAGAACTGTGCGGCTAAAGAAGGCTTTGGAGATTTCTCTAGTGTTCCATTCTCTGTCATTATCTCTGCTTCAGTGACAGACGAATGGGCCAAAATTTCCTCCTCCCTCAAAATTACAGCACTTTACTCAAGCCATACCATTCCCTACATAATTATCTCATGTGCCACGAGCTTTATTTAGGTGATCTTACAGGCAACTGGTAGCATCTGAAACAGATTTGTCTGGGTCCCTCCCTTACATGGGACCCTTTCCAAGGTCCTACATGCAATTTTGAATTTGTAATTTTGTGTTCTTTTTCTTAAAGAGGCTCTCTCCACTGGTAACTGCTACCCCAACCCGCCTCCCAGTGGTACACACTTCAGACTCCACAAAGCCTATCTACCTCTCTGGGTGGTAGCACTGTTATTTTGTTTTTACAGATGAGGAAACTGAGGCTTGGGGAAGTAAAGAATAGCTTGCCCACGGCCATGGCAAATCCTCAGCAGACCTCAAACTCTACCCTAGTCAGATCTTTCTGAAGCCTGAAGCTTTGACCACTGTACTGAACCTTTTGGATTGAATCCTGGCCCCACCCCTTCAAGTATCTTGCCCTGCATCAACAGAAACACTCACCATGGTTTGAGAAACATCCTCTGTTCACTCATCTGGCACTGTTACGTGGCAGTGTTCCTGGCCTGCGTGCAGGCAGGATGCACCCTCTGGTCTGCTCATTGTTGTTGTTCAGTCACCCAGTCATGTCTGACTCTTCGCGACCCCATGGACTGCAGCATGCCAGGCCTTCCTGTCTCTCATCATCTCCTGGAGTTTTCCCAAGTTCATGTCCATTGCATTGGTGATGCCATCCAGCCATCTCATCCTTCTGTCTTCAATCTTTCCCAGCATCAGCGTCTTTTCCAGTGAGTTGGCTGTTCTCATCAGGGGACCAAAGTATTGGAGCATCAGCATCAGTCCTTCCAGTGAATATTCAGGGTTGATTTCCTTTAGGATTGACTGGTTTGATCTCCTTGCTGTCCAAGGAACTCTCAAGTCTTCTCCAGCACCACAGTTTGAAAGTATCAATTCTAAGACACTCTGCCTTGTTTATTGGTCCAGCTCTCACAACCATATGGAAAGACCATAGCCTTGACTATATGGACCTTTGTTGGCAAAGGAATGTCTTTGCTTTTTAACACATTGTTTAGGTTTGTCATAGATTTCCTGCCAAGAAGCAACCGTTCTCTAATTTCATGGCTGTAGTCACCATCCATAGTGATTTTACAGCCCAAGATAGCACTGAGATTCCATAATGCGATTCTAATCTCAGATCTCATCCACCGATAGACCTTTGTTCTTGCTCAGGCCACAGGATCAGTAAGACTGTCAAGAACCTTGAGATGTTCAGATATAAGACTAGTTCCAGGGACTTCCCTGGTGGTCCAGTGGTTAGGACTCCATGCTTTCACTGTGCTGGCCCCATGTTCAATTCCTGGTCTTCAGCCAAGTAAGATCCCACAAGTTGTGCTGAGGCAAAAAAAAAAAAAAAATAGTTCTTTCTTTCCTCTCCAGGTTGTGAGAAGAACCCTGAGTTAATCTTCAAACTATTGAGAACAGGGCTGACTGAATAATCAGAATTTGGCTAGGCCCCTTCCCAGATATCATTGCCTAAAAGAAAACTTCCAGGGCACTGCCTGCAGACTTTCAACTTGTTGTACTAGCCATCAGCAGGCAAGAGGGACTCTTCCAGGATGAGATCCTCCAAAATACACCTTTCTAACACTGGCCCTGGAGAAGACAATGGCAACCCACTCCAGTACTCTTGCCTGGAAAATCCCATGGATGGAGGAGCCTGGTAGGCTGCAGTCCATGGGGTCGCTAGGAGTCGGACATGACTGAGCAACTTCACTTTCACTTTTCACTTTCATGCATTGGAGAAGGAAATGGCAACCCACTCCAGTATTCTTGCCTGGAGAATCCCAGGAATGGGGGAGCCTGGTGGGCTGCTGTCCATGGGGTCACACAGAGTCAGACACGACTGAAGCGACTTAGCAGCAGCAGCAGCAACACTGGCCCAGGCATGTGTAGCTCTGGCCTCCACTACAGCTCTACCATAAAGTTGGTGCCATCTTGGGAAAGGTACTGCTTCTCTTCCCTGCTTGGAGAAATAGGTTCTAGATTAGAGAGGAGGAACTGAGGATCCCAGGGTCTGGGCTTTTCATTTCCACTGGATGCTGAGATGCAAGCCCAGCTTCCCTTGGGTTGGGACCCACACAACTTAAGTGAGGACAGTCTAAACTGCTTGATGTCTCCATAGAGGGTGGAACAAATGGGATTTAAATAGTGAAAATTTTTTATGACCCTTTAGAGTAAACAGAGAACCTTTTTTCCAGTTTCTTATGGCAGCTTGGAAACTTGGAGTGTTCTCAGAATCATCTGGGGAGATAATAAAGCACACAGAGACCCAGACTTATTGAAGTAGGGAGAATTTGGGCCTTTCTATTTTTACCAAGTTCCCCAGGTGGTTCTCATACTGACCAGAGTTTGAGTTCCACTCAGGTGGTACAGTGGTAAAGAATCTGCCTGCCAATGCAGGAGATGCAAGAGATGTGGCTCATTCCAGTTCTACAAGGATTAGGCCATTAGCCAGTGCAATCGCCAACTGACAGTGCACCCTGAAGGAAATTCAGGAAGCATTCTGTGCTTTGACTTGGGTCTAGATACTTAAGATGCATATCTAAAGAATAATTTCAATAAACTCAGGTTCTTATATTTTCCCATCCAAATAAAAATACTAAAATTTTTAACTTGGAATGTGTATTTTTTGTGATTAGCAGTAGTCTTTTGATGTTTATGTTTTTTTCCTGCAGGAAAAACTCATATATCCTGGCTCTTCCTCCCTTATCTCGGTGGAGCAGTTCCTCAGAAATATCCGAGAGGCTGTCTTCTGGGTTGGAGTCCTCAGTAGGGTCCCAGAATCAAACTTAACTCACAACTTTGACATTGTGCATTTTTCTTTCAGTCGTCAGTTTTGGTGACCATGAAAGGATTCAGAGAAGGCTTTTCTCCTTGGACTGAACTCTATGACGGTTCAGAGTCTTGGTACTAGCAGAGGCCTCTCATGCCTGTCTGCCTCTTTGGTGTGTTCAGACAATTTGGGTAAAACTCTCCTGGATCTTGGATCTCCCATTATTGGCTGGTGATCCTGTTTTATTTGGTGGTGGATAAATTCCTCGCTGTGGGGAGCAGGTTTTGCTTGATCTTAGTTTTGGAAGCGGAGAAGGCAATGGCAAGCCACTCCAGTACTCTTGCCTAGAAAATCCCATGGATGGAGGAGCCTGGTGGGCTGCAGTCCATGGGGTCGCTAAGGGTCGGACATGACTGAGCGACTTCGCTTTCACTTTTCACTTTCCACTTTCACACATTGGAGAAGGAAATGGCAACCCACTCCAGTGTTCTTGCCTGGAGAATCCCAGGGACAGGGGAGCCTGGTGGGCTTCCGTGTATGGGGTCACACAGAGTTGGACACGACTGAAGTGACTTAGCAGCAGCAGCAGCAGTTTTGGAAGAGAACCTGGGTTGCCTCAGCTGAAAAACGCTGAGTAGGTTTAGACTGAGTGATTAGGTAGGAGACTGGCCTGTTGATTTCCTGTTGAATTGGCTACTTTAATTGAGTTTGTCAGAATAAAAGTGGAAATGTTGCACAAGAGTTTTCAGCTCTGAAGAAGAAAAGAGACATCTCCTCCTGGCCAGCAATGACTTTCTCAGGCAGTGAGAAACTTGCAGGAGTGGTGGAGGCAAGTCCTCAGACCATGTAGCAGTCCTATAGGGAAACCCAGTTATTTAGTTTTCAAAAAAGAACTTGTTCCTCTGGGAAACCACATTTAAGAGCTGGCCACTGAATGATCTGAGCACCCACCGTGGTTTTAGACTGCCAGAGGGAAAAATCAAGACAGGTAAAAGAACTGCAAGAACTCTACAGTGACACCTAGAGGAGTTAAGCTCACAGACAGCACATTGGCCCACCACATAATTAGTACATAATTAGTAGCAGGTTTATCCTGACAAACCAACAAATAGGAAACAAAGCTTTCAAAAATAAAGGAGCAACAGATTGCCAGTTTCCAACTATCCATCTAACACCCCAGCCCGGTTCACGTAAGTTCAGTTCAGTTCAGTTCAGTTCAGTCGCTCAGTCGTGTCCGACTCTCCGCGTAAGTTACCTATGGAAATTATCCTTTCAAATACTTAATTCAGACAATTGTTATTCAGTCGCTCAGTTGTATCCAACTCTGCGATCCGATGGACTGCAGCATGCCAGGCTTCCTTGTCTTTCACTATCTCCTGGGGTTTGCTCAAATTCATGTCCATTGAGTCAATGATGCCATTCAACCATCTCATCTGTAGGCCTCTTCTCCTCCTGCCCTAAATCTTTCCAAGCATCAGGGTCTTTTCCAATCAGTCGGTTCTTTGTACCAGGTGGCCAAAGTACTGGAACTTCAGTTTTAGCATCACTCCTTCCAATGAATATTCAGCACTGATTTCCTTTAGGATTGACTGGTTTGATCCATTTGATGTCCAAGGGATTCTCAAGAGTCCTCTCCAGCACCACAATTTGAAAGCATCAATTCTTTGGTGCTCAGCCTTCTTTATGGTCCAACTCTCTTCACTTGTTAAACTGAAATATATCTGTACATGCTAACATGGAGGCATGTTCAGGAAATATTATTGTGAAATATGAAATGCTCAACACAAAAATACACATACAAACATACACACTGCTACGGTCTGAATGTCTGTATCCCTCTGAAATTCATATATTAAAATCCTAATGCCCAATGTGATGATACTAGCATATACGGCCTTTAGGAGATGATTAGATTATGAGGGTGGAGGCTTCATGAATGAGATGAATACTTTTGGAAAAGTAACCCAAGACAAAATGAGAAATTGCAGTCCACAAGAAGGTCCTCACCTGACCAAACTACTACTCTGATCTTGGTCTTCTAGCCTCTAGAATTATGAGAAATAAAATTCTATTATTATAAGCCACCTCATCTGTGGCATTTCATGTAGCAGAGTGAATGGACAAAGACATACACATTATATTCATGTTTGTGTATGCTCAAAAAATGTCTGAAAGAATTTATAATATTTCCTCCTATACTGTAGAAGTATAAGTGGAGACTTATGGGTGGAAACAGGGGTTGGAATTTTGTTTTAATTTTAAATGTTTTGATTTTCAAAGACATACATGCTATTTTTGCAGCAAAAATCAAATATTTTGAAAGAATGAAAGTGAAAGTGTTAGTGGCTCAGTCCTGTCCAGCTCTTTGTGACTCCATGGACTGTAGCCCACCAGGCTCTTCTGTCCATGGAATTCTCCAGGCAAGAATAGTGGGTAGCCATTCCCTTCTCCAGAGGATCTTCCCAACCTAGAGATCGAAATTGAGTCTCTCCCATTGCAGGCAGATTTTTACCATATGAGCCAGGGTGTTATAAGCCAATATCTTTGATGAATATAGATGCAAAATGTTTCAATAAAATCGCAAACTCAGTTGAAAAACACATTAAAAAATATCATGCACCTGACCAAGTTGGACTCATCCCAGGGTCACAAGGATGGTTCAATATACACAAATCAATTGTTGTGATGTTCAGTTCAGTTCAGTTCAGTCACTCAGTTGTGTCTGATTCTTTGCGACCCCATGAATTGCAGCATGCCAGGCCTCCCTGTCCATCACCAACTCCCGGAGTCTACTCAAACTGATGTCCATCAAGTTGGTGATGCCATCCAGCCATCTCATCTTCTGTAGTCCCCTTCTCCTCCTGCCCCCAATCCCTCCCAGCATCAGGGTCTTTTCCAATGAGTCAACTCTTCACATGAGGTGGCCAAAGTATTAGAGTTTCAGCTTTAGCATCAGTCCTTCCAATGAACACCCAGGACTGATCTTCTTTTGGATAGACTGGTTGGACCTCCTTGCAGTCCAAGGGACTCTCAAAAGTCTTCTCCAACACCACAGTTCAAAAGCATCAATTCTTCGGCGATCAGCTTTCTTCACAGTCCAACACTCACATCCATACATGACCACTGGAAAAACCATAGCCTTGACTAGACAGACCTTTGTTGGCAAAGTAATGTCTCTGCTTTTTAATATGCTATCTAGGTTGGTCATAACTTTCCTTCCAAGGAATAAGCATCTTTTAATTTCATGGCTGAAATCGCCATCCACAGTGATTTTGGAGTCCCCCAAAATAAACTCTGTCACTGTTTCCATTGTTTCCCCATCTATTTGCCATGAAGTGATGGAACCAGATGCCATGATCTTAGTTTTCTGAATGTTGAGTTTTAAGCCAACTTTTTCACTCTCCTCTTTTACTTTCATCAAGAGGCTTTTTAGTTCTTCTTCACTTTCTGCCATAAGGGTGGTGTCATCTGCATATCTGAGATTATTGATATTTCTCCCAGCAATCTTGATTCCAGCTTGTGCTTCTTCCAGCCCAGCATTCCTCATGATGTACTCTGCATATAAGTTAAATAAGCAGGGTGACAATATACAGCCTTGACGTACTCCTTTCCCTATTTGGAACCAGTCTGTTGTTCCATGTCCAGTTCTAACTGTTGCTTCCTGACATGCATATAGGTTTCTCAAGAGGCAGGTCAGGTGGTCTGTATTCCCATCTCTTGCAGAATTTTCCACAGTTTGTTGTGATCCACACAGTCAAAGGCTTTGGCATAGTCAACAAAGCAGAAATAGATGCTTTTCTGGAACTCTCTTGCTTTTTTGATGATCCAGTGGATGTTGGGAATTTGATCTCTGTTTCCTCTGCCTTTTCTAAAATGAGCTTGAACATCTGGAAGTTCACAGTTCATGTATTATTGAAGCCTGACTTGGAGAATTTTGAGCATTTCTTTGCTAGCATGTGAGATGAGTGCAATTGTGCAGTAGTTTGAGCATTCTTTGGCATTGCCTTTCTTTGGGACTGGGGTGAAAACTGACCTTTTCCTGTCCTGTGGCCACTGCTGAATTTTCCAAATTTGCTGGCATATTGAGTGCAGCACATTCACAGCATCATCTTTCAGGATTTGAAATAGCTCAACTGGAATTCCATCACCTCCTCTAGCTTTGTTTGTAGTGATGCTTTCTAAGGCCCACTTGACTTCACATTCCAGGATGTCTGGCTCTAGGTGAGTGATCACACCATTGTGATTATCTGGGTCATAAAGCTCTTTTTTGTACAGTTCTTCTGTGTATTCTTGCCACCTTTTCTTAATATCTTCTGTTTCTGTTAGGTCTTAATATCTTCTGCTTCTGTCCTTTATCGAGCCCATCTTTGCATGAAATGTTCCCTTGGAATCTCTAATTTTCTTGAAGAGATCTCTAGTCTTTCCCATGCTATTGTTTTCCTTTATTTCTTTGCATTGATCACTGAGAAAGGCTTTCTTATCTCTCCTCGCTATTCCTTGGAACTCTGCATTCAAATAGGTATATCTTTCCTTTTCTCCTTTGCCTTTTGTGTCTCTTTTTTTCATAGCTGCTTGTAAGGTCTCCTCAGAGAACCATTTTGCCTTTTTTGCATTTTTTTTTCTTGGGGGTGGTCTTAATCACTGCCTCCTGTACAGTGTCACGAACCTCTGTCCATAGTTCTTCAGGCACTTTGTCTGTCAGATCTAATCCCTTGAATCTACTTGTCACTTCCACTGTATAATCATAAGGGATTTGATTTAGGTCATACCTGAATGGTCTAGTGGTTTCCCCTACTTTCTTCAATGTAAGACTGAATTTTGCAATAAGGAGTTCATGATCTGAGCTACAGTCAGCTCCTGGTCTTATTTTTACTGACTGTAAGAGCTTTTCCATCTTTGGCTGCAAAGAATATACTCAATCTGATTTCGATATTGACCAACTGGTGATGTCCGCATGTAGAGTCTTCTCCTGTGTTGCTGGAAGAGGGTGTTTGCTATGACCAGTGCGTTCTCTTGGCAAACTCTATTAGCCTTTTCCCTGCTTCATTTTGCATTCCAAGACCAAATTTACCTGTTACTCCAGGTATCTCTTGACTTCCTACTTTTGCATTCCAGTCCCTTATAATGAAAAGGACATCTTTTTGGGGTGTCAGTTCTAGAAGGTCTTGTGTCTTCATAGAACCATTCAACTTCAGCTTCTTCAGCATTACTGGTCAGGGCACAGACTTGTATTACTGTGATATTGAATGGTTTACCTTGGAAACAAACAGAGATCATTCTGTCGTTATTGAGATTGCATCCAAGTACTGCATTTCAGACTCTTTTGTTGACTATGATGGCTATTCCATTTTGTCTAAGGGATTCTTGTCCACAGTAATAGATATAATGGTCATCTGAGTTAAACTCAGCCTCTACCACTATCTAGATGACTACTTCCCTGAACTTCATTTGCCTCATCTTAAAATCAGGATATACTTTGTATGTGCTAAAATGTAGGTGCTGGAAATGATGGTCATTGAAAGTCTATGATCATGAAGTGCTAACCACATGGAACTCATTTTTTTAAGAGTAGAAAAATACATTGCTTCTTAGTGGACACAAGTCAGAGAAAAGATCAGTGACTATGTTATTGTAACACTTAAAATGCCTTTAATGGTATCTCATTGCCTACAGGAAAGAGTTCCAAACTTGAGTCTGAGATTCAAAGCCTATTGTATTTCAAGTTTAATTCCCCACTCTCTCAGCTCAAAATAGTCCCTCTCTGTTTCCACACCATGTTCTCCACACTGCAACCAGACTCATCAATTAGAGGCATTCCCTGAGAATGAGATACACTTTCACACCTTTCCCTCCATCTGAACCTGTCACACTCTTGTTTCTTGAAGAGATCTCTAGTCTTTCCCATTCTATTGTTTTCCTCTATTTCTTTGCATTGATGGCTGAGGAAGGCTTTCTTATCTCTCCTTGCTATTCTTTGGAACTCTACATTCAAATGAGTATATCTTTCCTTTTCTCCTTTGCATTTTGCTTCTCTTCTTTTCACAGTAAGGCCTCCTCAGACAACCATTTGGCCTTTTTGCATTTCTTTTTCTTGGGGATGGTCTTGATACCTGCCTCCTATACAATGTCATGAACCTCCATCCATAGTTCTTCAGGCACTCTATCTATCAGATCTAATCCCTTGAATCTATTTCTCACTTCCACTGTATAGTCATAAGGGATTTGATTTAGGTCACCTGAATGGTATGGTGGTTTTCCCTGCTTTCTTCAATTTAAGTCTGAATTTGACAATAAGGAGTTCATGATCTGAACTCTGGTTGTCAGATCCAGGTCTTGTTTTTGCTGACTGTACAGAGCTTCTCTATCTTTGGATGCAAAGAATATACTCAATCTGATTTCAGAATTAACCATGTGGTGATGTCCATATGTACAGTCTTCTCTTGTGTTGTTGGAAGAGGGTGTTTGCTATGACCAATGTGTTCTCTTGGCAAAACTTTATTAGACTTTGCCCTGCTTCATTCCATACTCCAAGGCCAAATTTGCCTGTTATTCCATGTATTTCTTGACTTCCTACTTTTGCATTCCAGTACTCTATAATGAAAAGGACATCTTTTTTGGATGTCAGTTCTAGAAGGTCTTAATAGGTCTTCATGGAACCATTCAACTTCAGCTTTTTTAGCATTACTGGTTAGGGCATAGACTTGGATTACTGTGATACTGAATGGTTTGCCTTGGAAATGAACAGAGATCATTCTGTCGTTTTTGAGACTGCATCCAAGTACTGCATTTCGGACTCTTCTGTTGACTATAATAGCTACTCCATTTCTTCTAAGGAATTCTTGCCCACAGTAGTAGATATAATGGTCATTTGAGTAAAATTCACCCATTCCAGTCATTTTAGTTCACTGATTCCTAAAATGTAGATGTCTACTCTTGCCATCTCCTGTTTGACCAATTCCAATTTGCCTTGATTCATGGACCTAACATTTTAGGTTCCTATGCAATATTGCTCTTTACAGCATTGGACTTTACATCCAACACCATTCACAAACACAACTGGGTGTTGTTTTCCCTTTGGCTTCACCTCTTCATTCTTTCTGGAATTATTTTTCCACTGATCTCCAGTAGCATATTGGGCACCTACCGACCTGGGGAGTTCATCTTTCAGTGTCTGATCTTTTTGCCTTTTCATACTGTTTATGGGGTTCTCAAGGCAAGAATACTGAAGTGGTTTGCCATTTCCTTCTCTGATGGACCATGTTTTGTCAGAACTCTCCACCATGACCTGTCCGTCTTGGGTGGTCCTACACAGCATGGCTCATAGTTTCATTGAGTTAGACAAGGCTGTGGTCCATGTGATCAGATTGGTTAGTTTTCTGTGATTATGGTTTTGGTGGTTTCCATTTGAATGCAGAGTTCCAAGGAATAGCGAGGAGAGATAAGAAAGCCTTTCTCAGTGATCAATGCAAAGAAATAAAGGAAAACAATAGCATGGGAAAGACTAGAGATCTCTTCAAGAAAGTTAGAGATAACCAGGGAACATTTCATGCAAAGATGGGCTCGATAAAGGACAGAAGCAGAAGATATTAAGACCTAACAGAAGCAGACGATATTAAGAAGAGGTGGCAAGAATACAGAGAAGAACTATGCAAAAAAGATCTTCATGACCCAGATAACCACAGTGGTGTGATCACTCACCTAGAGCCAGACATCCTGGAATGCAAAGTCAAGTAGGCCTTAGGAAGCATCACTACGAACAAAGCTAGTGGAGGTGATGGATCTCCAGTTGAGCTATTTCAAATCCTGAAAGATGATGCCGTGTAAGGGCTGCACTCAATACGCCAGCAAACTTGGAAAATTCAGCAGTGGCCACAGGACTGGAAAAGGTCAGTTTTCACCCCAGTCCCAAAGAAAGGCAATGTCAAAGAATGCTCAAACTACCGCACAATTGCACACATCTCACATGCTAGCAAAGTAATGCTCAAAATTCTCCAAGTCAGGCTTCAATAATATGTGAACTGTGAACTTTCAGATGTTCAAGCTGGATTTAGAAAAGGCAGAGGAACTAAAGATCAAATTGCCAACATCCATTAGATCATTGAAAAAGCAAGAGAGTTCTAGAAAAACATCTACTTCTGTTTTATTGACTATGCCAAAACCTTTGACTGTGTGGATCACAACAAACTGTGGAAAATTCTGAAAGAGATGGGAATACCAGACCACCTGACCTACCTCTTGAGAAATCTGTATGCATGTTAGGAAGCAACAGTTAGAACTGGACATGGAACAACAGACTGGTTCCAAATAGGGAAAGGAGTACGTCAAGGCTGTATATTGTCACCCTGCTTATTTAACTTATATGCAGAGTACATCATGAAAAACACTGGGCTGGATGAAGCACAAGCTGGAATCAAGACTGCTGGGAGAAATATCAATAACCTCAGATATGCAGATGAAACTACCCTTATGGCAGAAAGTGAAGAAGAACTAAAGAGCCTCTTGATGAAAGTGAAAGAGGAGAGTGAAAAAGTTGGCTTAAAACTCAACATTCAGAAAACTAAGATCATGGCATCTGGTTCCATCACTTCATGGCAAATAGACAGGGAAACAATGGAAACAGTGACAGACTTTAGTTTGGGGTGAGCAACTGAACTGAACTGAACTGAAAATCACTGCAGATGGTGCCTGCAGCCATAAAATTAAGAAACATTCCGTGGAAGAAAAGTTATGACCAACCTAGACAGCATAATGAAAAGCAGAGACATTACTTTGCCAGCAAAGGTCCATTTAGTCAAGGCTATGGTTTTTCCAGTAGTCATGTATAGAAGTGAGAGTTGGACTATAAAGAAAGCTGAGTACCAAAGAACTGATGCTTTTGAATTGTGGTGTTGGAGAAGACTCTTGAAAGTCCCTTAGACTGCAAGAAGATCCAACTAGTCTATCTTAAAGGAAATCAGTCCTGAATATTCATTGGAAGGACTGATGCTGAAGCTGAAACTCCAATCCTTTGGCCACCTGATGGGAAGAACTGACTCATCTGAAAAGACACCAGTGCTGGGAAAGATTGAAGGCAGGAGGAGAAGGGGACGACAGAGGTTGAGATGGTTGGATGGCTTCACCAATTCAATGGACATGAGCTTGAGTAAACTCCTGGAGTTGGTGTTGGACAGGGAGGCCTGGCATGCTGCAGTCCATGGGGTCACAAAGAGTTGGACATGACTGAGCGACTGAACTGAACAGTCCTGTTTATGGTTCAAGTCTCAGGAGTTTTGGTGATGCCTCTCTCTTTCCTGGTCAGATTTAATTCTCCTTTTGAGTTCCTTTTTGAGGACTTATCTAAGGACCAAATCAAGAGAATAGTATTTATTTAATGCTGTTCTTCTCTTTCTTATAAATGATAATTATGAATTACTGAGACAATTAACTCTCAGTGATCAGATTATGTTTTTTTAAACATAGGTGGCTCAGCTGGTAAAGAATCTGCTGCCTGCAATGTGCGTGACCTGGGTTCGATCCCTGGGTTGGGAAGATCCCGTGGAGAAGGGAACAGCTACCCACTCCAGTATTTTGGCCTAGAGAATTCAACAGACTATGTATAGTCCATGGGGTTGCAAAGAGTCAGACACGACTGAATGACCTTCACAAACATTATTTACATATTAGATTAAGAATGTGAAGTTCTGTTCTTTAGGGCCATACTTACAGTAGCCAAAAATCAATTAGGGGGGCTTCCCTGGTAGCTCAGATGGTAAAGAATCTGCCTGCAATGCCGGAGACCCCGGTTCGATTCCTGGGTTGGGAAGATTCCCTGGAGAGGGGAAAGTCTACCCACTCCAGTACTGTGGCCTGGAGAATTCCATGGGGTCGTATTGAGTTGGACAAGACTGAGCAACTTTCACTTTCACACAAGAAAAAAAGATGTGTCTTGGTTTAGATTTTCTTTTTTTTAAGAAAGAGGGATGACATGTATGGGGTTGCATTTTCAGGGGTCCAGTTCTTTCCATGGTGCAGCTTGCTGACATCTCTTCTCTATGCAGAAGAAATTCTCAGTCACGCCGTTGCTAATCTCCATTGAGGGGAAGCCAGCCACACCCTGTACATCACCATTCTGTCTCTGGGGACTGAACTAACTCACTAGCAGTTAGGGAAGTTGAGGATGATGCTTACCTGGGTGGTGGCCCCAAATTTGTGGTAGCTTGAGGCCCATAGCCTTCTGTACGCTCTAGTGATCACCAACATCCCTCCATATACGATGAGTGGATGAGTGGCCTTGGCATGGTCCCATAGTTTGTTTTCCAAAGGCAAAACATGCGAATGGAAGAGCCATAATTACTCTGTGGTCCCCATTTATGTTGAGATCCCATTTACCCACTGTTTATCATTCTATATTCATTCATTTCAGCTAACAAAAAGCTCAATACAGAAAAACAAACAAACAAAACAAAACAGGTTCCCTGGTTTCCTAGTGGTTAGGATTCCAGGCTTTCACTACTATGGTCCAGGTTCAATCCCTGGTCAAGGAACTGAGATCCTGAAAGCCTCGAGGTACAGCCAAAAAAAGAAAAAAGAGAGAAAAAAAAAAAAAGCCAGACTCCAATACATGACACCACTAGGTTCAAGAATCTATTGAACTATAATAGTAAAAATTACTAAAAAGGCCTTAAGAGTCTTCTACTCCAGCCATGGTGTAGATTGCACTGGCACCAGGACTGAAGAAACCTTTTTCCTTATTTGTGGTATGAGTTAGTTGTCTAGAAAACTCTCCACGTGTTCATCCTTTATTCCAGCTGAGTATCCTTCCATGCTCAGTAAAGGCGCTACTTCTGAGCAGTTCTGTGGCCAATGGATTATGAAAATGATGATAGCTGTTAGAGAAAATCACTGTTCAAGTGTATTAATCTAAATTGG
Source organism: Moschus berezovskii (assembly GCF_049115385.1). Classification (NCBI taxonomy): domain Eukaryota; kingdom Metazoa; phylum Chordata; class Mammalia; order Artiodactyla; family Moschidae; genus Moschus; species Moschus berezovskii. The sequence goes on along the minus strand of NC_142467.1, from coordinate 48,908,131 downwards.
TGTCTTTGTAGGAGTTCTGCTTCTAGGCTCAGATCACCTGGGGGAGCACCATCCCTAATTTAGGTCTGGAAAGTGACCTAGCAGCACAGATTTGCAATCCAAAGTATAATTTTGGATTCCTTTTCCATGGGGAGAGAGGGGAGAGGCTCTTACATACCAGAATATGCAGTGGATATTGTCCAAAGGATGAAAAAGGAATGCAGATTGCACTGGCACCAGGACTGAAGAAACCTTTTTCCTTATTTGTGGTATGAGTTAGTTGTCTAGAAAACTCTCTACATGTTCATCCTTTACTCCAGTTCCAGCTCTCTGAGACCACCTATAATTCTGTGTCTCAGAGTAGGAACGTGGGAGCATCAGCTCTGAATAATGGTTCAGGCAGCCTTGCGTGTGTGTGTGTGTATAGAGAGATAGAGGGAGCAGTGGGGGAGCTGGTGGTGAGGAGATCCAGAGACAGTCCTGTCAAAGGAGAACTAAAAAGGAAACTGAAGATAAAAGAAGGAGACCAGAAGGAGAAGTTGAGAAGGAAACTTTGGTCTGAGAGCTGGGAGACAGGAGTTTAAGCCTTGGCTTTAGAATTTAACAGCCCTTTGCTCTCTGACAAGCTACATGGCTTCTAGCCTTTGTTTTCATTATCTGTGAGTGGATGTAAGCACATACATTTAGTGCTGATTTTTTTCCAGTAATTTTTCTCTTGCTGGATTAGTTCTAGCACTCAAATGTGTCAATTAAGAGCATACCAAAGTAAATAGATTTTTAATATGATGTTTAATAGGTTTAAATAGGCTGACTTGTTGGCAGGAATTGTCACAGAAGTCTTTATTTCTCCCATTTTATAGATGGATAAAATGAGGCCTACTGAAAAGAGAAGATTTAACTTTCCACATCTTTCTGTCAGATATTTTCCTCTGGCATGTTAGAGGATAAGGGAGCTGGATGGCCAGAGATGCTTAGCCTTCTCATCTGATGCCTTCACTTTACAGATGGGAAGCATGAGGCTCAGAAAGACTATCAATGATCATATTAATAAGGTTTCTCATCTAATACTGATAATGTGAGCAGCTAACATTTCTTAGGTATGTATGATTGGCCAGGCAATGTACAAAGTGCTGTAAATGAACTGTTTAGTTCTCACCACAATCCTACCAAGTAGGGATAATTATCTTTATTTTGAAGATAAGACAATCGAGACTCAGGGCCTCTCTTGCTTTAGTTTCTCCATACATAAAACAAGGAAACTGAACTGAAACAGCATGTCTGGAACTTAAGTCATTTATCACATATGTGTTCTACTTATATTATTTTTCTCATCAAGTCAATAATTTAAAATTAAAATTTAAAAAGAAGTTATTATAACGTAATTCTAAGCCACCATGGATTATTATGAAAGTAAATAGGGGCTTCCCTGATGGTCCAGTGGTTAAGAATCTCCCTTGCAATTCAAAGGAATAAATTGACTTCCAGGTCAATTCCACTGTAAACAAAATGACTTCCAGGTAATTTACAACAAATGGGACTCCAGAATCCTCCAAAGGTTCTTTATTTTTCTGGATAAGGGGATATTCTTTTGCAGCCAGAAAAGCGGTAAGTGGACGACCTTCTCCTGGGGGGTATCCATCGCAGTTCAGGCAGGGGGAGGGGTCCCCAGGAGATAAAGGCTATCTGAAGCATTCCTATACAGCTTCCTTTCCTTACCTTGTTTTTAGCTCTTGAGAAGAAGAAACAGTGGCAGCTATTCCAACTCAACCTTGTGGCACTCAATAGGCTTTGGGTCCAGCAGCATTATTGGGGGTGTGGAATCCATAACATGCAGTTATAAAGTACTTTGGAGTGTTGGGACCCAGAGTACTGTCAGAGACCAGCAGTGTTGGCCTCACTTGGAGGCTTGTTAGGAAAGCAGAATCTCAGGTGGCACCCAGACTGCTGAACCAGAACCTGACTTGTAACAAGGCCCCCAAGTGATTTGTGTGCACATCGGAGTTTGTTCTGAGTTGCTGCTGGTCTGAAAACCACACTCTGCATAGCAAGGCTTCACCCCCATACTTGGCTGATCATTCAAATCGACTGGGGAACTCTAAACTCCCCATATTCCTGGATTCCAAATTCCAAAGATTCAGATCCAGTACAACTAGGGAAGGTTCCTGGGAGTCTATTATTAGACAAGGTCACAAAGTGATTCTGAAGCTTAGCCAAGTTTGGAGGAAGTAACAGCTTACATTTAGGGAGAACTACATACCAGGCAGGGGCACAAGCTCCTTACATATATTAATCCATTAATAGGCTTAGGAGATAGTTCGTAGTATTAGTCCCACTTTCCAGATGGGAAAACTGAGGTATAGAAAAGTAAGGTAATTTCCCAAATTTTGAAGTGATGGAGATATAAATGGAATCAGATAACTTGGCTCTAGAGCATGGTTTCTCAGCTTGAGCACTCTTGACATCTGAGGCTATCCTGTGCATCACAGGATGTTTAACTGCATCCCTGGCTTCTTTCCAGTAGTTGTACCCCCTCTACTTGTGACAACCAGAAATAAATCCACACATTGCCAAATGACTCCTGGGGGCAAACTCACTCCTGACTGAGGACACTGCTCTAGAGTTTATACTTGTATTCACTGAACTTACTCCACTGCCTCTCTGAGAACCACTGGTTTAATTTTTCACAACAGCCTAGAAAAAGAGAAATTATTAGCCCCATTCTAAAAGCCTGACTTATCCAGGGTAGCATAGCTTGTGAGCTGCAAAGCTAGGACTCATATCCACATAGAGATCCAGACATGGTGGATATACTGGTTAAGTTTTTGTGACTCTTTAACGAGCACAACTGAAGGCTAGGGATGGAATCTGTCTAATTTTTATTCCTGTTTTATTTTTTGTTTCTTCAGACCTTGTCATGGATGTTTATGGGCTTATCTCTCAGAAACCCTCCCCTCTTACCTGAAGTGATCCAACCCCACTTCTGAATTAGCTGTGGTTTCTACCAGCACTTTCCTAACTACAGCTGATTTGTTCAGGGGTGGTACTTGACCCAAGCTGAACCACTAAATTGATTCCTTCCCTGGATTACTGGAACCAGACAGATCATCAGATTAGTCTCCTTCTGGTGCCTAAAATGGTAAAAGGTAAAACTCAAGAGCTGTGGACAGAGTTTGTTCACATCAAAAGTAAGGAATGAAGCCAATACTCAGAGCTAACCTGAGCAGGGGCGCTGGAAGCCCTAATGTGACTTGACTCCTGGGTGTGTCTGCTCCCACGCCTGACTGCCTCAGAATACTTCTGGGGGCCTGACTGCTCCATGAAAGTTCCCAAGACCTTTCTCATACAGTTTCCTTTTGTTCCCCAGTTACTTTAGGTTGAGTTGAATGAGAGTCCTTATTACAGTTTTTTCCCTAAAACCAAAATAACTACTTGTTGGGGGGGGAGCCCTTCTTAATATCAGTAATCTCCTAAAATTTTGATCTGTGCAAGCATGCCTGATAATCTAGTTCCTGTTATTTTGAATTGGAAAGATTATGTCACATGACACATCAACCCTAAACACACAGCCAATTTTTGTTGGTGGTGGGGTTTTTTTTTGTATTTTATTTATTTATTGAAGTTGTATTTTGAATAAGTAAAATAATCTTGGGGAATCTGAATCAACACAGTAGATGGAAGGGTGATAACTATGGGCCCAGTCCCCATATTGTACAGAGAATGACCTTTGCTGATGAGTACCATGCAAATTTGCCTCCTATGCAAAGATGGTTAGATATGATTTCAGAATAAATCTCATTATAATAAAGTGAAAACTTCATTATCAACTGAAAAACATCCCAGACTTGTATCTCAGGAAAAGAAAATATAACTTTAATGCCCTTGTCACCTAATTATTAAGAAATTTGCAGCTTTCATTTAAACATATCATTATCCTGTTTAACACTTTAATTGTCTTTTTTTTAATTTATTTTGAAAAATGTTTACCTTTTAGAAAATATTTATTTTTTTAATTAGCCAGGTATTAGTTGCAATTTTTGAAACATACCTAAGATAATAACATGTCTATATGTAATTAACTAACTGATGTTAGGTTATAAGTGCTTGCAATGTGATACTGAACACAAGTTAACGTGCTTGTTACAAAAAGTTGCTTGACTACAGTAACATCTTCCATATCGTCTTTGTGGACATTTGTTCTAAGTTGTCTGTGTGGGATTTGGATGTGTCTGGAATGTAAGATAATGTAAGAAATACCTCAAGACATTTCTCGCAGATTGTTTTGTTAAACCTGCTGTAGTGAGTCTGGGGACATAAATATAAATGCTTCCTAAACAAACATTGTACAGAAAAATTATAGTGGGATAGATACATTTATTCTATGAAGTTTGGGCATTAAAAAATAGAGAACTGTTCTATTAGGAACACAGTGGAAGAAATTTTCTGTATGGCAATCCTGTACATATGTCAATACAGATGTATATAAAAGAGCGTATGAAAGTGTTAGTCGCTCAGTCATGTTAGGTGATGGCCTGGGGTGAGGAGCTTGCCTGCAGGAGGTGCTGGAAGATGAGGAGGATCTTGGCCAGCACTGAGCATTGTCAACACGGCTCAGAAGCTCAAGATGAATACAGCAGCACCAGGAAGGGAAATGCCCACACTGTATAGATGCTGAGGACTCACATCCAGAGGTATGAGTCCTGATCCATCTGTCCTGTCAATCCCATTGGCTGTTTCAGTCACCTACAGATAAGAAAGGATGACGTGAACATCAGCTGCCACCCACCAGTCCCTGATCCCATGCCCTCCAACCTGTCCTGACAATCATCAGCCCTCATAAGCACCAGGCCAGTAGAGGTTCCTCTGCCCAATATTTCCCTTCTCTCCTAACCTTCTCTTAGTTATTGACTGTTCAGTCTCACTAGATCAGGCCCCGTAAACTAGATCAGAGCACCCAGCCCATTTCCTCAATAGCGTTTATTATGGATTATAATTATATGCTGGCATGATTATAGCTAATATTCATCTTTCTGATTGGAATATAAATTTCCCAAGGGTAAGGACTTTATACAGTTTGTTCACTATTGTATTGCCAACACAGTGACCAGCACTTGGTTGATAATCAATATGTATTTGTTGAATGAACTCATTTATTGAAAGAGTTAACTTGGTAAATCATGTACAATAAATCAATGATTTATTATTGAGCAAGCAAAAAGTAAACGGCAGATTAATATCATAGTTTGAAAATGATTATTAGGTATGAACATTCAACTGTTCATGAAAAAACCTGAAAAACTATTCACATAACTTTTACTGGTGTGTTTTTGTTGGAGGAGAGATTTATGTGGTCTTTTAATTTGGTAATTTTTATATTACTGATTGATTTTAAGAAATAACTGCATTATTTTTGTGTTCTAAAAAGAAAAAATTAACCATAAAGATTCTAAAATGAAGACAAACAATGTATCTGTGCATAGAGAAGAGACTTGTGACTGCCAAGAAGGCAGGGGGGCAGGGGAGGAAAGGACTAGATGTTTGGGCTTCAGTTCAGTTCAGTTCAGTCGCTCAGTCGTGTCCGACTCTCTGCGACCCCATGAATCACAGCACACCAGGCCTCCCTTCCATCACCAACTCCCGGAGTTCACTCAAACTCATGTCCATCGAGTCGGTGATGCCATCCAGCCATCTCATTCTCTGTCGTCCCCTTCTCCTCCCGCCCCCAACCTTTCCCAGCATCAGAGTCTTTTCCAGTGAGTCAACTCGTCGCATGAGGTGGCCAAAGTATTGCAGTTTCAGCTTTAGCATCAGTCCTTCCAATGCAGATGAAAACTATTATCTATTGGATGGATAAACAACAAAGTGCTGTATAACACAGGGAACTATATTCAATATCCTGTGATAAACCATAATGGAAAAGAATATATATATATATATGTATAACTGAGTCACTTTGCTACACAGCAGAAATTAAATACAGCATTCAAAATAAATAAAAGATACATCTATAGATTCATTTCAGAGAGGTAACTGCTGTTAATATTTTAGAGTACATATTATATACATTTATACATATGCATATTGGAGAAGGAAATGGCAACCCATTCCAGTGTTCTTGCCTGGAGAATCCCAGGGACGGGGGAGCCTGGTGGGCTTCCGTCTATGGGGTCACACAGAGTCGGACACGACTGAAGTGACTTAGCAGTAGCAGCAGCATACATATGCATATGTGCTTTTGTTTGGTTGATGAGTCACTTCGACTCTTTTGCAACCTCATGGACTGGAGCTCACCAGGCTGCTCTGTCCATGAGATTTCCCAGGCACATATGTATACACACACATGCAAACATATATATCTATAAAAGCAAGACCTAAATGTACTTGGTGCATTGTAGCCTGCCTTTTTATGGCCTACAATGCTTGAGTTTCTTCCAGCACAAGGGTTTGAAGACCTATTTGCTGAAAATACACACCTAATAAATATCTGTCGAGCAGCTATTTTAATAGTTCAAGAGGAACTTTTCTAGTTTCAGTGAGTTCACAGACTGCTTAAAGAGAAGAAATAGAGACATGTCTATATCCAAGAGAAACTATACACTAAAGAAAATAGGATTGAATATCAACAGCTTGGACAATCAAGAAGAAATGGTCAGGGAATTCCCTGGCTGTTCAGTGGTTAGGACTCTGCACTTCCACTGCTGGAGGTGTGGGTCCGATCCATGGTTGGGAAACTAAGATCCTGGATGTTGTGTGGCATCACCAACCAACCAAACAAAAATTTCACCTATGTAAATCAACTATAATGGTTAGTCTCTCAGTCATGTTTGACTCTTTGCAACCTCATGAACTGTAGCCCACCAGGCTCTGTCCATGGAACTCTCTAGGCAAAAATACTGGAGTGGGTAGCCATTCCCTTCTCCAGGGGATCTTCCTGACCCAGGGATTGAACCCAGGTCACCTGCACTGCATGCAACAGTTTGTTTTTAATCTGGGAGCACTAGAGAACCCAGATGTTTTAGAGTATAGCACACATACAAAAGACAAGCTATATGATAGGTGGGGGTCAGGCGAGCTGGAGGGTAGATGGGGACCACATTATCCAGGGTCTTATGAGCCAGATTAGAATATATCCTGTTCAATAGGGAGAACTTGAAGATTCTAAAGTAGTACTGCTTTGAGATAAGGACTCAATTTTTTAGGTTTTCAAAAGCAAAGGCTCATAGTTTAAGCTTTCACTAACTTGAAACTTATTCAAATTGGTTGATTGGGAAAGAATTGCTCAAAGCTCACAGTGGGCTTCCCTGGTGGCTCAGATGGTAAAGAATCTGCTTGCCAATGCGGGAGACCCAGGTTTGACCCCTGGGTCAGGCAGATCCCCTGGAGAAGGGAATGGCAACCCACTCCAGTATTCTTGCCTGGAGAATTCCAAGGACAGAAGATCCTGGAGGGTTACGGTCCATGGGGTCACAAAGAGTCGGACATGACTGAGAGACTAACACTTTCACTTTCACGGTGGGATAACTCCTGCCACCTTGCATTTCTGCTCCAGGGCTTTGCCTATCTGTTTACAGAGATCTAGCACAAAGGTAAGGAACATACAGAAGAATCCCAACTGGTCCACAAACAGGAGGAAAAACATGATTGTACCTGAGTGTTGGGAGGAGATTATTTGTTATTCAAAGAGGGAATATGGGGCCACCCACTGTGCTGGAGTTATTAACTTCTGCCTCACTTGTCTTGCCTGGGTCCCCCTGCTACTCACAGCCACAGGTAGGAAGGCTTGGGGAAGCCTCAGACCTCCTGCTGCTCAGGGAGAGGCAGGAATGCCCTGGCAGGCTCTTTTCACCTGTGTCCAGGTATGTTCCCAGGTAAAGCCTCTGTGTCCAGCTATTTATGGAGCCAAGGGCCTGCCTTGGCCTCCCTACCCCATTATCTGTTGCCCAATCTCACCTGCTTTGAGAAGGAAGCCTCTGACCCCTGTAAATCCTGATTTGACTTGGACACTGAAATCTCTGCTTGGTCTTGGTCATCCCTTCCCCCACAGAATGTTTCTTCTCTTGGTTTTCCAATCAATGATCCATGCAGCAGCTGAGTGATCTTTTAAATTTTATTGATTATATTATATTATATATTCTCTGCTTACAACCCTTATGAGGCCTTCCTCTACTCCTAGAATAACATTCTAGCACACGACTGGTTCCTGCCTACCTTTCCCTTCTCTCTCTCTGTATCTCTTACCCTGCACTCAGCATGCTTCACCAGCTTCTGGAGGCCTCTGAGCCCATCCCACTCCATGGCCTTTGACTGATACTATTCCCACACCTCAGTCGACTCTTGTTCTTCAGATCTTGACTTAAACTTCATGTCCTCAGACAGGTTTTCCCCACCCTCCCTGTAACTCTTATCTTGGTTCAGAATTATACCTTTGCTTCTTTTCTTATTTACTCTGTCTCTACTGCTAGGTCATGAAACTCCATCGGGGAGGGGTCATGCCTACTTCACTTACCCTTATCATCCTAACACCTAGAAAGCCTGGTCTATAGTCAGTACTCAGTTGACACTTGTTCAGTAAGTGGATGGATGAACTGATAACTGAATGAGATGCTGGTTTCTCAGTGACTCGACTGATCTTTTAGGAAGTATACACAGGATCCTCCTGACTCTTAGTTACTACATGCCGCTCTAGGTCATAAATCATCTTGAACTGGGCCCTCTTTCCTTTATGCTTACCTGAACCTTCTAGTTTCTTGGCCCTGGCTGCTGAAGTCAGTGGAGCTGAAGGGCCTCCATCATCTACATTTTGGCCTCAGCATGCCTCGGCCCTAGGCTCTTTCTGTTTAGGCTGGTCCACAATTAACAGAATTAATAAGGGTGAGTAAAGATGCTTGCAGAGTACCTCAGATCACATGACTGATTTAAGACCTGACCTCAGGTCTCCTGGCTCCACAACAGTGATTTTCCTATCACACCCTGAGCTTCCCAGACACCACACAAATTGCTGGTCTTTGTGCTAGTGATGAAGATTATCACACACACTACCCTTTTGTACAGTGGTTTTTACCAGCAGTGCAGGAGTTCATACTTCTAAGGGCACATCAGAATTTCAAGGAAATGAGAAGTCATGTGACTTTTTTTCCATTTAGTTACAAAAATATAGCAGTGATGAATGCTTGTTATAAGATGATTGCATGGTACAGAAGTATATATGTAAAAAGGGAAAATCTCTATCTATACCCCCTTCCCACCTCATCCCAATCTAATTCTCCTTCCCACTTCTTTCCTCAAAGTATGTACTTTTAACAGTGTAGTGTAATTAAGTCCAGACATTTTAAATATATTTATAAATATTATGTATAATAATCTATATACAGATATAAATAGTTTTTTTTTAAATCCTGTAGTTTTAAAAACATATTCAATATTAGTTTTAAAATTGCATATGTTGAAAGTGAAAAAAGGACACCAACTTTGTGATGGAACATACCCTTGGCTGAAGGAATACGATAGAGGGGCTTTGTTCTGGTATGCGTATAAGCAGAAATAACAGGAGACATGGCAAAATCTGGCATGAGAACTAACACAAAGGAAGTCTTGTTCATGAGATGGCTCAAAGATTCTCACCAGCAGTGGAAGTGGTGGGCATGGCTCACTAGGACACCCATGTTGGGTACGGCCACAGACTACCATCTACAGGCTGCCAGGATCCAGCTGGAGATGTGGATGTGGACAGAAGGAAAGGAGCTGAGTAGGTATGTAAGGATGAAAAACACAGGACAAAAATGGATTTGTGAAGACAAGTCATAGACTAAGAGAAAATATTTGCAAATGACATATCTGAAAAAGGACGATTATCTCCCTTAAAACTCAACAGTAAGAAAATGAACAATCCAATTTAAAAAATAGGCAAAAGACACGAACAGACCTCTCATCAAGGAAGTATGGTGGTGGTGGTGGTTTAGTAACTAAGTCATGTCCTACTCTTGCGACTCCATGGACTGTAGCCCACTAGGATCCTCTGTCCATGTAACTTCCCAAGCGAGAATATGGAGTGTCCTTCTCCAGGGGATCTCCCCAACCCAGGGATCAAAGCCAGGTCTCCTGCATTGTAGGCAGTCTCCATTGGAGGCGGATTTTTTACCGACTGAGCCACCAGGGAAGCCACCAAAGGAAATATACAGAAAGCAAAAAAACACGTGAAAAGATGCTTCATATCATATTTCAACAGGGAAATGCAAATTAAAATAACATGGAGATGGGACTTCCCTGGTGGTCCAGTGGCTAAGACCCATGTTCCTAATGCAGGGGGTCCGAGTTTGATCCCTGATCAGTGAACTAGATTCCGTATGCCACACTAAAAGATCCTACATGTTGCAACAAAGATTGAAGATCCCTACTTGGAGAAGGCAATGGCAAGCCACTCCAGTATTCTTGCCTAGAAAATCCCATGGATGGAGGAGCCTGGTAGGCTGCAGTCCGTGGGGTCGCTAAGGGACGACTGAGTGACTTCACTTTCACTTTTCACTTTCACACATTGGAGAAGGAAATGGCAACCCACTCCAGTGTTCTTGCCTGGAGAATCCCAGGGACGGGGGAGTCTGGTGGGCTTCCGTCTAAGGAGTCACACAGAGTTGGACACGACTGAAGTGACTTAGCAACAGCAGCAGTGCTGCAACTAACATCTGATGCAGGTAAAATAATAATAATAATAATAATAAAACAAAAAAAACCCCAAAAACCATGGATGGGCTTCTCTGGTAATTCAGTGGTAAAGAATCCACCTGTCAATATAGAAGACATGGGTTCAATCTCTGATCCAGGAAGATCCCACAAGTTGTGGAGCACCTAAGTCCGTGTACCACAATTATGTACTCTAGAGTCTGGGAACCTCAATTACTAAGCCCATGCGCCGCAACTACTGAAGCCTGTGCACCCTAGAGCCCAGGCCCCACAACAAGAGAAGCCACTGCAATAAGAAACCTGCACATCACAACTAGAGAGAAGCCTCCTCTCACCACAACTAGAGAAAAGCCTGTGCAGTAATGAAGACCCAGCACAGCCAAAAAAAAAACCCATGGAGATATCACTACACATATATCAGAAAGGCCAAAATGAACAGACAACGTCAAATGCTAGTGACAATGTGGAGCAACAGAAACACTCACACTGTCGGTGGGAATACACAATAGTATGCAACAGTCACTTTGAAAGACAGTTTGGTGGTTTCTCACAAAACTAAACGGATTCTTAACATACAATTCAGCAATTGCATTCCTTAGTGTTTTCTCAAATGAGCTGAAAACTTTTGGCAACACAAGACCATACATGAATATTTATAGCAGCTTTGTTCTTAAAGGCAAAAACTTGGAAGCAACCAAGATATCCATCAGTAGGTGAACAAATACACTGTGGTATATTCAGATAGTGCAAAAGAAAAAAATGAGCTGTCAAGCCATAAAAAGACACTGGGGGAAAATGAAATGCATATAACTAAGTGAAAGAAGCCATCTGAAAAGGCTACATACTGTATGATTTCAACTACATGACATTCTGGAAAAGGCAAAACTATGGAGACAGTAAAAAGACCAGCAATGGCCCAGGGTGAGGGGAGGAAGAGTTCAGAGAGCACAGAGGATTTCTAAGGCAATGAAATTATTCTGCATGATAAATGATGGTGGATATCTGTCATACCACACAATTGCACTCATCTCACACACTAGCAAAGTAATGCTCAAAATTCTTCAAGCCAGGCTTCAACAGTACACAAACCAAGAAGTTCCAGATGTTCAAGCTGGATTTAGAAAAGGCAGGGAAACCAGAGATCAAATTGTCAACATCTGCTGGATCATCAAAAAAGCAAGAGAGGTCCAGAAAAACATCTATTTCTGCTTTATTGACTACGCCAAAGCCTTTGACTGTGTGGATCACAACAAACTGTGGAAAATTCTTCAAGAGATGGGAATACCAGCCCACCTGACCCCCCTCCTTAGAAATCTGTATGCAGGTCAGGAAGCAACAGTTAGAACTGGACATGAAACAACAGACTGGTTCCAAAGTGGAAAAGGAGTACGTCAAGGCTGTATATTGTCACCCTGCTTATTTAACTTATATGCAGAGTACATCATGTGAAATGCTGGGCTGGATGAAGCACAAGCTGGAATCAAGATTGCTGGGAGAAATACCAATAACCTCAGATATGCAGATGACACCACCCTTATGGCAGAAAGTGAAGAGGAACAGAAGAGCCTCTTGATGAAAGTGAAAGAGGAGAGTGAAAAAGCTGGCTTAAAACTCAGTGTTCAAAAAATGAAGATCATGACATCCAGTCCTATCACTTTATGGCAAATAGATGGGGAAACGATGGAAACAGTGACAGACTTTAGTTTGGGGGGCTCCAAATCACTGCAGATGGTGACTGCAGCCATAAAATTAAAAGATACTTGCTCCTTGGAAGAAAAGCTATGACCAACCTAGACAGCATATTAAAAAGCAGAGACATTACTTTGACAACAAAGGTCCATCTAGCCAAAGCTATGGTTTTTCCAATAGTTATGTATGGATGTGAGAGCTGGACTATAAAGAAAGCTGCACACCAAAGAATTGATGCTTTTGAACTGCAGTGTTGGAGAAGATTCTTGAGAGTCCCTTGGACTGCAAGGAGATCCAACCAGTCCATCCAAAAAGAAATCAGTCCTGAATATTCACTAGAAGGACTGATGCTGAAGCTGAAACTCCAATACTTTGGCCACCTGATGGGAAGAACTGACTCATTGGAAAAGACCCTGATGCTGGGAAAGATTGAAGGCAGGAGGAGAAGGGGATGACAGAGGATGAGATGGTTGGATGGCATCATCGACTCAATGGACATGAGTTTGAGCAAGCTCTGGGAGTTGGTGATGGACAGGGAGGCCTGGTGTGCTGCAGTCCATGGGGTTGCAAAGAGTCGGACATGACTGAGCAAATGAACTGAACTTATTTGTCATACATGTGTTCAAATCCATAGAACCCAAGAGAGAACCCTAATGTAAGGTATGGATTCTGGATGGTAATGATGAGTCAATGAAGGATCATCACTTGTAACAAATGGGGCTTGTGAAACTGTGGAACAAGCCCTGCTCTGCAAGCTCCAGCTCAGTTTTTACCTTGGCATTGCCTCTGGTTTGCTGTGCAACCTGGAACAAGTCCCCTCCCCTCTCTAGGCTCATATTCTCTTTGTGTGAAGTGGGCTAGCAGTTCTAAGGGTCTCTTATTTCTTAAGGTTTTATGCATTATTTCCTGGCAGCGGAACTTTTGAACATTTCCTAAGAGGGTGTTTGCTAAGTGTTATGGTCTCATTTAATCTAGAGAACAGTTCTCTACTATTAGACCCATTTTATAGATGGAGGGGCTGAGGCTTAGGGAAATTGATCAATGCCACAGAACTGGTCAGCGGTGACACCAGTTTTCAAAGAAGGTAGACTCCTTTGCCCTCCCTCTTCACCACACTGAAGGAAGAGCCTCTAGGCTCTGCTGCCTGCAAGAGGAGAACACAGAATATAAAATAAAAGCACTTTATGTTAGACAGGAAAAGTGTTTGACCATGGACACTCTCCCAGTCACCTCTACAGCATCATAGAGAACCAAGAAAGAACCCTAAGGGCACGGCAAACTTCAGAGGATGGAGGGTGTGCAGATTTCAACATCACTGGGAAAGGAAAGATAGAGGACAGGCTCTTGAGGCTAATCTCTGAGATATGAATGCTTTTAGGGGAAGATAAAATGGACTTCTAAGTTAAAGGAAAAATTCAGGGGTTATCACTCCATTACTATTCAGAAAATCTGTAACTTTTCTTCTTTTTTTGAATCACAAATATCTTTTTCTATGAGATGAAGAATTGATCCTTTCAGAGAAAAAGCACACAGTAATTATTAAGTTTTATGGCATCTGGTCCCATCACTTCATGGGAAATAGATGGAAAAACAGTGGAAACAGTGTCAGACTTTATTTTTTTGGGCTCCAAAATCACTGTAGATGCTGATTGCAGCCATGAAATTAAAAGACGTTTGCTCCTTGGAAGGAAAGTTATGACCAACCTTGATAGTATATTAAAAAGCAGAGACATTACTTTGCCAACCAAGGTCCGTCTAGTCAAGGCTATGGTTTTTCCCATGGTCATGTAGGGATGTGAGAGTTGGACTGTGAAGAAAGCTGATTGCCGAAGAATCGATGCTTTTGAACTGTGGTGTTGGAGAAGACTCTTGAGAGTCCCTTATACTGCAAGGAGATCCAACCAGTCCATTCTAGAGGAGATCAATCCTGGATGTTCATTGGAGGGACTGATGCTAAAGCTGAAACTGCAATACTTTGGCCACCTCATGTGACGAGTTGACTCACTGGAAAAGACTCTGATGCTGGGAAAGGTTGGGGGCGGGAGGAGAAGGGGACGACAGAGAATGAGATAGCTGGATGGCATCACCGACTCTGTGGACATGAGTTTGAGTGTACTCCGGGAGTTGGTGATGGACAGGGAGGCCTGGCGTGCTGTGATTCATGGGGTCGCGGAGAGTCGGACACGACTGAGTGACTGAACTGAACTGAACCTACAATTTCATGAGGTTTATGGAATTCCTATGAAGACCCTGGCCTAGGGAGACTCATTGGATGAGAGTAATCATTAATTAGTAATTATGCTAAAAATAACAGTAGAAGTATTATTAAGTGTCAAGTACTCTAACATTTACAAAACAACTGCATATACTACTTAAACTTTCCAATAAGCAGGCTGTCAACCTCCTCCCCCTTTCTCGGCTGTACCACACAGCATAAGGGATCTTAGTTCCCCAACTGATATGGATAGAGAGGATAGTTACACAGGTAGTTGTAGCAGTCTCAGTAGGGCATTACAGGTAGAGGTGGAAACCAAGGGAACTTTGGGGAACCACTGTAAGTTAATGATCACTCAAGAAACCCATCAGAAAGTCGTGCAATGAAGCAAGCTTGCTTAACGATAAAGCCATAAATAAAAGCAAGAGATATAGCCCAGGTCATTAAGTGAAAGAAAAAAATATGAGGCTTGCATTCTGCTGGCCGTGGTCAGCAAGACAGTGATCCTTAGGACCAAGGACAGGAATTTAAGGGAAAGGTGGCATTCCAAAGTTGGAAACCCTCATTATACAGACACCTGAGATGATTCAATACATTTTAGTAACATATGTTACCATCTTTCTGCTGATTTGAGTAAGTGCCATGACAGTCCCGGTTTGCCCTCATAAGGTCAAATACTCTCCTAGCTAATATGAAGGAGGAGCTGGTGATGTAAGTCTAATATCTACTCAAAGAATGAGGAAGAGGGCGGTCTTTTCCCTCTTCCCCACTTTACTTCGATTATAAAAATGTAGTCTGCTTAACCCTTGGGGCAGAGCTCCGTTGCCTGCCTGCCTGCATCCCTCACAAAGCATCCTATATCAACAAATCTACTTCTCGCCTATCGCTTTGCCTCTCACTGAATCCCTTCTGCGCTTAGACACAGAGTACCTGAGCCTCAGCAAATCCAGACACCAGGTGAGTGACTCTAATTGAAAAATCGTGGGTTTAAGTCCCAATCAGAGGTGCATGGTTTCACAACCAGGGATCAAACCCATGCCCACTGCAGTGGAAGTGAGGAGTCTTAACCACTGGACCATCAGGGAAGTCCTTCAGTACCCATTTCTGTAGGTGAGAAAACTGAGGTTCAAAAGAACCAGGGAAGGGAGTGACTACTTGGGCAGGTTTCTTTTAGGAGGGCCACGGGATACACACACACACCTACACACCTTTACACAGTATTAAGCCCACTTTTACCTTTATGTTTTTAAACAAGAAGACTGTGCCTATCCGTGCATAATAGATATGGCTCATACTTCATTCTTTTTCCAACTGTGTGCTATTTTGCAAAAGGGCAATGGCAAGCCACTCCAGTACTCTTGCCTGGAAAATCCCATGGACGGAGGAGCCTGGTGGGCTGCAGTCCATGGGGTCGCTACTAGTCGGACACGACTGAGCAACTTCACTTTCACTTTTCACTTTCACGCGTTGGAGAAGGAAATGGCAACCCACTCCAGTGTTCTTACCTGGAGAATCCCAGGGATGGCGGAGCCTGGTGGGCTGCCGTCTATGGGGTCGCAGAGTCGGACACGACTGAAGCGACTTAGCAGGAGCAGCAGCATATCATGGTTTATTTAACCAGTTTGGTTGTTTCTCCCAGGTGGGGAGAAAGTCAACAGAAGTGGACGGTACCATGCATCAGCTTTCACATGCATCTAGGTAACCCCTCTAGGACACTAAAACTAGACTGGTGGTTGCCAAGAGGTGTCGGTGGGGTTGGGAGAAAGTTGGATTGGGAGCTTGGGATCAGCAGATGTAAACTGGTATATAGAGAATGGATAAACCACAAGGTCCTACTGAACAGCTCAGGGAACCATATTCAATATCCTGTGATAAACCATAATGGAAAAGAATAGGAAAACATACATATATATATATATATGTATAAAACTGAGTCAGTTATTAACACTGTAATTCAGCTAGTTGTGTCTGACTCTGTGCAGTCCTGTGGACTACAGCCTGCCAGGCTCCTCTGTCCATGGGATTCTCCAGGCAAGAATACTGGAGTGGGTTGCTGTGCCCTCCCTCCAGGGGATCTTCCTGGGGATACCTGTGTCTCTTACATCTATCTGCATTACCAGGTGGGTTCTTTACTGATACTGCCACCTAATATTCACTTTAAAAAAAGCAAAACAAAACCCCTCAGATCTCTCCAACATCGTCCTTAGAAGACTTCTGGTGGGTAGTAAGCTCCTTGTCAGTAAGGGTATTCAAGCAGAGATCAAGGTATGCAGGAGAGGGTTAACTGGTAGTTTCTATTCCCACATCTTTTCAGTGCGTCTTCCTCTACTTCAGAGGGAAACGGAAGTTAGTTACATTTTCTATACTCTTGGAAGTCTGTTCTTTCCTTTCTGGCCAAAAACACTGATGGAGTACCCCTGTGGTGGCCCCTCAGCTGGGTGCTAGGGACCCACCACTACCAGGATGCAGAACCTGCCTTCCATGACCTTAATTGGAAGCCATGAATATCAATCAGGGTTTCCCATATGGAAGTAAAAAAATTTTTCAACTGTGATAAGTGCTCTGAAGGAAAATTTCAAGACTGTGTGTGTGTAATAAACAGGAAGGCTTCCCCGAAAAAGAGGTTAAGTCTCCCACACAGCAATGTTCTTTTCACCTCCTTGCTCTAACTAAATTTAGCATCCCCCTAAGGTCACTGCGTCCTCTGCAGGCCTCTGAGAGAGGCTCCTCTCTCCTCCTATCACGTGACCAGGAGCCAGGGAGGATCCTTGTTCCTGTTTCTTTCCTCCCTCCTCTCTAAGACAGTTGGCTCCTCGGGAACGCGGGCCAGCAGACCATGGCACCTCTACTTGCTTCGGCATGCACAACCCTCAGGCCGGCCCCCTCTTCCACCTAGCACCTTCTCTCTCTCTGACTGTTTTTGTCTCTCTCTTGCCCTATCTCTCTTCCTCCACCATTCCCCTATGATCATTATTTTTTTTTTTAATTTATTTATTCAGCCGTGCTGGGTCTTAGTTGCAGCATGTGGGGTCTAGTTCCTTGACCAGGAAACAAACCTGGGCCCCCTGCAATGGAAGTGTGGAGTCTGAGCAACTGAAAAGTCTCTTGCTGTGATTGTTCTTGATAAGTTTATCCATATTAAAGAGTCACCTGTGCTCCAGTCTCTTAAATTCTTGATCTCTTTTGCTGCCAAATAGCTTGTTCTCCACCCTACCCCATACATTCCCTTCTACCATCACACCCTAGACCTTGTCATTATCAAAACCTGTACCACTCTTTATTTTTTTTTTAAAGTTT
Source organism: Moschus berezovskii (assembly GCF_049115385.1). Classification (NCBI taxonomy): domain Eukaryota; kingdom Metazoa; phylum Chordata; class Mammalia; order Artiodactyla; family Moschidae; genus Moschus; species Moschus berezovskii. The sequence continues at coordinate 48,890,277 of NC_142467.1, read as the reverse complement.
TACTGGAGTACAGTTGGTGTTGTGTTCCTGCACCACCTTCAAAGCCTCTGTTTCAAGCACCCTATTTCCTGGGTGCCACACCAACTCCTGCTGGTGTGTTTCACATCTACTAGTGTGTAGACCCTACCAGACTGTGACCACACCAGGGTCTCTAGTCTAACGCTAGTCTGTGACCCAGCCACTGCTCTTCATCCCTTTCACCCAGTGACGGGTCAACCGTGCAGGCTCCCTGCTACGCACTTTCATCCTCTTGTCCCTCTTCTTGTTTTGCAGCCATCTTCCAAAGCCACAACACTGTCCCGATGCACCTTTGCCTCTGCTTTAAGACTACACCCAAGCCACTGAATGTGGCTAGAGAGCAAAAGGAAGGTTTGCCAACCAGTCACACTTTCAATTTATGAAAACCTTAGGTGGTACATATATAGAATGGAATATTACTCAGCCATAAAAAGAAATTAAATTGGGTCACTTGTAGTGATGTGGGTGAACCTAGAGTCTGTCACACAGAGCGAAGTAAGTCAAAAAGAGAAAAACAAATATTATATATTAACATATATATATGGAATCTAGAAAAAATTATACTGATGAACCTATCTGCAGGGCAGGAATAGAGATATAGACATAGAGAACGAACTTGTGGACACAGTGGGGGAAGGATAGGGTGGAACAAATTGAAAGAGTAGAATTGACATATATACACTACGTGTGTAAAATAGACAGCTAGTGGGAAGCTGCCATATAGCACAGGGAGCCCAGCCCCATGCTCTGTGATGACCTAGACAGGTGGGAACGAGGGGGTGGGAGGGAGGCACAGGAGGGAGGGTTTATATGTATACATATGGCTAATCACGATGGCGTGATCACTCACCTGGAACCAGACATCTTGGAATGTGAAGTCAAATGGGCCTTAGAGAGCATCACTACGAACAAAGCTAGTGGAGGTGATGGAATTCCAATTGAGCTATTTAAAATCTTGAAAGATGATGCTGTGAAAGTGCTGCACTCAATATGCCAGTAAATTTGGAAAATTCAGCAATGGCCACAGGACTGGAAAAGGTCAGTCTTCATTCCAATCCCAAAAAAAGGGAATGCCAAAGAATGCTCAAACTACCGCACAATTGCACTCATCTCCCACGCTAGTAAAGTCATGCTCAAAATTCTCCAAGCCAGGCTTCAGCAGTATGTGAACCGTGAACTCCCAGATGTTTAAGCAGGTTTTAGAAAAGGAACAGGAACCAGAGATCAAATTGCCAACATCCACTGGATCATGGAGAAAGCAAGAGAGTTTCAGAAAAACATCTATTTCTGCTTCATTGACTATGCCAAGGCCTTTGACTGTGTGGGTCACAATAAACTGTGGAACATTCTGAAAGAGATGGGAATCCCAGACCACCTGACCTGCCTCTTGAGAAACCTGTATGCAGGTCAGGAAGCAACAGTTAGAACTGGTCATGGAACAATAGACTGGTTCCAAATAGGAAAAGGAGTACGTCAAGGTTGTATATTGTCACCTTGCTTATTTAACTTATATGCAGAGTACATCATGAGGAACGCTGGGCTGGAAAAAGCACAAGCTGGAATCAAGATTGCTGGGAGAAATATCAATAACCTCAGATATGCAGATGATACCACCCTTATGGCAGAAAGTGAAGAGGAACTCAAAGGCCTTTTGATGAAAGTGAAAGAGGAGAGTGAAAAGGTTGGCTTGAAGCTCAACATTCAGAAAACTAAGATCATGGCATCTGGTCCCACACTTCATGGGAAATAGATGGGGAAACAGTGGAAACAGTGTCAGACTTTATTTTTGGGGGCTCCAAAATCACTGCAGATGCTGATTGCAGCCATGAAATTAAAAGACGCTTACTCCTTGGAAGGAAAGTTATGACCAACCTAGATAGCATATTAAAAAGCAGAGACCTTTGCCAACAAAGGTCCGTTTAGTTAAGGCTATGGTTTTTCCAGTGGTCATGTATGGATGTGAGAGTTGGACTGTGAAGAAAGCTGATTGCCGAAGAATTGATGCTTTTGAACTGTGGTGTTGGAGAAGACTCTTGAGAGTCCCTTGGACTGCAAGGAAATCCAACCAGTCCATTCTAAAGGAGATCAATCCTGGGTGTTCATTGGAAGGACTGATGCTAAAGCTGAAACTGCAATACTTTGGCCACCTCATGCGACGAGTTGACTCACTGGAAAAGACTCTGATGCTAGGAGGGATTGGGGGTGGGAGGAGATGGGGACGACAGAGAATGAGATGGCTGGATGGCATCACCGACTCGATGGACATGAGTTTGAGTGAACTCCAGGAGTTGGTGATGGACAGGGAGGCCTGGCGTGCTGTGATTCATGGGGTCGCAAAGAGTCGGACATGACTGAGCGACTGAATTGAACTGAACTGATGGCTAATTCGCACTGTTGTACAGCAGAAACTAACACAACATTGTAAAGCAATTATCCTCCAATTAAAAAAACAAAAACGAAACCTCAGGTGAGTCCTAGCACCTATTTGTCTTATTCATGTTGCTCTTCCACTCTTTAAGAGGCTATTTCCTGAATTCAAACCTCCATTCAGTTCAGTTCAGTCGCTCAGTCGTGTCCGACTCTTCGCGACCCCATGAAAAACAGCACGCCAGGCCTCCCTGTCCATCACCAACTCCCGGAGTTCACTCAAACTCATGTCCACAGAGTAGGTGATGCCATCCAGCCATCTCATTCTCTGTCGTCCCCTTCTCCTCCCGCCCCCAACCCTTCCCAGCATCAGAGTCTTTTCCAGTGAGTCAACTCGTCGCATGAGGGGACCAAAGTATTGCAGTTTCAGCTTTAGCATCAGTCCTTCCAATGAACACCCAGGATCGATCTCCCCTAGAATGGACTGGTTGGATCCCCTTGCGGTACAAGGGACTCTCAAGAGTCTTCTCCAACACCACAGTTCAAAAGCATCGATTCTTCGGCGATCAGCTTTCTTCACAGTCCAACTCTCACATCCATACATGACCACGGGAAAAACCATAGCCTTGACTAAACGGACCTTTGTTGGCAAAATAATGTCTCTGCTTTTTAATATATTATCAAGGTTGATAGTAACTTTCCTTCCAAGGAGTAAGCGTCTTTTAATTTCATGGCGGCAATCAGCATCTGCAGTGATTTTGGAGCCCCAAAAAATAAAGTCTGACACTGTTTCCACTGTTTTTCCATCTATTTCCCATGAAGTGATGGGACCAGGTGCCATGATCTTTGTTTTCTGAATGTTGAGCTTCAAGCCAACCTTTTCTCTCTCCTCTTTTACTTTCATCAAGAGGCTTTTGAGTTCCTCTTCACTTTCTGCCATAAGGGTAGTGTCATCTGCATATCTGAGATTATTGATATTTCTCACAGCAATCTTGATTCCAGCTTGTGCTTCTTCCAGCCCAGCGTTCCTCATGATGTACTCTGCATATAAGTTAAATAAGCAGGGTGACAATATACAACCTTGACGTACTCCTTTTCCTATTTGGAACCAGTCTGTTGCTCCATGACCAGTTCTGACTGTTGCTTCCTGACCTGCATACAGGTTTCTCAAGAGGCAGGTCAGGTGGTCTGGGATTCCCATCTCTTTCAGAATGTTCCACAGTTTATTGTGATCCACACAGTCAAAGGCTTTGGCATAGTCAATGAAGCAGAAATAGATGTTTTTCTGAAACTCTCTTGCTTTCTCCATGATCCAGCAGATGTTGGCAATTTGATCTCTGGTTCCTGTTCCTTTTCTAAAACCTGCTTGAACATCTGGGAGTTCACGGTTCACATATTGCTGAAGCCTGGCTTGGAGAATTTTGAGCATGACTTTACTAGCGTGGGAGATGAGTGCAATTGTGCGGTAGTTTGAGCATTCTTTGGCATTCCCTTTTTTTGGGATTGGAATGAAGACTGACCTTTTCCAGTCCTGTGGCCACTGCTGAGTTTTCCAAATTTGCTGGCATATTGAGTGCAGCACTTTCACAGCATCATCTTTCAAGATTTGAAATAGCTCAACTGGAAGTCCATCTCCTCCACTAGCTTTGTTCCTAGTGATGCTTTCTAAGGCCCACTTGACTTCACATTCCAAGATGTCTGGCTCTAGGTCAGTGATCACGTTATCGTGACTATCTTGGTCGTGAAGATCTTTTTTGTACAGTTCTTCTGTGTATTCTTGCCACCTCTTCTTAATATCTTCTGCTTCTGTTAGGTCCATACCATTTCTGTCCTTTATCGAGCCCATCTTTGCATGAAATGTTCCCTTGGAATCTCTAATTTTCTTGAAGAGATCTCTTGTTTTTCCTATTCTGTTGTTTTCCTCTCTTTCTTTGCATTGATCGCTGAGGAAGGCTTTCTTATCTCTCCTTGCTATTCTTTGGAACTCTGCATTCAGATGCTTATATCTTTCCTTTTCTCCTTTGCTTTTCGCTTCTCTTCTTTTCACAGCTATTTGTAAGGCCTCCTCAGACAGCCATTTTGCTTTTTTGCATTTCTTTTCCATGGGGATGGTCTTGGTCCCTGTCTCCTGTACAATGTCACAAACCTCTGACCAGAGTTCATCAGGTACTCTATCTATCAGATCTAGTCCTTTAAATCTATTCCTCACTTCCACTGTATAATCATAAGCGATTTGATTTAGGTCACACCTGAATGGTCTAGTGGTTTTCCCTACTTTCTTCAATTTAAGTCTGAATTTGGCAATAAGGAGTTCATGATCTGAGCCACAGTCAGCTCCTGGTCTTGTTTTTGCTAACTGTATACAGCTTCTCCATCTTTGGCTGCAAAGAATATAATCAATCTGATTTCGGTGTTGACCATCTGGTGATGTCCATGTGTAGAGTCTTCTCTTGTGTTGTTGGAAGAGGGTGTTTGCTATGACCAGTGCATTCTCTTGACAAAACTCTGTTAGCCTTTGCCCTGTTTCATTCCGTGCTCCAAGGCCAAATTTGCCTGTTATACTCCAGGTGTTTCTTGACTTCCTACTTTTGCATTCCAGTCCCCCATAATGAAAAGGACATCTTTTTTGGGTGTTAGTTCTAGACCTTTTAGAACTAACACCCAAAAATGATGTCCTTTTCATTCACTGTCAGCTGATGACACTGTTCTTATTTCACTGAGAAAACAGAAGCAATCAGAACTTCCTTATCCTCCAGCCACTAAATCTACACACTGACATGTGTCTGAACACACAGACTAACTAGGCTTTTTCTGCCGTGAGAATAGCTGAGTCATCCTCATCCTGCCCTAATTCCCTTTATCTTGAGCAATGGATCTCATCCCCTTCCCTTTACCTACTCAAGAGCCTTCCTCCTGCAAAGATCCTTCCCTCTCTCTTGCATCATCAAACCTTTACTTTCCATTGCGTCATTCCCATGAACATATAAACATACCACAGGACCTTTCATCTCTCATCTCTCTGTTCCCTTCCACAGTAAAACTCCTTAAAAGAGTCATCTCTACTCACTCTCTCTAATTTCTCACTCTCCATTCTGTTGGATTTACTTCAGCTGACTTCATCCTTATTACTTCACTGAAACTGCTCTTGCCAATGGCAACAATGCCTCCCACTGCCAAATCCAAAGGCTAAACCTTAGCCCTCTTCTCACTTGTCTTGACAGGAGTAGAAATTTTGGTCCTTTCTACACACAAATTTTACCACTGTGGTGATAGACTCTAACATGCTGCCTCCTTTGATACGTATGGCATTTATGCCCTTGTTTACCTCCTCCTCTTGAGTCTGAGTGGGACCTGTGTTTGCTTCTAACCAATAGAATGTGGCAAAAATTATGTAATGTCACTTTCATGATTACATCATGTCATATGAGATTCTGTTTTACCGACTAACTCTAGAGACTTCAAAGTCTAGTGGGCTTTTTTTTTCTAAGGCAACAGCTTATTTCTTGAGTGGTGGGCATACAGGTATTTATTCTAATACCATTCTTTCAACTAGACATATATATTTCATAAACCTTTCTTTATACATGCCATATTTTACAAGATAAACTTTAAGACCTGCAATAAAGGAGATATTCAACAAACAAACAAAAAGTCCAGCTGGCTTTAAAGAAGTAAGTGGTAATGTTAGGAAGCCCACATGGTTAGGAGCTGAGGGTCAGCAAAGAGCTGAGCCTCAGCAAGAAGCTGGGGCCCTCAGTCCTAGAACAGCAAAGGAATTAACTGTGCCCAAAACCTGGGCTTGGAGAACTATTATTTTCCATCTGTGCCTCCAGATGAGACTAGAGCTCAGCCAACACCTGGTTGCACCCAGTGAGCCCCTATAAGCATAGGACCCAGTTAAGCCATGCCTGAACTCCTGACCCACAGAAACTGAGAGACAATAAATGTAAGTCATTTTAAGCCACAAAGTTTATGGTAATTTATTAGATAGCAATTTGCAGAGTCAGACACAACTGAGCAACTAACACAATAGGAAACTAATATAGCCACTCATCTTTTTTATATGGTTGTTTTGTCCATAATAGCATCTTAAATTGTATTTTTTTAAAAACACAGTCACAATGTATTTTCATGTTAAACAGGTACCATTCAATACCTTCACATGGCAAATTGTGACCACAAAACCCCAGGGTCTAAGTGAGGGTTCAGAGGAGAACCCAGACGCTCTCATACCTCTTATGAAGCGTGATCCTAACCAAATACCTTTGTCTCTCTGAGGTCCAATTCCCCATATAAAAAATGAATTGGGGGAGGTGGCTTCCCTGGTGATCCAGTGGTTAGGACTCAGTGCTTCCACTGCAGGGAGATGGGTTCAATCCCTGGTTGGGGATTTAAGATCCCGAAAGCCACGAGGGGTGCCCCCCCCAAAAAAAAACCCAAGAATGAATGGTTTGTAGCAGACCATCTCAAAGAAACTCTAAAGTGTGATATATAATGATTCTGTGGCTGACTGACTGAGGGCCCATCCAGTCATCTTTGGAGGAAGGGTGTTACTGAAGTACAAAAAAGAAGGACTCACAGAGCTGAAAGATGTGGGAGATGAATTTCCTCCCCTATTAATTTCATTGGTGAGAAACTGAAGCCCGGATGAAAGGGACTTGCTAGGACATGGCAGAGTCAGCCTCAGCCCTTCCCTTTGGGGTCCTATATCAGTGTCTTCTTCAGTGGCAACCAGGAGGCACTTCTCTCTTCTAAGGTCTCCCAGGTTCTTTGTTACCATTGTGAGGTAATCCCAAGGTCTGCCCACCCACTTTACAGATGGGACCTAGTGGGTTTGCTCCAGATCTTTTAAGAGTTTGGGCCCAGTCCTAGGAATATTCCTCATCCAGTGTGGCCTTTTCCTGCCTCATTTCAGGAGGACCTACCAAATGGTGTTGTCCTGTGCTGAGACTGAGATCAAGGAAGCTCTTGGCTGAGTCAGAGGTAGGGGAGTGTGTGTGGGTGAGATGGAAGCTGTATGCTGTTTTCAGGTAGATTGGAAGCTAGAGTTTTGGAGAACCTGAGACCAGTCAGCTCTTGGAGGCTCCCCAACACACACTCTAAAAATTAATATTCATATTCTAAGAAAGATGTCCATAGTTAAATCCTTAAATTTTTTAACCAAGAGATTTTTAATTAAAAGCTAGAGTCTCCTTATCTGACCATTTCCATTCCTCTTCCTGGGGCAATTCTTTTTTATTTTTTTATTGTTTTTGTTTGTTTGTTTGTTCTAGTTCTTCAGTTCTCCATTTCTTTGTATAATACACTTCAATGACATTTTTCAACTAATCAACATGATGTTAGATGAAAATTTACACCTGTTAACCTCCCCTACTCCTCCTCTCAATATAATTATTTCATTTTAGTTCCTTTTAACATATCTTTGTACTTTAAAAAAATATGTAAGCTAAACATAAACTTCTTATAAACAGTTATTTGTGCTAGTTTCCTATTCCTGCTTTAGTAAATTATACATTTTGTGCAGAAGACAACACAAATTTGTTACCTTGTGGTGTTGGAGGTCAGAAGTCCTAAAATCAAGATGCTGGCAGGGTTGTGTTCTTTCTGGAGCTCTAGGAAGAATGTGCTTCCTTGCTTTTCCAGTTTCTAAGGGCTGCCTGTACTCCCTTGGCTTGTGACCTCTTCCTCCATCTTCAAAGCCAGTACAGTAGCATCTTCTCCCTTCTCTGACCTTTCTGCTTCCCTCCTATAAGAACATTTGTGATTACATTAGGCCCAACTGAGACAATCTAGGATAACCTCCTCTCATCAAGAGCTTTAACTTACATCTGCAAAGTCTCTTTTGCCATCTAAGGTAACATATTCACAGGCTGTGGAAATTAGGACCTAGACATCTTTGGGGACCATCATTCTGCATACTCCACCACACATCCTGGTTTTCTTGGAACAGTCCCACTATATGCCTGGTGTTCTGGTGTAAATATGAATACAGCTCCTTTCATTCTCAAAAGTATCTCCACCTGAACAAAAAAATCATACAAACACAAAACTTACCCAGTGGTTCCCAATCTCTTTTATACCATAACACATGTGGAAAATGCTAACATTTTATACATTGTCAGGATAAAAGAATTGCTCATGACTATAGGTAACTGTCTCAGAAGCTCCAGCCACTTGGTTGCCCCTGGGGGAAAAGTACCAATATCAGTATCCCTATAACTCATTTATGGTACCTCACTGACCAATGCACACCCCATAAAAGCAATATAATATGTTTTAAAGCCTGTTCTCTGGATGTGCTCCTGTAAGAGCAGCATTTGATTCTAAGAAGTGTACTTGGGTTCTCATACACATGTAATGACAATGCTCCTGTCATTGTGATCCTGCCTGCAGGTTAGCTTAGGCTGACAGACAATTGGCAGTTTTTCACATGTGCCCTCTAGTTCTGTGTCCCGGCAGAATTTCCCATCCCTTGAGCATTCTCCCATACAGCAGAGTGTTGTATTGATGGTAGAGTGGTCTGACTGGATTCTCTGGATGGGCTTTTGGACAGTCCCCAAAATTTTTCTCTGGGTCTGCAGAGTGCATAAATCTCTTAACTTTGTAACACATTTTTTCCCCTCTAAACATACTTCGTTTACCACAAAGACACTAGTGATAAAATTTATCATTATTACTCCCTTTCTGATTATCAAAAGTCACAAGAGCCTGGCTCAGAGGCACTTTATAGTGTGCTGATACAGCACCAGCACTTTTCCTAGTATCTGAGTTGCTGTTTGTTCCATAGTGAGGTCCTTGCTTTAAAGGCTGCTTTTCATTTCAGCCGTGTTACTAATTTACTAAATGGGATGCACTCTGCTTTGTCATCTGCATGTTACATCTTGACGTGTTTTTAATTTCTCATTTCTATAGCACTTTCTGGCTTTCATTCCCAAACTAAGAATTTTTAAGTTAACTTTTCGGCACTTGTGCCACAGAATGAATCCTCAAATTAAACTGTTATGGCTTATAGAATATTTCAAATTACACTAACAATAGAAGCTTACACTATGGCTAATAAATAACTCAATCTGCCCACAGAAGTTCCATGTGAACAAAGGCATTTTTCTCTGGCTTCGGACAAAATTGGGCAAACACTTCTGTGTCCCAGCCAAAGTCCAGCACAGTTTACAGTTAACTCTTTTGAACATCAGTTGTGCTATTACGGGATACTCTGTGAAACTTTAAATTTGAGTGGGATTCTAAGTACCCTAAATTCTGCCTATGAAGTAGAACTTTAACATTTTTATACCACACCACCTTACATTCATGTAATCCAGATATGTATACAGAGACTGCATTGTGTACCCCGGGTGTTTTTTCTCCTTAACCAAATATGCTCATTCTACTTGTGCTATTTGGTAACCTCTGCATGATGTGGGACCAAGGGCTTGGAAGCAAGAGCCACGAAACACATGATGTGTATGACTCTGGGAATACTGCCCCTTATCTCTAGACCTACACTGAGAGTGACAGGTTGGGCTCACTGACCCAATGGGGGCTTTCCAGCTCTGATAATCTAGAGTTAAAGGAAGCTCCCTGGAAGAATCCCTTATTCCCTTTATGTCTAGTGGTGTAAAAAAGAGGAAAAAGAAAACAAAGCAGAAAGAAAAGAAACAACTACAAGAAAAAAACAGAAGGAGCAGAAACATGTTGATAAAAGAAGAGGAAAAAAGCAAAATGATCCCTCGATTCACAAAGTGTGAGTATGGACTTCATTTATTAATAAGTCGGTATCAACCCATGATATTTTTTAAGAACACCAGCTGTGGAGTTATGCAGAGCTTGTCTCCTAGCTTCAACACTTAGATTCTTGTGTGACTTTGGGCATAGTTTTTCTGTCGTCTTGCCTCAGTTTGACCTATTAAGTGGAATTAAAAATAATGATCTCATAAGATTTTAGGTGGGGAGTAAATCAGTTGTAAAGCACTTGGCAAGCACCCAGTGCATCTGAGATCTTACTATCAATACCATCACTTTCCTGGGGTCACTATGAGGCACTGGGGACAGGAATTCTTTTTTTAAGGTGTCTGTAAGTCGCTCTGCCCTTTCCCATTCTCATGAGGCCAAACAACTCCAATTCCTGACTGAAGAACCCAAAGAGGCAAAGAAGGCATATTATTCTCATGCTAACCAAGTCTGAGGAGGACAGTGAGAAAAATCAGAATCACCTCCTGTGTTGGCGGGCTGATCTACACTGTGCCAAATGCTCTGACGCCCATCAGACCCTTTTCTGGCTGATAGATGAGGAGGCAGAGGCTCAGGGAGGTTAAGCCCCAAGAGGTAATGTCATCTGCCCAGAGCTACAGAAGGTTGGGAGGCTGTATCTGAACAGTTTTGACATAATAGCCTGCTCAGTTTCTCCAAGGAGGCTGGGCTCCTGCATGTTCTCAGTCCTTCAGTGACATTCTCTACTCTCCTGCTTCATTAACTTTGGATGCTGCTGAGTGGTGGGTGTGGTGAGATGATTAAGTTTGTGGTCGCTGGAATTCTGGCTTCTGCCCTGATTAGCCATGTGAACATGAGTGAGTGTTTTTAATCTTTCTAAAGTTTACTTTTGGACTTGGGGACACAGTGGGGGAAGGAAAGAGTGGAGTAAGTAGCATTGACATATATACACTACCATGGGTGAAGCAGATGGCTGATGAGAAGCTACTATATAACACAGGGAGCCCAGCCTGGTGCTCTGTGATGACTTAAAGGGGTTGGATGCAGGGAGGGGAGGGAGGCTCAGGAGAGAGGTGATATATGTATAATTGTGGCTGATTTGTGTTCCCATATGGCAGAAACCAATACAACATTGTAAAGCAATTTTCCTCCATTTAAAAAATAAAATAAAGTCTACATTTCCTCATCAGTAAAATGGGGATGATGCCTTATGCCTAGAATGAGAAGCTGAGATAGGGTTTCTTGAGCAAGTGATTTACTGAGGGAGTATTCTCAGGAGAGAAGAAGGCAATGGCAACCCACTCCAGTGTTCTTGCCTGGAGAATCCCAGGGACGGCGGAGCCTGGTGGGCTGCTGTCTATGGGGTCACACAGAGTTGGACACAACTGAAGCGACTTAGCAGCAGCAGCAGCATTCTCAGGAGAAGGGATGAGAGGAAAGCAGAAGTGAAGAAAAAGGGAAAAGCTAAGTGATGCAGTCTCAGCTGGAGACTCGCTTCAGCCGGATCCCAAGGGGAACGCTGGAGCACAGCTTGCATCACTGAGCTGCTGCTGCTGCTAAGTCACTTCAGTCCTGTCCGACTCTGTGTGACCCCACAGACAGAAGCCCACCAGGCTCCCTCGTCCCCGGGATTCTCCAGGCAAGAACACTGGAGTGGGTTGCCATTTGCATCACTGAGCTGGTCCCACCTAAAGGCCAGGGGACTGACCTTTGGATCCCATCCCCCTTAAGTAATTGGCTGTGAATGGCACTTTCCCCATCTGTCATAGAGTGTAAAGGAAATGGATTGGAGACTCAAGGAGTCCTGACAGGAGAGATGGAGAGATAAAGGGGAAACTGAGCAGGACTCATAAGACACACACAATCTCACCATTCTCATTTTTTTCCTGTAGGGATATAACTGGAATTTGCTTCAAAATAATTTAGGGGCATTGGGTGTGGTGGTGTTTGGTTGGGATACAGATAAATAATATTGGCCAAGAACTCCCTCCAAACAGAGTTGGGTTCACTCCCAGCACCCAATCAAATCTGCTCTTTTAAGCACCAGCAATGGTTATTCTTTTGGGGGAGGGGGCTGTTCTGGGCCTTTTTTGTTTTGAATTGACTTTCTCTAGGTGTGGTGAGTGGGGATTACTCTTCGTTGCGGTGCACAGGCTCTAGGTATGTGGGCTTCAGTAGTTGCAGCTCACAGGCTCAGAGCGCTGGCTCAGTAGTTGTAGGGCACAGGCTTAGTTGCCCCACAGCATGTGGGATCCTATCCCCTACATTGGCAGTGGGACTCTCAACCACTGGAGAAGTCCCCATCAACGGTTATTCTTTACTAGATACAACGGTCTGTTTTCAGTCCTCTTCCTACATGACCAAGCAGTGGCATCTGACACAGGCAGTCCTTCCCCTCCTAGAACAACTCTCTTCGGTTGGCTTCCAGGACGGCACCACTGCTGGTTTTCCTCCGAGCTCAGTGACCATGCCCTCGTGGTCACTTTTGCTCATTCATAATCATCTTTCCGTCCTCCCCTATACCTGATTTTTGGGTTTTCTCTCATCTTAATTTGCACTCACTTCCTTGATGATCTCATCTAGTCTCTCTGCTTACCTACCATTAATTTGCTGACAATGGTGACACTTTTATCTCTAGGCTGGATCTCTCTCCTCTCCACAATCATTCCAATGCCTAAGTAACCTTTTCCCTTGGATGGCTAATAGGGGCTTCAGACACAATAATCTCTAATTCCTCCCTACTCAAACCTGTTCCTGCCATTGTCTTTCTGATCCAGTTAAAAGAAATTCTCTTTCCTGTTGCTCAGACCAAAATATCTGTCTCCTCTGTCTCATATTCACTTCCAGTCCATCAACATATCCAACCTATTATAAAAATGTTTTCAGAAACTGACCACATTCACCGCTGTCACTCTTGTCAAGTCATCACAATCTTATTCGGACTTACTGCAAACTGCCTCCCAACAGATCTCGCTGTTTGTGTCTTTGCCAATATCAACCCAAAAGACAAAGCATCCTTTTAAAACCCAAGTCAGATCATGGCACTCCTCTGCTAAAACTCCTCAAATCTCTTCCCATCTCATTCACAATAAAAAAAAAAATCCCTTAAAGTGGCTCACAGAGCACTATACAATTTCCACCCTCGATGCTGCTCTGACCTAATCTACTCTTTCACTAACTCTCTCTGCTCCAGCCACAGTGACCTCCTTGTCATTCTTCAAACAGGTGAGGCACACTCCCACCCCAGGGCCATATACTATTCCCTCTGCCCAGAATGCTCTCCCTAAAAGAAGTCCACATGGCCTGTTTCTTCACCTACTTCAGGTCTTTGTTTACATTTTGCCTTCTCAGTGAGACCTTTCTTGACTATTTTAAAAGGTTGTAGGGACTTCCCTGGTGGTCCAGTAGTTAAGATTCCAAGCTTCCACTGCAGAAGGTACAGGTTCACTCTCTGGTAGGGAAACTTGGTAAGATCCCATATGCTGTGAGGCACAGTCAAAAACAAATAAATAAATAGGTTGCAATCCCTTCCCTCTGCTTCTAGACTCCCTCTTCCACTTTCTACTCTGCATAGCAGATACACCTGCTGACTTGATACGTATCTTACTTAGCTGGATGTGTGCATGTGCTCAGTTGCTCAGTCATGTCCGAATCTTCTGTGGCCCCAGTGGACTATAGTCCACCAGGCTCCTCCATCCATGGGCTTTCCCCGGCAAGAATACTGGAGTGGCTTGCCATTTCTTTCTCCAGGGGATCTTCCCAACCCAGAGACCGAATCCTGCGACTGAGCTGGAGGCATATTCTTTACCACTGAGCCATCAGGAAAGTCCACTCTATAAATATTTACTGATAAGAAAATGAACATGTTTTCTCATCCTTACTTTCTTACTATTCGATTTGATTCTTGATTTCTCTAATTGTATTTAAATTTCCAAATTTTTACTTAATTAAAAATTTTAAAATATAAAGTTTATAGTTTTCCTCAGAGTATTCTTTTTTAATATTTATTTGTTTTTTGTTGTCCTGGGTCTTAACTGCTGTGTGCAGGCTTTCTCTCACTATGGCAAAAGAGGGCTACTCTCCAGTTTCAGTGTGCAGTCTTCTCATTGGGGTGGCTTCTCTTCTGTGGAGCACGGGCTCTAAGGTATGCAGGCATCAGTAGTTGTGGTGCACGGGCTTAGCTGCCTCACGACATGTGGAATCTTCCCAGATCAGGAAGATTCTTTCCTCTGCACTGGGGATTCTTAACCACTGGACCACCAAGGAAGTCCAGACTATTCATTTTCAAAGCACATTGTTTTTTTTTTTATTTTTACTTTTTAAAAAATTTATTTTAATTGGAAGCTAATTACTTTACAATATTGCAGTGGTTTTGCCATAGTGAATGTATGGCAAAAACCACCACAATATTCTTTCTGTTGTCCTCATCTTCTTTACCTTCCCCATCCAAACGAGGTTTAGGAGAGTTTTTGTTGTTAGTTTTGCTAAACTGTCCATGCATGTTGTTTCAGACAAAAGGGATATAGTTGTGCAACTCTGAGTGAGCTTTTTGCTTTCATGAGGTTTTTACTGATGCTTTCCTAAGATCTACCCCCATCCCCAACCCGTCAGTCCCTTCACTCCTGAGTTTCTTTTCCTTTCTCCTGCATAGTTTCTGTCTAGTCTCAGATGCTTTACATGCCCTTACATGTATTTTGGTATCTGTGGATTCTGTTTCTCTGCTGGTTTTGTTGAAAAAGAATTTGCAAAGTTTTTTTCCTTTTTGCTTTTAAAATAGTTTGTAAGAGTCAAAACATTTACATGTCCATTTTGCTTTGGAAATCTTTGAGTAAACAGTGGGAGCAGAGGTAGAGATTTGTACAGATTGGGGAAAAGTTACCTGGCAAAGATGAGGGTTATCTGGCAACAATATAGAGACATACACGTTGTGTGCTGGTTTCTCTCTTTCTTTCATTTTATTTTTGGTTGCATTCAGTCTTCTTTGTGGCACAGGGGCTCTTCCTTGCTAACCACGGGCTTTCTCTAATTGCACTGAGAGGGGGCTACTCTCCAGTTGTGGTGCATGGGTTTTTCATTGTAATGGCTTCTCTTGTTGCAAAGCAGGGGCTTTAGAAAGTGCAGACTTGGCTTAGCTGCCCGAAGCATGTGGGATCTTACTCCCTGGTCCAGGGATCAAACCCATATCCCTTGCATTGGCAGGTGGATTCTTATCCACTGGACACCGTGGAAGTCTCTAATTTCTAATTAGGGCTTCACAATAATAAGGTTGGGCTTCCCAGGTGGCGCTAGTGATAAAGAACCCGGCTGCCAATGCAGGAGACATAAGTGATGTGGGTTCAATCCTTGGCTCTGGAAGACCCTCTGGAGAAGGAAATGGCACCCCATTCCAGTATTCTTGCTGGAGAATTCCATTGACAGAGGAGCCTGGTGGGCTACAGTCCACGGGGTTGCAAAGAATCAGACACGACTGAAGAGACTTAGCATGCACGCAATGATAAGGTTGGGCTTCTCTGGTGGCTCAGTTGTTAAAGAATGTGCTTGCAATGCACAGGCAGGAGACCCAGGTTTGATCCCTGATTCGGGAAGATCCCTTGGAGAAGGAAAGGGTAACATGCTCCAGTATTCTTGCTAAGGCAATCCCATGAACAAAGGAGACTGGCAGGCTACAGTCCATGGGGTCACAAAAGTTGGACAGACTCAATGAATGAACTACCACCAATGATAAGGCTGATAGAGTCCTAACAGTATCTGAAAATTGTGCAGCCTTTTTTCAAGAGTCTTTCTAATAAGGGTGTAGTAGAGTACATCATGAGGAATTCTGGGCTGGGAGAAGCACAAGCTGGAATCAAGATTGCTGGGAGAAATATCAATAACCTCAGATATGCAGATGACACCACCCTTATGGCAGAAAGTGAAGAGGAACGAAGAAGCCTCTTGATGAAAGTGAAAGAGGAGAGTGAAAAGGTTGGCTTGAAGCTCAACATTCAGAAGACAAAGATCATGGCATCTGGTCCCATCACATCATGGGAAATAGATGGGGAAACAGTGAAAACAGTGTCAGACTTTATTTTGGGGGGCTCCAAAATCACTGCGGATGCTGATTGCAGCCATGAAATTAAAAGACACTTACTTCTTGGAAGGAAAGTTATGACCAACCTAGATAGTATATTAAAAAGCAAAGACATTACTTTTCCAACAAAGGTCCGTCTAGTCAAGGCTATGGTTTTTCCCTTGGTCATGTATGGATGTGAGAGTTGGACTGTGAAGAAAGCTGATCGCCGAAGAATTGATGCTTTTGAACTGTGGTGCTGGTGAAGACTCTTGAGAGTCCCTTGGACTGCAAGGAGATCCAGCAAATCCATTCTAAAGGAGATCAATCCTGGGTGTTCATTGGAAGATCTGATGCTAAAGCTGAAACTGCAATACTTTGGCCACCTCATGTGAAGAGCTGACTCACTGGAAAAGACTCTGATGCTGGGAAGGATTGGGGGCAGGAGGTGAAGGGGATGACAGAGAATGAGATGGCTGGATGGCATCACCGACTCTGTGGACATGAGTTTGAGTGAACTCCGGGAGTTAGTGATGGACAGGGAGGCCTGGCGTGCTGTGATTCATGGGGTCGCAAAGAGTCGGACATGACTGAGCGACTGAACTGAACTGAACTGAGAGCCTGCCTGGCGGAGAAGGCAATGGCAACCCACTCCAGTACTCTTGCCTGGAAAAGCCCATGGATGGAGGAGCCTGGTAGGCTGCAGTCCATGGGGTTGTGAAGAGTTGGACATGACTGAATGACTTCACTTTCACTTTTCACTTTCATGAATTGGAGAAGGCAATGGCAACCCTCTCCAGTGTTCTTGCCTGGAGAATCCCAGGGACATGGGAGCCTGGTGGGCTGCCATCTATGGGGTCACACAGAGTCGGACACGACTGAAGTGACTTAGCAGCAGCAGCAGGGCTTCCCTGGTGGCTCAGAGGTTAAAGTGTCTGAGACCCGGGTTCGATCCCTGGGTTGGGAAGATCCCCTGGAGAAGGAAATGGTAACCCACTCCAATATTCTTGCCTGGAGAATCCCATGGATGGAGAAGCCTGGTAGGCTACAGTCCACAGGGTCACAAATAGTCAGACACGACTGAGCGACTTCACTTTCTTTTCACTTTCAGTCATCATGGAAGGAAGAATCTTATCTACAGTCAAGGCCTCGCAGGTGCAGATGTGGAAGGCAAATTTCCACACACATCAGTAATTCCAATAAGTTCTGTCTTTCTGGGTAAAATATTAGGAGGAACCATAGAATAAATGAAATTTGAGGCCCAGAGGTGACCTAAAGAGGCATTCTGGACTTGGGCTCAGCAGCATTTCAAGCATAGCTCCTAGCACTGAGCAGTCAATGAACTGGGAAGTTCTACCAGGGATGGGATGAACTCATTCATCCTCTTATTTTGACTGGGCATGAATCTACATTCTTTTCTTTTTCCCTGGTGAAATGAACCAATCAGAGTAGATTTTTAAAAACATATAAATAGATAATAGAACATATAGAGATTTTGAACATATATATATATATAAAGCAGTATATGTTTATGAAATAATTTAAACAGTGCAAACAATGAAGAGTAAAAATCTTAAGCAAAATAGTAAGTACTAGTATTCATGATTCTAAATTTTCACACCACAATCTGTACATGCCTATATATAGATATTTCTATAAATACATAGCATAGTGTTTAGAAAACAACAGTAACATGATGGTAACTGTAAACTTTTGGAGAGGAGAGCAAATTTGGGAGAAGAGGAATTTTCACTGTTTACAGAGTCATATATTGTCGAACATTTTTAATAAGAACATGTTACTGTATTACTTGTTTTTGCTGACTGTATAGAGCTTCTCCATCTTCGACTGCAAAGAATATAATCAATCTGATTTCAGTATTGACCATCTGGTGATGTCCATGTGTCGAGTCTTCTCTTGTGCTGTTGGAAGAGGGTGTTTGCTATGACCAGTGCGTTCTCTTGGCAGAACTCTGTTAGTCTTTGCCCTGCTTCATTTTGTATTCAAAGGCCAAACTTGCCTGGTACTCGAGGTATCTCTTGACTTCCAACTTTTGCATTCCAGTCCCCTATGATGGGGCTTCCCTGGTGGCTCAGATGGTAAAGAATCTGCCTGCAATGCAGGAGACCCAGGTTCAGTCCCTGGGTTGAGAAGACCCTGTGAAGGAAACAGCAACCCACTCCAGTATTCTAGACTGGAAAATCCCTTGGACAGGGGAGCCTGGTGGGCTACAGTCCATAGGGTCGCAAAGAGTTGGACACGGCTAAGCGACTAACACTTTCTCTTTATTTATGATGAAAAATGACATCTTTTTTGGTGTTAGTTCTAGAAGGTCCTGTAGGTCTTCAAGGAATCATTCAACTTCAGCTTCTTCTACATCAGTGGTTGGATTATTGTGATGCTGAATGGTTTGCCGTGGAAAGGAGCCAAGATCATTCTGTCCTTTTTGAGACTGCACCCAACTACTGCACTTTGGATTCTTTTGTTGACTATGAGGGTTATTCTATTTATTTTAGGGAATTCTTGTTCACAGTAGTAGATATAATGGTCATCTGAATTAAATTTGCCCATTCCCATCCATTTTAGTTCACGGATTCATAAAATGTCAATGTCTCTTGTCATCTCCTGTTTGACCACTTCTATTTGATAGTATATGAAAAAGCAGAGACATTACTTTGCCAACCAAGGTCTGTCTAGTCAAGGCTATGGGTTTTCCCGTGGTCATGTATGGATGTGAGAGTTGGACTGTGAAGAAAGCTGATCGCGGAAGAATTGATGCTTTTGAACTGTGGTGTTGGAGAAGACTCTTGAGAGTCCCTTGGACTGCAAGGAGATCCAACCAGTCCATTCTAAAGGAGATCAATCCTGGGTGTTCATTGGAAGGACTGATGCTAAAGCTGAAACTGCAATACTTTGGCCACCTCATGCGACGAGTTGACTCACTGGAAAAGACTCTGATGCTGGGAAAGGTTGGGGGCGGGAGGAGAAGGGGACGACAGAGAATGAGATGGCTGGATGGCATCACCGACTCTGTGGACATGAGTTTGAGTGAATTCCGGGAGTTGGTGATGGACAGGGAGGCCTGGCGTGCTGTGATTCATGGGGTCGCAGTGAGTCGGACACGACTGAGCGACTGAACTGAACTGAACTGAACTGAATTTACCTTGATCTATGGACCTAATATTCCAGGTTCCTATGCAATATTGTTCTTTACAGCATCAGATTTTACTTCCATCCCAGTCACATCCACAACTGGGCATTTCTTTTCACTTTGGCTCTGTCTCTTCGTTGCTTGTCAAGTGTCTCCATTGTTTCTCCACTCTTCTCCAGCAGCATATTGGGCACCTACCGACCTGGGGAGTTCATCTCCCAGGATCCAAACTTTTTGCCTTTTCCTTGTGTTCATGAGGCTCTTGAGGCAAGAATACTGAAGTAGTTTGCCATTCCCTCTTCCAATGGCCCAGACTAGCACAGACATGCCCTCAGCCACTCCACACAACTGGATGACATGCCCAGCGCCCTGGTCATCCCACTGCTCATTGTTGTTGAGCCTGTAAACCTTCACTGGCCACCAGGTGTTGGTCAACGTTCTGCCGGGGTCGGGGCAAAGGCCTTGTTGGAATCCCTGGGAAAGGGGTCTGGGGAAGCCTGGAGTCGAGGTTGAAGGCAGCCAGGAGCAGAGGGCTTCTTGGCCTAGCTGCTG
This sequence comes from Moschus berezovskii, assembly GCF_049115385.1. Classification (NCBI taxonomy): domain Eukaryota; kingdom Metazoa; phylum Chordata; class Mammalia; order Artiodactyla; family Moschidae; genus Moschus; species Moschus berezovskii. The sequence continues at coordinate 48,870,433 of NC_142467.1, read as the reverse complement.
TCACTGGCCGCCGTGGCGCCCTTTTGCTATCTGCATGGCTGGCTGCTGGCCAGGCTCTGGTCCCTGCCTTTCCCCTCCTCTGGCTCTTCGGCTTTATTGTCCAGGCCCAGGAAGCGCAGCCACTGAGACAGGGGCGCGCAGTGCTTCCCAGCCTTTCACGGTGCTGTCACAGGAACTTGGGGGCTCCCGCCTCAGCCATGGTCTCTGCGAAGTTGCTTCCCTGCCATAAGTCCCCTCCTCAGGCCCCGCCACTCTACTTATATTTTTTACTGAATATTTTAACAGCTTTATTGTGGTATAATTTACATACAATAAACTGCTCAAATTTAAAGTGTATAACTTGATAACTTTCAACATGTATATTTACCAGAGACACTATTACCACAGTCAAGATAGTGGACGTATATGTCACCTGGGAAGTTTCCTTATGTCCCTTTATAATCACTTTCTTCTCTCCTGACCTCAACAACCATTCCCAGGCAACCACTGATGTGTTTTCTGTCACTGTAGATTATTTTAAAATTTATAGATTATATAAACAATGTTTTTTTTCTGACTTCTTTCAGTATAATTAAGATTTATCCATTTTGTAGCTCTATCAGTAATTTGTGGGTTTGTTTCTCTGAGTAGTTAATCTTTTTAAAGTTAAATCTTTAACTTTTTAAGTTTAAATTAAAAATCTTAAAATCTTTAAATTTTCAAAGAAATTTTTTAAAGTAAAAGAGAAGCGTAGAAAGACAAACACCTCAAACATACTGAAAAGTTGTCATTCAAAAATGTTACTTAAATTTTTTTAATATATTAAAAAGATAGAATTGACCTTACCTCAGAGTCCCACTTCCGGTCGCCACCACATATGTTTGGTAAAAGTTTAAAAATATGACTGAAGTTTTGAAAAGATGTATTATTTCTCATTTATAAAAGCAACATACGGTCATTGAAACGTCTTAAAGAAAGTCCGGCGGGTGAAAAACTGAGCCACCTTCCACAAGCCTACAGCTGAGGTGACTGTGCTCTGCGACGCCGGGCTCGCGGCTGGTGCCCAGATGTTCGACGCCCGGCTCAGTCCCACCACTCAGAGCACCGTCGTTCCCGCAGTTTCAGCTCCCCGTCGCCAGGTGGCGCTGCGAAGCCGAGCCCACGAGAGGGGAGGCGTAGCCGCGCGCGGGAGCACGTGATCCGGGCCTAGGGTTTGAGCGCCTGGGTCACGTGACGGGCCCGGAAGCGGCTGCTTGGGCAGCGGAGCCCGGGGATGGCTGGGGCTTCGAGCTGAGGCAGGAGCTGGTGGACTGGTGGGCTGCTGCACCGAAGTGGGAGCCAGAGCTGGAGTCGGAACCCGAGCAGTGAGTCCGCGCGCTGATGGGCTGGGGCTGGCGGGGGGTGGTCGCCTTCTGCTGGACCCAAGTCGCCTTCCTCCGGGTTCAGCAGATGGTCCGAGTCCGGCACAGACCGGCCTGGGCTGCGAGTGCTGGTCGCCTCGGCTCCCCGGTGGCAGCTGCGGTGCGTTGTGGGCACCCCTCCCGGATGAGGGGTGTTCTTCGCGCTGTCTCCTTTGACCTCCCCATCCTGTTTGACAGGTGTGGGAACAGGTCTAGAGATGGGAAGGATCACCGAAAAGACCATCTAGGGCTTCTGCTGCGCTTCCTACAGTGGTCCAGACATCGCGGGGAGGTGACCCGGCAGTTGCGGGGGCCGTGCTGGGAGATTGCTGATAGCCGGTCTTTGGGTCATAGAATGCCAGAACTACCAGGACTCTGGGAAATTATCTTTTGCAATCACTTTCTAGAGCTGTTCAGGAAATCGAGGTCCAAGAAAAGGTAGGGGTTGCCTAAGGTCATCCAGTGAGTTAGTCGCAGCCCTGCGACTAGAATCCAAGTCTCCTGAACTCCAGCGGCTTTTTGCTTTTCACCACACTGCCTCCTGCAGAAAATTTGACAGGTGAAAAAAAAAAACCATAACCCCCTTTTCCTTCTTTCGTTCTTCTCCCCTTTTCAGCTTTGCATTCTCAATTGCTGCTAGATCGGCTTGGCTCTGGGTGTGGTTCCCTCATTCACTGTTCCCCGATTTTTCTGCAAACTCATCATTCTGTAGGTTTTGTTTTTAAGCATCCTGCAATTTTGTGTAAGTCATTCCAAAATATGAAATAAGAGTATGATGCTCTTGGGAGGGTAGGCGGCTCCCAGCTGAGGTTGTGGAGAACGCTAGCATTAACTTGAAGAATGTCAAGACCTTTGCTTTGTTTTTAATGTAGCTTGTCAGATTTGAGGATTACTGATTATTCCGATGAATGTTTTGCAGTTATTTGAGGCTTGCTGAAAGAAGATAGCTTGGTGTAATGGAAAGAACCGAGATTGGGGAATTAGGAGATTTTGTTCTAGTTTTGACACTTGCTTTGCAACCCGGGATGACTGCCATCCTTGCTTGGGTTTAGATTTCTCAGTCTGTACAGTGATGGGGTGGAAGCCCTAAGGTCTCCTTCTGCTCTGACATTCTCTGTATCTCAGTCTATTTTCTAACCAGAGAGAGCCTACCTCCCCGCTCCATTTGTTTCTTAATACAGTTGTCCAGGAAGCAGTTTCCCTACTTGTTTGTAGGTTGCCATGAAATCCACCTCTTTTTCTTACTGTTTATATTATGTCTAAGCTAAATGCTGACAGCTGAAAATGATTTTGACTTTTATTATTTTAAGTATGATCAAGGGCCTCTTTGATTCTTTTTGAGAGCCTATTTTACAGTAATTAACATGATTGTATGTTTAGAATGTGGTTTTTTTAAAAGGTGTTCTTGAAGTGAAGAGGACACCAAAGGCTTCAGATCATTTGCTCTGAGTTTGAGACTGGGGTGGAGGCCTTATGCAACAGAGCCTGCTCTGATGATGATGTTAAGTCCCTCTCTCTTTGTTTTCTGATTGTGCCATTTATAATTGGCTGCTCTTGAGTCCTTGTTTTCCCTTTGAAGCATGTATCTGTTCATTTGGTCTCATCACTGTGGCAGCTTGAAGTGCTCAGAACTTTGTCTATTTTAAAGGCAGTATATGGAGGCGGATTCCATTTCTTTTGTAGTGTTCAGAGACGACAACTGGGACCAGTGGATGGAAATACCATAAGGGAAGTGGTTTTTGGGTGAGAATGCTGCTGCTGCTGCTGCTGCCAAGTCGCTTCAGTCATGTCCGACCCTCTGCAACCCCATAGACGGCAGCCCACCAGGCTTCTCAGTCCCTGGGATTCTCCAGGCAAGAACACTGGAGTGGGTTGCCATTTCCTTCTCCAGTATATGCATGCATGATAAGTTGCGTCAGTCGTGTCCGACTGTGTGCGACCCCCATGGACAGCAGCCCACCAGACTCCTCTGTCCACAGGATTCTCCAGGCAAGAATACTGGAGTGGGTTGCCATTTCCTTCCCTGTTGGGTGAGAATAAGAACTTTAAAAGAATTGGTGCAGAGTATGGCAGTCCCTATCACTAGAGGTCATTGTCACTGGGCAATTACTTTTGGGAATGTGGTAGGTAGAGGATCAGACTAGATAATATTTTAAGTTTTCTTCTAACTCTGAGATTATGTGAAATTCTAGGACTGGACTTGTTAGGTGGGATGTGAAGTAGAGTTAGTGGAGCAGCGGGTCCACTTTTGTGCATGCTTTATTTTTCTCTTTGCTTAGATAACAATTCTCATGTTAACTGCTTCTGCTTTTTCTTTTTTTTCCTCTCTCTCCTCCCTTCCCCACCGGGTGTCTCAGTTCTTTAGGTTCTTGATACCTCTTCCAGAATCAGATGCTGAGGAGACATTACTGTTAATGATATATTCCTTCTTTCCACTCTGACTTGGAGTGAGATCCTAGAACTGGGCTGAGTGAGTGGACTTTGGTTTCTACTTTTGCTGACTAGTCCTCATAATTTCTTCCAGAAGTATGTGACTACCCTCTAAGTCCTAGGCTAGCTTTTCTCTTTTTCTCGAAGAGGAAGTTCACATTGAGTCTTAACTCAGATCTTGGAGGAATCCTGTACCTCCTTCCTTTGGCCAGGCCTATCTGGGTCTGAGCACACAAAGCTAGCTTCTATTTAATGAGTGTGGGGTCCATTGGATAGGACATTCTACATATACTAAAAAGAGTAAGCTCCTGATGCTATATTTGGTGCTATCTCTGCTCTTTTCTCCCAGACGTTTCTCTTGGAATCCTTGACACCCAGGGCCAGTTCTCAGTGATCCTATCTAGTAGGAAAGATTCCTCTGTGCTTCCCTTTTCTGTGAAGTTCAGCATTCTGTCTCCATGGGTTACTGGGATGCTCTTGGCAGATAGATCATTGTTTCTGAGATGGGGACCTATAGGATGGAGGAAGTCCTGTGGCACTTTGTTTGTGTAGTGACTCCCTGCCTTGAACTTCCTTCTCTCTAGTAATCTCATAGTTGCTGCCATTAATAAGTGTCCATTATGCACCAAGCAACATGTTTAACATCTTTTACTTCTACATTCATAACAATATTGTGATGTAAGTGTTATTAATACCATTTTTCAGATGAGGAAAGTAAGACAAAGGGAGATTAGGGTCACATAACTACGCTCTGAACTCATGTACTTTTTGTTATGTGGGATTCCCCCTGTAGACTTAATTCTGCCCGAGTTCTGTTCCCAGGGAGATTTTAGGGAGAGTAGGTGGTGTGTTAGAAAGAACCCTGGCCTAGAAATCTGGTATGCTGGGTTCTGATCCCAAAGTGTTAACCAGCTGAGGCCTTGGTGTTCTCATGTATAACTGGGAAGCTGGAGCTTGGTCACCTGTCAGTCATGCCTGGTGCTAATGTTTAGAGATTTTTATGATGGTGAGTAAAAATCAGTGTGTTTGCTCATTCAGCTGCTCCTGTGCAGAGCCTGCTGAGGTCAGCAGCTGTTTCATGTCTGCCCATGCACCACACTCTCAGGCAGGAGTCTCAAGTCAGGGGAAGTGATTCTGTGGTAGATCAGATGGAGTACTATCCCATGTCCTCGAAAACAAATCATGTAGATGTCAGACATTTTTACTTCCCTCCCTGTTGACCACATATAGGAACACAGTCTATGTCTTTGTTCGTGTTTTTGGAATTCCAGCAATGGAGAAGAGAATGTATATCTAGAAAATTCACTGCTTCTCTGTGTTCTAGAAAATGTAATTGTTTTATAATAATAGTAGTACTTTTAATCTGCATATATCACCAATCCAAAAACTTTGGTAGGAGTTGAGGCCTGGGGTGTACCTATCATAATAGGATCATATACATATATTTTTTGAGATCTTTATATAAATCTGCCTATAATCAGGATTGTCTAAGAAGCCTGTTAAATGCTGAGGCTGAATCAGATTGGGCCCAGAGATCGGTTTGTTTTAGCAGTTTTATTGAGATATAATTCACATAGACATTCATTTAAAGCATACAACCATTTAAAGCATACGTTTCAACAGCTTTTCTATTGAATTCTCAAAGTTGTGCAACACAGTCATTTTTAGAACATTTCATCACCCCCAAAGAAACTCAACCCTTTAGCTGTCACCCCTTAATCCCTCCCAGCTCCCAAATGTTCCTCTGTGACTGACTTCTTCCCCTTAGAATAATGTCTTCAAGGTTCATCCATGTTGTAGCATCTATCAGTATTTCATATCTGTCTTTCTTTTTTTTTTGCTAAGTATATTCCATTGTATAGATATATCACATTTCATTTATCCATTCATCAGGTTTTTTTTTCCCCCTCATTTTTTGGCTAATAGGAATAATGCTGCTCTGAATATTTGTGTGTACATTTTTCTATGGACATACATGTTCATTTTGGTATGTACCTAGGAGTGGAATTGCTGGGTCCTGTCCACCACTCCTAGGTACATACCAAAATGAAGAAATATGCCTGTAGAAAAATGTACCCAAAGATGTTCATAGCAGCATTATCCCTAATAGCCAAAATTACTGGGTCACGTGGTAACTATGGGCTTCCCTGGTGGCTCAGACAGTAAAGAATCTGCCTGCAGTGCAAGAGACCCGGGTTCAATCTCTGATTCAGGAAGATCCCCTGGAGAAGGAAATGGCAACCCACTCCAGTATTGCCTGGAGCATCCCATGGACAGAGGAGCCTGGCGGGCTACAGTACAGTCCGTGGGGTCACACAGCATCTGACACGACTGAGTGACCAACACTGTCAGTACTCTTCATGGTAACTATGTTTAGCCTTTCGAGGAACTGCCAGACTGTTTTCCAAAGTGACGGCACCATTTTGCTTTCTCATCAGCAACATAAGAGACAATTCTCTGCAGTTTCTCTGCATCTTTGTCAATACTTGCTGTTACTTGTCTTTGATTCTAGCCATCCTGGTGGACGTGAAGTGATACCCCATTGTGATATTTGTTTCTCATTTACCTGATGGCTAAAGATATTGAGTATCTTTTCATATGTTTATTGGCTTTTTTCACATCTTCTGTGAAACAGCTATTCAGGTCCTTGGTCGTTTTTATATTATTGAATTATAATAGTTCTTTATATGTTCTGGGCACAAGTACCTCATCAGAAATATAATTAACAGAAAATTTTTCCTATTCTGTGGGTTGTTTTTCACCTTCTTGGTTGTATCCTTTGAGGCATGAACATTTTAAAGTTTGATTAGGTCTAATTTATTTTTTCTTGTGTTTATTGCTGTCATATGTGACAAACTGCTTTATTCACAGTCACAATGGTTTATGCTTATGTTTTCTTCTAAAAGTTTTTATAGTTTTAACCTTTACATGTAGGTTTTTGATCTATTTTGAATTTTTTTTTTTCTTTTTGGTCACTCTGAGTGGCATATGAAATCTTAGTTATCTGACCAGGGATTGAACCAGTGACTCCTGCATTGGAAGCACAGAGTCTTAACCAGTGGACTGCCAGGGAAGTCCTATTTGGAGTTAAGTTTTTTATATGGTGGGAGGTAGAGTTCCAGCTTCTTTTTTTTTGCACGTGTATTTCTAGTTGTCCCAGCGTTAATTGTTGAAAAGACTATTTTTTCCTCCATTGAATTGTTTTGGCACCCTTGTCAAAAATCACTTGACCTAGGTATAGAGTTTATTTCTGGACTCTCAATTCTGTTCAGTTGATCTGTACGTCTGTCCTTATGCCAATACTGTATTGTCTTGAGGTTACTGTAGCTTTGCATTAAATTATGCAATTGGGAAGTCCTCCAGCTTTTTTCTTTTTTCCAGATTTGTTTTGGCTGTGTTGGACCCTTTGAATTTCCATATGGATTTTAGAATTGGCTTGTCAATTTTTGCAAAAGGGGAGCTGGGATTTTGATAGGGATTCAGCTGAATCTGTACATCAGTGTAAGGAATATTGCCATCTTAATAGTGTTAAATCTTCTAGTTCATGAATATTGGGATGTTTTCTCAGTTACCTAGGTCTTCTTTAATTTCTCTCGATAGTGTTTTATAGTTTTCATGTACAAGTTTACACCTGCTGCTGCTGCTGCTGCTGCTAAGTTGCTTCAGTTGTGTCCGACTCTGTGCAATCCCATAGAGGGAAGCCCACCAGGCTCCCCCGTCCCTGGGATTCTCCAGGCAAGAACACTGCAGTGGGCTGCCATTTCCTTGGCTAAATTTCTTCCTAAATATTTGATTCTTTTTGTTGCTGTTGTAAATGGAACTGTTTTCTCAAGTTTGTTTTCACATTGTTCACTGACAGTGTATAGGAATACTACTGATTTTTGTATATGGATCTTATATCCTGCAACTTTGCTGAATTTATTAGTTTTGATAGTTTTTAGTGGATAATATTTTTATGTGTTTACAAGTCACCCTTAGGAGTGCCTTTGGTAATGAAGCGAACTGACACTTGTAGTGCCTTTCCTGCCCTCTTCTCTTTTCCCCTCCTTGACTTTCCTGTGTGCCCCCAAAGAGACCTACAAATTCATATAAATGGATTCTCCTTGTTGGAAGTCATCCTGTTTATTATACTGAAATTTGGAATAAAATTTAATCAGTAAATTAAATTTGGCCAGTCTGCTGTGCAGCATGTGGAATCTTAACCCCCTGACTAGGGATTGAACTGGCACTGCCTGCATTGGAAATTCAAGGTGTCCTAACCACTGGACAATCAGTAAAGTCCCATCGCTAAACTTTTAAATAGCTATCTTAAGAACATTTTAGATTTTCAAAAGTGAGTTCAAAAATGAGTTAAGTATTTTCAAAGCTATGAGTCTGATAGGTGGAGGAAAGATGCTTTTAAAGTCTTGACTATCAGTTGTCTTTTTTTGGAAATTAAAGAAATGTAAAATAAAAATAAATACAAGGAGCCACTCATTCATCAGAAATATCAGAAATAAAAATGATACTAACCATGTGTTCCCTGGTTGTCCAGTGGTTAAGAATCAACACTTTCACTGTAAGGGCCCGGGTTCAGTCCCTGGTTGGGGAACTAAGATCCCACAAGCCATGTAGCATGGCCAAAAAAAAAAAAAAGAAAATCCAACATTGGCAGGGTTATGAAGAGATAGGCATGTCCATATATTACTAGTGACACTTTAGGTTAGTTCAATCATTTGTGTAGTAAAACCATTAAAAAAAAACCCTATTCACCTAACTCTACTCCAAGGATGTGACTTGAAAATTAAAAATTTTGTGTGGGAATTTTTTAGCTCTGATATAAGATAATCATTAAAATAAGCAGAAGCTCAAAATTTAACTGGGAGCTAGTGAAGCAAATTATTTTATTAATATAATGATGGACCATTATGTTACAACTTAACATCATTTGTGTGTATACTGCATTGATTTAAGGAAGAGTAGATATGAAATAAGTGAGAAAAGACCTTAAAATAGCAATTATTGATTAGTTAAAATAATTTTTATATAAGGAAAAAGAAGAGCATTTATCAAGGTTATTTAAAGAGTTGATGTTTCAATTCAATTTTGGTTTGAATGTACACTTGAATATATATATTTGTCACCCAACATGCAGACTTTTTACTTAGTATTCTCTTGAATCTAAATATTTTATGGAGATTTTTTACTTTGTGTTGATGGACCACACATGTTGTATAAACTCAGTTCATTGTCCTCAAGAACTGGAAGAACAAGCTTGTTCTGAACTCTTAAATATTATATCCCTCATTTGGACAGTTAACAGCATCTATTAAAACTCCCACAGGGCAGGAATGGGCAATTATAGCCGTAGATGGTGGAAACCAGATTTCATCACAGAGAGCTCAGGGCAGGGTGGCCAAGGAGACTAGCGCTAAGTGGGGATAGCTAGAGAAAAGACACGAAGGCCTTGGTTGCCAGAAGAGCCCTAGAAGGAAGTAACCTCCAGAGAGTGATCATACCCACCTTCTACAGGCTTCATTTCCTGCCTAGCAGTTCTGAGAAAGGCCTCTGCTTGGAACTTTCCAAGAATAAGATACGCTATCTCCTAGAATGATCCAGTGATCCATTTGGACAACTCCTGTTTTGTTTTGTTTTTTTCCTTTTTGGCCATCATGCAGCATGTAGGATCTTAGTTCCCTGACCAGGGATCGAACCTGGTACCCCTGCAGGGGAAACATGGAGTCTTAACCCCTGAACCAAGGACTCAGGGAAGTTCCTGGATACTGCCTTTAATACACAAACACACACACCCAGATATTTTTAAAATATCTTTATTTATTTATGTATTTGGCTGTGCCAGGTCTTAGTTGTGGCACACGGGATCTTTAATTGTGGCATCTGGGATCTAGTTACCCAACCAGGGATCAAACCCAGGCCCCCAGAATTGGAAGGTTGAGTCTTAGTCACTGGACCACCAGGGAAGTCCTGTGGGTAACTCCTTTGAGAGTTGGCTTCCTTATGCCAAAGACCTGCCTCCCTTTACTTTCCACCTAATGACCATGTTTCTGAGTAATCTCTGAGGCTCCAAAGGATGAATCTGATCCCTAGAACAGCTTTGAAAGACAATTTTTGTACCTGAATCTGATCCCTAGAACAGCTTTGAAAGACAATTTTTGTACCTGAATCTGATCCCTAGAACAGCTTTGAAAGACAGTTTTTGTACCTCCTGAGTTACCGGTTCTCCAGGTTGAACCTTCTCAGGACTTCCAACCATTCTTCATTTAGCTGCCTTCTTTCCCCCTAGTGACCTTGGTGCTGACCCCTGGCTATACCGCAGTTTATCATTATCCCCCTTATAGTGTGCTGCCTGGAACAGAGTACAAGGTATGGCAAAAAGAAGACCAATCTGTCATCTCCCTGAGGTTCTTTCTTGTAGTGAAACCAAGAATTGAATTAGCAGAATTGGCATCTGTTGTGTTATCATTGATTTCTGTTGAGCTTATCATCAACTAAAACCAGTAAGTAGCATTATTCTCCTTTTTCAACAGGCACAGTGGCCAAGCCACATCTTCCACATCCTGCAGTTGTTCACTGGACTTTTGATCTATAGATTTCAGCTTCTTTCTGAGCAGTTTTCTTAGTGATAATCTGCTGTGGGTCACTTCAGTTTTTACAGGGACATGAGGAGGCTTCTTAACAGTGTTTGAAATAAATTGAGCATCTGTATCAAGAGTGGTTTCTTGGTTGATGGGAAAGGATTGGGGAACTTGTCAGTGCCTGCTTTCTGTTCCTCTCCCTTGGTAATATGCAGGGTTCACCTGGAAGGCTTCTGTTCCTCAGACACTTTGGGTACATTGGAAGAGACTCAAAAGTAGCCATTGTTTGCATAAAGAATTACATGGATTCCTGGAAGAGATGCTGAGAGATAGATTAGTATACCATACCCCCCACACCCAAATTTTTAGCATTTGGAACTAAGACCTGAGGCAAATAAGAATTGCTTCAGGGCACTGAGCAAACTGGTGATAAGAGGCAGCTTTAGCACCCAGGTCATCTGACATGCTTTCCTAGTGGCTCAGATGGTAAAGAATCTGCCTGAAATGCAGGAGACCCAGGTTTGATCCCTGGATTGGGAAGATCCCCTGGAGAAGGGAATGGCTACCCACTCCAGTATTCTTGCCTGGGAAATCCCTTGGACAGAGGAGCCTGAACAGGCTGCAGTCCATGGGATCGCAAGAGTCAGACACAACTGAGCAATTAACACTTTCACTTTTCACACTTCTGACACGCGTAGATACTTATTTGGCATGCTGGATCTTAGTTGTAGCACTCAGGATCTTTAGTTGCGGCATGTGGGATCTGGTTCTCTGATCAGGGATTGAACTTTGGCTCGTTGCAACGAGAGCATGGGGTCTTAGCCACTGAACCATCAGGGATGTCCTGCATAGAAACTCACTTAATCGATTTTACCTGAGTAGCAGCTTTCAACTGTTCACATTAAAATACTTTATAGATTTCCTCCCACCCCAGCCTTCTTAGGGGTTTAGTTGCCCCAAGAGCTTAGATGATTCCTTGAATTCTTCCACCATGTGAGTAAATGATGCCCTCTTAGATGCTTAGCAAGGTCAGCTCTGGTGGTGAAGTGAGGATCCTCTCTGGGACTTCCAAGTCCTTTTCTGGCTTTCTGCCAAGCACTTTCTTCATGAGGTCATGTGGTTGGTGAGAGAAAATGAGATCACCCCGGATCACTCAGGTGCCAGGTGGGGTCCGAAGAATACCCAGGGGCTGGACTTCTGGGAGCGCTTGACACGGAGCTGTCCAGTCTCTGGCAGCTAATGTTATGTGTCAGGTGGGACAGCACGTTGTGATGGCCCTCGGAGGTCCTGTCTCCTCCCAGGCATCTGAGGCAGCATATGAGACTCAGGATAGGGGAAAGCACTTTGTAGGCAGGTGGTCGTACCAGTCTGCCAAGTGTCAGAAGGATTTTTATTTGTAATTTTTAATGTTCATGAACCTTTTTCTTCCTTACTCGATTGCAGATTCCTGGAGGAAGTTGACTGTCTTTCATTATGATATTCCAGCACTGCAACTGTCAGTGTATTCAGTGATGTTTCCAGATTCACGCGGAGTGTCAGGATGTATGTTTACTGCTTGGCTGCTACCTGGCTGTAGCAGAGCAGGTCCCTTCAGCTTTTGGGAGGGTTGATTCTTTATCTGTAAAATGAGCAGTTTGGTGTGACCTCCAACGGCTCTTTTAGCAACAGACCCTCATATTCTGGGAGCTCACACAGCTCTTGGAATGTATGCTTGTAGTGTATCTTACCGAAGTCCTTGTTGTTCTCTTTCCTGCTGCTTAATTACTAAAACAAAGACCACCCAGGGGATACCATCCTCTCTTTCCTTCCTCTGCATGTAATAGGAAGGTTTTCTTCTTCCACTATCTTTAAAAAATTGGCAGATCTGTTAAAAAGGAAGACGGGTGGAAGGGAGATGTTGCAACAAGGGCCAGTGGCGGGTACCTCTCATGTTCCTAGTCTTCCTTTGAGCTGCTTTTAGCTCCGTTTCTCAATATTCATGCTGGTTGCAAGAAAAGAGTCCTGGGATGAGAGAGTGAGTATACACCAAAGAGTATAGAACATACCAGAGGTCCTGGCAGAGAGAAAGGGAGCATCTTTTGTAGCTTTGGGACCTAGTGGAGAGTTTGAGTAGAATCAGATGATCTGGACGGGATTTCTGGGCTGCAGAAGGTTCTTACTGTACTGAATGCATAGGAAAAATAGAATACAGCTTAGGAATATTTAGGTTCCTGTCCTTTAAAAGCTTGCTTTTGGGGAAGATGGATGAGGATAAAATGTCACTATTGTTCGGGGTCCAAGAAATTAGCTTACTGGAAGGGGTTGTTAATCCCAACCTGAGGAATAGGAAAGACTTCCAAGGGGTGCCTGTCTGCATCTCCTCCCACCCCAAGCAGTGCCTCACCTTTGTTCTGTCCTGGTGTGCTGGCAAACTTAGAAACTTGTGAATGCGGCACCATCGGTTGGGAGGCAGACGTCGAGTGAGCTCATCCCGCCCGTGTGTACTTTGTACCTGTTTTATTTCTGTCAGTATCAGGCGTTCTCACTGTACTTAATCCATAGTGCACTGAACACCATAGTGTCACTGAGCTCTGTGACAATGGCTGCTTCTGCCCTAGAGCCGACCCCGGGCTTGGAGCTAAAGGCACGAGCCGCTGGAGGTCTGAGCGCCGCCCCTGTCCCCCCAGTCACCATGTCCACGCAGAGACTTCGGGATGAGGACTACCGTGACTACAGCTCCACCGATGCGAGCCCGGAGGACAGCCCGTCCGAAGGCCTGAACAACTTCTCTTCCTCGGGGTCCTACATGCGGTTTGGGGAAAGCAACAGCACAACGTAAGTAGCTGTTCTGTCTGCCCGAGGGGTGGGAATCACACTCCCACGTTCTGTGTTAGTAATGTCATCTCCCTTTGAGTTATTCTTGACCCCCGATTTTATCATTTCCCTACTTTACAGATGAGAGTAACACGTAAAGAGATGAAGTGAGTGATGGTGCTGAGATCTGAGCTCTTTGTCAGTTACTCTCTGTTTCTTACTCTTTGTTCATTTCACCTGCGTTGGTCGCAGAAGGCTGATGCTAAGTAACAGCTTGAACATAAGAAAAATTTCTAGAGAGAACATTCTCTTAATTTAGAACCTTGGGTCATCTGTGCTAGAAGCTTCAATAACTCCAAGTCCAGTACAGACAGCCCTTTGCAAAGTCTCCCCCAGACTTCTGTCCCCATCACCAAAAGCCAGGGCATTTGACAGAATAAATAGGAAGAGGGAAGAATAACTTCTCCTGCACTATGCCCTCCTCCAGGAGATCCTCCCAACGCAGGAACTGAACCCAGGTCTCTCACATTGCAGGCGGATTCTTTACTGTCTGAGCCACCAGGGAAGCCCAAGAGTACTGGAGTGGGAAGTCTGGGATCTTCCCAACCTAGGAATTGAAGTGGGGTCTGCTGCATTGCAGGTGGATTCTTTACCAGCTGAGCTACCAGGGAGGTCCTAAAAGATTCAAGGCGTTGGTAAAGAAGAGGGAACTTCCCTGGTACTCCAGTGGTTAGGACTTCGCTTTCCAATGCAGGATATGTGTGTTCGATCCCTGGTCAGGGAACTAAGGTCCCTCATGCCTCGCTGCCAAAAAACCAAAACATAAAACAGAAGCAATATTGTAGCAAATTTAATGAAGACTTAAAAAAAGATCCACATCAAAATAAATAAATAAAATCTTTAAAAAGAAAAAGAAGAGGTGATTTGCTTTGTATGCTCTTAGGAGGGCTTATGCCTTATCTCTGGAAACTAAATCCCAAGTCTCATCTGGGTTAGTTTGGCCCTCTGTGGGCCTCAGTTTTTCCAAATATAAGATTGAGGACCCCCGTGTGAAGCTATGCGGATTGACTCTTCAAATGAGAAGATTGAGAAGAGGGTTTTCTACTCCACTGAGTTGTCCGGTAGCCCTAAAATTTTCTTCTGCAGCCCTTCTGTTTATTCCTCAAGCTTTATCATCATCCTCTGTGTGTTCCCTTGGGAGTTGGGTGTGACTCACTGAGGGATCCATTATGTCCTTGACTTACACTCTCCCCTGTGACTGCCCAAGGAGACCATGGGAGCTTCTCTTGGAGCTCATTACTGGTAAATCCCCCCCTGGCTGCAGTCTTTCCTGGTGCATGGCATTTTCTCTGCTGCTGCTGCTGCTAAGTCACATCAGTCGTGTCCGACTCTGTGCGACCCCATAGATGGCAGCCCAACCGGCTCTGCCGTCCCTGGGATTCTCCAGACAAGAATACTGGAGTGGGTTGCCATTTCCCTCTCCAATGCATGAAAGTGAAAAGTGAAAGTGAAGTTGCTCAGTCATGTCTGACTCTTAGCAGCCCCATGGACTGTAGCCCACCAGGCTCCTCCATCCATGGGATTCTCCAGGCAAGAGTACTGGAGTGGGTTGCCATTGCCTTCTCCGGCATTTTTGTCTAGTGAACTCCAAACTAGAGGAGACGGTCTGCCCACATTATAAGCCCCTCTCCACCTGTAGCTGGTTTTCTGCTCTTAAAGGTTCCATCTCCATAGCTTCTTTCTCCTGTGGCATGCTACTGTAGATTTCCCCATATGCTTGCAGTGTTAGTTGATGGGAAAGATTGCTTAGGCCCCAACCAGCAGCAGTGAGAACTATCTTTCCTCTCTATTCCCTAACCTTACCTGCCTACGTGACTTCCCACAGGTGGAAGGAGTGCCAAATGCAGCCAATGCCATGTGATGGCTTCTCTTCAGAAGTCACTCTGGTTACTGTAAAATGCTTCTTCCAAGCTTCTCTCTCTAGTTTTCTTTCCAGTTTTTGCTCCTTGTTCTTAGACATCAGCTTGTCTATTCTGTGCTTGCCATATGGGGTGTAGATTTTCATTTTTAGATGGACTCCTCTAAAGTTCACAGCCAGTCATCTAGCAACATCAGGATTGGTAGCTCATAGGTTTTGTCATACTGAAGGCAATGCATGGCTGTGAGCTACTTTGAAACTCTCTTTTTTTTCACATTGGGTTATAACTAATAGTCAACGCCAAATTATCTTCCCTTGTTTGCTGGAAATTGACCGATTGGAATATTTGATCAATGTTCTCTTGGCCTTGCTTGGGGATGTACTTTTTCTGAGGGCCCATCCTGCCCTGGTATTGTGAAACAAGGTAGGTGGCCCAGGAAAGCCCCTCTGTAAGTGATGGCAGGTGTCACAAGCCCATCACAAGTGGTGCAGGGAAAAGTACTCCTTTGGGACTTGGAGGATTGGTTGAGTACTTGCCTGGGGCCTGGATCCCCAGAAGCGTTACATGTAGAAATGTGCCAGGTATGATTAAGTATAAGCTGATTTGGGACCTAGTTAGCTCTATAGGTGAGAAGTGTTAGGGACAAGTTTTTGAGCTGGGTTCCTGTTTCCTGGGGACTTACTCCACTGTGTTATTTAATTTGCTAAGGAACAAAATATGTGGAAAAAATACATGGAACAAAGTACAAGAAGCAAAGCATATGCATGCATATCAGGCTCTTCTAGGGGATTAGGACTCAGTAAGAATCCCCAATCAGGGATGCAGATAGGAGCCCCAGGATAATGTGTTTGGTGAGGTTGTTTCCTAACCTTTCAAGTTATCAAGCTGTTGACTGCTTTGATGACGGCCTCAGATTTTACTCTTTCGGGCAAAGTTTTCTTGTTGCCCTATTGAGCTACATTATACTGCTCTCGGACGAGCTTTGATACTTTTTCCGCCAGGCTGGCAGGCTGAGAAACCAGTTGACTGAAACCGGTCTTCAGTAGGTTATCTGGAGTTGCCATCTGCAAAGTATGGTCTTCAGACCCTTTGGGGGTCCCAGGACCATTTTAAGAAGCCCACGAAGTCAAAACTGTTTTCATAATAATACTAGATGGGATTTGTCTTTTCACTGAGTTGACATTTGCACTGATGGTTCAGAAGCAACGATGGGTAAAATTTCTGGTGCCTTAGCATGCATCAAGGAGGTAACACCAGATTATGCTCATCATTGTATTTTTTACTTAAGCATGTCCTTGATGAAGCAGTCATGTCACTAATTTTATTAAATCTTGACCTTTCAGTCCAGAATATTTTGTTAATATTCTGTGTGACAAAACGGAAAGTGCACATGAAATACTTCTACTGAACAACTAGGAAACTAGGTCGTTCAGATCTGAGTACTTAGATATTTTCTTGAAAATGAAAGTAATGAGACTGTCCCCTCAGGAAAAACTATTAAGGGACTTCCATGGTGGTCCAGTGGTGAAAAAGTCGCCTTTCAGTGCAGGGGACACGAGTTCAATCCCTGGCTGGGGAACTACGATCCCACATGCCACAGGTGCAACTAAGCCAGCATGCTGCAACTGGAGAAAGCTCTCAAGCCACAGTGAAGATCCAGCACAGCCACAAAAAAAAAAAAAAGTACTATTTGTTGCCAACAATGAAATTTGAGCTTTTGAGCAAAATCAGAAAAAATAAACTCGTATCTAGCACTGTGACCTTGACAGCTTCCCGTTACCTAAAAACTGAACTGAACTGAACTGAATGAGATTAGGGATGATTAATGAATGTGATTATTTTTAATGTTGTATAATGAAATGTGCCAGCATTTGAAAGATCCATGTAGCTCAGGGAATCAGTATCTCCTATATGGTCAAAGTGTGATGTTGGGAAATTGTGTGTGGGTAAAAGGATCTATTCAAGGAGCAAGAGTGCCAGTGTATTTTCACATAGTAGAGTATGAAAAGGTCAGATTCCACATTACAACTAACTCCTGAGAAACTATGTGTGTCGAGTTTTGATGTAGTATCAAATAAAAAATATCCCAGTTGCCTGAATAGGCTATTAAGATACATTCTAACTACATATCTGTGTGAGGGCAGATTTTCTTCAGGGACTTCCATCAAAGCAATGTATCACAAGAGGTTGAATGCAGAAGATAATCCAGCTATCAAACAAGACATTAAAGAGATTTGCAAAAAAAGTAAGATAGTGTTGTTCTTCTCACATTTTATTTTTTTTGAAAATAGTTACTGTTTGTTAAAAATTGGTTATTTTTATTAAAATGTAGTAAGTTTATTGTTATTTTAAATTAATACATATTTGTAAGTTTCTTGGTTTAATTTATAAAATATATATACATATATTTATATATGTATAAATACATATAAAATATATATACATATATATATATATATCAGCAGATATAATCCATATAAGCAAAAACTATGTGGGATCCTCAATAACTTATAAGTGCATAAAAGGGTCCTAAGGCCAAAAAAGTAAAAGAACTACAATTTGCTAGGCTTATTTTTCCCTCTTACCCCCATAGTTAAGATTCTCTAGTCCATGGAATTGATACTGTGATAACTCATATGGTTTTGGGTAATCCCAGCTCATGGCCATTGGTGAAAAGCTTAATTTTGGAAATCCTTTTGGTACAGTGGATAGGAATCCGCCTGACAGTGCATGATATATGGGTTTGATTCCCTGGTCTGGGAAGATTCCACATGCCTCGGGGCATCTAAGCCTGTGTGCCACAACTACTGAAGCCCGCGCGCGATAGAGCCTATGCTCCGCAATGAGAGAAGCCACCGCAGTGAAAAGCCTGTGCGCCACAATGAAGAGTAGCCTCCACTCTCCGCAACTAGAGAAAGGCCAAGCGCATCAGCAAAGACCCAGCACCACCAAAAATAAATACATTAATTATTTTAACAAAGAATAATTTTGGTCAATTGCTTAAGCCCTGCTGTTTCAGAGTTGAAATATGCTGTTCTGGTCCAGTCCTCTCATATGAGACGATAGGCCCAGAGAGGGAAGGGAATTTTCATAATGAATTAATGGCAGAATCAGAACTGGAGGGTTCTGATCTCCTATGAAACCCAGCCCAGAGGTGTTTTGGGGAGGCCCAGGAGGCAGGTAGTTTTGGTAAAGTGCTTACCTTTGCCCTTAAGTGGATTAAACATTTGCCAAGATAGAAATTTGACTGGTCCATCATTCTGCCCATAATTTCCTGGTCACTGACTCCTGATAATGGAAGAGTCACCCCTGCACTCTTGCCATCTCTTAGTTTAGTCCAGGAGAGCATTCACCTCTTCTCGTTCACACTTGAAGCAGTTTTCTTGATCTTGCATGAGAAAGTTGGGGACAGTTGGAAGAGTAAGAGATTTTCTTCCTGGAGGTAGAGGGAGAAAGGTTACCGAGAGTAAAATTCCTTTCCAGAGAGTGTAGAAGGATCTTATTTATTATGGTTCTTACAAGTTACTGGGCTTCCCCGGCGGCTCAATGGAAAAGAATTTGCCTATAATACAGGAGACCCTGGTTTGATCCCTGGGTTGGAAAGCTCCCCTGGAGAAGGAAATAGCAACCCACTCCAGTGTTCTTGCCTAGGAAATCCCATGGACAGGGGACCCTGGCGGGCTACCGTCCATGGGGTCGCAAGGGTCAGACACAACTTAGTGACTAAACCACCACCACAAGTTAACACATGATTTGCTTTCAGTTTCTACTAAATTGAAGTTTGGAAGACTTATGTGGAAGCATTGTTTAGGAGGTATTTAGGTTATATGTGGAGAAGAATTTCCAGACAGTGCCAGGGACCAAATCTTGAGGAAGTCTGGGGCAAAGTAGTATCATGTCTGATCTTTTTCATGTGTCTGCCTTATTTTCCTGCAGACTTTTATTAGTTTGTCGAGACTAAAGTTCACGTCTGATCCATGCAGTTTCCACCACTGCATTAACACCATGTTTTACACATTATAGATGGTGTTTGTTGAGTGAAAAAATAATAACACATGAGAGGCTTTCCAGTTGCAGCTTGAGAGGGACAGTCTATAACAGATAAGGGGAAACACTGTTCTCAAGGCAGAAAGATAATTGGTGACTGTCTGAAGAGGGCTTCTCCTATCTTAGGACTCTGTGGCATTTGACTTTTTTTTTTATACACAATACAGCAGGGACTGTGGGACCATATGACTTTTACTCTGTTCATGTTCCATAAAACATTCTGATAGGGACTGGGGGCTTCTGTTTTGCTATTTCCCAGGTTCTTTACTCACAGCAATGTGTCTGTCCTACACAGTTATGCTTGGAATCCTCTGTTGCAATTCTGGATCTGAGTCTTTATAGTGGAAAGTTCCAGGGTGAAAACCAATACACCAGGAGAGAGACCATACTGTCCCTCTGGTCTAATCTCTAAGCAAGGTGAACTCAGAGATGCCTCGGGGAATGGACATTATAGCCCAGTGACTAGGAGAGTGGGCTCGGGGGCTAGACAACCTAGGTTTGAATCCAGGCTCACACTCAGGTGTGTGACCTTGAACAAGTTGCTTCATCCTGTGTAAAATGAAGTTAATACCTATCTCATAGTGTTATTCTGGGCTTCCCTGGTGGCTCAGTGGTAAAGAATATGCCTGCCATGCTCGAAATTGAATGAGATGATTCATGAAGGCACTTAGCTCAGTGGTAAGTACTCAATAAATGTTACCTCTTATTATTGTTAACCTGCCCTTGTCTGCCTTATTCCCACTTCAGATGGTTCCAGACCCTGATCCACCTGCTAAAAAGCAACATTGGCACAGGACTCCTGGGGCTGCCTCTGGCGGTGAAAAATGCAGGCATCTTGGTAAGGGTCTGCGTCAGTACAGGGAAGTATTGTGATAAATTTTAGGAGATGGTGTGTGTGGGTGTGTTTAATTTACTTCATATAAAACATTTTGAAATGGAAAGCTTTTCTTTTTCAAATGCAGTTGAGAAAAAGCAGAGTTCAGGTTTATTCATCTAAAGGTATGTTTTGAGGATCTGCTGTGTGCCAGGCACTGTTCTAGATTCTTAAGTCTATTATTAGTGAGTGAAACAAACAAAGATTCCTGCCTTCATGGAGGCTACTTGAGGTAAGGAGGAGGTCCTGGCCATTTCCATCAATAATATTGACTAAAGAATAACAGAATTCTGTCCATTTTCTATAGTCTTTCCATGCCCTGCCCTTAGATGGACAACTCTGAAAACCTTAACTTTTTTTCTTTCTTGATTCTCCCCATGATAGACTGCCTGTCCAAAGCCATTCTGCTTTCTTTTAAAGTTGGAGATAGGAGATTTTCTGGCAGTCCATTGGTTAAGACTCTGTGCTGCCACGGCAGCACTGCAGGGGGCACTGGTTCAAACCCTGACTGGGGAGCTAATACCACATGGCTTGAGGCCAGAAAAAAAAAATTCTTAACTGAATAAAAATGAAAATACAAAATATCAACTTAAAAAAATTATATGTGAAAAGTAAAAATAAATAAATAAAGTTAGAGGTAGCTCAGAGGCTGGATTTGTCCTCTGCCTGTGCCATTATTCTAGACAGAACTCGCCCCCTCCCACCAGCCCTTAGCCTGTCTCTTCTTCCCAGATAGTCCCAGGAGCCTTCTATTCTGAGTAGGCAGCAGTCTTGAAACAGCCTAATCTGTGTCTTTCTCCTCAGGGAGATTAATTGTCTAGAAGGGCTGCCGAGGTTCAGAGGGTGCCCTTCCTGCTCAACTAATCTCTGTGAGCACATTTGTTTCTCGAGTGCTCTGCCAGTAGTTCTGTCATTGGAAGGTACCCTAGTCACGTTTTGATCATGTGCAAGTTCCAGTTCTAACCCTGCTTGCCTGTCTCTCCCTCCCTGGCCCGCCACGCCTGTCCACAGTTGGGTCCCCTCAGCCTGCTGGTGATTGGCCTCGTGGCTGTGCACTGCATGCGTATCCTGGTGAAGTGTGCTCACCACTTCTGCTACAGGTGAGAGTGTTCCGTGCACCTCTCGAGTGACAGACTGTCCTTCCGGGCTCCGTCACCAGCGCCGGAAGTGAGCACTCAGCACACATCACTCTGGGCTCTCTGCGCTAGCTGAAGGTGGCCGCTCGTTAACGGCCTTCCTCTGGCAGTTTCTGTGCCCTTTTTTAGCTTGTTGTCATCTGTCACATGGGCGTCCCGGGTGGCTCAGTGGTAAAGAATCCGCCCGCCACTAGAGTAGGCACAGAAGACGTGGGTTCGATCCCTGGGTCGGGAAGATCCCCTGGAGGAGGGCACGGCAGCCCACTCCAGTGTTCTTGCCTGGAAAATACCATGGGCAGAGGAGCCTGGCGGGCTGCAGTCCATGGGGTCCCAAGGTGTCGGACACGACTGAGTGAGCACACACATACGTCATCTGTCACACTAACTTATAACCAGTGTGCAGAGACCAGATTCTAGTTTTATGTGCTTTGCAATATGTACCCCATTGAAAAGATTTTCCAGATGATTTCTTAATTATAAGGAAAGTAACTGTCCCATTGACTTCAGACTGATGCTCCTTGAACGCATCAGGCTAAGGACTCGGTGGTGTGTCTGGGGTGGCAGGTGGGGAACCCACCCAGGTCTCCGTGAACTCTGTTTGTCCTGTCATTGTCTGACCCCACACTGTGCCCTTCCCCTCCCTTGCTTCCTCCCAGACTGAACAAGCCCTTTGTGGACTATGGGGATACAGTGATGTATGGCCTGGAAGCCAGCCCCGTCTCCTGGCTCCGGAACCACGCGCACTGGGGAAGGTAATGGGTTTCCTTCTTTGTGGCTGTGGCTGCCCAGTGTGGGGGTGTTCAGATAGGGTGGTGAGGGGTGGAAGACCATGTCGCTAGTGGGAAGAACGTTGCTTGGGCTCAGCTCTGCCAGTGGTCATTTGTGTGACCTTGAGCTATGTGCTCACTCCTCTCCCTGGGCCTCAGTTTCCTCATTGGTAAGACAGGAGGGCACTGGCCTGAAAGGTAGCTAAGGGCTCTTCCAGCTTTGACAGGCTGTGACCAGTGATGGTATTTTATCCCCTCTTTTGGTCAACAGACATTTGAACACACTCTTGTAAGTGGTGCAAAGCAATTCCAGGTATAGGGAGGATGGTTTCCCCATATTACATGGTCCTGACTCTCCAGGAGAAGGAGAAAGATGTGTGGGAGATCTGTTGAGAACAAGAGGTCAGGAATAGGGTACACCAGTAGAGAGAGGGTCAGGAGCTAGCAGTGCACCGCTGGGGCCCCGGCGGGGAGAAGCCCTAAAGATGCTCTTGTCCGCTGTGCCAGTGAGAAGCACACTTGATAGGTGCTTTCAGGGATGGACACTGGGCAGGAGAAACAGGGCTTCAAGGGGAACGTGAGGGGAATTAGAGCCAAAGGGTTTGTTAGGGAGAGATGTTTCAGGAGCTGACATGGGAGGTGTTTGGAAATTTCTCCTTCTGGTAATCTTTCAGACACCTGCAGAGAAGTGTTCTACTGTTTGTTTCCCATTTGAGGCAATGGTACATTTTGATGTAGAAAACTGATAACATCAAGGGCTGGATCCTTTTTTTTTTTTTAATGTTTATTTCTTTGGCTGCATTGGGTCTTAGTTGCAGCATGCAGGATCTTCATTGCAGTGCATGAATTTAGTTGCCCTAGGACACGTGGGATCTTAGTTCTCTGACCAGAAATCGAACCAGGGTCCCCTGCATTGCACAACAGATTCTTAGCCACTGGACCACCAAGGAGGTTCCCCCCACCTTTTTTTAAAATTGAATCATATTAATGTTCTCCAGAAAAACTCCTTTTTGTGATCATAGGGCGACTTTTACCTTCACACATAGTAAGCTTCCTCCTGTGATGCAGGTTTCTGTAATTCTTTCAGCAAAATCATTTTCTGTGCCTGGAGAAGCCAAGTTGCCAAGTGACCCCTGTTGGTTGGCTGGTTGTTGGCTGAGTCTTTTTTCTCCTTTTCTGCATCTCTGTTTTTCTCTCTCTCCTCCTTCTCTCTTTCTCTCTCTCCCAATTCCTCACCCTCTCTTTCTTTCCTCCCTTCCTCCCTACATCCCTCCATCCCTTCCTTCCTTCCTTTAATAAAATTAATGTGTACTCGTGGTAAAAAAAAAAAAGCAGCAACAACAGCTTTTCTTGGAACAAGATAGAGAAACATAAAGTGAAGAGTAAAAGTATAGTCACAGTTGCATGAATATTCTCCTGGAGTTTTCTGAGTATGTAAAAACATGTACAGATTCCTCACATTTTTTATACTAATTACCATATTATGCATTCTGACTGGAAACTCGGTGGGATTTTTTTTTCCCTTAAAGGTCATTAGACATTTCTGTTTTGGCACACGTAGATCTAACATATTCTTTTTACCTGCTGTGTACTGTTCCATCTAAAATGGCCTATAATTTAAGCATTTTCCCTTTGATGACCGGTAGGTTGTGACGAGCTGCTGTTGTAACTGTGCTTCAACCACAGCCTGTTTTGATACATCTCTTTCCATGTCCTTATGTAAGAGTCAGTTGGTTTTTTGATCCAAGTTATAGAAAGAGACTGGGAAGGGGTCCATTTCTTGGGCTCTTATGCTAAGGGCTCCCTGTGACTTTAGGACGGACATGATGGGATGGGACAGGCGGGCCATGGGAAGGGGTAGCCACGGGACAGGGCAGTGGTCCTTATGTGTGCTCCACTCTGGCCAGTCCAGGCTCAGGACTGTCCCGGGCCTGCCTGACTGCAGGTAGCATTCCTGGCGTGCAGCCAGGAAGGTGTTCTCGGGAACCACATGGATAGCGCCTCCCTCACCTTCTTCCAGGGCTCTAGACCAGTGGCACACTTTCTCCTCTTATCAGGGCACACTCATCCTTGTAACCTGATGGGAAGGGTCTGTGATGACTTGGGAAGAAGCACTGTTCAAACTCCCATCTCTCTGGCTGTCTTACTTTCTATTGTTTGATCTTTTATCTTCCTTCCCCACCCACAGGCGCATTGTGGACTTCTTCCTAATCGTCACGCAGCTGGGATTCTGCTGTATCTATTTTGTCTTTCTGGCTGACAACTTTAAACAGGTAGGCCCTAGTGAAAAGAATGGCAAGAGATGAGTGGGCTTTCTGTTTAGGATCCCTCCCAAGCCAATTTTGTTCACCGTGAGAATTGAGATTTTAACACTTTACATAGAACACGGTCAGCATCGTTTGATTTTATTTTAAGACCTAGGGTGTCGAGAAACCTTAGGATGTCTTGCTGTCCTCTTGTCTGTATTTTTTATTGTTTATTTATTTATGGCTGTGCCGGGTCTTTGTTGCTGTGCACAGGCTTTCTCTAGTTGCAGCGAGTAGGGGCTGTTCTTTAGTTGTGGCCTTCAGGCTTCTCATTATGATGGCTTCTCTTGTGGTTCGTGGGCTGTAGAGCACAGACTCAGTAGTTGCAGCGCATGGGTCTAGTTGCCCCGTGGCATGTGGGATCTTCTTGGACCAGGTAGCAAACCCATGTCCGCTATGCGCTATTGTTGGCAGGTGAATTATTAACCAGTGGATCACCAGGAAAGTCCTTTCTTGTCTTTGGGTACAATGTGATCAATCCCAGCTCTGACAGTTGGGTTGCTATTCGTAATTAGGAAGATCTCTGAAGATGTTTCCATGACCACTGACTTCCTATACGACCTTGTTCACACTGAGCCTTTAGCCTAGAACCCCTTCCGGTGGTAGGGTCACGGGCCTTTGTCATTTGAGAGGCTGTCTCTGTTTCTCCCCATCATTCTAGGTGATAGAAATGGCCAATGGGACCACCAGCAACTGCCACAACAACGAGACGGTGATCCTGACACCCACTATGGACTCGAGACTCTACATGCTCACGTTCCTGCCGTTCATGGTGCTACTGGTGTTCGTCAGGAACCTCCGAGCCCTGTCCATCTTCTCCCTATTGGCCAATATCACCATGGCAGTCAGCCTGGTCATGATCTACCAGTTCACTGTTCAGGTAGGAGCCCAGCCTTCTCACTGTGTCTTATAAATAATCAGAGCTACAAAGTGAGGAAGTGAGCATAAATAGGGGTGTTACTTACAAGTGTTGTACTTTGATTAGGGCTTCTTAGCGTGGGCACTGTTGACACGAACCAGATAACTCTGTTGCAGGGGCTGTCCTGTGCATCACAGGGTGTTTGGCAGCAACCTGGTCTCTACCCACTAGGTGCCAGTAGCAACTGCTCCCCAAGTTGTGACAGCCGAAAATGTCTCTAGATGTTGCCCAGCATTGCCAGGGAGGGCAAAATCACTCCCACTGAAATCGCTAGTTTAGACTTTTTCCCAGTTAGATGATAATATGTGATCATTGTATAAGATTAGAAAACAGAAAATATTAAGGTGATTCTTAAATATTAAATTATAAGATTTATGTTTTTATGCTAAGTCATAGAAGAATCATCTTATGATATAATATAATAAGGAATATTATATTATTATTTTACCACTCCCATTTTGTGTTTGTCAGAATTCTAAATCCAGTGATCATTTCCCCTCATGTAGCCCATGTGGGCAGGGCTGTGGATGGTGCAGGAGAGGACATCTGTATATGGATGGGTAGAAGATCAGGCTGAGAATCTTGTTTTTATTTCCATGTTTCCCTTCTATTTTATTTTTTTAACTTTGTATTTTATATTGGAGTATGGTTGATTAACAGTGTTGTGTTAATTTCAGGTGTATAGCAAAGTGATTCAGTTATATATATACATGTGTATTCTTTTTCAAGTTCTTCTCCCATTTAGGTTGTTACATACAATTGAGCAGAGTTCCCTGTGCTATACAGTAGCTTCTTATTGGTTATCCACTTTAAATATAGCATTGTGTACCTGTCAGTTCCAAACTCCCTAACTATCCCTCCCCCACCACCCTTTAAAAGGATAACTTTAAAGAAAGATTTTTGTTTGTTTAGTTGCCAAGTTGTGTCCAACTCTTTGCGACCCCATGGACTGCAGCACTCCAGGCTTACTTGTCCTTCATCATCTCCTGATAGTGAATGTAATTCCCCAAACAACTTATCAATACATACTCATTAAAATGCAGACAACACAAGTACCTGTGAACAGCATGTCCCCACCCTGAATCTCCTCCACTCTGGGACCCGCTACGTGTGTTTCTTGGTCCTTTGAATGGATTTACATACTGTATTCCTCTGTAGAGAAATATATAAAACAAAAATTGGTTTTGTGTTTTATAACATAATTTAAAAAATTATTATATATAGTGTTTATCTACCTTAGTTTAACAGTGCCTCAGAAAGCTTTCCATGTTGATATATCTGTTTTTACCTCTTTTTTAAAATTATTAAATAGTATCTCAGAGAATAAATGTGCCATAGTTTTGTAGTTTATTTAACCAGTCCCCAGTCAGTGGCCTGTCAGTTCATGTATCACCTTAGTGTTATTTCAGTATTATGATGGTATCCTTATGCTTATCTGTCGGACACAACTGAGTGACTGAACTGAACTGATAGATACTTCTCCATGTATTTATGTAACATATGCGTACAGAGGAGCTGGAGGTATGCTTGCTGGAGAGTATACACTTTAGAATTTTTATACTGCCAAGTTGCTTTTTCCAAAAGCCATTTACCAATTTTACAGACTCCCTTCCACAGTTCGTAAGCATCCCATGCTAGCCACACTGGATGTATCATCCTTTTTAATTTGGGCCAGTCTGACAGGTGAACATTACCTCATTTTCACAATCTGCATAACAGTGACCCAGTTACCCGTTGATGAGGTTCCCAGGAAAACGGTGGGTCATGAAATGCAACGACTTTGTATACTGAGGAAATGACGTAATGAATCTAGATAAACACTAGTCAGTGAGTGTTCTCTGTGTTTTCCTTCAGGTGGGTGGCAGATATGGACTCTTCTCCTGTAGAACTATTTTCTAAAGCATAAAATAGACAGCTGTCTGTGTTCTGTTTTTTTTTAATGGACTGGAAGGAGGACCTGTGAACACGTGAATGACCATTTCTAGAGAGTTTCTTCCCCTATCTCTGGCCCATTAAGTTAACACAAGGAAGCATAAATAAATGTATGATTTAATTTTATGATTAGAATAATTCAGTTGGTGCTCAGGACATGCTGCAGTGAACATTTTCAAAGATACAGGAAGTGAGGCCAGTTCACGTAGACACCACATTTAATTTCATACCACTGCAGATAGCTGGGCTGTGGTCGTTGTGATTGGAGGACAGGGATGGAAGTACAGGGTCCATAGCATCTCAGTCCCAGCTGAGAGAAGTGTCTGTCCAGAGGTCTGTCTGTGCCTAGTACAACCTGCGCTTTCAGACGAGGCAGCCCTGCTGAGGCCTGAGAGCGATTCTGAGCCTGCCTCTGGGCTCAGTGGGGAAGAGTGTTGTGACCCAGAGTGCTCTCTACCGGGGCTGGAGAGGGGAGAATGTGGTCTGGCTGGGTGGCCAGCAGCTTCTTGTTGACGTGGCACATGGCTAAAGCTGTCCCTCTGATTGTCTTTGTCACTGCTCTTACTGTTATCCCATCTTGGCATCTTTCCCTCTTTGTCTTGATAAATCCCCCAGTGTCCAAAGTTCCTGAATTTTCTCCTAACCTTGAGCATGTACGTGACTGGTGCCCTTGCTCCTCAGACTCACACCATTGGAGGGAGTCACTTGACTCCTTCCACCTGAGCAAGTCTCTTCATCATGTGCATGACAAATGGCACAGTTCTGAGCAGAGTCCCAGTAAATGTTTGGGCTCCCCGTGCACGTCCTTAATTTATCACTGCATGTCCTTATTTATTTATTTATTTTTTATGGCAGTAGCTAGAGGCTCAAAGGATCGAACCGATTCCCTCAGCAGTGAGAGTATGGAGTCCTAACCACTGGACCACCATGGATATCCTTAATTCTGAGACACATTTTTTCCCAGTTAATAATGTTCCTAAAATTGGAGTACATCTGGCAATCCTTATGTACATTTAACAGCATTTTCTCAGAAAGCTGTTATAGTTACATGATAATGTGGTGCAAATGAGGAGATAATATGCTGAAAATGACCTGATTTTAATTTGTACGTTTTTTTGCAAATTAAAAGTTTTTCCATTTAGTTGGTTGGGGTATAAGGCAGTAGCCATCATTAAGTATGTGAAATTATAAATTTCTTCTGCTGGTCTCATTCACACAGGTATCCCCAGATGTGTATTTTGAAATTTGCTCTGTGATGTCTCAGCCCAATGTATGACCCTGGGCAGTTTTCAGAAACTCTAGTTATACTATGACTCAGGGAATTAAAGGACAATCTCACCATCATGTTTCATCAAAAAAAAAATATTTACTAGTCTCAGCTTCATTCCAGGAACTGCAGTGCTTCTCATAAAGAGATCTAACTGGTTTCTTAGCAGGGGCTCAGAAAAGAAAACATTTTAAAAATTCTTCATATTTTAAGGAGACTATAGTATCAATATAATTGTTTTGAAATCTTTCAAAGAGAAACCTACTATAGAGATTAATACTAGGTCTCTTTTTTGTTCTCTGATGTTATTCTGTCACAGTGTTAGAACAGGCTCCATATTTATCTAGATACCTCTATAGTTAAATCAGCTTTAAAACGTTGTAAAGGGCAATTTTAAAGACATTTTAAATCTAAAAGTCAAGTTCTGAAAGAATGGCAGCTTTTGTCTCTTGAGTCCTGCTCCTTCGATACCGGCCATCACTGGGGAATCTTGCCATTGGTCAGCCAGCTAGGTACATTGTACCTGCCGTTATCAGTTGCCTTGGTTTTTATTTGCCTTCTTTTTAAAATGCTGTTTTTGCAATTTTTCCCCGCTTTGTACCAATAGTGCTGTCATGTGCCTGTCAGTAATATTTTCCAAGTGCTGATTCACAGAATTTTTGAAAAGAGAAAGAGAGGAAAGTAGAGATAAAAGAGAAAAGTACTCATCTAAAAACCTACCACCTTTTCTTCCAGCTGTATCTGTGTGGGATGTTTATGTAATTGTATCATAGTAAATACATACATTTAAAAAATATTTTTCTCACTTATTTCATTCGCAGTTTTTCATGTACTGCTTATCCCACTTTGTACTTTTTAAATAGTGCATAATAGCGCAATAGTGTGGTTTAGTTGATGCACAGTATACTAACAGTTCAGATGTTCAGGAACATTCAGGCTTGCTGTTGCTTACCATTCAAAGGCTTTGCTCAATTTTCTTCATATTTTAATCGTCTTTTCCTTGTCAGATTATATTTCTGGGGATGGGATCATCTAGTGAAAGAATGTGATTCTTTTTATATAGTCTCTAATATTTAAGTTTCCCCAAAGCAAGTAGACTTTTCTTGGCTTGAAGGAAAAAATAGAAAGGTTACACACAGCCCCAAATTATCTCTTAGGTGTTATAGTGTCATACTTTTTCCCTTAAGAGAATCTTAGATTTAGGAAAAGTTTGACCTGTCTGATGCTGGGGTTGAAATCATGAATCTCTGTATAGCCTTTGCTCTATTTTGTTTTCTCTCTTTCAGAATATCCCAGACCCCAGCCACCTCCCCTTGGTGGCTTCCTGGAAGACCTACCCTCTATTCTTCGGCACGGCCATTTTTGCATTTGAAGGCATTGGGATGGTAAGAGATACATCATGATTCTCTGGTGCCCTCGGTGTCCTTAAGATCCATTTTAAGGAATGCTGAGGAAATGCTCCTAGAAATTATCTTTAAGGTTTATGGGCCATTTAATGAACAGCATTTCAGAGACTCCACTGAAGTTTCCTAGCTCCAGTTTTTGTTTCCCTTCAGGCCTCTCTATTGCACACTCATCTCCTGTGCATGCAGTGAGCAGTGGTGGGTGACAATTTGGAATGCAGGATCTAGAGCTGGACCAATTTGGGGTTAGGCTCAACTCTGCCAAAGAGTACCTATGTGACCTTGTGCAAGGTCTTGCCTTCTCGGATTCTTCATTATATGCTTCTGAAAAGGGAGCCTAGTGTTAATAGTTTTTAGGATTAAATGAGACATGTCTAAAGTACTTCAAATAATCCCTGACATGTGGTGAGCATTTAATAATTTTTATTTTCATTAATAATAGTATTGATATTATCATTAAATCAATAAACATATGAGTGAATTCTCTGCCCTGAAACTTTGTTGAGCTGTATTTTCCATGTGTGAACCAATAGCCTTCAGCCTTAGCTCAGCTCCTCCATCATTGCTGCGATTTCACCAATTTCCCCTAAGAGAGGAATCTGTCCCTCAGGTGTACCTAATTAGATTTTTACTTATGTTTTTCGTAATAAAGGTCCAGATTTCTTTTCTGAAAAAAGCTATTAGCCTAGGGCTTAGGAAATGGGAAGACAGTTCTCCTTTCATGGAGTATCTTTTTGTCCCTATTTGATTGCTCTGTCACCTTACACACTTTTTAAAAATTAATTTTCATTGGAGCTTTACAATGTTGTGTTAATTTCTGCTGAACAGCAAAATTAATCAGCTGTACATATACATATACCCTCCCATTTGGACTTCCTTCTTGTTCAGGTGCATCATCTAGGTTTTCTTTAAAGTGTATAAGGTAAGCATCCTTATACACTTTTAAGAAAACCTCAGAGGTGGACATTTTTTGTCACAATTTGAGGAATTGCCCTGGTGGTGTCGATAGAACGTGTTAATAATTGACTCTTAACACCACGGGAGAGACTTTTTGAGTGATCATATATATGTGACTGTTCTGAGGTTTTAAACCTTCCCTGGTGCTTGCTCTTGGGGCTTCTCGTTGCCCAAGAACATCTCACCTTGATTCACAAACATATATGGTTTCCCTGCTGCTCAGGCAGAGGCCTGAAGGGGCCCGTATTACAGCAGGATAAAGAGCTCCGAAGCACTCAGATCTGGAAAGAAGAGGCTGAGTGAATGTGGAAAGATGCCCGGGGACCCTGGGTTCTTCAGGAACATTGTGCTGAATTTATCAGCTCTCCCTAACAGCACAGGGCAGAAGTTGTTCTTTGCTTCATTTCATCAGTAGGGGCTCAGATGGAGAGTCATTCTGTTACCGTCATTATCTGTTAATTCAAGATTGTTCCGTGTTTTCTCTTTTTAAAATAGAGATACGGCTGTTTTGACTCTTAGGCCGGATCTGAGGGTTGTTGGATGTGACCAGGAAAAGCTCTGGGCTCATTGAGCTTTCCTGTGCTCTCTGTGTTTCTGCACCCCTGGTCCAGACTGGCTGGCCTGGAGGAGATGGGCTCCCTGCCCTCTGGCTCCCAAGATTCCCCATAGAAAGAAACCAAAGGAAGGCTTAGAAACTGTTTCTTGTTGGATTGTGGATCAACTGAAGCTTGAGCCCCTTGATCTGGCGTGGGGGATGTTGAAGGTCGGTTGGAGATGCAGAGCTGTGTACCCCGTAGCTGTGGGCCAACAACAGGCTCAAGGTGTCTGCTGTCTGCTGGTGTGTCTGGTTGAGATGTGCTCTGTCTGGTGCCTGGAGGCCCTTGTGGAAAATGGGCATAAGGACAAGATCAAAGACAGGGGGAGGGGCCAGTGAGTTGTGGCCCTAAGTTGCTTTTCCTGCAACAGCCCAGCCAGGTGCGGTTGATAGCAGATCACGAAGGTAGTCATAGTCACGTTTGGCCTTTTCCCTGTTCCCTGTATGAACCATGCTTCATAAAATGCCTTTCGTAATAGTGTGGAGGTTCCTCAAAAAGCTAAAAATAGAGTTGCCATATGATCTGATAGTCCCAGCTGTGGGTAATACATGTCATATATACCCAAACAAAACTATAATTTGAAAAAAATACATGCACCCCTATATTCATAGCAGCACTGTTCACAATAGCCAAGATGTGTAAGCAACCTAAGTGTCCATCAACTGATGAATGGATAATGAATACACACACACATAAACACACACAGGGATATTATTTAGCCATTACAAAGAATGAAATAATGCCATTTGCAGCAACATGGATGCAACTAGAAATTATGATACTCAGTGAAGTAAGTCATAAAGATACTTATATATGGAATCTAAAATGAACATATCTATGAAACAAATACAGACTCACAAGTAGAACAGACTTGTGGTTACCAAGGGTGGAGTAGGTGGGGGGTGGGGGAAATGGGGAGTTTGGAATTAGCAGATGCAAATTATTATGTGTAGGATGGATAAACAACAAGGTCCTTCTGTAGAGCACAGGGAAGTATATCCTGTGATAAACCATAATGGAAAAGAATGTGAAAAAGAATTTGTATTTGTATAACTGAATCACATCACTGTTCAGCAGAAGTTAAACACAACATTGTAAATCAACCATACTTCAATAAAATTTTTAAAAACTTTTTCATAATAAAATTTTAAGTATTAAAAAACTGCAAATAGGAGGCCTTTCCTTGGCTTTAGCAAATGTTAAAGAAAATCCTCTGCCGTAAGGGAGGAGGCTGCAGGGTCAGTGGTTTGAAATAGGAGTCTGAAAACTGGGTTTTGTTATACATCTCCACAAACTTCAGCCTTCAGGATCCTCTATGAAAGTCATGCCACCCATAGCACCTCATTTTCTCAAAGTTGGAGGTTTCACTTGTCACTGCTAGTGCCCACCCCTTTTGAGGCAAGGAAACAGTTTCTGGGAACTGGAGTGGCAGTTTTCCTTGACCTGCATTTTGCATTCTTGGGACAGGTTAGCAGAGCCATGATCTCAGTTGAGGTATAGTTGGCCTGGGCCACCGCTGGGTCTCTTGCTCATCATACTGAGTGGGTATGATGCGAGAGGGCTTGAATGCTGTGCACCTGCATTCAAGGTGCAAAATGTACTCCCAACCCACAGGAGGCAGAGAGCCAACATGCAACAGGAGTCCTGGCTTCCGGGCCTGCCCACCATACCTCTTGGGACTTCCTGCTTAGACAGCAGGCTCCAAAGCTCCTCCAGCTTGGCAAGTGTTGTTGTTGTTCAGTTGCTAAGTTGTGTCTAACTCTTTGCAACCCTGTGGACTGCAGCATCCCTGTCCTTCACCATCTCCCAGAGTTTGCAAACATAATGTCTGATGAACAGCTTACATTTGTCTGTCTAGTAAAAAACAGATGTGCTTTGGGGAAATTCTGGGGAAAAAGAGGTTACATTTTTCTGAGAATATTACTTGATTATTGTTGTTGACCATTAATAGTGCTTTCTCATCTCTCACTATTCTCCTAGGTTCTGCCCCTTGAAAACAAAATGAAGGATCCTAAGAAATTTTCACTCATCCTCTATGTGGGAATGGCTATCGTCACTACCCTCTACGTCAGCCTGGGGATTCTGGGTTACCTGCAGTTTGGAGCTAACATCCAAGGCAGCATAACCCTCAACCTGCCCAACTGTTGGTATGTAGGGGAGGAGGGAATCCTAGGAGCACTGCGTTTTCTAAAAAAATCAGTGAGGGTCATAATGTGTATTTTTCCTCCTTCTTATCTCTTAAATCAGCCCACTTCACTTTAGCCCCTTCTTGCCCCCAGTCCCCAGACCAGCACCATCCCTCCTTGGCTGCCCTTCAAGCCTTTTGGCTGGTCTCCCTGCCTGAGTCTGACTCTCTCTCACATCTGTTCTTCTCCTGTTACCTGTGGGAGCCATCTAACCCTCAGTCCAGTCATACAGTCCCCTGTTGAGAGGGCACAGAAACTTCCCTTAGTTCTTAACAATGAGGAGGAAACCCTTAGATGCAGTGAGGGCCACTCCGGTTCTAGCTCCACCCCCATCTAGCTCCTTCTCAGTGAAGAGGCCTTATACTGGAAGTCACTCTGAGAAATTCTCTATTGTCTCCCCGACTAGTCTGGGTCAGTGGCCCTCCTGTCTGCTGCTGCGGGGTCCCAAGAGGATCCTGTCCTAATTCTTATTCCCTTGTGTTGTAGTCGTCTGTTTACCTGTGCTGTGCTCTCCCTACATTATAAGCTTCATTCATTTTACCCCAGCCCCCTGGCACAATGCCTGGCATACAATCAAAACCAAGTGAAAAATTGTTGAACGAAAAGGGAGGACTAAGTGCTGAGACTGTGAGGCATTTATAAATGAGGAGAGCTTACCAGGAAGCCACTGGAGCACAGAGGATAGCGGTGATCTGCCATGTCCCAGCTCTCTATAGGCTTGGACAGATCACAGCTTCCCACTGCCTCCGTTCCCCTTTCTGGGCACTAAGACTAGTCATTCTGTCAGAATTGTCATGCAGATCAAATAACATGCGTGAGCTTGGTACTACTGTACTGGCACTGTGGAGAAGTAGGGTGGTGCTGAGCTTTATACTTTGTTGGGATGAGTCATTCTG
Organism: Moschus berezovskii; assembly: GCF_049115385.1. NCBI lineage: Eukaryota > Metazoa > Chordata > Mammalia > Artiodactyla > Moschidae > Moschus > Moschus berezovskii. The sequence goes on along the minus strand of NC_142467.1, from coordinate 48,836,051 downwards.
ATGGAGACAGGTGTTTCGTGGATTGATGGATCCACTGACTGATGATGCCACTTCTCCCAGGAGATCTGAGCCCAGAAGGGTCAAGCATCCAGTCCACTGACCTCTATACACAACGAAAGAGGAGAGCAAACTTGCCTGCTCCCCAGCTTCTGCTGTGCCTGTCCCAAGACTGTCACTTGCTCCGTGTGCAGGTGCAGGTGGAGCGTCTCACCATGGGCTAGGAACCTTTCTGTATCTCACTTTCCCTAAGTCATGATTGCTGTGTTGCAGAGAAACACCAAGACACACTGAAATCCTTCCTGAGAAGGTAAATGTCAGAGGGTGTGTCCTAAGCAGCAATGCTTTTTGGAAGATTAAAGTTTCATTGCAGACAGCAGCTGTGAGCGGATGCTATAAAGCTTGTCGAATGCCCTAGGGATCAGAATAACCTTTCAGGTCGGCCTGGTTTTAGAGGCCTAACTGGTGAGGCATTGTACAAGGACTGACTGAGGAAATTGAGAAAAATATTTTTTCAGTAGGATCAGTGTTTAATACTGGTCACCCTGATCAGCAGACAAGTGGTAACCCTGAAGTGGGCTGTTTTCTCCCAAAAGTCTTTCTCTTTCCCTCTAATGCCTGCTTTTCAATTTCCAATTATTCATGCCCTTTCAAAAGAGAAGAGTCAAGTAGTAGCATAACTGAAGATAAATGGATCAGAAGCAGCAGAAGCAGCCGACATAATCTGAAGCCATAGGCAAGCATCTGTCTTCTTTCCTCTGATGTTTCTACTCCAGCTCCCCTAATCTTTCTGCCTCCCTTCGGGTATGATTTATTTGGCTGTCCCAGCAGGTGCCTATCCTGAATCGAGACTTTCCAGCACTCCAGAAGGCTTTGGGGCTGCACTGAGTTTAATTATAGAGCTGCTAGCTGGTTTTTTCCCAAAGGGTTTTTAATTGTGTATTCTTGGAGCGAAAGACCTTTCGTCAATCTCAGTCTCTCCCTGGGTGTTCTCCTGCTTATAGCATTAGAACATCTTCTAGGTATTAAGTTCAACCACAGAGAGTCAGTGCACACCATGAACAGTATAATCATTTTTTAAAAAAAGTCTTTATTGAATTTTTTACAATATTGCATCTGTTTTATGTTTTGGTTTTTCGGCACTGAGGCATATGGGATCTTAGCTTCCCGACCAGGGATTGAACCCATGTCCTCTGCACTGGAAGGCGAAGTCTTAACCTCTGGACCACTGGCACCACTTTTAAATAGATTTCTAGCAAGGGAGGGAGGCCGCAGTTTCTTGCTGGTAATGCATGAGGGTCTTCTTTGAAGTGGAACTTTGCTTAGGGGCAGGATGGCTTTCTCTTTAATGGACATGTCAAATCTGAATACTTACTGATCAGACCTTTTTTCTACTCTTCATTGTCCTAGGTCTGGGATAAGATAGATGTGTCCCGTGGTAGGTTAGCAGTCTCTCTGAGAAGCCTCCCATGAAGCAGTGGTAGGACAGTAGCCAGCCCTAGTGGGATGGAAAGATGGCATTTGTTCCTGCCTGTTCATTCTGTGTGGTCACTATCTGATTCTAGGGAGCACCGAGTTGGATGGGAAGGATATGAAAAGGCTTGTTGCATTTGAATTGTATTTTTTTTCTTGCTGTTTACTTCTATTTTTTCTTGCTTTTTAAAAATGTTGTTGTTTTTAAATTTTTACAATGTCATGTTGGTCTCTGTTTTTATTTGTTAAAGGCTATATGCCCGTGGAAAAGATTCCAAATGTTCAAAGGGCATACAGAAAATATTAGGTTTCCACTTGCCTTTTCAGGACCCCTGTTTTACAATTTTCCATTTCAGAGGTGACCATTCCCGGTTTCTTGTGTTTCCTCCTCAAGATACTTGGCAAATATAGGAATGTCACATGTATGTGTGTCTGCAAAGGAGTGTTTTTCCTTCTTTTTCCTTTTTTAGACAGTGGGTACTGTACTGTCCACACTGTTGTGCTTCATGCTTTTTTTCACTTCATTGTATGTCTTGGAGGTAGTTTTGTATCAGCACCAGAGTTCTTTCTCCTACTTTTGAACACTTCTGTGGGAATGCTAGTTTTCTCAGGTGGTGCTAGTGGTAAAGAATCCACCTGCCAATCCAGGAGATGTGAGTGACATGGTTTGGATCCCTGAGTCGGGAAGATACTCTGGAGTAGAAAATGGCAACCCACTCCAGTTTCTTGCCTGGAAAATTCCATGGGCAGGTGGCAGGCTACAATCCACGGGGTCACAAAGAGTCAGACATGCCTGAACACATTGGGGTGCCATGATTTATTTAATAAATTCCCCACCGATTAACATTGGAACTCTTTTTAATCTTTTGGACTTAGAGCTGCAGTGCCATATTTTTACTGTAAGTTTATGTGTGCATGTACAAGTATGCCTATAGGATAAATCCCTAGACCTGAAACTGCTTGTCCAAGGGAGACATGCCTTTGTGACTTGGGGAGATATGGCCAGATCACCACAGGACCATTTTGCACTCTCGCTGCTGGGTGTGTGAGTGTGCACAGCTGGCTCTGAGTGTGTCTCGACTCTCTCTGCAGGCTGTACCAGTCAGTCAAGCTGCTCTACTCCATCGGCATCTTCTTTACCTACGCCCTCCAGTTCTACGTCCCGGCCGAGATCATCATCCCCTTCTTTGTGGCTCGCGGGCCTGAGCATTGCGAACTGGTGATAGATCTCTCCGTGCGCACCATGCTGGTCTGTCTGACGTGTGAGTAGAAGACAGGATCATTACCTCGTCTGTTTTCTCCCCAGAGGGCACCCAGCCCCCAGGGCTTTTGCGAGAGGGCTTGTGTCGTAGCCAGTGTTGTGTGAGCAGGGAACTTGGGGCGCTGTCTCAGCATTAGAGTTGAGGCATGTCTCTGGAGGGACTGAATTGATTATAGACATGCTCTAAAGGATACAGGAATGGGAATGGTGGTTTCTTTATAGAGACAGCCTAAAATATAATGGCAGTGGTCATGATGCTTAGAAAACGGGTGCAATTATTCTGTATGAAATAGGGCAAAAGTTTAAGAGAGATCCATTTAACACACATGCATAATGAGTACTGTAAGTTCTTTGATAGCAGGTGTATGTTTATTTATTTCAAATAGTCATGTTTCCAGTGTGACAATCTATTCCTTGGATTGCATTTTGAGACTGCTTGATACTATTCTAGATACTTTTGGATGGTGGTCTCACTAAAATCTGTTTTTTAGAAAATTTCTGTTGACTACTCTAGGTGTTTGCTTTATCACTTTGTGTTTAATTCCTCTCTTCTGACCACATACCTGGGAGTGTGACCTGAGAGACAAGATAGCGCCTTATTTGTTCTTGTTTAAAACTGGTATAATTCAAAAATAAATTATTTTTTTGAAGCTCCTGTGAAGTTGATAAAATAATTCTTGAATAAACTGGTCTGTAATATCTAATTTAAATTTTAAGAGATTTGCAGTTTCTTTCCAAATTGAAATGCTTGAATCATAGATGTCTCTTTTTGGCCATGGTTAGTTGTTTTTGTTTTCTTAACTTTTTTGGGAAAAGAGACATCTTTGCTTATCATATTGGAACTTTCCTTAAAGTATGCAGTCCAAGCCTCTGTCTTTGGAGTAAAGCTGGTCTGTATTTCTTTTAATAGGTTTTTTTTCTAAGTTATTTTTTAATTGGAGGAAAGTTGTTTTACAGCGTAGTGTTGGTTTCTGGTTGTAACAGCACAAATCAACCATAATTATATATATGTCCCTTCCCTCTTAAGCCTCCCTCCCCTCCCCCTCCCACCCCTCTAGGTCATCACAGAGCGCCAGGCTGGCCTCCCTGTGATATACAGCAACTTCTCACCAGCTGTTATACACACGATGGTGTGTATATGTTGATGCTGCTTCCTCCATTCATCCCACTCTCTCCCTCCCCAACTGTGTCCACAAGTCTGTTCTCTACTTCTGCATCTCCATTCCTTTCCTGCAGACAGGTTCATCAGTACCATCTTTCTCGATTCCATGTATATGTGTTAATATATGATATTTGTTCATTGGACCAGAATGGAGTGTTTTAGGGATGAATGATGTGATAGTTGTCTAATGTGCGCTCATAGTCTGGAAAGTTTGAAATGACTTCATTGGTTGACTGTTAGCTAGAGCAGGGCAAGCACGAGGCTGTCATCCTTTCCTTCCAACCAAGTAGATACAGGGAGCAGACTGGTGCCCATCCCAGGATGGCCTTCGCCCAGCCACCTACAGGTACCTTCCTGATGTTACTTCGAGGGCAGTGGGTAGAAGCTCAGTGTCCCAGGTCTGCATGGAAGGAACTCTCTGGAGCTGAGAACTGAAGATCTGCCTATTTAATCTTGGGCAGCTCTCCTGCTGAGGCATTCTTGTAGGCTGGACCTGGGTAGCAGAGTGCACACCTTGGTTTTACTAGCCCCAGAGAGCTGATGGCAACCAGGAATCTGACTTCTCATATTCTTCACTGGACAGCCCTTTGGGCTATCTCCTTAGACCAGCCTGGAAAACAGCCCACTGCCTGCAGGCCACTGCTGCCCCAAAGTGATTGAAAGGAAGGAATGTGCAGGGTACAGCTTCGACTTTCCAGTAGAGTACCTGAATGCGTGATAAGATCAGAGGCTTGTACTCTCCAAGATTTTACTGTTGTCTCTTGCCGGCAACCTTGGAGGCTTTGATCAAGCACATATGTTTCCTCTACAGAGGAATTAGATCTGAGTGTTGAGGAGACAGCACCTGTGTGCACGGTGTTCATAATGTCAACTCTAAGGCCCCAATTCTTGAATCTAAGGGGTACTAGAAGAAAGGATAGGGATAGCTCAAACAATGGGCTTTGTTTCAGAGTGGTTACTGTAGAGAAAGTAGGGCTGTCTGTGTACATGTGCTATCCCTACTGGAAGAGCTGGGGCACTGAGCTGGTCCTGGCTCCTCTTACCGCCCCATTTTCTTCTCAAGTTTGGCTCAGCCTCCGGTAGCATATGTCTCGCTTCCTGCCAGGTTCCTCTCCGCTGTACCCCGCAGCAGCCAGCAGCCCTGACTCACAGACCTCATGCTATCCTTAGATGCCTCTCGGTTTTCACTTCGCTTTTCCTGGCTCTGTCTGTGGGTCTCACCTCCCTTCTGCAGTGTGACGCTCAGAGGATATGAGGTGCTTTTGATCTTCAAGCACATTGGGTTGTTTTCCCCTTCTCCTGTGATCTCTTGTGACTTGACCTTGCATTCTCATCCTATTAAAGGGCTCAATCCCTTCATCTCTGAGTGCTCAGCCTCTCTTGCCTTCCCTGGAGACTTTGAAGTTATTGTGGGATTTGGTAGCGGCATTTTACTGTAGCACCAACTTAATTGCATTTATCTGAGTTCATTTTGTTTTTGTATCTCTGTAACTTCAGATCGTTTGGCTGAAGGTTAATTGGTATATGATTTTAGATCTTTGATGTAACTGATTGTTTTCATTTACACCCAAAAAATTTTAATGGCAGCTTCTTTTATTACTTATTTGGGCTATTTTCTTGTTTTCTCCCCAACTTTCTCTCTACCTCCTCACCCTCCATCCCCAAGGGAAGCAGGAAAACCTGGTTCAGCCTCATTTTTTTTTCCACTTAGAATTCAACTTTCTCACCACTCTTCCCCATCTGCCAAAGATGACCATGTCTACTTTTTTGATGCTTTATTTCACAATTTTGGAGAGGAAAAGAAAGAAAAATGTGCATGTCAGAGATTGTTGCTCATTTTGTTAAAATTTCATATGGGACAGTAGTTTCTTCCAGCCCATATGTTTGGCCATGACGACCTAGCAGATCACCTTATGTCCAGACCTTGTGTAGAAGGAGAGGCTGTTCCACCTGAAAGAGGCTGGAGATGTACAAAGAGTAGTGTCTTTGGATTCCTTGAGGCACTAACCTGTCCTTCAGTGGTTTTAACTGATTCGCTGTGGCATTTGCCACATGACACATTTTATTTCAGTTAGGTATGAGAATGTCATAAACCTGTTACTGAAGACAGAATAACAGTACAACCATCTCAGTTAAGAGATGTATCACAGCCTAGAATATAAAGCAGTCCAAGCAGTCAGACTCTTTAGAGAATGAAGCTTCCAGGTCCAAACAAAGTGGCTTTCTCCACCCCTTTTTTCCTCCCACACATCTCATCTTTCAGCTACAAAGAGAGAGCAGCCGCACTAACTGTGCTCTGAGCCCCCACCCCCACCGGTTTCTTCATCTGTAAGATGTGAAAGGGGTCCCCTCACTTCATGTCTAAAACTGTGATTCTGCACTAGTAGTTTGAGCTTGATTTTAAATTTCTACCAAAATATTGCTCCAAAAAAAGTTAATGTAATAAAAGCATTTGAAGATTGTCTAGATCTAGAGTAAGTGAAAAAGAAATTCCCAATATCCCAGTGACTTAAAATAACTTTTTTGCATTTTATCTTCTTTTGCATTTAATCCCCATGGGCACTTTTTATAAATAATTGCAGTCCTCATATACATGTAACTTTGTCTTTGGCATTTTATTTTAAATTGTCTCATGACTATACATATCCTTTGTAAATGTTTTTTATGATCGCATGATAGTCCATGTTATTGGTAGATCATGTTTACTAAACTACTCCTTTAACACTGGACATGTAGGTTGTTTCCCTTGTTTTTGTATTATTTTTAAAATTTATACTCCCACTAAATGAAATTATACATTCTGTCCAAGACTGTTATTAATTTTAAAGACAGATTTCTAGCCGTTTTAGAGTCACACAGGTGAGCTTCACCCACACTGATGGTAATAAACAGCAGTGAGCACTTATGGACACAGGAGCTGTAAGTGTCCAAGGGCTTTCTGTCAGGGTGTTTGTCGCTTAAGTGCTTTCTCTGCTCTGTGCGTAAGTCAACTCTTTCTGTTGTGGTCTAAAACCACAGGCTCAGAATTCCAGTCAGTTCCTTTTCTGAACATGACCGTTGGCCTCCTGCTGCTTCAGTAGTTAAAAGATCACATTTTCAGTGTCTCTTAACCCAAAGGGAAGATGTTTTGCAATCCCATTGGAGCCCTCTTGACTAATCATGTGATCTGCTTGTCGTCAGGGCCAACAGCTAAGCTGTTCATGTCATAGGTAGGCTGCTGCAGTGGGGGGGGAACTGCCAGGAGGAGGGTGCTGTCTTTGACCCTCTTTGCATGAGATGCTCTTTCTGAGGGGGAGTAGGGAGAGGGCTCCTGGAGGAGGGCATGGCAACCCACTCCAGTAATCTTGCCAGTAGAATTCCCATTGACAGAGGAGTCTGGCGGGCTATAGTCCATGAGGTTGCAAAGAGTCAGACACAACTGAGCAACTAAGCACAGCACAGCACAGGGAGAGGGTATTCCCAGCTGGCTGCTTCCTAAGGTATCTACCTTCTTGGATTTCCCTTTCTTAAGGGCTTTAACTCATGGAGTAAAGACATTCAGTGTTAGAAGAGGTTTTAGTTGCTCCCATATCTTTCCTGAGTACCTGATTCCCATCTCTGGAATAAGGTAATGGCAAGCCACTCCAGTACTCTTGCCTAGAAAATCCCATGGATGGAGGAGCCTGGTAAGCTGCAGTCCATGGGGTCGCTAAGGGTCGGACACGACTGAGCGACTTCACTTTCACTTTTGACTTTCACACATTGGAGAAGGAAATGGCAACCCACTCCAGTGTTCTTGCCTGGAGAATCCCAGGGATGGGGGAGCCTGGTGGGCTTCCATCTATGGGGTCACACAGAGTCGGACACGACTGAAGTGACTTAGCAGCAGCAGCAGCAGTTTGCCTGGACAGGTAAGCCTTCCATTTGGGTCCCTCTCCCTTCCTCCTCCCCCAGCGTATTAACTAATGGGAAGTTCATTCTTCCTGCCTTCTCCCCTCATTATGTTTCTCCAGTGTTGGGCTGCGTTTAGGGTTCAACTGTGTATCCAGTCAAGCTAGGACAGGAGGAGGGTCCTCCCTTTGCAGCCCTGTGGTCCTGGCTTTTTAAAGTTTTGCTCTTTAAAAAATACCTCTATTAAGGATATTTGTGTTAAACGTACTTATCTTGTATATTGGTAGTCAAGTCAAGAACAAGTTTTCAGGTTGCTATTTTAAAGTCATGATGAAATGGAATATTTCCATCCAATCTGAGAAAAGATTCTGATCTCGCAAGCTTCTGTTTCTTTCTGTTTTCACTTAATTCTTATCAGAGTGGAGCACATGTGACTTCACTTAGCTCATATCGTGAGGTACCCATCTGTCCTCCAGGCTCATATGCAAGAGGAAAGGAAAGGACAAACCCTCAGCACTGGGAGGGGCCGGGCAGGTCCTCTGACTTGTCTCCTCCAGGGACTTATTGTCTCAGCATAAACACCTGCTTTCTCTTCAGTGGTTGGAGCATCCTGGGGACCAGGAGGAATAACTCACACTTCCTTTAATAGTACAAAACCAGAGTGACTTGGTGGTTTAGTAGCTGAGTCATGTCCAACTCTTTGTGATACCATGGACTGTAGCCCGCCAGTCTTCTCTGTCCATTGAATTCTCCAGGCAAGAGTACTGGAGTGGGTTGCCCTTTCCTTCTCCAGGGGATCTTCCCGACCCAGGGATTGAACCTGGGTCTCCTGCATTGCAGACAGATTCGTTACCAACTGAGCCACCAGGGAAGCCCTAGTCAGGGGCAGGAGGGCTCGAAGTTACATTTTTGGCCGAAACATGTCTTCTAAGATGGAATCCTGTCAGTCAGCTGTACCACTCTGGAGCAGCACATGGTACTTCCCAGGTGACAGTGAATTGAGGGACATATTCCAGAACACATTCCCAAGTGACTAAATCTGCATTGTGCAGTTCCTTAAAATTTCAGAGTCAGGTGCGATGCAAGTTATCATCCAGTGTTAATGAAGTCACCTTACTCCATGGGTAAATGAACTGAGGCTCAGAATGGAAGCTGATTCCACACCCCAGGTCACACACAGTCTGCTCCTGAGCAGGGATGGGTAATGCTGTTAGCTAACATTTATGAGGCCTTTGTTATGTGTGTAGTACTCCAAGTTCTTTACCTGAATGATCTCATTTGACCATCCATATTTAGCAGTAGGGAAGATGTCTTAACTAGGTTAAGTAACTGACTGGTCAGTGGTGAATTGGAGCCTAGGTTCTGAGTCCAGACCCTTAACCAAACTCCTGTACCAGCCTCTCCAAGGCTCAGATCTGATGACTGCCTCATCTGTTTCCACCCCACTGCTCACCTGAACTGAAACATTTGGGAGCCACCACTGTGTGGTTAAACATTAGGCAGAGAGAGATCCAGACCCCAGAGAGGGCAAGTGTCTTACTCCAGGTCACATAGCAGATCAGCTCTTGTTGTCTTAGGTTTTCCGTGATGAGAGCATCATTTTGTCATCAGCCTACAAACACTTCCAACTTTCTTCCAAACTCAACCCTGATGGTTTGAGGGACATCATCAACTCTATTTAGAAATAGCTGAAGGCTGAAACAGACTATTTTAAACTTGCCGAGCAAGTTAGGAGCTTATACCTTTGGTAGACTCTGAAGGCTTCAGAATAGTGAGGGTATTCAGAGATAATTGCCATGACAGTGGAATGTAGAAGGAAGAAAGAGGAAGGGATCGCCCTGGGGCTGTAAAACCTGGGCAGCACAGGCAGATCTGAAACTCACTTTCCTTGTACCTCCTTTTGTTATCAGGCTTCAAAATCCTTGTCTGGAGTCCTCTGAAACACAGAGCGGGGTCAGGGCTGACCTGTACTGGATTTTCTACCCCATGATTGTGGTGTGTCTCTGGCAAAGCTAGTCTGGTGTCTGAACCCCTCAGTTCTTCACAGACGGGATCTTTGTGCTGATCAGCCAGATCCCCTGTTCTCCCTCCTCCTGCTCATACCATTCTGCATTTTCTTGATCATCAGGTCTGTGATGTTACTGAATCAGCGGCAGAGGCCCTAGTTCCAGTTCTGTCACTTTCTGTCATGTAAATTCTTCAGGGCTGTCTTTCCACGGAGACCATAATAATGTTGTAGAGGTCTGTACCTATGGAGTGGAGGCAAATTCAGCTCAGCGAGTGGTTGTTACCCAGTGCCGTCTGCTAGACAGTAGACATTCTGCATGATGGGAGTGCTCCAGGTCTGTGCTGTCCGGGATAGTAGCCACGAGGCGCAGGCGGCCGTTGAGTCCTTGCAGCGTGGCCAGTGTGACTGGGGGACCGAGTTCATTCGGATTTGGATGGCTAGTGACAGTGGCGTAGCGCATAGCACGGCTGCAGCGTGAGTGAGTGTGAGATGGGCGGCGGGGCTCTGCTCACCCCCGTTCCCAGCCTGCCTCTCGCCTTCCCACGTGGAGTGCTGTTCCAGGCAAAAAAGTGAGTGCTTCTCTTAAAACCTGGCCTCTAAATGCAGCCCACTGCTTTCACCCGGTGCTCACCCAAAGAAGCAGCAGTCGATTCCGATAGTCCATCTGGAGGGTATAGTCGGCTGCACAGGATTAAGACATTCTGGCCTCTTAGCACTGTGATGCCTTCCTCGGAGCAATTGGACTTGGCTTCTACTTTATGAAATGAATGTAGAACTGAAACCCTCCAGTGTGAGTCTACTGTCTCTTACAGAGATCAGGGAGGAGATAGATGTGCTCTGGATTGCTGTCTCAATGCTGAGAACTGCCGGCTGGAGCCCAGCAGCGGGGAAGATGATTCTTCAAAATACATTTGATTATTAACAAGTTAATGGTGCACTTGCCATGAGCAACGAAATACACACTACTGGTGATAATATTAACTGTATTGTGTGCCGGGTGTACACCAGGCCTTTTGTTAAGTGCCTTTGTAACCTCCTTTGATCATCACGACCTCCCTGATGGGAGCTCTTATATCTTCATCTTGTCAACAAGAAAACTGGGGAGTAGAAAAGAGCCATGTGTCACTCAAGACAGAGCCAGAGTCCAAACACTAGTGCCCAGTTCCAGAGCCCATAATCCTCAATAAACCTATGAAACATTGGCCTTCACCACTACCCACCCCCCGCGTGGAGAGCTGAGTTAGGGGAAGTAGTCGGGTCAGTGGGCAATGGAGTAAGTCCTCTGCTTGGATTTAAACAGCACTGTCTGATATCTGGCCGGTGGTACAGGTGTTGGTGTGTATGGAAAGCTGTGGCGTTTCCTCCCGCAGTCCTCGTTTCATCTTTATCGTCTGTTGCATCTTCTTCACATACACCCGGGCTAAGTGTCAGGTGTGGAAGCCACCGGCTTGCCCTAACACAGGGATGCAGTCATCGTGGAGGGCTTTGCTCTTGAGGTCAACCTACACACAGATCTGCTTCTTTTTGCTGCATGAAAGTACTCTACGCCATGGGGCTTACATGGGATGGTTCAGAAGGAGGGTCCCCCCGGACCCACCTTTTCATTTCTTGTCTTTCAAGTAGAGAGGTTTGTGTTGGAGGTACCCTCAGGGGTAAGAAGATGAGCAGTCGCTCAGAAAAGGTCTACCTCCTTTTCTGCTCTCCACTCACTCTCCTTTAGTCGGACCAGATTGCCCTGGGATGTAATTTGGCTCCTTTTCCTCAGAAAGACGGAAGTCACAGACTGACAGGAGAAGCTGGAAGATCTGGGTTCCAGTCCCAGTTCTGCCTACCTGGCAGTGAGGCCCAGGTTATGCCACCTCTCCAGGCATCAGTTTTCTCACCTGCACAATGAGAAATTGAGCTGGATGGTGTCTTGGCTTCCTTGGCGCTCCCTCTTCTGTGGGAAGGCCTTGCTAGATTTGCTGAATAGTGGGGTGGCCTCTCCCAGCTCTGCGTGGCCCTCAGCAGGCGTGTCCTCTCTCCCGCAGGCATCGCGGCCATCCTCATCCCCCGCCTGGACCTGGTCATCTCCCTGGTGGGCTCTGTGAGCAGCAGTGCCCTGGCCCTCATCATCCCGCCGCTCCTGGAGATCACCACCTTCTACTCGGAGGGCCTGAGCCCCATCACCATCGTCAAGGACGCCCTGATCAGCATCCTGGGTTTCGTGGGCTTTGTGGTAGGGACGTGCCTGACCCTGTACGAGCTGATCCAGCCGAGCAGAGCTCCCATCTTCATCAACTCCACCAGTGCCTTTGTATAGCAAGCTGGGTGCGTCCCTGCACCAGCCCACTCCACCCTGTGTGTCCCCCCAGCACCTGGCTCCAGAGCCTCAGGTTGGGTCCAGGCTCTGGGGGAAGGTAAGGTCACTGTCTGGGAACCCCTACCTGGCTCCTGGGTACCCTGGGTCAGGTAGGGATGAAGACAGGGTAGGGTGTGGGCAGCACATTTGCCGCGGCGTGGGAGGTACCTCTAGCGGCAGCGCCATCTCTGTTCATTTGTACTTATTTTAACCTGGAACTTTTCACTTCTTTTCCCTGATCCTACCTCCTGCCTTTCTCCTTCTGACCCACCTCTCCAAATTATCCTTGTTGCACAGTTCACTTTATCTAAAAATTTCAGTGTCTCCCGCCTCACGTTTTCTCCTTGCCCACGCCAAGCCTCGATGAAATAATGTGGGCATGCCCCTCTTTATCAATCAAGCCAGGCCCACCTCTTAGCTCTCTCCCAAATATTTTACCTCGGTTATTCTCCTGCCTATTCAAGTCTCTGCCCAGTAGTGGAGCCTACCTAGCAGTTGAAAACCAGCCCCCAAAGCTAGAGGTTTTGGCCTTCACTCTCTCTGGCTTGCCGTGACCCTTCTCCAGTTTCCTCGCATGGGTCACGATACTGTTATCTTAAGTCGCGTGAACTGCTGAAAGATATCAAGTGCTGCCAAAATTGAAAATATTTATATTTTATTTAAAACCAGCTTTTGTTTTTAGATTCTGTCTCTAGATCTGGGACTATTTGCAACTTGTTCCTTCCTCAGTAAACTCTCACTCAACTACTCCCTCTGAGAGGAAACTGAGTCCAGGAGGTGTCTACGGAGGCCCTCAGCACCCTTGGCCGAGGACCCCAGAGCTTTTAGTCAGGACCATCGAAGTGCAGACCTCTGTGGGGAGTCACGGACGTTGCCTCCCGTCAGCCAACCTGATTTCCTCCTGAGAAGGCAGGAAGGACTCAGGAGATGTTTGCCAATGCATGAAGCTGAGGGGAAGAATGGCGATGTGGGGTGGTGGGTTTCTCTCCATAGGCGGCTTAGAAAACAGCTGCTTCGTGCATGTTCGAGACCTGTTCCCCCACCTCAGCTCCTGACAGCCAGACAGCACGGCAGCGTCCAGGAGGACACCCCGACTCTTGCCGTGAACGAGAAGATGAGGCCAGTGTGAAAGGCAATTCCCAGAGTTTGCAGCAGCTGGTCCGACACTGCATGTGGTGCTCGGTTGTTTACAAGCCCTAGAGGACAGGGTGGGTGGGCAAACACAGTGCCCAGCCCCGAGCTGCCTCCAGGATCTGGACTTCTAATGGAACCACTTGGCTGGGATTTCGGTCTCCTGTGTTCTGAACACTAATCGTGCCCTCGTCCCTCTCCCCCCTACCCCGCATGCCTCCCTGGGTATCAGAAAAGAGGCAGCCTCAGGGCTGACTCACCTCAAGGTCAACCTTCAGGTTTGGGGACGAACTGCAGAGAAAGCTGGGCAATGTCCATTGCGCTGTCGGCTGCCTCTTCTTCCCTCTTGGTGTGAGAGGTATCACAGAAGGCTGTTCACTGAATCTCCGTGTCTTGAGTTGTGTATGTGTGTGTGTGCACGCACATGCTTCTGTGTGGGTAACAGGGTCGTGCTGTCCTCCACCCCTGCCAGCCTCTTACCTGAAAGTGGGGAGAGCAGCACTGCTTTATCAGGGGTTTACAGTTTGTGTTTCACCAAAGCTCCTGGGGGCGGGCCCCGGCCCCGCCCTCACAGCCCCAGCTTTTTTCTTTCTCTTCTGCTCCAAAGCCAGACTCTCTCAGTGACAGCGGACCTACCTAATCACTTGTTCACTTAGGAAGATGCAGTCAGTGGTAATCTGGTCTCCCTTAGGAAAGTGAACACTTTCCCCCAGTCTTTCGGCTCTTTGGTGGTCACTCACAGGTGCTCACGTGACCAGGGTTCTAGCTGGAGGTGGCAGTGGCACTGCCCTCTGGAGCCTCAAGCTTTCTAAGTAACTTCTGGTTACCAAAGTGTAACTTCAAGAACCGTCAGCTCCCATTTGCAAGCCCAGGCTCCAGCAGTCTTTCCAGAGCTGTCCTGAGTTTTGTTTCCAGCGAGAAGGTGCGGGCCAGTATTAGGGGTTCAGACATGTGTCCCACCCACAGCTTCCACGGTGGAGGCTTCTGTGTGCTCAGGGCACTGCTAGAGGCAGTCCTGTCCAGGCGGCTCTTGAGACCTGGCCTGGGATGCTGGGACCTGACGACTGAACGGCATGATCCTGAGGTCTTCTACCCCAGGTCTGTTGCTTCAGGGCTTCTGCCCAGGGAACCTGGTGTGTAGGAGAGACCACTGCACTCTTGGGGCTTCAGGAAACTAGCTTGGCCTGGCCTTGGCCCTGTTCGATTGTTTCCTGTGCTTTTCTTCTTGGGCAGCCCGATCACATGGCTGCTTCAGGAGACCCAGGCAAGGCGGATGCCATGGGGACCTTCCCACTTGTGCAGCTAGCTGCACAGCAATCAGTTGTCGAGTAAAGGGTCAGCCAGACGGTTGTAGTGGAGGAAGCCCTTCCTTTTATAGAAGCAGCCGGCGAGCCCAGCTCAGGGAAGCTTACTCCTCTGCTGCCCATGGGGCTTCTTAGTCAGGGCTCCCTCCCTGCTTCCTTTGCAGCCTCTCTCTGGGCCCTGCTTTAGTCTCTGGTGAAGAAGCCCCAGCATAAGTAGGAGACCAATCAGGGAACAAAAGAGCAAAGGCTTGCAGGGATGTGAGGCCGCATCTTTCTGACCAAAGGTAAACGATAGAGCTTTCTGGCCCAGTGCTGTTCTACTCTGTGTCCTCTTCCAGCCTCCCCAGGGCGGCCCCAGGTTCCATCAGCCCAGACGTAGCTTCCCAGAGCCCCTTGTTCCCTCCTGCAGATGCCACTATCAGGAGCGGGTTTCCAACTCCCTGCAGGCAGTATACCTCTCCTTAAAGGCAGGTTCTTGCTGGGAACAGCGTGACCTGGCATCCTCTAGTCACTTTTTCTAGAAGTTGTACCATTCACAAGTGGCATTATTTATATTTATGTTGTGCTGCTAAGAGCCCTGTGCACAGACCCTGGCCAGACGGATGTGACTGTGTGGTCTGTCTTAGCCTAGAACCTGCAGCTTAACTCCTCTGTCACTCACCTCTCCAGTCAGATTCACTGGCTGATAATGTTCACCGTTTACCCTCTACCCCCACGAAAGGCCAACTTTGTGGTTCGCAAAGTTGTCTTAAAGTGATGATCTCCACACAGGTATATTAGGAAAATCTTTTCCCCCTCCTTGTTCTCCTGCCTGGCTGTTTTTTTCTCAAATCTCTCCCTTCCTAAATTGTAGAACATCATCTCTGTTTAACACTACATGTTCACCTCATGGTTTTTGGAAGTGCAGAATCTCAATTTATGTCTGTTTACAGCACTCTATTCACTACTCACTGCAAGGGAGTCTGTATCAGTTTGTTTTATTTCATGGGTGATTGGATGTTCAGGTGAGCCCTGGCATCTACCTAGCTCAGAACACAAAGCTGCTGCTTCTCGGTGGAAATAAAATTAAAAAGGCTCCAAGTCTGCCTTAGAATTTAATTTTCCAAGGTACATTACGATCTCCAAGACCATTAAGAGGCAAGGAAAGAGTACGGTTTGTAATGAAATCATGGTTAATACTTTTAGACAGTCCTGCTAGTTGCAAGGCTGTTTGCGCTCACAGCATCAACCTGTGACATTTCTTCCCTGTCCTTTGTACCCCTGGGTCTTTCCCTGGCCAGGGGACATAAATGGTGCTGAGCTGAGGTTACCAGAGTCGTGGTGGGGAGTAATGGTGAAGGTGCCTGCTGTCAGCCATGTTCTTTTGTTTCAATCAAGGTGGTGCTGTGAAAGTGGTTTTGTTTTACTGAACAATAAAATTATGTGACTCTGTAAACCATGTCAGTGGATGTGTGAATAACAGGAAAATGAAAAACTGCCATCCAGCAGGTCTTGATAACTAGACAGTCTTGTGTATGTTATGTGCCTGTGTGGGTGTGTATGTTCTGAATGCTACATGTAGAAATGTGGATCATGCAGGAACTCATGGAAGAGTTTGTTTTAGGTTCTGCACATGGATCATGTGTTAAACTTTTCCTTAATAAATGAGCTTTATTTTTTATTTTTGAGAGCTTGGAGTCTGTGTCTTTGTTTTCTCTCTCTCTCTTTTTTTTTTTTTCCTGATCACTCAGATCCCTTTACTGGATCTTAGGTCAAAATGTTTCTTGGTTTATGTCACAGAACTCATCCAGGGGAGCAGTGTGAACAGCAGACCCACCTGTGGATGGAGAGTCCCTGAGAAAGGGCAGGTAATTACTTTTCTGTTAGACAGTCCTGCTCTTCCTAAGTCTACTCCTGCTTCTCTTGAAAGCTTGAGTGGGAATTCTTAGCCCCCTCTGTGCATGTCAGAGGACCACCCAGGACAGGCGTGATGGTTTTCAGTGTCAAAGTGGTTGGGCGATTGTATTGAATAACCCAGTTATTCAGTTAAACACTAACCTAGGTGTTGCCGTGAAGGCATTTTGTAGTTGTGGTTAATCTCCACCATCAGTTGCTTTTAAATAAAAAGATAATCCCCAAAATGTGGGTGGGCTTCGTCCAATCAGCTGAAGGGCCTCAAGAGCGTAATGGAGGTGGTTTCACTGAGAAAGAAAAAATTTTGCCTTAAGACCACAGCATTGACTCCTGCCCAAGAGTTTCCAACCACCAGCTGGCCATGTAAATTCTGAACTTGCCAGCCCGCACAATCACACGAGCTCTTGAAATGCCTGTCTGTATCTCTGTCTGTCTCCTCCTCCCTCCACCCCCACCACCCCCACCACCTCCCATATGTTTTATGTGGGTACTTCTCCGTCTTATCCTGCTTCTCTGAAGAACCCTGACTGATACAAGAGGTAGTACTTGTATTACCCCCACCTTTCTTGAAGTGACGAGATAGATGTCAGGACATGGAAGAGATGACTCCTCTTCCCTTTTTGTCACATTGAAGAGGAAAAGCAAGGCCTTCCAAGCTGCCCCTAAGATGATTTGAAAACTAATCTTCATTGACTGCTAGATTAGACTTCTCTAAAAGCAGAGCCCTCAAGGAGCACTGTTGAGGCACAACTCTTCTGGAGGAAGGTGGGGAAAGATGACTGTTTCCTGTGATCAGTGTTATTACTGGAGCTGAGGGGCTCAAAGGCATTCAGTGGCTGTTCCAGGACAGCGGCCAGCAAGGGACAGAGTCGGGATGCTTACGCAAGCCTTGTGGTTGTGGAACCCAAGCTCTTCCGAGGCGCTGGCTGCCTCGCCCTATTTGTTGCAGCCTCAGGTGGGAGGACCACCCTTTGGGACTGTTGAGAGGGTTAGAGAGAATGCTGTATGGTACCTGGCATGAGGGGCTCATGAAACACCTTATGAAGTATTAGCTGAATTGAAGAAAACCAAGAATTGGAGAGAAGCAGTTTTACTTGTATGTTTGGTTCTGTGTTCGTTCATTATAATCTTGTCTTGCTCACTGGCTTCAGGCAGAGCATTCAGCTCCTCTCAGCTGTTCACCTCATGTTTTTATTCCTGCTCATATCCATACGTAATGGCCATAATCCCTCCTTCCCGGTAACCAGGGCCCTCAAGGTCAGCCCACTGCACTTGCACAGACATAAGCTGAGTGACAGGAACTGGATTTGGACCCTAGATCTAGCTAGGGCTTTTTGCTAAGTAGGTTGGTTTCCTCAGATCCAGCCCATTGCAGATTGTGCCAAGAAACTGTGTGTGTCTTCAGCCAGTACCCTTTACTAGATCCTTGGCCATTGATATCCTCCCACCTTTGGGAGAATAAATAGGGATGTAATTTAATATGATAAAAGTCACCTTTTTTTCTTTTTTTTTTTTTTAAGTACACAACTTGATGAGCTTGGGCAAATGCATGCAGTCATCTGACCACCATTTCAGTGAAGATACAGGATGTTTCCTTTACCCCTACAAGGGTCCCTTGTGTCCCTCTGCTATCAGTCCCATCCCCATGCCACTCGCCCTTGGGAACAACTTATTTAACTTTTCCGTCTCTAGTTTTGCCTTTTCTAGAATGTCATGTATATGGAACGTTAAGTGTTGTCCTTTCTGTCTGGCTTCTTTCAATTTGCATAAGGCTTTTTATACTTAATGTTGTGACATGTGTCAGGAGTTTGTTTTTATTTCAGAATGATGCTCTGTTGTGTGGCTGAACCATAGTTTATTCATTCTCCAGTTGTTGGACATTTGGGTTGCTTCCAGTTTTGGGTGTTCTGAATAAAGCTGCTATGAATATTCATGCCCAGATCCTTGTGTGGACATATGTATTTGTTCAGTTCAGTTCAGTCGCACAGTCATGTCCAACTCTTTGCGACCCCATTAACTGAAGTACGCCCAGCCTCCCTGTCCATCGCCAACTCCCAGAGTTTACCCAAACTCACGTCCATTGAGTCGGTGATGCCATCCAACCATCTCATTCTCTGTCGTCCCCTTCTTCTCCTGCCCTCAATCTTTCCCAGCATCAGGGTCTTTTCAAATGAGTCAGCTCTTCGTATCAGGTGGCCAAAGTATTGGAGTTTCAGCTTCAATATCAGTCCTTGCAATGAACACCCAGGACCGACCTCCTTTAGGATGGACTGGTTGGATCTCCTTGCAGTCCAAGGGACTCTCAAAAGTCTTCTCCAACACCACAGTTCAAAAGCATCAATTCTTCTGTGCTCAGCTTTCTTTAGAGTCCAACTCTGACATCTATACATGACTACTGGAAAAACCATAGCCTTGACTAGACAGATATTTGTTGACAAAGTAATGTCTCTGCTTTTTAATATGCTATCTAGGTTGCTCATAACTTTCCTTCCAAGGAGTAAGCATCTTTTAATTTCATGGCTGCAGTCACCATCTGCAGTGATTTTGGAGCCCCAAAAACTAAAGTCAGCCACTGTTTCCCCATCTATTTGCCATGAAGTGATGGGACCAGATGCCATGATCTTAGTTTTCTGAATGCTGAACTTTAAGCCAACTTTTTCACTCTCTTCTTTCACTTTCATCAAGAGGCTTCTTCACTTTCTGCCATAAGGGTGGTATCATCTGCATATCTGAGGTTATTGATATTTCTTCCAGCAATCTTGATTCCAGCTTGAGCTTCTTCCAGCCCAGCGTTTCTCAAGATGTACTCTGCATATAAGTTAAATAAGCAGGGTGACAATATACAGCCTTGACATACTCCTTTTCCTATTTGTATTTATTACTCTTTGGTAAAAGCCTTGGAGTGTAATTGTGAGGTTGTATGATTCAGTGTATACCAACTTTATAAGAAACTGGAAATTTGTTTTCCAAAGTGGCTATACCATTTTGGATTCTTACCAACAATTTATGGAAGTTCCATTTGCTCCGCATTCCTCCCAATACTTCATATTGCAGTTTTTTCAGTTTTACCAGTCTTAATGGGTGGCTCAGAGGGTAAAGCGTCTGCCTACAATATGGGAGACATGCATATCAAAGGAATGTCCTCAGGCAGGCTGTTTGCTGTCTCCAGAAATCAGCTGACTCTGGGCGGGGCAATCCCTCTCTGGGTCCACAAAGGCCCCAAGAAGTCAAAGCATCATAAAGTGCAGAAAATAGAAAATGTGATTAAAACACTCCCTCCTGCTACCCCTGGCAACTACTAATCTGCTTTCTGTCTCTATGGGACTTTCCTATTCTGGATACTTTATATAAATGGAACCAGACAATTGGGAATCCCAGACCACCTGACCTGCCTCTTGAGAAACCTGTATGCAGGTCAGGAAGCAACAGTCAGAACTGTACATGGAACAACAGACTGGTTCCAAATAGGAAAAGGTGTACGTCAAGGTTGTATATTGTCACCTTGCTTATTTAACTTATATGCAGAGTACATCATGAGGAACGCTGGGCTGGAAGAAGCACAAGCTGGAATCAAGATTGCTGGGAGAAATATCAATAACCTCAGATATGCAGATGACACTACCCTTATGGCAGAAAGTGAAGAGGAACTCAAAAGCCTCTTGATGAAAGTGAAAGAGGAGAGTGAAAAGGTTGGCTTGAAGCTCAACATTCAGAAAACAAAGATCATGGCATCTGGTCCCATCACTTCATGGGAAATAGATGGAAAAACAGTGGAAACAGTGTCAGACTTTATTTTTTTGGGCTCCAAAATCACTGCAGATGCTGATTGCAGCCATGAAATTAAAAGACGCTTGCTCCTTGGAAGGAAAGTTATGACCAACCTTGATAGTATATTAAAAAGCAGAGACATTACTTTGCCAACCAAGGTCCGTCTAGTCAAGGCAATGGTTTTTCCCGTGGTCATGTATGGATGTGAGAGTTGGACTGTGAAGAAAGCTGATCGCCGAAGAATTGATGCTTTTGAACTGTGGTGTTGGAGAAGACTCTTGAGAGTCCCTTATACTGCAAGGAGATCCAACCAGTCTATTCTAAAGGAGATCAATCCTGGATGTTCATTGGAGGGACTGATGCTAAAGCTGAAACTGCAATACTTTGGCCACCTCATGCGACGAGTTACTCACTGGAAAAGACTCTGATGCTGGGAAAGGTTGGGGGTGGGAGGAGAAGGGGACGATGGAGAATGAGATGGCTGGATGGCATCACCGACTCTGTGGACGTGGGTTTGAGTGTACTCCGGGAGTTGGTGATGGACAGGGAGGCGTGGCGTGCTGTGATTCATGGGGTCGCGGAGAGTCGGACACGACTGAGCGACTGAACTGAACTGAACTGAACTGAACCAGACAATATGTGACCTTTCTGGCTTCTTTCATTTTATATAATGCTGTCAAGATCCATCCATGTTGTAGTGTACATTAGTCGTTCATTCCCTAGCAGCGGTCACAAAACCGCTTTCTGTTTTTGGTTTCATTACTTGATGTAACCAGCACCTTCATCATCTCCTCTTCTCCTCCTTCACCTTCCTCTTCATCGAGTTGACCATTTTCCTTCTTTTCTTGGTTCCCTGATTTCTTAGTTCCCCGGTTCCCTGGTCTATCTTCTTTAATGGAGTATTTATTCAAATAATTTTCTTCTTTTAAAATTTGGTCTTTAGGAACTTCCCTAGTGGTCCAGTGGCTAACACTTTGAGCTCCCAATGCAGGGGGCCCAGATTTGATCCCTGGTCAGGGAACTAGATCCCACGTGCTGCAACTAAGCATTTGCATGCCACAACTAAGACTCAACACAGTCAAATAAATAAAAGTAAATTTTAAAAATATTTTTAGAAATTTGATCTTTAAAAAGATTAAACTTTTTATTTTGAAGTGATTATAGGTGCACAGAAAGGTACAAAGAAATATATAGCGGAATCCAGTGCACCCTTCACTCAATCTCTCCCATGTTGACAGCTTGCATAACTATAGTGTTGTAGACATGCGTTCCGGCAAACAAACTCACTCAGAAGGACAATTCAGATAGTGGAGTGCAGTTTATTACACTGGGGGGCCCAAGGTAGGTCTCCTCTTAGCCAAGGACCCTGACCAGTTTTTGTGAAAACCTTGTATACCCTAAGTGTACGTGCCCAAACCCACCTCTCCAAATTCCCTGAAACTAGTCTGAACAAAGGAAAAAGAAAGATACAATCAATGTCAACCTGTGATTCATATGCCTTAAACCTAGGTAGTTAACAGTGGACAATTATCAATAGGCTTGTGGTCATTCCCCAATAAGCATAATAGAATGCATGATTCTATTCGGTCACACAGATAATTAGGGTATTCTTTTAGGCGATGGAGAGCCCTGGGGCTCTTCCTTCTGGGGACTTGGTTTTCCAGTTGGTATGTCGTTTTCATAGGTACTGGGCATATAGCTCAAAGTCCACAGTCCAGCCCAAGATGGAGTCCTGCTTTCAAGATAGAGCCTGTTCTGTTTCCTCCTTCATTCCCCACTCTTGATGCTCTTAACGCATAATATGAGCATCATTCATAAGTATTCATTGCACCCTGGCTCTCTGACCACCAATTTGGGAGAACGACACCAACCTTTGGGTTACAAAGTTCATAATACATTGTAAAATGCAAGGTCCACAGAACAGAACTATCAAGGCAACTATAACAATGGTAAATTAATTTTCCGCCAATCACCCTTCACCCAAGATAGTACTGACGTCCAGAAAGGAATGTTTTCATTTGACATTGCTTTTACCTGGTTTTTCATGACATTTAAAGCAGCTGATACAGTGCCAGATAAATCAGGAATATATACACAACATTCAACATTAATTATAGCACAGGTCTCTCCTTGAGCAGCGGTGGGCATGTCCAAAACCATTCTAATTTGAATTACCGCTTCTGTTATTTTTATGAAACTGGTGTTTACATAATAGGTAACCCCATGACCCAAGTCTATTGACTGTAGGTCTGGCTTACATCAAGAGAGCAGGAAGAGATTATGATTGTGTCCCAGAAAAGAGCAGAGTGGTTTAAAATCTCCTTGGCGGAGCAGTGACAGCCACCAAGGAAGTCCATCCATCACAAGCAGAGATGTAGCCCCACATACCCAACAGTTGGAGGTATTGTGGAAGTCCATGTATGAATGTGCACATTGATGAGCCCAAGCAGCAGGAGTTGATTATGTGGCTTCATCCTCAAGGGCCTTACTTGGGATCTTCTTCTGAAGGATGATCTTGGTCTCTCAAGGGACAGTGGGGTCCCTCTGTGCAGCCCACTCAGCATTTTCTGGGTCTGCGTGGTATGCTCTCTTCACCCTCGTATGATGGATCCAAGGGGCAATACCTGCAATTTTAACTGCAGTAGGGGTAGTTAGAATAACAGTATAAGGGCCCTTCCACTGAGGGGCTAGTGAATCATGTTTCCAATCTTTGACCCATACTTGGTCACCAAGTGTAAACTCATTAATCTGTTCCCCAATGGGGGAATGGCACCCTTTCTTGTACAAACTTAGTTACCTGATTTATTATCTTATCCAGTTCCATCTGCTGCGAAATCCTATCCCCCCTTAACTGAGCCAAATTTGTTGACACCTGTTTTATTATGGGAGGGCCTCCCATACACAATTTCATATGGAGAATGGCCTTGGGACTATGGGTTCATCCTGAGTCTGAGCAGAGCCGTCGGAAGCAAGTCCGCCCAGGAGCAGTCAGTCTGTGTGATCCACTTGGAGAGTCTCTTTAAGTGTCCGGTTGGTTCATTCCACCATCTCAGAACTCTGGGCCTATATGCAGTGTGCAGTTTCCATTTGATGTTTAAAGTTTTGCCTACTTCTTGTACTAAATCAGCTATGAAAGCCGGGCCATTGTCTGATCCAGTGCTGGTAGGAAATCCAAATCTGGGAACTATTTCCCTAAGCAGGCACCGGGCTACTTCTGATGCTCTTTCAGTCCAGGTGGGAAAAGCTTCTACCCACCCCGAGAACGTACATACCATGACCAGCAGGTAACCGTAGTATCGGTGAGGTTTCATATCAGTGAAGTCCACTCCCAGGTGTTCAAGGGGCAGCGTGCCTTTCAGCTGAATCCCTGGAGGTCTCTGTCTGTGTCAAGAGGCAGCATTGACCTGTGAGCAGGCAGTGCAGTTTTGAGATTCTGTCCTCCTCCTTGCAGATCTGTGCCTTCTTCTTTGACATCCGGTAACCTGCTTCCATCAGCAGTTGGAGCAGTACTTTTGTCCCTTCCCAGAATTTTCCCTTGGTCTCAGCAGCCAGCAGCAGGTCATCCACGTATTGTAGAAGCCAACATCTGTACTTTTCCAGCTGGAATGAGTTCAGGTCAGAAGCCAAGGCTTCCCCAAAGATAATTGGGGGATTCTTAAACCCTTGTGGGAGACGAGTCCAGGTGAGCTGTTATTTGGTGCCCCCGAATGGATCTTCCCATTCAAAGGCAAAGATGGGCTGTGATGCTGGGGCGAGGAGTATACAGAAGACATCCTTGAGATCTAGGCAAGTATAAACTTTAGTCCTTGGTGGGAGAAGGCTAAGTAAAGTATAGGGGTTTGGAACAGTGGGGTGTAAATTCACAGTAGCCTGGTTGACTAGCCTGAAATCTTGTACAGGCCTATAGTCCTGTCCTCCTTCCTTTTTAACTGGCAGGATTGGCGTAGTCCAAGCCAACTGGCACTCTACCAGAATGCCCACTTATTTCAATTTATTGATATGGGGGTAGCATACCGGCCCAGGCCTCTATTGATAGTGGATACTGGCGCTTTCTAACTGGGATGGTGCCTGGTTTGAGTTCTATTATCACTGGGACTTGATGTTTAGCCAGCCCCCTGGTCTTCCACCCAGACCTCAGGGAATAATTGAGTTAGCTCTTTTCCAGCCCACCCAGTCTTCTTTCGGAGGCTCATGCAACCTCCCCTCATCTTGGGGGGTTATTGAGAGAGAGAGCAAATAAGTCAGAGTGTCCATCCAGAAGGTGGGCCTCTCCTCAGGGGAGAAAGTCACTTGTGCTCCTACTTTGGAGAGCAAGTCTCTTCCCAACAGGGGTACTGGGCACTCAGGAATGTTTGGTCCCACACTTCTAAGGTTACCATGGGCTCTCGGGGACCTAATATCTCTCAGCCCCGGCAGCCCTATTTAATTTCCAAGTCAGCAAGTCCCACAACTGCTGGAGCTTCCTCTTCCTTCCTTGCCTTAGGGCATTCATTCTTCCAGTAGCCAAAACCTCGGCACTGGGCACACTGGTTTGGCTGTAATGGGGCCCGGGGCCTCTGTTGGGACCAGTTGAAGGACTGTCCTGTCCCTGGGGCAAAGGAGGTTTTCCGGAGGGCCCGAGATAGACTTTCCCAGAGCAGCAGCTAGCATTGCAAATCTCTTGTCTATTTGCTTTCATTCCCTCTGGCTCTCTGGCAGAGCGCAGTCTCTGCTTAATTCCAATGTCTCCCTCCCCTTCCTGTCAGTACTCACCGGGAGAGGTGGGTATAGCTTTGGTGGTTCGGCTGGAGCCGGATCCTGGAGGTGTTGGCCAGAGGCTTCTGCCACAGGGATCAGAGCCCACTGAGGTGGCAGCTCTACGACCTTGGGGAGAGCTGGCGGAGGAGCAGTGGCTGCTGCAGGAACTTCACCTGGCCCTGGATTGGGCATTAAGGCTGCCTCCAGTCCTGGTGGAGCACTGGGAGGCAGGCGCGTCATTATCCAGTATGGGGGAGGGGCAGGTCATCCTCGTCCAAATCCTGCCAGATCCCAGAGGGAGAAGGGGGATCTGCGTGTCTTCACCTGCCGGTCAGCAAGGGCGAACCAGAACACCACGTGGTCCAAGACTGTTTCTTCCTTAAAATCCGTTCTGCCTTGGTGGGCTTGATCAGATGCGGATGAAAACACAGATGGGTTAAATATCCCATGTCCCAGGCCATCTCTGGAAAAGCCAATTCATGCTCACTTCTGTATTCCCGTCCTTCTAGCCTGACAATTCTGAGGGGGTCAAGAATTTCACAGCAGACGGGACACCTCCTGGGGGAGGGCAGAATATGAGCATACAAGGACCAGTTTCCTATCCTAAAAATCCTCTGGTGATCACTTGGTAATAATTTTCCCTGAGACAGCATGGACACACCTTCTAAATGACTTTCAAAAATTCCCTTCCTAAGCCCCTAACACACTCGTTGACCTGTGTACCAAGCAATCGCCGCCTGCCTATTCCAGGCTCCTGTGGGTCCCCGCTCCTTCTAGTCTCTCCCAGGGGGATGATCAGGCCCCCTCTTCCACTCTGCCAGGTGGGTTCCTCCTCACCTGAGTGCTTAGCTTCCCTGCTGCCATCCACTACCTGCTAACATGAAACAGGCGTTGAGAAGCAGAATCCTTCCAGAAGGGTGAGGTACCTTCCCCCCTCTAGAAGATTCAAGCCGCAAGGCCTCAGAGTAGTCCCAAATGGGATTTGTCTCCTCAAAGTGAGGAGTTTCCCGGCCAATGCACCAAATGTTGTAGCCACGTGTTCTGGGAAACAAACTCACTCAGAAGGACGATGCAGATAGTGGAGTGCAGTTTATTAATCCGGCAGGTCCAAGGCAGAGTCTCCTCTCAGCCAAGGACCCTGACCAGTTTTTGTGAAAACTTTATATACCCTAAGCGTATGTGCCCAAACCCACCTCCCCAAATTCCCTGAAACTAGTCTGAACAAAGGAAAAGGAAAGATACAATCAAAGGCAACCCGTGATTCATATGCCTTAAACCTAGGTAGGTCACAATGGACAATTATCAATAGGTTTGTGGTCATTCCCCAATAAACATAATAGAATGTATGATTCTATTCAGTCACACAGATAATTAGGGTATTCTTTTAGGCAATGGAGAGCCCTGGGGCTCTTCCTTCCGGGGCCTGGTTTTCCCGTTGGTGTGTTGTTTCCATAGATACTGGGCATATAGCTCAAAGTCCACAGTCCAGCCCAAGATGGAGTCCTGCTTTCAAGATAGAGCCTGTTCTGTTTCCTCCTTCAATAGTACATTTTCACAACAAGAAAGTTGACATTGACACAATCCATAGAGCTCATTCTTGTTTCTCCATTTATAACGCACTCATTTGTGTGTGTGCGCATGCTTGTGTATATGTGTGTGTGTGTGTGTGTGGCTAAACAATTTTAGTCATGTGTGTCTTCTTCCACCACAGTCACGGTGCTTAACTGTACCTTTACCATGAGACCCCTTCATGCTACCCCTTTGTTTGGTAGTTTGAATAGGAAACAGGAGTCCAAAATGTTGGTGGCTAAAAGACAAGGAAGGGAAAAGCCCATGAAAATAGAATAAAGGAAGGTCAAAAGAAGGTCCGAGGACCGGAGTGAGGACCTCAGGTAGAACAAACAGCACTCCTGGCTAACCCAATTTACATAGGGCAGGCCCAGGGGGAGGAAAAAACATAAAAAGAGGAGCCAAAGGGCTCTCTTTCTCTCTCTCTCCCCCGCACAGTGGCATGCTCCTCCACTCTCTTCTCTTCACGTCTTTGGGTCGGTATGCCCTCACACCTGGAGGATGGATTCTCCTGCTATTTTCTAAGTAAAATAGAGCTGTAACACGGAGCTGTAACACTGATTTGTCTGTGAGCTATAAAACGGTCTGTCCAAGACCCAAGAGGTGTGACGTGCAGAGGTCTTTAATGTCCGTCACTCCAAATCTGTTGTGATGAGACAGAACTGAGGAACATACACTTGCCTGACATCTATGGTGCCGTGACTCGGATTTAACCTGGCTGAAACGACCTTGGCGCGGCCCCCGCAAGGAGGAGGCCAAGCACAGCAAGAGCCCAACTCAGCAAAACTCTCGCTGTAGAAGCGGAACTCGAAGAAAACCTAGCGCTAGGGAAGTAACAAGAGGCCCATCGTGCTGGAAACTGGGACACCGAGAAACAAACTCAGCAGAAAGCTCACGCAGCTCAGTCTCAGATTCCAGAACGCCTCTGGTTAAGGTAGGAGGTCCTTGCTCCTATGGCTGGAGGGACATACGCCTAATGAAATCTTAATTTCTTTACAATCTCTCATTTCTTGTTTCCTTGAACCCCCTGAGAACAGTGGCGGGTGGCAGTGGGCACAATTGAGGGACTCTGGAGAGGCTACTCTTTGGTATGTCCCAAAGGCACTATCTGATGAGCCCCAGTAGCTGTTACCCAAGCTGGTGGGGTTCTTCTGTCTTTACTCTTCTCTGTGCCAAGGATCAGGTCAATGAAAACTGTGAGCACCTGTCAGGTATTTAGTAGATTTTCCAGCAGGCTATGAAGGGGATCCCTTAGCAAGTTTTTCCCACTGCTTTTACCTCCTATCCTTCAGCTCTCTCCCGGGACTCGAGCCTGGCCAAAACCCAGGATGCCTGGCTTCAGGACCTAATGAAGCTCAGGCTCTGATGTCTCATTGCAAAAATTCAGTGACAGAGAAAGCGATAAGTAAGAGGTGGATTTGTTAGGATTCAGAGAGAAGCACACTCTTCAGGGTGTGGGCCATTGCCGAGGGCAAGGGCTCGGGCCATGGAATGCAGCCTGGCTAGGTTTTGCTAGAGGGGTGAATTCATATGCTGATGGGGGGAGGATCATCCCAACCATTGGGGAAGCACCCACTCCTCCATCTTCTGACAGTGCCTTAGAGCTGTCCTGCCACCTCTGGGTGTGTCTTTTGGCTTACAGATTGGGAAATAAGGTTTACTTGAATTTGACTTGTCATCTTGGACGCAACTGATTTTAATCAGTTTACGTTATGCCCTTTTGCTATGTCATTCTTTCAAAGGTTGTGCCCGGCCCCCTCCCCTCCTGTTTCATACTCTTTTCCTCAGCCCCATCCGGGCCTACAATGTTGCCTCTACAATCTTCTGGAGAGACAACCAGAAAATAGACGGCCCTTGGGAGGGAAATACTGTATAATATCCAATCCCTCTAGATATTCAGGCCTTCATCTTCCATGTTTCCCACAACATGTACAACATCAGCATCTCCCAGTGAACCTGCTAGGGTGGGTGACAGGCACACAATTCCTGCTAGACATCCATCAGTTGGCATCCCTTCAAAGGAAATTGGGCTTCCAGGGATAGTGTTTGCCACTTTGGGAGTTAGCCCTGCAGGCCGTTTGGCCCCAAACCCTTACCACCCTTCTCCTAAAGTTACAAACATACCCCTGGATCAAATTTCCTTTCCACTTTTATGGAACATTTGGTCTGTTGCCTCTAAACAAATTTTTTCTTAAGCCAATTACTAACTCATACAATTAAGACCCTGCCCCCTTGTAGGGAACATTGCTCCACCCAGCCTATGATTAAAAAACCTTAATGTCCCTAACAGGGCCAGATAACCCACTCCTTTGTCACTACTTCTGTTATTACCTAAAGTGGGTCTATGACAATGAAATGTTTACCATTGGAGACACCCTAACCTGCTCTTATGGAAGACTAGGAAAAGAAATCAGTGACTTACAATCCCTTAGAGCAGTAAAAGGAACTTATATGCAGAGTACATCATGAGGAATGCCGGGCTGGAAGAAGCACAAGCTGGAATCAAGATTGCTGGGAGAAATATCAATAACCTCAGATATGCAGATGACACCACCCTTAAGGCAGAAAGTGAAGAGGAACTAAAAAGCCTCTTGATGAAAGTGAAAGAGGAGAGTGAAAAAGTTGGCTTAAAGCTCAACATTCAAAAAACCAAGATCATGGCATCTGGTCCCATCACTTCATGGGAAATAGATGGGGAAACAGTGGAAACAGTGTCAAACTTTATTTTGGGGGGCTCCAAAATCACTGTGGATGCTGATTGCAGCCATGAAATTAAAAGACGCTTACTCCTTGGAAGGAAAGTTATGACCAACCTAGACAGCATATTAAAAAGCAGAGACATTACTTTGCCAACAAAGGTCTGTCTAGTCAAGGCTATGGTTTTCCCAGTGGTCATGTATGGATTGTGAGAGTTGGACTATGAAGAAAACTGAGCGCTGAAGAATTGATGCTTTTGTACTGTAGTGTTGGAGAAGACTTGAGAGTCCCTTGGACTGCAAGGAGATCCAGCAAGTCCATTTTAAAGGAGATCAGTCCTGGGTGTTCACTGGAAGGATTGATGCTAAAGCTGAAACTCCAATACTTTGGCCACCTCATGCGAAGAGTTGATCACTGGAAAAGACTCTGATGCTGGGAAGGATTGAGGGCAGGAGGAGAAGGGGACGACAGAGAATGAGATGGCTGGATGGCATCACCGACTCGATGGACATGAGTTTGGGTGAACTCTGGGAGTTGGTGATGGACAGGGAGGCCTGGCGTGCTGCGGTTCATGGGGTTGCAGAGTCGGACATGACTGAGCGACTGAACTGAATTGAACTATGACTATTACACTGTTTGCCAGCCTCAGGGCACAGGCTTGGATTGCTTTCAGTTCAGTTCAGTTCAGTCTCTCAGTCGTGTCCGACTCTCCGCAACCCCATGAATCACAGCACGCCAGGCCTCCCTGTCCATCACCAACTCCCAGAGTTCACTCAAACTCATGTCCACAGAGTCGGTGATGCCATCCAGCCATCTCATTCTCTGTCGTCCCCTTCTCCTCCCACCCCCAATCCCTCCTAGCATCAGAGTCTTTTCCAGTGAGTCAACTCGTCGCATGAGGTGGCCAAAGTATTGGAGTTTCAGCTCTAGCATCAGTCCTTCCAATGAACACCCAGGATTGATCTCCTTTAGAATGGACTGGTTGGATCTCCTTGCAGTCCAAGGGACTCTCAAGAGTCTTCTCCAATACCACAGTTCAAAAGCACCAATTCTTCGGCGATCAGCTTTCTTCACAGTCCAACTCTCACGTCCATACATGACCATGGGAAAAACCATTGCCTTGACTAGACGGACCTTTGTTGGCAAAGTAATGTCTCTGCTTTTTAATATGTTATCTAGGCTGGTCATAACTTTCCTTCCAAGGATTAAGCATCTTTTAATTTGAAGAAAGTAGGGAAAACCACTAGACCATTCAGATATGACCTCAATCAAATCCCTTATGATTATACAGTGAAAGTGAGAAATAGATTTAAGGGACTAGATCTGATAGATAGAGTGCCTGATGAACTCTGGACGGAGGTTCGTGACATTGTACAGGAGACAGGGACCAAGACCATCCCCATGGAAAAGAATTCAAAAAGGCAAAATGGCTGTCTGAGGAGACCTTACAAATAGCTGTGAAAAGAAGAGAAGTGAAAAGCAAAGGAGAAAAGGAAAGATATAAGCATCTGAATGCAGAGTTCCAAAGAATAGCAAGGAGAGATAAGAAAGCCTTCCTCAGCGATCAATGTAATGAAATAGAGGAAAACAACAGAATAGGAAAAACAAGAGATCTCTTCAAGAAAATTAGAGATACCAAGGGAACATTTCATGCAAAGATGGGCTCGATAAAGGACAGAAATGGTGTGGACCTAACAGAAGCAGAAGATATTAAGAAGAGGTGGGAAGAATACACAGAAGAACTGTACAAAAAAGATCTTCACGACGAAGATAATCACGATGGTGTGATCACTCACCTAGAGTTAAGATTACAACCCCTTAATCCTATCCAGCACTGGTCATGCTGGAGACCTTGGGGATACCCAACTTCAGTCCGGGGGTCCCAGGAGGGCAACCTGCCTTGGTCCTTGAAAGGTTGTCACACCTCAACCTGCTCAGGGATCCGCCAGTCCAGGGGTCCCAGGAGGCCGTCACGCCTCAACCTGCCCTGGGATTCGATCTTCAGGAGGCTGTCATGCCTCAGTTGCCTGGGGATCTGCACCCTGACCTGGGGACGCCTGGCTGTCAGGTTGCAACAGTACTGGGTAGGATAAGCTTCAGAAAGACTCACCCCTAAGGAAGTCCACTCATGAAAATTGAAGGAGGCCTATTAGTTTTTTTCTTTTTCTTTTCCTCCCTGTCATGACTGTCTTTCAGATGGGATATAACCAATCCACTGCCCAGCGGACGCCCTTGAGATGCATCCTTGATAACTGGAAGCTGTTCGATCCTCTAACTCTAAGGAAAAGTCGCTTAAAATTCTTTTGTGCCACTGCATGGCCACGTTATCCACTGGGGAACAAGGAACACTGGCCTGAGGATGGGAGTTTAAATTACAATACCATCCTGAAACTAGAATTATTCTGCAAAAGACAAGGGAAATGGACAGAGATCGCCTATGTCCAAAATCTCTTCCGACTAAGAGATATGAGGCTGTATATTGTCACCTTGCTTATTTAACTTATATGCAGAGTACATCATAAGGAACGCTGGGCTGGAAGAAGCACAAGCTGGAATCAAGATTGCTGGGAGAAATATCAATAACCTCACATATGCAGATGACACCACCTTTATGGCAGAAAGTGAAGAGGAACTAAAAAGCCTCTTGATGAAAGTGAAAGAGGAGAGTGAAAAGGTTGGCTTGAAGCTCAACATTAAGAAAACAAAGATCAAATCAATCAACGTAATACACCACATTAACAAACTGAAAAATAAAAATCATATGATTATCTCAATAGATGCAGAGAAAGCCTTCGACAAAATTCAACATCCATTTTTGATAAAAACTCTCCAGAAAGTGGGAATTGAAGGGACATACCTCAACATAATAAAAGCTATATATGACAAACCCACAGCAAACATTATCCTCAATGGTGAAAAACTGAAAGCATTTCCCTTAAAGTCAGGAACAAGACAAGGGTGCCCACTCTCACCACTACTATTCAACATAGTTCTGGAAGTTTTGGCCACAGCAATCAGAGCAGAAAAAGACATAAAAGGAATACAAATTGGAAAAGAAGAAGTAAAGCTTTCACTGTTCGCTGATGACATGATCCTCTACACAGAAAACCCTAAAGACTCTACCAGAAAACTACTAGAGCTAATCAATGATTACAGCAAAGTTGCAGGATATAAAATCAACACACAGAAATCCCTTGCATTCCTATACACTAATAATGAGAAAATAGAAAGAGAAATTAAGGAAACTATTCCATTCACTGTTGCAATGAAAACAATTAAATACTTAGGAATATATCTACCTAAGGAAACAAAAGATTTGTACATAGAAAACTATAAAACACTAGTGAAAGTAATTAAAGAGGACATGAATAGATGGAGAAATATACCGTGTTCGTGGATTGGAAGAATAAATATTGTAAAAATGAGTATACTACCCAAAGTAATTTATACATTCAATGCAATCCCTATCAAGCTACCAACAATATTTTTCACAGAACTAGAACAAATAATCTCACAATTTGTATGGAAATACAAAAAACCTCGAATAGCCAAAGCAATCTTGAGGAAGAAGAATGGAACTGGGGGAATTAACCTGCCGGACTTCAGGCTCTATTACAAAGCCACAGTCATCAAGACAGTATGGTACTGGCATAAAGACAGAAATATAGATCAATGGAACAAAATAGAAAGCCCAGAGATAAACCCACGCTCCTATGGACACCTTATCTTCGACAAAGGAGGCAAGAATATAAAATGGAGAAAAGACAGTCTCTTTAACAAGTGGTGCTGGGAAAACTGGTCAGCCACTTGTAAAAGAATGAAACTAGAACACTTCCTAACACCATACACCAAAATAAACTCAAAATGGATTAGAGAGCTAAATGTAAGACCAGAAACTATAAAACTCCTAGAGGAGAACGTAGGCAAAACACTCTCCGACATAAATCACAGCAGGATCCTCCAAGACCCACCTCCCAGAATATTGGAAATAAAAGCAAAAATAAACAAATGGGACCTAATTAAAATCAAAAGCTTCTGCACAGCAAAGGAAACTCTAAGCAAGGTGAGAAGACAACCTTCAGAATGGGAGACAATAATAGCAAATGAAGCAACTGATAAAGGATTAATCTCCAAATTATACAAGCAGCTCCTGCAGCTTAATTCCAGAAAACTAAGTGACCCAATCAAAAAATGGGCCAAAGAACTAAACAGACATTTCTCCAAAGAAGACATAAAGATGGCTAATAAACACATGAAAAAATGCTCAACATCCCTCATCATCAGAGAAATGCAAATCAAAACCACAATGAGATACCATTTCACACCAGTCAGAATGGCTGCTATCCAAAAGTCTACATGCAATAAGTGCTGGAGAGGGTGTGGAGAGAAGGGAACCCTCTTACACTGTTGGTGGGAATGCAAACTAGTACAGCCACTATGGAGAACAGTGTGGAGATTCCTCAGAAAACTGGAAATAGAACTGCCATATGATCCAGCGATCGCACTCCTGGGCATACACACCGAGGAAACCAGAATTGAAAGAGACACATGTACTCCAATGTTCATTGCAGCACTGTTTATAATAGCCAGGACATGGAAGCAACCTAGATGTCCATCTGTAGATGAATGGATAAGAAAGCTTTGTACATATACACAATGGAGTATTTCTCAGCCATCAAAAAGAATGCATTTGAATCAGTTTTAATGAGGTGGATGAAATTGGAGCCAATTATACAGAGTGAAGTAAGCCAGAAAGAAGAACATCAATACCGTATATTAACGCATATATATGGAATTTAGAAAAATGGTAACCTAAACCCTGTATAAGAGACTGCAAAAGAGACATAGGCATTTAGAACAGTCTTTGGGACTCTGTGGGAGAGGGTGAAGGTGGAATGATTGGAGAGAATGGAATTGTAGCATGTATATTATCATAAGTGACCAGTCCAGGTTCGACGCATAAATTTTCCTCTGTTCATTTCTTTGCATTTGTGCTTTTTTAATAAAATTCTTTTTTAGAAATAAAAAAAAAAAAAAAAAGAAAACAAAGATCATGGCATCTGGTCCCATCAGTTCATGGGAAATAGATGGAAAAACAGTGGAAACAGTGTCAGACTTTATTTTTTGGGGCTACAAAATCACTGCAGATGCTGATTGCAGCCATGAAATTAAAAGACTCTTACTCCTTGGAAGGAAAGTTATGACCAACCTTGATAGTATATTAAAAAGCAGAGACATTACTTTGCCAACCAAGGTCCGTCTAGTCAAGGCAATGGTTTTTCCCGTGGTCATGTATGGATGTGAGAGTTGGACTGTGAAGAAAGCTGATCATCGAAGAATTGATGCTTTTGAACTGTGGGGTTGGAGAAGACTCTTGAGAGCCCCTTGGACTGCAAGGAGATCCAACCAGTTCATTCTAAAGGAGATCAATCCTGGGTGTTCATTGGAAGGACTGATGCTAGAGCTGAAACTCCAATACTTTGGCCACCTCATGCGACGAGTTGACTCACTGGAAAAGTCTCTGATGCTGGGAAAGGTTGAGGGTGGGAGGAGAAGGGGACGACAGAGAATGAGATGGCTGGATGGCATCACCGACTCTGTGGACATGAGTTTGAGTGAACTCTGGGAGTTGGTGATGGACAGGGAGGCCTGGCGTGCTGTGATTCATGGGGTCGCGGAGAGTCGGACACGACTGAGCGACTGAACTGAACTGAACTGAACTGAAGAGATATGAGGAGAAGGCAATGACACCCCACTCCAGTACTCTTGCCTGGAAAATCCCATGGACGGAGGAGCCTGGTAGGCTGCAGTCCATGGGGTCTCTAAGAGTTGTACATGACTGAGTGATTTCACTTTCACTTTCATGCATTGGAGAAGGAAATAGCAACCCAATCCAGTGTTCTTGCCTGGAGAATCCCAGGGACGGGGGAGCCTGGTGGGCTGCCGTCTATGGGGTCGCACAGAGTCAGACACGACTGAAGCGACTTAGCAGCAGCAGCAGCAGCAAGAGATATGAAGGAACTCTTCCTTAAGTATGGGATTGTTGTGCACCCTAAAAGTGAGCCTACTAGGCAAATGGTGTTAGACACAAGCAACCAAGAGAAGGACCCCCCACCCCATAAAGGCTCTCCTCCCATACCACCAAAGAGACTAGAGCCTCTGACAACTCCTGAGTTGCCTGGTGCTCCTTCCTTGTATCCAAACGTGCCCCCATATCCAGGAGCACCCCCTCCACCAAAGCCAGCCTGAGTATGCCCCTTAGTTGAAACTGGAGAATTCAGACCAACCCGAGTCCATAAGCCCGTCTCCCTCTTAGAACTAAGACAGATGAAACAAGACCTGGGAAGCTATACAGCTGACCCAGGCAAATACATAGATACATTCCAACATATTACCTTGGCCTTTGACTTGACATGGAAGGACATCATGGTCATATTTAGTCAAACTTTATCTGACCCTGAGCATACTAGGGTCTTAAAGAAAGCCTGAAGCTATGCAATGGGGCTTCACATGTCAAGTGATAGATACCCAGTAGGGGAAACTACAGTCCTCTCCTCCAATCCTAATTGGAATTATAATGACCCTGAGCGCATCTGGGAAAGGGATCATTTTCTAATCTGTGTGAAGGCAGGACTGAAAACAGCCCAACAAAAAGTAATCAGCTATGCCCGGGTCTCAGCAATAACTCAGGAGCCCAACGAGAACACCATTGCCTTTCTGGAAAGGCTAAAAGAGGCCCTCCAAAAGTTTACCAATCTGGACTTAGACTCTTACGAGAGACAGGTGATTTTAAAGGACAAATTCCTGTCCCAATGTGCATCAGATGTGAAAGCTTAAAGGGACGGTATGATTCAATCCCACTGATGTGGGGAACTCCTCAAAAGGAGGCAGAGGCTACACTAAAACAGGTCTTAACTCAGGCATTTGCCTTGAGGTTGCCAGACCCAGGAAAAGCATTCCAACTTTATGTCCTTGAAAGAGAGGGAACAGCCTTGGGAGTGTTAACTCAAAGGTTGAGATCTGAGCTCCAGCCTATAGCTTACTTATCCAAGAGGCTCGATCCAACCGCCCGAGGCTGGCCCCCCTGCCTTCGAAATCTTGCAGCTATTGCAATCATGATAGAAGATGCTTTAAAACTCTCCTTTGGGGACAAACTTTTTACCAGGCACCAAGTGAAACAACTCCTAAATGGGAGAGGTCATTCATGGATGTCTGATCAAAGAATCTTCAGATATCAAGTAGTACTGATGGAAAATCCAGGCCTCACTATATCCCCTTGTGAGGTTTTTAACCCAACCACCTTCCTACCCCCAAGGGCTCTCTCCCCTTTCACTCTTCTCTAGAAACCTTGGACCACTGGACAAAACCCCGAGAGGGATTGTCGGAAGATCCTCTGACCAATCCTGAGAAAATCTGGTACACTGATGGAAGCAGCTTTGTCTTGGATGGAAAAAGAGCTGGGTATGCAGTAGTCTCCAATTTTGAGACCATAGAGGCT
Organism: Moschus berezovskii; assembly: GCF_049115385.1. Lineage (NCBI taxonomy): Eukaryota > Metazoa > Chordata > Mammalia > Artiodactyla > Moschidae > Moschus > Moschus berezovskii. The sequence continues at coordinate 48,799,342 of NC_142467.1, read as the reverse complement.
AAGCCTCTGCCACCAGGTCAACAAAGTACAACGTGCAGTGCCAGTTCAACAAAGATATAAAATTACAGCCGACCATGGAAAATATCACTCATCCTTAGGTGGACACCGCTATAAGGACTCTGAGGCCTGAGACTAGCAAGAGGGGGAGGCCCAATACCCCTCGCTGTCCCCGTTCAGCAGGAAGTAGCCAGAAAGACCTCGACACCCCTATTCCCAAAGAATTGGGCCTCCCATCTCTTGAGGGGGGAATGTTAGGTAGTTAGAATAGGAAACAGGAGTCCAGAATGACAGTGGCTACAAGACAAGGAAGGGAAAAGTCAGCGAAAATAGAACAAAGGAAGGTCCAAGGACGGGAGTGAGGACCTCAGGTAGAACAAACAGCACTCATGGTTAACCCAATTTACATAAGGCAGGCCCAGGGGGAGGAAAAAACACAAAAAGAGGAGACAAAGGACTCTCTCTCCCCCGCACGCTGGCGCGCTCCCCCACTCTCTTCTCTTCACGTCTTTGGGTCGGCATGCCCTCACACCTCGAGGATGGATTCTCCTGCTATTTTCTAAATAAAACACAGAGCTATAACACTGATTTGTCTGAGAGCTACAACACGGTCTGTCCAAGACCCGAGAGCTGTGACACACCGAGGGCTTTAATGTCCGTCACTCCAGATCTTTGTTGTGACGAGACAGAACCGAGGTGCATACACTCACCTGACACCTGCATAGACACATCCACATCCTGAACCTTACCAATATCCGCTATCCCCTGGCAATGACTAATCTGTTTGCTCGTCATCTCTGTCATTATATTATTTCAAGAATGTTCTATAAATGTAATTATATTCTATGTATCCTTGTGAGTTTGACTTCTTTCACTCAGTGTAATTTCCTTGAGGATCGTTCAAGTTGGTGCATGTATGAATAGGTTGTCCCTCTTCATTGTTGAGTAGTATTCCATGGTATGGACATACCAAGGATTGTTTATCAATTTACCTATTGAAGGAAATTTGCATAGTTTCCAGGTCTGGCTCTTACAAATAAAGCTACTATGAATATCTATGTATAAGTTTCTTTGTGAAAATAAGTTTTTATTTCTCTGGGGTGTATGTCAGGAGTGCAATTGCTGGGTTAAATGGGAAGCCTGCTTTTAATCTTTAAAGAATCTTCCAAACCAGTTTATAGAGTGACTGTACCATGTTACCTTTCCATCAGCAGTATATGAATGATCCAGTGGTTTTTTTTTTTTTTTTTGCATCTTTGCCAGCATTTGGTGGTGTTGTTATTTTCTATTTTAACCATTTATCAGATCTTGTAAATATTTTGTTAGATTTTACCTAAGTATTTAATTATCTTTGGAGCAGTGGTAAGTGGTACTGTGTTTTTTATTTCAGTTTCCACATATACATCTGTATTATATAAAAATGAAATTCATTTATGAGTATTACTCATGTCTTGTGATGTTTCTGTACTTACTTTGTAGTTCTAAGAATTTTTGGTAAGATTCTTGGGATTTTCTATGCAGATGTTCATGTTGAAATAGTAGTTGTACTTCTTTTCCGATCTGTATACCTTTTTTTTTTTTTTTGGGTCTTACTGTACTGGCCAGAACTTTCAGTTGTGTCTGACTCTTTCTGACCCCATGGACTGTAGCCTGCCAGGCTCCTCTGTCCATGGGGATCCTCCAGGCAAGAACACTGGAGTAGGTTGGCATGCCCTCTTCCAGAAGATCTTTCCAACCCAGGGATCAAACCTGCATCTCCTGTACTGATAGGAGGGTTCTTTACCACTAGTGCCCCTTGAGAAGCCCTATATTAGAAAAGAGTGGTCCCAGTGAATATTCTAACCTTTTTCCTGATCTTACAGGGAAAGCTTTCAGTCTTTCACCTTTACATATGATACTAACTATAGGATTTTATAGAAGTTCCCCTGTATTCCTGTACTGAGATATTTTCTTGAAATCATGAATGGCTTAATTTTGTTGAATGTTTTTTCTGCATCAATTGCTATGACATTAAAATTTTTCTTTTTTCCTGTTGATATGTTGGATTAAAATGGATCATCTTTGAATAGTTAACCAACCTAGCTTACCTGGAATAAATCCCATTTGGTCATGGTATATGGTATATTATTTTAGGTATATATGTATATATATATATGCACACACACACGTGTACATACATATATGTATACACACATGTACATACATGTACATATACACACATGTATGTACACATGTGTGTGTATATATTTGGATTGATTTTTACTCACCCTGATATTGATATTTACTCTGACAAATGCAGAATCCAGAATGGTGCATTTTTATAAATGAGCAAAACCATGTGCTCTAACTACAATTTTTGGCATAAGTGTGCTTTTGCCAGTTCCCAGCTGCTGTGATGCTACTTAAAGACCACATATATTTCCTTGAGACAGAGTTTCTCAGCCTTGATAACATGTAAATTTTGGGCTGGATTATTCTCTGCTGTTGAGACTGTCCTGTGCACTGTAGGATTTTTATCAACATCTCTGGTCTACTCGCTGGATGCCACCTGCATCCCGCCAGTCATAACAACCCAAAGTGCCTCTGATGTGGTCAGAGTTCTCTGAGTGTTGTTCGTGTGTGTGTGTTGAGTGTGAGGGGTTGTTTGGAAATCACCACCCTCTCGAGAACCGCTGCTTTAATATACTTAGCCTCTACCTACCCCTAACTGGGGAGATGTCCTTGTGTCTTGGCTGTGAAGCAAAGATGTGTGATCATGGATAATACAATAGGATCTGCTTTTTTAATAGCATTGATAACATATCTAACATCTTCTAAGCATTTACTGTGTGAACCATGCTAAGCACTTTACCTATATTTTGTCCTCAGACCCGGAGAGGTAAGATGCTGCTAATATCCCTGCTTTTTAAACTGAAGCATAACAGGTTAAATGACTTGCCCAAGATAACACATTTTCTATTATTATTTTAATTTTTTAAATTATGGAAGTATGATAATACAATTGCGGGAGACTTGAAAAATCCAGAATTATCATCATTTTTGGCCACACCACACAGTATGGAGGATCTTAGTTCCCTGACCAGGGATCAAACCCATGCCCCTGCAGTGGGAGTCCTAACCACTGGACCACTGGGGAAGTCCCTAAGATCTCGTGTTTTCTAATGGTGGAGCCAGGTCTGGCTGACTCTAGACCTCATGTCTTTGGCCCTTGGATCCACTGCCCTGCCACCTGATTCTGTCTCTCCTCCCCTCACATCCCTCGGTGGACACAGTGTGTCTCCAGACCCCCGTCCACGCACCTAACTCCTCCCACATTGCCACCCCAGGCTGTTCACCCCACCCTGTGCTGCACTGTCCCTTCACCCCCACCCATCAGAACTCCCCCCGAATGCTGAAATACTTTAAACCTTCAGGCCTTCCCTTTGGGCTGTTCTCTTAGCCCAGCCAGTCCTTCTCCCTGTGCTCAACCTGAAGCTCAACTTTAATACCCAGTTGTGATGGCTGCTGCTCTCGAGAACAGGGGTCCCCTGCCCCTGTTGTACGTACAGGTCTGTGGCCTGTTAGGAACTGGTGAATGGTGGGTGAAACTGAAGCCAATCCCCCTGCCAAGAATCTCTAATCTTCAGTCCACAAAAGGGTAGTCTGGCTCTGTCTGACCGTCTTTACCCCCAGACATTCACTTTCTGCTGCTCTTCCCCCAAGACCTCATGTGTGTCCCTCCAAAGCACTGCTCTTATTTCTGGAAGATGCTTCTCCGTGAGGCCTTGAGAAACGCCATGTGATGGTGTGGCAGTGCAGGCTGCCCATGCAAGGAGCAGTCTCATAATTCCCTTGCCATAGGTCCTGGTGGATTTCAGCTGCCCTTCCTCCTGGAACATGGTTCTGAGTTCTCCCCAACCCCTTCCTGGCTGCCCTCCTCTAGCAGTGCCCAAGATTGCTGTGTTACTCCTAAGGCCCAGCCTCGGAGCTGAATGCAGGATTACAAGGGTGGCCTAAGTTGAACCCTGGGGGACTAAGCAGACTCTATGTCCCCAAACCCAGACACTCCAGCTGTTAATACCACCTAGAATTATAGTGACATTCTTGGTCTCTGAACTTAGTTGGATCATTGGACTAACCCCTATCAGTCCTAGTTGCTCCTGTTCCTTAATCTTCTGATGTCCCGTATTATTTTCTGATGTCCTCTATTAGTTTCAAAAACTCATATATAAGGCATAGTTCTAGAGTCAGGCATCCCTGGATTGAATCCTGGACCTAGCACTCATGAACTGGGCGACTCCACTTGAAGTCACTACTGTAAGTTACAAGCCACTTAACTTCTTCTTGTTCTTTTTTTAAGTATAAATATTGTAAATATTCTTTTGTCTTTACTTTAAAAAAAATCTTTATTTACTTATTTGGCTGCGCCAGGCGTTAGTTTCAGCACTCAGGATATTTAGTTGCAGCGTGCGAACTCTTGCTTGTAGCACTTGAGAACTAGTTCCCTGGATAGAACCCAGGTCCCCTGCATTGAGGGGTGTGAAGTCAGCCACTGGACCACCAAGGGAAGTCCCAAGCCACTTGATTTCTGTGTGCTTCTTTTCCTCCATCTATAAGACAGAGATGACTGTATTCACACCATAAGCTTTGTTGTTCAGTCCCTCAGTCATGTCCAACTCTGCAACCCCAGGGACTGCAGCACACCAGGCTTCCCTGTCCTTCACCATCTCCTGGAGTTTGCTCAAACTCATGTCCATTGAGTTGATGACATTATCCAACCATCTCATCCTCTGTCGTCCCCTTCTCCTCATGCCTTCAATCTTTCCCAACTTCAGGGTCTTTACCAATGAGTTGGCTCTTCGCATCAGGTGGTCAGAGTATTGAAGCTTCAGCTTCAGCATCAGTCCTTCCAGTGAATATTCAGGGTTGAATTCCTTTAGCATTGACTGATCTGATCTCCTTGCAGTCTAAGGGACTCTTAAGAATCTTCTCTAGCACCACAGTTTGAAAGCTTCAATTCTTCAGCGCTTAGCCTTCTTTATGATCCCATTTCACATCTGTACATGACTACAGGAAAAATTATAGCTTTGACAGGACAGAACTTTGTCAGCAAAGTGATTCTGCTTTTTAATACACTGTCTAGGTTTATCAGTAGCTTTTCTTCCAAGGAGCAAGCGTCTTTTAATTTCATGGCTGCAGTCACCATCCACAGTGATTTTGGAGCCCAATAAAATAAAGCTCATCACATCATGGGCTTGATAAGGATTAAATGGGATAAGACTTGCCAAGCGCTTGCACAACACCTGTCTTATAGCAAGTGCCAATAAGAGGTGATGGTGAGGATGATTGTGGTGAACTGTTTTCACCTGGGTCAAGTCAGGTGGGTCTTGCCTGGGTCTCTGACTTTCTATGCCGCTGTCATGCTGTGTCAAACTCAGACACATTTTGACACATTTTGAGTCAGAACCCCAGTGGCTTGAGGACTTCCCTGAAAAATATTTGGGGCTGCCGCAGCTCTATATTTTGATCCCAGAGAGCCCTCTAGTGGCTGATCTGCGAATGTGCAGGCACAGGAAACAAAGGGAAGGAGGGACCTGGTGGGGAGAGAGGTGGGCTGGGTAGAGAAAGGCTCTGCATTTATGAGAAGAGCAGGGAGTTTTCTAGGGAGAACCCCAATCTGAGATCAGAGCTGAATATGGTCTCACTACTGTGAAGTGCTACCTGTGGGACTTCAGATCCACCCCTTCTCCTCTGCAGGCCTCAGGGTGAGGAGCATTGGGAATGATGATGAACTGGATCCGTGTTTTCCCGGAGATGATTTAGGGGACCCTGGACAGTCATTTTGAAAACTGGGATGTTTATGTGTTTTCATGTGGCGCTAGAAAAATTAGTAACTTTCACTTCTTTTCGGCTGTGGATATTATCCTTTTAGAGAAGTGAGAAGTGAGATCTCTCAGTTGTGTCCCATTCTTTGTGACCCCATGAACGGTAGCCTGCCAGACTCCTATGTCCATGGGATTTTCCAGGCAAGAATACTGGAGTGGATTGCCATTTCCTTCTCCACGGGGATCTTCAGACCCTAGGGATTGAACCCAGGTCTCCTGCACTGCAGGCAGACTTCTTACCGGCTGAGCCACAAGGGAAGTCCGAAACTGAAAATGAAAGCCCTTCGGTCATGTCCAACTCTTTGCGACCCCGTGCACTATACAGTCCATGGAATTCTACAGGCCAGAATACTGGAGTGGGTAGCCTTTCCCTTCTCCAGGGGATCTTCCCAACCCAGGGATCGAACCCAGGTCTCCCGCACTGCAGGTGGATTCTTTACCAGCTGAACTACAAGGGAAGCCCTATGCTTTTAAGGTGAATAAAAATATTTTAAAAATCTAAATACACTAAAAGAAAAATATTAAGTAAACAATAGAACAGGTGTCATCAGGATCAAAATCATGAAAGTAAAATCAAAAAGCAACAGAAATTTGGGCGCCGCTGGACTAGATTCTTTGTGGTTTCCTGCACCATTCTGATAAGCTAATCCAATCTGCATACTATACCTGGTATTGTTCCCTAGTATAAGGGTCACCGTTTATTGTTTATGCTGCTGTCAGCTCTTTGAACTTATCTCTTAGAATAGGGGTATTATTTACTCTTCATTTTACTGACCAGTGAGAGGCCCGGTTGTACCTGCCTGAGGCCACATTACAGTGTGGCAGAGCTGGTTGGAAACCGAGCCCATTGGACCCCCAAGCCACTGTCTGCTGTGGTACCACCCATGCCTTCTCTGCTTACCTACACTGGGAGCCGGACAGCAGGGACAAGACCCTCCAGCCTCAGTGATGGACCGGCAAGGCCTGCGCCAACCAGGTTGCCTGGTGACATTCACATCCAGCTGGGCCTCGAGGTGAGCTGTGGAGCTGTGGCCACAGGTGACTCTCGTCATCAGGGCACTGGCCTCCCAAGACCTGTGATATTAAATCCCCTCAGCCTGGCCACTGCGATGTGGTGCCAAGGGTGCTGGCCAGAGGTCAGCAGTCCTGAAGTCTTGTCCTGGGCTTTTCATTCACTCGCTCCTGAGCGGATTTGTCCACTCACTGTGCCCCGCTGTGTCAGAACTAGAGGCGGTTTTCTAAACAGTGTCCTAGGCCCAACCCCTGCAGGTTCTGATTTTGTATGTGTGGGTGGAACTCAGGGATCTGCAGGTTAGCCATTTTTCAAGGGAATCATGGTGCTTAGTGACCTGTGGGGTCCCTTCCAACCTCCAGGCTCCATGAACCTTAGCTTGGAATGGCCGGTAAAACCCCTGTGACCTTCCCCTGACCCAACCCCAAACAGCCTAGGTGACAAAGAGAATAACAGTAAAAAAGATTTTTTATTGTTAAAAAAAACAACAACAGATGAGTAATGAAACCAGGCACCCCATCATTCACGCTCACAGTCGCCCGCACAGCCGTTAACCACACACACAGACACCCTTTCATCCACACAGCTCCCTCTGGCTGTAAGCAGCAGCCTTGTGGGTAAGAGTCACCATTTCTCTTCCTTTTTACTTTTGTCTCCCTAAACAACACACATGAAAAAGCAGTGGACCAGAGTGGCAGGGGAAGGAATGGCCAGGCTACCAGACACTCTGGTCCCCCCGACTCCTGGCTACATACATTCTGCACATGTGTGCACACGTACTCTACATGGACACCCATTTGCGCAGACATGTGCCCACACTGACCCTCCATGCATAGGGTTGAGTCACTGCAGGTAATAATTGGACTGGCAGGTCTCTGAGACAGAGGGGCAGGAGAGGACCCACCTGGTGTCTGACTCCCTGCTGCCACCCTTCCCTGCGCAGGAGTTGACTTCCTTGTGTCTAGGGAAGAAAAGTCCCTATGGGGCAGCTCATCCAGACAGCAAGGTTGAAAAGTGCCTAAGAATTATTTCAAAAATGAAGAATCGTGCCCTTCTTGCCTTTGGCCCAAAGTGCTTGAGAAACTTGGGCTGAAGAGCCCAGTGTTTCATGAGGTCTGAATTCTTTAACAAAGACGGTTCAGGGCTGCACAGATCCTGGCAGGCCCTGGCTGGTAGAAAGTCACATGACTTAGAAAAGGAGGGACAAGGTGCTTGGAGTTAGATTAGAGGAGTGGGACCACCAGGAGACTGAGGCCAAGTGATGCCCCGGGGAAGCCTCGTCGCCGAGGTTCATCATCTTACCTCCGATGCCTGGCAGGCAGGGTGCACAGGTGACATGTGGCAGCTGCTCACCTGCTGCTCACCTCTCAGCCCCTTGGAGAGCCCCTGCTGCCCCGCAGGTTTGTGACCTTGGACCTTGTCTCTACAGCAGGTGTGGTGCTTGCCTGTGAGGCACAGGCCCGCCGTGGCCTGCAGAACGCAGCTGTGGGCAGGTCTAAGAGTATCCCCATCAGGGTTGGCCCAGTAGTCAGGCTCTGAATCCCTGGGGACCATCAGGGGGCCCCACTGCCTCTTGCGTATCCCAGGAGTCAGTTTTTCCTGGGTTTCCAGGGTAATGGCTCTGGGCACCCGCTTTCTCCTAGGGGCCCTGGTGCTGTGTCTGGACCCTACCCTCAGCTTTCCTCCATCCTCAGGGACCAGCTGGGGGTCTGCAAGGACACATTTCAAGATTTGGCAGCTTGGACTGGGTATGGGGGCTTCCCTCGCTCTTTCCCAGCCACGCTCAATTCACTCCCCACCAGATGGGGGGAGGTGTCGAGTCCTCAGCCTCCCGCCTGCCTCCCTCTGAAGACAGCTAGAACATGACCTCCTCACAGCTCCCATAATCACTCTCCACCATGTCAGAGCCCTCATAGTTGTGGGGGGCCTGGGGCTGGCCCCTGCCCATGGGGTGCCCACCCCCCACCTCGCAGTCGGCGTAAGAGGGCCCGGCCCGGCTGAGGCGCATGCTCACCCCCTTGTAGCCCCCTTCTGCCAGGCAGGGCCCTCCCCCTCCCTGCCGGAACTGCGAGTGGTAGTAGCTGATGGCCGTGTACTCATTGAGACAGGGAGCCGGCAGATGCTCCCGGGGACTGGGGGGCCGCGGGGGGATTAGATCTTCCAGGTTCTGGTTGCTGTAACGGGGTGGGAGGGGTGCTCGCTTGTTCTCCAGCTCCAGTGGGAAGGGGAAGCCCCCGTAGAGGCCACTGGGGTCCGGCATCACGGCTGGGTTCTGGGGGCAGTGAGGCGACGGTGGCAGAGGGCCAGGGGTGACTTCGGAGTGGGGGTATTCCCAGCGTTCCTTCCTGGAGTAGGTTGGGGGCCAGACCGTGGCTCCGCCTGGGTACACTGAAAGGGAACACATGATAGGATGAGCTCTGAGTTTCCCTGGTGAAGGTTCCAGCTGGCCTTAGAGCTAATGTACATGAC